>NC_141675.1:88995171-91495171 GCF_028749965.1 Puma concolor
CCTGGTTTCAGACTTAAAAGCAAGTCATTGTTCTGGTCATTCAGGCATGGTTTTCGTATTTACAAAGAATGATCGCTTCATTATTCATACCAGTTTCTCCAGATTGTATTTATACAGTATTTTTTCCCCCCTTCCTAAGTAATTTTTTTTTTTTTTTTTTTTTTTTGTAGGACTTGGATGGCATAAGTGATTAAGGTGGTGTGGAGGGTATTTGAAGCTTACGAAAGGTAGAAACTCAACCATGATTTCTTTTTCAACTCTACAGCATTCCCTTCCTTGAAGTCTTCATTTTTATCTTAGTCTCAGGTAATGTCAACACTTGTGTTTTATAATCATGAATAAGTTAATTTTTTCAAACATGAAACCATTTTGGGTGATAGAATTTCATGTTGGTTTTTGTATTGTAGTTTGTTTTGGTGTTTATATCTGGTAGAAACCTGGGATTTTAATTTTTTCTTGAGAAAACAGTGTTAAGAGAAAATTGATAAGTATGATATCATTTTTGATTTTAAGTTTTGTTTAACACAAAAATATGTGTAGCTTATTATGTAATAGTAAATGAAATTTAGATGGGAAGATATTTTCTCCTTTAACCCTTTTCTTAGAGTGTATTTTTTACCTGCCTATCATTAACACATATATATCCATGTTAAATTTTTCAGAATTTCCATGGAAACTCTGTGTTCATACATGGTAAAATGAGACCAATTGATGAAATTTAATGGTGTTTGGCATGTAATTTTTGAAATGTGAAAAAACATCCCAGTTATTGTACATTTGTACATATATGCCTATACTAATATAAGGAAGCAGTCATGTAGGTAATTCATTAATCATTTATATTAGAGATATTAGTTAAAATATAGACGTGACCACTGTGACAGACTTTAAAGATAGAAATATATTTATTTTCTAATTATTTATTTTTGAGAGTGAGAGTGTGAGTGGGGGAGGGGCAGAGAAAACGGGAGACACAGAATCCAAAGCAGGCTCCAGGCTCTGAGCTGTCAGCCCAGAGCCCAGTGCGGGGCTCGAACTCATGAAGCACGAGATCATGACCTAAGCCAAAGTTGGATGCTTAACCGACTAAGCCACCCCAGGCACTGCTCTATGAAAACAATCTTGAGGTTTTGTAGAGGTTCCTGAGTCATCATGACCTGGGCGTCTTTGTCGTCCTTTGCTATTCTTAGTATGTGGCTTCTGTCTTGTTGTCCAAGATGGTTACCGTTATGCATGTCAATAGGGAGAAGAAAGGATATTTTTCTTCCCTTAAGAGGAGTTATGTATGTCATTTCTCCTTATATTCCAATGGCTATAACACTGTCACGTGACTACAGTCAGCTGTAAGGGAGGCTGGGAAATGAGTTTGTCTCACTTATTAGGCAAGAAGAAAAGAACAGATTCAGGGAGGGGGAGTTTATTGTCAGTTAGGGTTTGTGTCAGATTTACTTTCCATTTGTCTAGTTTGGATTAACATTAAAATACAATTTTTATTATCCAAGACATTAACTCTTGGCCTGGACATTCTGAGACAGTTCAAGTTCTGTGACTAGTTCTCAAATTTTTTGTGAATAAACACTGCTAGTCTTGATATCATAAAATGGAATAAGGTATTAAAAGTTAAAATTGACTTGAGATACTTCCTCATCTTGTTTCACTATCATTAGGTTGAAATGATTTATCTAATATTTTAGACTAACACAAGGGGGTGGAGGCCTTGGATAGGAGGATTTCTTTACATATAAACAAAGCTAAATGATCTCTAGCTAGTTCCTTCTAATTCTAAAGAGTGTGTTATTCTAAATGTTTAGATAAGATCAGAAAAACTTTTTCTCAAAGATATTATATATTTCAATTAGTTATTTTTAGATGAAAAATACTTCATCGTACATTGTATTTTATGATTTTTGTCCTGTTGTAAATACTGTGTTTTGAAACAAGTATCAAATATTATATATTCTATTATAGATTTTATTAAAGGGTTGCAAACTAGTTATCAGTTTTCCACCATGTTTTATGTCAACCTTTTAGCCTTGGTACCCTTTAGTTTTGATAAATTTATATACTTGTTATAGTATAGTCGGCTGGTTGACTTTAGTTTATGATGGAATAGTATAAGACATTATAGATGTTCTTGGCATTGAAGGTGAAAATGCATCCTTAGTTCTGTGCTTCACAAATAGTGTTTGTATTATTAAAGTGAGAGTATTTATCTAATGTTTAACAAATGTCAGTTTTAATAGTTAATACTTACTTGTTCTGAAACGAGTTTTGGTTGCTATGTAGTACATATTAAACATAACGTAGGTGTTTAATGTTCGTAGTGTAGAGGGAAGTTTGTTTTAACAAGTATTTTTGATATTCCTTTTCTTATACAAGCCTGTAGAAAACTCATAGTTTCCTAACAGAATAAGTATTTTTAACATTAATATTTGAATTGTTGATATTGGCATGAGGTGTGATGGATGAAACAAGTAGATCCAGCAGAAGGTAGGGTTCTGTTTTGCTTGGACTTTTTTTTTAAAACTTCTCTCCCCCCCTCCTTTTTAAGATAAATTATAGCTGTTTCTTAAACAGTATGAGTTGCTGAAAATTTTGTTTTAACATTCAAATATCACTATTTTTTTGTTACATTGTTTTAGAAGACTTTGGTGATGAGTATTTGGAATGCAGAATATGCTTAGATTCTGCTTTATTTGAGGGGGGTGCAGTATATAGAAATGCCCGTTAACTTTGACTTAAATATTTATAGATTATTTTTCTGTGGTTAGAAAATGGTCAAAGGTTTTTTTTTGTTATATTGTATAAAATGATGGATTTTAGCCTATAATCTCTCTTATTTTGTGTCTTTTACCATTGCTGGCACTAGTCAGAAAGACCCATTTGTTCCTCTTAGAATGTTTTGAACTAAGTAGCAACTTAAAAATTGTCATAGGGCGTAGTTTATAAGCTCAGCTTTATAGATGCAAAATTGTAGTTGTACAAAGATATTTCTGAAGGGGTTTCTGAATGTAGAATATGCCTAGAAGAGAAGTAAACTTTGTTTTTGAATTAGAGGTGAAGCAGTTTTTGTTTAGATAAAACTATGCTTGTGAAGGATGAGAGAGAATAGGAAACTTCTTAAGAAGGGCCGGTGGAAATTATTTAATTCCATATTGGTCATGGGTTTCTTTGTCTCTGGCTTTGTCTAACCATTTGATCTTGAAGCTGATTGATACTTGTGTTTCCAATCCTGATATTGCTAAGTTGTAATTTCTCACTGACCCTACATAGGTTAGAAAAATTAATATCCGAGTTAATGTAACTGGCATCCTCCAGACAGCAAAGAGTTTACTGAAAATGCTTTGGGTGAGAAGTAAGTTGTAAAACCGAGTTTTTCTTTTTTATCTGTTTAAGAATAAGTTCTTTTCAGTACTTTTTTTCTGCCTACAAGTGAGGCTTATAGGTAGAATGGGTTCTGGTACAAGGCAGGGTATTGTTGATTTGGGAGAATATTTTGAGTTGGAAATTATTTTTCTTTATAGAAAAGAATGATGTTTATTAAAAAAAATTTTTTTTCGTGTTTATTTTTTATGAGAAAGAGAGACAGAGTGTGAGCAGGGGAGGGGCAGAGAGGGAGGCACAGAATGTGAAGCAGGCTGAGCTGTCAGCACAGAGGCCAATGTGGGGCTTGAACCCATGAACCACGAGATCATGACTTGAGTCAAAGTCAGATACTCAACCAGCTGAGCCACCCAGGTGTCCCGAAAAAAGAATGATGTTTAATTCCTAAGCTTGCCCACTATAGTCTGTTTTGACTTTTATGGTTGGAAGTTCTACATTGTTCAGTAAAAGTTGGTGGAGAATAATATTACAACAAACTCAATAAATATACAGAAAATCAGTGTCTTTAAGTGAGAAATACTTCTTTCGTGCTTGAATGCAGATTTAATTAAAAGCCATAAAGTGGCAGATGAATATTCATGTACATTCTGAAAGGGAACTAGGTGTTTTCAAAACTTTTAGATGATTATGGCAGAAGTCTTCCAAAAAGTTACAGCTGTTTTTTCTTTGATACAGGTATGTCTTTAGAACTGCTCCTATATTTATTTGTCAGCCATATCTAGGATTATTTTGTTTGATTTTCAAGTGAAAATGGGGAGGTAAAAGAGGAAGTTTCCTGAAGTAATTTGGAAAAGGTTTGAAGGAAGAATGGAAGGATGAAGAGGGTATATATGTAAACCTATGGAGAAAAAAAAAAAGAATGACAGGAGATATTAACTAAGGTGTGAATAATAGATGGAAATGGGAAAATAACAAATGTAGGAAGTGTCCATTCTTTCCAAAGGAGAAAAAGGGATTTAGTGTCACAAAGTTCTTCCATGATAGCCATGAGGTAGGAGAAGCCAACTGAGGAAACTTGGATTGCTGTAGCAACCCAAGCAGTGGTGATAGTGTGGTCTCTAAGGTGAGTGAGAAGAGGAGGTCATTGAGTTCTTAACGTGTTCAGAGCCTTTCAAGTTGGGAGGTTAGTATGGTGTGGCAAAAAGCGCACTAAACCAGCTAAGCCTGTTTTGAAATCCCAGTTTACCTCCAGCTGTGTGACTTAGAGTAAACCCAGTGACTTTATCTGTTAGATGGGTTTATACTGTTAGTGTCTTGAGTGTTCCTTAGTATAAATGTTAGGTGATTTAATATATGTAAATGTGCCCAGCACAGTGTCTTACATCTAGTAGACCCTAAACACATTAGTTGTCCTTCCTCTGCAAGTTATGAACTTTATCATATAGACCCAAACCTATTAATAAATTTGGAAAGATATTTTCCTTATTAATGCATTAAAAAAACCAGTAGGCATTTGCATACTTGATTAAAAATGAGTAGTAATGGCCAGCTTGTCCATATGTTATGCTTCTGTTAACTTTGTCTTGTGAAAGCAAGCCCAGACAGTCCCCTCAGCCTAGAAGTAATTATCGCAAATGCTTGTATTAAAAGTCCATGTTTTTAATTCCTTATTGAAAACCCTGACTCAAAGCTTATTTACTCTTATTTCATCTTATGAATCTATAAAGCTTTCTAATTGGTTGCATACAGTTGATTAGAAGCATTAAATTAGAAGGTGATGACAAGGAGAGTCAGCTGTCTCTTGTGGAAGATAGGAGAAAGTGATGGCTAATAATTTATGTTCTCTTCGACTAGAGCATTGCCATTAGGCTTCAATGACTAGGGGTTACCTAATTGGCCACAATTTGGATTACTTTTGTACAGCTGAACCAAACATTTTTCAATAGGAAAGGATGGCGAGGAGTGTGCGGGAGAGGGATAATTGAATGGAGCAGGAAACTGTATTGTGACCCCCTAAATATCCCTTTTGCTGTACCTGTCAACTTTTTTGACAGAGAGATGGAGATGAGGGAAGAATAAAACTTGGAAAGGGGAAAAGAATACAGTTTGAAGTAATCTGCTAAAGGAAGATTTAGAAGAAATTGGCCTGAGGTGGGCTGGCTCCTTCCTTTTTTCCTCTCTTTTGCTCTGTTCTAGTTTTTAATGATCTGTTTTGGGTGGCCATTTCACCTTTAGCTGAATTAGCCCTAGAACATCATTGTCCGTCTTGTTTTGGCTCTTAATAGCTCTGGTGTTTTATACCCTTTGTCAGCTGCCCACCATCCCTTACAAAATAATGTGTCATCACAAGGGACTCCGGGTGGCTGGTTGCTTATTGTTACTCTACCTAGCCCTTCTTTTTTTCCCCAGTTGGACAGAGGCTCCTGGGAACACAGAATAATTGTTTCTTTTTTTCTTCTAGAGCACTCTTTTATGTAAGCAACATGATTTAAAGGAAGCATCATTTCTTTCTTCCTCTTAGCTGTGTAATATCCCTAACAGCTGAATTTCCATTAATTGTGTAGATATTTGGGTCAAAAAGCAGTTGGCTTTTTGATGGTTTAGCGGGAAGAGACATTTATAACTATTCACATTTTAACATGGATTGATTATATCAGTTTCCTTTATATTTGGCCGATCCTCCCTGGAAATACAGAAGTTAGAGAAGAGACCTTTTGAGCATGGGACCTTTTGTTGTATTTGGGTTGTTGAATGTGCAGTGAAGCACAAGAGAGCTTTGACTGAGACCATGCAGGAGTTAGAAGGGGGAAAGTTAAAGATGATAAGTGCACGTAAGAGAGCTTCAGGGACAGTAAAAAATGTACTTTCCTTATCATTTAAAAAAAATTTTTTTTAACATTTATTTATTATTGAGAGACAGAGCATGAGCATGGGAACGGCAAAGAGAGGAGACACAGAATCTGAAGCAGGCTCCAGGCTCTGAGCTGTCAGCACGGAGCCTGATGCGGGGCTCGAACTCTCAAACCACGAGATCATGACCTGAGCTGAAGTCAGTCGCTTAACTGAGCCATCCAGGCGCACCCCCCCCACCTTTTTTTTTAAAGAGAGAGACAGCACGAGTAGGGGAGAGGGACAGAGAGAGAGAGAATCCCAAGTGGACTCCACACTGTCATCACAAAGCTTGGGATCCTGTCAGTACAGGACCATGGGATCATGACCTGAGCTGAAACTAAGAGTCAGATGCTCAACCTCCTGAGCCACCCTGGGGCCCCTCCTTACCATTTTTCTTAGTGTAGTTTTGTCCTTTTCCTTATACTATATGCAAGGTGAAATTAACTTTTTTGCTTGAGAGCCTTGTCTAATTTCCTGTCTGGCTTACTCTGCCCAGTTACTAGTTGAGATGTATGATACAAGCAGTGGCTCACTTTATTTGTGTATCTTCTCCTTGATTTTTTTCACTTAATGTATTGTGGAGAACTTTTCACCCAGCACATATAGCAGCCTCATTCCTTTTAATGATGTGTGTATTCCATTGTAGGGTTGAATCATAATTTAAGAAATCTTATATCAGTAAATGCTTTCCAGTCTTTTTCCACTAAAGGGGTGCAGCAAACATCCTTGTACATGTATCTTTGGTTAATTTTGATGAATTACCTTATAGGATTGTGTATATTCCTAGCAGTGAGCTTGCCTGGGTCAAGGGTATATTGTAGCGGTAGCAACAATGATGACTTGCAATAAAGGTTAGCTTTGGGTATCAAAATTCCCTTTCAAGTTAGGGGCTTTCCACATTCTTTAAGAAAACAGTAAATAGACTGGAAGAATATAATGATTTGGTAAGAACCTCCAAAGAAATGGCCAGAATAGGCAAATTTTAGTTAGCCCTGTAAGGCTTAAGTTTCATTTAGTTGTAGGATAGTTTATTTTCTAAGAAATGTGCTAAATAGAATATTAGAAGAGAATAGTTATTTGGTGATTTATTTAAAATCGTCCTGTAGATTTCAAGCTTGCTATTTAAAGATTTTGAAAAGTAAAAATCAGATTCTTGGTACTTTGTTTTATGTATTCTAGACTGATAATATCTTGTACCAGGGAAGATAGGATTAGCAAGTATGAATTATGTTTTTGTGTTTTTTTTACTTTGCTGTTTACAAGGTCTTTTTTTTTGGAGCTGTTCATTTAAGTACAGGTTTCTCCCTAAGTGATAACCTTAGTAAGTGAAAGTGCATTTAAATTTCAGTAGTACATTTGAATTTAACTGATCATTTATTTTACCTTTGAAAGCTATGATCAAGGCAGTAGCTAGTACCTACCTGATTGATTTGGGAAAGAGGTGACTAAACTGAGACAAATAGTTAAATTCATTTACTACTTTTGGAGAGGGCATGTATGTTATTTTTACACAGTCTGATAGTAGAAATCAGTTTTGAAAAACAAACTTTGCACCAGTGCTTTCATGTTTTTTGAGATGAAGTTTCTTTAGCTTTCATGATCATTATGTTGGTTCTTGGAGTAACACAGTGGAATTTGAATTTACAGCAACCAAAGTTAGAAGGGCAGATTTAATATTGCCTATCTTTTCTACAATAATGGAGGAAATAATATAATTATTTGGTAGTGTCTAGGTCTCATGACCTGTTAAATTTAATCATGTGTTATTTAAGAATATATTAGTGGGGCACCTGCGTGGCTCAGTTGGTTAAGTATCTGACTTTCACTCAGGTCATGATCTTGTGGTTCTTGGGTTTAAGCCCTGCATCACGCTTTGTGCTGACAGCTCGGAGCCTGGAGCCTGCTTCAGCTTCTGTCTCCCTCTTTCTCTGCTCTTTTCCCACTGGTGCTTTGTCCCTGTCTCACTAAAATAAATAAATGTTAAAAAAAAAAAAGTATTAGTAAGGAAAGTATCACCTTTATTTCATTTTAACAAATTTAAAAGCATGTATAAAAAGTAAAATTTTATTATAGTAAGTTTTCAAATCAGAGATAAATATAAATATGGAAAAAACTTCTGGTAATTTCACCACCAGTGGTAATGTTAATGGTGTTAACATTTTACATAAACTTCTGTATCTTTAAATGCACACATACATTTCCTTTAATACTGGGATATTCCCCCACATTTTCAAATATTTTTCAAGAATAATTTCATTACTGTTTTGTAGTGTCAGCAGATTTTTACTTTTTATTGAAGTGTAGTAACTGACAAAAACATGCATATTTTGCACATGTACAACTTGAAATTTTACAAAGTGAGCATATCTGTCCAACCAGCATTCAACTCAAGAAAAAAATATTGCTAGCTCCCATACACTCCCCATTGCCTGCCTGTTGTTATCAGCAGCAACCCCCCCCCACCCCCAAGGGCCATTATTCTGATTCTATTTTTGAGAAAAACTGTGAGATATAATATAGCTATATATATATTATATATATATATAATATAACTAACTGAGTTGTATAGCTGTCACTATAGTTTTAAGACATATGTATGAATATATTTTAGCCAGTTTTGTTTGTTGAATAGTGTATTTCCATTTTTTTGCTAATGTAAATTACTGTAGTGATTTTTCACGTATATATTTTGTTTCATTGGGATAGGTTTCTATAAGTATAATTACCAGTTCAAAGAATATGTGTGTTTTTATGGCTTTTGATAGAAAGTACCAAATTGCCTTTGAAAGTAATTGAGCTAATTTATTCTCCTACTGTTCATAATGAGTGTCTTTTTTTTTTTTTTAAACCTACTGCAACATTGGACGTATATTTAAAAAAAAATTTTTTTTTTAACATTTATTTATTTTTGAGACAGAGCGAGACAGAGCATGAACGGGGGAGGGTCAGAGAGAGAGGGAGACACAGAATCTGAAACAGGCTCCAGGCTCTGAGCAGTCAGCACAGAGCCCGACGCGGGGCTCGAACTCACATACTGCGAGATCGTGACCTGAGCCGAAGTCGGACGCCTAACCGACTGAGCCACCCAGGCGCCCCAAGACGTATATTTTTTTAAAGAGTCACTACCAGTTTGGTGGATGAAATATGGTAGTTCTGTTTTAATTTTCATTTCTTTGATTACTACTGTAAGTGACTATTATTTTGTATATTTAGTGACTGTTTTCTAAGTTTTCTTTATGATCTGCCTGATAGTGGTTTGTCACTTTATTTCTTTATACACCTTTAAAATTTTTTTGACATTTTAATATATTAAAGAACATAACTCCTTTGTTACAGATACTTCCCCCCAATTTCCTTTATGTCATACTCATTTTTCATAATGAAATAGATTATGATTTTTTGCCTTAATGTCAAAAATGAGAAGTTGCATTTTATTCCACCAGCCTTTGGAAACTTACCTTGATATTTTTAAAATTGGAGACAATACAAATTACATGAATAAAGTTTTTTTATTAAAGTGTGTACCTTTCATAATTGAAATTTAAAAAGGATCAAGTAGACATATAAAACTAATTTATTATGCTTTGTTGCCAAACTTGGTCTTTCTAGGCAGTTATACTTAAGCATGAACATTGACGACAAACTGGAAGGATTATTTCTTAAATGTGGCGGCATAGACGAAATGCAGTCTTCCAGGGCAATGGTTGTAATGGGTGGAGTGTCTGGCCAGTCTACCGTGTCTGGGGAACTGCAGGAGTCGGTACTTCAAGATCGGAGTATGCCTCACCAGGAGATCCTTGCTGCAGATGAAGTGTTACAAGAAAGCGAAATGAGACAACAGGATATGATATCACATGATGAACTCATGGTCCATGAGGAGACAGTGAAAAATGATGAAGAGCAGATGGAAACACATGAAAGACTTCCTCAAGGACTACAGTATGCACTTAATGTCCCTGTAAGTAATTCCTTTTTAAAATTAATGTAACTTATAGTTAGAAACATAATTAATTTTGTGTTAAGTAATGCTTCAAGTCATTGAAGAAATTTCAGAAAATGTTTAAAGTCTTAATAGTTAACTGGGTGTTATTAAATGAATACACTAAATGTTGACAGAAATCACATTTGAAAAAGGCAAAATCAAGTTTTTGTATTGTATACATTTAGTAACTTATCTTTTCCAGGATTACTGTGTATTAAATTTTAAGTGCTTAAATTTTAAAGATTTTGTTTCAACTTCTTGGTTTCCTTAAAGAGTAGAAAGATTGAATCTTGAGTATAACTAGAAAAAGATCATACACCTGAAGGTTTTTCCTTCGGGTTCTGTAACTTGGCAATTCCTGGTGTCTGTATTTTTTTCATTACCTTTTTCAAAAGCATATCGACCTTTAGTTTTTCCTGTTTATCCTAAATGTCATTGTTTCTCACCTAAAATATTCTTTTGTAGGCACTCATAACTTTTTTGCCTTCTTGTTTTTCTTTTTACCTGATGACTGACCAACAAAACCATAACCATAATGTAATCCTCTTCTATCCTTTCTGTGATATTAGACTTGGATTTCTTTCAGTATATCTAATACACTGTACTTTTTCTTTTGCTTCAGAACCTTCATGCATCCTGCTTGTAATATTCCCTTTAGCCATACCCCCTTCCTGTTTTTTAATCTAGTTAGTGGTTCATCATTATCAGCCTGCCACTTCTGTTTAGTCCAGGTTGAGTCTCTGCAATAGGGACTTGTGGTTACTTGTTCAGTGTCTGTCTAATAGATTGTAGGCTCTATGAGAGCATGAATTTTGTCTTATTTTCCATCGTATCCCAGGTATTGGCACATAGTGTAAATGAATGAATAATAGTTATAGTTGTATTCTAATACATGTGCCCACCAACTTTTCTAGCCCTTTGCAATAGCCTTACTTTTTTTTAGTCTTTTCATGTGATGGCTTACATTGATAGATTTTTGAATGCTGAACCACCCTTATATACCTCTAATATATCCCACTTGGTTGTTGTGTGTAATTCTTGTTATACATTGTTGGATTCAATTTGCTAATATGTTGTTGAGGATTTTTTGTATCTGTTTGTGAGTTATATTGGGCTAGTTTTTTTGTAATATCTTTGTTTCTGATTTTGATATTAGGGTAATCCTGGCCTTAGAGAATGAGCTAGGATTATTCCCTCTGCTTCTAACTTCTGAAAGAGATTGTAGAGAATTGGTATAATTTCTTTCATAAATGTAGGATAAACTCAGTTGAGTACATAAAGCCTGGTAGTTTTGGGAAGGTTGTTTGCTTGTTTGTTTTTAAAGGTTATTAATTACTCAGTTTCTTTAATAGATGGAGGACCTGTTCAGATTATTTATTTTCTCTTGTGTGAGTTTTTACAGATTGTGCCTTTCAAGGAATTGGTCCATTTCATCTAGATTTTGAAATTTGTGGGCATAGAGTTGCTCACAGTATTCCTTTGTTATTCTTTTAATATCCATTATTGTTCAGCAGGTCTCTAGAGCTGTTTTTTCTTGCAAAACTGAATCTCATACCTATTGGACAATTCCTTGTTTTCTGCTAGACCCTAGTAGAGTCTTACCAAGTTTATTGATATTTTAGAAGAGTTAGTTTTTTATTTTCTCTGTTGATTTCTAGTTTTCAATTTCACTGATTTCTGCTCTAATTTTTGTGATTTCTTCTGTTATTTTGGGTTTGATTTGGTGTTGTTTAGTTTTCTAAGTTGGAAGGTTAGATGATTGATTTTTAGATCTTCTTTTCTAATATATGCATTCAGTGATCGGAGTTTCCCTCTAAGCACTGCTTTCACTGCATCCCACAAATTTTGATGAATTGTTTTATTTTTCTTTAGTTCAATATATCTTTTAATTTCTCCTCAGATACCTTCTTTGATCCACATATCATTTAGAAGTGTGTTGTTTAATCTCTAAGTATTTGGGGATTTTCCAGCTATTTTTCTGTTATTACTTTTCAGTTTAAGTCCTTTGTGGTGTGAGAGCATATATTGTATAATTTCTGTTCTTTTAAATTTGTGAAGGAGTGTTTTATGAATGTGGTCTGTGAGTGCTCCATGTGAGCTTCATACTTTAATTACTTTAGTTGCCCAGATCCACTGTGATTTTTTTTTTTTCCTGTTACTTCTGTACATGTTGTGTATATACCTGTAACATTCTTTGATTGGCAGTCTACTGGCTTTTATTTCTTAGCTTAAAAGGTTTCTCTTTGTTTGCTTTTCATTTTGATAATTGACTTTTTTTTCTTGCAAGTTTTCAATACCTCGGCTATGGTAGGCAGTCAAATATATTTTGAGTGAAAAAAAATTTTTTTTTAATTGAGGAAAACTTTAAAGTGAATGCTCTCAGCTCCTAATTTTAATTTTTTTTAACGTTTATTTATTTTTGAGACAGAGAGAGAGAGAGACAGAGCATGAATGGGGGAGGGGCAGAGAGAGAGGGAGACACAGAATTGGAAGCAGGCTCCAGGCTCTGGGCCATCAGCCCAGAGCCCGACGCGGGGCTCGAACTCAGGGACCGCGAGATGGTGACCTGAGCTGAAGTCGGACGCTTAACCGACTGAGCCACCCAGGCGCCCCTCTCAGCTCCTAATTTTAAAGTTCAGAGTTTGGACAACTGCATAGACTTGTATAAGCTACAGTCCAGACAGAATATTTCTGTCATCTTAGAGGGTTTCTTTGTGTTTCTTCCTAATCAGTCCTCTTGAGAACTTTATGCAAATGGCATCGTATATAACTTATGTCTGGCTTCTTTTTTTTTTTTAAATTTTTTTTTTCAACGTTTTATTTATTTTTTGGGACAGAGAGAGACAGAGCATGAACCGGGGAGGGGCAGAGAGAGAGGGAGACACAGAATCGGAAACAGGCTCCAGGCTCTGAGCCGTCAGCCCAGAGCCTGACGCGGGGCTCGAACTCACGGACCGCGAGATCGTGACCTGGCTGAAGTCGGACGCTTAACCGACTGCGCCACCCAGGCGCCCCGTGTCTGGCTTCTTTTGCTCAGCATAATGTTTTTGGTTTATCCATGTTGGTTGAGTGGATCAGTAAGTAGTTCATTTCTTTTTATTGTTGATTAATACTCTATTATTAATACTCTGTTGCCTTATTATCCTAAAGTTTGGTTATTCCTTTCCCCTGTTAATGGTTGTATTATCTCTGTTTTTCAACCTTTATGGATAAAACTGCTATGAACATTTTTGTATGAATCTTTTTTTCATTTTTTGAGGGGGGGTGTCTTTCTAGAAGTTAAGCTGTTTCTCTTGTGTTTTCATTTTGTTTGATCCAGTGTCTATATCTTTGCATCAGTATTACACTGTCTTGATTGTTGAATCTTGTACAGTAAATCTTGAAATCAGGTAGTGTAGTCTCCCAGTTTTGTTATTCTTCTTGCAAGACTGTTTTGACCATTCTAGGTTGTTTGTATTTTCGTATAAAATGTAGAATCAACCTTTCAGTTTCTATAAAAAGAACCAGCTGGGTTTTTATTGGGATTATATTGATTCTATATGTTGACTTGATCAGCATCTAAACAATAGTGGTTTCTAGTCCATGAACATGGCATATCACTTTGTTTAGGTTTTAATTTATCTTAGCATTGTTATGTAGTTTTAAGTATAGAGTTATTGGAAATATTTACCCCTAAATATTTCATGTTTTGAATGCAATTGTAAATGGTATTTTTAAAAATTTCAATGTTTAATTGTTCATGACCAGTGTATAGAAATGTGGTTGATTTTGTTTTTTCTTTTTCAAAAAAAATTTTTAACATTTATTTATTTTTGAAAGAGCCAGAGTGTGAGCGGGGGTGGGGCAGAGAGAGAGGGAGACACAGAATCTGAAGCAGGCTCCAGGCCTTGAGCTGTGAGCCCCACAAACTGTGAGATCATAACCTGAGCCAAAGTCAGAGGCTTAACTGACTGAGCCACCCAGGCGCCCCAAATGCGGTTGATTCTTTTTACTTTGGCTGTGTATTTTGTGACTGTTACAGGTAGGTAAAGGTTCAGAGTCAGAGTCAGACGTTAAACTGACTGAGCTACCCAGCCACCCCTGCTGAGATTATATTTTCATATAAATGAGTGTGTAACTTAAATGCTTTTTCTGCATTTATTAGGTGATAATGATTTTTTTCTTCTTACTGTCTTCATATGGTGAATTGCATTGATTGATTTTCAAGTATTAAACCAACCTTGTATTCCTAGGATAAGCTACACTTGGTCATGATGTGTCATCCTTTTTATACATTTCTGGATTCAGTTTACTAACCTTTTAAAGTAATTTAAAAAAATTTTTTTTTAGCTTTTTATTCATTTTTGAGAGACAGAGTGACAGAGCACAGTCCGGGGAGGGTCAGAGAGAGAGGGAGTCACAGATTCTGAAGCAGGCTCAGGCTCTGAGCTGTCAGTGCAGAGCCTGATGTGGGCCTCGAACTCACGAACCGCAAAATCATGACCTTACCCAAAGTCGGATGCTTAACCAACTGAGCCACCCAGGTGGTTTTAAATTGTTTTTAAAACAATTTTTAAGTGTACATTTATGAGGAATATTAGTTTCCTTGCAATATCTTTGTTTTAGGTATACTGGCTTCATAAATGGGTTAGGAAGTATTTCCTCTTGTATTTTTTGAAAGAGTTTGTTTAAGATTTGTTCATTTCTACTCTGTCTTTTTGAAAGGCTTCACCACTGAAGCTAATCTGGGACTGAGTTTTCTTTGTGAGAAGTTTTAAATTTCGTGTTCAAATTTTAAAACATATATAAGGCTTCTCCAGATTTAAAATTTTTTTTCTTAAATCCGTTTTGATAAGTTGTATTTTTTAAGGAATTCGTCCATTTCTTGTTTAATTGAACAAAATTTTTCATAATTTTTAAAATTTCTTTTATTGTCTGATCTATAATTTTTTTCTTTCTCATTCCTGATAGTGATAGTTTGTCCTTTTCTTGATTAGTCTGGGTAGAGATTTATCAATTTTATTGGTCTCTTGAGATTGTTACCTTTGTGAATTTCATTTTTAACTCATTTTTATTATTTCCTTATTTCCTTCCTTCTACTTACTTTGTTCTTAATTTGCTCTTTTCTTAGCTTTTTGTTTTTAAATTTTTAAATTTATTTTTGAGAGAAAGAGATAGTGTGTGAGTGGTGGAGGAGCAGAGAGAAAGAGGGAGACACAGAATCCAAAACAGGCTCCATGCTCTGAGCTGTCAACACAGAGCCTGACGCAGGGCTCAAACTCTCAAACTGTGAGATCATAACCTGAGCCAAAGTCGGATGCTTACCTGATGGAGCCACCCAGATGCCCCTTTTCTTAGCTTTTACAATGGGAGCCTAGATGACCGTTTTAGACCTTTCTTCATTTTTCACATAAGCATTTGAGCTATAAACTTCTCTTCCTTTGTGATTTCATTTTGATTCATGAATTAGAAGTGTTTTGCTTAACTTCTAATGTTTTGAAGTTTTCCAGGTATTTTTTTGTCATTGATCGTTTAATTACTATGGTCAGAGAATGTGCAGTGGATAATTTCAATCCTTTTAAATTCATTGAAAGACTCTTTTAGCACTCAATATATGATTAGTCAGTGAATGGTCTATACTCACTTGAAAAGAATGTATTTTGGAAGTTATTGGGTGGGTTATTTTGTAAATGTCGGGTCAAGTTGGACTAGTTTTGGTCTTTGACACTTTAAAAAAATTTTTTTTAATTTTAGTTTAGTTCACATACAGTATTACATTAGTTTCGGTTGTACAATATAGTGATTAAACAATTCTGCATATCACCTAGTACTCATAACGACTCTCCTTAATCCCCATCATTTATTTAACCCATTCTTCTACTGCCCCTCCCTTCTGGTAACCATTTATAATTAAGAGTTTGTTTCTTGATTTGTGTGTGTCTTTGTCTTTAGTTCCCCTTTGTTTGTTTTGTTTCTTAAATTCCATATGAGTGAAAACATACGGTGTTTTTCTTTTTCTGACTGGCGTATTTCATTTAGCATAATACTTTCTAGCTCCATCCGTGATGTTACAAATGGCAACCTTTCATTCTTTTTTATGGCTGAATAATATTCTGCTGTATATGTATATACCACATCTTTCTTTATTCATCAATTGATGGACACTTTCCATATCTTGGTTATTGTAAATAATGCTGTAAACATGGGGGGGTGGCATGTATTCCTTTGAGTTAGTGTTTTTTAATTCTTTGGGTAAATCCCCAGTAGTGTGATTGTTGGGTCATAGGTTAGTTCTATTTTTAACTTTTTGAGGAATCTCCATACTATTTTCCATGGTGGTTGCACTAGTTTGCATTCCCACGAAGAGTGCATGAGTGTTCCTTTTTCTCTACATCCTTGCCAATATCTGTTTCATGTATTGTTGATTTTAGCCATTGTGACAGGTGTGAGGTAGTATCTCATTGTAGTTTTGATTTGCACTTCCTGATGATAAATGATGATGAACATCTTTTCCTGTGTCTGTTGACCACCTGTTATGTCTTCTTTGGAGAAATGTCTGTTCATGTCTTCTGCACATTTTTAAATTGGATTATTTATTTTTGGGGTATTGAGCTTTTAAATTCTTTATATATTTTGGATTGGTCTTTGGCACATATTCTTTACTGTTCTACTTGTCTTCCAATAGTTAATTTGAAAAAATTATATATTGCATTATTTGACATGTCTCTTTAGTTTTCTTTTGTCTTGGTTCTTCACTTTATTTGTTTTTGTTTATTTATTTATTTTGAGAGAGAGAGAGAATGAAGGCAGGATAGGGGCAGAGAGAGAGAGAGGGAGAGAGAGAATCCCAGGCAGGATCCATGCTCAGTGCAGAGACCAACATAGGGCTCATTCTCATGACCATGCGATCATGACCTGAGCTGAAGCCAAGAGTCAGACAGTCAACTGACTGAGCCACCCAGGCACCTCTAGTTTCTCACTTTAAAATTTTGTGATCATAATACTTGAAAATTACCATATATTTTGTAGGATGTTTCTCGGTTTGGATTTATCTGGTTTTTACTCTAATGGTACTTAAGGTACTAACTTTGGGAGGAATATTGCAAAAAGTGATGCTGTGTCTTCTCCCTCATTGCACTCTAACAGGAGGCACATGATTTTTATTTGCCCCATTCTGATAGTTCACTTTGATAAGTTGATTAAGGTGATGTCTGGCAGGTTTTGTCACTGTAATGTTAATCTCATTCCTCATTACATCTTTTAATTTATTCATTTATTTATTTGTATCAGCATGGGCTTAGGAATTATATTAACTGGGTTAAAATCTATTACTATGATTATTTTAATGCTTGGTTGAAGATTTGGCCAATTGGAGCCTCTTTAAGCTGGCTTCTGTGTTCATTTTATATATCCCATCAATCTTTTTAACACATCCTTGCTTTCTGCCCCAAGATGTCTTATATTTTCTTGTATTTTTCCTGCCTCACCCCTGGAGTCAGCCATTTCTCTAAGGAGCCCTAGTTCATTTCAGTGGAAAATGACATTTAAAAGGCAAGATCTGGGTGCCTAATGTGTTGCTCATTGTTCTTGGGGTTTGGCTGCTTCCAGGGCTCTCAGTGGACAGAGCTAGGGAATGTATGTATATACATAATTACATACGTTTATATACCCACTTCCATCTATAACTGTCTCCTATATCTGCCTGTCAGTATTATAAAACTGAGTTCACACTAATCCCTCTGATTATGGTCCATTACCGCAGAGTATATTTCAGTTTTCTCCCTTCTGTACTTCATTACTTTTATTTTATTTTATTTATTTTGTAATCTCTGTACTGAACTTGGAGCTCAAACTCATGACCCTGAGATTGACTTGCATGCTCGTCCACTGACCCAACCAGGCATCCTTCCCTTCTGTATTTTATAACTCCCTTCTTAGACAGTGAGAAACCTGGCTTCCATTATCATTAATATATTTACTTACTTGATTAGACCTCGCCTACCCCCCATGTGTAAAACCATTTGTCACCCCATCTTCCTGTGCAGATGCCCTCTTCCCTCTACCCAGGCTCCTATACTCCATTGCAGTTCATACCCTCCCCTGCATGTGCTTTGACAACTTGTCCTGGGCCTCATCACCACATGGAGCCCTCCTTGTACATGGTTCTGGTCCACACTCATACTTTGATACCTTCCGCACCCACTTAGCTTCTGACACGTTGCTCCAGGCTGCTCTTCCTGTATAATACAGACCCTTCCTTTTGCTGCTTGGGTTCTGACAACTCACCCTGAGCTGTCTTATGTGAAGAACCTCCTCACCCTACGTACATTCTGACATCTTGATTTGTGCAGCAGATGACTGTTTATCTTGTCTGGGATCTCGTACCCTGTTATGCTACAACGTATGGCTTTAGGAGTGAATGATTCATGGAAAGCGGGTGAATAGGGAGGGGCAGGAAGGGGAAGGGACAAGATTTATTCTTTTACTTTTATTGAAACTTAATTTTGAAATTATACAGAGTCATAGGAAGTTACAAAACTAGTACAGAGAGGTCCTGTGTAGCATTCACCCAGTTTCCTCTAGTGGTTAAATTCTACATAATTATAGTACAGTCTCAAAATCAGACAGTTGACAGTACTATAATATGTCCAGTGTTGTATATTTTATCACACATGTAGATAATGTGTAACCACCATCGAAATCAAGATAACAGAATGAATCTATCATGAGGAGACCTCCCTGGTGGGACCCCTAGTCACACCTCTTCTTCCAACACCATCATTCCTAACCCCTGGCTATCCTACCCCTAATTTATTTTCTACCTCTATGTCGTTGTCATTTTATGTGTTATATTAGTGGACTCCTACAGTATGTGACCTTTTGAGATTGACTTTTTTTCAATTAACAGAATGCCTTTGAGAGCCATGTGAGTAGTTGTGTGTATCAATAATTTGTTCCTTTTTATTATAGAATAGTATTTCATGGTGTTGATGTACCACGGTTTAACCATTCATTTACTGAAGAACATTGTAGCTTTTTCCACATTTTGGCTACTACAAATAAAGCTGCTATGAACACTCATGCATAGGTTTTTTTGTGAACATAGATGTACATATCTCCAGGGTAAATACCTTATTATATCCCCACCACCAGGTATAGTCACTCCTAACATTTTGGTATATGTACTCCTATGCTTTTTTCATATGCATACCAGGCATGGAATGATGTTGCTTATTTATCTGCTGTTTTCATTTACCAGCATATCTTGAACTTTTCGTAACTTCTTATTCTTCTCATACTTCTTAAATGTCTGTTACATATTCCATATGTATGGATAATTTGTAGTTGAGTCCTGTTACTCCTACTAGGTAATGATAAATTTGAGTCCATGCTGGGAATGAATCAATGAAAAGTTGTCTCATACTATATACACCAAAGGCAGAATTTAGGATTTGTGTAACATTGCTTTATAGTAGAACACGACAGACATGAGAAATCATATTCCTTCTTTTTATTTATGCATTCCTGCTAATATGGCATGTGGTGAAGGGCAAATCTTGGGATCATGAATATATATTTTTGAATTAAAGAGAGGACAGTGATCTAGAACAGTATGACTCAGGTCCCCAAAAGTGTGAAAACTTAAGTTACCAGGCCTTGCATCCTTTTTAGATTGTGTTAATAAAGACTTTTAAAAATACATATTGAGCATATTAATGATTCTCTTTTATTTGTTCGTTTGGAAGACATAAAAAAACTTTATTTCATATTAACTTTTTATTTATTTTTTTTAATTCAAAACAAAAGTTGAGTTTTGAGTTCTTTTAGATTGTTAATAACGGTTCAGGTTCTGTAGCCTATGTAAACTCTCAAGTGTTTTGTGACAGTTGAATAAAAGTTCTTCATTTGTGATAACTGCTAATTTTCAGAATTTATCTTAACCTTACTATTCTGTATCAGTCACCCACCCTCAGTGGCCCTACATTTTCAGCTCCAGTCTACAGGCGAACTTTTGAATGTCTACAGTTTATTCATTTAGAGAACTTTGTTTTCTAATTTATTAGAAACTTGAATTAAGGGGCACCTGGGTGGCTCATTTGGTTAAGCATCTGACTTTGGCTCAGGTTATGATCTCATAGTCTGTGAGTCCAAGCCCCACGTCAGGCTCTGTACTGACAGCTCAGAGCCTGGAGCCTGCTTCAAATTCTGTGTCTCCTCTCTCTCTGCACTTCCCCCACTCACACTTTGTCTTTCTCTCTCTCTCTCTCAAAAATAAACATTTAAAAAATTAAAAAAAAAAGAAATGAATTAAATTAAAATTAAGTAAAATTAGTTTTTCATTTCATTGGTCTCATTAGCCACATTTCAGGTGGTTAAGTGGCTTCTGTTTTGGACAGCAAAGATAAAGAACATTTCCATCATTGCAAAAAGTTTTATTGGATACACTGAGTCAGAAAGCTGCTTCACTCAGAAACTAAATTTATTTTAGGAATGTGAAGAAAAGTATTTGGTTTATTCTTTTAATTCTTATATTCATTCAGTAGGATTTAAGAAACCATAACTCTGTATGGTCTTTATTTTTCCAGTTTGATGGCAAGCAAGCATGTTGAGGAGTAAAGACTTAATTTGTGTTGACAAAATGGAGCAAATTGTAATTCATAATCATGTATGCCACATTTGTTTCTAGAAAACTGTTGGATTATATCACTTGAGCAAAAGGATTTTGTAAATTAGGAGCTATAAAAAATCACGGTCTAGTCATATGATGGTAAAATAAAATGTAAAGTTATTTCAGGTATTCATAACTCCTGAAAAAATATACTTCAGCATTTGTGTGGCATTTTATTTTAGCCATGAGTTTTTGTGCTATAAAGCAGCATGAAGAAAATTGTAGGAATACTTGCATGCATTTTATATTTATGATTATTTTATTTGATGGCCTAAGGAACTCAAAATGTATCTGGCTATTGGTAAGACCTTTGTTTGATTTTTGAGTCTTTAAATTTTCTTAAATCCTGTTATTAACTTAAGGAGGATTATATAGATATATTCCCATATACCTCTTGCTCTAGTCAGTAAACACCTAACATATGCTAGTAATTTTGAGTATATGTCTTGTAATGGGTAACTTTTTTATTAAAAAAGAAAAAAAAACCCATTTTCCCCATTTCAGTGATTTTAAGATACTTTTTAGTTTTGCCACATATTTTGTACTCTGGTTTAATTACAGAATTGGATTGCCTTTTGGTAACAAAAGATCTTTCACAGTCATCCTGGAAGGTGATAATTCTGTTTGCCTTTGTATTTATTTGCTTTTAAATAGTCATTGGATAGGATATGTTTCTTCTCTTTTTGGCTATCTCCCAACTTGTTATCCCCATTACACTGTAAGCTTTTTAAAAAAATTTATATATATATATAAATATAACAGAGTCATTTATTACTTGTAGCCAATTCTTATTACCATTACATTTCTTTTAAGTTCATGTGAGGGATTTAGAAATAGTTTTGTTAATGTTCATTGGCTGTTGAGGTCCTTGTCTTTGAGGTGAATGCACTGGCTGTTATTAGGGCTCTATGTTTTAAGAAGTGCTTTTATTTTTCCCATTCAAATACTTTTTACTTGAGCATACCCTTTGGAGATCATTTTTCAGAAATAGATTCATTAACTGAGCTTATTTTAAGGAGAAGAGATGGTAAAATGTATCAACAAGGTTTTTTTTGTTTTCGTTTTTAAACAAGACTTTACTCACATGCTATATAGATTCTAGTGTGGTATTTGATAGGAATCAATATTTGAGCAGAATACATAGAGTTAAGTAATTTTGCTTCATAGTTTGCCCTGGTATGAGTCATATTACTCCTTGTTTGTTATTTCAACTCAACTTGATAAGCTGATGAATCAAGGTATTTCTTCTAGGAGATTATTTCAGGAACCTAACACAGAATGATCTGTTTTTCAGTATCCTCCTACACTCTTAAAGTTGTTTGATTTAATTTATTGTTTTTCCTTTATGTGGACATAAATTGTTAGTAGACTTCTTTCTAGATGACTTTAATAACATAGCTAGTCTCTTAACACTTTTAATATAGTTCTGTCTGATCTTTGATGTGTAATTGATCCGGAATTGTGGGACAATAGTACTGAATGAGCATTGTACTCTTAGGACAGTAGAACACAAATTGAAAATCATTATTGACAAGGCTAGCTATTATTGTCAGCCTAGCTAGATCAGTCTCAGATCATTTTTTTAAAATAATGGTATGATATTGTTTATTATAAAACGATTACATAGTAATTGTAAAGATTAAAATAGTTTAGAACAAAGTAAAAAGTTAAAGTTGTTTCCAGTACTTACTTACTTTACTTCCAAAGAGATAACTACTAATATTAATAGCATTTTGGAAATTTTTAATTTACAAACATGCAGAGTGTATATATCTCTATATAATGTTTTTAAAATGTATTTCTTATGAAAATATCATATATTTTGGTTTACATAGATTATACTATTTGTATCATTTTGAAATTTGCTATATTCATTTAAAACACATCTTGTAGAGATTTTGTTATTGTATATAAAACTGGCATATTTTTTATTAAAAAAAATTTTTTTTAGTGTTTGTTTATTTTAGAGAGGTAGAGTGCAAAAGGGGGAGGGGCAGAGAGAGAGGGAGACACCAAATCCAAAGCAGGCTCCAGGCTCTGAGCTGTCAGCGCAGAGCTGTGTGGGACTCAAACCCATGAACCGCAATATCATGACCTGAACCGAAGTCAGATGCTTTACCGACTGAGCCACCCAGGTGCCCCTGGCTTATTTATTTTAATGACTGATTAAATGGTGTGCTTTATTTAAGGCAATACTGATGGATATTTGTGTTGTTTCTAGATTTGTTTGAAGTAATCATGAAAGGATCATCCTTATATATGGGTATAGACATAGATGCCTATATATACAAGCATGTTCCTTGTATTTATCAATTATGTACCTGCAGATTTGTAACACCCTTTCTCTAGTGGTATGTCTTTTTATTGAAATACAACATTTATACAGAAAACTTGTAAGGAATTCTCTCAAAACTGAACATACTTGTATAACACTGCCCCGATCTCTCAGAGGCTCTCTCCTTCTTAGTCACAACCTTTTTCTAATTCCTAAAGATAACCACTACCATAATACTTTTAGCATGGCCTATTGGTTTTACCTGATTTTGCACTGAATATAAATAGAATCATATACTCTCTAGTATCTGATTTCTGTGGTTCAGATTGTGAGATATATCCATACATTATTGCATGTAATAGTGGTTAATTCTTATTTCTGTAGAAGCATCATTTGTACACATATATCAAAATTTATTCATTCTAGTGTAATAGGCATTTAGATTGTTTCAAGATGTGGGCTATTATGAAAAGTATTGATGTGACTCTTCTTGGATGTGTCTTTTGGTGCATGTACATAGTCATTTTTGTTGGTTATATAGTTAGGGTTGAATTTGATGGGTATGCATATGTTCAGCTTTAGTAGGTACTGGGAAAGTTTTTCTAAGTGATTCTGCCAATTTATAGTAATTGCCCATATCCTTGGTATGTGAAACTGTCAGTCCTTTTAATTTTAGCCATTTTGGTTCAGTAGTAGTTTTGCAATGTGATTTTAGGTTGTGTTTCAGTGATAACTAACAAAATTGAGTTTTTCTGTTTAACTGTTTTATACTTAACTGTCAGTTTGAATATTATTTTTTTTGTAAGGCACATGCTTATCTTTTGTCCATTTTTTGGCTAGATTATTTCTCTTACAGATTTGTAGTTTATTTGTTGGAAATCTATCTATCTGTCTATCTGATCTTTGTATGTATATCTTGTGTTTTCCAGTCTGATTTGCCATTTTACTCTTTTGATAAACAGAAATTAATGTTAACATTCAGTTTAGAAGTCTTCCTTTTGGTTAGTGTTTTGTATATCTTATTTAAGAGTTCTTTGCCTTCCTCAAAGTCACAAAGGTATTGACTGATATCAAAGATACTTTGTTAACTTCTAGAAGCTTTATGGTTTTCTCTCCCATTTAGATCAATAATCCATTTGCAGTTGATATTTGCTGATGATGTGAGATAGGGATCAAGGTTTATTTGTTGACTTTTTTTCCCCACTCACCCATAGACATTTTTCAGTTTCACTTTGCTGGCCTAATGTTTTAGTTCTTAGAGCAACTTAATATGTTACGATAATGACCAACAGATTTCTCTTTGATTAATACCAAGGATTTATACTAATACTGGACTTAACATCTCTTTAAGATTATAAAGTAACATATTTGATAAAAAGGTAAAAATTCTATAAGTATAAAGAAGTTAGCAAAATTTTGCTTTAATGTCACTCCTCTAGGGTAATCACTACTAACATTTGGGTGTTAGCATTTTATTGTTTCCTTTTTGTTTGTTTTTCTGTGTATGTATTTGTGTTTCTATACAATTTGCTGCATATGTATTTGTGTGTTTGTATAAAATTGTGAAATATATTTGCTTACATAATTATATATTTACCAAACTACGAACATTTCACTATATCATTAATATTATCCAATACTAAGATTTTTCATAACTGTATAATGTCAAATAGGTGTAATTTATCTCAGTCTTTATTACTGGATATTTAGACTGTTTGCACTTTTTTTACTGTCTTAAAGAATGTTTTTATATGTAAACATGTTGCCATGTGAAATTATTTCTTCAGTATAGATTTCTTAAGGCTCTTGATATATCCTGACCAATTTGCAGTCCACAGAGTTGACCAGTTTATTCTTCTTCTAGTAGTGTATGAGATTTCCAACTTAATATCTTTATAAATGATCTAGAATAGGAAATGGGAAATAGAATTTCTAGATTTGAATATGATGTGAGGAAAAGAAAACAGCTGTACTTGGTCTTAGGTTGGCAGTGGAGAAGTAAATTAAAACATGTCTTCAGACAGGAGGCTGAGATATTTCAGCATATTGAAAGGTGGAGAATTTGGAAGAAGGTTCTGATGTGAAAGAAAAGATTAAGCTATTTTTAGCAACATTGAGTTGCAGATAATAGGATGTCTAAGCGGAGATGTTATGTAGAAATTGGTAACCCTCTGTATCTAAGCAATTAGACATCTGTAATTGTAGGATAATAATTAATAACCATAAATATTTGTTTGGAACTTGAAAGTTTTCAAGGTGCTCTTTATATAATCTCATTTGATTTTCTGTTGTGTATAAGCTGGATATTGTTATTCCCACGATTAAGAGATGAAGAAATGATTATGATAATGAGTGGCATCAAGAACTATCTACTGCTATGTATCGTAGGCAATACTTTCCATATATAATCTCTTTCAACTCTGCAGAAATTCTGTGAGGATTATTTCCTCCATTTTATGCGTGAAGAAAGTTGTAAGTGATTAAATTTTAGTTTGGTCTCACACTGCTGGTAATACTTTTTGGAATTAGGTTTTATTTCCTTTAACACCCCACCTAAGCTTTTCTTGTTTTTCCATACTATTTCTGGAAGCCGAGTTCAGCCAGATTGTAATTGGAAGAGGTGGGATTGAAACTCAAGTCTTATTCTTCACCTAAATATTGATGTTTTGTCCACTTTGTTATTTGTTCAGTTATTTTCTTTCCCTTTTGTAGTAGACATTCTAGAACCACTAGAATTTTTTTCCATATTCTGGTAGCAAGCATACTGTTATTCGTAATTGGAGAAATAAAATGTTCATGCAAAAATTATTTTAGGGGCGCCTGGGTGGCGCAGTCGGTTAAGCGTCCGACTTCAGCCAGGTCACGATCTCACGCTCCGTGAGTTCGAGCCCCGCGTCGGGCTCTGGGCTGATGGCTCAGAGCCTGGAGCCTGTTTCCGATTCTGTGTCTCCCTCTCTCTCTGCCCCTCGCCCGTTCATGCTCTGTCTCTCTCTGTCCCAAAAATAAATAAACGTTGAAAAAAAAATTTAAAAAAAATTATTTTAAAAGAAGTTTTAATAATTCACATTTATTAAGAAGCTGTTAATAGTTATGGAAATAACAGTGAGCTAAAAGATACAAGATCTTGGTTTAAGTCCTAGTGTTTGAAATATAACATAGCTTGGGTAAGACACCTCCCTGAAGTTTTAGTTTTCTTATTTGTAACATGAAGGTAATAATTAATTCACAGATCACTGCAGTTAGAATTTCAGTTGCTAGATTTGGAAGACTTGGGTTTAAATTTTGATTTCTCCTCTTACTTAAGAGGATTTTAGGGGCCCCTGGGTGGCTCAGTCGGTTGAGCGTCTGACTTCAGCTCAGGTCATGATCTCACAGCTCGTGAGTTCAAGCCCCGTGTCTCGCTCTGTGCTGACAGCTCAGAGCCTGGAGCCTGTTTCTGCTTCTGTGTCTCCCTCTCTCTCTGCCCCTAACCCACTCGCATTCTGTTTCTGTCTTTCTCAAAAATAAATAAACATTTAAAAAAAATTTTTTTTTAAAGAGGATTTTAGATAAGTAACCATCCTGGGCCTTAGTTTTCTTATTTTGAACATGGGATAAAAATCGTGTTACTGTCAGATTAACTGCAGTAGACTGTACAGGCTAGATCATGTGCTGCCTCCCCCAACCCTGCTACCATTGTATCCTTAGCACCTAGGACAGTGCCTGGTACACAGTAGATGGTAGATAAATCTTTGTTTATCATGCTGAGGAGGAGTCACAAATATATAGATGACCGTATAAATGCTAACTTTTTTAAACCAGCATTATTGAGGTATAATTGATATACAGAAGATCTTCACATATTTAATGTATACACTATGGTAAGTTTGGGTTGCTAAGTATTTTTATATTTAGTGTTCTTAACTTTTTATTTTGTAATAATTTTACATTTATAAAAAGGTTGTAGAAATAATGTAGAGTTCATATAAACCCTAATGCAGTTATCAAGACCAGGAAGACCAACATTTGGTAAAAGTACAGAATTTCATTTATTTATCCCCTAATGTCCTTTTTTTCCTTTTGAGGATTCAATTCAAGATCCTACACTGCATTTAGTTTTTGCATCTTCTTAAGTCTCCTCCATTCTGTGGCAATTGTCAGTCTTGTCTTCTAGGACCTTGACACTTGATTCGTTATTGGTCAGTTATTTTGTAGAACGTCTCTCAGTTTGAGTTTGATGTTTTCTTATGATTAGATCGAAGTGTTGAATTTTTGACAACCCCACAGAAGTGATGTCGGTACACAATGTGGCTATATCTTATTACTGGTGATACAAATCTTAATTCTTATTTAAGGTGGTATCTTCCAGTTTTCCCCATTGTAAGGTCACTACTTTTCCCTTTGTAATTAACAAAGGGAATGCTAGTGCTGGCATTATTGATTTCGTTGCTCAAGTTGTTCCAGATTTGTCCATTAAGAGCTCCTCCAGACTGGTTCTTATGTCCTTTTGACATGTGCTGTTCCTTTTTCTGGCTCTTTAGTTTGTGGTACCACAAGATGTTACAGGGTCATCTTATATTTTTCCCTGGCCCACCTCTGAAATTAGTCACTTTTCCACTGAGCCCCAGTTGCTTTTATTTGGATAATGGCATTTAGAAACGAAGTTCTGGGTGCTAGGTGTGTTAAACACCATTGCCCCTTGGTAATCTCAACGGACAGAACTAGGAAATACATGTATGTCTACCAACCCACACATGTACACACATCTATACTAATTTCTTTGTTAGTGAAGTCCAGGCATCTGTATTACAAGAGATTGAATGGAGAAGAGGAAGGGAATGCAAACTGTAGTTAAGATGTATCTAGGTCAGCAGCTCTCAAAACTTCTGATCTTATGACCCTTTTACTCTTTTAGAAAATTATTTTTTTTAATGTTTATTTACTTTTTGAGCGAGAAAGAAACAGTGTGAGCAGGGGAGGGGCAGAGAGAGAGAGAGGGAGATACAGAATCTGAAGCATGCTCCAGGCTCTGCATTATCAGCATAGAGCCCGACATGGGCTCGAACCCATGAACTGTGAGATCATGACTTGAGCTGAAGTTGGACATTTAACCAACTGAGCCACCCAGGCACCCCATGACCTTACTCTTAAAAAATTTTTGAGTGCTCCCAGTAACTCTTGTTTATTTGGTTACTTATATCATATTTTGCCATTTTAGAAATTAAAACTGAGAAATAAAATTTTATTTATTTATAAAAAATCGAGTTACAAAGTTAATGTAGAACATAGTTTTACAAAATTATATGGGCAGATCATTAGCTAACTGTTCCCCATCAATTGCAGTATTTTTTCTGTCTCCTAAACAGAGGCTGTCTTTCTTTTTTAATTGTTTTTTTGAAGTGTAGTTGGCACACAATGTCACATTAATTTCAGGTGTATAACATAGTGATTCTTAACTCTGTATGTTACATTATGCTTACCACAAGTGTAGCTGTCATCTGTCACCATACAATGCTATTATAACACCACTGACTATATTCCCTATGCTGTACCCTTTATCCCTGTTACTTATTTCATAACTGGAGCCTGTACCTCCCACTCGCCATCACCTATTTTGCCCAGTCCCCCACCTCTCTTCCTGTTGTCAGTCACCATTTTTGTCTCTGATTTATGGATCTGTTTCTGCTTTTTTGGGTTTGTTTGTACATTTGTTGTTTAGATTTCACATAGAAATGGAATCGTGATATTTTTCTTTGATATATTTCAGTTAGCATAGTACTCTGTAGGTCTATCCATGTTGTTGCAAATGGTACAATCTTATTCTTTTTTATGGCTGAGTAATACTCCATTGTCTATGCGTGTAGCACATCTTCTTTATCCATTTATGTATGGTTACTTCTGTATGTTGGCTACTGTAAATAATGCTGCGGTAAACATAGGGGTGCATATATCTTTTCAAGTTAGTGTTTTTGCTTTCTTTGGGTAAATAGCCAGTAGTAGAATTACTGGATTGTAAGGTATTTCAGGGGTTTTTTTTTTTTGTCTTTTTTTTTTTTAGTTTTTAATTTTTTGAGGAACCTCCATACTCTTCCACAGTGGCCACACCAATTCATATTTGACCAACAGTACACAGGAGTTTTTTTTCTCTCCACATCCTCACCAGCACTTGTTATTTTGTATCTTTTTGATTCTATCCAGTCTGACAGATGGAGGTGATATTTCCTGGTGATTATGATTTGTATTTCCCTGATGATGAGTGAGCATCTTTTTGTGTCTGTTGGCCATCTGTATGTCTTAATTGGAAAAATGTTTATTCAGATCCTCTGCCCACTTTCTAATTATTTATTTTTTGTTCTTGTTTTTATGGTTTTGAGTTGTAGAAGTTCTTTATATACTTTGGATATTAATCCCTTATCAGAAAGATCTTTTGTAGATGTCTTCTCCCATTCCATAGATTGCCTTTTATTTTGTTGATAATTTCTTTTGTTGTGTAAAAGATAATTTCTTTTGGTGTAATCCTAATAGTTTATTTTTGCTTTTATCTTCCTTGCCTGAGGAGACATGTCTAGAAAAATGTTCCTTTGGCCAACTGATGTCACAAAGGTTACTGCCTTTCTTGTATGAGTTTTACAGTTTCACACCTCACTTTTAGGTCTTTCATCCCTTTTGAGTTTATTTTTGTGTATGGTGTAAGAAAGTGGTCCAGTTTCATTCTTTTGCATGTAGCTGTCCAGTTTTCCCAGCACCATTTGTTAAAGAGACCGTATCTCCTCCATTGTATATTCTTGTCTCCTAGATTAATTGACTATATGAGTGTGGGTTTATTTCTGGGCTCTATTCTCTTCCATGGATTTATGTGTCTGTTTTTGTGCCAGCACCATACTGTTTTGATTACTACAGCTTTGTAGTATATCTTGAAATCTGGGATGGTGATATCCCTAGCGTTGTTCTTCTTTCCCAATGTTGCTTTTCATAGTCAGGGTCTTTTGTGGTTCTGTATACATTTTAGAATTACATGTTCTAGTTCTGTGAAATTAGAATTTGTTTTACAGTTAGATAAATCTGTATATTATCTGGCTTATTGTAACGTAACTGGATTCTCATATTTGCTAATACATTCAGTCTGTAGTGACATCACATGTTAGCTTCTGGAAAATGGCACTCTGTATTCAGGAAAGCAAAAAAAAAAGTATTATTATGAGAGTATTTTTGATCTCATGACCACCTGAAAGGGTGTCAAGGACCTTCAGGAGTCCCTGGACCACACTTTGAAAATCATTGGTAAAGATTTACTGAAATTCTTACAAAATGAAGGTACATATATACTGGAAGGATGGATTCGGAAGAACTTCCATGAAGAACAGGAGAGAACTTAAATCATGATGTTATGGTAGTTGAAAGAAAGGAATGTCCAGGTAGGATGGGGGTGGGTCAGCACTGTTTCAGGTAAGATAGCTTGATTGGAGCACTTCATCTACTTCATCTTATAGTTATCTCTAATTTATAAGTTGCTAGTTTACCAGCCAAAATACAGATTTACAGTAAGAAATACAGAGAAACAGACTACAGTGTTTGCTGTAAACTGGATCCCTGAACCTTTCAAAACCAGAAGATAACTGTGGACTTCCTCAAAACCCTGGCAAATGTAGCTCCTTTCAAAGTTTTGAATGCAATCGTGGGTCAGGCAGAAGGGAGAGTTAAGAGTTCATGACTCACACAAAGGCCTATTCCTTCAGTGCACCGCTTCTCCTCCTTGACCTAATCTGTGACTCCGTGAGCTTGGAATTAGAAATACTCCTGTTGACCAGTTACATTGAACTGTTCTTGCCAAAACTATCCTGGAAATAGACACAATATATACATCCACACACACAGAAACACTCTTGGTCTTAACTTTCTCTTTTTCTGGACTCCATGAATATTCCCCCTCAATATTGCTAGCATTCTTTCTTTAGGCAGTATGTTTGCAGTGTAGTTAATTGTGATTTCATTCTCCTTCATTCAAACACTTGTTATATTTGTAGTCACCTTGATTTAATTTGTTTCCTAGGCAATACTTTGGAACAGTTCCCTTCTAGTGATAAACACATCCTTTTTATATGGATATGTACTACTTTTACTCTCAGAATAATCATCTCTCTAAATTTTGGAGCAGTTATTTTGCCTATATTCTTTCTTTTTTTTAAGTTTATTTATTTTTGAGCGAGAGAGCACATGAGTGGGTGAGGGGCAGAGAGCGAATCCCAAGCAGGCTCCACACTGCCAGCGTGGAACCTGATGCAGGGCTTGAACCCATGAACCACAAGATCATGACCTGAGCTGAAACCAAGAGTCGGATGCTTAACTGACTGAGCCACCCAGGTGCCCCTATTTTGTCAATATTCTTATCACAGATTATTCTTTGTAAAAATTTGTCCATAAGAAGAAGGAAATTGTTAGAAAAATTTTGGTTTACAAGAAATGACTTTATAGGGGAACTATAAGTGTGCTTTTAGGCAGAGAAAACGCAGCTGGTGGAATAAGGAAAATTATTTTAGAGAGGCAGTGAAGCAGTAGAGCCTTGGAGATGGATAGGAACAGAGTCAGCACAGAGTAGAGAGGAAATTGAAAATTGAACATATGGCTCCAGAAATGGAGAGGAGGAGTGGTAAGGACAGATACTTCTGCCAAATGACCTACATCTTTTCTGTAAAGTAGATCATCTAGAATCTAGAAAGCTGAGCTGGGGAGATTATAGTTGATACCACCGGCAACAAGGGGCTATTATTGATTCCTCACTAGGGATATGACAAGAAAACAGTTTTATATTAATTTTTTCATGGGAGACTATATGGGGGAGATGATAATATCCTAAAGCAGCAAATTTGATAAAGTTAATTAGAGTGAAATGGATGTTGCTGAATAAGGATGGTAAGATACGGAGAATAAGGAGAAGGAAGAGTCCAAAATGATAGTAAGGGACTCACCTTCTTTCCTGGGAGCTGTGGGTATTAGGTAGACTAAAATAGGCAACCAAATGAAATATTTGCTCATTGTATACTCTGTCTGGTAACATTATTTTAGTAAATTTCACATTTGTCATATTAACTTATTAGCATTATTGAGTCTGGAAGAAAGAAGTTGGGAAGGGTAGCAGGTTTGGAAGGAAAAAAAATAAAAGGGGGATACATAGATAAACCTGCAACTCTGATTAAGTCTTTCATTTCATCCATGAAGCCTTTTGCAGTTATTTCCAATCTCATTAAGTTTTCCCTTTGATTCCTGCCTTTATTCCCTGTACCATTCATTTAGGTTGAGCCTGACATGTGCTGTCTTGAATTGCTAGGTTGTTTTTTTATTTTTTATTTTTTTATAATGCATCAAAACTCCCCATGTACATTTTTAAGGAGTAAAAAATGGAGAAGGAGACCTTATGCTTAGAATATATTCTCAATATCTAGAATTATGTTATGTACACATTAGAATTTTAGTACATTTAAAGCTTTTGTTGTATTATTTTAGACTGAGTTTAGCACACAACAAGCACTTAATAGCTGTTGCATGAGTAAGTAAAGCTATTACGAGAAATACCGAAGAAGAATATCTTACTTGCAGATATCAAGATAAGATACAAGAGCATGAAATAGTTAAATATGTAAGTAGGATCATTTGTTTATTTTTGGGCCAGGAATGAAATAAGTTTTGAAAAAGAGTGGTTCTGGATTCTGGTGTTGAGTTACTAGTGATCATGGGAATCAAAGGAAGGATTTTTTCAGTGTACAGAGACCTCTTTATATTTAAGGTTAGAATGAAATGAGAAAGATCAAAAGATGAGGAAAACAAGGTAATTAAGGGATACATTTTAGAAGTAGTAATAAAGAACCAGCTTTGAGCTGTGGCAAGGGGTTGGAAGCATGACACTACAGGACTCTACCTCTTCTAAGGGTGTTGTGGAAGAAGTTAGAGGAGTATGGAAGTAGATAGGGTAGTCCTGAGTCTCAGAGTGGGAGGCCTAGAGAGGGCTTCAAGTTTAGGTAGAGAAATGCCTGGATTTAGTCCTATCTTTTGAAAGAAGGATAGTTAGGCTGATTGATGGTTTGATGCTATTTCTGGATTGGTAGTGAGGACAGCATTGAAATTCAGGTCTCAAATGCAGGTATGAAGTTGTACATGGGACAAGGTAGAATGGTAAAGCTTAAGTGACGAGGAAGAAACCAGAGTTTTTATTTTGTTTTTTTATCTGACATATTTCTCAGTTTGTTGATTTTCTTGATGCTTTAATGAGTATATCTGAAAAATCCAGCAAACCATTCTCTTTATATATCATGTATTTGCTGATGCTTGCTTTGATTAATTATACTTTGGTTTATTTTAGATGAAAAATAACACTAAAAGTTTGATTTTCTTGTAAAGACAGTTCTCAAGGAAAGAATAGACAACTTAGGGATGATTATTGTCTCTTTTGTCTTGCTTAAGAAAGTTTCATGTTTTTATTGATTATGGTTGTCTTACAAAGAAGACTTAACTTTTCTCAGATTTTTTTGCAACTGACTCTTAGCTTACCTCCATCTTTTCTCAGCACCTTAGGCTGGATCAGTATACTTTAGTGTGTTATTATGTTATATATAGAGGAGATTACTTTATTCCATTAATGAGTAATAAGCCTGTTGGTGCACTCTAAAAATGTAATTTCCTGTGTGCCTGACATTCACAATGTTTTGATCCATTGATACTTCTAGGTTTGAGTCTGCTTTCGTATATTAAAACTGTTCCTTATAATAAAAAAAATGCTAGTACAAATACCATTTTCTATATATGTGGAAATAACTGAAAGGCTTAGATACATTTATTAATCTTTTTCACTCTTTGGTTTGTGAATATCTGGTAATTACAGGATTTATTTGTGAATTTGTCTTCTACTCTACTTGGCACTTTGGCTAAAAAGGATTCCTGTTTCTTAGTGCTGCATGCTACATTTTCATGGTTTCTTTGCAGTGTAGAAACTGACAGAAATGTTGGAACTACTTTTTCGTGCCCCTGCAAAATGGGACAGAGCCATTCAGCAACTGGTTACATAGTCTGTAATCATTCTTCTATCTCACACCGAACCCAAGTCGTTAGTTATATTCAGTACACATCACTTCAGTGGTGGGAACATGTTTGTATTCCAAAGACTTGTTGGTGGTGATTTTACCATTTTATTTTATGTTCCAAATAATGATACCAAAATAAGCCCTAAGAATGTTCACTACTATTATTCTATAACCTGATAGAAAGAATTATTAACTAATCATTAACCTCCTGTTTTTGTGCCAAGCTTCTCCTTGATTTATGATTCTCATACTGCCTGCACTTCAGGAATTTATGAAAGCTTCCAATTCCTTATTTTGTCAGCCTGAACCCTAGCTTATGTTGCATTTTCCTCATGAACCCTTTCTACATAGCTATATTTTCCAACTTTCCACTGACTCTGTAAGATGTTTATAATCTTGTGTACCATTTTTTTAGTGTATTTTTTGAAAAATGTAACCACTAGTACATTGAATTTCCTGGATTATTATTAAGGAGTTGTTGTTTTACTTTACCTTATAAAGAACAGAAGTTTATTTCTCCTGATTATGGAGGCTGTAAGTCCAGGATCAGGGTGCTAGCCTGGTAGGGTAGGGGCCCTCTTCCAAGTTGTACATTTATTGGACATTTATGGTTGTACATTTGTTGTAATGGTTGTACAATTTGTTGTAATGGTTGTACATTTATTGTAAGGACACTTCTTGTGTTCTTACATGGTGGAAAGGTCAGGATGTGTAATATATTTCAGAGGCTGTTGAGCGGTTTTTAGTTTTAAGATTCTGTTTTCATTTCAAGGATAGATTGAAAATGTAGTACTAAAGAATGGATGACTGAGGATCATCAGTTGTGATGAGAATTGACATTACCATTATTGATCTAAGAACCTTGGTGCGTTTTTGTTTTAGAACAAGCACCTCTTTTCATATCTGTGAAAACAGAGCTGAAGATGGAATAATGTTGACATCTTAATGTTTCTTGTAGCATTTATTTGTTGTGTAATTAGTATCCTGTCTTATACATAGCAGTGACCTAAAGTTATATGCAGTTCTATAAACATCCTTATTTGGTGATGATTTAATGTACAGGTCAGGAAAATACAGGCTAAGCTAAGATACTGTCATTGTTGAGTTTACAGATAATTAAATTTTCATTTTTTGACCTTTCTTTTGATGTGGATTATCTTTTTTTTTTTTTAATTTTTTTTTTTTTTTAACGTTTATTTATTGTTGAGAGACAGGGAGACACAGAGCGTGAGCAGTGGAGGGGCAGAGAGAGAGGGAGACGCAGAATCTGGAGCAGGCTCCAGGCTCTAGGCTCTGAGCTGTCAGCACAGAGCCCGATGCGGGGCTCGAACTCACGAGCTGCGAGATCATGACCTGAGCTGAAGTCGGTTACTTAACCAGCTGAGCCACCCGGGTGCCCCTGATGTGGATTATCTTTTAGGATTTTTGTGTTGTTTTCATATTTTGTATATCAAGAGAAAGCCTCCTGTGAAGTCTAAACACTCCCTTCATCCTCCAGTATTTTACTGAATTTTCGAATTAGGCCCCTTTTTGTGCTTTTAATTAATTTCATCAGTTTCCTTAAATATGGGAATGAAATTGATGTTAGTGTGTCCTGACTTCTGCTTTATTCTGTGGTCTGATAATCTTTTCCCAGAATGTCTTTAATATTCTCTTCCAGATAGATTTTTGTAAAATCTTGGTTTCTTTCTCAGTTTGTATACTCTTGATTCTTAGTACTGTATTGCCTGTTAATGAACTCTTCAACACATTATTTACTTACACACACACACACACACACACACACACACACAATCATTTTGGAAGCACCTATATGTAGGCTTAGTAAAGGATTAACCGTGCAGTGGCTTTGTCACAGTGGACTTTTTGTTTATTTGTAAAATTGACTCTTTTTTTTTTTTTAACAGATAAGTGTAAAGCAGGAAATTACTTTTACTGATGTGTCTGAGCAACTGATGAGAGACAAAAAGCAAATCAGAGAGCCAGTAGACTTACAGAAAAAGAAGAAACGGAAACAACGTTCTCCTGCAAAAGTAAGAGAATATATTAAGGTGGTGGTCCCTAACCTATTGATTCCAAACTGTTGGTTAATCTTATGGGCAGGAACCTAGCTGGATTACAAAGCAGACATAAAAATTTCCCGTGGCTTCGTAAAGTTGGAATGTTGTATCGGGAGAATGGGATGCATGTCTGCATGGAGGTGGTGGGCGATTGGTTTCAATTTTTCCACTTTTTTCACCTTATCTTTTTTTCTAAAAACAAACTTTTCTTTTTCCATGTCTCTTCTGCGCTTGCTGCTCATTCATATTAATATTACAATTTCAAGAAAATTAACCAGTTACTCATCAGGGAAATGTGGGATACCTGTACTACAATGTAAACTCCATGCCTGGGATAGTAGGCATTTTAGACCCTTAATAAATACTTGATGGGTAAATGATGGATTGGTAAATAAGTGACCTAGTAAATACTAGTAGTAATTGTCTGCTCTTTTTCCTCTTCAGTACAGTAATAGTTGACTATAGGTGACATTTTGGTATTCCTAAGAAGTATCTGAACTTTGAGCGGTATGTTTATATCTTTATAGTTAACTTTTCACATTCTGTTTTCCCTCATATAGTGAAGAAGGATTTTTTAATAAGGTCATATTATAATATGACCTAATTTTGATGGCTACTTGTTTTTGCATTTGTGATTTAGGTAATCATTATTTATATATTTTGTCTATTTTTGGACTCCATGATATGCTAGAGCCAGCTTTGTATATAAAGATTAATAGATTGAACTTCCTGATTTTTTAACAGTGTGTAAGTGATTTTTACATTGAAGTTCTTAATGGTTTTTATAAAGATGTCTTTTGATACATCATACTATATTCGGGGATTGCTGTGTTGTTGGAAGTTGTGTTCTCATTGCCTTCATTTTAAATCATGCCACACTTAAAATATTTGGGTATAGATCTTTGTGTGTTACTGAGTCAGAGGGCATGAATTTTTAAAAAGGGTTCTTCACAGTATCACTCCTTCCAGAAATGTTGTACCAGTTACATTGCTACCTACAGTGGACCTGATGTGTGTCTGTCTTTACTCTCAAGTGTGAGACCTTTCTTTTTTGTAGCTTAAAGTGGACATCTCATTATAGTTTAAATTTTGGTTTATTACTGGCCATACTAAACTTTTTTCCTGCCATAATTATTGGCATTTTATATGTTTTCATGTTTTGTGAAATCCCTCCTGTTTTCCTTCCCCTTCTTTTCTGGGGGTTAATTTTTTTCCCCAGTGATTTATATGATACTTTTTTCCCCCACATTAATGAATGAATCAAGTTCTTCATGTATAGAACAATACAGGGTTTTGAGAAAAAATTAATTTATAAACTTGCAATAGAGATTATGTTACTTTGGGTTCACTGCCACTCTATGGGGAATAAAGTCTTTTTAAAAAAACATGATTTGTGTAAGTTCTACATTCTCCTTGACATTGCCATCTTTTTTCCTGGTGCTAATGAGTGTAATGTATTCTGAAATTCTGACTAAAACTCAGATTGTTATCTTCTAGTAGGATGTTATTTGGAATCTTTATTTGGTGATGTGTTCTAGGTGTTTGTAAATACAGATCAGAGTTTTAGAGGTTTTAAGCTATTTTGCTTGTCTAATTTGTAGGTAAACTCATTTATAATGTATTGTAAGTATATGTGTATGTACTTGCTAGATAAAGGATTTGGCCTATTTTACGTATATTACATACAAGAAAATGTTTTGGAAAGGTCTTTTTAGGGAATTCTTAGGAGAGTGAAATAACCAGAAATAATACATGGGAGATGAGGGTTTGAGAATAACAAAAACAATAAGAAAAACAGTAATTTTTTATTTTTATTTTTTTAAACATTTTTAAAATTTTATTTATTTATTTTGAGAGAGAGAGAAGAAGGGCAAGTGGGGAGAATTGTCTTGACACGTTACATGTAACAGAGAATGGTTTTGGATGGTTTTTAACATTGGTCTGAAGTCTCCAGGTGAATAATTTTTGCATCTGGAGTCTTAGAACTTTGAGCTGAGGGAGAACCAGTGTGTTATTTTACATTTTCTCAAGTTTGTTTTAAAAAATTTGCACATAATATTTTTCATTAAAGTAACTGTTTCTGCCTTTTTATAAGAAGAGAAAGAAAAGGTTATCTCGTGTTTATAAGTGAAAGTGTTGTTTGTTTTAAATTCCTTAAAAACAGTTTTAAGTTTCTCAAAGAACTATAACTTGTTGTGCTTAGAGGACTCCACTTTCCCCTAAAACCTTTCCCAGATCTTGAATTTTGTTATTATGAATATTTTGAGTGTGTGCCACCATTGTGTCATATTAGATTGGGGATCTTGTATAGGAAATATAACTAATGTGGTAGACTTTTAGTTAAAATATTAGAGCTTCTACATCCCTGTAATTGTGGCTCCTTTCAAGGTAAGCTTTGTAGTGAGAAGTACTGTATTGTTATGTCATGTTTAGCTGCTGTGGATTTGAAGCAATAATTGCTTTCTAAGCCTTTATCATATGGCAAAGCATTGTCATCTTAAAAATTGAAAATTGCTAAAATGCACTTGGCAACATCTTTGAAGAAGAGGGTAGTCAAACTAAGGAATGTTAGCTAGGTCAAGTTATTTGGTACTATCCTGGATTAAGCTGTTTTATGAAAGTAAGTTCCCTACATAATAAAATCTTGCCCCTTTTAAATGCCAAATTTAATTTTAACCACTTCATTGGAAATTTTTAATGTGTTTTCTTTTTAAATATAACGCATTTGAACTATAATGTCTAGTCTAATGTCTATGTTGATGATGTAAATGTTTACAAAACTTGTATGTATTCTAACGAAGCCCTTTGGGAGGACTTGAGATATTAGGGCTTTTTCCCCCTTACCCTGAAAACTCCTGGCTGGTAGACTTTAAGTATTTTTTGACTGCTTATACTTGCTCATTGTCTCATTTTTTTAATGACATGCTATTCATTTTTACATTGCTATACTTAGTTCCATTGCCCCTTTGAATCTTTTTCTGTTTTGTTGTGGATTAGGACTATGGAGAACTGAAGTTATTAGAAATGTGTGAAAAGTCTTAGTAAACTTAATTCATTCTCAGTACATTCATGTTAGTGGGTGTCCTCCTGGCTGTCATTAGAATCCCCTATAGGGCTTTTCCAGTTAAAAAATTTTTTTCTTAAGTTTATTTATTTATTTCGAGAGACAGTGGGGGAGGGGTAGAGAGAGAGAGGGAGAGAGAGAGATCCTAAGTAGGCTCCACACTGTTAGCACAGAGCCTGTTGCGGGGCTTGAATTTACAAACTGTGAGATCATGACCTGAGCTGAAACCAAGAGTCGGATGCTCACCCAGCTGAGCCACCCAGGCACCCTGCCCTGGCTTTTCCAGGTTTAAATACCCAGGCCTCATCCCTGGGGATTCTTGTTGTCGGGCTTTCCATTTGTACTTTAAAAGAGTCCAAGGCAATTGTGATTTATGTTTAAGCTTGGGAATCTCAAGTCTTAATACTAGAAGTTTCTGAACAAATGAGATATTACTTTGATACTGAGTTGTTATGTGAATCAGGAAGTAACATTTCACACCACAAAGTTTTTATGAGGATTATTGAGTTAACATCAATGAACTCTAAAAATCTTAATTTAAAAAAAAAATTTTTGACGTTTATTTTGAAAGCGAGTGAGAGCAGGGGAGGGACACGGAGAGAGGGAGAATCTCAAGCAGATTCCACCTGGTCAGTGCACAGAGCCCAACGTAGGGCTTAAACCCATGAAACCGTGAGATCATGACCTGAGCCAAAATCAAGAGTCAAGTACTTAACTGACTGAGCCACCCAGGCACCCCTATTTATTTGTTTTTGAGAGGGAGAGCACAAAGGTGGTTGGGGCAGATAGAGAGGGAGACAGAATCCCAAGCAGGCTCTGTGCTGTGCCCAAAGTGGGGCTGTAACACACGAATTGTGAGATTATGACCTGAGCTGAAATCAAGATTGGAAACTTAATGGACTAAGCCACCCAGCTGCCCCTAAGAATCTTTTTCAGTAAAATATAACAATATTATCTTAATTCAGTATTGTATACATTTTATAGGTCTTTTCAAATGTCTTAGTAATTGAATGAGATAGAGCAGAGTACTTTTAATTGCTTCTTTATTCTGAAATGTATCTCCTTTTTCATTCATTCTCTCAGCAAACAATTTGGTTGCCTATTATATGCCAGAATCTCTTACCAAGTGCTGAAGAAGGGAACTATGTTTGTTATAATACTTTAGGTGCTCTGCGTAGAAATTGATTATTCAAAGTTATGTTGAACTCAGAAAGCATAGAATATTCCACAAATCACATAGATTGTAAATATAGAGAATCCTTTCTCAGCAATTTATTATAAACCATTGGTTCCCAGAAAAGATTTGTGATTTTGGTATCAAAAAGATCTTAAATTATATAAAATTGAGAAAACTTAATTAAAGGGGACAGAGAAATAGATATTACCAGGCATTTGTCATACTTTCTTCTACGCGTTAACTTGATTGTGGAAGAAGTGGTGTTGAAGCTGAAGAACTGCTTATAAGACCAGGAATAGAAGTACAGAATAGTATTTAAGAGAAAAATGAAGAGGAACATTAGTAAAAGAAGTATTAATATTTTATTTCTCTCATTTCCCAGGGAGTTCCGTATTCTGGATAAATAATTTTCCCATAAAACCAAACCCCCCTAACTTTAAAAAATATTTTGATGTAAACCTTTCTTTAAAAACTGTTGCACATTTTTTTTTGCCTAGTATTTAGGAAACCTGAGAGAAATGACTCTTTCTAAAACTCATGGTTATTATGCTGAGCATTAGTTATTGTACCATACTTACAAGATAGTGAATTTCATGTTCTGGCACTATCAGAAGCTTGTCATTTTAAATTATTGTTTATTTTTTTATTTTAGAGAAAGAGAATCTTTTTTTTTTTTTTTTTTTTTTTTAATGTTAACTTATTTTTGAGAGAGAGAGCAGGGAAGGGGCGGGGCGGGGGGCAGAGGATCCAAAGCTGGTTTTGTGCTGACAGCAGTGATGCCAATTCGGGGCTCAAACTCATGGACCGTGAGATCATGATCTGAGCTGAAGTTGGATGTTTAACTGAGCCACCCAGGTGCCGCCCCGAAAGAGAGAATCTTAAGCAGACTCCATACTCAGTATGAATCCTGACACAGGGCTTGATCCCATGACATGGCCTGAAAAGCTTTTCATTTTAAAATGAAATTTGTAATATATAAAATCTAGTATGGAGAGATAGTAAAAATCTGAAGAATCAAAGTGACAGCGTGAGGGTGGGATATCAGAGATAACCAGGATGGTCAAGATGTTGTGGTGGTTATTGCTGTGTTATTTTGTCGTATGTCTTTGAAATTGCACTATTCTTTTATTTCTAATAGGATTTGAAGAATAAAGAGATTTTTTAATTAATTAATTTATTATTTTTAATGTTCTGTTTTATTTTATTTTTTTTAATTTTATATATGAAATTTATTGTCAAATTGGTTTCCATACAACACCCAGTGCTCATCCCAAAAGGTGCCCTCCTCAATACCCATCACCCACCCTCTCCTCCCTCCCACCCCCCATCAACCCTCAGTTTGTTCTCAGTTTTTAACAGTCTCTTATGCTTTGGCTGTCTCCCACTCTAACCTCTTTTTTTTTTTCCTTCCCCTCCCCCATGGGTTCCTGTTAAGTTTCTCAGGATCCACATAAGAGTGAAACCATATGGTATCTGTCTTTCTCTGTATGGCTTATTTCACTTAGCATCACACTCTCCAGTTCCATCCACGTTGCTATATTTCATTCTTTCTCATTGCCACGTAGTACTGCATTGTGTATATAAACCACAATTTCTTTATCCATTCATCAGTTGATGGACATTTAGGCTCTTTCCATATCTTGGCTATTGTTGAGAGTGCTGCTATAAACATTGGGGTACAAGTGCCCCTATGCATCAGTACTCCTGTATCCCTTGGATAAATTCCTAGCAGTGCTATTGCTGGGTCATAGGGTAGGTCTATTTTTAATTTTCTGAGGAACCTCCACACTGCTTTCCAGAGCGGCTGCACCAATTTGCATTCCCACCAACAGTGCAAGAGGGTTCCCGTTTCTCCACATCCTCTCCAGCATCTATAGTCTCCTGATTTATTCATTTTGGCCACTCTGACTGGCGTTGTTCTGTTTTATTTTTGAGAGAGAGTGTGAGCAAGGTAGGGACAGAGAGAGACACACACAGAGTCGAAAGTAGGCTCCAGGCTCCGAGCTGTCAGCACAGAGCCTGATGTGGGGCTCAAACTCATGAGACATGAGATCATGACCTGAGCCGAAGTCGGACGCCTAACCAACTGAACCACCCAGGCATCCCAGAATAAAGAGAATTTTAGAAGATCTCATTCTCCACCCCCACTTGCAGTGAACTGACTCACAACAGATGAGAAACTTAAACTATCACCTCTACATTGTCTTTTGGTTTTTGTTGGTGTAGAAGATGGTTTACATTGATTTAAGAATGTATGATGGGGCACCTGGGTAGCTCAGGGCTCAAGTCATGATCTCAAGATTTGTTTTGTGGTTTCAAGCCCTGCATCAGGCTCTGTGCAGACAGCATGGAGCCTGCTTGGGATTTGTTGTCCTTCCCCTGCTCTCTCAACTTGCTCTCTCTTTCAAAAATAAACATTTAAAAAAAAAGAATGTGTGATAAAATTTACAATCACTAGCTTAAAATATGCCTTAATACTTTTAATAGTACGTAGCAGATAGAGAATGGAGAAAATCATGTCTGTCTTTTCGGACAGTAAAACTTTTTTTTCACTGAGGGGTGTCTATATCTACTAATGGACCATGAGATTAAGAAAGTGGATTAATTGAGGAGTTCCATTCAGTTTTGAAATTTTTTACTGAGAAATTCTCTCTTAAATTTATAAACAGCTAAGAAAAATATGTTGAGTATTGTTTGGACTCCTACTAATTTCTCTATTCATGATAAAGCCCAATTGCTTGGTCTGTATAATATGCCGTATTTCTCCAAAAGCGGGAGTGACAGGAAGCACGATAAAGCATGTGGCGATATTATAGGAGGCATTTTAGGACTTACACCTTGAAATCTAAAATCTTTGGTTGTAATCGTGTTCATATGTTGAGGGGGAAAAGAAAAGCAAAAATATTTTATGGTACTGGGTTAGTAGCAAATGGGACTGCTAATCTCTAAGGCAGACACATTTAACTGGTAGATCGCCTTCAACGAAAAGATCTTGAAAGATTGTGAACAAGAACAGAAGCCACATTTATACCAAGGAAGAAAATTTTTCGTATATTGTGCCATTTCTTTTCACTAAGGGACTTTTGTTCTTGGCATACCCACCTCTCTGGCGCTGTTCAGTAACTTTGAAAAATTGAAAGGCATCACTTTTGGCAGAAATTTTTAAAAAGAATAAAGTGGTGAGCTGTGAGGATGTTTCGTATGGGTAGCAGGTAGCCACGTCATTGGACATTTATAGTCTCACTATGTTCCAGACACCATTTTGGATACTGGGGCTATAGTGATGAGTAAAACAACAAAATTACATGGTTTTATTTAAAACAGATTACAAATTGGAAGAGCCACTGGAGTGAATTTTACTCAGTATCTTTTATACAAATATGTTTGTTATTCTGGCCTAAAAAAAGAAAAAAAATTAAATATAAAATGTCCAAGAATTTTTCTTTGAATTTAAAAATATGCTAGATTTTTCAGTTTTCTTATTCACAAGTCAGTGTTAGCTGTTTCATCTATAAAATCCACCTTAATAAAAGGCAGCACTACCTCCAATGCCAGAAAACAATGACCTGGGACTCCTTAACTCTTCATAAAAGGGCTTTGTACAGTCAGGGATGACATCCGTTTCACATTAAGTAACTTGGGCCAGATTGGTTCCTTACAGAGCCTTTCCTTGCAGTTGCTATGCCACCGAAAGCTATTGAGCTGCCATGGGTTTTGGCACTTGGATCTTTGTATTTGTTATCAACATATGTGGAAAAATACCTGGTGCTATCTTGTTTTTGGTTATGTTTTATATAAAGTGCTTAACATCTTTTTGTTATTTATTTTATGTTCGAGATATTTTGAATCTTGTTTTAAAAGATTTTGTGTGGGTTTTTTTTGTTTTTGTTTTGTTTTGTTTTGCCCAGTGTTAACTTGCATATTATTTTGTGACTTGGAGGGGTCAAAAAATTTTAAACTGGCCAGAGATGAAGCTTTCTCTTCTTACTGACTCTCATCAGGAAGCTGTGACACCCACTTCCATTTTTGTGCCAAATGTTTCTCTTTATGACTCTGGTGCATAAGACTTTGAAGCTTTGTTGACCACATTGGCAGTTTGCCCAGAACCCAAATATCCTGTGTAATTTGCATGATAATCACCATTGATTTACATACAGTACAGGCTGAGTTGTCTTCCTGAATTTAAAGTAAAAAAATGTTTTAAAAAATTAAAGCCTTTCCCCTCTTACCTCTCCTGTTTTCTAGGTTTGAGAAAGGGCCATAGCTGTGTTTACAGGCCCTAATCAGTTTCCACAGGCCTTTGTATTTCCTAAGATGTTACATAGATTGTTGTACCCTATGTGGGACACAGTTTCATAGTTCCCACTCTATATGCCCCCACCTCCAGTATTGTTTCCCTCTTACTTGCTGTGCTTCTCCTGATCTGATCTCCTACTAGTTTGTTATCTTCACATCATATTCTGCTATCTCATTTCTTCTCAATAATGAAAAAAAAAAAGATTATTTATTTTTACTCTGCTGTGTGTCCGATGAGTCAGTTTAATGTTGCATGTGGAACAAATGATTGATAAATTGGAATACATGAAACCCAAAGGTGAGCTGCTCTCTGGCCCTGCCCAAACCAGGCCCGTAATAGTCTCAACCTCATGAAGCCCAGGAAGATAAGGTTGATTTCTTTGTCACCCATCTTCTTTCTCCATAGCCATTCTGATTTATTTATCCAATAAATGTTTTTAGGAATGTGCTCAACAGTAGCTTAGTAGTCTTAGAATAAATAACCTTAGACATCCTAGACTGAACCAGACTCGAAATTCTATGCTGGATGACTTGAAAACTTAGATTGCTCTTTTTCTCTTCTTTAAAAAAGGCGGGGGGGTGGGGGAATGCAACAGGTAGCATTTATATAGTTCAGAAGAGCATTTAAGTATAAACAGTGTAGAGTCCCCCTCCCACTTTATCTCCTCTCTGCCAAGTTCCCGCCATCACAACCAAGGCTACTATACATGTTTTATGTGTACCCTTCTTAAATATTATGCATATACAAATATATATCCTTGTATGTACTTTTTTATATACAAAAATATGCAGAATTGTGTACAAAATTCTAAACCTTGAATATTTTACTTAATAAATCCTGGAGCTTTTTCCATATAAATATATAGAGAGTTTTCTCATTTTATGTTACAACCACATAACATTAAATTGTATTCATTTTCCATGATTTATTTAACCAGTCCTATGCTGATTGATATTTATGCCATATGTATCTAAAACATAAAACTTTTGTCCTATGTTTGTGACAGTTTGAAATTGAAAATAAAGTTATACTCACCCTAGCAGAGAGCACTTAGGGACTCTGTTAGACATCAGCTTTGGAGAAGGGACAGAGTGCTGAGATCTTATTTAACCAAGTTCCAAGGTTTTACTACTAATTTTTACCATTCTGAGTCACATTGTACCTTCCTACAATTAGTGATAACATTATTCTAATAACCTTTTCAAGTTTGGGGGAAAAATGTCATAATTTCTGGTGACCATTGTTTGCATTAAAAGGCATTACCTTGGGGCGCCTGGGTGGCTCAGTTGGTTAAGCATCGGACTCCGACTCAGGTCTTGATCTCACAGTTTGTGGGTTCGAGCCCTGCATCAGGTTCTGTGCTGACCAGCTCAGAGCCTAGAGCCTGGAGCCTGCTTTGGATTCTGTGTCTCTTTCTCTCTCTGCTCCTCCCCCATTCATGCTCTGTCTCTCAAAAATAATTAAACACTTAAAAAACAAATAAAAAAATTAAAAGCGTTACCTTTGTGAGTATTATGTTTTTAAGACTTCTTTTGTTTTTATCTTTTTTTGTTTTTAACTAGATCCTTACAATAAATGAGGATGGATCACTTGGTTTGAAAACCCCTAAATCTCACGTTTGTGAGCACTGCAATGCTGCCTTTAGAACGAACTATCACTTACAGAGACATGTGTTCATTCATACAGGTATTTCTTGAATTAAAATGGGCCTATGGCCATTAAGAGATTATTATCTTTACTATTTTCATCTTTGTGTATATGTCATTCATTTCTAAGACTGTAACTAACCAGGTATTTATTTCAAATCAGAGATTTCATAGGCCAGAATATCAGAAGGAAACCAGGAAAACTTTAAATGAGAAAACAATGGGCACGAATGTGCATAATTAATTAATTATATATAATATAATTAAACACTTATCTGGCTTAATGTGTTCTTTTCAGTTAGAGAAACTGTTAAAGAATGTATTATTAAAAGCCTATCAACATTTATTTTTCTCTGCAAGACATCCAGATGGAGTTTGAAATAGGAATTTGGGAATCAGATATTAAAAAATGATAATTAAGAACATGACATTATAGAGAGCAGAACTAAAGACTAATCACAGATCCTTGGGGAAACACACTGGACACGTAGGTTAAATTAAAGGATATGGGGTGGGAAGATAGAGTAGTAAGGTACGTTTGATGAACTAGGAAATTACAGTATCCCAGAAGCTAAAAGAAGAGACAGTTCCAAGGAGGGTATAATCAGCAATGGCACAACCTTCATAGAGGATAGAGAGGAATAGAGAACTGAAGAAGAGCTGTTAGAATAAATAGCAAAGAGAGCACGAGTAGCTTTTAAGAAAGCAGAGTATAAGGGTTAAAGCACAAGTGGGTGGTGGAGGATTTGAAACATGGGGTAAACTATTCTATTAAGAAGAAATGGTGAAAAGGAATGAGAGAAAGTAATAAGGTTGGAGTGTTTCAGGATTTCTGGAAAGTTTGTTTGCAAAGGACAGACCTGAAGAATACTTACTAGGAAAGGTTCCAGCAGAGAAGGAATGATTGAAGAGACAAGATTAAAAAAAAAAAAAAAAAAGGAAAAAGATGTTTGAAAGTTCCCAAAGTCCTGGAGAAAATAATTGAAAGGGCATAAAGTGATAGTTAGCCACAGAGAACAAGGTGGGTGGATCTTCTTTTGGATAAAAAGAAAGAAGAGATGTTTAAGATACCGTAGATAACCTGTAGAGTTCTTTCTAGTCTTCTGATTTTTCGATTGTTTTCTCCTTTCCTCTGTTTCTTCTTTTCCTTTTCCTTTCCTTCTCTCTCTCCCTTTCCTTTCCTTTTCCTTTTTTTCAGATATAGAGCAGATTTGATCTCATCTTTCTATGATTGTGAGAATGTGTATTTTCTAATTGTGGGGGGAAAATTGAGGAAATAAAATTCTGTTAATGAATAGTATAAAAATATTTTATGGATAATTTGGAATTTTCAAGAATTTGGGCTTTCAAGATTTATCTTTCCTCAGAAATAGTAACTATGAACTGTGTTTTATCCAGTAACTAATTTGTGGATGTGAAATTATTTTAAGGTGAAAAACCATTTCAATGTAGTCAATGTGACATGCGTTTCATACAGAAGTACCTGCTACAGAGACATGAGAAGATTCATACTGGTGAGTGTTGCCACCCTTCTTAGGGTCATTAAGTTTATCATTCCAAATATGGGGAAAAATTTTTAACAGATAGCAACTGCTTGCCACTTTTCATCAGTTTTGTTTCTTAAGAGTGTATATCATAGTTTAGATTTTTCCTTTCAATAAATCAATCTTAACTGTTAAGACTTGGCTTTAATGTCCAAGCCCAATAAATTACTTTGAAATAGAATTTCATAATAAAATATATTTAAATTTTTTTTTTCCAATGTTTATTTATTTTTGGGACAGAGAGAGACAGAGCATGAACGGGGGAGGGGCAGAGAGAGAGGGAGACACAGAATCGGAAACAGGCTCCAGGCTCTGAGCCATCAGCCCAGAGCCCGACGCGGGGCTCGAACTCACGGACCGCGAGATCGTGACCTGGCTGAAGTCGGACGCTTAACCGACTGCGCCACCCAGGCGCCCCGATAATAAAATATATTTAAAAGGATGTAAGAAGATTTTTGTGAAATAGCTTTTTCCTAAGATGTTTCAAAAGTTTAGGGTTAGGTAATTATCGTTCATATTAATTAGTGGCAAGAAGCAAAATGCCTGAGCCCTAAGATACCACACTTTTTTTCCCTTACTAGTTCATGTATATAGCTTACTGTGTCAAGAGAGTTGTAATCCTAATAAATTGGAGACTTCCAGTTTTTTGGGCTAAGTTGTTAATGATTTAGAAACAAATGTTTTAGATCACTTATAAAGGAACCCATACCTTAAAAAGTTAAGTCTTATTTTAGAGCATGTGTTTATTTGCTTTTATTTTATTTTATTTTATTTTATTTTATTTTATTTTATTTTATTTTATTATTTTATTTTATTTTATTTTTTGACAAATGTAAAACCAAGTTTTATATATGACCTTGACTTAGTAGACTGTTAGCTTTTGACTTTGATGTCTATTAGCATGGTGAAAAGTGTTTCTTTAGAATTTATTTCTAGTGTTTTGCCTTTTTGTGATGGAACAAAAGCAGAGTTGGTGAATTGGTATCACTTTGATTCTTAACATTTAAACAGATTTGGGAATGATGGTGATATATGAATATTGAAAATACTAATGTTCTTCATATTTTTCTATATTAAGTAATTAAGCAAGTATCTGCCCAGTGTTATTATTTTGATGTTTTCTCAAGGTACCTGTAGTACCTATGAAAGGGCATCCTGGACAGTTTGTCATATAAAAGAAGCAACTTCTTCTGCCTGATAACTGCCCTTTCTTTTTGCCCCTAACAAAGAAGCATGAATGTGGCCGGTCTCCTTAAATAAAACTTCCAACTGTGCAGCACATGTATATACTTTAAAGTTCTACTTTTCAGAGATCATTATGCACAACATCCATTTCAGTTTCTTAAGTAAACATGTATTCATCACTTCCAGATGGAAGGGAGTGTAATAGGCACTTTGGGAGAAAGAACAACTTTATTGATTTTATGCAACTTGTAGCCAAATTTATATTTCTGTACAGTAATAAAACCTGATCAGGTAATGACAAACTGCTTAAATAATTTTGTATGTTCTTAATACCTATTAGGTTTTGATGATTTACTCATTCCTTCAACAAAAATTTACTGAGCCTTCAGTATTTTTCAGGTATCAGAAATACACAGGCAATATAAGGTAGTTTCCATGAAATTTATATTCTAATGGGAGAGACATACATATAAACAAGCACAGTGTGAGAAGTGTTGTAGAGTTTTATACAACATGCTGTTGTGCCCTTGAGCAAGAGTCAGATGTGTTAGCTATTAAGGGTATATAGGGAAGGGAACACAGAAAAACTGCAGGAGGCTCAGTTGAGAGAGAGGGGGTGGGGGGAAAGAGGGGAGTGTGTGTGTGTGTGTGTGTGTGTGTGTGTGTATCTGACAAAAAGATTTTTGAAACAGTACTTTCTGTTACTGCACTCTGCTATTTTCTGTTCTGTTCTAGTAAATTTTTCTTTAATGTGCTGGCCACAACTCTGTAATCTCACTGGAAAAACAACTGTGCTAGGCCAGGAAGGGTATCTTGGATTTAAACAGGTTATAATGGGTAGTTAATATTTATTGATAATTTACTAAGATCAGATATTGTGCTAATAAATATTTTGTTAAATAGCTCATTTAGTTCTCACATTAATCTTGAAAGAGGAGCTATTACTGTCCACATTTTTTGTTGAGGAAGTAAGATGAAGCACACAGAAGAAGTTAAGAAATTTTTCTAAATTTATATAATCTGGTAAATATATGATGGAGCTAAGATTCCAACTTAACTCTGTGACTCCAGATATACATGTGAAATCACTTAACTGCAGAATGGGACTAGAAGCAGAACAATATCTTTGGACTGTTTTGAGTTTTTCTTGCTATGCCACTAAGCCACTTACAGCTTAGCCTTCCTAAGTTATTTAGTAAATACCTTCCTAAGATATTTAGTAATATCTAAAAAGGACGGAAGCAAAGGCTGGGGTTCTCATGTTATAGAGTATACAGTTAGAAAAAGATAAGAAATTGAGAGGAACAACCAGAGCAAACCAGTAACTATGGTTCCTTAACAGAGAAAAGTTTCTTTTGAAGAGAGACTCCGTTTGCTTCACTGTTCACCCCACCTCAACCCCCCAGATGGAACTGACAAAAAGGGAATTGCTTTTCCTTCTTCATTTTCTTGGTTCTTTTTATGGACTCTTTCTGAAGACAGTAAGGTATTTTTGTCTTGTAATCGAGATACCTGTAAGCTATACCTATCTGGGAATATATATTTAGAACCACAAATATGTTCTCCAACATGTATTATTCTGTCCTTACTGTTCTTCTTTCATGTTTTAAATGGCTTTTAGTTTTGGAGAGGGGGGCAGTGCCCTAAAGTTTGCCCATGTCAAGGCTTTCTCTCTCTAGGTTCTTAATTTAGAAGAATGCATCGAAGTAGTTATGGCAGTAAAGACATTTTGTGTATTTTTATCCATTTTTAAATTGTCTAGAAGGTAATGAGTCATTTAATAACTGATCCTCAAAGGTCATGTCATGAGAAGAACTGCTAGTTCCTACAGGCTCAGTTTTCCTTATGGTCTCCCTCATTCCTCTAGGCCTCATTCTACTGACTCCTCTAGCTTTCCCAGTCTCCAAGCCTGTACTCTGCTCTGTTTGCAACACGATTGAAAATCATTACCTGCTTGACTGCTTTTGTCACCAATCAAGAAATCTGTGGCTTTTAAAAACCAAAAGCTTGATTTGCTTTTCAAATAGAAAATTGTAAAACTCAGCTTGGACAGGTTATCACTTAATAATGTTTCCAGAATGTGGCTTAACCTATGAAATATCATTTTTAGGGGGAGTACTGTTTCATCTAGAGGCTGATCCATGAAATTCTGGTTAAAGCTGTAGCCTAAAGCATTGAAAAAGGCAAATATTCTTGGGACTGCTATTTTTGGCATTTATGGGAGATTTCTATCTTCTTTGTGAATGTGTTCTAGGCCCTTTGCTTACGGTATGTTTGGGAATATGGGAGAGAAGGTGTGGACTTGAAGCCAAGATTGAACATAAACATCTTAATTGATCATTTTGTTTAGGGTCACGTACATACCAAAGTAAGCATTCATTGTCACTGACAGATTTACGATGTCATCATGTACTTTTATTTTATCTACGGTGTCTTTTCCTTTGCATTTTCAAATGCATATATAGACTAAATTTTCAAATAACATATATCCAGTTATGTTCTTCTCTAGGCACCTTGTCACCCTTGTCACACTTTTACCCTAAGGAAGTGGCAGTCTTACTGCCATGGAGAAGGGGGTATGGGTTTGAGGTGTAAAGAACTTAATATAATTTTCAATATTTTATTTTATTTTATTTGTTTTGGGAGGGGGAGAGGGGGAGAGAGAGAATGAATATGAATCCCAAGCAGGCTCCATGCTGTAGTGCAGAGCCTGATGCAGAGCTGGATCTCATGAACCTTGAGATATCATGACTGAGCTGAAATCAAGTCGGATGCCTAACTGACTGAACCACCCAGCTGCCCCTCAATATTTTATTTTAATTTTGTATTAGTTCTCTAAATTCCAATAAATAGTAAACCACGGAATACCTATCTTGATATTCTGCCTGTTTTAGCAAATCATGGTTATTTTTTATAGTATGGCAGTTTTCATAATTTATTTTTATCTCATTAGTAAGATGTCAGGAGCCATTTTTGTATGTGGGGAAGTTTTTATAGAATGTTCTTCCTCCCTAAAATAAAAAGGATTTTGAAAATAAACCAAATCATTCAGAGTTAAGCATTTTCATTAGTTTCTTTTCCTTTTTTTTTTTTTTTTTTTTTTTTTTTAAGGCTTTGGGGGCGCCTGGGTGGCTCGGTTGGTCAAGTGTCGGACTTTGGCTCAGATCGTGGTCATGAGTTTGTGAGTTCGAGCCCTACTTTGGGCTCTGTGTTGACAGCTCTCCGCCTGGAGCCGGCTTCAGATTCTGTCTCCCTCTCTCTCCGCCCCTCCCCCGCTCACACTGTGTCCGTCTCTCTCTTAAAAATAAACATTAAGAAAAAGCTTTTTAAAAGCTTTAGTTCTTCATACATACAATTGTATAGATGAAACATAAGAACCTGGAAAACCTGTCACCTAAGTTAGCACTCTTTACACCTGAAACATGTTGAGCTGCTTTTCCTTTTGACTCTGACTTTTATTCGCAACCGTGTTAAAAGGCTGAACGATAGCATTTTCTTTTTTTAAAAACCAGTTGGGCTAGTGAGGTGGAGTAAGAATGTTGATTCACCCTTGACTAAATTAACTCAACACTTTGTACTTCCTTCATTATAGTTCAGTTATTAATAAAACATACAATTTTTTCCTCTTATTTGAATCACCAATCTGTAGTTTATTAGCTATAATAGAGAGAGGTCTCATTAAAGGAAAATGTTACAGACCTAGTTAGAGTTTAACTCTTGTTTGTGGAGATGAAGGAACTGAATACTGTTTTTGCTACTGAGGATGTTTCCTGCATTACTTGCTGCTGGCACTATGATTGCTGAAGCTAGATACTAGCACTGGCCTGGGCAGAGCCTGCCAAGAAAGATTAAGCAGGGAACTAACTACAGATTGCTGTGACTGACATTTCTCTGGTTTAACAAAGCCAGAAACCAGGTTTTTTCCCTCTGTTAAACTGTTGATAGTTCACACTAAAAGATTTGATTACACATAAAATACATATAAAGCTTTAACACTATAAAACCAAGTATCTCAGTAAAGATGTAAAAGAAATCATACACACACCCACATATACACATGTGTATACACACACATACGTACATAAATAAAACTATGTCATACTTTTAAAGTTTTTTTATTTGTTCAGAGAAGTCATTCTGAAAATTAACTCCATTTTAACATTATGCATTAGTACCAAAATACGGAGAACCAGAGGCTGTATAATGAAAGTTGCCTAGTTTTCAATTGTGTATAGTTTGTGTATGTGAGTCCCTTCCCCTCAAATCCATGTGAAATGTTCTTTGTTAGTTCATAGTGTCTGTAGTTAAAAAAAAAAAAGTTTATCGTTTGTTTTGACAGTCTCTAGTTTAACAAATTGGGAATCTCGAAGTAGTCTCATTCTTTTATTTGTATCATTATTGAATGAGTGAGCATGTGAGTGGGATGACTCACAATTTGACAAGTCCTGTACAAGCAAGTACAGACAACATGTGCTTGAAGTGTTTAGGCCAGTGAGGATTCAGATTGGTGGCTTCGTGGAAGATGTTAGAGTTTTCCATGTGTTACATGGCAGTTAGGTGTCATCACGGGAACTATAGGTAGTAGAGCAGAAGCATGATGAAGCCAGGACCAGGAGAAAAATCTGGTGTATTGAAGTTGGGAATGTTTGGGCAAAGATAGGTAAGCAGATAATAAGTTCAGAAACACAGAGAGAGTGACAGACATTTTGAAAGACATCAGGACAATTGGAGATGCCACATAACAGGACAAGCCGTGTGTCCTGCTAGGTATGCTAAATGTGCTAGGTTAAAAGAACCGAAAAGAGGCAGGTACTTTAAGATAGTTAAAAAGCTAGAAATTCCTAAGAATTCAGATCATGACCCTAATAATAATGTCAAATAAATTTATTGAGTACCTGTTCTCTGCCAAGAACTGAATTAAACAGTACATAAGTTATCTCACTTTATCCTCACAGCAGTCCTTCAAAGAGAGGCTACTATTCTTCCCTTTTTTTTTCTTTTCTTTTTTTTTTTTTTTTTACAGGTAAGGAAACTGCGGGTCAAAATGATTAAATAGTAACTAGCCTCAGTGTGCGCAGTTGGTTAACAACACAGTCCAGGTCTTCAGAATTCATTCTCTTAACCAGTATGCTATTCAAAGGGTAGATCAAGCACCAAGAAAATTTGGGGTTGACAAAAACTTTTGATTTTAAACATGGAGGTTTTTATTTTGTTCGGGTAAGAGCAGAGCCACTCAACAGACCTGGCCTTACAGCTTGCAGGTAACTGGGTGTGCCTGCCTGAAATGAAGTCTGTGGATGTAGGAGTAAGAGCAGGTCCCACCTGATATGGAGTAAACAAAAGCAAGATGGACAGTGTATAAGTGGCCATTCTGAATAGAGCAGAAAAGGGGATGGTGTAGAGTGGGGGTGAAGAGCTAAGACTAGAAAGCTTGATTTTAGAACTGTATTGTCAAATCTTGATGCCAGGCTAAGGAGTGACAAATTTATTATCCTGTAAGCATTATAAAATATCAGGGCATTTAAATTCCATGTTGGAAGTATATTATTGTATACTGTGAAGTATATCTGTATTGTATACTGTGAAGTATATCTGTGAAGAAAAGTGGAAATTTAGTGAATGTGTTACTTTTTTTTGTTTACTGTTTAGAACTAAACGAATAATTTATTCAGATAATTGCAAATGTATTAATCAAGTTTATTTTCAGGTATTAAAGGTTTTTAAACAAATGAAACAACATTGTTAAGCTTTAAGGAATGTAATATTACTTCAGTTTTGTGACCAAGTTGTGAGAAGTAGGCAAAATTTGGAAACCAATGGAGTATTGCAGTGAAACAGAGTTATGTATTTTGGACTTTAGATCCTCTTCATTGTTGTTTTTAATATTTAAATTTGGGGCGCCTGGGTGGCGCAGTCGGTTAAGCGTCCGACTTCAGCCAGGTCACGATCTCGCGATCTCGCGGTCCGTGAGTTCGAGCCCCGCGTCGGGCTCTGGGCTGATGGCTCAGAGCCTGGAGCCTGTTTCCGATTCTGTGTCTCCCTCTCTCTCTGCCCCTCCCCTGTTCATGCTCTGTCTCTCTCTGTCCCAAAAATAAATAAACGTTGAAAAAAAAAAAATTAAAAAAAAAATATTTAAATTTATGTACTTTGAGAGAGAGAGCAAGTGGGGAAGGGGCAGAGAGAGAGTAGAGAGAGAACCCCAAGCAGTCTCCATGCTGTCTGTGCAGAGCCTGGTGCAGGACTCGATCTCATGAACCCTGAGATCATGGCCTGAGCTAAAACCAAGAGTCAGATGCTTAATCAACTGAGTCACTGAAGTGCCCAAGATTCTCTTCATTTTTGGACAGTATAGGATGCACTAATTCTCAGGAAAAGAGCTGAAAAAGGACTCCCCACATTTAACTTAACACATAGAACTTCTAAATTTTTTGAAAGTTACTTCTGGGCAGCAGTTTCTCAGTTTTGATTGTTTTAAAATCATTTTTAGTTACTTTAGAAAATGTGGTTAGTCTAGAACAAGATAAATTACTTTAATATGGGTCTTTCCCTGACTCCCCCCTACCCCTTATTATTTCATACTCCACAGAAGATGAAGCATTAAGACAGTTGAATCTAAATCTGATGGTTTCTTGTACACAATCTTTTGGAAGAATACACAGTTACTTCCTTGAGTTCAAATACCTGAAGACCTTCAGTATTTGAAGCGTTTTGACAACTACTACTTATTATTCCAGAATTCATTTGAGTGGATTACCAACATTCATGCTTTTCATATCTAGAATTCGTTACATTTTCAGATGTTTGGATTGGCTGATAAAAAAAAAAAAATTACTGGTTGAAAAAGTTTTTCATTTGACAACTCTTAATGACAATTTCAGGATTCATATATTTTATTAGGGTCTTTGATGGAAGAGTGGCTGACAAAATGTACTGTCTGGTTTGGACAAAAGATGAAGAAATAGGATATAGAGTAAGGCAATCTGATTTTACTTATCAAGGTTATTTGTTCTTATTTTCCTGGATACTTTAATTCTTTTTAATGTTTATTTTTTATTAAAAAAAATTTTTTTTCAATGTTTATTTACTTTTGAGAGACAAGAGACAGAGTGTGAGTAGGGAAGGGGCAGAGAGAGAGGGAGACACAGAATTCAAAGCAGGCTCCAGGCTCTGAGCTGTCAGCACAGAGCCTGGTGCAGGGCTCAAGCCCACGAACTGTGAGATTATGACCTGGGCCGAAGTCGGACGCCCAATCGACTGAGCCACCCAGGTGCCTCTAATGTTTATTTATTTTTGAGAGAATGGATATGAGGCAGAGAGAGAGGGAGACACAGAATCGGAAGCAGGCTCCAGGCTCTGAGCTGTCAACACAGAGCCTGATGTGGGGCTTGAACTCACGAACCATGGGATCATGACATGAGCCAAAGCTGGACATTTAACTGACTTGAGCCACCCAGGCACCCCTCCTGGATACTTTTAAGTTCCTTAGACATTATCTCTGAAGAGTTTCTGATTTTCACAAGTTCTTAAATGTTATTATCATTTTCAACTCTTAATTTGAATTTTGTGGAAGTATCTTAACATTCTTTGAAAGCAGCCACAATAATAGGAACTGCTTCTACATATTTTATAACTTTTTTGCTCTCCTATAGATCTTTGGAGAGAGTCACATGAGCTTCATGATACTGTTAGGAAGCAAATATGTCATAGGACTGACATCCTAATGTAGTAGTAGGTAGTTAATTTATCTCTTCAGCTCCATCTCCTGTGCTGCTTTTGGTCATTGATGGAAATACTTCCTACTCTTTATTTTCTACAGGACATAGAAAATAAATCAACTAGAAGTTTATTGATCCCCCCTCCCCATATATTTTCATCCATCTGTAAATTCTTTCCAAGGCTTAACTGATTCTTCTTTACTTACATTTCATTATCTATTTTGATATTGACTTTCTAAGGGCATATAAAGAATAACTGCTGAGCAAGAACTTTCAGTGTGCATTTTTAATTATTCTAGAAAGTATATTCAGTCAACTCTTAATTACCTTGGGGAGCTGACTAGATTATAGATTATTTAAAATTTAAAAAGACAGACACAATTGTGAAAAAATAAATACTGGCACCAAAAAAATAGCATATATTGCTATTGTTTGAAGCTACAGTAGTATTCTCATATATAGTCCTGTTCTGTTTATACAATGGAAGAGTGGTCTTCATCCTTAAAATTCAGTCAGGTGTGTTCTTACCTACTTCATCTACTTTTTAGTTATGTATCATTGGATAAAGGGGAGGGACATGAAGTCTGATCAGCAGTAACTCTAGAGTCTTAAGAAGGTAGCTTTATACCTATAGACCGATCTTCCTGTTAAGACATTTTATTTTTCTAATGCCAGAATTGGGAGGAAATGGAGGATGGACTCATGGGAACCTGGAACTGAAAGGTATTCTTTTAAATTGTTAGGATTCAGTGAAAAATACCAGGATTTCCTTATGCTAAAGCCATGGGCATAAATGATTAGGGACTAGGAGATATTTGAGGGGCTGTTTGTTATTAAGGAGATGAAATGCGAAGCAGGGGTGGAGAAGAGAACTATCGTTACAAGGAGGGGTAGAGGCCACCTACCAAAAACATTGCTTGATGCTGCACTTAATCGTTGAGACTTCTATTATTTAATAGGAGAATTTGCTCAGTGGCTAACTGATGTTGTGTAGGTTTTTTATGCTATTAAAAAGAATTAGATTGTAGCCAAGAAATAGACAATGGTAACAGACTGTTCTAGCAGAATAATAGCAGTTTTGGTCATTTTTCCCTTTGTATTTCATGTGATATTTTGTATTTCTAAGCTGTTAACATTTGCATTATTTTAACATTTTGGATGACAGTTCTTGAATGATGAATATGTTCCTGAATATTGTGTATAAACAAAGTTTACATTAAATCATTACAGTGGTGAATTGAAAGTTGAAGCCATTGTTCTTTAACAATCAGGATTTATTTGGTCAGGAGTGTTTGACTTTTAGATTGACTAATCAGCTATTAAAGTTTTTTTGTTTTTTTTTTTTTCTTCCCCGGGACGCCTAAGTGGCTCAGTCAGTTAAGCGTCCAACTTCAGCTCAGGTCATGATCTCATGGTCCCTGGGTTTGAGCTCCACGTTGGACTCTGTGCTGACAGCTTGGAGCCTGGAGCCTGCTTCAGATTCTGTGTCTCCTCTCTCTGCCCCTCTCTGCTCTCTCTCTCTCTCTCTCAAAAATAAATAAATGATAAAAAATTTTTTTTAAGTTTTTTTTTCTACTGAAAGTAACTTCTGAAATGAATCCCAGTCTTTCTTTTTCTCTCTCATTGCAACAATTGTTTTGATGAGGTTTCTTAGGAATGCCACTATCATACTCTTGCAAAGTAAATGAGGATCTGAATTTATGAACAAGACATTAAGACCAGAAATGGAATGAGATTGATGTGAGAGATATTTTAAAGGAAGAATAAGTATAGATGAAATTTAATAGCAGTGTAAACAGAAGTAACTAATGGAGTGAGGGCAGTATAGGCCAATTGGTTCTCAGCCTTTATTGTGGAACCCTGGGTTTCAAATGAAATCCTACATGGAGCAACATCAATAGTCAATTAAAAAATAAGGGAAATGATTTCAGGTGGTTTCCTTGGCTCTTGATTAGTTGACAGATGTTACCACAAGGCTACTGTGCCAGGTTTGAAGTGACTAAAGAATTAGCCTCTGTGGAACAACTGTAGGCAAGAATATTTTCAAAATGGAATGATACACTTTAAATGGTTAAATTAAATCTCAATAAAGGTGGTTTTATTTTCTTAAAAAGAATACACAAGAAAACATTATTTCAGTATAATCCAAAGTGGACTCCACTAAGATGTGTTACAACTGATTGTGGGAGAAATATGTGTGGAGCTGAAAAAGTTTCGTTGAACTAATTTACAGAGCTTGAGAAAATGTAAAGCATTTAAAGCTTGTTCATTGTATTACCTGAGCGGTACTTTGTGGAAACATTTGAATTTATTATGTGTCATTGAACCAGTAGTTATCAACTGCGATCTTCATTTGCTCTAATGGATTTAACCCTTATTGCTCCCATGAATTTTCCTCTGAAACAGAAGCGAATATCCTGACTTATTCTAATAGCAGTTTAATATGTTAAAATTGGTAAAGTTTCATTGGGAGGTTGTTGTTCTCTTTTTTTTTTTTAATGTTTATTTTTGAGAGAGAGAGGGAGAAAGAAAGGGAGAGCGAGAATCCCAAGCAGGCTCTACACTGTCAGCACAGAGCGCATTGTGGGGCTTGAACTTGCAAACTGTGAGATCATGACCTGAGCTAAAATCAAGGGTCAGACACTTGACTGACTGAGCCACCCAGGCACCCCTGGGAGTTTCTGAATATAGATGTAACGTTAGAATTTTTCTGAATGAGAACTACTCCCAACCACTATTATGTAGAACAATGGAAAATGGCTCTGAAAATTAGGTTTTGCTGAAGACTTGAAAATGTTTCTTAGTAAGTTAAACCTAATGCTACAAGGGGAAAACAGTGTTGATAGTGAAACTTCTGTGATAAAGTCATTTTGAAAGCTGCTAATGTTGAATCACAAAATGCTGCTTTATACACTTCCCCTGTTGTTACCAGTTACAAGAGGCAAAATCTCCATTCCCACATAAATATGGGGTAGATACATTTTCCAGCCTCAAATTATATTTTCATTAGATTTTAGACCTTGATGCAAGCGCAAAAGAAATTTTTGTATTTCACAAACCATTCAACTGTAACGCCACCTCCTCCTTCAGTTGCAAGTAATTCATCTCCAATGTAATAGCATGCTAAAAGGCAAATATCAAGAAAAGAATCTAACAGAATTCTGTAAATGCCTTCCAAGTGATGAATAATTCTTAATTAAAATTCTATTTTCATGGATTAATGTCAGTATCTTTGTGACTTTTAAAAGAGTTTTAAAGAATACATAAAATCTCATTACAGATCAGCATTAGCAGATAAACATTTGCAATCAACTTTGATGATAAGGAACATTAACTTCCAACCCCAATTCAGTGAAACACAACATCCTCCCATAAAAAATTATCCCAGTCTTCTCATTAGTACATCTGTATGGTCAGAAATTATATTCTATTATTACTTTGCTATTCTGTTATTATCACCCTTATTATTATATGTTGAATTTCATCAATAAAATATACATGGAAATTCTTTTTTCCTTATAGAAGTATGTATACAATATCCTTGATTTTTACCTCTTTGCCCACAAAACTTAATATATTTACTATCTGACTCTTTATAGGGTAAGTTTGCCAACCAGTGTCAAAGTTTATTCTTTGACTGTCCTACTCTGTCAGTTCTTAGACCTCTGCTTTGTTGATGATCTTGTCATTCATTCTACCTCACTCTTGGTCATACCTTAGGCTAGTGGTTACCAAACCTTAATCTCTTCATGATTTCAGTTTCTCATTTTCTAAGCACTGTCTCCTGTCATTGCTGCTGATGCTTTCTGGTACTTAGGTTTCAACAATCTTTTATCTCTACTAGGACCTACAGTCCAGTCATTATACCTCCTTTTCACTAGCGCTCCTTTTCCTCAGCATCTCTTTCCTTTCCAGTTTAAATTCTGTTGTCATCGTAATCACTACTTTGCTTAACTCATACTTTTTGTTCTCTCTCATACATAGTACTCACTTGGCTAAATTACAACTTTGGGAAATTTAACTCTTGCCTTTTCTGAAATAAAACAAAGCTGTGCTGAATTAGGGTCACATTAAACATTAAGTGGGGCCCTTAATGCCTTTTGGAAATCGTGTATTCCCTCGCAGTCCATTCAGTCTACCACTCATCTAGATGGGGTCCATATTTCAGCCCATGAGCCAGTTCCACCTGTTGCCTGTTAGGGTAATTAAACTTTTATTGGAACATAGCCATATCCATTCCTTTATGGAATGTCAGTGGCTGTTTTCTCCCTCTAGTACCAGAGTTGAGTAACTGTGACAGAGATTGTATGACTCTGAAAACCTAAAATATTCACTGTCTGATCTTTTACAGAAAAAGCTTCCCAGGCTTTCTCCCAGATATTTCATACCTTCTCCTTTTCATAAACCTCCAACATTTCCTCCTACCCTCTCACTTTCAGCTGATTGTCTGTTTCCTATTTCACTGAGAAAATCAAAATAATCAAAAGAGAACTTTAGTTCCTAGTACTGTATGTATTCCTCTGTGAGTTGGAAAGCTTTCGATCTTTTGGAGGAAGATGGGCTAATAGTGATTTATTTTATTTTGCAAAATAGCTGGGGATTTTTCTGGTGTTTTGTATACGTATACATTTAGGTAGTTTAATTTTCGTTACCTTTTTCTTCTTAAGGGAAATATATTTTCTTGGCTTTAAACTTCTTTTTTTCATTATTTTAAACTGAGGTTTAATATACACACAATAAGCTTTACTATTTTTAGTGTATACACTGTGTATACAAATGTATAAAATTTATACATTTGTGTAACCACCACCACAGTCAAGATAGAGAACAGTTGTCACTCCCCCAAATTCCTCTCCAATTCCCATCCTTTGCCTCTTTCAGGATATCCTGTAAATTAAACCATGTGGTTTGTATCCTTTGAGTCTAGCTTCTTCCACTTATCATAGTGCCTTTGAGAGTCATCCATGCTGTTGATGCATCGGTTATTTCATTCTTTTTTACTTCCGAGCATTGTTCTATTTTATGGATATACCACAGTTGGTTCACCCATTCTCCAGTTGAGGTATATTTGGGTTGTTTCCAGTTTTGGGTGATTATGAGTGAAGCTTCTATAAACATTTGCTTTTAAAATTTGCATATAGCTTTTTTGTGAACACATTTTCATTTTGCTTAGGAAACTACCTAGAAGTGGAATTGCTGGGTCATATTTTAAGTGTATGTTTAACTTTATAAGAAACCACCAAACTGTTTTCCCAAGTGGCTATACCATTTTGCCTTCTATAGTAGTTTGTAAGCAGTCCATTTGATCTGTATCCTTGACAATACTTGGTATTGTCATACTTCTTTTTTTTTTAGCCATTCTAATAGGCATGTACTTGTCTTTCATTGTTTTAATTTGCATTTTCTTAAGGACCAAACATGTTGATTATCTTTTCATGTGCTTATTTTCCATATGTATGCAAATACAGATATTTGAGGGATGGTTAAAAGTATCAAAGAATGTGTTTGGTAGCAGATATGTGATTTGCAGTTTTTTCTCCTATAGACTTATTTTTTCAAATTGATAGAAAAACATGATTTTCATGAAAGACCTCTTCGTGTTTTCCAAAATAATGTTACATTTAATTTCAGTTTTATGTACAATATTAACTTCCTATTTCTAAATGTAATACAAAATAAAAAGTAAGATAGTAATGAATCTACATTAATTATTTTCTGAAATATGCAGAAACCCAAAACTAAAAATTTGGCAAAAATATTAGGCTTCATTTTTCTCCTTGTTAATATGGATGATAAGTTTTATTATATATTTCAAATAATTTTTTATATTCAATGGATAATATAAGACTTCTTATATAACATCTGTTATCTAAAGAACGGGTTAAACTGTGAGTCAGTGTTTAGTACCAGAGTGATGAAGCACTAAAAGAATTTAATTTACATCATATGGAAAATAAATTACCTTTGGAAAGTATTTTTAACCTGTAACTTGTTTGTTTTTATTCTAATTATATACAATGTAATTCGTCAGATTTGTGCTTTGCTTGCAGCAATTAAAATGCTGTTACTGCATCATATATTGAATTAATGGCACAATCTCAGTAAGCAACGATTCTCATTCACAGTGAATAGTCTTAAGAGTCCATAATGAAATTCATAAAGACTTGGTACCATCAAAATAGATTATATAAAATTTTAGAAATTCCATTGTAAAAGTATTGAAGTTGGTACTAAGTACTAAGTTTTAAAGTAGCAAGGCAGTTTGCTTGTCACTGACCATTTTTTTGGAAGTAGAAGATGGGGAGAAAGTAGACAGAAGATATTGGACCCAGTCTCAGGTTGCCCTAATCCATTTGGAGATTTAGGTTATCAGTCCCTACACTGAGTGCTTAGAAGAAAGGGTGAACTCTCTTTAAAAGACATTAACATCATCCAGAGCCTCTACAAATTTTCATATGTAGTGCTTTGCATTCAGCCAAAAATTACAGTGCATACCAGGTGATAGGACAGAATCACAAAAAAGTAAGAGGAAAAATACAGATAATAAAAAACAGTCTTTAGGGTGGCTAAGATGATAGAATTATTTGGGAAAGACTGTAAATCATAGAAGGAAAATCGTAGAAAGGTATAGAAAATAGGTAAAAAGATGGAGAATTTTACCAGAGAATTGCAGTCTGTAAAAAAAAGAAAATGAAAATTCTAGAACTGAAAAATAAAATATTTGATATACAGAGTATATATATATATAACATAGGCTTAACAGAAGAATAGAGATAATGAAAGAGAAGGTTAGTGAAAAGTGGTTTGATGTCACTAGAAAATATCACAGAGAGAAAAAAATGAAAACAGAAAAAGAGACATAAAGGATGTAACCTTTTCCACTGGGATATAGAAAGTGCTAGTTATGATAGAAAAAAAATGGATAAATTGGGTTACATTAACGTTAAGACTAGGTTCGTTAAAGACTCTGTTAAGAAAGTGAAAACTAAACCTGATGATTATGTACAGGATTCCTACTAATTTGTTATGGAGAAGACAAGCTAATAGAAGGGTAGGTAGAACTCTTTGAGCAGTCACTTAACACACAAAAAGGATATCCAGATGATTAGCAAACCTGTGAAAGGGTATTCAATTTCATTAGCCATGAGGAAAATTGCTTAAGATTGCAATCCAGTACCACTTGAACACACCCCAGAATGGCTAAAATGGAAAATACACACCCTACAAAGTACTTAGAAGGATGTGGATCACTCAGAACTCTTATATACTGCTGTCAGGTATGTGAATTGGGACATCCACTTTAGTAAACTTTATCTGCCAAGGCTGCACATGTTGTGTTTATATAGTACACGTATATTCACCAAAAGGCATGTATAAGAATGTTAAAGCAACATTGTTATTAATAGCCCAAAACTGAGAACATCCCAGATTTCCATAAAGAGTTGAGTCAATAAATCCTAGTACGCTCATGTGATAGAATACCAAACACGATGTTGTGATAAATCTTAAAAGCATGACGTTGAGTATAGGAAGCCAGACACAAAAGAATACATACTGTATGACTCCATTCAGTTTAAGTTCATAAAAAGGCAAAATGAATTATGTGTCAGAAATCAGGATAGTGAATACTGATGGAGAGAGGATAGAAGTGCATCTGTGTGCATAGCATTCTGTTTCTTGGATAGGATACTGTTTACACAGGTGTATTATTCACTTTGAGAAAATTCAGTAAACTGCATTTATGTTTTGTATACTTTTGTGTAAGTATATTACCCCTCAATCCATCTGTTCTTAGAATATGATAAAGGTATCGTCTTTGTACTTTTTTGTATGCTTAAAATTTCCATAACAGTTTATTAAAAGGCAAAACTAATCTCTAGTGTCAGGAGTGATTATCTTTGAGAGATTAGTGACCAAGTGAGGCTTCATGAAGTGCTTAGAAGATGCTAGTGATGTTCTTTTTCTTGATTGTGGGTGCTGGTTAAATGAGTCAGTGGACTTTGTAAAAATTGAGTGAACTATGATTATGATTTGTTTACTTTCTCTGTGACTCTTACACTCCAATAAAAAGTTTGCTTGCTTAAAATGAAGGAAGGAAGAAAGAAATAATGGGAAGCATTAGGTAAAATAAAATTGTTGATAATTATTAAAGCTGAGTGATGGGTACAAGTACTCTTTATATTGTTTTGTGTATGTTTGAAAATATAATAATAATTAATATAAACTATAGGGACAGACAGCAGATAATAAGTTGCCTGGAGAAGGGGGAATAGAACGAGAAAGGGTGAGAGGAAGGGATTATATAGTTGAATTCATTGTCTTGAATGTGGTGATGTTTTCAAAGGTGTATTCATTTGTGAAAACTTATCAAACAGTCAAATAGTATGAAAAAAAAAAAAACACAAGAAAACCTAGGTTCCATCTATTCTCTTGTTCTTTTCTTGTCATTTCCAGACACTGACAGGCACTTAGTACTTGTTAATGAATTGATGAAAGCCTGGTGTGCATTGGTCCACAGTTTGGGATTGCTCTGAGATAAACCATGAGGTAGATAGATGAATTTGCTGCTGATGTGATTTTTCTGGAGATGAAAGAATGCCACCAGTGTTTTTGTTCCTGGGCCTGATTATATTAGTACCATGACTTTGGGCAAAGGTTTCCTAGCCTGGCAACTGGGGATAATGTACTTAATTGATAAGAATAGAGTTGATTCAACTGTAAGAGTGCCCAGCAAGTGCTTGGCACATGGTAGGTGCTCAGTAAAATGTTAAGATTAAAAACATAAACCAGACAGGTGTTCTAGGTTGGAATGCATATTTCACCCGCATTTTTAAGATGACACTTTAAAAAATAGAATACTTGACTACTTCATGCTATGTTCCTAGAACTGTTGTGCTTGTTTATTATCTTTGTTTAACTGACAGCTGAATTCAGAAAAATATAGCTGCTTGAAATTGTTACTAATTCTGAGTCCCATTGTCTGAGTTCTTCGCTAAAAGTTCTCTTATGCTACTTGTCCATGTTAGGTTATCTATACCATCCTTCTTAGATGCACTATATATGAAATAAAAGTGTTGGCTGCAATTAATGTAAAAAGGCAAATCATTTTTATTGTGACAATAATAGAGACAGTGGGCAAAAAATCAAAAGACCCTGATTAGGGCTCAGATTAGGAAAAAATATTTTAGTGATTAAAAAAAAAACTATGTTTTGAGAGAATGCTTCTTCATCCTTTGATGCCCTAGTTAATTTTTTTTTTAATTTTTTTTTTTTAACGTTTATTTATTTTTGAGACAGAGACAGAGCATGAACAGGGGAGGGGCAGAGAGAGAGGGAGACACAGAATCTGAAACAGGCTCCAGGCTCTGAGCTGTCAGCACAGAGCCCGACGCAGGGCTCGAACTCACAGACCGTGAGATCATGACCTGAGCCGAAGTCAGACGCTTAACCGACCGAGCCACCCAGGCGCCCCAATTTTTTTTTTTAAATAAAGGAAAGCTGATGTGCATTTGCCCAATCTTATATGAGGATAGTGTCATAAATAAGAAAGATAAGCTGATGATGGGTTTCTTTCTTTTTATGGAATGCAGTATAGAATACTGCATAGAATAGAGTTCAGTGTAGAATAGAGTCTGTTGATTTGGTAACCTCTTTATGTGGTTAGTGTAATCTTAATTGTTTTCTAGAGCACTTGTTTTCAAGAGGTAGCTGGAAAATGGGGTTTTATATTAAGTTCAAAATCAGACTAAAATGTTTACAAGTCAAGGTAGTGCTTACTTAGCTCATTGTTTAAAATTTACATTTCAGATTCTAACTTAAATTTCCTTTTGTTATTATTTTAATTTTGATCTTGTACTGCCTAGGTATTATCATTAGGACATCAATCACTTAGTGTTAATATGCTTAGATATTGTTACACGTTGTGTATTGGATGCATGTGTTGGCCCATTAGAGAAATAAGATGTGGAAATTGCCATAATTGTATGATGTTCAGTTTAATTTTAGACTTAGGACAGTGTTTGTTTGTGTTCCACATGTGAGTCCTAGACCAACTCTCAAATCTTTAAAATTGTGAATAAGGTCTGCCTGGGATATTGCTCTTAACTGGAGGTGACTGATAATTTTTTACTGTTGTCTGTCTCATAAAGCGAAGTCTAAAACCTAAGCCAAAAACAGCTCCCCACCCGCCATTTGCTGTTTCATCTTAAGAAGACTAGACCACTTAAAAAATTACAATGTAAATGTATAATTTCATAGCCCCACAAAAGAAAAAAAGCCAAAGGAAACGAAAGAACTCTTTCTTCATTTTCTTTTGTGGAAGGAGGTGGTGACCCCAACCGGTTACTTTTTTAAATGGGCAAATATTATCAATGTTTCTAAAGTTTAAAATGGCAGAAGTTGGAAGTTTCTCCCTGACCTCCATTCTAGGGAAAGAAAGCCATTCTATTGTACTGGAAAGGTGGGCTTTAAAATTTGGTACCTGGAAAAATTACTTTTTCCTTTAGTTAACTTAAAACCTTTTGGGGTTTTTGTGGTCAGTATTGATTTAACCGATATGTCTTAATGTTACTGTGGCGTCTTCACAGTTTTTATTACTGACCTAATTTATACTTCATTGGTTGTAGTTTAGTCTCAGATTATTTCCTATAGAAGATAGTTTTTTGCATAGTGCAAGCATACCTTATTCTATTGTGCTTTACAGATACTGCTTTTTTTTTTCCTTCAAATTTAAGGTTTGTGGCAACTCTGTGTCAAGCATGTCTATTAGTGCCATTTTTTGGATAGCATTTGTTCACTTTGTGTTTCTGTCACATTTTGGTAATTCTTGCAGTATTTCAAACTTTTCATTATTTGTTACGGTGATCAGTGATCAGAGATTACAGCTTGCTGAAAGCTTAGATTTTTTAATTAAGAGAATGTGCTTTTTTAAGACATGCTGTTGCACACTTAATATAGTAGAGTGTAAACATAACTTTTATTTGCACTTGGAAATTTAAAAATTCATTTGACTCCTGTCATTGCAATATTTGCTTTATTGTGGTAGTCTGGAACTGAATCCCTCAATATCTCTGAGGTATACCTTTTATGCATTCTTCTTAGACTGATAAATGATCTTTCGAACCTCCTGGAAGGACTATAGGCAAAAGATACATTTTCTAAAGTTTTAAGCAAATAACTGAATATGTGATTACTAGCCCGTGTATTTATTTCAGTAATCCTCCTTGTTTCCCTTTTCCAAAACTTATCAAAGTTAAGGGTGTTTGCATTTGGGATATTATAGTCTAGCCATTGGGTTTATAACTATAATCAATATGTAAATATAATGATAATCATTTATTATTAACCTCTTCATTTCTTTTTTTTAATAACTAACATTTATTGAACTATTAAAGTACATCAGGTTTCATTTTTAAATTAGTTCACACAGGTTATCTAATTTATTACTTTACAGATAAGAATATCAAGCCTTAAGAGTTTAAATAACATGCTCAGTTTCTCACAGTTAAGAAATACTGAGCCCAGCATTAAAATCCAGCCGGTCTGGCTCTAGAACCTGTATTCTTAAGTATTTACAGTGCTTCTCATAATAGTGCCTGATCTTTTTTTGGTTAGTGTAATATTGGTTATTCTTGTAAATTTTGTCATACCTACCTGTTTTTATGATTTGCTGAAGATGGACCGTTCCTTCTGTTGTGAACTATGTATTACTGGATAGGCCATGTGAATTTTGTCATAGGTTTAGTATTACCATAAATATTTTTGACCTAGATTTTAAGAAGACTTCATTAAATATATTCACTATCATAGAATTGGTTTGGGGGAGGAATTTTAGGAGAAAATGATCCTAGAGGAGAGAAAAAACATGGTAAGTTTATAGGAATTGGAAGAAGGCAACTTTGATTAGAACTCAGAAAGTAAAGGAGGGAATTGTGAAGAAACATCAGACATGCAGGGGCCAGTTGATAGAGAACCCAATTGTTGTTGTTGTTGTTGTTGTTGTTGTTGTTGTTGTTGTTGTTGTTGTTTTAAATTCTAAGAACAGTGGAAGGCCATGGATAGGATTTAAAGGTGATCAGATGTACTTAACATTAACAAAATCTGGGAGTGGTATGGAATTGTAAGGAGATGAGAGTGGATCCCAGAGAGACTGCTATAAAAAGGTTATTATATAAATAGTCCAGTCCAGGGCATGATAGTGTCTTGAACTTGGGTGATGACAGTGGGAAATGAAAAGAAGTGGGGGGATTTGGCAGGGATTTAATAGGTGGAACCTGTTAATCAGTTGCATATGGAGAGAGGGGATAAAGAAAAGCTGTGTGGGCCTTTGGGGTGCAAAACTAGATGAATGGGAGTGCCATCCATATGAATAAGGAATCAAGAGAAGGACTAAGCTGTGGGTTGAAGATCACAAGGTTAGTGTGGGATATAATGTATTTGAGATCCCCAGGTGTTCTGGAAGTGCATATGTTTGTTGAGTATGCAGTTTGGATGTATGGGTTTGCAACTCAGATTTAAGTGTAATTAAAGCGATGGAAGTAGATGAGTTTCCCTTCTTGCCAAATAAAAAGAAAGAAAAAGCAAAAAACTTAGGAGGAAACCTTAAAGAACTAAAACATTTCATAGGTGGAGGGAAGAAGGTGAGCTGGGAGCAGGTGGAGATACCTAAGGAGCATGGTTGCCATAGAAGGAAGCCAAAGAGAAAGCTAATTTAAAAAAAAAAAAAAAAAAAAAAAAGGGATCACTTGAGTTGAATGCTATTGAGAGGTCTACTAAGTTAACTGAAAAGATTTGGTTGAATTTGATAACTTGAAGGTGATGTGCAAGAACCATTTGATGAAATAAGTGCAAAAGCCAGATTGGAATGGTTTGAAGAGGAAGAAGAGGCATAGTTGAAACTGCTAACAATCAGATTAATAAAGTTTATGTCCTTAATACTTGTATATCATTTGGCCCAATAATTACTCATATATTAGAGTAAGAATTCTTACCCGTAAGTAGCTCAATGTGTGCAGTGTTAAAGTTACCAGGGAGAAACACCACAGTGCAAAGAATTTGTGGTCTCAGTGGACAACCATTAGAAGAGAAACCCGAGGCTTCTTGGGTATTGGAGATTACCATTAGCAGAACACCTTGTCTTTTCCTCCCCATGTTACAGCTTTCCTGAATTGAAAATAGTATTTATAAACTTCTTATTTTTTTAAGTAAGCTTTTTCTCCTAATCTTGAAATTACTCAAATGCTGTATAAATTGTCTTTTCTAGTAGAGGGGCCCTGGCTTTCAAGGGGAAAAGCAGTAAAAGGATTTTCTATGTGTTAATTTTATTCTTAGAGAAATTATGTATCAGTCATTTTATTTTTTATTTCCTTTCAAAAGACATAACAAAGTACCAAAGTCGGGAGTAAGATACAGAGCACATTATCACCATTACTTCCCCCCCACACACCTGATCCCCCTGTTAATAACCCTGTTACCAATACTTTTTAATATAATATTTGGGAATAATAGCCAGCAAAAGTACATACACACAAAATATATTACAGGCCAAAAACCAATTTTTGCAACCAATATTATTGCATACTTGAAAAACCCATGAGTGTCAATGAAAAATTATTGCAAACTAGTAAATTCAGTAAAACAGAAAACCATACACTTTGTATATACACACCCACAGTAGAAGATATAACAGAAGAAAACACCCTTTTTTACAGTATCAACAATAAGAAATGTGGGATATCCCATATGAAGAAATCACTAAAACACTGTTGACACAAAACAAAACTTGATGAAATGGAAGGACATATTTCCCCTTCCCTGTTCCCCCCCACCACCCCGCCCCCCCGCCCTGGGTTGGTTGGTTGGTTGGTTATTTATTTATTTATTTAGTGGTAAGAAAGGTCAACATCATAAAAGATACCAATTTTAAAAAAAATTTTTTTAACGTTTATTCATTTTTGAGAGAGAGCGAGGGAGACAGAGTGCAAGTGGGGGAGGGGCAGAGAGCGAGGGAGACACAGAATCTGAAGCAGGCTCCAGGCTCCAAGCTCCAAGCTCCAAGCTGTCAGCACTGAGCCAGACGCGGGGCTCAAACTCACTGCGAGATCATGACCTGAGCTGAAGTCATACATCTAACCAACTGAGCCACCCAGGTGCCCAGGAATACCAATTTTTTAATAAGTTAACGTAAATATTTCAGGCAGCTCTCCCTTTCCTACTGCAGTTACTAGACAAGTTAATTTTGAAGTAATATGGAAAGTGGATAAACCAGAACAACAATGAGGGGGATTAGCCCTACCAGATGATAAAATGTATTATAAAGTCATAAAACATTTTCTTTCTGGCTTATGAACAGTCAGACCAATGGAACAGAATAGAAGGTTTAGAAATAGACCCATGGAACTTACTAGTATATGATTTTGATTAAAGAAGTGATCGAAAAAAGTGGAACTTTTCAGTAAATGGTGTTGGGAAAACTAGATAGTCATCTGGACCTCAGGATGAACCCCAGATATATCAGATTTAATGTAAAAGATGAAACTACAAATATGTCTTGAAAATATGGGCAGATTCTCTACATCCATGCTAACATTTGTGATTGTCTTTTTTATTTTAACTTTCCTATTGGGTGTGAAGTATCTCATTGTGGTCTTGATTTGCATTACCCTAATGAACAATGATGAGCATCTTTTCAAGTACTTATTGACTGTTTGCATATCTTTGGAGAACTGCCTATTCAGATCTATTGCCTATTCTTAGATTGTCTTTTTAACTGTTGAGTTGTAAGTGTTCATTTCATATACTGGATGCATATCCCTTATCCGGTACATAATTTACAAATATTTTACCCCATTCCAGAAGTTATCTTTTCACTTAAAAAAAAAAAAAACAACACAACATGAAGTTGAGCATTTTAATCATTTTTAAGCATACAATTTAGTGGCATGAAGTACATTTAAAATATTATGTGACCAAATGAAAACCTCTAACCATTAAGCAATACAACTCTCCTTTCCTCCCTATCCCAGGCCTTGGTAATCTCTATTCTACTTTTGTCTCTGTGAATTTGCCTATTCTAGATAACCTCATCTATGTGGAATCATTCAGTACTTGTCTTTTTTGTGTCTGGCTTCTTTCATTTAGCATAATTTCTTTAAGGTTCATCCATGTTGTAGCATGTATCAGAATTTCATTTCTTCTTATGGCTGAATAATATATCATGGTATGTATATATCACATATTGCTAATCCATTCATCCTTTGTTGGACACTTGGGTTGTTTCCATCTTTTGGCTGTTCTTAATACTGTTTCTGTGAGCATTGGGGTACAAGCATCTGAGTGAGTCGTTGTTTTCTATTTCTTTGGGTATGTACATAGGAGTAGAATTGTCTGTGTTTAACATTTTGAGGGGTTGCTAGACCGTTTCCCACAGGAGCTACACCTTTTTTTCTTTTTACCTTCTTGATAGTGTTTTTTGAAGAATTAAACATTTTTTATGAAGTTCATTGTATTTTTTGTTTAGTTGATTGGACTTTTGGTGTCATATCTAAGAAATTATTACCTAATTCAAGGTCATGATATTTCTATGTTTTCCTCTGAGTGTTTTATAGTTTTCATTCTCACATTTAGGCCTATGATCTATTTTGAGTTAAGTTTTGTATATGATGCGAGGTAGGGGTCCAACTCTATTCTTTATGTGAGTGTCAAATTGGTCCACCATCATTGTTGAAAAAAAAAAAACAAAACGATTTTTTCCCCGTTGAAGTGTATTGGCACCTATGTTGAGAATCAGTTGACCATAAATGTAAAGATCTATTTCTGGACTCTCAATTCTATTCCTTGATCTATGTCTATCCTTATGCCATTACCACAGTATCTTATTACTGTAGCTTTGTAGCAGGTTTTGAAATTAGGAAGTGTGAGTCTCCCTACTTAGTTTTTCTTTTTCAAGATTGTTTTGGCTATTCTGGATCCCTTGCATTTCCAAATGAATGTTAGGATCAGGTTCTCAATTTCTGCTTTGAATGTGTAGATCTGCTTGGAGAGTATTAACCGTCTTAAACAGTATTAAGTCTGCCAGTCCATGAATATCGTGCAGCATTAAATGAATTCTTATCAGTCCACTAATTTTCTCTTTTATCCTTTCTCACTTTTGAGAAGTGACTTTCACTTGTGAGCTCAATAAACTCTATCATCTACATTCTCTGTGTCAAAATATGCAACTGTTTTTTTCTTTTATTCTAAAATATAATCTGCACTCTCCTTCCCTTTTCATCTTAAGTCCTCTGAGATCTTGTTCTTTTGATTATTAATGATAATATTTCATTTCTCTCCTTCACTGGCTCTTTCCCTTCTGCCTTCAAATAAATTAATTTCAGTCTCTAACACTACTTGATCTTAAATAGATTGCCTCCTGATTATTACTTCTCATCTCCTTTTCCTCATTTCTTTCACTTCCAAACTTTCTTAATAAGTTATCCTCTCTCCCAGCTTCGATTATTTCTTTGTTTTGTGGAATAAGTGAATTGGTCTTGATTACTTGTGTTAATCTTAATCTAGCCTCTGAACCATTGAAGTCCATACTCAAAACCCTATTATATAGAAGTGGAACTATTCTGTCTTGAAATCTGGGTGGCACTCTTAGAGCCATTTGCCACAACAGCATCAGCCTTTGGGGGTCTCTGTGGAGCCCCCAATGGCACAGTTTGAAAGCTACCACAAGGTCCCTTCGGCCCTAAAATTTGGTAACTCCATAGCAATTACAGAAGTTGCATTCTTGAAAGTTTCAAATAATTTACTTGTCACCAAATTAAATTATATTCTTAGGCACCATTTCTCCTTGACGTTTTATAGTAACTAAACCCTTAGTTTCTCTGTTTCCCACTACATTTTCTTTCTTTGGCTTTAATTACATACACAGTCTCTTTAAGTGCTATTCACTTTAAATTCTAACACCGGCAAGAAGCTTTTCCAAATCATACCAGCTCAGTAACATTTTTCCCACTAGTAATCCACTCTAATAATCATTTATGCCATTCGTTTGACACTTAAGTGCACAAAATATTTTGAGCTACATAAAGATAATTTAGGCTCAGATTCTGCCCTTAAATGTGATCTTGTAGAATAGAGATGTACAAAATAATTATTGAGATGAATTAATGAGTGCCATAGGAGAGCCACAGATGAAGTTCTATGGAAATTTAAAGAAGATGAAGATACTTTTCCTTGAAAGAATAGGGCAAAGGATCTCAGAAGATTTGGGTTGGAACTTGAATGTAGCGCCTGAACACACAGGGGTAGGCATTCTTGACTAAAGGAGCAGTGTGAATTGTAGCAGAGGTAGAAAAGCACAAGATGGTAGGTATTTTGATTTGGCTGGAGGAAAAGTTTTAAGAAGAAAGGTAGTGAGATAAAACGTTGTAAAAGTAAACTGGAGCTGGACATAGTTTTATTAGTTAGTTGTCTGTCTAATGTGCGCGTCTTGTTTTCCCAAGCTCTATGAAGACAAGTAATGAATCTTACAGTTTTAATCACCTGCAGCAGGGTTATGGGTTAGAGAGCAAGTATTCCATAGGATTTTGTCAAATGTATGAAAGATGAAAACAGTTGCTTCCCAAAAACATACTATTCAAGGTAACTTATTATCACACCCTTCTGTTTACTGTGGTTTTATCAGTAAAAACTATTTTAGATCTCCATAGTAATGGTTCCTTACAGCCAAAAAGTCCTTATGACACTTTAAAACATAAAATGGAGGGGGTGGAAGCCGGGGTTATGTGTCTGATGACCAGTACTTGGTTTGATTCATTCCCTGCCAAAAAAAGGACCTGAGAAATTCTGGTTTGAGTTGAGAAAAGTGATCAGTTATAAACAAACCTTTTGAAATTTAGTCTGTAATTTAAGTTCTTTTTATGTTTTAATGAATTAGATTTTTAAGACTATTTCCTAGGATTCAGATTTCATTTAACCACAAATATTTGTTGAAAAGAAATGAAGAATTGAAAAGGTGTATCCAAGGATTGTGTTGGACTATGTATGGGTAACATTTTCTTTTTTCAAAAAATTTTCTAAAATAGTATTTTGTATGATTGAATAAAAAAGATTAAAAGCTTCAACTACTCTTACTAAAACCATGTCCATCTTGCTGTAAGTTCCTGGTACTGTTTGTCTCCACAGAGAGTGTGTTATGTACACACATAATAGAAAGGGAGGGAAATTGAGTATGCCTACTTTCAGTCTTTTCTTCCCAATGGCACATGCCAATCTTTTATTTTTATAAAGCACAATATTTTTTAATGTTTATTTATTTTGAGAGAGAGAGGAAGAGTATGCACAAGCACGCATGCTGGGGGGGGGGGGTGCAGAGAGGGAGGAGAGGATCCCAAGCAGGCTCCATGCTGTCAGCGCAGAGCCTGACTCAGGGCTCCATCTCACAAACAGATTATGACCTGAGCTGAAATCAAGAGCCGGATGCTTAACCAACTGAACCACCCAGGCACCCCAAAGCAAAATATTTTTTACCAATTAAATTGGAAGATATATTTAATATAGGGGTAGAGTTTTTGTCATAACACTTGTTTTGTTTTAAACTTTCTATATCATGTACTAGGTGAAAAACCATTTCGCTGTGATGAATGTGGTATGAGATTCATACAAAAATATCACATGGAAAGGCATAAGAGAACTCATAGTGGAGAAAAACCTTACCAGTGTGAATACTGTTTACAGGTAAGGGGTGGTTTAAAATGTTTGTTTTTTTAACCATTTTGCTGAGGTATGATGGACATTGAAATTCTTCTATCCTAAATTAAATTATAAAATCATTCTAGTAAATTAGAAAATGTCATTACTAGAACTGTTTGAAGAACCTCCCAACTGCTGTTGATTAGATTTATAATTGGCAAACGGCTCAACAAATTCATTTGGATTTGCTTATATTATTCTGCTTCTATTTTTATATTAATTACTTTTTTCTTTTCTTTTCTTGCTTGACGAAAAACACAAACTAAAAAACTCACTGCTGAAATCTGAATTTGACAGTATTTTTCCAGAACAGATCGTGTATTGAAACATAAACGTATGTGCCATGAAAATCATGACAAAAAGCTAAACAGATGTGCCATCAAAGGTGGCCTTCTGACATCTGAGGAAGATTCTGGCTTTTCTACATCACCAAAAGATAACTCACTGCCAAAAAAGAAAAGGCAGAAAACTGAGAAAAAATCATCTGGGATGGACAAAGAAAGTGCTTTGGACAAATCTGACCTGAAGAAAGACAAAAATGATTACCTGCCCCTTTATTCTTCAAGTACTAAAGTAAAAGATGAGTATATGGTAGCAGAGTATGCTGTTGAAATGCCACATTCTTCAGTTGGGGGATCGCATTTAGAAGATGCATCAGGAGAAATACATCCACCTAAGTTGGTTCTCAAAAAAATTAATAGTAAGAGAAGTCTGAAGCAGCCATTGGAGCAGAATCAAACAATTTCTCCCTTATCCACATATGAAGAGAGCAAAGTTTCAAAGTATGCTTTTGAACTTGTGGATAAACAAGCTTTACTGGACTCAGAGGGCAATGCTGATATTGATCAGGTCGATAATTTGCAGGAGGGGCCCAGTAAACCTGTGCACAGTAGTACTAATTATGATGATGCCATGCAGTTTTTGAAGAAGAAACGATACCTTCAAGCAGCAAGTAACAATAGTAGGGAGTATGCGCTGAATGTGGGCACCATAGCTTCTCAGCCTTCTGTAACACAAGCAGCTGTGGCAAGTGTCATTGATGAAAGTACTACGGCATCCATATTAGATTCACAGGCACTGAATGTGGAGATTAAGAGTAACCATGACAAAAATGTTATTCCAGATGAGGTACTGCAGACTCTCTTGGATCATTACTCTCATAAAGCTAATGGACAGCATGAGATATCATTCAGTGTTGCAGACACTGAGGTGACTTCTAGCATATCAATAAATTCTTCAGAAGTACCTGAGGTCACCCAGGCAGAGAATGTTGGATCAAGCTCCCAAGCATCCTCATCAGATAAAGCCAACATGTTGCAGGAATACTCAAAGTTTCTGCAGCAGGCTTTGGACAGAACTAGCCAAAATGATGCCTATTTGAATAGCCCGAGCCTTAACTTTGTGACTGATAACCAGACCCTTCCAAATCAGCCAGCATTCTCTTCCATAGACAAGCAAGTCTATGCAGCCATGCCCATCAATAGCTTTCGATCAGGAATGAATTCTCCACTAAGAACAACTCCAGATAAGTCCCACTTTGGACTAATAGTTGGTGATTCACAGCACTCATTTCCCTTTTCAGGTGATGAGACAAACCATGCTTCTGCCACATCAACACAGGACTTTTTGGATCAAGTGACTTCTCAGAAAAAAGCTGAGGCTCAGCCTGTCCACCAAGCTTACCAAATGAGCTCCTTTGAACAGCCCTTCCGCGCTCCATATCATGGATCAAGAGCTGGAATAGCTACTCAGTTTAGCACTGCCAATGGACAGGTGAACCTTCGGGGACCAGGGACAAGTGCTGAATTTCCAGAATTTCCCTTGGTGAATGTAAATGATAATAGAGCTGGGATGACATCTTCACCTGATGCTACAACTGGCCAGACCTTTGGCTAAAAAAAAGTGTAAATAATACTGGCACTTTAGAACAGATTAATCAAGAGTGGGGTTACTCTGTGTAAATGGAGTGCTGTACAGATTTAAGAGCAATGCGTTATAACAAGTTAAGCTGATATGAATAGCAAGATAATCCAATAACTGCATTTTGTTTGGTTAGTCAGCATTCTTTGAACTGCCTTACATGTTGTCACCTTTATAGAAGCAATGCATTACTTGTTTTAGAACAGAAACTTGCTATTCCACCTACACCGAGTTTAAAAGGAAAAAAAAAAGACTTTCGCACAATTGTTTCCTAATTGATAACATTGTACATTCTTAGGAGATTAGTAATTGTGTGAAATTTACTCATACTGTTTCTAAGTTTTTCAGCATAGTCATTGCACTTCAGCAGGGAATCTGAGTATACTTTACAGACAGAGTGAACTTCAGAGTTTAAATGTCAAGAGATTATGGCTTAAATAAATTAGTGTGTCCTATAGGAGGAAAAAAAGAAACCAAGAAACCACCGTTTAAAAAGAATGATATGCCATATACCCTTGATTTTCATTTTGCATTATATTGACATGTTTTTTTTTTTTTGAGAAAAGAAAGTAATAAAAATCTGATAGTCTAAGACTCCACTATTTAAAAGCCTAATTACTTTTAAAATATGCATACTTTCAAAACTTTTACCAAAATACGTAACTGTTGAAGCATTCACTTCTCAATGGAAGTATGCATATTGGTGTCAGTTTCTTTGTACAGTTGTACTTAGATATTTTTTATGATTTTTCATGTGCAGGTATCAAGGTTTTGAAGTTTTAGTAAAAAGATATTCTGTAGATTACATTCCCAAGAACATAATGCTTACACAAAATGTATATTCCACGTTTTAAAGCTTAATTGTATTTTACTTTACATATACACTTCAGTTAACATAGAGCACTTAGAATCTATTTGGTATTTTTGATTTCTCAAAGTAAAAAAAAAATTAGATTTTTAGGTTTGATATGGTTGTGTCATAATCATCTCATAATTGACAATTTTAATTTTTGGCAATAAAAGGAAATTGGATATCTTTGGAACTGTAAAACCTGGTTTAATCCTTCTCTTTCTAGAATCTTGATAGATTGGATAATTAAACAGTATCCAGAGAAACTAAAGAAATGGGCATTTTAATTGCTTATTTTATCTTGAATTACTTTTTAATGAACACTGCTCATTACAATTTTACAAACCAAAAGTGTTTACTAATTCTAGTAACTACAATTTCTTTTTCAGCTAGATGAGTGATCGGAAACTTTTTGTTGCATTTCAAAATCTAAATAAACTACAGACTTTATCCTTATACCACGAATGTTTTTTTTTTTTTTAATATATATATATATATATATATACTTTGTCTTAAAATAATACAGCATGGTACCATAAATAGTGCTTTTATATATACACATATGTATACTTTTCTAAAGAATGATGGTTTGAGTTACACATTGGACAGTTTTAATTTTTGGAAAATAACATTACTTCTATTGATTTTATTATCCTCTTTAATTTGTTCCAACTTTTTTGCTTATTTTAATTTCCACCATCTTTGTCACAATGCACATACTGATGTAGCACCAGTGATACTCTAAAATTAATATTCTTGGAAGGTGAAACTTTATTGTTGCTAATTTCCACTTTAACTTTTATATTGGCCCTATAGATCTGCAGTCTTTGTTTCAGTATAGAATGTTACACATTTAAATTATTGTTTCTTTTATTTAATGTTATCCCAAGACTGTTCTCATAAAGGGAACAAAGAAAATATCAACCCTTAACATCTTTTACATTTATTTTGAATATTTTGGTGTTTTATGATAATGAATATAAATTATGTTTAATGTGGTTTCCTCTGTACTTTGGTTATTAAGCTTTGCTTGAAATATTAATTTTCCTATTTGACAGCTTTCTTTGCTGCCAAACTTTTCAAGAATTTTAGACTTCTCTGAGGTAGATGTTTAAGTTCTGCCATTACTGACTTTGAAGAATAGTGTGTGTTGTGTTATACATCATGCAATTGCAAGAAGGCTCTATTCAGGTGAGATGTGAAAAATGGAACTGTGCTCATGCTATATAGGTGTTTATATTTTTCTCATACTGTTATTTGATAATAGGCATTTATTTCCTGAGTTGATTTCTTTTTGTTTTTTCTCTTTCTCTTTCTCTTTCTCTTTCTCTTTCTCTTTCTCTTTCTCTTTCTCTTTCTCTCTCTCTTCTTTCTCTTTCCTTTTTCCTTTTTCCTTTTTTCTTTTTCTTTTTTTGAACCTGGTCAAAAATTTTGTTCTTCAACAACTTGTTCAGTCCTGGTATAGTATACAGTTTTTGTTTGCTTTAATATCACCAGCACAGTTTTTTTAGAGTGTGACTCTACTGCTGAGCAGTTAGGGTAAGCCAAGGAAGGCAGGCCTTTGAAAATGGTAGTTACGCAAGCAAAATTTCAGGTGTTGCATTCCTGTCTTCGGCACATTTCTTTAAATATACATAATGGCAGACTTTTCTACCACATTGTAAGCATTTGATACTTTGACATAAGTTATTGACGTACCATTTAAGTATAGTAGTTGTGGCTCTCTTACTGTGAAATTCTAAATGCCTACCAGAATTACCTTGTATTATCATCATAGGATAAACATCTCAACAGTTTGGGTTTCCCCACTTTGCTTTAGAAAGTTACTTAATTTGTATCTGGGCATTAATAGTAAAAAGTAAGTAGCCTTTATGTGCTGCTGTAGATCAGAATATTGAGGATATGAGATAATCCTTCTGCAATTTGTGTTTTTCATTTCAGTTAGCAAAGTGTTTCATTAAAACATGCTCTTATACCATTAAACTTTTGGTCAATGTGAGTGAGGTATGCTTTTGCACTTAGGACCTACTCTCCTGTTTGAAGATTGGAAGCAGATCAGGTTAGATGAGGTAATCTCTGTTGAACATCTTGTAAAGCTTTTTTTTTTTTTTTTTTTTTTTTTTGACTTCTTATTGTACACATATTCATTTGGTTCAGAATATTTGAGTGGCTCTTAAATCTTTTGGATGTCCTTGCAGATTTTCTGTTTGATACCATACAAATCCATCCTTTTAGCTCTGGCTGAGGACTGTCAGTGGTCGGGTAATTTTCCCTTTCTGACAGGCAAAAGAGGTCTTGTGCTCAGGGTAGGCTTTCATTACCACAGGGGAGAGAAACTTGCAAAGTGCCAGGTAGGTTAGATCTTTTGCCACTTCTTTCATTTTATCAATTTGGGTTTTTAAAGGGCTGTTTAAAAAAAAAAAAGCCGGGAAACTTTAAAAGTAGGCATTACTGTAGTACCGCATTTCTTAGATAGAACATCTTAAACTAGAACTTGTTTTTTCACAGTATAATTACTTGAAGAAGCACTATTATAATCAATGAGAAACTTTTTGACACTGCAATTTAATTTAAACTTTTTCTGTTTCAAATTGCTTTATTTCAGGGAAATAATTTTCCAGTTGTTTTGCTATATTCTGCAAATAAAACCGTGTTTCCTTTTTTCACTTAAACGTTGGTAGGAAACAAACTAAAGCAGACAAACATTTCCTGTTGTGTTTGTTGCTTTCTTTAATCCAATGGATAAAAAAGTAAAACCCTGTAAACATTATTTTATTTTTTTATGCAATACCATGCTGTAAATACGGTTCATCAAATAAGGATGTACCTATGATTGAATCTTTAATTCTGCACAGTTAGAGTTTATATATAAACGTGTCTTGACAATCAAGGACTTTTATGTGAGTCTTCCTTTATGATGTTTATTAATGTTATGCATTCCATTTGTTTTGAAGTGAGTACCAATGTGCTAATTTGTATTGTCTGAAAGTATGTAATGTTTTTACAGCTTGTTTTTAAGAATCTGTAAATATGTACAAACAAATCACAGTACTGCTTTATGTTAGAAGGCATATGATGTTGTACTGTACGTAAGCAATAATACATAGCAGTGCTAACTGTACAAGTAGCATCAGGAAAGTTCTAAAAACATTTCAGAGTTATTCTCCTTATTTCATTTAATAATGATTATCTTTAATCAGTTTTTATAAGTAAATTCCATTGTTCCTCCTACTGGAACATAACACTGTTTACACAGCATAATTGAAGTTGCAGGGGAGACAGGCTAAATCTGACTTCATCTGTACTCACTTTCACTAAGCATTGAATGGCCTTACCACTCTTCTGCAAGATGGAGGAAGACCGCAAAACTTAGTGCCCATCACACTGAAGGAAGGGGGTGTGGTTTTTTTTTATTTGTTTTTTGTTTTTTTTCCTGCTTCTGTACTGCTACCTAACTTTGTGGTTTGCTTTGGATTTAATATTTGTTTCTGTTTTAGATTCAAGCCCATAAGTTTTGAGGTGACTTCAGCTCCATTGTGACATAGTTCTCTTCATATTTCATAGCTACATTTCAGTAATTCTAAACTTTCTACTTTGATTTTTAGATATGTATTTTTCAAGCTTGATTTCTCAGCTGAACAGATGAATTTATTCAACTTCAATACAAAGAAAGACAAACCTATTGTAGTTTGAATTGAGTAGATATTATACTGTACAGAACAGCTAACTATTTGAACACACACATCACTGCTTTAGAAATAAAACCGCCAATTTATAAATGTATATGACCTACATTTTATAGGAGAAATGTTTTTAAATGCTAGTCATTTATATAATGTGCTTTGAAGGATTTGCTAGTCCACTTCTGTCACTTTTTAGTACACTGGTATCTTTTATATGTAATGTATGCTTTTTATTATTGTAGCAAAGCATTTCAGTAGAATGAATTTTGCAACAATATGGGGGGAATTTTTCATTGTTGGATTTGAATTATACTGGATTTTATCTGTGTAGTCTTGTCTTTATTTTAATGCTGTCTGGAAGGGAACTTGGTATCCAAATAAAGCAGGTAACCTCATTTTACTTCAAGGGCATACTGTGTAGTGCTGAATTTAATCTGGAAATCTGACGGTTTTGAAAAGAAAAACACATTTATAAAAATTGTACAGAAGAAATTAAATGTGTGATGGAAATCCTGATGGTGGAGCACGTTGAATTTTCTGATATATAGTGTTATTTTCCTGGGATCCCCTATGCCTTCTTTGTATTTCAACTAATAAAGGAAAAACCCTGTCATTAAAACTGGTAGGATAATAGGATATTCTGATTATACAGTATTACTTTTCCTATCCCGTTTTCTGACCCTTTCTCAATCACTGTAAATTTTTATTTTCTATTTCTTATTCATAATTAAACCTGTACATATTATAGACACTGTTGTATAAAACTGAATTGGGTTGCTATGCTTGAATGGGTAACTAAGTGGAAATATTATGGATACTGAGAATTCGTAATATCAGAACAAATTTCCAGGAGAAAGGGGCATCATGTGTCCTGGGAAGGTCACAGCAGATGTTTCTTCAACCCTCTGGGCTATCTATGTGAAGGAATCCACTATAAACTTAGTATCTTGGACAAGTGGGTCTTTCCTTCCCCACCTCCCCCCAAATATATGAGCACTAAATTTCAAAATCTACTCAGGTGAAAATTACTTTGCAATGAAACTTACCACATTGAAATTTTCACTGTTAAAGATATTTGTGATATTTTTAAATACAAATTTTTGCTCAGTAGTCAGCAGCCTGACAATTGAAATTTGGTAAGTCAGTGTGTTTTAAAATATATTTTACCCTCCAAAGAGAATTGTTTTCAAACAATTGGGAGGACTTCTGTTTGTTTAAATGCATTTTTTAATTGTCATTGTAAAAATAAAATCTTGCTTGACCCCGTATTATGCCATGAATGAATTGCTGAGCCTTTATAATACAATGAAAGCTTGTTTCATGCATAGTCATGGAACATAGAAATGTTCTTTAAACTGACCTATTCGTTAAGTGGTTTAATGAGTTTCACAGCTTCTGGCATTGTTGTCATGTAGTTAACCTTGCCACTTGGAGTTTATAATACCATTTTATGTATTGTGATACTAAAGGAAGCTGTTTTGTTTTATTTTTAATTGAATTATTAGACTAATTTATATTTGCAAATTCTGCATTTTAAATGTGGACACTTGCTGTTTGAAAAATAAAAAAAAAATACAGAATACAGTTTTATGAATAATTTCCTAGCTGACTTTTTCACAATATTCTGAACCAAATAACTAATGGTAAATATTTAAAAACTGGTGCATAAATTAATATTAAAAAGAGAAGGATGTCTGTATGGAATTCAGTTTTTGTACAAATTGAGTAACCATCAGCAGGAACTTTACTTTGTGTAGAATGTGTAGGCAGTTCTAAAATTTAGGAGTCAAATGTTACTGTCCAATATTGTAGACTTGAAATATGTTTAACATTGGTTTAAAAATTATGTGTTGTTGTTTTTTCTTTATGGGTAAGAGTCTGTAAACCCATCATATGTGGGTTTTTACCCCCTATTAGTGAAGATAGTTTTGTTTTTATCCATTTACCACCTTGCCAGTCCCCTGTCTTGTGACACATTGTAAGAAAGCTGTCTGCAGTTAGGAGTGCAGTCCAGGTCCTTGGAACAATATAAACTAATGGCCTTTGCAGAGATTCATCCTAGGACCCTGGCTTTATTAGCATGGTGCTTTAAGTAACCATACATAATAATACCACTGATAGTCTATTAATCCATTTCCTAGATCTCAGTTTTTCTTGAATGGTTAGAAATGGTAGGTAGAGGGGTGGGGAGATATATACTCTACATGACACTTCTACCTTCTGAAGATTACAAGAAAAAATGAAATTGAAGTCACTTGAATTAATGTTATCATAGAGTCTTACTTGACAATTTGTCATGCACAAAAGGAGTATGAAGATTTCTATGATTATGTTTGGATAGAAGTTTACTTTTTTGCAGACTGCTGGCTGTCCTGTCTCTCTTTCCCTCCCACCCCCAGCCTGAAAAGGTATTAGGATAAACTATATCCATTTGATGGCTTATAGTCAATGGAGCAGAAGAGTTTAAGTGCACTGAAGGTAAAATTTTAGTTCCTCTTGTCATTTTCAAATGTCTTTAAAAGGACATTTATAGTAAAACATCATGCACACACCCATGCAGATGTTGCATATGTGTAAGAGCTAGGATGTGAAATGTGATCCTATAAATGAGAATGACCATTTTCAAAGTGATTTTCAAACTACTGGAAAAACCCAAGTTTAGAAATGGACCTGAATGGAAAAATGGAGAACATTTTGAGTTTTTGCATATTTACGCATTCAGGTGAACTCTTAAAATCATAACTTAATTTTCCCTAGCTGCTCCCGTTCATAGTAAGATTCTGAAATTCATGCTTGTGTTAAGGTGGCCAAGGGAGCCAAACAAATGTATTATTACCTGTGATGGTACTTAGGTTTCTAATGATTTGAATTCTTACTTGCTGGGGCCTAATATTCAGGATCCATCGCCTGCTAAGGAACAAGCATTGTGCTAGATGCGCATAAATGGTTAAGTCTATTAACATCTTTATTTGGGCATCTGAGAGGTTTTTGAGGTGGTGGTAGTTGCAGGGTGTGGTACTGTACATTAGATTATTAAAGCATAAGATGTATTGGATGCTGTGCTGTGTAGCTAAATATCTCAGGCCTCATCAAATGGGTAAGTAGTAGATTTCTTTAGGACAGTTTTCTAGAGAACATAATTTTAATAAATTGGTTGCAGAAGATAGAAAATATATACAGGCCAAATAAAGTGGAAATAACGTTAAAAATATTGCCTAATTAAAATACCAAACTCACGGATAAAATTCAAACCTGGACTGTGGAAATGAGACTAGCCTTTGTTCAGAAGGAATGTACCTGTTACAGGAGTGGGAAATGAATGTGCTCTAGGGATTCGTGAACCTGAGGGGTACCTATATCTTAGTGGGGAGTTGGAAATGGATGCTGGAGGATGCTTTCCTGGAAATAGGAGAGCTAACTGAACCGGTGCTAATTAGTCATTCGAGCACAGTCTTCATGGAGTGGTATTAATACTAGTTTAAATCATTTGAGTCACACATGAGTCAGTACTCCCAGCTATGATTATGTTTATGATGCTCTTTAAGTCAAATAACTTCCACTAACCCCTAATTATCTTACATTCTCCTTTCCTTGACTGTTTCCTTCAAGGTGTTTGGACCACTATGAAATTTACCCTTTAAACCTCCTGAATAACAGTTTTCCTTTGTTTCTTTATGGGAATTCCAGCACTGTCCCACAACTGTTGTCGTGTTGATAATGAGAGTTAAGACTGATTGCTAGAGCACAAAATGAAATGGCAGAAAGAGGATACAACTGAGCAAACACATTTAGAACCACTCTCGGCTTCGCTGGCAACATGCACTGAGAGAAGTTGTGCTGTGCAGTTTGCTGAATTGGCCCTCACGATCTGAGAGCAGATGGTGGTGCTCAGAGGTGGCATAACCAGTGTTGCAAGGGACAGCTTTAAATGACCTTTATGTGATCTTCTTGAGTATTGTGAGACTGCAGGGGTGTAGGGTCATGAGATTCTACAAGCTGCATGGGCAGGTTAAGAAGCAGAATGAGCAAGAGAGAATCAAAGAGACAAGTGGTGGTTCTCCCTTGGTCTGTCTGTGTAACATTGTTCATGTCACTTACCCTTCCTGAGCCTCGATGTTTTATCTGTAAGGAGATAATAAAAGTTCTTTCGGAATTGCTGTCAATATCAAGTCATTTGAGATGATTTGTAAACTATAAAGCACTAAACATTTCCTAGTTCATATTTTAGAAGTGGCACAAAGGGGAGCTAGAGCAGAATTGGACAAGTGTTGGAAGCTTCATTTCTTATAAAGCAGAGCATGTGATAAATTCCTGACTTGATGACAATATCCTCTTTCAAAAAATTGGGAGGTATGAGTGGGTTTGTCTGGATTTTATTGACTGGCAAGGAAAAGCTAGTTAGTGAGGTGGGTGGAAGAGATTCCATTTTCAGAGACCCTGGAAGGGATGCAACGTTTTTGAGAATGATGTATATTGCAGTGAATTTTTAAAAGTAAGCTTGCAGGGGGGAAAAAGAGGCAAAAATATCCTACAAAAGTAAGAACATATTGAACTACTCCATTCCAAGCTATTGGTTAATCAGGAACAAGAACCTGACTGCCCATGAGGCAAAAAGCCAACAGTAAGGTTGGAATTTTGCAGCCAGCTTCACCAGGCAGGAGGAAGGGACACAGGTCTGTGTGGTGGGCCTGGCCTGCTCATTCACCTTTTTCTCTTACATTTATTTTTCACCATTTCTCTCCAGTTATTGCTATCTCCTTTGTTTTCCTCCTTAGTGACTATATGGTGTGTGCCATAGTGAGTATACACCAAACGGGAACAGCTGCTTGATGGTATGTGATGTTTGGCCTTTCATGCAAGTTAGATTTATTTACCTTAAGTGTTTTTAGTAATATTTCAGAAAAATTCAAAATTAATTGCTCATCAGGAAAAGATTCTTGGTGGTGTTTTGTTCACAGTATAGAACAGTGCCTTACCCATAAGCAGGAATGAATGAATGAAGAGTTTTAAATGTGGTAAAAGGCACAAACAGTGAAGGTATTAGAAATGATGGTGGTGCATTTTTTTTTTTTTTAATGTATATTTTTGAGAGAGAGAGTGGGAGCAGGGGAGGGGCAGAGAGAGAGGGAGACACAGAATCTGGAAAAGGCTCCAGGCTCTGAGCTGTCAGCACAGAGCCTGACACGGGGCTCGAACTCATGGACTGCGAGATCATGACCTGAGCTGAAGTCGGATGATTAACCGACTGAGCCACCCAGGCACCTCTGATGGTGGAGTTTTTATGGTACTAAGATGATGCTCTGATCAAGGAGCCTGAGAATACTGGATGTCTACGCTCAGCCACAAACTTCTAAACAAGATTCCCACTGGAGACACATGCGAGCATCAGTGGCTAGTGAGAAACATGGCATCTGATGTGTTGGACCTGTTTCCCAAACCCTAGTGTAGAAATGGGCTAGAAGATGTGGCCAGGACTACATGTCTCTAGGGCCATTTACTTCCCCCTAGGCTCCTTACTACTCTCTGGCTGCAGAGAAATGAGAGCTTCTCTATATATGACAACAAGTGAAGAACAGGAGGCTAGGATTCCATAAATGAACAAATGGTCCCAGCACTTTCCCCTGCTCAGTAGCATGGGAATAAAAGGAAGAAGCCAACAAACAAAGGCCATGTCCACGTGTGAGGACATGCCTACTGCTGGGTGTGACTCAGTAAATATTCTATGATCAGATCAATCAGATTGACAACTCATGGTAGGCAGGTCTTGTGACTTTCTCGAATCCCTTGGAACCCTTCATCCCTTTATCATAACCACAGGCCAAGCCACCTTCAAGTCTTGCTTGGGCTCCTACAAGTTTCTACCCATTATCTCTTGATGGCCTCCAGTCCTTTCTACAGGTAACAACCATGCAAAAACCCTTCAGAAGCTTCTCAGTTGCTATTTAATAAACACTAAGCACCTTGCCTTGGCCCTGGTGACCGCCACTGCCTACAGCCCCAGCCTTCCCCACAGTGAGTTCACCCTCTGCTCTTCCACTTCCGAATTGCTCTCAGATTCTCACACTCGGTCATGCCCCTTCTGCCACAAAGACTGTTTTCTCTACACTCTACCTATTAACTCCCCACCCTGATTTCAGCCCCAGCATCACTTCCTCAGAAGAGCTTATCCTGATCTCCGTTAGGTGGTAACTACCCTCCCCCTCTGCACGTCCCCACCCAACCACAGACTCCTTGCCCTCCATACAGTTGCTTTCAGCATAGATGGCTATTTGTCATGATCTGATTATTAGTGTGAGAATCTGATTTCCTGTCTGTCCAGAGCCATCATGTCCCTCATCGTGTGCCAGTGTTGGGCTCAGTGCTTGGGGAGGAACAGATACCTGGTGAATATGGTTGAAAGAGAGCAGCCAGGCCCTGTGAGTCACATCTGAGGGTGCAAAGAGCTCATGGGTGCAACAGAAGAAACACTGCCTGGGAGTTTGAGGTCCGGTGGATAGCAGCAGTGGGACCACGAAACTGCCCCTGTGAGTTTCAAAATGAGAGGAAAGATGGTGTATTTGGAAAACAGAGCTGGATTTCAGTCCTCATCAAAATTCTGGAATGTTCATAACAACTCTGTCATGTAGGCTTGGCAGGCTTTATCATTAACTCCATGTTGTAAATGAGAAATGAAGGCTCAGACACATGAAAGAGCATGGTGGAAAGAAAGAACTGGGACCCAAATGCAGGTCTGACTTCTCTCATCTGTCCATGGGTCTTCCATATCGGGTATTTAAGCAAGTGCTGAAGGCTAATTGTGTTGTTGTCACGGTCCATTAAGGCTGCCACTGTCATTCATGAACTGGACCCGGTTCATTAGGCTTCTCTCTGCATCTCCTGTGTTCTCTGGTCCCAATAGGTCCTGGCTCAAACTAGATGCCACGTGGCTGCTAGAGGGAGAATGACTTCCTCCTGTCAGAGGGCAAACTCCCAGAATCAACAAACAGTATAGATCCTGGAGGAGAAACAGGATCTCAACAGGAGCTGGAGACACCTGACAGCAGGGAAGTGGCAGCCCCTCCCTCTCCACTCAGCCCTACCCCAGATAGGCAAAGCAAAACTCTTCTTCCTGGGGTCTTGCCCCCATCTCTCTGGGAACTAGGAGATCTCAGCCTGTGTGAGGGGTTTGTATTTATGTCCGGTTTGCAGCTCTCGAGTCGCCCCTTCCAACTCCCAGTAATGCCTGCCGGCCCTTCAAACAAATGTCCTTCTTGCCTCTGGGACTTCTGGGAACACATCTCAACCTTTTTCTGTCTTATCTCTTCACCTGGATTAGAGAGGCCGTTTTGTGTACAGGAGAGAGCCTAATACTGGAACCAGATGTACGTTCAAATCCCAACTCCACCCTCAAAGCCAGCAAACTTTTCTGAATGTGTACAGACAGAAGTCTTGTGATTTTTTTTTTTTTAAATAGGCATGTCCCAGGGAGGTGTATCACAATGACCAGCTACAAAGAAAGAGATGGATAGTAAATTACTTGTGCTTCCTGAGTAATATATTTCACAACTTCTCTTTGTCATTGAAAGTTATAACTGGAGTAAGACACCACTGTGGATAGGGTATATTCTATCCCTTAAGTATTTTAAGAGAGAGGCAAAAACTGCCCCCAAAATTACTGGGCTAGAAATTCCATGGGTTTCAACCTTGACTGCATCTTAGAATCACCTGAGAAATTAAGAGAAAATACTGATGCCCAGACTCCACCCCAGACCTGGGTAAAACCACCCCCAGGTGACTGTAAAGTCCAGCCTAGGGAGAGGACCAGCTGACCCACCTCTTGTGACCCTTCTGACTCTGGTTCCAGCGCCTAGGCTGTGAGGTAATTTTGTATATATACATATTTACATCATGATTTAATGTTTTCAACCTGTTTTTACATTTCTGTTTTGGTTGAATGTCTCCAAGCTCTGATCTTTCCTCAGAGTTCAGACTTTATGACCAATGAGGTCATTTCTCAAGACATGATTTCTTCTGCCTTCACACAGAGGGCAATTCTTAGCACCAATCACTGGAAGGGAAAGAGGTGAAGGAGCTTTCGTCAGCGGCTAAGTGGGGGTAAGGCCCACAGAACTGCAACTTCAATGTTACAAACTTCAACTTGAACTGGAGTTGTTACTGAGTGGAAAACAAGTGAGTTTAAAAACAATATTATGACTTTTTTTATTTAACAGGGCTGCAATACTAGTAAGTCCAAACAATTAAATGAATAAAAATCCCCCCCCCTTTTTTTTTTTTTACCTTGGCTGGATGCATTATGTATTCACTATCTATTGCTGAATAACAAAGTACCCCCACAACTTTGTGGCTTAAAACAACAACAATTTATTGTGTCTCGTGGTTTTTGTGGTCAAGAATTCACACAGCACAGTCAAGACAGCTTGTCCTTACTATAATGTCTGGGGCCTCAGCTGGAAGAACTTAAAGCTGGGGACTGGAATCATTTGAAGGCTTATCTCACATGTCTGGCAGTCGATGCTGGCTATAGGTGGGAACACCCACTTGTGTCCTCTGCATGTGGCCCAGGCTTCCTCACAACATGGTGGCTGAATTCCAAGCACAAGTAATCTGAGAGCAAGGAAGCCAGATGGACTGCCTACTGCTTTTATATTCTATCCTAGGAAGTCAAGCAGTGTCATTTCTTCCATTCCTACCGTTGGTTAAGGCACTCACAAAGGTCTGTTCAGGCTCAAGCATAGGGAACATAGACCCATCTCTTTTTGAAGGAACATTAATGTCATATTGCAAGAAGACCATAAGAGATGGGATACGTTAGTGTAACCATCTTCAGAAAATACAATCTGCCCCACATTGTCTTCTAATTTTCTTATTTAGTTTTTAGACTCCAAAAGTAATGTGCTGATCATAAAAAAAAAAAAAAAACATTAAAAATCCAGAATTTGTACACCAGAGTAGATTTCCTCTCCCACTATCTCAATCCCACTCCTTAGAGATAATCACTATTAACAGATTGATGTGTTTTTCCATACAAACTACATATGTGTATACATTGCATTATAAAAAATAATTACACATTATTCTGCAACTCAGTGTTTTTACTTATTATGTGATGAAGAGTTCCATGTTAGTACATATAAAAACACCTAATTCTTTCCAATACTGGTTGCCAGAGCATGGCTGTACCATAACTTATTTAATAATCTTCTGTTAATGGATATTTTGCTTTTAATTTTTTTTAACTATTACAGATTAATGATGCAGTTAACATCCTTATACTAGGTCAGATAGGGTAGTATGTTAAAAATGGAATTGTTCTATTCAAAGGATATACAAGGGTAGTGTTTTTAAATATAGCAAATGTGGGTTTTTAAAAAAATATATCATTGTTATAAGATAAATCTACATTAAGCAAGATGGGTAGGTTTCTCTTGCTTTAACATAAGGAAAATAAACAAACATTTGTTCTTGGGTTTGAAGATGTTTATAAGCTTTGAAGGGAACTTCTCATTTAGAAAGTAATGAGTAACAAAAAAGGTGGTTATGAACAGCAGTGTGGATTTCCTTTTCTAATGCTTTTAGCTCAGGCTGAAATGGAAGTGAATGTGTATTGTTCAAAATTCACACAGACACTTAGAGGGAGGCTCATCAGAAAATGATAGCAAACAGGAAACCAACCTTTTATTTTTAAGGCAAAAAATAAAAGTGTCATGTGTGACCCCAAACTGAATAATAAAAATGAGTCTACTGGCCATGTAGATGTAGTATACGGATATACAGTCAATTCCAATAAAACGACAGTGTTATCCTGCCCACCTATCTATCCATTGTTTACAGACGGCTAATGTGTAATTTATTCTGGGAGTCTTTCCTCTTGCAGAGATGGGTAATTAAAAACTTCTTTGCTGGGAATGAAGTTCCACCACACGCTACAACATGAATGAACCTTGAGGACATGCTAACTGAAATAAGCCAGACACAGAAGGGCAAATATTGTCTGATTCTGCTTATGTGAAATACCTTGAAGAAGCAAATTCATAGAGACAAAAAGTAGATTAGAGGTGACCATGGGCTGAGGAAGGGGGAGATGGAGAATTATTGCTTAATGGGTGCAGAGTTTCTGTTTGGGGTGATGAAAAAAGAGCAGTGATGGTTGCACAACATAGTGAATGTAATTAATGCCACTGAATTGTACATTTAAAAATGATCAAAACGGCACACTTTATGCTATGTATCTTTCCATACCAAAAAAGCCTTTACTGGAGCAGGAGATGTTGGGACTCTTGTCAGTGTTCCCATGGTTTTGCCTTCCCTTTTGTTTTTAAAAGAACAACCTCTATTTTTAGGGATTTTCACACAAAGGCTCATGTGGGCGTGGGAAGTACTCCCAGCTGCCCTCCTGTTTTCAGAAGCCCACATGGAAGCCTAGCAAGTTATTTAAGGATTAGGAAATATGCCAGATTGGAAATGGAGATAATTTAATCCTCTGTATGTTAATTCAGTTCCCCCCCTCCCCCTCCCCTGCAAGCTGGAGTCCTGGAAATCTTATTTCACTCCCTGGGGAAGTCGGTTCTCAGTCTTGCTGAAGGTGGTGAAGGGCAAAAGAGTTGCACTTCCTTCGAGTTGAGGGTCAGCTGGTGGGGTAGCCAGCCGCACGGGGGGACATCTGGAGCGCAGTCTCCTCTCCTGCCCAGAGGCTTCTGCACCCGCCCAGGGGGGCCACGGGGCCAGTGTGGGAGTTGTAGGCCCTCGGGCTCCCCGCCCTTTCTCACTCTGGTGTGCAAGGTTGGACAATTTCTCAGAACTGCAGTGAGTAGGATCGCGCCGCGTCCTATTTCCCAGGGCTGGCCACCTCAGCTGGTGGCACTGAATTGGCCGAGGGCTGCAGCGGCAGTGGCTGGTCCGGTCACGTCTGAGAGCTAGCGGAGTCCACACTTCCCCTCCCGGTAATTCGGCCGGGGCTCCAGATTCCCGTCCCCTCCTCCCAGGCCTGGCAGCTCTGTCGCGTAGAGCGGAGCCCTCCTGGGAGGCGCTAGGTGTGCGGGCCCCACCCTTGGGGAGGGGAAATCTCAGCAGCCCCTCCCTCTCCACCTGGCACCGAGGTTCCCGAATGAAGGCGTGGCTGGGGTGGCCGAGCCCGGACTAGACCCGCCTCTCCAGCTGGACAGGGGGACCGGCGCAGAGCACACCTGGTCAGCCACGTGGCGGGGGCTAGGGGAGCGGGGACAAGGCGGGCCCCGCGCTAGAGCTCGCTGACCCTGCGGCAGGTGAGGGTGGACGGGGCTGGTGGGTGGGGAGTGCACAGGGTGGTCTCGGGGACGACTCCTCTCCTCGGAGGAGCTCTGTCCGGTAGTAAGGGAACCCGGCGTTGCCACCTGCTCAGGTAATCCCCGTCCCGCCCCCGCGTCACGGGACGCGCGTGTGCACCTGAGCGTTTGCACGCGGACACTCGGACGCGCGCGTGCCTGCCCCGCGCCCAGGAGAGGAATGGTGGGTTCTCCCCAGGATCGAGAGGCGGGTGTGGGCTGCTCCATCTGGGATTCGCAGAAGTGGGGATGCTGACAGACGCGCGGGAGCCAGGGCTGCGGACCCGGAGCGTCTCTCCGGAAACCTGTGGGTCCTTTCCCGCAGACCGAGGGCCCGAGAGGCGGGGGTCAAGCCAGGCCCAGCGCGCCTCGCTCCAGACTCGCCTGGCTGTGCGTTGGCAGCGGGGCCGAGAGCCGAGGGGACCTTTCTGGGGTCTCCCTCACACCCAGCTCGTCTCCGCAGCCCGCCAAATCCTCGCAGTCTCCCGGCCCCCAGCTCCCAGCTCTTTTCTTGGAATACTCGGGGCGCTTTCCCTTCTCGCCTTCTCTGGCTGCTGTCATTGATCGTGTTCTTCTCACATGACAAACTCTGCCCCCATACCCCCCTCTCATTCTCCCTTTTCTCCTTCCAAAATGTCGTGAGCCCTGTCTCTGTCCCATCCCCGTGGTAGGGAAAGGGGGCGAACAGGCAGGGCGCAAAGTCCCTGCTCCAGGGAAAGCTGGTTCCGGTACCAAGGGGAAGACTGCCCGTCTGAAGAGAACCAAGCTCTTATAATGATGCTCAGTCCTCTTTTGCTTACCTGCTGTCTCCACTCCCCTACCCTTTCTGGCCCTGCTCCAGAGGGGACCTTCAAAGAACCACCTAAACTCCTCTGTCTCCCTCCGCCCATGGACCAATCTGTATTCACTCACTACCTGCAACCAGTTCTAGGGAGCCAGTGCTGCCTTTGCTGTGGACAGAGGGGTTCACAAGGATGACAGGGGAGTGTCAGACTGTCCTCTGGGGCTGGGTAAACTGGCAGCTGGCTCTGACCCCCATACTGAAGGAGCTCAGGGAAGAAAGCTCTGGGGGCAAGTGTGGCTCCAGGACAGCAAGGTGTGAGCACAGGGAGGTTCTGAAAGATGTGTGGAATAGATTTGGGTACCAAAGAGAGGAAAGGGGTGTTTCCAGATGAGGTAGAACAAGGTCCCTTCCTTGGTCAGGGCTGTGTGTGGTGTATGCAGGAAGGATGGATCCTATGGATGGAGGGAAGAAGAGCCAGCCTGACCAAAGATGGTGTTTACCTTCCAGAGGGGTCTCCCCACCCAGACCACCAGGACCCCATTTCCAGGAGAACAGCCCAGATGTCTCAAGTGCAGGAACTCTTCCATGAGGCAGCCCAACAGGTAGGCTTGTGCCGTGGGGGGGGGGGTCTGAGATCCACCAAGGGCACCCAGACAAGAAGCTGAATGGAAACTTTATGGTAGACTATTTTAAAAGTAATTATCTCAGAAGTTTATTTTGGTATTCTCACTTAATCAAGAAAATATTAAGCCAACGCTTAATCATCTGTGTGCAGAAAATCTTCTTTGGTATTATTTGTAGTGGGTTTTGAATCCTGAGCATTCCTTCTTGCCCCATGGAGGTTTTCCATGAACAGAGTGAGGACTCAGGTAATATGAACTCCTTTTACTTTGGAATCAAACCCGTGCAAGAAGGTAAATTTATTTCTGAAAAACTCATATATGCTGAAGCCAAATGGATTTCTGGATTTCCTGATGTCTGCAGGTCTTTTTTTTTTTTTTTTTTTTTTCTTTCCCTGTTGATCATTAGTTGTAGTAAATATTCAACATAGCTATGGAACTGAAGGAGTTCTCTGCAGAAATACAGTTAATTCCTTTAAAAAATAAAAAGCCATGCTTAGGTGTTAATCAGGAAACTGCCTGCAGTGGTCTTGCTGTTTAATGATCACTCAACCTTGAAGTTTTCACCATCCCTCGGATTTCTCTCATGCTTTGTAGAGAAGGGCAGGAGGGGTTCTGGCATTATAATGGGGTGCGGGGAATAAGCCTGCCATGAAGGGAGAGGATCAACTCAAGCCCTCAAACAATAGCAAGAGAGCAGGCTCTAGAACCTGGGGGTCTTGAGACAAAGGGCAGATGAGGCAGGAGGTGTTGTAAGTTGGTGGGGGAATCCAAACTGGCCAGTTACCCCCTCTTCAGGTTCATGGGTACATGTGAAAAATGCAGCATGGTGGCTGACAGATGGTGAGTACTCAGCACAGGGTACTGCTCCTCTCCCCCTGGCAGGTCCAGGGCTGTACCCCACACCCTCATACTTAGCTCCTGACATTCAACTCTGCCAGTTTTCATGCTGCTGAGAAGTGAGAGACTGGAGACTCTGCAGAATGCCTGCCCAGAGCTGTTCTTTCCTGGATGGAAAGGCCTGTGGCCATGCTCTTGGTGTGGCCGAGGACCATTAGAGAGACCTTGATTTGTCAGGGGTCTTCACATTTATTTAGCTTGACCAGCTTCTCATGTGTTTTCTTTAACTATGTAAGACTATACGTGAGTGTTAACACACTTCACATGTATTAGTGGACCACTTCTGAAATAATGGCTGCCATGTTGGGCATGAGAAAGATGCCTACACGAAAAATATGAGGCTCTTGTCCACAGGGATTCCAAGAAAAGAGACAAGATATTCTTGATTCATCTTTGTGAGAAGGATCTGTTGAAGCTCACCTGTACCCCTCTCTCCCCTGTTAAAAACCTTCAGTGGCTCCATGTGTCCACCACTCAGAGCTCAAACTCCTTAGCTTAGGTCCTGCACAGGCTGATCCTGCTGGAGTTTCAAGCCTGGTCCCTTGAATCTTCTTTGTGCCCCACATGCCAGCCAAAACTCACCATTCCCCAGGCTCTGTGCTTGTGTCTTTCCCCTTTGGTGGTCTTTGCTGATACTTCTCTCTTAACTGACTTGTCACTGGAACCCTCCAAGTACCTGAGACAGTGCCTGGCATTTAAGTGGATGATGAATGTTAGTTGGTTGATCAAATAAACAAGCAGTAGATGCCCACAATGCAAATTAAATTGTCATAAGTGCACCAAGAGAGAGTTCTTTTTATTTTTATTTACTTATTTATAATATTTTAATGCTTATTTACTTTTTGGGAGAGAGAGAAAGAGAGAGAGAGGGAGAGAGAGGGAGAGGGGGAGGGGACAGAGAGAGAGGGAGACACAGAATCTGCAGCAGGCTTCAGGCCCTGAACTCTCAGCACCAAGCCTGATGCGGGGCTTGAACTCACAAACCACGAGATCATAACCTGAGCCGAAGTTGGATGCTCAACCAACTGAGCCACCCAGGTGCCCCAAAAGAGTTGCTTTTAAAAATGTGGTAGATACAAAGGGCTTTGTATTCCCTCTCTCCATCTCCCTCTCCCTCAATCTTCAAATATTGAGGGACTGGACAGTGTTCAGTGTCAAGGCCTTTGGTGTTCACTTGATGCTTGAAATTCATCCTTTTTCTCTGTCTCCGTTGCACTGTCTTGTCCTGAGCACCATTTCTGAATTGGATTATTCATACTCTCCTAACCTCTTTCTCCACATTGCTCCTTTCTACAGCAGAAATCTATACATTCGACTGCTTTGCTAAAAGCCTTTCAATGGCTTCTTACTGCCTTCAGAATTCAGCTCAAACTCTTGGCCCCCAAAGCCTTCCATGATCTGACTCTGCTCCAGGCACATGCTCTATCACTGCACTTACTGTGTAGCATTGAAACAAGCTGTTCCTTTCCTATCTCCCTTATGGTTGTGAACCCCTGATTCATTGTTGCATCCTCAATACCTGTCATTAGTGTTTAGCATATAGAAAATGTTCAGTTAGTGCTGGTTCTACTTAACTGAACTGAGCTCACTAGAGATTGAGGGAGCTGCCATCTGCATTAGGTGTCGAAGTATTGGTGGCAGAACATATATGGTGAAGCCAGGTAACACATCCCAGGCTGAACAGGTAGGAAAATGATACTACCGATTGGTAGGTGCTTATTATTACTTACTTAATTTAATCTTCATAACACATTCTGGAAGAAATATGATTATTTTGGTTTGACAGATGAGAAAAACAGAGGTACCTAGAACCCAAGCGTGCTTATTGCCGAGGCCTTTCTTCTCTTTGCCTCTTGCCCTAGCGGTGAAACAGAGCCACTCAGATGGCAAACCAGAGGCCTGTGTGGAGAGCAGGTAGCCGGTTGGGTAGCTAACATGTGAAGCTGAACTCTGGGAGTGGCTGGCCCTCCAAGTTTCCTATGAACCTTTTTCTACCTTCACTCCAGCCTTGGTAGTCAGGAATTCTGCTAGGAGCTTTGGAGTTTGAAGGACAGAGGAATAAGAAGGCAGCATCCTGTGCCAAATCCTTCAGTTCAGATCTGCTCTTCTCTTGGTCATTGTGACTAGAAAGTAGCTCTTAGGATATTTGGCCACAGTGGGGATGCTTGTGAGTTAGGTGGAGAGGTGAATTAGTGGACTCTTAGTTTTACTTTAATTATCTCAAGACCAGGTGGTATAGCTGTGTGTGTGAGTGAGTGTGTGTGTGTGTGTGTGTGTGTGTGTGTGTTTGTGTGTTGGTCAGTAGTAAGTGGACCAGCTGGGACCTGAAGCTGTAGACCAGGTTAATAGTATGGCGTTCAAGCATACATGGGCTGCCTGGATTCAAGTACTGACTAATACTTTGTGATTTGTGACCTTGGACAAGTTACTTAGCTAAGTCTCTGTTTCCTCGCCTATAAAATGGCTACAATAAAGAGAGTTACAAAGATTAAAAGAGATAATTCATGTAAATATTTAGTGTAGTGCTTGGTTCAATAGTGAGCAGCCAGTGAATGTTGGCTAATAATAAAACTAGGGTGAGGAGTATGTATTTGTTCCAGAATGTAGTGATAATAAGTAATCAGAAGGTTCAGTTGGGGAATTAATGCAGAACTCAGCACAGCAAAGACTTGAATCCCAAATCCAGAATTATTCCAGTGGCTGAAACCAGAATGTGGGGCATTGTCCAGGATAGCCGGCTGGGTGGGCTGGGTGAGCTGAGGAAGATGGGACACTTTCTAGACCCAGATGGGTGTGGAGTGGCTTGAGATTGTGTGTGAGTATGTGTGTATGGGTGCATAGTTTGGGAACCTACTGAATCTCTGGCAGGTACAGGTCTTGTTCTGGCAACCTCTGTCCTCAGGTGCTTCACTAACATGACTTGAACCTGAGAAGCTGGGTTCTAAATTCTGACTTTGTCACTGGTTGTGCTGGACCTTTGGGCAAGTTATTCAGGGCTCCAAGTCTGCTTCCACAACTGTGAGATGGGGTGGGAGTACCTGATTTTCAAGGCTTTTATGCCATATGTGGAAAGATCTGGCCCAGAGCCCGTCACATGGTGAGCACTAAATACAGTGTGTGTTCAGTGACTGGATGAAGCAGATTTCACACTGAAACCCAGTAGAGTACACTGTTTGTGAAACATGGGCTTGGGAAGTTAAGGAACAGCTGGAGCCAGAGGGAGGAGAATGGAAGGCTAAAAACCATATATTCTATGCTTGTCTCTGCCAGTCCCTGGACAGAGAGGACTGTGGTGGACATGATAGGTCAGGAAGATTAAGCTGGCAGGAGAAAGCAGGTGGCCTGAGACAGGGAGAGATAGCAAATAGACATGCTCAGTGAGGTCTGAAGTCCAGCAGGATCAAAAGCTTTTAGCATCGGGAATAGTGAGAATATTGAGCTCAGCTTACCGTGGATTTATTGAGTGCATATTATTGCCAGGATCTCCAGTAATAGCTATTGCTGGAGATGTTAAAACTGAAATCCCTTAACTGCTATGGAATAAGGAATGCCTCCAATGAATCTGAGGTTCTTGTCTTCCTTCTCCCAGCATTAGATGGTCTCCAGAGAAACTTAAAGGGGACCTGTGTTACGCTATGGGATGCAAACAAGTAACCAAACGCTGCAGATTAGCTTGTATGAGTGACTTGTGTTCTTTCCTCCCCATCTAGCTTTCTTCCAAGAGATTTGGCTCCTGTAGGAATAGTCTATGAGGACCCTTCTTTAGGAAATCTGGTTGCTAAAGTCTGGCTGACCTGAGCTTATCACCCTGGAAAAGAGCCTGATGAAGACCCAGGAAGTAGGTGCCCTGGTAGAGCCATGGCATCTGGCCTATGTGTAGGAGGAGGTGTTTCCAGGTTGACTTCCGGGGGGTGAGCCGTGTCTGACCCTGAACATGCCCCACCCAGCATTGCTTGACTTCCTTGCCCTCCCTTTCCTTTCTCTATCCTCTCATCCTGTGCTCTCTCCCTGTTTTCTCTGCCTCAATTCAGTGGCGTACCCAGGTTAGCTTAGGATGGTAAGGGTAAAAAAGAGAGTGTGGTCATATTGTGGGACACTGGAGAGCAATGAGGTAGCACCAACAAGAGAGGCAGATAGAAGCAAACATTTTAAGAGGCAGAGGGGTTCTCAGAGACCGCTGGCCCAGTCCCCTTCCTCAGCATGTCAAGAAACAAGGCCAAAGGTGTTGAATGACTTGTCAGAAGACATGTGCAACGAGTGGCAGAGATAGGCTAGAACCACAAGTGCTAACCCGTACCACAGCTCTGGATTTAGCGTGATGCATCCTGTCTTTAGGTTATAGTATAATTTTGAGCATTGGTGTCAGGCTTCATTGCAAAAGCTTTGCTTTGGTTTTCTGTGCCCCCATCAGCCAGTGTACAGTGAAGAACTGGCTTGTGTTTTTGCCATGTGTTTACCAGGCCTGTTTTGGAATCTTTAAAACACCAATATTCAGAGTGAGCCTTGGGAGACACATGTGAGGTTCTAGGGTATTGCTTTGTTAGTATGTAGAGAAATGAATATAACTAAGGAGAAAGGAAAAGGGAACTTAAGACAAAACTGCTCTGTTTGCCCCTCCTTTTACGGATAAAGAAACTGAGGCCCCAAATAGTTCGGCAGAAGAGAAGGGCTCACATCAGGGGTCTCGGGGGTCCTTGGAGCCATGACCCCTCTTGCCCTCCCAGTTTTTGTAGAGCATGAAGCTTGTCTGATTTTAGACATTGTCTTAAGATACGAATCACAAATACAAAATTAGGTATAATCTTTGGAAGGGACTCCATGCACATGAAGCCTTGAAGCTTCAGCTGGTAGCTTCACTGCCAAGCCACCAAAGGTACCCGGACAGAATGAACTTTTGGAGATGGCAGAAGAAAAGAGGCTCACAGTTCTGGAATCTGGGAGAGAAGAAGGGACAGAACTGGTTCTCAGTGTTGAGTCTGAGGCTTTCATGTGGGCACTGTCACCCTTCCTGCTCTCTCCTCTTTGTTGCTCTCTCTTTCCATTTTATAGCTCTGTTTGCTACTTAGCCTAGAAGGTCAACCCCCAAAATGACATTTGAGCCAAAAAAGCTGCATATTTGTACAAAGGGGAATGGAGACATTTTATGAATGAAGGTTCCCTAGAGACTGTGATGGAAGTGATTCTTCACTGAAATGAATTAAGTACAATCCTGTCTCATTTGTACCCACAGAATCTTCATTTATGGAGGGGATTGAGTGATGACATGAAGAGGTCAATAACATTGAAATTTTACTATTTTCATTTCCCAAAAGAAGGAGGTGAGGATCCCATGCCATGCATGGCCACAGGGGAAGCATCAGGCTTTGGCTAGGAGGCAAAAGCAGGAGCTAGGGGAGAGCCTGGACCACAGCCTTTTTCATGGGAAAATCAGGGCAAGGCAGTTTAGGATTGGCTAGTTGAAATACTTCTGGTGGGCTTTGGGCTATGGGGTGTTCTCTAGTTGCCTAGTGCCTGGCCCTGGGGTGGGTTAGGCCAGGGGAAATATTCACTTGGTGTATGAAGGTTAGATAAAAAGGGGTGATTCGGGAGACAGACTCAGAGTTGGTTGGTTTGCATAGGAAAGGCATGCTCCTGGCCAGCCCTCTGCTATCTCTAAGAATTGGTCAGCCCTGGGAGGGTCAATCTTTCCTCGGTCAGCAAGATTTTTAAGATGTTATAATGTCATAAGATATAGGAAAGGAAAAAGATGATTCCTACGTTCTGCCTAGCTGTGAATGGAAAGACTAGGAGACTTTAAAACTTCTTACTTCCTTAGGGTACATTTTATTCATGGCCAGATATGGAAAAAACACAGTCCTTGTCATCTTTTAATAGGCTGGGGCTTGTAAGGAGAATCCTACTAACTCTGAAATACTATTCTTGTAATTTGAGTAAGGTGCCACTAGGTGGTGCTTACTCCCTGGTGTGGCCTGATTGAACATCGTGACTTCCTATGGGGTGGATATTTTTCCATTAATTTTATCCTTTCTCTAACCAAAATAGATCTCTTCAGGATAACAGTTGAAACACCAGATACTTCTACATTCACAGAACAGTATTAAATAATTGTAGTAAGATTTAAAGAAATATACATACCCGAGTATAATTCAATATCTCTTTCTGCTCCTCAGTCATTACCGAGTGTAACTGAAACTAATTCTTAATTTTTTTCTTTCTGAGTTTTAATACCTAATCAAAGGACTATGGTGATTATGGATTTAATACCTAATCAAAGGACTATGGTGGTATGCTTTAGAATAGTTTGACGAAATTCTTCAGAGGTGGCACCTATATAGTCTCTGATGCATTTCCAAGAAAATAATGCTTGGCATTTCTATTTCTCAGGAGAAAGGTCCTATTTTCATTTCTTTTGTTCTTATTTTGGTGTGTGCATGTTTTTTTTCTTTACAGGCATAAAGAGAAAAGTATAGTGGTGTAAAAACCCCTGGTCTGTGTAAAAAAACCTGTGATGTTCTTTACTAAACAGTCCCTGTCAGCAGTTACAGGACTTAGGTGCTTTCTGATAAACGGGAGGCACCGGTGGCCTTAGCAACCCTCACTCTGGCAAAAATAGTTATGTCTGGTGCAGGTGATAAATTTGCTCTAATGTGAATCCCAGTGTCTGTAAAATTTAACCTAAAACAGAAAGCCATGTCTCATTTTGAGTAAGCTTCACTTTTTATTTTAGGCAGTTACAGTAAAGAACAACACATAGCAAAACCACATTATAATTTCTCTTAAAAGATACACAGATTTTAAGAACAGACATCAGTTTTACAAAAGACTTCACTCTAAGTATCCTGTCCATCTGACACATTTAAAATGTGACTCAGAGGCACCTTGGTGGCTGGATTCGTTGTCTGATTCTTGATTTTGGCTCAGGTCATGATCCCAGGGTCGTGGGATTGAGTCTTGTGTCGGGTTCCATGCTGACAGTCTGGAACCTGCTCTGGATTCTCTCTCTGCCCCTCCCCTGCTCTCTCTCAAAATAATTAAATAAACATTACAAAAATATGAATAAATAAATAAAATGTGATTCAAACCACAGGTATCTTTTGGTGCTGCAAAAAATGAGGTTGAGTTAAAAACAGGATTACTGGGGAACCTGGGTGGCTCAGTGGTTAAGGGTCCAATTCTTGATTTTGGCTCAGGTCATGAGCTCACTGTTCATGAGATGGAGCCCCACGTGGGGCTCTGTACTGACAGTGTGGAACCTGCCTGGGATTCTCTCTCTCTCACCCTCTCTCTCTGCCCCTCGCCTGCTCGCTCACACACGTGTGCATGTGTATGCTTTCTCTCTCTCTCAAAAATAAATAAACATAAATAAAGTATAGGAAATTTACCTGGGTGGCTCAGTCAGTTAAGCACCCACCTGGCTCAGGTCATAATCTTATGGTTGGTGAGTTTGAGCCCTGCGTCAGGCTCTGTGCTGACAGCTCAGAGCCTGGAGCCTGCTTCAGATTCTGGGTCTCCCTCTCTCTCTGCCCTCCCCTGCTCTCTCTCTCTCTCAAAAATAAATAAACATTAAAAAAAGTTTTTTAAATATCAGAAATTTAACTAAATCCCCATGAACTAACAGATTAGACTATAGAAGGCCAATTATGAGATTTCTTTCTTTCACTCTTCTCCCTACATTTTCTCTATCCATCTATATCTCAGTTCCCTAAAGAGCCTTAATATCCAGTCAAGTGTAAGTAAAGAACTATGTATGACACTTTCCGCAAAGGAGATTTACTGTTGTTTAAGAACAACAAGGGGTGCCTGGGTGGCTCAGTTGGTTAAGCGTCTGACTCTTGATTTCTGCTCAAGTCATGATCTCACAGTTTGTGAGATTGAGTCCTGTGCTGGGCTCTGTGCTGACAGTGAGGAACCTGCTGGGGATTCTCTCTCTCCCTCTTTATACTTGTGCACACACACTCTCTCTCAAAATAAATAAGTAAACATTTTTAAAAAAGTACTGCATGCATGTAATAAGAAAACAATTCAAACAATAGAGAATGATATAAAAAGTTAAAAGTCTTCTGCCCTTCTTCCTTCACCCACACTTTCCAGAGGCATCCACTGCTTATGCTTATGGTTTCTCATTTTTATTTTCCATGGTGGTTATCATTGTACCTTTAAGTAATATATTTATACCTTAATTTCTTGACCAAGTTATCAGGTTATTAAAAAAATTTTTTTAATGTTTATTTTTGAGAAAGAGACAGAGCATGAGTGGGGGAGTGGTAGAGAGAGAAGGAGACACAGAATCTGAGGCAGGCTCCAGGTTCTGAGCTGTCAGCACAGAGCCCGATGCAGGGCTCAAACTCATGAGCCATGAGATCATGACCTGAGCCGAAGTCAGACACTTAACCGACTGAGCCACCCAGGCGCCCCAAGTTATCAATTTATTAATCATTTACTTATTGCTTCCTGATCTAACAAAAAGAAGGCATTGGAACATTTATTCTTCCATCCCTTTACCCCATTTCCTTTCTAATTTTTTGTTAGTTGGATTATTATTTTTACATTGTCAAGGTTTATAAAATTTATATATTTCTTCCTGTAATTATAATGAACATTTCCACATTTACTATAGTTGGTTATAAAAATTTTAAACCTAGAAATGGCATTTACGGGGCAACTGGGTGGCTCAGTTGGTTAAGTGCCCGACTTCAGCTCAGGTCATGATTTCACATTTTGTGAGTTTGTCCCCCCTCCCCCACCCTCGCCCGTGGGACTCACTGCTGTCAGTGCAGACCCAGCCTCTGTTTCCCTCTCTTTGCCCCTTCCCGGCTTGTGCACTCTCTCTCTCTCTCTCTCTCTCTCTCTCTGTGTCTCTCTCAAAAATAAGTAAACATTAAAAACATTTAGAATGGCATTTACAATAGTGAGGGGTGTGTGTATGTTTAACTGGATAACCAAGTGATATTCTTGGACTCATGGAGAAGAAAACACGATATTAAGTTATTAAAGCTTTGCTGCCTCTGAGCAACAGGGTCTTCATTTCTTTCAAGTTTCCTTTCATTCTCCTGGCCCTGTGTGGCTACAGCTGTTTCTTATATAGTATGTCACTCTGTTTTGTAATTCTCTTTTCTTCTGGGGGACGGTAATTTTTTTCACGTAGGGATCAGTGGTACTAATTACTCTTTCCTTGTCTAAGTATAGAACTGTGGGAGGCCAAATTGTTTGCATGTATTTCAAAAACATTTTCCAACAGATTGAACGCAGAAGTAGATATGACAATCCAGCTGTGTTGTGTCAGACCAGACATTAAGATGATAGGCAAAATGTATAACAAGGCCTCTTTTTGTTAAACTTTTTTGTTTTGGAAAGTAGTTATTTTTCATGAGAGTAGGTAATTTATTTTAACAGATAGTGAGCTTATTATTACTGTTATATTGAAATGATTAATAAATATTTAAAAATATCTTCCTGTAAGTTTCTAATATGGTAAATGTTGATAGATATAATACACCTAAACAAAAAGCTCTCTCTGGAGTCCTTGATAATTTTTAAGAATGTAAAGGGGCCTTGAGACCAAAAAGTTTGAGAACGGCTGTTCTAGGGATTAAGTGTACAAATCAAACTTTTCACGGTTTATTTAGAGTTAAGACTGTACCACGTCAATGTAAAATGCAGGAACTTGGCAAGTACCTAGGCCCTTTACCAACCCTGTCTTCAATGTTGTAAGTGCCATACACATGCTACTTCCATACACACGACAAAGACTTCAAGATAAAGTCATGGCCAGTGATTGCCCTGTCTGTGTCCATGCCCAGGGATGGCCAGCTCTGCACTTGGAGCTTCTCAGGTGCTTTGGAAGGCAGCCTTTCTCTCAGCTGCCCTGCTTCTCCTTCTTTTGCTTCTTCTTACCCCTCTAAGCCCATCTGTAGAATTTCCTCAAATGTCTAATCTGCTGCTGGCACTTGTTTCTTTTCCCCTTCTAGTTATAAGTATAGTTTTACACTTAAAAAAAAAAACACAACACATCTTTTCTGTCATTTTCATGGTAATTTGGAAGGCACAGCAATGCTTTATCTGCCATTTTGAAAGAGGTGTCTAATGTTACTTTCTAAAGCACATTTATTCATTCATTCATTCATTCATTCAGCTAACTCACATGTAGTAAAAATCTGTTTCATGTTGGGCACAAGAATATACAAGCTATTTTTTTTTTATAAGTATCTGGGCTCCTTGTATAAATATAGCTTTTGTTGAACTTACTATTTATTTATTTTTAAACTTTAACATTTTGATAAAATTTCATAGTCATAGAAAGTTGCAATAGCACAAAGAATGCTTATATACTCTTGACTCAGATTTCACCAGTTGTTAACATTTTGTCCTTTTGCTTTATCATTAGTATGCCCTCTGTTTCTATTCCATTTATATATATGTATACATACATATATATATGTCTACATATTCTAATATATATTATATTCTATATTTTCCCCTAAACCATTTGCGAGTAATTTGTATACACCAGGTACCTCTATCCATGAATTCTTCAGTGTGTGTTTCCTAAGAACAAGAATTTTCTTTTGCCTAACCACAGTATATTTATCAAGATCAGGAAATGTAATATTGGTAATCCTATTATCTAATCCATCATTCCACATTCCAGCATTCCAGTTTTGCCAGTTATCCCCCTAATATCCTATAACATTTCTTCCCTGGCCCAGAGTCCAGTCCAGGATTACACATTGCACATAGTTGCCACGTCTCTACCTTTTTTTAAAATAATTTTTTTTATTAAGTTTATTTATTTTGAGAGAAGGTGAGGAGGGGCAGAAAGAGTGGGAGAGAGAGAGAATCCCAAGCAGGCTCCACACTGTCAGTGCAGAGACTGACGTGGGGCTCAAACTCACAAACTGAGATCATGACCTGAGCCCAAATCAAGAGCCGAATGCTCAACCAACTGAGCTACCCAGGCACCCATACTATTCTTTAATCTAGAACTGTTACTTAGACTTTCTTGGTCTTTCATGACCTTGACATTTTTTGAAGAACACAAGTCAGTTATTTTGTAGAACATCTCTCACTTTGAGACATGACCCCTCACAATAGGATATAGGTTTTGTATTTTTGGCAGGAATGTTCTAGAGTGATAGTTGTGTTCCTCTCTAAGATGTACAGGACTTCTGTTCGTCTCATTTTTGGTGATGTTCACTTTGGTTACTTATTTAAAGTGGTGTCTGCTAAGTTAATCCACTCTAAAGTTACTGATTTTCCTTTTGTAATTAATAAACAATTTGTTGGGGATACTTTGAGACTGTGGAAATATCCTGTTCCTCATTAGTCTTTTACCGACTGGCATCGGTATCCATGGGTGATTCTCTTTTTTTTTAAAGTTTATTTCTTTATTTTGGGAGAGAGAGAGCATGCACATGCATGTATGAGTGGGAGAGGGGCAGAGAGTGGGAGAGAGAGAGAATCCCAAGCAGGCTCTGTGCTGTCAACATAGAGCTGGAAGCAGGGCTTGATCTCACAAACCGTGAGATCATGACCGGAGCTGAAATCAAGAGTCAGACATTTAACTGACTGAGCCACCCAGGCACCCAAGTCATGGATGATTCTTGACAGAATCAGTTGTCACTGTCATGATTACAAAATGGTGACATTTCTAATGCCATCACTCCTTCTACAGATGCCAGTCTTCTACTGTAATGAAGGACTTTCCCTTCTTCCTCATATTTTAATTTATTCATTTATTTACATCTGCATGGACTCAGATTCTTATTTTATTACATAAATATTCTCCTGCTGTTATTATTTTGATGCTCAAATTATTCCCGAGTTGGCCAGTTCCCTTCAGGCTAGTTCCTATGTCCTTTTAACATATCCTTTCTTTTTAATCGCTTTCTTGCTTTCTGGCACAAAATATTCCAGGCTCATTTTGTACTTTCTCTTTCCTAGCCTTGAATCAACCATTTCTCCAAAGAGTCTTGGTTACTTAAAGCAAGGAATGGGGGGCACCTGAGGGGCTCAGTCAGTTAAGCATTCGACTTTGTCTCAGGTCATGATGTCGTGGTTTGTGAGTTTGAGCCCCACATTGGGCTTGCTCTGTCAATGCAGAGCCCAATTAGGATCCTCTGTCACCTTCCCTCCACCCCTCCCTGACTTGTGGTCTCTCAAAAATAAATAAATATTTTTTTAAAAAATAAAAAAAATTTTTTAAATTAAAAAAAAAGAAAGTGAGGAATGGTATTTAAAGACCAAGATCTGGGTGCTAGGTATGTTCATTGCTACTGGGGTGTTTCTGCTTATAGAGCCTTCAGGTGGACAGAGAGAAGGAATACACGCGCGCGCGCGCACACACACACACACACACACACACACACACACACACACACATCCAGCTCTATATTTTTCTATCTATATTAAAAACCACAAATTCAAACTGATACTTCTCATTCCAGTCCATCACCCAGGGTTCATTCTTCTGTTCATTCCTCTTTCTTTTGTTGTAATTCCCTTCTTCAACCGTTGAGAAACTTAACTCCCATATATATTTACTTATTTGCTCAACCCTACAATTCATAGAAAGTAGATTCAGAATCGAATCTAGTTGTCAAAAACAACCTTTGTATCTAGAATTTAATATTTGTACTTATTTTTGTCATTAGACTGAGAGCACATAGTCAAAGAACCAGTTATTCTGGTGAGTTTCTTTCCCACCTTCAGCGTGGTTACGTTCCTTGCCTGAAATACAGTCAGGCTAACTTATTTCTCTGCGTTCTAATTTTTCTCTCATCCTTATTGATTTGATGTGATTTGATTTTGAGTATGTAAAACATTAACGTGATTCCAAATGTCAGAACTACTTATCACATAACAATTCTTAAATAGGTATAATATCTGTTGATCCACTGATGTCCTCAAGAATAAACCTTTTGCAGTTAATATTTAGCTGGTTTGCCTATTACTGAGGGAGGGCGTTAGGACCCATGTTGCTCTGTGATGTTAAACTCAAGTAGACTTTCTAGTGGCGGCCTGAGTCCTGCAAGAAAGGCTCTGCCCTTTTGCCAAGGAGGCTGGGAAGGGCAAGGGAAGCTCCTGTTAAGTGGCCATGGCATTGCTGCTGTGGGCTCCTGCCATTTGTGGGATGGTATCAGGTGTCCCAGGCACTGTGCCTTTGGGCTCTGAGTTCAGAGGGCAGAAGTGGCTATTCTGGGGAAGAATCTGCCATGTGGTTCTAGGAGGCAGAACCACCAGCATCAGTGTTTTCATGGCATATGAGGGTCTTGCTCCTCCTGGGGCTGTGCAGTTGTGGGACCAGGTTGTGCCTTTGGAGATTATCAGCCTTGGACAAGGATTAGGATGCACAGGCACGGAAAAACCACAGATCAAGCTTGCAGAAACTACTGTATATAGACTCTGGCTTTCAAACTAGTTCTGTGGCAGAGGAGACCCACATTACCACGAAGATCTCGCGTTTCTAGCAATGCTTAAATCAATATTGACCAAGGGTGCTGCCCAGATTCGAATCCAGGGAAATCAGACTTTGACCACTCCATGTGGATCCTGCCCTCCCCTGCTGCAGAGCCATTTCCATTTCTAGCATCAGTTGGGCTGACAGAACACTCACTGGGTGTCCATTCTAGAACTAGTGCAGTACAGAAAGGGGCTAATTTTTCCAATGCTGGTCCTGGGCGTGGGTTCGGAAGGCAGCTTTCAGGGCTGAGCTATGGAGCGAGGATTTACCCAAAACATGAGGACAAGTTAGGTGGGGAAAATGGAAAATACATGGTCAGTAAGACCTCTTTTCTAACTCTTCTTCCTGACTTCCCTGAGGTGACCTTCACCCACATTTAAAATTGTCTGTCGTGCCTCATGCTTGCAAAAGCTGTCACAATTATCATCACATCTGAACTGCACAGAACCCCTACAAAGCAAGTATGTGGCTGTCTGCATCTCAAACAGGTACCACAGGTGGGCCCCGGCCCCTGGAGCCCCTGCCCAGCTCCTGCACGTGGCGGTGCCTGTTCCGAGCCATAGGAGGGGGACTGCGTCTTCACATTTCAGCAGCTTGGCATATTCTCTGATGTGTAATTAATAAATAATTAGCTTTCTGAAAGCAAACTTCTGGCTCATGTGTGTATATTCCAGGCACAATCAGTCTCTGTGGGGAAGGGACAGGCTGTGTCTTGCTCTGACCCTCTCCTGACCTGAGTGGGCAGAAGTAGTTTCTCACCTGGTTTCTTTTCCTCCAGCTGCCATTAGAGAGAAAAGGTACCATCTCACATGTCATGTGTGTTCCTTAAGGCCTGGCAGGTGGTCTGCTGGCGGTGGCTGCAAAAGGCTCCTGGGCGTGAGCACATATCATTGCCTACCACAGAACTTTTCTCTCTCACTCCTCTCAGTTTACTGGGTGCAGGAAGCTGAGTGTTTCCTTCTCTGGGCACATTTCATGTACAATTTTCCTGCCTTTCTAGATACCCTGCTCAAGTGTAGAGATTCTCTAGTCACAGGAGAAAACTTCTATCTCTGAACTACAGTACCCAGCACACAGGCATGGTGTTTCCAGTGTGGGGTGCAGGCCCCTGGGTTCTGAGGACAAACCCTGGCTTCTCTCTAGTCCTGGGAGCTGGGGAAGGAAAACCCTTGCAACAAGCATGAAGGTAGATGTGCCCCCTGGAATCTGCCAAACTTGTTCTAGCAGGCTGAGGGTCCTCAAGACAGAGAGAAACTCATCTTTGAGCTTGGGTGTCTTTTTTTTTAAGTTTATTTATTTTTTAGAGAGAGAGACATTGAGGGATGGGCAGGGAGAGAGGAGAGGGAGAGAATCCCAAGCAGGCTCCCTGCTGTCAGTGCACAGCCCGACATGGGGTTTGCATTCACAAACTGTGAGATCATGACGTGAGCCAAAGTCATGAGTTGGACGCTTAACCAACTGAGCCACCCAGGTGCCCCTTAAGCATGCTTATGGTGCCCGTTCTGAGGGGTTTTGTTTCTCACTCTTTTTTGTCTTATTTCTTAGTGTCCACCTCTGCTTCCCAGTAGGCTCCATATCAGATACTGCCACTTCCCTTCCTCACAGCCTGTTATGTCATGGAATGTGGAATGAGACTTATATTATTCTGGAATTGATGCCTGGGGCCCAGATCTGAGGACGATGAGGTTCTAGGAGAGTTATCAATAGCTGGGACCAGACCTCTCCCCTGGATAGTTCCCCGAGATAGCTTAGAACTGGAGCTGCTCAAAAGTGAGCCAGGCAGCCCTGGCTGTCATGATGCACCTTGGCCCAGCCTGGTCATAGCATCTGGCTGTCTCAGATGATGGTTGGGATTTAGGCTGTCACCTGTGTCACTCACAGTGGGAAGAAATGGGGAAGACTGTTGTCTTCCTGTAGAGACCTGTAAAGACTGAGTGGAATTCCCAGTGTGTTCTTTTCATCTGTTTCCAGGGGGACATTGGCAGCATAGTGGTTGAACACTTCTCTACAGCTCTGAGTGATGTCAGTAGCCCCCAGGGATTGAACCCCTTGAGCCAGAGTGAAGATGTGATTCTGAGGAGTGATAGTGACCTGCCTCCAAATCAGTGGCATTTCTTTTCTCAGTAGACAAAGCCATAGACAGAGTATCTTTTGCATATGGTACCACCAACTGCAGCTTGAATGGGCCTGGTCCTGGCTGTGGATTGGTATCCAGTGTCCTGGGCAGGGAGCCCCTCCATTCAGTCTGGTGAGCTGTGACATTTCCCCTCCCTAACCAGGCCCAGCTTGCCGGAGCCTGGCTAATCTCACACCTTCTCCACTGGGCACATGGTGCCAGAGCCCCAGCCTGATGAATACAATGAGCCCTTCCCAAGTCTCTTCCAGGAAGCCAGATACCTAGCTAGCCCATCCTCAGGGATCTGCAGTGTGGGCGGATTGCAGCTCTGCCCAGATTGCTAGAAGACAGGATTGCTTTTCAGTCTGCCTCCCAGCTCAGCTCCGTAAGGAAATCTATTTCCCCCCGATCATGGACCTGCCTGTGCCAGTCTTGCAAGTGAAAAAAAAAAGCCAGTCTACAGAGAGAACAAATCTGTTCTTCTATTGAACTTCAGTTTGTAGAGGAGAATACTTTTTTTCTAAACCTGCTCATGATTCTCTAGTGTGACTCTGGAGGGTCTAGAGACTATCCTTTTCTCTTTCCTCCATGAAAGAGGACTGTGTGAGGAGCAAGTTTCTGTTTCCCTTCCTTAGCACCTATGTCCCCTGGAAGGGGTTTTCAAACTAAGTGAATCCTCAGCATCTGAAAGAGTGGTTCAGGGATGGGGACCATAGAGGCCCACCTGCTTGCTCATTTCACCCACCCTGCACCCACTGCCCTCCCACTTAGAACTCACTCCTCGTAACCCTCTACCCCACAGGGTCTTGCAAACTGAGACTGACCGCGTGGTGTCCTATGGGGTTGTCTCATTTTGCCAACTGAATGGAGACACCAGGAACAGCCTGAAGCTTTCTAGCCTTACCCAGACGGTGGTCAACGTCACTCCTGCCTCTACCAAAACCAAAATGAAAGTGGGGTGGGCAAGACCCCTTGAGACAGGGTTGAGACTGGGCATTCCTTGCATCCTCCAAGTCTGGAAGGAAGCTGAAAGTCTCAGAAGGCCCTCACAAACCAAATGCTTACACTTGGAAATTTTGATTCTTTGGTTCTAAAAAAGTGATTCCAAATGGAATTGCTGACAAATCTGAGGTCAAACTTATTGAAAGTTAGTTAGTTAGCAAACTGCCCCATCCTAAGCTGAGCCTACAGTAAGTTCTGAGATGCATGGGTTTCTGTCTGCCCTCACTCTGAGGATGAGGCCTGTGGCATCTGACACCCTACAGGTGTTCATCTGGACCTTGGCAACACCTCACAGCCTTCCACAGGGGCCCAGCTGGCTTCTGCAAACAACATGACCTTTCCTTTAGCTATCTAACTGTTAGTGACATCTGGGAACTCTTGGCTAATTTTTTGGCACACAGCCGTTGGGGCCACCCATGTGGATCCCTACAGCATCTTAGACAAATTGGACATGAAAGACAAGACTTGGTCCATGACATGGCAGCAGGACCTCCCTGCAAATGGTTCCAGATAAAATGACAAATTTCTCCAAGTCATTCATCTCACCGCTCTGGTAGACAGCCTTGTGTCCGGTGTGAGCATGGCGCTTAGCCCAGGGCCACCGCAGAAGCCCCCGCTGTTGTTGTTCCCCACTGTACCACCCAACTTGCTCTGGCATAGTAGCTCAGAGGGTGAATAATAAAACTACTTTTCTGGATTTTTAAAAATTTATTTTATTTTATATTTTTAAATGTTTATTTTTGAGAAAGAGAGACAGAGTGTGAGTGGGGCAGGGGCAGAGAGAGAGGGAGACACTGAATCTGAAGCAGGCTCCAGGCTCTGAGCTGTCAGCACAAAGCCCGATGCAGGGCTCAAACCCACAAACCGCGAGAATGTGACCTGAGCCAAAGCTGGATGCTTAGCCACCCAGGTGCCCCTGGATGTTTTTGAAAAAGGTAGCTCAGAACTGGTCCAACTGTCTCCTGCCATCACCCCAGCTGTTCTCCCTCCTCCTGCCCCCAGTGATAGTAATGACTGGGTAGAGGCGCAGAGGGAGAGTCTGTGAGCCATAGCCTTCATGGCAGGGCCTATCTGAAATATGAGGGGATTCCTTACCCTCCCATAAAGGAGGGAGTTGGGTGTGAGGTTCCAGAGTGTGGGGGAGAAGCTGATATTCCCTTCTCCTGTTGGATGTCTGCTTGGGTGCAGATCCATGGCTCTGCCCTTGGCCTGAGCAGGAGTGAAGGGGAATTGGAAGAAGCTGGCAGGGCTGAGAGAGAGTAAGGTTGTGGAGTAGCCAGTCATGATATTGTGATTTATAATAAGAAATAAATGTTTGGTTTTTATCCCCAACCCTGGCACAGAGCTCCTAAAACCCTTGGAATTTGCTAAGTGATAAGAGTGATAAGGGTATCTGGATATTCATAACCATCCCTTTTCAACCACAACTGGGTTTATGTTAATAAAGTGACTTTTGGAAAGCACCTAAGGATGGGGGCTGGTTGGCTGGGGCACCAACCATGATTAGAGGGTTGGAACTTTCAGGGAGAGAGGTGGGGGCTGGAGAGTGTGAGTCAAATCCCAATGGCTGGTGATTGAATCAACTATGCCTATGTGTGAAGCATCCATAAAACCCCCAAAGAACGAGGTTTGAAGAGCTTCCAGGCTGGTAGACACATAGACATTTGGGGAGCGTCGTGTGCCTGGAGAGAGCATGGAAGCTACACACTTCTCCCCCATGGGCATCTCCCATGGGCTGTTCCGGGGTTATATGCTTTTATAACAGCGGTAATCTAGTAAGTGAAGTGTTTCTCTGAATTCCTTGAGATGTTCTAGCAAACTAATGGAACTCAAGGCGAGTGTCATGAGAACCTCTGATTTAGAGCCAGTCTTTCAGAAGCACAGGTGACAATTTACACTTATGACCAGCATCTGAAGTGGGGGGTTGACCAGTCTTATGACTATTTCCAGATAAAAAATATCATAATTAAATTGGATTATAGGACACCCAGCTGGTGCTGGAGAAATGCTTGGTATGGGGGGAAAACCCACACATCAGAATTGGTGTCAGAGTCATACCAGCCGTGGGCCATCTGACTGGTCACTCTGCAAGGTCACTGGTTTGAGTCGTCTAGCTGGCAGACTCCTAAAAAGTCAGCTGTGGGGCAGTGGCAGAGGCTGGGGGCATCCTGGAAGTGGTGCAGCTGCAGGACATGGTGGAGAAGGGAGAGGTGTGAGGAATGGGCACCCAGTGGTGCTTCTATGCTGATGCCTAGAGACAGCGTGTCAGTGCAGGGGGTGGGGGGCTGGGAAATGCTGTTGTGGTCTCTAAAATACTTACTTAGCATTTTATTCTAGGGTTCTCTGTCTCATCCTCTTTCCCTTTTTCCTGTGCTTCTGTATCTTCTTCTCTCTCTCCCTGAGCTTATGCTGGTCTCTCTCTCTCAAGAACATCAGGGTTGCAGCTTTGGAGTTAAACGCAGGCTCTTCCTACTGGCCTCTGATGAGCAAATGCAGGTGCTGGGAAGACTTAGTTATATTCTTTTGTCACTTGGTTAAAAAAAAAAAAAGAAGAAGAAGAATAAAATAAGCACATCCCCCTCAGCATCCTGAGATAAGCTGTCATGACCTGGTCCCCAAGCTCATTTTAAACCATTTATACTTTTATTCTCAGGGTACGGAGTCTCCTTAAGTTTCTGCCTCCTTTGGAAAGCCTCTTTAAGGCTGATTTAGCCCAACGAGATCCAGGGAGTGAAAGCTTCTCATAAGCCATTAGGTAAACACATAAAGCAGCCTTCAGAGTGGACATGCGAAGGCTGGGATGGAAGAGGAATAAAATTTCTAAATTCATGATGGGAGATCCATGGGTAAGACAGACGTCTTCATAATTTAGCAAAGTTCAGGATGTTACAAATGGGAACCTACAGAATTGGCTGTTAGGAAAGCAAAGGGCAAATAACCGGAGGTGCAGGGCCAAGTACAGATTTTATAGTCTGGCGTGGACTTGGGGCCATCCTGTCTCTCCTCCCAGCCTCCTTCCTCTGCTCTAACAGGGGCCCTCTCCCTGCCTGCCTCCCAGGGGCATTGTGAGGATCAAAGGAGAAGATTGATTTGGAAGGTGAAAGCCACTCTCTGAATTATTGCTCTTCGTTGCTGAGAGCTGCTATTGTTACTGCTGTTTCTAATAAATAACAGACCTATAGCAGGCCTTGGTAGGAAAATGTAGGCTTGTGAAAGACAGATGAACAGAAATCTACACAGATGAAAGGAGCTCTGACTGGAGTCAGGGACTGGCGGGTTATGCCATCCCATGGGGTGCTTAAGGCTTAACTGACTGCCCTGATGGTTTTTTTAGGACCTTTCTAGGTCTGTGGGTGCATGTTACAAGAGGAGAAGAGGAGCTGGGCTCCTCTCCTTTTGTTTTGACCGAGGCCGGTTGGCCTCAGCTTTGGGTCCTCGATCACGGGCACATCCTTTGCTCTGAGCCATTCAGAAGCTCTGACCTTAGATTTTATTTCCTGTAGTCTTAACTTTTCTGCCTTCTCACTGTGCTTATAGATCACATACATGCTCCAGGTAGACTGCTTGTCCACACCGGTCCATAGTTGGGGCTTCCTAGTCCCTGTAAGGTGAGAACCCCTGATCACTGCTATGGTAGTTTGAGGTACTGGAAGACTAGTGACGTGTGAAGTTAGACTACTATCCTGTGCAAGAGCAGCTCACAACATGAGCTGCTACTAGTTTTCTGCAAGTCATTTTAGTATTTCCACAAGGTTTAGTCTTTTTAGTAAAGAGTTTCCATTTGAATGTTTTGTTAAAGTGCCTTTGTTATTTTTGAATTAGAAAAATAAGGTAGGCATCTGTTTAACTGCTTATAAATAAGCCTCTGGTTCTAAACAGCTGCCAAAGGATGCCTTAGAATCCTGGGGTGTGGGATGGAATGGAGCTTAGAGATCACCGTAACACCGGTGTTCAGGCAAGAGAACAGAGACCGCTCCAGGCATTAAAAAAAAAACTTTAAACATGTTTAATTATTTGAGAGAGAGGGAGAGAGCAAGTATGAGCAGGGGAGGGGCAGAGAGAGGGAGACACAGAATCCGAAGCAGGCTCCAGGCTCTGAGCTGTCAGCACAGAGCCTGATATGGGGTTTGAACCCACAAACTGGGAGATCATGACCTGAGCCAAAGTTGGACGCTTAAGTGACTGAGCCACCCAGGTGCCCCAGGCATTTTAAACAGAAGTAATTTAATATGCAGATTTCATTACAGCAGTATTAGGGACGGAGGCTCAAAAAGCATAAAGGAAGTCTACATGAAGATTAGTAACTGCTGGAAGCTGCTATCCCGGTGGGACGGGGATACTGGGAGGGAAGGTGGCCTTATCCAGAAAGCCGGAAGTTAGAATCCCACACTCACCGAGAAGTGACACACAACACTTCTACTTATTTTCCAGAGGCCAGAACTCAGTCACATGGCCACGCCTACCTGCAGCTGTGCTGGGAGTGGTCTACTGAGTGGCCAGAAGGGAACCGACCTGCTGGGCAACCAGTCTGTGCCTGTGTGGGTACAGGGATCACTGTCGGGAGAGAACAGCGACGCTTTTGCAGAAACAATCTTCAAGACTGTGCGCACATTCACACCTGCCCTGGCATAGTAGGGTGGATGTATGTCAGAGCGGAGTTCTCCTACCCACCTCCTGTTCTACTTCCCTTCCCTTCCCCTTGCTGGCCCTCTGAAGCGCTGCATGCTGAATTCTGTGTGCTCTGTTTTCAGGGGGCGCTGGCCCAGCCCCAGCCCTGGTGGAAGAGCCAGCTGTTTGTGTGGGAGCCAGTGCTGTTTGGGACCTGGGATGGTGTGTTCACATCCTGCATGATCAACATTTTTGGGGTTGTCCTTTTCCTGAGGACTGGCTGGTTAGTGGTGAGTGATGAGCTGGTGGCCCTGGAGTTTCTTGTGAGTTTGTGACACGGAAAGGTCTGCACTCTTGGGCATTCCACAGGGCAGGCAACAGATTCCTGAAGCACGGATGCTCCAGAAACATGAAACAAGAAGCAAGTACATATAGCTAGCATTGCTATTTAAATGAGAATCCTGAGAACCTAGGCCTCAGACAAAGCCTCCAATGGGAGCCTCGCCATGGATTTAAGTTATATGAGCACAGAAATATGAGCAATGTGAGTCAGGGCACATCATGGATGGGACTAGAGGTGGATCAGAGAGAGCAGACAGATGGCAGTTTTGCCTCCGGTTTGTGACCCTCTCCTGCTTTCCTGGTATTTTTCAACTTGTCTGGTGCCCTCCTGGTGGCACTGGTTGCCTTGTCCCACCACACACAGATCCTGTGTGAGAGGCTGCACATGGCAGTGCTTGATCACAGGTGCATGAGATCATGGGGGTACGTTTGCTTCCTCCATGGAGAAACCAAAGGCCTCTTCTTTGTGTCTTTTCTGAAGGCATCCTGGGAGCTTCCAAGCAGATGTGTGTCCTGAGCAGGGGTTCTGAACCCCTTACATGGCACCTTCTTCCTGGGACACCAGTAAACTAAACAGGCTGCTCGAAACAAAAGGCTAGCCAGTCAGGAGTCATTGATGAGCACCTAATGTGTTCCAGGCACTACAAGGTACCAATGGGATTATGAAACAGAAGGCCCTGTTCTTCCCTCTGGTGAGCTAACAGTCCTGGGTAGATTTCACATCAGGAATCCAAGTGGTTTCTCAAAGCAGTATTAAATACCTCAGGAGTGGAATAGGCTATGAACATATGGTGGCTAAGTGTCCAGGAAAGCTTCCTGGAAGAGGTGTGGTTCAGCCAGGCTTTGAGAGGTGAGCTGGGTTGCACAGATGAAAGAGAGAGGGGGTCATTCAAGGTGTGGAATATACTAGTCAGGGTTCTTCAGGGGAACACAGGCAGAACCAATAGGAGCTATATATCTATAAGAGATATATAGGATGTCCTATATATATGACTGGGGGGGTCTGGTGAGTCCAAGTGAGACTCAGGTAAGAATTGATGTTGCAGGCTTGAATCCAAAGACTGGGAGCACAGGCGGAATTTCTGTGTTGCAGTCTGGCTACAGAATTCTTTCTTCTTTGGGAAACCTCAGTCTTTGCTGTTAAGGCCTTCCAACAGATTGGATGAGGCCCTTTGGCAGTATAGACGGTAATCTCTTTTTAACAAAAAATTTTGTTTTTTAACATTTATTTATTTTCAAGAGACAGAGAGAGACAGAGTGTCAGTGGTAGAGGGGCAGAGAGAGAGAGAGAGGGAGACACAGAATCCGAAGCAGGCTCCAGGCTCTGAGTTGTCAGCACAGAGCCCGACGTGGGGCTTGAACCCACTAACCTGAGCTGAAGTTGGACACTTAACTGACTGAGCCACCCAGGTGCCCCTAGACAGTAATCTCTTTTACTTAAAGTCTACTGACTGTAAATGTTAAGCACAGCTAAAACAAAAACAAACAAAAAAACTACATTTACAGCAACATCTAGATACTGTTTGACTAAATATATGGTCACCATATTCTATCCAAGTTAACACAGAAAATTAACCATTGCATGGGCAAATTCTGGGGGAGGAAAGCTGAGCTGTGACAAGGTGTATGGGGTTCTTAGCCCCTCAGGAGGCCTAGGTGAGGCCAGACTTTCCTGAGCTCTTTTACCTAGGTCATTAGCTCGGGGTTCAGCCTTAATCATGGCCTGGGTTACGCTTGGGTGGCTCACTTGGTTAAGCGTCCGACTTCAGCTTGGGTCATGATCTCACGTTTAGTGGGTTCGAGCCCTGCTTCGGGCTTTGCAGTCTGGAGCCTACTTCAGATTCTGGGTCTCCCTCTCTCTCTGCCCCTCCCCCACTCACACTCTGTCTCTGTCTCTTGAAAATAAATAAATGTTCAAAAAATTTTTTTTAAAATCAGACCCACCCAGGGGTGGGTGACTTTTTTTTTTTTTTTTTTTTTTTTTAATTAACATGTGAAAGCTTAGAGTAGGGTCAGCCAAACTCCCTAGTGTAGCTATAAGAATTTATGCCTCCTACACCCTTCCCAGACTTACAGGGCCTTCTGCTTACAAAAACACAAAGCCTTCATCTCAGACTCCTTGTTGTGCAGGCAGATTTAGGCTTCTGGGATCCACCTCTGTTTTTAACCTCTTCCTAAGGGCCACCTCACTGCCCAGCACCTCTCCAGCCTGTGTCCAAGGGAGGCCCATCAGTCTGACTGCTGTGTGGCAGAGGAAGGTGTAGCCAGTGACAGCTGGGTCCCTGGGCTCTGCTTCACACAAGGTAGTTATGGAATTGTAGAAAGGAGAAAGAGGTAAGCTTTCTCTATTTTTTTAAGTAGGCTCTATGCTCATCATGGGGCTCAAACTTACAACCCCAAGATCAAGATTCACATGCTCTGCTGACTGAGCCAGCCAGCTAGGTGCACCCCAGCTCTCTTTATTTTGATTCTTTTTTTTTTTTTTTTTTTTGGGAAAGAGAGAGCAGCGGAGGGGCAGAGAGAGAGGGAGAGAGAATCCCAAGCAAGCTCCACACTGTCAGAGCAGAGCCCAATGCAGTGCTCAAACCCATGAACTATGAGATCATGACCTGAGCTGAGATCAAGAGTTGGATGCTTAACGGACTGAGCCACCCAGGCGCCCCTCTATTTTGTTTCTTAAGTCTGTAAGGGCTTCTTCTGAACCCTCCCACTGGGTTATTTTTTGGAGAAATGACTATCCAGAGGTGTCAGTTCCCTCTGCAAAGTGAAGGTACAAGTTGTATTCATTTTCTCTTGCTGTTTAACAAATTAGTCCAGTACCTAGCCGCATGAGGCAAATACGTGTATTATCTTATGTATTATCTTCTAGTTTCTGTGGTCCAGGTATCCAAGTGCAGCCTAGCTGGCTCAGAGTCTCTCCCAGGGTCACAGGCAGGCTCTCAGTCAGGACTGCATTCCCACCTGAAGGCTGTACCAGAGGAGGAGCTGTTTCCAAGATCACTTGCGCAGTTGTTGGCTGGCCTTGTTATGTGGGCCTCTTCCTAGGGCTGCCTCCTTACATGCAGCTCACTTACCCGGGGACCAGCAGTCTAAGGGAGAGAGAGAGAGAGAGAGAGAGAGAGAGAGAGAGAGAGAGCGCACCCAAGATGAAAGCCACGGTCTTTTTCTATCCTCATCTCAGAAGTGATCTCCTGCAGAGTTCTGTTCATTCGAAGTGAGTCACCAGGTCCAACCCCAACTCAAGGGGAGGAGATTACACGGGGCATGTGTGCCAGGGGCTGGGGGTCATGGGGGGGCTGCCTTTGAAGCTGCCTGCCACACAAATGCATCCTTTTGCCCCGAAATGATCTCTTGTTTTTCAGCTTTGACATTCGTTTTACCTGAAACATCATATTTGATCATGGGGAAAAAAGGCAAATGTGAAATGGCAAAGAAAAGATAGAGCTTCTAGGAGGTGGCATAAAGCTGGAGTGAGCAGAGGTCATGCTCAGAGTCTCAAATAGACCATGTGAACTCTAAAGAATAATTTGATAGCACACTTATAATTTTGAAGATGTTAAAGTGGCAGTTTTGGCCTGAAAACTTAAAGATTGGTGCAAGATATTTTATTATCACATGCAAACAATTTGAAAACACAAACAAAGGAAGAAAAGAGTAATTCTATAATTTCATTAAAAATATAAAATCAGCAAAATAAGAAACTGTCTGAATAAAGCATAACTGGATAAAACATCATCCTGCTCTCTTGGCACTCACAGCCCGGAGGTAAAGATGGGCTTGGAAGCAGTACTTGACAAGTACTGTGGAAAGTACTAAGCCCGGGCACCGTACAAACCAGAGGAGGGTTCCAGGGACAGTTTTCCAGAGGAGGTGGCCCCTAACCTAAAAGGATGAGATGGAGTGAGCAGGAAAGGCATGCCCAGGAGGGTGGTGGGGAAGAGCATGTGACTTCCTGCTAGGGTACAGGGATGGGACAGACTGGAGGGCGGGGAGGGGATGGATGGGGAGGGGCCTCATGAGGGTATCCAGTTGCTTTGACTTTACCCTATTGGCAGTGGGAAGTCAGTGAAGAGTTTGAAGCAAAGATGTTTCCCTTCATCTGGAATTTCTTCCAGGCCCTACGCTTGTGGGCTGCCTCTGTCCTTTTTCAGATACCCAGCTCTTCCTCCACGACCCCTGTTGCAGCTCTGGAGGTGTCGGGGGAGGTGGTTAGTGCTCCTGGGAGGGGCCTGACTGGCAGGGCCTCCCTGTCCTAACCCCTGACCTTGCTTCTTGCTGTTCTGCTGCAGGGAAATACAGGAGTGCTCATGGGCATGTTTCTGGTGTCCTTCGTCATCCTGGTGGCCCTCATCACCGTGCTGTCTGGCATCGGTGTTGGGGAGCACTGTGGTGTTGGCAGCGGTGGTGTCTACTCGATGATCTCCTCGGTCCTTGGTGGGCAGACCGGTGGCACGATTGGGCTACTGTACGTGTTTGGACAGGTGAGCCTGGGGGCTGGGGGAGGGGAGTTTTTGCCCTGAGGCCATCAGCATATGGGATCTGTTCCCTCACTTGGCTGTTTGCCACCATCTTCTCATCCACGTTCCCATTTGATCTGAGGAGAGGCAAGTTGGGGTAATTGGGCCCATTTTATAGATGGGCAGACTGGGGCTCTGAGAGGGAGCTCAGAGGCATAGCTTAGCCCACTGTCCAGGACCCTGACCCAGAGTCCAGGGCTCCTTCCTTTCTACCTCTGGTGCCTTGTGGCATCCTGATCTGCCCAGGAATGCAGGGCTTGGCTGGAACTATTCTTGATGCCCATTGTAGGGAGGGGAGTGCATGACAGTGGCCCAAGCCCAGGTGGCAGCTGGGTGGCCCTGTCCCTGGGGCACTTTAGTGCTGAAGAAGGGACATTTTACCTGTGCCAAAAGACTTTCCTGGACGCGGGCACTTCTCAAATGAGCTGGAGCTCCAGGCTCATTGACAGCTTGAAGGCCTTGCCGAGGAGGCCAGAGCCGTGTGTGGATGCCCTGTCTGAGAAGGAGGGGGCGGTGCAGCAGGGTGGACACAGGCTCTCAGAAAACTAGTGAGCAGGGAGAAGCACTGGGACTTACTTAGCTAAAACACAGGGATGGTGACCTAATGAGGACGAAACAAAGACAGACATTAAGAAGCAGCTCTTTGTAAGCACTTCTTGGCTTGAGAAAGGCTTTTATGATGGTGCAAAGGGTGGTGGGTGGTTGAAAACACAGTTTCAAGAAAAGAATTTGTCTAAGGGTACAAGAGTCTCCTCAAAGAAAGGATACGTTTGTTCTTTTCTTTTTCAGCAGGGTTATTTTAGTATAACTACATCTGATTCTCCAACAGCGCAAAGGGTGTGTGTGTGTGTGTGTGTGTGTGTGTGTGTGTGTGTGTGTGACATGCATGAAAGGCAGAGAGATTGTCACTGCACTCTTAAAGCCACTTGCCTTTACTGGAGAAAGATCTTTAAGCTCTGTAGCTTGGGAGTGAGAAATAAATGGTTAGTTTACTTTATTACCCTGGGGATTTGTCTGTCGATGTTTTACTTCTGCGCTGTCTCCTAGCCAGGTTGCAGCCCTGCTCTCTGGGTAAGCAAGCTTACCTGCAGCAGCAAATACCACGACAGGGACCAGCGCCAAACCGGGGGCCAGCGAAGGGCCCCTGTAGAGGGGAAGCTGGGATGTCGTGTCTCCTGTGTGTGGGTTGCTTCAGAGGAAGGGTGTTCACAGAAAAAGTGTTTTCTGCACACTGGCAGCTGCTGCCGAACAGCCACCCCATCTACACCCTCGCTCGCTTAGCTTGCTCTCTGTTCGGGTCTCGGTGAGAAACACCAGAGCCCCTCTGGCCGGCGTCTTCAGTACGCCTCTCCTTTGCCTGCTGCTGACCTGGGCTGGCTTCTCTGATCAGGGTGTGGGTGCTGCATAACCCTTTTTATATGCTATTGGATTCACTCCGCTAGGATTTTGTTGAGGATTTGGGGTATGTATTCATGAGGGATATTGGTCTGTAGTGTTCTTGTGATCTCTTTGTCTAGTTTTGGTCTCATGATAAAGTTGGCCCGATAGAATGAGTTGGGAGGTGTTCCCTCCTCTTCTATTTTTTAGAAGAGTTTCTAAAGGATTAGTGTTAATCCTTCTTTAAATGTTTGGTAAAACTTAGTGGTGAAACCATCTGGTCCCTGGCTTTTCTTTGTAGGAAGTGTTTTGATAACTAATTCAACCACTTATATAGGCATAATCTGATTTTCTATTTCTTCTTGAGTCAGTTTTGGTAGTTTGTGTCTTTCTAGGAATCTGTCCATTTTATCTCTGTTATTTAATTTATTGGTGTAAAATCATTCATAGATTCCTTATAATCTTTTTAGTGCTTGTAAGATTGGTAGTAATGGCTTCCCTTCCATTCCTGATTTTAATCATTTGAGACCTTGCTCCCTTTTTTTTTCTTCAGTCAGTCTAGTTAAAGAAAGTTTTGGTTTTGTTGGTTTTTCTTTTTTTTTTTTTTTTTTTCTGCTCTCCAATTTATTCCTACTCCAGTCTTTAGTATTTCCTTCCTCTTGCTTCCTTTGGGTTTAGTTTGCTCTTCTTTTTCTAGTTTCTTAAGGTGGAAGGTTAGGTCACTGACTCGAGACCCTTCTTTCAGGGTGTAATTGGGGTTTCTGAGGGTCCCTATTCCTGGGTCTTACTGACCTGTAACCCCGTCATTCCAGGGCATGAATACACTCATTTATTTTTAATGACTGCTGAGCAGATTGCCTGCTTGCCCTAGAGCAGGGGTCAGCAGACTTCCACTATAACGGTCCAGATAGTAAATATCTTGGTTTTTATGAGTCATATATCTCTGTCACAACTATTCAATTCTGCTGTTGTAGTTCAAAAGCTGCCATAGTCGATATGAAAAACTGGGCTTAGCTGTGTTCCTATAAAACTTTTTTACCAAAACAGGCAGCAAGCAGGATTTGGCCAGCATGTTAAAGTTTGCTAACACTTGTTTCAGGCATAAAAATTTAGACGATATAAGGGTACCTGGCTGGCTGAGTCAGGGAGCATGCAAGCTCTTGATCTCAGGGTTGTGGGTTTGAGCCTCATATTGGGTGTACAGATTACTTAAAAATAAAATCTTTAAAAAATAGAGAGACTATAAACACTTAAAATAATCATTTTAAAGCTTGCAAATATTTTCATAGCCCTGCATCCTCCCAAATCCTTCCCCATCATCTCTCTGAGTTGTTGGTGACCCCTTGGCCAGTGGAGGAAACAGTGAACTGGAGCCCCTCCTCACTCTATGCCCCACTCACTTTTAAAAATTTTTCAATGTTTTATTTATTTTTGAGGGGCGGGGGGAGAGAGAGAGAGAGAGAATGGGAGAGGGGCAAGAGAGAGACAGAGACAGAATCTGAAGCAGGCTCCAGGCTCTGAGCTGTCAACACAGAGCTCGACACGGGGCTCAAACTCACGAACTGTGAGACATGACCTGAGCTGAAGTCAGATGCTTAATTGACTGAGTCATCCAGGCTCCCTCTGCCCCATTCACTTTTGGGTCTGAGGGCTTCTTTGAGGTTGCTTACCCTAGATACCAAAATATACGGCTTTCACCTGCATGGTTGTGTCTGTAATTACTGCTTTACATGGTCTTTGCTGGACTGTGCAAAAACCATGGAGAACTGGAAAGCTTTCATAGACCTGATATGGGCTAGAGTTTTGTTGTGGGAGTTAACGCAGTCAAGCAGCTTGAACTTTAAACAAGGATTTCATGTCAGAAAGGAGGGGTGTGGAGGGCAGCTCTGGTCTGTTAGGTAGGTACCCAGAGATGAAAAACAAAATGCCCATGATTGTGAGGTGCAGTTGTTGTAACATAAACACGTTGGGAGTGGAAGTGTTCTGTCCTGAAAGTAGGTCACTTCCTCTCTATGAAATGGTGGGTGACGCCCCCAGCTCCCTGCAGCAGAAGGTTAGAAAGAAAAGGGAAAAGGAATGTCTGTGATTATAAACATTTTAACAGGTGATAAAAATACTGAAAAACTATAATAGGGGTGCCTGAGAGGCTCAATTGGTTAAGTGTCTGACTCTTGATTTCTGCTCAGGTCATGATCTCACGGTTTTGTGAGTTCAAGCCCCACACTGGGATTCTCTCTCTCCCTCTCTCTGTCCTTTCCCCGCTTGTGCGCTCTCTCTCTCTCTCTCTCTCAAAATAAATAAATAAACTTTAAAAATATATACATAATAAACTCTGGGGGTGTTTATGCATTAAACAAGTCGACAGGGATGTTTTCCAGTGAAGAGGTGTATTCATGGTTGGAGGGGAGGGTAGCTGGACTTCTCTGGGGAGGGGTCTGTGGTGTTGTCCATACCTCTGGGGTGGGGGTGTCAAGCTCAGTGGGCAGAGAGGTGTGGGGGGAACTTTGCTTCCTAGACACACCGTGCTCTCCGTACCTAAGTGTAGCATTTGCATAAAGTCTGCAAATCTTAATATATTTGTTTTTATTTTTCCTTTATAAGATTCTTTTAAAGTTACAAAATGATGTTCATTGTAACTAGTTAACATATCAGCGATAATGTAAAGAAAAAGTTTATTTCCCTCCCCATCCTAAGGTGTCCATTGTGAATACCCACCATCCTTTTCTGCCACCTTCCCTGTGTTTATGTATGTGAATTCATGATTGTTGAAGTGCTTGCTTGTTTTTACAAAAATGGGGACAGAGTTTATACTCTATTCCATGGTTTGTGTTTCTCACTTAACAATAAGTTAGAGATATTCCTCGAGATCAGTGTTTCAGAAAAGCCTGTGCTTTTTTGAAAAAAGCTGTTTATTTATTTTGAGAGAGAGTGCATCTGTGGAAGCTCATGTAAGCTCACACAAGTGGGAAAGGGGCAGAGAGAGAGTGAGAGAGAGAGAATCCCAAGCAGGCTCCATACTGTCAGTGCAGAGCCCCATGTGGGGCTTGAACTCACAAACCATGAGATCATGACTTGATCCAAAATCAAAAGTCAGATGCTCAACTGACTGAGCCACCCAGGTGCCCCTAAACCTGTGCTTTTTAACTAGTAGCTTAGCATTGCCTAATATGAATGTACGATAATTCATGGCACATTTGTCTTCTGTATTCATCATTTTACTCTCTTCCAAAAGAGTAGTTGTATTTCTTTTCTCATTCCTAAAATCTGTAATTTTTTCTTTTCTTAATCAGACTGCTAGGTGTGTATGTATTTTATTTATCTCTTAAAGGATCAGCTGTTATTTTTATTTTAAATATCTTATTTTTAAGTAATCTCTACACCCAACATGGGGCTCAAACTCACAACCCCGAGATCAAGAGTCACATATTCCACAGACAGGGACAGCCAGGCTTCTCTTAAAGGATTAGCTTTTATTCTCTGAATTCTTTCTTTTGTTATTTTTCTTTTATTAATTTCATATTTCCTTTTATTAAATACCTCTTCCTACTATCTTTTTATTTATATTGGTCTTTTTTATCATGTCTTAAGTTAAATATTTTATTTTTTTGTCTGCCCTTTTTAACTAATAAAAATATTTAGGGTTATACTTTTTTTTCCCTTCTGAATGCAGGATTAGTGTGCCTCTCAAGTTTTAGGATATAATATTCTCCTTTTCATTACTTTCTAGATCATTTGAAATTTAAAAAACTCATTATTTTGCCAACATGGCTCAAATTTATTTCTATTGTATGTTTTCCCCTTGCTGATTTGGAAGTTCTACTGTGCTTTTTGTTCTGAGAAGAGTTATAGTCCACCCTTAGAAAAGCCATAATTATACTTTTCCTATAGTTCTCAACCGAGCAGCATTGCTTACTATGTTCATCCGCCTACCAAATATGAAATCTCTATGACATTTTGACTCCCCCACATTCCATAAATACCCTCACCTCTTACCCCAAAGCTCTTAGATTTTGAGAAGACGGTTTAATTTGTGGTTGTTATTGGTTTCCTTCATAGTAAGTCTTTTCAGTTTTAAGAATCCTTATTTATAAGTTACACTGCAAATTTCCAGTGACAATACCATCATCTATTTAACATTAACAAAGTATTTTATGAAATTCATGGCTAACTACTGTTTCTTCTTTTTCAGCAGCTAATAATAGTACAGTAAAAATGATAAGGCCAATAGCTAGTATCTCTATAACTCAAACTATGAGCCAGATACTGTTCTAAGAACTTACATAAATTATCTTATTTCACCATTACAGTAACTTCTTTTTTCCTTGACTTCATTTATTTTGAAAGAGAGAGAGTGCGAGTGGGGGAGGGGCAGAGAGAGAGGGAGAGAAACCCAAGCAGGCTACACACTGTCAATGTGGAGCCCAATGCGGGGCTCAAACTCGAGAACCATGAGGTCACAACCTGAGCCAAAACCAAGAGCTGGACGCTCAACCAACTAAGCCAGCCAGGTGTCCCCTCACAATAACTTTTGAAGCAAGTACTATTATTATTATTATTTGTATTTCACAGATGAGGAAATGAAGCACAGAGAGCTTAAAACACTTTCCCAAGTCACACAGCTAAACCTGGGAGCCACAGCATTTGGCCCCGGTCTGATTTCACAGTCCATGCTCCTAACCACCATGTCCTTTCACACAGCCTCCACAGGCTTCTCTCCTTTATGTTTTGTTCCTAGCATCTTCGGGCTAAAAAGTAATTTTAGCTATGAATTGGAGAGAGGGACTCTACTGGAGCCACTGGAGACAAAGGCAGTCTTTACTGCTTGGCCCACTTCATGTGAGCAAATTCTGTTCACCAGCTAGAAAAGGAAAATGGTGGGTTTGGAAGCTCCAGATGCAAATGGTTGCATTCCAGTTCTGGTGTCACCCTCTGCACATGTGAGGTGTCAGACACCTGGGAAGGTGATGATGATCACTGCATTGTTACCATTTGTTTTTTTAAATTCTGATATATCTGGCCATGCAGAGTCCTGTTGACCTGGCCAGATAGTGACAGAATAGCAGCATCCTTATGCCTGTCACACTCTTGTTATTTAGCCAAGTGTAAGTTTGAGTCATGAGGTGATGTTTCTCTGTCATCTCTCTCTCTCTCTCAAAGATGACTTTCCTTCTGCTTACATTTATTGGGCTCCCCCCTCCCCACTCCAATATAGGCAGAAATGCCTAGTGTAAGTTTGGGGAACATTGACAATGATGGTATATGTCTAGTAGCAAAATGAGCTGATCTCAGTGAAGAATGGGACCTCCTTCCTGAGCTCCTCTCCAGTACAGAAATTATATCGCCCTTCTGGTCTTTACCTAAAAAAGCAGGAAATTAATGGTACCCGCTTCCCAGAACTCTTTTCATACAGCCAACATATCACAAAATATCTGTTGAATGTTTGCAACATAGTTAGCAAATGTAGGGGCTTTGAAGAGGTATGATCAGCATAAACATTTTTGTTTTCTAGGATGTTTGCATTCTTGGTGGCTTGGGGTAGGGGACAAGCTTATATGCATGAACTAAGAATAGACTAGTGACCCAGATAATTAATTGCATTACTTACTGGCAGTAAGCATAATATTTATTCAGAAAAGGGGGATGAGGAAAGGCTTCATGGAGGAGGAACTTGACTGAGGCCCAAGAAGAATTTGTTTCCTGAGAGAACAATGGGAACAGAGCACAGTGATGACCATGACCCAGTGGCCTGGGGGTGGGGAAGGATCAAGCCTGATGGAGAGAAGGGTGCTGAGGAATTATGAAAAGTGAGGTTGGTGTTATTTTCAAGTATTTATTTGAAGTTGAGATTTATATATATATATATAAATATAAATATAAATATATATATAAATATATATTTATATATATTTATATATATATAAATGTATATATATATATAAAATATATATATATATATATATTCTCTTGAGACAGAGCACGAGCAGAGAGAGAGAGAGGGAGACACAGGATCCTAAGTAGGCTCCAGGCTCTAAGCTGTCAGCACAGAGTCCCACATGGGGCTCGAACTCATGAACCACGAGATCATGACCCGAGTCAAAGTCAGATGCTTAACCCACTGAACCACCCAGGTGCCCCTTAAATATTTTTTTCAAAGATAAAATCATGACTTTCAGGCAAATATAAAATATACATGGACCAAAGATTTTTTTTTTAACTAATTAATTAATGGAGGAGCCAGTAAGATGTACCTAGTTCCTGGTGAAGCAATTTCATAAATAAATGTAAGGATAAGATTGCTGATACAAAATTGGTTAATGTCTTACAGGATAAGAAACCGAATCTTTTGGATTGTCTGTTCCACTGGACAGAAGCTATTTGCATCTCTGCTGGGAAAAAAAAAATCTATAAATGGACAGTAACTTCATAAAGTCTGGGACATTTAACACGTTTAATCAATAGTAAACAATGAGTAGAACTAAGTACATTCACCTAGCCAGTCCTTGGGTAGCCTTTGTTCCATATGACATTGAAAGGATTTGCTGCCCACTTTTTTTTTTCTTATTCTAAATTTCAGGTAATTTTTTTTTTTTTAAATAATAGTGACCTACAAAGAAGTGGAGAAAAAACTGGGGTTTGCGTTAGTGCCTTTCTTAGGCTCTGCGAGGGGACCCCCTGTGTGCTTCTATTCTGTTTAGCTCTTGAATAACTCAGACAGAGAAGTCCAGAGTGCTCTTTGGCCCCAAGTCCCATCTCCCCCCTTCTCATCTTAGTCACTACTGACTGGCATTTCTGCTCCCCTCTGGGTGATGGTAGAGACGTAGATGAGAAGAAATGGGGCCAGAGGCAGAGGGCATGGCCAGGAAGGGCTCGCTGACCCCTCCCCCATGTTGGTTCCCAGGTGCTGAGCCCTGATGTGGGTGGGTGCAACCCTCAGTGCTGGGCGGGTCTGACCCACGGGTTCCTGATTCTCTGTTCTCTTGCCAACTCTTCTCACCTTGCTTGCCTGTCAGTGTGTCGCAGGGGCCATGTACATCACCGGCTTTGCTGAGTCCATCTCCGATTTGCTGAGCCTCAGGAGTATCTGGGCCGTGCGAGGAATTTCGGTGGTGGTGCATCTGGCCTTGCTGGGGATTAACCTAGCAGGTGTCAAATGGATAATCCGCCTCCAGCTGCTGCTGCTGTTCCTGCTGGCCGTGTCCACACTGGACTTCGTGGTGGGCTCTTTCACACACCTGGACCCAGGTAAGCCTTTGGGAGTTGAGTGGATGGGGTCTTCTAGGGGTTTGCACTGCTTTCTAGATGTGTGTAGGTGTGAGTTTGCAGGACTACCTCCCCATAAGCTTTGCCTACCAGGAGTGTGCTGTTCCTGGAGCAGGTGAGTGGGTGTATCTTGGCTGCAGAGGCCCGAAAGCCCCTCCTCACATAGGCATTTTCATTTAGCATATTTTCCACATTCCTTTTTATTTTCTTTCTGTTAAAAAAAAATAGGAACATTTAAAACAAAGAATAAAGTAGAACTGGACTAGATAAAGATTAAATTCATTAACAGTGATTGGGAGAGTGGGCAGGAAATAGATTTGAAAGTAGGTAAGAAGATAGATTTCAATTTTGTGTGTCATATTTTATTTCTTTTGTTTCACTTATTTATTTATTTTTTTTTAATTTTTTCTTAACGTTTATTTGTTATTTTTGAGACAGAGAGAGACAGAGCATGAACAGGGGAGGGGTAGAGAGAGAGGGAGACACAGAATCTGAAACAGGCTCCAGGCTCTGAGCTGTCAGCACAGAGCCCGACACGGGGCTCGAACTCACGGACCGTGAGATCATGACCTGAGCTGAAGTCGGACGCTTAACCGACTGAGCCACCCAGGCGCCCCTATTTTTTATTTTAGAGACAGAGAGAGAGAGCTTGCACATGCACACATGTGTGCTGGTGGGGGAGGGGCAGAGGGAGAGGGAGAGAGAGAGAGAATCTCAAGTAGGCTTTATGCCCAGCATGGAGCTCGACATGGGGCTCGAGCCCACAAACCGTGAGATCGTGACCTGAGCCGAAGTCAGGAGTTGGACGCTTAACTGACTGTGCCACCCAGGCGCCCCTCTTTTGTGTTAAAAGGACTTGATGCAAATATTACAAATGCTACCAACTGTCATTTGTGGGAGATGGGAACAGATATAGGTTGATCACCTATAGTTTCTTTAATAGTACATTTTCTTTCAAAATAAGAACATAAGTCCATTAACTAAGCTTAAAGAAGGAGAATAAACAGCAGGTGTATTCTGGACCATTTGGAAATGGTGTCACATGTTGGTAACGGATGGACCACTGTTTAACCCTGGGTTTTCCTGGGCCTGGAGGATGCTTGGCAGCTATAATCCTCAATCCTTATGCTTTGAGTGGGATGCTGTTGCCCACAGTGTCTGTAAGGGTATAGCTTTGTGGTCTGGGTTGGTTTGGCATCAGAAGTCTGTGTTCCTCTCCAGAGTACAGGGCTGTTCATGGGTGCCTTAGAAAAAAGATAACTGCCTGATATTTCACACTTTGGGGACTCTGGCTTTTTATGGCAACAGTGGCCAGGCATCTACATTGGAATCTGGATAGGGAAAGGGAAATGGGGCCATCCTCTATGATAGAAAAGAGAAGAAAAGAAACAGACCTGCAGCACAAGTGCCTGTGATGGTGGGGGCGAGCGCCTGCTTTGTGCCAGGCCTGGTGCTTAGCACTGAACATGACTTAGCTCGTGGAATCCTTACCATAACCCATGAGAGAAGAACAGTTATACCCATTTTACAGATGAGGAAACTGGGGATTATATCACTCATGGTGATCCGTGGCAGAGCTGGGAATGAAACTGGATCTATTCACATATGTAGTCATGCTGTTTCCTAGGTAGGAAATGAGAGAAGAACAGTTATACCCATTTTACAGATGAGGAAACTGGGGAGTATATCACTCATGGTGATCCGTGGCAGAGCTGGGAATGAAACTGGATCTATTCACATATGTAGTCGCGCTGTTTCCTAGGTAGGAAGCGATGTCTGTTTTTACACCACCAGCTGCTTTTGGTGATAATAGCTCTGCTTTCCCCGTGAGGGCTGCCCTCGCGTGTTCTAAATAGTGTCTTTCATAAAGATGTTGGTTACGGGAAGTTCAGAATTCAGTTGGTACACGCTACCCTGGCCTTATTTTTCATATGTTCAAATTCTTCTGTTGGAAAATAGTCTCTCCCCTGAGCTCCCTGAGTGCCCCCTGCACTCTGACATCCTGATCCCTGCCCCAGAACCTCCAGACTGCCCATGACCCAGCATCTAAAGGGTTAAGCCCTGTGCAGGAGGGCTGCCCCAGGACCCGCTCCAATGTTAAGAGCCAATGCAGTGTCCAAACCGATCACTTGGCGCCTGGGCCTTGCAGCTTGCTAAACACTTGGAGCATCTCCATCGCAGGGGAGGAATGATTTGTTTCCTGGCCTTGCACCAACTGCAGAGACAAGCCCACATCCGGAGGGAGACCTGCTGGCTGTTTGGCTGTAAAACTAACTGTCAGTGGGGGCGAGGGGGTCCACTCCAGTCTCCCATTCCTGGGTGCTTTCTCCCTCCATCAGCGTGGTTGCTGAAAAAGCTTAATTAATTAAATTGCAGGTTGATGCTTCTAGCCTCTTTGAAACCTCACTAGGCCGATGTGTTTTCCTTCTTCTCGATTAGAAGCTATCTTGGCTGCTCTTCTGTTACTCCAAGTATTTCTCCTTCTTTCTGGTCAGTGCATTAGCAGGGTGTAGTGTGAAGTGAAATTTATTTTCAATCATTTCCATGGCAACTGGCCCCTCTCAAATCTGTTTTTGGTATCACTGATGTTTTATATGGGCTACTTTCTTTGCAGTTAAAAATCCAAACTAAAACTAGATCATAAACCTTCAGAATGCATTTAGCAGAATGATTTCAGCCCTTTGGAAAAACGACATGCACATAGACATTTGAAAAAAGGCTGGAAAAAGGACTGGAAGGAACTATACCTAAGTGTCAGCAGTGGCTGTCTTTCTGCTGAGGTTATGGGTGGCGGCGTTATCCTTTTCCATCAATTGGTTAGTGCTACTTAAAAAAGGCATTTCTCCTTTTCCATCCGTTGGTTAGTGCTACTTAAAAAATTAATAGACTGTATTTTTTTAAGTTTATTTATTTATTTATTTTGAGAAAGGGGTGTGCAGAGAGAGAAAGGGAGACAGAATCCCAAGCAGGCTCCACACTGTCAGCACAGAGCCTATCACGGGGCTCAATCTCATGAACTGTGAGATCACAACCTGAGAGCCAAAACCAAGAGTCAGATGCTTAACTGACTGAGCCACCCAGGTGCCCCTAATAGACTGAATTTTTTTTGTTTTTTTAAATTTTTTTTTTCAACGTTTATTTATTTTTGGGACAGAGAGAGACAGAGCATGAACGGGGGAGGGGCAGAGAGAGGGAGACACAGAATCGGAAACAGGCTCCAGGTTCTGAGCCATCAGCCCAGAGCCCAACTCACGGACCGCGAGATCGTGACCTGGCTGAAGTCGGACGCTTAACCGACTGCGCCACCCAGGCGCCCCTAGACTGAATTTTTTAGGGCAGTTTTAGGTTTATGGAAAATTGAGCAGATGGTGCAGAGGTCCCCATATCTTTTCCCTCTCCTTTCCCCACTTCCGTTCCCCCTCTTATCAATATCTCTCATTACTGTGGCATGTTCATTACAAGTGATGAACCAAAGTTGATACCTTATTGGTACCTGAAGTCCATGGTTTAGAGTAGGATTCACCCTTTGTGTTGTGCAGTTCTGTGAGCTCTTACAATAATAATGTGTATCCACCATTACAGTGTCGTAGAGAATAGTTTTAAGGTGTCAGAAATTCCTGTGCTCTACTTGTTCATTCCTCCTTCCTCCCACCCTTGAACTCTTGACAACCACTGATCTTACTCTTTCCCTCTCTTGTTTTGCCTTTCCTAGAGTTGGAATCATATGGTATGTAGCCTTTTCAGACTCACTTCTTTCACTAAGCAAATGCATTCAAGGGTTCTCTGTGCCTTTTTGTGACTCGCTAGTTCATGCCTTTTTGTCACTGAATATTTCATTGTGTAGTTGTAACTCAGTTTTTTTTTTAAAATCCATTCACCTAATTAAAGGACATTTTGGTTGATTCTATCTTTTGGCAATTATGAATAAAATGTCTGTAAACATTTGTGTGCAGGTTTTGTTGAAGATACAACTTTTTAACCCATTTGAATAAATACCTAGGAGCACGAATGCTGGGTCATACAGTAAGACTATGTTTACCTCTCTAAGAAACTGCCAAACTGCCTTCCCAAATGGCTGTGCCATTTTGTATCCCCACCAGCAGCTGGTGAGAGTTCCTGTTGCTCCACATTGTCACCAGTGTTTGGTGTTGTCAGTGTGTTGGATGTTAAACACTCTGATATGTATCTCTCTCTAATAGTAGCATCTCGGTATTTGAATTTGAAATTCAGTAATCACATATAATATTAAGCATCTTTTCATATGTTTATTTGATATCTGTATGTCATCTTTGGTGAGGTGTCTGTTCAGGTCTTTTGACCATTTTTTAATCTGGTTGTTTTCTTATTGCTGAGTTTTAAGAATTCTGTGTATATTTTGGACACAAACCCTTTATCACATGTAGGTCTTGTAAATATTTTCTCCCGGTCCATGGCTTATCTTTTTATTCTTAAAATAAATTTTTTTAATGTTTATTTTTGAGAGGCAGAAAGAGCACACGCTGCGGGAGGGGCAGAGAGAGAGGGAGACACAGAATCCAAAGCAGACTCCAGGCGCTGAGCTGTCAGCATGGAGCCTAATGTGAGGCTTAAACTCACAAGCTGTGAGATCATGACCTGAGCCAAAGTCAGACACTTAACTGACTGAGCCAGGACTTTCCTTATATATAATTCTATATTGATAGATATAGAATTCTATATTGATAGTCTTTTTACGTTTTTTTTTTTTTTAATTTTTTTTTTTCAACGTTTATTTATTTTTGGGACAGAGAGAGACAGAGCATGAATGGGGGAGGGTCAAAGAGAGAGGGAGACACAGAATCGGAAACAGGCTCCAGGCTCTGAGCCATCAGCCCAGAGCCTGACGCGGGGCTCGAACTCAAGGACCGCGAGATCGTGACCTGGCTGAAGTCGGACGCTTAACCGACTGCACCACCCAGGCGCCCCTAGTCTTTTTACGTTTAATACTTTATTTTTATAAAGTTTTTATTAATATATATATATATAATTCTATATTGATAGTCTTTTTACATTTAATACTTTATTTTTTTAAAGTTTTTATTAATTTATTTTGAGAGAGAGAGCAGGGGAGGGGCAGAGAGAGAGAGAGGAAGAGAGAGAGAAAATCCCAAGCAGACTCAGCGCTGTCAGCCTGGAGCCCCACGTGGGGCTCAAACTCACAAATTGTAAGATCATTACCTGAGCCAAAATCAAGAGTCGGACGCTTAACCGACTGAGCCACCCAGGTGCCCCATCTTTTCATTCTTTTAACAATGTCTTTTGCTGAGCTGAAGTTTTTAATTGTCATGAAATCTAACATCAATATTTTTCTTTCATGGATCATGCTTTTGGTGTTGTACCTAAAAAACTCATGATTAAATCAAAGGTCATGTAGATTGTCTCCTATGTTATCTTCTAGACTTTTTACAGTTTTGTGTTTTACGTTTAAATCTGTAATCTGTTTTGAGTCAATTTTGTGTACTGTGTAAGGTCAATGTCCAGATTTGCTTTTGCATGTGCCTGCCCTGGTGTTGCACCATTTTTTAAAAGACCACGCTGCCTTTGCTCCTTTGTCAGAGATCTGTTGACTGTATCTGTGTGTGTCTATTTCTGGGCTCCCTGCTCTGTTCTAGTGCTCTTTGCTTGTTCTCCAATACCACACTGGCTTGGTTATTGCTACTTTCTAGGGAGGGCTGGGGTTGGCTGGTGTCAGACCTGCAACTTTGTCCATTTTCTTTTGTGTTATGTTTAAAATCAGGGAAGGAATGTTTTAAAAATACACTTAAGCCTAACTTTATTTCTGTCTCTTTATTTAAATATAAAAGACTAACTAGAAAAAAATCTAAACAGTCCTGGAATGTATAAAGTAAGAACGTGGAAAGTAAGACCACACTTCATTTTCACACCTCTGCCCTCCCCAGGGAGCTTGGTACAGGCATTCCTTATATACTGCTGTCAAATACATCACCCCAAAAGTTAGTGGCATAAGACAACAATCAACATTTATTATTTCTTGCCTTTTCTGTGGGCTAGGAACTTAGCTACGGCATTGCTGGTGGTTCTGGCTCAAGGTTTCTCATGAGGCTCAGTCAGACGTCAGCAGGGGCGGCAGCTGCCTAAAAGCTTGACCAGGGCTGGAGGAGCTGGCTGGCAAGTTGGGGTTGGTTTTTGGAGGGAGGCCTCCCTCCTCCTCCATGTTGTCCTTTCCTGAAAGCTGCTTACGTGTCCCCAAGTCATGCAGTGGCCAGCCTCTCTGAGAGCAATCAGAGGAACAAGGAGAGAGAGCGCACAAGGAGAGAGAGCGCACGCTCTGTCCTTCACATGATCTAGCTTCAGAAGTCACAGAGCCCTACTTCCGCCATAGTCTCTTTGTTAGAAGTGAATCACTTAGTTCGGTCCTCTTCAAAGGGAGGGAAATTAGTTTCTATAATTTTGAATGGAGACGTGTCAAAGAATTTGAAGACACACTTTAAACCATAACAGTTCATTTTAAAATCAGAAAAAAAAAATTTAAGTACACTTAAGTGAAATTATATTTCCCCTTTATTTCAGAGACAAATGTTTTATAAGAATTTTAAAAATATTGAAATATAAAATAAAAAGTGGAAGTTCCCTCCCCTACTCTCTTCTTCTGCTCCTGCTCCCCAGAGGGAGATTGGTAAATATCTTTCCAGTCTATTTTCAAGTGCATGTGCATGTACATAAACACATATAACATAGTTCTTTGTAAAAATGTGCTTAAATTCTGTTGTTCTACTATTTTTCCTCTTTTTTTTTTAATGTTTATTTATTTTTGAGAAAGACAGAGACAGAATGCGAGTGGGTTAGGGGCAGAGTGAGAGGGAGACACAGAATCCAAAGCAGGCTCCAGGCTCTGAGCTGTCAGCACAGAGCCTGACGCGGGACTCAAACTCACGAGCCATGAGATCATGACCTGAGCTGAAGTCGGACGCTTAATCGACTGAGCCACCCAGGCGCCCTGCTATTTTTCCTCTTGTACTCAATAATATATTATGGACATCATGACTGTAATGTCAGTACATTTGGGATTCCCTCATTCTTTTTTTGACACTTAAATAGTATTCCATATAATAAGCTGAAAATACTTTATATTTAAACATTTGTTTATTGATGGATATTTAGTTTTTTTCTAGTTTGTTGCTACTAGAAGTATTGCTGACATGAATATCGTTGTGCAAAATTTAAAGCTTATTTCTATAGGATCAAGGGTTGTAAATAGAATTAATAGGACAAAGCTCAAGACTATTTTAAATTTTGATAGGTTCTGGGGCATCTGGGTGGCTCAGTCAGTTAAGTGTCCAACTTTGGCTCAGGTCATGATCTCGCAGTCTGTGAGTTTGAGCCCTGTGTAGGGCTCTGTGCTGACAGCTCGGAGCCTGGAGCCTGCTTTGGATTCTGTGTCTCCCTCTGTCTCTGCCCCTCCCCCATTCTGTCTCTCTGTCAAAAATAAACATTAAAAGATTTTTTTAAAATTTTATTATGTACTGCCAAACTGGCTTCTCATAAAGTTGTTCCATTTTGAACTCTCACTGACAGTGTGTAAGAGTTATTGATTCCCCATACCCTGAACAATATTGGATATGTTCATTTTTTAAAATTTCTGGCAAGAAATGATGGGCAAAAATTGTGCTCCTTTAAAAAAAATTAATTTTTCTGAAATCATTAATGAGAATTATTTTATTCATATTTTTATTGCCATTTATATTTATTTTCTTTGAATTATTTATAATCTTTCCCTATTGTTCCTTTGTGCTATCTTCCTTTTCAATGATTTGTAACTCTTCTACCTTCACAATTAATTCAAAATAAAACAAATACCTGGTTAGCTTTTATTAGTGTTATACAGTGTTTGTTGTATATGTTGAAAAGTTTTTTCTAATGTCATTTGTTCTTTTAAAATTAATTTTTATGTGTAGTTAAAGTAATACATATACATAAAGATACTCATTTTTGAGCCAAATTGCATACTCTGATTGCTTTCTTGTTTGTATATCTTCAGCTTCTCCTGAAACTAAGCTTACTCTATGTCTTAGTTCCTGGGGCTGCCTTAACAAACCACCGCAAACTGGGTGGCTTAAAGCAACAGAAATATAGCAGCTCATGGTTCTCGAGGCCAGAGGTGGAAGAGCGAGGTGTTGGAGGGGCACACCCCCTCCCAAGTCTCTAGAGGAGAACATTTCCTAGTCTCTTCCAGCTTCTGGTGGCTCCTGGTGTTCCTTGGCTGGTGGCCACATTGCTCCCACCTTTGCCTCTGTGGTCACATGGCCTTCTCCTCCTCTTGCCTCTCCTCTGTGAGAAACTCAGGAGGACAACTTGTCACTGGAAATGGTCCAGTTTGGATAATCCGAGATGATCCCATCTGGAGATCCTTAACTTAATTATATCTGCAAAGACCTATTTCCCAAATAAGGCCACATTCACAAGTTTCTAGGGTTAGTGTGTGGGCATATCTTGTTAGGGTCCACAATTCAATCCACTATGCTCTATTTTTTTCATTTGCTTTATTTTCTAGCTTAAAAAAATTTTTTTTAGTGTTTATTTATTTTTGAGAGAAAGAGAGAGAGAAGTAGACAGATAGACCATGAGTGGGGTAAGGGCAGAGAGAGAGGGAGACACAGAATCCAAAGCAGGCTCCAGGCTCCATGCTGTCAGCACAGAGCCTGACATGGAGCTCGAAACTATGAACCATGAGATCATGATGTGAGCCGAAGTCAGATGCTTAACCAACCGAGCCACCCAGGCACCCCTCTAGTTTTTTTAAATCACCGTTATAAAAATATCCATAGAGTTTTATTTTTATTTTATTTTTTATTTTTTTAATGTTTGTTTATTTTTGAGAAAGAGAGGGAGACAGAGCACAAGTGGGGCGGGGGCAGAGAGAGAGGGAGACACAGAATCTGAAGCAGGCTCCAGGCTCTGAGCTGTGAGCACAGAGCCCAATGAGGAGCTTGAACCCACAAACTGTGAGATCATGACCTGAACTAGACATGAACACCTAATCGACTGTGCCACCCAGAAGCCCCATCCATAGAGCTTTTAAATATGTATAGGCATTTTCCCCAATTCTCTCTATGTTACATTTTCTCTTGGAAACCCCATCCTGACCTTCCTTCTGGATGGATGATATCAGGCCAGGATCACAGCTGTTGTTTGGTACTTGCCCTCACTTCTCCCAGGTGCTGTCCCTACTGTCTGGATCCCAAATCATCCTCTTCTGTCTAGGATGGAAAATGTCACTTTGGTAGGAGTGATTGGTAGGAGATATAAAAATCTAGGCTGAAAATCACTTCCCATAGAATTTTGAAGTCATTGCTCTACCTTCTGGCATTCAGCAGCATCCAGGAGTTTGGTGCTATTTGGATTTCTGCTCCTGGTAAGTGACCTCTTTCTCTTCTTCAAGTGCTTCAGAACCTTCCCTTTTCCCTTGAGGTTCTAAGATTTCATGATGAAAATTGCTATTTGTTGACCTGGGGCACTTTCGATCTGGAATTTTCAAATTATTTCTTTGACAATTTCTTCCCCTTTGTTTTTTCTCTCTTTTTTAATTTTTAATTTTTTCCTTGAATTCTGAATACTTGGATATTAGAGCTCCTGGCTTGAACCTCCTGTTATTATTATTATTTTCATCTTCTCTCTTCTCTAGCATATTCCTTTTTTCCATCTGTATGGGAGAGTTCTTCAACTTTATTTCTAATGTAGTAAATTTTTCGTTTTGACCAGCCTTAATTTCCAAGAGCTCTTTGTTGTTCTTTGATAATTTGAGAATCTTGTTTCATGAATATAATATCTCGTTTTGATTCTTTTAGGCTATAACTTATAGGAGTTTTTTTTTTCTTGTCAAATTTTCTTCTGCTCTCAACATTATCTGTTTTTTTCTGCATTTCCTTATTTCTATTATCTTGTTTTGTTCTCTGTGTTAAGTGATGCAAGCTTTCTTCAATGTCTGGTAGTCCCTGGCTGTTCATTCTTTTTTTTTTCTTTTTTCTTTTTTAAAGTTTATTTATTTTGAGAGAGAGAGACAGAGACAGAGAGAGAATGAGTGGGGAAGGGGCAGGGAGGGACTCCGAAGCAGGCTTAGTGCCCAGTGTGGAGCCTGACACAGGGCTCAATCCTATAACTGGGAGATCTTGACCTGAGTGAAATCAAGAGTCTGACACTCAACCAGCTAAGCCACCCAGGTGCCCCTGTTCATTCATTCATTCATTATTTATTTATTTATTTATTTATTTATTTATTTATTTTTAAAGTTTATTTATTTGTTTTGAGAGAGAGTGTGCACACACATGCACCTGTGCGCACAATGTTGGGGAAGGGTGAGGGGCAGAGAGAGAAGGAGAGAGAGAATCCCAGGCAGATTCCTTACTGTCAACACGGAGCCCGTCTTGGGGCTCTCATGAACCATGAGAACATGACCTGAGCCAAAACCAAGAGTTGGGATGCTCAACTGACCGACTGAGCCACCCAGGTGCCCCCATTCATTTTTAATAAGGAGGCACTGGTCAGCCATTGGAAGGTCTATGTAGCGGAGGTGGCAGTTGTGGTGGGAGGCTTCACTGTGGGGTGATGGTGTGGCACACTGGGCTGTTTCACCCAAGTCTCCCAAATGTGAGTTTCTGTAGGTCTTTCCTCTGGTACAGTTAGTGTCTTCCAGAGAACTCTCCAGTCGCCTGCCTCGGACAAGCCTGGCTGCCACAGTGCTGGGAACAGGGCAGAGGAACAGGGCTGGCAGACTCATGGTCAGGGTGCAGACTTTCATTTAGTCCGGTGTCTTTCACCTGGTGCATCCTTCCCTGCACTCAGGCTCCTATGTCACACCTCATCCTGCATCTCAAGCCACTATGTCATGTCTCTCATTTCGTCTCCATGCTGCCTATAAAAATGGATCTTACTCTTCATCTCCATTTCCTCACTTCTTGACTCCTTGGCCTGCAAGCAGTCAGCACAGGCCCCTCTCTCTCTCCCCATCTCCCATCCTGTCTCTTCCAAAACAGCATCCTTGCACAAGGCTCTGTGGAGACACAGCTACATTACTGTAAAAAGCTAAATAGCACGGCAACTTAATTTAAACAAGGCCCTCTCAAACATTTGTTTGGCTTAAGGCTCCTAAAATGCCATTTTGTTGGATTATATTTTCATTTATGTAAGATGTGTGTCATGCCAAAATGATTTTATTGCCATAGAAGTCAGGCAAATATAGATAAAATACATTTTAGAAAATAAAGTGACATGTGGCACATTTTAATTCTATGTTCTGCATTTAAAAATGAAATTATGCATCTCCAAGCTTAACTTTTTGGTTATCTAGGAAGATGGCTGCTTTGCATGGGTCTGTAGTCTCCTCCAGTCCACTTCACATGCTCTGCTCTGCTCTGCTCTGCCTGGGTACACTGCCATCCGTGGGAGGGGGCTATTGCTCAGTGCACGGCTTGGGCAGGCACAGGTTCATGTGCTGAGTCTGGTGGGTGGGATCTGGGTCTGCCTATGCCCAGCTGTAAGGCCAGCTTGCTGTTAGGAGCTATTAAAAGATCAAGGGTCAGTCATGGCTGACTCTGCCATCTGCTGAAAATGCTGTACTTGAAGTCCCAATGACCTCTTGGTCTTTAAATCCAGAACATTTGCTCATTTCTTATACCTGACCCCCTTGCACCACTGACCACTGTCTCAGTCCACTCAGGCTGCTATAACAAAATACCCTAGACTGGGTGGCTTATAAACAATGGACATTTATTTTTCACAGTTCTGGAGGCTGGAAATCCAAAATCAAGGCACTGGCAGATGTAATGTCTTGCAAGGGCCTGCTTCCTAGTTTGTAGAAGGCTGTCCTCTCACTGTGTCCTCATGTGACCAGAGGGCAAGGAAACTTTCTGAGGCCTCCTTTATAAGGGCACTGATCCCATTCAAGAAGACTCCACCCTCATGACCTAATCACATCCCAAAGGCCCACCTCCACATACCATCGCACTGAGGATTAGGCTTCAACATATGAATTTGGAGGGGAGGGTACACAAACCTTCAGACTACGGCAACCACCTGTGCTGACTGGAATCAGTCTCTTCCCATTTCTTCTTCAACACAATGCTGCCTTGACTCTTTTCTGAGTCTTCTTGTTCTGGACACAGGCAGGGGACCACGGGTCCGTTGTCAGTGCTGCTTTTCTCTGTGCTGTCTTCTTCAGAGGGATCCTGCCAGCACCACTGCTGCTGTCGTCTGCTTCCTCAGCTTTCTTGGATGGAGCTCCCATGTCACCAACTGCCATTCCATTTCTCCCTGGATGTCTGAGCATCACCTTGAATTAGAAGCAAAACTGAAGTCTTGCATTTTTTCCTCTTCCCTTTATTTATCTTCTCCTCCTCACCCCCTAGCCAAAACAAAACAAAACAAAACAAAACAAAACAAAACAAAACAAAACACCTGAAAAAAACTCAATAAGCAAATAATTAGGTTATCTCCCAAATGTCTACACCATCTCCCCATGCCTGGAAAGCTGGAGTGAACTTTTATTTCTCTGTGTAACTTAAACCTTCCTACCCTTTTCAAACCAACAATTCTCCCCTTAGATCAGCAGAGGCCACTTCTTATGTGGGGCACTTAGATGATTTCCAGATCTGAATTTATCCTTCCAGGAACTTCCTTTTGGTTGATTCTACCCATCTCCTATGGAACCAACCCTCCTGTACACTGAAGCCAGATTACTTTTCCTAAAACCATGCTTTGCTTAGGTTACTCTCCAGCTTAAACATTTCCAGCGGCCTTCTATTGCCTATAGGACAGAGTCCAAACCTAGTGGGTTTGTATTAACTGAGTTTCACGGGCTAGCCCCAAATTACTTGTTTGGTTGCATCTCCAACTCTGCACCTTCCTGCACCCTCTTCTCCCAGAAATATCTTCACTCACTGGGTCATAAATACATATGAATACAGCCCTGTTCCTACATCTAGAATTCTCTCTACATACTCCGTTTGACATAGTTGCTCTCTCTTGGATGAAATAGTAGGAATTGTATACGAAGAATATGGTCTGAAATCTGGAAACCTCTGGTGGTCTTGAGCAAGGTTACCTGTTCTGAGTCTTGGTTTTCTCATTGGCAAAAGTGAGGATAAAAGTGTTTACGACACCGGATTGCATTTTTGATTGTGTGGTGGGGCGGGCAGCCACAGCGGTGTGCTCAGGCCCCCCGGGGTTTTTAACGAGGGCATTGGAGACTCTGGTTCCTCATTAAAAGTTTTAAAAAATGTACTGATGAAATATTTCAAATATACAGGAAATAATGTAACAGATTCTCATCTACCCATCCCCCAAATTTAATGGATGATATTTTGCCAGTTTTGTTTCAGAACTCTCTTAAAAATAAAAACGTGTAAAGTGTTACAGGTACAATTTAAGCAGTACTTTGCTCCACTCCCTTTTCTCCCCCCCCCCCCCCCCCCCGGCGACCACCATCCTGAGTCTGATATTTGTCCCTCCCGTGTGTTTTTATTTTTCTAACATATGTAGATACCACCGTTGATATCTATTATTGTTTAGTCTTTGAAAGTTTTACACACGTTTTATCATACCGTATGGACCCACTCACCTGGTAAATATTTAAATAGTGTGGATGATTGAATGATTTTGCGGTTTGCTTTTCCCATATTTTTGAGATTTGTTCACGGTAGGTCATGCCTTGCCATTTCTTGCATTTTAACTCTTACGGCGTCCCGGGAGACCCAGACAAGTAAACGGTTATTAAGTGACAAGTCCTGTGACAAGGATTTTGGGGTGGGGGGACTCCCAGTCCAGCCTGAGTCAGGGAAGGTTTTCCAGAGCAGATTCCTGCTGAGCTCTGAGTGCTAAAGGAGTACAGGATTTAGCCAGAGGAAGAAGAGAAGGAAGCACATCTTGCAGTTCATGCAAAGACCCAGGAGCCTGCTGTGCTTGGGAAAATGAGAGAGCCCCGAGTGGCACGTGTGAAGAGGAGCCTGCAGAGCACGTGGAGCCAGCTCCTGAAAGCCTGGGCTGTCACGCTTAGGGGCCTGGGCTTTGTCTTGGGGCAGTGGGAAATGTGACATAAGTTTTCCATTTTAGAAAACTGCTCTGGCCACGGTATGGAAAACCAGTGGCTTGGGGTAGGGGTGGAGGACGGAGGCAGGAAACTTATTTGAGAGGCTGTTGCAGTGATCTGGGAAAGCAGTGATGCTCCAGAGCCTCTGGAGACAGGAAAGGGGGCAGGTTAAAGACAGATGAAATGGCAGGGTGGGATGTAGAGACGAGGCAGAGTGGAGCGACGTGGCTGACTGGCTGATGGCTTCGCGCTACTGGGATCTGGGAGGAATCTGGCAGGAATAGATGTGGGGGAGAGAGAGAGGTCAGCATAAGAGTTCAAGTGAGGTCCAAGTGGAGACGACTAGAAGGCAGCGATGTGTGGTGGCCGAGGGCTCCCAGGGGCAGTCAGGCCTGGAGATGAAGCACCGGGATGGGCTGGCGCTTGGGGACAGCATGCCGATTTTGAAGCCAATAGCACGACACTTATACTAAGATGGAATTTAATTCACAGAAGAGGCTTTTTTTTTTTTTTTTCACTTTTCCGTATTAAACAACAACAAATCCTCTCTGATAGAATTCCTAACATACAAAGCAGGTATCCTAAAGATTAATATTCTTTACCAAAGAACACACCCCATAATCTCTTCCGACGACTGTTTCCTGGTCCATTCAGGATATAACAAACACATGAATGTTTTGGCTGCTTCCCTGGAGCTTGCAATCAGCCTGCACTTGGGGTACTGAGGACAAGGCTTGTGGTGTCCCTGGGATGCACGGTGCCCGGCATATAGTAGTTCAGTAAATATTTGCGCAGGAATGCTCACACTAAGGGAAAGATGGTGATGCAGACTGCGACCTCTTCTGGTGCCAGCAGGTGCAGATGGCACATCTGTGCCCCCACTCTGGAACATCTTCCCTAAGGCCCCTTTTTCTTCCTGAGATGAAGACAGTGGCCCAGCTACCATCATGACTCTGTAGCATCATCTTCCCAGCCACGTGTCTTCCTGAGCCTTCCTTGTGGGCTCCTTTCCCCCTGTGGTGGGAGGGCATCTCTGTATAGCTTTGCTGGGAAGGGTTTTCCAAAGCCTGGGAGCAAGGCCTGCCTGGAAGGCCTTGCAGTGCCCCAGGTGGCCTCTGTGTGGAGTCGTGATTCTGGCTGTTTGTTTTCTGGCCTCTGAGGGCCAGGGAGCCTTGTCCCAGGGTAGCTCGCTCAGTCTTTCCTCTCTGCCCACAGAGGTACTAGGAGGAAGCACGACTCCTTTGTGTAGAATGGTCTATGGTATCCTGGCATTGGCATTTTACTTACACGGTGGTCAAGTAGGTGATGCTGTACTGAAAGCTTTCACACCCACCATCTCATGAGACCTTCACAGATAAGGAGGCTGGGCCGGGTTATTTTCTCCATCTCACAGATGCAAGAACCCAGAGAAGTGAAGTAAGTTCTGAGAAGCCAGGCCTCGGAACTCAGCCCTCCCTGGTCCAGCAGAGTGGAATAGAGTCTTCTTGGAATAACCGATGACCCAGCCTCTATCCCTGGGGGTCTCAACGCTGCCTGCACATTAGAAGTGACAGGAGAGCCCCACCCCAGACCAAGTCACCCAGCACCAATGGGCGGGACCTATTGGGCTGTATTTTCTAACTTTCCAGGTGATTCTACTGTACACCCAGGGTCGAGAACCCCTGTCTGGCCCCCTGCTCACATAGCATCTGCTTTGCTGTCTAACACAAACTCAGTGGAGTAAGAGCCAGACAGTGGTGAGGCCACGTGTCATACTGCTCAGACTGGCAGAATCCTGGAGACAAGACCAAAGAATTCATTGCCCTAAGAGGGGGCTCAGGACAGAGACTGGCTCCTCCTTCCTCTGCCTGTCTCATTTGGCTAGTACTCAGCTAAGGGCCCTATGTGTCACAAAACCTGCTTATTCATGTGTATGGATGTATGTGGGAAAATTATAATGAGTGCCAACTTTATGTCAGGCACTTTACAAATATTATTCTTTAAAAAATTTTTTTCTTAATGTTTGTTAATCTTTGAGAGAGAGAGAGAGAGAGAGGGAGGAGTGTGAGCGGGGGAGGGGCAGAGAGAAGGAGACACAGAATCCGAAGCAGTCTCCAGGCTCTGAGCTGACAGCATAGAGCCCGATGTGGGGCTCGAACTCGCAAACTATGAGATCATGACCTGAGCCAAAGTCAGACACTCAACCGACTGAGCCACCCAGGTGTTCCCATATATCGTTCTAATTAAACCTTAAAGCAACCTAGTGATATGGGTGGGATGGTTATTCCCATTTTACAGACAAGAACATTGAAGCCCTGAGATGTTATGCAACTTTCCTAAGATTGCATAGTAAGCGGCTTAGCCGAAATTGGAACCCAGAGCTCCTGACTCTAAAGCACTATTCCATGGTGGTCTGGCATGCCCTTGAACAAGGGTGATGGAGCCATTCTCCTCCACCAAATCCTTTACTGCTCACCTTCTCCTTTAGATCAAGGGCATCTGAGAACCTGTTAGTCTGGGCTGGGCCTTCCCATACATGATCAGAGATATTATGGGTCAGCGCTTGAAGGGGAAGCAGGAACGAGACAGAGGACTATGAGGCTAGGTGAGGAGCCAGAACCAGGTACTGAAGTGGCTAAAACATGGTTCCCGAATCCCTCCGGCACTGTGGGAATAGACAAGGTCAGCTGACCCGGATCCAATTCAGGGCAGGGCATGATGTCAATCAGGATAGGACCTGGTGCTCCTTCCTGGGTCCTCAGGCCCCATTCCTCTTCCTGGAGAATGCAGGGGTGAGGCCTGGCTCCCAGACTGCTCAGCCCTCAGTCCTCCATATTGTTGGTCTCAGGCAGTCTGACCCCAGCAGAGGTGAGAGTTTCTGCACTTTCTTAGGTGACTCCTTGGAAAGTTTTGCTAATTCAGAAAGGAACAGGACCACAGGACCCCTAGTGGGGACAGCCGACCATCTGCTGGAATTTGTGGCCATGGTAAAAGGGATGGGAAGCAGCCCTCTTTTAGATTTTTCCTATCTTCTTTTCCTTTCTTTTCCTTTCTCTCCATCCCTTTCTGACTCCTTCCCCCCCCACCCCCTTCATATCCTGGTTTCCTACTCTGAACTTCTCTCTTTCCCTCTACCGCTATTCATGGCTGGATCCTTTGAATGGGCTACTATACTGGGGTTTCTGGCTCAGCCTGGGGTCCTCATTACTGCCCTAATCCCCCTTTGCAAAACACAGATTTTGCCATGATGGATAAAAGTTAGTTGCTATCCAGTTAAAGACTTGCTCCATTGTAGACTGGTAATGAGCAGGCTTTTGAAGGCTTTTTGCAGACTCAGGCGGTGTTGATGATTTAGGCTTGAAAGGTTTATTCACGCACCAGATCAGAGCCCAACAGGTATGCCAATTAGCACGGCCAACCTTCCAATTGGTTGTGACAAGATGTGTCCTTGGGACCAGAGAGTGGACCTAATTTCTGGAAGCCATATTGTTGTGCTCAGGGAGAGATGAGGCCCAGGAGGTGGGGCTGGGGCTGCATCATCTACTGCCCAGTCCCCTACCCAAACCCTCCGTTGCCTTGTTTGTCATGTTATCTTCGGGACTCTACTGGTGGGAGTGCAGAGAGGTGGTTTCACCGGGGGCTCCTGAGAAGTCCAAGGTGTCCAGGGCTGCCCCTACACCAAGAGGCCTGTCACAGCAACACTGGTGCCCCTGGAGACAGACAGACATCTCAATCCCCTTTTGTCCCCAGCTCCAGAACAGGGCTTTATATCAGCAGGTGCTCAGTATGTTTGCTGAGTGAATGAATGAAGAATGAATCAGATAGACTGAGGGTACAAGGGAAAGGCTCTGGAATGTGACTGGAGGTGTGGAAAGCCCTGGCCCCTTCATCTCTTATCTGTAGTCACCTAGGAGACGGATACTCCCCAGGCCTCCCTTCTGAGAGGCGCCGACCTTCCTGTTTTGGCAGCAGTTCCCAGGTATTCTGTCTGCACAGGCTGCAGCTGGCAAGAGAAGCCACAATGCCTGTGTGGAGGGCCCAGCCCAGGGTGGGGTCAGGTTGCGAGTTCAGTCAGACAGTCTTGGGAAGGAGGAAGGAAGGAAGGGTTGCAGCTGAGAAGAAACTGGCTTTGAAAGTTTTCCTCCTGGATTTTTTGTTTGCAAGGAGTGGAGATGCTTGGAGAGGCATTAAATGCTCGACAAAAGAGTGTAGATGAATCACTGGTAAAATCAGAGTGCAGATCTTACCTGCAGCAGGTCAGCCTGGATGGTTTTGTCTGGGAATGTCTGTGTGCTGGAAGGATGCCACAGGCTCTGTTAATAACAGCTCTGTATCCCTTAGGAAAAAAAAATTTTTTTTTGAGAAAGCACATGTGCTTCATATTATGCATATCCACTGAGCATGTGTGTCCAGATGGCTGGGACAGGAGTCTCCTGACCCGTTCTTTCCGACTGTGCAGGTTTGAGAGAAAGACCAGGGATCTGGCAATGTTGGCTAGAAATTCCTGTAGGTCAGCTGGAATCCGGCTGGGGATTTGCTGATGTGAAACATGCATGGACAGTCAAACGCACAACAAAGGAGTCAAAGAGCAAAGCCAACTTGACCTTGAACAAAATCTTCCTTTGCTCCTGAACCACACACCAAGGAAGGCAAATTAAGGGAGATGGGAATATGGATTCCTATTTGTTAAAAAATAGACAATTGTTTTTCATTAGGCTTTTCCAGTTATAGCACATAGGATTGTGGTGACCTCATTTTTGACCAATGGCCAATGCATTCAACTGTCTGGTGGAATAATCTATTAATTGGGCACCTGCCAATTGTCTGCAATAGGAACTAGTTTAGATGTATGTTTTAAAAAGTGATAACGTTGTTATGGGCTCTGCCTAGACATGGGAATGGAAGCCCAAACAGGTCACCACCAGCACTGCAGTCAGTTTTGGATGATGGGCTGTGTTTTCAGAAGCCTCACTGTCCCATGAGTGTCTTCTCTTACCCCTACACTAATTATATGGTATTGAAGGGAAAGCTGACATGTGCCTAGATTCCTTGAACTTCAGTATGTTGAATCTGGGTGATGTGCCTGATCCTGTGGGTGAGGAAACTTAGGCACAGAGAGGTTGAGTGACCTTTGCTGGGTCACACAGAGCCACAGTTGCAAGCCAGTTCTCCCAGCATCCCATCCAGTGCTGTTTGCCCTATACTCCACTGCGGCCCGAGGCCCATGTGTGATTCGTGTTTACAGCAAAGTGGTTGCTCACCCCTGTGTGCTGGCTGATGCTAGTTGGTGAAGGAGGCAGCTATGCTGTTTGACAGCCCACCTGCAAGCCAAGTTTGCCATTTTTAGGGAACCATGTCCCAGTCCCAAGTGTGAAAAGGCTTGGACAATTTGTTGCGAAGGCCACCTGCTTCATACAACCTGCATCTTCGAGCAGCCACTGACTAGAAGATGGTGGTAGTTGTGGAACACCAGGAGGCCGTGAGGAGAAGGGCTGACCACAGTGAGTCCCCACACTCATGGATTTCTTCGATGGAAATAACTTCTTCTGTAGAAAGATAGTTGCCATGCATAGTAAGACAGTTGCTTATCTATATAATAGTAATAAAACTGAGCACTTAGTATATGTCAGGCATTGTTTCATGTGTTGTACATGTGTTAATTTATTTACTTCTTACAGTGAGAGGTAGGTACTATGATTATTCCCATTTTACAAGTGGGGAAACTGAGGCTGTGCATGGTAAGTACCTGCTGGAGGTTGCCTTGTTGGTAGAGGTAGGAATCAAACCCAGATAGTCCACCCAGAGCCCAGGCTCTCAGTCCTTAACTTTTATGCCTCCTAAGACTCTCATGATTCTAGACTTAGGCCTGCAGTCAGAGATGGGGGACCTTCTAGTTCCCGACTTAATTTCATCTGGTCTTCACGCCACTTTTTAGGAGGTAATATAATTTTTGCCTTGACACTGTGAAAGTGCAAAACAAAGATTCTCAAAGTTTTTACAGAAGGCATACCCACATCTCACAAAATGTATATTACTTTATAAATATAAACAGTTATGATTTTCTCTGTAAAATGAAGTACATCACTTTGCAGAGAAAGAATATGGAAGGGGAGGTCTCTAAACAGGAGGAAAAACATTAATGCTTCCAATATTTGTATTACAATTACTTTCTTAAGTTATTTCATTCTAAAACATATATTGTATATAGAAGAGTGTCTGAGATATCCATGCTGGTTAAAGAACAGCAGAATGTCATCTAGTGCCCAGGTTAGGAAATAGAAGGTTGCTCCCTCAAGGGCTCCCTGTGCTCTCCGCCAGGGGCTTCTCCTTCCTTCCTCACCAGAGTAATCTGACTTTCGGTTATTCAGGTCCCTGACTTTCCCAGGGTTGTAATATGTATCAGGTACTAAACATCTGGAGGGGTGTGTTGGCGGACAGAACTGCTGTCTGTTTTTACGTCTGAGGTCCTCATTACCATCCTTAGCCCTTGGCAGTCGGTTGAATAGAACAGTTCTATGGGGTGACGAGTAGGCTGAAGAGGTGAGGGCAGCAATTTCATGGTCAAGTTCATGGTCAAGATGAACCAAGTACATGAGATTCTGAGATAGGCTCAGGCCAGTGTTCTGATGTCAGGTTAAAAACTAGGTGTGGTGGGCTCCAGAGAGCTTGGTGATGAGGGCCCTCAGCATGTCCTTGGTCCTATTGTTCCAGTCTGGGAGGTCATCCCATATGCATGTGCAGAGTTGTTCACCCAGGATCTCTGTTCACCCTCCTTTATCTCCCCTCTCTGTTGGATCTCCATCAGAAATGTCATTCTGATTTGCTCTCTCATCTTTAAAAAAAAAAATTCTTAAATGTTTACTTTGTTTTTGAGACAGAGAGAGAAAGACAGAGTGCGAGTGGGAGAGGGGCAGAGAGAGGGGGAGACACAGAATCTGAAGCAGGCTCCAGGCTCTGAGCTATCAGCACAGAGTCTGATGCAGGACTCGAACTCCCGGGACTGATGCTTAACTGACTAGGCCACCCAGGTGTCCTTGCTGTCTCATCTTGATGGAGGTTATCTTCCAGTAACTTCTTGAGAAAGAGCTCATGGGAGAGAAGTGGTTTGAGACTTTTTGGTCTGAAAATTTTTTTTTCTGTGCTCACACTCGGCCCATAGTTTGGCTGGATGTCAAATTCTAGGTTGCAAACTATTTTCTTTTAAACTTCTGATTGCTTGTCTCCTGGCTTCTAGTATTGCTGGTAAGCAGTCCATTCTGATTCATAATCTTTTACATGTAACTATAAACTAGTAGGAAGTTCTTTTTGTCCCCGGTTTTCTGAAATTTCAAAACGATACACGAACATGAGGTTCTCTTTATATTATGCTGGGCACTGGGTGGGCCATTTCTGGTCTGGTAATGTATCTTTCAGTTTTGAGAAATCATCTTGAATTATTTCAGTGGTGATATTTTTCTACACTTTCTGTTCTCTCTGGTACTTTTACTATTTGGATATTGGATTTTTTTTATTACCTATTTTTTTTTTTTTATTTTTTTAAAAAATTTTTTTTTTTTTCAACGTTTATTTATTTTTGGGACAGAGAGAGACAGAGCATGAACGGGCGAGGGGCAGAGAGAGAGGGAGACACAGAATCGGAAACAGGCTCCAGGCTCTGAGCCATCAGCCCAGAGCCCGACGCGGGGCTCGAACTCACGGACCGCGAGATCGTGACCTGGTTGAAGTCGGACGCTTAACCGACTGCGCCACCCAGGCGCCCCTTATTACCTATTTTTATTTTCACTTTCTGAGGATTCCCTTAACTCAGTCTTGTATGCCTTCAATCAATTTTCTTATTTTGCTAAACTGTTTTTAATAATCAAGACCTTTTTCTTAGTTTTTTGATTGTTACATTTCATTTTATTGTTTTAATGACATCCTTTTTTTTTTTTTTGGTTTGCTTCAAGGATGCAATACTTTCTTGTAGCCCTCAGAGTATTTGTTGATATATTTTTCAGAGTTTTCTTATCTTTGCGAAGTTTCTGTTTCCTTTGAGCTGCCCTTTTCCTTTTGTTTGGGTCTTTATCATCCCTATCAGAGGGACTTATCAGATATCTGGTCATTCTTGGCTTTCTGCTCCAGAGTAAGAGTAGGGAGAAAAGGCCGATTGGAAGTCTGAGCTCATAGCTGGGTCCGGTCAGTTCAGTCTGGGTACACTAGCTATTGGGGACCCTCTCCCAGGATCATCTTTTTAGGTGCTTCATGAAATGTTTCACTTTCTTTTTTTTTTTTAATTTTTTTTTTTTTTTCAACGTTTATTTATTTTTGGGACAGAGAGAGACAGAGCATGAACGGGGGAGGGGCAGAGAGAGAGGGAGACACAGAATCGGAAACAGGCTCCAGGCTCTGAGCCATCAGCCCAGAGCCTGACGCGGGGCTCGAACCCACGGACCGCGAGATCGTGACCTGGCTGAAGTCGGACGCTTAACCGACTGCGCCACCCAGGCGCCCCTGTTTCACTTTCTTCAAAGAGGCATCTTCCAGTCTGCCTGAAGGATGAGTCAAGCCACCCTTGTTGTGAGAGCTGAGTTGGGGGAAAGGGTTGGGGACCCCTGCTTCAGTATTCAGTAAACATGGACTCGATTTTTCTCAGCTGGGCCTGGCACTCCAGTCAAAGTCCTTGGTTTGCCGTCTCCAGAGAATGAATACGCTGCAGACTTCTGTTGGCCAGAGAGCACCAGGTGCCTGACTTCCCAGAGAGTCTGCCTTGGACTTCTGGTTTTAATGCACCTCCTCTCCCATGGCCAGACGCCTGGTGCCATCCATCTGAGACTTTGGAGAATTTTGTGGGGTAAATCAGGTTGGTTTTCAGCTTCCCTTTGCTGGTTTGAGACTCCGTTTTCTCAGGTCTGATCTCAGGACCACTGGACCACCCAGCGTGTTTCAGCTTCCAAAATGTTGTTGCCGGTTCTCCCCATACTTGGGGATTTAGATACTAAAAACAAAACAAAGCAAAACAAAACAAAACAAAACAACCCTCTTTACTATGTATTAGTGGGATTTGTGGAAGGAACAAAACTAGGTACAGATATTCAGTCTGCCATCTTACCCCAAAGGTCTGGTGTTAATATTTTTAAATGACAAACTGACCATGTTTAAACATTTTTTTAAATTAGAGATTTTTTTCTCTAGAAAAAAGAAATTATCTCTCTTGCTCTGGCAGCCTCTGAGGTCTTGTCCTTAAGACTATAAACACTGTGTGGATTGTACCTCTGATTTGGGGAGCCACGTGTGAAAACCTTAATAATATTTTTTAAACATAAGGTTTCTGAGTGTTTATGAAGCTGCTTGGGATGATACTGTAGAAGAGATATGAAGAAGGCATTTTCTCTTGGTGGATTGCCACAATGTGATTTGTGACCTAGGGTCACAATAAATACTTGTGACTACTTGTTATCTCCAGTACGTGTGACCTTAGGTGGTGGTACTTCATCATCCCAGTCGGAAACTGTGAATTAGCATCGTGGAAACCCCCCCAAGTGACTGTACCTGTACGAGCTTTCCTCCCCCATTTTGGAGAGTTTGCAGCCTATAGGGAAACAAGTTTTAGGTATTGCTCTGAGGAAAATAGGACTCTGTGCTTGAAATATGTGGGAATAGTGACTAAGGAAAAAGCTTCAGTTGTCTAAAGAGGGTTCTATAATGGGCATCGGGGCTCACTAGGACTGAAAATAAACAGAGAAATAGTTTACTTAGAAATGAAACCTTAGCTTGGGGCGCCTGGGTGGCTCCGTTGGTTAAGTGTCCAACTTTGGCTCAGGTCATGATCTTGCAGTTTGTGAGTTTGAGCCCCGTATGGGACTCTGTGCTGTCAACCCAGAGCCTAGAGCCTGCTTCAGATTCTGTCTGTCTGTCTCTCTCTCTCTCTGCCCCTCCCCTGCTTGCTCTCTCTCTCTCTCACAAAAATAAGTAAACATTAAAAAAAAAAAAAGAAATGAAACCTTAGCTTGAAATGGGAAAATGCATTTATTCCTGAAAAGATTTTTCACTGTTCATTTTAAAGTTGTGTCTTGCTGACGCCTTGTCTTTCCCTGACTCCTTTATTGCCACTTTGTCCTTCCTTTGTCCTTTGTCTCTGTCTCTCTCCCACCCAAGCTTTATTTCCCTCTCTGTAATCAATTCCCTGCAATCAGTTAATCAAAAACCTTTTCTGAGCACTGCTATGTGCAGACCCAATGCTAGAAGTTTAGTTTATACACAGGGATAAGGTACAGTCTCTCTCCCCTAACCAAATAATCACCAGATGTGGGGTACGTGTTGTAAAGGAAAACACACTGGTAGGGGGTGGTGGAAGACCTTTACCTTGGAGTGTCAGAGAAGTCTTCAAGGAGAGGGCGACGTTTGAATGGACTGTGGAGGTTACTCGGCAGTTCATCTGGTGGCAAACTGGGCAGGGTGATCCCAAGGAAAGGGAACAGTATATATGAAGACATGGAGATGAAAAATGTATAAAAAATTTGAGAAAGCGCAGGAAGTTAGGTGTGCTGGAGCATAGGACCACGGGGTGGAGGGGGGTAGCTAGAAGGAAATAAGGTTCCTTAGGTTCAATGAAGAGCCATGTTCTGAGGAGACAGAGGGAAGCTCAGGAAACTCAGGGCTGCTGTGTAACCCCTGTGGATCCCAGTGCTCCAGAGATCTGCCTTGGTGAGAAATAGAACATTAGCTGGTCTCTCTGTTGAGATTAGAGTGGTAGCTGATACCTGCTGTCCCCTGCTGCCTTCTCTCAGAGTCTCCCTGTACATTCTTGCCAAGACAACACCTGGTTGGATAGGATGTCCTGGGGAATCTCTTGGACGGTGGACTCCTTCAGGACCAGGCTGTGGAGTCACCTTTGGCTCACACTGCCATCTCTGGTTCAGAGACGTGTCCAGGAAAGCAGGGCCGTAGGTTCCAAGGAAATCTTGGGGCAGAAATAAATTTTCATGACTCATATTCTCAAAAGACATAAGTATGACAGGTATCAAGGGTTTCCTGGATTGTCCACTACAGAGTGGCCAGTATTCATCCATGGGCTAAGAGGAGCTAGCCGATTTAAAAACTGGGGCTTAAACAACAGAAGTTAATTTTCTCACAGTTCTAGAGGCTAGAAGTCCAATATTAAGGTTCCAGCTGATTTGGTTCCTGATGAAGAATGTCTTCCTGGCTTGTAGACGGTCACCTTCTTTCTGTATCCTCACATGGCCTTCCCTCATTGTGCCTGTGTGCGTGTGTGTGTGTGTGTGTGTGTACACATGTGCAGGTTGGAAGAGGATAGGGAGAGAGGAAGAGAGAGAGAGGTAGGGAGTTTGGGAAAGAGTGTATGCAGTCACTAGCTCTCTGGTGTCTCTTCTTTTTTTTATTTTTTATTAAAAAAATTTTTTTTTAATGTTTATTTATTTTTGAGACAGAGAGAGACAGCATGAATGGGGGAGGGTCAGAGAGAGAGGGAGACACAGAATCGGAAGCAGGCTCCAGGCTCTGAGCCACCAGCCCAGAGCCTGACGCGGGGCTCGAACTCATGAACCGTGAGATCGTGACCTGAGGTCGGACGCTCAACCGACTGAGCCACCCAGGCGCCCCACTGGTGTCTCTTCTGATAAGGACACTAATCCTATCTGCTCAGTGCCCCACCCTTATGACCTTACTAACACCAATTACTTCCTTAGAGGATCCGTCTCCAAATATAGCCATTCTAGAGCTTCAACATATGGATTTGGGGGGGGGGGGGAGGGGGAGAGGGTGTGGGTTAGGTGGGGATGCAAGCATTCAGTCCATAATAGATAGTATATACTAAATTATAGTGTTAATTTATTTTTATTAAGAATAACATATTTAATTTTAAAATATGAAGTATGAAGTTTATTTCCTTATAGCCTTTTTTCTATCCCCCTTTTTGTTACATAATTGGGCTCACACCATATATAGTATTTTTTAAAGTTAAAATTAATGTAGCAACATTCAGAAGCCCCAGATGGAATGTGATATAAACATAGGCTTGATGACATGTCTTATCTTGAGGATTTTCTTAGTCCTTCTAGTTAGAAAAGCAAACAGATAAACAAAATAACTAGGAATAACTTTAGAACTCCACAGGAGGTTTAAAGATACAGAAATCCTAAACATGGAGCAAGGTCAGTGGGTTTTTCCTTTGAGTAGGGAAGTGACAGACTCCCAGTGGCTCTTTGAGAGCCCTGCCTGGGGTTAGTGTGGGTGCACAGGGGGAGAGCCTAAAGGCAGGGGACTGGGCCTCAAGCGTCCAGCTTACACTGCCAGGAGCCGTGGGGTAGAGAGGAAGACCAGATGCGATTTGGGAAAACAGCTTTGTGATCTCATTCTCTTGTTTCTAAATACCACTTCATTGTTTCCATCCCCTCCTTCCACCCCCCACCCCTCACTCTCTGTACACTCCACCACCACCACCACCATCAGGAACACACACTCCTTAAACACAAGCAAATAAAATTTATTTTAACCACGAGAGCCATGATTGTTTTGTTTCTTGTTAGTCTATGATCCAAAATAATAAGAAAATGCCCCAGATTCTGCTGTAAGTATTTGCTTTACCCCACACCACTGGCTGTGTGAATGCACGCACACATAAAAGCCACGCGGTGACTGCGCTGCTAACCTGGCCACCTGAGATGCTTTGTAGAAAGCACCCGGCCGCAGCGCCCGGCACCCGAACCCACGCACTTGACTTCCTCCCCTGAGTGTTGACCTGCCCCATCCACGAATCAGTGACTAATGCTTTCTCCGAACTGAGCTCATTTGTGCGGTTTCACGTGCGTGGTGTTTTGAGTCTCTCTCACACACATCCTCTCCTGGTGGATGGTAGGCTCCCTAATCAGGCACCAGGCGAGAAACCTGGGCGGGGCTGGGGTCCCTGCTTGCCCCCAGGCCCACATTAGTGCTCTAGATGGCTATCTTTCGCATGTGCAAATAAGGTCTGCCTCACAAGTCTGCAGCCCAGAACATAGTCTCTTTCACCCTGAACACTGGATCTAGAGATGTGAAGGGAAAAACTTCCTGGGCTACTCCAAGAATTGATGTTACTTTTCTGAAGAAGTGAAAATACTGCATTATGAAGGTATTTTGTTTTTGTTTTTGTTTTTTTGCAGGAGAAAACCTAATGATGAAGTGGTTCCCAAACTGTTACCCCACTCTTACTGCTTCCAAACTTGTTTCTAATAGGCCATCAGATTTTAATGTCGCATGTCTATATCAGTTGGTACATTACAAATCTCATACCTGTACCCTTGCCTGACTTTCTTTACTGAATGGCCCAGAAACAATTAATACTTTTGGAAACACTAAGTATATTTCTGCTTGTAAGTAGAGAAAAAAAAAATAAAGTGAAATAATTTATTAAGAGACAAAAAGTAGTGGGCCAAACCGCTATTCAAGATTTCTTGAATATAAAATCTGAAGAGAGCATAGTGACCAAGGAAGGTCATAGTAGCTAATGTTTATCAAATACTCCCCACGTGCCGGCACTCTACTGGGCATCATCTATCTCAATTTATCCTTACGGTGTCTGTGGGGTCAATGTGTTGTCATTGTCCTTGCCGTAAAGATAAGAAAACTGAGGTTCAGAGAGGTTGTCTTCCTCCTGACCACGCAGCTAGTAAGCCATGAAGCCGGAGTCTGACCCTGAGGGTCCATGTCCTTCTTAACCCTCAAACTCATGCTGCTCCTAGCCATGCTGTTGACTGAATTGTTAAATAAGCAGCACACTTACAGCGTGATGTTTAAAATGCACCTGGGAAGTTGTTCAGTAGTCGCTGCAACCATGGTTGCAGCGTTTGGCACTGGGAGATCTCTGGCCAGGGTCCCCTCAACCACTGCCTGTGCACTCTGGGCCAGGACCCTACCTCAGTTGCCTCCTAAAAGAACTTGATTTTAGATTTCATCATTCGTTAGAACTCAGCAGGCTGTGGTCCCTTTCCGAACCAACCCCTCATCTACTGGTATGCATGGTAGGTGTCACGGAAGGACACTGGCAAGAGCAGCAGGCTCCACTAGCGATTGGGGAGGGCCATGTACCTTCTGTTTCCTCACCTGTAAGACAGGGGGCTTCTTTCACTCCCCAGGTTGCTCCTTCCGGTCATACCCATCTCAGAACTCAACAGAACTTTGTATGATGCTGCCTGCCAGCACGTGAAACATAGCCTAAGTGAAAAAGTACAAGAACACGCTAAAAGACAGAGAGTAGAATCACAACTGGGCCCTTCTTCTATGTCTGCAAAAATAACAAAACAAAGCATCAGAAATAGCAGGGGCGCCTGGGTGGCTCAGTTGGTTGAGCGTCTGACTTCAGTTTAGGTCATGATCTCGCAGTTTGTGAGTTCGAGCCCCGCGTCGGGCTCTGTGCTGACAGCTCGGAGCCTGGAGCCTGCTTTGGATTCTGTGTTTCCTCCTCTGTCTGTCTCTCCCTCCCATGCTCATGCTCTCTCTGTGTCTGTCAATAATAAATGAAGGTTAAAAAAATTTTTTTTAATTTATAAAAAAAACACAAAAGAAATAGCAGAAGTGCTGGTGGAGGCCAAGAGAGTTTGGCAGGTAGTTGCAGAAAGTGCTGAGGGACGCAGAACTCAGCAGAGAGTACAGAGGTCACTCTTTCAGGCTGGAAGAGCCCCAAGGACAGGAAGCGCACCTTACCCTGTTTTCTATCCAGCACCTTAGAAAGGACCTGTCACATGGCTGGCTGTCAGTTACGCTTTGCTGAGCGACTGACTGGGAAAGGAACCAGAATAGATCAGGCTCCAATAAGGAGATGGACATAGTTCTAGAGAACACAAATCAGAGCAGCTTGTGGAAGTGTGATACCAGTTGTAGAGAATGAAGCCGATCAAACAGATTGTCAGAGCACAGACTCCAGACAAGTGGAATGGAAGGGTGGAAGGAGCGCCTGCCTGGGGGGCCAGCACACTGCACACTTAGTCCATTCGGCCTCCCTCTGTCTTCCTTCCATCCACCCACCAGGCAGTAGCTATGGAAGCTATTGGGTGACAGGGGTCAGGCTCCAGCATACAGTGGAGAATAAAATAGGTATGGTCCCTACCTCATGAACTATGGAGATGATTAGGGAAGGTCATTGTTAATGGCAAGAATATGCGCTTTTATGTATTTATTTATTATTACCATTTTTAATGTTTACTTATTTTTGAGAAAGAGAAAGCGCGAGCTGGGGAGGGGCAGAGAGAGAGGGGGACAGAGGATCTGAGGCAGGCTCTGTGCTGTAGCGCAGAGCCCGATGTGGGGTTGGAACTCAGGAACCACGAGATCATGACCTGAGCTGAAGTTGGATACTTAACCGACTGAGCCACCCAGGTGCCCCTGTGTTTTTATGATTAGTGCTACCAGAACCCAGGCTTCTTACAAGCTATGCGACGGCAGGCAAGTCACTGAAACCCTCTGAATTTGCTCGTCTGAAAAATGGAAATAAATGCCTCCCTGGAAGGGCATTTCTTAAGAATTAGAAATAATATTATATGTCAATAGTGGCTGTGGTTTTCTTTGAGTTTATGTATGTGTGTATATGGGGGAGGGTTCTCTCCCCACCCACCTCCCTGCTGCTTTCAAGAAAATAAGCACTTCCTGAATATTATGGAGAACAACATTTTGGTTTTATTGTTTTGATGATGATTTATTCTGTTAAATTTTTTCCTGCTCCTCACAAGCTGACAGAAAATGCTAGATATCGTAAGGTACAACACCTTAAAATCCTGATGCCAAAAATCATTAGAAACATTCAAAAGTAAATAAAATAGTAAATTCAAGCAGGAAATTGATAATTGTTGTTCCATGGAGGACCATTTTAAATTAAACATGCCAGATGTGATCATTATAAGAATAGTTCTCTGGGGATACCTGGATGGCTCAGTCTGTTAAACGTCCAACTTTGGCTCAGGTCATGATCTTGTAGTTCTTAGGTTCAAGCCCTGCGCACGGCTCTGTGCTGACAGCCCAGAGCCTAGAGCTTGCCTCAGATTCTGTGTCTCCCTCTCTCTGCCCCGCCCCTCCTGCCCCCTTCGTGCTCTGTCTCTTTCTTTCTTAAAAAAATAAATAAACATTAAAAAAAAAAAAAAAGGAATAGTTCTCTGTATGGTGCAGTCTTAAGTTCCTAAAGTCATAAAGAAACTTCAGTTATGGTCTAAAATAAACAATAGCAACCAAACAAACCCTATCCATTTTTCCATTTTTTTCTCCAAGTTCTATTTGAAGTCAGAGGAAAATCACTTTTTGCTTTCTTGCACTGCAGTAACTCGGGTGGAAGCCATTTTTCAGACCCTTAAATGTGCTCACAGAATGTTGGGAAGGAGGCACAAAAGACTGGGTTCCAGTCCTGGCCCTGTCACTCCCTCGCTCTGTGAACTCTGTCTGTGCTTCAGTTTCCTCATCTGGAAAAAAGAGAATAATGATACCTGCCTCACAGCTTGCTTCAGGGTTAAATGAGGTGATAAACCTTATTTTCTCAATTTTAAAACACCATCAAGTTTGAGACACACTAAATTTTCAGGTGGAAAAAACCATCACCTTAAGTCTACATGTTGATTGTAAGACATCCAAGTTTCAGGAAATCAAAATGAAAAGAAAAAATCAGAGTCAAATTGAGGAAATACAGTAAAAAGGAGTACCTGGCCATTAGGGGGATTCTAGATAAGGGTGGGGCTGTCTCACTGCCACGATGTCCTGTCCGAGGGTGGAGTAGCTGCAGCGTGTTGTGCGGGGACCTCCCTGTCCAGCAGTCTGAAACGGGGCCGTCTTTGCAGCATTTCTCTGGATGCCTCCTCCCAACCCCCAATCACATGCCAAGCCTGGTGTGGATCAGTTTGGACACATGATGGTTTCCTTCCTATGTGGAAGTTCCACCTTGTAAAGATCAGAAAATGCTTCAGCATTGTCTTCTGGACCAAAGAGGATACTCTCTCCCTGTATGAGTTTCTTTGACACAGACCTAGTGCCTCCCAGCCATTTTCATGTCACTGCACAGCCAGAAAATGATAATATTTGTATAGTACTCCAGGGTAAGGGAGGGACAGTCAGGCCAAGAGGCCAAAATCTTCACCATCTGGAACCCATTCTGGGCATTTAGCATGGCCCACCTCCTCTAGTTGGTTTCCCCCTGAAAAAGAAGGTGGAGGGGGAGGAGGAAAAGAAAAAGAGACAAGAAGGAAACCCTGGTAATGTTCACTGTTCTTTGCTGGAGAATTTTGAGGGCATTTTAGTGTTTCAAAGCATTTTTGCAATAATTGTCTTGTATAATGGTCTTGTATCTTGATCAACATACCCTTGGGCCTATGGATACCATAAACAAGAAAGTTTCCATACCTGTATGTGTGTCAGAACAACTAGGGAATCTTGTTACTGGTATAAATGTATATTTCCTAGTAGCCCAAGGCCTGAGAATCTGAATTGTAAGAAGTATACTCCAGGTGATTCTTCATGTGCCCACAGATCTAGGAACCACTGCCCTAAGGCCCTTGGAGAGTTTCACCTGGCACTATACTTTTTATGTCCTGCCTTATTCATATCCTTTCTTACCCTGTAAAGGTAGCCTTTCTGATGCAGTGGTCAAAACCTAGTCACATAGTAAGTTCCCTTGCATATGTGCTTAGTCCTGCCCCTGGTATATGAGGACACTACAATGAGCAGGGAATCTGCTTATCTGCTGGCCCAGAAACCCATCCTCCCAGGCTTGCAATTTTTAAAGAACAGTGTGTCAGTTTGGTTTGGGGGCTGCTTGCATCAGAATCACCTAGGAGCTCATTAGAAAAACACTCTGAATCAGACTATCAAATTTTGAACTAATAATCTGCATTTTAAATCAGCACAAGGGTAATTTTTTCTTTAACGTTTATTTATTTTTGAGACAGAGAGAGACAGAGTATGAATGGGGGAGGGTCAGAGAGAGGGAGACACAGAATCCAAAACAGGCTCCAGGCTCTGAGCTGTCAGCACAGAGCCTGACGCGGGGCTCGAACTCACAGACCGCGAGATCATGACCTGAGTCGAAGTCGGACGCCTAACTCACTGAGCCACCCAGGCGCCCCAGCACAAGGGTAATTTTTAATGCACGTTCAGATTTGGGACCTACTGCCTGTGGGTAATTTAATAATCCCATTGATCTCTGAGAGGTTAATTTCCAGGTAAATAAAGAGATTGTTACCTCCATCAAAGGCAGACCTTTTAACCATCCAAACACACAGCTAGCCCCTTCAAGTAACCAGCCTCCTTGCTTCTAGTACCATTATTGGGGTGGTAACCAGGGAAGGATGTTAAGGTCCAAGGAGCCAATGGTATTCTTAAAAGCTTGATATGATGGCTTGTATACGCATAAGATTCAACACATCCTGCCCTTGTTTGAGTTTAATCTGGCAGTTGGGATGTTTTCTCTCTGGCTGTTACGGGTCTCCCAATCCAAGTGGACCTTTCAGAGGAAGCAGTTGTAACTTAGGGTCCACAAGCCCCTGAAATTGCATGCAAAATCTTATATAAAAAAATATATTTTTCTAGGAGAGGGTCCAGAACTAGTGCCAGATTCTTAAAGGCATGGTTAGCCCAGAAAGGGGAAAGATTAAGGATTCAAACAGAGGAATTTTTAACGGTTAGAACTGGGGAGAATTGTAAACAAAGGCTCATGTCCTGGTAAGGATTTCTGAACGTGAGCACTCCGAGCCAACAACAAACCGTGACCTTCAGCATTTCTCAAAACTTACCTAGTTTGTCTCCTCGTTCCTTCCTGCCTCACTCCTTCTTTTAGGCTTGTATCTCTCTGGTTTTCTTCCCCAGTGTTCTTTTTTCTTTCTTGAACTCTCTGCCCTGTCTGGATCTTGTGCCATCCCTCCTCCTGTCCATTCCTTCTCTCCTCCTCTCCCTTGCTGCCCTAATTAGGAAGAGAGCATATGCTCTTTTATTTGTTCTACCTATAGAATAACATTTCATGTTGGTGGTTCTTGGTTTTAAAACTAGATGAATTGAATACTTAAGATTTCTTTGGAAGGGGGAGAAAATTATACCTTAGGTACCTGAATTCCTGGCTTTTTGGATCCGGCCTTTGATATATTGAAGGTTTTCTGTGGGCAGAAGTACTTACTCATCCTTGGCTGGAGGAGGGCAGGAGCAGACATGCCGCAGGCCTTCCTCTTGTTCTGAGTTGAAGAGTGATTGACCAGAATCCTGGGTACTCCCGCCCAGCTCCCACTAGTGATTATTTTCATTTGTTGGCTTTGACTGTGGAAGGCAGAGAAGCAACCTTTAGACTGAGGAGGCCATGGGAACACAGTCAAGGCTGCAGAAGGAAGTGAGAGCTAACACTGTCCAGCTCTACCCTTGTGTCTGCATTGGCTCTGTGAGCAGGAGGGGGTTTGGCCTGCTGGGCTCCCTGGCCAGTTCTGGGGATAAATGCCTGAAGCATGAAATCACTGGCTTGGGAGGGCTCTTTCACACTGACGGGGCCTGCCTGCCTCAACCCTGAACAGCTGGGAGTTCCAAGGAAGTGGAGGGTGACACCCTGAGGGATGGGCTAGTATGTGTGTCCTGCCTGTGCCCCCAGCTCCTCTCCTGCACACGGAAGTGTCCTCTGGCTGTGGGGAGTGGGCAGAATACCCTGCGTGGTTCTGTAGAAGAGCTAATAATGGCACTTCCTAGCTCAGGCATTTGGGGGGCACCTGCTGGATTGCGGTGGGTCTGTGAGAGACAAAGTCAGGGAGACGTGCCCTCATGTCGCTCACATTCGGGTGGGGAATGAGGCGACCACCTATATAGACACAGAACCGGACAGACGGTCCCAGGCTGAGGGTAGGTGGTGCAGAGAGGACCAGCTGAGAGCCGGGGTCTGTGGCTGGGCCTGGCTTTGTGGCCTGGGGAGCCTCTGAACACTGGCTGGAGGGGAGTGTGGGGTTTGCCACGGGAGCAGTTGGCAGGAAGGTGCTGCCTCCTGGGGGCTGGCAGTAGATGAAGGCCTAAATCAGACATCTGAAGATTATAGAATGGGGCCCTGTGTGAGCCTCCCCTTTACCCTCACTCTGGCCCCGGTGAGGCCAGTGCTAGAAGTTGCTGAGCTTGTGGCAGAAGTGGCCCCAGGCCTGCTTACCATCTAATTTATTTGTCACTCCAGTCACAGATCTTAACGCTCACTGGGGGCTGGGCCATGCGTGTTCATCTTCAGAGACTGTTTCCGAAGACATAGTGAGCCCTCTGGCACGGTGTTGGCCCAACCCCAGCACACAGGTGCTCGGGCCAGCACCGGGCAACGGAACAGCCCCTGGAATTCATTGCACTTGCCAGTGGATTTCTAGGCCCTGTAGAGAGTTGACAAGTGGCTGTAACTGCTGGCCCAATTTGAAACACCGCATCATATTTACAACAGTTGTCAGAGCCGTGGCTTTCGAATCAGACCCGGTGTTCAGAGTCCAGCTAGCCTATAATTTGTGGCATGGACTTTCTGACTGCCTGCCTCATTTCTGAAGAGCAGGTCACAATGCCTACCTTGCTGGATTGTCAAAGCATAAAATACGATAACGTACGAGTGTCGTAGCTGGCGCAAAGTGGTAAGAGGTCCGGTGTGGTAGCTGGAACCAAGTGGGTGCTCAATACGTTATTATCACTATCATTGTTTTTCCTGGACACGTATGTCCCTGGGGGTCCCTGGGTTATATTCCACGACTCCAAGCTTCTCTAGCTTCAAGATCTGGGGATCTTGTCAAAATGAAGATTCTGATTCTGTAGGGGTGGGGGTGGGGAGGGGAGAGGAGAGAGCTGAGATTCTGCATTTGTAACAGGCTCCAACCTAGTCCTGCCTAGAGGAGTGTCCTCTTTCCTCCCTTGTCTTTGCTCTCTGCCCTATCGTGCCTCCCCTGCCACCCAGGTCAGCTGGTCATCAGAACACTTCCTGGGCTCTACTGAAAAATACTCTCAGGCAACAGGTGTGAGCTGGGACCGGCCCAGGCAGGATATATGGTTGCCCCTTCCCACTGAGCACCCCCAGTTGTTGCATCCATCTGGGGATGAGGAGAGGATCCTGAGAGAGGAGGGAACTTGTCCCTGATTTTGAGGAGCTCCTAATCTGTTGGGGGGACTGTATGAACACACCTTACTGTCCCTGCAGAAAGGCATGCAAAGGCTTACAAAGGAACACGCAGACCAAGAAACCTGCCATCAAGGAACACACTCAAACCAAACTGCATCCTCTCTGGGGCTTCAGCAACCTGGGAGGTGGCAGGTGCCCTGCCCTGCTTGCCCTTCTCAGAGACAGAAGACTGAGGGGCTGAGAGGAGAGCATCCCTGGCAGCCGCCCTGGAGGGAGGTGTGTACACAGCATGGGCACTAGCCCAGGGCAGCCCTGGGTAAAGGCATATCCGTTTAAGGCCAGTTCTCATTAAGTGGGACCTGTGTCAACTGCTCCCAGGCCTGGGGTCATAGTGACTGTGAGGTTCTCGAAAGTGGGATCATGTGCTAAAAGCAAGGCTGGGATAACAGTGCCCTTGACTTTACTGTAGTTTTGGGTGGGAGCTGGATATGGGTGTTATTGAGAAACTGCATTCTGTGCATCTTGACAGCTTTGCCTCAAATCCCCGCCCCCATCCCCCATCCTACTCCCCACCGCTGGCGAATAAAACTCCATAGGTTCTCGATGTCAGCAAAGGGAGCCCTGATTTCTGCCGAAGCTCCTGAGAATATGGTGCTTTCTCCTAAAATCTGCCCACAGGAATGGCGATGAGATGGCTCACTGAGTGGCTCCACTCGGCAAGAGCTGAGCTCCCATACCTTTGCCAGAGGCGTCCACCACTAGGAATAGTTGTTCGTACCTGGGGCTTTGCCCCTCACTTTCTGAAAAGCTGCAGCCAGGAAGCTCCCTTTATTCTCTATTTCTGCATCTGCAAAGCAGAGAGGAGCCCAGGCCAGAAACAGGGATACAATGATGGTCCCTGCAGGGGGCACTGTGGAAACAAGTGACTTGTTTATGTTTTATTGAGGTTAAACATATGTGACATAAAATTTGCCATTTCAACCATTTTTTAAATGTACAATCCAGTGGCATTTATTACATTCCTCACGTTGTGCAACCATGATGACTTTCTGCTTCTAAGAAACTATGTCTATTAAGCAATAACTACCCATCCCTCCCCCACAGCCCCTGGTGACCTCTATTCTATTTTCTGTCTTTATGAATTTGCCTGTTCTAGATGTTTTGTGTAACTGGAACCTTACCATATTTGTCCTTTTGTATTTTTTTCACTTAGCATAATGTTTTTGAGGTTCACCCATGTCGCAGTATGTGTCAGTATTTCATTCCTTTGTATGGTTGAATAATATTATGTTGTATGGACATACCACATTCTGTTTATCCATTCATCTGTTGGTGAGCATTTGGGTTGTTTCCATTGTTAATTATTAATATTTTATGGGTTTTGTATGTTTCCTGGGTCTAGACACTGGAGACACACCAGGAAATAAGACAGCATGGTTCTTGCCCCCACCTGGTAGGTAGCCAGGCAGGGACAACAGAGAGACGAGTGCTGTCACAGGACCTGTGAGGACCTACCGGGCACACTGGATGGGGGCTTGGCCACACTGGGTTCTGGTCTTGCCTGACCAGCCGTTAACTGTGCGGGGTTCTTTTTCAGGCTTCAGTCTTCCCATCTGTAAAATGGATTTGAGGCTAAAGGCCTCTGTGGCACTATCATTTCATGGTCCTATGATGCTGAATCTTCTGCTATGGAATTCTAAGAGAACATTTGCTTCCCTTCTTTTTTGGGTAGGGCGTGTGGTGGGAAAGAGGTACCTATGGCTGTAGAAGTGGGGACAGGAAGGGGCGTCTGGGAATTTGAGTATTTCCAGCAGAGTGCCTGGCAGGAGGGTGGGCTTGCTGACACAACTGTGATTGTCTTGCTGACAACCCCCTGCGGGAGGCCACTTAACCTCTTACCCCCCACCCTCCTTCTTAGTTGCCTGCCCCAGAGGGTGTCCAGGCAAGACTAGGGAAGGTCAGAACTCTTGACGGCCAAAGGGGCTAGAGTTGTGTAGGAACAGCCCATTTGGGGGGACTACCAGTTGGGTTAGGATTATTTTGGGGCCTCTGGGCCTGGAGTTTAAGCAGGATGGGACTTGGGATGTCAGAGGCCAGGACGGCCAGAAGGAGTAAGTGGTGGCTGGGTGGAACCCACAGCCAGGGTGGAGATTTCCTGTCCAAACAGCCACTTATCCTGGCGGGAGAGTGCATTCCTTTACCCTAGGAGATAAGAAGGCCCGATTTTCCTCTCAGGGTTCCTTTGAGCTGCGAGCAGCCACTGGAGACTCTGTAGCCCCCTCAGTGGGGGCCCCAGCCTGACCAGCTCATGCTCCTGGCTCCCCTCCCAGGCTCCCTGCATCCTTGAGTGAGCACTGACCCCAGCAGTGGCAGCCAAGGGTTGAATCTAGCCTCCTCTGTGCTTTGGTTTCTTTACCTGAAAAATGCACCTATCTTGTAGGATCGTTCTGAGCTAATATACTTAAAGGGCTTAGAATAGTGACTGGGATAAAGCCTTACTCAGGGTGTGTGGCAATTGCTAGTCTTATCCCAAGATACCTCTTTGTTTCCTGGGCCCAGGAAAAGTTCCCACCAAAGTCAGGCCCTTTCATGTTCTGGGGCATTTGACAGTTCTTTTCTCTGTAGGCATCTCCAGGCAAAAATTTCTTATCTCAGCTGGCTGACCCCAAGGCAAGAAAAGATTCATTAAGCATTTAAAATAGAGTCCATTTCAGCAGACTGAACAATTTCTTGGGTATTAGAAGTCATTCTTTGTCAAGACAAGGTTCTTCCTCCCTTTCACAAGTGAGGACTCCTTTGCTCAGAAAGAATCTCTGAACAGTCCATCCTAGATTGTAGGGATTGTAAGGGTTGGCAGGAGCCTCTCTTGTTATGGGAAACTTTCAGCCACCCCCTTGAAGAGGGCACCCCTAACCTCTCCCCGCAGACCCTTCATCCCTTGGGTTGCCCAGCCTTGGGGGCTTTCCGGCACTGTTCCCGCCAGCCAGTTGTCCTTCAGGGTGGAGGCCATCCCCAGGGGCCTCGAGGCTCCAGACTGCTCCTCCCTGTGCCCTCTGGGCAGGCACAGCCCCACTTCAGACTTCCCTTCTGGCCGCTGCTGGAATGCCCAGCCCTCCCTCTGTGTATTTTCTCTCTGGGTGGGGGCCTGGGAGCTGGAAACCCTGCTCACATCCTCTCCCCACCCTCTCTTTGGAGGACCAAACTCCAAAGAGGCCAAAGCCAGAGAGGAGACTGTGGTGTGGGGAAGGCTAGCAGCTCGCTGCCCAGAACTCCCGTGGGGAAGGAAAGCTGTGCTGTGGGTGGGCATCTTGGGAGCCTCTTCCAAACCTATCATCATTTCCCTTCTGTCTCTCCAGTCTGTGGTCAACACAGCCCCAACCAATACAGCCTGACCCAGTTCAAGTTCAGAGCACTTCTGTGGAGTACCTGTAATGGACTGAGATTGTTATGACCCAGTTTAATGAGATAGCCCTGCAGACTGGGGCTCGGTACTCTGTGGGCTCCGGGCTGGACTCCAAGCTAGGGCCACAGTTCTGCTTCCAGCTCTCATGCTTTGCATAGCTGGTTTGCATCTCTGAGCTCAGCTGTCAAAATGGGTCCACGGATTAGACCATGAAGGTTCGTTATCTGCACTAGTGGAGGGCACCCAAGATGCTGTAATAACCAACAGGAGACCTAGTAGCAGTACTTGTAATCCATAATTGCTTTGTTTCCTTAACATATTCAGGAATGTGACGGCAAGCTGATGTCACAGTTCTGTAGCACATGTTGTATCACCACCACAGGGAAGGGAGGGGGCATCAGGGAGGTAGGGGGTGGTGCTGTGATGTTCTAAAAGCTAGTTTGGGATTTTAGGTCTGCTGCTGGAAATCAGTGGTATAATTGGACTCTGGGTACTGAGTGTTAAGAATGAGCTTCTGGGGGGCGCCTGGGTGGCTTAGCTTGTTAAGCGTCCGACTTCGGCTCAGGTCATGATCTCACGGTTCATGAGTTTGAGCTCCACATCAGATTCTCCGCTATTAGCACAGAGCCTGCTTCAGATCTTCTGTCCCCCCTGCCCCCACGGCTTCTCCGCCCCTCCCCTGCTCATGCTTTCTCTCTCAAAAATAAACATTAAAAAAAAAAAAAGAGTGGGCTTCTGGCTGGGCCACTTTCAGAATTAGAAGGGATCTAAAACATCACCTGGTAGGCTCTGCACCTGCACCTGGGTGTGTGGTCTGCATCACCTGGGCGCTCAGTAAGGGTGCGGAACCTTGGGCTCGTCCCAGAGTGACAGTCAGAATTTGTATTTCAAAGGGAAAAAGGACTCACTCACTGTCCCCCAGGAACCAGGGCACCAACCCCTGTATCTAGACTCTTGGTTCTCTTCTCCCAAATCCATGCTCTTTGGGCCCAAGTTGACTGCCCCGCCCCTTTGCAGCTCCCGGGAGCTAACACCACAGCCCAGATGAGGAAAAACTCCACTGGCCAGTGCAAGCAGGCAGAGGCATGCAGGTTGAACTGCCCATCTTTGTCCACCTTGGACTGTCTGGGGTTGGGCAGTGTCTGAGTAAATTGGGGGGCTGCTTGGGCAAGAACTCTGTGGGGCACTTAGTAGCAGGATGGGGCCCTGGACACTCTCTTTCTTCCCTTTTTCACTGACCTATCTTTGTGAGGCTATTTCAGACCTGTTCTCTCCCTTAAGCTGCAGATCTCTCCCCACAGGGTGACAACCTAGAGTGGTCACAACAGCCCCGGAGGTTGGGCGGACCCTCAGGCCACCATTCCAGCACCACCATCAGGGAGGGCCTGAGGGGAGGGGTGTGTGTGCAGCATGATGCTGGGCTCCTGGGAGAGGCACCCAATTCGTGTTTCCCCTACTGCAGGCCTACTGTACTTCCTCCTCGACTGGGAGCCTCTGCTGGCCCCTCTCCTCGTGGCCTTGTCCCCATCCCTCCCCCACTCCTCCACCACGTTGTTTTGGTGTGTGTCCCTTCCCAGAACCTCGGCCTCTCCTTTCCTTTTCCTTGCAGAGTTGCTCTTCCTGTGATCCCTCAGGCCCCAGCCCGCCCTCTGGGGCCCTCCCTGCCTTCCTCTCTCCCAGGCCCTTCCTCCGCTCTTTCTATTCCTGGTTGGACCAACCTCTCCCATTGTCCATTCCCAGGAAAGGGCTGTCTTGCTGGTCGGGGTTGGGGGCGGAGTGAGGGACCTGAGCCAAGAAGAAAGCCGGTGCCGGTGCCGGAAGCCCCTGCCTCCCCCACACCCCCCCAGCTCTACTCACAGCAAGGTGCCCCCCACCCCTGCCCCATTGCCAGTGTCATTTTTAGAAATCTCACTTTCTAAGTTAGTCAGCAGCAGCAATCTGACACCCACATGTGGGGGCTGATGACTTCCCGACTGCCTCTTCTAATTTCAGCAGACCCCAGAGGTGGGGCCGGCAGGAGTGGGGGAGCGACAGGTGCCACAGGAAGCTTCCCAGCAGCCACCTGACCAGAGGGCTTGGGAGCTGCGGTTTGTCACAACTTGTGACCAGGGCAGACAGCCTTGGGCCAGGGCAAGGTGGCTGGGTTCCCATGAGTACTCCTTGGGAGCAGACAGCAGACCCTGAAGAATCAGGGCCCACTCATGGCAACCAGAGGAGCTGTGTTACCAGATTCTGGGAAGAAAGGCCAGGGCTTTCTGTAGATGACCTTCAAGCATCTTCCCTCTGCCCGTTCCTGCCTGGACTTTGTCTTGATTTATTTTCTCCCTCTATGTCTCCCCACTCCACCCCCATTCTGTTTTTGTTGTTCCTAAAAGCACATAGCTCAAATGGGGCCAAAGTATTTTTGGTAAATACAGAAACAGATGTTCGGGTCAAACCCAGATACATTCACATGTGGCAGGTGCAGGCACTGAGCATCCCGGGCCTTTCAGAGTTGGAAGATGTCAGCTGAGAATGCCCCAGATTGGCTCCCTGTTTAACCAGCAGAGGAACTGAGAGGTTTACAGGGGCAAAAACACAAGCCTTAGAGATCTCTGGGGAAACAGCTCGGGATGAATTACAGAGAGACAGTATGGTAGATGGAAAACTTTGAATTCAGACAGATCTGGGTCCAAGCTAGGCTCTGCCTTCTTCTAGCTATTCAAGCCTCAGCCAGTCATATACCCCTTGGTACATGTGGCATTCCACAGGGGAGACCCTCTGTTAGCCCCCTGCAGATGGAGAGAGGGAGATCCTGTGATCTTTGGGGGGGTGGGTTTCAGGGGTTGATGAGAATCTATGCTGTATGCCTTAGCACTATCCCCCTGGGGAAAAGATGTCCCCAGAAGAGTTTGTCCCACAGACCACAGGCCTGCCCAGGACCAAAGCTGGCTCCCTCTTGGTGGGGAGGGCAGTGCTGGGGATCTGGGAACTGGTCTCCTACAGGAGAGGCAATAGCTGTAATACAGGCAGGTCTGGCTGTGTGACCTTGGACAAGATTCTGTGCCTTCCTGAGCCAACTGTCCTTATATCTGATCTTGCAGGGTAGTTATGGGAATCGGGGATGACATTGTAGAGGACTTACTTCCCAGTAATTGGTGCATAGGAGGTGCTCAGTAAAGGGCTGCACGTCAGTGTGTTCAGAAGAGAGGTTGCCCTGTGATGTCCTTGAAGATGGAACCTGCACAATCCTGTGCACAGAGAGACTCCTCACTGCCTGGCAAGGACTGCGGTATGAAACTTTGCCGGCTGTGTCACCTGGGGCTGCTGCCACTGCGAGGCAGGGCATGGTAGCAGTCAGGACATGGGACGCTGTAGGGGTGCACGGCCTGGTGGAAGTCTCAGGTGCAGAAGCAGCCCTAGTGTGGAAGTCCTGAACTTCGGGGTACATGTCCCTCAAAGAGACTTCAAAGGCCTGGGAACCTCCAAATGATGTGTAAAATGTGCTGTCCGTGGGGACAGCTTTCAACAGATTCTCAAATGGGGCCAAAACTAGCCAAATTAAGAACCTTTGTTCTGGATGTCAGTACATCAGGCTTGAGGACGCACTGTAAGAGGACATGGCAGGTGGGGTCCTCTCAGCCCTGTGCCCTGGATATGACCAGCTGATCTCACCCCATGCCTCAGCCAGCAAGTACAAGCCAGGCAGGGACATCAGTGCCTGAACTGGGCACCCACCCTGCCATAAGCTTGAGGTTCAGCTTGACTTGGCTTGGGGTGTGGGATAGAGACTGGGTCCCCAGAAGTTGGGGTGGGGACCAGTAGGGCCAAACCTCGTTGGGGGCTGGCTCAGGACTGGGGGCCTGAGGTGGTGAGGTTGTAAGGGGGTGGGAGTCATAAGGGCCTGGGAAGGTAAAGGCAGAGGAAATGAAGCAGGTCCATTATGCAAACTTCTGGAGCTCCTTCTCATCCATTGGAAAGTGGCACTTGTGCCTGAGGTCTGTCCCTGCCTGAGTGGGCTTGACCAAATAGTCATCAAATGATCTCTCTGGGCCTTGGATTCTAGTCTGAGGGTGATCACTGCAGGATCTTACCTCAGAGCCTTATTTGGAGACCTCAGGCGTGTCTCATGGAGGTGTGGCTGAGTTAATTTTAGTTTATTCGCAGGTGGGATCTGCTCAGCCCTGTGCTCTCTCTTTCATTTCCTTCCTTCCTTCCTTCCTTCCTTCCTTCCTTCCTTCCTTCCTTCCTTCCTCTCCCTCCCCGCCCTCCTCTCCCTCCCTTCTTTCCTCTTTCTTTCTTTCTTTCTTTCTTTCTTTCTTTCTTTCTTCCTTTCTTTTTCTTTTTTTATCTGCCCCATCTTTTATTTTTTCTCATAAATCACTGAAATCATTTCTAGAAGCAGATAGAGTATAAATAGAAAAGAAGAAAGAAAGAAAGAAAGAAAGGATACTTGTTTACAAAGAAGTTGTCTAGAGAAGGTAGGCTTTCAGTCCTGGGATGTTTTGTTTGTTTTTCTGAAAGATATAGTTGGTTTTTTGGTAAGTCGATTTTAACTTGTGAAAGACAATGTGGAACACTTGTAAAAAGAAAAGAGAAATTGCTCATAATTGCATTATATAGATATCCATAGTTAGTATGTTGTGTGTTTCCTTCTAGTCTTTTCTTACACGTGTATATTGAAACTCTTTTGGTATTTGTACTATAAATGATATCCAGGTTTCTTGCTTCACCATGTATCGTACATAACATGGACAATTTTCTGTGGTGCTAAAAGCCCTTTATAAACATTTAAAATACTTCAGTTCCCCATAGTTAGGCATTTAGACTCCCCATTTTACATCATTATAAGTAAAGCATTGAAATGTTTCTGTCCATAAAGTTCTTTTCAAAGTTAAGATGATTTCCTTGAGAAAGATTCAGAAGCACATCTGAAGGGAGAGGGCTGTCTCAGCAGCATGTCGGCGTGAGCATGTGCTGGGGAATGCGTGGGGCCGCATCTGTCATAGGCCCTGCAGAGACAGGGGATGAGGCAGGCCTCCTCACAGACCCCCATGAGAGCCAAGTGTCTTAGGCTCTCAATCTGTGGTTCTTGGTGGGGTGGAGGGAGAGAAGACTCATCCATGGGGCCTGGGCAAAGCCTTCATATACCCCTCTCTGACTGAGCTCCCATGGGCCTCCTCTGCAGGGATCAGTGAAGCCTGATGAGGTGTTTCTGTCCTGCACGGCTGGCCCGCCCAGCATGCCCACAGCCCTGCATTCAGATGGGCCTTCAGACCTGTGCAGCATTCCAGCTTGGCTGAACTCTGTTCCAAGGCAGGCTGGGCTTGGTGTTCACCTCAGAAAGGCTAGTCAGTGGGGTCAGCCAGCGGATAAACTAAAGTTAACTCAGCCATTATTGCTTTTTTGTTAATGAGGGGAAGACCAGCTGTGAAGATGCCAAACCATTCAGAAATGTTGCACAGTACTTGGGATTTAATGTCTCAGGACAAATTCCGCATTCAGGCAGAAGAAAGCAATCGACAGTGATTTTAAGTCCTGACCGGACTCCCAAGGGTCCCTTGTGCTTCACTGAGCTTTCATTTTATTATTTTTTTAAAAAATATTTTTCCTATTAAGTTATGAATCTTGGAAGCTGTGAAAAGCGCTGATGATCTCACTGGGCTCATGAGTGAGCAGGAGCTCTTTTGTGGATTGAGGCCCAGGGGGAAGCTAAGCCCTGAGGTAGGTGGAGGACAGTCGGGCAGGAAATTCTGTCACCACAGCTCCAGGGGTCGGCTGGAGTGGTGGCTAGACGCCCATCCTATGTGGTTGTGGGGGTTGAGGGAAGGAGGGCAGGACTGGCTTCTCTTAGGCTATAGTTAACAGGAACAAACTAACTCATTCTCAGAGATGAGATTCAAAAGCAGAGGCTGGATATCCTGGATGTTCCTGAGCCTAAGAATACTTGATCTGGATCTTAAACTTCCACAGCCCACTAACATGTCACAGATGCTCTTCAAAGTGACCTCCTTTGACAAAGAAACAAAATAGGCTTAAAACCACCTGAAAAATTTTATTGAAGTCAGTGTACAAATGTTTAAAATGCTTTGAAGAACTTGGATCTGAGATGTTCTTGCTAAAAAGCAGCCTATGAACAAGTCAAAGTGAAAGCATGGATTCGAGATGTGCCCATAGCCAAGATCTAAGAGAAAGATTCTTCTTAATGTGACCCATATTTGCCACCTACCTCTTGTGTGACAGGCACAGTGCTTGACTCTTGAGGGCAGACATTTGGATTTCTCGCCCCAAGGAGTCTAGTTGGGGTAAGATCTAATATGGCCAGTCACAGTACGAGGGCACTTAGGAGGAATTGATTCTGATCAGGAGTTGATGTAAAAGCCAAAGGAAGTAGCATTAGAGATGGGCTTTAAAAGTGAGCATGGCGGGGCGCCTGGGTGGCTCAGTCAGTTAAGCGTCCAACTTCGTCTCAGGTCATGATCTTGCGGTTTGTGAGCTCGAGCCGCGCATCGGGCTCTGTGCTGACAGCTCAGAGCCTGGAGCCTGCTTCGGATTCTGTGTCTCCCTCTCCCTCTCTCTGCCCCTCCCCCACTCATACTCAGTCTCTCTTTCTCTCTCAAAAATAAATAAACATTTAAAAAAAAAAAGAATGAGCATGGCAATGGGGCACCTGAGTGGCTCAGTCAGTTGAGCATCAGACTATGGCTCAGGTCATGATCTCACAGTTCATGAGTTTGAGCCCCTCATCAGGCTCTCTGCTGTCAGTGCAGAATCTGCTTCACATCCTCTATCTTCCTCTCCCTATGTCCCTCCCCCCTCTCACAAATCAATAAACATAAAAAAAAAAAAAAGTGAGCATGGCATTGATGCTTAGAGATGTGGGAGAATGCTTAGAGATGTGGGATTACTGGTGTTCTTGGGGAGAGTCATTTTTGTGACTTCTGGGCAGAGGAAAGGCAGGAAATGGTGGCATGTTGCCTGGTTGTAGAGGGCTTTGATATTCATCTTAAGGAGTTTGGACTATATTCTGCAGCTAACAGGGACCCATGGAAAGGTTTTTGAAGAGGGAAGGTAGCTTAATTTTTTCAATTAACAGAAAATACATAGATACACACTCAGTGAAAGATTCCAGCTATACGGAAATCTGTAAAGAAAAAAGAAGAAAAGGAAAAAAGAAAATGCTCCCTTTCCCAGAGGTAACTATTGTTCTCCTTCAAGTCATTTTATCTACCTATATCTGTAGATAAAGACATACAAAATCCAGCCCTGGAAGTGTTAAGGCCGATTCTGTCAGACTTCTTCCTTTTCCTTTCTCTCACAGACACGCTCCTACCTTTTTTTTTTTTTTAAGTTTATTTATGTATTTTGAGAGAGAGAGAGGAGAGAGAGAGAGAGCGGGGAAGGGGTAGAGAGAGAGGGAGAGAGAGAATCTCAAGCAGGCCCTGTGCTGTCAGCGCAGAGCCTGACCCTGGGCTCTATCCCATGACCCTGGGATCATGACCTGAGCCAAAATCAAGAGTCAGACGCTCAACCAACTGAGCCACCCAGGCACCTCAGACCCCTACCTTTTAATATTTAAATTTATATAAGCTAGGACTGTAATCTAGGGAAGCCTGCATGCTGTATCTTCTCACTTGACTCATTTTTGCTCTCCTTTGTATTATTTCAGAGCACGGTTTTATTGGGTATTCACCAGAACTGCTACAGAACAACACTCTGCCAGATTACAGCCCCGGAGAGTCTTTTTTCACTGTTTTTGGGGTGTTCTTCCCAGCGGCTACAGGTATAGTAATTTGGATCCTTTTTCACTCCCGCATTAGGGGTATAAATGCTTGGTTTCTAAAACTCAGTATTATAAATGGCCTGCATATGCTCCTAGGATGTCTATCTGACTTTAGAGATGGCCTTAGCTTTGATTAAAAAGCTATTAACAGAGAGTTTGCTTGTCCATAATTCCTGAAGGCTCCAGCATTATTTATTCTTCCTTACCCTCCATACCTATCTATTGAAACCTCTTGGCCCGGTCAGTACAGGAGACATATTTCTCTTAGGGCTGAGCAGGATGGATTCCTTAGCAGGGCAAGCTGCCCCTTCCACCACAGAATGGGTGCAAACTTGGTCTAGAAACTCCCCTCCTCCCTACCCCAACCTGTGAGTCTTCTCCAGGGGGCAGAGAAATGCCATTGTCTTCTCCCTGTACTGGGTGTGGGTGAGATCAGGACCCTTGGACAATGAATGAATCTCCCTGCCCTACCTTCCCCATTTTTCTGCTCTACAGTGGCCAGGGAGGAGCGTTACAAAGCTGAGATCCCTCTAGAAATCTTGTCTTAGGCTCCAGGCCTTGGCCCGGAAGGTGGTAAGCGAACATGTGGACTGAATGATCATAAGAAATAACCATTTGCTAGAGACTGGACTTGTCCCATGGCACAGACTCAGAGAAGCATTTTACTCTTGATCAGGCCGCATCAATGGCCTGGAGTATGGCTGATCTTGTCTCCGTGTCCTTCTCCCCTCTTCCCTCTGCTTGCCTTCATGTGGCTATTTCCTTGCTCATGATCCTCTCCTCAAATAACATAGGGATAGAAAAAGGAGGAGAAGCTACTAGGATGTTGAAACTTTAAAAGGCTGCCCGTGACAAATGCTGGCAAGGATGTGGAAAAACTGGAACTCTCATACACTGTGCAACCATTTTGGAAAACAGTAGGATGATTTCTTAAAAATTGAACAGTCTATGGCCATAGCACCGTAAATGTGTCTGATCTTGGGAGGTAAGCAGGGCTGTGCCTGGTTAGTGCGTGGATGGGCGACTGCCTGGGAATACCAGGTACTATATAGGCTTAAAAGAAAGAAACCTAAATATACACCCAGCCATTCCCTCCTGGTTATCCGCTGCAGAGAAGTGAAAACATGTAAAGACTTGTGCATGACTGTTTTCAACGTTTATTTATTTTTGGGACAGAGAGAGACAGAGCATGAACGGGGGAGGGGCAGAGAGAGAGGGAGACACAGAATCGGAAACAGGCTCCAGGCTCTGAGCCATCAGCCCAGAGCCTGACGCGGGGCTCGAACTCCCGGACCGCGAGATCGTGACCTGGCTGAAGTCGACGCTTAACCGACTGTGCCACCCAGGTGCCCCGTGCATGACTGTTAAAAGCAGTTTAATTTGTAATAGTCATGAACTAGAAATAATTCAAATATTCATCAACTGACAAATAGATAAATTATGGTATAGCCATCCATGTAAAACTACTCAACAATAAAAAGGAATGAGCTATTGATACCTGCAACAATACAGATGGACCTCAAAATAACAGTGCTGCACAGGGCACCTGGGTGGCTCAGTTGGTTAAGCGTCCCACTTCAGGTCAGGTCTTGATCTTACGGTTTGGTTCATGAGTTTGAGCCCTGCATTGGGTTGTGTGCTGACAGCTCAGAGCCTGGATCCTGCTTGTGAGCCCCTCCCCTGCTTGCGCTCTCTCTCTCTCTCTCTCTCAAAAATAAATATTAAAAAAAATTAATGGTGCTGCAAGAAAGAAGTCAGACAAAAACAAGTACTTTTTTTAAAAGATAAAATTATACAAAACTCCATTTATATAAAATTCTAGAAAATGCAGACTATAGTAACAGAAGGGAGATCAGTGGATGGGGAATAGGGGTGTGGGGAGCAGGAGGGAGGGACAAGGAAATTTGGGGGTATGAAACACTATTCTGGACTGTGGTGATAGGTTCACAGGTGTATCCCTATGTCACAACTTTCCAGATTATGACACTTTAAACGTGTGCAGCTTATTGTATATTAGTTACACCTCAGTAAAGCTGTGCAAATGAAAAAAATGAACAATGTTAATCGCCTTTAATCAGCTTTCCTGAATCCCACTCTGGCCTCCAGCAATGCATGTTTTCTCTGCTTTTCACAATCAAGCACTGGGGCTTTGTGCTCCTGTCTCCATTTCCTGCCTCCTGTTGCCCTTGTCCATGCTCTCCTTTTGGAATTCCGAGCCTGCCTCTCTACTGAAATGGCCTTTCCAGAGTCTTCAGTGGCTGCCATGCTATTCAGTTCAACTATCATCTCTAGTTTCTCAGTGCATTTGACTGGCAACCTCCACTTCCTCCTTTTCTCTTGCCTTCTCTGATGTAGCACCTCCTGGTCTGCCCCCTGCCTCTCTGACTTGCCTATTTGGGTACATCCTCTTCTGCCTGCCCATTAAATTTTGGGGTTTTTCTCTTCTTTCTCTACTGTTTTCCTTAGAATCTCATCCATGCCTACTGTTCAATGACCACTCACAAGACTGATGACTCCCAGACTTGTACCTCTAGCCCAGATTTCTCTAAGCTTCATATCATATACTTAGTTGCTTACCTGGCATTATCCACTGGGTATCTCAGACCCAACAGGTTCAGAACCAAGCCCATCCCACCCATCCCCCAACTGGTTCTTCTCCTTTACTCTTGATCTCAGGAAATGGCATCTCCATCCAAACAATTGCTCACGCCAGTAATGGGGAGTTATTCATGATAACGTCCTCTTTCTCACCAGTACCCTCCAAGTCCTCCTAAAGGAACTTCTCCTTTACTTCCTACTTCTTTCCACCTCTACCACCTGACCACTCTGGTCCAAGCCTCATCTCTCAATAGATCACCACAGCAGTCTCCTACCTGACCCACCGCCCTGACCCCCACCCCCCAGGCTGACCACAGAAGTGAGCTTGGAGCTAGGCCTCAGGAGTGGCAGGTAGAATCTTGGTCCACAAATCCAGATGTGCCAGAAGTAATGCATCTCTTTCATTTTTATGAAATGAAAAGAGTCAGTCTCTGACTCAGTCTTCATTCTGCCAGGATGATTAAAAATGGATGTCAGTCATTCATCAATGCCTCTACATTGCCCTGCCATCTTGTTCCAGGGTCTTAGGGTCTTACCAAGTCCCAAGGCATGTCTGGCTTTTCATCATTGTACACACAGCCAGATGTCCTGTCTGCACATCTGTTCAAGTACATGCTCAAGTACATAGGGAGCCCTATGCTTTAGAGCCTATGCACTTTCCAGGCCCTTCTTCCAGGGGTCTTATGGGGCTCCTGCTGTGCTGACCAGGAGTGGGTTGCACATCCACATGGCTCCAGATCTTATGAGTCTTTATCTCCTTGCCTTCAGCTCCAGGGGCAATCTTCTGTAATAATATGGCAGACACTTTTGTCCAGGGCCAGCTTTATGGGCATGAACCTATGCATTCACACTGGGTCCCACACTCAGAAAGGCCCCCTGCTCGGTGTAATGATTTACTTTTGCTAAAACTCTTAATAATTTTTGAACAAGGGATCTTATATTTTTATTTACACTGGACCCAGCAAACTATGTACCAAACTATGTCCACGCCTCCCCCCCACTACCCGCCCCCACCCCTGCCATGCTTTCCCCCACCTATTTTGCGGTTCCTTTTCTCTAAAATCTCCTAAGGGCTCAGGCTTTTGAGAAACAGAACCCAAAACAGGTTGCAGGCAAATTCTGCTTCCTTCTGGCACGTATCTCCCTCAAGGCAATGAAATATATGTCAACTTCCTCTTGAATGGGCAGAAAATGCAAGGGGGGAAATGAATAGAGGAAATTTTTTTTTTAAGTTGACATTTGAAAATATTGACTTGCCCTCCCTCCCCCACACAGGCAGAGCACACCTTCAAGAGACTTCCCACCTGAGCGTTTCCTTGGACCCCTGCCTGGGTGTCAGGGCCACAGTTACACCTGAGGCAGGGCTGTGGACCTCTTTGGCTGGCCGCACTCCAGGGGGCGTCCTCAGGCACCCACAAGAGCTTGTGTCAATAGTGTGACCCTGCTGGGCCCCCTCCACGCTGCTCTACACTTCCCCTCCTTTGCCTCTCTAGGCCCTGTGTCTTAGAAGAGAGGGGATGCCTGGTCTGACGGGGGGCAGGGAGTGGTGCCCCCCTCTTCAGTACTTCTCCCTCCAGCAAGGAATTAGCAGCAGCCTGAGGTTTGAAGAGCCACACAGTGGCCCAGAGTCTGAGCGGGACTAACATTGGAGATCTGCTAGTTCAGTAGCTCTCAATTCTTTCTTCCTTTTTCCTTCCTTCCTTCCTTCCTTTCTTTCTTTCTTTCTTTCTTTCTTTCTTTCTTTCTTTCTTTCTCGTTCATTTTATTTATTCCTTTTGAGAGAGAGAGAGAGAGAAAGAGAGCATGCGTGAACGTGAGTAGGGGAGGGGCAGAGAGAGAGAGAAAGAGAGAGAGTCCCAAGCAGGCTCTGCACTGACAGTGAGGAGCCGGACGCAGGGCTCAGTCTCACAAACCATGAGATCATGACTTGAGCTGAAATCAAGAGTCAGATGCTTAACCAACTGAACCACCCAGTGCCCCTCAACTTTTTCTTTTTAATCCATATTCACTTTTGATAATGATACTGAAACCCTCACCTACACTAGAAATTCTGATATGCCTCTCTGGACCAGAGAGGGGTATATTTGTCCTTCCTTTGAGAAAGATTGCTACCTAAGAATATTAGTAAAGCTTTATATTCTGCAGCTTAAATTATGAAAATATTGTTTTGTAAAAGTCCAAATATAAAATTATAATATTGAAGAAACTATCTACACAGGCCTTTTGTTTTACCTCACGCTTCTCCGGAGATGGGCTTCCCCGTCTCTCCCACCGCCCCTTGGCCCAACCAGGTTGAGAAGGACTGATCTTTTATGTGACCAGCTGGGGAAGGAGGAGCACAGAGGGGCTTATGAAGGATTGCTAAAGGTCACCCGGCTAATTAGTGACCAGAGTTGGGCCACCATCCTGCTATGGAACATTGCCTCTCTGGCTCTCTCACTGTTTTCCAGGGGCCCCAGTGTAAACACGGTAGGCAGGACGAACAATTTGTATCACTTGGCTTTCCCCTGGCAGATGTTCTGTTAAGCTATGAAAAGCATGGATGATTGGCAGTTTCCATGGTGACGGATTTGCCAAGGATTAGCTCTGAGTGAGTCATGGCTGGGGCTCCCTCCAACGCCATCCTCTTCTGGAACAAGAGAACCTCCAGGCTGTGGAGAGGAGAGAGGAGTTTGGAAGAACAAACAAAAGTCCCCCCACCTTGTGTCCCCATCTCCAGTCAGACATATGATTTAAATTACTTCAGATATTTTATCTCAAGGGCAGGACACTTCCTGAGGGGAGCAGCTGAAGTCTAGGTTTCAGTGGCTTCTCTGGATTTATGAAGCATGTCCTTTTGTCCTTCTGTCCTTCTCCCCAAAGTCCACCACACCCTGCAGTACTGGCTGCAGGGTGGGGCTGGGACCTTGGAGTAGATTCTGCATTTGCTTTGTTTCTTAAAGCACTTTCCTTCTCCAAGCTACACAACAAAACTTGCCCTGAGAAACAAATATCCACCCCACAGAATGCTTTTTCTCTCTGTTTGTCTCTCTCTTTCCCTCTCTCTCTCCTCTCTCTCTCTCTCTCTCTCTCTCACACACACACACACACACAGCCACTCCAGGGATTAGGGACCACAGTACATGGAGGAACTAGGAAATGGAAACTCCCAGAGAATGGGGTCCACAGGTTTAAGGAAGAGAGAGCCTCAAGTAAGGACAAGCTGGAGTGGGGCTCACTCCACTGCATTCTGATGAGTAGGATAGGAACAAGAGAAAAGAAGGAAGCTTTATAATTATTGTCATGTTTCTTTTTATAATTTTATTTATGGAATTAACATATAATTTTATCAAAATTGTTATAAATATCTGTAATAATCATTAACATTATAATAGCCTACTACGTGTGGAGCTATGCTGAGCACTTTACATATAGTCTTTCACTTAAACCCCACCACAGCCCCACTGCTTCGATTAAGCACAGATTTACCCTGAAGGTAATGAACCCTAGACTTCAGGGTCCCTCACTTGAGTAAGCTTCTGCTTACGCCCTGTTCTTAATTTCATATTCATAAGTCTGTGTTGTTTTTAAAGTGTCAGACTCCATAGAACCTGGACCCTTCCATGGGTTCTGTTATTATTCCATTTTATGGATGAGGGAACAATAACAAAGAGAGGTTATTTCCCCAAGGTGCTGAACCCCATTGCTTCCCACCTACTTTGGAGAGGATGCTGGAAGAGAGAATGCACGCTTGTCTGGAGCTGCCCCCGACCCAGAAGCCAACAAATCTGGCATTTAATTGAATTGAATTGAATCCTGGGATTTAAACATTCCATTATTTGACACTGTCTCAGGAGAAACTCTAAGGCACCGAGAGGGTGGGGCCTGACAGGTTCTGCCTCAGAGAATGGAGCCAAGAGAGGATGAAAGGTTCCTTCGGGAACAGCTGAAAAACCAACCAATAGGTTTGGAGAAGGAGTGGGTTTGGAGTTCAGGCGGAGGGTAAGGAGAGACCACCAGGGTCCTTAGGAACCCAAGGATCTCTGAGTGAGGGACGGAGCCCATCTCTCCTGAGTGGACATTTCTTTAGCACCTCCTAGGTGCCAGGCACTGTGCTGAGTGCCTTATAAATGCTCCTTCTAACTTTAACAACAGTTCTGTCAGATAAATAATCATATCCCCATTTGTAGACGAGGAAACTGAGGCTCAGAGCCACACTGCCTCCAAACAGTAACAGACTGCTTCCTTCAGCACAAAAGGCAGCAGAGAAGACATGGGAACTTTAGTGCATGGATCTTCTGCCTTAATGATAGAGAAAAATAAACTCATGAACTTAAAAGAAGAAAGAAAATAGGCACCAGAGATACAATTAAGCTAAAGCTGAAGGAGAAAATTAAAGGTTTCTAAGAACACAGATTTGGATTGAAAAGCACCCAGGAGGAAGCTTGGAACCTCCTTGAGAAAGAGTCGTTCTTTAATGAACAACTAACAGACACCAGAAAAGCCTAGAAAAACTATTAGACTTTTTTCCCCCTTACGAATTCTCATTTTCAGTAACAAATAAGAAAGTAGGGTGGGGAGTGGGATTGTGATGGCAGGCAACAAATGAAGTGTGTGTGCTGTGGTTGACTCCCCCCAACCTCCAAAAGGACATGGCCATTGTCTTGCAAATGTTGTAAGCAAGTGGTTACTTGACGTACTGGTTCTTTTAACCACAGATTTTTTTTTTTTTAATTTTTTTTTTAACCTTTATTTATTTTTTGGGACAGAGAGAGACAGAGCATGAACGGGGGAGGGGCAGAGAGAGAGGGAGACACAGAATCGGGAGCAGGCTCCAGGCTCTGAGCCATCAGCCCAGAGCCCGACGCGGGGCTCGAACTCACAGACCGTGAGATCGTGACCTGAGCTGAAGTCGGATGCTTAACTGACTGAGCCACCCAGGTGCCCCTAACCACAGCTTATTTTTGAGATGTAGAGGGGATGAGTTCCTCCCCTAGCCATCCATGCCTGTTTTTAGGTCAGATATTTGAACTGGGGCATTAAGCCCAAGCACCATATTCACCTGGTGACACCCACCCCAGCTATAGGCATAATGTCAATGCCCAGGAGACTATGGATGGCTCTGGATGTTTAGCCTCATAAACCTAAGCTGGTAAGATGATGGCCAACACCAGCTCACATATATACAAAAACTGAGACAATAAACATGCTAAAAGTCTGTAGAACTAGGGTGCAAGACCAAATCAGAAGGCATATGAAGGAAACCATATGAAGGAAGCTGTTTATCAAAGTCACATGTGCACAGACTACATTGTCATCCTGATGCAGGGAGAAATGTGGTTTCAGGTAAAGCAATTAACTGCTTCCTGGAACTGGCAGTTTAAGACCTAGCAGGAGGGGAAATGCCCTGGTCCAGGCACAGACTAGTGATTTGGAACTGGTGATGAAAGTACCTGTGGGTAAACCAATGTGTAGTGCTGATCATAACAGATAAATTCAGCCTTCTTGTGGGGGAGGTAACCCCAAATTAATCATACAGTTACTTGGTTATAAAAGGGAAATCCAAGAAAAGCATGGGTGTTAGAAATCAAGAAACTGTATTACATAGTGGAAAGAACACTGACTTGAGATCAGGAAACTTGAAGATAGTACTGCAGTTAGTCTGAAACTTGGGCAAAATCACTTCTCCTCTTTGGGCCTCAGTTTCCTCATATGTAAAATAAGAGGTAGGAGTAGATAACCTATAGGACACCTATAGCTTTAAGAATTGTTGATTCTAAGTAGCCATTTTAAGCAGTTTTAGGAAGCCTCCCAAGAAAAGTATAAAGATTAAATAGTAATTATAAAATGGACACAAGTGTTTCCCAAACTGTCTTCCATGGAACACTAGTAATGAATAGTTTTTCTTTAAAAAATAATGTAGAATTGTTAAGTGAGTTTTGGGAAACGCTGTGTTACATTTCTCTTCTTAGCGATGGATGATGAAAATTAGCATATTGTAGGCACTGGTAAGTCCAGCAGTAAAAAACTTTCTAACCTTATTTATCAAGATTTTCCCAAGCTTTTTTCCCTTTTAATATCTGTAAAACATCTGGACACCAATGCTCTCGGAAATAGTATTTGTTCTTCTACACCCACCCTAAATTCAGCTCTAACATTAACAGTGATATCTTAAAATGGTAGCAGAAGCAGACAGAAAGCCAAACTAGAGAATCTCTACAATACTTGACAAGCATGGGCAAAAAATTACTCAATCAAAATAATTTTTCTAGATCCAGCTGGCAAGCGAGAAATTTCTAATTCACCAGAACTAGTGCTCATCTGCTTGGGAATTGTGTAGTCACGCAAGGGTGAAATTCTGGAAGTGACAGTGTCAGTGTGCAAGCCAGTCTAACAGGTGTGCATAGATCACTACAGTAGCCTGGCAGGAATGACCTGCCTAGCAGGTACTTCCCTGTCGTTGATGCTTTGTGTCTGTCCTACCGACTACCTACCCTTTGGCTTCTCTGTTTTGTCTCAAAAGCCAACTTCTGGCTGTCTGTGTTCCTGAGGGTGGCCTTGTCCATGTCTATCCTCTCTGTTCCCAATGACCAGGATCCCAGGGCATCCCACACCAGGCCAGCTATCAAGAACTGTGATCAAAGGTTGGGTCATGGACTATAAGGGATTCTGGGTGAAGAAAAGGGCTTTTGTTATGAATATAGAACCTGGTTGGAAGCAGGAAGCAATTAGGCTTAATCAATCACTTTCCTAGACAGAGCATACATATCAGTGGAGTCCTTGTGGGTCTTTGTAAATGATCTGATGGAAGGTGCACAAAATGATGTGACAAATTGTAGGAGGTACTAAAGTGGCAGAATAATTAGTGGTATGTAATCTTACAATACTGAATGAATGGGTATAAAATTGCTAGGGGCTAGGAGCTAGAATGAGGAGGCCATTGTAGATGTTGGGAGGCAATGTGGCCAGGCAGGTGAGTTAGCAGGGAACCTGGTGACAGGTGGGAACCTTTGCAGAGGTCAGAATTTAGGAGGTCCAGGAAGGGCTGGTATTAGTGGATGAAGTTAGTGGGGTCTGGGAGTCAGGTGAACATGGATATTTGGCCAGGGATGCCCTTGACACCAGGTAGTTCTGGCAGTGAGCTGTGAGCCCGTAGCCTTTGAACAGAGCCTCCGTGACAGATCTGGTCTCAGGAACACTGGTCAGAGTGAGGCAGGTTGTGGGTATCCTTTTTTGATACAAATAAGACCTACACACGACAAAAAGGAAAATCCTACAGAAGTGCTTATAATATAAAGCAATAGTGTCCCACTCTACCCGTTACCACCCCAGATACCCCTCCATGGGAGCAACCACTTTTAATTATTTTTAGCATTTTGGGAGCTAGCTGCATATTTACCAAACAATAAGCTTGAATCTGTAACTTGATGAATCAAAGACATAATCTATTGAATCCGTGTTCAGAAATAGAGTTTAGCTTACTTACATGCTCCTTCATTCACTTCCTAAATTTTGATGGTTAACGTTGCTTTTTTTCTTAAATTAACTTTTTAACTTTAAATAATATTCTTAAATCTCTGTTATTTTATCAATTTTGGGCTACATCCCTTCATTCTTTATTGTTGGTGTGGGAAATTGAGATTCTGTGTTGTGTTTTAAGATTAATGTATTACAGTCATATTTATTTTTATGTGTAAAATATTTTTACAAGGAATACTTCATTTATCTCAAGGGAATCCCTAATTGTAAGGGAATCTGTATAATCTTTTTGTATTTGTGCTTTTTTTTTTTCTTTTTTTGCAGCAGGCAAAAGTTTATTAGAGTATAAGATTAGAAAGTAAGAGTAGTAGCTAACTTCAGCTCAGGTCATGATCTCACAGTTTGTGGGTTCGAGCCTAGCGTCAGGTTCTGTGCTGACAGCTGAAAGCCTACAGCCTGCTTCGGATCCTGTATCTCCCTCTCTCTCTGCTCCTCCCCTGCTCATGCTCTCTCTCTCTCTCTCTCAAAAAATAAATAAACATAAAAAAATAAAAAAGAGAGAAAGTAATAGTAGTAGGAAAAGCTCTGTTTCAGAGAGAGGACATTTGAAAGTGAATGCCCATGTATCTGTGCTTTAGAGCAGTATCAGGGAAGCCATAACAAGTTGATTATTAGCAGGTGAATGGGCAACATCCTCTGAAAACTGTAGTCTACAACTTTAAGTGAACAGACACAGTTTCATATACACACAGACACACAGACACACAGAGGCTCAAATCTATTAAAAAAAATTTTGGTCTTAAGTTTACAAGTCAACAGTCTTTGTAACTTCAAAGGCAAACTGCTCAGTATTAGAAATTTCTTTGTTCTTTTTAGCAAACACTAGAAATTCTCCTTTATGATAACAAGATACAGAATAAGTTTAGAATTAGCTTAAAATTAGTTGCAACTGGTATAAAAATATTCACTAGCCGCTTCCTTATTTACCTACCAAATTTAATAGCTAGCTCAAAAGGCTAGATTCATTGCTAGAATCTTTCAAGTTTTCTTTTCCTTTCTTTCTTTCTTTCTTTCTTTCTTTCTTTCTTTCTTTCTTTCTTTTCTTTGCTTTTCTTTTCTTTTTTTTAGAGAGAGAGGGGCAGAGATAGAGAGGGGGAGAGAGAGAAGTGGGGCTCACCTGAAGTGGGGCACAAGCTCACCCAATGCAGGGCTCAAGCTCACCTAACGTGGTGCTCAAGCTTGCCCGACGGGGGACTCGAACTCACAAACCATGAGATCGTGACCTGAGCTGAAGTCAGATGTTTAACCCACTGAAGGCGCCCCTCAAGTATTTTATTAAATGCATTGAAGCTTGTAACAGTTAAGCCGACTTGAGTGAAAGATCATGGGACTTATATTTTTGTTTTTCAACAGTACTATGATGAAATTATTAGTGCTTTTTGTGTTCTACTTCTTTCTCTGTCTCTTTTTAAAATTAGTTCCTAATATCAGTTAGTCATAGCTTTACTTTTATATTGCCAAGGTAGATAATATTCATATTCCATTTTGTAACTAGAGTTATGTCCTCTGTGCTTGTCTATAGGTCAATTTTTAGACGTCAGAAAACAGTAAACATGTATCCTATTGTGACTATTTAGCTGTTGTTCATTGAAGAGTGAAGCAGCAGCTAGAATTCCATTTCCTTTGCTGTGATTCTGATGAGGTCCTTGTGCCATTTAGGGGAGAATATTCCTAATATCGTGGCCAAATGGCTTACTTTGTTCTTACATTTTATCAGTTGTGTAAAATCATGTCATGAGATGTTAGCTTGAATCCTATTTAGACATGGACTTTCTTCTTCCCTTTTCCTGGAGTTTCAATAAGTTTCTTTTCTCTTGTTGCCAAAATATACAGTCAGCATGTCCTTAAAATCATTCAGTTTGTTAGTCCAGTTTGTTCATTGTGTAGAATCCAGTTCCTATTCAGAGGCCTCTCTCTCTCTTGGGGCCTCAGTCCTTCTGCTCAATATCTTCTGGTTTCTCTGCGGTACAACTGTTATTCTGGGACTCTACTCCATTTCCGAGTCAAACAGAATCTTGTGTTTTCCTCCTTCATGGTTTACATCCTCATTTTGCTGGAGTACATGCTTCAGTATCTTCCTCAGAAATGATATGTGGGAGGTCAGTTTTTTGAGCTCTTCTCTACTAAACTTTGCTTTCACTTAATTGGTAATCTGGCTAAAATTCTCGTTTCAAAATAATTTTTCCTCAGAATTTTAAAATCAGTACTCCATTGTTTTCTAGCATTCACTGTTGCCAAAGAGAAGTCTAATTTTTTTCCTTTATAAGTGTTCAGTTTTTACCTTTGGAAATATTTAGGGTTTTTCCTGAAGTTGCACAACGATGCATTTGGGTATGGACTTTTTATATTTTGATCTTTGTGTTGTCTACTTTATGGGATATTTCAACCTGTAGACTTGTGTCTTCTCCAGTTTGGAGACATTTACTTCTGGTTATCTATTATTTACTTCTCACTTATTTATCTGGTTATTTCTTGTGTTTTCTCTGTTCTCACTGCATCTCCTGTTAGCTGGATGTTGTAGCTATATTTCCTCTATTTCTTCTCTTCTTTCCTCAAATTTTGTACCCCTTCATCTTTCTGTTCTCAATTCTGGGATACTTACTTTATCTTTCAAATCTTCTGCATTTTTAATTTTAGTGATCATTTCTGTAATTTCCAAAAGTTCTTTTTTGTTCTTGCACTATTTTTGTTTTTCTTTGCATCTTGCTTTATAGATAGAATATTCTTCTTGGGTATGTCTGGAGCTACTCATTACTATTTTCTTCAAAATTCTCTTCTGTGTCCTGATTTATACTTTTATTCCAGCCCAGGTTGTTCTATTTTTATCATGCATGTATTTGTGTATTTGTTGCTGGTTTTCATCACACCCCTGGCAATCTTTGGTTGCTGGCGTGGATTCCTGGCTGTAGTGTGTGTAGGTCTGTTTCCCTAAAGGGGCTCTTCCTTCACAGGCAACTTGACAGCAGTAGATTTGTGAGAACAGCTAGTTCTTGAAGAGGGCTTCCTTTGGGTGTAAACATCCACACTAACAGCCCTGGTTTTCCTCGGGTTTATTCAGATCCTCTAGAGAAGTTTTCTAAGGCTTTCTTTTCCTTCCCTTTCACTCTGTGTCATTTTCGCCATTCTCTGTGTTCCAGACATCTGTAGCAATCTTTCGTCTACTTATGGCTGATGCCCCATCCCAATCCTCCTCTTAGAGGCATGTATGCATTTCCCCCTTTCCTACCCTTTTAATAAGATTTTGGGAAGAAGAGAAACAGGAGGAAAGAAGAGGTGCCTAATGTGTGGTTTGAAAACAAAAAGCCCTTTAAAAATTTGTTTTCCCCAGTTTCAAAATGATCACTGTAGAAAATTGAGAAATATATATATGTATAAGCAATAATATAAAAAATGATCTGTTTTCTATCACCCAGAAATAACATTGTTAACATTTTTTTTTCAACATTTATTTATTTTTGGGACAGAGAGAGACAGAGCATGAACGGGGGAGGGGCAGAGAGAGAGGGAGACACAGAATCAGAAACAGGCTCCAGGCTCCGAGCCATCAGCCCAGAGCCTGACGCGGGGCTCGAACTCACGGACGGCGAGATCGTGACCTGGCTGAAGTCGGACGCTTAACCGACTGCGCCACCCAGGCGCCCCCATTGTTAACATTTTTAAAACATGTCCTGGTTCCTTTTTTTTTTTCCCTATGCATAAATTTATCTGTTGCCTTTTTTTTTTTTTTACAACAATGGGATCATGCCATATATGTTTTCTAATATGCGTCTGAAAATGAAACAATAGCTTTTGAATATCTTTCCATGTCACAACATATCTCTGATAACACAGAGCCCTGGTATTTACTGAAAGACATATCATCACTTATTTTTTATTTTTTTTTTATTTTTTTTTTATTTTTAAATTTTTTTTTTTTTCAACGTTTATTTATTTTTGGGACAGAGAGAGACAGAGCATGAACGGGGGAGGGGCAGAGAGAGAGGGAGACACAGAATGTGAAACAGGCTCCAGGCTCTGAGCCATCAGCCCAGAGCCTGATGCGGGGCTCGAACTCACGGACCGCGAGATCGTGACCTGGCTGAAGTCGGACGCTTAACCGACTGCGCCACCCAGGCGCCCCATATCATCACTTATTGAACCAATCCCTTACTTGTAGACATTAGGTTCCTTCTCATTTTCACTATTATAGACAAGCATTTATAAACATTTTTGGCTACATCTGTACTCATGTCCTTGACCATTTACTGAGGATAAAGTCCCAGTCGTGGAATTAATTGCTGGTCAACCCATGTTCAGTCCCAGTGTGGGGCCCCCATTCAGGGCACCCTTTGAAATAGGCCCTCATTAGCTCCCTGGTTCCACACCTTCACCCCACTCCATTTCACCTGAGCTCCCCCAACAAGCATTATAGAGGGTGGGGGGTGGGTAAGAGCATAATTTTCAGAGTCAGAGTGACTGAGGTTGAATCCTAGCTTTCCCACTTACTAAATGTGTGACCTCCGGCTATTTTAATTAACCTCTCTGATCACTAGTTTCCTTTTCTATAAAATGGGGGAAATAATTCTACTTTTCTGATGTGATTGTTGTGAGGATAAAGCAAAATAAAAAATGCATGGAAAGCATTAGCACAGGCACTGGCAGGTTGAAAGTGTTCATAAATCCATAATGATGGGGTTAGACCCAGCTCTGTCCCTAAGCCCATGTAAATCTTCCTGCAAGGCCACATTGGAGATGCACCCATCCCTCTGTGAAACTTTTCTGACCAGGACTTATAGAGCACTTGTGGGCTGGACCTGCTTTTGATGTTCAGAACACATCATCTTTTGCATTCTTCTGTGTGTGAGCATGGACAGAGGCGATGTCCCCCCTCCCCATCCCACACTGCCCTCCCTCCCCATCATGACTAATTTATGACTTCTCATGAGTGTGGTTGGGGAATAGAAGCAATAATGAAGAGGAGTTTGTGACTCAGTTCTTTAGACTGTTCTCAGGATTGTTCTTTAGAACTTGCTTAGAGCCCTTTGGTCTCTGGCTCTGGCTGTTGGATGCAACCTGCCCCCCAGGACACCTGAACCCCAGTGTAGTCAGTGGGAAGCAGAAGCAAGGAACTCTGCTGAAGAGGGGAAAGCAGGTGCTTTGCTAAGGCTGAGTCTCCCCAGGGAATTGGCGGGGGGGGGGGGGGGGGGGGGGCGGGTGGGTAGAGGCAGAGCTCAGTATGTGGCCACAGGACCTTTGTGCAGCCTGCCAGCTGCCTCACTCACCCTCATTACTTTGCACTGCACCATAAGATGCTTTTGTGGCCAGCAGGGCTTTCCTCCCAAGCATCATCCAATCCACAAAGGTCCCATTCATGCCCCACGGATGCCTCCCTAGTTGCCAGGGGAGATTGAGAAGCTCAGTTGCCAGAACTACAGATGGAAGGGCTTGCCGTGGGATAGCTTCCAGGAGAGGGCCCTGATGAAGAGAAGGCGATTCATGGAGTGGAGTTCGCTGCTCACCCCTCTCCCCTGTCTGGGTGTCTTTCAGGAGTCATGGCTGGTTTCAACATGGGGGGTGACCTCAGGGAGCCCACTGCCAGCATCCCCCTGGGCTCCATAGCAGCTGTTGGCATCTCGTAAGTAAGTTCCCCTCATGGCAATCAGCTGGAGAGAGGGAGAGAAAACCCCAGGCAAAAGAGGGGATTGCCCCTTTTGTTCTGAGAGTGCCCCAACTGTGGCCAATCTATTTCATATTCCAGTTCTCCTTTTAACACTCAGCGGGCTGGAAAATTCACGTCTGGTGGGTTCAGACGCTTGCCCTTTCATACCCCCTGCCTGGGAATGCGGGAGGAGGAGGAATCCTTTCTTTCCTTTCTCCTCAGCCTCCTGCCCCTCCTCCTCCCCCACTTCCATTTTGAACTTGGGGATTTTTTTAACCATTGGTTTTCCAGGATCGTTGGGAGGAATTTAAAGGTGAAGAGTTTTGCAATCAGACATGTTGGGATTTCTATCCCAGCTCTGCTGCTGGGGGGCTGTGTGATTCTGAGCATTTTACTTGGTTCTCTGAGCCTCTGTTTCCTTTCTTGGAAAGTAGAGATAATGAGAATATATGTGCCCCAGAGACTGTGGAGCAGATACTGTGTGTAAAGACACATAGTAGGCTCTCCTTACCAACCCCGCCCCCCCAACCGTCCTCACCCGGCCTGCCTCCCCTGCACCTCTCCAAGGCTGTCAGGCTCCATGGGTTTTAATTCACACTGTGCCGCCCACAGGAGCAAACTGAGTGGCCTCGGGTCTGCTTCTGACCTTCTAGAATCTTCTGTTTTATTCTCAGTACTACAGAAAGAAGCTTCTCTGCCTTCACTGGGTAGACATGACAATGTCTTGAGAAGTTAAAAGTGCCCGTATTATTTCAACCATGATATTGTTAAAATATTCACAAATGCGGGGGCGCCTGGGTGGCGCAGTCGGTTAAGCGTCCGACTTCAGCCAAGTCACGATCTCGCGGTCCGTGAGTTCGAGCCCCGCGTCAGGCTCTGGGCTGATGGCTCAGAGCCTGGAGCCTGTTTCCGATTCTGTGTCTCCCTCTCTCTCTGCCCCTCCCCCGTTCATGCTCTGTCTCTCTCAGTCCCAAAAATAAAAAAATAAACGTTGAAAAAAAAAATTAAAAAAAAAATATTCACAAATGCTGACTGTGCTCTTAGCTTATTATAGTGGCACCATCACTTCAGTCTATTTTGTGCTCAATATGGCTGTGCGTGGGGAAGAGAATGGAGACAACAGAGCATACATGGGGTGTTGGGAAGGAAAGAGAAGAAAGAACCCTGCCTCATTTGGAGGTCATAGCTGGGAGGCCCCTGGAGAAACCTTTGGCCCATCCTCTCACTGCCCAGATGGGAATGAGGCTGCGGGGATCATGTGACTTTTTCAAGGTCGCAGGGTGCCTGGGGGCAGAGCCAGGTCACTGCTGCCCTTTTCACACTTGGCTCGGCTCTCTATCATCTGGGATCCAAGGAACAGCAGGACCGAGAAGCCTGAAAGATCATGTACTTGTTCTTCAGGGGTACGAAGGGGGGTTGGGGGGTTGCCCGTCAACCCTGCCTGAGTCCCGGCAACCTAGAGGTCAGTGGGGCCTCTCGCTCCCCACTCCCAATACACTTTGTGTGTTTTTCTTCTTTGATGTCAGAGACAAAACAATGATACACTTTTTTGGCAAGAGATGCTAGAGGAGAAAGAGTACTGAAAGCCCCCTCAGACAAGCGAGGGAGGCTTTATGACTGGCGTTTCTCTTTCCTTCTGAGACAAGTCCCCACGGGACCCAGGGGCTGAGTGGGGTGGGTTGGGATGGGGTTGGCCGAAGTCAGGGATGTAGCTCTGCTCCACTCTTGGGGTTTTTTGCAGGTGGTTTCTGTACATCGTATTTGTCTTCCTGCTGGGCGCTGTCTGCACCCGAGAGGCCCTTCGCTATGACTTCCTGATAGCGGAAAAGGTGGGTGAGTCCAGCACTGCTGAAGGGCTCAGTCTGCTGGTTCGTTCATTTGCTCCCATAACAAATGGCTACCTCCCTCTTGCAGCCCTGCCTAGGAATCCAGAGAGTCTTGGGCCCAGGGCTGAAGTAGCAGGGGAAGAAGGGCAAAAATATGGAAAAGGTAGAGGTTTTTCTTATAGATCCCTAGAAACAGATAACAGCCCCTGGAAAGGCACTTACATGCAGGTGACTAAACAATAGAACACAACCATCTCTTCATGTCAGAAATCAGGACAGAAACAAAGGATACCATCAGCAAAAATCCTTTGCTCAACCAGTCCTTCATTTTTGCCAAAAGCCTCACCTCCTCCCATGAGCAGAAAGTGCTGCTCTAAGGAAGCCGGTAAAAGGAGGAGGCTGATGGACAGAAAAGAGGCAGCTAAGTGGATGGAGTCCAGAACACCAGGGTGAGGCCCGCCTTGCCCTCTGAGGACCTTGACTCTGTGTTCTCTCCCAGGGGTGGGCTGGGGTTGATCTGGCCGTAATGTCTTTGTTTCAAGAGCTGTACACGCCGCCTGCCAGAAGGTTAGCAAATTCCTCACGTTCCACAGCTGCCCTTTACAGGATAGAGGTCGTGTGACAGTCAAGGACACTCATTTGGCATCTCTAGAACCTAGGAGAATAAGATTCCCATATGCTTTTCTGGAAATCCCCAAAAACTCCTACCTTCCCTTAAGTTCCTAGAGGATGAGCGGACCCCGAGATTCCTGTTAGTTATCAGAGAAATCTAGTAGGCTAGGAAAGTTTTCTTAGTTAACTTCTGAGTGTTTCTGCTCCTATTTTGGGAGAAAGTACCATTTTCTCCTGGTGTGAGGCTCGGCAAAAGCTACTTTGCTGGTCTTCATGGAGGGCCACTGGCCACTCCTTGGGGCAGCCTGGGGCAGAAAACTCTGAACTTTCTCTTCTGAGCTACTTTTGGGCTTGGTTTCCACATTAGCACATGTTTCTTTTTAAGATACGTAGGTCACGATGTAAAGATGACTTATGTTTTCAGGGGTCTTGACTTGACTATGAAAGCAGGTTTTAAAAGAGGGGAGCTGCTCAGGTAATGAGAGGACTGTCACCCCACTTCCAGGGACCAAGGTCTTAAACCCCCAGAGAGAGGTTTGCTCTCAGGGAAGGAATCTACAGCCCTCATGTTTAACTGTATGCATGCTTCCATCTTGAATTTCACCTCCAAGGGGCCTTTTCTCTAATTGTGGAATGAAAAGCTTGGCTGCATCAGAGGAATTAAAGGCCTCCGGGAACAGCTGATCCTTTGACCTGGGGAATCTGCCTGCTGCTGTCTGCAACTTGCCAGTGGCTAGCTAGCTGGCTAGCTCCGCCTGCCTCTAAAGCTGGTTTCTTTCTAGTAGATTCCCTCACAGAGGTCCTTTCAACCATTTGAGGCTCTTATCTGGATGGAACACAGCAAATTATCCCCTGGTCTGGGGCTCCTCTCTCTCCCTCCTTCCCCTCCTTTGCAGAAAGAACTAAAAACAGGTATGTGGGATGGGAGGCAGCCTGTATCCAAGGAAGGCTACAATGAGAAAGTAAAAACATCTCCATGGACAGCACGGGAAAGCCTTTGTGGGTGGAAATCCCACTGTTAATAATAGACACATGAACTGGGGAAGCTTGCTTGGAATGCCACCTGTCCCAGACATTGAACAGGTAGGCAAGCATTTAGCCAGCCGGGGGCACCTGCTAAACCGCGCTTGGCAACGATCTGTGGGAATGACATTGTGCACACATCAGGATGAGAGGTGGAGAGTTCATTTTTTGGAGAGGAATAGACTGTGTCTTAGAATAGACAGTTGTAAAACCTAAAAGAAAGGAAAGATACTGTTCTTGGTGCTCAGCAGCCAACAGGGGCTGGCACAGCAAGTAGGTCAACAGGGGCAGAACCCACCAGGGCAACTCTAAAGTGGCGGCACTCTGGTGTGCTGCTGCTCCCCAAAGCCTACCCCCTACAAAGGGGATCACACAGGACTTTCCCCCCCTCGAAGCCTTGAACCTTGGCTTTCTTCCTTTTGGCTTTCGGTGTTCCTCCTTGGGACTGACTCAGCTGCAGTAGCAGGCACATACTCAGGCAGTGAGCTGGGCCACAAACAACTTTATTAGCACTGCCTGGAGAATGGAAGGGTATAAGTGTACAGTGTCCCACGTGGTTACTTGACCCAGCTCACCACCCTCACCTGGTTTTAGTAAACTGTTCATCCGGTTTCGTGTCTTAGCTATGGCCTGGGTTCTGAGCCAGCCCGTCTCTGAGCTCTTCTGGCCCCCGCGGAAGCAAATCCTCCTCAGTCTGGTCTGTGTGTCCTGAGGGTCTCCCCTTTGGGCACAGACCAGGGCAGGCCTCCAGGTTGCTCCCCTTGGTGCTGGTTCCCTCAAAGCTCCTCAGGGCACGTCTCTGTCTTTCTGTCGGGTGCTTTCTGCCAGAACACTTACCTTCAATGGCTGCTGGCCGCCCCGGCCTTCTTTCTGCAGCTGGTCAGTTCATCTGTTTCTTTTTGGGTTTCCTGCAGCTTCTCAGATCTATTTCTAATTATTTGGCTTCCCAGCCTACAGTTTCTCTAAGAAGTTTCTTTTTTGTTTTATATCCATGCCCCATCGAAACTTTTTCCTGGCTTTTGGGTGTTAGTCTCTGTAGTGTTACACTTTCTAAAAAACCTTTAGTACGTTGTGGTGGCTCTGAGGTAATCTATGTAAAGCACAATACTTGGTACATAGTAGGTGCTTATTAAATTTGGACTCCTCTGTACACTACTTATGGGGATAACCTTATAGATGGGGCATATTTTTTCCCCCTACAAATCCAGCATATTTAGCAGGATAGGAAAAAAAAAAAAAAGTCAGTCCTAATATCAATCCCAATATTATTCAGTTATAGAAAAGGAGTTGTATAAAGATCAGTTATTAGTAGGGGTAAAACTGAACAGATTAAATAATTGTTTCAGAATAAACTTGTATACAGTTCAGGAAAAAAAATGTTTATTAACATCCAAAAGACCAAGTACTTTAGGAAGCCTGGAGCTTGCTATCTAGCAAAATAAGAACAAACTAAGTAGGAAAAGTACCCCAAAAGCATCTTTGTTAAAAATGAGGTATCCATAGATTTGGCAGTCATGGTTTCATGTATTCAAGAGGGACCTTGAGTGCCCACGGTACAGGCTGTGCTTGGCAAGATGGGGTGGGGCAGGGCCCTCGGCTGGTGAAGGAGCCTTGTCAGCTGTTGAGTATCCACCATCCAGCCCATCCTGGCTGCCCTCTGCTCCCCATCACGGACACAGAACTGCCTCTCAGGAAGTGAAGCCATCTTTATTTCCTGATGGAAAATGGCTATGAAGCGAGAGAGAAAACTTGACTGAAAGTTGAGTTGTTGGTCATTTTGTGGTGTAGGGTCCGTATTAGAAAACTCATGTCTGATGTGAGAGAAAACTAGGGGACTGTGAGGCAATTTGGGATTATAAAGGGTTTCAGGATATACTCCTGAGTAACATCAAGGGCACATAGGAATTGGATGAGGCAGAATGAGCACCCTGCAAATGACTTTGAATCCAATCCTTCAGGAGAAGGGAGCAGCCAGTGGATAGGTGGGATTTCTTAGTGAAGCTCCAATGGGAGTTGGGATATAATATGAAAAGCAGAGAGATGGAATTATGATTTTTATCAGTAGTTACTGAGGAAAGAAATTAGGGTAGTTCCCACCTCAGATAATATGTTGGAAAGACAGAATTTTTTGTGATGGCTCAAACAGGTGTATGACAGAGGGGTGATTTTTTTCCCCCCATAAAGAACTGTTGACACACATCTGCTCAAATAAATGCTCACTTCCATCTCCACTGGCACAGTTAGCAAGTCTGTAGTTCTGTATGAATAGAGACAGTGATTAAATTCTCCAAGGGCTGGGAGCAAAGCTGTGTGGTTTCCTGCTGTGCCTCAAAAGTCTTACCCTGTGCCCAGCACTGTGCCAGGTACATAACCTGTCCTCAGTGAATGCTTCCAAGGATGGATGGATGGCAGATAGAGGGGACAAAATAGGATGCACATGGGAGAGAGAAATAGAATGGAGTTTTTATAATTCATCCAGACATGAGACATTTCATTTTTCAGCAAAATTGACAGAATAATCAGAATAATAGGTTTTTTTGTTGTTTTAAATATTTATTTATTTTTGAGAGAGAGAGAGAGAGAGCAAACCGGGGAGAAGCAGAGAGAGAGGGGGACAGAGGATCCAAAGTGGGCTCCATACTGACAGCAGAGAGCCTGATGCGGGGCTCAAATTCCGGAACTGTGAGATCATGAGCCGAAGTCAGACGCTTAACCAACTGGGCCACCTAGGCACCCCAATAAAAATTTTATATAAAAGGATTATCAAGTGAACAGACCATTGTAAACACAATTGATACATTGGACATAACAAGTCACTATACCTGGACAGTCCCCTCTCCTACCCCTAGCCCAAAGGTCCTGCAGGAATCCCAGGGAGTGTTTGTGGGAAGGCTGGCCAAAGATGGGCATCCTGGTGCCAGAGACTCCAGCTCCTAGGTCAGCCCCACACTAGGAGGAAGCCAGATTAGGGAATCTCATTTCCAATCTGAGTAAATGGACAGGCTTTCAATAAAAAAAAATTTTTTTTAACATAAATATATATAATCTTTTGGATAAGAAGCAATACAGTTTCTGCAAGGAGATACCATGCCTACGTCTCCTGGAGAATTCTCTGAAAGGACAGCGTGGTGGGTACAATGCACCTTGCCCAGTGGTTTTCCACCCTGGCTGTGCATTAGAATCATCTGGAGGGTTTTGGAAACATCAAGGATGTCTGTGCCCCACCCTACACTCATAAAGCAAAACTTCTGCAGTGATTCTTAGGTATAGCCAGATCAGAGAACTACTAATTAGATTTTCTATAAAGCTTTTGATAAAATTTCATCATGGAGTTTATGTATTTTTAAAACCAGCAAATACAGGATGCATTTGGTCAAGAAGACAGAAACAAAGGTTAGAGGTGAAGGATTGCATCTCAGAATGGATCAGAGATTGATAATGGAGCCAGTTTATCTGCCAGTTTTGTGAGGCATCCAGGGCACAAGTCACAGTGAAGTCGTGAAGCTTCATGAATTCCATGGGCATGTGCTGAGCCTATTTGCCAGACTGTTAGGTGTGGTGGGGCAGGGGCAGGGGCAAGATGCATGAGACACAGGAGCTTATGTTGCACTGCAAGATAAGCCATGAGTGTAATGGACTACAACCCAGGGTGGAAATTACAAATGCTGTCAGAATATACAAATAGAGTGATGGGAGGGGTGCCTGGATGGCTCAGTTGGTTAAGCATCTGACTTGGTTTTGGCTCAGGTCATGATCTTGCGGTTTTGTGAGTTCAAGTCCCACATTGGGCTCTGCACTGACAGCATGGAGCCTGCTTGGGATTCTCTCTTTCCTACTCTCTCTGCCCCTCGCCCAGTCCCTCTGTCTCTCTGTCTCTCTAAAAATAAATAAACTTAAAAAAAAGGGATAAACATTAGATAATATTAATTTCTTCTAGTTATAAAATGGTAAGAAGAGCGGGGGTAGAATAGACATAGACACCTGTGATAATGAAGAAAATAGACATGAGAGATTCTGGGGATAAGATGAGGTAACACATTTAGGGAAAAGTAATCCACACTGAAATGAAGTTCAAGTTAGGCTCTGCAGTGGACCTGAGTTATGTTCATCAGGCCCCTGGCATCCCTGACCATTTGGGGGTTATTCCACCTATATCTGATCTTGGAGGGAGTGATGAGCCCCACTTAGTATTAATAGTACAGAAGCCCGAAGGACAAGATGCTCTCTTGCCTGCCCCTTTGTGGCCTAAGTAGGGCATGTGACCTAGCTTAGACCCATCAGATGCTCCAAGTGTAATAAATGGGACAACAGTGAAGGGATAGTGGGAATTCATCTGCAGGGAAACAGGGTGCTGGTAGCATCCTGGTCAAACTGTTCCCATTCCAGAGTCCAGCTTGTGCCTCCAGGCTTCGGTCTTGCCCTTTCTGAGCATGATCTTTCAGCTTCGTGATGATTCCGTGAACCTCCAGTGTCCTACAAATATATTCTTTTAAAAGTATTTTGTTTCTAATCGGGAATCCTGGCTGATGCAGGTTTCCTGTGATAATTTATGAGCCAGGAAAGAGGTCTAGCCACGGACTAGTATTCCATGTAGCTTGATGCCACTGACCCAGTGAACTGACAAGGCAAGGACATAAAAAGTGAGGTGGAGAATCTTCATCATGAAGGGTGTGACAAAACCATGCAAATTAAGATGACCCCATCTGTGATCTTTGGACAAATGAGCATTTGGAACATACAGTTCTGGCCACCATGCCTATGGTAAAGTAGAATGAAGATGGGCATCTCAAATAATCAGAAAACAGACTTCCCGCTGGGTACAGATGAGGTCCAGCTCAGGGCAGGGACGGGGAGGGGGGGGCAGTTCCTGACAGCCTGTGACACAGCTGCATGGCCAGTAGCACTGATCTTTGCAAGTCAACATCCAGCAGAACAACTGTGCCCTCTCTTAGTCTATCTGTTGGTGATTTGTGGGCCATGTGGGTCATGGAGCTCATTCATTCCTTCAGTGTTCGAAGCTCTGTGTTGGCACTGATACTAGGATGAACAAGATAGGGGCCCTACAGAAATGAGGCCTCTGGGACCACTTGTGTGGGAGGGTGCTACTCACCTTACACTGAGGTGCTACGGGGTCCTGAGGAGCAGCCGCTGCTGTGAGGGGCTTGGGGAAGGCCTCATGGAGGAAAGGAGGTTTGTGCTGAGTCTTGAAGCACGACTGGGTTTAACAGACAGACAATGAGTAGATTAGGAGTGGACAGAGGGTGTTAGCTGGCAGGGAAACATTCTGACAAAGACTCTGAGTGTGTGGGGTATGGGGCTACAAAGGTCACAGACCAGGAAGGGGCCGAGAATGTCAGGGTGTTGGGAAGCCATTGATATTGTTATGGTAGTGACATTATGATCGAGTTTGAGTTTAGAGACGTCACTCTGGCAGAGGCTTGGGGATAATTCAGAGTGGACAGAACGTAAAGGCAGGAGGCCAGTTGGCCAGTGGTTCTCAAAGTGTGGTCCCCAGACCCTCAGCATCAGCATCAACTGGGAACTTTTTAGAAATCCAAATTCTTGGGCTCTTCTCTAGAACTGCTTAATCAGAAACTCTGAGGTGGGGATCAAAAATCCGTATTTTAACAAGCCCTCTAGCTGAGACTGATGGACGCTCAATTTGAGAACCTCTATGTTATCCATACAAGAAGTGATGGTGAGCCAAACTGAAATAGTGGCGGTATGAATGAAATGGGATGGAGTTGGGAATATTGGAAATATATCCGAGAGGCTGAATCTAGAGGACTAATGATCGATGGGGTGCAGATGGTGCTAGGGAACAGAAAGGGACAAGCATATTCTGGCATTAGGTAATGAAATTGCTTCCTTATACAGGTGTCCCTGGTGGGCTTCCTGTTCCTTTTGGGCTTATACATCTCATCTCTGGCCTCCTGTATGGGAGGACTCTATGGAGCCCCCCGGATCCTGCAGTGCATTGCCCAGGAGAAAGTGATTCCCACACTGGCCTGTCTGGGGAAAGGGGTGAGTGATCCTTTTTTTGAGAAATGTACATTTTGCTGCGAACCAGATTATCAGCCAATAAATTGCTTAAGTCTCTCCGATTAGAGCCAGTGGTCAAGTTCTCCAGAGTGGGAGAAATGAGAATGCAGAGTTGTTCTCTCCTGTCCTCTGGCAGCCTTAGGGTGGAGCCAGTTGGACAAACCATCTGTCAATGTCATAGCCACCAGAACCCCTTGGCACTGGGTTAGCTAACTGACAGAATGGCATCTTGGACCCTGAGCAACAGGGAAAGGGAGTGTCACATCCTTTAATAAAAATAAATTTGGGATCCTCTCAGTTCAGCATAGAAGAAAAAATCTCTTGGTGAGGAGGGGAGCTGGACCTTGCAGCTCAAACTCTGCCCTTGATTTTTGCCTTTCCTTTGGGGTTGCTGTATGATGATTTCCCATACCTCGGGCCTCTGGGCCTCCTGTCAGTCATCATGGCTCAAACTCTCACCGACAGAATATAGCTTGGTTGAGTCACGAAATGATAGAATGAGACATTCCTAAAACCTAAGCGATGACAAAAGAGAAATATAGAGAGAGAGTTAGAGAGAGAGAACCCCACTTCCCAATAATGTGGTTTACTGAGAAAGAGTTCATTTCTGTCTTATTGGAGCACCACAGAGACCCTCCCCCAACCCCTTCCCACCCCAGACCCCTCTCAGGTAGGGTCACCAGCCCTCCCTTACCATCCTCCACTTCTGACCCATCAGCCAGCATGGGCTGGGTGGGAGCACTGACTCTCATCTCTGTACCTTCTATGTGGCATATGCCTTTTCTTTTACTTTAATTTCATGTATTTTTATTAGGTAATGTATACACAGGGCTCAAAACTAAGAAAGATATAAAAGGTATACATTGAGAATTTTTGCTCCTATCATGACTCTTTTATTATCTCTTTCTTCACCAGCACCCATGCCCTATCAGTAGCTGTTTTTATTAGTTTTTTTAATGAATCCTCTCTATTTTTTTATACAACTATAGTGTTCTAACATGTGGTTCTATACCTTGCTTTTCTTCATTTAATATAACTTGGAAGTCCAACTTTTCATATGTATGTCAAGAAAACTTTTTCATTCTTTTTCCATTGGGTGGATAGACCATAGTTTTTATCTAGTTTCCTATGGATTGACCCATGTGTGGCTTTCAGTAAACAGTGCTACAAGGAATAATGTTGTGTATGTGTGTGTAATTATTTAATGTGCAGGTATATCTGTAGGATAAAGTTTCATAAGTAGGTTTGCTGCAACAAAATGTATTTTTAATTTTAATAGATATTGTCAAGACACCTTTCATAGAATTTGTATGATTTTTGTATTTCTACCAGGAATGTATAACAGTTCCTGCTTCCTGACAGTCAGCATCACTCTTAGATTCAGGCCAAAAGACCCTGCTTTATAGACTCTGTTCTGGGTTCTGGTCCTTGATAAGGAGTTCATGAGATCAAGGGGACATGCCCACTGGATCCCAGACCCCTCTTCTGGATGGTGTACATGTGCTGCACTGGACCATTTGCACTCTTGCCTGGAATTCTCTGCCCGGATGTCCCACAACCCACATCCAGGGTCTGCGAGGGCCCCTTCCCTGGGCCTGTCCTTTTAGGACCTGGGTATGGGCAGGAGTCCACATGTAGGTGTGAGGCCCCCACAGTATGGTCTGGGAAGGGTAGGAGGTGGGCTAGGAGCTGGTGGCTGTATGTGGCCATCCTCTACTGAAGAACCCTGAGGAGAACAACAATTCTAAACTTGAACCTGGTCTTCCCCATTGTCCTAAAGGTGTGTTTGCAAAGGAAGGAAGATAGAACATATTTGCTTTAACTGTTTGTTAGCTTGGTTTATACTTATACATATTTGGACATCGTGTGTGAGGACTGCCATTTGCACTCTGGTCCCAGGTACCACATTATTAGCAATCACAGTTCATTGTCAAATGTGACTTTTTGCTAGTTGTATAGTGAGAAATGGCATCTCAGGATCCTTGTGATTTGCATTACTCTCTCTCTTTTTTTTAAATGTTCATTTTGGGAGGCAGAGGGACAGAGAGAGAGGGGGACAGAAGATCCAAAATGGGCTCTAGGCTGACAGCAGAGAGCCCGATGTGGGGCTCAAACTCACAAACTGTGAGATCATGAGCTGAGCTGAAGTCAGACAATTGAGCCACCCAGGCGCCCCCGTGATTTGCACTACTCTTATATGAATGAGGTTGGAGATCGTTTCCTCTTAGAGTCATATATATATCCTGTGATTGTTGGTCTTTTTCTTCTCAATTGCTAGAAGCTCTTCTTTTGTTGGGGAAGTTAACTCCTTGTGATATATATTACAAATGTTTTCTCTAGTTTGCCACTTGCCTTTTAACTTTGAAGTTTTTTTCTCCCCAAAGCTTCTTTACATATGATTAAATTTTATTAGCACATTTTCTTTTTTAATGGGGGAGAGAATAAACTTTAAAAAAATTTTGAGAGCTATTCAACATATAGAAAAGAGCATAAAACCAATATGAACAGGTTTTTTTTTTTTTTAATTTTGTATGTTTATTTTTGAGAGAGACAGAGTGCAAGTGGGGGAAGGGCAGAGAGAGACAGAGACACAGAATCTGAAGCAGGCTCCAAGCTCTGAGCTGTCAGCACAGAGCCCGACTTGGGGCTTCAACCCATGAACCATGAGATCATGACCTGAGCTGAAGTTGGACACTTAACTGACTGAGCCACCCAGGCACCCCAATATGAAGTTTTGAAGAATAACTGAAATGAATGTTCCAGGCTCCACATGCCTTCTCTGGTCAGAGCCCCATCCCTCTCTGTACCTGTAGTCTTCTGTGATAATAATTTCCTTGCTTTCTTCAAGGCTTTACTCAGGAGTCAGCAAACTTCTTCTGAGAAGGGCCAAATAGTAAATACTTTAGACTTTGCAGGCCCTATGGTCTCTGTCACAACTACTCAACTCTGCAATTGTAGCTCAAAAGTAGCCACAGACACAGACATGTCTATTGGGGGATAGGTGTAGCTGTTTTCTAGTCAAACTTTTTTATGGACACTGAAATTCGAATTTCATGTAATTTTTGTGTGTCATGAAATCTTCCTCTTCTTTTGATTTTTTTCCCCCCAACTGTTTAAAAGTGTAAAACCGTTCTTAGCTCATGGGCATACATAAACAGATGGTGGCCAGATGGCCCATGAGCCATAGTTTGCTGACCCCTGGTTTGCTTCCTACATATGCATCTCTAAACAAAATTGTTTAATTTTGCCTGTTTTTAAACTTTGTATAAATGTGGCATGCCTCTTTCCCTCAACATTATGTTTACGAGATTTGTCTACATTTTTGCTTGAAGCAGCAGCTTGTTTATTATCATCCCTATATAGCATTTCCTCACTTGCCGGAATTTATTTATCCATTCTGCTGTCGATGGACATTTGGGTTGTTTCCAATTTGGGACTGTTACAGACAGTACAATAAACATTCTTATATTAGTAGAAAGGTTCACATGTAAAGGTCTTCCAGACTATATACCCGTTATTGGAATTGCTAAGCTATAAGGCATGTCTATTTTCACTTACTAGACAACAAACTCTTTTCCCAAAGTGCTTGTACTAATTGACCCCTATCAGCAGCGGATAAGCGTTCCTATCCCTCTGTGTTTGTGCCAATGCTTGACACTATCAGACTTTTTAGTTCTTGCCAATCTGGTGGGTGTTTAATGGGATCTTCCTATGGTTTCAATTTGCATTTCCTTGATTACTTAATGAAGTTGGGTACCTTTCCTATGCTTAATAGACATTCTTTTGCTCACTTCCTTTTTTAGTGGGTTGTCTGACTTCTAATTATTTTGTAAAGATTCTTTGATATTTTGGATTGCTCTTCATCAGTTAAATGTGTTACAAATATCTTTTCCCATTCTGTGGCTTGTTTTTTTTTTTCATTTCTTTATGGTGTCTTTTGGTAGGAGAAGTTCATATTCCACCCTTAAAACACTTTACAACCTGCCCTCATCAAAATCTTGGCCTGGACCATTAGCATTTCCTTCAGCCCACCTAGCACCCTCCTTTTACATTCTCTTTAGTTTCTAAGTACTTACTTTATTCTTAGTAGTTTTATTGTTAGAGTATGCTAAATAGCTGTAGCAAATTTACCCAAAAATGTAATTGCCAAAGACAGTAAAAGCATACTTTTACTTCTTATTTTTCCCCCCAGAATTTTACACTAAAGCTCTTGGGCAGGTGTTTCAGGTCAACAGGGGCTTTGGCCCTCTGAGATTCAGGCTGATGACTTTGCTGTCTTCATCCTGTGACTTCGAAGGCTGCACTCTATTCTGACCATCAGAAAAGGGAAATGCACCTGAAAGAACACATGTGGGAGGTTCACAGGTCAGGTCTGGAAATGACTTATGTGTCTTCCCCTCCCCTTGCAGACTGCTGGCTGTAAAGGAGGTGGGACCAGTGTATAGATCCTGTGTATATCTGAGGGTGAAGCTGACAGAATAAGAGAATGAGAAGAGACATGAAGAATTTTGCTGGATTGAGCAGCTGTTTTCTGAGACAGAGACTACAAAAGGAGTAGATTTGATGGTGGGAGATTAGGGGGTCAGCAGTTTGGTTTGGGACATTTGAGATCCTTTTAAACATCAAGTGGAAATGTTGAGTAGACAGTTGAATATTTAAGTCTGGATTGCAGGGGGACATTTCAGGCTGGAGATTCAAATATGGGAGTTAAGAGCACAAAGCTAGTATTTAAATTTAGGATTCTGGGTACCTGGGTGGCTCAGTGGGTTAAGCATCTGACTTCGGCTCAGGTCATGATCTCACAGTGTGTGGGTTTGAGCCCCACATTGGGCTCTGTGCTGACAGCTCAGAGCCTGGAGCCTGCTTTGGATTCTGTATCTCCCTCTGTCTCTGCTACTCCCCTACTCACACTCTGTCTCTCAAAAATAAAAATTAAAAAAATTAAAAAAAAATAAATTTAGGATTCTGGTTGAAATCACCTAGGAAGGGAGTATAGATAGAGAAAAGAAAGGGTCTGAGGATAGAGCTCTGGGCTACTTTAAATGTAGATGTCAGAGAGAGGTGCCTGGGTGGCTCATTTGGTTAAGCATTGAACTTTGGTTCAGGTCATGATCTCATGGTTTGTGGGTTCAAGACCCACATCGGGCTCTGTGCTGACAGCCCAGAGCCTTCTTGGGATTCCCTCTCTCTCCTTGCCCCTCCCCCACTCATGCTTTCTCTCCCCAAATAAATAAACCAAATAAATAAATAAATAAATAAATAAATAAATAAATAAATATTTCAGAGATGTAGAGGAGTTAGCTATAGAGACTAAGAAGGAGCAGACAATGAGGGAAGCAAGTCAGGAGAAGGTAGGCAAAGGAAGTCTTTCAAAGAACAGGAAGTGATCAGCTGGGTCAAATATAGTTCTTAGGGCAAGGAAGATGGGGACCAAGAAGTGTCCAGTGCTTTTGGCTGAAGAACCATGTCAGTGACTGTGTGATGAACAGCTTCTGTGGAGTGACAAATTATATGGAGTTAGCACATATTTTCTACTCCTGTTCTCCTGAAGGTCACCATACCCACCTCCATTAATAACAGATATGTATAAAATAAGTGTGTGTGTGAGCATGTGTAGGTTTAGTTTCAGAATTTCTTCACCACAGCCACAAGAGATTCTGTTGTATCTTTCAGGGTCTGCCACTCCCTTCAGCTCATTTTCTCCATTATAGCCTGGGAACTTTGCACCACTTTGATTTCTAAGACTGATGTTAAAATCCAAAGAGGGTTGCCTGGGTAGCTCAGTCACTTGAGTGTCTGACTCTTGATTTCAGCTCAGGCAATGATCATAAGATTAAGCCCCATATTGGAGAGGGACTCCATGCTCAGTGTGGAGTCTGCTTAAGATCCCCCCACCCCACTACCCCTCTCCCCCACTCACTCTCTTTCTCTAAAAAAAAAAAAAAAAAAAAAAAAAAAAAAAAAAACAAAACAAAAAACAAAACAAAACTCCCCAAACCCCCCAATAAAAGCCAAAGGAGAAATATTTGGGAAGTCCAAGTTCTATATAGCCATACTCCATATTAATAATTCTGAATACAACCAATACCCATGATGTATTGACCTACTGTGTGTCAATGCTGTGTCAAGCATTTTATGTGCATTAGCTCTGTTCTCACAATAACCCCATGGGAATGAGTTGGATATTATTATCCCAAGTTTATAGACAATCAGTTATTTACTGGTACATGGTACATGTACTGGTACATGGTACACTTGAACATGGTACAAGTGGTTGAACCATTATGAATTGTGTTTCTATCATATAATGTGATTTTCTTCTGAAATTTCAGTCTTGCATGTTATTTTTCTTTCTGCAGAAAGGGCCAAATAAAACACCTATAGCTGCCATCTTCCTGACCAGCTTAGTGACCATGGCCTTTGTCCTTGTGGGCCAGGTGAATGTTCTAGCCCCCATTGTCACCATCAATTTCATGCTGACATACATTGCAGTGGACTACTCTTACTTCTCTCTGTCCATGGGTCCCTGCAGCCTTCCCCAGGTGCCTGAGTCAGTGCACGGGGAGGGCACAGGAGCTCTCCACTGCTCTGAGCACCTGCTCTTGCAGAAGGCTCCCAGCTATGGCTCTGAGGGCACTGCCCAAAGCCTCTCTGAGGGGACTCTGCTAGAATTCACCAAAGACATGGATCAACTCCTCCAGCTAACCAGGAAGCTTGAGAATAGCCAACCTAGGCAAGGAGACAGTGACGGGATCCCAGAAAGTAAGAAGGGGAAAAGCAAGAAGGCCACAAAGTCAACCTTACAAGATAGCTTCCTTTTGGACCTCAAATCCCCAGCTTCCTTACCTGCTGAGGGCTCTGACAGATTGCCTACTGCCTCATGGGAGGGGCAGGAAGCCTACTGGAACAAACAGAGTGCCAGGAGTGAAAGAGTTTGGTCTAGAGGAGCATGTGGAGAACAACTTGTCCCTGAGCCAAGTTACCAGCCTGGCCCAAGTGGAGAAGGTGAGTGCTTTGGAATCACATTAGGGACTCCTAATTTGGGGTGACCTCACCTACCCAGTTATCAAAACCCCTTTTCAAGTCCTCAGCCAGTTTACTTTATAGCTGGGTTTAAAATCCTTGTTAATTTTGTGTGATATTTATTTTTTAAAGTTATATTCAAGTATCAGCTGAATTTGTAACTCTACTCTGTTACAGTGATTTTAAACAGAAATTTCTGTTTATTCTTGTATGGTAGATCTTGGAGCCATGGCTAATAATTGAACATTATTTCATTTTACTCAAAACTCAGCTGAGATATAATATAAACATGAAGGGCACCTGCATGCCTTAGTTGGTTGAGCGTCTGACTCTTGATTTCAGCTCAGGTCATGATCTCGTGATCTCATGGTCATGATCTCATGGTTGTGGGATCAAGCCACACGTTGGGGTCTATGCTGAATATGGAGCCTGCTTGGGATTCTCTCTCTCCTTCACTGTCTGTCCCTCACTTGCTCATGTACTCTCTCTCCCTCTCAAAATAAAAAACTTCAATATCAACACAAACGAGACCAATTTTTCCTTTCAAAAGAAGTGGAAATGTAACAAACTGTCTGCCTTAGGGGGTTTTGTCTGTGGACAAAAGACAAAAGATAAATCTCCCAAACCAGGCAAGAGGGGGTGGAAGAAAGATGGCCAAAGGAGCACAGCTTTGCTTTACTCTCTCAAATCTACAAACATGGTAACACACAGGGAGATTCTCAGAGAGAGGCTTACAGGGCATGAGAAATTCTGAGAGAAAGAAAGAACTTATAATTTTGAGTCTTCCACATTCTAGGTGCTTTCCATATGTTATTTCATGTAATAAAATAGATATTATATTTTTCCATTTTACAAATGAAGACACTGGGCCCCAGTGAGGTCACAGAGAAATCTCAGAGCTCATACTTTGCACAGCCAGATGTCACACCCAGGTCCATTGCCTGTATTTGAAGTTTATTACTTTTCTTTACATTATCCTGCCTTTTGAGATCTGTATAGACAAATGTGAGCAAAGATGAGAAGACAGACAGATGTAGAAAGAGATGTCTAAAAACAAATGCTTTACATTCTTCCATACACTTGCTTTTCCTTCTTTACCTCTGAATTGGTGGGAGATTTTTAATGATAGGAGCATTATTAAATTTTAAGAATTATTTTATTTTTATCAAAATAATAAGTGTACGGTTTAATATGCCAAGTAGACTTAAAAGTAACATAATCAGAAATAGTAGTTCTCACTCTTCCATACCATCCCTTGTACCCTAGTCCCACTCCCAGAAAATCCCACTTTCAACCAAAAAGTTGCTTCTTTTATTAACCTTCATGTGACTAAATAATATATTTGTATTTCTATTTTTTGATATGTCAGTTTCAGATATCCTCATTTGACTTTCTATGGTAAATGAACTTTTAACACATTTATGCCACTCTGACTTCTCATCCAATATCCCCAGTGTACTTATATCACAGTTTTGATTAACTTAATAGCTAGTATTCATATTATTATGATTAAGTAAATATTGCTTAACTCTGAGCCATATTACATACACTATGATTACATTTCCTTTTTTGTACAACCTTTTCTGTTTCCTGGAGTTAATAATTGCCTTACTTTTTATTTGCTTGGTTTTCTGTCATCATTTTTCTCTAAATGCTCTGGCAGATATGTCAAATGCCTCTTAATGTTATTTTCCAAATGCTTGAATTCTTCAGAAATCTAACATATTCATTTCTTTTTTTGTCTTTGTCTAATGGCTGTCATCCTGTTCCATTCTAGACTATCTGTTCTCTAAGCCTGCTATAAAACTCCTGGAATTTCTCTTTATCACACTCTATGTCAGATCCAGGGAACAAAGATTTTCTGGATACAATATTACAGTGGATTTTTTTTTTTTTTTTTTTGCCTACCCACCGTTGAATGACCTCCCTATGTTTGAAGAATTTCCGGTGTTACAAGTCTTGGTGAGAGGAAAAGAAAGCCTTTCACACTCAAAACTGAAGATGTCAGATAAACAGTTTTCCAGCCTCTCCTATATCCAAGAGTTCAGGCATGAGGCTGAGGCTCTGCCAATCAGATGAGCCCTCCTTATACCTGGAACTGGGAACTGGAAACCTGAAGAAGTGGTGACTTCTAGGAACTCTCTAAAAGCCTTATGGTAGCAGCAGGATGGCTGCATTCCTGGCTCCAGTGTCCAGCGCTTTCAGAGTCAGTGGGCAGGATTCAGCATCTAGACCTTGGTGCCTGCTGCAGGAGTGTCCCCTCCTAGACTGCTCTGACATACAATATTGAGTGTTGTTCCTAGCTGTATAGCCTTGAACTTAATTTGCTAGGCTTTCCAGCTACTCTCAGAGGGAAGGCTAGGAAATATATTTTTACCTGATCATTTTGCTGCTTCATATGAAATGGTGTGGATTTTTTCCTAAGAAAGAAGGGGGAGATTGGGTAATGACAATCAGTCAGTGCCACAATTATCATGGTTTTAATTTCTTTTTTTTTTTTTTTTTAAATTTTTTTTTTTTCAACGTTTATTTATTTTTGGGACAGAGAGAGACAGAGCATGAACGGGGGAGGGGCAGAGAGAGAGGGAGACACAGAATCGGAAACAGGCTCCAGGCTCTGAGCCATCAGCCCAGAGCCTGACGCGGGGCTCGAACTCCCGGACCGCGAGATCGTGACCTGGCTGAAGTCGGACGCTCAACCGACTGCGCCACCCAGGCGTCCCTCATGGTTTTAATTTCTAAGAGCTTTTGGTTTAACCCAATTTTTCCTTATCCTTTTTTTTTTTTTATTTGAACGTCATCTCATTCTTGTTTTATGGATACAATGGCTTATCTTATCTCTCTGGTAATATTACTTATTCTCCCTTTAAAGTCTTTTTCTGTTCTTTTTACTGACTTGTGTTCTCTAGATCTTTTTCCCTTTGGCTTGGTCTTTCTCTCTCTCTCTCTCTCTCTCTCTCTCTCTCTCTCTCTGAGGCTTTACTAAAATGTCTGTTGAACTTTTGATTTCTTTTCCTACTTAGAAGTGAAGTACTAAAACGTTGTTTAGAAGATCTGTATACTGGTCAGGGCCTGTTGATTAGGGCACCTCACTATATAATGATTAGGTTGTAGGCTAGCTTTTGCACAGGAGGATCCCAAAAAGTGACTATCTAGAGGTTTTCAAAACCTCTGGACTCTTTAGTTCCTCCAGAGGAGAATCCTTTAATCTCTTGTCTTACCCAGATGGCTGCATGCATTCAGGGAGCAGGGGGAAGTAGGGGAGTTAGGGTGTCTCATTGTTTAGGATACAGACTTAAATTCAATTCCCCAGTTTCTAGCTCCATTTACTCATTCTTGCTGTGCCTGGTGTCCCAAGTCCAGGCACTCACTGGTTTTATTTCTTCAGAGGAAAGGGGTCAGGCAAAGGAGTTATTACCTAGCTGTGTGGGGAGAAGAAAGGATCTTGATTTCCAGCTATTTCAGATACAGTCTTGGAACCAAATGCCTTTACCTTATCACTTCCCAGGGACATGGCACTGCCTAGTCTTGAACTTTGCTGGGGCCTGCCAGGGTGCATTGGGCTGCTCCTTGCTGGTACCCTATCTGTAGGGCCTAGAATTCATCCTTCTCTGCTCTGCTCACTCTGTTACCATTCCCCTGTCACCTTTCCATCTTCCAAGATCTGTTTTTATCTTTCCTCCCTCATTCTCCTTATGCTTGTGGGTTTATGCCTATCTAATTCCTTTTCTGTTTTCTCAGTGGGTTTCCAGGAGAGATGTGCAGTCAGTTTGCAATCTTTAGTCAATGAAGTGCTTGCTGCCCAGTTCCCCAATCATAGAAATGTCATAGCTGTTGACCACTCCCTGTCCTTCATCCTTGCTGCCTGTACCTTGGTGCAGACCCTTCCTATACAGCACCCAGACTCTTGTTAAGTCTGCAAACCAGTGTCCTGCCTCCAGATTCTCCCACATCCTGTTTCTCCTTCCCATTGTCCACTGAATGATTTTCTAAAATAAAACTCTTATCATGTCTCTCTTACTTAAAAACCTTCACTAGAATCAAATCTCTTCCATCTAAAGTCCAAGATCCTTGGTGGGATTTGCAAGGTTCTTTACAATCCTGCTCTGTACTACCTTTTTGGCCATTTTCCTCATGACGGCCCATACTCTGTATGTTCCAGTTAGACCTAAATGAATGCCCTAAACACGTCTTGTTCTTCATCCCTTTCCGCCTTTGCATATGCTGCTCTGTCTTCACAGCTGCTTCACCTCCCGCTTCTCCATCTGGAAAACTCCAACATATAGTTTAAAATCCATCCAACTTTTTCATACACATTTATACTCCCTCTGAGAAGGCTTTCCTGATTTCCTCTCCTGTGCAAGTATAACATTTGATTTATGCTAGCAGTATAGAGAATTAACACATTGTTTTATACATTTATATCGAATTTTTTACACATTTGTCTTCAGGCCCATGTGTCTGTCTGTCTTGAGGAAAAGAAATATTAGTTTTATTCCTTTGCCCCTAGACTGTGGGCTTCCTTTAGTCACAAGCCATGTCTTTCCACCTTATATTTATCACAGTATTCCCACACAGTACACAGCATGCAGAAAACACTCAGTAAAGGCTAAATTGATGCACAATTGAGCAAATATTAACTTCAAAAAAATGAAACATTGATCAGTAAAGTAGAATAGAAAGAATTACACTATCATAAGAACCTAATCTGTGACAAACCAGATGTCATACAATAATAAGAATCAAATCACTATTGAGTAAACATTGTTGAAATCAAATGGATCAAAAAGATTAACTTGGGCTGTATTCTTTACCTTATATAGCCATGAATTCCTTATTTATAACAGCTGTGCAAGAGAGATATTTCTGACTATTGAAGACTATCATCAAAGACAAAAAGGATCTGATTAAATAGAAATAAAAAACATTTGTACAACACAGTGTCACAGAAGGAAACAATTATTCTGACAAGCACGGCCGATAAAAGCATACCTTCCAATGCATATTATTTTTAAAAATAGGAAGGTCAAAATCCAGATTCTACTAAAAAGAAGCATGCAGATGAATATGCAGTTTACATTTGAAAAATCAATGCCCAGATTCATTCATTGCTCATTCAACAAACTAACTTTTATTGTTAAGTGTAAAATATTGTTAGTAGTTAAAAATAGCCAGTGTTTTTCAAACATGTCCCATGTTCTTGGCACTGAGATAAGCACCTAACAGATTATCTCATCTAAGCTCAGACTTAGGCATTGTTATTGTCATTTTACAGAGGCATAGAGAAGTTAAACATTTGCTCAGGATATGAGACAGCCAGAATTTGAACACAGGTCCTTTCACTTTAGAACTTGTGTTCTGAACCACTATACAAGGTATATGCTGCTAGCTGTTAGTATCTGTTATAAACTAGGCCATCGTATTAATTCAATGAATAAAATTAAACCACTTTCAATATATCATTGCACATCTATTAAGCCATCAAAAAATTAAATAAAATAGGTCTGTGGTTATCAGGTATATGAACACATTGCTGAAAGCAATTCCAGTGGATTTATTCCTTCTAGATCTGTTGATTAAAGTTTTTCATCAAATTTGGGAGCCATTATTTCTTCAAATATTTTTTCTGCTCTTCTCTTTCTCTCCCATCTCTATGGGACTCCCACTACACATTAATTAGTATACTTTACATTCCCCCTCCTCCCCCCCCCCCCCCCCCCCCCCCCGGTTTCTGAGGCTCTGTTCTTTTTTATTCTACCTTTTCCTCTCTGTTCTTCAGTTTGGATAATTTCTACTGATCTATCTTCATGTTCACTGATACTTTCTTCTGCCATCTCAAATCTGCTGTTGAGCCCATAGAGTAAATTTTTTATTTCTGTTATTGTACATTTTAACTATAGAATTTTCATTTTTGTAATGTTTGTATGTTTTTGTTGATATTCCCTATTTTGAAAGTCATTGCCATCATATTTCTCTTAAGTCACTGACATTGTATTTTTATTTAATTCTTTGAACATATTTATTATACTAGTGCTTTGAAGTCTTTGTCTGCTAAACTCAGTGCAGGCCCACTCAGAGTCAGTTTCTTTTTTTTTTTTTTTTTTAAATTTTTTTTTTTCAACGTTTATTTATTTTTGGGACAGAGAGAGACAGAGCATGAACGGGGGAGGGGCAGAGAGAGAGGGAGACACAGAATCGGAAACAGGCTCCAGGCTCTGAGCCATCAGCCCAGAGCCTGACGCGGGGCTCGAACTCACGGACCGCGAGATCGTGACCTGGCTGAAGTCAGACGCTTAACCGACTGCGCCACCCAGGCGCCCCAGAGTCAGTTTCTTTTGATTGCTTTTTTTTCCAGAGCATGGGTCAGTTTCCTGTTTTTATATTTTTTAAGTTTATTTATTTTGAGAGAGAAAGAGACAGTGCAAGTGGGGGGAGGGGCAGAGAGAGGGATACAGAGAATCCCAAGCAGGCTCCGGACTGTCAGCTTGGAGCCCGATGTGGGGCTCGAACCTACGAAACCATAAGATCATGACCTGAGCTGAAACCAAGAGTCGGACACCTAATCGACTGAGCCCCCCAGGTGCCCCAGTTTCTTGTTTCTTTGCATGTCTTGTAATTTTGGGTTGAAAACCAGACAATTTAGATAATATAGTGTGGCAACTCCTGATTCTGATATATGTTTCCATGTTTTTGTTTGTTTTAGTAAATTTCCTGGATTTGAACTTTGGAATCTGTCTCCCCTGTGGTTGTGGATTCTGATGTTTCTACTCAGTTTTTTTATTCTTATTTTTAACTTTTAGCCTGGCTTCTAAGGAGTTTGCCCTTGTGCCTACGTGGCCCATAAGGCTCCACCCTTTGCCAGTGGATCTGTGTATAGGTTGGGAAGCAGTCAAAGTTGCAGCTAGTTTTCCAGTCTTTCCTGGTTTTGCCAGTCTCAGTTTGGCTTCCCCAGGCAGGAGCATAGTTTTTCAGTCATCCAGGGAAATGTGGGGAGATATAGTCCTTCCATAGTCTTTCTGTGACTCTCTCATTTCTAGATCTTCCCATTAAGTTTCTGATGGTCCAGTGCTTGACCTAGCTGGGTCTGCAACCTCAGGCTAGCAAAACTGAGGACTCTTCCTTTTCAGTTTTCTACTATACTCACCATGTTTAGCTTATAAAGGCACAACTCACAAGTCTGCCCCCTCTGGCAGCGAAACTGCTGGTTTCTGACCAGCTCCATGCTGGTAAGAACGGGAATGAGGATGGGAGATCAGGCCATAGGCTCTCACTGTTCAGACCCTCAGCTCCATCAGTTTTTGAAAAATAAATACTTCTTAATTTTTGTCTCCATTTGGTAACTTCTAGAGCTGAATGAATACTTTTTTATTATTTTGACCAGTTTTATACTTACTTCTTGTGGAGAGGATTCACTGACCACTTCACATTGCCATCGCTGCAAGTCCCTCTGGTTCATTCTCCTCCTCCTCTTCCTTCTTTTTAAATTTTTGTTATTGAAGTATAGCTGACATAACATCTTTGGTTAATTCTCTCTGGAGAATTATCTTTCATGATATAACAAGAAATATAAAACTATTTCATTGCCCTAACTTTGTAAATCTGTTTGGGGGAATTGCATATCAAGGAAACAACTCAAAATCAAACAATAAACCATAAAATGTGTTCAAGATGGTCATAGCTGCATGGTTTGTGCTAGTAGCAAATTAGAAATAAATGTGCAACGTTTGGAAAGTGGTTAAAAGAATTATATTATCAACTTAATAAAATACCATATGGACTTGAAACATGATCCTTTGTGGACTATAGCAATGCACATTCTTGGTTTGTACAGGTTAACTAAAACTATGTGTTTATTTATTCTGATAAAGATATGGAGTGCATTTTCAGAGATGGTTTAATATTTATTTATTTATTTATTTATTTATTTATTTATTTATTTTTAATATAATTTATTGTCAGATTGGCTTGCATACAACACCCAGTGCTCATCCCAACAAGTACCCTCCTCCATGCCCATCACCCACTTCCCCTCCCCCCCCCCATCAAGTCACTCATCGTCAGGGAAATATAAATCAAAGCCACACTGAGTCAGAGTGGCTAAAATGAACAAATCAGGTTTAATATTTATTTTAAGTAACTTCTATCAAATTACTTAATTTGTTATTTTAAAAATTGACATAATTATGTTTATTATATTTGATACATATTTTTTAATTTTTGTTTATTTGAAAGAGAGAAAGAACAAGCAGGAGAGGGGCAGAGAGAGGGAGACACAGAATCCGAAGCAGGATCCAGGCTCTAAGCTGTCAGCACAGAGTGCAACATGGGGCTCGAACTCACAAACAGAGATCATTACCTGAGCCAAAGTCCAATGCTCAACCGACTGAGCCACCCAGGCGCCCCTATATTTGATATTTTTAACATGTCTAATGCATAACTTTGTCTACCTGTTTGTTTTGCAACTAAGGTGTGATGAAGTAAAGTTGCTTTCTCTTTTTTTAAGTTTATTTATTATTTATTTTGAGAGAGAGAGAGCATGAGAGAGAGTGGGGGAGGAGCAGAGAGAGGAGAGAGAGAAGCCTAAGCAGGCTCTGTGCTAACAGCACAGAGCCTGATGTGGGGCTCAGTCTCACAAAACATGAGATCATGACCTGAGCCGAGGTCAAGAGTTGGATGCTTAACCGACTGAGCCACCCAGGCACCCCTTTGGTTATTATTGGTTATTGCTTTCTTGGTTATTATTTTAGAATCTATAACATGAGAGACTGTCCTCTCCCACCACTAGTCTGTAAGACCTGCTTCTTCTAGCAAAATCCTTGACAAGAGAAAAAAATTTTTTTAGTCATTTTGGAAGGGTTTTGAAACCATACCTGTTCAGAATTCAGAAAAATTGTCTGCCTGCTTTGTTGTACCTATTCAAGTTAGTTAGGTTAGTTGAGAATCCTTGCATGAATTTTCCCTCACATTGCTGACATATAAAACTGCACTGTGCTTGCTTGGAGAGCACATCCCTTCCTTTTGTTTCACCTCAGAGCCCTTAGAAAACATACACACATACATACGATTCCCTTAGGTACAGTGTAATTGAGGTTATGTGAGACTGAGATTAACTGGGAAAGGGTGAGCTTAACATTTCACAGATCTCAGAGAGGCAAAAAATCTAAGTCCTTAAACAATACTCTTCCGTCTTAATAACCAAGGGGACAACTGTATTTCACTAAGCATATGATTAAAAAAATGAATCATGACTTGGGCATGTTAAAATTGTACAATTTGATTAATGGTAATCAATAGTATTCCCATTTTTTAAAAAAGTAATAAAGCCATTAATTCAAATCAGTCACAAACCTTGGCAGAGTTTATTTTAATCCACAATTAATGAGGAGACATTTATTGAGCACTTCCAATACACAAACTTCTAAATGCCAAGATTTGGCATTTAGAGATGTAAAAGACAGTCATTGCCCTCAAGGTATGGAGGTACAAAAGATAAGTATAATAGTAGGAAGCACATAATGAAGGGAGACAGATGTTGAAAGGATAAAGGCTACCTTGGGGGCTAGGATGATTTCTTTATTCATTTAACCACTTGTAAGGAATATTTACCACATCTCAAATGCTGTTTCAGGTATGGGGAACATTCTGTATAGACATAGAAGGCCTCTGCTGTCATCGAGCTTGCATTCTAGTAGGGAAAGACACATACTAAATAAGCAAACAAATATATAACTGAAATGTCAGTAAGTGATAAGTACTATCAAAGATAATAGAGCAAGGTAACAGGATAGAGAGAGAGACTAGGGTGGAGAGAAAGGTTACTGTTTCTGATAGGTTTTCAGAAAAGATATCTCTGAGAAGAGGATATTTTAATGGAGAACTGAATTGTATAAAAGAGAGAGCCATGCAGAGATATTGGGGAAGAGTTCTAGGCAGAGGAAATGGTGTGTATGAAGGTACAGGTGGGAATAGGATTGGCAAATTCCAAGAACAGCAGAGGTCCAGCAGCAACTGGAGAGGAATGAGCCAGGGGAGAGGGATAGGACGAGTACAGTGAGGAAAGGGCCATGCAGGTCAGGGTTGTGATATGATCAGATTTAGGCTTTAAGGAGATAACTAAAACCAAACCAAACCCTGTTGAAGATATATAAAGGTAGGCTAAACTGCTATAACAATAACCAAAAACATAGTGACTCAAACACAACGGAAATTTATTTCTCACTTGCACTAATAGTCTAGGAAGGCTCTCCTCCATGTATTGATTCGGGGACTCAGGGTCCTTCTATTCTTTTGACTTTGCTATCCCTTAGTACCTTGTCATACAAAGTCGGGACTCAGTTACCATATTCATATTTCAGGCACAAAGAAGAGGCATACCTATTCTCCTAAAGACCTTGGTGCAGAAGTGACATTTATCACTTTTGTTCACATTCCAGTGGTGAGAACCTAGTCATCTGGCCACACCTAGATGTGAGAGATCCTGGATATACTCTGACTGTGGTTTCTACTACAGGAACACAATACAGTAAATCAGATGAAAGATGAAAGTGACTTGGACTAGGATGGGAGAGCAATGGAGTGGTCACATTTTGGATACATTTTGGTGGTAGGATCAACAGGAATTACTGATGGAATAGATGTAGGTATGTGAAAAAGAGGAGTCCAGGATAAATCTTTGATATTTGAGTGAATGGTAGTGTCATTTATTCAGATCAAGAAGACCTGGGGAAAATAGATTTCTGCTTTAACCATGTTAAAGTTTGAAGTGTTTGTTAGCCATGTAAGGGGAGATATTAAGAAGACAACTAAATATTCAAGACTTCAGTTCAAGGGAGAGGTCGATGATGATATAAAATTGGAACATCAGTGCGTGGATAGTATTTAAAGCCATTTGAGACTAGATGAGATCTCCTAGGAGAGAATATATATGGAAATAAGATTGCTGGGGACTAAATAAATGCTGGGATACTCCAATATTCAGAAGCTGGAATGAGGTGGTAAGCCAGCAAAGGAGACTGACAAGAAGTGGCCAGTGAGATAGGAGGAAAACAAGGGGAGCAAGTCATCTTAGAAACCAAGAAGAGGTAGTGTTTCAACAAGTAGAAAGAGATCACTTGTGTCAGATGCTGTCTGAAAGGTCCAGTAGGATGAGGACTGTGAGTTGACCATTGAATTTGAAGTTTCACGTCATTGGCAACTGTAGGAAGGGAAATTTAGTGTTGTTTACAATCTTAAGAGTGGGCTGAGGAAATAGTGGGAGGTAGAAACTGTATAGGCAATTCTTTTGAGAAATTTAGCTCTAAGGAAGATAAAGAAATAGAGCAGTAGCTGAGGGATGACTGGGAAATATTTGTTTAGGTGGGAGAAATTACAGTCTATTTGTATTTGGTGGAAAAAAGTGATGATGCAAAAGCAAAGCCCTTGAGCAGGGCACTAGTGGAGGGATGTGCCTTATGTAAGAGCCAGGGATATTCATCCACTGTAGAAGGAGGGAGGGCAGAAGAGAGGATACAGATGCAAGTGGCTTGGTAGCTTTGGTGATGAGAGAATATAAAAGCTCTCTTTTGAGAGAAGAGGTCATAAGTTTGTTACATCAGAGAGTAGGAGAATGAGTTGACTAGGTGTAAGACCACTGAGGAGTGGAAGTGTGGAAGTGTGGAAGCAGGTAATGTAAGCAAGGGAATGCTCTTAGTCTTTGATCATAGAATCTTAGCTGGGTAAGAGGGTACTGAAAAGAGGAGGTAAGTAATAGAAAGCAAAAACATACCAGGGCAAATTGACTGGAGATCCCTCTGTAGGCTATGAACAGTTGAGGCGGGAGACAGCAGAGTAAATGAGAAAAAAGAAGTGATAAGCAGGGGTAGATAGATTGAAATCATGATTTAAGAGATGTAAAGTTACTAGCCTCAAGTGTGGTCAAGGGAGTTAATAGTTGAGGTGAATGGAGATTGTTTTTGGCTGAGTTACAAAACTGGAGAGGAGGAATTCATAGATATTTGCTCTTAAAAATAGAAAAGGGTTTGGTAACAAATTGGTAACCAAGGATTCGGCTCATTTATTTTTTAGAGTTCTTCCTGAAGTCTAGGCTCCAGGACCAAGATATCCAGAGGAGACCAATTTCTTTCTACACCCACATGTGCAACCCCTGGGTCTCCCTGTTAGGGGTGAGTTACCTCATTTTTATCTCAATTGTCCTTGAGAAAGAATTCAGGTAGAGATGTTGATCTAGGGAGCTGCAGAGGGGAGAGGAAAAAGGACACCCTTAATTAGGAGCAATGTGATTTAAGTGTGTTACATTAGACTTTAGATGGGATTACAAATGGCAAGATTATATTTAATGAACCACTTATTTCAATCAGTGGTTTACTTTAAAAAATAATTAATCATCTGTGATAACCTCTGGGTCACTAAATTTCTAGGTATACCAAATTAGCATAATTTCACTCTAATTTGTTTCTTCTAGGGAGAAGTAGGACAAGGAGCTAGGGTAGGATATTTATTGATAGTTTTGATTACAGGGTACTTTTGGGTGGGTGCCTCTTCAACTATCTGCTTAAGTGCAGTTTTTTGAATTATGTGTGAACTTCTATTTAGAATTTATAGTGATCAGAGGTAGATTAGAGGGACTGTTGTTTCTTGAAGTCTTTACCTTGTGACTTGCTTACCACGTGATAAACTATTAGGTGACTTGCCTTCGTATTCTGTTTCCACAGGCTGTTGGGTCCCTTCTCATCATGTTTGTGATCCAGTGGGTCTATACCCTCATTAACATGGGTGTTGCTGCCATTGTGTATTTCTATATCGGTCGGGCCAGTCCAGGGCTTCACCTTGGTAAGCCATTTTGCTGCCATCTTCCTTCTTCTCGTTTAGCTTTCATTGAAAAAACTGCATTTTGAGCACCTATTAAATGCCAACTAATTCAGATTCTAATCTCATTTTCGAGTAGCTTATTATAGTCTAGGAGGAAAACTATAACATGCATATAAATGGTAACAAAAAATAGTAACAACTTGTAAGGTAAATAATAACAACGTGTGGAAGTAAAATCGGTGACAACAGCAGCACAAGGGAGGAGGAAAGAAATGGGAACATACTGCTTTAGGTTTCTGATACTAATGTGAAATACTGTAACATCACTTAAAGGTAGACCACGATAGGGGCACCTGGGTGGCGCGCTCAGTTAAGCGACTGACTCTTGATTTTGGCTCAGGTCCTGATCTCACAGTTCATGGGGTTGAGCACTGACAGTGTGGAGCCTGCTTAAGATTTTTGCTCTCTCTGCCCCTTCCCTACTCACGCTCTCTCTCTCTCTCAAAATAAATAAATAAATAAATAAATAAATAAATAAATAAACATTTTTAAAAAGGTAGGCCATGATAAGTTACAAAGGTATACTACAAGTCCTAAAGCAGCCACTAAAATAATACAACAAAGAGTTATAGCTAATAAGCCAATAAAGAAGATAAAATTGAATTTAAGAAAGGCTCAAATAGAAATAAAGCAGGAAAAAGGAAAATGATCATAAAGGACATATAAGACAAACAAAAAACAGAAGGGTGGTTTACAGCTATATCAATAAACCTAGCTATACCTATATACCTATATAGTTATATCAATAAACACACTAAATATAAATAGTCTAAATATTCACAATTCAAAGGTATAAACTCTGAGATTGTCAGATTCAATAAAAAGGCAGCTATATGCTGCCTATAGGGAATCTACTTTAAATATAAAGACACATGGGTTACATGGGTGGCTCAGTTGGTTAAGGGTCTGACTCTTTACTTTGGCTCAGGTCATGATCTCATGGTTGTGAGATCAAGCCCCACACAGGGCTCCATGCTGAGCATGGGGTCTGCTTGGGACTCTCCCTCTCTCTCTCTGCCCCTCCCCAGCTAGCACACACGCACACACTTGCACTCTCCCCCCGCCTAAATAAATAAACATTAAAAAAAAATAATAAAGGCACAAATAAGTTAAAAGTAAAGGGGTGGGAAAAGATAATATCATGATAACATGAATCAAAACAAAGCTGGACTGATTATACTAACACCAGACAAAACAGATTTCAGAGAAAAGAATCTTATCAGAGATATAAAGAGGGTCATTTCATAAAGGTAAAGGATAAAGAGGGTCATTTCATAAAAATAAAGGGAAAAATGCATCAAGAGGATATAACAAACCTTAACATTTATGTACTTAGAACAGAGCTTTGAGGAGTGCCTGGGTGTCTCATTTGGTTAAGTGTCCAACTCTTGATTTCTGCTCTGGTCATGATCTCACAGTTCATGAGATCAAGCCCCACATCAGGCTGTGTGCTGGCAGGGTGGAGCCTGCTTGGGACTCTCTCTCTCCCTCTCTCTCTGCCCCTCCTTTACTCATGTTCTCTTTCTCTCTCAAAATAAATAAGCATTAAAGAAAAAAAAAGAAACAGAGCTTTAAAATAACATGATGCAAAACCTGACAGAACTGCAAAAAGAAATAGAAAAGTTTATAATTATAGTCAGAGATTCCAACACCTCTCTCTCAATAATTGCTAACATAAGTAGACATAAAATCAGTAACACTTTATTTATTTATTTTTAAATGTTTATTTTGAGCAGACAGAGAGAGAGAGAGAGAGAGAGAGAGAGAGAGCACTAGTGGGGGAGGGGCAGAGAGAGAGGGAAAGAGAGAGAATTCTAAGCAGGCTCCGAGCTAACAGAGCCTGACATGGAGCTCAGGCTCCTAAATCGTGAGATCATGACCTGAGTCAAAATCAAGAGTCAGATACTTAACCAACTGAGCCACCCAAGTGCTCCAAATCAGTAAGACTTTAGAAGACTTGAATAACATTGCCAACAAACCCAAGCAAATTGACATTTGTAGAACATGCCACCTAACAACAACAGAATATACATTTTCTTTAAGTATATATGAACTTGCCAGGATAAACCATATTCTCGGATTTAAAAAAAAAAGTCACAACAAATTTAAAAGCATTCAGGTAAATTCAAGAACAAAGTATGTTCTTTGACTAAAGGGGAATTAGAAATAAGTAATAGAATAATATTCTGGTTATCAAAATATTTAGAAACCAAAGAACACTAAATAACACTAAATGACTAAGAATACTAAGGAAACTAAATAACTTGTCGTCCAAAGTGAAATTACAGGGGTATTTGGGTGGTTCAGTCAGTTAAGCATCTGATCCTTGATTTTGGCTCAGGTCATGATCTCATGGTTTGTGAGCTCAAGCCCCATGTCAGGCTCTGTGCTGATGATGCAGAGCCTGCTTGAGATTCTTTCTCTCTCCCTCTATCTCTGCCTCTCCCCTGCTTGCATGCTCTCTTTCTCTCTCAAAATAAAGAAGGTAAACATTTAAAAAAAGTGGAATTACAAAATATTTTGAACTGAACAAAAATGAAAATGTAACATTTCAAAATTATGGGATGAAGCTAATTCAGTAGTTGGAAGGAAATTTATAGCATCAAATGCTTATATTAGAAATGAAGAAATGTCTGAAATCAATGACCCCAGCCTCCAATTTAAGAAACTGGAGAAAGAAGAGCAAATTAATCCCAAATACAAAGAAAAAAAAGAAACAATAAATATCAAAGTAGAAATCAATAAAAATTTTACATAGGGAGAATGCCAGTGAAACAAAAATCTGGTTACGTGACATCAGTAAAATTGAGAAATCTTTAGCCATACTGATGAGTATAAAAGGAGAGAAGTTATAAAACTATCAATACCAGAAGTGAGAGAGATGGCATTAGAGTCTACAGATATTAAAAGAAAAACAAAGAAATACTATAAACAGTTATGTGCCAATAAGTGTGGCAACTTAGATAAATTGGACAAATTCCTTGAAAGATATAAACTACCAAAGTTCTCTCTAGAAGAAACGTAGGACTATTCAGGTCATGTAAATACCTTGTCATTAAAAACCTTCCCACAGAGAAAACTCTAGGCCCAGATGGCTTCACTAATGCAAACTACCAAATATTTAAGGAAGAGAAGAATATTAATTCCATAGAAACTCTTTGGAAAACTGCACACCAATATCCTTCATGAATGTAGATGCAAAAGATCATAACAAAACATTAACAAGTTGAATATAACCATATGCAGCATAGGGACCAATGCAGGGCTTTAACTCACGACTCTAAGATCAAGACCTGAGCTGAGATCAAGAGTCAGATGCTTTACCGACTGAGCTACTGAGGCACCCAATTCAGTATTCTTAATGCCGGTTCTCCCCAAATTGTTCCATAGATTCAACACAATCCTAATAAAAATCTCAGCTACCTTTTGTGTAGCAACTGGCAAATGGATTCCAAAATATTTATATGGAAATGCAAAAAACCTAGAGTAGTCCAACCAGCTTTATAAAAGAACTAAGTTGGAGAACTTACATTACCTGATTTCGAGACTGATTATAAGCTAAAGCAATCAAGATGGTGTGGTATTGGCATCAAGATAGACAAATAAATCAGTAGCCAAAATAGAGAGTCCAAAAATTAGCCCACACATACATGGTCAGTTGATTTTCAAAAAAGGTGCAAAGGCAATTCAGTGAATGAAAAGTCTTCTCAGCAATTGGTGCTGTAACAACTGGAAATCCATATTCAATGCATACATCATACAATATAAAAATAACTCAAAATAGATCATAGAACTAAATGTAAAACCCCAAATTATAAAGTTTCTAAAATAAAATATGAGAAACTGTGACTGTGAGTGAAGCAAAGATTTCTTAGACATAACACTCAATACAGGAAAAGAGTTGAAAAATTGGACTTCATCAAAACTGAGAACTCTGATCTTCCAAATATACTGGCAAGACATAGGCTGTGAGAGAATATTAGCAATTCACATATCTTATAAAGGACTTGTATCTAGAACATATAAAAACTCTCAATATTCAATATTCAATATGACAACAAAAATGGCCAAGAATTTTAAATAGATTTCACTAAAGAACATAAATGGATGGCAAATGAGCACATGAAGATGCTCAACATGAGTGGTTATTAGGAAATGCAATTAAAATCATAACATATTACTATACACCTATTTATAAGACTAAAATTAAAAGTACTGACCATGTCATATGTTGGTGAAGATATTCCAAGGAGAACTATCATACACTGCAGGTGGGAGTGTAAAAATGATACAATCATTTTGTATAACAGTTTGGCAATTTATTAAAAAATTAAACAGGGGAGGGGCGCCTGGGTGGCTCAGTTGGTTGAACGTCTGACTTCGGCTCAGGTCATGATCTTGCATTCATGAGTTCAAGCCCCGCGTCGGGCTCTGTACTGACAGCTCAGAGCCTGGAGCCTGCTTCAGATTCTGTATCTCCTCCTCTCTCTGCCCCTCCCATGCTCAGGCTCTGTCTCCCAATAATAAATAAATGTTAAAAAATTTTTAAAAAATTAAACAGGGGAGATGAGGGTATGTGTGTGAAATAGGTGATGGGGATTAAGGAGTACACTTGTTGTGATGAGTGCTGGTGATGAAGGGAATTGAATCACTATATTATATGCCTGAAACTAATATAATGCTGTATGTTAACTACACTGGAATTAAAATTAAAAAAATATATAAATAAATAAAATCCCCCCCAAAAAAGTTAAATCTATACCTGCTATATGAACCAGCTACCGTACTTCTAGTTATTTACCCAAGATGAATGAAAGAATATGGCCATTAAAAACATGACATGGGGCGCGTAGGTGACTCAGTCAGTTGGGCTACTAACTCTAGATTTTGGCCCAGGTCATGATCTTACAGTTGTGAGATTGAACTCCACGTCAGGCTCCACGTTGAGTGTGGAGCCTGCTTGGGATTTTCTCTCCCTCTCTCTCTGCCCCTCTCTCCCACTCTCTCTCTCAAAAAAAGTACATGATTATTCATAGCAGCTTAATTTGTAAGTAGCCCCAAACTAGAAACAACCCATATGTCCAACAACAGGTGACTCTATAAATAAATTGTAGTACAGCCATACAATGGACTACTACTCAGCAGTAAAAAGAATGAACTTACTTTTTTTAAAGAATGGACTATTGATACATGCAGTAACATGGATGAATCTCAAAATAATGATGATGAGTGAAAGAAACCAGACAAAAAGAGTACATAGTATATTATTTCATATATCTATAATTATTGAAAATGCAAACTAATCTATAATGACAGCAGATCTGTGGTTGCTTTTGGATGGGGTTTGTGGGTTGGGGGAATGTGTGGGAGAGAGGTCTTATGAAGTGACTTGAGGAAACTATTGGAGGTAATAGATTTGTTCATTATTTTGTTTGTGGTAATAGTTTCACAGTACATATATGTGTCAATACTTACCAAATTTTACACTTTAAATACATGTAGTTTGTTCTAAAAATGTACCCAGGATTTGTTTTAATTAGTAAGATTAAACACAGGCAAAGAAATGGTAAGATACACACACACACACACACACACACACACACACACACAAGTGATTGTCAAGAAGGAAGAAGTTTATACTGACAGACCCCTAGAAAGAGGAAGCATGGCATACCACTCAGGGCCACATGGGGAAGGACCAGGTTGGTCAGGAGGCAGAAGAAGAAGAGAAGAGAACAAGGCTCAGAGCCATAATTGGAGTTTTAATGGGAAGGAATGGGTGAGGCAGGTAGGTAGCTGAGTGAGTTTAGGTTTGGATAGTTTGAATAATTTCAGTGGGCTCTGGGCTCGAGGAGTGGTCACTAGCTGTCCCTGGCCCTGGAGTCACTAGCTGTCCCCTGGCAGGGGAGTATCTCAGTGTGTGGGAGTTTAACAAAGGAGGAGATTGGGGGTAAGGGCTCTGGATTGGTTGGTTTGTATATCAAAAGTATGCTCACAGGGGAGTTGGCTATCTCTAGGAATTAGCTCCACCTCCAGGATCAAGGCCACAAATTCCAGAGTGGCAATAATAAAGTAAGAAAACACAGTCAGTACTCTGATTATATGTCAGTTATTCCTCAGTAATAAAGCTGTTTAAAAAATACAGTTGAGGAGTGCCAGGGTGGCCCAGTCAGTTGAATGTCTGAATCTTGATTTTGACTCAGGTCATGAGCTCACGGTTCATGAGATCCAGCTCCACTATGGGGTTGATGCTGACAGTACAGGGCCTGCTTGGGATTCTCTCTCTCCCCCTCTCCCTCTGCCCCTCCTCCAACTGCTCTCCCCACCATGAGCGTGTGCTTTCTCTCTCTCTCAAAATAAATAAACTTAAAAATATATATACAGTTGAGAGCACTTTTAAACAAAATTCTATGATGCCCCAATTTAAAATGAAGCAATTAGTTTCAAGTTCTAACTAAATCAAACCATAACAATCTAGGCAAACTGAAAAGAAAAAAAAAAGTTCTTCAGAATTAGAATAGTTTGATGTATAGAGGTTTACTTGTTTGTTTGTTTGTTTAGGTAGGCTTCACACCCAGTCTGGAGCCCAACACAGGGCTTGAACTCAAGACCCTGAGATCAAAACCTGAGCTGAGATCAAGAGTCAGACACTCAACTGACTGAGCCACCCAGGTGCCCCTGATGTAGAGTTTTGAAAGTAAAGCACTGCAAACATTTTAAGTCCCACTTATGTGAAAAATAATGCTTTAGAAAAAGTCATGCTAAGGAGAGGTCCTAGTATCAGCTAGTTTAATGGACAGAATATATTTTGATTAACATAGGGATTACATTAGTGATTGCTTCTAAATTTCTTAGAAATTAGTTTGATATTAAGAAATTTAAATATTTCCCAGAAATTTATTCACAGGAAAACATGAAATAAAATTTCAGGCCAATCTACACCTGAAATTTAGATAATTTAGAACCTAAGTGATCACACATAAGAAGGGTCAGTAAAATGTTTATTTTCTTTCTACTGAGAGTATCAAAATATATTAGGAACTTTCTCTTACAATTGTAGAACTAATGCAGATCTAAAATTTGTCCTCCCATTAACCATAAGAACCCTAAATGAAACTGAGGAAATAAATGTTATTAGGGGCATACTGTTGACATTAGCCAAGATTCTAATGTAAGCCCCATAATGCTAACATTCTGATTATATATTGAATATTATCTTATTAACCAATGTTATGTATATATATGTATATATGTGTGCTTGGTGTATATGGTAGATATATATTCACTGTACCATATACATACATACATACATATACGCATATATGTATGCATATGTAAGCATATACATGTATAGGTATACATATATACATATACATATATATAAAATTTGGAGAAGCATTTAAAAAAAATTACGTTTGATTTGATTTCCTTCCAATTTTAGTATATGTGCTGCCAAAGCGAGCACCATTTGATTTGATTTCCTAAAGTTTTATATATATATATAATTTATTATGTGAGATTTTTAAAAAACCCACATCAAAGAAGGGATGGATTAAAAAAAAAAGTTGATAAGTCCTATTCTAATCAGTGTGTCTGATGTCAAGATACTTGGGTAGTATCACAACAGTCTCACTTCAAACTTCAGCTCTGACGTTTCTACATATTGAGGTATGTGAGTCACTTAACACCTATTGAAACATCCTAAGTGCCAGGTTCTGTGGGTGTTGTACTGTGAGTGTTCCAAGATGAAAAAGACATCCTTTCTATCCTTAAAGAGCGAATGGTCTAGTAGGGGATTTTATACCATGTATTTAATGTATTATCAATTTGAATCTAAGAGATCATCAAAATAATTTTAAATTCCTAAGACTGAAGTTAGCAAACCCTCTGCTTTTTCCTGTATAGCACTGTATTTAGTTTCTTTCTTGGGATTTTGAATTTTAGAAATTGTTGAAATATAGGTTTGAAAACTACATTTGGGTACAAAGTCCTTAGCTGGTTGCTGTCGGAGTATTACCATGAATAAAGTTTAGTTAAACTGAAAAATGAAAAAAAAAAAACTGTGCTAATTCTGTGTGTGTATCAGAGAGTGTATAATCACACTATTAAAACTGAGCTCCTGGATGCATACACAGAGCCTTTAATCAATATTTGTGTATATGTCTTCCCTGTAGGATCAGCCTCCAACTTCAGCTTCCTCAGGTGGATGAAGTCTCTTCTGATCCCCTCCTGCAGGTCTGTGCTACTCTGGGGCCCTGAGAGGTATGGTACTAAGGGTGTCTAGCCCCTGGCTAGGTTTAAGCGAACTGTGGAATGGGAACCTGGCATTTGACAACCTCAAGGACACTAAGACTCTGCTCCTCGCTGCCCCCCCCAACCCTGCCCCCCAGCCTCAGCTCATCACAAGCTTCCTCTGGCTCAGGCTTCTTCCCTTCTTACCCTCAGGAATCACGAATAGGGGCTTTATTTAGAATGTGATCGCTGGGTGATGAGTCAAGAGAGCTGCTGTCAGTGTGCAGCCTAAGACACACCAGCATCAATACACAATCATACACAAGATTAAGGCCTGAAACACCACCCATCTGCCATCTCAAATCAGAGGTAGCTGACATGATTGTATTGGTGAAAACGAGTACAGAAACAGAGCAGAGATGCTGGAGGATTTCTGTGGGCTCTCCATGTTCAAATACACAGGGAAAGGGAAGAACAAACTGTCTTGAGAAGCAGGAGGGCTCATGTAGAAGGTAAGGTTTCAGGAGTGCTCTCATCTCTCTCCTCTTTTTCCAACACCCTTCCAGTAGCAATGCTTCCTCAACTTTGAAGGCCTTGGGATTCTGGAAAATCACTTCCTTCCCCTTTCAATACCAGTGCAGAGTCGAAGCGGCAGGCTGGGCAAATCCAGTCAGGACCCAACCAAGTGTTTATTTGGTTTCATTTTGTTGGTTTGTTTCTGAAACTATAGATATCTGGGTCATACTTAATACTATTTGCACCTTCCATGCCCTGACATTGCTAATGGAATATGGGAGCCTTTCCCATTGATCCCAGATGTAAGTTCAGAATCCTCTTGCCCCAGTTTTTTTTTTTATTGTGGTAAAATACACATATCATAAACCTTGCCATCTTAGCCATTTTTAAGCATTACAGTTCAGTGGCATTAAGTCCATTCACATCGTCATGCAACCATCCGCACCATCCATCTCCAGAACTCTCCATCTACAAAACAGAAGGCCTATACCCATTAAACTAACTCCCCATTCTTCCCTCCTAAGAATTCTTTTAAAGACAACTCTTTATAAGCACTAGCAATCTGTTCAAGTTGGTGAAGAGATGAAACCTAGGTGTTAGAGCCTAGGATGATGACAAAAAGGAGCAGGGGCCATGTAAACCAACAGGGAAAGGGCTGGGAGGAGGTGGTGTGTGTGTGGAGAACCCCTGTCTGCCTGGAAGCTGGGCTAACATCCTTTGCCTAGCTATAGAAGGGGGCGGGTCACCTCTTGGCCTCTCTTCCAGTCTGAGGCACCAGGTTGGATAACATGTCACAACACACCGGCATTTTCCCCTAACACCTAGTCCTAGGGGAAAGTAGAGTTTGAGTGGACATAGATTCTGTGTAGAAGTCACCTACAGAATCTGGAGCTAGCTGCAAGTGATGTGTGATTGACAGTATTTGGCCTTATCTGATTCGCAGGAATATTTTTAGGCATGTCTGGGTTTAAAGCCTATAAATGACCATGAGAGGTCACTACTCCTTAAGCTGCACTCTGAACTTGAGGAATCTCACCTCTGAGGTCACTGTAGTACTATGTAGAAAAAGCAGTGTTCTAGGAGGAGATTATTCCTTCTAGAAAAGGATAGTGCTTTGGTTGGAATGGAACCCAGTGCACACTATTGAAAGCTCTGTGGGCTTGTAAAGTGGGTGGTGGAGGCCTCAGCTAAGTGTCAACATCACACTTGCTGGCCTCACGTGGCTACAGGGTGAGGTACCCTGGTGGTTATTCAGGAGGGTGAAAGGACCAAGACATGGTGATTCATTTAAAAGTAGAAATTGCTAGCTGTGTTTTCTGTTTTGTAGTTTGGAAGGTTTTGTTCCATCCACCCACCACAACTATAGTCCTAGAGGCTCTTCAAAACCAAAGAAGAATAATATTGTAGAATGTGTTTGGGCAAAGGACTTTGGCTATGTTATTTCCTCTGTTACACATATAATTCCCAGAATTATGTGAAATTGGCCTGACCTTGCCTTGAGAGAACTTTCTTTTAGAAGTCCTAGCAACTGCCCAGGTGAGAATTCTCAGGCCATTCTGCTGTAAAAGTGAAGCATATTATTTCCCCGAACTCAGAAGAATGCAATGGTTTCAGCTAAAAAAAAAAAAAAAAAAGGGCATTAACAAAAAAATACATCAGCAAAAACACTTGTGTGTTGACTGGCATGGCATTTTTGTCACCTCCTAACCTCACTTCCCGGAGATCCAACCTTTAGAGAAATTAACTCATTTCTCAGAAAACCTCCCATCTTTCTGATTTGGGTATGTTCTCAGCAAGCAGCTGCAAGCTGTAGTCCTGTGATCTGAACTTCTGTAACAGCACATCTTGCAGCCGACAGCTGGAGCTTCCTGCTGACGTTCCACAAGCTTAGAACCTTTTAAAAATAATTGTCAAATATATTCTTTATTTATTTTTTATTTTTTTTTAACGTTTATTTATTTTTGAGACAGAGAGAGACAGAGCATGAACGGGGGAGGCTCAGAGAGAGGGAGACACAGAATCTGAAACAGGCTCCAGGCTCTGAGCTGTCAGCACAGAGCCCGACGCAGGGCTCGAACTCACGGACCGTGAGATCGTGACCTGAGCCGAAGTCGGCCGCTTAACGCCTGAGCCACCCAGGCGCCCCTCAAATATATTCTTTAAACAACTCGCACATTACTACTCATGAAGTAGATGATTCTTTTTTAAGTAAAATTTTAACAAGGAAATCCATGCTTAAGGTATGACTTAAGGACCTAACACAGACTGACGGAATTGATAGGGACTGAAAGATGAGAAAAATAGAGGCACCGGAGGTGAAGAGGTTTGCCTGGCGCCGTGAGGCTAACTAGTGGCAGAGCTGTGACTATCCATCTTCAGTAGGTACCCTGACTGCCCGTCTGATCTTTCCTTACTGCATTCTGCCTGTAGCACTTTCCTCTTGTATCCCGGACATTTTTCCTTACCGGATTATTTTAACTCCAACTGTATGTAGACATTTCAGTGACAATGGAATCCATATCAGGACTTGCTTTTTGTCTTCAGGCCAACAAAGTGTCAAAAGCCTTTGCAGTTCCCATCGTAGCTGGTTCCTATGTAAACCTTAGCCCTGGGAACCATTCCTCATTCAACTTCCTTTCCAAAGAACCAAAGAGGGAGTTTCTCTTCCTACTCTTCTCAGTTTTCCAGCCTCTCCGTTCCATGATTTCATTTGACAGAAAAACAAAGCAAAGCTGTAGAGCCCCAACTTGATACCATTTGGATGGTTATCTTTGTGGGTTGCCTCCTATTGGGTGGATGCAGTTTTACCTGTTTCTACTAAAGAGAGATAAATCTCACTCTCTCCCCTTATTTTGATATATATTTATTACAGTTTGGGTTCATAAACTATTCTACACACAGTGTTCTGCAGTTATTTTATTTAAATCCATATTAAATAATAAGTACAAAATAATAGCACAATGACATTTTTTGTAAATTGTTACTCTATCCCAGAGGAGACTCATCTCTGCTGTTACAGTACTTCGTCTTTCTGACTGCCCTCTGTGTTTCTCTCACCGAAGGAGCTTGAGATCTCCCCAAGAGCAGATAATTTTGGCGCCATCCCTGGCTAGGGTTGACATGGAAATGACTCAGCTCACCCAGGAGAACGCAGACTTCGCTACTCGGGATCGCTACCACCATTCTTCCTTTGTGAGTCGGGAACAGCTGATGTCTCAGTACTAGGGTACTGAGTGCTTAGTAGCAGGCAGCCCAAGGGCCCTCCTTTCTCGGAGCTGTCCTGTGCACAATGGATCTGAATCTCAGAACCTTCATGATGCTGATTCTCCTCAGTAAGAAACTCAAAGACCTGTCCTCCCACTGTTGTTCTGGAAAATGGGCACCTGCATTCTGGTCTGGAGCACCACATCTCACCAGGGTAACCACTGGAGTGGCTGTGGCCTCCTCAACATGCACCCAGTTTGAAGAGCTCCACAACAAACATCAAGACTTGTAGGTGTGGAGAACCAGCCCAGGTTGCTTGTTCTGAAGGCCACAATAAACGGTTATTATAAATTTTATTGTATTATTTATTTTTTGAATAAATAATACACTCACATGGTTATAAACCCCAAAGGATAATCACATAGAGTGAAAACTCTCCCTCCCATCCTCGTTTCCCGTGTTCACCCCCTGTCCCAGACGTAGTCACTGTTCTTATATATACTTCCAGCATGTCTTTATGAATACACAAGTAAATAGGAATGTGGATTCCTACTACTCCTTTTTTATCCACAAAAGGTAAAATGTTATGTATATGTTCTGTACCTTGCTTTTCCCCTTAACTTGGAGACATTTCCACATCAATGCATATACGGTTTCCTCATCATTTTTCATTGTATGAAAGTGGTATAATTTATTTCATCAATTCCACAATGATGACATTTGGATTGTTTCCAATCTTACGCTGCTATAATCAGTTCTGCAGTGAATAATATTGTACATATGTACAAGCATAAAGTGTATGCGTAGGATACATTCCCAGAAGTGGAATTGCAAGATCAAAGGGCACATGCATTTGTAAGCCATTATTGTTTAGGGAAGGTCTTTTTAATTCAAAAGTTAAATTACCATGAAATACCTAATGGTGACTCACGTTCTCAAAAGCCTTTGTGGTCCCCAGCTCTGTGGACACCTTTGCAGCTGTTTTGCAGGATGAACGCATGAGGGGACAAGACTCTTTTGGTTCCTCTGTGAGCTCAGGGTGGCACTCATCACAAGCACGCAGTCCTGGAGGCCAGGGCAGTAGCTTCCCCTGGTAAATTCAGCACCTGGCCCAGAGTCGGTGGTTTCACCACTGAGCCGGAGGGACATGCCATTGGGTCCATCCTGACCCCTTTCTTCTGTAGTAGACGTTCTCAAGCCAGTGTGCTGAGACTCACCTGGGAGGCCTGTTAAGTGTGCAGATTTCTGCACCTCATCCATAGGGTTTTTTGTTCAGTAGGTTTGGGGCAGAGTCCTGGTCTTTACATTTTTAATAAGTGTCCCAGTGATTCCACATGAGCCATCCTCGGGCCCTGTGTTGAGGAGCACTGGCCCGCTGGATGGAATGGGTTAAAGCAAGCAGGGATGGGAAGGTCATGATGAGAAGCCAGTTGGATCTCATTCTCTCCTAGAAAATGAGGCCACGTTTATGATTACTGTTCAGGCACCGTTTGGATTAAAGAAAACAAACCCAATAGGCATGTGGTAAATAGCAACACCATAATGCAATGGACTATATTCATGAAGGCCTGACTTGGTGATCTCTGAGGGCCCTTTTCAAGAAGAAACTGCCCTCGTTTCTGAAATGTCTTCTCTCACCGTTCGACGTCAGTCACTGAAATTAAGGTGTTAGCAGGGCTGTGCTCCCTCCAGGGGCTCTGATTACTGGGGAGGATGCCATCCTTGCCTCTTCCAGCTGCTGGTGGCCGCAGGCTGTCTTTGCCCTGTGGCCACATTACTCCTGTCTTCACAGCCAACATCTTCAAATCTCTCTGCTCCATGGTCACACAGCATCTCCTCTGTGAGTGCCAGCCTCTGCCTCATTCATAAGGATACGTGTGGTTGCATTCAGGGTCCACGCAATCCAGGATCATCTCCTCGTCTCAAGAGCCTTAAGGATTGGGATGTGGCTATCTTTGGGGGTACCCCTTTTCAGCCTACCACAGAAGCCTTTAACAATTCTGCGTTTTACTCTTTTGGATTCTGCATAACAAGCTAAAAAAGTAATGCCTCTGAAAAAGGTGGTACTGAGCTTGAAAACCACACACAGCAGAGGATTCAAGTATCCAGGTGAGAACTTTGCCAATCTGACTCATGTTATAGAAAAGAGTAAGAGAAGGACAGGGTATAGAATTTCAGCATTCCCTTCAGTGTTGGGGATACCTAAACGAATAGCTCACAGTCTTATGTGGGAGGCAGATGCTAAACACACCGAACCATCTTATTAGGTCCAAAAATCTTGTGTTTCACCCAAACCATATTGTGTAAATGGTCATAGTAACCAGTACAACAATAATCAGATGATAGCCTGGGATCCGCAGGAAGCAGAAGTTCCCTGGTGCGCCCAGGGAAGCAGGAGCGAAAGGAAACAGGACTGAAGCAGGGAAAGAGGCTCCACATTGAATGAGCAACGCTTTAGCATCAGGGGCGGCTAAACGCTCCATCTCGAAGTACCCTTCTGAGAGACTGTAGGGACACCTGCATCTCAGGACCTTCTTGCAGAGGGAGAAAAGGACGAGAGTTCAGCCACTGGTTTTTGTTTCCCACAGTCAAAGTTTAGCCGTGAGATTTAAACCACCTCCCCGCTTCAGTCCTGACCATACTTGTGATTTGCACTCTGTGAGCACCTAGCAAGTTCTGCAGGAACCAGCAACCTTATTCTGCGGGAAATTGGCTGGAGCCTAGCAGAACTGGTCATTACAGTGGTGGCTGAGATGGAACAAGTGGCCTTGGCCCCAGAGACAGGTGGGTCAGAGAGGATCTGAGGTGGCACATAAGGGATGTTGCCAGAAGTAAGTACAGTTGTCAGAAAAATGAGACACAGATGTCACTGGATCATTCAGACAGTTTGCTTATCCAAAGGCTGCTCAAAACTGTCAGCGTAGTCGGGGTTTATGGCAGTGAGACTAGGAGCATTTTCTAAAATAGGTGGAGGGGAAAGTTCTGGCCTAAAGATTTTGCCAAGGGATACACTGTCGTGGATGAGAATGTGAATGAGTGAGGGTCATATGACACCTTCTAGGACCATGACTGTCACCTTTCAGGCCATGCTGTCTATTGATTAATCTATCCAATGATCTATCCTTCCCCCATCTATCTATCCACCTACCCACTCATGTATTGATCTAGCCATTTATCTACCCCCCGCCCCCACCCACCCATCCATTGACCTTCCCATCCATCTATCCATCCATGGCTGGAGCCACTGTATACATGCCCAAGACCACCTCACCTGAGCCAGGTACCCCTCACCAATTTCAGAGCTTTGTAATGTAAAAATATGACTACAGGCCGTTCAAACAGAGATGAACTCAGCCACCACCCTCACACTTCCAGGGTGAGTACAACCCCATTCTAGAACATTCTTGAGTTCAGGGCTGGGAACCAGAACAGTGGTCATTTCTCAGATGTCTCTGGGAGTCATGCTAACAAGTCCTCTGACCTACACAATAGAGTATATCCTGTATAAACAATTATAAATTAATGTGGAAGTTCGAGGTTCAGGATTCCATCTGCCTTCCTCCTCTCCAGGTTTCTGAATGAGGATGTATATTTAAGGATGGGAAACAATGTTCCAATTTATGTATTAATACCTGGACAAAGGTGTAAGAGCAGTAGTGGAGAATGCGGCTGAGGTCAGAAGGTCGAAGCGAGGCCTGTGGTGTCTAACTTTGTTCCTTTTTGAATATATATCACTTCTCCCAAAGACTCTGGGATAAGGAGCTGGAATTAAGAGAGAGAATGACCAGCTTACCTCATCACCCAGTAACAGATGAGCAGAGATCATAAGGTGACCACACATTGCCTTTCAATTCTGGGTCCTGTTCGCCAATGAAACGTGGTCCCAGCTTTGACCAATCAGATTGGCCTCCTGCTCCCATGGGGAGGAGCAAATATAAGAAGCCAGGTGGGGTGGGGCCAGAAATGTTCCTTGCTTCTGCGGTGGTGTGGCAGAGGGAGCTTGGGTGGTAGCTCCATCCTCTCCATGGGCAGAGGAGGAAAGTGAGGAGAACTGAAGGGACCCCAGAAGCAGTAAGAGCAGTGACAGAGGCAGACACAGGGATTGTGAATAGGCAGAGAAGCCCTAAGCCACCCTTGATAGCAGTCAGGGGGGGCTCCCTAGAGGAGGAGATATCTGACCTGCATCCAAGCACTTGCCGAAGAGAAGAGAGGCGAGACATTCCCAACAGAGGGGACAGCGTGATGAAAGGTGTTTGCGGTAATTCAAGATTTCAGAGGCAAAAGAGTGAGGCAGTGTGAGGCAAGAGAATTACAAGGCAAGGGCCAGGTCCTGAAGGGGCTCGTAGCCCACTCTGTGTGCTAGGAGAAGGGAAGGCTGAGAAATGATAACAAAAACCCATCTTCAATATTTTATGGGACTTTATCAGAAGATCCTTATAGGAATTAAGTAAGCACGATCCAGGAACACTCCAGCTTCAGCTCCACTCCTACCTGGACACGTGTTGGCCTTTTGCACTGGAAAGGGAAGGGGGGCGAGTGGTGGGCTTTCACTCCTGAGGTCAGAGCAAGTGGAGGAAGAGGCCGCAGAACCAGCCCCGAACTCTGCAGGGGCAGGGACCAATCACCCGAGGTTCCCAGAAGGCCCGCTGTGTGCTGAGTCCCAGCCGCACTAGTAGCTGGTGAGGATGGGCTGTCAGGGCAGGAGGAGGTGCAGGGTAAGAAGAGAATAGATAGAGTCCCCCGTCCTGCTGTGTTACTTTCCTATCCCCTGCTGTAACAATTACCACAGAGTTAGTGGCTTAGAGCAACACAAATATATTCTCTAACATACGGTTCTAGGAGTGGGTCTCACTGGGCTAAAAATCAAGGCATCGGCAGGGCCACGTTCCTTCCAGAAGGTCTACAGGAGATTTCCTTGCTTTTTGCAGCTTCTAGAGGCTGCCTGCGGGCCTCGGTGGTGGGCCCGTCCATCTCCCAAGCCAGCAACCAGCCATCATTTGTGCTCTGGCCTCTGCTTCTGTTACCACATCTTCTCCAACTCCACTGCCTCCCTCTCCTGCTTTTAAGAGCTTGTTTGGAGATCCTAGCAGGAGAGAGCAGCTACCCCTATACACTTGGCCGAAGAACGGTCCACCTGTATCAGGGAAGGTCATCTTCTTCCACCAAGCACACAGCTTCTGGAGGGACACACATAGAGCCATGAGGGAGGAAGGGGACACACCCGCCTAGCCAGCCAGATCAGCCAAATCAACCCTGGCTATCAACGGGGTGACAGATGTCGCAGCCAGATCACCTTCACATCCCTTCTGCCTTCAAGGACCCGTGCGATGACATTGGGCTCACTGGATAATCTGGCATATTATCCCCATCTCAGGGTCCTTAGCTGAACTCCATCTGCAAAGTTCCTTTGACCACGTAAGAAATGTTTCATAGGTTCAGGGCCATCTTTGGGGGCTGAGGACCAGGGAGACAATGGAGGTTCACAGCCACACGGCAGTGCAGCATACAGCCAAATGACACTCTACAAGTTGAATTCACACATGCTGAGGAGACATGGAGGGAGGAAGACATCCAGGAGACTTTTTGGGGAAGTGGGTTTTGAATCAGGTTGGGCAGAGGATATGGCAAGGCTTGTGAAGCAGCAGAATGAAGTTCAAGGACAAATGAGACAGAAGGACCAAAGCAAGAGAATGCAAGGTCTTCCCTTCAGCCTAATGACTCTTCTTCCTACCTTTGACTCTTAAGTGGATTCACTTGGAGGGAGTTTGCTTCATGGGGAAGCAAATCTCCGTTTGAATCCTGGCTCTACCCCTTACCAGCTCTGCGATCTTAGGGAGGCTTTTTAGCCTCTCTGATCCTTGATGTCCTTCTCTGTGGAATGGGAATTATAAGTCCTCCCTGACTCCAAGTGGCATTGTGAGTACTAAGATGAGATGCACATTTTTTGGGGGAGGAAATAAAGGTGGAGGAGGTGTCATAAAAGGGTTCTTCTACCAGCGCTGCTGATTCCATGTCACTTAACTGGGGGGGGGGGGGGGGGACACAGAAAGAAAAAAAAATCCACGAATCATTGCACTGATTCTTGGCGTCTACTAGCCTGAAATTTCATAGCAGAGTGGAGTCCTACTGCTTCAGCCGCAGACATAGTGGGACACACCTTCGCTAGCCGGCAGCAGGAAATCTGCGCATGCGCAAGAGCAAGGCGAGCAGGCAGACTTGCCTCCTGCCATTTCAATCTGCGCTTCCCCATCACCCCCTCAGCTTATCAGATTCTTTGGCCACATTCCTATACCGCTTCTCCTCTCAAGCTTCTCCCTTCCCTTCCCTTCCCAGAGCCTTGGGTGTTTTTCTTAAATATCAAAAAACCTACTCACCAGTTTATTTGAACCAAGACTTACTCTAGAGCAAATAACCCACTTTCTTGCTATGTCTTATCCCCTTGGTGTCCACATAGAGCCCAGGAGGAGAAGATCAGATAGTGGTTACATGGGTTGTGGGGGGGAGGAAGGGCAGTAATTCTGTACTGTTTGCACTTTTCCACAGACAGGGGAATGCCGAAGTCTGTACTCATCACACACTGCTCAGCATCCCTGCATCTGGGAGATGTGCCTGGGCTCCTTTGAGGGGCCTCGTGAGCAGAAATAGATGCCAGTTTGTCAGTTTGAGGCAGTGAGTGGAGACATAAGCCCCTGACTCTTGACAAGGTACTCTTCTTGGGGAGAAGGTCACACTCAAGTAAAAGGTGAAGCAGATGGCAAGAAAGGCCCACCAGCATCAGGGGGTCCCCAGTTGGCTGTGCTCCTGGGCAGGCAGCCCATCTTGCAGCATCGAGGCTGGTACCCTTTCTCTGTTCCCTAGTCTGATGGGCTGGGAGTGAGTGGAGGTTGGATAGCAGTTGACCCTCACCACCATTCACTGAGGTGAGGGTGGCCACAGCCTTCTTCCAAAAGAGGCAGAAGGAGTTCTATAAATGAGTCTCTAATGGAGAGCCTGGGCTTTTCCCTGTTTTATTTTTTGTTTGAAAACACAAGTGTGTGTGTGTGTGTGTGTGTGTGTGTGTGTGTCTGTATCTGTGTGTATATGCACTTTCCTGTCTGTTAGAGAAGTCACTATATAAAAGAAGCTGGACTCACCAAATGTGAAACCTGGCTTAAAATAGGGGCCCTGTGGTCTACATCAGATTCACTTTGGGAAGTCTTGAGGGTGAGTGGCATTTCAAAGGATTAGTAGCTATCCCCCAGCAGCCAGCAGAAGGGCTTGATGAACACTGATCTTTGTGATGTGACCTGCAGCATATGTGATAATAGGTCGAAGATGGAGAAAACAGCCCTGCTTTCAGATATGAACCCCAAACTGAAAGTCACAAGGGCAGACGCTCCAAATGGCAGTGTCGGCCTCTAACTGAGCTGCTTATCAGATGGGCTATTCTGTGTAACTATGTGTGTCTGTATCAGTCAGGGTAGACTTGCTGCTGCAACAAATAGCCCTCAAATCTCATTGACTTGACACTTTACACATTTATTTCTGGCTCATGTCCCAGTCTGATATAAGTGAGAAGGGGATGAGAGTTCTCTTCACTGTAATTCAGGGACCTAGGTTCCTTCTGTTTAGTAGTCAAACATTGTCTAGGCAGGCAGGGTCTTCCCCTGAATTCTCAACATCCAGCTGGTAGGTGGAAGAAGAAAGGGACACGTGGAGGATGCCGTAGAAGTTTTCGGGCCCAGGGCTAAAAGGGCTCATGTCACTTCCTCCTATGCTCCATTGGTCAGAACTAGACATATAGACTGTCTAAAGGAAAGACTGACTGGGAAATACAGAGCGGCTGTGTGTTCAGGAAGGAGAGGAACCAGGTTTGGTGGGCCTCTGGCTGCTGTCTGCCACCCTCTGCCACTGTGCTCAGGATGTAAACAGCTGGAGTGGGTTCCTTATTGATGGCAAATGAGTGAATCTCCTAATCTGTTCCATGTTGTTTCACCACACTTGATCCAATGGTTCTGCCATTCCTTAAATTGTGCATAGAATTCCATGTTTAGTATTCTCTTCAGAGCCTGTGAATATTCTAATGAATGGCAAATTTTTATTCCTTGAGGGTTCATTTGAATTCTGGAAGCACCCCCAAATCACTAGGGACCCAGTCTGGGAATAAGGGGACCAATCAAGCTAAATTTTCTTCTTTGGGTCAAAAATGAAGGGTGAGCACAGAGCCAACTGACTCTTGAGGCAATTTCCAAAGTTGAGGTTCCAACACAACACATTTTGAGGACTGACAGGACCTCTCAAAGGGCTAACTTGAAAGAATATCATGTATTTATTTTTAAGTTTTTTTAAAAATCTATTTATTTTGAGAGTGGGGAGGGGCAGAGGGAGAGGGAGAGAGAGAGAATCCCAAGCAGGCTCTGCACAGTCAGCATGGAGCCCAACGTGGGGCTGCAACTCATGAAACCCTAAGATCATGACCTGAGCCAAAATCAAGAATCAGACGTTTAACCAATTGAGCCACTTAGGCACCCCAAAAGAATGGCATTTATTGAGATAAATTGTGTGGGTTTGCATGCATGCATATGTGTGTGTGTGCAGTGAGTGACAGTGATTATGGTTCAGGCGCTCTTTTATTCATGACCTGTGGTCTTTTTTGCCTAACCAGATTGAAAGACCTTCAGTTATAAATCATCCCAATTCGTGGTTTTAAATCTTTTTTATGTGCTCTGTCAACTTATCCAACCTATCATGGATTTGTTCAGTCACTCACTTGGTAAGTATTGAAGTCTATATGTGCAAAACTCAAGAAAGAAAGAAAGAAAGAAAGAAAGAAAGAAAGAAAGAAAGAAAGGAAGGAAGAAACTGTGAAACCAGATGACAGTAGTTGCTTTGTAGCTCAGTCTGTAGGTGCTGGAAGCAGAGTGTTCTAGGATGAAGAAGCAATAATTGGGCACAGACTTCTTGGATGGCCAGGAAGAGAGGAACGGGGCTTGGAATAGACTGCACTTGGATGTTTCAACCAAAGTGTTCTAAGAAGAGTAATTATCTGCAAGATTTTCTAATCGACTGAAGAGATTAGATCAGTTCCTCTCTGGACTGAAGTTTTACTTTTCTGGGGAAACCCAGTGCCCTGGAAAATCTTCACGTCTGTTTTAGAATTAGTCATGTTACCCCAAGACACCCGGCCTGAGCTTATCTTTTCCCCACAAGCAGTAGCTAGAAGTGTAAGAGATAGGGGTGGATCATGCTCTCTGGCTGCAGTTCCAGGAACGAATTTGGGGATCCCATCATTCTATCATACAGCTGTGTTCAGAGATGAGGGGGCAAAGCCTTATTTCTGAAAGTGTGGTTCTCAGATCACTAAGGTAAGAAATCACCTGGGATTTTTTGCTAAATCGAGATTCCTGGGCCCTTGCCAGACGTACTAAATCAGATCTACTGAATCAGCCTAAGCAACTTCTTCCCCAGGCGATTCTCTCAAGTTTGAGAAGTACAGGTGGAAAGGCTTTGGGCTGACCCGAATCTGAGATTAGTTGTCTTCATTATCTCCAGCCTCTGTGATAGGCATTAGCACTCCCAGACCAGAGCTTTATGTGATGTGTGCTGGCGAGGTAAGCTGGTCTGTGCCGGGGTCCAATAAACCGCCCTGCAGGGAGGCACTTCCCCATGGGCCACACTGATTAGCCAGAGACAAAGCATCTCACAACCTCATCCCACTAAGAACAGTGGAGTTGGGTTGTATCACCTTGGTGTGCATGTGAGTGCACAGGTGTGTGTGTGTGTGTGTGTGTGTTTGCTTGCAGCTGTGGGTCTATTTATCTGTAGACCTGGATATATATGTTTTGTTCTCTCTGCCATTAGCTAGTGCAACCCTCCCCTTGCTTTCTGCCCCAGCCCCCAAATCCTCCCTTCTTTCCAGTCCCACCCCTTAGGTTGCTAGGGCTCCATGGTCATGGTACTCAATTGCAGCTGGGGTCCTGCAATTCATGGTCAATCCTTAAAAATTAAATAAAATCTTTCCTGAACCAGGTGTTATACTAGATACCCATATGCATCGTCTCGTTTGATCCTCAGAACAACTCAGTGAGGTAGGTACTGCTGTTTCCCCTATTTTGCAGATGAGGAAATTAAGGCTCAGGAAAATGAAGTAATGTACTCAAGATCTCATAGCTGGTAAGCGGCAGATCTTGATTTGAACTCAGATCATTCGTTGCTCACAGTCCACAGTCCCCGTGGAAGAAAGTCCAGCTCTTCTCTTCTCTCTGTAAGTCCTCAGCTGCTCATCCTTTACTTCTAGAGCAGGCATTGGCAAACTATAGCCCCCTGGGTCAAATCGAGGGCGGGGCTTGTTGTTATTTTAATTGAGGTGAAATTCATAAAATGAGCCGTTTTAACCATTGCCTGTTTTTAATTCTTTTTCATGTTTATTTACTTATTTTGAGAGAGAGAGAGTGTGAGCGTGTGCACAGGAGAGGCAGAGAGAGAATCCCAAGGGGACTCAATCTCAGGAACCACCCAGGCACCCCTCAAAATAAGGTTTTATTGCAGTTCTGCCCATTCAGTCACATATTGTCTGTGACTGCTTATGCACTACTGTAGCGGAGGTGAGCAGTTGTGACAGAGAACATATGGCCCACACGCCTAAAATATTGACTGTCTGGCCCTTTATGGAAACAGTTTCCTGGCCTCTGCTTTAGAGAGTATTGACCTGGATCCAGGCCCTTGGGAATGAGTTTTCTCAGACATCTGTGTCCCCATGAAGAAACACCCATCCTTCCTAAAGGTAAATTCCCCTCTTTTGTTGTATGCCATGCTTTTGTACCTCATGGACCTAGCTCCTCAGCAACCCTGTTTCCTCCTAATTCCTCCTGTTTCCACCACCCACGGGTCAGTCCTGGCAAATACACACCTTTGCCTGATCTGCTGTGTCCCATCCCATTTTTCTTTCTGTTGTGTCCAAATGACTGGTATAGAGAGGGTTTACACCTGGATATTTCACCTTCTCTCCTTACCTTCTACAATCCAGCTTCCAGCTTCTGCCCTTCAGTTAACCTTTTGAACACATCTCCATGTGGATGTCTTGGAGTTCGGTGAAATTCATATAATCTACCTGGTGTCCCATCTTTGCAAAGGCCATGGTATCGTGTTGTCCTGCTGTCCAAAATTAGTTTGTCTTTGTCTCTCTCTTTCTCCTTACATTTGTTCTGCTACCAAATTCTGCTGCCCCCACCTTTTTTTTTTAAATTTTTTAAATATTTATTTATTTTTGAGAGAGAAAGACAGAGTGCGAGTAGGGGAGGAGAGAGAGAGAGGGAGACACAGAATCTGAAACAGGCTCCAGGCTCTGAGCTGTCAGCACAGAGCCCAACGTGGGGCTAGAACTCAGGACCAGCGAGATCATGAGTTAGGCCAAAGTCGGATGCCCAACCAACTGAGCTGCCCCGGTGTCTCTCTGCTGCCCTTTTTGGAAATGTCTCTTGGGTTGCACTCTTCTTCATTCCCGCCATCAATTCTTTGGTGCAGGCCTCCATCACTTCCTGTCTGAATCACTACTGAGGCTCCTCACTGGTGTCCCTACCTCCCCCTTCCTGAGCTCATCTCTCAGATACTGAGAGCTCAAGTAGAATCAGGGCCTTGGTGTTTGCTTTCACCATTCTTTCCAGAGTCTTGTCCCTGCTGTAGTCCTCAGCACCCGTGTCATATACTCTCTCTTGCACTGAAAATGTTCTCTTTTGTTTTCTTTGCTCGACAAACTCCTTCAGAAAAGAATTCTGATATTACCTCTCTAAGAAAGCTTCTCCAGAAAATCCTCAATGTTCTTAGAGGACTTGCTTCATACTTTTGTAAAATAACTTCTTCCACTTACTTGTAGGTCTGTACTTTCTCCTAATCTGCTGGCCAGTCGAGGGCAGAGACTATATCTATCTTCCTCACCTCAGAGCCTAGCATGGTGCCTGTTGGTACTGAGTAGGTGCTCACTAAATGCTTCTTGAGCAACCACTTTGATCACATCCCTCTACTGCTGTAAGCTTACACTGAGTCTCTCCTGCCCACTGCACTAAGTTTAAGGCAGTGGTTTTCAACCTTGGATGCACATTAGAATCATCTGGGAGCTTTTGAAGACTACTGATACCCCAGCCCCATAGCCAGAGATTTGGATTATGTAGGTGGGTTCTAAGCACTGGCATTTTGTAAAAACTCACTTGGCAATTGTAATACCCAGCCAGGATTGAGAATCACTGGTCTGTCTGATGCCTAGTTTTCATACTCTCATTCATTTCTCCATCTCCGCAGGAGATCCTGCTCAGAACCCTTCTCACACATGTGGCCTCTTCCCAAATTGCTCTCTCTCATTCAGACCACCCTTCTCTCCCCACTCAGACAAGGGCAGGGACCCTGTAGGTTTGGCTCCCCAGAGCACCAAGCACAGGGCTGCAAGTGTTGGGAGAGGTCCCTGTGAGCCTGAGCGCCCAGGTTTTGTTTTTTTTCTTTTTTCAAATCTTTCTTTATTTTTGAGAGAGAGAGAGAGAGACAGAGTGTGAGCAGGGGAGGAACAGAGAGAGAGGGAGACACAGAATCCGAAGCAGGCTCTGGGCTTTGAGCTGTCAGCACCGAGCCTGACGTGGGGCTCCAACTCATGAACCACGAGTTCATGACCTGAGCGGAAATCAGACGTTTAACTGACTGAGCCACCCAGGCAGGCGCCCCTGAGAGCACAGGATCTATTTGGGTTGGGTGGGGAGGAAGAACTGGGTGTGTTCCTAGCCTGCCTCCACACCAGTGTGTGGACAGCACCCATTTCCCTACACGAGTAAATGACCCCCTGTTGGCAGAGAGCACAGAGCACCCAGCCTTAGATTTGCTCCGCTAGCAGGCATGCAGCCCTGTTTCCTGTCCCACACTCTTCCAATCCTCTCCTTACAAAGTGGGGATGGTTCAAGGTAGAGGAGAGGGCACTGGGCTGGTGTCCGAAGATGAGTTCGGGTTTGGCCTTCTGTGTGTCTTCTGCAGGCACATCCCTCCTCTTGCAGGTCCTGGGCCTATCGCTCAGGTCCCTGCAGCTCAGTCAGTGGAGTTTTTACTGCTGTCTTGACAAGGAGCCCCCAACCCCCGAGGCCACTCGGAAGGAGCAAAAGATGTCACAGGCCCGATGTTTCCGCTTGCTCATGTGAAACAAAGACCTTTGGAAACAGGACATTTTGAGACATTTATTATCTTTTTTTTAATTATTTATTATCTTTGAGAGATTTACTTTTATTGTCCACAGTGGGTCAGAGATTAGAAGCCACAGCTTCAAATATTCCTTTTTTCCAAATTTTAAAAACAGATAAATCATGAGACTCATAATGTAACTGTTATTTAGTTTAACCCATGCTGAAAGAACTCGGGATGGCAGTGACCCGTGGGGGTGGAGAGTGGAAGGGAACATGGGTATCTCTCCCTTTGAGCGCTAACCACACAAACGCTCTGTTCATTGAGCTCCGCATGGCATATTTATGGCACAGGTGTACTTTTCTCTCTGCTTATTTTTTTGAAGTTTAATTTATTTTGAGGGGGAGACGGGCAGAGGGAGAGGGAGAATCCCAAGCAGGCTCTGTACTGTCAGCGCAGAGCCCGACATGGGGCTCGAACCCACAAACTGTGAGATCATGACCTGAGCCAAAATCAAGAGTCGGATGCTCAACCAACTGAGCCACGCAGGCACCCCTCTATGTATATAATATTTTATTAAAAACATTTTTTAATGTTTATTTATTTTTGAGAGAGAGACAGATTGTGAGCTGGGGAGGGGCAGAGAGAGGGAGACACAGAATCTGAAGCAGGCTCCAGGCTCCGGGCTGCCAGCACAGAGCCCAACACGGGGCTGGAACTCATGAACTGTGAGATCATGACCTAAGCCAAAGTCAGATGCTTAACTGACAGCCACCCAGGTGCCCCTGTAGATCATATTTTAATAAAAAGTTTCAAATAGTTGCTCATGCCCTTGTGAGAAATTCAGACAACACAGAAGTACACATGGTCTTCCAATGACTTTAAAAAAACCCAGCGAATGTAAAAGTTGATAACACAAATATTTTTTTAAACACTTTTCGTTCTAAGTAACGGTGTGTTAAAGAGAAGAAACAGAAAAGAGAAGGACAGAAAGATCAGGCATGAGGTAGGTGACTGGCAGAAAACCATACAAAGAGAGAGAGAGAGAAAAAAAAAAAAAAGAGCCTGATGGAGAAGTAGGGATACGGATGACCAGGGAGGCACTCACTGATGCAGAGTGAGATGTGAAGAAAAGTAGAGATGGAAGTAAGCAGAAACAGCCCCAGGGAGGAGACACCTTTGAACAGAAAGCAAAAGAGAAAGGCCAAAAGAATGGCAGGGGGCAAGGGGGGAGCCCAAGGAGCCATAGAGGAAGGTGAAACCCCCCAGACTCACAGCACAAGGCAAAGAGGAGCGGCAAGGGGACAGGGGGAATCCAGCTGAGAGATAAAGGTGTGGGTCTTGCACCTGATCACCACTGGATTGCCGCTGCTTGTTGAAAGGCAGGGGAGCTTTGCAATCACATGAAGACATTGGCTCCCCAGTGACTCTGGATCAGGGCCCGGCACTTGGAGGCACTCATCAAATAGGTATCGACTTATTGACTGAATGAAATGATGCCTGAAACCCCAGGCCCCTCTGCCCACAGTAGGAAGTTCACCTCTGAGTGTTCTGCTCTTTCCCTAGGGCCCTGGCCACTTTGCCCAGTGTCCTGGCATCCTAGGAATTTCCCTGCCTGCTCCAGGGAGGATTTTTCATGCTGGAAGATTTTGCAAAATAAGACCACTTTATCAAAATCCTGTTGCGTCGGAGAATGTTCCTGGCTCATTGACGTTTCCAGTGTGTAACCGATTTTATCGGAGGAATGTTATTTGGAATGCAGTGGTCCTTTCAGATGGGCAGACAAGAAACGGAAGGTCATTCGAGGACCCACCCCAAGCTGTCTAAGTTAGAACTCAGGGTTGCCGTACATGATGCTTGGGAGCCTGGCCAAGCCATGAGCAAGCCTTCCTCCCTGGAGGAGGTCCCAGCGGTTTGCGGTGGAATTGTGGTGTTTATATCTCACCTTGGCCCTCAAGGCAAATACACCAGCTGGTGGAGATGCAGCGAGGGCTCCCGAGGCCTGGGGTCCAGCAAGCAGCTCAGCTGGACCTGGGCAAAATGAAACCATTCCTGACATTTCAGAAAGGGGACAGTAGGCTTCTTCTGTTTCTGGGTCTCTGAACAAAAATAGTGCTGGTGTACTAAGTGTGCCGGGGGGGCTTAAATCCTCCCTCCTCTGTTGTAAGCCACGTGCTTCCAGGGTTGGTTGCTTCTGTTTCCAGAGGTTCTTATACTGAGTGGGATGGAGAGACTGAGACAGGAGGGGAGGGGATGTCAAGGGAGGTCAGAAGTCTTTGTTCCCGGTGGGAGGGAATCTACCCCGAAGTGGGACAGGCTAAGGTGCTCCAGCTCAGGCCAGGGATGCTGGACACTGGTCAGCAACGAGGGGCAAGTTGGGAACAGCTAGTGCTGCTGGACGCTCTCCACTAACATCCGTGAACCCTTGACAGAGCTGGGTATTCTAGCACGTTTCTCTCACTCTACAACTATTTCTAAATGTCTTCATCGTCCTGGGTAGACTGGTGTCCCCAAAAAGATATGTTCAAGTCCTAACCCCTGGTACCTGTGAATGTGATTTTACTTGAAAAGGTCTTTGCAGATGTAATCAAGTGAAAAGGAGACAATCCCGGATTAGGCTGGGCCCTAAATCCAATGACTGTTGTCCTTCTAAGAAGGCCATGTGGAGACACAGACATGAAGGGAGAAGGCCATGTGACTACAGTGATGTGTGCACAAGCCAAGGAATACCAAGGATCACTGGCAACCACCAGAAATTAGGATGAAGCGAGGTGCCTAGGTGGCTAAGTCGGTTAAACATCTGACTCATGATTTCGGCTCAGGCTGTGACCTCACAGTTGGTGACATCGGGCCCCGCACCAGGCTCTGCACTGTGAGCACATAGACTGCTTGGGATTCTCTCTCTCCCTCTCTCTCTCTATCCCTTTACCATTCTCTGTCTCAAAATCAATAAACTTAAAAAAAAAAATAAAGAAATTAGGACGAAGCAAGGAAGAATTCTCCCCTAGAGCCTTCAGGGGGGAGCCTGGCCCTGCTGACTCCTTGATTTTGAACTTCCAGCCTCCCGGTCTGTGAGAGAATAAACTTCTGTTGTTTTAAGCCACCAGGTTTGTGGTACTTTGTGATAGCAACCGCAGGAAGTGAATGAATATATTTGTGTTCCTCAGAATTTCAAATCCCTCAGCTCCCTGCTCCTGCTTCAGTCCCCTCACACTTAGCAGATATATCTTATATTTGCTATTTAATAAGGAAAATGGAAGTCCTCAGCCAGAAATCCAGACCCCTTCGCTGTGCCCCCGTCCCTCTGCCTGTGCTAGGAATTCTATCTCCTCCTGCTTCTCAGAAACCTTATCCTGACCACCATCTTTTCTCTTCCGTAGAGCTCTGATTTTCTCTCTCCCACATAGACCCTTTCCATGTTCAAATTCTTCCCCTAAAAGTAAGGAAAACTTCCCTACTCCTTCATTCTTCCCCTTCAAAGCCAGACTCTCTTGATACATCATCTTACCAGTGTGGTTTCTTCATTTCCCGCCCCTCCCTACTCTGTTGCTGCCTCTGCTCCAATTGCTACATTCATACCTTCCTTATTATGGTCAGAGGGGACTTCCATGTTGCTAAAGCCAATGGGTATTTTCGGTCTTCACCTTACTTGACCCTTCATCAGGGTCACATACTGTTAATCAACATCTCCTTCCCTTTGCTCCAGTGACGTGACTTTCTCCTGGGTCTCCTCCCACATCTGTGTGGCTCCTTCCCCATCTCCTCCTGGCTCAGTCTCCTCTCCCCAGCCATTTCATCTTGTGGCCCCAGGGCTCATTTTTAGGTTCTCTTCACTTACCATAGTGCTCTCTTTTCTAGGTGATCTCATTCCCTTGTGTGCAGATCTGGACCGCAGACTTGGACCTCTCCTTTCAGCTCCACATCTGCACATCTGAATGCACACTTGACATTGCTACTCAGATATCTCAGAGTCACCCAGACCCAAGTCCAAAACAAAGTTAATGATCTTAACCTCAAAGATCTAGTTGTCCTACGCTGTTTCCTCTCCTTGTGAATGGTACTACCATCCAGCCAGTCGTGAAGGCTAAAAACTCAGGAAATCTTTGACCTCTTCCCCCTCATCCTCCACATCCATCAACATATCTTATGGATTTTGCCTCGTACAATCTCAGATCTCTTCTGTGAACTGATTTCTATCATCCTTGTCCAAGAATTATAATTTCTCACTTGGACTCCAAGAGTTCAGACATCAGCTCTTGTTTCTAAGTCCTTCATTCCCCTTATCATAGCCAGAATAATGATTTATTATTCTGTTGCAAATCATGTCACTCCTCACCCCCTTTCTCTTTTCCACTCCTACCTCACACTACCTCCCCAACTTAGAGCCTTAAAATGACTTCCCTAAATTCTTAATGTAAAGCAAAAACCTTTGAAATTAGCTGTTAGGGTCTGTCTGATCTGGTTGCTATCAAGATCTCAAACCTCACTTCCCTCCCTCTTCCTCACTCTGTGCTCCAGCCACATTAGTTTTCTTTTGGTGTTTTACATTTATCCCAGTTCTTCCTGCCTCAGGACCTTTGCACATAGTATCCCTGCTCTCCTTTGCCTGATGAACAGCCTATTAATTGCCTATTCGGCTTTCAGAGGGTGGCTCAAGCTCAGGTTTACAGGAAAACTGAAGACCCCTCCCAAGTGTTCTCCTTCCGGGCACTTTCCACAATGACAAATTTACATTTATGTTCTTTTGATTACTGTCTGTCTTCTCCAAACCTTTAAGGCCTATGAAGTCTGAGACTCACCCAGCATCCAGCACAATGCTAGGCACAAAGTAGCCACTTAGTAAATATTTGTTGAATGACTAAATAAAAGAAAGAAGGTACTGTGTTGGAGTCTGGGGATACAGAGATGAATGAGGCATGGAGCTTCTCAGAAAGCAGCTCATAAATTGGGGGATGGGGGCAGGGGACAACCCAACGAGAGGATGACTAAACAGACTCAGAGTATAATGGGGTGATGAGTACATAGAAGAGGAGCACGCCAGAGGAGATGGTGCTGTCTGGGCCCCGCTCACCACCCCCGGATGAAGCTCAATCCAGGTGTCTGCTGGCTGATCTCAGCCCTCAGGGATCCTAGTCCTGCGATGTGACTGCTATGCAGCCACCACTGTATCCCATCCATGGCAATGCCACCCCACACTGCCACGAATCCTACAGGCGCTGTCCTAAGGATCTGGGCACACGTCAGGCCTGAGCAGAGTGCAGTGTTATTAAAGGCTCTGGTTACAATTAGAGCATCTTGTGGAGTGCTTCAGTTGGAAGAGCTCTGTGCCTTCTGGACAGTGATCTCATCACATCCTCAGACCAACCCGGGGATGCAGCAAAGGGTAATGATTTCTCTCCCCACTCTACAGGTGGGGAGACTGAGGCCAACGGAGACCACTGGACTTGGCCACGGAGTGAGAACAGTTTGGGAACGGAACTTGGAGAGAACCCAAAGCCCTCTCTACGGGGTCGCACCAGCCACACCAGTTGGCAGAGGACAGCTCCTCAGGCCAAGGATAAGCTGCAGCAGGAGTCTGTAGGCTTGTTTACTTTGGTGCAGAAGGACATTCCATCAGCTCTTGGAACCACAGAATGCTAAAGCAGATGGGCCCTCAGAGATCATCTGACTCAGCACACTTGTTTTATGAGGGAGGAAACTGAGGCCAGAGCAATGAAAATCCTTTACCCTCCCGTTCCTTCCCCTGCCCTTCTGATAGTGAGTGGTAGGTCACAAACTGCTAGCTGTCTACCCACATTCCTTCTCCCCTTCTTTGCCCATATGGCTAGACTGTATTTCCCAGACCCCTTTGCAGTTTGGTGAGCCATGTGACCATGTTCTCTCCAGTGGGGTGTAAGAGGAAGTGAAGGATGCCACTTCCAGGCCTGGCCCTTTAAAACCTCCCATGCTCACACCTCCATGTTCTTTTCACCTCTGGCTGATTGGGATGTCACTTCCAAGGGCAACCTTGGAAGCCATACATTGAGAATGGTAGAGCTGCCATGGTGTGGATCCTTGGAAGGCTGTGTGGAAAAGAGCAAGCCGCTGACCTGAACGTCAGTGCCTAAGGCTGTTAGGAGAACCAGAAGAAGAAAACATCTGTGATGTGAGGCTGTAGCACTTGGGGGCCTGTAGTCCTGCAGTCTGGCCTAAACCTCATCTAACCAACGCAGGCAGAAACAGAAAGCCCCTGCAGAAACTCTGACCACATGCAGTATTGGGTGGTAGAGACACCTGGCTTACTGCTGAGTTCACTGTCAACCACTTCGGAGTGTCCCCACTCCCACCCATGGAGAGGTTAGGAATGCCTGACTCCTAACTCACGCCATCTGGGAACCAGGTCCAAGCTGGCTTCCCGACTGTTTCATTTTAGATCAGTAGATTCCTAGCGCTGGGAGACATCTGAAAGGTCATCTGATTTGTCCCCTGGCTCCAGATAGGGCCTCTTCGAAGCCATCTAGGGTGACCAAAAATCTTATTTGGATTTTTATATCCCTGGGAAGGAAACAGCACAAATGTCCTTAAACACCCGTTTCATATCTCCTTGCTAACTGTGTCAGAGGTCTTTACTGAACCCTAAAACACCAGAGCTGGAGCACTCCTTAGCAATCATCTCAGACAGTCTTTGTTTCACAGATGAGGAAACAGAGGCTGAGATCACACAGTTAAACAATGGTAAAGTCAGGACAAGAAGCCAGGGCTCCAAGACCAAGCTGACTACTCTTTCTAAGGTTCGTTCTATCTGCCTCCAAGTCTCTCCTGCTGTTTTCTCTTATTCTGTCCTAGAAGGAGATGAAAAAGTGCCAGGGTCCATTTCACCGTGTTCAGTCTTTCCAGGTTCTCCTGCATCTTCCCCTCCTCCTCCACAGGTTAAGCCCTTCCCAGCTGACATGATGTGTGCTTGGTTATTTCTCTTAGAAGGCAGAGAGGAGATTAGAGAGAGAGAGAGAGAGAGAGAGAGATCTGTGGTGCCCAAAAGGGAGGGACATGTCCCATGTGCATGTTTGCTCCTTGGGCTTTGGTAATGAAACGCAGACTCTCTAGCGGGATCTCTGAATCCACATGAGAAGCCATTAAACCCTTAAATGTTGTTACCGGTTGCCTGGGAGGGCGCCCGTCCTATGTGAAATGTACTCCGAGGAAGGGAGAGGGTGGTGGTGACCAGAACCTCTGAGTGCAGTGTGTTGGCTTGTTGGGGCTTGTCTGGCTGTGTCTGGACAGCTGGGTAGTTCTGCCTGTTAATATGAGAACAGGATCCTGAGAAATTGAGCTGGGGCCACGAGAGCAAATCAAGTTACTTACAGGGGATCATTGTATGGTATTTTCTTGGAAAGACCTGGAAACTCCATGTGAGAGCCCTGGCAAGTTGGGTTTGTCTTGTGGTTGTTCAAAACAAAATAAAACAAAACCAAATCGTTACTCCCCACTCCCCCTTTTAAGGTGAGGTTGTTTATACACAGTATCCTTTATGTTTTCTGCCAAGTGACTCACTTGGACTGAATCACTAGAAAGTGGGCCTAGATCCATCTGCAGCTGTCCTGGACACCATGATCTGCTCATGGCCCTGGAGGTGGGGGTCATGGAGCTCTGGAGACAGCAGAGAGGAGCAGAGAAATGGGGTGCAGAGCCAGGCCTGAAAGGGAAGTCCATACTCATAGCTTTCTGAGCATCTGGTGGTCAGATAGGAGTCCCCAGTGGAACTGAAGAGATTCCCCAAGGAACTCCAGTGTTCCATTTCAGTTGAGACATCGTCTAGATTATTGCAAATTCTGTATTATGGGACCGGAATTAATAATGCCACACAGTCCTTTACAGGTAAACCTCTTAATCTTTGGGTCTAGCTTCAGAATTTTGAGTCAATTATTTTCCCATTTTGAGCCCCTCTTTCTTCACCTAGAAGTAAAGACTCTTGCAGTCCCTAAAATTTAGACATTTATTTACTGGGAAGGGAAGGGATGTGGACACAAATGGAACTTCATTTGCCAGGAAATGTTGTTTTCATTAAATCTTTGAATTTCTCCCTTGGAAGTTTTCATTTAAAATTCAGTGATCCCTGTGTGTCCTTCTGTTTAATTTTTTGATCTGCGGCCCTTTTTCTGATTACGAGTTTGCCTAGCCGTGCCTGAATTCACAGTTTTCTTTTCCCTGCGGCCTGTTTGGGTGTCCGGGAGGTGACATTTCTGCCGAACTCTTGGTGCGAGCCAAAGTTCACATCGGAGCAGTGGTCCGATGGGGTTGGAGTCCGGGCTTGAGAAGGCGCTGGGGGATAGGATGACTCTCGGGTTGGCCACAGGGCGAGGCGTTAGGCTTGGCAACAGCGAACCCAGCACCAGCCCAGAGGAGTAGTGGTGGTGGTGGGAACGGGGGTGGGGGTGGGGAGGGCAGTTCAAACGAGCAAGGGGCAGTGACCGCGCGCTGTGAGGAGCAGGGGGAACAGGTTCCACTTCTCTCACATATCAAAGCACTTTGTACAATCCAGTTAGTGCAAATCACATCATCCAGTACCTGCTTTTTACCCATTTACTGTGCATTTAAGGAGTTGGGAAATTCGGAGGGCTCGGTTTTTCTGATTTTTTCTCCCAGTGGCAAAGTAGCAGTGATGGGGGTGGGGAGGGCGTGTGTGAGTGTGACCGAAGTTGGCCGGCAGCGTGGCCCTCACCCCGCGGTCCCCGGCCGGCCCCCGCCCCCTTCCTGCCCTCTCCCCGCCCCCGGGCCCGGCCGTGCTCGGCCGGTGATGTCAACCCGAGGAGGAGCCGCCCGCCCGCCCGCGGCCCGCCCGGGCTAATTAGCATGTAGCGGCGCCGGGGCCGCCTCCGCCTCCGCCGCGCCCGCCCGGCCCCGGCCGCCCTCCCGCGGCTCCCCACAACTTTTGAGGCGGGGACTGCGCTCGCAGCCTCACTTCGCTCACTTCCCCGGCCCCGCGCGGCGCCCGCCGCCCGCTTCCCTCGCACCCGCGGCCGCCCCGCGCCCGCCCCGCGCGCCGGGCATGTGAGCGCGGGCGGGCGCCGCCACCATGGCCTCGCCGCCGCTCCCGCTCCCGCTGCTGCTGCTGCTGCTGCTGCCGCTGCTGCTGCTGCTGCCGCCGCCGGCCGCCCCCGGGACGTGGGGGCAGCCGCCCTCCCCGGCCCGCCGCGCGCCGAGCCGAGCGCCCCTCGCAGGAGCGGGGCTGGCGCGGCCGCCCGAGCCCGAGCCCGGCCCCGAGCGCGAGCCGACACCGCCCACGCCGCCCCGGGAGCGCCGCGGGCCCGCGCCCCCCGGCCCCAGCCGCACGGCCCTCGGGCCGGCCGCCGCCACACGCCGGGGACGCTCGCGCCGGGCCCCCCAAGGCGGGAGCGCGGGTGAGTGAGAGCCGCGGCCGGGCGCCGGGAAGCCCCGGGCGGGGGGCGTGGGCGCGCTTCGGGGCCGCATCCCCCGCCCTAGGCCCCTCCGCGCGCTCGGTCCCGGCCGCCCCCATCCCCCGCCCCGCTTACCTGGGCCGCTGGGGACCCCGGGGGTGGGCCGCGAGGGAGGGTGGCGAGCGGGGAGAGTGCTGTCCTGGACTCCATCGCTGGTGGCGGGACTGGGGGGTGTGACCGTCCTGTTCTCCCCCCACCCATGGAAGAAAACTTGTCTTCCGTGGCGTACCCTGGACCTCTTCCCCGACACCTCCCTTTAACAAGAAGAAAAGAACCTCCGCCCCACCAACCTTCCAAAGACGCTTCTCCCACCTCGGAGGTGGTAACATCTTCCCGTCAATTCCCCAATCCCAGTCTTTTCCTATAGATAGAGAAATGGCCTCTCCAGATACAGAGCGTAACTTTCGAAGATAAATAACTGATATTTAAGGGTTCTAGCTTGGAGAATATTGTAAAGGACAAAGGATGTAGTTGGAAACACAACACTACTGGTTCTCTCTAAAAGCAGAGGAGGGACGGGGGCGGGGGGGGGGGGGGACAGTGTGGAGGTGGGGAGTTACAAGGGCAAACCCTTGCGAGGCAAACGGTGACACAGGACTGCCCCTGAGCCTCCCCTTACTTTCCCAATGGGCTGCTGCTCCATACATAGCCCCTGCCTATCCTGCTCAGAAAGGGACCTGCCCCCTCTGCTCTGGACTTTTATCCAGTTCCTTCTTTAGATCTGGAAGAAATGCCAACGACCTAGGAATTCTAACTGTGACACCATTGTGACCTTGAGAATGTCACCTCTTTTGATCTCAGTTTCTCCATCTGTGAAATGGAAGTAATGATCCCTGTTTCTCCTAGCCTTCTAGTGATGGTGTGACAAAATGAAAGTAAAAATAAATGAAAGTGCTTTGACTAGTCAGCAATGTGGTGGTGTTAGCCACTGCCTTCCTGTGAGTGACACCAGGCACATGCTCTCTCTCAGGGTTACCTGGAAAAGCAAGGTTGCTTGCAACACTAGGCATTGATTTGAAGTTCACGTGAAGGTTGAGAAGATTTCATCTAACTAATTAGCACTTTAAGTTTCTCATATCACACACACTATCTCGCGTAGGAATTAGCTTGCTTCATTGAACCTAGAGATGCTTCCTCTAAATAAGAAAAATGTTTTTTAAAAAAATACACCTCCCAGGAAAAAGTCAACTCCCATCATTGCAGAATGCCTTGTCCTTGTGAATATCTAAGGCACTGGCACAAGACTGAGAAACTGAGTAACAGTAAGGGAAGAGAGGGGAGAGAGAAGCTATAAAAGACCTATCAGAGACCTACCCACTGTGTAACTTCAGATAACTTACAGCATATATTGTTCTAAGTTCCACGAGAAAGAATCAAGAACATAAAAGAGAACATTCCCTGACTTTCTCACACTAGAAAAGTAACTAAGGAACACCGCATAGTATTTTGTAAATTTTCTAAATGGAGAGCGGGTGTAGGGGATTGAGGCCATTTCAGAGGAGACACCCAGGAGCTGAAGGCAGGTTTCTCTGGCTGGGGGTCAGGCATTCTTAGCTGTGGGGCCCCAGCCTTGTTAGGGGTAGGTGGAAGGGATGCTAACTTGCAGGGACATGACTGGATAAGGCTGGCACTTGAGTCTCGTTCCTTCTCATGGCTGGGACCCCTCACACATCACAGAGAACTGGGTGTTACACAGGGAGAGGAACAGTGGAGGGAATTAGCCTAGGGGACTCAGCAGGTAAGAATTGGGGCTGATCTCCTTTGCTAGTTGGGACATCCTCCCCTCCTGCCCTAAGTGAGCCACACTTCTTCATAGATATGGCAGGTAACACTGCTAGTCCTGGCTTTGCAACCTTCCCGTTGGATGCATTTTGGGAGCAGAGAGCAATGGAGGCTTCTGGTGCATGAGGCTCCCGAAGAATGCATGTGGAAGTCCCAAGAGCAGGTACCAGGAGCCAGGGTAGTCCAAAATTTCTCTTACCTGAGCAGGTCCCTCCTGGCACCCCCACAAAGCCCACCCAAGATGCACCTGCTCTTCAGCTGATCTAAGGCTGGGCCTCAGGTGGGATGTTAGAACGGTGAGAGTAAGAAAGGAAATTGATTGCCTGTTAAAAACCGCTAGACACTAGTAACACGGCTGAGGATGCGAGCATGTCCTGTGCTTGTTTTCTGGTGGTGGCTCAAACAATGTCACTTAGAGGGAAAAGGAAACAACGAACAAGAAATCCAGCAATAAGTGATTTCAGTGAGTCTGAGTTTCCTAATAACCTCTCAGGATTTTCTTTGGACCCTTTTTGATTGGCCACCATGTATCACAAAGTACAATCAGTCACTTCCCAAGGCAGCAAAGTCTCAACACTGAGAGAACCTCCAGAGGCCCTCTGGTCTGCACTGAGTCCCATGTGGGTATCTGCCCTCTCAGCACCCCTGACAGATGGCCATCCAGGCTCTGCAGTAACATTTTTGTGTTTGGGGAGGTGCTCGCTCCTGCTGGTAATAAGCCCCAAGTCTTACAAATGATGTGCTTCCTTTGATTGTCAGGGAAATTGCTGCAGCCCCTTCTGCTGTGGGGATACAGGTGGTCGGTGCCTGGCATTCATGGCTTGGGCTTCTGGATACACAGGCATCAATGGCAGGGGCCAGAGATGTCCTTTTTTCCCTTGGGGGCCATTTCTAGCCCTTTTCCTCTTGGCAGAGTCCGGGGGTCTCATTGCTGAGTAACCTTGCTTGTGTTCCGTCTGTGGGTTGTTTGCCAGCACTAGGCCGCACGTCCTCCATTTGCATACCCACCTATCATCCTGCTGGCTGTTCAGATCCATCGCTGGTGTTTGAGCTGGTGGAGATGGAGACGATGCCAAGTCCTAGAGATTTTCTTTTTCTTGGTGTGTGTATTAACAGCTTAGGGCTTCTGAGCCACAGTTCTGAGCGCTTAAGTTTATATGCCTTGATTTTTGTGCTCCATAGGCCATGCTTTAATTGTGAGACCTGCAGATGAAAGGGGAAGCGAAAGGCTTAAGTCCTAATGAAAATCAATGCAGATGGGAAGAACTTTCCCACCCAAAGGGGAAATGACGCTGAGTAGCTGAGCAGCTGGCCCAAGGAATAATAATCTTAGAAAAATGCAGCTCCCTGGAGTAAAGGAAGCGCTGTGAACCCAGCCCCTCCTGGACTGCTCCATCGCTGTCCCCTGAAGTGCTGTAACTTTTCAGGCCAACTAGCTTTAGCTGCTGGGAGAACCACTACACAGTGCAGCGAAGACAAAGGCCGGGCAGGAGGCAGCCCCGTAGGGAAGGGAGTGTGTGTGGCTACCTCTCCCCTGGCTGAGGCTGGGAGTGGTGCTGGTAGGGATTTCTGAGGAGCCCGCTTGCTTTGATGGAGACTGCTCCAAATTAGAAGGAAGGGTGTGGGGAAAGGGATTCTCTGTGGCGTGCGTGTGTTTAAAAGCCACATCCTTTTAACCTGGCAAGAACCCTTTTATTGCTTCCCTCGATGGGCCTGCAAATGCTGAACTGGTATTTTCTGCCCAAGACCTGACTGGTGTGGATAGAGGCAGAACAAAAGATATTTGGTGCCCAGCTGGGCAGTGACTGCATACCTAGTCCTGGGAGGCTGGGGAAGGAGTCTGTGCCCTCCCGGTGGTCCCGGTGTCTCCCAGCAGCCCTGCCCAGCTGGCTGGAAGCAGTGTTCTTGGAGTTGACTTGTTGCTCTCTCAGAGACTCTCACAAAGCGAGCGAAGAACAGGTGGCGGTTGTGGTTTCGTTAGCCACTTATTACCTTCTTCCGTGGCTTCCCTTTGCCCGCCCTGCTTTTGTGTGAGTGGGAAATACCAGGGACGGAGATCAGTTTGGGTCTGTCTTTGGACTTGAAGCCTTTGAGCACCTATGTGGTCTGGTTGGCGCTTTCCCATTTAACCCTCAAAACAGTCCTGTGAGGGATAGCACTGCTCTTTTACAGCTGTGGGAACTGAATCCTGGTGAGCTTGGATCACACAGTAAATGGAGGTGCCAACATTCAGACTGATTTGACCAGATTCACCTGTTGTTTCCATGGTATCGTGCAGCCCCCGTTTTCTCAGCGGCCCGATGGTTCTGGATCTCTAAGACCAGTGCAGTGTTCTGCTTCTTCTCTTCTCCGTCCCTTGCTCTTGCCCCTTGTTTTCGTTTTCGTTTTTGTTTTTGTTTTTTTGAGATCAGGGATGAGAGGCAGGATGTGGATATGACAGCAGTGATGGGAACAACCTGCTGAGTGGAGATCCAAACAAAAATTTTCTTTTGGAAATTGCTCAACACAAGAGCATAAGTCTGTATATATGTATAAAAATGGCATTTTATATAGACATTGTGAATTACACTTCATCTATATGCCAATCCATATGTTACTGATACCAGAGGTAGCTCTGTTAATTATCGCCCAAACTGAAATGAGTTGATGACATTCTTAATGGACTCTGCTGGGAACGTGGCCGGTGTTATGGGGCAGTTGGTATGAACACCCCCTCAACAGGAGGAGAGGTTGGATGGTAGGTACCCCATTCTGATGCTCTAGACTTGTTTTCTTTCTAACGTCTGTGCATGCCCTCTTCCACCCGTTCCCTGTTCATCTGGTACAGGCAGAACAAAGATGTTTCTATCCTGGCTTCTCCCTCTTCCTTTGTGGGAGTGTGGCAGATGTGTCAGTCTGTGTCAGTTTAGCTAATCTGTAGACCCGAAAACACGGCCAAGAGCCCTTTCTACACATGAGGGGCTCTGCAGCTCTCCACCTGTGGAGAGCTGCAGAGCAAGTCGGTGGTGCCCCTCAACCCCGTCACCAGGGAGACTGTGGTGTGTTAGTGAACCAGAAGTGAAGAAATGTCACAAGCAGATCATGCCGACCCAAGGAATGGTGTGCAGAGGTGAAGAGGCTGCTGGGCGCCGGTAGTCCAGGCAGGAGGAAGGTGTGGGCTGGGATATGGATAGCACAGAGGGGGTAGGGTTTTGGCATCAGCAAAACCCCAAATACTGAAAAGCTTAAGACTTTTCAAATGGAGGTGATCAGTAGCCGGGAAGTCCGGGGAAGAGGACTTGGGAGACCTGCTAGGGTCCAGAGTCACTGGAGCGAAGACCAGACCGGAAAGGAGGATTCGTACCGATGGTGGAGGGCTCGAGAGACCTGCCTGAGGCATTTGTGTTTGTCACATCTGCACTGAGGAGCCCTGAGAGCCCTTGAGGAAGGAGCAGTATTGCGTGCTTGGTCGGTGTTCCTTTGTGCTTGACGCTGGGACTCGGGGATGAACCACGTGTGGGTCTCTGCCCTTCCTACAGTCCAGGACTTAGTTCAGAAGTCTGGGAATGCTGGCAGGCGTTGTATCGGTATGTTGGGAGGAAAACACTGAAAGCAAGGCATGGGCTAGAATGGGAGCGGTGGAAATTGAGAGGGAGCGTTGCAAGGGCCATTTAAAAGAGGAAGGTGGGAGGGCCTGGGGACTGCCTGGCTGTGGGGATGACGAGGACAATGGCAAAGAGCTGGCTGGCCCTGCAAGAGGCTGCCTCCGCTGGAGGTGCTTTCACTGTAAAGCCTGCAGCCTGTCCCAGCGGAAGTATTGTGCAGTCACGGACGTGGAACTGAACTAGGGGGAAGCCAGGGTCAGAGTCAGCCTGGAAGGGCGAACCTCAACAGCAGCTGAAGCCAGTGGAGAAGAGGAGGCAGACTCAGACTCAGTGGGTCAAGAGCATCCAGTGTAGATGGTGAGCCAGGAAGCGGCCTGAAGGTGCAGCTGAGAGGGGGGCAGTCTGGAAGCTGGCCATGCATGGGCAGAGTAAGTTACAGATAGGTTGACATGAACCTGCCTGAACTTGCTTTCTCATCCAGGTATATCCAGGTTAAAGGGGAGAGGGAGCCAGGAAGAATGAGGCCTGAGGAAAGACCACTGGATTGATTCTGAGAAGTTCAGGGGAGACTTTAAGAACAGGAAGAGTTTGTTTACCTTAAGGGAGACAGCAAACGCCCACCACCCCGGATGAAGTTTAACAGGGACAAGAACTCTGAATTCCCACCCCACTCTGCCGTCAGGAATTGGCAACAGGACCCACTTGTTACTTGAATGAGAAACTTAGAAGCACTCTATATCCAGCTCCTTCCCTCACCCTCTGCATCTTTGTTTTGGTGGGGAAGGGGGACTCTTGATTCTGTTTTTCGATAGATATATCAGGGATCTGCCCTCACCATCTCCACTGTTCTGTTTTGCTCTCCCTGCTTCCACGCACGCTCTCCCGCTGATCCGTGTTCACAGAGCCCAGAGCGATCTTCTTAAATGTAATTCAGGTCATCTTATTCTCAGGCTGAAAACCCTCCAAGGGCTTTGCATTGTACTTAGAATAAAATAAAGTAAAATAAAAATCCAGCCTCCCTGCTGGAATACCAGGACCTGACCCGCTGACTCTCTGGCCTCTTCTTTCTCTGACCCCCTTCTAACCACACCAGATAGTTGTGTACACATGCCAGACTCCTTCCTGTCCTGGAGACTAGGCACACGGTGCCCCATGCCTATAGCGGAACAGCTCTCCAGGCAGAGGGAGGGAACAACCAGTGCAAAGGCCCGAAGGCCAGAACAAGGTTGTGTTTTCGGGATTGGAAAGAAGGAAGGCCATGGTGGCCAGATCATGTGGGGCCCTGAGAACCACAGTAGAAAGGTCAGATTTTCTGCTAAGCGCCATGAGGGGTTTTAGCAGAGGAGTGATGTGGAGAGTAGACTAGGAAGGCAAGACAGGAAGTGAAGGTGGGAAGCCACGGCTAGTTTGTGCCTGACACACGGTAAGCATGCATAGTACTTGTTGAATAAATGATTCCTAAAATAGAAGCTAGGCCCAAACACAAAAGTTGGAGGTAGAAAGAACCATGCTTGTGGTAATATTTCTCTGACTGAGCAGCCCTCATGTTCTTGGATCATCAAACATGGGACGGGCAATACCTTCCTCACACTTTACCTCCCAAAGTGTTAGGACAGTGCACTGGACAGTCTTCCCCAGGTGAGGGAGGGGGCACAGGGACTGTCATCAGAGCAGAGTGGCCCGTGTCACTGCTGTGGTGCAGTGCAGGGTGCCTGGGCTGGGGTGCTGCTGTGGTAGGGGGATCTCTGGAGTTAGGGCTTTTGATGTATGTCTCTGATGTGTTTGTCTTTTGCTTGCCTCCCTGCCTCTCTTGTTGCATTCCTGCCTGGGAGTTGTCAGAGGACAAGGACGCATCTCCCTGACATTTGCTTCCTTTGGAAGCCTGCCTTGCTGTCAGTCAACAGTGAGGCCATGAGGTGACATTTCTGACTTAGGATCAGGATGAAGTACAAGCATTATGGTACTTCCAAGGTGCATGATCATCTTTGCCTTTTAAAAATCAGAACTTTTTTTTTTTTCTGATTATGTTCATTTTGTATATTTATCATATACAATTTGGAAGGTGTCGAAAAGTGAAAGCGCCAAATAAAATACCACCTATATGCCAACTACCAGAAATATATTAAAACATTAGCAGTTGTTATATTTCTCATTTACAAGGAATACAAAATTGTGTATGTACTTAAAAAAGTTTTTTTAATGTTTATTTTTTGAGAAAGAGACAGAATGTGAGCAGAGAGGAGCAGAGAGAGAGGGAGACACAGAATCCAAAGCAGGCTCCAGGCTCTGAGCTGTCAGCACAGACCCCAATGTGGGGCTCAAACTCATGAACTCTGAGATCATGACCTGAGCTGAAATCGGGGATTAACTCACTGAGTTACCCAGGTGCCCCTAAAACTATATATTTTTAAAATAGGATACACAGGGGTGCCTGGCTGGCTCAGTCGGTAGAGCATGCAACTCCTGATCTTGGGGTTGTGAGTTTGAGCCCCACATCGGGGCTGACTTTTAAAAAATAGGACACACACACACACACACACACACACACACATATAATACATGTGTATTTCCATATGGTATCCAGATGGATACTGTTCTAGTATATTGTAACTTTTTTAAAGCTACGTCTTTATTGAATATATAACTGTTTCCAGTTTTTCACTATCATAAATAATGTGATGAACGTCTTTGTGAATCAGCTTTTGTATTTGTCTCTGATTATTTGCTTAGTGTTAATTCCTGGATGTGGAAAATTTTAAGATCCCTGACAATACTACCAAATGGTACCAAATTATTTCAACAGCATTGTGTGATCTCACAATGCAGATCTCACCACACTCTGTGTATCACCAGGGATTTTGATTAAAACACGGTACCCTTCTCCTGTCTTTCTTTTTCACCCAGATGTCTTCAGATAGTGGTGTGTCTGTGTGTGTGTATGTTGGGTGTGGTCAATCACAGCATCTCTCTACTAACCCTATATCCGGAAGCTGCTGGGGCTCCACCTTATCCTCTGGTCTGAAGCAAGTTGAAGAGAGGATGTTTCAGTGGGTGACTGATTCTGCAGGGTATCTGACCGGCAGGAAGTGTGGTGGATGCTGCTGGTGGAGGTGGGTTCCTCCAGAGCAGGCAGCAAGCTCTCCACTGTGTTGTGTCAGCATGGCTACATCTGGGCAGGGAGGCATCCGAGCCAAGTGCTTTGGGCAAAGTGGCCAGGCAGAAGGGCAGCACGAGTATTTGAGAAGGAACTGTCATGCAAAATTTGGGATGGAGCAAGAGAACACCACAGGGACCTTGTAAATGAGAGCCATTGCATTGGCAATATTGATCCTTTAAATTTTGGCATACTGGGCAAAATTAGATTTCAGTTTGGGGTCTATAAGAACATCTTGAGAATTCTCTTTATGTTCAGAGAATCCTAGACTCTCCAGGTTTGAAGGGAACTTTAAAAAAATTCTTTTTTTTCAACGTTTATTTATTTTTGGGACAGAGAGAGACAGAGCATGAACGGGGGAGGGGCAGAGAGAGAGGGAGACACAGAATCGGAAACAGGCTCCAGGCTCCGAGCCATCAGCCCAGAGCCTGACGCGGGGCTCGAACTCCCGGACCGCGAGATCGTGACCTGGCTGAAGTCGGACGCTTAACCGACTGCGCCACCCAGGCGCCCCTGAAGGGAACTTTAAAAAGCTGTCTTTATTCATTAAATGGCAGGCTTGTTTCCAAAATAAGTAGGGAAAGGGGCTGTCACTCTTTTGCCTCATTTACCCTGGTTGATTTCCAGTCAGAGTCAGTAAATTTCACTTTGCTCTCAGAAACTTTTGGTCTCTTTGTTCAGGACATGATGCAAGATCCGAGGTCACCTTAGATTAGGAGATATGTGACAAATCCAGACACTTCCAATTGAGTGATATGACTGGCTGCATTTTCACAGACGTGGTTTTTCCTAGAAAGGTTCTGGAAACCAGTGAAACAATTAGACAACCATGATAGTGACAGAGCTCTAGTTGGGGCTGGAAATGGTGCTCTAGCAATGTGGAGTGGCCAGAGGTGGGGGCTGGTCCAGAAGGTTCAGGATCAAGTTTTGGCTCTGCCACTTAGACACGGGGTAACTTTGGGCATATTGCTTCCTTCTCTGGGCCTCCATTTCTTTATCTGTGAAATGACGGATTGGCCATCTGATGCCAAAAGCTTCATTCCTGAGGGTCCCAGCTTTATCCTGTGAATACCTCCTGACTTCCCTGATGTTGAGCTGAAGTGTGAGGAGACTCTACATCTGGCTTCTTAGCTCAGGGTCGGGAGCTGTGGCGCCTATGTGAGGGACGAGGAAGGGTACCTCACAGTGGGTCTTCATGTGCACCTGTGGGCCTGCTAGACCTCTAGCTCCTTGAGAGGAGGCACAGGTCATATTCATCTTTGGCCTTGGCCCAGGGAGCATCTATCCAACTTGTGGCTGCCACCCACTGCCCAGGTGGTATTACAGCAGCACCTGCACCACCATGTGACCTAGGGCTCCTGTCATAAGATCTCTTAAGGAGCTAGAAAGGCCATCTCTAAAGTCTACAGAGACTGTTAAAAATGGACACATTCCTTTTGCTTTATACCTTGGTTCTGGGATACTTGAGCTTTGCAGTATTATGCAGGCTTTCCTGTCACGTAGGAATGTTTGAGGAAAGCTAACAGGTCTGGTGGTATGGCAGGCAGGCTCTGTGCTCTCAGTTCCTGTGGTTGTGGGGGCCTCAGGGGAGGCTCTGATCTCACTGGAGACCCTGAATAACAGCAGCCTCCATGTCTCTTCTGGGAAGGAGCTGAGCTACTGGAAGTGAGGAGATGGATGTGATACCTTTGACAGACTTCTGCTCAATGTCTTTGATAAGTTGGGATAAGAAGTCCAGGGAGGAAGACAGGTGACAAGAAGAAGGTGGAGGCCAAGGTCAAGCTCTCTAGCTGACCCTGTGCCATGCTGGGCCATGTGCATTGAAGCAGTCATATTGGAGGAGGGAATAGTGAACATATAGGAGAGAGACGCCTGGTTGGAATCTGGTAGGATGTTGTTCTTTGTGCAAGGTCATGATTGGTGATTATCACGAATCAGGCTAGTATTGAAAACTACTCTATTTTCCTTCCCTGGGTGGTAGGGGGAGATGGAAACAGCTTCAACGTGGGGATGAATTTCACTCCTGAGCCTCTGGGGCCACCAGGACTTTCGTTGTGCCATGCAGTGAGACTTTTTCTGGGGTCATCTGTTGCTAGGATGTGTATAAGAGCCCTCTGGCTTTGCAGTCACAGACCTGGGGAGGTCCTGGCTTGGGTGTCAGACAGCCTCAGTTTAAACTCCCAACAGTACCACTTGCAAGCTGTGGGACCTTGGTAGTTTACTCAGTCTCTCTGTGCCTTCAGTTTCCCATCTGTCAGATGGGCTATTAATGGGCCCTACTCAGGAATGTAAGGGTCATATAGCCTCTGTAAAACAGACTGCTTGTTGCTGGGCAGGAGAGCTCTGTAAATACTGGCCACGATGATGCTCCTGAAACCATTGCCTGTTTATACTGACCTTTGGACTGATGACAACACCCTCTTCACCTCCAGGTTCAGTGGATGGGGGACAAGTTCTGAATGCAAAGGGGTCAGGTCTACCTTCCAAGGACATTTGCTACTTGGTCCCCCTCCCCTTCCCCGGGCCCCCCGAACCTCACTTCTTGGTATTCCTAGAACTTTCTCTCCATCCTTAGCTTCCAATGCAGGGGGGAAAGAGCACAATTTGAAGATTTTAAGTCAGAACAACTAAGTGCCACCTATCCAGCCCTCACCTGCAGTTATCTGCGGAGACCAGATTAATGCACGTGAAGCAGTAAGGATTCAGTAAAAATGGTATGTGAGGTGTGACTCCAAAGAAATAAACCTTTAAAATCAGTCATGCTAGGACTTCTGTTGTCAAAGGGTACTCTCCTTCAGGTCAGAATTTTTGGAGGTTATTGACACATACCTCAAAAAGCATTCGAAGGAGCTGGGAGCCCCCTTTAGAGCCAGTGCCTGGGCCACAAGCAACTCATTGGTGTTTCTTTGTACTTCTCCATCATCCTGGATCCAAAATGGGGTCACCTATCTCGATCCCCTGCATCAGTCACTAAATTGGGCTTGGAATTTTGTGTGTTTCCAGAATAATCCAAATCTATTATCAAGGGATGAAAATGTGTCCTTATTCAGTAAACTCAAAAATACTCCTCAGGCGCTGTTGAAGATTGTAGAGAATTTTAGGAAACAGTCTGAGGAGTAACAGTGTTGTTGGATTAAATAAGATCTTAATGGGGTTTCTTTGAAGAAGACCATATTCATTGGTAGGTGAATTCCTGTGGTTGGTTAGGAATTATTTATAGTATAGCTGTGCCTTATGGTAACGGAGTGCTGCTGTCTATAGCCACAGGCGGAGGTCGGGCAGAGAGATGCCAGTGGTGGCTCAAGAACTCTGACAGGGTCTTAACCCCTTTGCTTTCTAGCTGTGTGGCAGGGGGCAGCTGCCTAATGTCCCTGGGTCTTACTTTCCCTATGTTAGAAATGGGGCTAATGCTATCTATCCTGCTTCCTAGACAAGGCTTCCGAGGAGGAGCAAATATAATTATGACCACAAAGGCATGTTTAAATGTAGACACAGCGAGTAATTTGAGTCAGAATACAATGAACTTACTGTGCCCTGGGCCAGGCATCCCATCTCTGGGCCTGTTTGCATATCTGTAAAATGGCGAGGATACTCCCAGCTCCATCCACCTCACAGTGCTATCATAGGGGTGAGATGGAAACCCACCCTCGTGGACAGGCTTTGTGAACGCGCACGTGCTGTGTATTTGGGAATGCCTCCGGCATTATTATTACTCTAAGTGAGGTGGCCTTTGTGGAGCAGGTAGGTGCAGGGGGATGTGTAGAAAGTAGGAGAGGAAGGGCAGAGAGGGACAGCATTCTGGGATGTCTCACTGGCCTGTTGTCAGTCCTCCATCTCTGTCCTCTCAGCCGCCTCTGGTCTTGGTGGCTAGCTCTTTCTCATCCTCTGTCCCACCCAACCAGTAGGATGTTCTTCACAGGCCTGCCCTTGGCCTTCTACCTGCAGCTCGGTTCAGTGAGTGTTTACTGAGTCCTCCCAGGAGCCATGGTCTCTCCTAAGGGACATAGAAATATGATCGAATATGTTATAATTGTACAACAAGTTGAAACAGTAGTCAAGAGGGAGCGAGTTCTCTCTGGAAAAAGCTTCTTGGGAGTGGTGTTCCCTGAGCCAGTTGTGAGAAAGCAGTCAGATTTTGCCAAGGCCCAAGGGAAAGGGAGCAGGGCACTTAGGTAGGGAGGTCCACAAAACAGAGGCACAGAGGGAAGACATAGCATGGCTTCACCTGTTTTCTCTGAGGAGGTGATTCCCACAACTATCTTTCTTCTCTTCAGATACCCAGTCCGATTTCTTCAGCCACCTGCCAAACATTTGCACAGTTGTGCTTCACTTTCAACACAACAGATAATGGTTATAAATGCAGACATGTCATCTCCCCCCTCCTCCCCCCCCCCCCCCGAGAACCTGTCCTTCCTTTGCTTGTTTATGGTGCCGTTAATTTCTCAGTCACACATTCAGAACCTCAGCCGTCTTTGTCTCGCGGCTTTTTCTTAGGCACATGAGATCACCACCGACTCTTCCCTTTGCCACTTTCTTTCTTCTTCTGAATCCTGTCCATACTCTTAATTCCTTTCGGACAGTGGGCAGTGTGGGCTGCCGGGATGTAACGTCCCCATTCGGGTCCTGAAACTGCAGTTTGGATCCAGGGGTCCTGGGAGACACCCTGGAAGCCTGCCTGAGGAGCCCTGCCTGTGTCTTTCTGGCTCTCCCTCTCAGAGTATGTTGCCATGCCTCTGTAGCTCTGTCTTCATCTTGTGCTTGCCATTCTTATCCTTCATTCTTTTTCTATTTCTGTATTATTATTATTATTATTATTATTATTATTATTATTATTTTAGATATTTTATATTGAAGGCCTTTGGAGTCAGACAGACCTGGGCTTGGATCCCAGTGTATTATTTGTGGGATCCTTGAGCATCTGTTTGATCTCTCGACACCTCAGTTTCCTTATCAAAAAAAATGGGGACAATAATGGTGCCCACCTGCCAGGGTTGTGGTGAGGATTAACTGGGACAGTCCATGTGCAATGCCTGGCATGGTGCCTGCAGCGTGTATCTGGGCTGCTGTCATTATCCTCATCCTCGTCTTCGTCGTAATGAGCCTACTCTGGCATTCTCCTCCCTAGCTTTACTCTCTCCTCCTCTCTCTGTATGTTTCTCCCTTTCTTTCTACTCCCTCTATTTTATATCTTTTTCTTAACTGGCTATAGCATACAACTGACTTTAAAAATATTGGTTATATTTGAGGGGCGCCTGGGTGGCACAGTTAAGCGTGGTTTCGGCCCAGGTCATGACCTCACATGTGTGTGTGTGTTGGAACCCCACATCAGGCCTTGCTGACAGCCATCGGCAGAGTCTGCTTGGGATTCTCAATCTCTCTCTCTCTCTCTCTCTCCTTTTCTCTCTGTGTCTCCCCCACTCACACTTGTCTCTGTCTCTCTCAAAATAAATAAATAAACTTAAAAAATCTAAAATCTAAAAAATGTATATATTACATATATATATATATATATATATACACATATTGCTTGTATTTGAATCGAGTGTCAAGTTTCCCAACTTAGTTGTAAAGGCCTATTGATAAACCTTTCATTTATGTCTCTAAATAGGTTTTATGTATGCACCCCCACAGGCTCCCAGTGGCCCATGGTGAGAGCACCCCTTTCTGGGGCTGGCGGTGACAGCCGCGGCCTCCTCCCTTCCCTTCCCCCACCTGGCCCCGCGGGCCCTTTGTGCTGCAGCATCGTTCCACTGTGTACATTTTCTAACACTGTAAGCCTTCCAGACAAATGATGTTTCTATGATTTCCTTAGAGTCTTGGGCCCCTTCACACAGGTCTACGGAACAAATTATGGCAGAACTTAACAAAAGTCAGGTGGCCGCATTTCATGTCATTCGACCTCCCCGCCTCCCTCCCACCTCCCCTCTTCCTCCTTGGAACCAGGATGTTTTTCCTTGCCTTTTTATTGTTTCGTCAAGCTGGCAGGCCTCCTTTGGTGGGGCTCTGCCACCGGGCTTCCTCTCTGGGTGTGAGTGAATGTTAGGGTGACAATACAGGAGACAGGCCCGCTTCCCTGCCCACCCCCCAACTTCGTCTTCAGGCGCCACAGGGAGCTGCCCCTTAGGCCCCCTTCTCAAAACCACCTCTGCTGAGCCACCTCTCAGCCCCTCCACAGGCTGTTTATCTTTCAAAGAATGAGAGGGGCAAAGAAAACTGAGGCACCAGATAGATAAATGCCCACAGGGACAAGATAGCCTTCCCACCCCCCTCAAACAGCCTTTTTGTTTACCAATTTAATTGACTGGGAATCTTCTGACATGACCCTTGGGCTATTTTTCAAAGCCTCCTTTTTTTTTTTTTTTTAATCCTATGGAATTATTTTTAAAGCAAGGAACTTGAGGTCACATCAGAGTCCTTCACCTTCTTCTCCTGCCTGGGGTTAGGCTGCTTCCCTCCTTAGCACCCTCAGGCCACCTCAGAGGTGATTCTGTTTCTGGAAGCCTTCGGGACTCCGGACTTTGGGGAGGGGGCAAGGGGGAGGGTCCTGGCCAGCCCCACCCTGGGTCATGGGTCACGGCTCAGTCCCACAAGCCTGCCTTTCTCCCCAGAGGATACTCAGCTAGACAAAAGCAGACTCTCACAAGGAGGAGAGGATAATATGCCTTGTAAAGTTTATACTTTTCATTACTAGACACTGTTCCTGGGGGACCTGTTTTTAAAAATCAGATCATTGGAGGGGCTCCTGGGTGGCTCAGTCGGTTAAGGGTCCCACTTCGGCCCAGGTCGTGATTTCACAGTTCGTGGGTTCGAGCCCCGCATTGGGCTCTGTGCTGATGGCTCAGAGCCTGGAGCCTGCTTTGGATTCTGTGTCTCCCTCTCTCTCTGCCCCTACCCCGCTCATGCTCTTTCTCTCTCTCCTTCAAAAATAAAGGTTAAAAAAAATCAGATCACTGGGTCTCAGGTCCAAACACTTCTTAATGTGTATGGTTTTTCTTAGGGCTGCTCCTTTCAGGGCAAGAACAAGGAAGGAAATGAAACTCCCCGAGAGCCCTGGACAGTCCAGATCGAGGGCTGCCTTTTGTTCACACAAACTCATTTGGCTCCTAAACGTCCTCCACCCAGAATCATTACATCCGCAGTAGTGTTTCAAAACACAGCCCTGAGCAGCCGCACTGAGTAGGCGGCTGCCCTCTGGTGAGGTCGCAGCCACCTTCCCTCCATGTCCCCAAGGTTCCTGCCTACCCCCAGATATCCCACCTGCTGGCCATCCGGCAGGAAATCCCCCTGGTTTGTTGGATTCCTGGGGTGGAGGCCGTGATCTGGAGAGAGAGTGCAACCCTGAAAGTGAGGATGGGATTCTTGTCCCAAACCTGCACCCAGGATACCTTCTCTGCCCAGCTCCCTAGCTTCTCTGCCTACCAAACTTCCAGGATACCTTCTCTGCCTAGCTGGGCCTCTTCTCACACACCCATGGCACTGGCATCCGCATCACAGGAATTTATTAACCCCATTCAGCTCTCTTGGAAGCGATAGGCCCCTTGAGGCAGAATCCACAGTGTCTTGTGTGTGGTTGATGCCCAGTAAATATATTTTTTATCTATTTTTTTTTTTAATTTTTTTTTTCAACGTTTATTTATTTTTGGGACAGAGAGAGACAGAGCATGAACGGGGGAGGGGCAGAGAGAGAGGGAGACACAGAATCGGAAACAGGCTCCAGCCTCTGAGCCATCAGCCCAGAGCCTGACGCGGGGCTCGAACTCCCGGACCGCGAGATCGTGACCTGGCTGAAGTCGGACGCTTAACCGACTGCGCCACCCAGGCGCCCCTGTTTTTAAGGGTACAAGTTATTGACATTGAGTACATTCACAGTGTTGTACTACCATCACCACCATGAATTTCCAGAACTGTTTCATTATCCCAAATGGGAACTCATTAGGTAATGACTCCTCATTCCTCCCTCTCCCCAGCCTCTGCTAATCTCTATTCTCCTTTTTGTCTCTATGACTTTACCTATTACAGGTACCTCATGTAAGTGGAATCATATAATATTTGTTCTTTTGTGACTGGCTTTTTTCACCTAGCATGACGTCTTCAAGGTTCATTCATGCAGTGTATGTCAGATTTCCTTGCTTTTTAAGGCCAAGTGACATTCTCTTGCATGTATGTATCACATTTTGCTCATCTAGTCATCCATCAATGGGCATTTGGGTTGCTTCAACCTTTTGGCTATTGTGAATAATACTGCTGTCAACACGGGTGTACAAATATCTCTTTGATTCTCTGCCTTTAGTTCTTTTGTGTATGTCCCTAGCAGTGGAATTGCTGGATCATATGGCAATTCTATGTTTAAGTTGTTAAGGAATGACCAAACTGTTTCCTACAGTGGCTGTGCCAGTTTATATTCCTACCAGCAATGCACGGAAGTTCCAATTTCTCTTAAGTTCTCGTCAACACCTACTTTCCTTTCTTTTTCTTTTCCTTTTTTTCCCCTTGATAATAGCTGTCCTAATGAGTATGAAAGTAAACAGTCTTTTGAATTTATAAATGCTACCCACTGGACGTATTATGGACCTGGAGCTATTATTGCCCCTCTTGGACCCCGGTCCTGTCTGAGGGTCAGATTAGTTCGTTGCTATGGTCCGTAAGGGCAGGGGTCACTATCAGAGAGGGATGGGGGCACCAAGGACAACCCAGGCAATGTCCCAACTTTGACCAGAATGCATGATGCAAAGCACTGGATGTTAGCTAGTGAAGCAGGCTACATGCCATAAATTAGTTTGGGAAGAGTTGGCTGAGCTCCTGTCCTCTCAGTCCTCACTGGCTTCATTTGGGTGTGGTTAACTAGGAAAGACACCAGAAAGAAAGGGCTGGGCTCTGGTCTCCATCCTGCCACTTAGTTCTGGGTTATTCTAGGCATGTGACCTTAGTACTGAGTCTTAGCCTTCTGTTCCTAAAATGGGGTAAGAATTCCTATCTTGCTTGCCATGCAGAATGTCAGGACCCAACAGGATAATTTAGCCCCCTGAAATTATCAAGTAAAGAAGCGCTTTGCAGATTGTAAACATGTGGGATTTCTTAATTTGATCTCTGAGAATAGGGGCAAAATTCCATCCTCCTATAAAGTTCCAGTGGGCAATGTCCTGCTCCTCTTGTGGTTTACAGCCATCTACCATACCAAAAAGGGGATTAAAAAGGCAGCTTTTTCATTTCAGTTCTAGTCCTGTGTGAGCAATTGAATCTGAGGAAAATCTCTAAAAATTATAAAGAAATTCACTATCATTGGTATGAGAACCCATGCTAGCACATGCAGTCATGTGGCTAGAAAGCACCCAGCTCTCCCATGTGTTCCCCAAGTTGAGGGATCCCAGGAAAGCTCTGAGGGGGAGGCAGAAACAGGGAATTCACAGCTGGGGGAGGGGGGCAGTCAGTGTCTTACTTTTCCAGAACGTTCTCTCATGAGCCTTAACCCCTAACAATCTGAGTTTCATCTTCTCTTTGCCACGTGACACTCTGGAAAGTCCCGGGGACTCTGGTTGACTATTCTGTGGCCTTTCCACAGGCCTGGCCCGTGCCTCTCTGTGGTGTCTCGGCACTCATTGCCTTGCTGGCTCCTACTTCAATTCATCCTATCCTTCCCTGGTCCTCTGTGTCTCCTTCACTGACTCTTCCTCTCCCTCTGATTCAAGGTTCCCCTTAATTCAGTCCTCGACCATCACTTTTCCCTTCATACTCCATCTCCTCATCCCTCTTCCTAATTGACAGTCCCAAATTTTTAACGGCCTGTCAGACATTTCCAGTGGGAAGTTATAATATCACCCCTCACTTCATATTTTGAAAACAGGTTTTTCTTGTCTCTCAAACTCATTCTCCATTCTGCCTCCACTCTTTATTATTATTCTTTTCATTACTCATGAAAATTATCTCTGAGAAGCTTCTTTAGAGGTCTTCTTGCTCAGTGTTCCTGCTAATAAGTGCAGCTATCATCAAACCAAATCCGTCTGATTCCAAAGGCCCTGTGCCACAGGCTAGGTCACTCCTCTGAGGGAGGAGCAGGACATTGCTAATGGATTTGAGACTGGGGTTTGAAGACCAGGGGGACGTTGTTCCCTGACCAATGCCTTAAAGCTCCATGTCACAGAATAAGCTGGGATGTGAGGGAACAAGAGCTGGGTTCAGATTGTGAATCTGCCGTTTAGTGCATGACCTTGAACAACCACTTAATCTTTCTGCCCTTCTTCCCGGGTGCCATGATACCCACTTGACCAGCTGTCATTCTCATTAAATGAGATAAATGCCCTTGAAAACATTTAGCACGTGGTAAGCACTGAGTAGCTATTTGTGAAGTCTGATTCTAAATGGAGGGAAATGAAAATAAAGGGATCCTGCTTTAACTCTGTGACATAGGGCCCACAGGAGTGGTTGACAGTGCAATGTGGGGGCGGGCTGGGCCCTCTGGGAGGAAATTGCCTCTTTGGATGACACAGCATACTCCCTGTACACACCCACTCCACTGCTCAGAAACAATGCATGTTGAAAAACCGCAAATCATGGGGTGGGTGGTGAGGAGTTGACTCTATAGCAGCTGCTAATTAGGAAATTCTATTCCCAGGCTGTGCTAGCATCCCTGATGTTGGTTCACAAACAGATGTTTTAGAACATGAAGACACTACAGAAGTGGAAGTTGTCAACTTGGGGGAAAAAACAGGCAAAGCAATGAAACTGTCTTGACACAGGGGGCTGAGTGCAGAGGGAAGGACGGTATTTCCAGCTCAAATATACCTGGGAGGTTGGGACATCTCAACTCCAGTATGAGGCTGGTTGGTGCGGCTCAGTTGCCGTGGGATGTGAGTGAGGTTGAGCAAGTACCTCTGACTATCTGGGGAGAGGGATGGGTGAGGTGAGGAGAGCCAGCCTCAGAGCCTGCCCCTGAGTGTCCAGTAGGGCACAGGGTCTTCATCCTCCTTCTCTGGCCCAGACTCCGAAGCCTGAGGTGTACCTTCTTTCCATTTCTCCAAGGCCATTTCTCTTCTCTGCCAAGAGTCAGAGCAGGTTCTGGATTCTCCCCCTGCAAGTGTTAGGTCCCTGCTGACTCCTTGCCGCTTTACTCTAAATTTCTCTCCCACTCGGGGTTTACCCCTGTGCTGAACAGGGAGCTACGCCAAAACCAAAATTCAACCACAGTACTCCTAAACAACTCAGGGCTTCTGAAGGGATTCATCCTTGGACCTCAATAAATATTTTAGCACTGGACTCATTGTTCCCCCCCCAAGATACAGCATGGAATCATGTCAAGCACTTGCATGTTCACAATCAAAAGATTGTAAATGGGTGGCAGAGTGGGTGGGCTGGGGTGCTGCATGGTTAATTAATCCCCTTCTGAAGAGTAGTTCATAGGCAATAAAGAAGTAGAGGGACATCCAGAGTTCAACAGCAGGCAGTGGAATACTATTCTTTTGGAACCCTGGGCCAGTGACATCAGGGGCTTATGCCAGAGGTGGGCCTGGCTCTCACCCTGTGCCCTCCTAGTTCTCCCTGCATCTGCTGGCAGAGTGTCCTGGAGCAAAGCCACAGCGAGGCCCCAGCTCACGGAGCCCACCTCAGTCCTTTCAGGGGGTGCACCCCTAGCTTCCAGCAGAACTTGTACCTCTGCAACTAGCTCTGCTCTGCTGCCTGGAGAGGGGTTGGTTAGCAGTGCCTGCCAAAGTCATGTCCAAATCTGTCCGTTCACATTGAGAGACCTAGACCCCTTGAACAGCTGCAATGGGTGTAGCACTCACTATGGACCAGATAGTCTTTGACACTCTCACGTGTGTGTACTGTGTCACAGCCCAGTGAGGTAGGTGCTGTCATTATCCCCCTGTTACAGACAAAGAAGCCAAGGCAGAGAAATTACGTATGTCATCCAAGGTCATACGGCATGTACATGGTAGAACCAGAAGTCTAACACAGACAGCCTGACTTTAGCCAGTTTGTATGTTACCCACTGCTTCTCTTGTTAAGTAAGTACTGAATTTCTATATCCAGACAGGGAGCTGGAGGCAGGCTCTTTTCCTTTTAGATGAGAGAGTCTCCACATAGAGAACACAGATTCTCAAGGTGGGGTAAGCAGGTGACTTTCCCCGTCATGTGTTCCGGGGGGAAGAAAGGGAAACATCCCCAGAAGAAGAGAGATGGTAAAGGTAAGAATTTCTGATCAATCCAGGTGGCTATGGCACCTGCAACTGAGGGAAAGAGGGTAGAGGTGGCATCATAAGCCCACAGGTCCCTAACGCCCACAGGGCCCAGCAGTGGCAGTACTGACCAGGGGTGTGTTCAGTCTCTAGTTGCTGTGGACAGATGGTCATCCCCTTGATCAGGACACCAGCTATGGCCACAGCTGGTGCTGAGTGGTTAGGTACCCAGAGGCTGGTTGTCCAGACACAGGTAAACTCATCAGTCCTTCAGCTGGGTGCTCAAGGCTACTCACAATGTTTATGTTTCAGAAATAGCTGTATTGGGGCGCCTGGGTGGCGCAGTCGGTTAAGCGTCCGACTTCAGCCAGGTCACGATCTCGCGGTCCGTGAGTTCGAGCCCCGCGTCAGGCTCTGGGCTGATGGCTCAGAGCCTGGAGCCTGTTTCCGATTCTGTGTCTCCCTCTCTCTCTGCCCCTCCCCCGTTCATGTTCAGTCTCTCTCTGTCCCAAAAATAAATAAACGTTGAAAAAAAAAAAAAAGAAATAGCTGTATTATGAGCAAGTTGCATGAGCCACCTTTATATCGAAAGTCTACAGGCTTTACCTACCTTAGGGAGCAGTCTAGGGACCAAAGAAAGCCCCTTATAAGAAGGCTTCCAGACCTAGAGTCCTTTTACCAAGACACCAACTTTTTTGTTCTTTTTCTTAGGAGATGCTTTTTTTTTTTTTTTTAAGTTTATTTTTAGGAATCTCTACACCCAATATGGGGCTTGAACTCACAGCCCTGAGATCAAGAGTCACATGCTCTTCCAAGTGAGCCAAGCCAGGCACCCCAGGAGATGCAGGTTTTTAAACAGATATATATGTATATATATGTTTATGTTTATATATATATATGCATATATATGCGTATTTATTTATGTTTATATATATATATATATTTTTTTTAATGTTTATTTTCTTTTTGAGTGAGAGAGCATGAGTAGGAGAGGCAGAGAGAGGGAGAGAGAATCCCAAGCAGGCTCCGTGCTGTCAGTGCAGAGCCAAATGCAGGGCTCAGACTCACAAACTGTAAGATCATGACCTGAGCCGAAATCAAGAGTTGCATGCTTAACCACCTGAGCCACCCGGGTGCCCCTAAACACATCTATTTTTAATAACATAAGGTCATATGGTACATGCCATTTTTTAATTTATATTTTTAATTAACTGTACAGGGTGAACATAGTACATATCTAAAACTGTATCAATAACATATTTTGGTCAGCCCTTTAAAATCTTGTTGTCTTATAATTACTTACAAGTTCCTATTGCAGAAATTTAGGTTGTTTCCAATTTTCATTATTACAAACGATGCTGTGGTAAACTTCCCTGTGCCTGAATCTGTGCACATCCTTAAGAATTTCCTTGAAATTAATTTCCAGAAATGGAATTCCTGGGTTGAAATATATGCCTATTTTTAAGACTTTTGCAATGGATTGTGGAATTTCTCACCAGAATGTGCCAGTTACATTCTTACTGGTGTTGTGCGAGGTGCCAGTCTGCTATGCCCGCAGTGACACTGCATCTTATCATTTTTTGAGTCTTTGCCAATTTGATAGGCAAACATAAATTTATATAAAAAGTTGAAAAAAAGGCTTTTCTAGTTTACATTTGTATTTTATTTCTTTCTAACAATACTGTCATGTATTTATTCTCAAATTATACATTTTCTTCTGTGAATCACATATTCATGTTCTTTGTGAGATGTACATCTTAGGAATTTTTTTAAGCTTATTTACTTTGAGAGAAAGAGGGGGGAGAGGGGTCAGAGAGAGAGGGAGAGAGAGAGCCACAAGCGGGCTTTGTGCTGTCAGGGCAGAGCCCAGTGTGGGGCTCAAACTCATAACCGTGAGACCATGACCTGAGCCAAAATCTAGTCAGACCCTTAACCTTAGACTGAGCCACCCAGGTGCCCCGTACATCTTAGGACTTTGAAAAACCTCACGTGTTAGGAATGCTAAACTTTTATCGTCCGCTGCAGGCATTTACCCTGGCTCGTTATCTAACTTCTTTGAATTTAAATTCTTATTTTTTATCAAACTCATACATAGTTTAAAGATCAAATATGTTTTATAAGGCTATTATAAAAAACCCTGACCACTCCTACCACCAATCATTTTCCACTTCCCAGAATCAACCACTTTTGACCCTTTTAACAAGCTCTTTTAGTAATCCTGTCCATACCTCTCAGTAACATGCTTAAATTGCTATTTGTTGATTCATTGTTTTGGTTTTAGGCAATATTAATTAGTTTCTCTCAATGGAAATTTCATATTACTGCAAGCTCTACCAGTTGGAAGTGATACACTCTCTTTCTATTCTTCAGGGTCAGCTTGAGGAACTTGAAAATGCATTTTTTACACAGCTTAAAGTCACCCTTCAACACAACATGATTCTGGTTATGCCCTCCTGACTTCTGCGCTATTGTTATCCATGGTTTGCTCTATCTTATTTTATTAATCCCACAGATGAGAAATTATTTTATAAATTCAACGTTGCTTTAGATTTATGCACATATTTACCATTTTCTTTGCTCATTATATCTTCTTGCCTCTTCTAGCTTTTATCTAGCATTGTTTTTCTTGCTTGACATAAAATTCTCCCTAATTTGCTTTTGTGGAGGTGGTTGATAAACTGAAATTTGACTGAAAATGTTTCTTTTTTGAAAGAGAGTCTCAGGATATTTTTCAAAGATAGTTTTACTGAATGTACAATATTTACCCACTGGTTTTGGACTTCCATTGTTGCTGTTGAGAAATCAGCTGTTAGTCTAATTGTCGTCTTCTATACATGATTTGTGAGTTTATATTTCTGTACTATTTTGTTTTCTAAGGATTTGTTGGGCTTCCTTAGTTTGAGGGAAATTCTCAGCCATTACCTTTTTGAATATCGCCATTTCTCTCTTTTCTCTCTTCTCCGCCTAGAACTCCAGTTATATATATATTGGACTTTCTCACTCCTATCTTCCTTGTCTCTTCCTCTCTTTTTCATATTTTCTATCTTTTTATATCATCTGGGTGTTCTCTCATCATCTGTCTTGTAATTATTAGTTCTTTTTTCAGTCGTATCTAAATCTGTCAAGTTTCCTAGTTTCAATCATTATATTTTATTCATTTTTAGAATTTCCATTTAGAGTTCTTTCACTTCTTTTGGCCATTATTTATAGTCTCTCTTTCTCTCATTTTTAGTTTCTTATTTCTTTTTATGTATTTTATATACTTACATTCTTTGACTGATATTTCCAGCGTTTGAAGGCTTTGCCTATCTAGGTTGCTGACTTTTACCCACTGATGCCTTTTTTCCTTTTATATTTTGTGCTTTGTGACAGTGATCTCTTATTCCTTAGAATCTTATCAATGAATGATAAAATCGGATTGAAGGTATGTTCATTTAGAGAGCATTCACATTTATTTCTGCAAAGCAAGAGGCACCGTGTATCCGAACCACTTTTCCTTCACACTAATGGGGTATATGTGGGTGCACATATGTGCATGTGTATTTGAGATATGACTTACATACCATAAAATGCACCCTCTTAAAGTATATAATTTAGTGGTTTTAGTATATTCACAAAGTTCAAGACCACTTTTAAAATATATCCTTGGCTTGAGGTTTAGACCATACAAGTATTGTGAGTTTGTGCTGCATACCCACATGAGGGCTACCTTTCTGGTTACAAATTCTTGAGTGAGATTTATTTTCCTTCATCTAAAACCAAGATCAAAGGCCACTTTTCCCTGCTGGCCCCCTTCTGCAGGGCAGATTTTTTTCCCCTATGTGTCTGACACGCATAGTATAGCCCTAGTCCCAGCTTCATACAGTCTGAGTTTCCTCTCAGACTCTCTCCTTAAGAGTTTTGTCTCCTATCTCCTACATCCTCCTAATAATCAGACCAGAAGTTCAAGCTCACAAAAGTTGAGCAGGTGCCCCAGGGCAGCTTCTAACTGCCGAGAATTAGCTCACTTCTCTGTATTCCAGCTCTTGGTTCATGTTTGGCCTTAGAAGATGTGATTCTTTACTTACTTGCCAACTCAGCAATGCATTTAGAAATATTTTGTAAAACATATTTTATTTAGTATATTTCGTTTATAGTGGTAGGATGATTTGGGACAATGCAAGACTATGGTCTGCCTTTTTTGTTTTGTTTATAGGGTACATTTTCTTTTTCCTTCTTCCATCTTTTGTCACCCCTCCAGGGAGACAGCATGGTTCAGTGTGACTCATGTCTTGTCTTTATGTGGCCATTCCATACCTTCTAAAGACTGCAGTGGAACTCCTAGGGACATTCCCAGTTCTGTGAAGAAGGGCATGTTGCTGCTTCCTCAGCCATGGGCTTCCTCAGAGGCTCAACAATAGCCAAGTGTCACACTCATCTTAAGGCTATAATAGAGCAAAATTCATTTTCTTCCTTTGCTCATGGCTTACCAGCTTCCAGGCATTGGTTTTGGGTCACCTCTACCTCCCCACAATCACTTTTTTTCTGGCTTCTTTTAAGAACAGTCTCTCTTCATTGTGCCCAAATGACCAGGAGGAAAGAGAGAGCATCCTCAGACCCTCTCACCTTATCTGGAGAGGCCAATTTGCCTTGCAGCTCAAATAGAAAGAACAAAGGGAACATGTTGTGTGGGTCTCTGGTCTCAAGTTGAAATTGTGGACTTAGTGGCTGCCCCTGGAAACACCCCTCCAAATCCCATTTTCAGGTGAATGTGGTCCTTGCCTGTCTGGGGCTGGACCCCAGAGGAACCCAGATGCTTGGCAACGTCCCTCCCCTCTCCAGGAAGTTTCTGTTAATTATCAATTACGGGAAACAGAATAGGAAGCATGAAAGCAGTGATTCTCAAGGGATTTGGGGAGAAAAGTGTTCCTTTAGGAAAGTTTGTCAGAATCTCTTATGGAAGATTTAAAAATCACTACCCCTCCAACCCCAATAAATGAGCCATACTTCTGGTGGGAGTGGACCAGAGTGGAGGAAATGTGGAGAACCATTGACCTAGAACTGCATTGTCCAGTGTTGTAGCCACTAGCCACATGTGGCTGTTGTGCTCTTGAAGTACAGCTAGTATCATACTCTGGAATTTACAGGTGTAATACCAAAAGAAGAATGCAAAGTATCTCAATTTTTATATCAATTACATATTGAAATGCTACTATTTTGAATGTGTCAGAGTATGTAAAGTATTTATTAAAATTAATTTCCTCTGTTACTTTTAAGTTTATTTATTTATTTTGAGAGAGAGAGAGAGAGAGAGAGAGAGAGAGCGAGCATGAGTAGGGGGAGGGGAGAGAGACAGGGAGAGAGAGAGAATCAGAATCCCAAGCAGGCTCCAAGCTGTCAATGCAGAGCCCAGCGTGGGGCTTGAAGTCATGAACTGTAAGATCACATGACCTGAGCCGAAATGAAGTCAGTTGCCCAACTGACTGAGCCACCCAGGCACCCCTCATCTGTTACTTTTTAAAGTAAACTTACATATGTGGTTTGCATTTGTGTCTTACTTTATACATCTCTTAGTGCTGATCTAGAAGATAACTCGTTCCTTTTGGGAAAGTGTGATATTTTGAGCTGAACCATAGGTTCTGCCTGCAGCCGCTACTAGTCAGATGGCTGGCCATGTTTTGCCTGACTCATACAGATAGAAGTGACTTCATTCATTCCCACCGAGGTCTCTCAGCAGTGCTCACAGCCCCTGATCCTAAGCAGAACAAAAAATATCCTTCCCAAATGAGGAAAATAAAAATAGGTTTTTAAGGGACCCATGTAATCAGCAATAACTTTAAATGGTCCTTGTCCTCATTGCTTTCTCCAGAAACTCATTAAACTCTGTGCCCTCCAATTAGCACATGTATTTCATATTCACTTCCACATTAGCTTGGATATCCAGGGAAGTGGCTCTTAAAATGTGGTCTGTGTTTTAGTCTTGGTTTCAGAAGCTGACACCCCAGCAGTGGTGGGGCTCCCTCTTCCAAGCCGTGGCTGTGTCGTGTGCACACATCTTCAGAGTAACAAGGCACCCTCCTTGGGTTGGACTTGGGCGTCCCACAAACCTGCCCTGACTCTGAACCCCCTGCCTTGATAAATGATACCTACTTCCACAGATGGTTGCTTCTGCGCCCGGTTTCCCCTCAACTTTCACCTGATCGTGATGTTTGTAACTCATGCCCTCTCTGCCATCATGTTGGGCAATATGGCAGAAAATGATCACTTCAGTATATTTCCCGACTAATCTAAATCCATCCCCTAATTTATAAATGTCAAATAACAGTCCGTACTAATAAGCAACCTTTCCTCAACACCCCTGCGCCGGAAGCGAGGGGGAACAGGAGGATTTGTTACCACGCGCTTTGTCCTGAGCACTGGGCACAGCTGAATGCTCAGGGGCTTGGGCGGGGAGCAGGCTGTCTGGTGACTTGGGCAAGGAATATGAGCCTCCGCCCCGCACCTCCTCTGCCTCCCGGGCAGAGTTGGAGAAGAGCACCTACCTCGACATTGCGCAAGGATTGAACAAATGAGGACATGTCGAGAACATATATCCGTGGTTGGCATGCACACACATGCATGATTGCTGTTTTTTTTTAACAAAATGAGACTATACTCTCAATTCTATTTTGAAACTTAAAAAAAATTTTTTTAATGTTTTATTTTTGAGAGAGAGTGACAGCAGGGAAGGGGCAGAGAAAGGGAGACAGAGGCTCCAAAGCGGGCTCCACACTGACAGTAGAGAGCCCAATGTGGGGCTTGAGTCCACAAATTGCGAGATCATGACCTGAGCTGAAGTCAGGCAGTTAAGCAACCCAGCCACCCAGGGGCCCCTGAAACCTGTTGTTTTAACTCAATAATACCTGTAAAACGTCTTTATTTTTATAACATTTTAATACCTCATCATGTCCTTTCATATGGACATAATGCAACTGGTTTAATTGATCTGCGGCTGTAGGGTTTTCAGTTTTGTTTGTTCCTTCCTTCCTTCTATTCTTCCTTCCTTTCTTTTTTGCTATTATAAACAATGACATCATGACTGTCAGTGCAGCTAAATTTTTGTCCACATTCTTGAGTATTTCCTTAGGATAAATTCAAAGAAAACAAAAGCACTGCATCAAACCTATTTACATTACGAAGGTTTTGGTAATATTGCCAAATCCTTCACATGTTTTTCCAGAATTAGGCATGTCCCACCTCCCACCCCCTGCCTGCAAGAGTAGGTGTCAGGATCGAGAGCTGCCAGCTTTTACCCTCCTACCATGCAGAAGACACAATTCACAACCTTGATGCATGCGAGTGCTTCCTTCCCCCTGCTCTCACCTGACCTGTGTCCCCTGCGCCCCTCCCGGAGCCTGCCTGGATCCCAGAGCTTCAGGTCCTCTCCCCTGAGCCCTGTATTGGTCTCTTTCTGTCCATTTTCATCATTTATTCCACTTACTGTAAAATTCAATACTACATAGTTTTGTTGCTACATAATTTCTCCCACTGCATTGTAAGAATAATTACTGTGCGGAAAAAAGAAAGGTGAAATTATTCTACCTGAATCCACTTCTTTTTTTTTTTTTTTTTTTTTTTTTTTTTTAATTTTTTTTTTTTTTCAACGTTTATTTATTTTTGGGACAGGGAGAGACAGAGCATGAACGGGGGAGGGGCAGAGAGAGAGGGAGACAGAGAATCGGAAACAGGCTCCAGGCTCTGAGCCATCAGCCCAGAGCCTGACGCGGGGCTCGAACTCACGGACCGCAAGATCGTGACCTGGCTGAAGTCGGACGCTTAACCGACTGCGCCACCCAGGCGCCCCTGAATCCACTTCTTTACTGAGTATCTGCTCATGGCAGACAGAGAACCAGCAGGCTCTTACTGATCCATTTTCTTATTGTTTCAGCTGTGGTGAGGAACCACTGGCCAGAAAGTAGCACCAAACCCCACATAGAAAACATCACCATTGATCAGAACCAAATGGACTTTTCAACGGTGGTCTCCAAGGAGGGCGTGATGACTCAGACCCCCAGAAAGAGCCACACTTCTTCAGATGCTCCAGAAAACTTCATTCCACAAACTGAAGCAGCAGATGCTAGAGGAAGAAATGACTCTTCCAGGAAAACAAATTTCACCATTTCCCCTGTTGGGTCTGACACAGCAACAGCTCTGACTTCCCAGAGCCTCACCAGAGGTGAGTTTGTGCCAACGATGCTCATTTCATTCATGTATGTCCGGTCCTGGAAGATGAAGTTTCTGCCAGTCTCCCTCTTCCCCATCCTGAGCGCCCATCCAAGGGTCCTGGGCTGGAGTAGCTCGCCCCTGTGGCTCAGGCTCCATCTATGGCATGCTGTGATTAAGTGAGTTATCAGCATAGACCAGCTGAGGGTGCAGATTTGCCTACAGCCCCGAGCAGTCCTGGGAATTGACATTCCATGGCCAGACTGAGTCCAAAGGACACCCGCTGATCATGCCCCACACCACAGCCTCAGAGAGGCAGCCCAAATGGCGGTTCCTGCTTGAATCTGCACACCTCGGTGGCTTGCCACTTCTAGCAAAAAGTTTCAAGAAATGGCTAGGGCTGGATGTGTAAGATTTGACTGAGGAAGGGAAGACACAGAAAACTGGCACCGCTTAGGTACCTACTGTATACCGACATATCTATTCTCTCAATTCTCACCGCAAGCCAATGAGGTCACATTATTCTCATTTTAGGAATTTGGAAACTGAAGGTAGAGATGGTAATTAATCAGAGGTGTATAGGTCAAACAGCTAATAGGTTTTAAAGCTGGGATTTGAGCCTAAGTCTGTATGTCTGAGCATGGTGGGAGGGATAGCTTAGGAGTGGGATGCACAGACCATGTGAGGAAAAGGACAGAAGTGTGGTCTTTTTGTGGAGTGGGAAGGCTGGCAGCTTCCCATGGGGGAGGATGTAAGTCACACATGGAGGAGAGGATAGTTGTGTGCATGGGGCGAGGAGGAGTCACAGAGGACTTAGAAAACCAGGCAGTTTAGATTTGGTGTTGTAGGAAGAGTCACCGAAGGTTTTTGAACAAGACAGTGACATGATTAAAGCGAATTTGGGGGGGATTCACCTGGCAGGCAGGTATAAGATGTCTGGGGTGGGAGATGGGGCAGAGTGAACCTGGCGTCAGGGGGACCACCCAGGCGGACATAGAAGTCCAGATGCCTGGTGCTAAGACCCATGGCCTGGTGGCCTCAGGGGTAGAGAGGAAGCAATTGGTAAAGACTCTTCACAAAGGAAAATTGATATGAACTTGATAACAGCCTAAAAGTAGAAGATGACGCCATCAAAGATGGCCCCCTGCTTTCATGAGCTTGTTGCAGGGGGTCGGGTTGAAGGACTCAATTCTATAGAGTACGAATGACAGTATTTTATGTTCCCTTCATGACATGATGGACACAGAGCTTAGATCTGCGCCTGATGCTGCCTGAGTTCGTTGGTCATCCAGGTTTTGGAAATTTTGTTTATGTTGAACTCAAGTAAATAATTCTGGGGCCAGCGTTATGGAATGTGAGTGATGAATCATGGTGATCAGAGTCCTATCTTTGATCCCATATCATCTGATACTTAGCTTCATTGTGCCCCTTTTAGAGTAACTTCACCACAAAATGCAGCCTTTGTTTGTGAGATCTGAAAACAGTCTTTGTCTTGGTTTGTGATCTCTCACTCAGGAGTTAATTTTTCATAGAATGAATAATTGCTCTTAATTTGTTTTCATGGAGGTCAGAGGTGAGCCCACTCAAACATTATTCAGACATTTTGAAGTCTGCTGGTGGAATTTTAATTGTTGGTGTCTGCTTTTAGCATTGGGGACACTTCGCTCGCCATCCAGTTCAGGGTCAGAAGGAAGAACTGCCCCTTCTCACACTGAGAGCGGAACATCCCAAGGGTCCCTGGCAAGAGGAAAGCGGCTCCCCGAAGACGTGACTGTGCACACCCAACTGGCTGCCACTTGGGTTTCCAGCCAGGACCCTCTTCCTGCTTTAGAGATGGAAGAGGAGACCACGCTCTCTAGGAAGAGAAATTTTTCAGGACCAGCGCTCTCCAGGACACCGGCTCATTCCCCTCCCTCAGACCACCCCGGATGTGAGTGCTCCTATCCCAGTCTCACCTGCTGAAATCATTCAGAATAGAAGTAATAGATGCGTACAGCTTGCTAGTAACATACCTGTCACAGGGGCCAAGGCGAGGAGACATTAAAGACAAACGCAAAGTATTTGGGGGAAAAGTACCATCCGCACAATTTACCTTCATACTGAAGTTTGTCTTTAAATTTTTGTTAATGTTTATTCGTATTTGAGAGAGAGAGAGAGAGAGAGAGAGAGAGAGAGAGAGAGGAAGGGGCAGAGAGAGAGGGAGACACAGAATCCGAAGCAGGCTCCAGGCTTTGAGCTGTCAGCACAGAGCCCGATGCGGGGCTCAAACTTATAAACTGTGAGATCATGACCCGATCCAAAGTCAGACACTTAACTGACTGGGTGGACTGAGCCACCCAGGTGCCCCTGAAGTTCGTCTTTAAAATATGTTCTCTTTAACTGCATAGGAAGGAAAATAGGAGTTGGTCAGGTGGCTGCTCTGGGCCTTTGTGTCCACCAACCCCTGCTTGTCCCCTCACCCCCTGCACACACGCACGTACACGCATCCAACAGGGACTAAGTGTTGTTGGTGTGTATCCTTTGCACCAGAGGCCACGCTCTGGGGTGAGTGAACTGGTGAGCACTGAGTCATTTGATTAGGAGTTAGATTTGTGTTTCTTCGTTATGGCCAACTTGTTTCTTGCAATGGCAAAGATAACACAGATAAACATTTTGCTAGGCGTCATAGAAAAGAAACCCAGACAGTGCAGGTGTTGGCAAAGCTGCAGCGGTGGAGAACACGCCTCCTTGCCTTTTCAGCTCCTAGTCATCGTAAGGCCCCTCTCTGGCAGTTCCATGTCTAGCCTGGAACTGTTTTCAACCTTCTCATCCTCCACGCTATCCACCTTGTCGCATTAGTTCTCCAATACCTATCTGGTACTCAGTGTGTAACCCTCTTGAGGACACAGGCTATATTGGTTACTTCTCTTGGGTTCCCTGCCATCCCAGGACAAGGTACAGTTGGTGAGTAATGGCAATTAGCATGTGCCCCAGTATCACAGGGCTCATCTAGCTACCGACCAAAGAGAATGCTGGAAACTGCCTGCCTTTTCTCTTCTCTTCTCTGAGGTTTTATTCAGAGTCTGTGCATGCCTTAGGAAGCAGCACAGAGAGGGCTGGAAATATTCTTGGAAATAGAGGTTAGACGGCCTTCAAAGTTGCCATTTCAAAATGGTTGTAGGTCACAGGTTTTTTAGAGGTACTAGGGGGTTTGGGTTTATGTCACCAGAGCAAAAACGGAACCTGGAGGTCCTTTCTGTAATGCCTATTTAAAGCAGCCAATTCCTCCTCTATATACTCTGTATACAGTTTCTGCTGACTAGGTATGTATATAATTTATGATTCATGTTTTTGGGAGATTCCTTTTAAGATTATTCTTAAACATTGGTCAGATTGGATAAAAGCTACAAGCCTTTCCAGCTGCAAAGGTCTGTGGTTCAGTGATTTACAACCAACTTTACTAAATGGTGGAAAGGAAGCATTTTCTAGGAAGCTACACTTTGATTCTGGTCAAGGTCATTTAATATTTATAATTTAAATTCAACCCACTATTGTGGTTTATTTGAAAATCAGCCTGTTTCCAATTTTACCGGACTTGACCCTGTAGTCACCTGGATTTTTCAACATTAAAAAATAGTTGGCCTTCAGATTCCTTGAGCATTCATCCTTTTAGAACCTTATGCTTTTAGGGGCACCTGGCTGGTTTCAGTCAGTAAAGCATGTGACTCTTGATCTCAGCATATAAATTTGAGCCCCACGTTGAGTGTACAGATTACCTAAAAATAAAATCTTAAAAAAAAAAGAACGTCTTACTTTTAATTGTTGAAGAGTTCCACCATATCTTTCCTACTCCTTGAGTCTCTCACTGAGCATTCCTCTTCCTTTTTACTGAACTGGGTGTTCTGTGCTAGGTAGAGGCCCACCTCCCTCTGAGATACTAGACGCTAGGGCCCTAAGTGCTGTTAAATGAGGGAATAGCCAGGCACCCAGGACTGTCTAGATCTAGCCTGCCAGCCTCCGCTCCTCCCTGCGGGGAAGCTGAGAGGGGGACGTGCACAGAGACCTGAAGCCATATGGGAAACAAAATTCTGCTTTTACTTTCCAATCTGGGCTACTAGCTGCTAACCCCCTAACCAGCACTCCGGTATACCTCCTCCCTCCACCCCTTAAATCTGAATTCTGACACTTTACTATCCCTGCCTAACTACAGGATTGAGGGGCTCTAGGCACACATGTAGGAGCACTGAGGGAGCGGGTAGGACTTGCCAGAGGCAGGCTCGGAGGGAACCCAGCTGGCACTCTGTAGAAGGGAAGTGAAGAGAGAGGGAGGTGGGGGCGTGTGTCTGTTGACACTTGGCTTCTCCATCCACCAGTAAACGTGACCCAGTGAAAGTCCTGGCACTTAGGCCGGTCAGATGAGCCGTGCTCCTCTGGAGGTGAACATTAGCGCGGCCACCAGGAGCCTGGCCTGGGGAGATGGGGCTCCCTAAACATGGAGGGATTTGACCAGATGATCCTAAACATCCTTTCTAGCTCCAGCATCTGTTATTCCAAACACATTCAGCCTTTGTGTTCTGTGCCTCCTTTCTCTCCTCGCTCTGCTACACAGAAACGTGCCTGTAGCACCGCCTCGTCTGAGGCCTGGCTAGCCAGGAGTTCCCTGCCTCCGAAAATAAATTGTATGCCAGGGATGGATGCATTAAAGCAGGGATAGGCCCAGACAGCTAAATCAGATTTTTAAAAAGTGATCAGAAGCCATTTGAAATTATTTTTCTTGCTGCTTTATATCTTCCTGTACTTTCCATATGTTCTGTAATGAACATGTACTATTTGATCATTGGGGGAAAAGTAAGTACAGCAGCTCACAGAGGGAAAAGTTCTCTTTTGAAGGCAGAAAGATATCTGTGTATATTGAATTGTGTGAGAATGGCTATAGTTGAGCACTAAATTTAGTACTGAGCTTCCTGGAAACGAGGGCACAAAGGGAAACCGGGTGGGGCATGTGATCATTGCCAGATAAAGTAAGCATACAATTTCATCCACAGGCATGAGTGTTTTGAGGGCAGTGAATTCTTTTTTTTTTTTTTTTTTAATTTTTTAAAATTTACATCCAAATTAGTTAGCATATAGTGCAACAATGATTTCAGGAGTAGGTTCATTAATGCCCCTTACCCATTTAGCCCATCCCCCCTCCCACAACCCCTCCAGCAACCCTCAGTTTGTTCTCCATATTTATGAGTCTCTTCTGTTTTGTCCTCCTCCCTGTTTTTATATTAGTTTTATTTCCCTTCCCTTATGTTCATCTGTTTTTTCTCTTAAAGTCCTCATATAAGTGAAGCCATATGATTTTTGTCTTTCTCTGACTGACTAATTTCACTTAGCATAATACCCTCCAGTTCCATCCACGTCATTGCAAATGGCAAGATTTCATTCCTTTTGATTGCCAAGTAATATTCCATTGTGTGTGTGTGTGTGTGTGTGTGTGTGTGTGTGTGTGTGTATACACCACATCTTCTTTATCCATTCATCCATCAATGGACATTTGGGCTCTTTCCATACTTTGGCTATTGTTGATAGTGCTGCTGTAAACATGGGGGTGCATGTGCCCCTTCAAAACAGCACACCTATATCCCGTGGATAAATGCCTAGTAGTGCAATTGCTAGGTTGTAGGATAGTTCTATTTTTAGTTTTAGTTTTTAGTTTGAGGAACCTCCATACTGTTTTCCAGAGTGGCTGCACCAGCTTGCATTCCGATGGGGGCAGTGAATTCTAAGAGGACTATTTATATAAGGAATGTTGAGACTCGTAATAGAAAAATGCCATCAGTTGCTGTTCTGAGGAAATTGTGCTAATGTTCTTTAAAAGGTGATATTTTATATAGATTCTCAGTAGGAGCTGAGGGTGTAATAATGGGTCTCAACTCATGAAAGTACTTCTGTGGGTAGCTGAGCTAATGTGGTCCAGGTAAATTGCTTTGTGGTGATTTCACTTTGTAAAGGAAGAGAGCATAAATAACTCAGAAGATTGTAGACTTAGTGTATCTTTCTCAACTATCAGCCGCTTCAGCTGGATTTTTGGCAGGTTCTGGACAGCAGTCAAGCCAAGGTTGAGCACTTGCTGCATGCCTGAGGTTCCAGCATTTTCTGTTGTGGTTGGAGAGTGATGTACATACTTTTACCAGATGAGTGGGCATTCTTTCCACCTCCTGTTATAAAGATTAGGGAACTTGGCTTGTTTCTGCTCCCAAATGGATGGTCTTCCCATTTTTGAATGGGTGCTTCAAGAGTAGAAATGAGCAAGGAAGGACAGTTATTAAATAACCAATATTGCTGGCCTGTCGATTGGAAACATGGCAGATTTCCCCCAGATGTGTTCAGCAGGTGCTCATTGAATAGTAAAAGTGGTGGTTATAGATGAACTTTTAACTTTTTCTCCTTTTCACCACTTGTATAGAAGCATTCGTACTGCTCCATAGCTTTACCATGAGGATTAAATGAGATTATGTAAATCAAGTACTTAGCACAACGTACAAAGGTATATATAAAATACGGGCGCATTGTACTTGGTCGGTAAATGGCAGCTTTTAATAATGCTGATGAGATGGTGAAGCAGCATTCCACGGGGCCCCAGTCAGGGAGAGAGAACGCAGCCATTTTCCTTTTGTGGCTTTCAGCATTTGTGACTTCTGTAATTGCGTCTCTGTGGCCATCGATTTGCTATACAGGTCTGGAGGCTGAGTCCAATATAGCTGCCGCTGTGCAGTGAATCAATGAAATAATGCAGTTGACTGGGGATGAGAGTGATTTGAAAGAGCACCCAGCAACCGAGGAGGTTGAAAACGGGCAGATTTAGACAATGATTCTAATGACGTTAGGTCCTAAGAGGCTAAGTGGCTAGTGAGGATTTGGGGCATACATATATGATGGGTTCCTTTTTTTATATACTAATGCGTTTTTATTTGGTTGTTTATGTTTTTCAGCGAGGGGGATGGTTAGGTCAGCTGGGACTCCGCTTTGGGGTCCCGTCTATTTGTGTGGCTTGCTTACCTCTTCATTTCGCTTTCATTGTGGCCCAGTGTCCAGAACTGCCTGCTGTGTTCTAGGTATATATAGTACAGGTTCCATGGTTTGTACAAGAGTAAGAGGAGCCTTTATTTCCTGGCGCTCTTGCTCTCTCTCTAATTATATTTAATATTTATCTGTGCTTTTGGTCACAACTACACATAGGTCTGGTCTTCAAGGGACCATTTATAATGGCAAGTTAATTCTGCCCTTTCGGGGTCAAAAATAACAGCTTGAAACCTTTCATTATAAAGGTATAGAGTTACTTTTTATTATTTTTGGCTTGAAAAGAAAAATGTTTTCTCTTGCCTTTGGATCTTGCCTGCCATGTTTCTTCCCACTCACCAAGCTTTCCTGCAGTTTATTCCTGTTTGGAATGAGCACGTCAGTGTGCCCTTCCGGAGGCCAGTTCTCAGGGTATCCTCTGGAAAGTTCTTTGTGGAAGGGAGACATGAGCAAGCCACCTGTACTCCTGTGGAACAGGCTGCACATTTTGACCAAAATGGCCTATCAATCCATTTTTGAGGTTCTTGGCAAATTAATCCAGTGTCTGCCATCCTGCCATCCTTTTCATCAGAAAAACTGTTCCCCGCCTGGAGTCTTCGACTTGCTCGTGGTCCACTGGGGTAGTATGTAAGCTTGAGAGTCGGTGTCCAAAGCCTAATGAGGCTAACTACAATAATGAAGCTTGTTTGCTTTTGGATGGAATTAAATCAAATCAGTGGGGTAACACTGAGTATCTCCTGCTGATCGGAAGCTCTGTTACTTCTTAAATGCAGTTCAGTTTATAGTCTTTCAGAACATAAGGGTTACGGTGGCCATGAGGTGGGAAATAATAAAGAACCCTTAATGGTGACAAGGCCAGAAATTATTGCTCTAGGCTAGTATTGTTCCCACTGTGGTCTGTGGAGCCCTGGCCTCCCCATTGGTGACCTGGGGGCTAGGCTCCTACCACTGCCTTACTTTTATTCATTTTTTACGTACGGGTTTTAATCTATAATAGCATTTGAACAAAAGGGTTACATTGCTAAAATAAAACAAAACAAAAACCTGTACCTTATCACAATGGCCTGTCCCTACATGATCTATAAGGTGGAATTCAAGAGTACAAGTTTTTACCTTCCTCTATAAAAGCCAAGGCCAAGAATGTCTAGAGGCTTTGTTCCATTTTCCCTTCAGCCAGAGCCGAAGCTTTTCATTGTGCTTGAAGGACCTCACTGCTTCTTCACTGAACTCTGTGAAAATCAGAACCTGTGAAGAGAGAGTGTCAAATGTGTTTATATTAGGTCTACATTATCTAGATTTATTCAACAAAATGTAATAAACATTATTTGTATCTAGATACATCCCTGATTTTCTTAAACCCTTGAGTAATCTTTTTTTTAAGTGTTGTTTTTTTTTTTTTAATGTTTGTTTACTTTTGAGAGAGAGAGAGAGAGACAGCATGAGTGAGGGAGGGGCAGAGAGAAAGAGGGAGACACAGAATCCAAAGCAGGCTCCAGGCTCTGAGCTATCCGCACAGAGCCCAACGCAGGGCTCAAACAAAATCATGACCTGAGCCAAAGTCGGAGGCTTAACTGATTGAGCCACCCAGGCGCCCCCAACTCTTGAGTAGTCTTAAAGCATCTTTTCTTCTGTTTTAGCTTCTGGAAGCACTGAGATGCTTAACAACTCCACTACTCTCCGAAGCACCTTGCTGAATGGGACACAGAGTGTGCGTGTTACCACCACACTCCCCAGTGGTGTCCCAGGGATGCTTCAGTCTTTAACCGGCAGTCCACGACCTCTAAATGAGACGGAGCGTTCCCCCAAGGACTCAGAAATTGCCATGACTTCAGTATCAGCCCGTTCTTCACCCTTTGAGGCAGAGCTGAGAAGAGGCAGTGGAGTAATCAGGAATCCAGAGGATGGGGAATTCACTGAGCCATCCACAGAAAAGGGATTTGGCCTCACATCTTCTGGGGTCTCAGTGGAATTCTGGCAAAATGATTCCCCAAGTAAGTATTTAATTTTTACTTGATCTATCATGGACTTTTAAAAACTATTGGATTGCCTTAAAAGATCACTTCAAGACCATTTGAAATCTCAAAAAATAAATAAAGTGTGTTCTTAGCTAACACCATCTCCTTTATCTGTCTGGTATACCACATTATCACATTTTTATTTTTGTCCTTATGCGAACATTGTGAAGTTCATCAGACAGGCATCATTCCTCCTGCTCTTTTATAGACGAGGAAACTCAGGCCCAGAGGGTTTAAGAAATGAGGGCACAGGCATGTAACTTGTTCACAGCAGAGCTGAGAGCTTGGCCTTGGAGCGGTCACTGTCAATCGCATGTTACCGCTCTGTGGGATTGTCTTCAAGGTGAGGGCTGGCCTGCTCTTTCAGACTAGCTGGAGCTATTTTATGTACAGATCATTCTTCCAAATAAAATGTGCAGGCGTAAATATATTCCTCCAAACTCATGGCTTCAGTTTATGCCATGTAGTTTATTTTTTGTTTGCTATACTTGAAAATTAGAATAATCTTTATTAATAATGGAACTGTTTTGGAAAGATGCATGTGACTAAGCACTGTAGGTAGGCACGTCATATTTGTTGTTGGACATAACGTATTCCTTCCCTTGACCACTTTTGGGGAAAGGGAGTAAAACACCACAGCCTAGAAGTTGCCCTGCTACTTTGCACTTGTTCTTTAAAGGCTCCCTTCTTCACCAATGCTTACTTTTAGTATTGCTATCTTATTGACACTGAAGAGTTTTGAAATAATTATTTAGAACATGAAAATGCATGTCAGGTTACACGTAAAATAAATACCATACAAGATCCTTGCAAAGGGAACCTTTCCCTAGAGAAGACTCACGTCTCAGCTGTTGGGGAATCTCTTTCACATCCATGTCATGACATTTGTTTCCTTGACATCTTACAGCCTTGGGAGGAGAGCAGCTTGCCAGCAGCTCAGACGCAGAGGATGGAAGTCCCATGTCTCAAACTGAGACTGTGTCTAGGTCAGTCCTGTCGGGCAGAAGTAGAGCCAGCACAGCACGCTGGTTCTTGACCAACAGCAAGACATTCGCAGATGCGACAGGAAGCTCCACTTCCTATCCTGAAGTTGTGAACGCCTCAGTGCTGACCCGGTTCTCAGCCTCTGTGTCCCAGTCTAGAGGAAGTGACGCAGCACTGGGCGACAGGAGCTACTCTGAGCCGGCCACCGAGTCTTTGTCCTCATCCTCCTCAGAAAGCCTGGATTCCTCAGCAGCACGTGGTGAGTGCTCAAGTGAGTTTCCACTTCACAGAACTGCACCACTCGGAGGGCAAAGGGCTTACGAGGCTCATGCTCTTCTGTGGCACAGTAAGGCCGTGCGTTAATGGACCATTCCAGAGGCCCCTCTGCTGTCACTATTCCCAGGCCGTTCTTCTAGCTGTATATCTCCGGTTTTTTTCTGGTACATCTCCCCGGAGCTGCTGTTGCCACCTGCCCCTGTCACACACAGCTCAGGGACTTCTCTGTCCATGTCCTTCCTCGCCCTGTAGCCTACCCCACACCCCCATGCCTGCCTCAATCACACAGCTTCTGGAAGGTGAAAATATCACCTTCTCATGGGTGGTTGTTCACCCCAAGTCCGGGCATTCGTCAAGAGCAACTCTCCCTCTTGTCTAATCAGCTTTTATGAAGATATAATCCCCATTCTATGCAATTTGCCCATTTAAAGTATACAATTCAGTGTATTTTAGTGTATTTACAAAGTTGTAATACAGCGGCCACCACTACTGTCTAATTCCGAGAAGGAAACCCGGTGCTCATCAGTAGTCACTCTGTGTTCTCTCCTCCTCCCAGCCTCTGACAGCCACTAACTTAACTTTCCGTCTCTGTGGATGTGCCTATTCTAGACAGTTTATGGAGGAAATCATACAACAGGTGGCCTATTGTGGTTTTCACTTAGCATAGTGCATTGGAGGTTTGTCCATGTTGTAGCGTGTGACAGTACCTCATTCCTTTGTGTGGCTGAGTACTGGTTCCATCGCACGGATGTGCCACATTCGTTTATCCTTTTGTCAACGATTGCACATGTGGGTTTTTCCCACCTTTCGTCTATTGTGAGTAGTACCGTGGTGAACATTCCAGTACAAGTTTTTGTGTGGACGTGTGTTTTATTTTTTTTAATTTTATTTTTTATTTTTTGAATATGTGTTTTAAATTCTCTTGGAATGGCTGGCTACTATGGTAGCCCTGTTTCTTGAGGAATTGTCGAACTGTTTTCCAAAGCAGCTGCACTGCTTTATATCTTTATACCGCCACCAGGAGGGACGGGGGATCCTAGTTTCTCGGCTTCTTCACCTCCTGTTGTTCATCTTTTTTTTTATTCTAGTCATCCTGGGGGGTGTGAAGTGGTGTCACGAGTGGTTCTGATTTGCATTTTCTGGCTGACTAATGATGTTGTGTATCTTTTCACTTTTGGGAAAGTCTTTTCTGATCTTTTGACCATTTTAAAAGTAGTTAGGAATTCTTTCTGTAGTCTGGGCACTGTTCCTTTATCAGATATACCATTTTCAGACATTTCCCCCCGTTCTGTGCGTTTTCTTTTCACTTTCTTGACAATATCATTTGCAGCACAAAGGTTTTTAATTTTGATGAAGTCCAGTTTATCAATTTGAGAAAACTTTCTTGGATGGTCCTTTTTAATAACATTTTTGGGCAATTTCATAAACCATTCTCAGCAACCTTGTCAATGCAAAGCATGTACTGACTAAAGCAAAAATGCAATAATTGATCATTTAAGGTTATAACAGGTTTACATTCTTACCTCTCCACCACTACTAATAATAGCAGCTCCCTTTCCCCCATATGAACATCCTAATTGGTGAGGAAAACTCGCGTTTATTACTACTGATGTGACGTGGAAAAGCATATGCTTGTCATGAAAGAATACCATGGTCATGAAAGAATGCATGGGTGGAGAATATTTATGTTCTTTCATGTGTGTCCATGGAAAATGCATTATCTGTCTCCTAAACAAAAGGAGTCATTTTCCACCCTCACAATGTGGGGCTCAACGTTTCTCCTCCTCAGACCAGGAGCTCAGGTGCCTTTCCCGCGTGCATCTCTTCAGTACTAGGACCCTTTGCTCTGTAATGCGTGCGCCCTTGGTTTGTATGGAAATTGTGATGTCAGTGTGAGCAGGTCTCAGCGTTCAGTTATAAAGAGCTACATAAGGAATAGCCTCCTTTCTGAAACCAACTCGCTGTCGGTTAGCCAAATGCCTTATCTCATTTGCTCTGAATCACTCAGAGTGAACTGATTCTGCCATCCAGCCCCTCAGAGTTCGTGGTCTGTTCCTTTTTCTGGGTTTGGATGCAGCCCCTCCGTCTCAGGTCACGATTCTCCACTTTCTAAACCCTGGAAGCCTGACGTGGTGGTTCGCCTAAATTCCATTTAAGAGTCTTACAATCCTCCCACCCCAGGCCTTGTTCTCTCTGCCCCGGGAACTTGTGCTCAGATACACACGGCCCTCAAGCCTCTCCTGGTGGACTTCCCATGAGTTTCTTAGGCCCTTCAGCCTGGTCAAGTCACATCTCACCTGCCTCCTGGCTGTCTCTGTGCTGCTCCAGCTCACTGTGTATCCCTGTCCCCACACTCATTCCTGTCTGTCAGTTAATGCAAACGTATCATGAGGTGAACTTACCTGACATGCAGCTCTACCTCTGTTTTCCATTGGGGTGTGTCCATCAAGAGCTAGTCTGGGGGCACCTGACTGGCACAGAGGAGTGTGCGACTCTTGATCTCCAGGTCGTGAGTTCGAGCCCCACATTGCGTGTAGAGATTACTTAAATAAATAAATAAACTTGAGATAAAAAAAAGAGCTAGTCTGGTATGAGAATAGGAATAAGAACCAGGAAATAACTTGTTTTCTTATAGATCCAGATTAGGAAGTATTTAGGCCAAGAAGAGTTAGACCTCCTTTCCATAATTTCTGAGAAGAAGAATTTATTTGATAATCTAATATTAGATTCTTTGAGCTTATAGTATAAAACATACACTCAAGAAAGGAGGAAAAGGATGTTTTCATGTGTCACCTGTCCCTATTCCATCCCCACCAAGAAAATAAATAAATGCGTTAAAAAAAATAACACAAAACAGAAAATAAGCCCATCTTTACCTCCAACCACCATGCATTAAGGGGAAAAACCAAAACTCTAAAAGAATGGCAAACCCCATTCAGTTCAGGTATCACTGGTCCTACCAGGAAGTAAAAAGCCTTCGGAGTCCTGGGGATCTCCCTCCTGTGACTTGTCAGAAAGTATAAAGCCTCAAAGGGGTTGTTAGCCTTTTGCTGAGCATTCACCTCCCCTGCCACCACCACAGATTTCCCTGATGTAAACTTTATTTGTTATGTATCATGGAGCAGAAATACAATATTGATCCTGTTCGCTGAAGTGGGAAACCTTCCCATAAATCCAGATCACCTGAACGGATATGCTGGTCGGCAGTGCCTCTTGAGGTTGCGGTTGTGATCCGTGGGGCGGGGGACAATGCATCTCGTTTTCCCACGTGTGAGTTTCACATAAAGACCAGGGAAAGCACAGGGAAGCACTTAGGCTAACTTAGTGCACGAAGGGAGGCTCGTTCCTGAGGCTTCTGACAGTGCTGCTGCACCCCTGTACTGACTGGCCATCCCCTTTCAATCTCCTTGTAGCCACTGAGGAGGGTCCTGAGCCTGGAGGAAGTTCTGCCATGCAGGAGGGGACTGCCGAGGCTCCCCACCCGCACACTGCAGCTACTTTCCCGGGGACTGCAGAGCGCACGTTGCGGTCTCTCACCAACACGAGCACAACTTCTGCAGAAGTGGGGCACTCTGTGGTGCCCAGAGAAACCGAGAGTGCCACCCAGCACGGGAACGTGACAGTGACTGCTGACGCCCACCTGGTCTCAGGTTCCCTGGCGGCCTCACCAGCCCTGGGAGGTGAGGAGCGGGGTCTCTTCCCACGTTCCTTCAGCTCACCTGTCAGCGTACTCACGGTCCTAGAAGGATTACGTTTGCTGTCAACCCAGAAAGTACCTTACAAGCTCTGTCTGAAGAGAACTTTCTAGGTTCTCTCACTCCCCCCCCAACCTATCCCCACACGCACTTGGCTAAGGCACTTACGGTGTTGTCCACCAGGATACTTGGAATAAAGGAGACCAACCAGTTGTGGCCAAGGCCAGTCTCCTGGGAAAGAAATATCTCATTATCATTACACAGAATGGAAAATGGGGAGGGTTTTCCTTTTTCCATTTAGACAGAACAATTGTTCTGTTGGGGTCTTAAGAGCTTTTCAGATACCAGTTTGCTTTTATCAAAAAAGGCATGTGGAAGGAATTTGGACCTATTCCCTGTTCTTCAGCCCCTGGCCCCACTTCTCTTTTATTACCATTTGCATTGCTGCCACCCACACTCCTCCCAGGAGGGTAAATATACTCTGTGCAGACCCTGCCCGTTCCTGCCTTCCCACACTGCTCATCCAGAGGGCTCGCCGTTGAAAACCACCTCTCCAAAGAAAGCGTTTAGTATGTGTTTGGGATATTTCTTGTATGTCTAGTTGACCTAACTTTGGTGTTTCCATTTACAGTCACTGGAATTAGCTACAGTCAAGCGAGTGGCACGGACTTTGAACAGAAGGCTTCCAGCGACTACGCAGACCACACCTATGTCTCCTCTACTTTTACCAAAGGAGAATGGGCATTGCTGTCCATTGTAGACAACAGTTCAACCCCGGACATAAGGGAGAGTTCGACCTCTTCTGCTAAGATCTCAAACTCTTCACATTCAGACTATTCTTCCTCTTCTCAGGCTCAGACTGAAAGAAGTAATGTGTCATCCTATGAAGGGGAGTACGCCCAGCCTTCCACCGAGTCCCTGGCTCTGCACACAGCCAACCTTCCGTCCTACACATCCACCATTAACATGCCAAACACGTTGGTTCTTCTGGACGCTGATGCTGGATCGATTGGCAACTCTTCTTCCTCTTCTTCTCCTTCTTCTTCTTCTTCTTTTCCTCCTCCTTCTTCTTCTTCTTCTTCTTCTTCTTCTTCTTCTTCTTCTTCTTCTTCGGGACCCCCTTTGCCCCTGCCCTCAGTATCCCAGTCCCACCAGTCATTCTCCTCAATCTTACCATCAACCGGGGCCTCTACTCTTCCACTGCAGTCCACTCCCCATGCACCCACACCTGTGTCTTCCTCACCAGCGTCCCTGACAGCATCTACCCCTGCCTCGCCGTCCACCTCCCAAACAACACTGGCACCTTCACCTTCTACTCTGGTCCTGCCTGTGACTCCAGTTCAGACGGCGACAATGGCGTTGTCTGTGGCAATGCTTCCCAGCAGTCAAACGGCAAATCCTAAGAACCAGAGTAACCCATACCATGAGAAAGTCATTACAGAGTCAAAGCCACCGAGCCTGGAGTCTCTGCCCACAGAGGCCACCGAAGCTGTAACAGTGAGGTCTACCTCAGGGATCCCTATGCCCTCGGCCTTAACAGAGTCCTCCACTGAGCAAACCCTTCCAGCCGTAAGCACCAGCATAGCCCGAACGTCTCCAGCTTTGACAACCACCATTCTTGAGACCTCTCATCCCCCCAGCCCTGCGGCAACCACAGCAGCCCTGATGCCTGACCCCACAACAGTACAGACTACGGCTGGAAAGCAGCTCTTGCCAACCAGCCCTGAAATTCCAGTACCACGAATCTCAACAGAAAGTGCTGTCACCACAGAAAGGAGCCAAGCCCACGTAGATGCTACCACCCAGTTGGTGCCCCTGACCAGTGTACCCACGTCAGTGAAAGGACCGACCACGGGGCTCGGTGTGACGGAAGAGAACAGCCCGGCTTCACACTTCCTCGGAACATCTCCTTCTCCCCAGACCGTAGGCGTTTCCACAGATGAAGTACTGACTCCTAGATCTACTACCTTCACTGCTCGGGGCAGCACACCGTCACCGACAGCCCTGTCATCAGCAGCCCCAGGTAGAAGGCGGAGCCGCACAGGCTCGGGATGCCTGTGAATGTGTGGCAGATTTGCAATAGTTCCGTGTCTGTGTTGTCCTCTTATAACACAATGTCATGGATGACCTAATTTTCTCACCTCTGGGTTACCTAACTCTCCCTAAAGGAAGAGGTGAGGATGCCATTGGCCGTGTATGGCATCAGTAGGTAGCACCGTTGTGGCTTGTAATTCCCAGAAATGCAAGAGCCTTTCAGGCATGCCTTTAAGTCTTGTGAGGCCAGAGCGGGTCAGCGCTGTGGGATGGGACGGTGGAAGAACTGCATCGAGAAGCTTTAGGTGGCCTTTCTGAGACAGGGAATGAGTAGGCTCTGTCCGCTGGTCAGAGCCCTGAGCCTCTCAGTCACCAGGAAGGCTTCTCTTGATTCAAGGGAAGCTGGGCTCCTTGGTCTTCCTAAGAACGTGTTGCTAGTAGACAAATGCGGGCAAAGGGATGATGAACTAACCTTTTCTGATAGTGACAGGGCGACCTGAGCTTCTTGACATTACTCTTGAGGTTATCTTTATATTCATGTTGAAGTGGCTGCTATGAGGGAAATAAAACCATTCACATGATTCTTCATAGTTTAAGGAAAGGCAGAAGGAATTAGAATGGTATATCTTTCGATGTCGTGTTCAAATTTGTACATTCGGCTTGTCCAGATCCAGAAAAGGAAAACTGCGAAGGGCTTATATAAGCCTGACATCTTTTTTTATTTTCGTTTTTTTAAATTAATTTTTTAAATCTTTATTTATCTTTGACAGAGAGAGCGCGCGCACACACACAAGTGGGGGAGGGGCAGAGAGAGAGGGAGACACAGAATCTGAAGTAGGCTCCAGGCTCTGAGTTGTCAGCACAGAGCCTGATGCAGGGCTCAAACTCATGAACTGTGAAATCATGACCTGAGCCAAAGTCAGATGCTTAACTGACTGAGCCACCCAGGCACCCCTGGAGCTTGACGTCTTAAGGAAGGAGGAAAGAAGAGAAGTACTTTGTAGTGACTAGAGCAAGGGAGCTCAGTTAGTGTCTGAGTTCCAGCCAATCAGCCACGGTCAGCCTGGGGGCTGGAGGGCCATGACCACCCCTGCCACCAGCCCCCCATGTCAGGCGAATCAGTGTCTCTCTTGTGCCAGTGATTTGAACACCTCTGGGAAATGAAAGGTGGATCCTACTCCAGGGAAGCTGGGAGCCCTGCTTCAGGACTCACAGGGCTTCATTTCCAGCCAAATCTATTCCAATACCAGATGGAACCTAATTCACAAATCTCCCTTAAAGCCGATTGCAGTCATTACAATGATAACTGTAGGCGAGAATAAGTAACATCGTTACTTCCTGTTAATATATTTTTTATGATAGTATCCATGGTATGGTGTTTGGTTATGCAGGTCCTGTGCCTCTTTGGGTAGTTTTAGGTATATTTAAAGTAGCCTTGCAAAATAGGAACACCATTGTTAGGTTTAGCTCATTTGTTCTCAGGATTATTTTTTTGGCATTACAACTCTTGACTCCTACCATCCTTTTCTCATTCTTCCAGCAATTTTTCTGCTTGGAAATGATGCAGTTATGTTGTGGGTTTCAGCTTCTCTGAGCATGTGTCAGAAGGCTTTATTATGCAGTTATTACATAACTGGAGCATGACAGTGCTAGTTATAGATACCAAAACAGAGAGTTGTGGTCTCCGCCCCGGGAGTCTAAGATGATGCTGAAGCCTGGGCACTATTAGGGCCTAGATGAATTAGATAGGGTTCATAGTCACATTATGTAAAGAGAGGGCACTGTAGTGCACAACTTCGATTGTTTTTCCAAATGATTGCACCATATGTGGAGGCCCAGTTATATTTTAAGATTTTTTTGGAACGGGGGAATCCTGGAGCAGGGAGGATGGTTAATCAGGGACCTCTTCTCCCCCGATGTGTGTTTTAAATTGGCAGAGATTCAAGTAGAATTTTCTGAGTGTCAAAGGCGATATAATCATCAGCCTTGAACTGAGTGACCTGTAAGCAGCATTAGGATTGGAACCAATTCTTGCATTCAAGGATCCAATTGTCTAACACACGTGCACGTACACAAACTACTGCCAGGATCTGGTCCCTCAGCGTCTCTTCTGTACCTCCCGGGAACCCGTTCTATTTTAGTAGTGCGACCTCTCAGGGCGAGTAAACAGAAATAAGCAAAAATCAAATATTAGCCAGGAGAATTAAATATTTACCTAGAGCTGCTTTTACATTTCCTATGTGATTAACTGCTTTATTCCTGGAATGTGTTTTTAGTTAACAGCTGTGCCACTAACCCTTGTCTTCATGATGGGAAATGCTCTGTGGACTCCAGCAGCCGTGGGTATCGATGCATGTGCTCACCTTCCTGGCAAGGGGATGACTGCAGTATGGGTAAGAGGAAAAGTAGTCTCCAGTGGTCTGTACTACAGTATGTCCTTGAGATAGGCAATAATGCTGTTTTCCTTCAAAATGTAGGAAAGCAAGATTTTTCATAAGTAAAAACCCTACTTATTTGAGAGTTGGCATACTTATGTGTTGTCTGCAGAATAACATCAGACGATAATGTTGACGCGTCTCCATGATCCGGCTCCATTTGGTGGGCTGCCTCCGCCCCTACTGCACTGGACCATCTATAGCTCCCTAAAGACCCCTATGCTTTCCTGCCTGTGGCCTTCGCTGCTGGTGACTCAGGCTGCAACCCCACCCCCATCTGCTTGTTAAAGTCCTTCCAGTCCCAGTTCAGATGTTATCTGAAATAGTCCTTAATCTCCCTTCCATCAGGATCTCCTACTCTCTGTACTTTCAAAGCCTGATTTGTTTCTAGTTGGTCATATACATGACGGCCTCCATCCCCTGTAGATAGACAGCCCCTTGAGGACAAGGGCAGCATCCTACTCATCTCTGGGGCCCCACTGCACCCAGTGCCATTTGGCCCTTCGCAAGTGCTCACTGCACTGGATAATGATTCTGCTGTCTGCCGCAGGTTCAGTGTGGCCCCGTTTTCTCTCCTCTGTAGATGTGAATGAATGCCTCTTGAACCCCTGCCCACCCCTGGCCATGTGCAACAATACTCAGGGATCCTATACCTGCAAATGCCCGGTTGGGTACCAGTTGGAAAAAGGAATATGCAATCTGGGTAAGAGAATTAATCTATCTTGGAATTTTTTTCTGTACCACAAAATATTTTTAAAAATAACATTTATTGTTTTCCTCCCTAAACAATCAGGATCTTTCCAAGGTATAAACTTAAGGAATATAGAAAGAAGCAAAGATGCTACCTGTTTTTCAACCACTCACAGAGACAGCACCTTATTTGCAATCTTTTTTTACTCTGCATTATATTTGTATACAACTGCAACCATGGAGTATTTGTACAAACTTTACATCTTAAACATTTTTCCATGTTATTAAAAATATTTTACAAACTTCCCAATGAGTACATGGATAGGCCATTATTTGTGCATAACACTATTTGCTTAACCGTTCACCCTACACTTAGGAAAAATATATATCAAAAGGATATTCTAACTACATAATAAAAAATATATTTTTAAGGAGAAAAAAGAGAGAATAAAACCCTGATTATCCTACCACATTCACACATCCTTTTCATTTTTAAAAAGTGATCTTCATGGTCCTGTTCATAGATACATTTTTCCAAAGCTGCCATAATTGTACCATACAGATTGTCCTACTTCATTCCCTAATTTGATAGTTCTGAAGCTGGTTGATTTTAAATATAATCTCCAGCTTACATGTTAAAAAGCAAACAACCCATGTGAAAACCAAGGTCCTGACCAGGTGCTAAGTGGCCAAGTATCTACGCTTGTTTGATGAGAGGCCACATTTCAGCCCACAGCTCCCATCACATAATAATGTGTTCATCATAAAAGCTTTCTTCCACACAGGGTATAACCTTGCGTTAGAGTGTTCAGTTCAACATGGAACTTGTTGAAGAAATTAGAAGTGAAGGGCATAGAGTTATCTAGTCTGGATAAGGAAGCTGGTAGGTAAAGTGACTCACCTTTGATTGACCGGTGTGATACTTAACACACAAAAAGTGCTCAGTAAATATTTTTTTGAGAGAATGAATGTCTGTGACCTCTGAAAAGTGATATTTGCGTGAATTAACAGGCTGAGGGGAATCATCAGATTTTTTAAAAAGATTGTGTCAAATGACAAAACTAGAAGGGCTAGGTAATGCGTTTGATGTCCTTTCTTTAAAGGGGAACAGTCGTGGACTGGGGGAGTACGGAGCCTCACAAACAGTGGAGCTCTCTCCCTGAGGGGTTTTGGGCAAGCAGGAGTTTTATAGAGTGTTAGAAGCGGCATCACTTCTGAAACAGGGCATGATCAGCTAGGCTTGCATATCTGCCCTTATTTAGAAAGGTCAAGGACAAGGGAGTAAGTATAGAGCCAATAGTTGACTTGGCGTTGGGGAATTGACCGACTGAATATGCTGCAATTTTAGTCACGGTGCGGGGGGGGGGGGGGGGGGGGGGGGGGGCATTTACAGAACTCGAAAGTTCGGTTGGCTGACGTGGCACCTTGGGCAGGAGCAGCTCCATCTTGGGCCTAGAAATGTATTTCAAACAGTTGATACCCTACTAAAATAATGGTAGGATTTTGGAAATTGTTTAAAATACAAGGATCAAGTCAAAGCATTATTTAAAGGAAAAAAAAAATCTAGGCATATAGACATCACTCGAAATCAAGAGTTCCTCTTACTCTAATAGTTTATTTGTTTGGGGGGTAACCGATTCCATTTAGCTACCCCCTGGAAGAAATAGGCCAGGAGTCTTTGGTTTAAGGATGCAGAAGATGGAATGATTTTGTTTTGAAGCAGTGTGGAAAATGCGCTTGCCAGGAGCTCAGCTGCCTGGCTTCCAGCTCTGGAGCTACCACTCCTGAGCCCCATGACCCCTGAGCCTCCATTTTCTCATCTGTAAAATCAGATTACCACCTGCTCTGCTTCCCACTCAAGGTTATTGTGAAGAGCAAATAAAATGAAGTATCTGAGCAAGCTTTGAAAATGGGGGAGTTCTCCAGATGGGAGGTATCATTTAACACTAGCCCCCAACCTCTTGGACCAGAATTGACAGCAATGAAAACACTAAGTACTCTGAATACAAAGTAATACTTATGGATCTTTTAAAAATTCATTTCTATAAAAAGAGAGAGGAAAACCAAAACACAGACCCTTAACTATAGAGAACAAACTGATGGTTACCAGAGGGAGGTGGGCAGGGATGGGTAAAATAGGTGATGGGGGTTAAGGAGGGCACTTGTCAGGATGAGCACATGGTGATGCGTGGAAGTGTATAGTGGACATCTGGAATGAATATATCACTATGTTAACTACGCTGGAATTGAAATTAAAAACTTAGTAAATAAAAATAAATAATGAAAAAAACCATTTATATAACCCATATAAGTCAGCAGTTAGTTGCATGTGAAGTAAAAAATTGCCTTAAAGCCAGATGATGAAAGGCAGGCATGAAGACGTCAGTGTGCTGGGCAGAGTGCAGGGGCTGCAGGACGCGGCGTGATGCCGTCTTCAGAGCTGCTCTTAAAGCAGAGGCCACATTTACTGTCATGATTCGGAAGAGATCTGTGTACGTAACAGTTACAATATGTATATTTCCGTCCAGAGAGTCTGGGTATCAGCCTGGATGGGTGAGAAAGGAAGATGAAGGAGTGGGGTGGGAGTTGTGGAAGCCTGTGTGCAGTGTCCCACAGGCACCTCAGATCAGGAGGAGAGCCGTTCTTTTGTGTTAACAATCATCTTTCCCTTTTCAAGTCATTTAGCTTCATTGTTCATAAACATCAGAGGAACATGCAAATTAGAGCATGCTGAAATGCTTTCATTTGGCCAAGAATGTTTTCAAAGAGCTCCCTGCTGCTCAGAAAGAGTCCTAAGCAGCTGGCTTCAGTGAACTGTAGAACAAGCAAAAAGATGTTAAATAAGGATTAAGGGCTTTAGACAGTAAGTATAAGATGTTAAATGTGTTCCCTGGCTCATTTGTGGGCCTTTTTCTTAATTCAGCAGGCAAGCTTTCTGTGAAAGAGCAGCTTCGTGGGTTCCCGGGTTTCGAGTCTTTTTTTTCCCACCCTGTCCTGAGGGAAAGATAAGAATTTAATATAAAGGAAGATAAGAGGCAGATAGAAAGCATGCTATGCTAATTTTTGGTCGCCTGCCCATTTGTAAGTCCCATTCTCCTCAGGCCCAGTCAGCACAGAGTGATGAGTATGATTTTATTTTATGAGTGAAATGGGCCTTGAAAATGGGGCTGCTTTCTTTCAGGTCTGAACTCAAACAATATCTTGAATATGGGTCATTTGCATTGCCTGGCTTGTGACCATGGGGCCTGGCAGTCCCCGCAGCTTGGGCCCACTACAGATGTTTGGCACCTTCCTCCACAGCCTCTCTGTCGTCCTGAATCCGTTGTCCGATTTCTGGAAGTCTCTTTCATCAGCGACAAAATGGGCATTTCCTCTATGCGAGAGGGATGGCGGCTGGTGGGGTAACTCTGATGAGAAGAGGAAACCAAAGCCTGCCCTTGAAGCTGAGGGCTTTGCAGTGTAGGCTAGAGAACAACAGCGTTCCTCTATCGAAAGCTTTCTCAGGCCTGACGAGCATGTTTTGTGCTTGACCCCACATCCCCTCCCCCTCCTCCTGGGATTATGTCATTTAGGCCAGCTGGTCTTTCCTCCTTGTCCCAGCTTCACTGAGCATCTACTGTGTAGGAGGCGACTGGCAAGGTGGCAGGATGGCTCCTCACAGCAGCCCACACACACGTGCAAAAGGAGTTTTTGACCCAAAGCTTTACTGAGTCTGAGCCTTGTGCTCAGTGGAAGCCCACCTTCCTAGAGAGGAGCTAGAAGAGGGAGAGGTGTTCTCTATCCTCAAGGAGAAGGACAGGCACCACGGTTGTCCTGCGAGGTGGAGTTAAGAGTGATATGCTAGAGATTTACAAACACACGGCTATGTATCAGTCGGCCAGTTGCGTGGTCTCACGGGTTATGTTCTCATTTTCAGTTAGGACCTTCGTGACAGAGTTTAAATTAAAGAAAACGTTTCTCAATACCACCATGGAGAAACACTCAGACCTACGTGAAGTTGAAAATGAGATCACCAGAACAGTAAGTTTCCTGAAAAGCATCTTTCTTTGAGTCCTTTGTTTTCTAGAACAAATTTCATTCAGAACTGGGAACCTCGTGAGGACCAGCTATATTTCCTGGGCTATTGTTCATTTCCATTACATTTGGGAGGTAAACTTCATGGTAAAATTAAAAGCCTCTTGGAAGTTGAAAGGAGGTGCTGAGATCCAGTGACACCCAGGAGAAGCACTTCTTCGGTGTGCTCTCACATGCAGCCTTTATCAGTGCCTTGGTGTTTCTTTTCCCTGTGCAGATTCATAGTCACAGACGGTTAGATGGTATGCACCAATAAGAACTATTGGCAAAGAGGAAAGATCCAGAAAATCCTACTCTCCCATCTGCAGCTGACATGCTGTGTGACTTTCGCTCTGTGTTTCCAAACTTGGGGAGAATGATGCTCTTTTTCCTCAGGAGAATGCCAAAGACATAACAGTTAATCCTGATTTTCCAGGGTTGAGAACTCACTGCACAGATTATCTAGGGGCCTTTGGGGAGCCTCAGTGTTCAGTTGGTTAAGCATCAGACTTGCGGCTCAGGTCATGATCTCATGGTTCGTGACTTGGAGCCCTGCGTTGGGCTCTGTGCTGATAGCTTGGAACCTGGAGTCTGCTTTGGATTCTGTGTCTCCCTCTCTCTCTGACCCTCCCCTGATCGCACTCTGTCTCTCTCTCAAAAATAAATAAACATTAAAAAATTTTTTTAGGGGCGCCTGGGTGGCGCAGTCGGTTAAGCGTCCGGCTTCAGCCAGGTCACGATCTCGCGGTCCGTGAGTTCGAGCCCCGCGTCGGGCTCTGGGCTGATGGCTCGGAGCCTGGAGCCTGTTTCTGATTCTGTGTCTCCCTCTCTCTCTGCCCCTCCCCCGTTCATGCTCTGTCTCTCTCTGTCCCCAAAAAAATAAATAAAAACGTTGAAAAAAAAAATTAAAAAAAAAAAAAAAAATTTTTTTAAAGATTATCGAGAGGCCTTTGATTCCTCTTCTTTCCCTCTTTGCCTACTTTTTGTCAGGTGGAAAAAGTAAGGAAAAATTAAAAAGAAGGAAAACGAGATAAAAATGAAGCTCAGGGGCCCCTGGGTGGCTCAGCCAGTTAAGCATCCAACTTTGGCTCAGGGCATGATCTCACGGTTCATGAGTTCAAGCCCCACATCAGGCTCTGTGCTGTCAGCATAGAGCCCACTTCGGATCCTCTATCCTCCATTCTCTGTGCCCTTTCCCCGCTTGTGCTCTTGCTCTTTCTTTCAAAAAAAAGAAGCCCAAATAGTAAATTTACCTCTCAACTGCTACCCGAGTCTAAGATTTGGTGTTCAGAACATTGAAAATTGCCATTAGTATAAGTTTTAGAGATTAATTGATTTCTGATTTCAGTTTTACTTGTTTTTTATATGTAAGAGTATATTAGCCAAAACCTATAGGATTTTATAGGACTGTAGATTTTATTTGCATAACATTTAGATTCCAATTCTGTCTTTGTATCTATTGAGCATCTAGTCTATGACAGGCACTTTGCCAGATGCCTCACTCCTGTAAGAGGTATTGCCAGCACATTTACAGCTAGAATTTGGGGAGGCCCTGAAGGTTGATGACATTGCCTGAGTTCACACAGAGCAGATGCAAAGTTAGGGAATAGCCTACTAGACCAGCCTCACTTCTGACACCATTTGCAAGTCTTGGGATCCCCAAGACCACCCTCAGATTTGATAGTCACTGTAAGGACTTCAGATCTCAGTGAAAGCTCTTAAACTCACGGTTATGGTTTATTACAGTGAAAAGGTCCCTGTTACAATCAGCTATGGGAGAGACACATAGGGCAGAGTCAAGGAGGATTCCAAATTTGATGCATCCAGTTGTCTTATCCCCATGGAGCCATGCACTGTGTTAACTCCTCTTGACAATGATGTATACAGTATTCATGGAATATTGCTAAGCTCACTTGAATCTTGGTGTCTAGAGCAAATATATGGACATATTCAACCGCTCACATGGCTGATCTCAGTCTCCAGCCCCTCTTGAGATTAGGCTGATACCATATAACCCCAAACCCCTGCATAAATCACGTTGTTAGATATTTGGAGTGGCCCAGGGCCTCCAGGTAGACAAAGGATATTCCAAAAGCTTATTGATTAGCTTCTGGGAGCCAAGGGCCAGACCTCTGTTTGAGCAAGATTAAATTCTTTACTATACAGCAGGATTTTATGTCTACAAGCCCTATACCTGGTGTTCTTGTCACTTCACCACAGCTGCCTCTTGGGTGTGCTATAGGTCAATATTTCCTTCAAAGGGAGTACAGGGGCTTAGAACCCTGTGCAGAGGTGCTGTCCCTCCCAGTATACGGTGCTCAGTGACTTACTTAACTTGTTCATTTTCACCAGGTATGAGTGTATAATTTACTAGTGATGTGACATCCCCACTTCCATAGATTAGACTAGACTAGAGAAGCCACTTCAAGTGGCCTTTCCCAAGATACCATTCTGTTCTGAAATGTGCCTTTTCTGTTTTTACCTGGGGAAAAATGTTTAAGTAATTATACTACTAATAAATCATTGCCTATTAGAATAGAAAGCAATGTCATACAAAGCCAAATGTTTGATAACATCCTATATTTCATTCCATCTCATGAACAGTAAATGTGTCTGACACAAAGGCTTTGAAGACAGGTATGTCTGCATAGGTCAAGGTATTACAACCTTCCGCTGCATAGAAGGAATCTCCAGCCTCCACTGTTGGGGGAGCAGAAAAACAGGCATGGAACTTGATGCCCTAGAGGGATTTTCTGCTCTCTCTGAGGGCACAAGGCAAACACAGGGAGAGTCACTCTTAATTTGCTCTCGACAAAGGGGCTCTTGACCCATGTAATGTAATTTCCCATGGAGAGCCTTTTTGAAGAGGACCTATCTTTGAGTTAGGTCAACTCACTGCAGATTATGAGGGGTTTGTGTCGGGCCTGCCAGACCGGGGGTAGCTGAAGTCTTTTCAGTGAGCCTCGTTCACTCTGCAAAGTCCAAATAAACAGTTGCCTCTGAGTTTTTTGAAACCCTGGGTCTTAGAAGAGATCTGTTCCTTTGAAGATGTTTTGCATCCAAGGGTGCTGTTCTGAACATCATTTCCTGCCAAGATTTTCCCCACTGATTTACTATCTGCCTCTTTCCCTTTGTACTCAGGGAACAACAGAACAAGAGCAGAGAGGCATTTAAGAAGGGAATAAAAAAAGGACACCACTCCTCTGTAAAGCTGCCTGCTGATAACTTGATAGCTAGAAAATGCCTATTTTATCCTGAAAATAGGAAATTGGTTCTAGGTCTAGGGCTTTTATCTATCTCACAGTTAACGACCAACCTGTTCTTCCTTTCAGTTAAATGTGTGTTTTTCAATGTTTCCTGGTTATACCCGATCCACAGTTCATGCTTCTAGGTAAGTAACAGAATTACTCTCACTTGTGAACCAGTTTTCATAAAGGGAGGCTATTCTAACATAGGTGACAGCAACTAAACTGGGCTCTGTTTTGACCAAGCCACAGAGTGACCAGGGGGGCCAAAGTCACTGGGCCTCCATGCTCTCCCATTCCCTTCCTGGAGAACGGAGATGGATTCATTTTCCAAAAGCCCTGGGCCCACATGTCATTTTAGGACAGTTAAAACTCTACACACTTTGTCTACAGGGAGTCCAGTGCAGTGGTCATGTCCCTGCAAACCACGTTCTCCTTGGCCTCCAATGTGACACTGTTTGACTTGGCTGACGGGATGCAGAAATGTGTCAACTCCTGTAGGTCCTCTGCTGAGGTCTGCCAGCTCTTGGGATCTCAGAGGCGGATCTTCAGAGGTAAGAGAATGGCCCTTTGGGAGAACCCCGCCTATACAGTTAGGCACAGACCTAGGATAGATATGTAAGGCACTCGGGGCTCAGATTCAAGAAGTTCATCACAGAGCCAGTCTATCTTTGAAATGGGTGCTGGGGCTCCTGGGTGGCTCAGTTTGCTAAGGGTCTGACTTTGGTGCAGGTCATGATCTCACAGTTCATGGGTTTGAGCCCCGCATCAGGCTCCCCGCTGACAGTGTGGAGCCTGCTTGGGGTTCTCACTCTGTCTTCCTCTGCCCCTTCCCTGCTCGCACTTTCTCTCTCTCTCTCAAAAATAAATGAAAACTTTAAAAAAAATGGGTGTTAAGCGAAAGGCCTTTGTGTGTCTATCTTTGTACATGTGTGCGTGCACACACACATAGCCTTGAAGTCACCGGGTTCTGGCATGTTGCCTCTTTTTTGTCTCCTCTTCTTCACTGGTGTATAAGAGATGATGGGATACAGGAGCTGATGCGATGAAATCATTCCTCTTTACCTTAAAAAGTTCCAGCTCTCTCTGAGGGAAACAGAAATTCCTGCACAGAATATACATGCTTATCAATACCCCAAACCTTCATCGTGATAGTCCACTAAGTAAAAAAAAAAGCATGGGCAGTATTACCCATCTTGTTCGTGTGTTTGCAAATCACCAATGCACAGAAACAAGACCAGAACGATGTAGGCCAGACTACTCGCTGGTTTCCCTTTTCTTGTTCTCGCTTTATTTGCTTCGTCAAAACTTCTGCAGTACATCTACTGTGAAGTAGATACAGAGAGGGATTATAGACAAGGAGTTCAGAAGGCAGACTTGGATCTTGGAGAGGAAGTTTTGCCTCTGGGTTGGGAAAACTTTGCTAGAATTAAAGTTGCTTCCTCACAAAGGAGGCTTATTCCTGCTGCTGTCTCGTAAGTGATCAGAGTGAGCTCTGGTTAGCTCCCTGTGCTAGACAGTTAGGACTAGAAAAGGATGTAGACTCTTTGAGCCTCTCCATCTGGTGTCCAGACGCTGGATGTAAGTTGTAGGGAGCAGGTTTGGGGCTGTCTCTGCTGGAAGATCCAGGGCATTCCCAGGGGCTCAGGGCTTTCTGAGCGCTGATCCACAGGGCTCTTCTCACAGGCCTGTGCATGGCAGAGCTGGGGAGCTGGGAGCATAACCTTGTGAATGCTGTAGCTTTAGCTCCTTTCAAGGCTAGTTATTCATATGGGGGAAGAAAGGAGCCGAACTTTCTGGAATTGAAGTTGCTGTCATTTAGCATCATTGGGGAATTAACTAAAAAGTTTACGCCCCATTATATTGTGCTCTAAACTTTGAGGCAAGAGCTCTTCTTTGTTTCTCTTGCCAGTGATTCAAGGGTCCCAGTTTTTCATCTCTAGTTAGCAGGAAGGGGACCTTTTCATTCACTAAACACTTAAAGAGTGCGTCCTAGGGGCCCCCCGGGTAGCTCAGTCAGTTAAGTGTCCGACTTCAGCTCAGGTCATGATCTCATGGTTCATGAGTTCGAGCCCCGCGTTAGGCTCTGTGCTGACAGCTCAGAGCCTGGAGCCTGGAGCCTGCTTTGGATTCTGTGTCTCCCTCTCTCTCTCTGCCCCTCCCCCGCTTGTGTGTGTGTGCTCTCTCTCTCTCCCTCTCTCCCCCCAAAATAAATAAAAACGTTAAAAAAAAAAAGTTCATCCTATATGGTCAGCATAGTACCAGGTTAGTTTTATGTCCCCAGCAAATGTGTTTCATGTCTTGCAAATCAAGTGGCCACATACTTGGATTTGTAAGATCCTGCTCATGGCAGGCCTGCCCACTCTGACCCCATTTTTTTCTCTTATTTGGATGTGGCCTATGGGAAAGCCCCTAGCTTCCTAGCTTCCTTGCTGAGGTCCCATTCTTTGTTTTGTTTTTTTAGATTTTATTTATTTATTTTCTTAGAGCAGCGTTAGGGTCACAGCAAAACTGAGAGGATTTCTCACATGGCCTCTTGCCCCTACATGTGCTTCTGGTCCCCATTCTGTACCTCTCCTTCCAGAGCCCTCGAAAACAAAGACAGCCATGCCTCTTGGCTGAAAACAGGCTCACTTCTCTGGTTTTCCTCCCAGTTCTTCTCCTGGCTTTGCCAACATACCCAACTCTGTCTCTTTGCTCCCTTTCTGAGTGCTGGAGAGGTAGCCTTGACAGGCAGGAGCTGTCAGGTTCTGATATTTGGGTGTTTCCAACACATGGGTATGCTGGGCTACTCTGGACGCTGCCCTTGCAAAGGCAGGTTTTCACCCTGCAGTTTGCAAAATGTCCACTTCCTCAACTTCCAAAGAGCTGCAGCTCTAATGCCTCCAGAGGTTTAGAGTCTTTGGAAATCCCCCAAGGAGTGTCTCAGCCTTAGATTTACATAAGTTCTCATTGTCTGTCAGGCGGATGTTATGCCCAGGAAAGACCATGGGAATTGTGGATGTAGAAAAATCACATCGCCAGGCTTAAAATGAAAATGGGATTATATGTGGTTGCTTTTGATGGATTTATGGCAGAATGTTCTTTAAGGATTTTTAGGATAGCAACTCCACTGTTGCAGAGGCAAGGCCTGGCTTCTTTGCTTTGTTGTAGGGAAGGGTTGCTTCAGCAGGGCGAGTAGTATTTGTCAGCAGGCTGGATTGATGGGCAGGATGGACGGAAAATGTGACATTGACTTCCAGAAAATATCTAATCAGGCCAGGCAACTCAGTCTGGCTACTGGACAAGGCTAGCGCCAGCCTTTTACCCCGGAAGTATTCCTGTATATTAAAGCTTGAGGACTGGCAAAGCTTTCCAAAAGTTTAGATGACGAATTGTGGGCGTTTGGTACCTCTCTGATGCCAGCTTTATAGTTTGTCTGGTGAGATTTTCCATTTTTTATTTTTCTCTTTTAAATACCAACTTTCACAATAAACAAAGGAAATTCTATCGCACACACAAGCTGAGTTTTGATTTAGCACACCAGCTTCCAATGATAAAGACAGGAAATGCAGTGTTGAAAACTAAAGGCTGTGTCCTAAGCTCGCCTCCCTGTGACCAGGCTGTCCCCTAGGTCCCAAGCTCTCGGGACTCAGAAAAGGAGGCGGCTATGGGGACCCTGTGTGGGTGTCAGCTCACATCACCACGGTCGGGGCAGTTTTGCCATGGTAAGAACCAGTACCTGGTTTCTGAATAGGTTGGTGTCTTCCTTAAGATGGGAAAAGGGAGACCAGGCCTCACTGCACGGTGTACACATCACCCTTCGGCAGCTCTCCTGGTCGTGAACTTGCTCTTACCTCCCTGCAGCAAGAGCAGATGTCAGTCCTGCCTTGCTGTATACCTGGCTGTGAAGAAGTTACTGTCCATTATCCAGTTAGTTGTGCATTTTTGTTCTACCGTGTGCCCCCATTTACATGTGCCTTTTCGTCAGGCGTGTCTTAGTGAACATGCCCTCATTATGTGTCTCGTGTATACAGAGAGGGTCTACTGTGTGCAGCCTCAGAGAGGGCCACATGCCCAACAATGAGTGCTTTTTGACAACAAGGAGATACTTCTTTGTCATCCATGAAATGAGCATGGCCCACATACCCAGAGCTGGACAAGCCAAGTAGATACACATGTAGAAAATAAGGCCCTAAAGGGAAGGAGGTAGCAAGCCAGAAAGGCGCATTCCTCTACCCAGCTCTGTCTCCCGTGGTGATGGCCTGGTGACTGGTGACCTGAAGCACCTTCAGCATGCATGTATTGAGCACTGTGTGTGCAAGTGCTGTGCAAGGTGCTGAAGCCCCGGAGATGAGTAAGCCCCAAGAAATGGCCAGTGTAGTGGGGACACAGGAAACACAATGACACCACAGTGCTGGGGCAGCTGATTGTCTTCCACACCGACCCTTGGAATAGGTCTGTGGGCAGCAAGCTGTCCTGCCAGAGGAGTGCACAGCCTCCCGTTAGGTCATGTAGACACAGAGCAGACCCAGAGCTGTGCCTCCGCTGAGACAGGTCTGAGCCTCACGGCTTCCTAAGAAAGACACGATCATCTTTCCTGGCTCAGTGCTGGCTCTCCCCCGCAGTCTGTTAGGACGCAGGCACGGAAGACACCATGGCACCGAGGGCCGTATTTACGGTGGCTGCCGGGGTTGGAGACAGCACCCTGTTTCTTCTGTCTGGGTCCTCTGTCCCATAGCATGCGGTGTGACCTGGAGTACAGAGGCCTGGGGCTGACACAGGGAAGGAGTGGCCAAGGCAGCTAAAAGCGGGCCCCTGAAAGGAGACTTGTACCAGGCACTTTTCAGAAACTGTTCTCAGAGCCTCTTTAAATAGAAAGTTGATGTATCTTGAGGTTTGCAGTGGAGGAGGTCTTGTTTTGTTTCACTGTCTTGTTTTTTCATCTTAGCGGGCAGCTTGTGCAAGCGGAAGACTCCGGAATGTGACAAGGAGACCTCCATCTGCACTGACCTGGACGGTGTCGCCCTGTGCCAGTGCAAGTCAGGCTACTTCCAATTCAACAAGATGGATCACTCCTGCCGAGGTACCAGCAAGTTCTCGAGGGTTCTGTGGCCCGGGCAGGGACAGGGAAGATGTTTTTCTCTGCTCTAGGTGTGACTGTTCTAAACTAGGGGTAACTAGTTCTTGTTATTTTGCTCACAGCAGGATTGAATGCGTTATCTCCTTAGAATAATAGCATTATCTCTGACCTGCGCAAACGGGTCTGGCCAATCAAATTCAAAGGAAAAGAAGAGAGAATGGAATGACTATGGCAGTGCCTTTTTTTTTTTTTTTTTTAGAGGAAGTTAGGAAAATTGTTGTTTTAATTCCCAAAGCTTTATTCTATTGTCTGCTAATCTTTGAAAATGGAAACACAGGCATGGAGTTGGGCCTGTCTCTTTTAGAGGCAGCTGTGGCCTAGTAGACAAGGTACTGCTGAGGCTCAAGAGAATCAGAGCCCGACTCTGCCTCATGGATCATGTATCATCTTGAGCAAGACACTTTGCTTTGCTGCGCCTTGGTTTCCTCTTCTGCAAAATGGGTATGCTGATGCTCCATTGGATATTCTGGGGATTGAAGAAAGCAATGTATATGGAGGTACTTTGAAAGCCATCAGCATTTGCCCTTGTTTTTTACCCAGGATGTGGCTGAATTAATGAGTTCCAGTTTTAAAGGTTTCATGAAGGGTGTGAGGGCAGAAACCTAATCCTGGTAGCCTTGTAGGTGAGACTTAAATCCATTCAGTTTGAACTAAAATGCTCAGTAAATGCATGGCAAGAATAGTACTTTAAAGTAAAATTAATTCAAGTCCCGAGCACCGTGTCCCTGACTTACAAACAACTGCTAGAATTTGTAATCACCAGGAAAACTAGCAATATAAAGGCCATGGTGTGGCTTTAAGCGCTGTACCGCATTAGAATGTGTATGACACAGTTTTCCTGCTTGGCCAACACCCACTGGTGACGGATGTACTGGAATCTGAGTGAAAGTCACATACTGGGGAAAGGTGACCTTGTCATTTATTTCTATCAGGACTTCCCAGTAGAGGGCTCGTTCCATCAGGAGAGGATAAAAATACATTCGGGGCAGTGCTGTCGTCCTGAGCTTCAGACCCTCTGACTTAGGTTTACACACACTGGCTTTGAAAGTGCACCCCCTCTGCTCCACACGCAAGCCCTGCGGTGGGCTTTGAAGGGGAGGCTGACCCCGTGTGCCGGCCAGCAGTCCTGAGGCACGACGGCCTTGCAGCGCTTTTCAGCACATGTCCGTCTGCCCCTGTGATACAAAGAGATGATGCTTCCTAGTTCCCTCTTACCTGGTTTCATGCCATGTGTTCCTGGCCCTTCTTGGAAACTGGGGCATTGAGTCCCGCGGCATGTGGGAAGGTGACCTCTGCTAAAATCCATGTGCTGGGGCGCTGTGTAGCTGGCAGGAGGGAGGGCAAAGTGGGCAGAAGTGGAGCGCACGGGAGTGGTGGCACCGGCGTGTGGAGTCTCTGGAGTTTCCCACAGCCTCAAGGACAGCCAGCCCTGCCACCTCTGCTTCTCGCTGGCCCCAGCCACTTGCCTTTGTTTGCAAGTCAGCAATTTAATCGTGTAGCTTACAGACTAGCATTAGCAATAGCAAGGCCGTCAGAGACTTTCCAAATGAAGGGATACAGGCTTCAACAACCTTATGTTTATGAGGTAATGACCTAAGATGCAGCATAAGGAAACCTTGGTCAGCTTTCGGGCTTTTTGCCAAGGCCCCACAAAGCCTCGGTTTCTGCAGTATCCTTGTCGCTTACATTTTCATCCGTCAGATGAAAGCCTCTGATGAATGGCTTCGGCAGCTCCTTGGGCACAGCCCCGTTGGCCGGGTTCTGATGGATTGTAGTGACATCTTCTGGCCATTAGTGCTGGAGCACTGGGGTATTTAAAATAAGTCCCTGGGGAGCATGGCTGGCTCAGTCCAACTGACACTTAATTTCAGCTACAGTCATGATCTTCCAGTTCCTGAGATCCAGCCGCTTTGGGCTCTGTGTTGACAGCTCAGAGCCTGCCTGGGATCCTCTCTCTGCTTTTCCCCCACTCGTGCTCTCTCTCTCTCTCTGTCTCTCTCAAAATAAATAAACACATTTTTTTCTTTAAAAAAGCCCCCTTTTGGTCACTTCACATCCGAGGTCAGTCCCCAGATAAATGGGGAAGAGAGGTATGTAGGTGTGTTTTCTGAATCTGTACATTAGCAGGACTCTATTGTTCTCTGTTGTACATACATATGCACTTCTTAATGTCTCCCATGAAATATCTTCACAGTGTCTTTACCATACGTTCAAAGCATCATACAAAATTGAAGTAGGTGTCCTTCCCATAGGTGTCTTAGCTTCCTTCTGCCATGCAGGCCTCTTTCTCTCACCAGGCAGCAGGTGCCTTGAGAGCCAGAACTGTGTTTAGAATATGTTTAGCACATTGTGGGGTTTAACAAGTGTCTGTTGAATTAACAACTGGATGACAGGGTAGCAAATATGATAGAATGCAAATGGCAGAGCTTGGGCACAAGAGAGTCTTGAAGACTCCACCACTTGCTTATTTTATCAAGGGCCAGGAGGCTTGAATTGGCTTATGTTCCATGTCAATAGGGGAAACCCAATCTGGGCATACACACTAGCAGTTGCCACATTTCCATTGTCTCCAGTGCTCCACGGGTCAGTCCTACTAGGGTGTGGAGATGATGAGCTGGGTCCTAAGGCGCACTGGAGCTTTCTTTCTAAGAACCCCTAGAACAGCACCAGGCCCACGGTGGCACTCTGTCATTGGTGAATGACCAAAGGAGCCCATTCGAAGTAAAGGAATATCGTTACACCAGGAAGTCAGGCCACTTCTGAGGCTGAGTGAAAACAGCCCAACCCATCAGCTCACAGCCTGGGCAACAGATGGACGTTACGTCTGGCAGGATGACAGCCACAGGATGGAAAGCTCCCACCCAGCAGAGGAGGGCTGGGTGGGTAGATTTGATGTAAAAACATTTCCGGGAAGAAGTGTTCAGAATAGAACGACTGCTGTGACATCAGCCTGCCTCAGTGCTGAGATGGATGGGGATGAGTCACAGGGAGGCCAGCGGTCCCCGTGGAGCTGCCCTGGAGAAAGAGCCGTGGAGTACCCAGGAGTGGCTTCCCGGCTCCCACAAACCACTGTAGCATGAAGACTGCCAGGGATGGTGCTTTCCGTGCCCAGGGAAGCAGGAGTTCTCAACTTGTTCCTTAAGAAGGCCCCACCTGAGTAAGGCCAGCAGCGAACTCAGAGGTGTCCCAAGATGTGGGGAAGGGGCTCGTTCCTCCTCCCCTAAATGGAATATGATCATGCCCTACTTTGTTGCAAAAAAGATTGGAAGCACCTACTAAAAAGCCTAAACTTAAACTAAATAAGGTTTAATTTAAAAGATAAATTAGGTTGAAGTGGAAATAAAGCTACTACTTTGCTGAAGCTAGAGGAAAGTGAATATGCAGAAAGATATGCTGTAAAGTCCTGCATGTTTGCTAAAGGTAGGCCACTCGTTCAAGTTCTGAGCTTTCTGGACACTGAGGCAAAGAGAGAAATACGGTTTTAGAGAGAGTCAGGGTTCATAAAACAAAGTACAATCGTTCAGAAGCATCCCCATCTTTGTAGGCCCCAAGGCCCAAGAGAAATTTCTTTGGGGCGTCCTCATCAAGAGGTTACTGCGTGGTGTTGTGGCAGTGTGGCCCGTGACATCCTGCAGTAGATACTGGGGGCCTTCCCAGGGCTGCTGCTTATAATAGCCCTTACTACAAGAGGATGGAGCTCAGGAAAAGTGGTTCTGTGGAGCCAAAACAGCGCAGTCCAGGGTGACAACTCTAATGATCTGCTATAAAAGAATTGTGGATTATTTAGAGCAGTGTTTTCTGAACTATTCTACGAAACTCTAGTGATATCTCGATAATCTAGGACAACAAAATAGATGCTAGAAACATTTAGCATTTAACATTAAAAACAGAAGGAAGCAGGCACCTGGGTGGCTCAGTCGGTTGACATCCAACTCTTGATTTCGGCTCAGGTCATGATCCCAGGGTCATGGGATCGAGCCCCGTGTCCAGCTCTGCGCTGAACATGGAACTTGCCTAAGATTCTTTCTCTCTCTCCCTCTGCTCCCTCTCCCCTGCTCACAGTCTCTCTCTCTCTAAAAATAAAAAATTAAATTAAAAATTAAACAAACAGAAGGAAGAACAGCATTGGGCACATCTACGTAAGTTAATATTATTACACACTAATTATTACACATAACAGAGGATGCAGGACGCCTGTGAGAGACCTCCTGTCCCAGCCCACAGGGCATGCACCCCCTGATCCGTGCATGCTGCCGACACTCACATCTTACCATTAGCGTGTGTGCTGTCTGTCCAGGGATTGCTGCTCTATGCCGTGTACCTTTTCTTATCTGTCATCTTTTATGCAGTATATCGTACATTATTCATGAATCAAATTCCTATCACTTCTTGCAGCAATGAATTTGACTATGAGGCCATTTTTTATTGTCTGCTTCCATCCAAGCATGCGTTATAGCTCATGCTGTTCTGTCAGCTTATTGTAGTGTTCCATGATCAAATAAATTCAGAAACTGCTGATCCCCAGGAATGGCTGGGCCACAGCCCTTCAGTCCATGAGCAGCAGCACCAGAGGGTTCAAAGTTATGTTCTTGGGTGATGTGCTGATTAGCACTCATCTAGATATGTCCAGAATCCCCTGCACAGACGGTAGGGTGAGCTCCACCCTGACCATGTCCCAGAGGATGTCACAGCTCCTACTTCCTCTTGGAAGGGGTCAGTGAGGGCAACAGCAGGTTAAAGGTTTGACTTACATTAAAGAAACCAAAGCATTTGTCTGTGTGTATGTGGAAGGACATAACACAGGGGCCACAGAAAATTTCCAAAAATAATTACATTTGTTGGATAATAATTATAACTATAAACATTTATTTGGTGATAACTATGTGCCAGGTGCTTTGCTAAACCATTCACGTGCCTTATTTTATTTAATTCCTTCCAAGAAACTACAAGGTAGATACTACTATTGCTGTTATTATCCCCTTTTTTTATAGATGGGAAAGTGAGAGCCACTAAAAGGTTAAGAAAATTCTGTGGTAAAATAAAAGGTTGAGTTGGCAGGTACTAGGTAATTCTAAAGCTATTTATAGGCTTCTGGTTCTAGAATATTCTTGGAGACTTAAAGGGACTGGTGTCTACTAACTGTCAGTTTGGGCCAAAGGAAGTCAAGGGACATATTCATGGATTTCCCTTTTCTCTTTCAGCATGTGAAGATGGATATAGGCTTGAAAATGAAACCTGTATGAGGTAGGCTCTGTGCTCATATATTCTGATGCATTTGTGACAAGCCTTATTTAGAAGTTACTTGGGTAGATTGCCTCCCATTACTTCTTTTGATTTTTGAAAGTAATTCTTGTTCTTTTTCTTTGTTGACTTGCAGTTGCCCATTTGGGCTCGGTGGTCTCAACTGTGGAAACCGTGAGTATGCAATGGTCTGGATTTTCGTGTGGGCGGGGCCAACGTTGTTGTCCTGCACAGGGTGTATGTCTTCCCCTTCCCTTGGTTCCTCTCAGCCCCTATGCTGGGAGGTGTGGGGAAAGTGGAGGGCTCTCCAGGGGCTCCAGGTCTGGCGGAGGAGATGAATACATTCCTGAACAGCCCAGACGGTGGAGTGTTAATACAAGAAGCTAGGGGGCGCCTGGGTGGCTCGGTTGGTTAAGCGTCCGACTTCAGCTCAGGTCACGATCTCGCGGTCCGTGAGTTCGAGCCCCGCGTCGGGCTCTGGGCTGATGGCTCCGAGCCTGGAGCCTGCTTCCAATTCTGTGTCTCCCTCTCTCTCTGCCCCTCCCCTGTTCATGCTCTGTCTCAAAAATAAATAAACGTTAAAAAAAATTAAAAAAAAAAAAAAAAAGAAGCTAGGTGGGAGGTGGGAGGTAGGACAGAGCACGCCCAGGAGAATAGAAGAGCTTCCTCAGTATTTCTTGGAGGGGATGGAATTGGACGTTTTGGAAGACTTCAACTGGCAGAAGGAGAAGGAGAAGGAATCCAGGCAGAGGGAACAACTTGAAGGTCTTGGGGCAGCCTGGGCTGGTGGTGTTCCAGGGACCATGTGTGTGGTGTGGCTGAGGACAGAAGGAGAGGAAGGCAGAGTGGAGGATTAGTCTGGCAGAGGAAAAAGGGACCACGCTGTTCTGGTGTTTGATGGCCAGCCTGAGACTTTCTACTCTAATCAGTATCCATGGTGGAAGCAAGAGTCCAAGAGAAGATAGCAGTTGATAGAGAAAATCGGGTCAGGCTTCAGTAAGGAGGGTGGGTTCTGTTCTTTGAGAAAAGCAGTTGCGACTTATTTAAGATCACTTTCACTGACATTTTGTGATCCGGAGAGCTGAGAAATGATTGAAGGAAATTCTGGATATATGATACAATAGGAATAATAACATTCAGTACTTTATTTTAGGATAGATTTGTCCCTCATTCTATAGATGAATATACCAACAGTCGAAGTTTATTAGACCAAAAGTAGACATGACCTTATTTAATATGTGTAAAAGTGCCCAGTTCCTATTCCCCAGTAGTATACCTGACATTTCATGTCTTCACTGGTATTTTCTTTGCATATAAAGCTTTCTATTAGAAAGTTTCATTATTGCACTTTCCTTGAGCATAAATAAATAAATAAACTAATATAATAAAGTAAAACAAATTCAGTACTTAACTGACATAAAGCTATGTTGGTGTGCCCAGCACGGAGCCACTTTCAAGGCCAGAGTCTAGAGACTTAGAATTACATATCCATCTAGGATTACTGGTGATTTGGGCATTGGCTTTATCCTGATTGCAAACTAGCAAGAGGTTACAGTAAATAGCCTAAGAGAAAGACTGGGGAAGCATTGCTAAAAGCCAATATGTATAGAGTCATATAGAACAAAGGGAGGAGTTCACAGAATTAATGTGATTTGGGGTTTTGTGTGTGTGTGTGTGTGTGTGTGTGTGTGTGTGTGTGTGTGTTTTAAGTAGTAAGCTGAGGCCATGGAGAGGTGGACAACCCTGTCTTATTTAGTAATCCCTAAGGACACCATCATGCCGTAAAACCACTTAAGTACAGATATTCATCATGATGGACCCAAGTCATCACACACCAAATGGTGTTCCATGTTATTATGAACTGTTTTTTACTTACAATGCTTCTGACACTAAATGTGTCAGGGTTTTCCTCACACCAAGCAATTCTGACATTATCCAGAGTTAGTGTCAGACACTGTCTCCATGTCCCAGGACTGCCCCTACTTCAGACACCAATCCCAAGTCCAGGCCTCTGGGACTTCTGACCAGCCAACTATAAATCAGAGGTTCCCACGACCCCTTCCTCAGGTCAGTAATTTGCTAGAACAGCTTACAGAATTTATAGATACGGTAGAGTTGTATCATGTATGCAAGACACTTATTTAATGTTACCAGTTTATTATAAAGGATGCAACTCAGGAACAGCCAAACAAAGAGATGCAGAAGCAGGTGCTGGAAGCTTCCATGCCCTCCTGGACACACCACCTTCCCCACTCCTTTAAGTGTTCACCACCGCAGAATTTCTCAAAACTTCCTTGTTTAGGGTTTTGGGGGGAGTTCCAGTACGTAGTATCAATAAATGATATCACTGGTCATGGGCCATTGGAGGTTGGAGGTGGTATTTAAGTTCCTCCAGCAACCAGCCCCCATCCTTGGAGGGTTACTTCGTTAGCATAAACTGAGGTGTGGTTGAGAAAGGCTCCGAATGAATAACAAAAGGTGTAACTCTCACCCCTTTCATCCAGAAATTCCAAGGGTTTTAGAAGCTCTTAGGCTAAGAACCAGGAGTGTAGACCAAATAAAAATTTCTTAGTATATCACAGTATCACAGGTGTACTCAGTTTAACAAGAGGAAGGAGTTATCATACATTATGCTTTTTAAAAATGATAAAATAGTAAAAATTATTTTTAAATATCAGTGCTTGAAAAAGTGGGCTTCTGAACTCCTCTCTACTTCCTACATGGGATTGGATGCTGTCTGACTCATGAACCACTTAATAAAGCCAATTAGATCTTCAGGAAAAAAAAAAGTAGACTTTAGTTTTTTGTTTTTGTTTTTTAATTGAAGTACAGTCAACACGCAATGTTTCAGGTGCACAACATAACGATTCTACAAGTCTATACATAATGCTGTGCTCACCATAAGTGTAGCGACCATCTGTCACCATCCATCACTATTACAATACCATTGATTACATTCCCTATGCTGGACCTTTTATTCCTGTGACCTATCCATTCCGTAACTGAGGGCTTCAGGGTTTTTTTGTTTTTTGTGGGTTTTTTTTTGTTTTTTGTTGTGTTTTGGTTTGGGTTTTTTGTTGTTGTTGTTGTTTTGTTTGTTTTGGTTTTTTGTTTTGTTTTGTGTTCTGGGTTTGTTTTTGTTTTTTTGACTTTGTTTTTTGTTTTTTCTGAGGTTTGTTGGCCTATGTAAAACAGTGTGGATAGCAGTATATGTCCCTTTACAAAAATCGCTATTTAGATGAGCTTTGTCAACTGGGTTCAGGATCTTTATGCTTGTGTTCAGGAAGGTATCTGTGCTTTACAGGGGCTGCCTGGGGTGCAGAATTATCTTTGTTCACTTTCTAGTGTGAATCTCACTCCTCATTTAAAACCAGAACCAAGCCATAGAACACTCTTAAATTGATCAGAGAATGGAGTAGCCTGCGCACGAAAATAGACAGAAGAAAGCCTAGAACTTTCAGTGTAGAAAGAAGGAGCCTAAACAGTCAGACAAAACAGTTACGATAATTTGAGACGTGTTCACCAAATGCTAGAATACTAGAACTAAAGAGTATATATAGTTCTTTAGAAGAGATGGTTTAGAGCTAACAGTGGCGATTGTACCACGAGCCTGTAAACCTTATTCTAAGACACTGTAAATATTAGAAAAGGAGAAGCTTTAGATAATGTCATAGAGGATGGTTTTAGAATAATTTGAGGGAAGGAGGAAGGCTCAAGATACAGTAGAGTTGTATCACATGTGCAAGAAACTTATTTGAATAGAACCCCATCAGATGGCAAAGGGAGAATGAGGAAAGCAGGTGAGGAGTGTGGAGATGTGGCTGGCTCTGGGGTTAAGCCAGGGAGCAGGAAGTAGGAGACGCCATCTGCCACATCCTTCTGGCGTCTCCTGGTCCTGACAGGCCTCTCAGGAGCCAGTACTTCAAACCCCATTTGCTCAAACAGCTCCCTAAATAGGCTTTACCAGAAAATGCTTTGATTTCTCAGTGAGTGGAAAAGCGATCCAAGGAGGGAAAATGGATATAGGGGAAAGCCCCATAAAGGGTTGGGGAAAGGGATGTGAACTGTAGGGCATTGTTCTAAGTGGCATTTTGTGATTTTTTTCTTCAGAGATCATTAAAGACTATACAGGTCTGGAGATGATATACCCGTATATCCATTGATTGTTCTGTAAGTTCCTGTGTCTCTCCCTTAATGTCTGTGGGGTCTTGGAAGTAGCCAGGATATTTCTCTCTGATCCTGAGACTTCTTTTCCTTCCGCTTTCATCCAAGTTGTTATCATTATGTCCAGCAGAGGGCAGGCTTCTGCCTGGATGACCCGCTTCCAGCCACCTTGTGTTGGTGACTTGTTAACTCCTTGATGGTGTGTGAATATCATTGTACGATTTTGATATCTGTTTTAGTGTTGCAAAGCAGTCAATAGTGGCTGATAATAAATAGCACCTTCCACCTATCCCTTTGTTTGAGATCTCAGGTCGGCCCTCAGTGTTGGTTAAGGAACGGGAACACCTGAATTTCATCCCCATTTGTGGTGATGGCACCTTGTGGAATCTGGCTCGTCACTCAATGTTTTGTGCCAAATAACATCACTCTGACCACTCACTGCTGTCACTTCTGCTCTGACCACCAATGACAGTGAGTGCCTTCTTGGGGCTGGGGTTTAGGCTGGATTCTTTGCAGGCAAGAAATGCTTCTCTATGCAGACTTCTTGGGGCACATGATCTACCCAAGCTCAATGAGTTGGAGAGCTCACCTTTGTTTAGCCAAGTCTTGAGATTCCCTCACTCCTACATTTCTGGAAGTCATCCCATGCCACTACATTCTGGGTTTAGGCATAACCTATGACCTGCCTTTCTGAAAGTTTCTGTTAGCTTTTGAGTTATGTGCAGATTCCACTTCTTGCTCCTCATAGAGAATATTCTTCAAGCTGGAGAGGTCAGGACAAGCCTTTCTTGCAAACCCCGTTCGTCTCAGAGGTAGCACGGGCCCAGGAGCACCTGGTAGGGCCACCTGCACCCCCTGCATTCACCCTTCAGCTCAAGTCTGCACCTGTCACTGTACTTCTTTTTATTTTCTTCCATGTCCAATAAACAGACACCTGTTCACGCCACAGATCCTAACAATTCTGCCTTCTAGCTCTTATACTGGCCTCAGAATGATCTTACAAACTGTCAACAGAGATGCCCCTACTTCCCCTTCTGCTCCACCTTTTCTCAGGTGCCCTCATTTCCTCCTTTGCTTGGATTTTACACGGGCTCCTCCCATGCCATCTTGGTTTGCTTCACCTCTTTTCTCTTTTTAAGATAAATTAATTTTGTTTTTTCGTAATATAAAATAACACATGCCCGTTAATTTTCATTTTTTAACTCAAGTTAATTAGAAAATAGAAGTTGAGGGAAGAAGGAAACTACAGTAAACACTCTCATCACCTACTAAACTGCACTGTCAATACCCTGGCATCTACCCTTGCTACTAAGCATGGCTCACAGGACCTGCAGTGCCAGCTTCCCCCGGGAGCTTGTTGGAAATGTAGAATTTCAGGCCTCTCTACTCCAGACCTATGGAATCAGAATCTGAATTTTAACCAGACCCCTCAATGTGATTAATATGCAGATTTATACACATATTAAAGTTTGAGAAGCACTGGTATTATGTATCTTTCCAGAAGTACATATGTGTGCATCTTTCTAACAGAATATACTGTTTTGTAACCTGTTTTTAAGCCTAGTAAGCTGTGCAGTGTTTTCATTTACATCATTTTATAAGGTCACTTTCGATAACTATGATTCTACTCTGCAGATACACCATTCCCCTCTTACTACCTCTTTAATGTCTTTTTTTATATTCCCATCCTCTAAGCCATTTTTCTATTTTGTGGTTCTTGTCACTTTGTGATTATAGAACTCGCATAATTTTCCTAGATTACCTTTGTCTGGCTGCAGACGTTTTTACCCATCCCTCTTATATGTTCACAACATGCCTTAAAAAAAATTTTTTTTAGGGGCGCCTGGGTGGCTCAGTCGGTTGAGCGTCCGACTTCGGCTCAGGTCATGATCTTGCGGTTCGTGAGTTCGAGCCCCGTGTCGGGCTCTGTGCTGATGGCTCAGAGCCTGGAGCCTGTTTCGGATTCTGTGTCTCCCTCTCTCTGACCCTCCCCCGTTCATGCTCTGTCTCTTTCTGTCTCAAAAATAAATAAATGTTAAAAAAAAAATTTTTTTTTAATTTTTTTTAAATTTTTATTTATTTTTGAGAGAGAGAAAGAGAGAGAGAGAGAGAGAGAAAGACAGGGCGTGAGTGGGGGAGGGGCAGAGAGAGAGGGAGACACAGAATCAGAAGCAGGCCCCAGGCTCTGAGCTGTCAGCACAGAGCCCAACACGGGGCTTGAACCCATGAGCCATGAGATCATGACCTGAGCCAAAGTCGGCCACTTAACAGACTGAGCTCACCAAGTGCCCCTCACAACATGCCTTTTTGTTTATTTTTTTTTTAATTTTTTTATTTTTAAAAAAAAATTTTTTTTTTCAACGTTTATTTATTTTTGGGACAGAGAGAGACAGAGCATGAACAGGGGAGGGGCAGAGAGAGGGAGACATAGAATCGGAAACAGGCTCCAGGCTCTGAGCCATCAGCCCAGAGCCTGACGCGGGGCTCGAACTCACGGACCGCGAGATCGTGACCTGGCTGAAGCCAGACGCTTAACCGACTGCGCCACCCAGGCGCCCCAACAACATGCCTTTTTGTAGAGCATTCTTTCTGTTCAAAGGTCCTGTGTTCCTTCAGCAGAGACTCCTTCCCCACCAACCTCCTAGCATGGCCAGCAAGGATTTAGAGCCTGTTTTCCCCACATATGAACCTCTTTCTCTGCTTCCAGTGAAACCAGAACATTCAACTTAAAGATCTACATGGTCTTCCCACCCATCCCACCATCTGGTGACCAATGTATAAAGTATCTTGTAGTGCATTCACTGTATTATTACACTAGGCTTTAAAAAGATTCACACCAGTAGAAATGCTGTGTGTTGGCAGGAGTCAGTTACTCATAACAAACATCCAGGATGACAGCACTAAACTGCTTAGGAACGAAAAAAGATAATTAATTGTCCAGAAGTCATCTGGAAATTTCATTCCCCTTGAAGCCAACATCTCACGCAATCTTGACTGACCTCACTCAGTGTCAGAACAGAAAGGAAGCAGGGCTTGGGAGAGGGGAATATTGCTCTGTATCTCCTCTTGGGTATGGCCACATACAGCCTATAGATGTGAGAAAGACACATTTCACAAGCTACAGACAAGAAAAAGAATGCTGTGAACAGAGATTCTGAAGGCAAGAGGAATGGAAAGATTTAAAGGCAAAATTTTAACCATGCATTACTAATGAGCTCAGTGAGGGGGAACATGGGGATAGCTGAAGGAATTTTTAAATACAACAATGTGGCCACCTAGAAAAGTCTGTAATGGGCTCAAGAGTTTTAAAAGAAGGTGTACTGGTTGGTTCAGTTCTGACACTATTTGTGACGTGTGTGTTTTTTCCATGCCACCAAGCACTTAACTCACTTCTGACATGATCTACCTGGAGACAGCATCAGATCCCACATGTTAAAGGCTCGATCCCATAAGACCGTCTCCCCTTCCTCATCAGATGCCAACTGCAAGTCTGAGTGCCTGTTACCTATGCTTCTGACCAACCAGCTGTGGATCAGTGTTCCCACAATACCCATCTTGGGTTGCATTAATTTGCTAGAGTAGCTCACAGAACTCAAATAGTGTACTCACTAGATCACCGGTTTATTATAAAAGGATGTAACTCATGAACAGCCAGATGGAAGAGGCACACAGAGCAAGGCCCAAGGGAAGGTTGGGGAGTTTTTCTATGTTCTCTCCCAGGGAGCCACTCTCCCCAGCTCTCTGCATGTTCATCTGCCCAGAAGCTCTGTGAACTCTGTCTTTTTGGATTGTTATGGAGGCTTCATTACATCAGCATGATTGGCTAAGTCATTGGCCATTGATGAACTCAACCTCCAGCCCCTCTCCCCTCCCCAGAGGTCAGGGGATGGGAACCGAAAATTCCAACCCTCTAATCACATGGTTGATTCTCCTGGCAACCAGCCCTCCATCCTCAGGCACTTTCCAAAAGTCACCTCTTTAATATAACAAAAGACACCTTTCTGTTCTCTTCACTTAGGAAATTCCAAGGGTTTTAAAAACTTTGTGCCAGGAAGGGGTAAGACCAAATATATATTTCTTGTTATAAATCACAGTATCACAGTTGGCTAAGGTTCTTCTGGAGTAAATCAGCCTCACTAGCTTAAGCAACAAAAGACAGCTTAGTGGAAGGATCCTGGGGTGTGTCATGGAATTCCAGGGTCAGAAGGAGTAAGAAGCAGGGAATTGTGGGGAACCACAGCAGCTGGAGCTTAGGGGCTTGCTCTTCAGACTACACATTAACAAGACTCCATCTTTATCTCTCACCTTCACTCTTTGCTGTGTGTGTCCATGTGCAGGCTTTCCCTCCTTCCCAGACAACATGACTGAAAATAGACTCAGCAGGCAGCTTCAAGTACATGTCACCGTTCAGCCATTTTGAAAGAGAAGGCATGTATGCGCTCTTTCTCTGTCTCTCTCTCTCTCCCTCTCCCTCTCCCTCTCTCTCTCTCTCTCTTCACCAAATTGCAAATCCTGGGAAGGAACTGACTGATCCACTTGGATCATGTGTTTACTCCTGGACCAGTCAGCTGTAGCCAGGGATGGTGCTATAAACACAAACGTAACCCACTCTAACCACCCCTGGTGTAACCTGCACATGAGGGGTGTGAACGTTCCCAGAGAGGGGCTGCCTAAACAGTCCTGTAGTAGTTTTCATCCAAATGAGCATATAAACAAGGACAAATGTAGCTTATAGGAAAGACCAAGCCCACAATGGGCTCCCAACAACGACAGCAGCATCAACCTATGATCAAACTACAAAAAGAATAAAGAAAAGATAGGCTGTAAAATATCAACAAATGTCAAGGAGAAAGTAGAACTAAGAATTCCAAGTTCATCATTCTGGAGAATCTCTTCCAATAGAAAGGATGGGATGGACAAGCCTAAGACGGCACTCATTGCCTTCTGTCTCACCGCAATAAATAAACAGAACACCCACAAAACTGTAAATGTTATATTTGGTGTTTATTCAAACCCCATGCTCTTCTACATCATTATGTGGCCTCATCATAAATCCAAGGTCAGTCTTAAGTTCAAAAGATCTGTTTTAGTTCATGAACTCACTTGATAGCACAGATGAGGGAGAAAATTATGGGTTATCTTGTCCATAAGCTCATTACAAGTTCCCGGTAATAAGACCTAACTGCCAAAGAGCATTGAACATACGCTTTAAAAAAGAGGAGGTTGTGTGTGTGTGTATGTGTGTGTGTGTGTGTATGAATAACATTTGGGAAGTATAGAAAAGCACAAAGAAGAAAGTAGAAGTTTAGCCATGATTTCCCAAGGCAGCGCCAACTTCTATGAATGTTTTGGTGGATCCCCTTCCAGCCATTTATGCTCATGTGCGTGAGGTCCTCTGTTTTCAGTACAGTGTTCTTTTCTCTACTGTGCAGTTGAAGCCAGTGCCACCCCACGTCTGGTCTGCAGTCTGGCAGCACCACCATGCCCCGGAATCTTGCCAGAGATCATCTCTCTTCTTGGCCCTACTCCAGACCTACAGAATTCAATCTCTCAGGCTGGGGACCAGGCATCTGTGTTCCCACAAGCCCTCTGGGTGACTCAGATGTACAGGAAAGCTTGAGAAATGCTGGTCTGTACCTTTGCTACTCAAAATGTGCTCTGTGGACCGTTCCTGGACTAGGACAGGAGTAATACAAAACTGGAGAGGGAGCACCTGGGAACGTTTATGTTAATTCGATATGGCTGTGACATCCAAGCATGAAAGTTTTATTTTATTTTATACAACCAGTCCACAGGACTCCTTAAAAAATGGAGAAACGGAAGTTCATGATTGGTGCCTGTAGGGAAAGGCAGGAATTGTCAATGAGGCTGTATTTTTTTATTTGAAAACAATATCCAAAATCACCAACAAAGAAGAACTGGTCTTTGGCAGCAGATAGTTTGAGAAGCACTGGTCTACTCCATCTCTGTGTGTTTGTTTGTTTGTTTCTTTCTTTCTTTCTTAACATTTATTTCTTTATTTTGAGAGAGAGAGAGAGAGTGAGCAGGGGAAGGCCAGAGAGAGAGGGAGAGAGAGAATCCAAAGCAAGCTCCACACTGTCAGCGCAGAGCCCAAAAAGCAGGGCTCGATCTCACCATGAGATCGTGACCTGAGCCTAAATCAAAAGTCAGACGCTTAACCAACTGAGCCACCCCGGCACCCCCATCTGTGTTTCTTTTTAGACAAAACTTTTGTTCCAAGGAGGACTCTGCCACAACTGGCAGCCAGTTGCAAGGGTGGCTTCTAAAATGAGTGCCTGCTCGTTTTGCTGGAAGTGGGAAAATTTGAACTTGGTGTGGAGGGCGAAGCAGGAGTAGACTTCGGCCTTTCATTAGGAACAAAGGAAGCCACTGTAGGATTTTAAAGCAGAGAAATGGCTTGATCAGACTTGTTCTTTGAAATGAGTGAGCAGGACTGGGCACCGGAAAGTGAGTTGAGGGGGTTGCCATTGCCTGGTCAAAAGTTGATGGCAGTTTAGGGTGGTGGTGGTGGGGACAAAGAAAAGTCAACAGATTCAAGAGATTTTGTTGAAAGTGAAACTTGAATACAGGTGTCAGGAGATCTGGGAGAGGATTAGCTCATTCCGTGGTTTGCCTTTGCTTCCTATATGCCTTAATACTGATGGTTTTTCAAGATAATCAGGTTTCTGTGCTATTTATTTAAATAAATGATAGGTAAGTGGTTGGATAGCTTCTATTTGCTTTTATCACACAGTCTGCTTGCTGTCAGTTCTGCACATTACTTTGACTTTACCTGAATACCAAGAGAACATGTTTCCAGTCTTAATTTACTATAGAAAGTCTGGTTATTGGCCCTTTTTAAACATCCTACACCTTACAACCTGGGAACACAATTTTAATTATATTTCCAAAACAACAAAAAACCAATCCGAATACTGAATAGACTTTTTCTTTTAAATGTTTATTTATTTTTACGAGAGAGCAAGAGACAGAGAGCTAGCAGGGGTAGGGCGTAGAGAGAGGGAGACACAGAATCTGAGGCAGGCTCCAGACTCTGAGCTGTCAGCACAGAGCCTGACATGGGCCTCAAACTCACGAACCGGGCAATCCTGACCTGAGGCGAAGTCAGGCGCTTCGCTGAGCCACCCAGGTGCCTCTGAATACTTTATTGAAAATGTTTGCCAGAAATATGCAGGTATAAAACCAATTAATTAAAATGTTAATATTGTTTATTACATATGATATGTGTGCTTACATACATGACTGCTAGTATCTGGTAATTAAATCCAGTTTGTATGTATTCAGTGAACAACTCAGTGCCTAGCATGGTTCATGCAGTGATTCCCGAACTCTAGACTTAGTTGACCAGTAATATTTCTTATAATATAGGGTTGCCTACTTTTTATCTTATCAAGTAAGAACCTAAAACCAAATAAAGAATTTTTATATCTACTTTATCATCATCAATTCAAAAACTTTAAAAACAATTAATATCAAAGTGTGGGAAGTAGTCAAGAAATGTTTCTCTATTTTCTCCATTACTTTTTTTAAAAAACAACTTTACTGGAGGCCTAATTTACACATAATAAAATGCACCCATCTTAAGTGAGAAAAAAAAAAGTAGGAAGGATAAAATCTTAGAACAGTTGTTAAAACCAACAGATTCAGTTTTTGAAGACTTCATGCATCTCCTTTAGTTTTCTGTTAGTGAAAATGACATCGGGGCTGGTCTACAGGTAGAATTTGGGATCCATGCACCATTCTAGGAGTGGCTGAGAAAGGATAAGTCTTCTCAAAACAGTGTAGGTAGAGACAGAAAAAAAATTTCCCCCTCTATCCTTCTAGAACCGTACCTCCTTCCCCTCAGTAAAAGATTAACCGGAGAAAAATAAAACCATTTTAATTATATAGCACACACAGGAACCCCACAAAGATATGAGGCTCAAAGGCAGCCAGATATTTGATGCTTATATACCCTTCTGAGTTAAGGAAAGGGCTAGGTGTCAGGGGCTGCAAAGGCAAGCCAGTGAAGGTAAGAGGAGGAAATGTTAGGTCAACAAAGGCTGCCTGGCGGGGAAGACCAGTTCTCTTTGTTGAAAAAATGATCTTTGGTCACAGCAGCCTTCCCGGCCTAGGCCCCTTTTCTAATGTAAATCTCCCTTACAAAAGGGTTACTCCTGCTCTTTTTTTTTTTTTTAATTGTTTTTAATGTTTATTTAAAAAATTTTTTTAACGTTTATTCATTATTGAGAGATAGAGAGAAACTGAGCATGAACAGGGGAGGGGCAGAGAGAGGGGAAGACACAGAATCTGAAGCAGGCTCCAGGCTCTGAGCTGTCAGCACAGAGCCCGACGCAGGGCTCAAACTCACCAACCGTGAGATCATGACCTGAGCCGAAGTCGGCCGCCCAACCGACTGAGCCACCCAGGCGCCCCTTTAATGTTTATTTTATTTTTGAGAGAGAGACAGACAGACAGAGGTAGAGGCAGAGGCAGAGGTAGACAGAGCATGAGCGGGGGAGGGGCAGAGGGGGAAGCCGACAAAATCTGAAGCAGGCCCCAGGCTCTGAGCTGTCAGACCCTTAACCGACTGAACCGCCCAGGCGACCCGAGGGTTACTCCTGCTCTTTTCAGAGCTTCTCCTGTGTTGCAGTTTCTCAAAAATAATCAGCTCAAAATAAGCATGCCAGCAAGGAATATTTGGGGTAGTATACTGTACTATTCTCCAACAGAGAAAATGCAGTGCTGGCCTTGAGGAGCCCTTCCTAGGGGCCCAGGAATGAAAGGTGAGGTCCCCAGCTAAGGCCTGATGATAGCTATGGGCTGGGGAGGGAATCACTCCTTCGTATGCATTTATTTATTTATTACCTCTTACCTGTCCACTTTTATCCTTTTTTAACCTGTTTAGCCTATCAGCTGATCACCGTGGTGATTGCAGCAGCAGGAGGTGGGCTTCTCCTTATTCTAGGCATTGCGCTGATTGTTACCTGCTGCCGGTGAGTGATGGGGGTTCACATTCTATTTCTCTTTGCCTCTGCTAAGCACAGGTCAGTTTTTACTCTTTTAAAGAATAGTTGGGGTGGTTCGCAGTATTAAATCATAATGTATGACTGAACCATTAAAAAAAGGAGAAAGGGAAATTCCTGATAGGTAGTGCCATTGAACAAAGAAAAGGATACCACATGGGACTTTATTTCCTTTACTAAAAGAGAATACCCAAAAGCACAAGCAACAAAAAAGTGATAGATTGGACTTCATCAAAAGTAAAAACTTCTGTGCTTCAAAGAACATTATCAAGAAAATGAAAACACAGGCCACTGAACAGGAGAAAGTGTGTGAAAGTCCTATGTCTAATAAGGGACTGTATCTAGAATATATTAAGAATTCTACAACTCAATAATAAAGATGCAACCTAATTTAAAAATGGGCAAAGAACTTGAATAGACATTTCGCCAAACGGGATAAACATATGGCCAGGAGGCACATGAAAGAATGCTCAGTATCATTAGCCATTAGGGAAATGCAAATGAAATTGCCATTAGATACCACTTCGCACCCACTAAAATGGCTATTTAAAAAAAAAAGAAAGAAAGAAAATAGCAAATGTTGGTGAGGATGTGGAGAGATTAGAATGCTCACACTCTGCTGGTGGAAACACAAAATGGTGCAGCGGCTTTGAAAAAGTCTGGCAGTTCCTGGGAAAGTGAAACATAGTGTTGCCATTTGACCCAGCACCTCTGCTCTGAGGTAGCTACGGAGAGAACTGAATATGTGTGTCTACACGTATCTACACAGAAACATGTACATGAGTGTTCATAGCAGCATTATTCATAGGAGCCAAAAGGTGAAAATAACCCCAATATCTACCAACTGATGAATAGATAGACAAGATGGGATATATCCACACAATGGAATATTATTCAACCATCAAAAGGAGCATAGTACTGACACAAGCTATAGAGTTTATGAACTTTGAAAATATTATACTAAGTGAAAGAAGTCAGTCACAAAAGACCACCTACTATATGATTCCATTTATATGAAATGTTCAAAATAGGCAAATCTAATAGAGGTCGAAAGTAGATTAATGGTTGTCTAGGGCTGGGGTGGAGGGGGAGTGGGGACTGGGGAGTAATGGCCAAGGAATAAGGGGTTTCTTTTTGGGGTGATGGAAGTGTAAAATTGATTGTGATGATGGTTGCACAAGTCTGAATATACTACAACCACTGGTGTGTACACTTTGGGCACATTTAGAAGCAAAGATGAAGAGGGTTACCTGAGACAATTTAGCAGTAAACAATTTGTAGCAGGCACATGGGGTGAGCAGGTGCTCAGCACGAGGCTTGGCTCTGGGCCTCCTGGAAGCCAGTGTGATTGAGTTTCTACTGGAAAAGGAAGAGAAAGGAAGGAGTTGGATTCTCAGTGATTATCTATTCAGATAAGGGAAAATTATGACCTCTGATTTAGATGATTATAAATGGCAGGAATTTCTCTGACGCAACAGATGGATGGCACTTCCCAAAATAGCAAGTTATCTTTTTGACCGTTGGCATGAATGACATTTTAAGATATCCTTCACCTCTAGGAAGGCTGCAGAGAGCAGTGTACCCTAACTGCCCATTCGGGAACATGGTCCTTTGCCTGTCATTTACAAAGTTACCACCAAATCATCAAAGACAAACTATGAGTGGAAATAAAATCCTGGGTATGAGACTAGAAGCTAGAGGGATTAAACCTCAAGGAGACGTAAGTCTCATATTTGCTAAGGGTGCACTACCAGGTAGTATAACCGCCTGGAGAAGGAGCCTGTGACCATGGGCTGCAAAGGGAAGGTGACTGTGAATTAGTAAGTCATTGTTTGAAACCGGATGCCCTGCCCTCCAGGGAGCAACACAGTGGCAGGTCTGTTCTTAACATGCAAGGAAAGACAACGCCTAAGCCACATGCTGGACATTTGGTTTTATGACCCTGAGTCATTTCATGCCTTCCCAGAAAGTTTATTTATAGGAAAGTGAGGTAAAAAGGAAGAAACTTAAGAATATCTTACCCAGGGCAAATGTAACTAAAAATGTCTGATCCTAGGCCCATTCGATAAGTGAATCACACATATTTCTTTTTTTTTTTTTTTTTAACGTTTATTTATTTATTTATTTATTTTTTATTTTTTATTTTTTTTTCAACGTTTATTTATTTTTGGGACAGAGAGAGACAGAGCATGAACGGGGGAGGGGCAGAGAGAGAGGGAGACACAGAATCGGAAACAGGCTCCAGGCTCTGAGCCATCAGCCCAGAGCCCGACGCGGGGCTCGAACTCACGGACCGCGAGATCGTGACCTGGCTGAAGTCGGACGCTTAACCGACTGCGCCACCCAGGCGCCCCTATTTATTTTGAGAGAAAGAGAGAAGGGGAGGGGCAGAGAGAGAGGGAGAGAAGATCCCAAGCAGGTTCTGTACTGTCAGCACAGAGCCTGATGCGGGGCTTGATCCCATGAACTGTGAGATCATGACCTAAGCCGAAACCAAGAGTCTGACACTTAAGCAACTGAGCCACCCAGGCACCCCGAATCACACATATTTCAACCATTTCTAGCTAGTGAACCCTCACCGGTAGGGAACTTATCCTGGGCTTTCCCTAACCTGCTGAAAGGAGAATATGTGTGGGAACTATAAACAGGTGGGCATTTTTGCAGGTGAAATATCCTGTTTTTATGGTCTGTGAAGTAGTCTCATGTGGTAAAAGGGCACTGGCTGGTGAAGCGGGAGGCCTGAACTCTAGTCCCACTTTGCTAGTAGCAAAATGTGACCTGGGGAACAAGTCTCATCTCTTTGCAAAGCCAGAACTGTCTCATCCCCAGAGCTCCTCTTTTTAGTAAATCTTGGTGTGATCTAGAAGCTTCCATGTACATTCTCGTGCTCAGGCAGGTTTGGAACCACTGGACTGAAGAATCCTAAAGGCCCTTTGGTGCCAGCATTCTGGGAATTTATGACCCTGATTTCCCTGGCTCCACCGTGAGGCAGCAACCTCTGTCCCCAGAAGAGACTGTCTGCCTCGCTGCAGCTGTGTTTGTCCTCTCTGTCCCTGGTAACCTGTCCTTTCGAGTTGGAAGACTTTTTTGTTTTGCATTTTTTTTTTTTGCATCTAATTGCATTTTCACTTGTTTTAGGCAAACACTAAAAATAATAATAATGCCATTTTTCAGTGGACATCTACAGAAGAATATAATGGTAGCTTTCAGTCTAATTTACCTTCTAAACTAATAGAACGTGCTTTCACAGATATCACTTCTTTACAGAACTTATTCATTTAAATTTCCAAATGTTTTTCATTCCACAGAAAGAGTAAAAATGACATAAGCAAACTCATCTTCAAAAGTGGGGATTTCCAAATGTCTCCCTATGCTGAGTACCCCAAGAACCCTCGCTCACAAGACTGGGGCCGAGAAGCTATTGAAATGCATGAGAATGGAAGTACCAAAAACCTCCTCCAGATGACGGATGTGTATTACTCGGTGCGTATCCCTTTGCCTGGTGCAGCTCAGGCTCCAGTTCCCTCTGACGATTCCCTCTGGACTGTGTTTGGTGGTAAAGACGCTACCAGTCAGTTGAGGGTTAAAGAGAATGGTGGCATGAGCCTCTTATTTACATAATTTAATATTCAGTTTACTTACGATCTATTTGCATGGTGTCTATTAGTTTTGACATCAAGATATAAAGGATATTTCCACAGAACACATTACTTTCATGGGGTCGTAGCAGTAACCCTTCTTGTTACGGAATTTGCTTTTAAGATAGAAGATTGGAAACTGAGAGAAAATTCAGTGACATTTAGCCTGTGGCCCTTGCACATCTTTACCTCCTGTGGTTTGGGTAGTTAAAACTGGGGGATTAGAAACAGGTATAAAGAGAACAATTCAATGTCATCCTCAACAAGCACTTCTCAGAGGTTTAGAAGAGTATTCACTCAGTAGGTCTTCAATAATTGACTGCACCCAGCCCTGGACTGCATCATTTGGAAAGATAGTAGACTACCTTGAACCCTTGCTCCTTCTGTCCCGCATTGAATTACCCCTGTCTTATTCCCATGTGCTGCCTGGTTCATTTCACCATCGCGCTGCCTCAGCCCTCCAGCAAACACAACCCTGAGCTGAAAAGTAAACAGACATAGGTGACCTCTCATCCCATGTAGACCCGTTTGAGGTAGCAATAAACATGAAACCTTGCCCTGTGGCAACTTAATAGCACTAGGCAATCCTGTGACCGAAGTCACAACACCTCTGGTTACTATGGGGACTAACCGTGAGGGTTCAGACTTTGGATGGGAGGGGTTCACGCTAAGGATGCTGTTAACAGTGGACCCTTTGAAGAACTTGAAACTGGAGGAAGAACAAGGGGAATAAGGGGAAAAATAAACACAGACACAAACAGCACTAGTTGAAATGTTCCCACTGATGTTTCTGCATAAGTGCTTTGCTTCCTTCTCAGGCTGGGAACTCCTTTTACTCGAATAACTGCAGCCATGTATCTGCAGATATCTGCTAACCAAGCAGGGGGCTCACCCAAGTGTGCCCGCACACTTGCACATTTGACTAGGGACTCTTCACCCCAGCGTGGTGAGATCACATAGGGACAAACAGACCCGTGGTGTCGTACGACCAGCTCCTCTTCGTTTCCATGGAGTTAGCTAAAGAGTTGCCTTAAATAGATATCATCAGGAACTTAGACCAGCCCCATCTGCACATCGGAAATAGGCTGAGCAGTCTGTAGAAGCAGGGCCTACGCTTATGGCGTGAAGCAGCTTGTCACCTGAGAAGGCTGTCCCTCACAGTGGTCTCAGGTGTACTTTGGGCACCCCTAGGATTCACGTTCATTATATGCCGTATCCAGTGTTTTCTTTCTGCCAGGCAAGCATTTTCTCCTGGTGGTCCTCAGTGGGGCCTCCTCAAAGTAGCCATGTCATTCCTTGGGGGCTTCTTTTGCACATCAGCTAGGTAGTCATGATGCTAGGATCTGGTCAGAGACACCTGAGAATCACTGTTGGCCTCCCGCTCTGAGGTCCTCACTCCACCTTTGACAGCAGGTCCTATGACCTCGCAAAAGTCAACTCCCCATTCATGGCAGAGACCGTAGTGTTCTGCTAAATGCCAGGGAGGATTTAAAGCCATTGTGGGCCACAGAGACAGACACACCTGGTAATAATCAGGTAATAATCTTGATAATTAGCCCAGGTCTTTTCCAGTGTTGGTCTAAAATCGCTGGGCTCCCCTTGATAGTTTTTTTAATCTCCTTTTAAAATATAGGCAGGGGCACCTGGGTGGCACAGTCAGCTAAGTGTCCAACTCTTGATCTCAGCTCAGGTCTTTTTTTTTTTTTTTTTCAACGTTTATTTTTGGGACATAGAGAGACAGAGAGACAGAGCATGAACGGGGGAGGGGCAGAGAGAGAGGGAGACACAGAATCGGAAACAGGCTCCAGGCTCCGAGCCATCAGCCCAGAGCCTGACGCGGGGCTCGAACTCACGGACCGCGAGATCGTGACCTGGCTGAAGTCGGACGCTTAACCGACTGCGCCACCCAGGTGCCCCTTAATCTCCTTTTAAAATATAGGCAGGGGCACCTGGGTGGTACAGTCAGCTAAGTGTCCAACTCTTGATCTCAGCTCAGGTCTTTTTTTTTTTTTTTTCAACGTTTATTTTTGGGACATAGAGAGACAGAGAGACAGAGCATGAACGGGGGAGGGGCAGAGAGAGAGGGAGACACAGAATCGGAAACAGGCTCCAGGCTCTGAGCCATCAGCCCAGAGCCTGACGCAGGGCTGGAACTCCCGGACCGCGAGATCGTGACCTGGCTGAAGTCGGACGCTTAACCGACTGCGCCACCCAGGCGCCCCTCAGCTCAGGTCTTGATCTCAGGGTCATGAGTTCAAGCCTGCACTGAGTTCCATGCTGGGCATGAAACCTACTAAGAAAAAGGAGAGGAGAGGAGGGAAGGGGAGGGGAGAGGAGGGGAGGGGAGGGGAAGGGAAAGAAGGAAGAAAAGAAAGAAAGAAAAAGAAAGAAAGAAAGAAAGAAAGAAAGAAAGAAAGAAAGAAAGAAAAGGAAGAAAAGAAAGGAAAGGGAGGGAGGGAGGAAGAAAGAAAGAGGGAGGAAGGAAAGAGGGAGGGAGGAAGGAAGGAAGGAGAGAAAGAAAAGAAAGCAAGAAAGAAAAGAGAGAAAAAATGAAATATAGGCAAAAGTATCCCAGGGTTCATGAAAAGAGGGCCTGGAAGGTCCTGACTTCTGGGTCGGGCCCTGCTGCTGTGTTTAGCTGCCTCCATCGTAGGTTTGTTAAAACATAGCATTATTCTTAAAAAAAACAAAACCACACACACATTAAATTAGATCCATGAATAATAAATTGACTTTTCTCCTTTTCTTTCTGACCACCAGCCCACAGGTGTAAGGAATCCTGAACTTGAACGAAATGGACTCTACCCGGCCTACACTGGACTGCCGGGGTCACGGCACTCGTGCATCTTCCCTGGACAGTATAACCCATCTTTCATCAGTGATGAGAGCAGGAGAAGAGACTATTTCTAAGTGCGGAAGAGAGAGGGAGGGCCCACTGCTCTGAGCAACTTGCGGGATCTCGGCTGCTCAGAGTACTGTACCAGGGGGGCCCGCGAATACTGGCTGCTCCCAGGACTCGCGGAGCCACATGTGAATGGCAAGCAGGAAGCGGGACAGGCGTGAGGGGCGTAACCACAGTGGAAGGAGACAGATGGATGCGGGGACGTGGAACTGAGGGCTGCTTGTTAGGCACCTTCACTGTTACTGTGAACGTGAACGTGGGCCGGTACCAGGAGTCTCTGAGTTCAGCAGCCGCCACCGGCCGAGGGCTGACTGTTAGCCAGGCACATGGTCAGGCACCTTCACCAGGACCTAGTCTTTCCTCAGTTTGCACTTTAGTAAATTGGATAGGGAGGTCTCCTTTCGGATTTGTTTCAAGACTGTTCCAGAAAGAAGGCCTCTCTTCCTCAGACACTTCCATAGGCCTCAGTTGGGTGGTGGTTAATTTACGGCAGAGCACTGGCTCTTTTGTTGTGTTCCTGCCCAGTATCTACATGCTCAACAACAGATGACGATGATAAACATACCGCTAAGGTTTGGAGATGCTGTAGGGGAACATACAGTATTTTCGTGGGCTTCTAGGTCTCCTGCAGTTTCCAAGCCCACCCTCAAAATGAGGAATTGAAATTTATGAGGCACAGCACACACTCCACTTTGTTTTTCAATCAAGGTGACACGTTTATTTAGGAGTATTTTTTCCCTCTGCAGTTACATTCCACTTTTTCAAATAAGTCTGGACCCGGGCAAAACAAGCTCCACGTGGTTTTCAGTAGAGGTGCCCCCTGCCTGTGGTGAGGCCCAGCAGGCAGCAGTGGGCACAGGCGCTGGGCGAGGGCCCTGGTGGGGGACTCTCAGAGCTGGAGGCGGTGGGGTGCTTCTCGTCCCTGAGCGCCTCGCCCCCCACCTTTGAGGCCCAAGTACTATGCGTATGCAGTAGAAATGGAGAGCAGAATGCAGATTGGGTCTGAGGGGCATTCCACCACTAATGGAAAAGCAGCCTGATGGAGTCTCCGCGGCTGAATGTGGTGAAAGGAGCAGGCTGATGGGGCACGTTCAGTTTCCTGAAACCCAGTGCTTTGGGAAGCCATGTGGGTTCCTGAGGAAGCCTAGGGAGCTGGGATAGAGCCACACGTCCCGTCTGTGAGTCTGCTTCCTTACTAGTGCAGCCTTCTTTGATTGTATCCCAGATCTTGTCCACTGACTCAGTGCGAACTTTCAACCAACTGCTCAAAGCTGTTTATTCACTGAATAACTTATTTTCACTCATGCAGTAATTTGTACCTCTTTATACTACTGCATGGTTCCCTCCAGAAACATCATTTAAGTCAGCATTGGAGAGCTAAAGACTTGTGGCCAGTTAAGGAGTTGAGAGTTTGCCTTTGGGAAGGAAATTCCACCTGTCTTGTTTATTATGCCTGCGAGATGGGTCCTGGGAGGAGGGGGCATACCCCGTACTCAGCGTCTTTAACTGCTGCTTGGGGAACTGCAATTGTTCTCATCATCTGCTTTTGAAACATCCTGTTTTGGGATGAGAACACAGTGGCAAAAGAATTGTTCCCATCCTGAAGCTTGGAGCTCCGTGGCACCTGCATTTATGGAAGCGGTGTAGCCTTCGGGGACAGTTCAGTCTTGGGTGTGGTTGTTTTCTCAGAGTTCTCTTTTTAGAATGCATCGCATCCTTATTCTTACGTAATCCTCATCCTACCAGTCTTAAGTGTCAACTCCTGTGTCCCGGGGTCTCCACGAGCCAGGAACACAAATCAGGTGTGATGCTTCTTAGTCGTTAAATTGCACTCATCTCCCGAGATATGCAAAGAATTCTGTTTTTGTCAGTGGATGCCGACTTAAAATTTCAGAGCCATCACCTTTCAGAATCCTTGGGTCTTGGATCTCTCTGGGGAAGCAAACAGCCCTTTGTGCCTCCTGGCCTTGCATCTAACTGGAGAGCTCTGAGCCCCTGCACTCCAGCTCACCGTAGCCGACAGGCTTGGCTGTCTCGCGAGTAGCCTAGCTTCCTGGCTCTTGATATTGATCCTTGCTCCTCCCAGGGACCCAGAGCCATGGCGGGGAGCTATTCCCAGGCTTACTCAGCTAAGGGTGTTGGATGACATCACAGCTGACAAATCATCTCCTGTGTCAGGACTAGAAGCTAGAAGTTACATAAAATGAAGTGTTCTGTCTCAAAAGCATTCTTGGGAAGAATCCCAAAGTCCAGAAAACAGTGTCCTGTGAGTTCCAAGAATGCTTTCCTGTGAGTACGTTTTGTGCACATGAAATGGATTAAGAATATTGTTTTTCATTTACTGTGAAAAAAGGAGGACCCGTACAATGTTAAGTTCATATGTATCTCATTTCTAGGAGGCTGTGGGGTTGGAGAAAGTGTATCTCAAAAGCGTGAGGGTCTAAGAAGGTATGCAAACAGCATGATTGTTATCCGGTGCCAGCTGCCACCCTGAGTGAGGAAGGGAGAGGCTGGCTTTGCCCCGGCCTGGGGTTAATACCTCCTAAAGGACCCTGCCTGGGCCTAGGGCAAACAACCAATAGGACAGCAGCAGCTGCTGGATTGAAGGGACAGGGCTGGGGGCACCCCTGGCAAGCAGAAGCTCTCAGCTCCGGTATAGGTGCTCGGTATCAGCCCCTGTACCTGGAATGTGTGATCTGTGCTCATAGAAATACCATGGTCCTGCCTCCCTGGGGCCCCACAGCTAGGGGAAGGTGGAAGGGAAAAGTGACACTTAACTGCTCTTGAGAGGCTTAAACTTCTGCAGGGAGAGCTGACTGAATAGAAACCATGCGTCCTGTAGCAAGCGAAAGCACTTTGCTGGGACTCTCAGAGCAGGATGGGACTCACCTGCCAGCCACCTGGCAACTGTGGGTTTTCTTTAAACTCCAGGGGCTCTTATTTCTCCTGTCTTTTCCTCTCTGCCCCATGAGTCAGCCCAGGACACTGGAGACAACTTACGAAGTCTACCTGTCACAGCCAGAATCTCTGGTGGTTCCCACTATGGCCAGGCTCTGTGCAACGTCCCTGGCCTCACTCACCACACCCTTGTGAAGTATGCATGAGAGTGTCCGTTTCTTGTACGTGTGAACTTCCAGAGAGGAAAAATATCTTGCCTTGGAGAGCCAGGATTCAAACCCTTCTCCCTGCCTTGCCATCATGGTGAATGCCTCGCCGTCTAAGTGTACCTTAAATGTCAAAGAGGGCTTGAGAGACTGGGCTTAAAATATACTTAAGAAAAAATAAATAACCTTAATATTATTAAGCATTAACTAAACTAATGAGATGAAATGCAAAAAAAAAAAAGTTGAATCCTTTTGGAAAAAGTCCTTTCGGGTTTGTTATTGCATATATTTCTTGGACACTTGAGGTCATCATTAATAGCGACTGGCTTGTGCTTAGCAAGAAGCATACTGGTGCGTGGCTTTGAGTGTAGGAAGGGTAAGGCGATGACCCAGGTTTCTGACAAACACAGCCAGACTTAGATGTCCATCTCAGGGCTGTTTGGCCTTGTTCCCATGGTAAGGCCATGGCTCCCACATACTGGAAGCACATTTTTGTGAACGTTATCAGAAATTGGGAACATATTCAGTTGAATGTCTTAAATGCTGACAAATCTTCCTTCTTTGACGAAATTTTATTTTCAGAAGCAGCTAAGTCATTTAGAGCCAAAATTGTTGAATGGGTTGTGTAATCAAGCTGGGTGATAGCATTTGAAATTATAAACAAAGATGTGAGTATTAAGCTCTTCAAGAGGTAATTCTTAAGAAGTTGGCCCAAACAGAAGGGCAGCATCTTTGCAAGACAAGGCAGGATGGCTGCCAGAGAAAATGTTTTTGAAGGACGATATTTTTCAGATGTCAAAGTTCCCAGAGCAGGCACATTAGGGTCATCCCTCACACGTGGCTTTGTGGGGCCTCCATGAAGCCATCTTGCCCACTGGTGAAGTGCCCAGGTGCGCGGTAACTCTGGGAACTTTGCCTGAAGAAGCCAAAGCTGAGCATTCTAGTTGCTCCTGGCTTAGGTCAGCCCAGTGTACCCCAAAGTAGGGTTGAGACCCATAGTTCTAAGATACTTACACTGATTTCAAAGCAAGAGTACTTCTTTGGAGACAGAAAGAATACAAAGTTCAGTATTTCCTATCTTTAAAACTGCCCTTAATATCAAAGATATTTTTCTATGTGAAGACTTGTGTGGAGTTAAAAGGGACCTGTCCTTTCCTCCTTCTTGACAAAGCATCATTCTGAGGCTCTCATGTGCCTTTTTGGAAGAGAGATATGGTTTTGTAGAATTGTCTTTTGAGTATGTGTTCTGTTTTTCTTTCTTTTTTTTTTTTTTTTTCTTAACTCCCCAGAGAAGGAAACTGGTTAAAATACTAGAAACATCAAAGTATTAAATGTCAGTGAATTTGTTGTGCTAAAATATCTTTTCAATAGTGTTATAATCCATCCTAGTTGGTGTCAACTGCTCACAGAAAAGCCTGTGAAACCAAAGGGGACAATTAAGGTTTACAAAGAGACAGGTCTTAGACCAGCTTTGTCCCCTCTGCATTTTTTAAGAGGCTTTCAAAGGATCTGCATATTAGATTCTGGTTTTATATGTATTTTTGGACATGCACTGCAGGTGCAGAGTTCTTGTGTAGGAAGGATGGGACTGGACAGAAGTGGGATGGAACCAGGTCTGCCTGGGAAACTAACACAGATTTCTGTATTACCTTGGCCTGTTTCTTTAAAAAAAAATGTCTTTCATCCTGGGTTGCTGTGAGTTTTGTTACTGTTTGTGTCGCTGGATTTATGGTTAAATGAAGCGTGTAGCTGGGATATGAACTTCTTGAGTTTTCACATTGTCCCGAGTTTCTTTTTGCAAACCTTTAAACCTTAGCCCCTGGTTGATTGTGTTAAAACCATTATGAGAATGTTATTTAAAGTTGTATTATAATTGCAACCTCCACTAATTATTCAGTACTGTAGCAGCAAAGTATTATTTGTAAGAATTTGGTTATTTTTATACTTATACCTACTTTAAGTCTGGCGTTCTAGTCAGTAAATGATGCAATAAAATGAATATCATTTTCCTTGTGTGTTTTTCTCATACTAACAAGCTAATTAGACCAGAGTACAGCAAGTTACCCTTCACAAGTTAACAGTGGGACTGTGCGGTGAACTCTTGCATGGCAAATCTAGGGATTGAGTCATTTCTGTATCCTCAGTGCCCAGCACAGTGAGGAAAGACACTTTTGATGATGGGTGGATGGACAGTCACACTGACCTAAATGATAAAAAGCCTAATTCAGGTATAACACCTGCTTTTGTTTACCTTACTTTTCTTTCTGTGGATTGGAGAGTTTAGGTAACCAATTCAGATGTTAAACATTTCCTCCTGAATGGCCCCCTCCACCACCCCAGGCCAACTCTTCCCATCTTGGAGGGGGAAGGGCTATAAGCATATCTATGCTCTGTGGCAGGGAGAATTCGTGGAACTTGAAGAGATGGGCCATGAGCCTGAGCCTTACCCTTACGCTGGCCAGTGAATGTGGCTGCCTGGCTACATGTATGTTCATTAATTATTTGCTTCCTTCAGTGCCTTTCATGACAGGGATGGATGAACCTCTTGCATGATTTATGACAGAAACGGGCACTAGGAGAGGCTAATAATGGCAGCTTGGTGCATGATGGTGAACTTCGGGCAGACTAGATCAGGGTTGCAGTCCCTCAAACATCTCAGAATGGAGATGACCAGCAGCACTCTCCTGTCCTGACCTGGCTCCCCCCAACTCCGCTTTCCCAGGCCACCCCAACCGAGATCTTCACAGGAGCCCAGGACTGACCCCTCTCTTTTTCCTACCCAGCTCAGCCAGATGTGATAAACATCACGGTGTTTTCAGACCCACTCACCTCTGGTATCTGTTTGGGACCTAAAATGGGTCCAACACTGTCCACTGACAAGCTGGCCGGAGTGCTTGCCCTTCTTGTGCATCTGACCCGGGAATGTTGCGCCTCCACCTCAGGCATCGATTCGCCAGTAAGTAAAGACCTAAAAAATATCTGTAAAAGGACTTCACCAATGTACACGGAGTTGTTCCAGTTGCTTGGGAAGTGACGAAAGGTAAGGGGCATAATCTATAGATTAGATAGGCCAGAGTCCTTCTGTACGGGGTACTAGATGGCCAAGATATCTCTGACATCCCCAGAACTGGGTTGTGGCATCAATGCAACCATCTCACGCAGCAAGCATGAACTCCAGAAAGAAGAGAGATGCCAGGAATAAAGACACTTGTTGATTTTTATTGCCCTCATAAAAACTTAAAGTACCATCAGAAGGCCTGGGCTCTGACCACTGGTAAAGACATTCTCTAAATGTCATGGCTGTTTGTCCCAGATCATGATGTCAGACCGAAGTTGATTCATTAGTAACTGGTCCTAAAGACCTTGGACTTGCTGTCAAAGTATTGACAATTCCCTTCCCCGTCCCTCCAACTGCTCCCCATATCATGAAGGGATTAATGAGTGCAAAATTGTAAACTCTAGGGGTGGGAATGGAGCCTGTCCTAATGAATATTATATGTTCAGTGCCTGACGCCTAACAGGCATTTGCTAAAACACAATGAGTGAATAAGTGGGAAGTTGAAACATTACAACAGGAGATCTACACTGAGGTTGGAGGTCCTGGAGACTTAGTCGCTCCAGTAGCTGCAGGCTGGAGGCTCCATGATAGCAAGTATGCACACGGCTATGACACACACTGAACAGGAACACTTAGCAAAGATCTCTTGTAGCAAAGCCCAAGGAGGGCTTTAAAGATGCACCAGGAAGCCCTTTGTGGAACAATGGTACGATGAAATACTACTCAGCAAAGAAAAGGAACCAACTATCGCAGCAGGCAGCACCCCTTGCGAGAGTCTCACAACCATTGTGCTAAGTGAAAAGAGCTAGACATAAAAGCCTTCATACTGTATAATTCCATCTATATTACATTCCGGAAAAGACAAAACTGTGGGGACAGGAAAACAGATGAGTGGTTGCTTGGAGGTAGGGAGGGGCATTTCTGCTGTTCTCTAAACATTTCCAGCTTTCCTCCTTCCAGGCACATGGTAGGATGCACTTCCCGCCTCTTTTCAAATAGGGCCATGTGACTTGGTTTGACCAAAGAAATGTGAGTGGAAGTGAAATGTAACACTTCTGGGAAGACCCTTTAAGAGCCAGTGTGTAAGGTTCACTCCTCTTGTCTCAGCAGTCATGGAAATACATGTTGAAGTGCAGCCACTACTGTTGGCCTGGGACCCTGGCTCATCGGGCCTATAGATATCCCTTTGCTTTGTTCTGTACTGAGATTTAGGAGTCATTTACTGCAGCATTACCTGGTCCGTCCTGACCAGCACAGCGCTCTAAAATTAACACTAGCGACTGATGTTTACATGAATTGCTTGGTCACTAGTTCGATGCCATGGAACATTTATGATTATCATTGAAATTGTCCAACTAAGTGATTTTAGGTTTGTGTGATTGTTTTTTTGTCTTGTTTTTTAGCAGGTCACATTAGAGACCTTCAATAGTGGCTAATATTTTTTAAGCCCGATGCTTGAAACTTTGGGATATGGATGAGCTTTTGAACCAGAATGACCTAGGTTTGAAACAGTTTATTAGCTGTGAGATCTTGATGAATTTTTTGACTATTTGGACCATTACTTTCCTCCTCTATGATATTAGAAATAATGATATCCTAATTCAGAGGTATGTTGAGAGATTAAATGATAGGATGTCTCTAAAGTGTATCTGAATGGGGTGCCTGGGTGGCTCAGTTGGTTGAACCTCTGACTTCAGCTCAGGTCATGATCTCACAGTTCATGAGTTCAAGCCCCATATTGGGCTCTCAGCTGTCAGTGTGGAACCCACTTCAGATCCTCTGTCCCTCCCCCACTCTCTCTTCTTCCCCTGCTTCAAAAATAAAAACATTTCAAAAAGTTGCCAGAAAAATAATAAAGTGTATCTGAACAATAGGATGCATCGTTTACCTCTGGGCCTGGGACAAAGCTGGCATTGAGTAGATGTGTTTCACAGGCTCCACGGTAGGTGTGCTTGAAGCAGCTGTCTTGTTCAGATAAAGCTAGAATATTAGTTCCTCTGCCTTTTCCTCCTGCTTACCTCACAGCTGCCAAATCCCATTATCAGGCATTATCACTATGATGTCAATAAGACAAAAGTTGTTTTGCACAATACAGTACGTTATTCTCCACGGGGAACTTGATCTATATTTAGCCCAGAGATGACTCGAGAAATTGAGGAACAAAGTCCATCTTAATTGTCACTCCACACCCAGCATCCCAACCATAGATTCTCAGCTTCCTTACTTCCTTATTGGTTGATTCATTTTTCACATTGAAACTCATTCCTTTCTAAAGACCAAGGGATTGGAATATAGCCATCCAAACCTGGGAAAGCAAGAATGGGGTCATCTTTGCTCACAGAATCTTTGAATATGAGACCCGGAGAGCATTTCGGTGAGGTCTAGGCCAGTGGTGTACAAAACCTGCCCTTGGAGAGGAGCTGGGCCAGGAAGAAGTCATCACTGGGCTGAGGCCAATGCATGAAATAAGTAGTGAGTTTTTCAAAAAGCTAAATTTGTTCAATTTAAACGTGGTATCTTTGGGGCATCAGGGTGGTTCATTTGGATAAGCGTCCAACTCTTGATTTCAGCTCAGATTGTGATCTCACAGTCTTGAGATCAAGCCCTGCGTCAGGCTCTGCACTGAGTGTGGAGCGTGCTTGGGATCCTCTCTCTCCCTCTCTCTCTCTCTGCCCTTCTCCTGTGTGTGCATGCACATGCGCACTCTCTCTGAAAATAAACATTAAAAAATTTTTTTAAATAATGAATATATTTTTAGGAGATAATATCCTTTCTACTTTTTTAGTTATAAAATGACCTTTATTTTATGAAACAATGGTGATAGCAAGTGATAGTTCATTTTTTCTTTCTTTCTTTCTTTCTTTCTTTCTTTCTTTCTTTCTTTCTTTCTTTTTTCTTTCCATTTTTGTGCCCACACTTAGTTAGCAAGCACCTCTGTATCCATTTCCTCCATATCACTAGTTTGGGACATAGCACTAGTTTTGTTTTGTTTTGTTTTGTTTTTTTACATGTTTGAATCTGAGAACCACTGACATGTTCCAGCTAGGCCATTTTATGAAAGAAGAAATGAAAGCCCTATGAGCCTGAGTTACTTTTCCCAAGGTTTCCTATTGTCCCTGGTTGTTGTCCAAGAAAGAAGCATCATCACACAGTGCTTAAAAGAGTACAGGCTTCAGAGACAGATCTGGATACAAATCCTGGGCCCCGATGAGCCGCTCACTAGGATAGGGTCTTGACAAAGCTGTGGCATTCCTCACATCTTAGTCGTCATTGGGTATTTTTTCCATTTTTAAAACTAGGTTAGTGTCAAGTATAAAAACGAAGTCCTTTTCAAAAGGATAGAATCAAGCTGGTCTCAGACTTCACAGCAACACACAAAGCTTGAGGACAATGAAGCAATATCTACAAAGTTATTTATTTCATCATGAAAGCAATAGGGAGGGGTTGTATAAAAGAAAATATTTCAGGGAACCCAGCACCCAAAAAATTATTCCATGGTGAAGTCCAGCCAACCAGGAGAAAAATCAAAATCCTGAATTTAGGAATGGAGAAGCCATGAGGGTAAGTATTTAAACTGTTTAACTATAGACCTAAGAGTGAAGAAAAATAATTAAAATTTAGGAGTAGAATATAAAGCTTACAAAACCCCGGCAAAGTAAAAATACAATGTAAGTAACAAAAACACGAAGTATACAAGAATGAGATGCTCTTTCCCTTACTTTTCAGAGCAGGTGGATCAATCCATACTGTCTGAAGTTAAATAATAAGTTTTTAAAAACTATGTCTTATGGGTTTTCACAGTACAGGCATATCTCATTTTATTGCACTTTGCTTTATGGTGCATTGCAGACATTACATTTGTTACAAATTGAAGGTTTGTGACAGTCCTGTATTGAGCAAGTCTACAGGCCCCATTTTTCCAATAGCATTTGCTCGTTTCATGTCTCCCTCACATTTTGGTAATTCTCGCAATATCTCAAACTTGTTCATTATTATGTGGGTTATGGTGATCTGTGATCAGTGACCTTTGATGTTACTATTGTAATTGGGGGCACCATGAACTGAGCCCATATAAGACAGCCGATTTGATAGAAAAATGTGTGTATTCTGACTGCTCCACCAACCAGCCATTCCCCCAACTCTCTCCCTCTCCTTGGGCCACCTGATTCCCTGAGACACAGCAGTATTGAAATCAGGCCAGTCAATAATCCTACAGTGGCCTGTAAGTGTTCAAGTGAAAGGAAGAGTCACGTGTCTATCACTAAAGCAAAAGCTAAAAATGATTTAGCTTAGTGAGGAAGACCCGTCGAAAGCTGATACACGCCAAAAGCTACGCCTCTTGCACCAGACAGTTAGCCAAGTTGTGAAGGAAAGTTCTTGAAGAAAAGAAAAAGTACTACTCTAGTAAACACACAAATGATGACAAAGCCTTATTGCTGATAGGGAGGAAGTGTTAGTGATCTGGATAGAAGGTCAAACCAGACACAACATTTCCTTAAGCCAAAGCCTAATCCAGAGCAAGACTCTAACTCTCTTCAATTCTGTGAAGGCGGAGGAGGTGAGGAAGCTGCAGGGAAAAAGTTGGAAGCTAGCAGAGGGTGGTTCATGAGGCTTAAGGAGAGAAGCCATCTTCATAACAGAAAAGTGCAAGGCAAAGCAACAGGTGCTGATGCAGAAGCTGCAGCAAGTTATCCAGAAGATCTAGTTCAGGTAATTAATGGACGTGGCTACACCAAACAGATTTTCACTGTGATCAGAACAGCCTTCTATTGAAAGAAGATGCCATTTAGGACTTTCATAGCCTGAGAGAAGTCAATGCCTGGCTTCAAAGTTTCAAAGGGCAGGCTGATTCTCTTATTAGGGGCTAATGCAGCTGGTGACCTAAAGCTGAAGCCAGTGCTCATTTGCCATTCCCGAAATCCTAGGGCCCTTAGGAATTGTACTAAATCTATTCTGTCTGTTTCTATAAATGGAACAACAAAGTGTGGATGACTGCACATCTGTTTACAATGTGGGTCAGTGCATATTTTAAGCATACCATTGAGATCTACCGCTCAGAAAAAAAAAGATTCCTTTCAAAATATGACTGCTCATTGTCCATGCACAGTGTCACCCGAGAACTCTGAAGGAGGTCTCCAATGAGATTTGTGGTTTTTTTTTTTTTCTTGTCTGCTAACACAACCTCCATTCTGAACCCGTAGATCAAGGAGTAATTTCCGTTTCCAAGTGTTATTATTTATTATAGCTGCCAGAGGTATATCAACCACCACCCTGATCAGTCAGCAGCCATCAACATCAAGGCAAGACCCTCTGCTCGCAGAAAGATTATGCCTCGCTGAAAGCTCAGGTGATGGCCGGTATTTGTTAACCATACAGTATTTTTAAATTAAGGTATGTGCATTTTTTAGATATAATGCTGTTGCTCACTTTACAGATTACAGTATAGTGTAAGCGTAACTTTATGTGAGCTGGGAAGCCAAAATACCCATTTGAATCGCTTGATTGTGATACTGGCTTTATCACAGTGGTCGGGAACTGAACCTGCAATACCTTCAAGGTGTGCCTGACTTTTCATCTTTATCTCGAAGGAGTGTTTTGGGAAATAGTATCTCTTGTAGTAAAGAAACATTTTTTAAGTTTAGAAATTATTTCATTTTCGCCTCAGTTGATTTTTTGTCTGTTAATTCAAATCAAAAACTAAATGTCTCGTTCCATTTGAAAAAAGGAATCTATATTATGAGCCCATGCTTATAAAATTATACCTACCCATCTATGTACTTCCACCCATTCTCTCTCTCCAGTCTACATGCATGGACAGGGGTATCTCACGTGGCATCCACAAAATGTTAACGCTGGTCATCAGACTCTGGGTGGCTTTTCCCTTCGTCCTCATGCTTTGCTATGTTGCTTGAATTTATTTTAACAAGGATGAGGCATTTTCATAAAAAAATTATTAATTTAAAAAATAAGATGAGGACAGGGGCACCTGGTGGCTAAGTCGATTAAGTGTCCGACTCTTAATTTTGGCCCAGGTCATGATCTCACAGTTCATGAGTTCAATCCCTGCGTCAGGCTCTGTGCTGACAGGGCAGAGCCTGCTTGGAATTCTCTCTCTCCCTCTCTCTCTCTTCCCCCCGCACTGGCATGCACGCGTGCTCTCTCTCTCTCTCACAAATAAAATAAATAAACTTAAAAAAAATAAGATGAAGACAATATATAATTTACAGAATTGTTGAAAGAATATATGTACATATACCATATATAGTGATGTGTGCGCTTGTATGTACACATATACATACACACACAAACACAGACACAAACCTATATGGCCTAGCACACGTCCTGGCATGTTGTAGGTACTCAATGCCAGGTGCTGTTATTATTGCTTTCTTGGAGAGAAGAAGAGACTTACATCCTGACTATAATAATCTCCTGTATTAGCTGGGATTCTTAGTTGCAGAGGTGGGCATCCATTCTGTTTGGCTTTTTAAAGGACAGCAGGTGGCTCACAGAACTTCAGGAGGAACTCAGAAGATCTGCAGACAGGAACGATGGCCATGTCACCCTGCAGGAGCGCTCCAGTAAGGACAAGCCCACTGCCAACGCTGCTCTGCACAGACCCCACACCTCTGACCATGGAACTGAGGCAGGATGCTGGCGCCTCAGTTTCTGCTGACTCCAAAAGCCAGAAAGTGGACTCATCTGGTGCTACTTCCTTTCGTTTCTCTCTTCCAAATACAAGTCCTGTGCAGATGCCTCTGGTTTACGGCAAAAAGTCGGAGGCCTGCATCCTAGAGATAGGAGAAGCTGCAAAAGCAAGGTGTTGGCTTCTTTCTTGGAAACACAGGACTCGTGATGGAGGAGACCCTCACATACACGAAGGTGATCAGAGATAGACAGCCTGAATCAGGGCCATCACTATAGGCAATGCCTCCTAAGTTTCTCTTACAAAGCTTGGCAATCCGAAGACCACAAGGATCCCAAGAGTACTTGAATATTTTGGTAAATTGGTACTTATCCAAGGGTTCTGCTAATTCATTGAAATATATTTACATAAAATTCTAAAATCTCAGAGAAGGGACTCCTTATCTGATGTAAACAGTGGTACAGAGGCCCCTCGATTCTTAGCTGAAAGAGGGACAGAGTTATAAAAAAATGTAAACTTTGCATAAAGAAAAATATTAAAAGCAAGTGATAAACTAAGGATTTACAGCAGATATGATGGAAGGAAGGTTAATGTATCTTGATGCTCCAAACCTCCTACAAATTACTTAACAAAAAAAATGGGCACCTGGCTGGCTCAGTCGATTGGGCATGTGACTCTTGATCTTGGGGGCATGAGTCCAAGCCCCACGTTAGTTGTAGACCTTACAAAAAACAAAAAAACCCACTAAGAACCCAACAGGTACATGGACAAAGGACATGCACAGATGATTCACAAGAAAGTGCAAGAAGACACATGGTATAAAAAATATTAATTCTCACATACTGCTGAAGGTGAAAGGAGGCTGGCACTGTCTGGGGACCAATCATCTTGCATTGGTTTTTATTTCATCCTCACAACCATGAGCATGTTAAATATCATACCTTGCATGTTATAAGCAAGGAAACTTAACGTTCAGAAGGGTTGGGTATCTTGTTGACCAATATCACTTGGCAAAGCTGGAAATGAACTCATACGTCTCTCAGGCTCCAAAGACCAAGGTGTTTTCATTCATCAAGCTATGGCTCCAGTGACTGGTATGATTCAAATCAAACTCTTTTCACCTACTAAATGAGCAAAACCTAATGCTCACGAGAATAAGGTGAAAAAGTCCTTCTCATTAAGAGTCTATGGGTGGGTGGGTAAATTAAAAAATCCTTTGAAATCTGTCAATACTTACTAAAAGCCATAAAAATTTGATTTCCATCGACCCAGAAATTCCACTTGGGGAGAATCTTCTTTTAGGGAATAATTCAATATACGGAAAGAGTTAGGTGCAAAAGATGTTCATCAAGGATTTATAAAAGTGAGCAATTGGAAACAACCTAAATGTCTAGAATTATCTAACTAAATTGGTAAATGTTTACTTTCCTCCTGACAGAATATTATATTGCCATTATAAACATGCTACAAATATTTTGAAGTAAAAGGAAAATACTATTCATATGGTTTCTTTTTTAAACCTTGCTGCCCTCCCTCTTTCTAAAAAATTAAAGTAGGGACACCTGGGTGGTTCAGTCGGTTAAGCATCAGACTCTTGATTTCAGCTCAGGTCATGATCCCAGGGTCATGAGATTGAGCCCCTCATTGGGCTCCACACTGAGAGTGGAGCCTGCTTGGGATTCTCTCTCTCTCCCTCTGTCCCTCTTCTCTCTCTTTCTCTCTCTCTCTTAAAAAAAAAAAGTGGAAACACCATTCTTCATTTTGTTTAAAAAAATTAAAGTATAGTCGGCATACAATACTACATTAGTTTCAGGTATATAACATAAATGTCAACATTTATATACATTATGAAATACCGTAAGTATGGTTACTATCTGTCACCAAAGTTATTACAATACCTTTGACTATTTTCCCTATACTGTACTTTTTATTCCCTTGACTTATTTATTTTATAACTGGAAGTTTGTACCTCTTAATCCCTTTCAACTATTTTGCCCATCCCTCCCCCTCTATCCTCTCTGCCAACCACCAATCTCCTTGTATTTATGAGTCTGTTTCTTTTGTTTGTTTATTCATTTGTTTTGTTTTTGAGATTCCACATGTAAGTGAAGTCGTATGGTATTTGTCTTTCTCTGTCTGACTTATTTCACTTAGCATAATACCTTCTACTGTGGTCCATTCATGTCATCACAAATGGCAAGATTGCTTTCTTTTTTAGGGCTGAGTAATATTCTATTGTGTATATACACCACATCTTCTTTTTCCATTCATGTATCAATGGGCACTTACATCACTGCCATATCTTGGCTATGGTAAATAATGGCAATAAACATAAGGGTGCCTACATCTTTTTGAATTCATGCGTTCATTTTATTTAGGTAAGTACCCAGAAGTGGATTTGCTGGATCATATGGTGTTTCTATTTTTAATTTTTTGAGGAACCTCCATACTGTTTTCCATAGCACCAATTTACATTCCCACCAACAGTGCACAAGGGTTCCCTTTTCTTTAAAGCCTCATCAGCATTTGTTGTTTCTTATCTTTTTGATACTAGCCATTCTGACTGGTGTGAGGTGATATCTTATTGCATTTTCAATTTGCATTTCCTTGATGAATAGTGATATTGAGCATTTTTCATGTGTCTGTCAGCCACGTATATGTCTTCTGTGAAAAAATGTGGCAGGTCCTCTGTCCAACTTTTAATCAGGTTGCTTATTTTGTTTTTGCTGTTGAGTTGCATGACTTCTTTATATATTTTGGATATTACCCCCATCAGATATATCATTTGCAAATACCTTCTCTTATTCAGTAGGTTACCCCTTCATTTTGATGAAGGTTTCCTTCACTGCGCACAAGTTTTTTAATTTTATGTACTCTCATTTGTTTATTTTTGTTTTTGCTGCCCTTGCTTGAGGAAACAAAGCCAATATATATATAGATAGATATAGATATAGGTATAGATATAGATATAGATATAGATATAGATATAGATATAGATATAGATATTACCAAGGCTGATGTCTAAGAGTTTACTGCCAATGTTTTCTTTTAGGAGTTCTATGGTTTCAGGTCTTACATTGAGGTCTTTAATCCATTTTGAGTTTATTTTTGTGTATGGTGTAAGAAACTGGTCCCATTTTCTTTCTTTCACATGTAGCTGCCCAGTTTTCCCAACACAATTTGTTGAAGAGACGGTCTTTTCCCCATTGTATATTCTTGCCTCCTTTGTCCTAGACTGAACGGCTATATAAGCACGGATTTATTTCTGGGTTCTCTGTTCTGCTCCACTGATCTGTGTGTCTTTTTGTGCCAGTACCATACTGCTTTTGATTACTACATCTTTGTAGGATAGTTTGAAATCTGGGATTGAGATACCTCTAGCTGAGTTCTTTCCCAAGGTTGCTTTGGCTATTCGGGGTCTTTTGTGGTTCCATACAAATTTTAGAATTATTTGTTCTATTTGTGTTTGAAAATACTATTGGTAATTTGACAGGGATTGCAGTGAATCTGTAGATTGCTTTGGGTAGTAAGGACATTTAACAACATTAATCTCTCCAGTCTATCTTTCCATTTATTTGTGTCCTCTTTCATTTCTTTCATCACCATCTTCTAGTTTTCAGAGTGTAGGTCTTTTACTTTCTTGGTTAAGTTTATTCCTAGGCATTTTATTCTTTTTAATGTAGTTATAAATGGAATTGTTTTCTTAATTTCTTTTCTCTTTTGTAACTAGTGTATAGAAACAACAGATTTCTGTATATTAATTTTGTATCCTGCAACTTACTAATTCATTATTAGTTATATTCCTGAGAAATTCCTAAACCACAAAACAAGTTGAGAATCACCTTATAACAAGAGAGACACTGTCATGAACATTGCTAAGAGAGTAGATCTTAAAAGTTCTCATCCCAAGAAAAAAATTTTTCATAACTAGGGATATATGTGAACTAAATTTATTGTAGTATTCATTTCACAGTATAAACCCACATCAAATGATTATGTTGTACGCCTAAAACAAGTACAATGTTATATGTCAATCATACTTCAGTTGAAAAAGAAGACAAGGTCTCCTCCTGAAAGAGAAGGCCAAGGGGGTGGAGGGGCTGAAAGGAGGGGAGGAGAGAACATATGGAGAAGCCATTTAGGGATGTGGGGGGAAGCTGACTCAGGACATGGAGTTGGTATTGGACAGAGGTTGATGACAGTGAACTTGCAGTGGTAGCAATCTCCACATAAAATAATTTTCCTGTAGGAGAATTCAGCAGTGGGTTTTGGAGGAAGAAGGGGGCCAATGTTGCCCTGGAATTAAGGGTTTTTTTGGCAGGTAGCATCAGAATGGGAAGTTACCACTAGAGGACTTCTCTTTGAGTTATAACCTGTGGGTCTGAACTCAGAAGCAGGAAAGCCTGGGTGACAATGAAGGGCCGACCACGGTTAATAGCTTTAATCCATAAGATATATAAAAAGCTCATACACTGTAATTAGAACACTACGAATAGCCCTTCTCTTAAAACAATAGACGAAAATCATGAACAGGAATTACAAATTACAAATGTGTGGTGTGTTCACCTTCCTAGTGGTCGAATCAATGAAAATTTAAATACTAAGGTATCACTTTTCACCTACCATGGTAGGAAAGAAAGCCCACTTTTTAAAAATGAAAGTGCTTCATGCTAATGAATGAGAGGAAAATCTCAAGGGTGTAAGTTAATATAAATTTTTAAGAAGATAATTTGGCAACCGTTTCTAAAAGCTTTAAACTTTTTATCTCTTGAATTAGTAATTTTACTACCTGGAATTTGTACTAAGGAAATAATACAAAAGAAAAAAAACATTGAGAGGGACGTCTTTCTTACTCCTTTGCCAGCCAACACTACACTTGTACCCAAAGAACTAAGTCAGGTTAACCTTCAGGAAAAATGAAACTCTGAGGCTGTTAGTGTCCCCCGAGGCTCTCTGTTCTCTGATAGACATCACAATAAAATAAGCTTTCTCAGCCTATTTCTCTACAGAGGCAGGTCAGTCAAAAGGCTCCTTAACTTGATTGCGATTACTCCTACATTCCTATTCTTCCTCAGTTTCTATTATTAGCTCTTTGGTTACCACCCACTAGACTGTGAACTCCTCAAGGGCAAGGACGTCAGTCTTATTTATCTCTTTGTCTTCTATCCAATACACACATGATAGATGCTTGATAGAGATGGGCAGCAGTGGCTGTCACTTCAGCTGCCCTCACTCCTTTATTCCCCATCCTCTACCCTCTTTAGTTTGTGCATTTGGCCAAAGATCAAGTTGGTCTCTTTGTTCAGTTAATTTGTTCTGAAGTGTCCTTGTTGTGCATGTGCCAACCAGTTGGCATTTCAGAGGTGCCATGATTATTAATAGACTCTTGCATCACATACCTTAAAGCAAGGTTCAGGGTCCTTGCCTCTCTGGGTTTATCAGCATAGTAACTTTCTATAACGCTTACTATAAAGGGATGTGGCAACATGTGGGTAATAAAACAAGGCAGGGAGTCAGCTGACTCATGAAAAGTTAAAACTGATGAAGAGCTCAGGAAATGATGGTATTGATCCACCCTCCTCCCCCCACTGCAATTTTTCAGATAAGGAAATTGAAGATCAGAGAAGGGCAGATTTCCAAAGTTTGCATGACTGGTCCATGGGACGGTTGAGATAAGAGTCCAGGGTCTAGACATCCAATATATTATGATTTCTAGGGCACATGTCATGAAAACATGTGAGCTCCATGAGCATATTAGAGAGGGCAAGGCCAGCAAGCCCACCTATGCTGAGTGACATGGCAGAACTCCATAATGGAGACAGAAGTTTTCAGTGATTCTGTGAGATGGCCTGGTTGGAGAACAGGGGCAGGATGAAACAGAAACAATGGGGCATGGGGAGTAGAGCGTGGCCTTTGAAAGCTGGAACATGGTCCCAGGTCTGGCACACATCCCCTTGTTACTTAACTTCTCTAAGACCTGGGTTTTTAGTCTGTAAAAACTTGTCCATCGAACTGACTTCTCAGGGTTGAGGTAAAGGAGACAATGGATGTGTTGTATTATTCAACTCAGAGTCCCCGCAGAGAGCTCTGGAAGATGGTGGTTTGTGACATTCTCACAAACCTTGAGGGCAAGGCTTGTGGTCCTTCAGAGAGGTTAAAAACACCAATGCCTCTGTCGATCTTCCAAAAGCTTTTAGACAGGGATGAGCTCCTTCCCTGATGAGGCAGGCCCTAACCCTATTGGGCTGATTGCACTCTGGAGTGGGGTCAGCAAACTACATCCTGTGTGCCAAATTCAGCCAGCTGCCTGTTTTTGCAGGATCGACAAGCTACGATTGATTTTTATATTTTGTTAATCACTTAAAAAAATCATATTTTATAAAATGTGAAAATTAGGTAGAATCTAAATTTCAGTGTCCGCAAGTGAAATCTTCTTGGAACACAGCCACACACATGGGCCTGCATATTGTCTCTAGCTGCTTTCACGCTACAATGGCAGAGTCCAGTAGTCAAGACAGAGATTATGTATGATACTCTCTCTATTTCACACTGCCCCCCAGAGCTCCCCACACATTGCAGTGATGTAGTCGTAACTCAACGGTTTTTCAAATGCCACGTGTATGGCCTTAACAGGACATTTTTTTCTTCTTAAAATTTCCAAGGCGTACTCATCACATCAAAACAAGAAGAGAAAAATGGACTTTAAATATCATGCTTTTAAATCACAGCATGGATTATTTTGTTACCAAATTAGATGGCAAACATTATTTATTATGCAGTGAATCTATACGTGGGCTAAAACAATAGATTATGTCATATTACCATACTAAAAGCATATCACAATATTCCCAACTCACAGGAAAGTAACCATCAGAAAGCCAGAAAATTTTAGGTGGAATATTTCATTGCAGCAGAATTTCTTCATCCAATTAAGTAATGAAAGTGAGGCCCACAATCAAAGCAAGTTTCCAAGTGGCTCACTTGTTGCCTAAGCAAGGAAAGTCATTTAGGGATGAGTTAATTAAATTGTGTTTGATCACATCAGCCAAAGAAATGTGTCCAGAGGAAAGAAACTTGTTTCAGATTGTTTTGGCAAGAACAAACGGTCTTTCAGAGAGTTGAGAACACTGAGAAGAGTACCAATAGTCAATTAACAAATAGCTCTGAGTGGATTTCCCTGGCTCTTGACGAGTTGATAAATGTTACCAGTACTATTCAGTGGTGGTTTATTCAAGGAGTCAGTGACAAGTTGGAAGTGACTGAGGAATTAGCCTCCATGGTACATCTTTGTGGAACAACTATAGGAAAGAATATTTTCAAAATGTAATTACACACTTTAAATGGGTGAATTGTATGATGTGTGAATTAAGTCTCAATAAAGCTGTGTGTTTTTTTAAGAATATTTTCAAAGAAATTGAGAAACCATCGTTTCACTATAAACTGAAGTAGAATCTGCTAAGATGTGTTACAAGTGAGGGTAGCAGAAACACATGGAGCAGAAAAAGCTATGATTGGATTCATTCAGAAAGCTTATGGTAATAAGGGATGCCTGGCTGGCTCAGTCAATAGAGCATGTGACTCTCAATTTTGGGGTTGTGAGTTGAGCCCCACGTTGGGGGTAGAGGTTAGTTAAAAAAGAAAATAGGGGCACCTGGGTGGCTCAGTGAGTTAAGTGTCTGACTTCGGCTCAGGTCATAATCTCACAGTTTGAGCCCCACATCGGGCTCTGTGCTGACAGCTCAGAGCCTGGAGCCTGCTTCAGATTCTGTGTCTCCCTCTCTCTCTGTTCTCCCCCCAACACACTCTGTGTCTCTCTCTCTCTCAAAAATAAAAAAAAAAAGATTTAAAAAGCTTTTAAAAAAATAAAGCTTACGATAATTCATCACATTATTCATGAGTATTCTGTGGAAAATATTGAAATATGTGTTACAAAACCAGTAGCGTCAGTGGTGAACTTCATTTCACTGTCAGTTGACTTAATCATCATTGGTTCTGTGAATTTACTTTCTTAAAGCTTTTTTTTTTTTTTTAATTTTTAATACACCCAACGTAGGGCTCGAATTCACAGCCCTGAGATCAAGAGTACCATATGCTCTACCAACTGAGCCAGCTCGGCACCGCGGTTCTGTACATTTTATCAGATATAGAAGGTGGCTAGTATCCTGACTTATCCTACCGTAAAGCAATTTGATGGCTTAGCAGTTGCAAAGTTTTATTGCAAGTTTTTGAGCACAGGGCTGAGATTAAAATCCTTCTGAGTGAGATGAACCACTCAACCACTGTTAATCAAAGGAGAATGGCTTTTGAAGTTCTCTTTTGCTGAAAACCTAATAATGGTTCCTGATGAATTCAACTTAAAATTATAAGGCAAAACAGCACTAACACGCAAATTTTATATGGTGGTAAAGTCCTTTTAACAACTAACATTGTGTAATTCCCAAGGAATGTCAAGCTGCTTTCTATACTTTCCACGTGTGGTCAAAAATTAAAATGAGAAGCAAGATCTTCCTTCCCATACAGATCTGTGGCTGACATAGTTTTTGAACTTAAACTACAGTTCCAGCAGTGTTTTTCATACTTCAGCGCAAGTGTGAAGAAAATTTCCATATCCCAAAATCTGTTTTACTATGTAATCAAGGAGAGCATTTACTTAAGTTTCAGTTGGAAGTGATTAATTTGTAATATAATGACATGCTAAAAGGCAACCACCAAAAGAAGAATTTAATAACCATAACTGCCTGGGGCGCCTGGGTAGCTCCATTGGTTAAGCAGCCAACTTCAGCTCAGGTCATGATCTTGCGGTTCAGGTTCAAGCCTCATGTCAGGCTCTGTGCTGACAGCTTGGAGCCTGCTTCAGATTCTGTGTCTCCCTCTCTCTCTCTGCCCCTGCCCCGCTTGCACTCTCTCAAAATAAATAAATAAACATTAAAAAAAGAATTCTATAACTGCCTTTCAAGCAACAAATATACATAATTAAAATTACGTGTTCATGGACTGATACCAGCATTTGGCAGAACTATCTATGTGGACAGACATTTTAAAAATGAAATACATAAAATTTCATTATAAATCAGCATGAACAGTTGAACATTTGTGATGATTTTTGATGATCGGGAACCTAGTTTTGAACCTCAATTAAGCAAAATATTATCCCCACTAAAGAGTTCCATTCTTGGAATGGCTTGAAGATGGCAGCATAGGAGGATGCTGGGCTCACGGCGTCCTGCGGATCACTTAGATTCCACCCACACCTGCATAAATAACCCAGAAAACTTCCAGAAGACTAGCAGAACGGATTCTCTGGAGCCAAGCATAGACGAGAGGCCCACGGAAGTGGGTAGGAAGGGCAGAGAGGTGGTGTGCACTACGCGGACTGGCGGGAGGGAGCTGGGGTGGAGGGACAGCCGGCAAAGCAAAGCCCCCGAGTCTGGCTTGCAAAAGTGGAGGGGCCAGATGGACTGTGTTCGGAAAGCAAGCGAGACTTAACATCTGGAATATTATAAGCTAACAGCTCTGCTCGGAGAGCAGGAGGGCTGGAGAACAACAGGAGGGAGAGTTGTTAAGCCCCAGATGACAGAGTGCAGCTTGGCGGGGAACAAAGGTGCTCGCCAGCACCATCTCCCTCGCCCATCCCCCAGCCAAAATCCCAAAGGGAACCAGTTCCTGTCAGGGAACTTGCTTGCACCACGCAAACACCCAATGCTGTGCTTCTGTGGATCCGTCCCTCTGGTGGCGGGTCTGACTCCCTCCCGGTGCCACAGTGCCCCTCCCAAAGCGCATCACCAAAGGAAAAGCAAGTTGAGCCTGCCCCTCCCACCCCCGTGCACCTTGCTGATCCACCCCAGCTAATATGCCAGATCCCCAGCACCACAAGCCTGGCAGTGTGCAAGTAGCCCAGACAGGCCACGCCACCCCACAGTGAATCCCGCCCCCAGGAGAGGGGAAGAGAAGGCACACACCAGTCTGACTGTGGCCCCAGCGGTGGGCTGGGGGCAGACATCAGGTCTGACTGCGCCCCGCCCACCAACACAAGTTATTCAAGACAGCACAGGGGAAGTGCCCTGCAGGTCCACACCACTCCAGGGACTATCAAAAATGATGAAACGGAAGAATTCCCCTCAAAAGAATCTCCAGGAAATAACGACAGCTAACGAACTGATCAAAAAGGATTTAAACAATATAACAGAAAGTGAATTTAGAATAATAGTCATAAAATTAAGCACTGGGCTTGAAAACAGTATAGAGGACAGCAGAGAATCTATTGCTACAGAGATCAAGGGACTCAGGAACAGCCAGGAGGAGCTTAAAAATGCTATGAATGAGCTGCAAAATAAAATGGAGACGACCACAGCTCAGATTGAAGAGGCAGAGGAGAGAATAGGTGAACTAGAAGAGAAAATTATGGAAGAAGAAGCTGAGAAAAAGAGAGATAAAAAAATCCAGGAGTGTGAGGGGAAAATTAGAGAACTAAGTGATGCACTAAAGAGAAATAATCTATGCATAATTGGTATTCCAGAGGAGGAAGAGAGAGGGAAAGGTGCTGAAGGTGTACTTGAAGAAATAATAGCTGAGAACTTCCCTGATCTGGGGAAGGAAAAAAGCATTGAAATCCAAGCACAGAGAACTCCCTTCAAACGTAACTTGAATCGATCTTCTGCACGACATATCATAGTGAAACTGGCAAAATACAAGGATAAAGAGAAAATTCTGAAAGCAGCTAGGGATAAACGTGCTCTAACATATAAAGGGAGACCGATAAGACTAGTGACAGATCTCTCTACTGAAACTTGGCAGGCCAGAAAGGAATGGCAGGAAATCTTCAATGTGATGAACAGAAAAAATAAGCAGCCGAGAATCCTCTATCCAGCAAATCTGTCATTTAGAATAGAAGGAGAGATAAAGGTCTTCCCAAACAAACAAAAACTGAAGGAATTCATCACCACTAAACCAGCCCTACAAGAGATCCTAAGGGGGATCCTGTGAGACAAAGTACCAGAGACATCGCTACAAGTATGAAACCTACAGACATCACAATGACTCTAAACCCATATCTTTCTATAACACTGAATGTAAATGTAAATGAACTAAATGTGCCAACCAAAAGACGTAGGGTATCAGAATGGATAAAAAAACAAGACCCATCTATTTGCTGTCTACAAGAGATTCATTTTAGACCTGAGGACACCTTCAGATTGAAAGTGAGGGGATGGAGAACTATTTATCATGCTACTGGAAGTCAAAAGAAAGCTGGGGTAGCCATACTTATATCAGACAAACTAGACTTTAAATTAAAGGCTGTAACAAGAGATAAAGAAGGACATTATATAATAATTACAGGGTCTATCCATCAAGAAGAACTAACAATTATAAATGTCTATGTGCCGAATATGGGAGCCCCCAAATATATAAAACAATTACTCACAAACATAAGCAACCTTCTTGACAAGAATGTGGTAATTGCAGGGGACTTTAATACCCCACTTACAACAATGGATAGATCATCTAGACACAAGGTCAATAAAGAAACAAGGGCCCTGAATGATACATTGGATCAGATGGACTTGACAGATATATTTAGAACTCTGCATCTCAAAGCAATAGAATATACTTTCTTCTCGAGTGAACATGGAACATTCTCCAACATAGATCACGTGCTGGGTCACAAAACAGCCCTTCATAAGTATACAAGAATTGAGATCATACCATGCATACTTTCAGACCACAATGCTATGAAGCTTGAAATCAACCACAGGAAAAAGTCTGGAAAACCTCCAAAAGCATGGAAGTTAAAGAACACCCTAGTAAAGATGAATGGGTCAACCAGGCAATTAGAGAAGAAATTAAAAAATATATGGAAACAAATGAAAATGAAAATACAACAATCCAAATGCTTTCGGATGCAGCGAAGGCAGTCCTGAGAGGAAAATACATTGCAATACAGGCCTATCTCAAGAAATAAGAAAAATCCCAAATACAAAATCTAACAGCACACCTAAAGGAAATAGAAGCAGAGCAGCAAAGACGTCCAAAACCCAGCAGAAGAAGGGAAATAATAAAGATCAGAGCAGAAATAAACAATATAGAATCTAAAAAAACTGTAGAGCAGATTAATGAAACCAAGAGTTGGTTTTTTGAAAAAAACAAAATTGATAAACCTCTAGCCAGGCTTCTCAAAAAGAAAAGGGAGATGACCCAAATAGATAAAATCATGAATGAAAATGGAGTTATTACAACCAATCCCTCAGAAATACAAGCAATTATCAGGGAATACTATGAAAAATTATATGCCAACAAACTGGAAAACCTGGAAGAAATGGACAAATTCCTAAACACCCACACACTTCCAAAACTCAATCAGGAGGAAATAGAAAGCTTGAACAGACCCATAACCAGAGAAGAAATTGAATCAGTTATCAAAAATCTCCCAACAAATAAGAGTCCAGGACCAGATGGCTTCCCAGGGGAGTCCTACCAGACGTTTAAAGCAGATATAATACCTATCCTTCTCAAGCTATTCCAAGAAATAGAAAGGGAAGGAAAACTTCCAGACTCATTCTATGAAGCCAGTATTACTTTGATTCCTAAACCATACAGAGACCCAGTAAAAAAAGAGAACTACAGGCCAATATCCCTGATGAATATGGATGCAAAAATTCTCAATAAGATACTAGCAAATCGAATTCAACAGCATATAAAATGAAATATTCACCATGATCAAGTGGGATTCATTCCTGGGATGCAGGGCTGGTTCAACTTTCGGAAATCGATCAACATGATACATCACATTAATGAAAGAAAAGATAAGAACCATATGATCCTGTCAATCAATGCAGAAAAAGCATTTGACAAAATTCAGCATCCTTTCTTAATAAAAACCCTCGAGAAATTCGGGATAGAAGGAACATACTTAAACATCATAAAAGCCATTTATGAAAAGCCCACAGCTAATATCATCCTCAATGGGGAAAAACTGAGAACTTTCCCCCTGAGATCAGGAACACGACAGGGATGTCCGCTCTCACGGCTGTTGTTTAACATAGTGTTGGAAGTGCTAGCATCAGCAATCAGACAACAAAAGGAAATCAAAGGCATCAAAATTGGCAAAGATGAAGTCAAGCTTTCACTTTTTTGCAGATGACATGATATTATACATGGAAAATCCGATAGACTCCACCAAAAGTCTGCTAGAACTGATACATGAATTCAGCAAAGTCGCAGGATACAAAATCAATGTACAGAAATCGGTTGCATTCTTATACACTAATAATGAAGCAACAGGAAGACAAATAAAGAAACTGATCCCATTCACAATTGCACCAAGAAGCATAAAATACCTAGGAATAAATCTAACCAAAGATGTAAAAGATCTGTATGCTGAAAGCTATAGAAAGCTTATGAAGGAAATTGAAAAAGATATAAAGAAATGGAAAAACATTCCGTGCTCATGGGTTGGAAGAATAAATATTGTTAAAATGTCAATACTACTCAAAGCTATCTACACATTCAATGCAATCCCAATCAAAATTGCACCAGCATTCTTCTCAAAGCTAGAACAAGCAATCCTAAAATTCATATGGAACCACAAAAGGCCCCGAATAGCCAAAGTAATTTTGAAGAAGACCAAAGCAGGAGGCATCACAATCCCAGACTTTAGCCTCTACTACAAAGCTGTCATCATCAAGACAGCATGGTATTGGCACAAAAACAGACACATAGACCAATGGAATAGAATAGAAACCCTGGAACTAGATCCATAAAAGTATGGCCAACTAATCTTTGACAAAGCAGGAAAGAATATCCAATGGAAAAAAGTCTCTTTAACAAATGGTGCTGGGAGAACTGGACAGCAACATGCAGAAGGATGAAACTAGACCACTTTCTTACACCATTCACAAAAATAAACTCAAAATGGATAAAGGACCTGAATGTGAGACAGGAAACCATCAAAACCCTAGAGGAGAAAGCAGGAAAAGACCTCTCTGACCTCAGCCGCAGCAATTTCTTACTTGACACATCCCCAAAGGCAAGGGAATTAAAAGCAAAAATGAGCTATTGGGACCTCATGAAGATAAAAAGCTTCTGCACAGCAAAGGAAACAATCAACAAAACTAAAAGGCAACCAACGGAATGGGAAAAGATATTTGCAAATGACATATCAGATAAAGGGCTAGTATCCAAAATCTATAATGAGCTCACCAAACTCCACACCCGAAAAACAAATAATCCAGTGAAGAAATGGGCAGAAAACATGAATAGACACTTCTCTAAAGAAGACATCCGATGGCCAACAGGCACATGAAAAGATGCTCAATGTCCCTCCTCCTCAGGGAAACACAAATCAAAACCACACTCAGATATCACCTCACGCCAGTCAGAGTGGCCAAAATGAACAAATCAGGAGACTATAGATGCTGGAGAGGATGTGGAGAAATGGGAACCCTCTTACACTGTTGGTGGGAATGCAAACTGGTGCAACCACTCTGGAAAACAGTGTGGAGGTTCCTCAAAAAATTAAAAATAGACCTACACTATGACCCAGCAGTAGCACTGCTAGGAATTTACCCAAGGGATACAGGAGTACTGATGCATAGGGGCACCTGTATCCCAATGTTTATAGCAACACTCTCAACAGTAGCCAAATTGTGGAAAGAGCCTAAATGTCCATCAACTGATGAATGGATAAAGAAATTGTGGTTTATATACACAATGGAGTACTACGTGGCAATGAGAAAGAATGAAATATGGCCCTTTGTAGCAATGTGGACGGAACTGGAGAGTGTGATGCTAAGTGAAATAAGCCATACAGAGAACGACAGATACCATATGTTTTCACTCTTATGTGGATCCTGAGAAACTTAACAGAAACCCATGGGGGAGGGGAGGGGAAAAAAAAAAAGGTTAGAGTGGGAGAGAGCCAAAGCATAAAAGACTCTTAAAAACTGAGAACAAACTGAGGGTTGATGGGGGGTGGGAGGGAGGGAAGGGTGGGTGATGGGTATTGAGGAGGGCATCTTTTGGGATGAGCACTGGGTGTTGTATGGAAACCAATTTGACAATAAATTTCATATATTAAAAAAAAACAAACTGTAAATTGATTGCTAAAAAAAAAAAGAATTCCATTCTTCTATTAGTAAACCAGTATTACCAAAAATTGTGCTCAATTATTATTATATTTTACATTTTATCAATAAAATTTATTTTGGAAATTTGTTTTCTTTCCTCTACAAATGTCTACATAATATCCTCAATCTTACCTCTAGGCCCACAAAGCCTATATTACTTACTATCTAGCTCTTTATAGAAAGTATTTGCTAAGCTTGATCTAAGTCACAGTCCTACCTATGCTATGATAGTAAATCTACTTCATGGTTTCGAGTTAATAAGTGTAAAGTGTGTAGAATGGTGGCATGTGGTAGGTGCTTTTTTAATGCAAGTTATTAACATTAATAGCTATATTTCTATAGCTCTTCTGAACTCTATAGAATTGTGGTCATTACAAAAAAGGTTATCTGTCAGTGAGTAAAAATGTCCTTTAAGACAGTCCTCTCTAAAAGTGTCCTAAAGTGGTTTCTACCTAATCCATCCCAGCTCACTTTTTAAAAAATGTTTGTTTGTTTTACATTTATTTATTTTTGACAGAGTGAGACAGAGCGTAAGCAGGGGAGGGGCAGAGAGAGAAGGAGACACAGAATCTGAAGCAGGCTCCAGGCTCTGAGCAAGTGTTCAGCACAGAGCCCGACATGGGGCTTGAACCCACAAATTGTGAGATCATGATCTAAGCCGAAGTCGGATGATCCACCGACTGAGCTACCCAGGTGTCCTGGTTTATTTATTACCTTTGAGAGAGAGCACACACACAAGAGGGGGAGGGGCAGAGAGGGAGGGAAACAGTATCTGAAGCAGGCTCCAGGCTCCAACCTGTCAGCACAGAGCCCAACATGGGATTCGACCCACCAACCGTGAATCATGACCTGAGCCCAGTGTTTAACTAACTGAGCCACTCCCCCCCACTCACCTCCCTATCCCTGCTCACTTCCCCTTCCTCTACCCCTCCTCCTCCTCTTTCATTTTTTTAGTAGCAGCTTTATTGAGATATAAATCACATACTCTACAATTCGCTCATTTCATTCAATGCATCGCTACAACCAATTTTAGAACATTTCCGTCAACCCAGAAGGAAACCTGCACTTTCTCAGCTGTCATCTCCCAATCCTCTCACCTCCCCCACAGCCCTAGGCTGCAACTAATCCATTTTGAGTCTCCATAGATTTACCCGTTCTGGACATTTAACATAAGTGGAAGCATCTGAAATGTGGTCTTTTGTGACTGGCTTGCTTTTCTTGGCAAACTATTTTCAAGCTTCATCCACATTGTAGCAAGTATCAGTACTTCTTTTTTTTTATGGCAGAATAATAGTCCATTGTATGGAAATACCAATTTTGTTCATTAGCTGATAGACATTGGGTTCTTTCTATCTTTTGGCTATTATGAATAATGGACACTCATGTATATGTTTTTATGTAGACATATTTTCATTTCTCTTAGGAAGACACCTAGAAGTAGAATCACTGGGTCACATGATAACTCTATGTCTAATTTTGAGGAATCACCAAACTGTTTTCCAAAGTGGCTACACCAAGTTTGCATTTCCACCAGCAGTATGAGGGCTCTGATTTCACATCTTCACCAACACTTGCAATTAATCTGCTTATTATTGTTATTATTATTATTATTATTATTATTATAGCATTCCAAGTGACTGTAAAGTAACATCCAGTTCATTTTTAATTCTCTGACATGGGGTGTTGGAAAACTACCTTCCTCACCACTCTAGGTTGGGTCCATGTGGGGACACCACCCTGGGAGCCCAGCTCTAAGAGCACATCGGGGTATTTCCACCAAAAGTTAAGTTTTTCTCATAGGACAAAAGGATCCCAGCGATTATGCCCCACTGGTAGCTTTCCAGTTCACAAAACTACGCATTTACTTAACCCTCTAAGAAGCATTATTGGGAAATGTGGAAATGTTTTTCAAAGAACTACAAATACTTACAGGCAGATTATTACTAGGGAGCTTGACTCAGCAAGACAAGATTGCTTCCAGAAAGAAGTTCTGCAGAGATTACTGCGCACCTCCCCCCCTCCATCCCTATGATTTACAGAGACTTAAATCTCTCCTCTCTCTTCTGGGGAGAGGAAGCAGGGGCACTGGGAAAGAAGTCTCCATACAGGAAGGAGTGCTCCTGGAGAGGCAGGCCCCACACCAGGACAGAAGGTCAGAGGGGACACTGGTTTCCGGTCCTGCCCTGAGAGGCAGCAGCTCCCCCGGGGTGGAGCAGAAACGGGGATATTTGTACCTGTCAACCTTAAAAATAAAATAGCCAGTTATTTTACCAGCAAAAAAAGTTTATGGGAGAATAACAGAAGAATTGGAAACTATGGTGGATGACAGACAAGTCCAGAGATAAAGGGAAGGGAAGGTCAGCTTCTATTAGCTTTTAGGAGGAAATCAGGGAGGGTTGTTTTGAATACAAGTTCGCTGGCGCAGAACAAGAGTTGGAGTTTGTGGCGGTTTCTCACTGGCTGCAAGCGGTAGTTAGTGCTCATAGGCCGGGAAGTCTCTTCCTTCTTTTTCTTAAAAGCAGGCAGTGACATTCTGATGTGAAAAATGTCCTCTCCTGTCAAGGTAAGAATGGTCTTCCTTCTTCCTGCTGGTTATACAGGTTGCAAGGAGCGGTAGCTGCATGACAGATCCCCTTCAGAGCTCCCCAACTTGGTTTTAAATGAGGTTTCTTTTATTTTCACACCCGTGAACAATGTCAGCCAGTCAAAGGCTATCGCACACCTACTGCGTGCTGGCTTCTGTGGGGTGTCCTGCTTCCTGGGTGCACTTTGCTGAGTGTTCCAAGGTGAGCTCGTCCCCTTATACATCCTCCCACCACATCCTGAATGTGTCCCTCGTAGCGCTTTGTACAGAGTTATCTCAGAAATGCTCATTTCAATTCATCGCTATAACCTCAGAGCTTGGGACAGTGTCTGGTGCTTGTAAGATGCTCTAACGTACTTGGTGAATAAAGGAAATAATCTAAAGTCAATAATGGGTGGCGGACCCCAAGTCCAATGCCTCCCTATGTAGATTATTTGATAGTTTAGTCACACTTAGTAAAAATACAGTTCTGTTGAAAATTTCCTTTGTTATGATGACTGCTTAATATTCTTCTCAAGAAGTCACCAAATTTGTCTTGACCTAGCTCAGCTTTTGGACATTTATATAGTTTTATGTTTTTTTCTTTGACAAATAATAGTAATGCATCCTTGTACAAGCATCTTTGAGTACATGTCTAGTTATGTCCTTTGGGCAAATTCCTAGAATGAAATCGCTGGTCAAGGGATATGTCTATTTTCTTTGCTTTCTTTTTTTATTGAGGTGTAATTAACATACAAGGTTGTATTACTTTCACGTGTAGAATATGGTGAATAAACACTTCAATGCAACACCTGATACTCATCACAAGCGCTCTCCTTAATCCCCACCACGTATTTTTTTTAATGTTTATTTATTTTTGAGAGAGAGAGAGTAAGTGAGGGAGGGGCAGAGAGAGAGAGACAGAAGATCTGAAGCAGGTTCTGTGCTGACAGTAGACAGCCTGCTGTAGGGCTCGAACTCACCAACCTAGAGATCATGACCTGAGCTGAAGTCAAGGTGCTTAACTGACTGAGCCACCCAGACGCCCCACAACACCTATTTCACCCATCCTCCCATCCGCCTCCTCTCTGGTAACCATCAGTTTGTTCTCTATAGTTAAGAGTCTGTTTTGGTATTTGTCTCTTTTTTAATTTGTTTGTTTCTCAAATTCCACATATTAATGAAATCATATTGCATTTGTCTTTCTCTGGCTTATTTCACTTAGCATTATACCCTCTAGATACATCCATGTTGTTGCAAATGGCAAGATCTCATCCTTTTTTGTGGCTGAGTAATATTCCATTGCATATCTATACCATATCTTCTTTATCCATCTATCAATGGGCCCTTGGGTCTATGTTGCTTCCATAATTTGGCTATTGTAAAGAATGCTGCAATAAACATAGGGGTGCAAATATCTTTTCAAATTAGTGTTTTTATTTTCTTTAGGTAAATACCCAGCAGTGGAATTACTGAATCAGACGGTAATTCTATTTTTAATTTTCGATTTCCTCTTTGATTTCTTGGTTGACCTATTCATTGTTTAGTAGCATTTTACTTACCCTCTGCACATTTGTGTTCTTTGCACATTTTTTCTTGTGATTGACTTCTAGTTTCATGCCACTGTGGTCAGAAAGATGCATGATCTGGTATTAATCTTTTTTAATTTATTGACAGTTGTTTTGTGGCCTGCGAGTTTGGCTGCTGGGACCGCAGGTGCACCAGAGCGTGTGGTTGTCTTCCCCTCTCTGGGGCAGGAGCGCCTTGGAGAGACTCCCGCTGCGCTGCCGAGTGGGACAAGCTGGATGGGGTGGTTCTGCAGGAGAACGTGGGTGGGGCGCACGGTGCTAGGTATTGGAGAGCCTGGTGGAGAGTGTTCCTGCTGGTTCTGAAAGTGTCCTGATATCTCGGCTGGGTGGTGGAGAGGGGGGAGGTGTGTGCCAGCCCTTCTGTTCTTGGACAAGCCTTCCAGCGCACATTCTGAGGTTAGTAAATAAATCTTCACATATACCCCAGGTGCTTTTCAAACAGCTGCTTCTATGCTGTTTCTCAGTGGGGTTGTTATGCGGGCTCTTTAAGGGTGGGGTGTCAGTTTCCTCCTGCCTTCCAGCTCTCCCAGAGTTAAGTCCGGATGGTTTTTAAAGTACCCAGAGTTAAGCCCTGATTATTGTAAAAACTCAAAAAGTTAAGCCTCACTGGTTTTCGAAGCCAGATGTTATGAGAACCTGTCTTCCCAATGCAGGTCACCCATGCCTAGGGTGGTGTCTGATCCTCTCTCAGTGCTAACTTCTCTGGCTTGTGGTATCTTTCCTGTTTGTGGTTAGTCCTGCTGGGGGGTGTTGGTTCTCAGCCATGTCTCTGCCCCTCCTACCCGTTTTGATGCGGCCTCCTCTCTACACTTATCTGTGGAAAGTCTGTTCTGCCAGTCGTCAGGTTGTTTTCAGAGTTCCTTGCACTAATCTGCCTGGTGTCTCAGTGTGTCTATTGGAATAGATGATAGGATCTAGTAGGATCCTTTTACTCCTCCATCCTCCCAGAAGTTGTCCATTTTTTTTTAATGTTTATTTAGTTTTGAGAGAGAGAGAAAGACAGAGTGCAAGTGGGGAGGGGCAGAGAGAGAGGGAGACACAGAATCCGAAGCAGGCTCCAAGCTCTGAGCTGTCAGCACAGAGCCCCAAGTGGGGCTCGAACTCACGGACCGTGAGATCATGACCTGAGCAAAGTCGGACACTTAACTGACTCAGCCACCCAGGTGCCCCAGAAGTTGTCCATTTTTAAAGGTCTGTAATACATGTTGCAATTTCTGTAATGGCATGTTGGTCACACACCATTGCCAACAGCAGATCTTATCATTCTTTCAATCTTTCAATCTTCAAGATCTATCAATCTTTCAATCTTTCAAAATAGGCCCACAGCCATAGTATCTAATTGGTTCCTGGTGCTGAGCAACCTCTCAGGTAATTGCTTGTGAACATGTGCTGATGTTTTATTTCAAATTTGTCATAAAGAAAACAGTTCCTTAGAAAGCCAAATCAAAAATTCCTTCTTAGAAGAGATATTTCATAGGTAACTTGAACAACAATTCAAAAGAATGTCTGGTTAAAGATTATGGAGTGAGTTGAGTTCAAGCCTTGAATGTCAAATGAAATGTTATGGCCCTCCCCCTCCCCAGACTGACAGCCAGCTGGGGGGTGTAGGAGCCAAATTCCCAAGAATAGGCACTTATCTGATTAAATTCCATTCAAAAATAACTCAGAGTTCAGCTTTAAATGAGGCTTAGTTTAGTTCTCTTTTCCTAGTGCAAAGTGACACTTTTCATGGTGTTGATATTTGGTATTTCTTTTATTAATATTTTAGCTAACTTACTTTGTTTGCTTCCCCACCCCCACTTTTCTTCAACTCACCCAAGGATGTGTCCCAGCATGGTGTCCTCTGAATGTCAAGCAGTTTTGTCCCACCCTCGGGATTCTTGACAAACCACATGCCGTCTTTACTCTTTCCTCTAGAATATCGTTTGGAAATTGACTTAAGACCTAAATGAATTTACTTTTAAAATAAACTTTACATCATCACCTTAAATAAAAAACTAGTTTCCTTTCTCATAAATCGAAAGTCATCATAAAATAAACACAACAAAAATTAAGTGTTAGTGGGTTCTAGGTGCATATCTCTGCCAAAGGCTCTGTGCCTGGGGCTGCTCTGTCTTCCTTGTAAAGGAAATATGCAAGTATCAGAACACAGATACATTGGCAGTCAGCGTGATTTTCTCCCTGTGTAATCAGAGTGTCTGAAATGCGTTTGAAAAGGCAATTACTTTCCTCCTCCAAGTAAATCAATGTTTTCTAACAGTGACCACAGACCACTTAAAATCAACTTTGTGCCACGGGCACAGTGATTGTCACACCTGAGCACACAGCAAAATTACCCGGACTCTTGTTAAAACACAGATGGCTGATGCAGTAAGTCTGGGCTGGGGATTGAAATGTGCATTTCTAAAAAGTTCCCGAGTTGTGGGCATGCTGCTGGTGCGGGCAACACTTTGAGGGCCACTGCCCTCATTGCTCGTTGCGTTGTCTCCCATTTTAGGAGCAACTGGACTGGGGACGCTGGCAGGTGCAAACCAGAAACCACTGCGATCCCTAAACAGGTGCTAATGTACTCCCCTCTGTTGTTGGCAATTTTCCTCTCCAAGAGCAACGAGTCCAGGCCCAGTGCTAGCACCCTAACAGCAGCGTTATAATCTCTTGAACCACTCACCCCTCCAGGAGGAAATCTGAATTACAGTTGGTGGAGGCGATAGGGACCTTCCTCCCCTACATGGAATCTCCCGTCATCCCATTCGGGGAGCTGGGTGTGTGAAAGGTGAAGCTGCTTCCTGGGGAAAGCCCCTCCATATAACTTCGCTAAGAGCTTAATTCCAGAAGATAGATAATGGAATCGTGATGTCAGAGAAGTGTGGCCTGATGCCACAGGGAGTGTAAGTTTTAGTCTAAGTGCAACAACAGGAAGGTTCTTGGTGGTCTCATCTAAAGGAGCCCCTCTCCCCACCTGACTACAGGCCCCTAGTTCATTTTGCATGACCATCCTCACAATGTGAACTTCCGTGGTCTCTTTGTTGGTTTGGTTGTCTGTTGCTCCTCTTCCATGAGAGCCTCCCTGCTTTGTTCACTCCTCTGTCCCCAGCATCCAGAGCAGCTGGCACAAAGCGGGTGCTTCCTAAATATTTATGGAATAAAGGAAAGGATGGCCGAATGCCATTCAGTCTGTTCTAGATTCAGGGAGCAAGGAATGCAAAGTAAATGAGATATAGTCATGGGTCTTCAGACTCACAGATATTTGGATAACTTATTTTCCAAAAGTTGGTTGCCATTATCAAATTATTCATAAAAAGAGAAAATAAAATTCATAAAGAAATGTGAGGGAAATGCCCTTCACTCATTTTACAGATATGCTACTAGCAAAACAAAATAACATTTTACATCTTTAAAAATGTTTGCAGTCAATTCAGGTGAGGGTGCAGATACTTTAATAAGCTTACAAAGGCTATATTCCCTTCAAAAGGAAATGCGGCAACAGATATCAGGAGCCATAGAAAATGGTTTTTTGACTGAGACATGACATAAAAAATTACCCACTTCCTGAGAAATTCACTTCTGGGACTTTATCCTAAGGAAAGACTTCCAAATGAATGGAAAATTATACGTACAAACTATTAATACACACACGACACGAATGAATCTCAAAATAATTATCCTGAGTAAAAGAAGCCGGACCAAAAAATAAAAGCCCCCAGACCCAGTACATCTGTTTGATTCCATTTCTATAAAATTCTAGGAAATGCAAATTAATCTATAGTGACAGAAAACAGAGGAGTGGTTACCTCAGACTGGGGGTGTGGGGAAGGATGGGCACAAAACTTTTGGGGATTGTGAGAATGTTTGGTATCTTGATCACGATCATCGTTTCATGGGTATAAGCCCATATCAAAACATTAAATATGTGCATTCATATTACATAAATTATACCTCAGTAAAGTTGTAAAAGAAAAGAAAAAGAAAGGGCTGATAGACACAGTAATCTGGATGAATTGTGAAATCATTGTACTAAGGGGGAAAACCAGACATAGAATAAGTAATACATGCTGTATGACTCCATTTATATACAATTCTAGAAAAAGCAAACTAATCTCTAGTGACAAAAGCAGGTCAGTGGTTGCCTGGGGTGGGGGGTGGAGAGAGGAACACACTGCCAAGGGGCAAGAGGAAACTTTGGGGCGCGATAGAAATGTTCCATGTCGTGATTATAACGGTGGTTTCACACGTAGACACATCTATCAAAACTCACCAAAATTTACCCTTTAAATGGATTCGCTTATTGATGTAAATTAGACCTAACTCAATAAAGTGAATTTAAAAAGAAAACAGAAGAGACGAAAAAGAGGCCTTAGTTTAACTTCTGGTGCCAGGAATGCTTCAAGCCGAGAATAACAGCACAGGCGTTTTGCCTGGGAAAAATATTTAAATGGGCCTCTCAGCTATATAAGAGCAAACCCGAAATTCTATTCCTGAGTGGAGACCTTGGGGACAACAAGGAATTAGCCTTCTGTGTAATAACAAAAAATTTTGTCTTCACTAAGGTCAGAGGTAAAACTGCCTAATATTCACAAGGAGCGACTGTTTTCACCCCTCTGTCCGGGGCTAGACCCAGGGGGAATTGGGGTTCTGAGCTGTAGGGAGGGAGGCCTGAGTTAAGAAGACCCTACTCTAAGTGATGGGCTGGTTCCTGAAATGTAGTGAGAAGTCAGGGGCTCGGGGGTTCTGGGACAAGAGGTGAGTAGAGAAGCTGGGAGAGGGAGGCCAGGACAGCGAACGAACAACCAGGAGTGAAGAGATACGGTCATCCATTTTAAGTTTTCCCCCTTTCTGTACTGTATTTCCCCTCCCTGAGCTGTCACCCACAAGCCTTCGGTAAAGTTAGGCTAAATGCTACAGTTCAATATTAACTGTGTTTGCAGGTATTTATGGGGCGCAGCGTCCAGGTAAAGTGATCTGTGGAGAGCCATGGAAGCCTGGAGATAGGATTACAAAGTTGCTAGAAGTGACCATCAGGGAGGCCCCTGAAAAGCTAAACAGCAAACGGTTTGGGGAAAACATGGAAGAGCCCCTCAGGGATTCTTGGAACTACCGTCTCCATGCTCATATGGCAGGAAGTGGAGCACAGATACTACATGGCGGTGTTCGGTGTTCGAAGGAATGGTGACCTCCTGAAGAGTGGTAGCCCGGGGACATTTGGGATGTTTAACGACTCACCCCCCGCCCCCTCCCCCCACACACCTCGCAACCTCCCAAGGAGGTGTGGGCTGTTTTGAGCTATTTTGAACTATAATACTTTGGATAGAATATTTTGGACAGAAAAATACTCTCTAAGTCCAGGTTACCTCTTTTATCTCAAAAGCTCGGAAGAGACCTATGGTATATGACCAAACCCCAAGGAGTAATTGCCTCTGGCTGATTGACGTCAGTTAATGACTGGACTTTGTACCCAAAAGAGGGTTAAAACCGAAGACTGTTGGAGGGAAGTCATTTCCTCCTTGGATTGCCTGGCAAGAACATCTAAAATGAAAGCCTTTCGTCACCTCGCTCTTCTCATCCTCCTTTTTGGAGCCTCAGGTAAGGACCATTTTGCAATTTTTATTCTTTTAATCATGTTTGCTGTCTCTGAGATAGAACCAGCGGGCTTAAGCTACTAGCTCCAAGGTCCAACAAAGCAGACTATTTCATGGCTGAAGTTTCCTCTCCCATTCTGCTCAAAGACGTAGGGCATTTTAGTGCGATGAAGGAAGACAGAGCACAAGTAAAGGGGGTTCTGGGCTAAGGTGTGGGGTTCAGCAAGCCAGAGATTTGTCCTCCAGAGTTCCTCAGGCCAGATGAGAACAACTCAGTAGGTTCCGAGGGCCTGATGCCCTTCAGTAGCCTTTTCTTTGGCCCCCAAATGTCATTTGGACCCTAATGCAGTGCAGGGATCTGGTTTAATCCCTGATTCCAGCATCAGGAGTCTTTTGTCTCCTTCTACATGGGAATTACGGTTTATCTCTGGGCAAATCCCTAAACCCATCTGGGTATTGGCCGGCTCTTCTATCAAAGATGGATGCGCATATCCATCTCACAGTTACTCTCTGACTCAGGGTGAGCCCTTGTTAAATGAGCAGAGTAGCAGGGATAGGAGGAGCAGCAGTGAAGATGGCCAGCTGGTGGGGCACCCAGGCTGGCTCAGTCAGTGGAGCTCACCACTCTGTCTCAGGATTGAGCCCCGCATTGGGTGTAGAGATTACCTAAAAATACACTCTTAAAAAAAAAAAAAAAAAAAAGGTGGTCAGTTGGTGAACTATTTTCTTGCTCCTGGCCGAGCAATGGTTTATCTCTTCAACACTTAATGACTATTTAAGCCAGGCCCTGTTGAAGGTGGAGAGCCAGATTCTGCCATCCAGGGGCTCACAGCCTTGTGGGGGAATCAGTGGTCTTTCTATATCGGAGGGGTTAGGAATTGCTTCCTCACTTACACTTTTTTTTCTTTTTTTTTTTTTCTCACGAAACCTTCTAATATTTGTTTTTAAACTGGTTGTCAGTGTCAGCGTTCTTTGAGACAAGGGTTCTAAAAGAGTAATCACTGGGTCACTAAGAGTTTACTACTGTTCCATGTGTCCAGGGGTTTCTAAGAGTTGGAAAAAAGGCAACTCTGATGATCACCGTAGCCCTTAGGGCAAAAATCATCTCTACTCATCCTGCTCTTTAAAAAATTAATGTGTCTAAAATTATTAATGGGTAAACATCCCTAGGAAACAATTTTTGGAGAAAGTTTAATACACACGTAATGAGGTATTTTTATTTCATCTCTCTTTAAATAAACCCCCTCCCCTGCCCTCCCTAAAATGGGGACTATTGCCTTAAACTATAAAAAGACAAAAAAGACAAAGACTGCCACTTTCAGGTAGTAACAGCGCCACCTGCTGGCATTGTCAATTGTCCTCAGAAGACTACCAGAGAATATTAAACCTGGATTAATAGTCCAGCAACTACAGGCCTAAATGATGTTACTTCTTGGTCCTTGTCTTCATCCATATTAACTTTTTGTAATATAGTTCAGTAACATTTTTCCAGTTTCTTTCTCTTTAATTTTATCTATTGTGAGGGTTTTGTGTGTGTGTGACCGAAGTAGTCATGTATTTTCTTTACTTTTTTTTTAAAAGAGAGAGAGCGAGAGAGAGAGCGTGCATGAGTGGGGGAGAGGGGCAAAGAGAAACAGAGAGAATCTTAAGCAGGGCTCATGCTCTGTACGGAGCCCAATGCAGGGCTCGATCTCACAACCCTGGGATTGTGACCTGTAGCAAAATCAAAAGTTGGACTCTCGACCAACTGAGCCACCCAGGTGTCCCCATGTATATCGTTTTTAATGTAGTCAACTATATTTATTTTTCAAGAAAGAATGATTGGGTACTAATTAGTATTAAAGAATAAGTAACTGCCGTTATGTATCGAATGTTCTTTCTTCTGAAACTTGGTATCTTTGTTCCTCCAGCCATTGGGCAAAATACAACTCCTTCAAGTAGCGCTACCATGAATGACGTAGTTACTGCTGCCACAACACCTACCACAACACCTGCCACAACACCTACCACAACACCTGCCACAACACCTACCACAACAACTGCGACAACTGCCCCAACACCTACCACAACAACTGTCACAACTGCCACGAAAACTCCACCAACTTCCTCTGTGGCCTCTGTTTCTATATCGAGTTCAGTTACAGACGCCACTGTCACGTCTACAACAAGTAAATCAAGCACAGATGAAAACACAACAGCTGCACCTACCCCTGGCTGCGTTTCTTCTGGGAGCAATGAGCCAACCACAGTGGTTACTTCTCCAGAAACACAAACGACAGAGACGGACACTGGATCATCCCTCATCACAGTCCCCCAAAGTAATTCCTCAGAGGCTGTTCCTTCAGTGACTTCTGGCAATGTCACTTCGCCTGAGAGCAGCCCCCCAAACCCTGGTCCCCCAGGTAAGAGCGATTTCCTTAAAGACTGCTCCTTTGCAGAGTCCTAGCATTGGGGAGGATGGTAGGTAAGTGTGTTCTGTGGGGGGGAGGAAAGTGGGTATAGAGAGACCCAAGGTTTCCTTGAATATGAACCCCTGGAATTACAAACTCTGAGTCAAGGGGCACCTGGGTGGCTCAGTCGGTTAAGCATCCGACTTTGGCCACGTTCTCACGGTTTGTGAGTTCGAGCCCCACGTCAGGCTCTCTGCTGTCAGCACAGAGCCTGCTTCTGATTCTCTGCCCCCTCTCTCTCTGCCCCTCCCCCACTCTCTATCTCAAAAATGAGTAAATATTAAAAAATTAAAAAAAAAAAACCCTGAGTCACAAAGGCTAGTAGTCATGGCAGAGACCCTAAAAGATAACCCACGGTTTCATTCTGTTCTCCTTTGCCCTCCACCTATCCTACTTCAAGTTAGTTATGGACTTTTTTTTTTTAATTTTTTTTTTTTAATGTTTATTTATTTTTGAGACAGGGAGAGACACAGCATGAACAGGGGAGGGTCAGAGAGAGGGAGACACAGAATCTGAAACAGGCTCCAGGCTCTGAGCTGTCAGCACAGAGCCCGACGCGGGGCTAGAACTCACAGACCGCGAGATCATGACCTAAGCCGAAGTCGGCCGCTTAACCGACTGAGCCACCCAGGCGCCCCAGTTATGGAATATTTTTATGGACTTGGGCATCATGAAAGCTACTTTTCTAGCTTCCATCTCCCTAGGAGATTTTAAGAAATAGTTTCAGCTTCTCTGAGAAGGCAAGGTCCAAATAAGCACTGTCTCTCCAGCCCCACTGGTCTGTCTCCCTGATCTATGCAAGGAAGGAGTCAGTGCTATCCTGACTCAATGTTAGGGGAAAGTATGACATTGCAATGGTGGCTGTTCACAGTTTGGAGTTTGAGTTAATTCACGGAATGTGAGTCTGAGGAATAAAAAGCCAAACAACGGAAGTGCTCAAATGGTCCTAGACATGGGGCCATTGTCCAAAGGACAGATGTTTCAGGAATACTGTCCTGAAGAGTTGGCAGTTGACCTCAAGTCAAAATTATTGAAACAGAAACCACTTGCCTCATTTCCCAAAGTTTGGTCTTATTAGAATAAGGGTCAGCGAACTTTATCAGCAAAAGCCAGCTAGTAAATATTTTCGGTTTTGTGGGCCACAATAGGGTTTCTGTTGCAGCTACTCCAGCCTGCCATTTTAACACGAAAGCGGTCACAGTCCATACACAAATGAACGAGCCTGGCTAAACACCAGTAAAACTTTATTTACAAAAACTGAAGACGGGCCAGATCTGTCTCATGAGTCATAGTTTACCAACCGCTGGTCTAAAAGAATCCTCAAACCTAGGCTTGAAGGGTCCAGATAGATCTAAGAACTGGCTGGTTAAGCAAGGGGAGACAGAACCTGTATCTAAGACCTGGGTCCCGGTCTGCCTTCATGTTTGGAGGGACCACTCTGAAGACTAGGCCACCTGGGTCACAGCTGCACAATCGGCTCTACTGAAGTCAGGAAAGGGAACTTTTCTAAGCAATTTCTGCGTCCCCGGACATTCCCTCAGAGTAAAACCCCTCCACTAGCTACCTGGGGAGGGGGCAAGTCACTTCTCTCCTGGCTTCAACTTACCCAGCTGTAATAAGGTGTGACTGAACCAAATAGCCATCAAAATCCCTTCTGGCTGCAACATCCTGTGACTTTATTCCTGTCGCACAGAACAGGCTGACAAGTCTGTCCTTTATTGCCGGAGGGAAAGCATTCCAGGACTTGTCTGCCTGGTGTATCCTGAGTGGGCTTGTGCTCAGTTCCTTCCCTAGGATTTTCCAAATCATCCTTGCAATGTGGGGATTTTTGAAAACACCTTTTATTTTACTTAGAATATTAGTTCATACCAAGGTGCCTGAGTAGCTCAGTCAGTTAAGCATCTGACTTTGGCTCAGGTCGTGATCTCCCGGTTTGTGGGTTTGAGCCCCGCGTCGGGCTCTGTGCTGACAGTGCAGAGCCTGCTTGGGGTTTTCTGTCCCCTTTTCCCTCTGCCCCTTCCTCACTTGTACTCTTTCTCTCAAAAATAAATAAACATTAAAAAAAAAAAAAAGATTCCTTCATGTCTTTTCAGGGCTTCAAAGCTCCTTTCTTTTTAACTCTGAATAATATTGCACTGCCTGAATGCAGCACAGTTTTATCCATTCACCTACTGAAGAATATCTTGGTTGCTTCCAAATTTTGGCAATTATGAATAAAGCTGCCATAAATATGCCTGTGCAGGTTTTTGAGTGGGCATGTTTTCAACTCCTTTGGGTAAATACCAAGGAGTGTGCTTGCTGGATTATATGGTATGTTCAGTTTTGTAAGAAACTACCAAACTGTCTTCCAAAGAAGCTATACCATCTTGCTTTCCCACCAATGAGAGTTCCCATTGCTCCAAATCCTCATCAGCGCTATCTATCTATCTATCTATTTTGAGAGAGAGGAGAGAGTGTGCAAGCAGCGGAGGGGCAGAGAGAGAGAGGAGAGAGAGAATCCTAAGCAGGCTTCGTGCTGTCAGTGCAGAGCCTGATGTGGGGGCTCGATCTCACAAACCGAGATCATGACCTGAGCCCAAATCTAGAGTTGGACACTTAACTTACTGAGCCACCCAGGCGCCCCTAATTTCTATTTTTTTAAATAAAAGTAGGGGTGCCTGGGTGGCTCAGTTGGTTGAGCATCCGACTTCTGCTCAGGTCATGATCTCTCGGTTCCTGGGTTTGAGCCCCACATCAGGCTCTGTGTTGACAGCTCAGAGCCTGGAGCCTGCTTCGGATTCTGTGTCTCCCCCTCTCTCTGCCCCTACCCCGCTCATGCTCTGTCTCTCTCTCAAAAATACATAAACATTAAAAAAAAATTTTTTTAAGAAATGAATTAGGCCCAAAGTTATGGAAGAAAAGAAGCTTAAACAGGGCAAAAGTATATTCAGTAAAAACTAAATCTCCTTCCTATCCTAAGCTCCTAGGACCCAGACCCCAGTTTCCTTCCTCAGAGGCAACTTCTGTGGCCAGCTTCTCATATCTTTCTCCAGAGGAATTTGTGCAAATACGAGCATACACATTTGTGTGTTTGTGCATGTTCCTCTCTTTTTATCACAAAAGAGAGCATGTTGTACACATTGCACCTTATATATAGCTTTTTTTAAAAAATCAACAATTTCTACCTATAAGTTCGTAAGAATATTAACACCTTTTGATCAGTCACTTGACTATTTCTGAAATCAAAGCTCAGAATCATTTTATTCGACAGAGGTGGAGAAAATGGCCAGCCAATTTGGCCTCTGACCTAACTCCACTCCCCGATCCCACCACTTCTCCAGAGAGAGGAAGAGGCTGTACCCTGCCTGGTCTGGGAGCACCACCCAATGGTGTGGACACCATTGCAATATAATTCTCACCAACTATTCAAGTCATCCACTCAGAAAGCCAGGGGAGAGAGTGTGCCATCATCACTTCCTCTGAGAATTTTCACTGAGTTAATCTGCAGGGGCCCCTTCCTGTCCCTTTTCCTTTCTTCATGCACCTGTGTGCTATGTTAGTTAACTCAAATAGAACACCTAGTTTCTTGGGGGGGTGCTTCTTGCCTCTACCTCCCTATAAGACAGTTATTCATACTTCCCTAGAAAATAGGATTCTCTCTCTCAAATGGTGTTAAGGAGCCCTACCTAGTGTCAGAGGCACAGACATCAAGGTTCTGAAGGATCCTTGCAATCCAAAGATTCCAACGATGGAATTAGAAGACTGCTGTCTCTATAAGTACACTCTTTCTTGCCCACCGGTCCCTGCCCTTTACCGTTGACAAGCCTCTGGCTCCAGAATTTCAGCAACAAACTCCCTCAAGACGTAAGGGAATATGTATTTGCTTCTAGCTCTTCTAAGGGTGTGCTGTAGACTAACAAAACCAAGGAATGGAAAGTGCCCAGAGGGAGGCAAGAAGATTTTGAAGTATGTTTCTGGGTGTAATTTGTTGTCATTCTGTGGATTTTTAATCTCTTTCTCTTCCATCTCAGATCTCAGCAGTCCTTGCCACGGAACTCCCTGTAAAGGCGATTCTTCATGTGTTAGCCTGAATGATACCTATTTTTGCCTGTGTTCGTTAGGATATTACTATAACTCTTCCACATGCAAAGAAGGTGAGTTACAAGGGATGAACTGGGCAGAGCTGCATTTCAGACCTAAAGTGGAATGGGAAATGTAAAATAATGTCAAAAGAGCCTCCAGAATAGTAGAGGTAGAGGATGATTTATAGGTAACAAAGGCCTGCTGAGTAGAGAAAAAGCTCCTGCTTTTATTTCAGTGGAAACTAGAGGGATGGGAGATGGACCAAATCAGAGGTGTGCGTGAGCTTGTCCTAAAGGTCTGGGAGTGGATGTGTCCCTTCACTGTACTGGTTAAAGGGAACGGTGCCATAAGGACAAAATGATGAGTGTTGCAGCCCCTGGAAAATTCTGACAACTGCATAAATACAAAGTCGTGCTGTTACATGGGGACACCGATTCAGGATAAGGTGCCATACTTAAGACAAACCTGAGAGCCTACTCTCTGACCTCAAGTCAGTTCTCTGTCACAGAATTTGCTTGCTCCCAACAGAAAGCTCCATTTTTAGAGACTTAAGAACCTCTTGGCTCCTGAAATGGACTTTAGGAGCAAATCAATACACCTCTGGCATAACCCTTTTTTGGTTAGTTCAGCTGGGTGCTCTGCAGGTCCAAGACTGTTTCCTGAGTTAGAAATTGTTCTCTGTTTCATGAATGAAAAATATCTCCCCCTGCCAGAGCAGACCAATTATGCAGGAAATGAATGTACCGTGTTGGCCACAGGGATTAGAGATACCCCAAAAGCCAAACGGACGTTCATATTTCAGCACTAATAATCTCATTTCTGGGCATCCACTCTAAGTACGGACCCCAAATATAGAAAGGTTTGTGCATAAAGATGTTTGCTGCAAATTTTATTTTTCTTTTTAAATAGTCGGTAGCATTAAAACAAATAAAGACTATTAATGAAGATAATGTATATTTCATAGAGTATTTTGCAGTCTTTAAAAATAATAGTTATCAGAAAAAAACCAATAGTTATGGGGGGCGCCTGGTTGGCTCAGTTGGGAGAGCATGCAACTCTTGATCTCAGGGTCACGAGTTCAAGTCCCATATTGGGCGTGGAGCCTACTTTAATAAATAAGCATACGAGTAAATGAAATAGTTATGAAGACTAGGTAATTATTTGGAAAAGTGCTTATTATGTGACAATAGGTAAAGAAGACTCACAATGTAAACATGGAATTGTAACGATGCAAACTATGCACAGAAAACAAAAGCTGGGCGAACTGTACCAAAGCAAAAATGGTTGCGTTAGGCTGGGTGAGATTTGGGGCAACATTTTTGGTACTCCCAGACTTCCCATAATAATCATCATATAATGTTTAGAATTTTAGAGAATAATCTATGTTTTAAACACAATAGAAATTAACCCTTTTTATGTTAAATATTACAAAAAAGATTCTGCTTAAATTTCAGGAAAGCTATTCCCTGGAACAATTACAGTAAAAGTATCAGAAACGTCTGGTTTGGAAGATAAAAATTCTATGGCCTATCAAAAATTACATACTAAAGTTACTGAATTTGTAAGTATTTTCCTACCTTTCTTCCTGCATAAGTGTCCTTTATTCTAACAATGACTTACGGATGTAGGACTGGTATTCAGTCCGTACACACTGGTGCAGCTGTATTAGTCCGTGAAATAGTGAAATGCACCCTTACTGGTTGGTAAATAGCAACTGTCCTGAGCCCCTGGCACCTGGTTGCCCGGGCTCCTCCGCTAGGACGCTTAGGCCTCCCCATGATCCTGCACCTAGATGACTAACACTAAGCACGGCAGAGGGCCCTTCGAGGCTTGTTCCAACGATGCCATCCATACTCTTTGATACAGAAGCTATGAGAATATTTTTAAATGGAGGGGTGTCTGGGTGGCTCAGTCAGTTAAGCGGCAGACTTCGCCTCGGGTCATGGTCTCAAAATTCGTGAGTTCCAGCCCCACGTCGGGCTCTCTGCTTTCAGTCCAAAGACTGTTTCAGATCCTCTGTCTCCTTTTCTCTCTGCCCCTCCCCCACTTGCATCCTCTCTCTCTCTCCCAAAAATAAACATTAAGAGAAAAGAATATTTTAAAATGGACACATAAATATAATGATGTTTTAAAATATTTTCGTAGGAAAAAAAATAAAAAATAAAATATTTTCGTAGGATTGAAGAGAAAAAAATCAAGGTTTCTTTTTTTCCTTTCTACCTTCAAATCTGCTTATACTTCTATCCTAGTCGGGCTTTTTTTTAATGCCTGGAAAAGGAACTCTGTTCAGATTAGTATCTGTTACTTTTTCTCCCCCCACTGTCGAAAATGTCAAAATGAACCTTAGCTTCATTTCATTTTGATGATTGTGAGTGAATGTGCCAGCATGAAAAGGGGTGGAAATCTCCATTCTGGATCTATGTTAGACCAGTGTTTCTGAAAGTTTAGTTTTAAAGAAACAAAAAAAAAAAAAACAAGGAGCCAGTAAATATGTCTTAGAACCCTAGGTGGGGCAACACTTTTAAAAGCTAAAAAGACATGGAAGACCATACCTTTCAATTCTGAATTATTTCATCACAGAAGAGTTTTGCTAGTAGAACGGTAAAACATAAAACATTATTGTCCAGATGATTTACAGATTGTACGGAGACAGCTAGTGCTCACGACCAAACAGCCGGTGCCTGGCACTGCGAGGGTGAAACCTGACTGCAGCCTCCTGGCCTTGGCCTTGCACATACCGCCTGTGCACGACGGGCCAGCTGGCCATGACCTATCGTCTTATCCTAGATCTACATTCCAGTTCTCCCACTTGGATGATTTTCTGGTGCATTGAGGACAGCAACATCCATGTGTTCCTATTTCCAGAGAACCCCTCTACTATCTCAAGTCGCATTACTGAGCAGTGGCCCCTGTGGCCACCACGTTCCCCAAACTTGCTTTGGGTATGAGTGTCCACAAGCGCCCTCCTGGTACAGGCCTATGCCCTGGTCTTCAGAGACCGATTTTGAGACTTGGTCTCAGTCAGGTCTTGATGGTTTCAGAGGGACCATGAAGGGGAGAGAGCATTCTTATAATTTTCAGGAAGTTTTTTTTCTGAAGAGGATATGCCAGAACTCATTTGCGGTTCTTACAGACAAGAAAAGAGAGATAATTGACTTTCTTCAAGGTCCTCTTAGCAGACTTTGTAGCCAGGGCAGTCCCAGCTCAGGCCCCAAGATGTCTCCCAGGGCCCATTTTCTATCCAGCTGGATCCAGATGGACAGTCTGCAAAGGGATGTGGAGTTTCCCTGTTGCATACGTGCCTGGAATTTTATGTGTAATGTTTCTAATTCCCAAAACAACCTAATGGGGAAGGTGGTACAATGGTGCTATTTTGCTGATGAGGCTGTTAAGGATCAGGAAGGTTAATTAACTGACTGAAGGTCACCCAGCTGATGAGTGAGGAGGTAGGGACTTGAACTCAGACCTGCCTGACCACAAAACTGCTTCTTCTCCTTCTCACCTGCTTGCTGTGTCATGCAGTAGAGGGCCAGCAGGCCTGTTTGGGTAGCTACTGCCTTCTTGTCCAGACTTACAGCCCTTCAGTTTGATATGTGTATGTCCGGACAGCCTCAAAGGGTGACCTGGAAGATTTGAAAAAAACAAAAACAAAAAAACAGAGACACTTTCTCCTATGCCAGATGCTAATTTTGTAATCTCTTCTATAGGCATAAGAAAATTAAGTGGGCAATGGTGAGTAGGGGAATGAGAGGGCCCTCGGAAGATGACCAATGAACTTGTTGCTAAGTGAACTCCCAGGCCCCTGATGGTTTACATAAATGCCAGCTATTCCTCGTATTTAAAAGAACTAAAAGGCATATGGATGTATTCTGGATGTAAGGCTACCCAGACTCACTAGAGCATCAGATTTGTTTGAATTTGACTAGAATAAAAGAGAAATGATTTAACATCTTTTTAAATGACATTGGTTACCAGGATCTTTTAAAGCATTGGGTCACCATGAGGAGAAAAATAGTAAAAAAGTCATTGGATTATAAAAAGGTTGCACCAACCCAGTGGAACACTCATATAATAAAATATGGAGACTGGGGCCCACAGGAGGGAAGACATGTTCAAGGTCATGTCTTTCACATTTAATTTATTCAGTCATCAGTCAGCCAGTGTTTGTTGAACATTTCCTGGGGATTGACCTGTGTTGAGTGCTATGGGGTGGGGGCGGGGGAGGTTATGAGAAAGAGAAAACTTACATTCTTATTGGGACCCTCTCACACCCCCCTCCACTTCACCCCTGCCTGAGGTCCCACAGCCCCTCCACTTCACCCCTGCCTGAGGTCCCATGACACAATTCTGCCTAGTGACATGTACTTGTGCTGGAGCCCCTTCCAGCTCACAAAGTCATGTATCAATTCCATCTCATTTTATACCAATAATAGCCCTGTTGGTAGGAATTACTGCTACAGCAAGGGTTCCCATGAGAAGAATGAGGTCCAAAGAAGTTCTACAAAAGCTGACACATGGAGAACTGTGACCTTAGGTGTTCTTCCCAGTCCAGCCTGCTCTTTTCTGAGCCACACTGCTTCTGAACATTAGTGTGTGGGCTCCTTCCCCCTCTCTGTGTCCCAGCACTGCCTCTGAAATGCTTTAAGGCTTGTCTGCTTTTGGAAGCCCTCTCTGGTTCTCTGCAACTGGAAGAGAGTTTTTCTGGATTTCTCTGGTAGATCGTATTGCTCCGTGGTGCTTACCTGTCTCAACTTCATGGTGTAGTCCCCTGTCCGATCTCAGGGCATAGCCTGCCGTCTTTGTAACCTCTGTGTCTGGCATCCTGCCTCAGCAAGGTGGGAAATTAAATAAGCGTTCCTTGGGTAGACTGATGAGTGTGTGAAGCAGGCTTTATAGATAAGTCTAACAAATATGCAAAACTTCACAGTGACTTTGAAAATACAAACTTAACAAGTTAGTCTCCTTAGTTTTAAAAGTATGATCATTGATTTGGCTGGGTGCTTTAGGTGTCTGTCTTTTTTCCTGGAGAACTCTGACTTTACATCAGAATCTTACTATTTTGGAACAAAAATTATCAAAATGTGTTAGAGCACATGCAAGGAGCAAACTGCTGTGATTAACCACGCATATTTACACCAAGGAGGTTAGAAATGTGTTTATGTGAACACCTAGATATAGTATCACATTTCCCCCCCTCTTCGTGGTTATTACTAAATTTGTTCTTCTCCTTCACAGTTTGTGAATGCATTTAACAGTTTTGATTATGGACAGACTATAATTCGTGAAGTAAGGTAAGTGGATCGATGGGGGACTTTGGAGGCAGGTAATATGCCACGTTGTTTTGTCACTAAATATACAGTGGTTCCATTTTTTCCCTTCGTTGTAATATCTTGCCTCCTGAATTGGAGGGTGTGCTAGTAGGTCCTTTGAGTGAATGAATTGTGGATAGCCTTTCCTTCCTAGCCCTACTGCAAAATTATTCTGTAGATTTCTGGTCATTTTTCACCTGATAAAGGACTTGTATCAAATACCCCTTTCTCACTGCCCCGTCTGTTCCATCGTCACCTCCAAATCCTATCATGAATTAATCACGGGAGGGAATTTTAAATTAGAATCTGAATCCCATTTTGCTTTTTGGACTCCCTTTTGCGGTGACCATTTGAGTTTGGATTTTCTCAATTGTTCTGAGGAATGAATATGGCTGTAAACATTTCCTAAGTAGGTTGGCTATGTTTTCAAGCTTCTGATATTTATTCAGAAGTCAAAATGGAGTCTAGAAGAAAAAAAGAACAGGAAAAATATAGCATGAATCTTAAAAAACACATAGCCAATGGTGCACCTGCGTGGCTCTGTCTGTTGAGTGTCTGACTCCTGACCTCAGCTCAGGTCTTGATGTGAGAGTTGTGAGTTCAAGCCCCATGTTGGGTCCTGTGCTTGGGTGTGAAGCCTGCTTAAAACACACACACACACACACACACACACACACACACACAGCCACAGGCTGGAGAGGGAAGGACTTTTTGAAAGTCCTTTCCCCCACCCCTCTCTTTTCGTGATTGTATCACTCGATTCCTCTTGGACAGTGGAAGAATTAGAATTAGACACAGAGGTTCTTGGGGCTCCAAACTGCAGCGCCCAGTGGAGAGAGACCATGCAATGTCTTGCTCACAGCAGGCACTCACAATCAGGGGATCTGATGTGGTGTTCTGTGCTCATGTTCCCTGTAGCCCCACCCTCCTTCGTTCAGTGTCTGAGCTGAATCTGCCTGCTGACCCCCCTGGCCCTCTGGGGAATGACCCAGACTCAGTGTGGTTGATTACTGCTCTCTCTGTGCAAGAGAGGAATGCACATTCACACCCTTCTGTCTCCCTTAAAGTATAAGTGAGGTTTGCCAGCTCAGCAAGAAACCTACTCTTTTTTTTAATTTGTTTTTTTAATGTTTATTTATTTTTGAGAGAGAGAGAGAGAGAGCGCGCGCGTGAGCGAGCATGGGAGAGAGGCAGAGAGAGTGAGACTGGACCCACAGTGGGTTCCATGCTGACAGCAGAGAGCCCGATGTGGGGCTCAAACTCAGGAATCAGGAGATCATGACCTGAGCCAAAGTCAGATGCTTAACCGACTGAGCCACACAGGTGCCCTAAGACCTACTCTTGATTTTCTACAGAAAGTGACAACTTACTATATCAGATGTTACTTGTTCTGGTTCTGGTTAGTTTCAGGCTTTTAGCACCTAAAACGGACTGTCCACAATTTTTCTCAATATCCTCCAATAGGGCATCGTTTTAGCCATAGATTTCCTCTGAGCGCACATGGAAGAGAGATAGAGCTCCAGGCCTGTAAATTGCTAGCATACTACAAAGCCAGGCCTTTATGTTTGGGCCCCAGTTGTGGATATAAGACAGCGGCTCAGGGCTGGAGCTGAGAGACTGGGGAGTCCAGGAGGTTTGAAAATCAATCTGTCAATTCTTCAGTTCATCAAGTGATGGATTCATTTCATTTTTAGCACCTCTCCTTCAGCAAGATCGGAAACACGTGCTGGTGAAAGGGATGTCTCTGTAGAAGTCGTAAACATTTTCACAAAAACTACAAAAGAAGATGAGGTGACCGTGTCTAAATCCATTCAGAAAGCAATTGAAAACAACAAGGATGGCATTACAGGATATATTAGTAAGTATTCAGTAGTTTTATTCGAAGTTTACCTAAAGACCTCCCTTTTTGAAAACATTTCCATTACATGTGAGAAGAGGGCAAGAAAAGCAGGAGAACTGAATCCACTGATGGGCCCAATGCCTGTTAATTAGTCATTCTTCTTCCCTCTCCTCCCTCACTGGCTCTACTTATCACTCTGACCACTTTGCTCCTCTCTTTGGAAGGCAGTCGTGAACAGATGGTCTCTGGACAGGAAAAGATAAAGAAAGGAGAAACAAGAAGGCTTTATACCAACTTGTAGCTTCCAAATGATCATAGAAAGCCTTCCTTACTCTGTTTCCCCTTTAGGCTGACACGCAAGCCCCTAGCACAGCTGGAACAATTCACTTTTGCTGTGTCACAAACCACCCCAACCTTAGCGGCCTGAAACAGCAACCATTTATTTGTTGTAAGGCCATAATTCCCCTGCTGGCCTCTCTCATCCTTCTTTTTGCTCCTGCTGAAACTTCTCCTTGAGTCTCTTAAATTTTTGCTTTTTAATGAATGTAACCTTTGTGGCCTAGTTTGCAAAACTGTTTTCTCTTTTTGGAAATACACAAATCCTGTTCGTGTATAGCTTTCCAGCACCTTTCCACTTTCTTCGAGATTTCACGCAGATTCTCACTGTTCTCTCGGGATCTGGAATGTAAATGCTCTGGGGTAAAGCACTTCACCTTCTACCTGAAACAATGGAGGCCCCTCTGCACCATACCTTCTCCTTGGGCTGCTGCCTCTTGGCAACGTGCATTCAACTCTTCACTGAGTGTTCCTTCCTGGCAGAAGAGACTGGAGAACACTAGTTGTGTTTCTCTCATGTCACCCATCAACATGACAGCTGCCAGGCCTGGCCTTTCTGTGGGCTCCATAGCATGAAATACACACATGACCCTCCATTTGTTCACCTATCTTTCTATTTTACCCGTTTGCTCTTTGTTGTTGGTTTTCCTGTTTGTTGTTTGGGTTTTGTCTGTGGCAAGCTTGATCTCATTTGGAGCTCTAGACTTTATTACACTATTAATATTCTGTCTTTGGTTATGGGACCTTCTTTCTGTATTTTGTTTATAAATCTCATCTGAGAATTTCCTGTGCAAACCATATGTCCATTTCTTTTTATTTTTTATTTATTTATTTTTTTAAGTTTATTTATTTTGAGAAAAAGAGTGGAGGAGGGATAAAGAGAGAGGGAGAGAGAGAATCCTGGGCAGGCTCTGTGCTGTCAGTGCAGAGCCTGATGCGGGGCTCAAACTCACAAACCATGAGATCATGACCTGAGCTGAAATCAAGAGTTGGATACTTAATTGACTGAGCCATGCAGGTGCCCCTAGTTGGCTTTTTCAAATGGTAGGCGATGAAGGAAGGTTAGTTACAGGTGTGGGATGTTTAGACGAGAATAACTACTTTCTGTTTTACCTGCTCCTATGTTTGCCCCTTACTCTATTCTCAGATTCATTTTTTTTATCCCTAATGTCTTTCAACATGCTTCTAGACTAACATTCTTAAAAGAATGCGTTCTCCTGCCATGCTTCTGCTCAGAATCTACCAATGGATTCCCAGGCTTGTAGGATAAAAGTCAACATCCTTAGCCTGGCATTCAAACTCTGCTGTACATGTGACTGAACAAAAGCATGATTATTTGTTGAGGTTCCTGGTGTGGCACTTGCATTGACATCATTCAATTCTCACAATAATCATGTGAAACAAGAATTATTAGCCCCGTTTTATAGATAGAGGACACCTGGATCCACCAAAAATCAAAAAACCGAACAGACAGCTCATAGCCTGTAAATGGCAGGGCCAAGAATTCTCATCTCTCTCCCACCTCGACACACCACCTCTCCCCTGCCCAAGGGCAACTTCACTACTCTCTGACAAGAGTCCTTTGCTGCTTTTCATGCCTACTTTTCTCCACTTGACAGACTGCCTCTCCTTTGACTGCTCAAATCTTCCCTATCCTTCAAGACTTAGCCCACCTCCTGGAACCTTCATAAGGTTGTCTTTAGCTAGTTGAGCCTCTGAATTCCCATTGTACTTAAAGTCTGGACCGTGAGTTGACTGGGGGGACTTTCTGTGGGCTCAGACATGTAACTCCACAAAGATGGGGCCCAAAAGTTATATAACTACTATGTCCCTTGTGGATCCCAGCATAGAACTAAGTGAAAAAGAGATCTTGCCCTTGAACATAATTGTACTACCTTCTATTGAATTAATTTGAATTGAATACTATAAGGACATGGTCATAGAAGGGAAAATTAGGGAGTTGGATTTGAATATCCCAGATTTCCTTTTGTTAAATCCCAAACTGTATAGAAAGGTGTGTATAACAATGGAGTAAAATGCTTTCACAAGTTACTTTATTCATATTGTCTTTCTGACTGTATTCTTGAATTGCTTGTCCCTCTCAGTTCAAAGCCTGTGTGATTATTATGGTTGTGAAAAGGAAAACCAGCAAGACAAATGTGACAATGGTTTGCTGTGTAAATGCAAGCCGGGGATGGAAAGACCTAACCCCCAGATCCCTGTGTGTGTTGGTGAGTGTTCTACCTGCTTGTGAAACTTCTTCACAACCCCCACCTTCTCTCCTTCTGCATTTACAAAATACAAGCTTTATTGCTCAAGTGTCCATGTGTCTCAGGGGTGTGCATTTGGGCTTTAGCCACATGGGTCTGGACTGAGGCCTTGGCTCCGAGCTGGTGAGGAAGCCCATGTGCAGCTTCACAGGGAGCGTGTCATGTGCACAGCCAGGGAGCACCTCACCTGACCCAGAAAAAGCAATGTGAAAAATTGTGTTCTGTGACATATCACTTGGGGGTTGAAGGCATTGTTTCTGAAAATCACCCAGAAATTCTGTTTTGAAGCCTCTGCTCCAAAGTGTCCTGATACCTGCAACGCAGACCATAATAAGCAATGCTTACTGAACAAGAACAGTGGGAGCCCCGAATGCGTGTGCCTCTCAGGCTACGAGGAAGATGATCATGGGATCTGTCGAGAGTAAGAGAAACCACTCTTTTTCATCTTGCCATAGCTTGAACTAGCCAAAAAGGATAGAACTTGTAGACATATGCATGGGTTTAGGGTCAGGATGTTGGAATGCTTCCATAAGTTGGTAAGATAAGAGCATGATCCTATCACCGTCATCATCATCAATGGTTTTTGAACATTCTCTGTGCGCCGGGAACCATGCTAGGTAATATGTCTCCCAAAACAACGCTGTCGGGAATGGATTTGTTCCCCATTTGCAGGTGAGGAAAGTGAAGCTCAGAGAATGTAAATAACAAGCCCCAGCTCACAGGGCAGCAGATAAGTGGCAGGGACATGTGGCCTCGCAGCCAAGGGGAACCCACAATGCTCCAGGCCTCTAGGGTTCAGCGTAGCCTGAATTGCCGAATCTTTCTGGAGCCCAGAGGATGGAATGTTCAGTCAGTAGGAAATGGGGCCACTGGGAATTGTGTACCCTCTTCAGCCTTCCAGAGCTCCATGGAAGGTGCTCACCCAGAAGAATGGAAGCGTAAGGCAGAAAAGAGGAAGAGGAGAAGGAGGGGGGAGAATGAAAGGAAGATGGAAAGGAAGACTGGAGGCTGGGTGGGAAGTCTGACATGCTCCCCGTGGAGACTCTGTACCATGGTTTCCATTATTGTATTTTAGGTGTGCCTTTGGCTACAACGGAGTCAACTGTAAAGACCGTGAGTATAAACGTTTTGCTTTGTTAGTAATCATCTGAGAAATGTGGAGCACATTCAAAATTCTGCCCAGGACTCCAAAGTCTCTGGCTCCCTTCATAAAGAGTGAGAAACTCTGCCTCCAGTTGGTCTTCTGGGTCATGCCATCCCATTCCTGCCCTTAGGTCATGAGCAGCAGCACCTCAGCTGTAGGAAATAACAGAACCCAGCCCACGAGGGAGGCTGGCGCCTCTGCACTTGGCCGGACCAGAGGAGGGCGTCCAAACATTCTGTTCATTCTGTACATCGGCTGAAATATGCATTTTCTGTTACTAGTAAGGGTAAAAGACCAGTATGTTCCAAAAATGTCTGTGATCGTGGGAGAGCAGAACTAAAACCCAGACATTGAGATACTCAAATCTTTTTGTTCCAGAGCCATTTACTAGCTTGCAGTGTATTGTTGCAAGTTCAGATGCTTTGTTCTCTCCCACATCCCACTGCCACCAGTCTAGGACAATACTAACTTTATATTTTTAATTATATTTTAAATCTTACCTAACTAACTAAAGACCAATGATCCAAGATGAAGGAAACATGACTGTGGCCTCCCAGTGAGCCACAAAATTCATGATGAAAAATGCTCTCAATTTCTACTATATTTGGTTGCAAGGCTGTATTTGCTAAGTCATTTCTTCCTTCTGGGCTTTTAGCATCTGCACCTACAAAATGAGAGTTTTGGACCAAATGACCTCTGAGGTCGTTTCCAGAGTGGTCTGTGCCCCCATGAATCCAAGTTGGAGGTGGCATATATGGCAGTCACAAAGCAGACAGAGAGAAAGGGTTCTAGAATAGCACTGTCCAATAGGAATGTAATGTGAGCTCCATATTTAACTTCAAATTTAAAAAATTCTAAGTAAATTAAAAAAACTTTTAATATCTTATTTATATTTGAGAGAAAAAGAAGCAGAAAGTGAGTGGGGGAGGAACAGAGAGAGAGGGAGACGCAGAATCTGAACCAGGCTCCAGGTTCTGAGCTGTCAGCACAGAGCCCGACGCGGGGCTCGAACCTACCAACCATGAGATCCTGACCTGAGCTGAAGTCAGACACTTAACCAACTGAGCCACCTGGGTGCCCCAAGTCAATTTTTCAAAGATACATAAATAAAATTATTTTAATAACATTTCATTTCACTCAATATATCACAAATATCATTTTTTAACATGTGATCAATGTAAGTGTTATTAATGAGAAATTTTACTTGTTTTCATACCGTGTATTTGAAATCTGCTGTGGGTGTTATACTCACAGGCCATCTCGCAGCGCCACATTTGTAGTGCTCGATGGTGCTAGCCAGAGCAGCTCTAGAGGAAGAGAATGGGCTGTAATGAACTCTCCCCTCGCTGATTGTATTAAGCCTCTATTAGTGAGAAATTTAAGTCCGGTCTAGTTCTCCCTGCTTGTCAACAAGGCCAGATATGGTGGGCAGGAAAAGGCAGCAGAGGTGAGGCCAGGATGTGGACCTCAGTTGAGATCTCAACTCCTACAAAGTCCAGGAAGGCCCTGCCACTGACCATGGCCTCCTTTATGTTTTTGGTCTTCTTTTATCTGGAAAGGCAGCCTCTCCTGATTGGGTTCGGAAAACACAGTTGTGGGGGAGGTGCTAAAGGAGATGAGTCTCCCACCCAACCTGCCACCTAAGCTGCCCCTGGTGGGGTCAGGGACCAGAGCCTGATTGTCTTCACAGTCAGGGACCACTGGGAACACATGTACCTTTGCAGTAGACAGTGGGGGGCCGCTCATGGGAGGTTGTGCCTACTCTTTGCTCTTCCTTTTCAGAATTTCAGCTGATCCTAACTATTGTGGGCAGCATCGCTGGCATCCTCGTTCTTGGCCTGGTGATTGCATTGATCTTCTCAGTGAGGTACGGAGTGGACGGGTCCCTTTCCCTAGGGCACAGCACCACCAGCATCATGCTCGAGGTTCTAAACATACCCAGCCTTCCTGCAGCAAGAGAAGGGAAATAAGGCGAGGCCTCTTTAACACTGTGGGCGTGTTGGCTTTTTTTCTTACCTTAATTTTCTTTGGCTTATGTAAGCCATACGTGATCACTGAAGAAAACAGAAAAATGTGTAAAGGAGCACAATTAAAAAATCGTTCACAAAATTGACCACCCTGAGGCAACTGACATTTTGGCATATATCTTTCCAGATTGTTTTTCTTTTTCAATGATATTATAGACATAATTTTGTATCTTTTGTGGGTTTTTTTTTATTCCTTTTTAAAATTTTTATTTATTTATTTTTGAGAGAGGGAGAGGGAGAGAGAACAAGTGGAGGCAGGGGCAGAGAGAGAATCCCAAGCAGGCTCCCCACTGTCAGTGCAGAGTCGGACGTGGAGTTCAAACTCCACGAACCATGAGGCCATGACCTGAGCTGAAATCAAGAGTTGGACGCTCAGCCGACTGAGCTACCCAGGCCCCCTGTATCCTTTGTGTTTTAAAACATATATGGTTAAGGTTTATTATTTTTTTTTTTTTTTTTAGCACGTAATGTGACATAGCAACTATTTTCTGATGTCACCAAAACCCTTTGTTAGCAGTTTTCAACCCCACTGGTGTTGTCAAGTGCTGTTCTCAGCAAGGACTGGCCCAGAACCCTGCAGCAGCGGTTCTCACATCAACGTCAATAGAGCCACTTGGCAGCCTGGTGCCTTAAGTGCCCTTCCTAAGAACTTGGGTCAAGTCGTTTCATTTATTCGACAAATATTTCGATAAAGTTCCCTCCATTAACAGGGAGAGAGAACACTATTATCTCCGTTCCCCTTCTAAATGTGCCAAGTGCGGGTGCACTTTGGCAAAAACAAAGCTACTTGTTTGTAACATTTAGCTCATATCTTATATTTTGGCAAAATAGGTATTTTTGCACTATAATGTGAGAGGATAAATAGATTTTGTTTCTTCTTCTCTCTTTTTTTTTTTATTCCAGTTTGATATTAACTCTTTCCTCTAGAGCCTTTATCATAAGGATGCAAAGCTGGGAAATGGGAATGTGAATTTCCCTTTTCTAGGAAGATGGCTAGAACATTCTGTTCTGGACCAAGGCTGTCTCCTCCTTTCCTAGGAGGATGGCTAACTGTCTTGGGTGTCCAGTGTCCTCAGGCCTGTTTGTGGAAACTTGTGACCCCGTGACAGCTATGTTTCTCAGTTCCTCCTTCCTGCTACAGAGCCAGGTTTGCTCCTAGTTCAGCCTCACATTCATGATTCTTGGGAACACATCAAGAATTATAATTTCTTGCCCATTTCAAAGGGAAGGAAGTCTCTTCTCAGGCACCTTAGACAGGAGTGCTCTCAAAGGGAGGCGATTCTGTTGTAGGCTGGGATGGCCACCAGGGTCCACAGGGTGAGTGGGTCTTCCCTTATGACATTTCCGGTGGATAACTGTCACCCCGAGAGTGTCCTGTGGGCATCAGAGATGCAACCAATGCACTCCGCACTGTGGCATCCGGGCACTGCAGGGGCAGGTCTGTGTGTGGGAAACAGAGTTCATCCGGGGCAGGTACCTCCCTCACCTGCAAGTGTGTATCCTTGACTTTGAATGCTTCCACTTGAGGTCCTTGAGGGGTCACAGCAGAACCTGGGAAACGCCTTTTTCTCCTTGTAAGACCTTTATACCTCGAACTTTTGTTCACCTAGGTGCTTCCACACACATTGACTTTGCTTGAATGAAAAATGGTGCCACCAATCAGCTTTTCTCTTTGACCTCTATGATTGTTTCCATATATGATTCAAAAGCACCTTAAGAATAGTAACATTATTAGCAAGATTTCCATGAGACCAACCGAATTACATGACACTGTTGGACAAGTGTTAATGTTCTGTTTTTGATGGTTACAGAGAGTTTACGAGGAGATTGTCCTAAAACTTAGGGAGTAATGAGGTATCATGGGTCCTGGGGCACCTAAGAACTTATTCTTAAATGGTTCAGACATGTTAACAAATTGGGGAATCTGGGTGATGGGCATATGGAAGCTGCATGTAGTTTTTGTTTTGTACCTTATATGTAAATTGGAAATTATTTCAAAATTTTAAAATATTTTTAAAAAAGGATATTAATGTCTGCTTCAAGGAACTTTCTGCCATTGTCAGATCCTACTAATTCTTGTTACCATTTATAGGTCAAAGAACAAAAACAAGAATATTGAAGAACAGAACTTGATTGAGAACGACTTTCAAAATCTGAGACTGAAGCAGACTACAGGCTTCAGCAATGTAGGAGCAGACGGGAGTATCTTCCCTAAAATCAGGACGAATGTCCCCAGTCAGCTACACAATCCCTATGCAAACCAGAGAAGTATGCCTCGCCCCGACTACTAGGTGAGTCAGCTGGCTTTTGAGTAAAATGCCCAGGACAGAGCAGGCACTGGGCTATTGTATCTTCAAGTCCTGGCTGCCTTGCCGTCTTTTTTGTGTTTATTTTCTAATCAAAAGAGAAAGGTTAGAGGATGTTCCCTCCTATTGCTAAACAGTCACCACTTGGTCCCTAACACTGACCATCTATGTAACTTTAGACACATCACTTAATTTCCCTGGCCTTCTATTTCCTCAGCTATAAAACCAATTTAGATGTCCTCAAGGTCCCTTTAAATTACAAACTTCTACAGATATGACTCCAGTCTGTGATGAAAATTCCTAGGCTGTTTAAGGGCCTAGGACCGAGGTCAGGCCTGGGAAGAAGTGTTGGATGAAAACATGGTTCTGTGGATTCCTTCCAGCCTGCCCATATAAAGGCAAATTTCTCCTTTCCTCTCCCCAGACTTCAAGGCATAACCCAATCAATTTCTAGAGAGATAAGGCAAGTTAGGCTGGTGATGCTTTATTTCCCTTGGGAGGATTTTCAAGGAGCATAGCTTGTATTCATTAGATTTGTATTGGATAAGCATGCTGGCATTGTTTAGTGTGATCTGAAGAAAACTGTAAGAGGCCGCTTTTATGGGGAAAGGGGACTAGGGGCCTGAGCTGGAAGGAAGGAAGGAAGGAAGGAAGAGGAAAAGGGGGCCAGAGAAGAGAGAGGTAAGGAAGAGCAGCAAGGAGAGAAATGAGTTCTTAAAAGACGAACAATAGGGGAGGAAGGGAAAGAGGGAGGGGTGTGAGTGAGGCCTACCCAGAAGAGTAGATTATAAAGAGGATAAAGGAAGAGGAGGACACGGGAGGATGGCAGAGGGGGCTGAGGAAGGGGAGCATAGACTCCGCATTCTCTGTGGACATTACACTTCTACAGACTGCCCAGGTGAGCACACTGCCTCCAAGGATCTTAATGTTCTAGGGACATTCTGGGAAAACTTGCCTTATCTCTATTTTGAAATCCCATGATTTGTTTTGCACATAAAGTTTTCTTTAGTCATGGAAGTCTGAACGGTAAATGTATGTGCAAGCAGTTGACTTGTACAAGAAGGTGCCATGTTGGGTCAGACACGTGGTCTAGCCAAGAACGAGCATCCTATGGGAGTGTCTGCTGCCCTCCCACCAAGGTGAACCCTAACCAGCAAACTCAGTAAAACCTCCTTTCCTCCTTATGCAGGGAGCCTTTACTTTAAGCATAATCTCTAAAGAGAATCCTTTAGAGGTAGAATAAGCATGGGATTTAGAGTCAGACCTGAGTTTGATGCCTTGCATCTTTTGTTACTAGTACTAGCTGTGTGATCTTTGACAAGTTATTTGACTTCTCTAGGTTTGTTTTCTCATCTATGAAATGGACAAAATAAAGCCTATCTCACAGGATAAAAAACAAGCTAATATGTATAAAAACCTAGTCCAGTGACTATTCTAACTTGAATAATACTGTTCAAGTAATGTTAATAATTTATTGATCTAAATTTTCTCATATGTTGCTGTTGCAATAGTTCCTTTCTAAGAGTTTCCCTCCCCCTCTCCCTTTCTCTCTTTTTGTCTAGAATGGCAAAAACTGGGGACCGTCCATGGCCTCAACCCAGTGTATGAGCTTTTACTTTGAGTGTCTGAAAGACTAATGGACAAGTGAGCAGCCACAAAGATTTGGCCTTTGGTATTTCTCTGCCACCCAGCACCTAGCCTCTCTCAGTGGAAGCTGTGACTGTAGTGAATGCTTGTTTGCTAAGTACCTATGAAATTAAATGCACATAGATGCGATTGGCACTTGTAAGGCAGTTGATTTTGTCCAATCAGTACAATGGTTAGGTTTCTGTTTTTGTTTTTCCTGGCAACAATAACCATGTCCAACCTAGAGGAAAGCTCCCCAGGATTGTTTGCACCTGGGAGAATGTTACTGTGATAGCCTACTGATCAGTGACCTAATTCTGAGAGACTCTTACACATCAGGTATGGAGATCCCAGGGAGGGGTGGGAAGAACTACCATCTTTTAAGGTTCTCGGGCTTATTCTCTCACAAGTTAAAATAGGATGCTACTTCTAGCCCTCAAACACGGGATTTCATCACTTTTGACCTGCCAGGATCTTGTGACCTGGTCTCATACCAAGAAGACAGAAAGAAGACCTGTCTCTCAGCTTTTTGGAGGAGAAGTGACTGGGAATCCAGGATCTTTTTGATGTTAATTAGAAAGCCCAGACTAGAAATGTCCACCATGGAGTACATTCTAAAGTTGTCGAAATGCCAGGAGCGGGTAGAGGCAGGGAGAAAGAAAAATGTAACCAGGAGTGGAAGGAACAGAGGCAGGAGTCTGGGCCTGGAGGATGAGTATGAAGGCAGGCATGCATGATCACCTTCGTCCTCAGATCCCCTCCTCAATGAGTGAACGGACATTTCCTCCCACTTATGTCCTACCCGAGACCCAGAGCCTACGTACAAGAGTGAAGACAAAACCCCAGGAGCAAGAGCTGGAAGTCACTTTGAAATTGCAGACATTCTGTTCTGCTGCTGATGAAAGAGAGAGCTTGTGACCCGATCCAGGTGTCCAGCCTTGTAATACAGAGTCCAGAGATGCTTCGCGGAGGCCTCAGCCTTCCCTGGGGACAGACGCTCAGCAGCGGCCACCCGCCCACACAGAGCCACGCCCAGCACAGGCTTTCTTTACTGTTAATAGTGTCCTTGTTTATGTCTGATGTCTGGTCCCCTTGCAAGTTATTTTTATTTGTTGTTATTATTATTTGTTCTTGACTATTAACTGTAAAGGTAACAAATAAAGTGTGTTTGGTAGGTGGTGTCCCTCCTTGTGTATGGGCGTTTGGGGATGCACACAGCAGTGAGTCTCACTTTCAATAGCAAACGTGACACATGACAAACAAGACTGATATCTTCCGTCCTTGTTAGGGGCTGTTAGACTACCCAGGGCAATTTTTAATCATGCGATAGACATTTTCAGCTGCTTCCCCATGCACATCTTAACTTGTCTCACATTATGAAGCAGCCAAACATTTTGGATAGGACCGATCTGACCCCCAGCTCCAAGGGTGGGTCTTGGTTTGCCCAAGCCCATCAGTGGAACCCCATCCCCCTTGCCAGTGATTGATTTGGTGAGCACATGGCATAAGTGGATGCAATCAGAAAAAAGCCCCAGTTTTGGTAGGAAGCTTGGAGGAAGAGAAATCCTTTGTTCCCTTGACAAAGAGGGCTTAAAGCTATGAAGCCTCGGACTGCTTCGGTTTTGCTGAGCCAACATGTAGAGGAGGGCAGAGCTAAGAGAACCAAGGAAGAATGGAGCTGGAGCTCTGATCAGACCATGCCTGAAGCATCTGGACTTGACTGTTAGTCCACTGTGAATAGTTATTTCTGTTTTTGAAGTTGAAAGCATCCTCACAGATATCACTTTGTTTATTCTCCTGTTCTCAAGGCTGGGTGGTAAACGGTATAAAGGAAACACTCTTATGAACTGTTAACACCTATAAAGACATCAGTCAACAGTTCACAGCAGAAGAATTTATGTAGATGTAACTTAAAACTGGCTGACCTTGTAACTTGTCATCACAGGCGATCTGTGTGTTACCTCCTTTACATTTGAAGATGATTCTGGATTCAGTACTAGAAGTAGGCTATTTGAACATCTTTTCTAAACAGACCCCCCCCCCCCCCGCCCCGTCCTTGTGTCCCCATCACCATATGCCAGTCTCCATCACTTCTCAAACATCCTGGGCCATATAACTCTGGGCTTCATGGACTGGACTATCATCCACTTTTCAGAGACTTTCATTGCTATTGTTTAAATAAAAAATTGTTCTAAATATGTATGCGTGTAATGTTTACATTACATGACATTACATTACAAAAATGGCTTTCACGTACAAGGATGCTTTTGATTCTTACATAATATAACTTACGATTCATTTGTTTCTGCTCACTGGGAACTTTGCAAGGGTTTCCCATGTTGGTTGTCCTGCAACCTCGGAGGGCTATCAGAATGAACTTTCTAAGATGCGAATTAGATCACGATGCCCCCTGCTTCAGGCTTTTGGGGGTTCTCCCCTGAGAGAATAAAGCTCACGGAATTGAGGCAAACTCTTGTGGCCCATCACACCACCAACTGCTCCAGCTTTGCCTAATGCCCAGGGCACTGACACGCTGGCCCCAGCTGTCGCTCCGCAAACACACCTCCTCTCCGTACCTCCAATTCTCTATTCACGCTGTTCCCTGCGCTTAGAAAGCCCCTTTCCTTCAACTGCTAACGATCCTCGCCATCTGTCTTCATTGGCTAAACCGTCAATCCCCTCTGACCAGCTTCCCTGAATCCTGTCTTCCCCCACCAGTGCTCTCAGGTAGAGGCATGCCTCCTTCACATCCCAGCTATGCCCCGAAGCCAGCTCCCCCGGGAAAGGGGTGGTGCATGGCGAGTCCGTGTTTCCTTCTCCCCAGCACAATGCCTGGCATGGAACATTAAATGACTGTGAAACAGCAGTGTGAGACAGACTCTCCCAGCTCAGTCTTGAAGAATGTGTTCATTATGTGGTGACGGTTCATTGTGGTGATGGTTTCACGGCTATTTCAAAACTTGTCCAGTTGCACACGTGACATATTTCCAGTTTATTGTATGTCAGTTATACCTCAACAAAGTTATTTTTGTAAGTGGGGGGCAGACTCTCACACAGGGTCCTCTCAGACCTTCAGGGAGGCATTCTCTGATCACAGCCCTAAGACAGGGCAGGAACATGTACGTGTTATTCTGCTGTTCTTCACGCCAAAGTTTCTCTGGGGTCAGCACTGGGGGTGGGGGGGGGAGACCAACTGGAGATGGGACACTGGCTGTCAACAGCAGGTCTCAGCTGTCCGTTGGAGTCACCTGAGGAGATTGAAAACTCACTGATGCCTGGGGCCCTTCCCAGAGCACTTCACTGGTCTAGGGCAGCCTATCAGGATCATTAAGGCCCCCAGGTGACTCGAATGTGCGGCAGATTTTGAGAACCACTGTTTTAGATCAGTGAGTGGTTTGGCCAGAACCCAGATCGCATCATTTCCAATTCCTTCCCTGGAGTCCGTTGTGCCCAAGAAGCAACCACCAGTTGCCTTCAACACTAAACTGGCTTGAGATTCAAATCTCTGGGGCAGTTTTGCCCCTGAACCAAAGTCCCCCCAGCCCTTCCTAGCAGCTGGGCAAATCCCATGGCCAGTAGGTGGCGCCGTATCCTCTGACTTGCAAAAACCCCCACCTCTGGCAGGGCTGCGCTTTCAAAAGACTCCTTTGAAATTGTTAAGTTTGAATGCGCTAATACTAAATAATTTCCCCTTGACTTCTTGGTCTCTTCAATCCTCACTCTTGTGCCAGAGAAACATGAATATGACTCTTGTAATCTCACTCTAGTAATATTTGCATCATTTTCCCTGGGTCATTAGAGATCGTACGTGGTTCCCTTCATTGGCTCTAAGATAACTGAGTATTGAAGTCATGTTAACATCGTTGTGCATAAAATTTGATACAACTGTTCAGATAACCGATTTTTTATTTCATGGTAATTTTCCAAAATAGAAAAAGGAAATTCATTTTCACTGAAAAATTCTTCAGTTAAGGTAAAAGTACAAAATGCCACCAATAGGAAGTCTCTTTCATCAGCTTTCATGAGGTGAGCAGGTCTGGCTGTTTTTTTAAGGGAATGAGGTTGAGGAAAGGCCTGGGGCACAGCATAGGGGCCTTCCCCTCAACCTCCAGTCTATGAAATGTGTGTTCTTTTACTCAAAGAAGCCTGGGACAAATCATCAAAGGCTTAATAATTCCTGCAGTCCTGATTTTCTGAGCCCACAGTCATGACATATGGTCCAATAGAAGAATTTTCTTCTGCCTTCAGGTGAGAGAAGGAAAACATTCTGCACAGGTCAGTTCTGGAACGTTTGGACTAAGTATCGAGGGATGAGTCAGAGTTGACTAGTCGGAAGAGAGAAGGGATAAGGCCTTCTGCGAGGAAGAAACACCAACATGCAAAGGTGAGAGTGTGTTTATGAGGCAGAAATGCCGGGTGGGGGGTCGAAGGGCCTTGCGTGTCACATAATCACTGGATTCCTGGTCTTTCAGTTATACCAAGTATGTATCCCATCTTCTTTTTCTAAAGAGCAGGCTAAACAACTATAATTAGTAAGGCATTGACCACATCTTCTGATGTAGATAACTTGCAAGCCCTCCGTGGTCTCTTTGGAAGGAAGGAGCCCAGCTTGCTCAAGTTAAGGCCTGTGAGTATCCTGCCTCGGGTCTGACTTGGCTCCGTCCTTCTGCGCCACTTGGAAAACAGTGATTTGGGTGACCTCGTCTAAGAGCCACACACCCCTCAGCTAATTACATTTTGGCCTGTTGATCTGAGAGGGTGAAAGGCCCTGTGTTTGCTGTCAGTGAAGATTTAATTGTGGTTGGGGACGAGTGCTGGAAGGACAGCTATACAGCATAGAGCTCTTGTGACCAAAGGCCTGCTGTAACCCTGGAGGGGCCATCTGTTTAACATGACTTAGACTTGTAGGTCAAAGCTATTGCCCTTAGAAGTCATTCAGGGATCTCCCAAATTGAGGAAGTATTCAATTAATAATTACTGAATGCCTACCATGTACCAGGAATTTTCAGATGTATTTACTAATTTAACCTGCATACAAATATTTTCTAAAATAATCATAAGACTACCTATTGCACTTTAGAAAATATTACAATATTACCGTGTATTTCTTTAAAATACACTCAAATTATGTCAAGACTATGTCGTAGTCACGCTGAAGATCAGAAATTCCAAATGAGGCAGCTGTGATGTAGTAGAAAGAAGAATGGTCCCTGGTGTCAGGAGATCTTGGCTCTCTCACTTATCACTTCTCTAAGCCCCAGTCCAAAAGGGGAGAATAAGGCATGTTTTACAGTGAGGATTTGTATGAACTATACATACCTGGCTGGGCACCATCCTTTGGGCCTGAGCGTGGCAACTTTTTGAACTGTGTCTTTGTGAGGAAGCTGGAAAGCCAGCAAATCTCCTACAGTGCAACAAGGCCCTTCTTTCCTACCTGAGCTGACCGCGACGCTAGGCTAACACCAGAGCTCCATGTGATGAACTGTGGATAGTGCCAGGCTGGTCAGCTAGGATTCCTAGCCACATTTTCTGACTAAAGTCAAGTGTGGCCTCTGGAAGGCTTGTGGTCTGAATGTTTAGTTGAACCCAGGAGGGACCTCAGGTGGCCACTGCAGGCATCGTGGCTTATTTCATGATCTCTGAAATGTTAGAGCAGACAGTGACTTATCTCTACTGAAGCCAGGGAAAAGGAAACTGTCAAAGAAGGAGCTTGGGTTTACATGGAATGAAGAATTTGCTGTGATTAATGATTAAACAATCAAAGTATCTTAGCTAGGGGGCTTATGGAAGATCCTGGGACATCATTTAAAGAGGTGCATCAGGGGTGCCTGGGTGGCTCAGTCAGTCAAGCGTCTGACTTCGGCTCGGGGCATAATTTCATGGTTCATGGGTTCAAGCCTCACATCAGGCTCTCTGCTGTTAACCTGAATTCTGCTTTGGATCCTCTGTCTCCCCCTCTCTCCGCCCCTCCTCGATGCTCCTCCCTGACTCTACTGTCTCAAAAATAAACAAACATCTAAAAAAATTGTTTAAGAGGTGGGGTGACCATCTTCTGAGTCCATTCTCAAGACAGATCTTCACTGTCTTCCCACAGGCCTTGCACCCTCTGTTAAAGGGCAGTGGTGTTTTGAAGGACAACTTTCAGTTGGTACAACAGGTTATGTAAAGCAGAGCCTGCTGCCAAGTGCCAAACACATTTGACTTCACAAGTAGTAATTACAGAACCAGGTCTGGCATGGACTAGAGTCTTCTCTTTCCACGTGAGCAAACTGTGGTCCAAAGAGGGGCAGGCCGTTGCACGGCTGCTCAGCTAGGTTATGGCATTGAGACTGGAACTCAGTTCTTCTGATTTGGAGCCCAGATTGCTAGTTTTCCTCCACTAGCAATTATATATGAAGAGCTATATTCCACAGAAGGGCAGCAGGCCCTGCACACAGGCCAAAGTTGGATCCCAGGCAGTAGCCTGATGCTTGTTGCAGTGCTATTGGCCCTTGGCTTCCTGTAGACCCTGTCCCCAGGCAGTTACTCATCTCCATGCCCCCACCCCACCCCGACCTGGTCCCCCAGAAAGACATAGGGGGTCAGGTCCTACCTTTTGAAAAGCTGCTGATCTTCTAGCTAAGCATTGTCTTAAGGACCGCTGATAGCGCTAACGCAAGGCAGGAGAGAGAGACAGGAAGAAAGTGGGAGGTGGCAAGTAAGGGAATGGAGTGTAGGTGAAAAGGAGGATAAAAAGAAGGTGGTTCTCAGGTGGCCAATGCTCAGCTTCCAGGAGCATTCCCAAGTTACTGGCTTCTTCCCTCCTGTCTTCAGATGTCTCCGTCCCTGCCTGTGTTCACTGCCTTCTGTCCCATCCTCCTACTCTGTGGCATTTCCCCCAGGCCACATCTGCATGGACCGCACCTGCTCTGTGCCCCTTCCCCCCCATCCCCTGCTCTCTCCTTTTTTCTTGCCACTTACTCTCCAGGTCTCTAGACATGATTAATTTAAAAGGTGTGGGGTGTATGTGTGTGTGTGTGCTTGTGTTCATTCATTGTAATTTTATTGAAACAACTGGAAAAGAATCCATGCCTTTAGGTGGTGTGAAGTAACTTCTAGAAAGAAAGAAACATATCGTGATGGCTTTGCTGGCGTGGAGAAGGCACATTTAGGGAAGGACTCCAGCAGTCTCCTCGGGGTCCAAGCCCTACGGATAATTTTAAAGAAAAGTTTTCTCAAAGGAAAACACACATGCCAAAATTAGTTGAAAAACATAACAACTTTCACTGTAATTTAATTTATGGATATTATTTTTAAATGTTTCAGTTCATGAAAGCCAGAAAACAGATATTCCCTCTGGAATAGATAATCTTAAAAATATTTTCAAAACTAACCTTTGAAAAATTGCTCTCAGAAAGATATAATAATGAGTGTTTTCAGAATTGATAATTATATGAACAGGGCGAGGGCTGAAAACATGAAGCTTATTTAGCAAGAGCATGCTAGCTACTTCATAAATGAGTTTAAAATGCTTGCATATGCTTCTCAGCCTCAGAGAAATGTGACATTTCTATGACTTACGGCTACGTTTTTACATTAAGAGCAACAACAAACAGAAAGCCCATTCCTTATTGTTGAAAATTTCTGTCAAGACCTGTTTTGTATTCCATTTCTTCATGTGAAATTCTATCCACCTCAGGCTTGGCATAACCCCAATGTGACTGCTTAACCCAAAAACAAACAAAAATAACAGGGATCTATTATAGGCCAGTTAACATCGTAGGCTATTTTCACCAAAATGGAACCTGGTGTGCTCACCACGGCTTGTGATGTGCCCATCTCCTCGTGTGTACCCATTACCTCGACATTGCCTCTAGCTGTGTCCTTGGTGGTCCCCTAGTGCCTGTAAACTCTGAGATCCAGTATAGGGGTTATATTTTCCTAACCCCAGGACCATGGTGCACAGGAGGAGAAAAACCTATAAAGAACATTTTCCTATAAAAAGAAATCAAATTCGGGGAGGCACCTGGGTGGCTCAGTTGGTTGAGCATCTGACTTCAGCTCAGATCATGATCTCGCAATTTGTGGGTTTGACCCCACATTGGGCCCGCTGCTGTCAGCCTATCAGCCCCCTTCAGATCCTCTGTTCCCTCCCCTCTCTTTGCTCGTCCCCCCATTTGTGCTCTCCCAAAAACTAATAAATTTTTTTTAAAGAAATACAATTTGGTATTTTTTTTTAATTTTCAATATTTACTTTATTTCTGAGAGAGAGAGAGAGAGAGAGAGTGCGAGTGGGGGAGGGACAGAGAGAGAGGGAGAGACAGAATCTGAAGCAGGCTCCAGGTTCTGACCTGTCAGCACAGAGCCTGACGCAGGGTCCAGCTTGTGAACTGTGAGATCACGCCTGAGCCGAAGTTGAACACCCAACCGACTGAGCCACCCAGCCACCCCTAGAATTTGGTATTTTTAAAATAAAAAGTTAATATTAACTTTAAAGAAAATGTTGTACATGCTTCATAGCCCTGTTAATTGCTGCAAAGGAATTTTGTAACATTTTGTCACCAGGGTCATTCATTTCTTGCACCGTGACAAATCCTAGGCAGGACTGTTAAAAGCAGAGGAAATGAAGCATATTATCTAAACTAAGGTGAACACCCTAGTGTTGTTGTCGTCTCCTCTCACCTTGAATAATGACCTGCATATTAAATTACAACTATGTATTGGCAAAAATTTTTTGATCTGGATTATAGATCGAATTTCACAATGTGCCAACTCACTATGGGAATGAGTTGGCATGTAAATCTGAATTGTGAACCAGAAAAGTTTTAACTAATATGATTTGTTAACTATTTTTTTTAAATTATGGCAAAATATACATTACATAAAATTTACCATTTTAGCCATTTTAAAGTGCACAGTTCAGTGGCATTAAGTACGCTCACAGTGTTGTGCAGCCATCACTATGATCCATTCATTCCCAGAACTTTTCCATTACCCCAAACTGGAAATTTATAGCCATTAATTAATAATTCCCCATCCCTCCCCACTCTATGAATTGGCCTACTCTCGATACCTCAAATATGTAGAATCGTATAATATTTGTCCTTTGTGTCTTGCTTATTTCACTCGGCATGTTGTCACAATTTATCTGTGTTTTTTTTTTTAATTTTTTTTTTACATTTATTTATTTTTGAGAAACAGAGTGAGACAAAGTGTGAGCGGGGGAGGGGCAGAGAGAGAAGGAGACACAGAATCTGAAGCAGCCTCCAGGCTCTGAGCAAGCGGTCAGCACAGAGCCTGATGCGGGGCTTGAACCCACAAACTGTGACATCATGACCTGAGCTGAAGTGTGACACTCAACAGACTGACCCACCCAGACGCCCCACAGTTTATCTGTGTTATAGCACATGTCAGAATTGAATTCCTTTCTAAGGCTAAATAATAGTCCAGTGTAGGTAGATACTACATTTTGTTTATCCACTCATCTGTCCATGGACATCTGAGTTGTTTCCACCTTTTGGCTATTTTGAATACTGCTGCTTTGAACACGGGTATACAGCAGTTGCTGGATCATATGGGTAATTCTGTGTTTAACTTTTTTAAATGTTTATTTATTTTTGACACAGAGAGAGAGAGAGAGACAGAGCATGAGTGGGGGAGGGGCAGAGGAAGAGGGAGACACAGAATCCGAAGCAGGTGCCAGGCTCTGAGCTGTCAGCACAGAGATAGACTCGGGGCTCGAACTCACAAACCGTGAGATCATGACCTGAGCCCAAGTCGGATGCTCAACCGACAGCCACCCAGGCGCCCTTCTGTGTTTAACTTTTTGAAGAACTAATCTTGTTTTAACACTAGAAGACACATAACATTTCTCTGGGTTATCCTTGCTCAAACCTTGAGAGTGAACCCCAAGCCAACCAGGGGTCTCCTTTGGGCCCGGCAGCTCAGCAGTGATCGGCCATGGGATGTGCTCCCAGCAGCTACAAGGGAAGCCGTTCCAGACGCCTTGGGCACTGCTGCGGGTCTCCCTTTCTGAGCAGGTGCATCTGTACACCCTGACTCTGCCCCTTAGAGGAAGGCAAAGCATTTGAAGGGCACTTCCACCCCCCAGCATAATGAATGAAGAGTTCTAGGACAGGGTAAAAGGGGCAAACTAGAAACAAAAAGCTTCAGAGGAATTAGAAAAGGCATTTGCAAAATAGTTCTAAGATAATGGAGCATGGAAGAATGTTGTCATCATTTGGGACTCAGCGGCTTATGGCAGGTCTGGGCAGGTTGGGAACAACCAGGTGGGATGGGATAGGGGCAGACTTGATTGCAGCACTTTCCAGGTGCAGTCCTGGTAAACAGGGGTCTGTGTTAGGCCTGTACCCATTAAAAACTCCCCATTCCCCCCTCTCTCCAGCCCCTAGTAACTGCTATTATACGTTCTGACTCTAAGAATTGGCCTATTTTAGGTTTCTTATATCAGCAGAATCACACAATATTTTTCCTTTTGTGTCTAGCTTATTTCACGTAAGCAAATAAGGGTCTGAACTGGGAAACACTGTGTTGGGGGTGGGGGAAGTGATGCACAGAAGATCGGACATCAAAAGGCCTAAACTCAGAGCATGCTTGATACGTACAAATTACTGTACTTATCAATGCAATATTTACCCAGTTTTTGAGACTTAACTTTACTTCCATCTAATCCATCTTTCCATCTCTGCCAGACAAATCTGAAATCACCACTTGGCACATGACAGCTCCCGGTTCAAACTGTCTTCTCTAGCTTCCCATTATTTATGACCATTGCCTCCCAAGGTTGGATAAGAGTAGCTCCCAAGGCCATTCCCCTGAGAGGCAGGAAGACACTAGATAGACCTTGAAGGGGGCCGGGGTGGGGGGGGCGCTCTGCAGCACCAATTCTCCTGGAAAACATTTGGGGATAAGTACGATTTTTACATCAGAACAAACATGGGGATATTGTAGAATCCAATGTTTGCATGCAGTTTAAGGACAAAATCCTGGCCTTCAGTGAAATTTGGAGCTTTTCATCTAGGCCCAGTATACTCCAAGAGGAAGTTTACATCCTTGGGCATCAGGGCACCACCCCGGCAGAGTCTGGGAGGGGAAAGGGGCATGCATATTAAATTGCAAACTCCTTAATCTGGGCAGTCAGAACTATCTCCTGCCTGGCCTCTGGGAGCTGCCACTTTGCTCTTTACTCCTTAACTGCTTCTGTTTTTAGTAAAGGCATTCTGAACCTTTGGACAGGCATCCCAGGTCTGTCACTTCCTCTGGCAAGTTAATACCTCTGTGCGTCAGTTTTCTCATCCGGATAACAGTAGGGTTTGGGGGACAATTAAGTGAGTTAACAAGGTAATTTAGTGCCGTGCCTTGCTAGCACTGTTCTCTGTCCACGTTAGACATGCTCTTTCTATTGCCTTTTACATGAAGACCGCCTCTCCTCCTCTTGCCTATAAACCATTCCAGTCTTAATCCATTCATCGCGGCCCAGCTCAAGGCCACCTGTCCCTTCTCACGCGCTGTCAGGGGAAGCTCCCCAATTGCTACTGGTAAGTTCAGAACCAGCTCTGCTGAAGGATAAGGTGAAAGCCTGAGCACCTGTTTCTGAGTTTATCAGTTTAACTTCACGGAAACCGCCAGGGATGAGGAAGGCTAGCGGCATATCGTCCAGGCTCGAACCTCGAAAACGGCAAAGTGCTTGCGAGGGACAAGTGGGCTGTACATGTGCCTCCACGCCCCACATGCCCTCCCTTCGAGATCCAGCGCGTCTCCTCTTACTACACCCGCAGGCGCCTCCGTCTCTCCTCGGGGCGATCGCGCTGCTGGAGGTGCGACTTTGGGAGAGCCAGACGGCCAAGGCAGGATCTCACCATACCTTCTCTCCGTCTCGAAGTCTAGCAATTCAAAGTAATCACGGTTCGCCCCTTGGAGCGTGCCCGTCTTTCCCCCTGGCGCCAGGCTGCTAAGAAAGCAGAGCGAGACCCTCCTTAGCGACTTCGTTCCCCCGGGGCCCCCAGTAAGCGCGGCGTAAGGGACTTGCACCTGGGCGCCCCGGGATCCGCGTCCCCGGGCGGGTCCCCGCTCGGGGCGGAGCTGGCCCGGCCCGGAGCTCGCCCCGCCCCGCCGTAAACTGACCGTGTGGCAGCCGGGCGGGGGCTTAGAGGGGGGAGAAGGGGAGGAGAGAGGAGGGAGGAAAGTGGAGCCTGGCGGGCCGGAGGGAGGAAGGGAAGGGGCGGAGGCGGAGGGCAGAGTGTGGCGGCGCGTCCCGGAGCCCGAGTCGCGGCCCCAGCGCGGAGCCCGCCCCTCCCCGGCCCAGAGCCGCCCGCCGGGGCCGTCCCGAGCCGCGATCCCCCGGCAGCCCCGGGACTCGGCTGCGAGCACTGCGGGAGGGATGGTGGTGGCGGGGCGCCGGCCAGCGCAGCCGCCAGCTCCTCCCGCCCGGCCAGGGGGGCTGTGAGCCGGGCATGAGGCTGCGGCCCCCGGCCCTCGCCCCCCGCGTTCCGGCCTCGGCCCCGGGCCCCCGCGGAGCCCGCCGTCCGCGCCGCCGCTGAGGCCGGGCGCCCCCACCATGCCGCGGGCCCCGGCGCCCCTGTACGCCTGCCTGCTCGGGCTCTGCGCGCTGGTGCCCAGCCTCCCAGGTAAGCCGCGTCGCCCGCCGCGCAGAGAAACTTTGTCCCGCTAGGAGCCTCCCGCCGGCGGCGTGGAGGGCGGGGCGAGGGGCGCTGTCTGGGTGGGGGAGCGTCTTCCGGGCTCCCCACCCCCCAGGGGGCGAGCGGCGGGGTGCCGCCCGGTGGGGGGCTCGCGAGGTGCGTGCGCCACCCCGCGCGCAGCCAGCAGCCGCCCCGGCGCGCTGTCGTCGGCCGCCGGTCAGTCCCGGGCCGAGGAGGAGTCTCCCCTTCCTGTGTAAACAGCCTTGCCCGGCTGCTGACCGGCCCGCGTGCGCCCGCGCCCTCTGCCCGGGGAGGGCCGCCGCCAGCCCTGCGTGGGGGCCGGGGCGCCTCGCTCCCGGGCACAAAGCGGCCCTTGTGGCCGGCCGGGGGCGGGCGGGCTGCGGGGAGGCGCCGAGGGATGCCGCCAGTGCCCTGGTCCCCAGAAGGCGAAGGGCAGCGAGGGGGGCGCGAGAGCCGGAGTCCTTGCTGGAGCCACGGCTACTCCGGAGGGCTTGTGTCTTCGAACTGCGGGTGCTCGGGGCCCCTAAGCGCATGCTAGAGTTTCACAGCACCCAGTTTAACGGCCTTCTTTTAAAGTTTAATCCCCGTGCTTCCTCCCGAAGCCACCGCCAAACCCTTGGGACACCGGCGTCCCAAGTCACAGCCCCACCGGGGACTTACCGACCTGACTCCTGCCTGGGTTTATCCCGAGATAACACGAAACACTCGCCCTGGAACATTCCCCTAACTCTGGAGGATTCTGGGGCGGAGGCAGGAGGTGTGCTATTGCTTTGGCGCGATACTGCCAGGGGCTGGAGGCTGTGTGAGGAGCCCTCACTTACCTGCTTTAAGTTTTCCGAGTTGGGACGAGAGTGGATGTGGCAGTTAGGAGGCCCCAGAGGAAGGATGCTCCGTTTTTGCGCAGGGGCTGACGGACAGATAAGCCACCCCGAGCCCCTACCAAAAAATCAGGAAGCTCTAGCTTTTCTCCTTTCCCGGAGGAAATAATTGTGTCCTTTATTGCTTCATTCTCTAGCAGGCCCACGATACTGGATTGCTCTTGTGCCTGGCTGCCAAGGGAGAGGGCACTAGTCCCCTACGGGGCCTCATTTGCATGAAGACCTGGAGGTTTACCTCTGAGCAGGAGGAGGGTTCTGGGCAAACGAAAACTTCTTTAGGCCCTAATGCAAACTTAATACTGGAGCAAGATATCTTTTATGGGAAAATAATCACTGTAGAACGTGGAGTAGATCAGTGGTTTCCAAACACCCATCTGGCAAGCAGTGCCCATCGCTGATGGGTCCTCATGGGTCCTCAGGGAAATGCAGCTCAGAGAAGGATGGCAGCTTGTGGCACACACAGGAGTTTATCTTTGTCAGTGGTCCCCTGCCTCACAGGACTGCCCTTTAATTTGAAATGATGTCTTTTTTATTTTTGGTTGGTATAGTTGGTTTCATTTATTTTTTTAGTGATTTATAGTGATGACAGGGTAGTTTTTCTTTTTGGCAAAATAAAAAATCTAGCAATCCTGTATAAATTTCCCCTCCTCTTTTTCTGTTTCTTCTGTTCTTTTTTTTTTTTTTTTTTAAGTTTATTTATTTTGGGAGCGAGAGGGAGAGAGAGAGAGCTCATGAGCACACAAGTCGGGGGAGGGCAGAGAGAGAGAATCCCAAGCAGGCTCTGCACTGTCAGTGCGAACCGATGCGGGGCTCAGACCCACAAACTGTGAGTCATGACCTGAGTCAAAGTCAGACGCTTAACTGACTGAGCCACCTAGGCGCCCCTGTTTTGTTCATAATGTTCTGTGAAATCCCAAAGTTTGGCAACTGCTAAAGGAGATGATTTCTAAATTGCCTTACAGCTTGACCTTCTGCGATTCTAATAAAAACTCAAATGTTTCCATTTGTGAAGAATTCTTGTAATATATTGCTTTCCATTTGCGTTGTGATTTCCGTTGTTCACAGTTCATATGCATCTTCACAGTGATGTCCATTTTCCGAATGGGCCCAAAGGGGCAAAGTGACTTGCCCACTCTTCCTTGTCCACTGATGGATCTCAAAAGCTTTTTGGTCTAGTGCCCTTTGTCCTACATGATGCAGTTTAGGTTGGGAGAAAAGCATTGAGTCTTGGTGGTTTATTTCCAACTCCTTCTGAATTCCCTTTTCTTCTGCTGCCTGCTAGAGCTCAGCCAGCTTGCTGTGGGCCAGCAGGGCCATGATGGAGCGAGCTCATCACTGGCCTCCAGACCGGTCACCTCCCTCTTAGCCCCGGAGCCTCTCAAGGTTAGAAGAGACTGACACATATTTGTGTGATTTCTCCTAGTGCCCCAGGGTTGCTGAGCCGGCTTCACACAGACTTTGAAACAGTTTTTCTTTTCCTTCCCTTTTCTTCTTTTTTTCTTGAGGCCCCACAGGTACTTTTCCCAGAGCTTGTTTCAGAAAAACCTTCATTGCCCAGTGAAAGAAAGAGGTGACCCACGGGGCCATGCCTGCTTGGGTGTCCCTAGACCAGTGGCCAAGTTGCACGTCTGTTGCTTTCACTACTTCCATCCCTGTGCTTAATCCAGCAGGAAGCAGACTTTTAATTGAAGAGGACTCATTTCTTTTTTTTTTTTTAATGTTTATTTATTATTTTTGAGACAGAGACAGGGCATGAATGGGAGAGGGTCAGAGAGAGGGAGACACAGAATCTGAAATAGGCTCCAGGCTCTGAGCTGTCAGCACAGAGCCCGACGCGGGGCTCGAACTCATGGACCGCAAGATCATGACCTGAGCCGAAGTCGGACGCTTAACCGACTGAGCCACCCAGGCACCCTGAAGAGGACTCATTTCAAACAAGTTTCTGGCAGGTTGACCAGCCCTCTCCTATTCAGAGTTATCTCCTGCTCTCCTTATCCCATGGCCAAGAGCCTCTAGACAGGACTTGAGGACATGGTCTTCCCACAAAACCAGAGAAGGGCTGCTCTGGGGTGAGGCCTTTGCTCCCTGAGAGGGAAGGGGAGGAGTGTGGTATTGATCCTACTGCAGGACTGGAGTCATGTTTACTATCATAGTTTATTAAAAAAAAAAAAAAAAAAAATCATATGTTCCTTTAGTGAATGCCCTGCCAGTTAGAATGCTCTGAATCCTAGGAGAGCCCTGTACTCTATTTAGTGGGCTCCTGGTGACAGTGCTCTCCCCTCCACCACATGTTTCATGGCCTGTGAGGGGGCTGCTGGAGTTCGGCCTTGGGTTTGTAGCTCTCTTCAGGTAACCAGGCCTGGGTCTAGCAATAACGGGGCAGTGAAATGCAAACAGTGGGCTTGGTCTGGAGACTGCTGTTTACCCTGGGTATTTACATTTTAGCTCCATCATCCTTGAGTCGGGGGGAGGGGGGCTTTTTATAAAGGGGATTGAGGCAGAAGAGGGCAGGGTCTAATTAGCTCTAATTAGTATTCTCCTCCTGCTTGTTCTCCGTGCTTATTTAGCTACTGAGGCAACGGAGAATTAAAATACCTAAATACTTGGCAAAAGGCTTTTTGTGCCTGCCTACCCTGGTAACTAGTTTCTCTTCTTGAGCCGGCTCATGGAAATACTCTGAAAAGTTTTCACGATATCAGTAATGTGGAACAATTACTGCCTAAATAATAGTGTCCTTTTCATGTGGCAGTGTGCAGCTGGGTTCGTGGGGGGGGGGGGTGGGGGCGGACATCTCTTTTCACAGGTATTTTCTGTTGGCTGGGGGTGAAGCTTCAAAAAGCCCACTGCTATAGTTTGTTTGCTTTCTTTCCACTTGGAATGGGATTAATGGCCTTTATAAATGTAAAGGAACACGTTATTTATAGGCCCCATTTGTTTGTGAGGCTTCTTCTTGCTTCTGTTGAATGCAGGGTTTGATTCCTGGGCCACCTGGTGAAAAGTTTGCTCATAGACAGGCCTTGACACATCCCCTGTGGTGGATGCTGGAGGGGCAGGTAGTGTGGCCTACCCTCCTTACTGGATTCCCTCCCTCACTCACCCTCCTCCCCTAACACCACCAGAGTTTCTGAGATGCTTGCTCGTCTCGTATAGCTGGGGCCTGCTCCTGCTCTTGTCCCCTTTACCTATCCTCAGCTCTCACTCAGAGTGATTCTGTTAACACTCAAGTCAGATCATGCACTCTGCTTAAAACCCTCCAGTGGCTTCCAGAAGTCCTGACAGTGGCCTGCCAGGCCTCTCTGGGAACTCTGACTTCCCCGACTTTATTTTTCTCATCACTCCCGCTGGCGCACTTGGCTCTCCCTTTTCTTCCAGCACGCCACCTATGCTGCACGGCGGGCTCCTCTCTGGGCCTGGAGTACTGTCTCCCCAGATGTCCGTAGGGCATGCTGCCTCCACCCTGCAGCCCTTTCTTGGCGGTCTCCTGCTCAGCAAGTTGTCCCTGGCCACTCGCAACTAAACCTCCTGCCTCACATCCCTCCCGTCTCTTTTCTTTCCTTAATTTTTCTCCTCAGCCCTCATCGTCATCTCGTGTACTTACTGGTCTTGTTCACTGTCAGTGCCCTCTTCCCCAGTGAGGATTCTCCCCCAACCAGAAGCACTGTGAGGGCAGAGGGTTCTGTCGATTTTGTTTATCACTGTGGCCTCTGCCTAGGATATTGCCTGGGTCATATTTATTGAATGGATGGATGAGCTTGAGTCTTGGCAAGATTTTTTGAGCTGGAATATATGATAGAGGCCGTGTATTGCACCCCCTGAATTGTTTGCATGAGAATGCTGAGGCCTGGAAAGAGTAAGTGGCTTGCCCAAGGTCATGTAGCCAGTAAGTGGCTGAACAAGTACTTGGATCTTTTGTGTCCAGGATAGCCTCTTCCCATAATTCCAGCCCAATGTCCCCTCCTCTGTGAAGCCTACTCTGCCCCCTTCGGGTAGGTGGAATTGGCCTGTCCTTCCCTTGCTCCCACAGCACATTCTGTTACACTAGGGGCCGGGTGTCCCCCTCACATACTGCGTGGCAAATTAACCAGGCCTTATTTACCTTTAGGTTCCTAATACAGCCACAATGGATCCCCCCCTCCCATCCCCACTCCACTACCCCATGGTTTCAGTGGTCTTTAAAAAACCCCTCAATTTTCTAAAAACATAAATCAGTTTTAGATATACAGGAAAATTGAGAAGATAGTACAGAGAGTTCCTATATACCCCACACCCAGTTTGCCTATTATTAGCATCTTACCTTAGTACCGTATGTTTTTTACAATTAGTCAGCCACATTGATACATTATTATTAACTACAGTTCACACTTTATTTTTGTAATAATTTTTTTAACGTTTATTTATTATTGAGAGATAGACACAGAGCATGAGCAGGGGAGGGGCAGAGAGAGGGGGAGACACAGAATCTGAGGCAGGCTCCAGGGGCTGAGCTGTCGGCACAGAGCCCGAGGCAGGGCTCGAACTCATAAACTGAGAGATCATGACCGGAGCCAAAGTCAGACGCTTAACCGACTGAGCCACCCAGGCGCCCCAGTTCATACTTTATTTTATTTAATTTTTTTTTTTAAATAAGCCCCAGGCCCACTTAAAAAAAAAAAAAAAAAACAACAACAAAAACAAAAAAACTTGAACTCACAACCCTGAGGTTGTGAGTCACATACTCTACTCATGGAGCTAGCCAGGTACCGCTGAGGTTCATACTTTAGTCTGATTTCTTTAGTTTTTACCCAATGCCCCTTTTCTGTTCTAGGATCCCATTCAGAATGCCACATAAATTGAGTTGCCTTGTCTCAGTCTCCTTTGGACTGTGACAGTTTCTCAGTCTTGTCTTGTTTTTGATGACCTTGACAGTTTAAAAAAATTTTTTTTAATGTTTGTTCATTTTTTTAGAGACAGAGACAGAGCACGAGTCGGGGAGGGATAGAGAGAGAGGAAAAGACAGAATCTAAAGCAGGCTCCAGGCTCTGAGCTGTCAGCACAGAGCCCGATGCGGGGCTCAAACTCACATGTGGTGAGATCATGACTTGAGCTGAGGTCGGACACTCAGCCACTGAGCCACCCAGGCATCCTGATGACTTTGACAGTTTTGAGGAGATATTTTGTAGATTGTCTGATGTTTTTCCTCATGATTAGGCTGGAGTTATGGTTTTTGGAGAAGGCCATAGAGGTAATCAATTGCCTTTTTAAAAATTATTATTTGAATAGGTAGTATAGTCACATGATTTTTTTTTATAGTATAACAATTGTACAGTGAGAAATCTGTTTTCCATTCTCAGTGCCCATCAGTCTAGCATCTTGCCCTGACCCCTTCCCTCACACATTACCCCTGTTAGGTTTCTTATGTATCCAGGGTGTTTTCTACATGTATGTTACAGATATCCCTCCCCTGGGGCACTTGGTTGACTGAGTAGGTTAAGCCTCCGGCTCTTGATTTTGACTCAGGTCATGATCTTGTGGTTTGTGAGTTCAAGCCCTACATCAGGCTCTGCCCTGACAGTGCTGCTTGGGATTCTCTGTCTCGCTCTCTTGCTGCACCTCCCTTGCTCTCTCACTCTCTCTCTCTCTCTCAAAATGGATACATAAACTTAAAAAAATTAAAAAGCAAATATTCCTCCCCTATGTTTGTTGAAAGCACTATACACACTGTTGTATGTCTTGCCTTTTATTTGCAACTTAGTATATCGAGGTAAGGTTCGTATCAGTATATAGGGAGCATGCACATTCTTTTTTAAAACTGCATATTATATGCAAATATATGAATTTGTTTTAAAAATACAAGTCATATCTGTCAAGCGGGGTGTTCTGCAGATGTGTGATGTTCAGAAAGGTAGTCTAAGATGGGAACTGGCCTTCCTGAGGCATATATTTACAGTTCATGGTAACATCTTTGGACCAATGACTAGTTGCTAGATTTTGTACCAGAAACATTTCATTTATTGTGTGAGAAGTATGGGGGGCGTGGTTCAGGATATGAGGAGAGGCACTCCATCATTGCCACTATTTAAAAAAGAAAACAACAATAATGAAATGTCTTTATTTTCTGTTGTCTTGACAACAGTGACTAAAATGTAATTTAGGATCATGAGAAACCCCGCTTCTCGCTTGAATCATGAAGATGACACGCACACGAACCATTCTGAATGTTACGATCTGTTACTGTTAATGTGCTTTCTAGGGTGAGAACACACCCTACATACTCACGATGCTTTTCCCACTCTCCCGGCTGAATAGTGTCATGTCCCCTCTCTCCCTGCCAGTATAGGGTTATTCTGGCTCGGTACTCATTTCTGTTAACCCACTGAATGTTTTGGATCAGGAAATTCCACCTGCTGGATGTGTGCTGTAGCCGGTGTTGTCTGACCTTGGACATGTGGGGTGGACAGAGATGGGGAGAGACTGCATGGAGGGAGGCTGGCAGGAAGCCACTGCAGGAATCTAGACTCAGTGCAGAGGGCCTGGCTTGGGCATTGTGGGGCCAGAGAGGGCAGGCAGGAAGGGCTGGATTAAAAGCAACATTTCATGCATCTTGAAGGAATGATCGACCGGACGTGGTAGCTGCCTGGATATGATTGATGAAAGAGAGGGGTGAGTCAATGAGTTTCGGAAGGAGAGCGTATTTTTAGATTATGGTTTGCACTAAACCCCGGCTTCGGGGGTGTTAAGGGCTGCAGGCAGTTGCAGTTGGACTGGAAATAGTCACAGTGCAAACCAAGAAAAGATGTGGCCATCGTCTGGGCCACTAGTGCCTATTTCCATGACCTAGACACGACACTCTGACATTTGGGAACTCTAGCTGTTTAGCTTTTTATTCATTGCTTCCGTCCTTTCAAAATGCTGTTGGTGCCGAGTGACTCATCCAGCCAAATCCAAACTCTGAAATATTAATAGGTGGAGAGAGGAGAAATGCCAAGGGAAGAGCTCTGGTGCTGTGGTGGGTGTCAGCACACAACCTATGCTTTTGGTTCCTGGAGTGCCTGTCTGGTCCCTGTTACCCGGTACACTGAGCTCCCGGGGAGCAAGGCTCATTCATCTCTGTATTTCTAGCATCCCCTAGTGCAGAGCTTGGCATTTAGTACATGCTTCGTGCAGGCTTTCTTGAATTTGAATTTGTCCCAGGAGCCTAATTTTAGAGGAATCATTTCAAGTGCAGCACAACTACTTTACTGTTGCTTGTCAATATGTAATAATAGAATCAATTAGGAAATCAGGACAACACGTATTTTACAGTTGTTCAGTATGTTTTCATAGCAGATGTCTGTCCCATCCTTTGAGCCTCTTCAGTATTACCTCCAAGCTCTTGTAGGCTGACAAAACAGAAGACTGTCTGTCTGGGTCCGCACTGAGGAGCCTTATCGCCTTGAGCTCAAGACCCTCCACCCAAGTTCCTAAAGCTCAGTGATGAATGAGGCCCTGGTATTTAGAAAGTGGTCTTTGTGAATTTCTGTGCATCTAAGCAGAGACACGAATAAGACAGCTGACCTCAAATTCCTTTCTGATTGAGAGCCTGTTATAGATCTCCTCAAGGAGATCCCAGAGCTCACTGGTCACACTGCCCTGAGCCTGGGCTGGGTCAGGGATTGCCAGGCAGGTCCCCGATTTGGGCACTTGCTAACCAGCACCCCTTCTGACCTCTTTCTGGCAGACGGGGCTCCTTGTTTCAAGTCACTGACTCCTGTTTTCTCATGTTTTCATCTCTAAAATGAGCTGACTTGGCCAGCTCATTTTAAAACAGTTCTAGCTCTGAGGGTCTGCAACTCCCATGATTTTATGGAAATGATTTTGGGTGTCAAAGGAGATGGTGTGCCACAAGGACCTGAATTTTTTTGTTAATTTTTTAACATTTATTTCTTTTTGAGAGAGGGGGAGGGGCAGAGATAGGGACACAGAGGATCCCAAGCAGGCCTCGTGCTCTGACAGAGCCATATGAACCATGAACCCACGAACCATGAGATCATGACCTGAGCCGAAATCAAGAGTCACCTCTTAACCGGCTGAGCCACCCCAGGTGCCTGAAGGGCCTGAATTTGTACTTGATAAGGAGAGCAGGGGGAAAGTCACTTTCATTCTGGATTTGATCCCTCCACCCCCATTTGAGTTTCTGACACGTAAGGAGATTTGACCACAAAGTGGAACTAGCATTTTGAAACTCTTCCTGCCTACATATTTTTTTAAGCCTATTTAAAAGTCATCAAGTGAGTGGATTCGCTTTAAAATGAGAAAGGAACTTGTCAGTGCAAGCAGGAGGCAGGCAGGCCCGAATTCCCAGTGGGCTGGATTCAAAGACCTTCTTGGTTAGTGTTTGGACCTGGGAAGGGCTCTTCTGCTGAAGTGAGGTTATGCATGCTATCCCAGCTTGTTTCTCCAGCGAAATGTGTTCTGAGTCCAGGGCTTGCACCCAGGAGGTCCTGTTGCAGGTCTGGCAGTGAGATTGGAGTCCCCCAGCTCTGTGGGTGTGGCAGGGGCTCAGCAAGGCGGCTGGTGGTGCCCAGGAGCCCAGAGTGCAGCATCGAGCTGGGGGAAAGCATCTGACTTTACTCTCTCTGGGCCTCCAAAGCCCTTCCTCCTTTCTTCCCAGCATCTCTGGTCCTGCTAGGGTCTCCTCCCTTCCACCCCGGTGGCCATTCTAATCCCACATGGTATTTGTTCCCTTTAGTGTCCCTCGTGGTGACTAAGTGCAGCTCCCTGTGTCGATTTCTGTTGTTTTACTGCTAGTGGCAAAGGAGAAGCAGGGAGTTAAAACTAGCAAATTGGGGAAATGCTAGGGTTTCAAGAGGTCTTACAATAGTTGTTTTTATGGTATTTCATGGAGTTCCCTATATTTTCCCCCTCCACTCTCCCTTTTAATCTTTTCCGGCTGTTTTTCCCCTTACAGTTTGGACCCTTCTTTCTAGGGCTGGTGGCCCTGGGTTTCTCTTTTTTCCATCAGTTCAGTGGACATTCTCTCTTCTTGGAATTCAGGGCAATGACCAGAAGAGACTAGTGGGTCCTTAGTGCTATGAGGGCTGAACAGAGAGCCATGTTCATTCAGAGAAATACCAACATCCTCTCCTCTCGGTCAAAAGAACTGCGTCCTTGATGTTTCTGAGAAGAAGGAAAAGAAAAGAATGATAAGTTTCAAGGTTCGCAAGGTTGAAGAAGGGTGGGTGCAGGTGTGGGGTAGGGAGTTGAGTGGGCAGCGAATTTAACTTCACCACTGCAGTTTAGCACCCCCCTCAGGAGACCCCTCCCCAGATTAATGGGAGAGAAGGGACTGGTCTTGGTTTGAAATAAGTAAGCTTTACGATGATAAAGAAATCTCCTTCTAATCTTAGTTTCTGATTTTTTTTTTTTTTTTAATCAGGATGGGTTTTGAATTTGGTCAAATGCCTTTTTATTACCCAGTGAGGTGATGCTATGGTTTTTCTTATTTGACCTACTAGTAGGTATACTGAATTAATGGATTTTATCTTAACCCATTAATTAATTAATTTCAGAGAGAGAGTAAGAGTGAGTGGGGGAAGGGCAGAGAAAGAGAGGGAGAGAGAGAATCCTAAGCAGGCTCCCCACTGCCAGCGCAGAGCCGGATGTAAGGCTCGAACTCGTGAATCATGACATCATGACCTGAGCTGAAACCAAGAGTCAGATGCTTAACTGACTGAGCCACCCAGGTGCCCCTCTTTTTTCTTTTTAATAAGGATTTTATTTTTAAGTCCTCTCTCTGGTCAACGTGAGGCTCGAACTTACAGCCCTGAGATCAAGAGTTAGAAGCGCTTCCCACCGAGCCAGCCAGGCGCCCCTCTTCTTTTTTCTTTCCTTTTATCGTACAATTTCTTTTTGTCATTTTGGGTGGACTGAGTGTAATGAGCCCTTCGGTGAGGGAGGCCCTCCTGTGTGATGGGGCTGGAAATCCACGGGGATCCAGCAGAAGTAATGGGAGTTGCTCACGCTAGTGGGCACGCTCGGTGAGCGCTTCAAAAACTGTCACAGCGTTCAGGGCATGGCCAATGAGCCTTAACCTGCGATTAGCACTGGGGCCTGACCCTTCAGCCTTACCCAGGCTCCCAGTTAAAAAAGGAAGTGACCCCTCCCCCTACCCCATACAAAAGCCTCGTCAATCAGGTTTATGGCCTGGAACTAATTGGTGCATCTTTATCTTTCTTTGAAGGTCTTAACATATGCACTAGTGGAAGTGCCACCTCGTGTGAAGAATGTCTGTTAATCCACCCGAAATGTGCCTGGTGCTTCAAAGAGGTATGTGGCCGGGGTGGGGGTGGGGAAGGGGAAGAAGGGGCAGGCTACCCCACGGCTCGCAAGTTGACTGTGCAGAAAATTCTGCAGACTGCGTCTTCTTCTTTTTTTCTAGGGCATTTATAACATGGGTCTTCAGGTCGTGTTGAGTGTTTTCACCCTATTTTAGGAAAACAGGGCCTTCCTTCCCCTTGTGGGGAAGCCAGTTATGACCCTCGTATGGTTTTCTGCTCTTTGGTAAGAGATGTGAGCATGTGAAGTGAGTTGTTGTGTGACAGTTCAGAACCTACAGGGGTGGGTGGCATGTTGTTGGAGGCCAGTCATCTTCATGGGGCTCGTCTGAGGATGAGTATTATGAGTCAGCCTTTATGGAATAGTTAAAAATAATGGTTGCTGTTTCTTCCCACCCTGTAAGAAGGGTTATAAGTTCAGAAAGATGTTAGGCATACTGCTTTCACAAAGCGATGCAAATACCAGAGCTTGGTGCGCTCATCAGCAAATGATCAATTTCTAAAATTCCTCTCTTGAAGGACATTTCTGGATCACTTGTCAAAACTATTGTCAGAAGCACAGGGCACGAACCCTCTTTGCACAAGCACCCTGTTAAGGTTATTTTTTGAAGAAGCTAAGACTTGCTATCTCGCACTGGCTAAGTGTCTGCAATTCAGTGCGTGGGGCCTGTCAGGAGGACAAGAGAGGGCTCCTGGGAGGCCATGCTTCTTCACCACGATGCAGCCTCAGAGCCTAGGGATTGGTTTCCTCTTCGATGGCTACAGATGGCCGTGTGGGGAGCCCCGCTAGATACTGCACACCTTTTACATGGCATCTCCAGCCCTCACAACAGCTCTGTCAAATAGGTGGGAATAACAACCATTTTATTGATGGAAATTGAAGGCTCAGAGAGGTGAAGTGACTTTTTCAAGACTACGCATTGTGCCAAAGCTGAGTTTCAGTCTGCCTTCTTGGACTTCTGAGTCCAAGCTCTTTCCTCGAGGCCACTCGGCCTCTCAAGTGTGACCTCTCGAATTTTTTTTTAGTAGAGAGTAAGATTACTAAATAAGTGATTCCAATCCCAATAAATTTATCACAAGAAATCTTCTCAATGTATGAACCTTCATTGTGTTTGTGCTTAATTGTGGTGTGTTTATTATGAAATTTCTTTAAAACCTTTCACTGGTACCCTATGACTTGCATGACAAATCCAAGTTCCTTGGCCCCCACCTGCCTCCCCACCATCATCACTTGCCTGCCCCCAGCACTTTGGTCAGAGGGAACTACCCAAAGATCCCTAGAGAGCCCTGCCTGATGAATACCTTCATGGTTTTTCCTGTGCGTGCTCCTGTGCTTCCCCCCTTTTCCTGACCAACATTTGTCTTCCCCCGTTTTCAAGAATCAGTTCAAGACTCATCTCCTCTATGAAGACTTTCATGGTTTTCCCAGACACATCTGTCCACCTATCCATTCCTCAGTCCATCCACGCCATTTGGCAAGGAAATGTTATCTCTCTCTTCCCGAATGTTGGGGCAGGGGTTTTATCTATTTTCTGCATTGCTGGATCCCCAGTACCCAGAGCGTTAACCTGGCACACAGTAGTTGCTCAATAAATACTGGCTGAAGGCTTTCACTGGATTGCTATTGATTATCTGCACGTGCAGGCCATGACCACCTCTTTGTCTCCCCATATTCTGTACTTCATTGGTAGCACTTATAACCTTTTATTGTTATTAATTTGTTTTCAGGCCGGTTACTGACTAAATCATCTTCTTGAAAATCTAAACTATGTCTTACTCATCTTGGCCTCTCCAGATTCAGCCAAGAATCTGGCAGAAATTCATATTGGATAAAAGAGGTGGGCTTAAACAACATGTCGTTAGAAAACCAAAGTTTAAATCTCAGTTTTGCCGTATTTCCTCCCAGTTTCTTGATATGTAAAACGAAGGTGACAGCTCCCACCCTCCGGCGTAACTGGGATTGTAGAATGAGATCAGGCCGTGAGAGGGTTTGTGAATGGGACTGCTAATTAACAGAATGAGTATTATCCAGCAAACTGCTTCTGTTGTCGGTGACATTTTCTAGTAAATACAGGCAGTGGGGTCTGGAAGCCAGGGTCAGTGGTCTACTTTGGTTTTCTTCCTTTTCTTGTGCTAGTACCTCCGCGAGTCTGATGTCCTAATATTGATAGTGAATGACATTATCTCAAGGAACATGTCACTGTCCCAGGCCACACTTGGGTTCCCTCTCTAGCCCATCTGGTTCCCTGTGCTTCGGCGGAGCCTCAGTCTTGGTTGAAGAACTCCTCATTTTCTTGGGGCGAAGTGCCCCTGGGGCCTGAGTGTATTTCAGGGAGCTGAGTTTGGAGAGTTCAGGAATAGTTTTTGATCAGTCTCTGCCCTTTAGCAAGACAGAGTAAGTGTGGCCGAGTGCCTTCTTAACCATATATCCTGGGACGTCATCAGAGAGGTAATGCGTGGCCAAGAGTGTATGATGTGTATGTACATTGAGGGCTGGTGCCTAATGGACAGCCAGGGAGGGCCAGGTCCCTAATCAGTGTGTTTGTGTGGATTCTGATCCACCCACCTGCCTTGTCGTTGCACGCCAGCACAGATTAATCTCAGAACATATTCCATCAAGACTCCCCTGCTCTTGAACTCACCGTGCTTTCTTATTTTACTTGAGGTGGGGTGGGGATCCTCACTCTGCATTTAACATTCCTTGTAACCTAATTGCACTTCTTCTACCCAGTCTGCCCTCCCATTACTGTATTCTCCCACAGGTATCGAGTTTGAGTCTGCCCTTGGTCAGCTCCTGCTCAGCACCTCACTCTGGTTCTCTACAGAGTTCTGCTGCGTTGCCTCTCTCTCTCTCTCTCTCTCTCCTTTTTTAAGATTTTATTTTTAAGTAATCGCTATGCCCAACGTGGGGCTCGAACTCACAACCCCAAGATCAAGAGTCACATGCTTTACTGACTGAGACAGCCAGGTGCCCCCTGAATGGCCTTGTCAACCTGGCTCTTTTGCTCTCTTGTCTTTGCTTGCTTGCTTGCTTGCTTTCTTAATTTTTAAAGTTTATTTATTTATTTTGAGAGAGAGAGGGAGAGAGAGAATCCCAAGCAGGTGCTATCAGCACAGAGCCTGACACAGGGCTCGAACTCACGAACTGTGAGAGCATGACCTGAACTGAAATCAAGAGTGGGATGCTCAACCAACTGATGCCAACCAGACATCCCTCTTGTCTTTGTTTCCTGATGTAGTTTACTGGTGGCTTCAGATTCACCCTCTGGCTTCAAGACCAGAATTGCCAGGCTTTTTTGTACTCTTAGACTAGGAGTGTAGGAGGCTGCCTGTCCTCACCTGTTCCCATTGCACACCTCAGCCCCTGCCCCTAATACTTTGTGATACCTCCATGGCCCCTGCTTCTCAACCAGCATGAACACTTATGGGGCTCTTTGTACTGCACAGGATGAAACACACAACAAACCCCAGCAGCTTATTATCCATTTTGTCTGTCATTTTTTTTTTTTTTAGTGGAAAATTTCCCCTGATCTAAGATTATAAGTTTCACAACCCAGTTAGCTGTGAAGAGGAATTTGCAGGGCATGGCGTGTGTGTGTGTGTGTGTGTGTGTGTGTGTGTGTGTGTGTGTGTGTGTGTGCGCGCGCTTTCGGAGGCCCCGGGCAGCCTGCATTGTTTCTACACACACTTTCTTGCCTATGACCCAGTCACATCACTTTGCCTACGTGCAGTGAGAACTGGGAGACCGGACCTAGCTGTGTGCCCAGGGAGACCCTGTGCATGAGCAGAATGTGCTCGAAGCAGGGAAGCCAGTGTGGCTTGTAGGAGGACGGTGGTTTGGGAGAAGTGGACAGGGCTGAAGCACCCAGGCTCCCTATGAGGATGGAGAGAGCAGAGTTTGTGCGAGTGGAGACAAAGATAGGCTAGGGGATTGCATACAGGACTGGGGAAGTGGGGAGTCTGTTGGGCATGACAGTGAGGCACCTTGTGTCCACGGCAGTGCAGGCTGCTGAGAAGCCAGAAGGAGAAGAACCAGGGAGGCAAGGCCGCTGGCCTGTGGTGTTTGGATAGGAGGAAATGGGGATGGACGTGGAAGAAGACTGGGGAAGCCTGGGCCAGGGTGAGGGGTCTTTGCCGGGGAGGTAGACATGGAGAGGCAGAAATGAAGGGTCAATAGGGCCGGGTGCAGGAAAATGAGGAAGGGGACTTTTTAGAAGCTGGGAAACAAGACAGGCCAAGCGGACCTTCTGGGGAAATTATGGTGGCTGGGGCATAAATGAGACATTGCCTGTATTTTCCTTTGAGCTAGGAGGAAATGAAGAAAAAAAAAATGAGCATTCACTCCAGCTCACAATAAAATATAGATTCTTTGAGAGCATCTCTTTGTGGTCATGAAAGGAATAATCTTGGCCTATTGTGGATGCTTCATAAATATTTGTTCAGTGAATTAAATGAGCCGCCTGAAAGCTGCCGGAGGGATTTCTCCATCCCCGGGGCAGAGGGTACATGTGGGAGGGTGTTGCTCATGCACAGATTTCGGTTTGGATCGCTTACCCTCTCCCCTCACTGCCCCCACATCCACTCGGGCTCTGAGGGGCTGGCCTGGCCCTGCCATATCCCAGGGAAGAGGCCAGCCTCAGATGGTGGTCAGCTCCCCACCTGTGCCCACTTCTCTGCTAGGCTCTCTGCCCATTCACAAGTTTGTTTCTTCCCTTTTCATCCCAGAAATTGGGACTGTCTGCCTCTTTCCTGCCTGGGTTCCTCTTCTCCCAGGGCCTGCAAGTTTCTCAGCTCACCCACCCCTGCTGTTTCAGAGACAAACAAAAATCCACCCTTTCCCCCAAACCACCACCCACATCTTCTTAGAGTTTCAACCTTCAGCCAGAGTAGGCAGGATGGGGTGCAGATAATGTAATGACTGCTATGACACAATCACTAGAACCTGAATGAACCTGATCGCACTCAGGCACAGGCCTTCACTGCAGGGAGAGAGATTTTGGTGAGCCAAACGTTCAGGGAGTTAGGTGTTACAATGTTACAAACAGTGGAGCTCACTGTATCTTCTACACGTAGGTGATGGAGGGAGCCAAAGGGAGCAAGTTAAAACAACTTGCAAAGGCCAATGTGGTAGCAAATTAAAAGGGATCTAAATTTGGAACACTTCCCTTTTCTTTTTTATATCAGGCATAGTGACTAAAAGCCATAAAAGATGTTTCAAGTTCCTGTTCCCATTCTGTTGCTTCTTTTGGAAGTTTGCCTGTAATGCAGTTTCCTTTTATGAGTCCTTGGAGGGTTGATGGATGCGTTTCTGGAGACCACGGACAGATGCTTCCTCCATGAAGTGAAACTTTTAGCATCGAGCATAGAGCATCGGGAGCACCTGCAACAGTTGAGCTGTGCCCAATTAGAAGCCCTTCCTGAAACTAGTTTCCATTTTTCCAAGTTGAGATGAAGTCCCCACTCTCCTTCCGTACCTGTTTTTCTGCATAAGAGAGAATATTTATCCTCCAAGTTTGATAGATGGCAGGAAGATCTCTGCCTTGGGGGCAGCAAGGAAGTATTAAATTCAGAGGGATGGAATCCGGGGACCCAGAGTTAGTTTCTTGCTGCAGAATTCAGCCATGGCCTTGTTTGAGATGGAAGGTAGGTGATACAAAGAGCACTGCGGTCCAGGCAGCTGAGGCCGGATGAACTTGAATTTCTTGGGTGAAGTTTGGCATGAACTTTGGCATGTGGGCCTCTGATTCCTCACACATAGAGAGGAGGGGCTGACACCAGGTGGTGCATCTGAAGGCCATTCCCCTTGGAACTCCCTCTATTCTGACACCTGGAGAGGTTCCAAATATCCGGCCTCTGGGATCTGAAGACTCTTAACACATCAGATAGCAGGATGTCATTCATGTGAGGAAGATTTTTCTCAATCATGAGTCTTTCTTTCCTCCAGGGGTTTATGGTTTGGGGCATCTGCATTCACAGAATTGAAGCCTAAAATGGAGATATTGAGACATTTCCTTTTATTTATAATGCTTGCATATCTGGAAGGTTATAACCACTACAGTGTATGCCCCTGATCTCTGTGGTTTTAGGTCCCTGTGTTTATTTTGTTTTTTAAATTAATTAATTAACTAATTTGATTATTTATTTATTTTGAGAGAGCGCACATGAGCAAGGGAGGGGCAGAGAGAGAGGGAGAGAGAGAATCCCAAGCAGGCTCTGCTCTGCCATTGTGGATACCAATGCAGGGGCTCGATCCCATGAACCGTGAGATCATGACCTGAGCAGAAATCAAGAGTTGGATGCTTAACTGACTGAGCCACCCAGGCGCCCTAGGTCCTTGTCTTCAAATATGCATCTGTTTTCATTCAAAATTAAACTATCTAGAAAGGAGTTCAGGAATAGAGGAGACTCACCTGGGCTTGTGGGGTCGGCACTCCTGTTGGGCCTGCAGCACTCTGTCCTTTGCTTGACCAGCAAGAACCTATGGCTGGAAATTAGTCTTGGCTATTTTCGGAAGACTGTGCCAGATGAACCTTCAACTACTGTGGGAATCCCACCACCGAGGGAGCTGCCTTACTCTTAACGTTTATTTATTTTTGGGACAGAGAGAGACAGAGCATGAACGGGGGAGGGGCAGAGAGAGAGGGAGACACAGAATCAGAAACAGGCTCCAGGCTCTGAGCCATCAGCCCAGAGCCCGACGCGGGGCTCGAACTCACAGACCGTGAGATCGTGACCTGGCTGAAGTCGGACGCCCAACCGACTGCGCCACCCAGGCGCCCCCTGCCTTACTCTTAAAAGGTGCTTCAGACCTGCTAAGCTCAGAAGTGCCTCAGGTGGTGTCCTTGAGGCCTTAGAGCCCTGGGACAATGACAAGGCTCAAATAATAGGTAAAGATGTCTCAAAGGCTGTTGAACACATCAGTGAAACCATTGGGCCTGCCCCAAATAACGAGACACTGAACTTTGTGAAATAGGAGAAGGTTGACAAACTGATGATAGAGGTGGAGGTCACTGAGACTAAGTCTAAATTTGGTGTAGGTGCCGTTGTAGGGTGTCCCTGGCTGTGTGCTGAGAAGGGGGCTCTCTGTAGTGTCCCCTTTCTGACTTGGTTGGCACTACTGAAGTCACCTTGAGAGTTTTGTTTTGTTTTGTTTTTATAGTAAACTCTGTGTCCAATGTGGGGCTTGAACTCACGATCCCTAGATCAAGAGTCACATGCTCCACCAGCTGAGCCAGCCAGCTGCCCCACGAGTTGCGGTTTTAATATGGTCATTGGTAGTTCTCATACTGGCAACCAGGTGACAATACAAAGGTCAGTGGCCCTCCCTTGGCTGCACAGCAAACTTCCGGGAAGCCACGTGCATTGTAGTGAAGGTTTACCACAACCTCGAAGAATATTATTAAGGAGACCTAAGCTGCTACCAGTGAGGGGAATGAAGAGAGCATTGCCCCTAACATCCTAGAGATTAAAGAGGCCTCAGAGCCGCTAGAGTACCGTTGGGAAAGCCAGACACACAGAGAAGGCTGTATTGGCACGGGTGTGGCCATCAGGTCTAGGAAGGATGACCTGGACTCTAATTAAGTCGGCTGATGATCCTAGCAGGTGCATCTTCCCTGGCCAGCAGGTGGCCCTGTACAAGTTCTCCATCAAGGACTGGTAGTTTCTGTCAAAAATCTTTTGAGCAGGATGACTAGGAAGCTTGGGTGAAGTTCACTGCTAATGCTGGTGTCTGGGCTGTAGGGCATGATCTCGATGGCCAAGCTGAAATGAATCGCCAAGGCTATGGATTAGGAATCATGCAACCACCTCCTGCAGGAAGCACGTTGGCTCTGTAACCTGGTCTGTTTTAGAATGCAAGCTGCTCCAGACCAATGGGAGGGATGTCAGGGCTCCCTGTCACTCTGGGGACACCGAAGATGCTTTCATTGCCAACCTGATGGCAGAGTTTTCCCCTGGACAGCTCAAGACGGTGTACCTTGACAATCAGAACTGGGCCAAGCACGACCAGCTCATCAGAATTGGAGGAGCTGGCAGCAAGGCCTAGTATGTCAGCAAGAAGTTCAGAAATTCTCGCCAAGTAGGCTCTGAGCAGGCGAGCCCCCGAGCCCTTCCAGCTCTGGACAGCCAATTAGACCTCCGCTGCAGACAGCTCAGGACTGCAGACCTCTCCCTTCCCCCATCCCTTTGCTTTTGTACTGCTTCATTAGAATGTCTACATCAGAGACGAACTTGGCCATGTGGAACCCAGTTTGGAAAGCCTAGCTTTGAAATCCTGTATAATTTCAAGGATAATTAGTTTTAGCTGGAATCATTATTTTTCTCACCTGTTCCACAAGTGTCTGGAGCCACTTATACTTACAGTACCAGCCCTGAGGTTGACAGGCAAGATCCCAGGGGTTCAATATACCAAAAAAAAAAAAAAAAAAAAAAAAAAAATCAATTATGAAACAAAAACACCAACAAAATCACAGAGGCCCAGAACAACACATCTGGTTTTACTTATATAAAAACACTGCAAATTGTTCTTGACTTCTTGTTCTTGACTATTGAACCTTGTGAAGGCTCTAATAGGCATTGGCTAGTCCTGGGGCATCCTGGACCATGATGTACGGCGAGTCCTCCGAGTGTCTGTGCTTCTCCCAGCAGTCTGGCTCCTAACATAGCAGTCAGGACACTTGAATCATCTGAGGCTTTCTGACAAAATGTTACAGAGGGGAGGGGAAGAGATCAGCATTATAACTCCTCTAGCTATTACAAGGATTATCTAATCGAGTACTGGCATTCAGCCAGCTGGTGGAGGTGATCTTATTTTCTACATCCATCAGTGAAAGGATGTTCAGAGAGAATCTTGGGTTTACTTTGCTGTTGAAAATCCCCTTACTGCAAAATGATGAATACTTATAAGTACCATATTTTATAACAGAGTATATTATTTCGTTTTAAAGTGAGTGGCCTAAACTCCTGATGCCCAGATAAGGTTGGGTCAATCTGATACACAACCTTCTCCTAAATCCAGCTTAAGAAAAGAAAGTGTTGGGGCGCCTGGGTGGCTCAGTCAGTTAAGCGTCTGTCTTCAGCTCAGGTCATGATCTCATGGTTCATGAGCTTGAGCCCTGCGTCGGACTCTGTGTTGACAGCTCAGAGCCTGGAGCCTGCTTCGGATTCTGTGTCCCCTTCTCTTTCTGTCCCTTGCCCGCTCACTCTCTCTCTCTCTCTCAAAAATAAACAAACATTAACAAAAATTAAAAAAAAAAAGAAAAGAAAGTACCTTTCTTGTTTATTATTCAAATAACAGTAAAGATAATATAAAATATAATTTTAGTCACTCTAATGCCTCAACTATCCTTAATTAAAAAAAACTTTAGTTTTGAATCCCAATGCAGATATGATTTTATTTTCTGATTTAGTCTTCATAGTTTTGAATGACTGTGTTTGGAGATCATATGCCATGTTTTTCTTATCATTTGGGGATTTAGGTTTATAAGATCATGCTATTCTAAATAACGCTGCAGTATATATCTTCTTATAGAGTTTCCCCTTCTGATTGATTTCTTGTGATAAATTCCTAGGAGTGGACCGCTGGGTCAAAGGGCACTGTGTTCATTGCCATGTTGTCTAACTGAATGACTGTGCAGAATGTACAGGTCCTGCACAGTAGATGAGTGGACGGCTCAAAAGTTAACTCTTCATTGCCTGAATGACTACTTGTCCACTTATATAGCATCTTTCAAAATTTTTCAGTTGTATAACTGACCAGTTACTTCTCCCCCGCTAATCATGTAGACACATGCATTTTTTCAGGCGAATTTTGACCATTAAAGGAACAGTGAAATGAAACAGTTTCATTATGCGTTTACAGTTTACAAAGTGCGGTCATATCCAGTACTTTAATTAACGCTTGTAATCCTCGGTGAGGCATATTGGGGTCTATGCTATCACTTTTACCACTTTCAGACGATAAAAATGGAGTGCAGAGGGTTTCAGGTCCACGAGATGGTGATGGGTCTGCCAGCTGAGGTGCTCTGGAAAGACAGCCTGACCACCGTGTGCTCTCTCCTCCTCTGTCTCTGCACCTAGGACTTCGGCAGCCTGCGCTCAGTCACCTCCCGGTGTGACTTGGAGGCAAACCTGGTCAAAAACGGCTGCGGAGGCGAGTTTGAGAGCCCAGCCAGCAGCACCCGGGTCCTGCGAAGCCTGCCTCTCAGCAGCAAGGGCTCCAGTCCCACGAGTTCGGATGTCATTCAGATGACGCCCCAGCAGGTTGCCCTGAGCCTGCGGCCCGGTGAGTGCCCTCGGATGGGACGTGTTAATAATGAGAAACCCAGCCCGGGCAGGCTGAGAGCAGAGCTGATAGAGGGAAATGGCAAGGTGTGGCCCAGACCCCAGGAAGCGGAGTCCAAGGCCCCCGTGGACAGATGGGTAGCTTTGATGTTTTTTTAATTGCAGAAAATTTAGCATTTTAGCCATTTTAAAGTATATAGTTCAGTGGCATTAAGTACATTCATGCACCAAGTTGTCTAAGTAGCACCACCATCCGTTTCCAGAACTTCTCATTACCCCAGCCTGAAACTCTGTGCCCATTAAACACGAATTCTCAATTGTACCCTCACTCTCGCCCCTGGAAGCCACCACTGTAGGTGCTCCTCTAGGTGCCCCATATGAGTAGACTCATATGGTAGTTTTCCTTCTGTGTCAGGCTTGTTTTACCCAGAAAATGTCTTCAGGGTTCATCCATGTTGTAGCAGGTGTCAGAATCTGCTTCCTTTTTAAGGCGGGTTGAAACTCCCTCATACATGTATGCTGCATTGTTTGTCTGTTCATCCATCCGTGGACACTCGAGTTGCTTCCACTTTTCAGCTATTATAAATAGCGTTATTGCATTTTATGGGAGGATACTGGCCGGTTTACTCCCTAGTGAATGCAAGTTTCTCAGGAAAGTGCTGCTTCCAGGAAAGAGTATGTTTTCTTGTCAGCAAATTCCATTTGAGTCCATGGCATTCTGAAGGGACAGACTTTCAGAGTAGAGGTGTTTTGTCTTACGACCCTAGAGCCCCTGCAAGCCCTAGAATTGATGGTGATGTGAAGAAACTAACAGATTTTGCATACCTGCTGTGTGCTGAATACCTGGCCGACTCTAAGGTAGCTAATACCATTTTACACATGAAGGGCGACCCACTCAAGGTCTCCCAATTAGAAATGGTCTCTGAGTCAGCTCCAGGTCTTTGTGACTGTAAAACTGCTGTTTTTTTCTAGTTCATCACTTTTGTTATATATTATTCTACATATTAGAATTGTTATGATGTCAAAGAGTAGATATGCATGTGTCTAAATTAGGAAATACCACATTATCAAGAGAAGATAGCTTATTTCCAAATTCCTTTGAGTTTTAGCCTTTTCTTCTATGTCATTGCCTAAAAAACCCTTGGCAATAACTATTTCCAGAGGGTTTATATAGACCTCAGAGTTGCTTGGAGCCAGTGGCAAGAATCATGGATGTGGTTGGCCGTCCCGGGTTCCAGCTCTGGTTCTGTCCCTAGCTCAGAGGGCATGGACAGGTTAGCCCTTCCCTTAGCATCTCAAGGTCTTTGTCACAAATGAGACTTTTTGTGTAGACACACCTAAAAAAATTTTTTTGTGTTTATTTATTTTTGAGGGGGGTGGCACAAGTGGGGCAGGGGCAGAGAGAGAGGGAGATACAGAATCTGAAGCGGGCTCCAGGCTCTGAGCTGTCAGCACAGAGCCCGACGCGGGGCTCGAACCCCCAAACCATGAGATCATGACTTGAACTGCTGTTGGATGCTTAACGGACTGAGCCACCTAGGCGCCCCTAAATACACTTAAAAAATTTTTTTTTATGTTTATTTATTTTTGAGACAGAGAGAGACAGAGCATGAATGGGGGAGGGTCAGAGAGAGAGGGAGACACAGAATCGGAAACAGGCTGCAGGCTCTGAGCACATAGCCCGATGCGGGGCTCGAACTCACGGACTGCAAGATCATGACCTGAGCCGAAGTTGGATGCCCAACCGACTGAGCCACCCAGGTGCCCCCCCAAAAAATTTTTTTTAATGTTTATTTCTGACACAGAGACAGAGCATGAGTGGGGGAGGGGCAGAGAGAGAGAGGGAGACACAGAATCAGAAGCAGGCTCCAGGCTCTGAGCTGTCACAGCATAGAGCCCGACGCGGGGCTTGAACCCACAAACTGTGAGATCATGACCTGAGCCGAAGTCAGTCCCTCAACCGACTGAGCCACCCAGACGCCCCTTAAAAATTTTTTTTTGATGTTTGTTTATTTTTGAAGGAGAGAGAGGCAGAGTGTGAGGGGGGGAGGGGCAGAGAGAGAAGGAGACATAGAATCTGAAGCAGGCTCCAGGCTCCGAGCTGTCAGCACAGAGCCCGACACGGGGCTCGAACCCGTAAACCATGAGATCATGACCTGAGCCGAAGTCGGAGGCTTAACCAACTGAGCCACCCCGCCGCCCCTAAAATTAGCATTATTTTCAAAGAGTAGTGGCCAAAGGTGTCAGTTCTGGAGTCGGTCAGGTCTGGGTTTGAATAGTGACTCTCCGTGTCTCAGAATTGGTTTTAGCCCAGCACTGCCATCATAAGCACTTGGTTATGCTTGCTCTTGTTGCTGACATCCTATGGTTAAGAATTGTTTTGTTCTGCCTCGTGAATGGTCTTGGAAATACGAAACAAAATAAGGGTGTATGTGGCCCTGCTACTTAGAGAGGCACACACTACCAGATCACAGGAATTAGTGTGGGGATTAGTTGAGGTTGCTATTTTTATGAGTCCACTGTAAGTGACACTTAGGCTTTTTGTTTGGTGAGATACCATGCTGAGAGAGAGAAGGAAGGGAGCTCTGGCAGAGCTGTGTGCCAGCGTAGAGAAGAGTCAGCTGAGCCATTATGTAGGTAGCTATTTGGTGATGTGCTCTGGGTTAAAATAACTCATCTCCTTATGTGAAGACAGGCTCAGGGTCATGGGCTGTGACCCAGAAGGAGATGTAGGAATTGTGGTAGACTATTAAGATATTAGAACATTGTGTAGGGTAAAGTGGCTGGCCATTAATGTGAATGATGTGTCTTCTTTTTTATTTAATTATAGTATAACAGTAACTTAAAGGAAATTCTTGAAGAATCTACTTTAATTAATATTATTTTTCATTTTTACTAGATCCTGTCTCTATTCTTGTGTTCATATTTTTCATATACTTATAATGTATTTATAATCATGTACTGTCTTCAGTAATTAACAAAGAACAAAATTCATACCTCCAAACCAGTTTATAGTTTCAGGGTTACCAACAAGGGAGGTTTTTAACTTATATTTTTGCAACTTGTCATTTAGAATTGCTCTCAGAGCCCATGGTTTTCTAAGAAGTATTTTCCTTCAAGGTGGCAAATCCTTATTCTTCAGGGTAGATTTAGTTTAGGAAGGAGTTGGAAGTCACACAAAGCCAGAGATGTTATAGTTTTAATTCTCCTTCTTAAAATCAGAGTTAAGGTATGACTGTGAGGCAGAGAAACTGTTGTTTGACTTGACTTACCGACTGGCTTTTCAACAGCTCTCAAAGAGGAGTTAAAGAAGTGATTTGAGTGAAGGTAGCCTCCTTGGGCAAAGTTTTCTTGGCAGTATATTTATGCACAGCACTGATTTATGCACAAAGCACAATGTATGCTCAGTTAAAGAAGAAAGAAGTCAGTCTTATTCTAATATGCTTGTTGTTAGAATTCCAAGTCATCACATATTTAAGAAATGCATTATTTTGCCTACTGAACTGTCTCAGAAATGAACACAAAAAGGGTGTATGGGGCCCTGCTGGATTGCCAGGGATTAGTGCTGGGGTTAGTTGAGGTTACTGATGTTAGCAGTCTGGGTAGAGTCTCATCTCATGCTAAGCATTGTGATACAGTTTCTGGTGTTGGAAATAAAATGGAAAGCATGATCCTTTTTCTATTTTGGTGTTTATTTTTATTTTTTAATTTTTTTAAACTTTATTTTTTTATTTAAAAAATTGTTTTTACATTTATTTATTTTTGAGAGAAAGAGAGAGACAGACAGCACAAGTGGGAGAGGGGCAGAGAGAGAAGGAGACACAGAATTTGAAGCAGGCTCCAGGCCCTGAGCTGTCATTACAGAGCTCGATGCAGGCTCGAAGTCACAAACTGCAAGATTATGATCTGAGCCGAAGTCGGACACTTAAATGACTGAGCCACCCAGGGGCCTCAAACTTTATTTATTTTGAGAGAGACACAGAAAGCAAGCAAGGGAGGGACAGAGACAGACAGAATACCAAACAGGCTCCATGCACTGTCAGCACAGAGCCCACCGTGGGGCTCGAACCCACGAACCATGAGATCATGACCCAAGCCGAAACCAAGAGTTGGACGCTCAACTGACTGAGCCATCCAGGTGCCCCGATCCTTTTTTCAAGACAAAATCATTTTGTGGGTGCTGTGGATGGGCTCTGATTGTGTATGTGGTGATGGAGAGCCCATTTCTGGGAGGTCAAGGTGATGGAGGGACTGGCTGCCCAGTTAAGGTATACCCAAACTGTGAGGATGTTTGTCTATAGAGATGAACACTTGGAGGAGATCTGATGAAAATATGAATTCCTAAAGGTCTAGAACCTTGTAAATATATTTATGAAATGTAGAAACACCTGAAGCCAATGAAGCCTCTTAAAATCTTGAACATTTTAATATTTTTAAAGAGAAGGACAGGCAGGCCCCAGGTATTTATTTATTTGGGGGAGGTAGAGAATGCTATGTTGTAGTCAGCAACATTCAGTTTACCAAGTGCATAGTTAACCTAAGTTAATCACCCCCTGACTCTGGAGAAGCCCTTGAGATATAGTGATTTTTTCCATTATTTATTTTTAGAAATGCTTTTTTGTCTCCTCCCTCACATAGATATTTGCTGAGTGAAGTGTAACTCTTTGCCAGCCTTATACCAGACTAATCGAAGGCAAGCCTTGGTATAGTATGAGTGAGTTGTTGTTCCAGGGGAAGCCTGGGGAAAAGAAAGGAAAATTTCCCTCTATACAGAACTTTTTGTTTTGCTTTTCTTTCTTTCTTTCTTTCTTTCTTTCTTTCTTTCTTTCTTTCTTTCTTTCTTTCTTTCTTTCTTTCTTTCATTAAAACGTGATTCCCATACTGTAGAAGTCACAATTTTATTATCTTATTTTTATGTTTTTAAATACTTTTTTAAGCGTATTTGGTTTTTTAAATAATCTGTACACCTAACAGGGGGCTTGAACTCACAACCCTGATATCAAGAGTTGCACGCTTTTCTGAGTGAACCAGCTGGGTGCCCAAGTCACCATTGTAAAGTATACAATTCAGGAGTGCCTGGGTGTCTCAATCGGTTAAGTGTCTGACTTTGGCTCAGGTCATGATCTCATGGTTTGTGGATTCGAGCCTGCGTTGGGCTCTGTGCTGACAGCTCAGAGCCTGGAGCCTGCTTCAGATTCTGTGTCTCCCTCTCTCTCTACCCCTCCCCGGCTCATGCTCTGTCTCTCTTTCAAAAATAAAAAACATTAAAAAAATTTTTTTTTAAAGTGTATAATTCAGTGGTTCATAGTATATTTGCAACATTGTGCAACCATCACCACTGTCTCATTCCAGAATACTTTACTTACCTCAAAAAGAAACCCTATATGCATTAACATACCCTCCTTATCTTTTCCCTCCCTGCCACGTAGGTGCTGGCAGCCTCCAATCTACTTCTTATTTCTGTGTTTTTGCTTATTCTGGACATTGTTCTCTTTCTTTCTTTCTTTCTTTCTTTCTTTCTTTCTTTCTTTCTTTCTTTCTTTAATTTGGAGAGAGAGGAAGAGCATGAGTTGGGGAGAGAGGGCAAAGGGAGAGAGAGAGAGAGAGAGAGAGAGAGAATCCTAAGTAGGCTCCATGCTCAGCACTGAGTCTGATGCAGGGCTGAATCCCATGACCCTGGAATCACGACCTGAGCTGAAATCAAGAGTGGGACACTCAACCAACAGAGTCACCCAGGTGTCCCTATTCTGGACATTATATATAAATCATATGGTATATGGCATTTTATGTCTGGCTTCTTTCACTTTGCAAAATATCTTCAAGATTCATCGATGTTGTGGCATTTATCACTTCCTTCCTTCCTTTTCATGGCCAGATAATATTCCTTTGGGTCTGTATAGATATACCACATTTTAGCTGATGAATACTGGGGCTGTTTTCACTTTGGGGCAGTCATGACTAATGCTACTGTAAAAATTCATGCACAAGTTTTTGTTTGGACATGTGTTTTCAGTAATCTTGAGAACATTGCTAGAAGAATTTGTGGGTCATATGGTAATTCTGTGTTTAACTTTTTGAGGAACTGCCAACTTTAAGCAAGAGTTTGTGTAAACACAGGATCATGTTTTCCATTTTGTTTTCAGTCCTGGAACTGTATGTGAGGATAACAACCTTAAAAAATTCTTAACAAAGGATGTAAACTTTGGAATAAAGGTTATTGAAATGGTGAATAAAAGGCCATAGGTAGGTTGAAGCACTGGGGCAGTTAGAAGGGATTTACTTAAGTCATCATTTGCCTCGATCCTTTAGCTCATTGACCAGTAGTTTGTTTTTTCGTGTGCTTTATTTTGAAATAATTTTAGGTTCACAAGAAGTTGCAAAAGTAATAGAGTTTTTTATACCCTTCCTAGTGTTCCCTGATAACATGTTACATAACCAAAGTATATTACTGAAACTAGGAAACTGACATTGGTACAGCACTATTAACTAAACTACAGGTGATTGGTTGCTTTTGAGATGGGTTTCCTGCCAGTCCGTGTCTGTGCTTTTTTCCCCCCTCCTCCCGGTTCTACTTTGGGGATGCCAGTTACCTGACTTACAGATTGCTTCTGCCACCCAGAATGACAGAGTATATACTTTATTAAAAAGACTAAGAAAGACTTCATGGTGGGTAGATAAGAGGTTGGCTATAGATGGAATGTTTATGGCCTCCTTCCAAAGTTTATTTATTTATTTTTATTTTTAAGTTTATTCATTTTGAGAGAGAGACAGAGACAGAGAACACAAACAGGGGAGGGGCAGAGAGAGAATCCCAACCAGGTTCTGTGCTGTCTGCACAGAGCCCGATGGTGGGGCTTAAACTCGTGAATCATGAGATCATGACCTGAGCCGAAACCAAGAGTCAGACTCTTAACCGACTGAGCTACCCAGGCGCCCTGCCCCCAACATTTATAAATTGAAATCTAACCCCCAGTGTGATTGTATCAGGAGGTGTTAGGGCCTTGGGAAGTGATTAAGGCATGAGGACAGAGCCCTCGTATTACTGCTTTGAATTTATAAAAGACCGCAGAGGGCTCCCTGTCCCTTCTGCCATGTGAGGACACAGCAAGAAGTCAGCAGTCTGCATCCCAGAAGAGGATTCTCACCAGAACTCAACCGTGCTGGCATGTTGATCTTGGACTTGAAGGCTTCAGGACTTGAGAGAGAAATTTCTGTTGTTTATTTTTATTTAAAAAAAAAATTTTTTTTTTTTTAACATTTATTTATTTTTGAGACAGAGAGAGACAGAGCATGAACGGGGGGAGGGCCAGAGAGAGAGGGAGACACAGAATCTGAAGCAGGCTCCAGGCTCTGGGCTGTCAGCACAGAGCCTGATGCGGGGCTCGAACTCACGGACCGTGAGATCGTGACCTGAGCGAAGTCGGACGCTCAACCGACTGAGCCACCCAGGCGCCCCGAAATTTCTGGTGTTTAAAAGCCATCCAGTCTATGGTACTTGTAAGCCCAAATGGCCCAAGACAAGGTTATTTTCAAGGACACTAGGGATGCCAAGCCCTGGTGCTCGGGAGTGGACACTGTAGAGGCCAACTGTATCTTCATGTGGTGCCTTCCTGGGTTCCATCTGTCAAGAGTCAGAATTCTGGGCTGAGGAGTGGGGTGGGTTGCAGCACACCAGCCTTGTCCTTGACCAGGGAAGCAATTCTTTGGCTCCATGTCTGGATTTAATTCTTGGATGCTAATTACCTTCGGCTACAGTAAACAGAAGAGCTAGATGAGAGTCCTGAGGTATGCACCTGGGCCCTAATTCCCTGTAAGTCCTGTTTGCAATATACCTGATTTTAAGGTGTCCTTTCTTTCAATTTTTGGCACAGAAGGGTATTTCTGGGGAATCAAAAACTACTTACATTCATTTGGGGATGGCACGCATCTCTGTCGGTTGGAATACTGCTTTGTCTGAATGTTTGAACAAAAATCGATCTTAAACACACCAGGGATTCTTGGTGGAATCCCTACCTTCACTGTCTCCACTTCTTATTGAAGGGGCAGCAGAGAGAAAACAAACTGTGAAAGTACATTTCAAGCAGATGGTTGATACTTGACTACAGTGGGGGAAACTGAGCAAGAGGCAGGCATTTTGTGCAAAGCACCGCCAGAGCTGGGAGCTTTGGAAATGGGAAAAACCAGGACATGAGAGGGCCTGCTTGCAGGGCAGGTGCGAGGTGCTTGGCTGTTTTGGGGGGTGTGCTTTGTTCCATTTGTTTGATCCTGCTGCTGGTGAAATGGGGGTCCTGTGGAATGGCCCCAGAGAGGAGGGGTAAAGCCACAGGGGATGACGAGCCTGTAGTGGTCTGACCTGGAGTGGGGCAGGGGGGCATGTGGGCTGGGATGGTGTCGCCAGAAGCGGGCACTGATGGAGCGCTCATGGTGAGTTGATAAGGGCTCTGCTGGATGCATGAAAGTGACAGGTCTCCGGTGGTGCAGAGCTGTGTGGTTGGATGTGTTGCCAGAGTGTATCTAAGTTTGCATGGTTCTGGAAGTGTGCCCAAAGATGGAAAATGGGTCCCAGACTTTCTCTCTGCACGTGGCAGTGGCCTCTCCTTCAGTCGGCTGACCTCGGAGGCCTTGCTTGTAGGGGAGCTAGTGCACAGCTGCTTAACTCCCACACTTAGCACTCACGCTGAGAATTGGTCCAGGAATGTCCTTCCTTCCAAAATCTGCTGATGGGACATCCCAATATTGCCAAGGCCCCCTCAGGAGTTTGTGGCATTTAAAATCAGGTATAGTGGGGCTCAGTAGGTTAAACTTCCGACTTCAGCTCAGGTCATGATCTCATAGTTCGTGGGTTCGAGCCCCGTGTCAGGCTCTGTGCCAACAGCTCAGAGCCTGGAGCCTGCTTTGGATTGTGTCTCCCTCTCTCTCTCCCCCCACCCCCTGCTTGCTCTCTGTCTCTCTCTCTCTGTCTCTCAAAAATGAATAAACATTTAAATAAATAAATAAATAAATAAATAAATAAATAAATAAATAAATAAATAAATTTTTAAAAATCAGGTGGAGTTGACATAGCAGTAAACCCTCATTCTGAACCCTAATCATACTACCCTCTTTCTTATACCCTTCAGTTTTTGGAAAACTGGGAGAAATACTTCTTTTTAATATTTGCAGCCCCCCATGTGTGCTTTTTAAAGTAATCAGTTTCCCTCAGAATATGATGCCAAAGAGATTTCTGACTTCAGAGTAGATGCCACCTTAACGCACACAAACATGTATATCATACCTTGTTTGTCTTTTTGCTTTCATGCCTGAAAAATGTGGAGTTAAAATTTAATACCCAAGGCTAGAGCTGTTCACAATTAAGTTCCTGGCAGAATTTTCTATCTCCCTTTTTGTCATTAGGGGAAATTGCTTTATTTTATTTATTTATTTGTTTTTTTAACGTTTATTTATTTTTGAGACAGAGAGAGACAGAACATGAATGGGGGAGGGGCAGAGAGAGAGGGAGACACAGAATCCAAAGCAGGCTCCAGGCTCTGAGCCATCAGCCCAGAGCCCGATGTGGGACTCAAACTCACGGACCGCGAGATTGTGACCTGAGCTGAAGTCGGATGCTTAACCGACTGAGCCACCCAGGTACCCCGGAAATTGTTTTAATAACTGACTTTTGGGGGAACCCAGGGGAGGCTTTCCTTGTGTACAAGCATTTGTGTGGTGTTAGGATACATTGTGTCCTTTGATCCCCACAGTAATTAACATCCTCCCATTTTACTGATCCAGAAACTGAGGAGCAAATTTAGAGGAGCCTGAAGTCTTCCAGGTTCTGGGTGACAAGGTCTGGATTTTAAGCCAGCTCTCGCTCTCCAAATCTGGTGCCCTCTTCCCTCCCAGGGGTGCCTCCCAAGTCCAAGCCTGTTCTCCGCTCTCTGGTCCTAAAGTCCTCATCTGTTCATTACTCATAATCCACAAAAAGGTAGAAGTGGATTCTGGATAAAAGAAGATGTAGTTGGGAAGTTGGGGGGAAGGGCACAGGTGGACAGAAAATGTAGAAGACTCTGCCAAGAGGTCATGGGATTGGACAGAGCAGACATGATTATAGGCTCTGCCCATTTGGGGTCTGTGGTCTGCCCACACAAAGACCAAGGAGGTTCTCCCTTCCCCCAAGTTCTCTTCCCTCCTGCCCCTCCCCCACTGTGATGTGGCATCCAGGGCTGGGAGGGGCTCAGAGCAGGGACCTGCTCTGTCTGCCTGATGGGAGCCAGAGGCAGACATTACAGCAGTCTAGAATTCATTCTGGAAGAAATCTCCAACATTCCTCAGCTTGAGTCAGACTCTGATGGTTTTTAAAAATAGGCTCCTATGAACAGACAACCCAAACTGCATCAGTCTTGAGGAGGCGAGGACAGGACACGCAAAGACAAGTCCCGGGAAGCAGGCTCAGTGCTGTCACTCAGGCAAAAAATAGTAATTATAATAATTATACTTCATTTGTGCAGGCATTACTGCTTACCAAACACTGCTCTTCAAATGAGCGCTTCATAGGCTTAATCAGTGCTGTGCTGTTATTATTTCCATTGTTGATCTAAGGACACAGGCTCAGGTTGCTCCCCTAGTTGAGGGACCGAGCTGGAACTTGGATTGAAATCTTTCGGTCATCTGAATCTGCATGGTCTAGTTAATATAATGCGACTTGTCTGGGGTGGGAGAAGGAGAAGGAGCACATGGGATTGGGGTCCCTATCCTCCAAGTTCAAGAAGGCTTCAGCTTGCTGGTTGTCAGCTCGAGATGGGAGACCAGCTTCTCTCCCATCCAAGTACTAACCAGGCCCGACCCTGCTTAGCTTCTGAGATCAGACGAGATCGGGCACGTTCAGGGAGACCAGCTTCTCTGAGAGGTGACTGCCACCACCAGGTGTGGACTCTGTGGGCAGGAGAGGCCAGCCTCACTGTGCTCTTCTGAATACATGAGTATGTCCAGATTTCAAATGTGTGTGTGCAGCAGTCCTACCTAGAGAGTTCAAGGACATCTTGGTGCCTCTGAAAAACTAATAAGCTCAAGGACAGATAGAATTACTTGGTATGATTGCCTCTTGAAGTCGGTTCTAAATGATGTGTTTTTAGAGCCTATGAAATGATGTAGGATAATTATCCTGGCATGGGTCCCCTGGTTGCTGCACTGACGTGGGTCTTTCTGTAAACCCTGGGAGGTGACATTGCAGAGGGCCACACCTCCCAGACACTGGCTTTTCTCTTTGTTCATTTTCTCTGAATTAATTCCTCTTTCCTCTGTCTCTGACTCTTATTTTACAACCAAGAATTATTTTCTTTTTCTTGTAGCTGGTAGACAAATCTAGTAGTGTTTTCTTTCTTTCTTTCTTTTCTTCCCCCCCTTCATTTTGATGGTGCTAAAATTTAGAATCTGTCTTCCTGTATTTATACATATAACTTATTTTTTTTTTCTTTTTACTTTAGAGACAGTGAGTGCAAGAGAGCACATGAACAGGGGAGAGGGGCAGAGGGAGAGACAGAGAGTCTCAAGCAGGCTCTGTGCCCAGAGTGGAGCCTGGCAAGGGGCTTGATCCCATGACCCTGCGATCATGACCTGAACCAAAGTCAAGAGTTGGATGCTCAACCAACTGAGCCACCCAGGCACCCCTGTACATATAATTTCTAATGATAATAATTTGTGTCTATGATATCCCAAAATGTCAAATATTCCCAAGAACTAAATACTGTTGCCTATAAATGCCTAGGAAAGTAGAAATAGGAGACGTGGCACAAGCAAAAAATGTTTTTGCCCTTTGGGTGTATTTTAAGTGACAGTGTGTCCCTGCTCTCGCTTGCCTTATACCTCTCTCCCTTCGCCCTCAGTTCTTACTCATTCCCGTACCTCCTTTTGTTTATTTCTTCCCTGTTTTCTGTTTCATACACACCTTGGCAGTCTCCTCCTGGCCACATTCCCACCTTGGCTTCTCCTTTCCCTGAAGTTGGTGCGGGTTGGTGGGTTAACTCTCACCTAATCTGTGTCCATGGAATTGTCTGGTCCATTATCCACCAACTGCCCAAGAGTCCTTTTGTTGACAAAACAGAACACCACTGGGGAGACTTGTTGTTAAGGAGTTTCCTCAAAAATGCCGAGCGAAGTATTTGGAAGGAGAACCTAGAACTTCACCCTCAATTCCATATTCCCTTCAGTTACTCTTCTTCCAAGAAAAATATTTCTTCTTTTTTTTTTTTTAAGAACAATATTTCTTTTGAGAGTCATGTGGTCACTAAAGAAAAGTAAGAGGGGGACCAGCTTTGAAAGTGAAATCCATCCCTTCAGCCCCCAGCGAGTTGGATGACCTCTAATTGCATGGCCTCTCTGTTGGCACAGGCGATAAGACTACCTTCCAGCTGCAGGTTCGACAGGTGGAGGATTACCCTGTGGACTTGTACTACCTGATGGACCTCTCCCTGTCCATGAAGGATGACTTGGACAGCATCCGAAACCTGGGCACCAAGCTGGCTGAGGAGATGAGGAAGCTCACCAGCAACTTCCGGTTGGGGTTCGGGTCTTTTGTAGACAAGAACATCTCCCCTTTCTCCTACACAGCACCGAGGTACCAGACCAATCCATGCATTGGGTGAGTGACCAGTCATCCTTCTGCTGGGTATTTAAGTGTAGGGGGAATGGAGTAGCAGGAAAACTTAGCCCAAAGAAAGGACTAGGGAAGGCATATTGGGGGATGGGGCAGGCTTCAGTGTTTAATCTGATCAGTGATGACCTAGTCCTGTCTCCCCAACTGTGTGTGAAGACGTGAACTGTTGCAAGGCTGTGGGAAGGCATAATGATCATAGCTCATTTGTTTTCCTGCCTGATGTAGCACTGTTTTCTACATTGAGAGGTTTTATGTATGTATGTCTGTCTGTATTTTTAATTTATTTATTTTTAATTTACATCCAAGTTAGTTAACATATAGTGCAACAATGATTTCAGGAGTAGATTCCTTAATGCCTCTTACCCATTTAGCCCATTCCCCCTCCCACAACCCCTCCAGTAACCCTCTGTTTGTTCTCTATATATGAGTTTCTTATGTTTTGTCCCCCTCTCTGTTTATATATAATTTTTGCTTCCCTTCCCTTATGTTCATCTGTTTTGTATCTTAAATTCCACATATGAGTGAAGTCATATGATATTTGTATTTCTCTGATGAATTTCACTTAGTATAATACCTCTAGTTCCATCCACGTAGTTGCAAATGGCAAGATTTCCATTTTGCTGTTTGCCGACTAATACTCCATTTTGTGTATGTGTGTGTGTATGTGTATGTATGCATATATATATATGTATATATGTATGTATATATATATATATGTATGTATGTATGTATATATATGACATCTTCTTTATCCTTTATCCATTCATTCATCTATGGACATTTGGGCTCTTTCCATACTTTGGCTATTGTCAATAGCGCTGCTGTAAACTTTGGGGTACATGTGCCCCTTCAAAACAGCACACCTGTATCCCTTGGATAGATGCCTAGTAGTACAATTGCTAGGTCATAGGGTAGTTGTAGTTTTAGTTTTTTGAGGAACCTCCATCCTGTTTTCCAGAGTGGCTGCACCAGTTTGCATTCCCACTGGTAGTGCAAAAGAGATCCTCTCTCTCCGCATCCTCGCCAACATCTGTTGTTGCCTGAGTTGTTAATGTTAGCCATTCTGACAGGTGTGAGGTAGTATCTCATTGTGGTTTTGATTTGCATTTCCCGGATGATGAGTGATGTTGAGCATTTTTCACATGTCTGTTAGCCATCTGGATGTCTCCGTTGGAGAAGTGTGTATTCATGTCTTTTGCCCATTTCTTCACTGGATTCTTTGTTTTTTGGGTGTTGAGTTTGATAAATTCTTTATAGATTTTGGATACTAAACCTTTGCAAATATCTTCTGCCATTCCGTCGGTTGCCTTTTAGTTTTGCTGATTGTTTCCTTCACTGTGCAGAAGTGAAGGATGAGGTCCCAAGAGTTCATTTTTGCTTTTGTTTCCCTTGCCTCCGGAGACATGCTGAGTAAGAAGTTGCTGCGGCTGAGGTCATAGAGGTTTTTGCCTGCTTTCTCCTCGAGGATTTTGATGGCTTCCTGTCTTAAGTTTAGGTCTTTCATCCATTTTGAGTTTGTTTTTGTGTATGGGGTAAGAAAGTGGTCCAGGTTCATTTTTCTGCATGTCGCTGTCCAGTTTTCCCAGCACCACTTGCTGAAGAGACTGTCTTTATTCCATTGGATATTCTTTGCTGCTTTGTCAAAGATTAGTTGGCCATAGGTTTGTGGGTCCATTTCTGGGTTCTCTGTTCTGTTCCATTGATCTGAGTGTCTGTTTTTGTGCCATATTTATTTATTTTTAAGCTTATTTATTCATTTTGAGAGAGACATAGACAGTGTGAGTGGGGGGGGGGGGCAGAGAAAGAGGGAGAGAGACAGAATCCCGAGCAGGCTCCATGCTGCCAGCGCAGAGCCCAGAGTGGGGCTTGAACTCACAAAACTGTGAGATCATGACCTGAGCCGAAACCAAGAGTCAAACGCTAATCCAACGGAGCCTCCCAGGCGTCCCTCTACATTGAGTGATTTTAGACAATGTTTTCAGTAAGTGGACACCCAGGTTCAGGGAGGGAGCAGGCAGAACAGTGTAACCTTTCCTCTTGCTTGGGGTAAACTGAGGTGCTTGGGGATAAGTGAATTCAAAATCTGTCCCTGTTGTTATGTAAATATAACTTACCTTGGCAAAATGAAATGGAAGTCCTGGGTTTTAAAGGTATGATTTTGGGGGCGCCTGGGTGGCTCAGTTGGTTAAGCATCCGACTTCGGCTCAGGTCATGATCTCACAGTCTGTGAGTTTGAGCCCCGCATTGGGCTCTGTGCTGACAGCCCAGAGCCTGGAGCCTGTTTCGGATTCTGTGTCTCCCTCTCTCTCTGACCCTCCCCCGTTCATGCTCTGTCTCTCTCTGTCTCAAAAATAAATAAAAACGTTAAAAAAAAAAATTAAAAAAAAAAAAAGGTATGATTTTGTTTTTTCCAACATAAGTCAAGTACTTGAATTGGAAAATATTTGACAGATTATCAGACAGCAGGAATTTCTAACTGCTCCAACAAATAAATTGAAAAGTGTGTCATGTTAGAAGTTTATTTCCTGCTTACCTAAATCCAGTGGACACCTTCCTTCCACGCAGTGACTCAGGGACCCTTGCTCTGCCCACCCTGTACTCCTCTATCTTCTATATGTGGCTTTTAGGGTCATTGTGCCTGGGCGGACGCTCATAGGAGGAGCTTATGGGCCACCAGTGAATAGCCTTTGCCACTTCTGCACTTTATCAGACACGATGGAATTCTAGCAATGAAGCTGGAAACCAGTTCAGTTGTGCTCAGGAAGAAGAGGAAACAGGATTGGTGGACAGGACTCTGCCATGGTGTGTTTGTGTGGGGGGTGGAGGGTCACAGCCTCCAACTCCCCCAAGGCAACCTCTACAAGGTTGGTTTGTTTCCTTTCTAGTCTTACGAGTGTTCCTGTAAATGTCAGGATGATGTGGGCAGGATTACAATGAGTGGTAACTTCCAAGTTTTTCTTTCTCATCCCCACATACAACTTTAGTTAGGCTTTGGGATGTAAGACCCCAGAATACTTATTAGATAAGAAGCTACTAAGACTGAGATTCTTACCAAGCATCAGGCACTGTACTATATGCCTTGAACCATGTGGACTATCTCATTCAAGTCTGATGGCAATCTTTTGAGGTCTCTAAGATTTATGTGAGCCAACCAAGGCTTAGTATAAACCACTTACCTAAGATTACACAACTTGTAAGGGGTAGGTTTGGGGTAAGAGTCCAAACAAACTAGTTTTAGAGTCTGCATTCCCATTAATATGGTGCTTGCTTTTTCTGAATTCAAATCACGTGACCGCACAGAGGCTTTACCCGAGTCTGAGGACAAACGCCCATCCCCAAACAACCCGACCTTCAAGGCGCTTGCCTAAGGGTAATGTTAGGTGATGCAACAGTAACATAGCCCCCAAATCTCAGTGGCTCAGCACCATCAGAGTGTCTTTCTTTCTTGTACAAACTCTGATGAGGCCTGAACTGGTTTCTACGGCAGCTCTCCTTTCAGCGGTGACTCGGATCCAGGACCTTCCACCTGTGGTGGCATTTTCAGTTCTTGGGTTACTTGGCTGCCCCTGGGGGGGAAGAGAGCTGTTCCTAAGCCCCTGAGCCTGCCCAGCTCCCCAGCTAATCTTCCACAACCTCAACAGCTCCCAGGCCTGGGTTTGGCTGGGTGCTCAGGATGCAGTGGTGTTTATGCTGGTAATGTATGTTTTCCGGAATCTTTCCTAATTTTCTGTAAATCTCCTAGAAGCTCCCTTACGTGTTCCCCAGGGGTTGGGAACTGACACAATGGTGGGGAAGATAATAGATAAGAAAAAGTTTTAAATACAAAAGCAATTCTAAGTTCCTTAACTGTGAAGAGGCCCAGGTGTCATCATTTGCTGGGTTTAGCTTCCTCCTGGCCACAGGTGGCCTCTGGCATTATTATTACTTTGGTCCTGTCTCCAAGGCCTTTTCAGCTGAGTCTCAGTGCCGTGACCTGTTGTTGGAATTTTGCTTCTTACCAGGTACAACAGCAGCTTAACCAAAGCCTTTTTCAGTTCATCCCTAAGAGTGATTCTGTCTGCTTCTTTTCACCTCTGCCTTCTGATTGGGCCCTGTTTCTGGACAGACAGGGTATATCTCCACGGTCACTTCCCCAGGACCATCCACTCACTGTAAGATGTGCTAGATTGGCAGCCCAGAGAGGATGGAGGGGACTATCTCTGGAGACTCAGCATTCAGATATTCAGGGTTATCACGCACAATTTATCCAGAGTCCCTCTTGAAGGCCTGGAAGGCAGAACCAATTGTAGACGTAAAAGTCTTCTCAGTGAGCACAGGCACCCTGAAAGACTCGCAAGGCAGGAAATCTAGTGAAGAACAGGAGTTCTGAAGGAAACAGCAGAGCCGAGTCATGCAAATCTCTCTTCTGTAAGCTGGGCACCGCATCAGGGAGTCACTCTGGCTCAGTGAGCAGGCTGAGGTTTATCTCCGCACGGCCAGGCAGTGGAATGCATGTGGTGTCCTGGGTCCCAGAGATTCCCGCTGTTCCTGGGGAGAACAGCGAACGGTGGCTGTCCCTATACCTGATCCAGCCTGTGTGTGCTTTGTTAGAAGATTTGACCAAGAATAACCAGGATTTCCAGGTTTTCTAGAACAGCGGGCAGGTCTGTTGGAGCTGGGTTTGTACCACATGCTCGGCCGCTGCTGTCCTTACCACCCTTCATGTCGCACAGCTGGCCCGCCTCCCTTGTCTGCCTTTCATCCCTGGCCCGGTGCACACTGCCTGCGATCCTCGTCTATTCTTTTCCTTCAGCTAGTGCGCAGAGGAGAGTCATGGGGTTCTCCTCAAGCTCCGATGGCCCCTTCAGTTGGATTTTTCTCCCCTGAGGGAGTGGGAACAGCAAGAGCCCCCAGGAAGTTTTGGGAAGATAGAGTCAGGAGTGACTTAATCACCTCTACAGGACACCTCAGAGAAAAGAGAGCTGGTTTTTCATGGGGGCTTTTCTGAGGTTTGTCCCTCCTCCTGCTCCAGACGTTTTTGCCAAAGGATCAAAATCCTAGATTCATCCCTTCCTATCTTAGAATGTGCTAGAAATGCCAGGACTGGGGTAAGTAGTAGTAACAGGGCTGCCATAATCGGAAAAAAGGCACAGTATCATTTAATCACCAGATTAAAGATCTGTTTACTTGCTATTTTGAGTAACAGGAAGAGTGTCACTGGGAAAAGTCATGTGGGATTTACTGATAGAGGATTTGAAGGATTAATGCAGCCTGTTATCCCCGGCCCTGAAGACATTTCCTTTTGCTCGAGGTATCGGGCTGTTGTTGAAATACATGTCATGTCTCATTTATAGGTGGGGCCTAACAAAGCCAAACTCACAGAAACAGAGTAGACTGGTAATTGCTGGGAGGTGGGGGGAACATGGAGATGTTGGTCAAAAGGTACAGATTTCCAGTTATAAGATGAGTATGTCCTGGGGATGTAGCGTATGGCACAGTGATGCTAGTTAACGATATTATACTTGGAACATACACTTGTATACTTGGAAGAGAGTGAGTAGATCTTAAATGTTCTCACCACACAACAAAAATGGAAATACACATGCAAAAATCTGGGCAAGTAAACTGACATATTTCATCCTTCATCATTTATGTTTTCCCTTACCCTCCCTGTGTTTCTTCCAAGGGTCACAGTATTCCTTCATCACCTTGATGGTGTTATTTCATTGTCTTCTGGCATGTCCTGTGGCTGATGAGAAGGTGGCTGTCCATCTAATGGTTTTCCTTCTCTCTGGTGGCTTTTAATATTTTCCTGTGCTTTTCATATTCTATAATGATACACATTTGAATGTGTCTAGACTGGATTTGCTTTTATTTACATTGCTCAGAATCTGGTCTGCTTGTTTAATCGGAGAATACGTCTTTATTCTTGAAAATTCTCAGACATTTTCTCTTTGATTCCTCTATCTTCTCAATTTTCTTTCTTTTTTAAAAAGATGTTTATTATTTATTTCTGAGAGAATATGCACACGTGCACACGAGTTGGGGAAGGGAAAGAGTGGGGGAGAGAGGATCCCAAGCAGGCAAGCAGACTCCGCACTGTCGGTGCTGAGCCCGACCTAGGGCTTGAACCCATGAACCTGTAAGATCATGACCTGAGCCAGGATCAAGAGTCAGACACTTAACTGACTGAGCCACTGAGGGGCTCCTCTCCTCTTCATTTTCTAACGCTAATTTCCCTAGTAAGAAATTTCTTCTAGTTTACCATTTTGGTTTTTAGTTGGTTAGTCCATACACTGAAGTTTCATATTTGAATTTCACTGACTATAGTTTTTATTTGGTTCTTTTTCCAAACTTCTGTTTTTTATATTGTTTTGTTTTCACAGCCTTGTTTTTTTTTCTTCTAATAATATCCTGTTCTGGCTTTTGGTATGTATTCTTTCCTCTCCTTTAATGTTTTAAATATCCTTGCATTTACAGTGCTTCAAATCATTCTGTTATCTCTGTTATCATTCCTTCATGGTGGTTTGTTTCTCACGGGATCCATAAGTTTGTCATAAGCTCCTCTTCATCCGAGGTGGTTTTCTGGGCGAGGATCACAGCCCCATCCTTGTAGGGCAGTTATGTGTTTGCCTGGATCCTCCGGGTTTCGATGGGACTAGTTTTCCTGTTTATTGTTCCTTTGGGGGTTCCTTCACCATAAAGTAGTGAATCCTGACTTGCTCGAGCCTGGAGTTAACAATTTTTATGGGTGATTCATCATGCTCTCGGCCCAGAATGGCTCTTCCTTGCTTCTTTCCCAGGCTAGTGGCTGGAATTTGTGTCTTTCATTTTGGTGACAGGGCAGCTCTTTGTAGAGCTTAGCTTTATGAAGAGAGCCCTATTCCAGTGCTTCATCCGTCCCCGTTAGAATCGTGCCCCCAACCCTTAGGACCTCCGTCGGGTCCTGGCACATCCGGGAGCTCTTTGGCATGAGCTCTTACTCCAGGCCCACCTCATCTCGTAACTGTACTCATTTGTTGAGTGTTTTTTTTTTTCCTTCATCTCCGGCAGCTGGGATTTCCCCACTAAGCTTCCATATTAACATTTACATATGAGCATTTTGAAAAATTATATGTTATCTGGCAGTTCTGTATTTAGACTAAGACAGAGCTGTTTCCAGTCAGCTTGTCCCACAATATTGTCCTGAAGCCATAGATTGTTTTCTGGATTTGCCTGGGTCTAGCGTCTTCAAATTGGAATCACTTTTCATACGTACATGCTCCCCCAGGCAACTTAAGCATATATATTTTACTTACCTTCTTGGTTATAATCCTTGATGGAATAACTCCCTATACATGGCCCCAAACAGGGCTCTACAGACAGACACAGGGTGGGGGTTGGAGCATTTCCTGGAGTTAGACCCCCAAGTGCTCAGACCTTCAGTTCACTCAGTTCTGCCAGAGGTTAAATTAAATAGTCACAGGGGACATCGTATTTTAGTGACTATGGGACATGCAGCAGGATCTGTGTGACAAAGCTGTTTTCCTCAAAGAGATGACTGATTTGGTTGTAGTAAATTCTCTGCCATGAAGGCTTCTCTCTGGCAAACACATTTTCTATTTCCTGATTATTTAATAGTAATTCTCCAAGTAAAAATATATCTACTTAATGTTGTTAGCATGAATAAAAGGGGAAAGGTAAAAAATGCCAAGCTAATTTTGGTGAGCTTTTCACAGCTTCCCTGGCTTTCTCGCTGAACAGCAGTTATCATTCTTTTCCTCTCCTTTCTCTCCTCAACCCACTCGGTCAACTGTGACAACAATCACATTCCCAAAGTCCTGCATAGTAGACCAGAACCACACAGAGAGGAGGAGCGGCTTGAAGGAAGGGAAAATTTGTGTGTGTTTTCTTCCTCCTGCACCTGTCCATTTGTCAACTACCAATAGGACCTCAGCTCATTTCCTTCTTCTCTCCGGGAATATAATTTCCATGACCTTGTCTTCATGCAAAAATGAGATGGGAATAAAAAATTTGATGGTCCAGATCATATATAGAAAAGTCTGTCCTGTCCAAGCACAAGGTACAAGTGAAGTCTGAGGAAGAAGGAGGGAGTGAAGCCAAGGGAAGGCAGATGGATGAAGCCTGTAGCTCCCGCCCCCATCCAGAGAGAGTCGTGGCCAGAATGGCAGTGGGGTTGACTCTGTCCAGAGCCGGTTTGCTGCGGTGGCTGGTGGATGGAGCAGGCACTGTAGGTCCTGAAGGAGAGTGGAATGGCCTCTTAGAAAGCCAAAGTTTGCCTCTTGTTTGGAGGAAGGGAACCTGTCCAGACCTGCCCTGGCTGCTGCTTCTTGGCTGCAGTTAGGCAGGATTCCCTAGCAGTTGCTAAGCCTGTTTCCCTCTCCATACACAAGGCTTAAGTTGGATTATAACCAGCCCCCCCTCCCCCCACCCCCCCCCACCCCCGCCCATGCCTCTCTGTTAGTGTTGTTTTTTTTTTTTTTTCCATCTTTTGTTCTAAAAGAGAGGCTTTCTTAACGTGGCTGCAAACTTGCACAGTCTCTTTCAGTCTGCCTTCTCAGCCTCCCCTTGGCCCATCCTCACCTTGTCTGCCCCCGCTGCAGACAAGGCCCCCCTCCATCACTGGCCTTCCTTGTTCTTGGGCTCCCTGTGTTCTCTCCTGCCAAGGGGCTCTTGCATGTGTGCTTCTCTCTGGCCAGGACCCTCTTCCCTCTCCCCTCGAGAATCCACTGGTGAAACAATGGAAGGCCTCTCTTCCTGTGTGAGCGACTGCATGCCAAGCTGAGACTCCTAGATCTGTAATTGGAATCTAATTTCCTCCAGGGATGGAACCACTCAGGATCTCTACTGCAGACTGAAGATGAGATCGCCCAGTATTGCAGGAGAAAGACATGGCATTAACTTGCTATTGAGACGCAATACTTGCCTCTGCCCAAATTGCCACATCTAATTTTCCATCTGAGGACAGTTAGCTTCTGAGTGATCTCTGTTGCATTTAGGAGAGCTGGTCGCTTATCATCACAATATTTATAAATGAATGAAGTAGCAGATAGAATGTCTTCATTCCTGTTCCACTAGCTTTTGCTCATGTGCCAGGATGTCCTGCGCGTCTCTGAGTGGGTTCACTCAAAGGGATGCTATGTGATCTTTTAACACGTGGCAGCAGCAGAGTTGATGTGGGAAGCTGCTTTCATACAGTACCTCTGTTCAGGCTGCTCTCACTCGACACTGCCCACCTTTCTTAGCCCAAAAGATCCTTCCCTGCTGTGCTGCCCAGGCCATGGTGCCCATGCCACTGGTCCCTCCCATCTTTCAAGGCCCATGGCATGGCATCTCTGTGACGTATTCCTCTGACAGCAGTAGTCTGCTATTATCTCCTTTTTTCGAACCATTTGTCCATTCCATTCACATACAACCTGGATATGCTGACTTGCCTGTGGTATAGGTCTTGGCCTTTGTAGAGTAAGAACCATGTTGTCTCTCTCTTTGTGTGTCCCAGGGGCACACAGTAGGTGCTGGGTAAATATTCATTACTGCTGCTCAAGGCACTTAGTGAACACACAGAGTACTTGGTTGCTTAAGATTTACCTACAGTGATGGAAAGTGACTCTTCTCTTCTTTCTCTCTAGTTACAAGTTATTCCCAAACTGCGTCCCATCCTTTGGGTTCCGCCATCTGCTGCCCCTTACAGACAGAGTTGACAGCTTCAATGAGGAGGTTCGGAAACAGAGGGTGTCCCGGAACCGCGATGCTCCCGAAGGAGGCTTTGATGCAATACTCCAGGCGGCTGTCTGCAAGGTAACTTTTCTTTCTGTTTCATCTCTACATGTGGGCGGGCGTTGGCCCTGCCGGTAGGAGATGGCAGATTTTGAGCCACCCCAGCCTGTGGTTCGTGTCCATTCTTACATCCGAGGGTGAGCTCAGGGACTTTTGGGGAAACCTACAGCAGTCAAGTCAGCTGGAGCTCACTGATGGGTCGGGGCGGGTGTATGTCTCTGTTTCAGGGTGTGGCCATGTGTGTGTGACTGGACGCTGTCTTTGCCAGAAGACAGCTGTTCTGCATTTATGCATTAGATTCTTGCTTCTTTTGGGGGGAAAAGGTAAAGTTCAAGCCCTATGCATGAGGCCTGTTGAGCCTTCTGGCCCAGTTTTGGCCAACCTTAAAGATTGCTGGATTAGCAAATCTGGCTGAAAAACAAAACTGCATGTCATCTCAGGTTGCATTTCTATTTGTTTTTCTCCAGCTTTTCTGTGGTATATGAATCCAGAGGGAGGACACAGACCTAGGTCAGAAATGAACCCATGCTCTGAGAGGTTCCAGTCCCAGTTAAATAGATAAATGGAGCGTTGGTGATAGCTTTTTGTTTTAATTGAAGTATAGTTGACACATGGTGCATTAATTTCAGGTGTACAACATAGTGATTTGATAAACATATGTATTGTGCTGTGTTCATCACAAGAGTAGCTACCCTCTGTCATCATAGTACGTGTTATAATACCGCTGACTACATTCCCTATGCTGTGCCTTTGATCTCCGTACATTATTCTTCCCAGAACTGGAAGCCCATACCTCCCACGACCCTTCACTCATTTGACCCATTCTCCCACTGCCCTCCTCTCTGGCAATCATCAGCTTGTTCTCTGGGTCTATTTCTGCTTTTTGTTTATTTGTTTGTTCATTTGATTTGTTTTTTACTTTTTTTTTTTTTTAATTTTTTTTTTTCAACGTTTATTTATTTTTGGGACAGAGAGAGACAGAGCATGAACGGGGGAGGGGCAGAGAGAGAGGGAGACACAGAATCGGAAACAGGCTCCAGGCTCCGAGCCATCAGCCCAGAGCCCGACGCGGGGCTCGAACTCACGGACCGCGAGATCGTGACCTGGCTGAAGTCGGACGCTTAACCGACTGCGCCACCCAGGCGCCCCTTGATTTGTTTTTTAAATTCCACATGTAAGTGACATCATATGGTATGTGTCTTTCTCTGTCCGACTTCTTTCATTTAGCGTTATACCCTCGAGGCCCATCCATGTTGTTGCAAATGTCAAGATCTCATTCTTTTTGTGTAGCTGCATAATATTCCATTATATGTGTATGTGTGTGTGCACACACCATTTCCTCTTTATCCATTCATCTCTCAGTGGACACTTGGGGTGTCCCCATATCTTGGCACTGTAAATAATGCTGCATTAAACATAGAACACGTAGATCTTTTCAAGTGTTTTCATTTTCTTTGGTCAATACAGTAGTAGAATTACTGGAAGATAAGGTATTTATATTTTTCACTTTTTAAGGAACTTCCCTATGATTTTCCAGTGGCTCTACTGATTTCTATTCTCACCAACAGTACATGAGAGTTCCTTTTTCTCCACATCTGCCCTGACACTTGTCAGGTAATAACTTATTCCTAAACTAGTTTTCTACTATCAAAACAACTCAATAACAGCAAGATTTTGTAAAAAAAATCATTCTTGAATTTGCCATTCCAACACATACTTTCACAATTTTTTCAGAGTGCTCATCACTGAGCATGCCCTCTTGAAAATTTCGGTGGCTCAGCAGTAGGGCGATCGCTGGGACCCCCATGTTTGGGGCTAAAACTCAGTTTGGAGAGGCTGCTGTTCATTTACCAAGTGGTAAGCACTTAATTAACCACTTACATAGTTTCTGACCTCAGCACGTGTCCAGTGTGTCACAGACCCACTTTTTCTCCACTCCATCCTTGACCTGGTGATAAGAGATACAGTTGTCCTTTCTGAAATAAAAAACTGAAATGGTAGACAGGGATAAGGGGAAGGAAAAAATGGGAAGAAAGCGTAGTCGTCTGCGGTTCCCTTCTTGGTCCCCCTGCAGCTCTGTCGTCATTCACTGTGTCCTCGGGGCCACCCCTAGAGGAGATGGCCTTGCGGTGGCTGCGCCGCCCTTCCCGGCTGCTGGGCCAGAGCCAAACAGTTTGGTTCAGAGGACTCTGGTGGTTTGTAGCAGCCCAGGAAAGCCAGACGGAACATGGCTGGAATGTGTTCAGCTCTCAGTCTTTACAGTGTGTCACAATATAGGCCATTTATGGATTTGCTTCAGAAAGAAAAATTACATTTTTGACTGGCATTCAGACATTGATCATATGAGGCGTTGTCTTCACAGATATTCTGCCGAATCTCCTTCTTGGCAGGGACAAATAGTGCAGGGAAAACAGGATCCCTCTCATCTATCTCCCCAGCTCGAGGATTTTGTGGATTTTCTTTTTATGGGGGAGGAAATCATCCTTAGGGCTTGAGGGAAAGAACTCAGTGACAGAACAAAGCCATGTCCAGTTATGTTAATTCTGATAGAGTGATCGGAAAGGCCACGGTTGAATGCCTGAGGCACAGTGGTCTCCGAGAAGCCGAGAAGCCGCAGGATCTACTCTTGTGTTTACAGAACCTTCCCATACCACCCCAAGCCCATGCAAATCTTCTTCCCTTTGAAAACTCAGTATATCAACACTCCAGCATTTCAGAGATGCTGGCAGATTTCTTAAACCACTGTGTGAATGTACTGTGTGAATTATTGCTCACTTTATGAGCATATTTCAGTTTTAGGTGTTGACATTTTCCTCTTCTTCCCACCATGGCCTTAGCAATGGCGAGTACCTGGAAGGTTCCTAACTGCTGGGAATTATGTAGTCTATGAGCCAGCAGTGGCTCTCTTAGTATTTCTTTTCATGTGTACTGTCAGTTTCTGCTTGGGGACATTTCATGCAGTTTTTTCTTACTTGGAATCACCTATTTATAACAAATGTCATCCTTCCTAGTTCACCACACCCTTACTTATAGAAGCCATATATTGGAAGTAGATTTTGGCTTACCTTTTGATAAAAGACCATGTAGCAATCATACCCTTAAAGGACTCTTAAAGATCTGAATAATTCTTTTTTTTTTTTTAATTTTATTTTTTTAAATTTACATCCAAATTACTTAGCATATAGTGCAACAATGATTGCAGGAGTAGATGCCTTAATGCCCCTTACCCATTTAGCCCATCCCCCCCAACCCCTCCAGTAACCCTGTGTTTGTTTTCCATATTTATGAGTCTCTTCTGTTTTGTCCCCCTCCCTGTTTTTATATTATTTTTGCTTCCCTTCCCTTATGTTCATCTGTTTTGTCTCTTAAAGTCCTCATATGAGTGAAGTCATATGATATTTGTCTTTCTCTGACTGACTAATTTCACTTAGCATAATACCCTCCAGGTCCATCCACATAGTTGCAAATGGCAAGATTTTATTCTTTCTGATTGCCGAGTAATACTCCATTGTACATATATACCACATCTTTATCCATTCATCCATCGATGGACATTTGGGCTCTTTCCATACTTTGGCTATTGTTGATAATGCTGTTATAAACATTGGGGTGCATGTGTTCCTTAGAAATAGCACTCCTGTATCCCGTGGATAAATGCCTAGTAGTGCAATTGCTGGGTCGTAGGGTAGTTCTATTTTTAGTTTTTTGAGGAACCTCCGTACTGTTTTCCAGAGTGGCTGCCCCAGCTTGCATTCCCAAGGATTTGAATAATTCTTGATAAAGTAAGAGAGGAAGGGAAAGCAAGTAATAAAACAGCATAAACATATGATCCTACTTGACAAACAAAAGAGAGAAGAATGTGGAAAAGATTGGAAGTATATAGACTGAAGTGTTAACAGTGTTTGTCTCTGGTGATAGGATTATGTGTGGTTTTTGTTTTCTCTGTTTTTTTTTTTTTTTTAATTTTATATTTACCTACATTTTCACAATGATTTGGTATGATGTTTTTACTTTTTTTTTTTTTAATTTATTTAGAGAGAGAGAGAGCAAGAGAGAGCACTTGAGTATGGAAGGGGCAGAGAGAGAATCCCAAGCAGGCTCCGCACTGTCAGTGCAGAGCCCGACGTGGGGCTCAGTCTCACAAACCTTGAGATCATGACCTAAGCCAAAATCAAGAGTTGGATGCTTCACCAACTGAGCCACCCCAGGGCCCCTGTTTTTTGGTTTTTTTTACTTATAATGAAACAGCTCAAACATATGGAAGTAGAACAGTGAAATTAAACCCATGTACCTGTTGTCCATCTTTGCCAGTTACCAACTCCTAGACGATCTGATTTGTGTGCCTAACCACTCTCTCCCATTATTTGAAGTAAATCCCAGATACCATTTATTTCAATGATATTTAGATTTGTAATAATAATTAGATTTTGAGAGTTGTTTTTTTAAGAGTCCTAAGCATTTTTACTTTGTTTACTGAGTTTTCTGCTGCCTCCTGATTTGGGCAGATTAAAGGTGCTTCCACTGAATCCTGCAAACTGACTGTGACAGAACCCACAGGCCTGTGAGCTCTGGCTGGAGAGTGGTGTCAGGAAGGCTGGAGCTGGCTGGGCAGCGCGTGAGCCCCCCCCCACCCCCACCTCCCCCCGCGCCCCTACCTCCCCTGAAGGGAGCGACCCTGAGCCCTTGGAGATGAGCTGATAGCAGGCCTGTGTCGCAGCTCACAGGGGGCTCTTTGTTCTGGTTTCCTTCTTGCTGTGGTTTTCCTGGGATAGACTGTTAGTTATCAACTTGTGTGATTTAGGAGTATGTTCATATGACTGGCCCTAAATCCCACCTCTGTGGCCCACTTTATATTTCTTGGAAAGCTGTTCTTTGCAAAAAGAAGGAAACTGTTTCTATGTAGGATTCCATTTAGGACAAGGATCCTGATTCTACGAGTGGAAGTCTTTATCCCGCTCAGGTCACATTGCTGTGAGAGGTCATTTAACAGTGTCCACAGCTAAGGGACGCTTCTGTCATCAATGCAGGCATTTTTTTTCCAATACATTGTATCTGGCTAGGCCAGATGAGGGAATGCTCCTGCTCTTAATTTCTTATCTTTACCTAGAAATCTATTCTTGAGCGTTCCTTGGTCAAAATAATAATTTCCCTGTACTACTTTTCTTGTTCTTCCAGAACTTTCTAGAAGTTGACTGTAAGTTGTTTATTCTGAAATTGTGTGGATAAAAATGTGATGAGTGGTTCAGACTGGAACAAGGACTGCTTTCCTGCTCTCCCTAAACTGGGCCTGTCCTTGGCCTCGGGTGACAAGGGAGGGGTGGCCGAGGACTTCTGCCTTCCAGGTTGCCAGTCACCACTTTGCTGTTGTTCGTGCTTAAAGAAGTGACCTGCCAGTTTGAGCTTGGCTGGGTGCATCCTGGCTGCACAGGGTTCTATGGGCTGCTTTCAACCGTTAGACAAGAAAATAAGATCTTTGCCACCCAGTACATTCCCCTTTTTGTTTCAGCATCTAGAACCTCCACATCCTTCAGGCAGACTTCCTGTTTGAACCTTGATTCTCTAATTTTGTATTGTATGTTAGATTTTTAAACCATTGTATATCCTCTCAGAAATAGGTGGATGAGTGAGTCTCAAAGCAAACAAAGGAAGTTTACATGCTGAGTAAAAAGTCTGCAGCATGATCTGAGTCCTTTATTCCTTCGCTGGTGAGAGCATTCTGATCTAAAATGGAGACCCGGGTGCAGAATTGCTGGGGGGACAGCTTTACTCTGGCAAGACTTTCTGTAGGAATGCAAATTCTGTGGACCTCTAGAAACAGAATAATTGCTGCCCTTGCTCACCCCTCATCCATGCTCCAGATGTTTTACATACATTATCTCTGATGCTCACAACAGCCCTTCAGTGTATTGGCAGTGGGGGCTGTCCCCTGCTTATGGAGAAGGAAACGGAGTAGGACAAGGATTCATGAAACTTACTGTTAATAAGGAGTAGAGCCATAATTTGAACCAGATCTGATTGATTCTGAGGCCCATGCTCTGTTACCTGGTACCTGGTGCTTTGGGAAGTAGTGACAGTACCCTGCAGAGCAGGGAGGCTCAACTTAAGAGTCATGTTGTCCTAATCAAGCTAAGCCTGCTGCTAACTGACTCTGTGGAGGCCAGCTGACCTCTCTGGGCCGCAGAGCATCTGGAAAATGCAAGGAGGTGGGAATGGAGGGGAGATCTCTAGGATGCCCTTCCATTGGGCTGGTCGGTGCTATTTTTCATAAAGGACTCCTCCCCTTTTGCTCAGAGCCCTTGATTTTGCCTTTTTGGTCACTCCCTGTTCAGTCTTGAGCCTCAGGCCAGGGAGGGGCTGCCACAGGTACCTGTAGAGGTTGGAAAATTCCCCATCCCTGGAATCAGGCATTGCTAGAAGTTTCTACTCTGCCCCCTCCCCTGTCCCAGCCTCCCACAGAGTTAATTTGAGGGTTTTTTGTTTGTTTTTGTTTTTACCTGTTGCCTGATTTCTTTTGTTTATTTATGTATTTATTAGGAACTTTTTTTTTTCAAGTTTATTCATTTTGAGAGAGAGAGGATGAGCAGGGGAGGGACGGGGGGGGGGTGGGGAGAGAGAGAGAGAGAGAGAGAGAGAGAGAGAGAATTCCAAGCAGGCTCCACACTGTCAGCGCAGAGCCTGACATGGGGCTCAGTCAGGAACTGTTGAGATCATGACCTGAGTTGTAATCAAGAGTCAGACGCTTAACCTTAACTGACTGAGCCACCCAGGCACCCCGCCTGATTTCTTTTAGACTTCAGACTTGCGTTGTTTTTCCAAGCATGAGTTGAGAAATGTATGGAATTCCTTGAAGAAGGCAGCCATCCCTGACACTTCATGTCACCTGAAAAGGAGTCCCTAATGTGTTCTCTTTTCTCACCATCCGGGTTATCTGTCAGCATGCGTGAACTGCTTCTGCTAGCGGATTGCACCAAGTTTGGGGGGCTTGTTCCAGCCCCAACCTGCTTGCTCTTCCTCTGGCTCAGTGTCTTGGTGAAACACCATGAAATTATTGAACTTCCTGTGGCCCAGTGAAGCTTTAGGGGCCATGTGTGCAGGTATGCACGTCTTCTGCCCATGCCCATGCAGCTTTTTGCCAGAGGTGGTGAAAGTTTCTCTTGGCGTTCTATTTTGCAGATGTTTGTGGTTTAATGTGCATTTTTTAATCACTTGACTGTGTCCAGCCCTGAAGTGATGTTTCCTTGTTCTGCCTCGTGCCCATGAACTGTGTTTGGGTATTACTACCCTGCTGACAGCTGCTTATTGACACAAGGGATGGGAACTGACTGAGTTACAATTCAGAATTGTCACCAGGGCACGGATGAGAGTTTTTGTCTCTTGGTCCTCCAGCATAAGCCTGTGTTCCCTGTGTTGAGGGTGTTTTACACCCCTTGGCTCACTTGACTAATGATATGGCAGGAAAGAAACACCCTGCAGAAAGGTTAGAAGGCCCCTTCAATGACTGAGGCAATATTTCCAAATCTGGTTAGAATGTCAGTTTTGATTTCAAGCGACGGGCTCCTCTGTGCTTTACATGTCCATTTGGCAAAGAGGCAAAGAGACAAAGACTTATTCTCGGGCTCTTCTGGAACTGCTCTCTCCCCAAACCTCTCACCCCTGGCCTCTGCATTCCAGCCAAATGATCTTGAATCAGTTACCCTGACTATGGGGCCCTTTGCACATGCTATTTCCTCTCTTTGGAATACTCCTCCCCTATATTCCTGCTTCTTTCTTTCTTTCTTTCTTTCTTTCTTTCTTTCTTTCTTTCTTTCTTTTCCTTTTTTATTAATAAACTTTATTTCATTTCAGAGCAGATTTAGGTTCACAGCCAAATAGAGCAGAAAGTACAGTGTTTCATATAATTCCTGTCCCTGAACCCCCCATTCCAGCCCCATGGCCCCCCCACCATCAGCATCCCTCACCAGAGTGGTATATTTATTATAGTCCATGAACATCATTGTCAGCCAGAGTCCATAGTTAACTTCTGGGTTCACTCTTGGTATTGCACGTTCTGTGGGTTTGGACAAATGTACAATGACATGTATCCACTACTGTTCTATCCTACAGAACAGTTTCACTGCCCTAAAAATCTTTACTTCTCTTCCTCCTTCCTTCCTTCGTATCCCCAAACCTGCTTTTCTTGGAATGTGTAGTCTCTGCCTACTTCTGTTTTAGACCTCTACTTGTCTATGTGTCAGGGAAGCCTTACCTGATTGAGCCTTCTGATGAGGTCAGAGCACAAAGCCCTTGGTCACATCTACTTCAGTAGCCATTTTGTTTTTATTTGGGCCACTCCTTGAGGGATGTCTACCTCCGCTCTGAGACAGTAAGCCCCTGAAGGCAGGGACCCCATCTCTTTTCTCACTGCTGTATTTCCCTAGCACCCAGCACATTGCCTGGCACATAACAGGCCCTCCTTAAACATTTGGTGAATAAACAGATGCTTTGTTCTCACAGATTCCTTTATGCTTCTGAGTTCAGGAACCCACAGGTCACCTGACTCCAAGCCTGTCCACCCGCCTGTTGTACCAGGCTGCCTCCATGGCATTTACAGTGCTTCATGGACATCCACTGAAGAGAACCAGATGCCATTAGCTGGCAGGACTTTCCAACTCAGCCTAGTCAGTGTATACTGGCAGGTATGGTGGGGAAAGCTAAAGAAAGATGGGGAAAAGTCCCTATGGCTTCTGATTTGAGCTTGCAGGGGTTTGATTTGAGCTTGTAGATCCACCGGAAGTTATAAACAACCGGTTTGTAAACATTAGAGGGAGCCACATGAAGTTACTGATATTTGACAATCAATGATATTTGATACTTGACTACTAATAATTTCTCCTGCAAAAATAACCTCATGTGGTTCAGCCATGCCAACATTCCAAATGTTTCTCTTCCATTCAGACTGGACTCTTTCATGGAGTCCACATCAGACATGCTGTATTGTGTGTTGTTGGGGCTTGGGCTCAAAGTAAATGTCTAAATCCTGACTCACAGGCCAAGATTTCTTTTCCCGAAGGAAAGAATTACTGCACTTTTGTCCTCCTTGTGTTTAACCACAGAAAAGATTTTTTTTTTTTTTAACTTTTCATTTGAAAAGTATGCATGGAAGCAGGAAAAACAACTAATGGGAACACGATTATTTTATAAAGTGCCCGAAATAGACTTGAATGTCAGCCTGGTAGAGGAAGCCAATCTCAGAACTAACCTCGGTTTTCCTTATGTGCCATGTTCGAATTCAGACTCGGTCCCTGTGTTCAGATCTTCTTTGGGGTCTGCCTGCTGGCTGGTCAGGTCAGTCCTTTTTCCTTCTTCATTTCCTCCCCACAACTTGTTCTCTCCCCGAGTGCTTGCCCGAAAGGGTAACGTACAGTGTTCCGTCATTACTTTTGAAGATCTGTGGAGTACTTACTGCGTGCAGGACACTGTGTTAGGTGCTGCGGGGATGCATAGATGAATGAGCCACAGCTCCTGTCCCTGTGCTCATGACTCTGATTGGATGACAGGTGCTTGTCCAACAACCTGAGATTCCAGTGGAGCACACAGCAGAATGCACAGAGACGGCACCTTAGGAGCCGCTGACTGAATCACAGCATTCTTCTCCTTCAGTGTCTCCCTTGGTCTCCCTGCCTCTTGGTTTCCAATGCTGATGATGTTATTGATTACCATTGGTTCAGTGCTTTCTGAGAGCCAGGCCTTATGCCATGTACTTCCCAGGGCTGATTTTACTTAATCCTTTGAGTGTGGTTTTATTGTCCCCTTTTGATGAAGAAACAAGCCTAGAAAGGCAGAGTAATTTCTCAAGGTTGTTATAGCTAGAAATGACAGAGCCGGAGATGGAAACTGTACCCAGCCCCCTTGCTCTAAGGCCAGAGTTCTTAACCTTGACGTTAGAGTGCCTGCAGACTGTTGTGTTCACACCAGAGCAGAGCAGTGGGAGGCGTGTGCTTCCAAAGACAGCAAGTCCTCCTCTAAGGAACCATTACAATTTCCCAGGTAAGGAGGACTGGTACAGTCCCGGGAGAACACAGTTGCATATGCAACTGTTCTCTGGAACTAAGAGTTTCCTGTTTATCAGGAAGCACTTATAACATGGCTCTGGCAGCCCTAAGCACTTTCCAGAGGGACCACTTGTACCGTCCCAAGGTCAGAATTCTGTTGGAGCCCAGCCCTTTGAGCAAGCATGCTTATCTTTGACCGTGGCTTTATTATCCGTAAAATGGGGACTCTGATAATCTGCCTTCTCATTCATAATTCAGTGGTTCTGCTGTGGCAAGACACTTTTTCAGATGGTGGGTCTTTTCCAGCGATAAGGGGGCATGTGGCTGGTGACTCTTCAGTGACGACTGAGGCCCATGTGTTGTATTAATACCTTTATGTTGGGTGAGCATTCACTTTAATGAGATTGCCCTTGAGATCAGAACACTCAGTCATTTAAAGCTAGTGCTTCCATCTTCACTGAAAATGCCCCTGGAATGATGTATTGACTTCAGGCCACCTTGGGGTTTGAACACCATTTACCAGAGAGTGTTGTGAGTATCGCCTCTGAACAAGCAGGCCAGCCCACATTCAGGCAGGCATCCATCAATGTTTCCTAAGGCAGCCGAGCAGGGACATCAGCTTTTCCACATTCCCACGAACCAGCATTTCAGGCCCTTCCTGGCACTTTCCCGTACGGGCGTCATTGAGGCTACCCTCATCGCTTCACATGCCCTGCTGTGGTCCCTGTGTGTAAGCAGGTCACTATGAAATGGATCTGGGGACTGACATGCTTAATTTGAGCTAGTCAGAAGATTCAGCTGCCAAATGCAACACCCGAGTCCCAGCCCTGCTTTCCTCTGTGAGCTCAGATCACATCCCAGGAACTGCATAGGCCCCGGGGGCTGTGTTTAAGACGGACATTGACTGTGAGAGAGTGGAAGAGGGTGAGTAAGTGGATGGTGCTGGGCTTGGAAGCCATATCTTAGAGGGAGTGGTTAAAGGTTACCCAGGAAGAGAGATACCTGGAGAAAAGCATAGGTGACCTCAGACATCGTCATAGAAGGGAGAATAGACTCCCCTGGCTATTCAGGGGTGGGGAGGTGCTAGGATAGCTACAGGGAAGCAGGTTTGAGTTCAAGGCAAGGAAGAATTCTCTAACAAAGATCTCTGCTCTGCAGTGGAGCAGGCTGCCAGATGCCAGATGGGGCAGTGACTGTGTGTGTGGGCCCCCTGCCCACGTGGTGGGGGCACCAGAGGAAAGCTCCATGTACTGGACAGGAGCGAGGACAAGATAACCTCTGGGTTCCTTACAAACTGCAGGTGCTATATATTTCCTCTGAGTCAGTTTTTGGGCCCAGTAGCCCCTGGTGTGTTTGTTCTGGAGTAGCCCCTTCTAGCTTGTTTTCTGTTACTCTCAGCAGTGTACCCTCTCAGCTGCCTTTGTATTTGGCTGCCATGACCGTGAACCCTATCATGCACACTCACTTGTGTGCCAGGCACAGCTTACTTTGACCTGATGCCTAAAAAAGCTTTCCCTGCTCCCAGTGGCTTTGCCACGGAGCCACCTTGCCATGACGTAAAAGTCTAGGTACAGTGGGGGAGCTGTTAAGAGGGACCCAGGGACAGACTGGAAGCAGACAAGGGAGATGGAAGCCTATTTTTGATCCCTTGAGTGACCTTCCTCCTTTGTCAGACCTTGCAGTCCCGGATTACGTCAGAGAAACCACATCCTCTACTGCCCAGTTCCCGTGCTGTCCTGGGCCAGATGTTAGAGGTAAACAAACCAAGTTTGTCTTCACTCTGGGGAGGAGCCAATTTTTATTTATTTTCTCAAAGCTGGGAAGACCTGGTCTAGCATCTCCGTTCCTGCTTCCCCATTTCTTGGACTCCGGCCTCCTCTTCACCATTGCACAGAGCCCCAGGTCCCCCTGGCTGACTTCCAGGCCTGGCTGCCTGGGGCCGTCCCAGGAACCATCCCCAGTGACTGCCTGGCCTCGCCCCTCTCCTGCTCTTGCAGCTCCTAGCAGACGGCAAGCGATTCGATAGCTCTTAACTCTTCCCATATTTGGGGGTTTCAAATAAGGTGTTTGCTAGATTGGAAAGCGTACGAGGAGCTGGTGGCATCGTGAGTGTCATGATTGAAGACTTCTAACCCGGCCAGGGAGGGTGTTGGTACCCAGCTCTGATTCTGTCTGTGTGTTTGTTTGCTCCTTTTTCACTGAGTGCTGAGCCTGTGCTGGGCACAGTGCTCTTGTGATTCTGGGGCTTGGGTCCTGCACCCCTTTCTCTTTTCCCTCAGCCCCAGATCTTTGCTGCTTTCTGAGGACAAATTTCCCCACCCACTGAGCTTTCCACCCTGGGAAAGAGTTCTTTGGCCCCAGCCCTGGTCAGGCTGGTTGGTCCCCATAGAACTACAGGTCTGCCTCCTGGGACGTGGATGGAGTCAGAGATTTGGGGCTTGGTGACGGTTCTCCCAGCCACAGTCTGTGGATGGCTGTGTGTCACATAGTATGGTCACCTACCCATGTGTGTTGCCTGCCTGGAACAGGTGAAATACACGGGGTGACAGTCATACCTCCCTGGCAGAGTGCAGGTGGGTGGCCAGGAGGAAGGCGAACCTCAGGCTATGCCTGCTAACCTGGTGTGTTAGGAAGTGAAGAGAAAACTCTGGAAATTGTATGTAGCATTGTCCAGGGGCTCTGGTTCAACACAGGAATGGCCTGTAAGAGAGAATTGACAGTTTGGGACAGGCCTGGTGCTGTCATAGAACCAGAAAAAGAAGATAAAAAAGATAATTCCAAGGTTTCTAAAGAAGGCATGTGATCGCCCCATTGTCAGAAATGGGGACGCCTGGAGGGGCGGTTGATCTGGGGGTAAATGTGGTGCCGCGTCTTCCGATTAGTTGAGTTCCAGGTCACAGCAGACACTTTGGTTTTCGGCGCAGACCTGGGAGTAAAGCTCAGGAGAAAGGTCAAGTGTGGGCTGTGATTGTGAGTCATCCAAGTAAATCTCCACAAAGGGAGATGGAGGGGTGGGGAATGTTATCTCTGACCTCATCCACCTGCTGGGAGAGCAGCCAGAGGGGCAGGGGTAGGACAGTGCAGGGGGCTCACAGGAGTTCCCAGTCAGTGCAGAGGCCACAAGAGTGAGGCCCAAGGCCATGGGATTAATTCTTATCCTCGGCTGCACGTTAGGCTCATCTAGGGAGCCTAAAAACCCTAAGGGCGGGGTGGCAGATCGGCCCAGTTAGGTCAGGACCCCTGGGCATTAGTATTGGTGAGGCTCCCTAGAGGGCCCTAAAGTGCAGCCAGGGCAGAGAACCCTGTGTGCATGAGGGAGGAAGACAGGATCCAAGAACTGCTGTCTAGGGCTCATGTGGAGAAGTCTGATTATAAGGAATTGAGGAGAGGAAATAGAGGCCATAAATCTGCCAGTCTTACAAAAGAGAAAGAAGCAAGTGAGATTGGCAGAGCAGCCGGGTCACAAGAAGGGTTATTTTAATTGGCTCACGAGCATGTATTTTAGGCACATGGATGGGAACCGGAAGAGAGACTGAGAGAACAAATTCTCCAAAGAGGGCGGGCTGTATGAGCTGTGTTTCCTTGGGGTGGAAGAAGCACTTCTTCTTTGGGGGCAGACAGATCAGAGATGCCAGGAGGATGCCCCTGTGACTGGAAGCCATCCTCAGGTTGTGGGACCAGACACTCTGAGCCACTGGGAGTAGACGAGGAGGCAAGTCCCGTTATCTGTTTCTTTCGGTGATGAAAAAGGCAAGGTCACCTCCTGAGCGAGTGTGGGAACTAGGGGTTTGAAGGCTGAAACAGACCTTGTGGTGAATTTGATGCAGGTCTGAGCATCAAACAAAGAGAAGTTAAGTGAATCGTGACCTTGGCCAGATGCCGGGTTTCTTGCTTCTGAGTCTGGTACATATCCGTCCCGCCCAGCCCCTGACATTTTCATCTAAGGGCTGACTTCAGTGACATTTAATGAAATTGGCTTTTTTTAGAAAAATGTTTATTTATTTTTGAGAGGGAGAAAGTACGCAAGCAAGCAGATGAGGGACAGAGAGAGAGGGAGACAGAGGATCTGACGTGGGCTGTGCGCTGACAGCAGAGAGCCTGATGCAGGGTTCAAACCCACAAACCATGAGATCATGACCTGAGCCAAAGTTGGACACTTAATTGACTGAGCCACCCAGTGCCCCAAATGAAATTGGCTTTTAAATTTTTGTTTTTACTCTGAGACATGGAGAAAATTTAGCTAAATAGCTAAATAGGTTTGGTTTCACTTAAAATAATTTTTTTCTTAAGAGAAAATATATTCAATCTAAAAATATAGAAAATGCAGATAAGCAGAAAGGAGAATAAACATCACCCGTAAACCTACAGTCCAAAGATAAGATTGTATGCTTCTGAATTACGGACGTAAGTCACAGATTCTCAAGTCCAGGGAAATACTGATGATGATCACTGTCAGTTTGTAGTTGCCTACCACATACAGTCACGGAGCTGGGTGTTCCTCCTCTGTTTAATCTTCTCGTCACCCTATTTTATTGCTATTCTTATTATCATCTCCATTTTATAGAAGAGAAGCTGGCCTGGGAAGGATTGAGTAACTTGCCTGAGGCCAGAAGGACAAGCTGAGGCAGGTGTAGGGCTAACCCGAGACTGGCCAGACCAGCCCCTAACTGCTACACGATAGTGTCACCAAACAAAAGAACGTGTGTGAGTGGTATTCCCAGCACATTACTGACATCAGTCTATTTGTATAAATTCTTGTATTAAGAGACTTTATGAGCAAACCAAGTCTTCTTTAAATGAAAGAGCTTCAATGAGGTATACTTGATGTATAATACACTACACGTATTGAAAGTATACAGTTTGAGAAGTTTTGACATGTTTACACCTGTGAGAGATACGTACATACATACATATATATGTACATATACATATATATATACACACACACACAGATACCATGATCAAGATAATAAACACATCCTTTCCCTCACAGTGAACATTTATGCTTCTTTGTCATTTGCTCCCTCCTGTGCCTCCTATTCCTCACCCCAGGCAGCTACTAATTTGCTTTTTCTCACTATACGTTAGTTTGCATTTGCAAAAATTGTATATATCCAGTATAAATACTTATTTAGCCTGGTTTATTTCACTGAGCACCATTATTTTGAGATTTATCTGTGCTGTCAGGTGTCTCCATCCTTTCCTTTTGTCACAGAGTAGAATTCTTTGCGTGGATGGACCACTTTTTGTCTATCTGTTCTGTCCTGTTGGTAGATGTTTGGGTTGTTTTGGATGGCTGGTAGTTTTTGCTTATTACAAACAGAGCTGCTGTAAGTGTGTTCGAGTGTTTGTATAGATGTTTGCTTTTATTTCTTTTATCTCTAGACTTGGGAGTGGATTTACTGGGTCATCTGGTAGGTGTTTAACTTTTCAAGAAACTGCCAGAAGTACACATAGCATTTTACATTCCTAACGGCAGTGTGTGACTCCACATCTACATCAACATTTGGTGTGGTTGGTCTTTTCACTTTCAGCCATTCTATCAGGTGTGTGGTAGGTAGAATCTAATTGTGGTATTAATTCAAGGCTTTAAAGTTTTTTCCATGTTTGTTTATTTCTTGTGAGAGAGAAAGAGCATGAGTGGGGGAGGAGCAGAGAGAGGTAGAGACAGAATCCCAAGTAAGTCTTCACGACGCCAGCACAGAGCCTGATGTGGGCTTGATCTCACAAACCCATGAGGTCGTGACCTGAACTGAAATCAAGAGACAGACACCTAACTGACGGAGCCACCCAAGCACCCCAATTCAAGGCTTTTAAAAACTTTTCAGTATGCAATACTTCATAGTCCCTACAATGATTGTGGAGCCTCCCACATCAAGTAGTGAAAGGTGAAGAGAAGAAATGTAGAAATTATTACCAGTCTTAAGAGTAATAATTATAGGGGCGCCTTGGGTGGCTCAGTCAGTTAAACGTCCAACTTCGGCTCAGGTCATGATCTCACTGTTTGGGAGTTTGAGCCCCCCACTGGGCTCTGTGCTGACAGCTCAGAGCCTGGAGCCTGATTTGGATTCTGGGTCTCCCTCTCTCTCTGCCCCTCCCCAACTCACACTCTATCTCTCTCGCTCTCAAAAACAAATAAACATTAAAATTTTTTTAAAAAGTAATAATTATAGATCCTTTTTGTATCCTCTCATGTGCTGAGGGCTTTTTAATACAATTATGTCTAAACCTAGCATCAACCCTGCAAAACAGGATTTTTTCCATGTTACAGATTAAGAAAGCAAGGCTGAGAGAGGTGTCCCAGTTAGCGCAAAGCATATTTGAACTTAGCCTCATCTGTTCGAAAGCTCATGTCCTCTGGCTCCCCACACCATACTGCATTTTGTAGTTATTCTTTCTTTAAAAAACAAAACAAGGGGCGCCTGGGTGGCGCAGTCGGTTAAGCGTCCGACTTCAGCCAGGTCACGATCTCACGGTCCGTGAGTTCGAGCCCCGCATCAGGCTCTGGGCTGCTGGCTTGGAGCCTGGAGCCTGTTTCCGATTCTGTGTCTCCCTCTCTCTCTGCCCCTCCCCCGTTCATGCTCTGTCTCTCTCTGTCCCAAAAATAAAATAAAAAAAAATAAAAAAATAAAATAAAAAACAAAACAAAACATAATCTATTTTCCCACTGTTGCCTTCTGCTCCAAACATGGAATACAGAACTTAAGCCTTCAAGATAGTCCAGGCGGACAGTAGGAAAATTCTTTCTAATGTAAATTCTCTGTGGAGTCACTGCTTAAAAAATCTCTGAGCCCAAAAGCCTGGGTTACTGAATGAGGAGGTTCTGACTCGTGCTCTGCAGCCCAGCCTCTGGGCCATCACTTACATAACAGGAGTCCACTTCAGGGAAAACAGAATTATTATTATTATGCTGTGCCATTCTTCATCTGTAGAGCTATTTCTGTGTCAGATGCCACCTTTCAACTTGACAGACATTTATCTTGGACCCAACAATCATTAGTGGAGAGCCTACTAAGTACTTGAATGAATTCTCTCGTTGGTCACGCACACGCGTGCACGCACACACACGTGCACGCACACCCTGCACCATCCTCTCCTCCTTTATGATTGGGTAGTTTCGCTTTGTGAGTAAGAAGCAGATCATCTGAATCTGGCTTCTCTGGCCCTTACTAGTGCAGTGACCTTGGACTGGTTACTTAATGCCTCTGACCACCAGTTACCTCATCTGCACGAGGGCAGTATTTTACCTGCTTTACAGAGGTTGTGGTGAAGATGAAGTGGCATGGTGGAGGTGGAGTAAGTATTAAGTATTATTATTCCTGGTTTCCTATCAAGAAAAAAGCTTTTGAAGTGTTAACTCATTAGGTCAAAGCTACATGAGTAATTAGGGGTGGCAACAACATTACAGTGCCTGTCCTGGGGCACCTGGGTTCCACATTGTTCTGTGTCCTTGTTGCCAGCTTCCATTATGTTCCTGCAAGTCCTCTGGGAAGCTGTTGTGGGGCAAAAGGAGACTGAAACAGTTAAACAGCAGACCAGCAGCATTCAAAACCCAGTCTTGTGAAAGTAATACTTGCTTCTGAAAGACAGTTGGGGGGAAAAATGGGAAAAAAGAGAAAGATGTTGCCTGTCATCTCTACCCCAACCACATGATGGTGTATTTCGTTTCAATCTCTCTCTCTCTTTTTTTTTTTTTATATGAAATTTATTGTCAAATTGGTTTCCATACAACACCCAGTCCTCATCCCTACAGGTGCCCTCCTCAGTGCCCATCACCCACCCTCCCCTCCCTCCCACCCCCCCCCCCCATCAACCCTGAGTTTGTTTTCAGTTTTTAATAGTCTCTTATGGTTTGGCTCCCTCCCTAACTTTTTTTTTACCTTCCCCTCCCCCATGGTCTCCTGTTAAGTTTCTCAGGATCCACGTAAGAGTGAAAACATATGGTATCTTTCTCTGCCTGACTTATTTCACGTAGCATAACGTTCTCCAGTTCCATCCATGTTGCTACAAAAGGCCATATTGCCACACCCGAAAAACAAATAATCCAGTGAAGAAATGGGCAGAAGACATGAATAGACACTTCTCTAAAGAAGACATCTAGATGGCCAACAGGCACACGAAAAGATGCTCAATGTCACTCCTCATCAGGGAAATACAAATCAAAACCACACTGAGATATCACCTCACGCCAGTCAGAGTGGCCAAAATGAACAAATCAGGAGACTACAGATGCTGGAGAGGATGTGGAGAAAGGGAACCCTCTTGCACTGTTGGTGGGAATGCAAACTGGTGCAGCCACTCTGGAAAACAGTGTGGAGGTTCCTTAAAAAATTAAAAATAGATCTACCCTATGACCCAGCAGTAGCACTACTAGGAATTTACCCAAGGGATAGAGGAGTGCTGATGCATAGGGGCACTTGTACCCCCAATGTTTATAACAGCACTTTCAACAATAGCCCAATTATGGAAAGAGCCTAAATGTCCATCAACTGATGAATGGATCTTACTTTCTTTTTAATAGAAAGTAATGCTCATCTCTTACATGGTTTGTAATCACACTGCCATTAAAGTATTGTCTACTTCATCTTCCAGCTAACATTACACCTGTTGACCATAAGGTCATACTTTTTTTGAACATAATTTCTTTTGGCCAGAGAGAAGATACCTCCATTTACTTAACCATTCCTAAACAAGATCCCTTTTTGTCACTACTAGTGAAAATATTGCTGTGCATATTTCAGAATACTTCTTGCAGAGAGAGTTCTTGAAGTAGAATAATTGAGTCAAAAGATGTATACTTCTTTAAGGGAATTTTTGGTTATGGAGGGATAGTTTACACAGAGTAAAATTCACCTTTTTAGGCTAAAGTCTTCTAGCCACCCCCACAATGAAGATAGAGATTATTTCTAGAACCCTTCAAAGTTTCCTAGCATCCCTTTGTTGCTGACCCCTCCCTTTATTCTCAGCCTTTGGCAACTACCAATTTGTTTCTGTCCCTATATTTTTGTCTTTTCCCAAGTATCACATGGATGGAGTTAGACAGTAAGTTGCCTTTGGAGTCAGGCTTTTTTCACTTAACATAATGATTTGGAGATTCATCCAAGTTGTGTGTGTCAGTAGTTTGTTCTTTTTTTTTTTTTTTTCCAGAACAGTATTTCATTGTGTAGATGTACTACATTGTGTCTCTCTGTAAACCACTTGATGCACATTGTTTCTGGTTTTTGATGATTATGAATAACTGCTATAATAAGTATTTACATTGAGGGGTGCCTGGGTGGCTCAGTCAGTAGAGTATGCAACTCTTTTTTCTTTTTTATAAATTGATATTTTAAATTTATTTATTTTGAGAGAGAGAGAAAGAACGAATCCCAGAATCCCAAGTAGGCTTTCCGTCAGCAGCATGGAGCCTGATGCAGGGCTCAAACCCATAACTGTGAGATCATGACCTGAGCCGAAACCAAGAGTCAGACTCTTAACTGACTGAGCCACCCAGGCACCCTGAGTATGCGACTTTTGATTCAAAAGGGTTTAAGCCCCACGTTGGATATAGAGATAACTTAAAAATAAAATCTTTAAAAATATAAAGCTGTGTAGAAATTTTCATGTAAGCATAAATTTTCATTTCTCTTGGGGCTGATGGTAAGTGTATGTGTAACTTTATAAGAATCTGTCAAACTGTTTCCAAAGTTGCTGAGACTTTTGTATTCTCATTAGCAATTATGAGAGTTCCAATTTTTCCACACCATTACTGCCACTTGGTATTATTAGGGTTGGTGTGTTTGCCATTGGAAGAGCTATCTAATAGCTATCTTATTGTGGTTTTAATGTGCATTTCCTCAGTGACTACCAATGTTGAGACTCCATTCTTGTGCTTATCTTCATTCCTCTCTCTTCTTTGGTGAAATGTTTGTTCAAGTCTCTATCTTTTTAAATTCAATTTATTTTCTGATTCACTTATGAACATTCTTTATGTATTCCGGATATCGGTTCTATCAGATTTTTATTTCTTTGCAAATATTTTCTCCCAGTCATTACCTTGTCATTTCATTTTCTTATTGGTATCTTTCAAAGAGCAGATGTTTTTAATTTTGATCAAGTCCAATTCATCAATTTTTATCCCATAAATCATGATATGTAAGAAATCTTTGCCTATACAGAAGTCACAAGGGCTTTCTCCTGTTTCCTTCAAGAACTTTACTGTCTTAGTCCTAATCAATTTTTGTATATATAGGGAGCTTTGGCTTGAGCTTCATTTCTTTCCATATGGATGTCTAATTGTTCTAGTACGTTCTGTTGAATTGACCATATATGTGTGGGTCTATTTATCTCTATCTCGCTCCATTGGTCTTTATGTTTAATGCACTATCTTGATTATGGTAGCTTTATGGTAAGCCTTGACCTTAGATAACGAGTCCCTCAACTTGGTTGTTCTTTTTAGAAAATTGTTTCTGGTCTCCATTGTTTGACTTTCCATATAAATTTTAGACTAAGCTTACATTTTCTCAAAAAGGCCTTCTGGGCATTTGATTGGGATTGTGTCGAGTTAGTTTATAGATCAGTCTGGGGGCAGATGACCTCTCAGTGACATTGACACTTCTGATCCATGGAAACTATCTTTCTGTCCATTTTTTTAGGTCTCTGATTTCCTTTAAGGTTCTTAATACACATTGTCAAATTAAAGATTGTTCTACTTTCTTGTCAGGGTGTTTAGCACATTGTTGTGTCCTTGTGAATAACAGATCCACATTTTTCCTACAAAAAGCACTGTTGGTTTACACCCTCTTGATTATGCCTTATCTCCAAAGCATCGTGCCCTCCCTTCCACGGCTTATAATGTACTGCTTTAACTACTTCACAGTTTGAAACTCTTTATCAAAGTCTAACATACCTGCAGAAAACTGTACAAAGAGTGCAGCATCTCGGTCAATTTTCACAAGGTAGAAATACCAGGTCAATAGACAGAACATTACCAGCAACCCAGAAGCCTCCTTGTGACCCTTTTCAGTTATTAACTACCCCCATTCATGCTGTCAAGAGGATCCACTGTCTTGACTTCTAACATCACAGATCAGTTTTGTCATGGCTTAGATGTCATTGCTGTCAGGGACCTTCTAGGTTTCTTATTCCAGGTCCCAAAAATGTGCTTGGCTTCCTCTTTGTGCCTTTGCTAGTGCTTACAACGCCCACCCCCCTCTTCTGCCTTCTCGGGCATTTCTTCCTCCAGCTTCCTTGAAGAGCCCTTCCTATTCTTCCAGCTCAGCTTAAGTTTCATGCTCCCTGAGAAGGCTTTCAAGCCTCCTCCTCTCTGGTTTCCACTGACATTGTATTTACCTTCATTAGCACCTTAATGGGGATGTGTTGGAATCCTGTTTCCATTTGACTGTAAACTCTTTGGGATCTGGGACAAAACATTCCCCTGCCCCCCCCCCCCCCCCCCCCCCCCCGCCATTAGTCTGACTTTTTGTGATTTATTATTATTGTTTTGTTTCCATGCCACTTTTGGAGCAAGTGAGAAAATATTATGGCTCTTGAAGGCTGTTAAATTCATCAATATGGTGGTAAGAAAGAGGGTGATGCCTTCAACTCCTGATCTGCTGGAAGAACAACAGCTTTTAACTTGTAAAGTCTGTGAATCCAGTCTTTGGCTTCCATATCAAGCGTGCATGTGTAGATAACTCTCGGCATGTATTCACTCTGCCACCAACATATTTGGAGATGCCTTTTCACTGTTAGTAAGAAAGTGGCCATGTCTCAGTTTCTGTTGCTCTGTATCAGGGTCCAGCTGTTCCTAATAATAATGGCTGGGGTGTTTGTAGCATTGGGGCCACAGTGGCTGCATGTGAGAAATAGAGTCTTTCTCTTGCAATACAGACTGTATGTAGCTGTGCCTTTTGCTGGAGTGGATACATGAAGCAGTAAAGGGAGAACAGAGCTAATCTTACTGACCTTAAACACTGAGGTATTTCAGTTAATGATTGGAGTGGTTTCCACCTATCAGAATAGATGGCAGATTTTACCAAATCCTCCGAAGGCAAGATCCATTGACCATTGGAACACTCCATTCTGGGTGATTTGTGTCTCACTGGGGGACTGAAATGTTCCCTTACTGGTCATCTTAGATAAGGCCAGCTAACCCGAGTGCATTGTCAGGGGTTGGGTTGAGGTGGGTTAAAGGCTTTTCCAGGGATGGAATAATACATGAGGCTCAGAGGGGAAACGTCCAGAAGGGGTAGCCCTCAGGTATAACCAAAAGGAACAGAGAAGCATATGGTGGTTGGGAGGGAGGTTCCGGGTGCCTGGGCCTGCACGGGCCCAGCTGTGCAGCTGTGTCTCTGTGCATTTAGGCTTCCCCAGTTCAGGCTGTGTCTCTTCTGAGTTCTGTGGATCATTCTTGAGTGGTTTCTATGAGTGCTCCCCGGCTACGCACGTAGAAGAATGCCTCTGATTCAGACCACGACCCTGGGAGACGGGCCAGTGCGGCTTTCTGATGTCCTGGGGCAGGCCTGGGCAGCAGTCAGAAGCTCCTGGCCCCCCTCAAACTTCTGTCCCTTAGGAGAAGATCGGCTGGAGAAAGGATGCGCTGCATTTGCTGGTGTTCACTACAGACGACGTGCCCCACATTGCACTGGATGGAAAACTGGGGGGCCTGGTGCAGCCACACGATGGCCAGTGCCACCTGAATGAGGCCAACGAGTACACAGTGTCCAATCAGATGGTGAGGACCAGGGGTCCCAGCCCCGCTCCCATGATCCTGCCCGTGGGCCAGGTGCTCACCTGGCCCTCTACTCATGGACTTTCCAGTCCGTTCTGGGAATTGGGTTTCTAGTCCATCTTCTCCAGCTAGGCTTTCAGAACTCATTAACTTAGAACATTTCTCACAGATTTCTGCAGCTGGTTCATCTTCTGCCATCGTGCACCTAAATGGAAGCACTTAGTTAAGGAAGAAGTGACTTGGGGAGACCAGATAGATCTCAGAGGGGAGAGGTGAACTTACAGGAGGCCAGGGACTGTGCTCCTGCAGAGATCAAAACTTGCATAGAAGTTTATAGGGCAAAATAAATGAGGATAAGACATTGTGACTTCTAGAAAGGGGCTCCCTGAGGCACTGAGTCCTGTCACCTTCAGGAGTGGGGCTGCAGGTGTCCTGCACAGAATGGGAGGCCCCAAGGACCTTCCACTGTCAACAGTCTATGACCATCACCATGTCATTGAAAAGAATTTATGCAGAATTTCAAACATATATCATAAAAATAGATCATTGGAATGAACCCCTATATGCCTATTGCCCAGATGCAATAGTTACCAAGATCTTGCCACATTTACTGTGCAAACAGGCAAACAAACAAAAACCTGTACCCTCTTCCTTCCCAAATCCATTCTGGGAATACTTTGTAATTTTCTTTGCTTGGCAAGCCCATTTTCTCCAGTTTCAAGCCTTCCATATTATCCCAAGAATAATGGAGTCTGGAAAAAGGACTCCTAACTATAGAACTTGATAACTGTAGAGCTAATGAGGACCCCTCTACCCATCATTAGCCCTTAAAATCCTTTAGGACATTATTAGACTGCCTCTCAGCCTCCACCCTCCCCTCCTGCTTGGACCCCTCCCCCACCATAGCCCAACATTTAAGCGAGAGGTCAACAGCCTCTTCTGCCCATTCTGAGTAGTGAGCAGGACCCATGAGAGACATTGGGGGGCCTAGTTGTTGGGCTTAGGAGAAGGAAAGTAGGGCAAGGAGTTAGGGAGGAGAAGTCCTAAGGAAGATAAAGATAATGGTTGCTGATGGTAGATGATAGGGTATGGTGGCTGGACTTTGGGGGCCTCTCCTCTATGCCCCATCCTTCCTAAAAGGATGGAGGCACAGACCAGCTGTGGGAATCTTCCACTCATTATGTCTCCATTCTGCTTTGGGAGGGGTGAGGGGAATGCATCTAGTTTGGGAGGTGCCAAAAGGCCCTTACCTGGACATCCTTTCTGCATATTTCCCCAATTTGGAGCTGCCAGTGGGGCTTGGTTATTAAGGATGGCCAGGGGAAGATGCTTTTCCTAACAAGTGTGGGTTCCTGAATGCATGTTGGAGCTGGGGATGGTATCTCAGCCTGTTAGAAATGTTACAGCCTTGGGGCGCCTGGGTGGCTCAGTCAGCTAAGTGACTTCAGCTCAGGTCATGATGTCACAGTTCGTGAGTTCGAGCCCCACGTTGGGCCCTGTGCTGACAGCTCAGAGCCTGGAGCCTGCTTCAGATTCTGTGTCTCCCTCTCTAGCTGCCCCTCCTCCACTCACATTCTATCTTTCTCTCTCTCAAAAGTAAATAAACATTAAAAAAAAAAAAAAAGGAAACATTACAGCCTTGACCTTTTGCCTTGGCGCTAGGACTATCCATCTCTTGCCTTGCTTGGAGAGAAATTGGCAGAGAACAACATCAACCTCATCTTTGCAGTGACAAAAAGCCACTATATGCTCTACAAGGTAAGCCTCGAGGGAATGAGGGGAGCCAATGCCCTGATTCTGGGGCCCATGATGACCCGAAGGTGAATAGGAGATTAGGATGTGGGGTGAGGCAAAGTGTGAGGTAGTGGTCTGAGGAGTGTTACCAGCCTTCCTCTATGTGGGAGATCCAAGGGAGAAGTGAAATACAGCCCTGCCTTGATCTAGTGGGAAATAATAGTATTGATGAAGCTATTCAACATTCACTTAGCAGCACATGCCTTTATAAGCAATTTAAACATAGGGCATCTGATGTGATCCTGAGAAAAACTTGGGAGACAGTAGGAGCTCCCATTTTTCAGATGATGAAATGGATATACAATGTAATCCATAGGGAAGGACAATATAAAATAAAAGTGTACAGAAAGAAAACCAAGGCATTGAAGCAGGTTACATTACTAATTCCAGTATTCCCAGAGTTTTATGCCTTACTCACAGAGTAGGGCAGACCAAGGGGTCAGTCTGAGATAGGATTTCCCAAAGAAAACAATAAATGTCTTGGGCGAATAGAGCAGTCTGTGTATGAACCCATTCTGTCTCAGAGACTTTTCCTGGGCAATCCTCTGGGCCATCGTTATAAAATCCTCTCGTGAATGCGTTCTTCCTCACAACCACAGGCAAGTCACATTTTGAACTAGAACTATCTGAGTTGCTCAAGGAGTGTTCATGTATACTAAATGTAAAACTCGGCTCACCTCTGACTTCCTTTGACTTGAGAGGTTATGAGAACTGAGTCAGCAATCCCTCCCCAACCCTGTCCACCCCTCAGACTGCCTGCCCCCATCTCCTCTCTGGGCTGCTCTTAAATATCCACAGAATAACCTCTGTCTGATCATGTCTTTCTATTGCTCCTGGCTGAGATGATCACTGATAAAATTCCACTTAAAACTTCAGTTCTTTCTCTTCTGTTAGTCTGAATCAATTTTAGAAGATGAAAACAAAGGAAGAGGATTGTTGGTTTTATTTTTTTGTTGTTCAGATAGAAGGATAAAACCCAGCCATTTACACGTAACTTCTTTAGAGGGATCGATTGCACCGACTAGACTGGGTATGCTTCCAGATACTTCAAGATGGAATTGATCCACTTTGGCCTAAGCCATCCTTGCTCAGAACCAAGGACACCTTGCTCAGGGAGTAGGTCCACATAGTCCAAGGCAGGCTGAGGGCAGTGGGTTTTTCTAGAGGTCTAGAAACTTTAATAAGTGACATACTCAGTCACTAGGACAAATGAAAGAGGAAAGGCAACCACTTCAAGGCTGCCTGCTGTGCCACAGGATTTCACCCAGAGATACCCAGATGTCCTTGGGAGGCCATCATTCACATGTCAGTTCCCTATTCAGGAAAGAGGCCATATTTGAGAGACTTAGAAGAGATTCCTCTTTTACTCCTGCTGAAAAGATTGTGAGCATCCTTGAGCTGAAGCTGGGAATATGGATCTAGGTAGACTTGAGGAAAGATGGCAAGAATATCAAGAGTATGTTGTCCATAGAGGATGAAATTTCAGAAAGTTGTCTGTTACATGCCAGACGGGAGCAGCCTCCCAGAAGGAGCAGGACATTCTACTTTGGGAACAGATCTTGCCAGGCCCCTTTGCACTTAGACCTTCGAAGGTTGATGTTCCACAGCCTGCTGCATAGCTCTGTCCCCCAGGGCCCGTGCTCGACTTTCCTTGTGACACCTTCTCCAGTTTATGGTGTGCGAGACTGGCAGAGTGTGGTGCTGGGGGGCCCTTGCTGGTCTAGCTCAGGAGACCAGTGTTTACTCTTTGACGGTATGGAAGGACAAAATTGGCTTATATCTCTTCTTTCTTTTTTTTTTTTTTCCTTCAAGAATTTTACAGCCCTGATACCTGGAACAACAGTGGAGATTTTACATGGAGACTCCAAAAATATCATTCAGCTGATCATCAATGCGTACAACGTAAGTCACCAGTTTCTTCCCCACTGCCGCCTCCCGCCCTCTCCCCCTGAGGCTCCAGGAGCTGCTGTGGACGCAGGTGGGCAATGAATGCGTACATGGGCAGCCTGCGTACATGGTTCTGCTTCCTGCCGCCTGCCTCTTGAGTTTGGTGCCTTCCTCCTTCACTCAGGTTTGTGGTGGAGAAGGCCCCCATCCTACTTGATGCATCCTCTCCCCTCACCTCTGTTCTCTTGACTCTCATCAAAATTTGAACCCAGTGAGCAGCAAATGGCTCAGTCAGACTCCGGCCAGTGGCCCCTGGACATACTCAGGTTCTCACTCCGTGACAGCCTGGGCCCCCCACTGGAGCACCACGGTTGGGTGGGCACAGGTTCTCCCTCCTGTCCTCCTTTCCCTCAGTTCCAGATACCCGAGGAGTACTTGACTCAGACCTACTTTTCTCAGGAAAATGTCAGGCACAGGTTCTCATGCTGGCAAGTTTATACCCTCAGCTCTCCCCTCCCTGCTAAGCCCCGCTAAGGTTATAGCTTCCAGTGTCCACTCAGTCCTTCACGGGGCCAGGTAATTCGCAAATTGGAATTCAGGGTACATCTTCCTGTTAAATCAAAGTTCTACATAAAGCAAATATCGTTGAAGTAGCACTGCTAGTCCTAAACTCATGTAAAATAGACATTTGTGGGCAGACCTGGGAACCTGATTATCCACTATGGCATCACATGTGTGGTAGAGAAGCCATCTTACTTTCCCAACCATGACTGATGTACAAATGAGTATGTGGAACTCTGCCTTCCCAGGGTTGACTTTGTCAACCTGCTGGTGCAGCCCTCTTTTGAGTTACAAACTACTGCTCAGTTAGACCAGGAGTCGGAGGTAATGTCCTCACCACTGGGGGACCCCGGAGCCCTCACTGGTCCTGGCGTGAGCTGAGTGGCAGTGAGGATTTGTGGATGGTTTTCTGTCCTCTGCCCTCCCCATCTTCTATTGCACACAAGGATCCTCTTCCTCTCACAAGTGCTCTGATTCCCCCTCACTCCTAGAACTTCCTGTTGAGAGAAACCAGACTTCCTTCCCCTCTTCCTACCCTGTTCCCTACATACTGACATCCTCTTTTCTGTTCCCTGACATTTAAGTCTTCACCAGACTCAGTGGGCCAGGGTTTCCAGGTTCACCTCTGGTGGTTTTCACATTTCCACGGTGAGTGGAAACGTGACCTACCGAGAGAGTGTCTGGGAAGAGAGTGTGTGTGTGAGGGAGGGGGCCCAGGCCTGCCAAATGTCACCCCCTTTCTGAGGGCCTCTCTTTTTGTGAACTTATTTGGCCTCAAGCTCTGGATGCTGGACCAAAGGAGTTAAAGTAGGAGCTAGGACTGCTGCCTCTGGGGGCACTGTGGCTGAGAGACCCCTGGGTAAGGAGAGGGGCTGCTGCTAGGCCTGCTGTCACTGGGGGTGGGGGTGACCATAGCTTGTCTCCTGCCAAGCCCATACCTTTGGGGAATAAGTGGCTGAAGAGCAAGCCCATCTTGGGCTCTAGGGTGGGTGAGAATTTCTCCTGGGTTTCTAGGGCGGATTTTCATCCTCAGTCAGCTACTGAGTTCAGATCCTGCTGGGAGGCTCCCCAGGAGCCTCTGGGGCTACCTCTGGGGCTCCCCTAAGAGTGCTACCTGCTGAAGGCCTAGGCCCTCTGCTCCTCATGACTTTAAGAAAGGAGAGCATAATGACTCTGAGTTGCACAGAACTGACTGGGTGGTATTTGCCAGAAATGGAAAAAACACTCTGCTCTGTCGGTGCTTTGTGTGGCCGGGTGGTTCTGTACTTTGATACCCGTGTGTGGGACCACTAAAAACCAGGGAGCACATGGCATTGTAGGTTTTCTGTGTGGGAGCTTGTAAATAACTGGGGGAGTTCTTTCCCTGAGATGTGTTACAGTGGCTCTGAGCAGGTTTATTACATATAAATTCATCTTTTTTTGTAATGTTTATTTATTTATTTGAGAGAGAGAGAGAAAGAGAGAGAGTGCATAAGCAGAGAAGGAGGAAGAGAGAGAGAATCCCAAGCAGGCCCTGCGCTGTCAGCCCAGAGCCGGATGTGGGGCTCGATCTCATGAACCATGATATCATGACCTGAGCCGATACCAACAGTCAAAAAACTTAACTGACTGAGCCACCCAGGTACCCCTAAATTCATTTTCCTAATTAAAATCCAGGGACCTGGGGAATATGCTTCGTGTGGTTGGTGGAGGTTAGGAGAGGAGCCGAGAGCCCTGTCTGCTGTTAAGGAGTCAGGATTGGGATGAGCATAGAAAATGATCTTTTCTAGGCAGGAGCTACATTTAACCTGGGATGGAACCCCTGAAGAAGTCTGGGAATCCAGGACTGTAGCTTAGCTCTGAGTTCATCTGGTTCCTATGAAAGAATGCGTTAGGAAATGAGACACACAACTTATGAACGAACATTTGAAACTCAACTATTTTTTTATTAAATTTTTTTAATGTTTATTCATTTTTGAAAGACAGAGACAGAGCACAAGCAGGGGTGGGGCGGAGAGAGAGGGGGACACAGAATCCGAAGTAGGTTCCAGGCTCCGAGCTGTCAGCGCAGAGCCCGACGTGGGGCTCGAACTCACGAGCCGCGAGATCATGACCTGAGCCGAAGTCAGATGCTCAACCGACTGAGCCACCCAGGCACCCCGAAACTCAACTTTTAACATGGGTGATTCTGGAATGCTATCAACAGTTCACTGGAAAAATTTAAAGCAGCGTTATTGAGATTGGGAACAAATAAACTGTACAGATTGAAAGTGTAAAACTTGTTAAGTTTTGACACGTGTACACATCTCTGAAACCATCACCACCATCACCACGGTATTGAATGTGTGTGTCAACCCAAAAAGTTAGGATCATCGGTAATTCCCTACTTCTGCCTCTTTCCCTCAGTGGGGATTTGAAAGCTATTAAATATACGAATGTGAGACAGCAAGGTATTTGGAGCCAAGTCCAGCGGGTGGAAGCCGTGTTGGTGCCCAACAGTGATTAGGACCTGCTTCACTGGCTGTGGTCATTTCTGACAGAGGGGAGGGCCCAGGCTGGGCCTTGAGTGTGTGTGTGTGCGTGTGCATGTGTGTGGGGGAGCTTAGCGGTGGTTATCCTTTCACCTGCTCCTCTCCTTGGCCTGGATCTAAGCCCAACTCTAACCGGACTGTTTGCTTTTCTCTGTGTCACCTTACCGCCTCGGCAGTTTGTGGCGGATCCCATATGAGTCATGCAACACATGACTAAGTATGGGTGTTGACTTTGACCTCCCCTAGAGAGCTGGCAAACCGTCTGTGGGGACATTCTGAAAAGATTTTGGTTGAAGCACATGTAACAGATGAAATAGCTGTGGTTTTTAGCTAGGCTGCGGAGGGAGCAGAATGGGAAGGGCATGTTTAATGTCTTGTAGACTCAAGTCTGTTGTATGCAGCTTTCATAATGTGAAACTTCAACTCTGGGCTTTGATTTATATATCTTTTCTTGCTCTGCCAAATTCTTCATTGCGAGAGATCACCAAGTCCTCCCAAGGGGGTTTAGCTTGGCTAAACTGGAGCTTGGCTGTACTGGAGGTGCTAAGGAGAGCCCCGAGCCCAGAGAGAGGCCCTGGGTGCACACATACAGAACACGAGCACTGTGTCACATTGAGAAAGGGGACAAGGACTCAGAGAATCACTGGGGGCTCTTTTCAGAATGGGAAAGAACAGAAGGAGCTGGAAACCGCTAGAATTGCATGTGGAGGGTGGTATCAGAGGCTGTGGTGTATGTGTCTCCTAGTGGAGCACATGTTTCTCTTTTTGTTGTTGCCATAAAGTCTGCGCCCACCCATTCCACAGCTGGCCTGACTTAAAGCAATTGCAGATGTGACCTAGGCTGACCGAGTATTTTAATAGCCTTTAAACTTCTGACATTCTTGACATTGTCTCCTTGTCCCAGGATGAGGAGTAAGGAAATGTCTTCAGGGGCAGGGCTGGTAGGAGTTAACTGAATCAGGAGTCATCTGTAAGTCTTCATGTATTGCCTGTAGCTTTGCTTCTTTATTATATTTTATGCTCCATTCCATTCATTCATTCATTTGTCCAGCAAATATATAATAATGGCCTAATGTGTGGCAGATACCGTCTACATCTTGAGAAACAAAACAAAACAAAAACAGCAAGCAGAATACAGTCCTGCCCTCTGGGAGGCCATAGTCTTTTATAGGAGATAGACTTTTATGATCAGAATACAACCTGATTGTCCATATTCTCCAAGGTCAGAGCACTGCAGGGAGATCAAGAAGGCCTTGTTCTGTCCTGCCTGCCTCTAGGTGCTGAATGACCCTGGGCAATGCCTTTTCTTTGACCTCAGTTCCCACTTCCGTAAACTGATAGGTTTAAACTGACTGAATTATCTTCATGATTCCTATCCCCTCCCCCCCCCCCCCCCCCCCCCCCCCCCCCCGCTGTCAACATCTTAAGAGTTTCTGATTCCTATGGGGGCCAGGAGTAATAAAAACTTCAGATCACAACACAAGGCTTTGGGGGTCTAGACTAGAGCATAGATTTAATTTCTCTCCATTATAGTTACCAATTCATTCAGGAGGAGTCCCAGTCCCCAGTGCTCTTTCTCCCCCTGCCAAATTCCCCATTAACCCTTCTGGGTGGCAGCTCCAGCAGACCTTCATGGGGAGGGAGGATTGGTATTTCCTCCTAATGTCTTGTTGGTGAGCTACAGGGCCCTCATGTTTTATGTGACTGATCCCAAGTAATTTTTTATGTAGCTCCAGTCTACCTAGCCCTTTTATGATACATTGATTTGCCTTATTCTCAGTTATTTGCAATTCAAAAATATATATATCAAAAAGAAAGTTAATGTTTGTTCATTTTTTGAGAGAGAGAGAGAGAGAGAGAGAGAGAGAGCAAGCACAAGCAGGAGCAGGGTAGAGAGAGAGGGAGACACAGAATCCGAAGCGGGTTCCAGGCTCCGAGCTATCAGCAGGGCTCGATGCAGGGCCCGAACCCATGAGCTGTGACCTGAGCCAAAGTCAGACGCTAAACCGAATGAGCCATCCAGGCACCCCCAAACATATATAGTTTTTAAATTGACCTTGTCTTAGATACAATATAAATCTATAGTAATCAAAATAGTACGGTACTGGTACAAAAATAGACACATAGATCAATGGAACAGAATAGAGACTCCAGAAATAAATCCACAATTGTATGTCAGTTAGCCTATGTGAAAGTAGGCAAAAATATACAATGAAACAAAGAAAGTCTCTTCAGTAAGTGGTGCTGGGAAAACTGGAGAGCTACATGAAAAAGAATTAAGCTGAACCACTTTCTAACATGTATATAAAAATAAATAAAATGGATTAAAGACCTAAATGTGATACCTGAAACCATACAAATCCTAGAGGAGAGCACAGGTAGGAAATTCTCTGACATCAGTTGTAGCAACATTTTTCTGCATGTCTCCTAAGGTAAAGGTAAGAAAAGCAAAAATAAACTATTGGGACTACATCAAAATAAAAAGCTTTTGCACACTTGAAGGAAACATCAACAAAACAAAAAGACAGTCTACTAAATGGGAAAATTTATTTTCAAGTGACATATCCAATTACAGGGCTAATATTCAAAGTCTATAAAGAATTTATAGGAGTGTCTGGGGGCTTAGTTGGTTAAGCGTCCGATTCTTGATTTTGGCTCAGGTCGTGATCCCATGGGTTCAAGCCCTACATCATGTTCTATGCTGATGGCACAGAGCCTGCTTGGGATTCTGTCTCTCTCTCTGTCCCTCCCCTGCTTGCTTTCTCTCTCTCAAATCAATCAATCAATACATACATACATACATACATACATATACATAAATACATAAATATTAAAATAAAAAGAATTTATATAACTCAGAGTGCCTGGCTGGCTCAGTTGGTAAAGCATATGACTCTTGATCTTGGGGTTATGAGTTTGAACCCCATGTTGGGTGTAGAGATTACTTAAAAATAAAATCTTAAAAAAAATTATACCACTCAGTACCAAAAAATGATCATTAAAAAATGGACAGAGGACCCAAATAGACACTTTTCCAAAGAAGATATACAGATAGCCAATGGACACATGAAAAGATGCTTGACATCATCAGGGAATTGCAAATCAAAGCCACAATGAGACAGTACCTTACGCCAGTCAGAATGGCTAACATGAAAATGACAAGAAGAAATAGCAAGTGTTGGCGAAAGATGTGGAGAAAATGGAACCCTTGTGCACTGTTGTTGGGATGCAAATTGGTACAACCACTGTGGAACATAGTATGGAGTTTCCTGAAAAAATTAAAAATAGAGTACCATATGGTCCAATAATTCCATTACTGGGTATTTACCCAAAGAAAGTGAAAACACTAATTTGAAAAGATATATGCACCCATATGTTTACATATTTACAAGAGTCAAGATATGAAAACAGCTTAAGTGTCTGTCATGGGCAAATGGGTAAAGAAGTCGTTGTATATATATGCAATGGAATATTATGCAGCCATAAAAGGATGATATTGTGCCATTTGTGACAACATGAATGGACCTAGAGGGTATTATGCAAGTGAAGTAAGTCAGACCGAGAAGGACAAATACCAATGATTCTACTCATAAGTGGAATCTTAAAAAAAAAGAAACAAAAAGCAGAATCAGACCTACACATAAAGAGAACAAACTGATGGTTGCCAGAGGGGAGGGGAAGTAGGGGATTGGGCAAAATGGGTGAACAGGAGAGATACAGGCTTCCACTTATGGGATGAATAAGTCACAGGAATAAAAGACACGGTAAAAGGAATAAACTTTTTGACTTTTCAGAAATAACTTTTAAGTTTCTTCCACTCGGTCTGAGCCCGTTAGCATAGCTGCCATTAGGACATCCATCCATTCATTCAACAGAAGCTGTGTTCGGTCCTAAGGAGAAATAGGGTATGGTTCTGGGAACTCACAGCTCAGTGGGGAAGGCAGCCTTGGAAATAACTGATTGTGTTTAGCAGGAGAGTGCTGTTGAGTGCTGTATGTTGAGAGGTGCTCACCAAACTCTCTGCCAGTTGAGGCTGGCACAAGAGGAAATGGATTGAAGAAAGAGTATTTTTAGAGTTGTGGAAGCACTTGAACAATTTGTCGCAAAGGAGGAGACTATTTTTTGCAGAGAGTATTTTCAACAAGCTATTAATTTGTTGGGAAAACTGCATATGTAACATATTCAAGTTTAGCACTATAGGCTCAGCAAAAAAAGAAAAGAAAGAAAAGAACCCCACGTGAGCAAGAGGAAGTTCTGTCTGCCATCTGTTCAATGCCATGTTCCCCAAAGTGCACCTGAGAAGGGGAGTGGGAGCCTGGAGGATCATCAGTTGATCTTGGGGTCCATGTGTGCTTTCGTCTCTCAGAATGTGTGCATCCTGTCATACTGAATGTATTTAGTGTATAAACAGATGTATTTTTTGTAAGATGTGGCCCCTAGACACAAGCTGGTTCATTTGGCTTCAGTCTCCAAAGGCATGTCCTTAGAGATTTGGCAAGTCTTTAAACTTGCAGGCATGCAGAAAATTGCACAAACTTGTCACAAACTAAATATACCTGAGTATCCAGGACCCAGGTCAAAAAACAGAATATTACTAACACCCCGAAGCACCCGTTGTGCCCTATTCTTTTGCCCATCCCCCAAGAGTAACCAATAATTTGCCTACTTTTAAATTTCATATAAATAGAACCGTACAAGTATGTATGCTTTTTGTGTCTGGCTTCTTTCAGGCAGTGTCCTACGATTCATCTATGTCATGGAATGTAGTCATGTTTCATTAATTGTTAGTGTATGGTGTTCTATACGAACACACCATAACTTGGTTTGCTAAAAGTCTGTTCTGCTGTTGATAGGCATTTGGGTAGTTCTGTTTTCTAACTATTATGAGACAGTGTTGCTATAAACATTCTCATACATATCTCTGGTCACTACATATCTCTGTTGGGTATAATCCTACAATGAATTGGTAGATCTAAGGTTGGTCCAAACAGCAGTAGATACTGCCTAATGGTTTTCTAAAGGTTTTTGTACCAATTCACACTCAACACCAGCAGGGTGAGGGCTCCTATTGCTCTGCATTCTTTTCAACACTTGATATTTTTGGTCTTTTATTTTTTCTATTCTGATGGGTAATTCTGGCTTGATGTTGATTTCAGTCACCATCTTGAGAACATCACCCACATGTAAGATATGACTCTTTCAGAATGCAGTTCAAAACTCAGCACATGTAGCCCTCATCTACTGGAGGTGGGTGTGAGCATGGGGATTGGCAGGGTGGTTCCAGGAGAAAGTGCCTGCTGAACTGGTGTTGAAGGTTGACAAGATGCTAGTCAGGAAAAAAGAAGAGAGAAGGGCCACTGACCAGGGGAACACTCTCCCAGGCTCATGGAAAGGCCCACAGTCTAGAGAGCACATGGCAAGATTTGAGGAGCTGCATGTGCGAAGCTGAGTGGGGATGACAAGTGACTCTGGAATGGTGAGCAGGGACAGAGCATCACCCCTGTGAAGTAGATAAAGTTACCATATGGCGGGTGGACCATTATCAACCTCTCTGAGCTCATGGAGGGAGATTTTGGGCCAGGTCTAGCAAGATGGTATACGTGTGGAGAGAAGGGAAAGGATGTGGGACCGGCAGCGAACCAAGCCCAACTTTCCTTGGCCTGAGACTCCTGAGTTAGAGATAGTCAAGTGGGCCTCAGAGAACCAATGTGGAGAACTGCAGCCTTTACTAACTGGTTCTGGTTCCATTTTCTCTCTGTGTTCAGAGCATCCGGTCTAAAGTGGAGCTGTCTGTCTGGGATCAGCCTGAGGATCTTAATCTCTTCTTTACTGCTACCTGCCAGGATGGTATGTCCTACCCTGGCCAGAGGAAGTGTGAAGGCCTGAAGATTGGGGACACGGTAAGTTCTCACCCCCATTTATACCTGTTAGCATTGGTCATCATTCTTTGACTTCTGGTAACTTTCATGACTTATTAGAGTCCTTTAGAGGTTTATATTCTGTCTTCTAACTCAGCATAACATACTGGGGGACCTTCCTAGGCATGCTCTGTGTTGTGTGTTTAAGGTGCCGGGTAGATCTGGTCAGTCGACAGTGTTCAGTGCATCGCCACCTAAGTCTTCCTCAAGTTGACATTGTGCCCTTGGTGTTTTCAACCATTATTATTTTCATTTGACAGGGATGAAATCAGGTGGGCGAGTATGGGTGGGAATCTAAGAGAACTAGCCTTCCTTCCTAGTCCTCTGCAGCCTGCTCTGTGTCTCGGATAATCTGACCCTCCCTTTTCTCTTCTGCGAAGTATGAAGAAAGCCATCCATTTCTTCTGATTTGGTCACATGGAATGGATAACTCCACAGCGATGGAGGGCCTAGAAGCTCTGTGTGGGTTAAGTGGGTATAATTAAGAAATGTTGTATGTAAAGATATGTACCTATGTGCCAAGCCAAGGGCTTAAGGGAGGGGAGAATATATGGGTGATGAGAACAAAGAACAAACACAGGCACAGAGGCAGGCAGAGTGGTGATGGAGAGCTGTCCACACGTCTTCCAGAGCTTCCTGCTGCTTAGAAGCAGACCGTGGATCCTTTCCTTGCTATGTTGATAGTTTCATTGCTCAGAAAACAGAAAGGCAGTGAGAGAGTTCTCTTCCACACATAAAAGAATCTGACTAAAGCCAAAAAAATGGATAGGGACCTTGAAAATAGATGACCATATCTTTGGGGGGCACTAAGCACTAATGAAGGCCAAAGTGGATACACACACACTTACACCCAGGGCTCTAGGGGAAAGAGCTCTAAAAGTAGGTGTAGCCACGTGTCTGGTTGAGCCTCCATATGGTCTTCTGGGCCTTTCCCACATGCCATGCCTGATCCTCTCCTTCCTTCCCCTTCACAGCAGCCCTCATTTATGACACACAGGTGGATGTCCCGCCTGTTCTAAGTCTTACAGTGGTGCCTCACCCTGTCAAAGGGAAAATTCAGAACATGGCATCAGTGTTGAGAAAGTGAAGGACTCTAAGTAACAACTCTTTTTCTAAAGCATGTTTTTTTCCAAGTTTATTTACAAAAAAAAAAAGTGAAAGAGGTCCTAATCAGTTGTCAGATGATAAATCATTAAAAATTAAAAATGATTGTGGCATTTAACTCGGAGAGCACTCATAGAATAAGGTAACATTGCCGTACAAAAATCCTTCCATTCCCATCTTCCTAATTAAATGAATAAGTTTGTTTGGAGGTTGTGCTTTAATCTAGACCAATACAAAATTGGAATAGAATTGATCCCTGTCTTATTTAGCAATAAGTAATAATATATACATGGACTGTTTAAGTGGGGAAAGCGTCATCTCATTAAAGAGGCACTTCCAAGAAAATTTTATTTTTTAATACTTGTCAAATTTTGCAACATATTTATGTTGTTTTGATCAATCCAGATGATTGTCACAGGGTTTAGAGAGACAGCTATGAAAAACAGAAGGAGGTAGAGATAACCAGAGAAAATGACATGTAAGTGAGTTCTGTGGATCTGTGACTAGAATGCCTGGGGCAGTGTCAGGAAGGCGCAAGAATAACACATGAAAAACACCCAGCAAGGAACCCTTACTTGGAGAAATAGGTGCAGTGGGACAGAAGTGAGAGAGAGGACCCACAGCACACACACAAGACGCCTGGGGTTCAGGAAGGCTCTTGGCAATGTCTCATGACATCCTTATGGATAAGATAAATGATGTGAGTTGATGACAGCACAGTTAGGCAGATTTGTAGCTGAGTAAACTTGCTTCTGAGGAGTGTTCATAATGTCAGCTGGAGGGAAGACTTGAATGAGGTTCCAAATGTCTCTTATCTACTTGTGTTTTCTACTGGCTTGAGTGGAACTCACGAAAGACTGCTTATCAAGTATGAAAAGGTCACAGAACTAGAGAACACAGATTATCTTTGCTCCAGGAAAACCAAGACTTAAAATCATTTTCAAAATTCAGCAGTTGAAATCACAGGACTGATATCTTGCATTTAGTTCAGACTATTAACAGGGTAGAGGAAACTTAGTTTGCTAGTAGTTTTTAAGATAAGGACCTGGCAGATTCTGATTCTCAAAGGCTTAATATGAATACACAATGCTGCTTAAAAAAAAAAAAAAGCCATTGAGGTCATATTAACAGAAGTATTTTGAAACCCCAGAGATAATGGTTCCACTCTTCTTCGTGTGGGTAAGACTACATCTGGAGTTCTGTGCTCAGTTCTCTTTTTTTCAAAGAGTAAATGACAAGCAACTATCACGATGAATTGTCTAGAAACCAGGAAGGTCAAAGGAACTGGTGTTTTTTGATAATGACAGCATAAAGTTAGATTTCTTTTGGGATATGCAAGAAACTCAGGCAATTTATGCTGCCTTAAGCAAAAATGAGAAAATTGTTATGAGAATATTGGGGTCCCTCATGGACCCAAGAGGGACATGCAGTTAGCCTTAGGAAAGACCAGGAACAAATTAGACTGTGAGTTAGCTCTGTGTTCCTCACCACTTCCCTGTGAGGAAGATACCATTATTTATATTGACAGATGAGAAAGACTCAGGCACAAAGAATTGAATTGCCCAGATTCCACTACCATAAGCAGCAAAGTGAAAATTCAAAGCTGGGGCTTTCTGGCTCTGATGCTGGTACCGTAGACCACCTTTCCCTGGCCTTTTAGTGCCTATGATTCTGTTCTGTCCTATCTGTTTCAAAGGGTTCATTTCGAAGCAAAGTACGATAACAAAGAATGGGGGCCCTTACACGGGGAACACAGTTTATCAAGTGCCTTTAGGCACCCAGTGCACACACCCCCTGGCTCAGGTGGGGGATGGGGTGCTGCACCCATTGCTGCTAGACTGAGATTTAGGAGTGTGGCAACATGCCCGAGATCCCCCAGCTAGCAAGCAGTGGACTTGCCACTCAAACCAAGGTCATCTGACTAGTCCTCCTTATCATGGAGGGGATAACATGAGTACCACTCCGGGGGTTTATCATGGGCCCCGTTCTGCCGTAGGGATTTACTGCTCCTGCCTCTGCTTCTTGCAGCGCCTGTAAGGTAGACATTACTTCCCCACTTCATGTGAGAAAGACTGAGGCTCCAAGGGGGACCTGAGAAACTTGCTGGAAATCCTGCTGCTGTTGAACCCCAAACACCAGCAGTCGAAACTGAAGCTGCTGGTACCAAAGCCTGTGGTATACCTCACGCACTTTGGAAGAAAAAGCTTTCAAGGAAGCCCAAGGTGCTATCATTACCACTTACATACAGACACCGTGCTGTACAGATTTTGTTTTTTTGCCAGGATAGCTCAGAAACAGTAAGGACATTGTCCAGAGGACAAAAAAAAAAAAAAAAAAAAAAAGATTTTTAAATGGCATTTTCTCGCAAACACAAAAAATCTCAGCTGTCTTGGGATGATTGGTAGAGCATCTGCGATAGAGAAAGAAGGGCGCTGCCTCCACACGGATGCCCTCGACGGCTCTTCCGCATGCGTGTGCCGGGAGCGTCCCCTTGACTCAGACGGAAGCCTGCCGTGGCAGCTCACCGCGCAGTGTTGTCTTCCGGTCCGGGAGGCCATGGTCACATGGCCCCTGGCTCTGCTGCAAGGGAGGTAGAGTTTTCATTTTCTGGGGATGAAGATGCACTGGCACTGAGCGGCAGCCACTCACCCGTCACAGCTGAACATGCTGCTGCCCGCAAGGGCCACGCCAGCCCACGAGAGGCTAGCTCTTTGAGGGCCCGAAGCAGTGGGGGCAGAGCTGGCGGCATAAGGTGCAGGGCCCAGTGCAAAATCAAAGCATGGGGTCCTTGTTCAAAAATGCAGTCTGAAGGTGACAACAGCAGAGGATTAAACAGCACAGGGACCTTCGGAGTGTAGGGCCCTGGGAGTGCACCGACACAGTCCCGTGGAGCCGGCCCTGGCAGGGAATGAGGGGGCGCTCCCTCAGCCACCTTTTTGCTGAAAGAGAGATGCATTTCTGCACTTCTGGCTGAGGCCAATCTGATTCTCTTAGCCCTGGGCCAGGAAGGCAAACTTCTGTCCCTCCTTCCAGACTGAGCTTCCAGGCTTCAGCAACCAGGCCGGCTACTGAGTATGTGGGCACTTTCCTGCTCCAACATCTGTCTCAAGGACAAATCTGGCAGAGGAAATACACGTGCAGATGAGGCAGCCCCATAGAGGGTGATGGGTGCGGCTATAAAAGCTCAGCAAGGTGTCACTGCAGCCCCAAGGAAGAAGGACCACATCACAGGGGTGTGTTCGAGCTAAGAAGCATGAGTAGGGGTTTTCCAGGCATGGAGGGGGAGGAGTGGGCATGGCATGGTGAGCAGCAGGTGAGGCCCTGAGGCTGTGAACAAGCATTGCCCTTTTGTAGGAGGAAGCAGCTGAGGGGAGTGTTGGGGCCTGAGGAGAGGGTGGCTGGAGTGGAGGCTGCAGAGGCAGGCCCAGGCCATACGGGTAGGACAGATGTGCCAAGGTGTCTGGTGTTATTTGGCAGCCGGGTGTTTTTCTTCAGTGCCATGATTTGGGAGCCCCATGGACAAGGTGGCGAATGGCAGGAGGTAGGCAGGAGTGTAGAGCGAGCAGAAGGGCTCGGGGACTTACCCTAGGGAAGTGGGATTAGGGAAAGCACACAGGGAATAACTGTCATGGGGTACCTCTGGGTCTGGTCTATGGATGAGGATGTGCCCCATGGGGTGTGTGTGTGGGGTGCAGCCTTGGGATAGCTGGGTTCAGGTGGCAGCCAGGTGGGTCTCACCCCTGTAGCTAAAGCTTCCACAGGCAGGGACTCTGTGGTCACTTCCAACCAGAGGCCACGGTTTTGTGACTGTCCTGTGTTCTCTGGGTTAAGAGAGCTCTTCTGGACAAGAAGCGGGAAAGATGGCAGGGGGTAAGGGACAAGGTCATCCTCAACGAGAAACACTCCTCAAATAAAATGTTGAAAGTGTCATCTTCAATAAGGTTCTCTTCTCCAGTGATTTCCGTGTTTTCTCTAATTTTCCTCCTCTGGTCCCAACACCAGCCAGTGCTGATGGAGTGGGCCCGGCCGCTGGGAGTTGATTTTCTCATGAACCGGCTTTGACAAATCAGTATGCAAGTGGCCAGCCGTGCAGCAAGCACTAACGCCCAGTACAAAGGACGCAGTGAGCCCATCACGGGCTTCCCACAGCATCCCCCTCTCCTGTCACCTCCTGTGGGGCTCTGTACCCCATGCCCGTGCCCAGCGCTTTGTTTCAGTGAGTTCCTGGTGGACTTGGCGTCTGTACAGCCCTGGGTTTGGTGGGTTTGGGGTGGGGGCTGGGCAGCCCTTTTGAAAGCGAGGGTCGGGCCAAGAGCCCTGTGGGGAAACCAGGAGCATCCCAATGAGGCTTCAATAACAAGACTGGATGGGAGGGAGGGCTGCTGTGTCCATGACCTTTCTCTGGAATCTCCGAGTGGGAGATGGAAAGTCTCAAGGAACTGGGGAGCTTTCAGTATCAGTTGAAGTCTGCGGTAATCAGGGAAAAGTCTCATTCCAGCTGCCTGACAGACTCTGGATTCCTTCCTGATCCCTCAGGGAATGGACTCTGAAAGGAGGTTAGCAGAACAGATTTACTTGTTCCTGAAGTGCTTTTTATAGCCTTCCTGTGCCCGGCAGGACATGAGACCCCATGGCTGAATTAGAGTCATTCTCTGGTGATCAGGTGGCTGGCTGCACAGGCCCGACAGCTAGGACCTCGGTTAGACCACAACTTTAGCTGGGGAAGGCCACCGGGACCGCTTAAAGCCAGTCGTCCTGTGCTGCTGGCCAGGCGGACGGCATGTGAGCCTTTCTAAGTCCTGGGTGACTGGCTCCCTGCACTGATGCAGGGACTCCCCTAGTGTCTGCACTTAGGCCTTGGAGAACACAGACACGCTGGTAAGACTGGGGAGATTTAATTCTCTCGTTACTTTGTCCCTTAATGCAGGCACGTTTCCCTGGGGGAAGGTTATGCTCACAGACGGACACTCCTCACCATCTTTCAGTAATTAAATCCCTTTGGCTTTTGGTCTGGGTTATTCCTCTGTAGCTTATTCCACTTCTGACCCACAGATGCCTTTGGGAGGCAAGGGCGTTTCACTTCTTAGGTCCCACACAATTGTAGCCCTCAGAAGTAGTAGCCTTGAGCAAGCCATGGCTTCTCTCTGAACGGAGGGATGCTCACCTCTGCATTCTTGATGGCCCCGTGGGTGGCTTCGGTCAAGTACCCCCTCCCCCCACTTCCTATCTGTAGACTAGCACAAGGCAGGATGATTTGGAGACGCCTCTGGTCACCACCTTGGGGATCACCATCTAGTGGTCCCTGCAGTGAGCTGGGCCACCTCTCCCTCTGTCCCCAGATAAGGACACTGAACATCTGGCACATTCCCCACTTCCAGGAAGTGATGTGCCAAGGAGAGCACAGGCCTGGTCCCACCCCCACCAGCTGTGTGACCAGCATTAAGCTCCCTGACCCACCAACCCTGTTTCTTCTCTGGAAAGGGAATGGGTTAGTCCCTACTGTCTGCTGCTGGTTTGGCTCTCCCAGAACCCTGTGATTCTGGCTAGTGGTCACCATCCTCAGCTCACCTGTGATACCCCTTGGCTAACACTGATTCCTGGATGTCTGTTGTTGAGTCCCCTTGGAGCTGTGTGTGCCACCAAGTAGGACCTCTCTCTGGGGCCTGGAGTGCTGGGTCTGTCCTCCTGCTCAGTCTCACCTACCCCTACACTGGGGTGGCCCCACAGGTCCTAGAATCTGAGGGGAAGCCTTTTAGAATTATTAAAGACCCCAAAGTGATAGGGATCTGTAGAACATTTAGAAAAAACATGTTTTCGATGTTCTCTAAAAATATGCATTGTTACCTAAATAACAGTAAAACAAGTTATAGATGATTATTTATTTATTTATTTATTTATTTAACTTTAAATGTGTACTTATTCATCTTTGGGGGGGGGGGGATGAGTTGGGGAAGGACAGAGAGAGAGAGGGAGAGAGAGAATCCCAAGCAGACTGCACTACCAGCACAGAGCCTGACGCAGGGCTCGAAGTCACGAACTGTGAGATCATAACCTGAATTGAAATCAGAGTCGATGTATAACCAACTAAGCCTAGATGACTTTTTAAAAATCAGTTTTAATCCAGCCCAAATAATAGAATTAAGAATAACAGCTAAAACTGGTTCCAACCCATTCTGAGCTTCAGAATGAACTGAGGAACCTTTTCAAAGATAGGGGCACCTTGGGGCACCTGAGTGGCTCAGTCGGTTAGCGTCCAACTTCAGGTCATGATCTCCCGCTCTGTGAGTTCGAGCCCCGCGTCGGGCTCTGTGCTGACAGCTCAGAGCCTGGAGCCTGCTTCGGATTCTGTGTCTCCCTCTTTCTCTGGCCCAACCCCGTTCATGCTCTGTCTCTCTCTGTCTCAAAAATAAATGTTAAAAAAAAAAATAAAAAAAAAAAATAGTGGCGCCTGGGTGGCTCAGACGGTTAAGCGTCGGACTTCAGTTCAGGTCATGATGTCGTGGTCCATGAGTTTAAGCTCTGCGTCGGACTCTGTGCTGACAGCTCGGAGCCTGGAGCCTGCTTCGGATTCTGTGTCTCCCTCTCTCTCTGCCCCTCCCCTGCTCACGCTTTGTCTCTGTCTCAAAAATAAACATGAAATGAGATGAAATAAAATAAAGACATTTGGCCAGATGCAGTGAGTCAGTTTCTGGAGTGGGCACAGGCCTCTGTCTGGTCAGAGAGTGCCACCGTTGAGAGGAGCGTTTCAGTGTAGTGTTTGGTCAGAGGGTGCCAGCTACCTGTCTGCGGACCCCACCTGTGCTGGGCTCTGAGCCAAGTGTTGGATGACTACTGCACATGGCTCCTTTCTCGGGGGGGGGGGGGGGGTGGTGGCGGGGAGCCAGGCTCCGCCCCCTGGGAGAGCCAGGCTGCTGTGTCCTTGCCTTCCTCACACTGCAGCCCTGTGGGCAGCCAACAGGCATCTTTCCTGCACCGCTGTCTGCCACCTAGGACCACCTTGCTGCCTGTTTCCAGGGCAACCCATGAGAAGCTCAGGAGGTAGCGGCACTTCTCTTCATGCCTTGTTTAAAAAGAGAAATATTGTCCGTGTGTGTGGAGTGTTTCATCTGTGATGACTCTTGTTTACGACCTTGGGGCCGTGATCGTGAAAGACGCAGCTACGAGGACCAGCCAGAGGAGGAGCCTGGGTCAAGCGTGAGCGAGGCTTCAGGTGTTACCTGTGGGAAGACAGATACCCTGGAAGGGACCCAGGGTCATCCCGTCCCCTCTCCAGCAGGAGAGGAAACCCTTCTGAAGAGGAGCAGGCAATCGGCCGGGGTCCGTGGACCTCCGTGCCCTGTGAGGTCAGGGAGCACTTCTAGCTCAGTGCCCGGCATGGAAGACGTGCTTAGCAAGTACTTGTTGACTGAGTGACTTCCACAATGGCCAGGGGAGAGGATAGGATACAGGTGAAATGCAGGAAGAACCGTGTGACCTGGAGTGAGTCTCTACCTTTCTGTGGAAGCCCGAAGTTTCCTCAGGGTCGTGCAGATTAAAAGATAACGTGCCCGTCAAACATGGGCGCGCCCGAGTGTTCTCGTCCTCGGTACAGTGAGGGTGCTTGGTGGCCTGGGGCCTCTTCCTCCTTGGGGCTCAGTGGAAGCTCTGCATCAAGGACCTCAGGACGGGGGTGGGGGGAAGTTCCCTGGGTCCCCGGTGGGGTTAGGAGGCCGGTGCAGATACCCCAGAGCTCTTGACTAGCCACGCCACATCCCCTCTCTTCTTTCTGCACAGGCGTCCTTCGAGGTGTTGGCGGAGGCCCGGAGCTGTCCAGGCAAGCACGCGGAGCACACGTTCACGCTGCGGCCAGTGGGGTTCCGGGACAGCCTGGAGGTGGGGGTCACCTACAGCTGCAGGTGCGGCTGCAGCACAGCGCTGGAGCCCGACAGCGCCAGATGCAGTGGGAACGGGACTTACGTCTGTGGCCTGTGCGACTGCAACCCCAGCTACCTGGGCACCAGGTGCGAGTGCCAGGAAGGGGAGAGCCAGAGTGGATACCAGAACCTGTGCCGGGAAGCAGAGGGCAAGCCCCTGTGCAGCGGGCGTGGGGAGTGCAGCTGCAACCAGTGCTCCTGCTTCGAGAGCGAGTTTGGCAAGATCTACGGGGCTTTCTGCCAGTGTGACAACTTTTCCTGTGCCAGAAACAGAGGGGTCCTCTGCTCAGGTAGGCATCCCGCAAGTACTGTAGTGCTGAGCCACACCCGGGCACCACTGGGACATCCCCCACCCAAAGTGTGCCTTTTACTAACTGCTGCTGTCCTCCTGGGAGAAGGCGAGAGCAAGCCTTGCCTGCCACCAGGCGGGGGTGGAGACCAGTGTGTTGAACACAGTGGCAGGAGAAAGACCAGCCAAGTGCATGTGGACTCTCAGGGTCACAGTGTGTGCTGTGAGTCATCCAGGACTTCTTGCACAGCATTCCTGATGGGTAGGTGTTCAGTCTCTTCTGGATTGCCTTCTGAGACAGGGAGCTCACTGGGGCCGGTAGTGGTTATTCCCTTGTTAGACATGGCATTCATCGCCTGTTGCTGCTCTGACAAATTTCTACAGACTTAGTGACTTAAAACAACACACATGCATTCCGTTACTGTTCTGAAAGTCCGAAGTCCACAGTGGATACTAGTTAGCTAAAATTCAGGTGTCCGTGGGGCTGCATTCCTTTTAGAAGCTCCAGGGGAGAATCGGTTCCGTTGTGGTTCCCCACCCTGTTCCAGCTTCTAGAAGCTGTCTGCATTCCTTAGCTTGTAGCCCCTTCCTCCACTTTCAAAACCAGCAGTGTGGCACCCAGATCTTTCTCTGAGTCTGACCTCTGCTTTGTTGTCGCATCTCTTTCTCTGACATTCCTGCCTCCCTCTTATAAGAAGCCTTGTGATTACAAGGCTAATCCTGGAGTCTCCCCATCTTAAGATCCTTGACTTCATCAAACTTGCAAAGTCCCTTTACCACTTAAGGTAACACAGACACGGGTTCTGGGATTGGGGCGTGGGCATCTTTGGGGGCCGTCATTCTGCCTCCCACAGACACAGTTTGCAAGTTTCTTTTGATTGAACAGAAGATTGTTTCTCAGTAATTTCTACTCACCGGTTCATGTTCTAGACCCCCTCTTCCATATGTCAGCCTGTCAAACATCTGAAAATTTCTTTACATTTCTCTGTGCTCTTTTCTTACCACAAAGACACCAAGGCTCTTCCTCCTCTGAGGACTCTAGCAGTTTGGTAAGTGCACTTCTCAGCATCGAGCGTGTTGTCATTTTGGGTAACGAGGGCTCGGCCCAGAGTTCAGCTGAACATTTCTGTGATCTGGACATTCCACTTCCATTAGCACATCCTAACAATATGTCCACTTTTTATTTTCTGTTAAACAATCACATGATACTGTTGAGGTGCTTTTTAACATTACTACCAAAAGTTGAAGGTTTTTAATTTTTTAAAGGAACTATGGCCAAGCCAAGTTTTTGTTGTCTCCTGTTTGAGTGCTTGAAGTTTTCGATCTAAGAATAAGACTTTCCATGGATTCCAGTGAAATTGCAATTGGCAGCTCCCATTCTGGAAGTTGCATTCTTATGAGATACTGTAGAATCGTGTCTCAGAGGGGTCACTCCATCCAAAACCATGCTGCCTGCAAATACAGTAAGTGGAACAATTTTAGGCAGGATCTTAGTTTCTTCTGCAGTGTATTCTGTTGTTTCTGTGATTCCTCCTTGCAAATGGTCTTACAGTTGGGAAGTACTGATTTGAAAGGAACTTTGAGGATAGTAGGGAAGAGAAAGCAGAAACGTAGGAAGCAAACCAGAGCCTATAAATGACCTGTCACTGTGGAAGAATGACCATCCCTCTGTGGAAGGAGCAGGTGCTGAGGGTGGCCTGGACATGGGTTAGCAGGTGAGGCCTCCTGGGATTTGATTTGGATCCCTGCTGCACGGTCAGCACATCAAATCCTAATTCTTCCACCCGTGACATTTCTCTAGGACATTCACATGCCCTGTACCTTCTGGAGCAATTCAAGTTGTGAACAGGATTAGGATTTGATGTGCTGACCGTGCAGCAGGGATCCACTCTTCCTCTGTCAAAGAGATGAGGGTCTGGGATCGCGACATGGTTCTATCTGTGTTAGCAGGAAAAGTGCTTAGGATCAGGCTGTCCTGGGTCTGAATCCAATAACACCACCTGCTGCTTGTGTCACTCTGGGCATAGAGCTCTTGCAAATGAGAGAGAATGTGAATAAAGCACCCAGTGCACAGCCTGGAACAAAAGGAGGGCTCAGTGACCACTGGCTGCTTTATGAGTCAGTGCCACCACCTCTGGTCGCTGCAGCCGCTGCCCAATGTGCAGAAGGGGCCAGCCTCCCCCTGTGAATCACCAGGCTTTGCCTAAGGAGTGCCAGCATGGCAGAATGGACCTTGCTTCCCTTTAGCAGCACCATAAAAGCCCCAAGGAGCCTGGCAGTGTCCGTAACTGGCTTTTAGCAGCATTTTTTCTTTTTTCAAACTTTCACAACCATTCTCATGAAACTGTCTCTCCTTCAGGAGCCAGAAACAATCCCCTGATATGTCTTTACACAGAAGGCTGCTTGTGTCCACATTGCCTGGGAGCAAGGGCTTCTAAGCCAGATGACACGTGCCAATTCCATCCCCGTAGTTTCTCAGCCTACTGACGGGTTGTCTTGTACTTCTGGTTTCCTGTCTTAAAATAGCTCACAACCCATTGTTTCTACATTATTTTGAACTTTGAAGGAGAAGACATAGAGGAAGGACCTGGCCTGGTGCTAGTTAGGAGAGGGGCCCAGCATGCAGTAGATGCCTCCTCTCCCCCTCCCCCCCCCCCCCCCGACAGATGTTAACATTTCTTTGCATACAGTGCAGAGTCTGGGTGTGCAGGGCGGGTGTGAGTGAGGTGTGAGTGGCCTCAGCATGGAAAACTTGTCATTTTGGAAGCAGGAGTATTATGTAGTTGAGAGAGTACGCAGCTGTTTTGTCCAACCACCGGAATGCACAGTTCTGAGTTAAGCTTGCATTTCAGAATTCTGCCCGGGTGCTGTTTCTCTCTGCCTCCCTTCACCCCATACAATCCTACAGTATTGAGAGACTCTCCCTGGGTAGAGAACAGGCAGATTCTTGAAGCTCTCAAGGCTCCCACATGCATGATGTCTCAGGCCACTGACTTCTTAAGATGTTTTCCACCCCCGTTGGAAAAGCCATACACATTCATTAAAGAGAATGTGAAAAATAATTCTGTCGATAGATGTGCTGGCTGTCCTTGCTGTCTGCATCCGTCTTGGTCACTGGGATTAATTTGGAACATCTGGTGACCCAGACAAGGAACTCCTTCCTCCCGTACTGGTTAACGTACATCCTTTGTGAAACTGTGTGCTTGGTCAGATAGCTGGAGAATTCTTAGGTTTAGAAGAGTAGAAAAAAATTAAATAAATTGTTTATAATTCCTTCACTCATACTTGGAGAGGTCAGTCAGTATCTTTCCTTCTAAACTTTTTTTCTAAGTTAGTATGTGTGTGTCTGTGTACAATTTTGTGTTGTGCTTTTCTCGGGTAATACATCCTGAGACGTACTTAAAGTTGCATGACTTTCATACCTCATTGATTAGAACATTTTGAGTCTCTTTCCATTGCATCTCCAATTACCCTCTATACCCGTTCACTTTAAAAGCAACAACTAAGTTGAAACGTGAAGCCATCCAAGTCTTCCTGGGGAAAACAGTTTCTGGAATGAGGTCATTGTTGTGTTTGGTTATTTGGTAAGGACTTAAAACTGAGCCCAGCTCCAGGCAGGACTCACTCCTGCACATCCATGTAGCACCCCACTCGTCTTTCCTTGTCTCTCGAACACTGCTGCTGTCTCGGGAAGGCAGCCGTGACTGGGTGGGTGATGGGTTCCGTTCCCCAGTTCCTTGGCACCCATGATCAGCTTGGAACTCCCGCCTGGAACTGTGTCCATTGGTTTCAAGCTCTTAGACTGCTGTTATATTTGGGGTTTTTGTGGGAGAGAAGTCTGTTTCCCAGCAGCCACTCTGGTCTTGAAGGTGCTGACTCAGAGGCTCATGAGCAGCTGACTTCAGCATTCTCCCACAGTCCTTCCCGCCCCTTTCCCTGCAGCCTGCCCGCAAGGGGCCGTGTGGTTGTGGTCTGTCTTCAGACGGGGGGGGGGGGGGGGCTCAGGCAGGGAGCCAGGGCCAGGCTCGGTGGGGACATCCTAGAGAAGCTCCTTCCACTTCTCTCTGGCCTTTTTGTCTATCCTTGTCTCGTTGTCTGCCCTACCCCCAGAGAGGACCGAGGGGGGAATGCAAGACAGTACAAGTTTGTAATGTGTCATTCAGCATAAAAGTTGGTAGTGAAGCAAATCAGACTAAGGTTTGGAAGCGGTGACTTTTGGGACCATTGTCATGGGAATGCCATGTGTGCGTGTTGTGTTTCTCTCTGGTTTCTAGAGGCAACATAACCTAGGGAATGGTTCTGTCCACAGACGGTCCCTGTGTGTGCAAAGGGAGCTTTATGGAGCCACTGTGAGGTTTCTATTCTTCTGAGTCTTGTAAAGTGTTGACCCTTCAGAGTCCCTCCCCCAGTGGAACATAAGAAGTAGGACATGGTCTGTTTAGTTTTGTTTTGTTTTGTTTTGTTTTGTTTTAATGTTTATTTATTTTTGAGAGAGAGACAGACAGACAGACAAAGCATGAGCAGGGGAGGAGCAGAAAGAGAGACCTAGAATCCCAAGCAGGCTTCAGGCTCCAAGCTGTCAACACAGAGCCCGATGCGGGGCTTGAACTCACAAACCACGAGATCATGACCTGAGCCGAAGTCAGATGCTTAACTGACTGAGCCACCCAGGCGCCCCTGTTTAGTTGTTTTTAATGTAGTAAAAGATTATTGCTCAAACTTTGTTGTTCTTTGTTGGTTTCTATACCCAAACAGTGCATGTCCTGGGACTTGAGTTACTTCTTTGTGGTAAACTGTTGAAATCAGTCTCCACATGGAAGATTTCAGCACTCTCTGTGCCTTGGATGACTGCCCTGGGGTGCAGTGAATAGCTTGCTAATTAATGGTCAGCCTACTTCTTGGGTTTCATATATTGAGAAAATTTAAATCAAATAGGATAGGGAATTTTGAACAGAGCCCTTTAGGTCTTCTGACTGTGAGATCCCAAAAGTACCTCTAAGTAAGATCTCAAATATTTTACTTCCTCTAATAGGCTTTTTGGCCAGGTTATACATACATATATACATATATTTATGTTTTTCTTTTCCATACAGATTTTTATATAGATATAAAAATTCTTTAATGTGTGGCAGGCAGTTAGAGATTAAGGGACATCTGTGGTTCTCTCTCAAACATAAAAAAAATGGGAGAGTGACAATGGTGGCATCATTTTAGTCGTCAGAGCCAGCATCTAAACGCTGGGGCTGGGGCTGGGCTGATGGCTTCCAGAAGGCTTCACAAGGCTGTGTGAAACCTCTCCAGTTAAAAACACCTCTGACATTAAGGCCTGGTTCTAGACTTCTTGATTCTTGCCAAATGAAACACCTCGTTTGGCAACAATTATCCAGCTATGTTCATAACAATATTTCTCACCGTATTTATGCTCTTTTCTTCAGAAATGTAATTTTCACACTCACGGTAAGTATCCCAGTGCCGTTCCTGGGTCTGTGGTCACGGTACTTTCTGCCACTGCATTGCAATTTGCATAGATCATAAATGGCTTGTTATAAAACCGAATTGAATGTGGCTGCACAACAGAGGCCTCAAAAAGTACCTTTTGAATGAACCATGATTTGACATCTTGAATTTTCCAAGAAAGGGGCCTCTTGGTGGGATTACTACCCCTATAGAGCCTCAGGTGAGAGAGCCTAGAAAATTCTTCAGGTTTTTGCATGTATATTAATCTCTTCTTAGTTTGTTGATGGTTACGTGGGTACTACTTGCAAATATAAAAATGCAAAATATATACATTTTCTAGAGAAAGGGCCTCTTGTCCCCCACAGGAATGTCCTGCATAGCAGTTTCCCTTATTTGCTATTACATAAATCCTAATTATGCACATGACAGCAGAAGTTAAGAGGGTCCTATTCCATTGTGGAGCACAGAATACGGTGGCTCTAAGAGCAGAATTTGTTACAGGATTCTTCAATAATTATGATCATAAGGAATGACATACCCCTAATTAGTAAAGACACTTCCATTTACCGGTCCATGTTCAAATCTGGATTCTAAACCCGGCCCTGCCCCTTTCTACTTCTGTGACCTTGGACTCTTCACTTACCCTCCCTGACAGATTTTCTTTCTTTCTTTTTCTTTCTTTTTTTTTTTTTTTTGTAAGTTTTTACTTAAACTCCAATTAGATGTTACCATCTAATTACAGTGTAATATTAGTTTCAGGTGTACAATACAGCAATTCAACAATTCTAAACATCATCCAGTGCTCATCACAACAAGTGCCCTCCTTAATCCCCATCGCCTATTTCCCCCATCTCCCCACCCACCCCACTTCTGGTAACCAACAGCTTTTGACAGGTTTTCTTATCTGTCAAATACCCCAGAGGGTTGTGAGCATAAAATAGAACCATGTCCATAAATCTCCTTGAACACTGCCTCACATTGGGGGTTTGAGTAAATGTCACTACCTAGCCTCCCCCGTGCACCCCTTCTTGGAGGCATGTCTTCTTGCATAGAGATAAGCATCAGAGACATTCATAGCATCAGAATAGGTCGGTTTCAGAAGTTCATTTCATGATCAAGAATTTAGTAAGAATTCCATCTGTATCCAGATACTGCCCAAGTTCACTTGAAAGACACAAAGGGACCCACATTTAGGGCCTAGTCCTATCACGAAACAGTGCATGAACCAGGTGCACTGAGCTGCTCTCCCCAGGGTCAGCCAGCTTCTTGCAGCTTGTGATTGGAGAGAGTTCTTTGGGAAAACCAGAGTGTAGCAAGTACCCGATGTTAGTGCAGCTGCAGATGCAGAAACCGTGATCTCTGCCTGAGGGTCATCTTGTTTTAGGTGAGTGGCTGATTCCATCTCCTGCAGTAAGAGTTCTCTGAGCACTGTTCACCTGCCAGGGCTGTGCTTTGAGCCAGGGTCACAGCTGGGGCTGCTTGCAGTCTTGAATTAATATCTAAATGTTTGTTGCCCCTAGACTTTTCCACTTCTCAGAAACTTTCTGAGACTGAGGAATGAGGATATGAGTCATTCGCACTTCTACCTTGACCATCCGACTTTATTAGATCTTGAAAGACAAGGGAGAGAGTATTGGGAGACTGGGTTGAGAACCTGCCTTGTTCCATGCTCTGAGCTCAACTCTGGGTAGAGTTTTCTTGCTTCCCTTGCTCCCTGCTCAGATCCTGTTTCTGCAAAGATCTTAAGCAACAGTCCACCAGTGATTCTGAAAAATGGACCATCCTAAGCATTGGATCTTACCTCACTGCCCTTCTCTTGCTAGTTAGAAAGGGAAATGTGCAAGCATAGCCCCTGTGGTGAAGAACCCATACATGCCTTTGAACTTCAGGACTGATCCTTAAGGGCATGACACTTGGCTTGCGAAAGAGATCATGAAACTTAAAAAGGAAAGGAAAATCCTAGAAAGGCCATGAGAATGCCCAAGATAAGATCTTAGTCATGTATAGGTTTGGGTGGCGTTAGTTTTTTGATATTATAGGATAACACAGTAGGCAATTTTCCATTCTTAGTTAAACTGAGAACTATACGATCTCCGGTATTGGTTTCATTTCTTCAATGTTGAGCCCTGGCTTTGAGTTTGATCTCAACTTGGAAACTGTGACATACTGATTATAGGCCTCTGCTGCTCAGTGCCTCTGGTGGGGTGGGGTGGAATTGGAAGGAGTAGCCCTGTTTTCCTTTGGGATGAGCGTCCATGACTCTATGAAAACTGACCTAAGAGCCCCACCCAGATTCTAATACTCCCCGGTGTCTGGAAGCTGCTCTGAGTAAGTCTGACCTGTTGCACCTTTGGCTTCCCCTGTCTGGGACACCTGCCGGTCACCCTGGGACCCAGAAGAGGGGACCTCCAATCACTCTAGCCCACAACCACCATGTCTTGATCAGGTGACCCCACCATTCCTAAGCTAAAGGAATATCCTTCCCATGTTGGTATGTTATTTGACACAACATTGGTCTTTAGTAATAGGCAAATGTAATAATATAAGGAACATCTATTTTAATGCCCTTTTCACTATATTGAGGTGGTTTCCTTGGAAACAAACTGAGGCTCATTTGTTAGTATTTTTGCGCTCATAATGAGCAAGCACTTAATAGTAGGATTATTTGTGTCTTGTGCCTTTGCTAATAGCATCTGTCACACACGGTGGGTTGACATTTTACTACCTGCTTGACTGTGTACATTTGGGGAAACTGAGACTCAGAACCTGGACTAAAGCTTGCTGGGATTCTTGGTTATAGATTCAGACCAGGAGAACCTTGCAAGTAAATAGTTACCTCATTTCTACCAAATTTTACTTATTTTGATTAGCTTGAGGCCCTTCCCAAATCTCTGAATTACCAATCCAGTTTTCTCTGCCACCACCCAAGCATTGAGCCCGCATTTTCCAAGTCTTACCTAATAAGTGCTCTTTATTTCAGTCAAAATTTTAGGAAACATTTAGTGTCTGTTTTCCTAAGTGAGTGTTTGTCTGGGTTACGTAAGGACATATCAGATACAGCAGACCAGGCTGAAGGACACACATGGACCAAGGGATAGGCTGAGGTAGCTGTCCTTTTCTGACTATTATTTGATGGAAGGCAGAGTGTTCCTCTTCATATTCAGTGGGTGTCTGGCTGTTGTTATTGGTTATGCTAAACCCACTTTCCTTAAATGAACCTTTGTGGGCCTGTTCTAATTTATAAAATGCTTTTGACATGAGTGATGTCATTAAGTTGTTGTTACTCTACCAGGCGATTGATGTGGCTGTTACTGACCTGACCCAAGTGGAGGAGGCTGTGGCCGAGAAGATTGGCACGTTGGCCACACTCCCCACCAATGGTTGGCCCGAAGCCTTGACCCAATAAAAGCCCACCTTTCCTAACTCTAGGGGAGCGCTCTTCTCTTCTCTGGGCAGCTGCTTCCTGCCATCTTGTGGCTTAGCTGGGCTCCTGGCAGCCAAGCTTCAACGTGGCCCACTCATGTGACATTCCAAACCAGCTCTGTCCATTAAGAGTGCTGCACCCAGCTCTGAACAGTGGCCAGCTGAGGGTGGAACATGGCAGCTGTTAACCAACCACAACAACACGATGGTTTTCCAGGTTGAAAATAGTAACTCTCCCATCCTGTTGCAGTGACCAAGGGTAGTGAACTTATATCTCTCCGGATGTGGTTGGCATTCCCCCAGAAGTGCCTGCCAGGTGGATTGGGCAGGTTAAGCCAAACTGAAGATGTTGATCTGAGAAACCTCGGTTTCTTTTGGCCACAGGCCCTCTGTTTTTCTTTCTGAGTCAGCATTCCTTAGGGTCCTGTGAGGACTGTGGTTCATCTCACTTAGCTGTTTATAGATTTTTTTGAGACTGGAAAGATGAGTTCCTTAAAGAACACAGATTTTGCCCTCTTGTGTCCATTGCTTTAATCTCCTGTGATCGATAGACTTGGGTCAGAGACCAAGTCCTTTCTTTGCTGCCCTCATGTGAAATGCAATAGTAATTTGAGGGGCTCGGCAGCAGGGCCTCAGCATTGAGAAATCAGGTGTGAGGACAAGAAAGGCAAAGGCATCCTTTGGGAGGACTGTTCCCTTTGACAGTGGAGTCTTAGCTTTCTAGCCAGTGCTGTCATCTCCGAAAGGAATGTTGAGGTTTGGAGAAGCTTAGCTTAAAGCAACATCACCTTATTTGTTTAGTGGTCATCATATTTTGCTGCTCAGATACAACATGAATGCAACATATGGTTCGGCAGATGAAGGCAAAGGGCGAGAGGCTTGTTGGAGCATTGACTTTTGGGAAGCACCATCAGTTGACCTTGTCAGGGCTGGTTCATTAGCACTAAGCCAAAGACAGAGGAGCGGTTGGCCTTGAGACTGATGATGCATCATTGTTCACATGTCTGAAGGACATTTTTTTGCTGGAGAAATCTGAACAATACGCAAGAGCAATAGCGGGGTGCAAAGCTTGTGCTGCTGGACTATAACCTTGACCTGCCAAAGGAAAGAGAATTCTTAACCATTTTTTCCTCATGGTATTTTAAGTCTCTGGATTTCTTGGGCACGTGTTAAGAATTTGAAATACCTCAAGAATCCTATTTAAGTTCATAAGCCTCAATAATGCTTCTGTTCCCTTTCTAATTTACAGCTTTGGATATCTTCCTACAGAGCTTCAGGTTTGTGCTGATGATATTCTCAGCCTCCAGCCCATGTTCTGAGCATCCACTGTGGCCCTGACGATTCTAGGCATTGGACAAAGAAAAATAAAATGCCATCTTTGGTTTTGTTTGGGTTTGCTGACTAATGGGTTGAAGCAAATGAGTAAACAAACAGATATATCCGTGTGATAATTGATTTTATATTTAAGCTTTCCTCTTAACTAAACCTCCCATCAGCTTTTGAGCATGCTCAGGTCTCTTCATTCTAGAAAAAAATAGAGAAAGAGAAACCCTCAGCCTCCTACCCATTCACTGTCCCCTTCTTTCCTCTGTATTCACAGCTATATTTCTGACATTTGTCTCCACCCAGTCAGCCTTAACCTCAGTCCATAGGTCTTCCCAGATCCTTAATGGCCTTGTGCTGCTACATCTCATAGACTTTTTTTTAGCTCTTGACTTTTCTGGAACAGTTGACACTGTTGACCACCCCTACCTTGAAATCCTCTCTCTCCACGTTCAGCCTTTGGCTGTCTCCTTTGGCGTCTCCTTTGCAGGATCCTTCACCTCTAGCAACCCACTCAATGCTGGCTTGTCCACTTGTCCAAGGCATGGCCTGGATGTCCCTTCCCAACACTCTCTCTTGGGAATCTCATCACACCCACACCTTCCATTGCTCAGACCTGCTGCTGAGCTCCCTCCACCACTTGCCTTCTTGACATCTCCAGTGGGTGTCTTCAGTGCACCTCAGTCTCAAGATGGCTCAAACTGATCTCATGATCTTCCTCCCAGCCGTGGTTCTCTTCTGATTCTCCTTATCTCTCCTTTGATCTGTTTGCATAAGCCAAAAACCTAGGAATCATCCTTTTCCCACCTTCTCCTCAATGCCTACATCCCATATGCTACCAGGTTGTCCACTGACCTCTTATTTCTTTGAAATTCAACTCCTTGACCACCATCCTGGTCTATCTGTTCTCCACACCACAAGGCGATTGTTGCAAAACCAAAACATGCTGATGTTCATCACCTCATAGAGGCTGCACGTATGTGGGGATGGCCAGAACCTGGGGTGCCTTGGAAAGCAGGGACAGCTGAAGAGACTCACGGGGTAGCCTGGGATGTTGCACCACAAAGTAGAGACGTAGAAGCTATGCTGTAGGTGATGAGAAGCCATGGAAGGGCTTTATGCAAGAGCATCATCACGTAGTTTATATTTTAGAGAAACGCTGTGGAGCCCAGGTGGAAACTGACTTGGGGGGGGGAGACAGATCATAGAATGGGAAGGCAGCCAGGAGGATGCTGCAGCATCCAGGTGAGGCTTGTGGCTTACCTCAAGTGATAGGAGTCTATTGTCAGGCCATTTAGGGCCTAAGGGATAAATTCAAACTCCTTAGTCTAACCCTCAGGCCTCCTTCCTCCATAATCTCCTTCCTTCCCTCCCTTTTACCGTCTACTTGTCCATTCATTCATATATATGTACATGCAATAGGCCTGTATCTATTTCCACACCCTCGCTTCCCATCTTAGTAGACCTCTCCTTTTTTTTTTTTTTTAATCTTTATTTATTTTTGAGAGAGACAGAACATGAGCAGAGGAGGAGCAGAGAGAGAGAGAGAGGGAGAGAGGGAGACACAGAACCCAAAATAGGCTCCAGGCTCTGAGCTATCAGCACAGAGCCCAACGGAGGGCTCAAACTCAGGAATAGCGAGATCATGACCTGAGCTAAAGTCTTGATGCTCAACCGACTGAGCCACCCAGGCTCCCCAAAACCTCTCCTCTTCATTGTTTTTTAAATTTTTTTCTTAACGTTTTATTTATTTTTGAGACAGGGAGAGACAGAGCATGAACAGGGGAGGGTCAGAGAGAGGGAGACACAGAATCTGAAACAGGCTCCAGGCTCTGAGCTGTCAGCACAGAGCCTGACGCGGGGCTCGAACTCACGGACCGTGAGATCATGACCTGAGCCGAAGTCGGCCGCTCAACTGACTGAGCCACCCAGGCTCCCCAAAACCTCTCCTCTTCAAATACTTCCATTCCCAGCTGCCCACCCTATTCATCGTCACGTGTGAGCTTGTGCTGCTTTATTGCATCCCAAATGCCTTCTCTCCTCTACTATTCTGAAACCCACAGCTGAGCCTGAAGCCCACGTCGGGCTCTCCACATTTCTCTGTGCCCTGACCTTAAGCAGCGTTATGATGGTTGTGGAGGAACTGGAGAGCCCACCTGATCTACCACCCTTGCTTTACAGAAGAGGCCAAGAGTGCTTGAAGGATCAGTGGTTAAAAGAGCGAGTCTTGTGGATGGCCATGTTGCACATTTTTAACTGTACCACATCCTGGGCTCTTTGAACATTTATCCCATATGTTATTTTTTAAAATTTTTAAAAAATGTTTTTGAGAGACAGAGAGAGACAGCATGAGCCGGGAAGGGGCAGAGAGAGAGGGAGACACAGAATCCAAAGCTCAGGCTCCAGGCTCTGAGCTGTCAGCACAGAGCCCAACACGGGGCTCAAACGCACGATCTATGAGATCATGACCTGAGCCAAAGTAGGACACTTAAACTACTGAGCCATCCAGGCTCCCCATATCCCATATGCTATTTTAATTGTTATCACGTAATCATGACTGGATGATACTGCAGAAGCAGTGTGTGCAGTGGTTAGGAATATAGGCTCCAGAGTCAAACAAATGTGGTTTAGATCCTTGCCCTGACACCTGCTTGTTGTGCAGCTTTGGATAAATTACTTGGCCTTGTTTGGCCTCTCTGTGCCTCATTTGCCAGCTCTGGGAAAATTAGGGTGGTGCTTGTACCGTGGTACAGGGTTATCGGCGCGGGGGGGGGGGCGGGGGGGACTAATGAAATAATCCATGTAAAGGGCTTCGAACAATGCCTAGTCTGTTGTAAGTATTCCATGAAGTTTCTCTAGGTGAAGAGATTTTAAAAGTGGCTTGATGTCCCAGTGAAATTAAAAATCTCTTGGAGGCAGTACACCACACATTCTCTATTGCACATTACAAAGAATTTTCCCAATCCTGTACAGGGGACAAGGCAGTATCCCTCTTTCATTGACGAGAAAACCGGACCACTGCCCCGAGATAGCAGGTAGGTAGCTGAGATTGCACAGCAGCACCGCTGAAAAAGGATGTCCCCAAACTGAGCTTTTCTGAGGCATTTCAAGTAGAGTGACAAGGATAGGACAGAGGGAGCTGAGGTCCAGGCTTGGTGTGGGGCGAGGCAGCGCTATGCTTCTTTGTTGGGGAGCCGCCCTTGCAGAGCGAGTTCTCCAGTCAGTGACGGTCCTTGGCAGGAGAATGCTGTGTTTACAGCCTCAGAAAGCCTGTGGAGCAAAGGTACACTTGTCAAGAACGACATCTCTCTTGCCCCTGGAGGTTTATTTAGTTGTTGCTAAAGTGCCTGGAGCCAGGCTAAGATCCCAAATCTCCTTTCTTTACTTTTTCTAGAACCAAGTCAGTGTACAGAAGGGAAAGATAAGATACGGGAGGGGCACATTCCCATGGGACCAGGCTCAGAGACACCCTGAGGATAGCAGGCAGCACAGGCGGAGCAGGGCCTGTGAGGACACGAGGGCCTGTTATGTAATGCTAACCTGCTTGTCAGCAGCCAACCAGGAAGAGTACTTCCTATGAGGGATTTCCCCTTCCTGCCCAGGAGCCCCACACAGAGAGGCCATGCCCTTTGGAAGCCTGCATATGTGTTTGGCCACAGAGAGGTGGGCCCGTGTCTGGTTTTGTTCTCCTCGATTTGTGTTTGTGCCAGGACGTGTGCCAAGGGCCCTCTGCTGTGTGTCCACAGGCTCCGAACGGGGACTCCAGACACCCCCCCTGATGTTAAAGGAGGCAGAACAGTGGCCTCTGACCCCGGTTGCCCTGGTGCCCTGGCTTGGCAGCCCTCGGGGCCGCGAGTCTCACAGACAGGGGTGACTGGAGGCACGTAACGTTCTGAGTTGGCCTCCTGCTCTTTTTAAGCCAATTGTTGGAGAATTCAAGACCCGACTTTGGTGACACAGTAGCCACCCGAATGAGCAGGGATTTTCAGAACACGCCCCTTCTTTTTCTTTCCTCTTCACCACTTCTATTTACAGGGCTGCCTCTTCTGAGAGGAGGGGAGACTGGGGAGCAGACGCAGAGCCCTGAGAGAAGGGGTGCAGGGTCTGTGAGGAGAGGAAACTAGGAAGGTGAGAGGAAGGGAACTGCTTGTGTGAGGGACTGACTGTGGGGAGAGGGAGGGAGGGAGGCAGGACCGTGAGAAAGAGGAGGGAAGCGCCCTTCCTGTCTCAGGAACTGGGCTTAGTCCTCCCTCCCCTCCTGGGCCTTCTGGGAGCTAGGACCGGACTTGGGACTCCTGGAGGGGCCTGAAGCCGCTGCTGAAGGAAGCCACAGTGTGTTCCGGAGCTGGATGGAAACTATTTGGGGACCAGCTGTGGAGAGTTGGCTTGTGCCCTAAGGGTCTGACGTCTGCTTGGTTGTGACCCCTTGCTCCTGTGCTGGGTGAGAATGGGGAGAAGAGAATCACTTCTCGGTTCTGCCCATCTCAGGCCTGCCCCACTGCCCTCAGGCATCTCCTCCGAGGTCACCCCATGGCCATCTGGGTCCTCTGCAGGCCCTGAGTCCAAGTCCAGCTTGGGGGTGAGGGGGAGCGGTGGCTTCCCTCCTAGACCGCTTATGTGCTGCCTGACATGCCTCAGGGAGCGTCCCCACAGGGCCTCGGGCGCCTTTGTGGTATCAGCCTTCCCACCGAGGCTCTGGAGGCCTCAGAACAGCTGCACCAGGTCCTGGGTTTGCTCACTTCTGGCTGGACATGGATACATAACCTCATGGGAGATTTTAACCCCGGCGGCTTTTGACCCAACCTCGCAGAAAGTACTTCTCTTCCGATCCTCCGAGATCTACTCTGAGCTTCCTCAATAGTGAGGGAGCACTTACTATATGCCGAACACTGAGTGAGTGCTTTATTCAGGTTAAGTGATTAACTCCTACAGCAAACCAATGACGGGGGCATTTATATCAGCCCCATTTAAAAAACAATGTTTTAAAAAAACATTTATTCATTTTTGAGAGACAGAGAGACATAGAGAGGGAAAGACAGAATCCAAAGCAGGCTCCAGGCTCCGAGCTGTCAGCACAGAGCCTGATGCGGGGCTTGAACTCACAGACTGAGAGATCATGACTCGAGCCAAAGTCGGATTAACCGACTGAGCCGCCCAGGTGTCCCGTATCAGCCCCATTTAAAAATGAAGAAACTGGGGCTCCTGGGTGGTTCAGTTGGTTGAGCGTCCGACTTCGGCTCAGGTCATGATCTCACAGCTCGTGAGTTGGAGCCCCGCGTCAGGCTCTGTGCTGACAGCTCGGAGCCTGGAGCCTGCTTCGGAGTCTGTGACCCCCTCTCTCTCTGCCCCTAACCCACTCGCATTGTGTGTCTGTCTCTCTCAAAAGTAAATAAACATTGGGGCGCCTGGGTGGCTCAGTTGGTTGAGCATCCAACTTCGGCTAAGGTCATGATCTCACAGTGTGTGAGTTCAAGCCCCGCATCAGGCTGTGTACTGACAGCTCAGAGCCTGGAGCCTGCTTCGGATTCTGTGTCTCATTCTCTCTCTGCCCCTCCCCTACTTGTGCTCTGTCTCTCTCTCTCTCTCTCAGAAATAAATAAATGTAAAAAAAAAAAAAAAAAAAAGTAAATAAACATTAAAAAAAAAAATGAAGAAACCAAGATACAGATGGGTTAGACGTTAGTAACTGCTGGTAAGTGGCAGATTGAGGAGGCCAGCTCAGGCACTGTGATTCTGGAAGCCACATATTCACCACGCACCACTGCCTCATTTTCCCAGTGTTTCCTTGTGTCCCCACCCCGTTCTCCACCACTCATGTTCCGTGGTAAACAGGCTGCTCTTCATCCTGGGCCTGTGCAAAAATCCCCCCCTCCCTTCTCTTTTCTGGTGGTCCCTGAGGGAAGTTGGGGGAGCCTGGGAGTCTGGCCCCTCCTGGTCGGCACTCTCCCAGCTCCTCAGGACCCCCTTGGATGTTTGCTTTCCACCTACTCCCACACCCTCCCCTCCTTTGAGCTGTGCACCTTGACTTTTCTCCCCTCCCTCCCCCCTTACTGACATCCTGGCCATCCCTGCATTCCTCAAAGACCTTGGGACCCACCTCATGCTCCCCCCTCCCCCTCAGGCCCCACCATCCCTGCATCTCCCTGAGACAGTTGTCCAACGCATCGGTCTCCAAGCGCCTTGTTGCTCAGCTCCAGTGGCGGTTCATAGCAATTCTAGCCCGTTTCCTGGGCGCCCCCATGCACCAGATGCTGAGTGAGGGCTTTACCTGCAATAGCACCGTATTTCTTGACAACATTTCTACAAGGAGGGCATTGTCCTCATTGACAGATGAGGAAACAGATTGTCAGACAGGTTTAGGGACTTGCCCATGGTGACACAGTGAATGGTGGAGGACATATGTGAACTTGGCTCCGTGCAGCCTCTCAGCCTCTCTCAACATGGCTGGAGCTGGAAACTTGCACATCGCTCTCTGGCCACAGTCCTCACCCCTCAGCGTGTCCCCTCTCTTTCTCTCTGCCTCTTTCTCTGCTGTAATCTCTTCTCTTTAGAGCGTGCCATTCCCTCCATCTCTCCGTTTCCTCCCAAACCATTTCTCTTCTGAATCTTTGTCTGCAGTCAGAAGAAGGCACAAATCTACCCCATCTTCAGAATATCCTGTCTGCCTTCCTCCCCATCTCTTCCCACACTTCCAGACCACTTGTGGGAGCTGCCTGCTTGCAGCCACCTCACTGCCCCCTGGATTCTGCCCTCACCCCTCCCGATTGTGGCAAATCCACAGCAGCCACCTGGGATTTGCACTTCCTGATCTCTTTTTGTGCTTGCTCGGGCTTCCGATCATGTCTCTTTGGGCTTCCAAACCACTGGTTCTCCCCTGCTTGTCCCTGGCATCTCCTTCCCAGCCTACTTTAAGGGCTCCCCTCCCCCTAAATCGCCGATATTCTATTTTATAAAGGGAGGCATGGGGCCACGTCTTGGCCCACAGCCCACACAAGCACTGTTTTGCTGATGGAAAGCTGTTGAATTCTGTAGAGCTGAAATTCTGTATAAATAGACACATTTACAACTTCCTGTCCATTTAGCTATCAATCATTCTAACAAAGGTAGTACTATTAATAACTTGCACATGTAGCAAGTCACAGCTTACAAAGTGCTTTCGCATGCCTTTCAGTATCCCTACCTATGTGCAATGAAAATATTTTTATGTCTGCACGGTATTAAACAGGCATCATTAAATTCGACTTACTCTGCCAAGGTGTTGGGGGTAGCATTATAAAGGAGCTGTGTTTTGCTGAAGAGTCCTTGCTTAAGGCCCCCTGGGTGTTGTTAACCGGGATAATGTCCCCAGTTCCCCATTTAGTTTTACTGGTGATTGGTAGGTTATTGATCCTTGGGACAGGGCCAAATGACCCTTGTTATTTTAATAACGTGTTCCTGCTAGGGCATTGGGAGAGACTAAGGGCTGACCACAAGATGTGGGGAACCTCCATGCATACAGGTTGAGGCCCAACTACAGGATCTGAGACATTTGGATCAGGGTAAAGTGTAACCATACTGACCCAGTTTTTGAAAACCTGTATGGGTCATGCTTTCTAAAGGAGGCTTGAAAGCTTTAAACCAAGATGGCAAATGGTTGTATCTTCTGTGCCAGTCCCCCTAGTTGGTAGAACCTGCTTGGAGTACTGTGTTGAGGGGGATCCTGAGACCAAGCCAAGGCTCCCGTGATCAGATGGCGTGATGTGCCATAGATGGGGAGGAGGACATGAGAGCACAGGCCACATCTTTGCCGTAGCTGCTTCAAGCTGTCTTTGAGAGTGGAAGAACCACCGGACAAACTGGGGCCAGCAAGGGAGCCAGGGAGCCAGTGAGGGCAAGCCTTTGACAGGTCGCTGCCATTTCACCAGGCCCGGAGGCTGCCCTGCTTTGACTTGCTGGGACTTGACTTTGGAGTTGTCAAATTTCTGAGGCCAAAAGCCACATGGATAAGGATTTCCTGATGTCCCACAGCCCCTCAGCACCCAGCTGCTTGCTCACCCCACTTAAGTGGGCAGGGGCTGTCCGTGCTCTGTCTACTTTATCTTACACATTGTTTCTTGTCATGTCCTCACTGCTCAGGTGTCGTGGGAGGCTTTCTGGAATGGCTCATGTCTCTGGTGGGGAGTCCTGTCCCTCTCCTGCCCTTGACCCCTAACTTTCTCTGCCTGAGCCCTAGATCTGGGACACACTCAACTCCTTTGACCTCTGGCTGGGTTTCGGGGCTCTTGGGCCTGTGTGGTGTCAGATGTATCCAACATAGCCAGGCTCGTTGCTGATCTGGCGTCATGGTGGAGAGCACAGAGCAGCAGGTACCTTCGCCGGCATTCTCAGCAAGCAGGTTCTGTCACTTCGATGCCCGGTCACCATGGGGAGCAAGTTCTTCCTTCAGCACACACACACACTTCCCCTGAAACCCAAGTCTTCAACCAAATGATATCCTGCCTCTTCTCCAGAATGTTGGCACGTTGGAATACGGTGTCAGGTTGTTATTGGCTAATGTTATGTTGCTGCCACACACAATTAGAGCAGGGAGAAAAACAGCACCCGCTGTCTCCAGCAAAGCTGTCCCTCTGACCCAGGTACCGTTGTGCTGCTTGTAAATAACGGCACTGACCATGCTTTATGGGAAGTGTGGCATACAAGCTGCTGGGGAGTGCCAGAGCTATGTTAGAAACCTTCCCCAGAAGTGCACTCATATCTGCAGCTCACTTGGAAATGCGTTTTGGAAACTGCACTGACCGGTGGAGGGGGTGGGGTGGATGTGCGATAGAGCAGCAGGTAACACGCTAACGGTGGAGTGTGGGTGGCAAGCATATGGATGTTCACTGTACAATCCTTTCAACTTGGCTGCAGGTTTGGAAACTTTCATAATAAAATGTTGGGGGGCGGGGGGAAATTACCCTCGACAGTGACCCATTTTTAATTTGAAACAGGCTCTTGACCAGTGTGGCCCCTGAGGCTGGAGAGTGAAGGGGCTGTGCAGATTGGATCCATTTCATTCCGGAAGGCTTCCTGTGGGGGGTGGCTTCCTGCCTGCCAAGCCTTGAAACCTGCACTGTTCACAGACCGGGCTAGAGGAGGGGTCTGCAGCCACCCTCCCGTGGGAGCCGTGCACTCTGCTGCCAGTGCCCTCCAGCCCCCTGCCCCCACCTTGTGTACCCCTTGAGTAGGTGTGCTGCCCTCTCCTGTGCCTCACCTTCACATGCCAGCTCCTAGGCAGTTAGACTGCACCCAGCCTCCTGCTGGCTTTCCTCACCTTTCCCAGAGGGTTGCCATATGCCTCGGCACTGCCCGGGCAATGGGAGGGGGCTCTCGCCCGGCGCAGTATCTGCTGAGGCTCTGAGCCGCGGTGTAAAAGCAGAGAGGCTGTCTGGCCCCGGGAAGGTTGGGAGACTTGGTCGCTCCAGATGGCCTCCCTCCTGCCTGCAGATTCTAGGCACCGAGGAGCCGACAGAGCACGAGAGGGGGGGGGTGGGCAGGAAGTAAGTGGCCGGTGAAGAAGCTCTCTGGACTTAGGTCCTGAACTAAATTGTGGGTCACATTCATTGGCGGTCTCACAGAAGGTGCTGGGATCTAGCTACTGGGATAACTGGCTCAGGTGTGGGAGTAAAATGCAAGGCCTCCACCTGTCTGATGCCCATCCCCCACTGCTGCGGTCTCCTGCTAGTATGTAACTGGCTGCACAATGATACAGATTCTTGGTTCTTTTTTGTAAATTTACTTTTAATGTTTGTTTATTTTTGAGAGAGAGGGAGAGAGAGAGAGAGAGACAGAGTGTGAGCGGGGGAGGGGCAGAGAGAGAGAGAGAGAGAGAGATACAGAATCTGAAGCAGGCTCCAGGCTCTGAGCTGTCAGCACAGAGCCCAACACGGGGCTCAAACCCGCGAACTATAAGATCATGATCTGAGCCAAAGTAGGACACTTAACCTACTGAGCCATCCAGGCGCCCCAATTCTTGGTTCTTTTAGTCTTAGCCTTAGCAAAATGTCATCAGGAAGGAAAGCATGCTGTCATAATAGTTAGTGTAAGGGAAATTTTGTAAAGTTAAGTGCCGTAGCGCTGCTTTCTGCCTCTGTTAGTGCAGAGGATCGAGAATCCATTGTCAGGCTCTTGGCGCTCTTGGAAGATGGCGCTCTCCATGCTTTTTTTTCCCTGAGCGACACATTCGCTCACGCTGACACTTGTCCTCTGAGCCCAGTGAGCCTCTGCCCTTGACGCCTGCAAGGGGCATGCCCAGCCCCTCGCCCTCCTACAAAGGAGAGCAGGGCAACCTTCCACTGGTTGTCCACCTGGTTAGGGCCTATTCTGCTGTCTTTCCTCCAGAGAGGCAGTAGGTGCTGGGGTTCAGACTCCCTGGTGTGAGTCCTGACTCCACCACAGGCAGGTGATCTTCAACAAGCAGCTTCATCTCTGTGTCTCATCTGTGGCAACTGTGACGTGAGGGAGGGAACAGTCCCTGCCACATGGCCCCGTTGTAGAAACTGCTCAAGTTTATGCTGCAAAGCCTGATGTGTATATAGTGAGTGCTGTTCAATTAGCCACTGCTGACCTTGGCACCTGTGCCCGAATCATCCCACTCGGGGCTACGGCTCTGAGGCCGGAGCCAGAATTCAGCATCACTGCACGCCGTGGCTGTAATAAATTACCACAAAGTTAGTGGCCTTTAACAACATGGATTTATTCTCTTGAATTCTGGAGGTCTGGGCTAAAGTCACCGGGCTGACTGGGCCATACTCCCTCCGAGGCTCTTGGGAGGATCCATGTCCTTGCCGTCTCCAGCTTCTAGAGCTGCATTCCTCACATTCTTTGGCTCTGTGGCCTCTTCCTCCATCTTCAAAGGCAGGAGCTAGCATCTTGCTTCTGTTGTCCCATCACCACTGTGGTCCAGTCTCCCTCTGTCTTCGTCCTCTAGGGACCCTTGTGATGGCATTGGGGCCCACCTGGAGAACCCAGGAGAACCTCCCATTTCAAAATCCTTCACCTAGTCATATCTGCAGGAGGTTAACATTTACTCTGGGGATTTGGAAGCGGACATATTTGGTGGCCATTCTTCACATGACAACTGAGACAGGAAGAAACTCTCTGGGGTCATGGTCCTGTGGTGTTACTTGGTCAAATTCTGGACCAACTTAGAGCACCGCCCCAGACCTAGCTGGGCCACACAAGCTGCCCGGCCCCCTGCTATGCAAGCATGTGGGCTCTAGGCCCTCTCTGTCTGCCCAAACAGAGTTGGAGGGCACAGTCAGTATCTTGCTGTATTGGCTCCCCATTGTCTTGGTGCAAGGCAGACGCTGGGTGGTTGGTTATGTGTTCATGCCGGCAGGCGCTGATGTGCTGTGTGTGTCCCTTTAGGCCACGGCGAGTGTCACTGTGGAGAATGCAAGTGCCACGCAGGTTACATTGGGGACAACTGTAACTGCTCAACAGACATCAGCACGTGCTTGGCCAAGGATGGCCAGATCTGCAGCGACCGTGGGCACTGTGTCTGTGGGCAGTGCCAGTGCACAGAGCCAGGAGCTTTTGGGGAGACGTGTGAGAAATGCCCGACTTGCCCAGATGCCTGCAGCACCAAGAGGTAATGGCACCCTCACTCCCACTTCTCACCCCAGACCAGGCCCATCTTTCAGCCCGTCAACCCTTGGAGCCGGCCCACCTCTTAGTCCCCATCTCCCGCATTTTCCACTGCCCAGCCTTTTCTGGGGAGCAAAACTCATACGAGCATTAACTAGACTTTAACTGTATATTAAAATAGTGTCTTTGAAACACTGGTTCCTTGGGGATTTTGTAAGAAAATAAAAACAGAACAACAACAAAAAAGACTGTTATTCTATTCCCCAACTTAGAAGTTACCAGATCACTGAATTAAATTCAACTGGTTTGGGTACCAAAATAGTGGCTTCTCAGAGCCTTTTGAGTGCTATTGAGTATTTCACAGGGGGATGTAGTATGCTTCTGTTTTTCAAACAAGTTGGATCCCCTCCCCGACATTAACATTTCCCAAATAATGTTTCACAGGACATCGTATGGCAAATGTTGCTTGGAACAAAACATAATCAGAACGTGGATCGGATAGGAGGGCATTCGACCTAGATAAGGCATGCCAGAAACAAACCACAATGGCTTTTGAATTTTCTGCTCCATTTATACAGATAATAGAACGCTGGCCCTGCACTGCAGCTGAATGCAGAGATTGTCTGGACAGTGGGCACCGCGCCTCCACTGACTCAGCCACGGGGTCACGTTCTCCATGCTGACCTCCCCGCAGCTCTGCCCTTCCCCCTCTGCCAGAGTGTGAATGGGTGGGAATTAAAGGGATCCAGGAGCTATGCCATCAGGAAGGCATGAGTGACCGTTTCTCTTGAATTTTGCTAAAGGAACAGCTGTGTCATCGTCATCCACGCTAGGGGGCCCGGCGTGAGGGAAACAGGCACAGATAATCAGAAACAAATAATAGTACAGACGTCGTTCCTCTTGGGCTGGGGAACGCAACTGTGCAATTTTCTTTTGGCAGATTTCCCCTCCACATGTCTGGCTTGGGCTGATAAAGAAAGGAGTTCATGCTCTCCGAGCCTGCCTTGGCTGCTGGTCGGTCCTTGCTCAGAAATGTTCTGGGTGGCACAACCCCTACTTGGCTGTTTGCCTCAAATAATCCAGGCGTGGGTAATTGAAAGCTGGCTGTAGATGGAGAGACAAGATAGACAGGACCAGATTTTATTTTGTGTAATTGGAGAAGAGCCGGGGAAAGGGAGGGAGAAGAAAAGCAGACCCACTTTAGACCTGCTAAGAGTGGAGAAATAACAGAAATCCAAATAGCAACGTCCCAGGGGAGGAGGGTAGGATCCTGGATCTGGAGCCCAAGTAGCTGGGGCCGTGTGAGCGTGGAATCACAGCCATCACCCACGTTTTATGACGGAGCGGGGCACGCTCCCCCAGCTCCTCTCGCAGAACTGTTTCAGGCTGTCCTTGGGACACACGAGGTTAGTGGAGGGAGGGGGGCAAGCTAGGACAACACACATGGAATCAATAAAAGTAGATCAAGCCCGTTTCTTCCATTCCCCTCGAGCAGCAAGGCAATGCAGTTTTGGCGTAGGTCAGTTAAAAGGCCCGACAACCTTAGCTTTAGGTCAAAAGGGCACAACAACCGTAGCTTTAAATGTTTAAAGCATTCATTTCCGAGAAGAAACAGTATCTGATAATTTGTTATCCATTAAGCAATACTAAAGACACAAGGAGAGCAAAGAGATGCCATAAGGAAGCCTCACTATTCCTTTTTCATCTTTGGGCCACACTGATGCTCTCTGTTTCTTTCAAAGCCTAGTTGCAACTTCTTTTTTTTTTTTTTTTTTTTTTTAAACAAATTCCCTTTGAAAGTGACTTATGTGATGTTTTTCTACTTGTTGGTTTGCCAAGAACCACCAGGTTTTGAATGCCTTGTCTTCCCCACCCTCCCCACTTGGGGTTTCAGAACAGCCAGTCTCCACTTTCTAGAACTAACCAAACATACCCTTCACCTTGGGTGAGTTCACACTCAGGCTCAGCTGATTTCAATTAACAGGCTCTCTGAGTAAAGTCTCTCTCAGCAACTTGTTTGTTTAAAAGGCCAGACTTATTTTAACACATGACTACAATATATCACAAGTTTCAACCCAGTATGTGGAGCACACAAGTTAGACTGATAAATCCACATGGATAATTAGGGAACGTTTCCTGGAAGTGGCCCTGTGGTTTAATGTGGTTTAATAACAACGGTTGCAGTTGGAAGGCTGGCGAATCCTCGCTGAGAGGAGGGTCAGCTTGGGGGTCACTTGCTGTGTGCTAATCCCAGAGGCCGGAGAAAGGGCCAGAGCTAAACCGCCCCTTCCTGGCCTGCAGCCAAGTCTCAGTTGTCTGCCTCTGGGACTCTGGCCTCAGGGGAAATGCAAACATTACCAACTTGTTTGTAACTCCAGAATGTTTCTATGGAGTGTTCCAGGAGAGTGGGATGTTATGGCCAATTCTGGGGTAGCTGCATTCCTTTTTTTTTTTCCTTGTTTATTTTGAGAGCGAGAGAGCGCAAGCCGGGGAGGGGCAGAGAGAGAGAGAGAGTCCCAAGTAGGCTCCAAGCTGTCAGTGCATGAGCCTGATGTGGGGCTGGATCTCATGAACCATGAGATCATGACCTGAGCCAAAATCAAAAGTCCAACGCTCAACTAACTGAGCCACCTAGGCACCCCTGAATTCCTAAGAAAGTCCTGCCTGCTTTCCTCCCCAACGTTCAGAAAGGGAAGTGAGGACTTGGGAGGGGCTTACCGAGAGGCAGGGCACTGGGTGCTGGAGCAGCGGCCACAGCGTCTCATGGCCCTGCTGTCTCCCCTGGCCTCGAAGGGGGGGGCGCCTGAAGTGCTCTCCAGCTCCCTTCCAGTTCTGCTGCTCCCCTGAAGTTTCTTCTCTGGAAATCTAGTAACTGGCCTCAATCTCAAGGAATTAAAAAAACAGATGATGGTAATTCAGGCCGTGCATCGTGGTTGTACATCCCTCTACATTTTTGCCAGAGAGCTTTCCGGACACATAACCTCACTGGTCCCCATGGGCCTATGGGTGAGCGGAGTGGCCATCCCCCGGGTCACTGTGGCTCTGTGGTATCAGCACCTGTGTTCCACAGATTCGGCCCTAACCCAGCCTCAAGGAAGCCCCTGCTTCTGGGGCAGCCATCCCCATCGCCACCGGGCACCATCACCCCACTAAGTCCCTGAGAATTCACTGTCAGCTGGTTGTCTTGCCCAGCCCGCTCCTCCCTGGGGTTCTGTTTGTGCTCCCCCATCCCACAGTCCCCCAGAGGGGTCAGGCCCCTCTCCCGCCACCGCAGGCGTCACAGACCTTCTGTGAAAGCTTTGCTTCTCTGGCCCCACAGCCTCGGGATTCTGTTCTCACTGATGTAAAGTGAAGGTAGATGGGGACTGTCTGGAACTGGGTTTGACTATGGGAAGTAGAGTACTGATCCTTAATTGAGCATTTTACGTAAGCATTTTTACACAATATCTGACTTAAACTGTGCACCTGAGTTGGGAGGAGAAGGGGCTCAAAACGAGACTTTTTGGCTCCTAACCCAATTTCTCCAGAAGGCCCCTGTTGAAATGTGGCCTTCCTGGAAGGAGACTGCCACCCCGTAGCCTCTACCAGAGTCTAGTGTAGACCAACTCATAGAGGGTAGAACCCTCCAGGCAGGCTCCATCTGGGAGGGAGAAGGGCTCCAGGACAATGGTTCACAACCCTCACTGTATGAATCTGAATCCAGAAGCCCGGGCTCTGCCCCAGAGGTGTGGATCCCATTGGCGTGGTCAGGCCCTGGAGATGGTATTTTCTAGAAAGCCTCCTGGAGAGTCTAATATGTGGGAGGGTTAAGGGCCCCGCCCTGGCAGTGATCCCCTAGTAGGAATCCTGGGAAATGGGGCAATTTGGCAGCATTAAGCACTGGCCAGGGGGGTGTGAGGACCCCTCTATGAGGCCAGGAACCCCATTTTTTTTAATCACTCCAAAGTTTCCTGCTTGGAGCAGACTCTTCAAAGGCATGTGATACAGCTGAGTGAAGATGGTTTGGCTCCTGGTATCAGAAATTGAACGGTTTCTGGGGCACCAGTCAGTTAAGTGGATGACTCTTGATCTCAGCTCAGGTCTTGATCTCAGAATCATGAGTTCAAGACCCAGCGTGGAACCTACTTTAAAAAAAAAACGGGAAAGTCTCTAACCTGCAACTTGATGTGTAGACCAGGCATGCCTCTAAACTCACATGTTTCTCCAAGAACCCTCGGGCAACCAGAGGCCAGCAGAAACACTGACTGAGGCCAAAAATCTGAAGATAGGGTGAAGTAGAACCTTCAAGGGCCCAGGCCCAGCAGAAGAGTGGGCAGTGCACCCCTGGGAGCTCAGTTACCTGTGGGGAACCACCACACAGCATCTAACACCCTCATTTATTGCCTCTTTTCCAAAGAGACTGTGTTGAGTGCTTGCTACTTCACGTGGGGGACCCGGCCGACAACCAGACCTGCCAAAACCTGTGCAAGGATGAGGTGATCACGTGGGTGGACACCATCGGTGAGTGTGTCCAAGTGGCCCTGGGTAACTGTTCCCTTTTGTATTGTGGTAGACACCTCGAGGCTTCCTCCTCTGTGGAGACCATCGATTCTCAGGGCCACCTGGTAGGGAGCAGGGTGGTTCTAGTCTGGAGTTGAGAAGCATGACGTCAGTGTCCTGGATACTACTGTTGGGTCCCTGGGCTCTCTGGGGTGTAAGACTTCTTGTTCATAACTTTCTGCACCATCACTGGAGCCCATCTTAGTCACATCTCCCAGGTTCTCGGAGAAGTTGGTATATTAGTTAGGACAAGTCATGTTAGCTGCTAAAACAAATCCCAGATCTCAGTGACTTAACTAAATATAAGTCACTCACTGCGAGTCCATTGAAGACCTTTTTGGTTGATAAGGTCATTCAGGAAACCAGGCTCCCTCTACCTGAAGGTTCTATTCTCCTCGAGGTCCCTGGAATCCTCTCCACTCAGTCAGCAAATGGGGGAAGACAGTGAGGGATCACGTGAGATGCTGTTATCGGCCAGGCCTGGAAATGGTGCTCACGACTCCAACTCAGTTGTTTGGACACATTTAGATGTAAGGGTCGCTGGGAAATGTAGTCAAGTCGTGTGCCCAGGGGGCAGGGAAACCCTGTTTGATGAATGGCTGCCTAGTCTTTACCACATTGGCCTCAGCCTGGTGTGGCTCTCATGATGCTGCAAGGTATCAGAAGGGGCAGGGGTCTCGTGTGGCCTAGATTGCACAGTGATCCCAGCACTGGGATTGAGTGCTGTCCCAACTGTCCCCCCGGCAACAGGCATCTGTTCCTGCTGCTGTCGCTCACTCCTTGTTCTGTTATCTTTCGTGGCAGATCACATTTTAGAGTTCTTCTCATTCTGACCTCTCCAGTTTGACTCCATCCATTCAACCCTTTGCTTTACCTCTGAACAAATGGCTAGAAGTCCATTCTGGGTGGGAGCCCACAGGGTGGCTCAGACAGAGGTGCACAGACCTTTGCGTTTCACCCTTTCTGGGCTGCCTCCATCCCTTTACTAGTACAGCCATTTCTGTCCAGGCTGAGGAGTTTCTAAATGCAAATCACTTATCTTAGCCCCGTATGCACGTGACTGGCTTTGGAAGTGGTCTGGAGCACTATAATTACACCGAATCAAAGTGCCCCTATGTCAGAACCCTCATACAGTGTGGTGGTAGTGTAGATTTGTGCATCTACTTTGGAAAATGGTCTGGCAGTTCCCCGCAAATTAAACGGAGTTACCGCACAATTCAGTAACATCACTCCCGGGTATATACACAAGAGAACTGAAAACACGTTAACACAAAAACTTGTGCACAAATGTTCATAGCAGCGTTATTCATGAGAGTGAAAAATGAGAACCGACCCAAATGTACATGAACTGATGAATGGAAAAATAAAATGTGGTACATCCATACAGCGGAAAAAGGAATGGCGTCCTGATGCACACTGCAAGAGAGATGACTCTTGTAAGTACTATGCCATGTGTGAGAAGCCAGACAGAAAAGGATATATATCGTAGGATTCCATGTATGTGAAATGTCCAAAATACGCAAAAGCACAGAGACAGAAAATAGATTGGTGGTTGTCAGGGCTGGGGAGAGAAGAGAACTGGGGCTGAGCGCTAACAAAGATGGTGTCTGTTTGGGGTGACGGACATGTTCTGGAATTGGATGGAATAGTTACACAACATTGTAAATATACTAAAGCCACTGAATTATACATTTAAAATGGTGAGGCGGGGCGGGAGGGGAACAAGACTGTGTACCATGAAAGGGATTCTGCCTCTGAGGCTCCCTTGCTGGCAGCCTTGCCCTCCACCTTGACCTCAGCTGCCGCAGGCTCCCAGCCCCTGCCTTCTCTCTTGGTCCTGACTCACCCCCTCTGTAGACGTCCCTGGTTCTGACCGACCGCCGTGGCCACGTGAGGCTCCCGAGTATGTTGAGTCATGCATTCAGCCTGCACTTGTTCGTTGAGCGTCTCCTGCGTGCCGGGGCTTGTGTTAGACCAGGGGAGCCGGTCGGGAGCCTACCGAGTCTTGTTTCGTGGCCGTTTTCCTGCCACCGTGTCTGCTTGGTGCTTCAGGACTGGCTCACAGCAAGTTCTGCCCGCAGACCTGGGGCAGTGCTCGCCACTCCCCCGCCCCAACCGCCTGGGCGCACACAGTCGGAAGGAGATGCTGCCTTCCTGCGGCCCCCTGACTGAGGCCCTTGCTCTGAGCTGTTATGCACAGCTGCCTCTCAGTGTAATCCTCAGTGAGAAGCTTTCTGTTCAGATTCACTGTTTATCCTCCTTCCTTCCTTCTCTCGGCTCTCTTCATACACATACACTCACCCAGGCCAGGCTTATGGTTGGGGCCTAGGAGAAAAAGTCCAGGATTTCCCATCTGATAACCACACTAATTTGTCTGGTTCCAGGTTAAAACTCCTTTGAGCAGGGGCGCCTGGGTGGCTCAGTTGGCTGAGCCTCTGACTTCGGCTCAGGTCATGATCTCACAGTTCATGAGTTTGAACCCCACATTGGGCTCTCTGCTGTCATGCAGAGCCCGCTTCGGATTCTCTGTCCCCCTCTCTCTCTGCCTCTCCCCTGCTCACACTCGCTCTCAAAACAAAACAAAACAGAACAAAAACAACGAAAAAAACCCTCCTTTGAGCAACAGGGTCACAAAGGCAAGAGCTAAAAAGCATTTCACGCCACAACATCAATCCACAGCTGTTTTTCAGGACCGATTGGCCATTGCGGAACAATGTCCCCTTTGCTTTCCTCTTCCCTGCCCCTTTTTCCTCCTAGAGATCAGTCTAACCCTTCCCCAGAGAAGCCTTGGAGTGCAGGTGACGTCTGGACAGGGGGTTATGAGTCCATCATGTTGGGTTAACGGCATGTGGGGACAGGTGGGCACTGCTCCCTAGAAGAGTGGAGCGGGTGGTCTGGGCTCGGCCCTGGCCTCGGGCGCTGGCCCGTGGCATCTGTGGGTGAGGCACCACGGCAGGTGCCCAACTCTTGTCCAGACGTCCTCGTCATCCTTGGGTCCTTTTGGTTTTACACCCTACCAAAGAGCTGCTGATGCTTGGCCACTACAGCTGGCTCTCAGCCAAGTGGACTCAACTGTGAACTCTCAGGCCCCAAAGGGCATCGGAATGGCTCCTTCTTTTCTGTGTCCCTTTAATGTCCAGGGCACTTCCACTTACCAACCTCACCTCCAAGCATAATGCCTTCTTCCGTTTCACATCGCTCCCAGCAAACACTCTGGGGGGGGGCTCTTGCATTCCCCAGGGATTCCTCACCATTCAGGGGATTCGTGTTCCCAGAGCAATTCAGATTCCATGCTGGGCCCACGTTCTTCACGTGAGAAACCCGAACTCATTTGTGAAGGCCCAGCCTCCGCTTCATGCCTCCCTGCACCCCCTTTCCTAACTGAGGTGCTTGACTCCCCACCCTGTCCATCAGCACACTGGGTTGCTCCGAGAGGACACTTGTACCTGGTTTTCTTCCAGTGAAAGATGACCAAGAGGCTGCGCTTTGTTTCTACAAAACCGCCAAGGACTGTGTCATGATGTTCGCCTACACAGAGCTCCCCAGCGGGAGGGCCAACCTGACAGTCCTCAGGGAGCCAGGTGGGTGAGGGCCGGCTCTGCTCCTCCTGGGAGCTCGGCTTCTGATACCTTTCCCTGCTCTAGGCTTATCGCCCTTCCGTCCTCACTGGCTTTCCAAACTCCAGAGAGACAAGGGTCACAATTCCTTATAAAGACCGGGATCTAAGGCCACCCCTACCCAGTTCCTGGAGTTTGGAAGAAAGATGATGTACACCTGGGGACCCACTGCCGGGCAGAGCTCTGGAGGTCACGGCGTGGAGGCACGGGAGTTATAGTGTCTCATCTTGGAGGAGATGGAGCACAGGGGTAGAAGTGGCCATAGCACACATTTCACCTGCACAGCTGACGCTGATGGCCATGAGCAGCTACAGGCTCTGCAGGGGGTGTGCAGCGGGCGGGGGCGGGGGGGGTGGCGTGGACGGTCAAGGCTGGGCAGGCCATCTGGGTACACACACACACACACACACACACACACACACAGCCCTGGAGGGGCACCTGCACTTGCCACCGTGAAGTCCAAGAAGGGCAGACGGGGCTCTGGGTTAAACTGCCACGCTCAGCTCCTGGGCCACTGAGGAGGCCAAGCCTTAGTGCAGACATTGATAATTCTGCCTCATGCTTTGGACCCTGGGACTAATGCCCTTTTGCTTTGGAGTAATTAGGGTTTCTAGTATAACCCCTTTTATGCTTCCCTGGAGGGGGACAGGGGCGAGGAGAAAGGTTTTGCTCCCTTCAATTTACAGCCTTGCAAACTGTTTTTCCAAATTGAGCCAGACCACATAATACGCCTTCTCTGGGCCAGCGGCAGAGGAAGTGCTGTGGTACCAGCCCAAGATGCATGCCTGTAAGAATGAGGCTTTGTTTCCAAGCGCTGTCTTTGTGGTTCTTTGAAAATAAGCACATTCGCTCCAAAGGGCCACACTCTGGGGTTACAAACGTTGGCTGGCCTCCAGCCTAGCCCTTGTGGATACGGCTTCATGAAACCTCCTGCCTGCCCAGTCTGCCTCTGAAACCATTTACATGGAGGCTGAGACACATCCAGTCTGGAGAGCGGAGAATGGGCCAGGCCGGCACACGTACACTCATGTAAGGGGAGGTGCTGCTGAGCACACAGTGCACCATGGCGTCTGGGAGAAAGGGGTGCGGCCACCAAGGGTCTCTTCTACATGTGGCCTTGGAACAGTCACCATCCCTCTTTGACTCTTCCCCTTTGTGTGCATTGGAGAAAACTTCCAGCACCCCCAGGTCTCCCAAAAACAGCATGGGGATCTAAGAGAGAAGAGAGGGAAGGTGTTTGGTAGAAGGTGGAAGGAAGAGAGGTGCACCTGTTGTTCCAGATAGGCCTGACATTGTGGGGGAGGGGGTAGGGATGCTATCCTAGTGGCTTTGCTCATGGTTTCTCCTGGTCCCCTCCAGAGTGTGGAACTGCCCCCAACGCCACGACCATCCTCCTGGCCGTGGTTGGCAGTATCCTCCTGATTGGGATTGCGCTCCTGGCCATCTGGAAGCTGCTCGTCACCATCCATGACCGGAGAGAGTTTGCCAAGTTCCAGAGTGAGAGGTCCAGGGCCCGCTATGAAATGGTAAGCCAGTGGGGAGCCGGAAGTAAGAAAAAAAGTCAAGCTTAGAGATCTGGTTGAGGTCAGACAAGCTTTAAGGCCCACTAACATCTTTGGCATTGAAATCAAAGAGAGGTGGTGTGCACCCCATTCTAGAAGGTGAGAATTCATGGTCCAGAAGCACAGGGGGCTCTGTGTAGAGCCTCACACCAGACCTAGCTCAGGACTCTTCCAGGGAAGAGGCGCTTGGTGCAGCCTCAGAGAAAGAGTCTGGACAGTCCTAGAGCGACTGCAGACTCAGTAAATGAACTCAAGTTGTTAGAGTCTATGATAGCATCCATTTGTGCGAGTCTTGTCTCCCCAAGCAAACTGCATGCTCCTGAAGGACTGAGCAGCACAGGGAGCAGCACCCCTGAATCCCCACTTAGTTTCTGTTAAAGTTGGAAGGAACTTCACAGACCATCGGGCCAAGCCCGTCTGAGAGAGAAAGAGGGAATCTTAGAGACAGGGAGGGTCCTTCCCAGGGCATGACAGGTGGAGGCAGGGATGGTCCTGCAGGATGGGCCTGCCACTGCCGGCGTGCTCCGCCTCCCGGGGTGACTGACTGAGGAAGGGCTTCTGACCCCGAGAGTGTGTGTTCAAATGAATGGACACACATGTGTCCTCTTGCCTTCTGTGTTCTGCAGGCTTCCAACCCTCTGTACAGAAAGCCCATCTCCACACACACTGTGGATTTCACCTTTAACAAGTTCAACAAACCCTACAATGGCACAGTGGACTGACAGCTCCTCCGAGGAGGGCCAGAGGGGGCTGACGATAAGTCGGAGACTGATACGCCCTGGACAGCTGCTCGACTGGATCACAGCTCCCTAGAGGGACAAGCAAAGACACCTTCCTGTGAGCCTGGGCCAGGAGCCCATTGCCTGCACGGGAAGGCAGCCAGAGTTCCACCTGGCTTCTGGGCCATAGCCACACCAGGCCGCCACCCCTCCAAGCCCAGGAAAGGCCTGGGACTTTGACACTCTCAGCTTTCCACACCACATCCAGCTTGCTGACTCGGGTGAGCTGCTGGGGGTCTAGGTTGTCTCTCCCTTCCAGGAAGGCTGAGCCTCCAGCCTGGCCAGAGGAGAAGGATCTTGGGAGTATCAGAGTGTGCAAAACCAACATGCGCTCTGGCTTTTGTCGTGTTGATCATTTTTATACAAAATAAAAAGATCATGCATTTATGGTATAGCTCTGATTACTGCGAATTATCTGCCTGATGTCTGTCCTTGCACAGGGGTGTTGGTGATGGGATTATTGAGATGCCTGCTGAAGGCACATAGTTGCAGATGTCAGTTTTCCAATTCTGTCTGTGTTTGTTTAGTACTTTTGTAATGAAAGGGGAAAAGATTGGGATTGAAAGTAAAGATTAAACAAGACTTTGTGTTTGCCTGACACTCTCTGTCATGCGCGTATTCCTATCCTGACGTGGTTTTAAGTGGTGCCCCGGTGGGGGGTTGAAAAGGCTGTGTACTTCCTCCGGGGACCCAACAAGAGCCAATTCCCTATTCCAGACCAGGGCTCTTCAAACAGGGCCTCATGGGATGCCCGAGGGAGACCTAAGCCTATGCCTTTGGACCCTCCCAATTTTGGTTAAAAGGAAGACTTCCAAGCTAGAAATTGTGAAAACCACACTGGCCTGCCTCCCCTGTTTCAAGGTGCTGAGGCTGGAAATGGATTGTGCACGTAAAGAAAGGTCAAGATGTGATTTCCACAAATAGTCCGTCTCTATACCTTATTAAGAACAGGAAGCATCTGGGCGGCTCAGTAGGTTGGGCGTCCGACTTCGGCTCAGGTCATGATCTCGCGGTGCGTGGGTTCAAGCCCTGCGTCGGGATCTGTGCTGACAGCTCGGAGCCTGGAGCCTGCTTAGATTTTGTGTCTCCCTCTCTCTCTGCCCCTCTCCTGCTCACGCTCTCTCTCAAAAATGAATAAATGTTAAAAGAAAAAAAAAGAACAGTGCCTTCCCCGCTCAATTCCTATGTCCCAACCAGGCCTAAAGCACAAAACCCATTTCAGCTTTTTTTTTTTTCCCTGTAGACCCCTGAAGTTCCCTTAGGTTCCCATATCTGAGATAGAAGGGACCTGACAAATTATCTGATCCTATCCCCTATTTATGTAAGAGGAAGCTGTGAGAGAGGGGCAGTTGCTTGCCCAGACACGTGTCAGGAGGTCAGCTGATGACAGCCAGAGTGTTGGCCTCCTAAGACCTGCTCTTTCTTGTAGGATGTCTTTCACTGACCAGTTTTTTTGCTCTTGGCATCACTTCAGGGCTATTAGGCTTTCATTCCAAATTCATCTGTTCTCAGCCTTGGACCAAATTCCCCTTCCTTCATTTTTAAAAAATGTTTATTATTTGTTTTTGAGAGAGAGAGTGCACACGCGTGCGAGCTAGGGAGGGGCAGAGAGAGAGAGGGGGACAGAGGATCGGAAGGGGGGTCTGCTCTGACAGCAGCCAGCCGGATGTGGGGCTCGAACTCATCAATTGTGAGATCATGACCTGAGCTGAAGTTGGACACTCAATCGACTGAGTCACCAGGGCGCCCTGTACCGTTCTTTCATTTTGGCAAACACTAAGACAAGTGTCTGTCAGTAAATAGGGCCTATCACCTGGGGAAAATATGGACGGATTTTGAGTTTCCTTTGTTCTGTGTAGTTAGGATGAAACAGAGGCCTCGTGACTTGGTGAAGCTGCCTTAAAACCTTTTTGTAGTAAGTCCAAGTGTAAATAAATATATAAAATAGATGCATAAAATGGTGACTTTGAGATTCTAAATTGAGAAAAATACGATTTTGGAAGAAATTGGGTTTCTCTTCTGTTCAGTTGCGGTTTCCTGGAGACAATCATCAACTTGTTGAAAGTCTTATTTTCTATCAGGCAGTTCTGTAAGGGCACTCAGTTCCTGAGCCACACACTCTAAAGGATTACTTGCTCCTGGCGTCCACCTGACAGAGAAGTTAGGTCTATTTCATCTGTGACACCCACAGCTAGTGTGGGAGCCAGCTGCTCACAGCACCCTGCTGCCCCCTGCTGGAAGCTCCTGGGACTAGCTATTTGGAGACCTGACTACTGACATTCTGACCCACCCCGTGATTCTTTTTTTTTTTTTTTTGTAATGTTTATTTATTTTTGAGAGAGAGCATGAGCAGCGGAGGGGCAGAGAGAGAGCAAGACACAGAATCAGAAGCAGGCTCCAGGTTCTGAGCTTGCAGCACAGAGCCTGACGTGGGGCTTGAACCCACAAACTGTGAGAACATGACCTGAGCCGAAGTTGGAGGCTCTACTGACTGGGCCACCCAGGCGCCCCCCCAATTTGTGATTCTTATTCCTTTCCTTAGGCGGTGTGTCCATGCTGGTACCCTGCCCCGCCCCCACACATAGGCGTCACCACCAGCACTCCTCGATTAATACAAATAATGGAGCAGGAGCTGGGGGTGGGCACATGGTCGCTGCCCTTTTGCCATGCTGGGAAAGCACACAGATGGGAGTTCTCATGATTGCAGAGGGGCCTGCAAAGAGCACCTGGCAGTCTCTGGAAAAGCTTCTCCTGGTATCTGGTTGGAAAGATGGTTAGGGATGCACTTGTTGGAAAGGAGGGGTGGGGGCTATTTGCCTTTGTAATTAATCTATACTGACTTAATATAGGTTTTCAAATGGTGCTTATCTTTATTGACTGATTTTAAACAACTTTTCTAATCGCAAAAGTAATGCATGGAAAAGATGGAAAAATATAAAGATATCATAGAGAATCTTTTATAATTATACCAAGCAGGGGTAACTACTCCAGCTTTTTGTGCATGACTTCAGTCTTTTTCTGTGTGTGTGTGTGTGTGTAAAATTTTCACCAAATTAGGATTCAACTATTGCCCTCTTTAATGTTTGTTTATTTTGGGGAGAGAGAGAGGATCTGAAGAAGTTCTGTGCTGACAGCAGAGAGCCTGATGCTGGTCTCAAACCCATGAACTATAAGATCATGCCCTGAGCTGCAGCTGGACACTTAACCGACTGAGCCACCCAGGTGCCCCAACTATTGCCCTCTTTAAAAGAACCAGGGATCCTCATTCCACTTGTTTGACTAGTTCTTAAAGTAACTAACAGCCACCTCTTTGGGGGAAGAGAGATGTTTTTTTTTTTAATTTGTTTAATTAGGACCAAAGCTTGAGGTTCATTATCATTAAACTGTTGGGCTGGGTTACAGGTAACAACAAACAGATGGGGAAATGGGAAGGGGGAAGGGGTCTTTTATCTCTGCCCCAGTAGATAAAAGGAGCTCACCTTTTAACTGGCTGGCTCCTCCCTCTCTTGAGAGGGCTTCCAGTGTGTTGGCTCCTGCCTGCTTCGGAGAAGGGCCATCCTGGGGCACTAGGCCGCTGGTGGGTGCTTTGTGACTGGCTGAGAGGGGCAGTGGCGAAGAGGAGGAAGCTGGCAGTGCTCAGATGAAACTCAGGAGGAGGTAAGTGTTGGACCTGTGTCTGAGGCACCAAGGAATGCTGGGTGGTGCGTGTTGGGCCAGCACTGAAAATGCAGACCGGGAGCAAGGGCCGAGCAGTTTCTCTGCTTAGGCTTGTCTCGTAGCTGCACTCTGACAGCTGTGGCTTTTAGCATGGCTGGGAATGAGACCTTCTGGTCCCTCTCATTCGGGGCAGTGGGCTGAGGCCTTCGGTTTCTCCCACCTGGCTTCTGTCCTCCCCCCGCTCAGGGCTCCCGACGTCTTAGGACCTGGCTCCATTCAGGCCTTAGCCCCTCCAGGGAGGATGGGAAGTGGAGGGGGAGGAGAGATGGGGAGACATGGTGGTGTTGGCAGGGAGAGCCGTGTCTGTAGAGCCCCCCTTCTCAGCTCCCAAGGCCCCTCCTGGTGAGGTCACGTTTGTGCGAGGAACTCTTGGATGGTCACCGCGCATCAGCCTGTCTGACAGCAGCCTCTGAGATGGTTGGGTGATGTGTCCCAGTGAGAAGGTCTTCATATCCAATTTATTTCTCTTAAGAGTTCCATGCCAGGAAGTTCTGATGCTTCATTTTGTCATATGATGGGACCTGGTCTGTCTGGATATCTTGATTGTCGGGAAGCTGGAAACTAAATGCAACAAAATATAACCTGCCTCTGGTTCTTATTGAGATCCTTGACCTCTTCCCTGAACTGTCTTCTCTGCTGCCCCCTCCTCACACCTTTCCTCCCTCCACACACACTTTTGGATCCTTCTGACCATGTCCTTCTGTGTCATTTCTTCATCTGAAGACCCTCACACCTTGGTGCATAAAGGCAAGATCTAACCTGTAAGTAACCATAAGCCCTAACTTTCTAGGATAGGAGGATACTTTACTTTTTTGTTCTGGTGACTACTACTGACCCCTTGTCAGAATAATGCATATAAAATATATAAATAGGTAACATATAAAAAAGTCTGGACCTACTTCTCAGGGCAACTGGTTACCATTTACCATCTTCGTTTGACTCCAGAAACACCCTGGAAGGCTCACCAATTAAAACTTCGTTGGTCTTAACCTGCTTCAAATAGCAAACCCCTGAGACTAACAGCAGCCTCTCCTCATTTGACACTCACAATAGGCCCACATGGTGTTCAGGGAAGGCATTTCCTCATTTTACAAAAGAGGAAATTGAGGTCAGTCACCCCTGGGACGAGTGTTAGACCCCAGCTCAGGGACCCCTTCTCTGGTTTGATGATTTTCCATCCATACTGCACCTTCTGGAAAATGTGTGACTGGCTTCTTATCCTAGAGCTCACATATAAGTGAAATCATATGGTATTTGTCTTTTTTTACTTATTTCACTTAGCACGATACCCTCTAGATCCATCCATGTCACAAATGGCAAGATCTCATTCTTTTTAATGGCTGAGTAATATCCCACTGTATATATATGTGTGTGTGTGTGTGTGTGTGTGTGTGTGTGTGTGTGTGCGCGCGCGCGCGCGCGCACACACACACCATATCTTCTTTATCCATTCATCTATCAATGGATTCTTGGGCTGCTTCCATAACATGGCTATTGTAAATAATGCTGCAGCAAACATAGAGATGCATATATATTTTTAAATTAATGTTGTCATTTTCTTTAGATAGATTTCCAGAAGTGGAATTACTGGATTATATGATATTTCCTTTGTTTCTTTTTTCTTTTTCTTTTTTCTTTTTTTTTTTTTTTTTTTGAGGAATCACCATTCAGTTTTCCATAGTGGCTGCACTAGTTTGCATTCCCACCAACAGTGCACAAGGTTTCACTTTTCTCCCCATTCTCACCAACACTTGTTATTTCTCATCTTTTTGATACTAGCCACTCTTACAGGTATGAGGTGACACCTCATTGTGGTTTTTATTTGCATTTCCCTGATGTTTAGTGATGTTGAGCATCTTTTCATGTGTCTGTTAGCCATCTCTGTGTCTTCTTTGGAAAAATGTCTATTCAGGGCTTCTGTCCATTTTTTAATCAAGTGTTTTTTTCTTGGTATTTAGTCACATGAGTTCTTAATATATTTTGTATATTAACCCCTTATCAGATATATCATTTGCAAATACTTTCTCTTATTCAGTAGGTTGCCTTTTCATTTTGTTGGTGGTTTCCTTTGCCATGCAAAATCTTTTTATTTTATTTATCTTATTTATTTGGAGTATATTGGGTATTATACTCCCAATAGTTCATATTTGCATTTCTTTCCCTTGCCAGAGGAGACATCCATAAATAGGTTGCTAAAGGCAGTGTCCAAGAGATTACTACCTATGTTTTCTTTTAGAAGTTGTATGGTTTCAGGTGTCACGTTTGGGTTTTTAACCCTTTTTGAGTTCATTTTTGGGTATGGTGGAAGAATGTGGTCCAGTTTCATTCGTTTGCATGGAGCTGTTTTCCCAACACCACCTATTGAAAAGACTCTTTTCCCCATCATAGACTCTTGCCTCCTTTGTTGTAGATTGATAATATAGGTGTGGGTTTATTTCTGGGCTCTCTATCCTCACATATCCATTGATCTATGTGTCTGCATTTGTGGCAGAACCCTACCATTTTGATTACTACAGTGCTGTAGTATGTCTTGAAATCTGAGATTGTGATACCTCCAACTTTGTCCTTTTTCAAGATTGCTTTGGCTATTCAGGGTCTTTGGTTTCACACAAATTTTAGGATTTTGATAAAATTTGGTATTTTGATAGAGATTGCTCTGGGTGGTTATGAACATTATAATGATATTAATTGTCCCAAACCATGAGCATATAATAGCTTTTCATTGGTTTGTGTCAAAATCTTTAATTTCTTTCATCAGTGTCTTACAGTTTTCAGAATACAGACCTTTCACTTCCTTAAATTTATTCCTAGGTATTTAATTTGTTTTGGTGTAATTGTAAATTTCCCTTAATTTCTCTTTCTGCTACTTCATTATTAGTGTATACAAATGCAACAGATTTCTGTGCCTTAATTTTGTATCCTTCAACCTTACTGAATTCATTTATCAATTCTAATAGTTTTTTTGGTGCAGTCTTTAGGGTTTTCTACATATAAGTATTGTGTCATCTGCAAAGAGTGAGGTTTACTTCTTCCTTACCATCTTGGATGCCTTTTATTTCTTGTCTGATTGTTGTGGCTAGGACTTCCAGTACTATGTCGAATAAAAGTGGTGAGAGTGGACATCCTTGTCTTGTTCCTGACCTTAGAGGAAAAGCTTTCCATTTTTCAACATTGAGTGTGATGTTAACTATATGTTTTTCATATAGAGCCTTTGTTATGTTTAAGTATGTTCCCACTAAACCTACTTTGTTGAAAATTTTATCATGAATGGATGTATTTTGTCAAATGTTTTTTCCGTATCTACTAAGATGATCATATGTTTTTTATCTTTCCTCTTGTTAATGTGATATATCATGTTGGTAGATTTGTGAATATTGAACAACTCTTGCATCCTTGGACTAAATCCCACTTGATCGTGGTGAATGGTATATTTTAAGAATTGTTGAATTCATTTTGCTAATATTTTGTTGAGAATTTTGCATCTATTTTCATTTAAGATATTGGCCTGTAGGTGTTTTTGTTTTTGTTTTGGATTAGGGCACTGTCTTTGGTTTGGGTATCTGGGTAATGCTGACCTCACAGAATGAATTTGGAATTTTTTCTTCCTCTTCTATTTCTTGAAATACTTTGAGAAGAGTAAATATTAACTCTTTAAATGTTTGGTAGAATTCACCTGTGAAGCCACATCTCGTCCTGGGCTTTTGTTTGTTGGAAAAGTTTTGATTACTGATTGAATTCATTACTCCCAGTAAGTCTATTTAAATGTTTTATTTTTTATTGATTCAGTTTTAGAACATTGTATGTTTCTAGGAATTTATCCATTTCTTCTAGGTGGTCCAATTTGTGGCATATAATTTTTTGTAGTGGTTTCTTATAATCCTTTGTATTTCTGTGTTGTCACATGGTTATTATTTCTCTTCCTTCATTTCTGATTTTGAGTCCTCTCTTGTTTTTCCTTGATGAGTCTGGATAAAGGTTTATCAATTTTGTTCATCTTTTCAAAGAACCAGCTCTTGGTTTCATTGGGGTTTGGGGTGTGTGTGTGTGTGTGTGTGTGTGTGTGTGTGTGTGTGTGTATGTATGTTATCTCTATTTCATATATTTCTGCTCTAATCTTTATTATGTTCTTGATTTTACTATCTTTGGGCTTTGTTCTTATTTTTCTAGATCCTTTAGGTATAAGGTTAGGTTGTTTGAGATTTCTCTTGTTTCTTGAGGTAGGCCTATAACACTTTAAACTTCCCCCTTAGAACTTCTTTTGCGGTGTCCCAAAGATTTTGGACTACTGTATTTTGTTTCCATGTATTTTTAAATTTCCCTTTTGATTTCTTCCTTGACACATTCATTGTTTAGTAGCATGTTGTTTAGCCTCCTTGTGTGTTTTTCCAGATTTTTTTCTTGTAATGGATTTCTAGTTTCATACTGTTGTGGTCAGAGAAGATGCTTGATATGACCTAAACCTTCTTAAATTTGTTGAGACTTGCTTTGGGCTTAACATGTGATCTATTATCCTAGAGAATGTTCCATGTGCACTTGAATGTGTATTCTGTTCTTGGATGGAATGTTTTGTATATGTGTTAGGTCCATCTGGTCTAATGTATTCAAAGCCATTGCTGCCTTGTTGATTTTCTAGCTGGATGATCTATCCATTGATGTAAGTAAGGTGTTAAACTCCCCTACTATTATTGTACTGGTGTCAGTTTCTCCCTTTATGTCCACTAATGTTTGCTTCAGGTATTAGGTGCTCCTAAGTTGTATGCATAGATATTTACAATTATTATATCCTCCTCTTGTTGGGTTAATCCCTTTATCATTATGTAGTGTCCTTCTTTGTCTCTTGTTACAGTCCGTTTTAGATGAGATCAGGCACGTTCAAGGTGGTATGGCTGTAGACTGTTACAGTCTGTTTTAAAATCTATTTTGTCTGATAGAAGTATCACTACCCTGTGCCACCCCCCACCTTCCATTTGCATATGTTTTTTCCATCCCTTCACTTTCAGTCTGCATGTGTCTTTAGGTCTGCAATAAGTCTCTTGTAGGCAGCAAATAGATTATTATTATTTTTTTATCCATTCAGTCATCCTTTGTCTTGATTGGAACATTTAGTTCACTTACATTTAAAGTAATTACTGGTAGGTTTATACTAACTGCTGTTTTGTTAATTTGTCTTCTGATTGTTTTTGTAACTTCTCTGTTTCTTTATTTCTTGGTCTCTTCCCTGTGGTTTGATGGTTTGTGTTGATGTTTTGCTTGCATTCCCTTCTTTTTACTTTTGTGTGTCTATTACAGATTTTTGATTTGTGGTTACCGTTGGGTTCATCTACAACATCTTATAGTAGTCTTTATTCAGCTGATGGTCATTTAAGTTCTAACACATTCTAAAATCACCAAATTTCTACTCCCCCCCCCCCCCCACCTCCAGTCATCTTTAACATTTTATCTTGTGCATCTCTTGACTAATTTTTGTGGGTATAATTGATTTTTATCACTTTGATGTTTTAACCTCCATACTGGGTTTATAAGTGATTAATCTACCTTTACTATAGGTTTGCTTTTACCTGTGAATTTCATAATTTTCCTCTATTTACAGCCTCTTCCTTCCACTTAAAGTATCTCCTTTAATGTTTCTTTTAAGGCTAGTTTAGCGGTGATGAGCTCTTTTAGCTTTTGTTTGTTTGGGAAACTCTTTATCTTTCCTTCTAATATGAATGATAAACTTGCTGGGTAGAGTATTGGTTATTGAGTTTTTGTTTTTTTTCTTTTCAGTATTTTGAATATATCATGCCACTCCCTTCTGGCCTGCAAAATTTCTGCTTTAAAGTCAGCTGATACCCTTATGGGGTTTCTCTTATATGTAACTCTTTTCTCTTGCTGCTCTTGAAAATCTCTTTATCCCTATTTTTTTGCCATATAAATTATTATGTGTCTTGGAGTGGACCTCCTTGGGTTAATTTTGCTGGGAGCTCTCTGTGATTCCTTGATCTGGATGTTTGTTCCTGTCCCCAGATTAGAGAAGTTTTCAGCTATTATTTCTTAAAATAAATTTTCTGTGTCCTTATCTCTCTCTTCTCCTGGGATCCCTATAATTCAAATGTTATTATACTTGATGGTGTTGCTGAGTTCCCTTACCCTATTCTAATTTTTTTTTATTATGTTTAGTTTTGCTGTTCAGACTGGTTGTTTTCCTTATACTGTTTCCCAGATCGCTGATCCATTTTTCTGTATCCTCTAATCTGCTATTGATTCCCTCTAGTTTATTTTTTTAATTTCAGTTATTGAATTCTTCAGCTCTGACTTGTTTTTTAAATCTTCTATTTCTTTGTTGAAGTTATGAGCTCATATACTCTTTTCTCAAGTCCATTGAGTATCTTTATGACCATTGCTTTATCGGGCATGTTGTTTACCTCCATTTTACTTAGCTCTTTTACTATGATTCTTGTCTTGTTCTTTCATTTGAGACATATTCCTGTATCTCCTCATTTTATCTAATTCTGTGTTTGTTTCTATGTATTCAGTAAGTCAGCTACAGCTCCTGGTCTTAAAAGTAGTATCTTTTTTGTAGAAGTCCTGTGTCATCTTGTAGTGCAATCCCCGCTGGTCACCAGAACCAGGTGCTCCTGGGGTATCCCCTGTGTGGGCTGCATGTGCCCTACTGTGTGTGGCTGAGCCATGGTGGCCTTCAGCCTAGCCAGCTGCAATGACCTGCTTTGTCTGCTGTGGGTGCACTGCACAGGGTTTGATCTCCATGCTGTTGAGAAGCCTGTTTAAAGCCACCACTTTGGGCTCATTAGCAGGTAGGGCTAACAGTCAGACTTGTTGTCTGCAATTAGCTTTTCTGTCACACCTGGGGCATGTCTTGCTCCCTTCCTGTTTAACTGAAAGGCTCTTGTTGGTGGGCAGAGCTAGCCATCAGACTCACTGTCTGCAGTTAGCATGTCTGCCACAGTCAGGCAGCCATTTCTTTTAGAGAGATTACTGAAAGCACCCAGAGGAGAGGACTGGGAAGGCTGATTCTTGGTGGAATAAAATTTTTGTCTTCCTGGTAACCAGGGGTAGGTCTTGGAGAGCTACAACATGTCGTTAAGCTACCGTTGCATAACAAACCACCTCAGAATTCCATGGCATACAATAATAAGCATTTATTATTATGCTTATAAATCAGCCAGGTCTCCTGTGGAAGGTTGGTGTGGGCTCCACTCTACTTTTTTCTTACTCAATATCTACACTAGCAAGTGAGATGCACTGAGCCTGTGCCTTTTAAAGGGCCCGTCAGGTGGAAGCTGGTGGCGCAGAGATAGAGTGGGTGTATCTAGCTAATTGAACTGGGATCTGCTAGTAGCTGAAGTGGTGACTTGGAATCTTAGGAAATCTCAGAATCTTAGGGAACTGAAATTGGAAGCCCCTTAGAGATCATCTAATCCAATCACCCCATTTCACAGATGAAGAAATTGAGGACCAATGAGAAATGATTTGCACAAGGCTGCAGAAGAGCTAATTACAAGCAGAGTCCCTGTCTCTTGACTAACAATTTGGTATTTTTGTTATACTCTTTACCCCCTTTCTATAGAGGTAGATACATTCAGCTTTTTTACCCCTTTATGTCTATATGTAGATTTGCAGCTATATGTATATTCTTTCATCATTTAATCAACCAAGTATTTCTTGCATACAGGAAGTGCACCAGACTGTCACTGTCCTGGTCATCATGGAACTTAGTTTCTAGACTTTGAAAAGTACTTCCATACCATCATAAGAGACATCAGCCAGATTTTCCTTCCTATCAGCCTCAAGAGACATGTTCTTCCAGGAAGATACTGAATCTTCTCAGGATTGAATAGAAAGTACCAAACTAAAGTGGCGATTGTATTGTATTCTATTGCAATTCTATTCTAATATCTAGATGTAGATATTGATTCTGAGTCCTAAAGTACCCGTGAACAAGAAGCCTAAGAAACACAACTGGCTGCTACCACCTGACAGGGGATCATATGGCTGGGCTCAGATTATTGGTTATGGCCGTCTTCTCCTCTTGGGGCCCGCATGTGTCACTATCTGTCTCCAGGCTTCCAGCGTTAAAGGTGACAGTCTGCTACTGGTCTGATTTTTTTTTTTTTTTTTTTTTTTTTTAGTAATCTTTATCCTAGAAATTCAATAATTTTCATAGGATATGCCTAAGTCTATGCCTTTGTCCATAACTCCTGCCTAGAACTTAGTGGGCTCTTTTAATCTGCAAACTCAAGTATTTTTTCAAACTAGAGAGGTCAGTTATTTCTTTTTTTTTTTTTTTTTTTTAACGTTTATTTATTTTTGAGACAGAGACAGAGCATGAACGGGGAAGGGGCAGAGAGAGAGGGAGACACAGAATCGGAAGCAGGCTCCAGGCTCCGAGCCATCAGCCCAGAGCCCAACACGGGGCTCGAACTCACGGACCACGAGATCGTGACCTGAGTCGAATTCAGACATTTAAACGACTGAGCCACCCAGGTGCCCCCAAGAGAGGTCAGTTATTTCTAAAATGATTGCCTCTCCTCCCAGAATGCCTTTTATTGCTGCATCTGTCTTCTAAAGCTGTCATCTACTCCCTTACTACTTCCATTTTTTTGTCTCCTTATTCTGAATTTTAATGGTTTCTTCCACTTGCTCTTCCAGCCCATGAATGTACTTCTCAACATTATCATACCATCTTTAAAATTTTCCATCTCACTTTCAAATTCAAAACTAAAATTATTTAAGTTCTCCCAAAACTCAGGTCTCGTTTTTGGTACTTTGGTCTCTGAAGTGTGGTGTTTCCTGGGGCAGCTCACTCTTACCAGAAGCCTTGTGTTTGTGAACATTCAGAAAGTTTGCTGGGCCCCATCCCAAGTACAGAGAATATTGCAATGAATCCAAGATTGAATCCCTGCTCTCTTGGAGCTACTATGGGTGGTTTTTTTTGCTTTCCTCCCCAGGTTGCTGGATTTCCTCAGACACTTTGTCTACCCTTGGCTCTGTACACCTTGAGAGGTGGGGCAGATGCTCCTAGAACAGCAAACCTGTGGCTGGTAGGAGGCCTACAGACTTCTAAGGGCCAGCATTATAGTAACTAGGATAATCTCTGTCAGAAACCTCAGTTCCTCCCTAACCAAGGAAAATCCAGTTGACCCACTGGGGTGTACACACACACACACACACACACCTCCACAAGTCCTGAGCCTCCTCACTATTGTTCCTTCTTCTACCTTAATGGAGACAATACCTGGAACCTGCTCTCTTCTTTGGAGATATTGGCAGAGCCTGTAATCATGCTTCTAGGCCTTACCTGAATGAACCCAGCAGCCATTTTCTTCAGAGAGATGGGTGAATGGGAGTTGAGAGGAAGTAACATTGAAGGTGCCTTCTGTCAGTCCCTAGGGGCTACGTTAGGGGACTTTTCCTAGAGGTAACTACAATCAATGATTAAGGTTGAGTTGGGACTGAGACTCCGGGACTGTGTTAGCCACAAGCTGCAGTGAGTGGATCTCGTTACCATCCTGGGTCTATACTCCTGTAGCTGAACAGTAAGGGAGCCAGACCAGATTTCTTAGGTGTTTCCAGCACTACAAAGCAATTGGCTTATGCATTACTAAATGCCTAGAATACTGGAAGAGGCCAGGGGATAGAGTTCTCCACTCCATTAGTCTTACACGTGTTCTGGGTGCCCTGTGAAGGATGTTCCCTTTTGTTACTAGGACAGGTTATAATGCTCAGTGCTTATGCTCCGTAAATATGCCTTGACTAAGAAAGGGCTGCACGATCTAATGTCTCCAAAATACTTCCAAGCTGAAAAGTACTCTCCTAGTTCCTGAGATAGCCAAGTTATTTACCTGAATCAGTTTGTGTTCCAAAATTTTAGGAGTCCAGGTGGGGTTTTTGCTTAGATAAAAGGCCTGCAAAAGCACTGGGCTTATTCTCAAACATCAGAATCACAGGAAGCACTTGTTAGAAATGCCTTACCCCAAATCTGAGGCAGCATCTCTGGTGGGGCCCAGAATTTGCATTTTAAATGCATGGTCGGGGCCTCTGATTTCATTACCTAGTGGGTCTTGGATGAGCTTCAGTAGAAGAGGCAGTGCTAGTATACTGATGTGGCCAGAGCTTATACCTGTGAAGGCTGGGTGTAGGTGACCCAGCAGGAATGGGACACCCCAAGATGTCTCATTGTATCTGAAAAACATGTCTTACCAGTTCAGTAGTTCTTAGCATGCTTCTCAGCACGCTGATGGATTAAGGACGGAGAGCCTTCAGCTGCAATTGCCACACTGACCCTCCTAAACAAGACCTTGAACATACAGGGTGGGGCCACCTGTTTCAAAATGGGCATCTGAGCTCGTACCCTTTACTCCCAAGACTGTTCCTGAAAAGATGAAAAGAAATATGTAGAATGGGGGCAAATCTCTGTCACTACTGGAAAAGAGGGATCGTGCAGAAACTCAGAACTGGTGGGAAAAATAGTGTATTTGGGACCAGAAAGGGGCTGCTCAACTGGTTATGGCACATGCGTGCAGGTGGGGCCTGTGAAGGTGCATGTCCCTGGCCCTACCTCAGTGGAAACCCAGAAATGTTGGTAACAGCGTCAGCTCTGTTGCTGGGCTCCTTTCTATTTCTGGTGAAGGCAGACTTCCTTGTCCAGGGTAGTTGGGATAATTGTACAGGATCTGAGCAAACCTTCAAATGGAACCTTAGATGTCTTGACTATTGTCTTTAAACAAATGAAAGAGCAGCTTGTCCACTTGTAATCCAATAAAGCATGAGGAAGCTCTGCCTGCTTCAGCACAGGTCCATAACTGCTGCCTGTGATCGAAATGAAAGCCAGATATTGGCTTCAGGGTTGCAGCTACCATCACCTTCCCCACTTCCTATTTCCCTATGGATACCTCGACTATCACTTTTAAACAGAAAAGGAGAACAGCAAATATTTAAATATTTGGGCATCACATAAGGCACATGAAATACTACAACGGTTTGGGCCTTTTGATGTCTTAAAATTTTTGTGTCACAACAATTAAAAGAAAGTCTGATCTTTCAAATATGAAAGATCCCAACACAAGCAGGACTGTGACTGCCTAACCAACATCAATCTCAATAAAAAAAAGCTTGAAAATAAATTTATTATAGTAACAACGCAGTGATTACTCATCATTCAGTATTTCCTAAAGACTGTTAGAAATCCAGAAGTCACTCCAACACAGAACCCATGAAAGAATCCAATCCATTAAATGCTGCTTATTATTTCACGCCACGCTTCTCAGGAGACCATGTATCTTCAAGGTCTTCACAAACATGTATCCAAGACACTCAAATTCCAAGTCTACTCAAATAAGCTTCCCAAGCAGCTTTTCGGTACAACTCAGCTGCTTCCAGACGATTAGATGACATTATTATGCCCCGGCCTACAATGATGATATCAGATCCTCGTTTGCCAATAACTTCTTGTGGGCTATTATACTGTTGGCCAAGATTATCCCCTGCAAAAACCAAATAATAACACATTAAAAAAAAAAAAATCAAGAAACTGATCATGACTTTTCTGAAAAAGTACCTAACCAATTTTTTTTTAATATGAAATTTGTCAAGTACCAGCCAATTTTAAATCAGTATGTGCCACTGCTTTCCATGCCCCTGCTGGACAGCAAGTGAGTAAAAGCAAGTCAGTAAAAGCAAAAAGTCTCTTTGGATAGGCCAGAGACCCCCATGGCAGAGAACGATGCTAGCCAACTCCTCTTCAATGTCTAATTTAGAGCATTTATAGGTTAACAGTATCAAAAAACCATAAATCTTCTATGTTGCCAAAAAAGGTTCGTTACCAAAATAGCAAACCCAATAAAAACTGACCTTGCAATCAGACATTTATATGTCTTAGAATCACTGTGACACTGTTGAAAAATTCCTCACAAACCTCTAATCTGACCACAGCCAAAGTGAGCCTTTCCGCACCCATTAAGTACCAGATTATGTACAAATCCCAATTCTTAATTTTGACTACTGCCTTTCTTACTCTATCACAATTTGTTTTAACTTGGTTTTTTTTCATGTTTGTTTATTTATTTTGAGAGAGAAAAAAGAATGAGTGGGGGAGGGGCATAGAGGGAAAGAGAGAATCTCAAGCAGGCTCCAGACTGTCAGCAGAACTTGATATGGAGCTTGATCTCATGAATTATGAGATCATGACCTTAGCAGAAATCAGGAGTTGGAGGCTTAAGCAACTGAGCCACCCAGGCGCCCCAATAATTTGTTTCTTAATTAAGTGTAATTATACAGAATATCCTAGTATTCAGGTGTACATCATAGTGATTCGATATTTTTATACATTAGGAACTGATCCCCAAAATAAGTCGTTACTATCAGTCACCATAGTTATTACAATATTAACTATATCTATACATTACATCTCCGTGGTTTATTTTATATCTAGAAGTTTACCTCTTAATCCCCCCTTCACCTATTTCATCCATTCCCCAACTGCTCCCTCAACTAGTAACTAACACTTTGTTTCCTGTATCTATGAGTTTGTTTCTGCTTTGTTTGGTTTGATTTTTCAAGATTCTAATGTAAGTGAAGTCATCAGGTACTGGTCTTTGACCTATTTCACTTGGCATAATACCCTCAATATGTCACAAATAGCAAGACTTCACCTTTTTTCCCCATTATAGATCTATATCACACCTTTCTCCATTCATCTATTGATGGATACTTAGGTTGCTTCCTTATCTTGGCTATTGTAAATAATGCAGCAATGAATATATGGGTGCATATATCTCTTCAAACTGGGATTTTTTTCCTTCTGATAAATACCCAGAACTAGAATTGCTGGATTGTATGACAGCTTTATTTTTTTTTTTTAATTTTTTTTTTCTTAAGTTTATTTATTTTTGAGACAGAGAGAGACAGAGCATGAACGGGGGAGGGTCAGAGAGAGAGGGAGACACAGAATAGGAAGCAGGATCCAGGCTCTGAGCCATCAGCCCAGAGCCTGACGCAGGGCTCGAACTCAGGGACCGCGAGATCGTGACCTGAGCCGAAGTCGGACGCTTAACCGACTGAGCCACCCAGGTGCCCCAATGACAGCTTTATTTTTAATTTTTTGAGAAACCGGTACTGTTTTCCACCATGGCTGTACCAATTTACATTCCTACTAACACTAGTGGACTAGGGTTCCCTTTTCTCCACAACCTGGTGAACACTTGTTATTTCTTGTCTTTCTGATATTAGCTACTCTGACTGGCATGAGGTATTATCTCATATGGTTTTGATTTGTATTTTCCCTGATGATTAGTGATGCTGATATCTTTTTGTCTACCTGCTGACCACTATCTACCTGTCTCCTTTGGGAAAATGTCTATTCAAGTCGTTTGCCCATTTTTTAATAAAATGTTTAAGTTCTTTATATATTTTGGATATTAACCTTTTATTCTTATCTGATATATGACTACTTGCAAATTCCTTCTCCCATTCAATGGGTACCTTTTATTTGATGGTTTCCTTCGCTGTCCAAAAACTTTTTAGTTGGATGCAATCCCATTTATTTTAGTTTTTGTTGCCCTTGCCTAAGGAGACCTGTCAAAAATATAGTGCTAAAAGAGCTTACTGCCTATGTTTTCTTCTAGGAGTTTTATAACTTCAGGTCTCACATTCAAGTTTAGTAAGTTTTGAATTCATTTTTGTATGATTTAAGAAGTGGTCCAGTTTCATTCTTTTCCATGTAGCTGTACAGTTTTCTCAGCACCACTTATTAAAAAGACTATTGGGCACCTGGGTGTCTCGGTCAGTTAAGCATCTGACTTTGGCTCAGGTCATGATCTCACAGTTCATGGGTTCAAGCCCCGCATTGGGCTCTGTGCTGACAGCTCAGAACCTGAAGCCTGCTTCAGATTCTGTGTCTCCCTCTCTCTCTGCCCCCTCCCCTGCTCACACTCTGTCTCTCTCTAAAATAAACATTATGGGGCACCTGGGTGGCTCAGTCAATTAAGTGTCTGACTTGCGCTTAGGTCATGATCTCATGGCTTGTGAGTTCGAGCCCCGCGTCGGGCTCTCGGAGCCTGGAGCCTGCTTCAGATTCTGTGTCTCCCTCTCTCTTGGCCCATTCCCCAGCTCACTCTCTCTCTCTCTCTCTCTCAAAAACAAACATTAAAAAATAAACATTTAAAAAAATAATAAAAAGACTATCTTTTCCCCATTGTGAATTCTTGTCTCCTTTGTCATAGGTTGACCAGGTAAGAGTGGCTTTATCTTTGGGCTCTTCCTTCTGTTCCATTCATCTATGTGTCTGTTTCCATGCCAATAACATACTACTTCAACTACTATAGCTTTGTAATCAGGAAGCATAAGACTTCCAGCTTTGTTCCTCTTCCTCAAGACTGCTTTGGCTATTCAAAGTCTTTTGTGGTTCTATACAAATTTTAGGATTCTTTGTTCTAGTTCTGTAAAAAATATCATTGGTATTGATGGAGATTGTACTGAATCTGTACATTGCTTTGGGTAGTATGGACATTTTATAATTCTTTAAATCCATGAGCACATAATACTTTACATTTGTATCATCTTCAAATCTTTCACCAATGTCTTAACAGTTTTCAGAGTACAGGTCTTTGACTTCCTTGGTTAAATTTATTCCTAGGTATTTTATTTCTTTGGATGCAATTGTAAATGGATTTTCTTCTCTTCCTGATAGCTTATTATCAGTACATAGAAACACAACTAATTTCTGCATGTTAATTTTGTATCCTGCAACTCTACTGAATTCATTTATTCTAATAATTTTTTTGGTGGACTCTCAGATTTTCTGTAGAGACATACCTTGTTTTACTGCATTTCACTTTACTGTGCTTTGCATATACTGTTTTGTTTTTTGTTTTTTACAAATTGAAGGTTTGAGGCAACCTTGTATTCAACAAGTCTATTGACCTGATTTTTCCAATAGCCTGTGCTTACTTTGTATCTCTATCACATGTTCGTACTTGTCACAATATTTCAAACTTTTTCATCATTGTTATAGTAATCTGTGATCAGCAATCTTTGATGTTACTAACACAACTGTTGTGGGGCACAACAGACTGCCCATATATGATGGTGAAATTAATAAATGTGTGTTCTGACTGCTCCACCAGCATCTCTCTCCCTCTTCTTGTGCCTCCCTATTCTCTGAGACACAGCAATATTGAAATCGGGCCAGTTAATAACGCTACATGGCCTCTTAAGTGTTCAAGTGAAAGGATGAGCTGCATGTCTCTCATTTTGAATCAAAAGCTAGAAATGACTAAGAACAGCATGAGAGGGGCAGAGAGAGAGGAGACACAGAATCTGAAGCAGGCTCCAGGCTCTGAGCTGCCAGCACAGAGCCTGACGCGGGGCTCGAACTCACAAATTGTGAAATCATGACCTGGGACAAAGTCGGAGGCTTAACTGACTGAGCCACCCAGGCGCTCCTGCAATAAAATATTTTTCGGGGCGCCCAGGTGGTTCAGTCAGTTAAGCCTCTGACTTTGGCTGAGGTCTTATCTCGTGGTCTGTGAGTTTGAGCCCCGCGTCAGGCTCTGTGCTGACAGCTCAGAGCCTGGAGCCTGTTTCGGATTCTCTCTCTCAAAAATAAACGTTAAAAAAATTAAAAGTATTTTTAAAGTATGTACTTTGTTGTTTTAGACATAAAGCTACTGCACACTTAATACTCTACAGTATAAACACAACTTTTATATGCACTGCGAAACCAAAAGTTTCACTTGGCTTGCTTTATTGGCAATATTTACTTTATTGGCACTATTTATTGCACTGGTTTGGAACTGAAGCCACAATATCTCTGAAGTATTCCTGTGTACAGTATCATGTCATCTGCAACTACTGAGTTTTACTTTCTTTCCTTTTCAATTTAGATGACTTTTATTTTTCTTGCCTAAATGCTGTCAGCAGGACTTCCAATGCTATGATGAATTTTTTTTTATTGAGGTATAACTGACATATAACATTAGTTTCAGGTGTACAACATTAATGATTTGGTATTTGTATACATTGCCAAGTCATCACATTGACTACCTGACAATTATCACCTTAATTACAAAAAAATTTTTTTTCTGTGGTAAGAATTAAGACTCTTAGCAACTTTCCAATATGAAATACAGTATTACTAATTATAGTCACCATGCTGTACATTACATCCTGTGACTTATTTTATAACTGGAAGTATGTACCTTCGACACCCTTCACCCATTTCACCTACTTCCTACCCCAGCCTCTGGCAACCACTAATCTATTCTTTTTATCTATGAAACTTGTTCTAGTATTATACTCCACATACAAGTGAGATCATATGATATCTGTCATTCTCTGACTTATTTCATTCCGCATAATGCCCTCAAGGTCCATCCATGTTGTCACAAATGGCAAAATTTCATTATTTTTATGTCATAGTATTTCATTGTGTGTATATATATTCCATGGTACACACACGTATACATCTCTATTCATCCATTGACACTTAGGTTATGTCCATATCTTGGCTATTATAAATAGTGCTTCAATGAATATGGGGGTACACGTATCATTTTGAGTTAGTGTTTTGTTTTCTTTGGATTAATAGAAGTAGAATTAATGGGTCAGATAGTTGTTTTTTTTAATTTTTTAAAATTTTTATTTTTTTAATTTATATCCAAGTTTGGTTAGCATATAGTGCAACAATTTCAGGAGTAGATTCCTTAATGTCCCTTATCCTTTTAGCCCACCCCCCCTTCCCACAACCCCTCCACTAACCCTGTTTGTTCTCCATATTTAAGAGTCTTTTATGGTTTGTCCCCCTCCCTGTTTTTATATTGTTTTTGTTTCCCTTCCCTTATGTTCATCTGTTTTGTCTCTTAAAGTCCTCATATGAGTGAAGTCATATGATTTTTGTGTTTCTCTAATTTCACTTAGCACAATACCCTCCAGTTCCATCCACGTCGTTGCAAATGGCAAGATTTCGTTCTTTTTGATTGCCGAGTAACAATCTATATACACCACATCTTCTTTATTCATTCATCCATCGATGGACATTTGGGCTCTTTCCATACTTTGGCTATTGTTGATAGTGCTTATATAAACACTGGGGTGCATGTACCCCTTCAAAACAGCACATCTGTATCCCTTGGATAAATACCTACTAGTGCAACTGCTGGGTCATAGGGTAGTTCTATTTTTAATTTTTTGAGGAACCTCCATACTGTTTTCCAGAGTGGCTGCACCAGTTTGCGTTCCCACGCAGCGCAAAAGAGATCCTCTTTCTCCACATCCTCACCAATATCTGTTGTTGCCTGAGTTAATGTTAGCCATTCTGATAGGTGTAAGGTGGTATCTCATTGTGGTTTTGATTTGTATTTCCGATGATGAGTGATGTTGAGCATTTTTTCATGTGTCGGCCATCTGGAGGTCTTCTTTGGAGAAGTGTCTATTCATGTCTTTTGCCCATTTCTTCACTGGATTGTTTATTTTTTGGGTGTTGAGTTTGAGAAGTTCTTTATAGATTTTGGATACTAACCCTTTATCTGATATGTCATTTGCAAATATCTTCTCCCATTCTGTCAGTTGCCTTTTAGTTTTGCTGTTTCCTTCGCTGTGCAGAAGTTTTTTACTTTGATGAGGTCCCAATGGTTCATTTTTGCTTTTGTTTCCCTTGCCTCTGGAGACATGTTGAATAAGAAGTTGCTGCGGTCAAGGTCAAAGAGGTTTCTGCCTGCTTTCTCCTTGAGTATTTTGGTGGCTTCCTGTCTTACATTGAGGTCTTTGATCCATTTTATTTTTGTGTATGGTGTAAGAAAGTGGTCCAGGTTCATTCTTCCACATGTCGTGTCCAGTTTTCCCAGTACCACTTAATAAAGAGACTGTTTTTATTCCATTGAATATTCTCTCCTGCTTTGTCAAAGAATAGTTGGCCATATGTTTGTGGATCCATTTCTGGGTTCTCTATTCTGTTCCACTGATCTCAGTGTCTATTCTTCTTCCAGTACCATACTGTCTTGATGATTACAGCTTTGTAATACAGCTTGAAGTCTGGGATTGTGATGCCTCCTGCTTTGGTTTTCTTTTTCAAGATTGCTTTGGCTATTTGAGGTCTTTTCTGGTTCCACACAAATTTTAGGATTGTTTGTTCTAGCTCTGTGAAGAATGCTGGTGTTATTTTAATAGGTATTGGATTGAATATGTAGATTGCCTTGGGTAGTATTGACATATATTTTTAACTTTTTGTGGAACTTTCAGATGGTTTTCCATGTTGACTATACCAATCTACATACCACCAATAGCAGACAAGGGTTCCCTTTTCTCCACAGCCTTACCAACACTTCTCGTCTTTTTGATAGTAGCCAATCTGACAGGTGTGAGGTGATATCTCACTGTGGTTTTGATCTGCATCTCCCTGATTAGTGATGTTAAGCATCTTTTCATGTTGGCCATCTGTATGTCATCTGTGTAAAATGCCTTTTCAGATCTTCTGCCTACTTTTTAATTGGATTATTTTTTTTTTGGCTATTGATGTACATGAGTTTACTGTACGTTTTGGGTGTTAACACTTTATCAGATATATGATTAGCGAATATTTCCTCCCATTTAGTAAGTTGCTTTTTAACTTTGTTGATGATTTCCTTTGCTGTACAGAATATTTTTAGTTTAATATTGTTCCACTTATTTTTGCTTTTGTTGCTTTTAGTTTTGGTGTCAGATTAGACAAATCACTGCCAACACTGATGTCAAGGAGCTTATCACCTATGTTTTCTTCCAGGAGTTTTATGGTTTCAAGCCTTATTTCAAGTCTTTAATCCATTTTGTATTAATATCTGTGTATAGTATAAGACAGTAACACAGTTACATCCTTTTGCCTGTCCAGTTTTCTCAACACCATTTTATTATTTTTTTAATTTTTTAAAATTTACATCCAAATTAATTAGCATATAGTGAAACAATGATTTCAGGAGTAGATTCCTTAATGCCCCTTACCCACAACCCCTCCAGTAACCCACAGTTTGTTCTCCATATTTATGAGTCTTGTCTGTTTTGTCCCCCTCCCTGTTTTTATATAATTTTTGCTTCCCTTCCTTTACGTTCATCTGTTTTGTCTGAAGTCTTCATATGAGTGAAGTCATATGATTTTTGTTTTTCTCTAATTTCACTTAGCATAATACCCTCCAGTTCCATCCACGTAGTTACAAATGGCAAGATTTCATTCTTTTTGATTGCCAAGTAATACTCCATTGTATACATATACCACATCTTCTTTATCCATTCATCCATTGATGGACACTTGGGCTCTTTCCATACTTTGGCTATTGTTGATAGTGCTACTATATAAACATGGGGGTGTATGTGTCCCTTTGAAACAGCACACCTGTATCCCGTGGATAAAAGCCTAGTGCAATTGCTAGGTCATAGGGTAGTTCTATTCTTAATTTTTTGAGGAACCTCCATACTGTTTTCCAGAGTGGCTGCACCAGCTTGCATTCCCACCAACAATGCAAAAGAGATCCTCTTTCTCTGCATCCTCACCAACATCTGTTTCTCAACACCATTTTATTGAAGAGACTGTCCTTTCCCCATTGTATATTCTTAGCTCCTTTGTCATAAATCAATTGATCATATGTGCATGGGTTTATTTCTGGGCTCTCTTCTGTATTCCACTGATCATTGTGTCTGTTTTTAAACCACTACCATACTGTTTTGATTACTATAGCTTCGTAATTATAGTTTGAAATCAGGGAGTGTGAAACCTCTAATTTTGTTCTTTTTTCTCTAGATTGCTTTGGCTATTTGGGATCTTTTTTGATTCTATACAAGTACTAGGGTAGTTTATTTTACTTCAGTGAAAAATCTCACTGGAATTTTGATAGGGAGTGCACTGAATCTGTTGATATATTTTGACTAGTATGGACATTTTAACAATATTCTTTCAATCCATGAACATGAGTATCTTTCCATTTATTTGTATCTTCTTCAATTCTTTCATCAATGTCTTACATTTTTCAGTATACAGGCCTTCAACTTCTTTGGTTAAATTTATTCCTAGGTATTTTATTCTTTTCAATGCCATTGTAAATGCGATGGTCTTAATTTCCCTTTCTGACAGTAGGATATTAAGTGCAGAGAATGCAAGATTTTTGTATCCTGCAACTTGACTGAATTCGTTTATTAGTTCTAACCTGTTTTTGGTGGTCTTTCAGGGTTTTCTATATAATAATATCATAATCTGCAAATAGTGACTGACAGCTTCACATCTTCATTTCCAATTTGGATGACTTTTGTTTCTTTTTTCTGACTAATTTCTGTGGCTAGGACTTCTATCTAGTACTATGTCAAATAAGAGTGGTAAGAGTGGGCATCCAAGTCTTGTTCCTGATTTAAGAGGACAAGTTTTTATCTTTCCACTGCTGAATACAATGTTAGCTGTAGGCCTATCATCCATGGCCTTTATTATGTTGAGGTATGTTCCCTCTATAGCCACCTTAGGCCTTTATCATAAATGGATACTGAATTTTGTCAAATGCTCTTTCTGCATGTGTTGAGATCATATGATTTTTACCCTTCATTTTGTTAATGTAGTTTATCACACTGATTTGCAGAAGCTGAACCATCCCTGTGTCCTTAGAATTCCAGCTGACCATGGTGCATAATCCATTTAACATATCACTGAATTCAGTTTGCTCTTTTGTTGAGGATTTTTGCATCTATGTTCATCAGGAATATACTGGCTTTTAATTTTCTGTTCTTGTGGCATTCTTATCTGGTTTTGGTGTTTAAGACTTATTATGTGGCCTACCATGCGATCTACCCTGAAGAATGTTCCATGTGCACTTGAGAAAAACCTCTATTCTATTGCTTTTGGACAGAATGTTCTGTATATATCTGTTAAGTCCATCTCATCTAATGTGTTGTTTTAAGCTGATGTTCCTTTACTGGTTTTCTGTTTGGATGGTCTATCTACTGATGTGAGATATTAAAATTCCCTACTATTCTTGTATTACTATTTCTCCCTCTAGGCTTATTGATATTTATATATTTAGGTGCTCCTATGCTAGATGCAAAAAGATTTACAAATGTTACATCCTCTTGTTGGAATGACTCCTTTATCATGTAATGCCTTAGTCTGTCTCTCATTAGTCATTGTTTGAAAGTCTATTTGGTCTGATAAGGGTCTATTTCTTTTGGTTTCCATTTGCATGGAATATCTTCCCCATCTCTTTATTTTCAGTCTATGTATGAAGTGAGTTCTTATACTTTGCTTCTACCTGAATGGAGTCTTTTATAGCCAGCACATGGATAGGTCTGGTTTTTAAAATCCATTCAGCCACTCTGTCTTTTGACTGGAAAATTTAGTCCATTTAAAGTAATTATTGTTAAGGGGAGCCTTGGTGGTTCAGTCAGTTGAGCAGCCAACTCTTGATTTTGGCTCAGGTCACAATCCCAGAGTCGTGGGATCGAGCCCCGCATAAGGCTCCATGCAGAGCATGGATTCCCTCTTCCTCTCCCCCACACTCTAATACATACATACATAAAATAATTCTTGTTAGGTATATACTTTTTGCCATTTCATTAAATTGTTTTCTGGCTGCTCTCTGTTCTTCTCTTCCTCTCTTCCTTTGTAATTTGATGACTTTCTTAAGTGGTATGCTTGGATTTCTTTATCCTGTGCATCTAATTAAGGATGTGTTTTGTTGTTACAATAAGGCTTACATTTAACAACTTACATCTATTTTAACAAATTATGTTTGACAGCATTCTAAAGCTCTACATTTTTTTGGGGTGCCTGGGTGGCTCAGTCAGTTGAATGTCTGACTCCGGATTTTGGCTCAGGTCATGATCTCACAGTTTGTAAGTTCAAGCCCCACATCAGGCTCTGCCCTAACAGTGTGGAACCTGCTTGGGATTCTCTCTTTTTCCCTCTCTCTGCCCCTCCCCCGCTTGTGCTCTCTCAAAATAAACTCAAAAATAATAATAAAGCTCTACATTTTTATCCCCCCTTTTACATTTTCAATATCACATTTTATCTTATAATTGTAACTACAAGAATTAAAGGATTTTTTTTTTTATTACTTTTGTCTTTTAACTTAAAAGGGATTAATCTAGGGGTACCTGGGTAGCTCAGTCGGTTAAGCATCTGACTCCTGATTTTGGCTCAGGTCACAATCTCACAGTTTGTGAGTTCGAGCCCTGCATCGGGCTATGTACTGTGTCAGCGTGGAGACTGCTTGGAATTCTCTCTTACCCCTACCCCACTCATGCTCACTATCGCTCTCAAAATAAATAAATAATTCCTTTTAATAAGTTCATTTAATCTACTTCTATTTGCCTTTCCAGGGAGATTTATTCTTTCATATGTTTTCTTGTTACCAAGATTTATTCTTTCATATGTTTTCTTGTTACCAATTAGCATCCTTTTGTTTCAGCTTAAAAAAACCCCTTTAATAATTTCTTATAAGGCTGGTTTAGGGATGATTAACTTCTCCGTTAGCTTTTGCTGTTCTGGAAAACTCTCTTATACTTCAATTCCAAACTTTGAAGAAAAAAAATCTTCCAACAAAGAACTCTCCTCAGCAATCACTTTGAATCTATCTCACCACTCTTCTGGCCTGCAGTTTCTGCTGAAAAATCTACAGATAATCTTTAATCTTACGGGGCTTCCCTTGTATACATACAAGGGAGTTGTTTTGCTCTTGCTGCTTTTAAGAGTCCTCCTGGTCTTTGACTTTTTTTTTACTCTTTTTCCTCCAAGTTTTTATTTAAATTCCAATTTAAAATCAAATATATATAGTGAATCCGAGTAAATAAGGGGAACACCTTGGCAGATGTAAAAATCAGGACACCAGGTATGTGTAAAAACTCCCTTCTGGAAGATACTGGTACTGTGGAGTGTGCTCGGGGGAAGAGCATGAAGATGGCGCTCACCAGTCTCTGTCCCCGACAAGTGTTGTAGTAGGCTCTCAAACGTATGTGTTAAATTAGGTGCCTGCCCCCTAGGGCAGCACGTTAACAGTAGCAAATGAGCCTTTTTTACTTAAAGTCTGGGCACCATCAGCTATCTCTGAGCCCTTTAAGAGACATTTCTAAGATTACTAAAGTAGGCTTCACCCCCAGTGCAGACCCCAATGCAGGGCCTGAACTTAAGACCCTGAGACCAAAACCTGAACTGAGATGAAGAGTTGGACACTTAACCGACTAAGCCACCCACTAGCCTTATGGATATAAGCCCTGTTGGTTTACAAAACTGTGTCTCTTGGGTATAGGTATTAAAAGTTGGGAGTACCTGATGTGCAATTCAACTCCTTCACTCCTCAGGGAGATGCTCCAAGTTTTGACTTCCCTCCTAAGTTTGCTTTATGGTGAGACTGAGTCCCAGCATCTCCTACCCACTTTGATGTGGTTTTCTTCTCATTTGCCAGATACACAGTTCTTGCTCAGCCAGACATTAGGATTTTTTTCAGAGAAAAACGTTCCATGCGCAGCTGTAGACTCCGTGTGTTCGTGGGAGAAGAGGAGTTCAGGATCTTCCTACATCACCATCTTGAACCAGAGTCCCACATTTTTCTTTTTAAATTTTGTTGAACTCTTCTGCTAAATGGCTTATCTTTCAAATCCAAGATGCTTTAAATGTTCCTAAAAGCCTAGATCCTTTTTAGTCAAAGAATTAGGGCAGCTTATAATGAACATTAACAGTTGACAAGCATAGCACTGTGTGAAGTGCATTCTATACATCACTATCTCACGTAAGCCTCTCAACTGTAAGAGGTCAACGCTGTTATTATTCCCATTTTACACTTGACAATGAGACCGGAAGAAGTGAAGTGACTTGTCCAAATATACATGGCTGCTAAATGGAAGGGCCAGAAACCCAAATCTGACTCAAAACATTTAGTGCAAAATTAAAATGTCAAAGTTGTCCAGCACTAAGGTAGCTGTCGCAAACTTGGGTGAGTCATTCTGCTGCAGCCTGCTCTGTGGCAAATACAATCTGTAAAACCCCCAATACTTGTTAACCCCACGGATTCAGCCGCCATTCATTCACTTACCTGAATTTTCATTAGCCTATGAGTTTCTTCCTGGTTAACTTTCTATAATGTTTTCTGCTTAAAGTACACAATTAAAAACAAACCCCCAAAAGGTGGTACCTTCCTTAAGTATGGTGGTATTATATAAAATAATTAACCTTGAAGGACCTAACGGGAATCCACTAGTCCTAGTATGTCGGGGTTTAAAAAGAAAACCAAGGTTTACCAAACTCATACCTTCAATCATCACGTTCTCATATTATCGTCTCAGTCACACCAACCCTTTCAACTGTTCTTATACAGCGTATTGTTCACTCCTTCAACATTTATACGAGTATTTACAGACCATTTATGAAGCACAGGAGCATTGTGCTGGAGGATATGCAATCTTCAGAAAGAGTTCTCATCCTCAAGGAGTTTTTAGCCTAGAAGAATATTCCAGAAATACTCCACATGTGCAAAAATATATACAAGAATGTTCACTGTTTGTATAACAGTCCAAATCTATCAACAGGGGAAATGATTAAACAATTTTAGCCCAGTTATAACTAGGAAACACTATGTAGTTGTTACAAGGTTAACTCTGGATGTAAAAATGTAATATAGCCACATATACAGAAAACATTCTCCTAAACTTTACCTGCATATGTGAGTATATACAAAGCCAAAGGTTTCGAAGGATACATAACACACCAATTGGAGGGGAAAGCTAGACTGGGGAATGCAGGGTGCAATGGAAAGATGAGCATGATATATACAAGAATGACTAATACAAAACCTACTTTGCTCACAATATTTTCACAGGTACCTTTTGAACACCTGACAAATTGCACTGAGGCGAGACAAGCACAGCTGTTGTCATTTTAAATAGTTTTGCTAACTAAGAAGAACCGTACTGTATTTCATAGTTTCCAACTCCAACTTCTTAAGCCTAACCCATAAAGAAGGAAAGAGAGAGAAAACGGGATAGAATGAACTCCCCTACCTGTGATAAGCAATCTTTCTTGGACAAAAATCAATTCAGGAAAAATGTTTCTAGGTCATCATTTCTTCCCCATTCAAAACCAAAGCCATTTTACTGAGTCCCACAGGACATTTAAAAATGCATATTCTTATAACCCAGATCACTCCCTTCACTACAGACTGTGTTTGTCCTGTTTTTCCACTATAACTACTTTTCTCAGACTGCTAAAAGTGTTTTATGTTTGGGAGACGTGAAAGAACCATCTATCTCCACACTCAGAAGGCACAATACGCATTAACATGTCAACAGTTCTGCAAGATCCTCTAACAAAGAAATAAATGTTGGATTTTGTTAGCTTAGAGCATTCTTCCTTGATCATAGAATACCTTTTATGGCAGCATATTCAGAACATTAGTTGGGATAGACTAAACTAAAATTATCAGTTTCTAGGCATATTTCAACAAACAATAACTCTAAACTTTCACCCTAAAATTAGCCTGCAAGTTATTTTGCACATCTAGGTCTGGATTACCAAGCCAAAGGGCTCATTTGTTACTGTTCTGGGCGAACAAGCTTTCTCTTTAGTAACTTTGTAATAACAAAATTTTATTGTGGGTAAAGAAGCATTTTGGAAAAACCATGACCAATGAACAGATTTACCTCCTGCTTCTAACTGAACTCCTGGAGTCAAGTGAAGAAATTCTGGTTTCATGCTTACTCGGGAGCCAGAGATAAAACCAACCACAAACTCAGAATGCTCTTCAGCCATTTTAACCTATAAGGAACGTAACATAGATTACAAGAAAGTAGTTAATTACACAGAGTTAACAGCTCTACAAGTAAAAACTTGATTCTATTAACTAATAAGAAACTTCTACTTTATATATGTCATATCTCACCTGATATTAAACTCATTATATCTAAAACAAGTAATTTATGACTCTATATATTTTATCTAGTAAGACCCTGAGATAACCCTTTCTCCCAATTAATCATACCTTAAAAACATTACAGAATCCTATACCCTGTGCATCTAAAATTGAGATGCTGCATGATCATGCTTGAGAACCCACCTACTCCTAAAAAGGGTATGTGGAAAGTACTCTAGAATACATTTATGATGATACGAAACCAAATTGAAGACTAATTCCTACCCACACAGGGTACTACTCCATATCCAGATACCTATCATATTGTCAAGGGCTAAAGAAATCTCATCTACGTTTGCCAATAACTGATCTCCACAATTTCTACAGCATTTCCTCACATTTATAGAAGGCTCTTCCATGAGGCTCATACTGTTCCATTCGTGCCACCAAGTATTCTCACCCATCAAGCCATGTCTTGTACTTGAGGCAGACCCAGAACCCCAGTGCCAAATATTAGAACGGATTCATGGACCCTCCGCTATGAGATCTGGGAAATCACATTTATGTTCAATATAGGGGCGAGGTTAAAACCTGGCCCGAGGGCCATGTGATTTCTTCAGAGTTCCAGTCTTTGAAATAATAAATTCCCGCTTAAAAATTAACATTTTACTAAAATTTTATTACTTTTAAAAGTAATAGTCTTTAACATATCTATAAAGGAAGTTTGTTTTTTTTAATGATTACTTATTTTTTGAGAGAGAGAGACGGAGCACAAGCAGGGAGAAACAGAGAGAGAGGGACATGCAGAATCTGAAGCAGGCTCCAGGCTCTAAGCTGTCAGCACAGAGCCTGACGCGGGACTCGAACTCAAGGAATGGGAGATCATGATCTGAGCCAAAGCCAGACACTTAACTGACTGAGCTACCCAGGCGCCCCTGTAAAGAAACTTTTTAACTAAATAATTATCCATTCAATTTCATTCTGGTGTGTAGGTGTAGGGGTTGGGTATTAACATGTAGTGTTATATTAACTTTCAAAAATGGGGTAGTTACTGGAGTAAACAGTATGTCTGAACTCTAATTTACAGCTTTCCCACCCAAAACCAATCAATAGCAAAGACTGAAAAAGATAAAAGTACTTCATCTGGGCTGCTGTCATGAGAATGTGCATCTCTGTGGGACTTAGGGGATTCTGAGAAACTGCAAGTCTGGCAAGAAGCCCTTCAACTTCAACTCATGGCAAAATGAAAAAAAAAAAAAACCAATTGTATCTTAAAGACCAAGTAAGAATAGGTAGATATTTAACCAAATATTTATATTTCAGTGTTTATATCTCTTAAGTGTCCACTACAAGATAGAAAATGCTATTATCAGGAAACTCTAGCCACCTAGCATTACTGTCACCCTAACAACACTTGATTTCTTTTTTTTTTTTTTTTAATTTGGCAGAGGTTCCATAAATCTTAAATGTCAGATGTTTTCTTCCCCTGTACCTTCTAGCACAACAGCCTGGGCCCCCTGTCACCCCGGCCATTTTGTCACTTACCGCTGCTGTCGTGTAGTTGCCTGTAGCCAAGGAGCCAGCAGAGCTCATTTCTGCAATGAGCAAGCACCCCCGGTGCAAAGGCAGGCCTACTTCTCTCAGGCCTCTCACGACCCCCGAACCAGGCACCACGTGAGCATTGACCAGATCTGCCCAAGAAGCTATTTTAAAGATACCACCTAAGAAGGTAAAAAAAAAAAAGAAAAAAAGTAAGTTTTCAAATAAAAACCACTAACTTTTTGCCCAACCAACTACAGTAAGAAATAATCTCAAAGTAACATGCTAATGTCATAGTGAAGCACTTCAAAAATTTTAGTGCTCATCAGTGGACCTATGGTTCCATCTATGAAAAACTATTCACCTGGTAGCTGGCTAAAAGATCATAATGAGAAAAATGTCTTACAATTTCTGCACTTAGTTTATCAATAACACTGATTAAGACTGGTTTTCCTTGCAGGCTGACTTCTGACCACCAATAAAACCTATGTAATTAGAAATGGGACTCCAGGGGCACCTGGGTGGCTCAGACAGTTAAGCGTACAATGCGTGATTTTGGCTCAGGTCATGATCTCATGGTTCGTGAGATAGACCCCTGCGTTGAGCTCAGTGCTGGCAGAGCAGACCTTGTCTAGGATTGTTTGCCCCTCCCCCACTCGCTCGCGCACGCTCTCTCTCTCACTCACACACACACACACACACTAAATAAACTTAAAAAGAAAAAAGAAATGGGACTCCAGTGAAGATGGGCATTTGAGGCCAAAGATACCAACATTCTGAAATTCCCCTGAAGATGACAAATTTTCATTCTGCAGGAATCTCTCAGCAACTTTACTATCTCTCAAAAGTTCTACTTGTTCCTTAGGTCTCTTAATTTCAGCAGGCAATTGTATTCATTTTAAAAACTGACAGCAATACCCCTAATTGATTTCTGAAAAAACAGTATGTAAACATGTAGTTTGTATAACTCTTACATTAGTCAAAACTAAGCAATGTGATGATAGAACATCTTTTTTTTTTTAAGTTTATCTTTCACGTATGTACGAGAGAGAGAGAGTGCGCATGTGCACACAAGCGCACAGGTGGGGAGGGGTTAAGAGGGAGAGTAAGAATCCCAAGCAGGCTCCACATTGTCAGCAGAGCCCGATGTGTGGCTCAACCACAAATACTGAGCTCATGACCTGAGGTGAAATCAACAGTCAGACACTTAACCCACTGAGCCACCCAGGCACCCTTTTAAATTTTTTCAATGTTTATTATTTTTGAGAGAGACACACAGAGTGTGAGTGGGGAAGGGGCAGAGAGAGAGGGAGACACAGAATCCAAAGCGGGCTCCAGGCTCTGAGCTGTAAGCACACAGCCCGATGCAGGGCTCAACCCCATGAACTGGGAGATTATAACCTGAGCTGAGGTCGGACACTTGGACGCTAAACCGACTGGGCCACCCAGGCGCCCCAGTAGAACACCTTAAAGCACAGGAAGAAAGTCATACATAAATCTATCCTGAAGAAACAGCTTAAGCACATACATGTTATTACTTTAAGAAAAATTGTTATCTCTAAAGATGCTGATAAGCATTAACCTTTTAATAGACATTTTATCCTATTATTTAAACAAAAAAAGCTGTCATATACAATGACAGAAACTTGCATAAAATAATGGGTAGAAGTAGTTTTTCTTTCTCAACCAATATACCTGGCTTTGAGTTCCTATTTAACCAAAAAAGCACACCAACAGATCTTTTTTTGGCCAAAGGCAAATGTTAAAACTTTACACTTCTATTTGTTTCCTATACCTGCAATTTTCATTTTTCAAATATTTAGAACTAGGTGTGTTCTGCCAGGGCCAACATCTGTCATTTTTGTCTGCCTAGGACCTGCAGCCCCTTCTTCTGGCCTCAGCACACCCATTTTCTATGGGGAAACTACCTTTGACCACATTCTGGTTCAAAAAATTTATAGTTAACAACCTCACATCACCAGAAGTGGGGCATATATTACCAAGCTAATAAAGGTATTCTATAACCCAGGCCTGAGTGATTACTTTGGGGTAGGAATGAGGAGTGTTGTCTACCTGAGAAAGAAGTCAAGAGAAGAAAGCAGAGCTAAAAAATGGCAAGAAGGCAAGTCCAAAGACTTGCACTTGAGCTCCTAGATCTAACCACGCTTAACAGACCGTTCTATGGCCAGACTCTGTGATGTGAGCCAGTGCATTTCCTTTAGTTCTTCAGACAGTTGGAGCTAAATTTGTATTTTTGTAGATTCCTAAATAATACTTACCTTCATACTGTTTTTTTACTGTATTTCCTATATCTGCAAACTTCCGGTCTTCAAATATTAAGAACTCGTGGCGTTTTGCCAGAGTTGTTAACTCCTTCATCACATCCAGAGTAAAATCATTCAAAATATCTACATGAGTCTTGAGCATGCAGATGCTGGGTCCTAAAGCATCAGCTAGCTGCAACAGCTCTCTAGACTCTGAAATATCTGCAGACAGACACAGATTAGTCTCTTTCTTTTGCATAAGCTTGAGAAGCTTCGCTGCAACTGGGTGGACCCTGGGCAGCTCTGCACGTGCACCAAAGCTGAGTTCTCCGGGAGCGGGAGCTTTGTTTACAGAACAGAGAGAACCATTATGACTAGCTGCTACAAAAACATTCTCCTGAATAAATCTCTTCACTCTCTCGACCATCTCAGCATCAATTTTTTTCTGTCGCTCGAGAATCTCCAGCATTTTAGACAATGTACACACTGAGTGAAGATGGATCCCATGTGCCTGCAACTTGTCTTTGCCTCCTTGCTCTCTGTCCAGCAGCACTATGGCATCGGTGACCTTCAAACCCTCCTTCTGAAGAACCTCAACAGTTTCCAGAACACTAGATCCACTGGTAACGACATCTTCAATGATCAAACAGGTTTCTCCTGGATTAACAGCCCCTTCTACAAGACGCTTAGTACCTAGGAAAAAAAAACAATTATTTCAATTTAAAATTATACATTTCAGCCAACTCAAGACGTATCTTACATTATAAATTTGGCGTGTATTTAAGAAGAGGTGGATGATCTAAATCTTATTTTCTGATAATCTACTTCAGAGCTACTTTAACTTTATTCCTGACAAACCTTCAATGAGCCATGACACCATTTTGTTCAGTGTCCCTGTATCTGAAAATTGCCAAAGTTACATATATAGAATATTTTCAGTAAAACTAGCAAATTACTTTATAGTGTAAATAGAACACCACTTAACATGTTCATGATCAAAATTTCAAATATGGGGTTTCTTAATGCAAGATAACCTACCTAGATCAAGAAGTTATGAAACAATAACCCAGTACCATCAATGAAATCATTCCTTTTTCTTCCATCAAAAAACAAGTTCATTACTCAAGATCAACTAACTAGCCTTTTGAGAAATAAATTCAGGAAAAAAAATATTCAGCAACCATTTAGATCACTACAACTTTACGAATATACAATGCAATGTGAGTGAATGTACTTCCCCACTCCAACCCCTACTATAGACTACTTTCAGATAATCTACAAAATGTTAAGTATCTAAGGCTATAGACTTTACAGACTCATTTTATAGTTGCTACTACCAAATTTGTCTTACTTTGAAACCTAAGAATTGGTGAGCAATTTGCCCAATGTTTGAGCTTTATCACAGGTACCATCCTTGCCCTTCCCCATTCCTTTCCTCCCCTTGAAAGAGCAAGCTGAACTGAATCAGCTTAGACTAGTACATAAGCCTATGATACTTATATACATATTTAACAATTGCTGATCTTATTCTAAGAAATATTTTTAAAAACATAATAAAGACAAAAAACAGTTTCCTAATGGGCAGGACTCCTACAGACAGGCTTTTTTAAATGGAGAATTTCAAACAATACTAGAAAAAAAGTATAACAAACACCCATAAATACTTCGCCACTTAACTCATGGTCAATCTTGTTTCAGCTACATCCCCACCCCCCTTCCCTCCCTCCACAATTTTTAGAAGCAAACTCCAGATATCATATGATTTTCATCATAAAAAATTTTTAAATGCAGCTTGTAAAAGGTAAGGACTCTTAAAAATACTATCACACCAACATAAAAAGACCTATTAATTCCTTAATGTCATCAAATAAGAAAAAATATGAAGTCAGTTCCAATATTTTTAGATTGATTTATTTTCTTTAGTAATCTCTATACCCAACATGGGGCTCAAACTCAAGACCCCAAGATGAGGAGTCTCATGCTCTCCCAAATGAGCCAGCCAGGCATCCCTAGATTGTTTTGTCTTTGAAGCAAGCTCATATGTATAAAACACACACCTGATAACCTCCTGCCAAGGACTCGTGAAAAAAATATCTTCATTTAGAGAATTTTATGTGGCATTTCTCTTTATGCAGTTTAAATTATAAACAAATATATTAGGAAAGTACAATCTCTTAGAACATTCTGCTGGTAAAGGAAGGACTGGTTAAAAATGTTGGGTTTCAGGGGCGCCTGGGTGGCTCAGTCGGTTAAGCGTCCGACTTCGGCTCAGGTCACGATCTCACGGTCTGTGAGTTCGAGCCCCGTGTCGGGCTCTGGGCTGATGGCCCAGAGCCTGGAGCCTGCTTCCGATTCTGTGTCTCCCTCTCTCTCTCTGCTCCTCCCACGTTCGTACTCTGTCTCTCTCTGTCTCAAAAATAAATAAACGTTAAAAAAAAAAATTAAAAAAAAAAAAATGTTGGGTTTCATACATGTGGGGCAAAACAAGCATTTTTTTTAAATTGTTAAGTCAATACAAAACATTTCACCCCTAGAATCTAAAGGAAAGGAAGGTGATTAACAGTAATAGTTAACCAATTCTAAAGGACCTTCATATGAAGAATATTCAAGGTGACTTTGGTAAAACATCAGTGCCCAGAAGATGAAAAAATTCTATTATCAGGTTACATATCAACTTAAAGTTTATACTACTTTTATTTTACCATAATCCTTTGATTCTTTCCTTCTAATAAGCATTGGAATTTGGTTGGTTGAACAGATAACTGTAGCCAATGGTAAAGCTGTATAAGGTACTCCACACACAGTGTCAAAATTGATTCCCGCACTTTGGGCAGTTTGGAATAAAATTTCTGCAACCTGTAAGAAAATGAACACGTAAACTATATATTATTGTTATCTTGAATGGTATATAAATCATGTTAACAGAACATTAAAGACAGTAATAACCCCATAGGGGATATCCTCAAACTTGATCAGAAAAATATGTATGCCTTTTTGTTAAATGGTACCCTCTCTATAAATCCCAGTTTACAAATATGAAAACACAAGAATGAACCCACTTGTCTAGACGACTCAGGGTCTACTCTGAGGGCAACATGGTATGTGTTAGGGAAGGCTATGATGTTGACCCCAAAGACCAAGAAGGGTTCCCAGTCCTCCCAGTTTCCCTTAGTAATCCATTATGAGTTGATTATCTAAACCTTTCCATAACCTGCTAGCTACATTTTCTGCCTGAAAGAAGTCTTCAGTGAAAAGTTTCATAGAAGAAATTAAGAGAACAATACTGTTTAATTTGCATCAAAAAGAATCAAATACCCAGGAATAAATTTAACCAAGATCAAAGACCTGTAAACTGAAAACTGTATGACAGTGGTGCAAGAAAGTGAAGACAGAAATAAATGCAATAGTATTCCTTACTTATGAATTGTCAATGTCCATACTACCCAAAGCAGATATAATGCAATCCCTATTAAAATTCCAATGGCATTTTTTATAGAAATAGAACAAACGATACTAAAATGTGTATGGAACCCCCAAAGCACCAAACAATCAAAGCAATCTTAAGAAAGATGAAGCTGAAAACATCATACTCCCTGACTTCAGACTATACTACAAAGCTGCTAGAGTAATGAAGAATGTGGTACTGGCATAAAAACAGACACATAGATCAATGGAACAGAACAGAGCCCAGAAATAAACCTATAGTTATGTGGTCAATTAATTTATGGCAAAGGAGCCAAGAATATAAAATGGGAAAAGGACAATCTCTTCAAAAAATGGTGTCGGGAAAGCTGGACAGCCACATGCAAAAGAATGAAACTGGACCACTATCTTATACCATACACAAAAATAACACAAAATGGATTAGACTTGAATGTAAGACCTGAAACAATAAAAACTCCTAGAAAAAAATGGGCAGTAAGTTCCCTGACATAGGTCTTGGCAATGATTTTTTGGATTTGACACCAAAAGCAAAGTCAACAAAAGCAAAAGTAAACAAGTGGGACTACATCTAACTAAAAAGCTTCTGCACAGCAAAGGAAACCACCAACAAAATGAAGAACCTACTAGATGGGAGAAAGTATTTGCAGATCATTTATCTGCTATGGGGCTAATATCCGAAATATGTAAAGAACTCACATACCTCAGTAGCAAAAAACAATCAATCCAATTAAAACACGGGCAGAGGACTCAAACACACTTCTCTCTAGAGAACACAAATGGCCAACTCATACATGAAAAGATGCTGAACATTACTAAGCCACAAGGAAATGCAAATCCAAACCACAGTGAGGTACACTTCACACCTGTTAGAATGGCTTGTCACCAAAAGGACAAGAATAAAAAGTGTCAGCAAGGATGTGAAGAAAAGGGAACCCTTGTGTCCTGGTGGTGGGAATGTAAACTGGTACAAACACTATGGAAAACAGTATGGACATTGCTCAAAAAATTAAAAATAGAACTACCATATGATCTAGCAATTTCACTTTGGAGTATTTATTAAAAAAAAAAAAAACAAAACGCTAATTTGAAAAGATATATGCACCCTTATATTTACAGCAGCATTATTTACAATAGCCAAGATATGGAAGCAGCCCAAGTGTCCATCAATAGATGAATGGATAAAGAAGATTTGGTATATATACATATGGAATATTACTCAGACATAAAAAAAAGAATAAAATCTTGCCATTCATGATAATACAGATGGACCTAGAAGGTATGATGCTAAATGAAGTAAGTCAAAGACAAATACCATAGGATTTCACTTATATGTGGAATGTAAAAAATATAAGAACAAACAAAAAAGCAGAAACAGACCCACAAAAACAGAGAAGGAACTGGTTGTTGCCAGAGGGGAGGAGGGCGGAGAGATGAGCAAAGTGGGTGAAGGGGGGGTGGGAAATACGGGTTTCCAGTTATGGACTGAATAAATTATGGGAATTAAAGGTACAGGTAGGGAACAGTGACAGATGGTAGCTACACTTGTGGTGAGCACAGCAGAAAGTAGAGTTGTTCAATCACTGTGGTGTACACCTGAAACTACAGTTGTGTGACAACTATATTACAATTAAAAAAAAAAAAAAAGACTCATAAATATAGATAACTGGTGGTTACCAGAGCAGAGTGGGGTGGGGGGTGGGGTAGGAGAAATAGCTGAAGGGAATTGAGGGTTTAAAATAAATGTCACTGGGAAGAAAAGTACAGCACAGAGAATACAATGAATAATATCATAAGAACTTTGTGCAGTGACAGATGGTAACTACACTTACTGTGGTGTACATTTCACAATGCATATAACTGTCAAATCACTATGCTGTATACCCGAAACTAATATGTCAACCATACTTCAAGTAAAAATTTTTAAAAAAGGAAAAAAACCTAAGGACTCCACCAAAAAAACTATTAGAATAAGTGAATTCAGTAAAGTTGAAGGATACAAAAGCAATATATAGATAGCTGTGGTGTTTCTATACACAAGAGAAATCAAGAAAACAATCCCACTTACAATCGCATCAAAAAGAATTAAATACCTAGGAATAAATTTAACCAAGAAGGTGAAAGGTGTACACTGAAAACCGTAAGACTCTGATGAAAAGAAATTGAAGATGACACAAATAAATGAAAAGATATATTATGTTCATGGATTAGCAATATTAATTCTTGCTAAAAGGTCCATACTCCTCAAAGGGAACTGTAGATTCAGTGAAATCGCTACCAAAATCCCAACAGCATTTTTCACAGAACTAGAATAAATAATCCTAAAATATGTATGGAACCACAAAAGACTCCCGCATAGCCAGAGAAATCTTGAGAAAGGAGAACAAAGCTAGAGACATCACAATCCCAGACTTCAAACTATCGTACAAAGCTAAAGTAACCAAAACAGTAAGGTACTGGCACAAAAGTGGATACACAGATCAGTGGAACTGAGGGCCTGGAAATAAACCCACTCATATATGATCAATTAATCTACAACAAAGGAGGAATGAATATACAGTGGAGGACAGAGAGTCTCTTCAATATATGCTGTTGGGAAAACTGGACAGCTACAGGCAAAAGAACTAAACTAGACTGCTTTCTCACACCATACATAAACTCAAAATGAATTAAAGACCTAAATGTAAGACCTGAAACCATAAAGCTCCTAAAACAAAACAGTGGCAATAAGCTCTTGGACAAGAGTTTTAGCAATGTCTTTTTTTTTTTTTTTTTTTTAAGATTTTAAGCAATTTGTACACCCAACATGGGGCTCAAACTCAAGATCAAGAGTCACATGCTCTATGGAATGAGCAAGCCAGGACCCCCCTCCTTTTTTTCTTTTTAAAGATTTAATTTTTATGCAATATTTTTTTGATCTGTCTCTTCAGGCAAAGGCAACAAAAACAAAAATAAACAATTGGGAATACATCAAAATAAAAAGCTTTTTGCACAGCAAATAAAACCATCAACAAAGCAAAAAGGAAACCTAGTGATCAGAGAGGATAACTGCAAATGATATATCCAATAAAGGGTTAATATCCAAACTGTATAAAGAACTCCTATAACACAACACCAACAAAACAAACAATCCAATTAGAAAATGGGCAGGGGACCCAAATACACATTTCTTCAAGGAAGACATACAGATGGCTGATAGGCAAGTGAAAAGATCCTCAACATCATTAGTCAAGGAAATACAAATCAAAACCACAATGAGAAGATCACCTCACACCTGTCAGAATGCCTCTATCAAAGAGACAAAAAACAGCAGCTGGAGACAATGGGGAGAAAAAGGGAACCCTCGTGCAATGCCGTGCAATGCAATGTTGGTAGGAATGTAAACTGCGGCAACCACTCGGAAAACAGTATGGAAGTTCATCAAAAAATTATAAACAGAAATGCTATACAATCCAGTAATTCCACTTCTGGGTATTTACCTGAAGAAAATGAAAACACTAATTTGAAAAGAAAATGCACCCCAACATTATTTACAATAGATAAGATATAGAAGCAACCTAAGTGTCCACTGATAGATGGATAAAGATGTTGTATATATGCACAACAGAATATTACTCAGCCCTAAAAAAGAATGAAATCTTGCCATCTGTGATAACATGGATGGACCTAGAGCGTGTTATGCAAAGTGAAGCTAGACAGAGAAAGACAAAACCCAAATGATTTCACTTATATATGGAATCTAAAAAGCAAAACAAAACAGACTCATAAATATAGAATGTGAACTGTTGGTTGCAGAGAAGGGGATAGGGCTATGGGAAAAACAGGTGAAGGGAATTAAGTGATACAAACTTCCAGTTAGAACATAAATAAGTCATGGGGGTGTAAAGTGCAGCATAGAGAATAAATGCTATTTCATTAATTTTGTAAGGCAACAGTTGGTAACTACACTTACCATGGTAAGCTATTCATAATGTATTTAAATGTGGAATCAGTATGTTGTTTACCTGATACTAATCTAATATTTCAACTTCAATTAGGAAGAAAATTATGTGTGGTGAAAGACACTAATTAGGCTTGCTGTGATCATTTAACAATACATGCAAATATCCACCTGAAACTAATATACTGAACTAATATAACACCTGAACTGTTAACACCTGAAACTAATATAATGTATGTCAATTACACTTCAAAATCAATTAAGCTCTAACACTGGCCTTACTAATGTATTTTAATGTTTGTTTATTTTGGGAGAGAGTGAGCAGGAAAGGGGCAGACACAGGAAGGCAGAGGGAGATGGAGGGAGAGGGAGAGGCAGAGGGAAAAGCAGGGAGGGAGAGGGAGAGGCAGGGAGAGGGAGGGAGAGAGGCAGGGAGAGAGGCAGGGAGAGGGAGGGAGAGAGGGGGGAGAGAGGGGGGAGAGAGGGAGAGAGGGAGAGAGACAGAGGGAGAGAGAGACAGAGAGAGAGACAGAGAGAGAGACAGAGAGAGAGACAGAGAGAGAGACAGAGAGAGAGAGAGAGAGAGAGAGAGAGAGAGAGAGAGAGAGAGACAGAGACAGAGACAGAGAGAGAGACAGAGACAGAGAGAGAATCCCAAGCAGGCTCCGCACTGTAAGCGCAGAGCCCAAGATAATGACCTGAGCAGATATCAAGAATCAGATACTTAACCAACGGAGCCACCCAGGTGCCCCTAGTAATCGGACCAGTCTCCTCAGGCCAAGGCCAAGAAAAGCTAAAATAAGCAAATGGGACTACATCAAGCTAAAAAGCTTTTGTGCAGTGAAGGAAATTATCAACAAAATGAAAAGGCAATCTACTTAGTGTGAGAAGATATTTGCAAATCATATATCCAATATGGGGTTAATGTCCAAAATATATAAAGAACTTACACAATATAAAAACATTTTTTAAACAGGCACAAACTTGAAAAGACATTTTTCCAAAAACATACAGATGGCCAACAGGCACATGAAAAGAGGGAAAGGCAAATGAAAACTACAATGAAGTATCACCTCATACATGTCAGGTTGGCTGTTACCAAAAACACAAGAAATAACAAGTGTCCTTAAGGATATGGAGAAAAGGGAACCCTCATACACTGCTGGTGGGAATGCAAAATGGTACAGGCAGTATGGAAAACTGTATGGGGATTCTTAAAAAATTAAAAATAGAAGTATGATATGATCCAGCAATTCTGCTTTTAGGTAATTATGTGAAGAAAACAAAAACTTCAATTCGAAGAGATACATGCACCCCTATGTTCACCACAGCATTACTTACAATAGCCAAGATGTGGAAGCAGCCTTCGTGTCCATCAGTAGATAAATGGATAAAGATGTGGTGTATGTGTATACACACACATATATATACAATACACACATATACACAATGGAATATCATTCAACCATTAAAAAAGAATGAAATCTTGCCATTTACAACAACATGGATGGACCTAGAGGGTATTCACTACGCTAAGTTAAACAAGACAGAGAAAGAGCAATACCATATGATTTCATCTACATGTGGAATCTAAGAAACAAAATGAATACACAAAACAAACAGAATCACTGACACAGATAACAACTATCAGTTATTAGTTGGGAGGGTTTGGGGGGAGCAGGTGAAATACATGAAGGGGATTAAATGATAAAAACTTCCAGTTATAAATAAGTCATGGAGATGTAATGAACAGCATAGAGTTTATAGTCAATAATACTGAAAAAAAAAAAAAAAACAAACAGGAAGCTTACATACGAAAATGTTAAAAAAAGAAAAAGTTTCATAAGTACAGTGCCTACTGTGTGAAGTCCTATAATATCCTTTGCCACATAAATCATCACATTTTAATGCTAGAATGCACACTCTCATCCACCTTATTTTTTAAAAAAAAGGAAAGCAATCACTCACGAATTGCTTAGTGAACTAGATAAGGTCTTCGAAATTTTTTGCACCTATACTTCTAAAGATTTGAAAATTCCGTGAATATTTTTAAGTTGCAAAAGATATAATTTCTAGAGTACTAAAAAATTATATTTTCCTAGAACGGTTATGTCACTCTTTTAAATTTTTTTTTTTCAACGTTTATTTATTTTTGGGACAGAGAGAGACAGAGCATGAACGGGCGAGGGGCAGAGAGAGAGGAAGACACAGAATCGGAAACAGGCTCCAGGCTCTGAGCCATCAGCCCAGAGCCCGACGCGGGGCTCGAACTCACGGACCGTGAGATCGTGACCTGGTTGAAGTCGGACGCTTAACCGACTGCGCCACCCAGGCGCCCCTATGTCACTCTTTTAAAAGTGAACACAATAGGATGCAAGTGCTGTAGTGATTTGATACTGAACATCTCCTTTTTAAAAAATATGAAAATGCTGCAGTAAGGAAGGTGGAAAATTTTACATTTTTGGAACTCCTTTTCATTCCACTGTGCACAGAATTTTATTCTAATGTAATTAAGTTTATACTTGGAAAACTTTTAGTGATCACTCTATCATATTTCTCCACGACAAAAATGTATAGAAATTCAAATTTAAAACTGTAAATTAAAACAATTCCTATGACCATAAATCTCTTAAGTGTTGAAAACTGTTATGTATTATTACAATTACTACAAACATGAAATTAATTAAAACATAAAAATTTGCAAATTTTGATAGAAGCAGAAGAATAGATTATTTTGGAAATACTTCTCTTAGTGAGAGGAATGGTACCCCCTCATCTGTTTATGTATTTACTTACGCTAAGTATTACAACCAGGAAGTCAGAGTTCAGTGTAAATTCAATCGGGTTTTGGGGGGGTATAAATATTGAGACATACTGTTCGCATAAATAAGTAGATACGAAAGGAGTTCCATTACAGCCAGGTTTCTCAACGTTTTCAATTCCTGAGTTAACTACCAAAAATCACACACGCGCACTAAGATCTAGTATCTAAAAGCAATTTTTAGTCATCAACTAATTGACTTGATAAAACGTAAGCCAAATTTTCATTAGAAGATTCCCTAGTCATTTACCTTCTCAGGACTGAGACAGATGTACCACAGTATGATTCTGGATGGTGAGAATAGACCAACCCACTTCAACTAGTGCTTCAATCCTTTGTATAATAAATAACCTCACAAAATAGGGTTCCCAAAGGATGAGAATAAACCCTTAGGCGGTGGAGGAAATATATGTGTCTTCTTGACTGAAATGCCCTGAGGACGGAAATGTTCTACATCTGCACTGTCCAATGGGACACTAGCCACATGTGACTATTTCAACTTTAAAATTCGTAATGTTCAGTATTCAGATGAGGCTAGTAGCAACTCTAACGGACAGGACATTCAAACCCTTCTACTCAGTGTGGTCAGCCAGCAGCTTTGGCCGACAGCTTGTTAGAAAGACATAACCTCAGGCCCTGCTTTAGATCTACTGAATCAGATTACACAGTTTAACAAAATTCCCAGGTGATTCAAATATACTCAGAGATTGAGAAGCACTGTGCTAGAAACCTCTAATTTGTACAGTTTTTCCTTATACTGACCAAAAAAGTGCTTCCACGAAACGCCATCCTTTGGCCTTCATTCTCCCTCCTGGCCACAAAGTGCAAAATCAAATCCTTTCTAAGCAACAGTCCTTCCAAATATTTAAGCCCTTCCAAAAATTCTTCCCCCACCCATCTTTTCCTCTATCCCCACATCTAGTTTTCTAAGGGCTTCATATGGACAGTGCCCCAAATTGGGCTTCCTGACTCTCTTGCAAAGCACGTGTCAAAGCAGGCGTGTCAAGGAGCAGGCTGCATTCTACATCCTGATAAAGGAAACAATTTTTCCTGTTTGTGGGCCCTGCTTCTGGGCTCCCAGGGAAGCAAATCCTCACCGCATGGGCTCTATTTCTGCCCAAAGCATAAAGTCATACAACCTTCTACATACTAAAAATCTAAGATAAAATCTGTAACTTTCTGAAATGCCTTTGGCCATGGTAATTCCTAACTCTTTATGTAAAAAAGAAAAAACGTATAACCCTGCACCAAATGTTCCTTCCCTGGAGCTCTCTCTTTGTGAAGAGTGTGTATACAGAGCGGCTAACTTGGGTCCGAATAAAACTCTTTTCCTTTAAAATTTAAGAAAGGTTTGCTCATTTTGCATCAACATTCCGCAAAAGCCTAACAGTGCCTGGCCTCTGGGCTTCTCAAATCGACTCCCCAGGCCGACAGTAAGTAGGGTCGGCTGCCTGTTCGGCTTTCTTGCTCTCATCCACAGTCCAACTCCTTCACCCTCTCCACCTCCAGGACCCCATTCCGACCACCCAGCCCCGTGCTTCCCCTTTCCCCGGCTGGCACCTGACTGAGAAGACGTGGTCGAGACACGATGCCGCGCAGATCGATGTAAACGGGGGAAGAGAGCCCGCTCTTCAGTACGAAGTTCCCAAATTTAAAAGCCTGCACGTCGTACAAACCCGTTACCAACGACTCCAAATCCGCTTCTTGGGCTGCCATGGCCACGCGCTCCCGCTCCCGTTCTAAACTCCAAAGCGCGCCTGGCCTGCGGCGCCCCGATACCGTCACCCGAGAAAGCCCCGCCTCTTCCTCCCTGACTTCCGGCGGTCACGGCGCATCTCTGCCAGTCTAAAAGCGCGGGCTGTCTGGTGGTGGAAGCGAGGTGGATGCAGTCGTTTGTGCTTCTGCTGGCTGCCTCTGGATCGGGTCGCTGGAGTTCAAAGTTCCGAATACCTAGATTGACTCCCGAGTCATAAAGCCAAGGCTCTCTGGAGAGTTTGTGTAAATCCTGCCCACTTTGTAGCGCAATGGCCCCTTAATTAATCTACTTCCTGGCTGAGCCTGTCGTTAATCGCCAATGTTAGCCATGATTCCCGCCTCCCTCCCTCCGTGTACCCATCCCTGCCTCGACCCTGGTTTCTCAAAATAGACTGAAAGCTCTCGAAGACAGGGATATGTCTTAATTCTTGTTAACTTCATGGCATCTGGCACATGACAATGTCATAGCAATTCGTACATGGGACCATAAAGCGCTTAGGTAATTGTTTATTACCTCTTCTGTCGGAACTGTGTCCTGGAGGAGGACTTGTGTTAATTCCTGTTAGAATAGCTCAGCTGCTTGGCGCGTTGTAAGTATACAGCAGATGTGGAAGGGAGGGAGGAGAAGAGAGGAGGATAAATTGCTCCGTATCAAGGTTATCCAGGAGGATAATCTTGCCAATCTGAAAATGCAAGCGTATTTGGTCCTTACAAATAAATCTCTTAATGTGGGGGAATTCCCATTATGTGTAGAAGGCACACATTTAAGGGAAATAACCCTTAAAACCATAGGGCTCATGATGGTTACTCATTAAAGTGATTCTGATTTCATTCTGATTCTATATTTCGATATTTCTAATGTCTGTATGTTCTCTGAAGAGATTGTGCTGACCAGCCAGTATGAAGAACCCATGCTTTTGAGCGTTGTTTCTCATTTCAAATAAATACAGTAAAATTTTGATGAAAAAGAAGCCAAATGTTTATAACAGTTTTATTCTTATTGGCAAAGTAAACTAATCAAAACACTTGATCTGTAATACTCTAGCTAGCCTCACTTACGCTTGGGTGGCTCACCCAGACCTGTTCATATCTGTATAGGCTAATCCAGATTCTGAGAGCAGACCATGATTCAGCAGCACAAATTTCTGAGATCCAGCTCAGAAGGCCTGACAATTTTCTAAGAAAGTTGGCATTTGGAACACAAGGCTGAAGTTAACAACACACACCTGAGACTTACTTGACTTTTTTTCTCTTTTCCTTTTTTTTTTTTTTTTTTGTTTTGGATAGGGAAATGCCTTAGGATACTTCTCCAGGCTGCAAAATTGTTGCTTTCTTTCCAAAATGCTGGGCAAAAAGTGTTGTAATAATAATGTGATATTTTCATCTTGTCAAAGGCTTTCATATATTTGGGAAAGAGAAAAAAAAATTACTCTTTCCTTTGAACAATGGTTTTAATTAGAAAGAAAAGAAAAAGACCACCAGAAATAATATCTTTAGTATAGTGTATTTATAGGAATGCATAACTTGTGAGATGTACATTTTGAAGTTTCATCCATGACTTATAACATTTACTGTAGTAATAACAAGACAGAAGGTCATCACTTTACAACATTACACATGAGTGATTTTGACTTACAAATAAAATATTTACAACCTACCTTTACAAAACGACATTGTGTGCATACAAAATGAACTGCAGAAAATTTTAAAAATAATAAGACAACCAAAAACCCAGAAGATACACTTAAGGCAGACCAGCAAGACACTGAAATAATTAAGGCTGTGGAAGTCTTCTGCACCTTGAAAATATAGAGCTATTTATCAATACTGTGGAGTGGTTTTAAATCAATTGTTACAAGCCTGATGGAAGTATGTACTTATATGTATATGTGTAATGGTCCCTATGGGGAAACCTATCCACTTATGGATAAGGCCCTTGATCTCAAGGGCCAGAGAAGCCACCCCAAACTCTCAAAAGACTTGGTGGGGATGGGTCACTCAAAACCAAGAGGTGCCAATGCAGTTTGCAAACCAACTATTAATAATTCAAATATAAAGATACTCCTGACCCCAGGTAAACAGATAACCTAAATGATGGCCCCATTATGTTTCAGGCTTTGTTCACTTGGCTCTGTGGACTTTAAAGGACAGCAAGTAATTCCCAAATGAGTAGACCCTAACTCCACCCATCAGCCCTAATGGTTTTGAATGGCTCTAAGTGGTTTTCCAGTAGAAAAACTGACCGACCTGGGCTGTCTTCAACTGGATAGATTTCTGCATATGAGCAATAACATATACATACATATTATACACTATATACATGTACAGATGTACATATATCCATATATTCCAACAGTTTGCACTTTGATCACTACTGTTTTCTGACTAGGATCTCATTCTGACAGGTATGTTTAGTGTTTTTCACAGTCTTCACATTGGTCCTAACTACTGGTTTTACTCACCTTCCCCATAGAGCAGGCTGGAGTTTGGCAGAAACAGAAGTAAAAGCACCAGGGTCAAAAAAATCAGACACAGAGATGACAGATATGGCTTAAGTTAGTAAGAGGAGATATATGTTTTGTTAACTTCATAACCACAGTCTCTGAGAGCATGGTAACAGTCCCCATAATACTCCATGATGTGGATTCATCTCTTGATAGAAGTCAGGCATTGATAGAACTCTTAATGCTAGCTATCCCTGGGCTAGCAAATTAGCTTGTTAAATTTTATTTGCACTGTTTTCCCTCTACCCACCTTTTTCTCAGCTATCCTCACCCTCTGAAATAACAGGCATCTGAATAAACAATTAATCTCAATCATTTGAATAAAACTAAATCTGACCACATTTTAGAATCTCCCAACAAACAGGCTGACAAAACACAATAGCCTATGAGTATTTCAGGCTTTCACGAGTATTAATTTCAAGCTTCCCAAAAATGACCCTTAAAGATGAAAATTTGTCTTAAGAGTAATTGATTTCTCTTCTCCTCTAACTTCTACACATATGAAAAATGCAGAAATGCCTTTCATAGAAGATACAGCCTATGATATTTCTGTGTTCTATTTCTATATAGATTTCTCACATGAATAATATTTCCTATCAAAATGTCTAGGGCTATGGACAAATTTCAGCTCTTTCCAATCCTCTAGAATTAATGAAACAACTGAGAACCTTATAGTTTTTAGAAAATAAATATTAACACAGTAGCTTCCCTTAGTGGAGTATGTATGAACTTTATCTTTTCTAAACCTGCCCCAGGTTTAATTGTTAATTTCCAAATGACCCCTAGACTTTAAATAGTTAAGAACAATCATAATGTGAATAAATCCACTGGAAGCCCACAGTGTTACCCTAACCCAGACTCCACAGACACACTACACGGGAGAAAAAGGAATAAAGCCCACATTCCTCAAAACCAAACAGGGGAGTGGTGAGTTTGCACTTTTGCCCTACTGCAGAGACCCCTTATGTTTGCAATATTTCCTCCTCTATCAAATTTGTGGGACCAAGTTTTAGTTAATACACAGAAATGACCACCACCTAGTTTATAAGGTATTTGCTCCCTCATGTTCTCACAAATCTAAGTTTCCATGCTCTTTCACATAGGCAAGCAAACAGGAAGGACTAACTCCTGGGCACTAAATCATGGAGACTATAAGAAAGCAAATATGCTACTCCAGAAACTCTTAAGTATCTTAAAAAAGAGAGAGAGAGAAAGAGAGAGAGGGAGAGAGAAATCCAAGGTTTCCCCGCTAAAATCCAACGGTTCTATTCATTTCTACACCTGTACATGTAATCTGCTTCTTACGGTGGATGCCAGTGAGATTCTGAAGAAATGAGTTGTGATATCAGACAATATTTTATTCTTACTTCTGCCCTCCCAGTGAGGAAAGTGGCTGTTTGGGTTCTTCTCTGTCAATGTTTCCCAAGCATATAGCTTGAGAAGAGAGAGCAGCAGCTGCTTTGGAGGGCACCCTAATCTGTGTCTGCCATCAGAAATACTGGAGAAAACGGTTTATTCACATAAGACCATCAGGTCTCCTAACCTTTTTCTGTAGACATGCTTTTTAAATGATTGAAATTACAGGCTAAGACCAAATAACATTTAGACAAAGAGCACCTGGCACTTCCAATTAAAATCAAATTACAGAATTTAATCTTACGAGTTTGCAAATGGTATCCTAAAACATGAGTATTGAAAACCTGGAATGTTCAAAGTTACTATCAATAAAATTCTTAGCACTGGCAGTGTGTAGCACTTAAAAAAAAATCAAAGTGTTTTTTTTAGGCATCCCAACTATGCTATTTTCCCAACATTCCTATGAGATTAAAGTCCCTCCTCTCCACCCCCCCATCCCATTTCAACAATGGGGACATTTGGGACAGAAAAAAACAAAGACTTTCTGTAAGAAAGGACGAATCAGGAATAGCTGAGGTTGAAACTCAAGCATTCCTGGCCTCACCCTATATTCAGATGTTTTCATTTAAAGGATATTTTAACATAAAAAAAATGCTGCAGTATCAGTCAGTCTAAATACAATGAACTTCTTTATCTCCCCACCTCCCCTCTGAAAGGCACTACTATTTATAAAGGCTTTGTGAACAACAAAGCGGTGAAGCCAGCTTTTCCTCTGCTTCCTCTACTCACCCACGAGTGTTTATGGCTGTGAGAGTCCTGAAGGACACCTCCACATTACAATTTTTCTCTTAAAAATTTTCCCACATTCAGCTGTAAGTGGATATAAATCTATTTAATCTGAAACAAATGTAGAAGATGCAGTAAATCATGGTATCTTTAAAAAATTATTACGGGTTGTCCCTGATCTTTTCTTCTTTCTGCATCCCACCCTTACAAAACAAACCTCAAAACTCTATGCAATGAAAAACAACAAGCAAGAAACTTAGGACTTTCACCAACATTAATTGTTCCCATTTCAACTAGAAGCTCACTTTCACTAATTCCCAGTTAAGTTTTGATTTTAAGAACTGCGGTCGAAGTGGACCATTTTCTCTTCTTCCCCTCTCTACCAGAAAGTCATATCTGCTAAAACAGGTACAAGAAAGTGGTTACTAATCCTTTGTCCCTCACCATGGTTGCCCACAGCGCAACCTCAAGTACGTTTCCCAGCCCCACGTTCTGGGCTTCCTTGTTAAAGCCTTCCTTGTTATTTCCAACGCCCTGTGGAGAAATCTTGAACCAGGACTGCTCTCTTACTTGGGACAGCAGGGGAGTGAGCAGGGGCTTTGCAGACAGGGAACCTCTCTGTTAGTTTTCTTCCGTTATCAAACTATATAAAATACACACCCTTTCTCTTCGGGCCTCTATTAAATGAATTCTACTCTAATGATTGTACTTTGGCTCCAGTTAACAGAATCATCCTACTTTTCATTTCTATGTCCTGCTTGTCCTGTCTCCTCACTTCCCCAGCATGTGTACTTTCGGGGAGGGGAAATTTCACGCAACCCCACACCTGGGCTGTCCCAACTCTGATGTAAAAGCTGATATAAAACCTTTGGCTATAACGTTCTGTCAGCTGCCTTCCCACAACATGATTTCATGAATGCTCTCCTGTGCCCTCTGTGCACCACTGTCCAAGGCCCAAATCTTCTCCAGCAGAAACTCAACCCATCTCTTACATGGTCATACAAACTCAAAAGGACTCGGCAGAGAGTTCTTTAGTTGCTGTGCACAGTGGATGAAACAGACCTTGCCAAGCCACATTTTATGGGTATTTGGAATCCTCAGCACCTGCCCTCCATCCCGTGACTAGCCCTAGGGACCAGGCTTTCTTCTTTTAGGCTAGATCTCACAATGAAGACATGTTTACTAAAAGGTTTTTTAGTAAATATGTTTTAAATTTTAAAATATTATATCAGATAGTATTTGTATATACATGTAGGTTTAAATGAAGACTAGAGAGGGTTGGTCAAGGGCAGGGTCTGAGGGAGGGCACCTCGGTGACCCAGGGCCATTCGAAACTAGGAACCAAATAATAGTCGGAATCAGTTTCCACGTATTTGGTTAATCCTAAAAATACGAAATGCTATCTAGTCTTATTGCTTGTACTTTCTACTAATTGATTAATCTATAATCTGGGATGGGATGAGGTGGAGGGTGGATGACGAAGTTGGCTCTGAGACCAATGGAAAAGACAGATGAGTATTTTTAATTCTATATTTCCGCTGTGGGAATAAGTGTTTTAATATATTAAAGTTCAGGCTTCATTTCCACCATTCTTTTTCATTTAGACAGATTTGTAATTCTATTTATCCTTCTTAAACTCTCTGCTTGCACTTTTGTGCAGCTCGATTTTAATTTTCTCAATCCTATCATAGGAGAGAAGCAAATGCCATTAAACCTGATTGGAGGATAAACACTTGAGTTATATTTTTAAAATATTATTTGCATAATAGCAACTTTTAAAACACATCCTAGAAAACAAAGGGTGGGTCGTGTACCAACACAAAAAACCCAAAATTGTTCCTCAAAAACAAAGAAAGAAAAACAACCATGAAATGCCCAGGTTGAAGTTTTTTTTTTCCCCCCACTAGCAGGGGAAAGGGCAGTTCAGAATCACTGTGTGTGGAGAATACATGCCAGAAAGCAGCATTGGCCTCAAAGTGCAATGGGTCCTTTTGGTCCAGGGAAATATCAGCGGCTGAGTGGTGACAGGTATTGCAATCACAGTTGAAACTCAATGCTCTGTTAGAGTGATATATCAGATTTTATTCCATGGCTTCAAAAAGGACTTGGGACCAGGCCTTTAAAAGGCCTATATGGCTGCCTCCTTTTGGTAAGCACCCCTTAGCTTCCAGAAGGGGTTAGAAATAAAGCAAGCCAACTTTCTGAGGACTGCCTTCTACAGCTGTAGAAGAAGTCAGAAAGCGTCGTTACGTCGTTCTTAGGAACCGTAGGAAAGGTTTCTACTTGCCCTTTTGTATGAACCTGTTATATTCATTACCTAGTTCAAACCGAGTGTAGACATAAAAATAACCCCAGAACTCTTACTGTATTTGGACTTCTTTTCTGGCAGGCTTTCCTGCCAGATGAACTCTGAGCTGCCAGTGAATTTGGGGGTAGCATTTCATATACAGAACCTATGTTAATCAAATACTTGTGACTGAGAGAAAAATCTTCTCATTCACGGACTGCAAAAGGGTAACATTGCTTTCTCTTAATGCACGGGTTCTGGTAAAAGATTTCTATACAAGATTTATAAAATGCTCTAAAAAACTTGTCATCTAATTGTGCTTAGTCAAAACAACGTAATGCTTCGGTAAATAAATTACTGTCTTAACTGGAGCACTCAAAGTTACTTATGATTGATTTCATATATACCTCTATATTATAAAACTCTGAAACCTGAATGGGATATATTTTACTGTATGTGGATATGTATCCTATTAAGAAACTATATCTAAGTAATCTAAACCAGAATAGTTGGCATACATGATGTCTCTGTTAAATAGAACTTTTTGCTTAAAATTTCAGCAGAGTTAGAAACCTTTTATACTCACTACAGTGAGCTTTGGGTTTGCCCGGTTAACCACTCATTTTGGAACACTCTATTAAAATTGTCTAACAGCTAATATTCTTGTCCTCCTTGGCCCTCTCTTTAATGCTTTGGGTGACTCTTTGCATCTTTACCTCTTCCAAATGACCTTCTGAGATGTCCCCGGACTTAGGGTAATTTTACGGCTGCCCAGACCCTGAATAACCACTGACGAGGTTTAAGAGGTACATCGCTCGATCCAGAGAACTGCATGGAGTGAACTAACAGAATTATTTACAGACATTCAGTCTTGCTTTGGTTCACACTGCACTTCCATGTGAAACCCCAAGGGCCAGGAGATGGCTATGTCCCTTGGTTTACTCGGTTGACGATGTAGCTCTTGACATTGGGGATAGGCCGCACGTCGTTCTGATGCTTGCGGCGTTCTATGAAGCACGCCAGGCGGGAGGTGTCCAGGGGGATCTTGGAGTAGCTGCCATTGTGGGGCTGCAGCCAGGGATGCTGCAGGCAGGTGGCTGCCGTGGGCCTCCTCCGAAAGTCTTCCTGTAGGATCACATTGATGAAGTCTCTGGCGGCATTGCTCACACCACAGAAGTATTCCTGCGGGAAGCTGAAGTCCACCCTGCACACATTGATACATGTCTCCTCTTTACTCTCATCCAAGAAGGGGGACACCCCACTCAGCATGACATATGTCAGCACCCCGATGCTCCAGATATCTGTGCCCAGGGAGACGGGGATGCCTTGGATCACTTCTGGGGCAGCAAACTCGGGGTTCCCCAGCAGGTGGTGGATGTGGAAGTGGCCCGAGATCTGGACGGCATCCTCCAGGTCGATGAGCTTCACTCGAGGTACTGGAATGCGAAGGTCGATGAGCAGGTTTTCCGGCTGAGGAGACCCAGGCGTGAGGGAGAAGAGAAGGCAAGTTCAGCTCTCTGACTTGTCTTGACTACCAGTACGACTCTGGTGGTTCAAACACGGTTCTGCTATTCTTTGAAAAAGCCTATAGAGCATGAGAAATTGCCCATGCAAAGTGCACAGGGGGCTCCAAACTAGACTAAATTCGGAGTTTGGGTGGCAGTTCGGAGAAGCTGTTTGACATTGAAAATCATGTCTTCTCAACCACCCCTTACTTCTGCACTGATTCAGAAAAAAAGAATGAATTATTCATTTTGGAAAACAGAGCCTTCTTTGGGAGCACCGTCAAAAAACTGACATTTACTGGCTTCCTTCTAAAATGTTAGACGAAGTGGTAAAAGCTTCCCTACCTTCTCTCACCCCAGATGTCACTGTGACTCTGGTGAGTTCTCATAATTCACGAGAAACACACTCAAATTGTGTGACAACCCAGTTTCTGTTTAATATTCCTAAGGATCCTAATCTAAGGAAATGAAATGAATTAGAATGTACATCTCTCAAGGGTAATGATGGACAGGCCATCTCCCTGCAAGGGTAGCTATTTCTTATTACCTTGATGTCCAAATGGGCCACCCTGCAGTTGTGAAGATACTGCAGAGCTTCTATGATGTCTCGGATATAGAAAGCTACTTTCTCTTCCATCAGCTCATCGTGATGCATAAGGTAGTCTAAGAGCCGGCCATCATCCATCCTGGAAGCAGGGGGGAAGGAAAAGGCAGAGGAGATACGTTTGGAAAGAAATGGAAAAGTAACACAATACAAATCCGCAAGAGCTCTAAAATCTCTCCTATCCCCCTTAGAAATGAAGATCTATTTGCCACACGTGTGTATTTTAGTTAGAGCCCAAAGTTACTCTAAGGCTCAGAACTAAAATTAATTAATTAAAAAAATTATAGATGTGATGTGCCCCACGGAAGAAATCTGTGTAACCTTAAGACACATCTTATGTTGCTAAAAATCGCTCACGAGGAAAAAGGTCTGACACTCTTAAGAGATTAGATTGCAAAAGAAAGTCTTGAGAAAGAAAGAGAGAGTTGCTATTCCAATTAACTGGAACCTGGTGGCTGCAGGCTGCCCCAAATATGTTTTGCAAATTGCTTTTATTTGTCCATGTTTAATTGGGGAAAATGGAAAGTGAACAAAGTTTGTCCTTGGCATTCTTGACCCCTTTTTGGATCCTTTGCCTTTGGAGCAAGTTTCCAATCTTAAAAACTGTTGACTAAGGACATGGTGGGGGGCGACAGTCTGATCCAGATTTGAATCCTGATTCTGCCACCTACAGGCTGGGGGCTTGGGACCAGACATTTAAACTCCGTGTTTGAGTTTCTTCATCTTTCAAGTGGGAATGACAACAACAGCAATAACACCCACTTCATTATGAGCGTTGTGCAAGAATCAAGTGAGGCAATGTGGCATTTAAACATAATTGGTAGAAATAGTAAATGCTCAATAAATAGTATCTTCAGGTACCCTGTGCCTTCTTTAGCAAGGAGTGACCAGATGTCAGACTGACATTCTAATGTGCACTGGGCTGTCAAAGGCACATCCCCAGGAAATACTCAGGCAGAGGAGCTTGAACCAGAGGCAGAAACAACCTTTGAGCACAGCTGAGCCTCACCCCCAGCCATGCTTCCATTCTCCTCTCTAGCTTATTCCTTCCCACTGGTCTCTCCTGCTCTCCTGGATGGGGGTAAAGCCTAGGGCCTTGCCAGGGGTGGGGTGGGAGTGATTAGCATGGAGTGGAGTGGAGTAGGACTGGGTTTGTTAGATGCACCCCACCCCTGGACTTCTTGCAGCACTGCTCTGAGACCTGAAAGCCTCAGCATTAAGTTCACTCTCAGAACTTTTGGGTCATGCAGACACCCAGGCTCCACCCTAGACTAGGGGATCAGAACCCCAGTTGCCCAGCACAGAAAAGCTCTACCAGAGATTTGGATAGTCACCAAGGGGGGGACCTCTGGTCAGAGCGTTACCAAGCTTTAGCACAGGGTTTAGCTCAGACACTGCCTCTCCACTCATCTCCTAAACCTCAAGTCCAACAAACACCCTTCCATGGTCTCACAACAACCCTCCCCAAAATGTGCGTTTCTTTCTCAACATTTGCCACATGAAACTGAAATCATTTACTCAGTGACTGGTCTTCCTCATCAGACTTTGAGCTCCTCAAGGGCAAGAACCACACCTTTCCATCTTTGTTCCTTCCACCCTGGCCCAAGTCCACACGGCAGTTGGCACACGGGAGTACTCATAAATATTTGCTAAACAAGCTCAATCCACTATTCATCTCATTTAATCCCTGTAACAAGTCTGAGAAGTGGAAATAAATCTTCACAGATTTCAGACTTATTTCAGACGTCAGATTATTTCAGACTTCACAGATGAAGATGTGAGGACCAGAAATCTAAAGATCTTGCCCTAAATCACAGAGAGGGGATTAGAGCCCAGGCTCTTTACTCCAAGAATGGCTTCCTTCCATTGTACTGTGGCAGCCTGGTAAACAGCACCTTCCCTTGGAATGACAGTTAGTGAATCTGAAGAGGCCAAGTTTCTGAGTCAGTCGTACTACTTTGATATGCGAATGATAATATCTTTTATTGGAACTTGGGCATAACACATTGTCACCTGCAAATGAAAATAGTTCACTGCCAACAGAATACACCTTTTGAGTTAGGAAGCTGCCCCAACAAAACGTTAGGTTCCAGAAGGCTGTTTGTAAGTATAATTTGTTAAGTCCAAGTGACAATTGACCAGCGACTACACAGCTATATAAAGTATCAAACAAGAATTACAAGTATTAACAGAGTTGGTTTTGTCTTCTCTTGTTTCTTGGCAACCAATTAAAAAGTGTAGTCAAAGAGGTTTGTCTTTTGGCTGTCTTTTTTTCATAAATAAATTTATAAGTTATTGCTTCTAAAGGCCTTCATACACAAACACCTAGACGAACAAGCACATAAGGGCAACACTAAAATGGCACCTGAAAAGCTGTAAGTGAAGACACTTCTCTTCTGAACACAGGCTCATGTGGAGCCATACACAGCACTGGTGTTGGGTGCCAGGTCATCAGCACCCATCTGATAACATCGCTAGGAGGGCTCAATACTTCTGAAAGGACTTTGTTCTCTTTAGCCTCTGTTAGATCTCTGTAAACCACAGAGCATGATCTCCATCCTTAGCTTGGGGTAGCAGTGGGGAGAATGTGCTTTATTTGATGTATTCTGGAGCTAAGTATATGGTTGCCTGAATTCCTAGAAAATCTGGAATGAGTAGACTATTTTCAAGGCAAGTGTCCACGTTATAAGAATTTCTTGGGTGGTAGACCATGCCATGGCAGTAAATCGATGCACAAACCCCTCTTTCATCTCAGCTCCGCCCCCTATTGTCAAGAAGCTTTTCCTAAACTCCTGCCCAGCCGCAGAGTCCATAATAGAAAGCACATCAGCATCAGAGTGGGAGAGATATGGGGTTCAAGTCCCAGTTTCTCCATCCCCTAGTTGTAAGGACCTTCCTTATCCTTGATTTTTTCTAATCTATAAATGGGAACCGCATTTTTATAAATGGATGGGAGAATGCTTGTTACATACAACACTTTGTACACTATAAGACGTTGCATAAAATGAAACTGCTGTTTCCAGTGGACGATAAATGGCCCAGACCCCAGACAGCCGGGGACCACTAAGAGACACCTGTACTTACAGTTCCAAAATCAGGATGTAGGATGTGGGGGACTCATAAGTGTCATGGAGAGTGATGTACTGGGGGTGCTGCAGGTGCTGAAGTAGGGCAGCCTCGTGGGCGGCCTGCTCTTTTTTCTTCATTTTTTTGCTAACAAATTTCACAGCGACATCCTTGCGGGTAGCTTTGTGAATGCATTTCTTTACGATGGAGAAACGGCCTCTGGAAAGCGAAAGGGAGAAAGCGTTTTGCCAAGCTTCATTGATCAATTAGGTATTATTTTATTCAAGGGTGTGTAAATTTTTATCTGAAGTGGTTAGACAGTAGCATCTTATTAGGAATCCTACCTTTTCTATATTTTAATATTTTTTAAAGTTTATTTATTTATTTTGAGACAGAGAGCACAAGCAGGGGAGGGGCAGAGGGATAGGGAGTGAGAGAATCCCAAGCAGGCTCCTCACTGTCAGTGTGGAGGCCTATGCGGGGCTCGATCTCACAACACTGGGGTCATGACCTGAGCTGAAATCAAGAGTTGGACGTTCTATCGACTGAGCCACCCAGATGTCCCACAGGTTCAATTTTCCAAGCAGAGTATATTTATATAAAATACAACAATAGTAATGTTAAAGAAGGAGGAATTCTAGTCTATGATAATTTCAAAAACATTTTTAAAGAGTCATTTTTGGGGTGGATGGCTGGCTCAGTCAGTTAAGCGTCCAACTTTGGCTCAGGTCATGGTCTCACGGTTCACGGGAGTGTGTGTGCTCTCTCTCACTCTCTCACTAATAAATGAATAAAAGCATTAAAAAAATAAAGAGTCAATTTTTAAATTTAATTTTATTTTTATTATCTTGGTGTTATGGAAACTTTCTAATACACACACAAGTAGAAAGAATAGTATAACAGATCTGTGCACCCAGAAGCCAGCTTCATTAATTGTCAACATTTTGCCAACCTCATTTCATCTATTCCTTTCCCACCTCTTGCCTTTTTTTCTGTAGTATTGTAAGCAAAATCCAGATATCATGTTATTTAATTCAGTAATTCTTGAGTTTGCATCTCTGATTGACAAGAATACTTAAAAATGTATAACCACCAGGGCCCCGGGGGGCTCAGTAGGTTGAGCTTCTGGCTTCAGCTCAGGTCATGATCTCACAATCCCTGGGTTTGAGCCCCACATCGGGCTCACTGTGTCAGCACAGAGACTGCTTCAGATACTCTGTTCTCCTCTCTCTGTCCCTCTGCTTGTGCTCTCTCAAAAATAAATAAACATAAAAAAATGTATAACCACCATGCCATTTTCACATCTAACAAAATTTGCCACATCTAAAATAGAATGGTTTCCAGACTCAGCAGTAGCCCAATAGGATGTAGTAATAACGGGAAGTAGAAGAGGGAACTTACCAACAACTGGTCAGAGAAAGGGAGAGTCAAAGAGGTGACAAGACAGTGCCATCCTAGGCCTGTCCCTGAGGCACCCTAACCCACGAGTAGAGAAGTCAATGGCCCAAAGAGCAGTCCATTCCTCTAGAGGAAATGTATGTATCCGACACCACCATGAAGATTGTCCAACTGACTCCTTGACCTGACTCTGTGCTCACCAAGTGACTTTCTGACAATAAGTGTTTTTCCACCATAGATTTTCACAAAAGAAATAATGTGCTAATAAATAAAGCACATATTTGGTAAATATTAATTGAATGCCTATTATATACCAGACATTATTCTTCTTGCATAGTAAGCAAATACTTGGTCAAACTGGCAGCTCTATTCTACATCGTAAATTAATAAATTGCCATTCTAAAAAAAAATTGCCATTCTCGTATTTTTTAAAGTAGTCTCTATGCCTAACATGAGGCTTGAAGTCATGAGCCCCAGATCAAGAGTTGCATAATATACCAACTGAGCCAGCCAAGTGCGTGCCCCTCCATTCTGGTTTTTAACAGCATTCTTTTGTTTGATTATTAGAGGTCACTCCTTCCAGAGGACTTCAGATGCATGAGAACAATTGAATATTGGGGAGAACTCTCCTGAACTAAGTGGTCATGTTGAGGTACTGCTGTACCTTAAATTTTTAAATTAAGTAATTTATTTTGAGTGGGGAGGGGCACAGAGAGAGAGGGAGAGAGAGGATCCCAAAGAGTCTGATGGGACGGGGTGGGGGTGGGGGCAATCCCATGAACCATTAGATCATGAACTGAGCTGAGATCAAGAATTGGACACTTAAAAAAAAAGTTTATTTATTTATTTTGAGGTGGGGAGGGGCAGACAGGGAGAGGAGAGAGAGAATCCCAAGCAGGTGCAGAACCCAACATGGGGCTCGCACAAACCATGAGATCGTGACCTAAGCCGAAATCAAGAATCAGACGCTTAACTGACTGAGCCACCCAGGTGCTGCCCCCGCTACACCTTAATTAAAAAAAAAAACAAAAAACATGTGTGTTTATCTGAGTTATGCATTCCCATGATTTAAAAAGTCAATTAGCTTTAACAAGGTTTCTTATTAAAACTAATAGTATCCCATTCTCTTACCTCCACCCCCATTTTCCCTTACACTAGAGGCAGTTTAATATAGCAGTTAGTTATATTTAGCTGATTATTCAGGTAGTCTATGTTTGTGTGGCTACTTCTTAGTGTTTCAGTCTTCATTGTAATCTGCTGATACCTACCATGGAGAGTGAGATATTAGTCTCTCTCCCTCCCTTTCCCCAGCACGTGACCACTTTTCCCATCCCCTGTCCTCTCAACAGAATATCAAAAAAAAAATTTTTTTTAATGTTTATTTATTTTTGAGAGAGAGAGACGCACACAGTGTGAGTAGGGGAGGGGCAGAGAGAGAGAGAGGGAGACACAGACTCTGAAGCAGGTTCCAGGCTCCTAGCTGTCAGCACTGAGCCTGACATGGGGCTTGAACGTGCTAACCATCAGATCATGACCTGAGCCAAAGCCAGACGCTCAACCAACTGAGCCACCCAGGCGCCCCCAACAGAATGACACCTTAATTAATATTCAGTGTTTCCATTCTTGCGACTAGATCAGGGCTATTCACGGATGAAGCTCTAGTAAACTATGAATATTTTCCTTGTGATAGAATTCAATCATCATTTCTGACAAAGTGTGTCCCTTATGAGCACCACTCAAAGATTAGTCTGGGACTAAGAAGTCACCGCAGTGTGACTGAGCGGTGGTTTTTATCATGGTTCCATTCTCAGAGCCTTGCTCTGCTTCTGTGGATATGTTCTATCCGTGCACAGCTTGAACGTGGCCTGGGATTTGTGTTGTTCCATGCACAGAATTAGGGGATCTCCTTCTTTAGCTATGTCTTCACTGAGATTTCCCACTCATTCTTTGGCTCCCAAGGGCCCATTTTTGTGGATGGGATTCCCTCAGAGTTTTAGCCTGTGGCTTGGAGTAACGTAGTGAGAGAAAGAAGGGAGGGAGGGAAAAGCATTTTCCTGCTCTCTTCAGCTCAGAGGGACCTCTTTTCCTGTCTTTTGGCCAGAAAGATGGGTTTCTTTTGCAGTTGCTCCCTGTGCATGCTGCCCAGTTCCCTGCTTTGACCTACGCTTGGGCTAAAGCCTGACAAACAAACCAGAGAACTCACTGCTACCATCCTTGACTTTCTTCAAGTTTTAACTTGGTTCCCCATTCTCCATGTTATTGACTTACAGAATCCTGAGGTAGTTGCTAGTTTGGATTTTGTCCAGGGCTTCTGGTCGTCATCAGTGGGATAGGCTACCCTGGGCTTACTCTGTCCTGGCCGGCACTGGGGGTTGGCTCATTCTAAAAGCTGGGGACTAAACAGCTGTTTGCAAGCTCTGATCAGGGGTGTTGGTGTCTGTCAACTCGACCTTCACAGCAGGGCGATCTGAGTGGACTGTTTGGTTGGGAAAGCTCCGAAGCCGGTATCTTTAAGACTTTCCTCTTGGGCTGGTCAGATTTCCCAGAGAAAGATCCTCCTCCTCCCTGCCTAGTGGTGAAGCCCCGGTTATCCACTTCTGGAGCCCGCTGGCTAAGAGAGCTGGGGTCCTGAGTTATCCAAGCAAGGATTTGGCCTCATAACTGGTCCACTTGCAGTCAGGTTCTGCTGCCCCCAGCTGTGCCGGTGTCCCTGAGAACAAAGACACTTTCTTTTACCCTGTCTAGAGAATGAGCTTCTGGCGTCTCTCTGGATGGGGAAGGACAATTTGGAAATCTGGAGCTGCAGCCTCTCACACAGAGTTTCAGCCCACCCTCCAGTTTCAGCATCCTCTTTATACCGATTTGCAGAAGTACTTGCGCTGCCAGTACCCGAGCCTTTGGGGGAATTCTGCTGCAAAAGTTGCACTGCCTCTCACTTGACCCCGCGACTGACTCGGATTGAGTGCTAGGTCATTTGTCACTCTGTCACTTGTTTTCTGCCTCTAACCTGTTATTATTGTTGTCTCTTCGTCCCGTGTCTTCATCCTCATGTGCCTGACTCGAAAAAGTCCTTTAGTGCAGATTCGGTGAAGTCTCGGGAGGGAGGGAAAACTGATGTCTCTGTTCAACTCGCCTTCCTTACCTGGAGGCCTGGCCCTGCTACCTTTTTGGATCCTGTGCAGGTAACCAGTCAGCATTCCCAGGGATAAATCTCTGACTTCTTTATATTATAGAGGTGCCCATCTAGTTTATTTCCAGCTAACCATGCTATGCTCGAGTGCTCTTTCCTTCAGATGGACTTTAGCAGCGAAGATATTTCTTTCTGCACCATGGTTTTTATAATATTTTATTACCAGAGAACTAGTTTTTAAATGTTTACTCATTTTTGAGAGACAGAGAGAGAGAGAGAGAGAGAGAGACAGAATGTGAGTGGGGGAGGGCAGAGAGAGTGGGGGACACAGAATCCCAAGCAGGCTCCAGGCTCTGAGCTGTCAGCACAGAGCTCGATGCGGGGCTCGAACTCACGAACCGTGAGATCATGACCTGAGCTGAAGTCGAATGCTGAATCAACTGAGACCCCAGGCACCCCACCAGAGAATTATTTTTAACAAGATAGTCATAGAGGCCTAGAATTCTAGGTTTAGGTGTGATGGAGAAAGTTGACTCACTTCTATGGCCCACAAATACCTTTCATGTGTTTCATGTAAGTGTCTACATGTTTTATTTCCTTTCTGTTAACATACAGCATTTTTAAAGGATCTCCTGAAACCATGAGGACTATACTTGGAAGAGAGGCAAAACTTCAGATTGTTGGAGATGAGATTTTTTTTTCATAAAACATTGATTGCTTTGAACAAATCAGAAACTTGATCTCCCCTTCAGGAAATATGAAAGCATCCATCTCTTCCAGGTAAAACATGCCTTAGCCTGTGGCTATCAACAGTAAATGCATATCTCGGGAAGGAATTCACTGGTACATCCAGGTGATGCCACCAGTTTCATTTAGAACCAGGTGGGGAGGGGCACCTGGGTGGCTCAGTCTGTTAAGTGTCTGACTTCAGCTCAGGTCATGATCTCACTGTTCATGAGTTTGAGCCCTGCACCAGGTTCTCTACTGTCAGCGCAGAGCCTGCTTCGGATCCTCTGTCTTCCTTTCTCTCTGCCTCTCCCCTGCTTGTGAGCACTCATTCTCTCTCTCTCTCTCTCAACAAACAAACAAAAATTAAAAAAAAAAAAAAAAGAACCAGGTGGGGATTCACTACTGGAGTCATGCCATGCCTAGCTTCACAAACTTCAATATAATGTGGCAAACTAGATTTCAATTGCTAGAGCTTATTTTTGACAAAAATTTCTACAATGAGAAACCACATATGCTAGTAAAACAAACACAGGCTTAAGAATTGGGTAGCCCAGGGCTGGAATCCTGGCTCTCTACTTCCTAGTTGTAGGACCTTGAAAAAGTTACTTACCTCCCGAAGCCTGAGTTCCTTTCCTGGAAATCTACTCAAACACTACACCTCATGTGTTATAAGGATTAGATTTAATACCTTTTGTATAATACCTGCATAGTTTGGAACACTACAGAAACTCAATAAGCACCATCATTATCACCTTGGAAATTTCCATTGGCCCTTCCCTGCCCCTCTGGCCATACAAAGAAGAGAGAAAGCTGAGCTAAAGTTGTTGTTTTTTGTTTGCTTGTTTGTGTTTTTTTTTAGAGAAAGAGAGGGAATATCAAGCAGGCTCCACGCTCAGCACAGAACTTGATGTGGGGCTCAATCCCACCACACTGGCATCATGACCTGAGCCCCTTATCAAGAGTCAGACGTTCAACCGACTGAGCCACCCAGGCGCCCAGAGATAAAGTTGGTTTTTGACGAAAAGCGCTGTAATGAAAGACAGTGAATTACATTTAAATCCTAAGAAATGGTAATAATAAGCATTTTGGCTCTCTCCACAACCTCTGTCGCAACCACCTCACTTAGGAAATTTTATGCTTCATTGAGAGACGTCAATCAGAGATGAAGAAGATGCTAATGGCCCATTGTTTGTGGGTGCTCTTTTATTTACACATTCAGGGAGTGGGAGACTTGCCAGCGCTACCTACCCTCTCACCTAGACCACGTGCAAACTGATGCACATCTAGAGACGAGCCCCCTTTTCGTTTCGGCCCATCAACTATTTTGTGGGCCAGGTGATAGAGTTTTTTCATTATTTTGTTAAAAGTTATATTTTTATCTTTTATACTTTTGGGGACATACTTTTCTAACCAAAAGAAAGAGACAGAAACAGAGAGAGAGAGAGACGGAGACAGAGAGAAAGAGACAGAGACAGAGGTGTGTGTGTGTGTGTGTGTGTGTGTGCGTGTGTGTGTGTGTATGTAGGGGGCACTGGATTGAAAACATCCATGAAACAATGCACTTGTGCTTGAAACATGGACAAGAATGGAAACCTGTACCAAAAATTAGTGATTATACCTTCTTCCCAGGAACACATGGAACTTTTAACAAAAACTGACCATGTACTGCTTATAAATGAAGTCCCAACAAAAATCAGCATCAGTATCATATAAATCAAATTCTTCAACCACAGTGTAATTAAGTTAGAAATCAGTGACAAGTAGATAGTTTGTAAAACTCTCATACAGTTGAAAAATTTACTTTTTAAAGGATATTTATTTATTTTTGAGAGTGAGAGAGAGAGAGAGAGAGAGAGCAGTAGAGGAGCAGAGAGAGAGGGAGACACAGAATCCGAAGCAGGCCCCAGGCTCTGAGCTGTCAGCACAGAGCATGACGTGGGGCTCGAACTCATGGACCTCAAGATCACGACCTAAGCTGAAGTCGGAAGCTTAACCGATGGAGCCCCTACAGTTGAAAAACTTAAAATATTTCTATTACGATTAGGTGAAAGAAAATAATCATGGTTGAACTGAATGATAATGAAACTGCCACATACCAGAACTCAGGGGAGGTAGCTAAAATTGTACCTTAAAGAAAAGGCTGAGCTTTAAATTCTTATATTAGAACAGAAGAAAGGCTGATAGTTGATGAGTGAGGCCTCCAACGTAAAAAGTTAAAAAAAGAGCAATAAAAGTACACATAAATATTCTAGCGTTTTCTTACTATAGAGAGAGTACACGGAGGAAAAGAAACAAATGGTAAAAGCAAATCATTATTCGGATGTGATGTTGTTAAGTGCTCATGAAGGAATAGAAAATGGGGTCATTACCTTCCAATTTCATTCAGCTCAGTATAAGCTGAATCAAAATTATCCTTCCAAGAAATGGTGGCACCATCAGCAGCAGCATCTTTGGAAGAGAGAGAATCCATTTATGACACTGAGGAAGTCATGTAAGAATAAAGAAAAGGTTGACAGAAAAGCTCCCGCCTTGCCCCAAAGCAATTCTCATGGCCAAATACGGAGTCTAGCTCAGTGGGAAAAGGCCAGGATTCTCTGAAATGTTATTTTTAAAAATATCATCCCAGGGGAAACTGACATGACAGAGGCAGACTCCCCCTCCCTGTGCCATCTACATAAACAAAAGAAAACTTGGGACAATCAGAGACACAACCTCTGGATATTTTAAAAATAGAAATTTGGTAGAAAAAATTAAAAGAGAGAGAGAGAAACACACAGAAGGCCTAGAAAAGCCAGTGAGAATCAGGGCTGAGGGTGAAGGCAGCAGAGGAGAAGGGAAGAGTTACAAGGCCCAGAGGAGGAAAGGAGAGGAATGTGCTGGAAATACCCTAACCACTGCTCTCTCTCACCCTGCTGTCCTCAGACATTAACGAGCCTATCTGGTATACTGAATGCTGAATGATTTAGCTTAACCCAAAATACGTGCCTGAGTAGAATGTGGCAGTATTACCTTAAGAGGTGTTCATTCTCTGACAATAATTTAAACACACACACGCACACATGCACACATGCATGCACACATGCACACCAGTATGTATTTGTGTTGTCCCTGGGGAACAAGGCTCACAAGAAGCAAAACATGTGACAGAATTTAGTTAGTAGCTCCAGAGGAGAGGACCACCCCCACAGTGTGGGTCTTCTGACCACAGCTGGGCTGAGGTTCAGGTGCCTTACCTACATTGAATTCTGACACAATAGAGACCCAGGGCCCAGGTTTCCCAGTGAGTCATGGGTCTTAGGGAGCAGGGTGACTGGGAGGGAGCTTAGCCCCTGAGGACGCGCTGGGGAACACTTCCAGACTCAGGTGGGGGTTGGGCTATAGCCAAGGGCCCTAGAGGGTTTCTGAAGCCCCCTGGGAACTCTGGGATTCCCTGACCCTGGAGAGACATGGGTTTCTTGCCTTCTCAGTGTGGTGGCCTCCTCCTCCACCCCAACACACTCCCCACCCCCTCGCACCACGGAATACCTCACCACTTGGAGATTTCTTTGGGCTAGCAAGTGTCCTCTTTCAAATGTTCTTGGGACCAAAGCGGCTTGGTGAGACAGTGAATGGGGGGCCAAAACGAGAACCACATTTGTGAAATACTCGTGTGTAGCTATAGATACATCTTCATCATCCAACACATCCACCTGAAAATGTGTCCACTTGAAGTAAGACATTGTGGGAAGGCTAGGGGTGGGGAAACTATCAAATACTCATTCTGATTCCAATCCTTCAACCAGGTTGCTTTCCTCTCCCCAGTTTAAATTGGTGAGTGGGGCTGTGTCTGATGCTGGGAGGCACACTTAGGCCTGGCAGAGGTTCCCAGGGAGAGGAGGGCTGGTGTTCCCATCCAGGAAAAGGGGCAGACAGCATCCATACGACTCATGACTCCTTCTCACCCCTCTCTGTTCCTGGAGACACATGCGGGTGTCCAGGACCCTGGCAGGCCCAGGGCAGACACTGGTGGCAGACCAAACTTTTGCTCCAAAATGGTTGAAATCACACTTTTCATCAGGTCTCTGAAATGTTACTTGACTGAAGACACTGGACAATCCAGGTTACCTCCCGCAGGGTGGCCGGCACCAGTGAGTGTGTGACAGCTGGCCAGGTGCCTTGCCTCCACCAGGGCTGCTGGGCATGGCTGGGACTCACCGTACTCTGGGAGTCGCACAAACTCTGAGGGCTCGCTGGGAAGGCTGATCCCCCAGGGGTTACTGGCGCTGACTCTGAACTGATAAGGACTCCCAGGGCTGAGGTCTTCGATGACGAGGTAAGTGTCCAAGGTCGAAGCTACAGACTGCTGCCAGGCCTGGGAACCTAGCACACAATTTCCAAGGAGAGGGAAAGAAGAAAACGCCAGAGGGACATTGTTTCAAAGACCTTCAGCAAACAAAGAAAGGAAAGCTGACACATTCTGTTCCATTCAAGGGGTTACAAAGTGGGCTCTGAAAGCCTGTGGGCCAACGGTGGCAGGTTTGGGCTCAGTGTCCTAAGTGACTGCATATATCATGAGGGGTGTGGAAGCAGCTGGCCTAGGGGTTCTGGTCATTTCCAAATGTGTATGTGCGAGAAGGAAAAGACACAGATCATACAGAATTGACAGAAGGACGTGTGGCAAATTCTTAATAAGGCATAAAAATATATTATAAATAGCAAAATGAGAGAAAATACACATTTGGAAATGGAAACAAAATAGAAGTGAACATGCATTGAGCACGCCATACATGTAAAATACCGCAGAAGGCGTCTTCCCAGAATTCTCTCATTTAACTTTCGCACTTAAATCTCCAGAAACCGGTGAGGTTGGGAACACAGATCTCACTTTATACGTGAAGAAATAGAGGCTCAGAAAGAGGAAGTGATTTTCTCAAGAGAACTGTGTTAATAGGATGAACTATGAACTGAACAGCACGGAACTAAGTGCAAGCTTTTGTGAGACATGTCTCCCAGCTCAGCACGAACACCTCTCTGCTGAGTGGGGAGACCCAAGAGTGAACAGCTTCAGAAAGATGCAGAAATGAACAGCTCTGTAACTGCACAGGGCCTGTTTGGTAGAAGAAAGAAGAGTTAAAAAACTACGAGTAATGGTGAGTAACACAAATGAGTTAGGCTCTGGCCACAACAAGCAGTTGTTTGAAATTCAGTTCTGTAATTCATTATGTGGTTCAGAGATGTGTTAACAACTAGAGCTACCTGGCAGCTTCTTATTTAACTAATTCTTCTTGATAATAGGTGACAGGTTCAGGTGTTTCTAACTGCTAAACTAATGCATGCATCCTTAGCATGTAAATGTAACAAAATTAAAAAATGAACAGTTTTTAAAAAATCATACATATGTGTATATGCATATAAAATTTAAAGATCACACAAAATATATGATATATATATATAACATATGCTATATATATACATATACATATGCTATATATATATATATATATATATACACACATATACATATGCTATATATATATCAAATCTCTAAATTTTATCTGGGGATGGGGGTAAAGCTCTGCTCATGCTACCCTAGTTACTACTCTGGGAGAAAGGTCACAAATTACCAAACTTGATACCTGGGTTTAATGCCAGGCCTGTCTCTTACTAACTCCTGCCTCCGTGTTCCTCAACTTTCTTCAGGCCTTAGCCTCCTCATGTGTAAAATGGGCCTGACTGCTCCTGTCTGGGTGATTAGGCTTGTTAAGGACAAAAGTGCACGCGAAGGCACTTTGAAACTTGCCAAGAGTCATCAGCCCTTGGGCGAAGTTGGAGAGCAGGAGGCGGCTGTGGCCTGGAGCTGAGGTCCTTGTGCTGAGTTGGAAGACACAAGAAGGGACAGCTAATGAAAGGCATGAAGGCAAATAGTTCATGACTCTGAAGGATCTCCTTTCGAGGAAGAGAAGGAAGAAACAGAAGGGCAGGGGAGCGAGCGTACCTTCCTCCCGGTACTCCACAGTGTAACCAGAAATAGTGCAGTTCCCAGTGCTGGAGGGAGGCAGCCAGCGGAGAATCACAGAAGTGCAGCTTCTCTCCTGGGCAATGGGGCGGTTAGGGGCTGCTGGAACACCTTTGGGGACAGAAATTACGGTCAAGTGCTATTTCAGCAGAACTTGGCACTTTACACCAAGGTTGAAAGTTACCTAGGAAACATTACCTTCCCCGTGTCTCAAATTTTTCCTAGGGTCTTTTCTACCAAGTGGCACACCTCTCTCCAGGCCCTGGGGAAGCCTGGGAGATACACTTTGGGGTTAGAACTTCTTCCTTGGGCTAAAGACTGCACACTGGAGTTAGAGCTTGGCCAGGCAACGATACGGGAAGTTATGGGGGACCACAGATAGCTCTTAGCGAAGACGCCTTCTCTTCCATTTGCTAGACCTTTACTTTGGAATTTCACAATGGACCTCTGCTTCCCCAGGTTGCAGGGAACCCTTGTAATGTTCACTTAAGATATTTGGTTAACACAAACTCAGAGAGAGAAAAAGTAGAATGGTGGTTGCCAGGGGCGGTGGGGAGGGGGGTTGGGGAGCTGTTGCTTAATGGATACAGACCTTAGTTTTGCAAGATGAAAAGAGTTCTAGAGATCGGTTGCACAACAATATGAATGTACTTAACATTACAGAATGTACAGTTAACATTGGTGCAGACGATAGATTTTATGTTATATGTATTTCACCATAATAAAAAATATCTTAAAAGTATAAAAAGGGTTTGACTAACAAAGACCCTGTACCTTGCACTTTAACTGTAGCAGACGTAGATGTGGTGCCATGGTCGTTCGTTGCTATGCAGGTATAAATCCCACTGTCTTGGGGCATCAGATTGCAGATCTTCAGGGTGATTTCCCCAGAATCACTAGAGACACCAAAAGGATGCTCTTCAGACTCCAATAATGAGTCAATTGACTGATGGGTAAAATCCCCAGGGTGGGCACAAGGTGTGCTGAGCTGAATCCTCAGGCTCAAGGTCTCATCCCAGCTCTGTTATTTTCCTACACACCTTGGGTGATCACCTTATTTTTCTATATTCCCATTTCCTTATGGGGGGGGGATTCTTGTCACCCCCAACTCTCATGTTTGTTGTATATGGGGTGTAGGGATAGAAAAGAAGTAAAATGAGATAAGAATTAGAGCAGGGTTTGAAATATATAAAGCCCTATACAATATTACTAGTCTTATTACCATGAGCAACTCTGTCCTAAAATATTCTCAGTCTCACACATCAATAATAAGTCATACAAGAAAATAGACTGAAGAATGAAAATGTTTAAGTATTTCAAATTCTACATATGGGACCCTCAAAACAATTAAGTGAATTAAGTAAAGGGCAAATTCCTCTACTAAATGCTAACTTCCCTGGTAGTCCCAGTCACAAGGGATAGCACTGCTCAGGAAGAGTGAAATGCAGCAGTCATGGTCAACCCTGCTCCCTCCCTCCAGCTGAGACATACGGAGCCTGCTGGTCTTCAGGATCCTCACCAAGCACTGGCTCTTACACTAAATTCCTTGGGCCCCCTAATCTTAGGGCTTGGCCAGCCCTTGCCATCTTTGCTGGAAATACCATTTCATGTGCACAAAAATTAAGTTAATGGATAGGAGTTTGATTCTAAATGATTCTTTGATAGATGTTTAAGCACTGAGAGCTTGTTACTGCGTGTCCACTGTAAAGGGTAGTGCACAATAAAGTTCATCATTAGTAGCAATAAATGCTAACACAATGATTGGGAGGCAGTCAACTAGGTTTTGTTAAACAGCCTTTCTGTGTGGAAGCATGTTTATGGCTAGATTTTCTGTTTAGCATTGCATATTTTGGAGCAAGTCTTTTTTTTTTTTTTTTATTCTTCTAAGAAAATTATTCTTAGGTTATTGAAGGAATTAAATAGATCACTGTTTCACAGGATCCTGAGGGGCACAAAGAACACTGGGATGTTGGGATGGGAGACCCACATTGCTTCCACAAGTCTGGGGCCTTTGCCATTTCCACTAACATAGAGATTCTCTTGGGGATCCTTTTGGGAAAGATCAACTGGGTGAATGTAAGTCAGTGACTGCCAGAGCTCTTTGAAGGTATGGTTTATGGTTGACCTGACATATAAAGTTTTATGTTTTAATTTATTGAATGTGGGTCCAGAATGCAGTCTTTCCAACCTGTTCTCATTTGTTAAGCCATGTCTACGTGATGTTGAGCAGCATGCGGCTATGTGCTGGCCATCAGCCAGATGTTTGACAGGCTCCATGGCAGGTTGTAGTGAGCGGTGGAGGCCGTGCCTAAACCTCCCAGCCCTGGGTACACTGTTGACTCAATTTCTCTCCTAATCAATGCCAAGTATTTGTGCTAGAATAGGACCCAGGGCAGCTGTTCTCTTGGAGAGACTAAGTAACCAGCATGGGAGCTGCACCAAGGAGCTGGGAGTGTCGATGCAGGGCGATCAGCTTACCAGGAGGAGACGGTGTATGTGGCCGAGCTGTTGTCAGTGTCAAGGATGTTCTGGTCTGGACCCTTCCAGGTGATGGTGGGCTTCGGCCGCCCACAGACTTTGCACTGCAATGTCACTGTGTCCCCAAGCAAGCAGGTCACATCCACTAAGGGCACAAGGAATTCTGGGGCCACTGTGGTCAAATTGACATAAATTCACATCATTTAGAATAAACAGAATACACAGCCATTTTACAACACAACCCTCTCATTCCCTACCCACGTGTAATGATTCAAATATCCTTCAGCTTATGTTGCTCAATCATCCATGTCCCATTAACAAGTATTTAAAAGTAATAAATGTTTATTGTAGAAAATTAGGAAGTACAGATAAATAGAAAGAATGAAAAGCTCCATGATGTCCTGATACAGACATTAACGACCGTGAGCATCTTGGTGTATGTCTTTTTGGCTTTTATCAACACACTTTTTATTACATGAATTATACATATGGCAAATTGTAGTCTTTTCCACCTCAACAGTTTATTCTAAACACCTTTTCTTGTCCATAGCACAGAATGACATCACCAATATTTACAGCCTCTACCTCACTGCTGGATTTGCCACAATTTATTTAGCCAATCCTCGTGTTCTCAGTTCTGCTTTTTAACTCACCTTCTTGGATGAAATTTGGATTTAAGATCTGAAAAACACAAAGAGACAGAAAACTGCTTAAATCCTAAAGTACTGAAAGAGAGCAGGAGACTTTGACCCTATTGAGTAAAAAGGAAGCACCATTTAGGGAGATGAAGCCAGGAGCCCAGCCTCTGTTTGTGACCGTATCACTATTACAGTAACAACCCAGGGCACCTGCTTTACTTTCCTCTCTACTCCGCTTCTTCACGTGCCTCTGGGTGACCCAGGGTCCCAAGCAGGTGTATCATGACCGCAAAAGCTCTTCTGGCTGCAGCTGGCCTCTCTTGCCTGCATTTTACTTCCTTATTGCTCTTCCTCTCTGTCACATGCATAAAAGTCATTCCCCCTGCCTGCCCCCCCTTCAATATGCACTCAAGCAATGTGTTGGCACTGATTCCTCCCAGCATCACAAATTTTCAAAAACAGAGCACCTGACATTTATCGAACTGGAATGGTCATTGACATTAACCACTAACCAGTAGCCTAATGGTTTGCTTCCAAATGTACCCCCTTCCCCCAAACAGGAGAGAGTTCTCTCCAAGCAGTTAAATGCAGAGCTTGTCTGGTTGAAGGGGAAAGAGAGGTCATACCTGTCCATTCTGTCCCCAGCATGTCCTCCTATAGCCCAAGCTTCCATAGGCCAAATTGAAAAGCACCGACCTGGAGGTTCTGGCCCTTTTTTTGCTGCTTAGGTGAGAAAACCGGACTTAGGCCAACTAAGTGACTTGTCTGGTCATATGGCTGGTTGGCAGAGGCACTGTGGGGTGGGGGGATTCTTTACACGCACCGTAAAGGCTGCCTCGTGACCCCATGCATCTTCACAAAAGATCGACTTCCAGCTGACTAGCCATGCTGAAAAGTCATCCCTTCTTGATTTTTCTGCCCTCTTTTGTTTTACCTCTAATCATGTGGGTCCAGGTCATAAAGCTTGGTGGAGTGAACGAAACATGGGTTTTGGAGTCAGAGAGGCTGGGGCTCACCTCTTTTGTTTCATGTGATTTTATGATAATCACTTAAGATTTATGACATCAATTTCCTTCCCTATAAAATGGGGATAAATAATACCTATTGCAAAGTGTTATTGCAAAGATTAGATGAGCAACATATGTCAAGTGCTTAGCACAGTGCTTGACCAATAACAAGTATTCGATGACTACTTAAGTAAAGAACGATTATCTCATTCTAAACATCTCCCTTCTGCAAAGCAGACTACTGTTACAGTGGCTTTTCTCTTAAGAGTTTGTTGTAAAAGTCTTCTTTCCTTCCTAATGAAGCCAGAAAGCTCACGTGTCTTACAAATGGCTCCCTGGGGCATTCATACTTATCTCCCTGTATTTATGTGAACACGTGTCATAAGTGAACACAGTTTCTGTCCTTCCCTTATACAGGATCCATATGGGCCCTTTGGAACAAAGATGCTACTCCCCCCTTTGGATTTCCGTTTGCAAACCAATTGCCCACGTATACCACCCAGCTTTTTCATGAAGTGAGCTGCAGAAAACTCTTGCAATGCCACGTCCTGGGGCTGTGTGTCTTGAGACTGCCACTGCAGTGTCCTCTGCTAGTCTCAAGAGGCCACTATACCACCGCCTGGCCTTCCTTTAAATCAGTGGTTCGCAGTCCTTAACCCTAGCAGCTTTAGCAGCACGAAAAAGCCTCAGGCCTGGGCCAGGCATCCAGAGTTTTGAAAGCTGTGGCAGGTGAATCAACATGCAGCCTGGCTGGAGGAAAGTTGCTCTATCCAAGGGAACTGGGCTCAGGTAAACCAACTCCCTGCCTCTGAGGCTTTTCTGGGGTGGCCCAGGGGTAGGTGAGGGCATTTGGTGGAGCTGCTTTTCCCACACCTTGAGAGACCCCCACTTTGTGAGGAGACGTGGGGCCATGGCTGGGGGGGGGGCGGGGTGCAGCCAGGGAACGCGGGAGGGTGGCAGCATATCACTTGCAGAAGGCTAAGGAGTCCTCGGAGGCCACCTGGCTTAGGGGATGCAAAGAATGATGCCTGCACAAGTCACTTCACAAAGAAAAGGAGATGAGGACTATTTTCTAAATATTATCAATGTTTATCACAAGGTGTTGAGATCAAGGGTGGCTTTTCCCCGTTCAGAAAACATGGCCTCCTCCTCCAGGCTGGTGCCAGGTTTTATGGATACAGATATGCAGGACGGAGGCCCTACCCTCGGGAGTCAGGAAGTGTTTGAATTTGTAGTGAGTTTTTTCTTTGTCTTCTTACCTGGGCTTTCCAAATATTCTGCAATTAGTATCTTCCACTTTTGTAATTTTTTCTTAAGGACGAAAAAAGGCACAGTCAGATCCACTAGACTGCAGGTTCTTCAAGGACAGGGGCACGTCCTCAGGACCCTAGCCTGGGTTCTGCTGCAAAATGGGAATTTAATACATGCTGCTTGAATGAATATTTGACCTGTGTCCTCATTTCAGTTCTTCCAAGAATTGAGGACTGGTTCCAAGAATTGAGGCACTAGGTCCTTAAGATCTATAAAATAATTACTTCAGGGTATATTACTAATAATATTTGACTAGGGCCTGTTTTCAAACACAGATGGGTTGCAAGCTTTTTGGAAAATGATTTAAAAACAATAAAATCCATTGCCTCTGTGAGAGGAGGATCTTAGCGGCGTTCCATGCAGGACGGAATGTAAACTCCAGGAGCTGACGGAGCACAGAGAATCCAGACCCCAAGCCAGACGTGCTCTCTTACCTTGGACAACATTCTTAAGAAGCTTAGGCCTCAGTTTTAGCTGTAAATTGGGGATAATGGTGCCCCCCTGGAAGCTTGTTTGACACAAGGACTCATTTGTTTGATGAAGATTTATTGAGCAGCTCCTTGGTTGTGGCCAGCAGGGAGTGAAGCAGATATGCTCACCACCCTCGTTAGGCCAAAAGTCTGGTGGGGAAGATGCAATTAAGAGACCTCTGCACAGCGTCCAGGATGGTGCCTGGCTGCTGTTAACGCCCAGCCTGCAGCAGACACGGAGCACAGCCTTCTCACTAGTCCCGCCTCCCCTGTCAGTTAGGGTAGAAACGATACGGGAATGCGGCCAGGTTTGTCCAGTGGCCTGTATTTCCCATCCTGATGGGAATCCACAAGGGAGTAAGGCAGTGATTGCATGCCAGGAGTGCCAGCGAGGAGACAAATGACACTTGGAAGGGGCAAATGGCACTTTCCCACATCATAACATTTTAAGTGGGGTTTCATAAACCTGCACTGTGGCAGTACATCTATAAAAAAGCACCCCAAATCACTGCTTAGGGAATTTCCTGCCTTATTCCTCTCTCTCATCAATACCAACTGCATTTAGTAGATGGTTAAACACAGGCACTATTTAAAAAGCAAATCTTCCGAGTTTGGAGGTAAACTTTGGCGGGGAAGTTGGAGAGAAAGCTTGCCAACAAGGCTTCCTTGCAGGTTCTTTATCTGGAAGGGGCTTGTGGAAGGCATCAGTCTTCATTCCTCTGCCTCTTGGGCAGCCCAAGTGTTGCTCATAATGGTAATAACATCAGTGATTTGTGTAGTATTATATAATCGGCATAAACTACTCACAAACTCCTTCGTTTGCTCACCCAAAACTCTGGGGGGATGTGCCAAGCAGGTGTTATTTGTTCCCATTTCCAGATGAGACAGAGAAGTGCCTGTAAGGTCACAGAAGGCTCCTTCCACCTTAGCATTCCATGTACAAGCAAGGTCTTGGGGAAAGCATTGTGACACTTTGTCGTTGAGGTCAAAGGCCTGCTTCCCTTTGCTCCCTAACCTGGCTCTCCATCCCATTTCTACCTAGTCCTCCTGTTTAAACTCCTCCGGCAAGGACCAAGAGCTTGGCTGAAATCCATGCTAATGTTTTTTCTAACTTTGACCCTGGATTATGCCCATTGAAGATTCCCCCTTCCTTTTTCCCTTTCTGCTTTTAAGCGATGTGCAGCATGGACTGGTACAATATGGAGGGTCATGACAGCCTTCTCACACGGTAGTGGAACAGTCTATGTATTTGTCTGTGGCTCCCTATGGACTGCAAGATCCATGTAGGCAAGAGCCTTGTTCACTGTTGTTGCCTCAGAGCCTAGCACAGTATCTGGCACATAAGAGCTCCGTTGATATTTATCAAATCTAAAATACATACATACATACATACATAAATACGTACATAAACAAATAAATAAATACTAAAGTGGTGGGATCCTAATTTGGGGGGGGGGCGGGAGTTGAGAAAATGTCTTGCCATGAACTTGGAGTGTTTTCCTATTTCCATCAATTGGAATGTGACTTGCTCTACAATCTCATCAGTCAGTCCTTGCCTGAAATTTAGGCAACAGTGATCTTTTCCTCCTCCCTGCTCTTCCAGAGGCTGGTACGTATGGTCACATGCTTCTGTCTATCACGACATCTTCCCTGCATGCTATTATCCTACCAGACTCATGAACCCTTTGAAGACAGTAGCACATAGCATCTTGCACATAGTGGAAGACCAAGTATTTGCTGAATCAAATTAACTCACCCAATTAATAGACCAGAATTTAGGCCTCCTGACCACCTTGTCTAAGGTGTCAGAGACGTGAGGTATCAGCCCCTGGGGCCAGAAGGGTTCATCATAAGCTACACATATTTCTTGAAACCTCACGTTTTCCTTCCTTAGAAACAGTTTGAGAGTTCATGGATAGTGGTAGATGGGAAAGAGGAGAGAATGGAAATCGAGACGGATGTGGTAGCGGAGGAAGATGACCCGGTTGCATACACTGCACATGTTCTCTCTCTGGGAGACCCAAATCCAAGAGGGCAAGGCTGGTATAGACAGCATGGCAAAGAGCTGCTTGGGAATCTGGTTTTATTTGAACAGCAGAGGGCGGCAGGTGGTAGCGCTTCCTCCTCAGGGAGAAAAGAACCACCACAATGTGGTCCACCGGCAACCTAGTTTCTTCCTTCTGGGGAGAATTCCAATGTCTTCTTGATTGTCTTCAAAATGGGAAGGCAGCAAGGTAATGGGAAAGAGTTATAGGTAAAATCAACCAGCACTGAATAAGAAGCTGAGCTCTGAAGAAATCTTGAGCCTATTTTTCTTGCCAGTCAATGTCCAAGATTGTGACCCCATGTCCTGAGAGTGAGGACAAAATCCTTGTCTAGATAACCAGGTGTCAACGGACTCCAGAAGGAAAGCACACCCACCCCATTCTTTCTCAATCCCTCATCATCAGTCACAAAGCACAGTTCAAAACCATGTATTTAGGAACCAAAATGGCCCAAAGAAACTCAGACCAGATGTTCTAAGCTCAACTCAACTACCTTGAATGAACTCAGAATTTGTATAGCCTGCCTCATTTTTCTATTCCTTTTGTGCTTGTTTCATGGGAATTTCTGTTCAAAAGAGGAAGGGAAGGGATTTTAGATGATATTAGGCAAGGACATTTGGAATAGATATAAGAAAACCAATTTTTAAAAATTTAGGTATGAGTTCTGGTTTGGAGGTTTAACAGGTTCCTGTTCCTAATTTTTTTTAATTAAAAAAATTTTTTTTAAGTTTTAGAGAGAGACAGAGTGCAAGCAGGGGAGAGGGGCAGAGGGAGAAAGAGAGAGAACCTTAAGCAGACTCTCTGCACTCAATGTGGAGTCCAACACGGGGCTCAATCCCACACCGTGGGATCATGACCTAAGCTGAAGTCAAGAGTCAGACACTCAACCGAGTGACCTAGGCACCTCATAACCCTTCCTATTTTCGATCTGGTCAAACCAGACATAATTTTTTTGAATGTTTAGGAAATATCCCTACCTCTGCTTATTTCTAAGTGGCCATTAAGCAAGCTGCAATACAAAAAGTTTGTGAATGCAACACAATTCCAAACAGCAATGGGAGTTTTGAAAACTACATGAATCAACATGTAGCCTGGTTCAAGGAAAGCTGCTCTATCCAAGGGAACTGGGCTCAGGCAAACCAACTCCCCCCACCCCCCCAGGCTTTTCTGGGGTGGGGCAGGGATGGGTGGGGCATTTCTTACCCCCGAGTATTTTCATTACTGTCTAGTTCTAAGTATTTTTTCTTCAACTTTGACTTTTCTTCCCCCTTTGACTTGGCTGTAATAAAATGTTTTAAAATTTCCAAATTGTGAGTTTTACAAATTATTTTTGTGACTGATTTCTAACTTAATGGCATTGTGGTTGGAGGACTTGCTCTATAGGATACTAATTCCTTGATTTTTGATGAGACCTGCTTTATCAGTACATGGCTGATTTTTGTAAAAAGTTGTGTTCTTGACAAGAATGTATAAGCACTAGCTGTTGGATATAGGTCTCTATGAATGTTCACATGTCAAACACATTCACTGTTTTATGGGGATTGCTAGTCTGACTCTTCTTTCCACCCCTTCTCAGTATTTTGGTTAGAGAACATTTGGCATGTCCTTGAAAATAAAAAGGGTAACAATTTGACTTTTAACAGAATAATGAAAAAAAAATCTACCGCCCATCCCACAAAATAGTCAAAGCAGAAGGTGGTTTATTACTGTGCATGCATGGGTCTCCCGTGCTCTCAGCAGCCTGCAGTTCTGCTCAGAGGAGACTGGGGGTAAGGGGGGTTGCTAGGACTGCCTTTTCATATGGCACATGTCCCACCTGGAAGTCAAGATCTTGACCTTGGATAAAGGTTTTATGGATGAATGTTCTGAGGTCTCATCCCTTAAAATGATTTGACCGTCCTTACATTCCTATCCCCAATACTTCTTTTGCTTTTTACTTTTTTATCTTTACTCTTTTTTCACCTACCACTAGGTCTACTGCAACAGTTAATAGGTCTGCACCTGTTGTTTGCTCAGGTGCCAGCTATCTCCCTAAAGTGCAGAATGAAACACACAGACTCTGCTTAAAAACCTACTTTTGTTCTTGTCGACCACTGGGTCAAGTCCAGGCTTCCTAGAAAATTCCTCGAGGCCCTCATAATTTGGTCCCGACTCATCTGTTAGGCTTTATTTCCTACAGCTCTTCTCATGTATCTGAACTCCAGCTACAGACCATATGTTTTTCTCAAAATGTGCCAGGCACTTTCATACCTCAGGCCCTTTGCTCATTCTCTTTCCTCCCACTTACCCTTCTCCAAAACTGTTTACATTCTAGTAGTCCACCCAACCCAAACACTACCATCATGTGAAGCCAATGATTGTCCTCACAGCCTTCCTAGGAGACAGGCTGTGAATATACAACCTTGGGGAAGACACTTAACCTCTCTCTCTGTGCTCCAGTTTTCTCATCTGTAAAACAGAAACAATGATAATAGTACCTATGTATTGACACTGTTGGGAGGAAAGGACTCAGCAGAGCCAGGTACACAGGGAACACTGATAAACAGTAGCTGCTATTATTATTATCCCAGTGCCTGAGTGGGTGTGTAAATTCCCACTGAATGAATAATGGCCTCATGACTCTTAACAGAGCACGTAAAGTTTACTGTGTAACGTGAACATTAATCAAAACTGCCTCTCTCTACGTGACTGCATGCTTCTTAAGCATGGGGCCTAATCTTATGTAATTTGTTGGCTTTCCATAGTACTTACTGCAGTGCTTTGTGTTATTAACTTTTGATAAATTGAATCGACTAGGATATCATGTTGAGTGAGCCTGTAGGTGAACCTTGACAGTGCTGGGTTGGGGAGGGAGGTGGTGGCCTTCTCTAACAGTTGGCTCTTACAGCAATTTCTCCTGGATCAATGGCACCTCATAATCTCATTAATGTACAACATAAATGAAGTGGTTAAGGCCTCTAGACAAGGGTGACAATACCACAGGACACACATGACTGGGGGTTGCTGGGTGACTGTATTGGCCTGAGAAACCGATTCAGACATTTCCAACCAGTGCGATTGGGTCTCCTTTCTTGGCTTCTGTGGTTGAACTCCTGAGTCACTGGGGTAGGGTGTGGGTGAGGCCACATTAAGGGATTAAAAAGGTTGTTGAGGAAGAAATTCTCCTCCAACAAGCAGATGTGCAACAAGGGAGGGCCTGAACCTTAAGAAAGTACCTGAGCTTCAGTGAGCAGATTTCCTCCATATCACATGCCAGGTTTGGTCTCTCACCTCACCATACTCAAGACCTGCTCTCTCTCTCTCTCAAGTATTCCGTACACCCAACATGGGGCTCCAACTCATGACCCCGAGATCAAGAGTCACATGCTCTTCTGACTGAGCCAGACAGGCACCTCAGACCTGTTCTTTTTGTTGGTTGTGTGACCATGACCTCTCTGACACTGTTTCCTCTAGGAGGGTAAGAAAACCCCATCTTCACAGGATCGTTGGAAGGAACAGAAAACATAACAGAAATGAATATGCAGTGGAAGATTTTCTTGTAATTCTCCTAGGAGAGAGAAAATGCCAGCTCTGGCAAGCAAAGTGCCCTTTCCTCAGTGGTAGAATATAAATCAGTCTACACGTAGAGTCAGAACAAAGCTAGGCAACACGAGTGAGTGTCCAGGCCAAACCTATCAGATATATTACAAAGAAAATATTTTGTAAAAATAAAGAGAGGAATGTGATGCTTCACTCTCTTTTCTCCAGAGTTCTTTTCATAAAAAAATTCTTTTTATATAATGCATTACCAGGCATGGGTGGAAACACACTGGTGATGCCAGGAGGCCAGTCACTTGACTAGGGGTGTAAAAGTTTCCTTCAATCTGTGTGGCCAGGTTATGTTGAAGGCGTGAGTCTGGGACAAGGAGCACAAGCAGCTGAGGTGGGAGCAGCAGGCTGACTCTTCCAGGATGTGGAAGCAGGGGCTGGGGAACTGTGGGTAGGGGCAAGGTCTGAACGGTCAGTGCTGGCCACCCAGACCCTTCCCAGGGCTGGTGGTGGACGTTCCAGTCCGGTCTCAGGAGGAAATGTACCCAGGCCATTTCTGGCATACCCGCTTCAAAGCAAGTTCCAGGGTCAAGGCACAGAATCTCGACTTCTTCTGTTGGAGGGTCTCAGTGTTTTCAGTTAGTTCAGGAAAGCGAAGGGTCTCAGAGTCCACTGACATCACGCCTTGGATCTGCATGGTGCTCATTCCACACCACAGACATAAACACCTGGACCCTCAGAGCTATGTGACTTCTCACAGAAACCCGAGACTCAGAAAGGCTAAGTGGCCAAGGCCTCACAGTTGACAGCATGCAGACTGCGATCCAGGCTTTCTGACTCCTGTTAAAGTGTTCTTTCCATGTGGTGCTGCCTTTGTGTGATTTTTTTTTTTTAAGTAATCTCTACACCCAATGTGGGGTTTGAAGTCACGACCCCAAGATCAAGAGTCGGATGCTCTGGTGACTGAGCCAGCCAGGCACCCCACCTTTCTGTGATTTTTATTTAAGTCATACTTTTGCCCTGGAACGCTGGGCAGAAATGATATCCCTCTTTGTTGAGCTGGAAAGTTGAATAAGTTGAAATCCACATAGAAAAACTGGCACTGGAAGGCAGGTCTTCTCATCTGCCAGGATCTGTGTTTTAGATTAAAAACAACCTGGAGATGGGAGATTCTAAGAAGGGAGCAGGATGGTGTAGGTGGGGGGACAATGGCTAGGAGAAGCCAGAATCTGCCCTCAGGGCAGCTTCTCATTTTCAAACTGAAAGTTACAACTTCTCTGCCTCAGTTTCTCCTTCTAAAAGTCTCTGAAGGGCCCAGGGGTGGGGAGGATGTGGGTGGAAAGGAATCAGGGAGTTATTGTTCAGTGGGTACTGTTTCAATTTGGGATGAAGAGAAAGTTCTGGAAATGAATAGCGGTGACAGTGGTACAACATTGTGAAGGTGTTTAATGCCACTTAAAAATGGTTAAAATGGTAAATTTTATGTCATGGATGTTTTACCACAATAAAAAATAAGAAAATTAAGGGGATAGGGTTAACTGAAGGCTTCTAAGTTTCTGTCAACTCTCCAAGTCTAGGGTTCTTACCCTGACTGGAAATTTCCTTCCAAAGTATATTTGCCTTTCCAGGTACTTTCTCCCCCTTGTCTCTTAGAACCCTCTCGCACAAGACCCCAATGCTGTTCTTATGCAGAAAGTAACCCCCCCCCCCCAAACTAACTGTCTCGCAGCTGGTATAATGACTGAGGGTAATGTCTACATTTAGACTGTGTCGTGGATGAGGATGAGGTTGGCTCCTTGTTAAATGGCTGGGACAGAGATGGAACATTTTTGGAATTGAGACAGCCTCAATTTGACAGATTGATGTTCTCTGCTAAAAGTGGCATTGGGCTTTTTTTTTTTTTTTAATTAAGATGCATTTATTTAATTGGGCTTGACATAAAAACTGGACAGAGAAACTTCATCCCTGAAGATGAAGGTCCAAGTCTAGGAGGCTGGTTCAAGCCTCTCTACTCCAGCACATGATGTAGGCAAGTGGCAGTTCTGGGGCTGGAGGGCAGGTGCAAAACCTCAAGTCTCAACATGGTCCTCGGATGATTTTCTGAGCCGCATGGGCGTGGGGACCTGCCTAGCCTGGGTCCTAAGGGATACTGGTACAGCTCAGGGAGGATCCAGCTTTCTCGGAGGTGGGCATTGGCTCAGAGGGTGGGTGCAGATCCTTGACCCTTGCACCCTGGCTCTAACCTGGGCATCAGTGCAGATACTGGGGCAGAGGCAGGACTGGGAAGCTGGCAGGTGGGGATATGATGCTCCGCCCACCATCACATCTGCAGTCCTCATCAATAAGAGGCAGTCAGCAGTGTAAGCTGTACTGGAAATAAATGAATATTAACTTGTTCCTCAAACAGTCTAGTGTCTGATTTTCAGCCTGATTGGATTCTTCTTCCACGTAGAAACATTTCTCTCATATATAATCTCCTCTAGCCCCCAAAGTGTAATCAATACAAGATAAAGTAAGGTGAACTATGGGCAGACCTTTGCCATTTCTAGAATAGTTATCTCTAAGGTGTGGTCACAGATCAGCAGGAGAGAGGGGGGTGCCAGACCACCAGAGGATCATGTAGACTGGGAGCCAATCTTGCAGTGAATGGTGGTGTGGCTTGTGTGCTGGGAAGTGGGGGCTGTACCTGAGAATATTCACAAGCGTTTCTCTATAGGGGAAGAAAAAGGATGGATACATTAGAGCAGAATTGCCTCTTTTTACATAACTATATGTTCTTGGAAAGCTTTGTAAGCCAGACTCTTAGGATTCAAGGTGCTTCATTTTCCTCTTAATTAGCATTCAAGGATGTGCCTATAAACCTCCATAAAACAATATGGTGGGACATATGCAAAGACCCAAAGAAACTGCTCCTTAAGAGAACCCTTCAATCCACCAATTGAGAAAAATAGTAAAGGAAACAATTTGATAGTCATATACGTGTGGAAGCAGGGGAAAAGAGCCTAAATACAGCTGGGATTGCAATCAACATGCTGGCATCAGGTCAAGGGGTAGGCAGTCAAGAGGGCAGGACTTAGCATTCAGACACCTAGCACGGAGCAGTGCACAGGGTGAATAGGTCGGCATGTCAGCTGGGGTTCCAGGCACAGGGGCTCAGAGCATAAGCCACGGGAGTTGTAGTTCAGCTCAAGGGCACAGGACACACTCTCAATCAGACAACACATATTAGAGTAATCAGGTTCAGGAATTAGGAGTGAGGTTGGGGGCCAGGATGGGCCTGCTAATGATGCCCCAAATTATTAATTTAGCAGCCAGCGGCCTTCAGGAGGCCACCTGTTTCTCAAGCTGAGTCGTTAAAGAAGAGCTCTCTTTAGCATACAGCCCTGGCCATCGTTGTCCCTCTGCAATGAACACTGCAATAAAGTTCTCCTTACCTATCCTGTGGGGAAATTCTCAACTCATGCTGAACAGGTTGACTTTCTATACCATATTTGCTATCTGTGTCTGAAAATTTTAAGCTAGCAATGCCAAGATGCCTGCTTTCCCGCAGCACCTGCTTATGTGCTCAGTTAAATTTAACATGGCAATACAGCGCACAAGAGCTCACTGATGCTTAAGAGGATCTGTATGGAGGGAATGTGCAAGGGCAGCATACATACATACGACAGAAAACTTGGATTAACCAGAATATTTGGTTGGTTTCTAACAGCATGCCCCTCAACAGTGCCAGTTAGTTGAAATGTCTGCCTCGAGCATTGTATTTGAAAACTTTTCAGACATACATCAACAAAATTCATGGCTTTCTTCCCTTCAGCACTAACATCCTAATGCCTTTGCTTACACATCCCAAAGCACCTCCCTGGGACCAATCTTATTTAGTCTATGCAAAGGGCTGCAAGCCTTGGATGAATCAGAACCTCAGAAATGTGTTCAACTCACAAAGCAGGGCTGACATATGTGCATGTGCGGATTTACATAGTTTTGCTTCCCTAAACGTAGAATGGAGCGTCTGATCACATCAGTTAACTTTCTCCATTTGCATTGCTCCCCTGGCCCCGCATCGCTCTGTGCCCACTTCTTACACTGAACAGTGGGAAAGCCACTCTTCTCTCCCTGGTCCCCCTGAGCTGAAAAAAGGTCCCAAATTGCCCTCTAGATCACAAATACCTGGCTGTCCCCCTCCTTCTGCCTGGACATCCTCTACTTGCGGATGACATCCCTGACACGGACCAGCAACACTTAGACTGGGGATGCAGGTGTCACAAGGGGGCTACAAGCTGACAGGTGTGGGGTCCGTGGGAGCGGGTGCCTATCCCATGGGATGCAAGGAAAGCAGAAATCTCCCCTGGCTGCCTCATTCTCCAAGATACATTTAGGCTATGAGTGCCGTACCCACTTCCTCCCATGGGGGAGCACTGCATTGACCTACACATGCCGAATTTAGGCCTGTGGCAATACCCACAGCCACAGGTGACCACTGTATCCTGGCAGAACTCTTGCTTTCAACCACTTGTCTCTGGTTTCATTCAACACAATTGGCATCTTCCACAGCTCCTTTACCCCTTCTTGGGAAGAATGGTCTTTCTTGGGTTTTTGGTGGATTTCTTTGGGATCAGGTCAAATTAGAATAAGAATAATAAAAGTCCATCCAGTTAAGTGAAAACTTTAGGTCTATACAAAGGAAAAGAATTTAAAAAAATACTATTTTGTACTTAGAGGAAACCTTTAAACTTCTGTCTATTCCTGGTGATGGGAACACAGATTTGGAGAAAAACATTTCAATTTCCTCTAAAAGACGAAATGGCAGGGAAAGCCAGCTCCATATTTGCTCTAATTGTCTAGGGTTTGCAAATTCATGAGGGTTGTCACTCAGTGGCAAGCCATGTAGGAGTCCTGTTTCTCTAACCCAAGATAGTTTCTAGCCAAGAAGGGGTGAGAAGTTGATTTGACTTGGTGTTCCTGTTGGTGGAGGTGTTAATTCCACTCCCATACCCCCGGAATCCTCCAAGGTAAGAGAGGCCCCTGACAACGTTCTAGTCTCTCAATCTTTAGAGAGACCTCTGCTAAGGCTACAGAAGGAGGCCATTCCAGGGCCGCTTTTACTTCCTGGTGGGACAGCCACCACCCAGGATCCCTAGGGCCAGGCAGAGGCTGCAATCACTCACTTGCTCTCAGCCAGCGATATACAGTGACTAGGGGCCAGGTCACCCACCAGGCCATACTTAGTCCATAATTTTGCTGGGGCCTCAAGGGAGGAATAGGTTCTAGTAGAAGAACCAGATGAAGAGGATAAAGGGGAAAGAAAAAGAGGGAAAAGGGAGGAAGGAGAAACAAATGAAGGAGAAACTATAACTAAAAGGGTTCTTGTGTTTCAACTGGGAACCAGCCACTCTTTATAATGCCACTTTCCACAGGGGGAAAATGTGCTCTAAGTTTCCAGTAATGAAGTTGGATATCTTCTAAACAAAGCCATACCCGCCAAGGAAGGAAATATTAAGTAAGCATTCAAGAGAACCAGAAGTTTTAGTCTTTTTTTTTTTTTTTTAAATAATCTACGTCAAGTTTTCTATCAGAATTGAGCTGAATTTTCTTTTTTGTTTTTAAGTTGGGATGGGGCACCCAGATATGCCCTAAGATCACAATTTATCCTTGACTGGCTGATCACTTCAGGAAGGTCACTGTTATAGAACACATGTAAAAAGACAATCATTATAGGAAATAGGACAACAATAGCTGCTTCTACCTCCATGCTAGTATTAGGGTCAAGATCATCACACTCTGACTCCTCGGAACTGTTCGTCTCCTTGAAGGGCAGCATGAGGAGGGGGAAGAAAGAGAAAACAGTTAGAACCACAGGCAGCTTTTGCTGGGGAGTGAGGAGAACTTCAGAAAGGCATGAGCAATGGGAAGTTGGGCAGAGAAAAAAAACCAGGTGCTTCTAAGGAGGGGGTGCTGATCACCAAGGGTGGCAGCATGCTCTTTCCAGGGGGAGGAGGCTGGGATTGTGTGCGGCCGAGCATCTCACAGGAAATAGCAGTGGAAGCAACCACATGAAGCATGAATACCGGATAATTTAAACTCTTGTCTTCTGTGAGGCTGGACTTCCCAGATGAGAGTGAAGGAGGGAACGCAATTTCTTTTCCCCAAGAAGGACGTTAGAATGGGCTTCGGTTGTTCTTTTTTTTTTGCTCAGGAAGGGGGAAAAGTGCCAGGTAGATAATCACACGCTATAACAATGTTAAACATGAGCAGTCTAACTCCCATGGTCCAGAGTCAGATCTTTCCAGAAGGCCCAATGTAAGAAAAACAGATCCCATCATTCCAAGATGGGGGACAACAAGGGTCTGCCAAAGCTTAGAATCAGTGGGTTCACAGTAAGATGGTGGATGATTACAAAACAGTAACTTGGGCTTCGCCAGCGTGCCTCCCTTTCCTGCCCACGTGTAGGCCTGAAAATGTCATCGTCTGAATTCTGGGGAAAAGAAATGAAACTTTACCAAGGCCACAGGGGCCCTTAAATTCCAAACCTCAGACTTCACATGGTTGAAGGTTTGGCAGGCACTCCTAATCTCCTTACCCTGCGTGTATTTTCAAACCTAGGATACTGAACGGGCAGCTTTGGGAACTTTAGTATGAATCAAGCATCTTGCATTTTTACAAAAAGAATGCTGCAGATAATTTTGTTATAAAACATGTGCACAGTATAAAGAGAAAGGTATAAAAGAAAATAAAAGATACTTACGTATTTGAATTGAAGTTGCCAGGAGAAACAAAACATAAAAAATAAATTGATCTTGCATGCAAAATCCTGCTAAACTACTTCCCCTCTGGTCCCCACACTGGGAAAAAAAAATATCCCCATCCACCCAAATTGCCTCGTGAGAATGCTGCAGGGTGGGAGTAGATGAGAGGTGGGGCACGGCTCTGGAATACCTTACTCACTTTAACAGAGACTTTGTTGCCCAGAATATCCTTGGGTTTACGAGGCCCTGTGGCTTCATTTTTACCCGTGTTCTCCACTTCCGCCCGCTTTCTCATTCGTAGGGTATGCCATGAACATGACTTCCTGTTGTACCAAAAAATGCACCAATCAAAATGGCAGGTCAGGGCAGAGTGAAGCGGTGGGTGGGCTCACCACCCTTGGGTGAGTCAGTAGGTGAGGTGCTCCAGTCAAGCCCCAGCTCCAGAGGCCCCAAATCTGTGTGCCAGCTCATGTGGTGGCTGGTAGCTAGTTGATCTCACCTCCAATAAGAAGTGAGTGAGGATGAGCTTTGACCCCTCTTGAGAGATGTGCCAGGTTGGCCGCAGCATTTGAGGAAAATATGAGTACTGGATTATTAGAATCTACCAAGGAAAGTTTTTATATAATACTGATGATGAATCCCTCAAGGACTGAGGAAGTCCCTTCCTGAACAGTATGGTGGGTTGTGGAAAAACAGGGTTGGTGGGGGGTGGCGGGAGTAAAACAGAAAAGATAAGTGTGTTTTATAGTGTATAAGCTACTGGCACTTTCCCAGGACTAGATATAAAGACCCAAAAGGATGATTTTGAGGTTTTCATCCCATTATTTGTATTTGGGCTGTGGCCACTTCCACACACTGCAGTACAGATAGGACTTTTTTCTGGGGCATTTGACTCGACACATGGTTGAGCACCACTCATTTATCTGGATATTTTAGGATGAAGTGCTTCTTGGTCTATGTCCTCCACATCTCTCAGTGTTTGTGAATAAAAAGCTCTGCCGACCACTAAGAAGTCCTAGAGTTTTCCTGCTGGGAGAAGACCCAATGTGGGCTCTCAAGGAGGTGAGGGCAGCAATCCCCTTTCACACTACCCTTAACTTCTTCCTTCCCACAAAGGGGTTGGAAGCTACTTCACAGACCTGTAAAGAAAAACTCAGAGCAGAGCTCTTGAGTTGCATATATGTCAGGACTCAAAAGACAAAGACAGCAAAAGCCAAGTCACAAAGAACATTAGTGACCCTGGGCAGGCATCCTCAATTTCAGGTGTGGTCACAGAATTTGGATGAAGTTCTATCATTGCCTGGAATAAGTGAGGTTGGCTTTCCTTCAGTGTGTCCTTGTCAAATTTGGTCCTTTGCAGACAGAGCTTGATGAAAAGAGCCTTCAGTAAGGGAGGGAGGAGAGAAGGAGGAGAGAGAGAGAGGCATATGAGATTTAGGAGAAAGGAGAATGTTTCAAAATGCATAGCATCTCCTCCATAAAACTCCATATATGTCAGGAATTTTAGGACGTCCTGACAGTGTTCCCAAAATATTTATCACTAACACACATGCTCAGTGGTCACCCTTCTGAATAGGAAAGGGCAAGAACAGTCATGTTCTCAATGTGGGGGTCAAGCGGGCTCCACCAGAAAGCAAGAATCTCTTGGCCAGAATTCCTCTTGTATCTCCCGAATAGGCAGGCTCTCTAAGCACACCAGCAACTCGCTTCAGTTGTTGTACCTGAGCAAGAACCAGTCATGGAAACTAACCTTAGATAATATCACTGTTAACTTCCAACACTTGCTTCATATCTTTACCCCCCAAATCCGCATCCCTGACCCAGTTTGAGAACATCTTGAGTCAGGGAGGCCCATGCTGAAAAGATTCCCAGGGCAAACAGCACGTTGAGTGCGTGTGTGAGTGTGGGGGTGTGTTCCTGCATTTATCACAACCCTCTGGGTCATTCAGTGTGCTTGGTGAGAGACTAGAAATGTGACAAATAATGTTCAGAAGGAAGACTCAGTAGTATCAGTGGCAGGACAGGGTCAATTTCATATTCTTCTTTCCAGAAGAAGTCGTCATCATGGTTTGGGGAGCTTCCATCTCTTGGCCACAAGCCCAGGAACTGATGTGGAGACAGGGTTTCAGTGACATTTATGCTGTGGGCATCACAACCAACTCTGCCCCTTGTGGTCACAGCAGTCCCTGGGGAGGGTGCAGTGAGTGTCATTCCCTGATAAATACTGACAGCCACTTTGAGTCAGACGCTCTGTTCCATCCCCACCAACCCCTGCACAAGAGAGGCTGACAAGGAACCAGAATGACCCAATTGTATTTGGATCTGTTCTCTTTCACCCAGACTCACATCCCTCCCATGGAAGGCAGGAAAAAGGTGCAAAAGTGAGGAGGGAGTGCTGGGTGCCTGGATAATTAGATTACAAATCGTGGTAAGTGAGCTCTAGAAGGCCGTTGACTAATAAGAACTTCAATGCTTTGAGGGCCTTTATTTCCAAGCCTTCTTAAATGGTACCAAAACAAATGTCTTAAAAGTAAACTGGATTGGGTCTATGGTGCCTTAGAGACCCCCACTGATTTCCAGCTGGGCCTGTGGTTACCTAGAAAGGCCAGGGTGAGGCTGGTAGCCTCTATCCTCCAAACTAGAGAAATGCCAAAGAAGCACTGTGTCCTGTTGTGCCCCTGCTCAGCTATGTCATGGGGAGTCCCTTCCACCTGTGCCATGGATGACCACTGAGCTTGGAGAGTGGTGGGGGATGCAATCTAAACACTGTCTTGTGCTCAAGTCACCACTTCATGTCAGCACCTCAAAGGCGCCCGGCGGGACAGCATCCAATCGGAATCATTCCACATCTCGGAGGTTAGAGAGAAAAACAATAGGGGCTGTTTAGAAGGGAAGCCTAGTATTGGAGCTTGGGTGACAAAAGCACTTTTTGTGTAGGGAAAAACTGCCAATGCATTCAACCAATTCCTAAAATACAGAAAGGAAAAAAAAAAAAAAAAGAATTGTTTGCACATTTAAAACTCCCAGAATAGTGAAATAGGGGAAAAAGGGTCAACTAGTCTTTAACCTCATTAAAACATGCTCATGGTGAAAATTTATTTTACATATTTAAAATAGTACATTTAAAATTATTAGTTACATTACAGGTACAATGATGAACATTGTGGCTCTCCATTTATATTGCACAACCTGACTTCATCCATATGGGGTTCTTTAAATAGTGCAAAATACTTTATACAGGAATGTGTTCGAAAGGGTCTTCGCAACCAAACTAAGGAAAAGAAATATCTTACAAATTACCATGAACATATATTAAAGTGACAGGGGAGGGGAGAAGTTAAAAAAAAAAAAAGTTACAATCTGTACAGAGGAATTGCCATAGACAACCAAAAAGTTCCCTCTCTCCTGAGAGAAGCAGCAGGCCTCTGACCTACACAGGTCTGGCATTGGTGCTAAGGTCATTTTTTGGTGTCAATCAAAAAAAAAAAAATATATATATATATATCAGTAACTTAATACAATATAAATAAAGTCCAGTCCAGTGAATCCTGTGGTGGGTCAAATGGAGCAACGGAAGGCATGCCTTTTGTCATCTAGGGTTTCAGTAGGGTTCTTTTCTTAATGGGGGAGGGGGAGAAAAAAAATGAACAGAAAATTATAACCCAAAAGGAAAAAAACCCACAGCCACTACCGTCAACAACCACAAAAAAAGCCCGGAACAATCCAGCCTGGATGCCCCATGCTGCGTGCGGTTCCAGCACTCAAATATTGGTTCCGGTGGCACTGTCGAGAATAAGCAGCGGTCATTCCCTAGCGTGTGTTTGCATTTTTGTGTTCTTTGTTTGGTTTTGATTTTCTAATCCACACACTCCTCTCCCGGGGAAGCCAACGAGGCACTTACTTGATGCTTCCGTCACTACTTTCTGCTGCCGTGGTGGCTTTGGTGAGGGGTGCCAGGACGCTGCCCGGGACCCAGCCCTCGGCCGCAGGGGAACAGTCGCTGGCCGGCTGGTACACCAGGCACATGTTCTGCTGGTTGACGGCAAGGACCTGGACCACCTCACCTTGGCTCACACAGATTTCGTTCTCCTTCAGTGCATAGTAATCTTTGATCACGGCCATGGAGGAGGTCCCATTGCAGCCCCCCAGGTCGCCCTGCTAGGAGACAAGGGCAAGGGGGACATGGATACAGGAAGGCTGGTTCACACAGGTAGCCTTATATCCCACTGCGTGCTTAAAGGCCAAATCCTACTGCGTGCTTAAAGGCCAAATTTCCCACCAGCAGGGTAAATAGCAGGCAGAAGATTATCTTGAGCAATAAAATTACATGTACAAATGTGCTCTGAAAATCTATTTGTTATAGCAATGTTGTATATAATATTATAATCAGGGGTGAATGGGTAGAGAACTGTCCAGCCTAGGGAAAAGCATAAACACACCTTCCACCTGGAAGCCCCTCACTAGCATGCAACCTTCCTGCCAGCATCCTCTAATGTAAGGAAGAGGGTGGCACAGGGATACATAAGCAGTTGGGCAGAGTGAGGTCAGGGCAAAGGTCAGGTCAGGGTCACACCCCCCTAATGGAAAGAAGACAGACCTTCTGAAACATTTTTTCTTCTTTGTGAAAAAGCATCAGTTTCCTGCTACATTCTGATCTCCTTTGAGACAGAAGTAACAATGAGACATTTGCCCAGTTCAATGGCAAGACCATGACCTACCCTGACCCAACTCTAGTGGGAACAAAACTCCTCTGGTCTTGCCTGTGTTCATTAAAACAAGAGGTCATACCTCTGTGGCTTTTTCACATGACTCTACCAGGAAAGCTACTTCTAGACCTGTACCTCCCATGGAGGCCTGGCTACCTCACAGAGCACGATGAGAGCCAGAAATTCTTCAATAAATTTGACAAAAGGCCGTTATGACTTCACCTAATTCACAAGGAGTTTTTAAGGTAGAAAATCATTTCCAGGTAATATGATGAAATAGGTCAGTACAGTTAGTCTAATACAGAATTGAACTTGGATATTAATAGTTGATTTTTAAAAATATATTTTCATTAATAATTAAAGAGTCAATATCATCCAATTTGGATAAAACAAATAAAAGTATAAAATCAGAACATGTAAGTAAAAAAAATGTAGATGTTCCTGTTCACAGACCCATTGAGTTCTAGAGGCAACTGAGGCCTAATGAGATTAATGAACTGCCCGAGGTTCTAGGGCAAATGAGTTACAGAATTTGGGTTGGAACCCAGATTGCCTGAATTCCTAATCTAGCACTTTTCCCATTTATTCCCATGCCTACCACTTTGTAGGGTCCTACACAGTTGTGTGGACGGGTCTATAGTTAGTTCTATGCCGTCCTCACAGTGATGTTTAAATTGTGGATTATCTGTGATAAATGTCTAATCCAAGCCTGCTTTTCCCATTCACACACACATGACCCATTTCCCCGCACTGCATCCATCAGTGGAGGGCAAAGGACTGTGAGCTCACTTCAGCAGCTCATCATTAGAAAGCATGATCTCTTTCAGACGTCAAACACTAGAGTTGTGACTTTTAGGTGATCCAAAGCACGACTACTCATATAAGTCATCATTGCCACTACAATATTACCTTATATCTGCAGGGTTTCTGCAGATGACAATAGCTCTTTAACACAGAATGTCTGACCACAGGGAGCTGGTCTAACTCACTCAATTTGTAGGGGAAGAAAGAGAAATAATTGAGACTAGGCTGTATTCAGTGGGTTGTTCTGGTAAATGAGCAGCATAAAAAGAAGCTACTTCTTTTTTCTAAAGTGAGCACAGAGGCTGTGCCCTCAGAGTGGTGAGGCTGGGGGTAATAGGCTGTCACTTACCTTGGTGGCCTCAAACTTGTCCCCAGGCTGGTGATAGTCAAACCCTGGACTGCCATTGGAGGTAGATATCTTCAGGGGTGGCAGAGGCGGGTTATAACTGGAGCCCTTTGGGGGCTTGTCAGAGCCCCCGGGGACAGAGGAGTAGGGTCTGGGGCTGGCTTGGGGAACTCTGGATGGCTGGGACCTCATCACAGCTGTGTTCCTTTCTTTCCGCTGGTACTCAATGGGCGACTGTAGTGCTATAGGGTAAGAGCAGACAGTTACTCTGAGGTCTAGGAATCTCACAAGGATTTGGAAGCTTAGTACACACAGGCTTTATGCCAGGCATAATGGTAATACACGAGGAAGACACTATTCTTGTTTTTAAGGAACTTATGATCTACCGTGAGGACGAAGAAACCTACCTTAATGATGGAAATGCAAAAACGAAATGGTGCCATATATGAGGTACAAAGTGCTGTGCAAAAGGATGGAGAGAAGTGTGTGCATGAGTGTGGGTGGACACTTCTATGGGGGTGGTGGTGGTACTAAGCTTCAGACTGTGCAGGAGGTAGGCAAGTGTGAAGTGTGTCTGGGCAACAGGATGGAGTCAGATCACCTGCAGCAGAAGACCATCGGTGGAGGAAGAGATGAGACATAAGGGAGGTTGTTGGCACCATGACTGAAAAATCTGCAAAGCCCTGCTAACGAGGCTGGGTTTAATTCCAAAGATCTTGAGAAGTGATTGGATTAAATGAACTTGAACATTTGAAATTCTCTCGCCAGAGCCACATTTTGAGGAATATATTAGCCTTGGAGCAGCAGTTGGGAGGAGGGCTGGAGAGGCCGGTTTAGAAACCATGAGACAGTGGCAAGCCAGCGACCCAAGTGGAGCAGAGCCAATGAAAATGTAGAATGGATATGACGTGGCAGGTGTTCAGAGGGAGATTAGACTCTGCCACAGCCTGGATGGGAGAAGAAGCCAAGAACTGATGGTCACTCGGGTTTGGGGTCTGGCAGAATGGTCGTCAGTGGAACTCAGGAGACAGAGGAAAGACATGAGCTTTGTTTTACAGAGTTTAAAATAAGAAAGTTCAAAGGCTTGAGTGCTAAAGAGGTATAGCCAGGCAAAAGTCACACAGGTCAAATTCTATAATAATGACTTCCACAGCTGAGCCAATTTTGTCATTTTTATCAGTATTTTCTGCAACAAATATTTAAGTAGGTTAACAGCTGGGGCCCAGAGAGCTTTCAATTATAGGGATATTTCTATAGCAATAAGTGTGTGCTTCAGTAGGACTCAACATAGGGTTCACACTTCTCTTTGAGGTTTAAGGAGGGAAAGATTGGCCCTGAGATGCCTGCATATGCCTCTGTAAGTAAAAGGCTAGCCCTACTCTATCATCACATCCTTGTCTCCTGAGTGTGTCAAAGGATAAAACAGGCTCTTGCCAGAGCTCAGCCTTTCTCCCTGGTGTTCTGTAGGCATTAAATATTTAGGTATTGGTAATCGAGTTCAGTAGTATCTCCATAATTCACTATAATTAAGAGAAAGATCTCTTGGAACCATGTAAAAGTCTGAATCACTGATTATGCCCAAAGAAATGCAGTTCTAAGTTTTAAGTAGATAGCAGGGAGTTTGGAAGCAGGCCTTATTGAACTAACTTCATGAATCAGTACCCATCACATGGAATTGGGGTATTACTTGATTAGGTGTAATAACTGTGCTGAAGTGTTTCAAAGTAATATGACTTAAATGAATGACACAGTGAGCCTCTGTTTTTCTGCTAGTCAGTCTCAGTTTGTATAGCTCAGGTCTTAGGAGCAGGGAAGCTAATCCCTCCTGAGAGGGTTTGTTTCTGGCTGATCTACAGCATCTTATGCCTGATCCTGTTTCTTTCTTTGCTTTGTTTGCTAGGGAGTTCATAGATACATGCGTGCCCTACCATTAGCAACTATCTGTAGTTTGTGGTTAAAAGCCCAATTTTAAGTTATACGGTTCTGGGTTCAAGTCCTTTTTCTATCACCCACTGTTTTTGTGATCTTGGACAAGTTTACTAACCTCCGTGACTCCTTTTCCTCACCTGAAAACGACAGGGTGATAGGACTTACCTTTCCATGTTGACATGAGGATTAAATGTGATGATACATGTGAATACTTGCTTAGCATCGTGTCTGGCACAGAGAAGGGACTCAACATGTGTGAGCCATTATTGTTACTTCAATTATTTCTAGTTTCAATTTTTTTCTTATTTGTCTTTTGTACTGACTTGATAAACTTACACATCTCATTGTGGCTTAGAATCAGAAATGCTTAACTAACAGAATGCAATATAATGACATATTTTATATACGTGCTCTTTTTTGTACAAAACTGTTTTATCAACAAAGGTATTAATTCAAAGTTCTAGGAGTAAGACTGACGCTATAGGGAGCTGGCTGTGTCTGCCTGCTCCCAGTACCGCTGGCAGGCGCACACAGTATGTGCAGCATGGGCAGAGTAGATCGTCCCTCTTTTTCACACAATGAGCCAACAGAGGCCCAGAGAAATGTTGTGACCTGCCCACAGTCCTAAATGGCATGTCACCTTTCATCTTTCCCCCATAGCATTCAGGTCCATGCCGGACACCCAGCAAGTGCTGTTTGCGCCATTGGAAAGAGTCCAGATTCCAGTACTGGCAAGAGGTGACACATCTGATAGTGGATCTGTGTGTGTGTGTGTGTGTGTGTGTGTGTGTGTGTGTGTGTGTGTGTGTATGGGCATATATGCTTGCTCAGTTTGTGCATGTGTGTGCATGTGTGTGTACATACAGGCATATGTGCTCACTGAGTCTGTGTGTGTGTGTGTGTGTGTGTGTGTGTGTGTGTGTGTGTGTGCACGTGTGTGTGTACATACAGCCATACGTGCTTGCTGAGTCTCTGGGGTAACTTCATTACTGGTTATATTCTGCCTTCAACTTCAAGCTCTGTTTCTGCTCAGAGAAACTTCTGAGCTCATCAGCTTGAGAGGTGAGTGCTAGTTTAACACCCTATACTTCCTCTCACATGCCAAGCTCAACATGAAGACAATCCCAGCAGTGAAAAAAATATAGAAATGTAAACAAGGTAGCAATGCCATTTCTGGTTAGGGGGCTCCTGCAGGGTCCGTAGCGAGCTATATTCTGTGTGTAGTCATCTGTTCTGAAAAGTTTCAAAGTATTACCGAAATTCAGTGATCACCTCTCATTTGAAAGGGCTCAGGTTGGCCAGCAAGAGGACTCATCTAGGTTCTTGCACTGATCTGTCAAACTCCCAGTATTTGCTAGGTAACACCAGAGAACCTGAGAAAGTACCAGCCATTAGCCACCAAATGGGAAAACATAGGTCACTGATCGTTGATGTGCCCAACTCAGCCTTTTGCCACAATTAATACCAACTGGCAGCTGGCCACAAAGCATACACCCTATGTCTAGGCTCTAGAGAATAGCTCTTCTTTTGGAAAGTTGGGGTTTCTTTATCATGTTCCATCTGTTCCACTGGTGTATTCAGGCTTAGAAAAAATCTAAACAAAGTGTTCCTGAAAACTACAAGTTTGTCATCCACATAAAATGTCATCTGGGCTCATGAAGTCACCATGAGCCCAGACACAAGGAAGCTCAGAGGCATGGGGTTCCCTGAAAATGGCTGCTGGAAGCCAGGCCCACTGATACCTACCATTTAGGAAGTCTCGCTGTGTTTCTAAGACTTGGTTGATGTCCTGCACCCAGGCCTGCTGGATGTCCGCGTTGGCAGCTTGCAGAATGACCCTCTCTGAAGTCTCCCTGTTCATGAGTGCAAACTTGCAGGGGTCATTGTCCACGTTCTCCTCCAGGACCAAGTAATTCATCTGGAAGAACCCAAGTCGATTCTTTTGGTATTTAAGTGGTTTGAAAAACCAAGAGCACCCTGTATACACTGTATGTTAGCCATCTTGACAATAAATTATATTAAAAAAAAATCAACAACATATTATACTTCCTCAAAGTTTTTATTTCAGGAGACATGTCCACAATTTTGTCCTGGATCTAATAGCTAAATACTTTGGTTTCTGTCTTTGATGAATGACACGGAACTGGAGAGCCTGCAGGATCTGTAGGACCTGCACTCAGCCAGTCTTTTTCTTTCAAAATATTTAACCTTCATGCCCCCTGCATGTTGGGCTGAAAGACTGTCAAAGTTGTGAATTGGTACTCACGCCAGGTCTCTGTCTCAGGGAAGCAGCTCCCTGGGTTTGGCTCTTCCTTGCTCTTTGTCATCCCCACTGGGAGCCTTACCTTGATGCTCCTTTTGAACATGTAGCCCGGGGTGAGGGATCCCTTCCTTAGCAGTTCACTGAAGATGACGATTTGCTCAAAGAGGAACACACGCCTCTCCTTGGTCCGGGACTGCATGCCCGCGTCCAGCTCAATCACATAGAACGTGTCCTGCTGCAGCAGCTTCCCCTGAGCAGTCAGGGTGCCCTGATGGAAGGAGGTGCTGGGGTGAAGGAAGTGAAAACCCAGCAGGGGGCCACAGCCCTCTGGGTCCACAGGACCTGCCCCACTGCGGACACAGACAACAGACCTGGCACTAAAAGCCCCAGGACTCTAGTAAGAGACTGAATTAAGACCCATCCATTCAGCTAGGGCAGATACAGAGCTCTGGGGGAAAAGGGAAAGAAACCACTAAGAAGCAGCTCTGAGAAAATGCCAGAAGGAAGAAAGGTAAAATTATTAGCTAAAACGATGTTCAGGAATTATCCTGGCTCTTCTTATTTTTTATTAAAAGGAGAGCAGAAAGTAGGGGACACCTGTAGCCTTTCTGCCCCTAGGGCTCTGAGAACTGTTGCCTTCCTGGCTCCCTCGCAGCATGGGCCAAGGACCTCGGCTACCCTTATGGCCACAAACCAACCTGTGGCCAAGGGAAGTGATACAGGCAGGACCACAGGTAATCTGAATTGGGCCGCTCTCCTCTCCATCTGTTATTTCAGGATGAAGTCTTAGAATTAGTCTAATTCTGAAGTCTTAGTCTCCTGCTACCGATCAACAGGTGAAGTTGGAGTACCATACACAGGTGCCCATGTTTTATAAGCTGATAGATATTTCTTTGGGTCCTGTGATCCTTCTTAAAATGCTTCCAGCTAGCAGGTCACTTGCCAGCCTAGGTAGTGGAGCCTATTTGGTTTGCCAGTTTCTAACCCGATTTTCAGAGACATCTTCACATCTTCAAAGGGAATATGGCCCAGCCCAGCAGGTCTTCAGGGATGCTATTGGAGACCCCTGCTTTCTCTACTGTTCTTCAGCAAGAACACGCCGACACCTGAGATAGCAGCCAGAGGGCCACCTCTGAACCATACTCTCTCAGGTGATGACTTTCATCCTTCAGTAAAAATGTGGGCCATTTGCTGCACATGATGCCTTATTCCAAACAGTACCCGGCACATGGGTCATTTTTCTTCCCTATTCCTGAGAAATGCCTGCCCTCTGCTTGGATTATGGCTCCTTATTGCCAAGGTTGGCAGCCAAACAGGCTTATCTCTCTCCTGGTCCAGAGTTAATATTAAGCCAGTGACCAGCTAGCCAGGAAAGCTCTAAAAGCTCTATTAATATTACATAAGAACCTGACCCATGAATGATAGCCCTGCTGATGCTGAAGGGAAAGCCAGAGGATTTAAAAGACAGAGAGTCTCTAAGTGGGGAGGCTAACTTCTCCCTGGTCTAAAGCCCTGGGCTTCAGAAAGGACGTAGGGACATTCATGGCCCTTCTTAATTAGCTGAAGGAATGCAAAGAAGATTCCTTGCAACTGGATGGAAAAAGGAGATGGTGGTGTTTGACTGAAAAGAGAAGGTAATTTTGCAGTCTGTGTATGGCCTTCTGTGGACATACACGTGTATGCACGACACAGCTCCTGTGGAGTCTAACTTGAGCCAACACAGTCAGATGCTCTTCCCCTGTTAGTGGTCAGCACCTCCAAAGACTCAGAGAAGGTCAAGCCAGACTCCTCCTCAGAAACACGGGGACATCAAGGCTTAAGACCAAAAGGGATTACTTGGTTTGTTCAGAATAGCCTCAGACCTAGCATAGCCCCAAGGGAAAAAGTGTAAAAGTTCATCCAGTGTGACTAGAGGAAAACCATGTAAGAACGCAGAGTAGATTTCTGCTGCAAACCCCTGCTTACTCTAACGCCACAGGTGTACCGTGGAGAATCAGGAATCTATGAAAAATAAACAGCAAAGAAAAACTCCACATAGTTCCTGGTCATAACAAAGCAGTGGCAGACAGGGACACCAGAAAGGCCTTGGAGGGCAAGGAGGACAAGAGAATTTGGCTCAAGAATATCATGAATCCAACTAATTAACCCAAACCTGAATGTAGCATCTCCTAAATTTACTTATAGACAAGTTTGCTGCTTTGCTTTTCTTTTCTTTTCTTTTCTTTTCTTTTCTTTTCTTTTCTTTTCTTTTCTTTTCTTTTCTTTTCTTTTCTTTTTTCTTTCCTTTCCTTTTCCTTTCTTTTCTTTTCTTTTCTATTTTAATTTAGCCAAGGAAAAAAAGCTTTTACTTTCTTATTATCTCAACTTCTAGGAACCCCTTTTCTCTAGAAAGTAATAAAGTCTTAGGTTTCAGGATTATCAGGAAACAGGATTAGAAGATCCCCACCTTTCTCTAAGTCATTCAACAATTATTAAATACCAGTCAATAATTGTGTCAGTTCCAATTTTATCACATTAATTCTCAGATTATATGTAGTTAGCATATGAGGTTTGGATATAAACTAACAGCAGCCACTTAGCAAGCTTAAAGTAGGAAAGTCAATTTTTTCTCCAAAGTTCACCTTTATTGGCTGAATTACTCCCCCTGTCCAATTCATATGTTGAAGTCCTAACCCCCCAGTATCTCAGAATGTGACCATATTGGGACATAAGGTCTTTACAGAGGGAATGAAGTTAAAGTGAGGTCATTATGGTAAGTGCTACTCGAACATCACTGGTATCCTTATAAAAAGGGAAGAGTTGGACACAGAAAAATGTGCAGAGGGAAGACAATGTGAAGACACAAGAAGAATGTCATGTGAACATGAAGACAGCAATCTACAACCCAAGGAGGGAGGCCTGGTCAGATCCATTTCTTACAACCTTCAGAAGGAACCACCGCTGCCTATCCTTGATCTCAGACTCCTAAGCTTCTGGAAAAATGAGACGATAAATTCTGTTGTTTAAGCCACCCAGTGGGACTTTGTTATAGCAGCCCTAGCAAACTAGTTCATTCACAGAAGCCAAAATTTTGGGGACTTCTAGCTGTTTCTCTTAAGACTTGGTTCTCTTCTTTAAAGAATAGAAATGTGAACATGATGTGTTAAAGCTTTAAATGTTCATTTAACTGAAAAGCCAGCCAATATGTGCATCTCTTTATTAGAAACATCCTCTCTAAGAAAAAAAATGTGTTCCAATTTTCCTCAGGTGTACTGCCATCCCATAGTTCTGTGCTCCCTCAAATTCCCAGCACTCACTCCTCAAGCAAGCAAGAAAGGAAAGAGGTTGCTGCCAGGTCCACAGTTACAAGGAACTTTGGGTCTTTCCAGCCCCATTGGAATTGTGACTCCAGCTTTGTGGACTGCTCTGTAACTTTCTCTCACTGCCCTATCACTACATATCCTAATTAGATAAATCTTCTGGGCCCGTGAGCCAGAGGGACCTGGAACAAAGGCACAGATGGTAAGTGGAGGCGGCAGCGGAGGCGGGCGCAGGGCTTCAAAGGGAAACTGCCTCACAGCCCAGGCTCCCGCTGTCCAGAAGAGAGAGGCTCGGAAGCATTCTTAAGGGCTCACCTCAAAGCCCTGCAGGCGTCCCAGATTCATCATGTCATTGCAGCGTTTTGGAACAAGGCACATTAACTCCACTGCTTTCTGTGGGAAAGAAAAACAGTGGCTCAGGAAGGGGATGAACACTCATGCAGGAAGCTTAAGGCAATTCCGTGCTGGAAGTCAGGGACCTCCTAGCGGCTCCTTCATTCTAGGAAAGGACACTGGTCCCTGCCACCCACTCCTAGAAAAGGGCAGGGGTTTCTGTTCTAGCTTGGGTGTTGGTCATCAGTATAGGGCTCCAAGTGAACCAGTGACCACCTGTGGGGGGCACGCTACCCAGTCTGCCTTTTCCTCCTGCCCACTTTCCTTTAGCAATTCTCTTTCCTTCTCATATTTTCTTTCTTCTTTGTTGCTTCTTGGCTGCCTAAGCAACAGCTTAGCCTGGTTTGCGAAACACTAGAGGTTTGAACCTAAAATAACATGCCAGAATGGTCTATAACCTCTCTGGCTTAAAATAATCCCCATGGCGACATTGTCTCAAAGGACTTCACTTAGGGAGTAATCCTTGGGGGTAGAAGAGGGAGTGAAAATGGGATATGTTATATTTTGAACTCCAAGAGTACCTGGATTCATGGATAAAACTGCACACTGAAACACTCAATCTCTGGGGCGCCTGCGTGGCTCAGTCGGTTAAGCATCCGACATCGGCTCAGGTCATGATCTCGCGGTCCGTGAGTTCGAGCCCCGCATCAGGCTCTGTGCTGACAGCTCAGAGCTTGGAGCCTGTTTCAAATTCTGTGTCTCCCTCTCTCTCTGACCCTCCCCCATTCACGCTGTCTCTCCCTGTCTCAAAAATAAATAAACGTTAAAAAAAATTAAAAAAAAAAAAAAAAAAAGAAACACTCAATGTCTGAAGGATGTCAGGGGACTCAAATACCCCCCTTTCTTATCCTATGTCACTAGAGCCACATAGAGAACAGGAGTGGGGTGAAACTCTGCTCTGTCCCAGGAAAGAATTCTTGGGTTCCAGAAAAAGACTCAATGTGTTCATTATTACTTGCCATTTCTCATCTTGTGGAGCACTTGTTTGCAAGGGGCTGTCACTGAGAGGAGTTAGCCTGGACCGCTGGTCCTCTAGAGCCAGCTCTTCCCCGTTAGAGACAGATATCCAACACTGGCTCCCAGAGCAGCCAGCGTTGTGAGCAGAAGACTCACCTCGATATCTGAACACTCCAAACCAGCCTTCTCGCTGTATCTCAGGAAGTCCTAGCAAGTGGGGGAAGCGGGGATGGGTGCGGGAGGGTGACATCAGTTAGGAAAACAGAGCACTATAAAAAAAAAACCCAGCATCATAAAACCTGTGATGATACCCAGGCTACTTTCCTCCCTAACAGACATGACAGTGCATTGTAGAAGCTGAGATATGAACTTATGAGTCATATTTGAAACAACAACATGGAGAAAAACCCCAAATACTCAGAGATTAAAAGTTATGGGGAAAAAGGAGGTGGGGAGGGAGGCAAGAAGGGAGAGGGAGACTGTGAGCAGGAAAGGGGGGGTGGGGAGTTATGTCCAGAAAGGCTGGGAGAAAGGAGAGCTCAACCTCTCTCTTCCCTTTACTTCATATTCTGTAAGACAAATGAAATTAAACCATTGTAAAAAGTAAAATATGATCAAATTGTAGGTATTACTCATCTAAGCTTTTGAGGGAGGGTCTTGCCTTTGCTTTTCTTTCTCCTTGTGGTTGCTCTATTTTTATGCTCTTACTATTTTTTTATTTTTTAAAAGTCCCAAGTCAGTGATGGTGACAAAGGAAGAAAGTGAATTGAAATAAAGACAGTGAACGAAAAACCAACCTTAAAGGCAGGAATGGCTTGCGTGCAATTTATTTGGAGGCGGAGCTGACACAAGAAACCAACAGGCAAGGTAAGAGCCCACAGATGCCCCCGCTAGTTCACGGGGAAAGTGTGGTGGAGACTGAGCCTCACGCTGACCTGCTCACTGGCTCAGAGCCGGAGAAGACCCTTCTCCGGCTCTGACCCGGGCTCACAGCTCTCTTACCTTGAGGAGCAACTGGTATTTTGTGATTCTCTGAATGGGCTTGATAAGGAAGTCACTAAGTGTCAGCCTTTGATTTATCTCCTGTTTCACCTCCTGGAACGCGAGGGAGATATGTTAGGGGAAAAAAGAGCCAAAGAACTGGGGTCCTGGGGATTAGGGTTCGAGGTGAGACAGACAGGACTTCGCTTTTGCCAATAAAGTTTTAGAATCCTCAACCCACGGGAGAGGTGGAGTTGCCCACACAACTGCCAATGTGTTATTAACAACACGCAGCACACATTGCCACACCATTCTGCACGTCTAGCACTTTCCCACCCTGTGTCCTCACCCCAGCCCTGGGGACAAACTGGGATGGGTATTCTGTTCTCTCTGCTGCTCCAGGGCCCACATCAGGAATGAAGGGCTTCTCCTGGGACATAGGCCTCATGGGCTGGGCCCTCAATGCAGATCTACAAACACTCAGCTGAGAGCTCTTTCCAAGGGACAGCCTTGCCTCTCCTCCAGCAAAATAAGCATTTCCAGGTTGGGGCAAAACAAACACTTTATGGTGCTTGACAGAACCTCTGGGAATGAGAGCAGAGAGCATGGGGTGACTTGGAGCATGGGGACAAGGAGGAGGGGCCACTGCACACAGTGTCCAGGGACTGGCAGGAAGTGTGTGGGCATGGTCTGAGCTGGGGTCACCGAAGGGGGACGGAGCTTCTGAAGCAGTGTCTGGCTGACAGTCATTCCACAGACAGAGGCTTCTGAGAGCTGTCCACACCCTGGGTGCCTCAGCTCCTCTGGAGGAAAGGTGGTCATCGGGAATCTAGCTAATCCGACGGCCCCGTCGAGCCAGCTCTCCTTGTCCTGAAGGGGTCGCGGCACTGGATGGGGGGGTCTGGGGATAGATAAGGCTGGCATTTATGAATGTGGCTGCCTTGGCCTGACTTTCTTCCCCCACCCGGCCCAGCAAAGCCCGAGCAGCTTACTTCAAAGTAAGCGTCGTACTCCGCGACGATGTACTCTGAGCGCGGCTTGTTCTGGCAGTACCACACGTAGATGTGCAGCTTCCGCTCCTGCAGAGGCAGGGAAGAAGGCACTCAGGCACCCTGCGCCTCGGGCTCCCAGGGTGCTGGTCTGCTCACCCCGAGAACTACAGACAGGCTCCACACTTTGGGGACACGCCAAGGCACTTAAATATCGACGGTGGGAGAGTACGTGCGCTAGGCAAGAGCCCATCTTTCAAATTGCCAAGGAGGTTACAAAAAAGGCAACAACTCAGAGAGGGACAAGAGGGAAGGCAAGTCAAGGAAGAGCAGGAGAGAGAAGGAATTTTCAGAGGCAAGCACAGGAGCAGGTGGGGGTTGGGGGGGTGGGGTGGGTAGGCGGAAGGGGTGGGCAGAGAGGGGGAAAGAAGAACTCACGTGTTTGATGAAGAGCTGTGCCAGCCTGTCTTGCTCCTGGATACATTTTTCCAGTTCAGCCAGGAAAAAACTAAAAGGAGGGAGGGGGTAAGGGAAGGAAGCCACGTCCTTCAGAACTGCATTATTTCTCGGTGAGGAGATAAACAACACCAGAGGCTCCCCAAACCCTACCCTACCCCTAAGGCCAGATGCAGGGGGAGGGTGGGAGGGTCCTGGATTCCTAGGATGTCCCCTGGTCCTCAGGACAACATAGCACTTACTCCTTATGCCAGTCGTAAATCTGGTGAATATTTCCAAACACGATTTTATCCTTTCCTCGCATGTCCTCAGGGACACCCTTTTCTTCTATTCTCTTCATGAAGCCCTGTAGGGCAGAGGCAGCGGTCAGCAGGGCGTTTTCAGGAGACAGCTTTCTTGACAAGCCCCATACCGCAGCCCCACGTAAGTGCCCACTCTCTGTGGTTTCTCAGTGTGCAGCCAGGACTTTACCCCGTGCAGAGTGACAGACACAACTCTGACGGAGCTCTGGGTTCCTTTTGTTGTCTCCAGCCCCTTAAGAGAAAGTCTTTCTCACCCAAGTATCTAAATGCTCCTAAAGTAAATCCCTGAGGAAAGAGAGCTGTTTTATATACTACCAAGTTGACTCCTAACTGTGGACTTGTCCAAGGTCTTGTCTTACGCGTGGACTTTTGCTTGTCCTCTCGGTAGCCAAAACATCCTTCTTAAAATCTAAGGAGACTCTAAGCCTCAAGCTCTCACTAGGAGTGTCCTGCTTAGTGCTCATGGGGACCAGTAGTTCTGAAGAATATATGTCCACATGGTTAAATGCCAAAGAAGAACTCTTAAGTTAGAAAGTTGGTCACCAAAAACAAGGTGAAAGGACTCAACTCTAACCAAGAGGCTCCCATAAATGCTGCAACATCTGGGACCCCCATCTCTCTCTGAATGTCTCATGATATTTCAAAGAGAAAAAGAAAAACACCCTACATGGTTCATTTGATCTATTATCATTTTTCGTTTAATTTCTGCAAATACCCAGAGAGAGTAAACAACACTAAGTTAAAAACATGTAACCTTCAAGTTACAAACCCTTCGGCCCAGGTAGGGTCCAAAATGCCCCGGGTTGGGTGACCGCAGACCCACCCCAAGCCACATACTCACCTCCACCACAATCCCCAGATCTTTGACATAGTCTTTTTCTGTCTGTACCAGCTCATTCAAGACAAACCTGAGCAGGAGATTAAGAACAATGAGGGCCCTCTTCACTGTGAAGCAAGAAACCTTCGCACAAAAGTTGACAGGAAAGTTACTTTGGCACCTTTATGAGAAGACCACCCCAAACCTCACACTTGGGAGCCCTTGGAAGGCGCTTACTGTTGCTCTCCCTGTGACAGGGTCCTGCTGAAGAGGGGAGGGCACCGAGCTGAGAGGGGCTTTCCCAGGTGGCACACAATAGCCAGAGGGACACCAATACTCAGGACTCCTCCTTTTCCTTCCCGTTCTTTTTAAAAATGTATTTATTTATTTTGAGGGGGGAGGGGCAGGGAGAGAGGGAGAGAGAGAATCCCAAGCAGGCTCTGCACTGTCAGCACAGAGCTCAACACAGGGCTCTATCCTACGAACAGGGAGATGGTGACCTGAGCTAAAATCAGGAGTCAGATGCTCAACTGACTGAACCATCCAGGTGCCACCCCCCCCCCTTTTTTTCTGTTCTTAATGGTCTTTCCTCCCTCACCTATAACTGAACAGTCGAGTTGACACAAGACAGGAGGAATAACAGGCACTTTGGCAAAACTGAGTTATGAAAGCTTTGTGGCTAAGGAATCAATGTGAGGCTTTTCTTCCTTTCTTTCAACTCCATTCTTTGCTTATCAAGAGGAGAAAGACATTTGCTTGATAAACAACCTTTGAGGCCTCAGAGATACCAATACCAAGTGAGGCTTCTGAGATACAGAAGTTACAATTACTCAGAGAGGTGTCCCTGGTAACTGGCCTGCAAAACCCCCAGTCAAGGCCAGAAAGATGGACTGCCGACACCTCATAATCACAACTTTCCATGCAGCAGCCTCCCCTCACCCACCAGATGGGGGGGTTAACCACTACAAGGACACTTGCTTTCGTGGTTTCTTTCTTGTTAATGATTTTTCTCCTCTTGGAGCATTTACTTTGTGCTAGTGCTTTATCTAGGTTTTCTCATGCTTATATCAAGGTAGGTACTATAAGCCCCATTTCATATGGATGAAAATTACTGAGGCCATATTACCCATGGTGACAAAGTCTGTACCAGAGTTGGGATTTGAACCTATTGTACCAGAGTCCAAAGACTCTGCTCTTTCATTGTCACCTGCTGCCTGGCAAACTATTCAGACTGGCTCTCTGGAGTCCCCAAGGCCTCAAAACCAAGCACTTCTCTTTCTGTCCAGAGAGTAAAGAGCTGGACATAAAACACTCAGGGCCATGTACTGGAGCAGGCTAGGTGCTGTGCAGCTTACTGGAGTCTGACTCGTCCTAGCGAAGTTTGAAAGAGTTTCACCTGGAGCCACACAACTGCATTTTGGGCCCAAATGGCAGAAGGGAAAAAGTTCTGGGATGTCCAGAGGGGACCCCCGGCATAAGGGTTATAACTGTTCTGAACCCAGGAAGCAATTCATCTGAAATTCTTGGTCTATACCACACAGAAAAGCCAACGAATCCCCAGGTCTGGGCCTCAGGGTGACAGGGAGAAAGCAAAAGGAACATGCGCTTCTTTATCAGCATGCCCAGTACTTCCAACCAGTTTCCTCTCTCTAACACACACAATCCACAATCATGCGTTATAGGCCACAGGAAGGAACCGGCAAGGCCAAATAAAAGCATTTAAATGTATCTTTAGCATGGCCCATGTTACTGCTTGGAAGAAAGTGGTAAAAGAAAACCCACAGGAAAGTGGGAGTCGGAATTTGGGGCTGGGAGGGCCCTCTGGAGATGAAGTCCAGCTCTCTGTCCCCAGGGGATATTTTTATCCTATGCTATCTGCTGACAGATTGAGGGCTGTCTTCGGCTTTCCAGCCTCGAGGGAAGGGAAGGGGACTGATTAAACTGGGTGCTGCTAGTGGACCTGGCATCACTTCCCTTGAAGGGCTGATGAAACACTTGGGGAGATAATGACACATTACCAGACAGTCTGAAGAGGTACATAAAAGATTTAAGTTACAGGCATCACAAGACCATGCATGATCAATTGCCAAAAAGACTGAACTGATAATCATGCAATCTTAGAAAATGTTCAGTTCTTATTAGTAAGGATTCTTTATGAGGTAAATGTTATCCTTTGGTCCAACAAAACTTCTACCAGCTACAGCTCAGACCTCCTTCTAACCTCTGTGTTTCACAATGGTGGGGAAGAGCTGGTCTTGCACAGAAAATCTCTTAGAGCCTTTGCACTGGCTGTTGCCTCAGCCAAGAACACTTTTCCTCCATGGCTAATGGCTAATTCCTTACCTCCTTTTGGTCTTCGTGCAAATGTCAGAACCATCTAAAAGTGCAGCATGGCCCCAACCATGTTCTGAATCTCCCTCACTACTTTTTCTTTTCCCAGCTTCTAATATATTAAATAATTTATTTTTATTCTGCTTATTGTATTATTTCTCCCTTTATGGTGCAAACTTGCCATGAGAGCAAGGACTTTTCTTTTGTTGTTATTGTTTATTTTATTCACTGATATATCCTATGCCTTAGTGCATAATAATAGGCATTCAACACCTATTTTTTTTAGTTTTTAATTTTAGAGGGGCTCAATCCCATGACCCTGGGATGGTGACCTGAGCCGAAATCAAGAGTCGGATGCTAAACCAACCAAGCCACCCAGGTGCCCTCAACACCTATTATGGAATGAATGGGTGACTAAAACTTCAGGACAATCAAGTCCACTCTCAGCCTTTTTTCTTCTCCTTTTGTTTTCATCTTTTCTCCATGGAGCTCCCATTTAACCCTTCAATGTCTGTATTGAGTCTCCATTCTCTGTACCTGCCTGCCCGACCCAGCCTCTAGCCTCACACAGCCTTCACAATTAGACACCTATATATCCTCTCTTTCATTGTGGCCATAAGTTACAGCAAGAGCAATGAGATACTCTCATAGTTGGATTTTCAGGATAGCTCAGGATGTGGAGAGCTGTAGATTCATGCAAGAGAATAAGAAGAGGGAGAAGAAATGGGTAAAGTGAGTTAAAGAGGCAACAGACTTTTGCCTGTTGGAGCAAAATCAGATAATATCACATCTGGAAGCAGGGCAATGGCTTCCATGACTGCTTGTGGGCCCTTCCAACTGAAGTGACGAGAGCAGTGACAGGCTTTGCCAAGGACCACCTGCTACCCCAAAGGTCTCCTCCCTGACCTGAGTTTTACTTTGGCTTGGGAAAGGACTGGAACATTGGCTCTAGCTCTCATCTATGTAAAAACAACCCTAGAAGTGAAAGAGAACCAGCTTTGTGCAAGTCCTAGGAAATTTCCATTTGCAGATGGTATTTTTCTATCTCTATTCCATTCTTGAGGTTCCCCTGAGTACCCATAAAGTTGAGGGGTAAATATGGAACGGAAGAGACACTTGCTCAGCTCCACTGTGAGGTGACAGCCCTGCTCTGAGGCCAGGCCTTGGCTATGACATTTCTACTTCAGTTTCCTAGGAAAGAAAGTTATAAATGTTCACTTGGCCTGTTTCCAGGCAACAGAAGGACCTGGCCTCGCTCACTTTTGCTAATCCTCATGTCTGTGACCAGGTTAAAGGGATGAGGAGTCTGAGGGAGAAAACAGACTAATTAACAACAGGGAGGGACCGGTTCTCTGTGCTTACTATCTCACACACAGCAGGCAATGTCCAAGACTCATGAAGCTCTGCTTCCAACATGGAGTCAAACCCTAAATAAGAAAACTAAAGTTTTGGAGGAACTGTGGTTTTGCATTCATGGTATCCGATATCTTCTTGATCAGCCCAAGTAATAGAAGATTGACTTCACATCAGGGTGGATAACTCAAACCTTGCATAATATATGGGTTTTTGTGAAATGGACTGCAATGTGAATTGTATTTGCGCCCCCCTCCCCCCAACTATTAAAAAAAGTGAAAAGATTCTCTTGGAGCTAAGTCCACAAATGGATGCAAAACTAAACCTTTAGAGAAGGAGTGGAGCTAGGCCCTGTCTGGCTGGCACAATGGCTCCCTTTGCCTATATACTATGTCCCTTCATTTTGAGAAATGTTTCCTCAGATGAAACTCTTCCAACTTTCTGCCATGGATTCTCTAGTATGGGAGCATAGTAATAGTCCCAGAGTTTCCTAAACTTTGTTGGTTTCCTTTTATCAGTATGTTTTAAATTTCTAACAGACCTTGGTTATAACCACACTTGGTCAGCCATAGCTGCTATCTCCCAGAAAACACCTCAGCCTAAAATTCTTAAAGTCGGTGCCACTACAGTGCCTTGTTCACAATGCTACACTGCACAGATCTAGGTCACCTTTACTTAGAATGAATGAGATCAATGGAAACATAGTGTAATTCTCCCCCAAATTTCTCCGACCTTAGCCCATTGTTCACCATACACATGTGCACCAGGATAGAATCTGGAGGAGTCACTTACATCCTGCCCCTCAGGGCCTTGGCTTTCTGTTCTTCTTCCAGGTTTCTAGGAGGTGTGGGTGGGGTCATTCCCTCATTCAGGCAGCCTACAGGGTCTTTCAGGCTTCCCCGGTATGAGCCTCCTTCTAGACTCTGGAAAGAGGAGAAAAATAGCCTTAGAGAACTGTACACTGAAAAGTCGTCTGGAAGCCCTCTTGTCCCCCTCCAGCCTAGCAGCAGCTGAGTTGGTCGGTCAGTGGCCAAGGCTGTGTTCACTGAATGTCAGTGAGGTACCAGGAGGCTAGGTACTCCCCTCTTCCAGCAGCAGACAGCCCAGAACTGCCGCCTTCTTGGGCAATCAGGAGGAACTTGGCGTCACGGGCTACCAATTTCCTGCCATAATGAAAATTGTCAAAAGTGACATCTCTGGGTAAGGGTGCCAGAAGTAATGCTAATCAGTTGTAGGACCATCAATTGATGGTCCTTATCCAATTGATAAGGAGAGGGTAGTCATAGGAGAGCTAGTTGGCTAAATCCACGTGTGTTAAATTAGCTACATTTTCCCCCCAAGAGCCAATGAGATGTAGACAAGAAGAGAGCAATAGATTTAGCCTTTCCTAAAAATATCTTTGCTAAGGTTATTTACCAAGGGTTTTCTTTCATTTATGAATCCCTTTAATTTCTTTTAATTAAGGTGCTGCAGGACTGAGAAACAAAGTAAAGGGATTACTACAGTTCTCTAGCAAGAGTTAAGGGCAAAGGATTCTAACCCCAGATCTCCTAGTCACTGGACGATCTTGAGTGAGACAGCTACAGATATCCCATGTATGCTTTAGTTTTTTTCAATTTTCAGATCAGATCTGTCCTTTCTACAGACTTCTACAGAATAGACAGAGATAAAAGTTGTAGATCTCTTGAAAAATTAAAAATGTTCACCCTCGTCCTTGGATGGAACTGTTAACAAGAAGGATACTCAAAAATGGGGCCGATCTTAGCATTTTTACAGGTGTCCTTGAAGAAAGATCACACAGTGACGCTTAGCATTTCATTATGGAAACTGGCAGAAGCAATGTGGATAAACAGTAAGACTGGAGATGAAGGTCAAGGTGAGCAACTCCAAAACAAATATGGGAGTCTAGTCCAAACTATCCATACAAGGGGCCTATTTACAACAGCCTCTGAGGCTCAAAGGGAAGGCTTCACTTTGGTAGTCTTTGAAAACATCAGCCCTAAGGTTAAAATCACAAAAATCAAAAAGTGTCCAAAAAGGTAGGAGAAACAAAAGGCTTCAGCATGGTCTTAAACAACCTGCACTTAGAGTATCTGTCCAAATTCTCTCAGCTGCTCTATTTCAATAGGCCAAAGAAAAGTAGGAGAAGTCCAGGGGAATGAAACAAAAAGCAAATGAGGTGCCCAATGGGCCAGTCATCATATGAGAACAGGTGGGGAATATTAAGACTTAAAGCCGAAAATTTTAAATATTTATTTTTATTTTTGAGAGAGAGAGAGCATATGTGTGAGCAGAAGAGGAGCAGAGAGAGAGAGGGAGAGAGAGAATCCCAAGCAGGCTCTGTGCTGTAAGTGCAGAGCCCGACGTGGGGCTCTATCTCATGAACCGTGAGATCATGACCTGAGCTGAAATCAAGAGTTGGACGCTTAACTGACTGAGCCACCCAGGTGCCCCTGAAGGTGCAAATTTTAAAGCTGAGAAGAGACGTCAACCTTCTTGCCCCTCACCCCACCCCAAAACCAACAAAGTGTACCAAGGGCCAAGCATGAATTTGTTAACAACAGTAGAAACCAGAATTAAGAAGATAGTGTCTTCAAGTTTGAGAGAGAGAGAGTTTCTTTTAACTTGATAAGTTATTTTACGGGACAAGTAATCAACCATGGAAGTTATCCCTAGAAGCAGCATAGGCTAAAAATACAGAAAGGTCAAGGAGAGTTTAGAAAAATTTATAGATTCAGGATCTGTAACCAGTTATTAAGGAAATGAGAATGTCTGGTGTTGAGGTCTGACAAACCAGTGGACAGGCAGGCTTTTTGAGACATGTGACATGTCTGCTGGTGCCATCACCAGAGACAGGCTCCCCAGGCAGATGGACCCAGCTGGTGATTGATCTGATTACATGCCTTTTACTTCCCCTCCTCCTTGGCCCATTGTCCTATTACAACCTTTGTTCTGCAGCCTGTTGGCTGGCAGGATGCTGACTGCAAGGCCCGGGGAGACAGGCTTACATCTCTGCCTGCAAGGTTCTCCTGTGCAACATCCCGCTTGGTGTGGGCCATTTTCAACCTTCTGGAATGAAGGACATCTGTGGAGTCCAAAGTGTCACACAGGGAAATATGTTCCATATCCTCCTGCCTGACCTGTTCTATGAGCAAAGAAGCCCAAATTATCTCTGGGGAAAGTCTCTCTGCGAGAGGGTGAGCAGAGCAGAGGCAGTGAGAAAGGAAGAGAGAAATAAAGGGTCTGGCCAAGCTGTAGTCTGGGTAATCTGCCTCAAATAATGGTGTTAGCTATCAGTGCTTATAATTCGAATACGATTCCCTCTGAGACCTGGCTACCTGTGCTACAGTGGGGATCCTGGGTCCCAGGCAAGGGCAGCTGGGGGCGACCTGCAAGTGCCTGTGCTGCTTCTGGTGGGAAGCAGGCACAGGTCTGATGAGTAGTGGGCTGTGTAGCCACAGGGAAGACTTCTGCCTTGTCTGGGGCTCAGCCCACAACAGTCTCAGGAGGCAAAGGAGAAAGTATACAAGGAAGAGAACAACAGAAGTTCCTCTAGCTGGTCCAAGGTCAGGGAACAGAAATGCAAATAGGATTCAAAGCAGTAGATTAAGAAGAGAGGAGAGCTGTCACCACAATAAAAATGAACACATTTCCTGTCTGCTGGATCGTGGATCACACACCCATAAAACCCCCCTCGTCTGGGCTCCTCTAAGCACCCTTTACACATCCCCTGCACAGCATTCATTACACAGAACTGCAATTGATCATTTGTTTGTACTCAAATAAATATTTATTGAACAGCTACTACATGCTGAATATTTGCCAAGCAACTGCAGAAATGAAAATGAGTAAGATTTGGCTTCCTACCTTACCTATCCTGGGTGCTGTTCTAGATGGAAAAGGTATCAAGGAGGATGAAAAGGGGGGTGGGCAGCTCTATGGTGGGGTGGAGAGGGAAGGGAAAGGCTTAATGGAAGAGGCAATGCTTGAAGTGAGTATTGAGAAATAAATACACTGATGGGAGAGCATCCCAGGTGGGAGAAGCACTCTGAGTAAAGGATCAAGCTGTGAACCTTCCCAGGGCAGCCTGGGAAGGTGGAAGCAGCCTGACACAGATGGGATATGGGGTATGAAAGGGCGAGATGTGGGGGCTGGTGGCAAGTGATTGTGTGTTGTGTGAGTTGGGATGAGTGAGTGCTAGGGAAGGAAGAGGTAAAGGGTGAGGTAGACAACCCTGGGGAAGTGCACAGGGATAAATCATATGTGTAAAGCCTTACGTGTAGCATTAATAAGTAGAGACTGTACTTTCTAAAATGAATGACAAGAGGGTTTTTAATTTTTTTTAAATGTTTATTCAAACAATTTTGAGAGAAGAGAGAGACAGAGTGTGAGCAGGGAGGGGCAGAGAGAGAGGGAGACAGAGGATCCCAAGCAAGCTCTGTGCTGACAGCACAGAGCCCAGTGCAGGACCGGAACCTAGGAACTGTGAAATCATGACCTAAGCCGAAGTCGCTCCAGGAAGATCACTCTTAATATTTCTAAGGGCTTTTCATCTCTTGGGAAAATGTCTCTGATATGACAGTAAGGCAAAAAAGGATTTGTCTGTATTCTGATTAATTACATTATTTTTCAAAGGGTCTAGGAGAAAATGTATCAATATTTAGCACTGAATATGTCTAGATGATAATTATCAGAGATATAATTTGTGTTTATATTCTTGTTATTATTCCAATTTTTCTTGAATAAGCATATTCTTATTCTATTAGTAAAAAAAAAAAAAAGAACTATTAAAAAGTTCTTTTAAAAAAAGAAAGAAAATCTGTCTGATAGTCATGTAGACAGATGTCATACTGAAATCAGGGAGAAAAATATTCTAATAGTCCAGGCAGGAGAGCATTGTGAGCACTAACCCTAGACTGTGAGTTTCATTATGGAAGATTCTATGCTTGATCTCAGAGCTGGCACACAGTAGGACTCCGAGAATTTATTGAATGTACTGTGGGACTCTTGGGGAGTGATCAAAGGTCATCTGATAAAACAGGAAAAGGGTGCTGGTCCAGCACCCGGCAGCACACCAACCTCTTATCAGCCCCACCGTTTTCTAAAAATTTGTATAACATTCTCTGGACAAAAAGTATTAGATCATAGTCATTTCCAGACAAATTAAGGGTGGGGGTGGGGAAGATAACTGTATAGGAGAAAAACTAAAGTCTGGACTTTTCAGGCAAATGACATTTCAGGTTTGTGACTGCCTTAAAATTTTTTTTGGTGGAAATTGAAACTTTTCCATCGAGGGATGCCAGAGGAACCCAGTTCCTGAAAACACACACCTCCACCATGGGTGTGATGCAGCCATTATTTCCTCTTCCCTGGGCTCTGAACTTGGCTAACTAGACTGCCACTGAGAAAGCAGGCTGATTCACCTAATAGAATGCAAAGCACACACACAGATGTGGCCTGGCCCTAGACATGTTTCTCGGCCCACATGGCTGGTCTCGGGAGGTGAATGCTATCAAAGTAGGAGAATCAGAGGGCAGGAAGTCTTGCGGAAGCAGGTAGACACATTCTAGGATGCCAGGCTACCAGGCAGACTGAACAGGAGCTCAATCCCAGGCAGCCCCTCCCCCAAAGGCAGGGGATTATCAGTCAAGGGGCCATTGGTACCTTCCCAAGCCCAATAAACTATTGTGACATGCCACCTGAGGACAAGGGCTCAGGGAGGAGGCTTGATCTTTCATCTCGGGCAGGTTGTGAAATCCTGTGGCTGTTTAGAGACACAAGTTCAAAGACACATTTTCACATGGCCAGGAAGCTCTTGTTCCTCACGCTTGAGGGATAAAACCAAGTCATATAGATTGTTAAGCTATCACCCTGCAACTTTCATCCAACCAGCAATCTATTGGCTGACACATTCTATGCTCCCATGACTCGAACAGGGCTGTGGGAGATAAAGGGATGACGCTGTTCCCTTTCCCTGCCATTCAGAGTACAGATGAGGTGGCTAAGAGCTAACATTTGTAGGATGCTTACTTATCATTTTACAAAGCGCATTCACACCTACTCAATCATCATGGTATCTCTTTTGAGCTAAGATTCAGGTGGACAGAATCCTCACTGCTGATAAAGGAGATAAAGAGAGGCCCCAGTAGACTAAGTAACTTGCCCAAGGCTACACAGTAAAGTAGCAGAGGCAGGACTACCAGCTAGATCTATGATTCCTTACACACCCACCACTGCCACCACCAGTCCACACATCTAGGAAAAGCTTTATTAAAAATCACACAGGGAGGGGCACCTGGCTGGCTCAGTCAGTAGAGCATGTATGTGACTCTTGGTCTCAGGGTCGTCAGTTTGCGCCCTATGTTGGGGGTATAGGTTACTCAAAAAAGTAAAAACAAAGATCACACAGGAAAAGAAGGGGGGAGTCCTTGTACCTAGCTTGGAGTTAGAGACTATACCTTAATACAAAATGTGGAAAAAAATGCGTTAGCTCTATTTGGGGAGAGGTGGGAGGGCATCTTCTCCTGGTAAATAAAAGCAGTGATTAAAGACCAGGGCTGGCAGAGAAGAACTCCAGTGGCCATTAATGTCCAGAGGGACTTGCCAAAGGAGGTTGTGGGGGAACTTCAAGGGCTTTATCTGCATCGCAGGTGAGCTAGAGGACACCTACCCTTGCTTCCTACCAGCCGCTCAGCGGAGATGGTACCTCTGGGGCAGCCGCCTCAGTGCAGCCATGACCATGTGACCATAAAGCACCAAGGACGGCTCTGGGACTCAGAGACACAAGGGATCTCAGGACTTTTGGGTGGAGCAGAGTTTGGTGTTACCTCTGGAGCAACCGAAAAAGAAAGCAGAAAGAATCCAAGCCCTAGATATAAAAGTCCAAGTACACTAGATGCTCCTGTAAAACTTCCAGCCTGTACACTGGAAAGGAACTTACTAGCTCATGCTATACTGAACTAAGATAACTTCTACCCACAGGTCTAGGCTCCACCCTCTGGAGCAACAAAGAGTGACACCAACTCTTCTTTCCCACAGCAGTCCTCGATTATGTCAGGATAGCTCTCATGAGCCTTCTCTCTCCTAACTTCTCCCCATACTTAACCCAGTGTCTTCAACTTTCCTTCAAAGGATATGGACCACATGGTACTGGTTACCTCCTCTGGGGCCCTTTCACTGAGTTCAAGAACACTTCAGAATGCAGCATTCAGAGCCTGATACATGACTCCCACACTACTCATGACCGGTATGGGCTAAAGAACTTTGACTACAATGGAGCTATTACTTTCCTTGATTGTACACTGTACTTTCGTTAACCTAGCCTATGACCACACAAGCTATTTTGGTAGCAGTCACACTGTTGAACTTACAGTCAAATAAAAACTCCAGAACTTTCATAGGTTCTGGATCCTACCCTCTTTTTAAAAAAATTTTAAATATTAATTCATTTTTTGAGAGAGACAGAGCACAGGTGGGGGGAGGGGCAGAGAGAGAGAGAGAGAGAGAGAGAGAGAGAGAGAGACCCAGAATCTGAAGCAAGCTCCAGGTTCCGAGCTGTCATCACAGACCCTGACATGGGGCTCAAACTCACGAACCGCAAAATCATGACCTGAGCTGAAGTCAGACCCTTAACCTGCTGAGCCACCCAGGCGCTCCTAGATCCTACCCTCTTTTAAGCTAAAGAGCTAATGAGGAATAAAAATACACGTCTCAGAAGTAAGAATGCAACTCAGGATTTCCAAATGTGGCAGGGGAAACAACCACCCACCGTTGCTTCACTGCTATCCCACAGTGGATACATACTAGATGGGAAGAAAGAGAAAGCAGAGGAGAGGGCAAAGGAGAGGGCAAAATTTTGGTGAGAAGATTCTGAGAAACCAAATTACCGTTCCCTCATTCCTCTCCATGATATGGGCTTGGTTTCACATGTTCGGCCAAAGAAATCTCTCTAATTCTGGGTTCACCGCAGGTCCTCAAGAAGTAATTATTGGTGGAGGAGGAAGTTAAAGTTCTTCTTATGGGAAACGCACCACAAAAAAACCACTCGTCTCACAGACATTTGCTGAAAGCCTGTTACGGGGCTGATCGACTCCATCCTATGCCCCCTCTCTTCTGGGAGACTTGCTCTTATGGGGCTTCTCAATATCTGCACTTACCTGTTTAACACCAGACACGGCAACTACATAACCAGAGGTCTGCAGGGATTCCCAACAGTGCTAAGGTGAGCACAAAGAGCAGGATACAGGTAATCCAAAATATAGGAAAATATAACCTTTTGGAAATAAGTGTGTACTGATGAAACTGTGAGTGTGAAAGATTCCTGTGTGTTAATGGAGGAGAAGAAAATGTCCTAAATGACCGGTCATCTAGCTGGGTATGGAAGCTGTGAAGATGAAGGCAATGAAGAGATTAAGACACTTCAACAAATAACCCAACGGAACTATCTAAGAGCTGTCCCCGGCAGCAGGTGGCTTACATAGTAATTGCCATGGGGCTGCAGAGGAAATCTGGCCTGGGCTGGTCAGGGAAGCCCTTTTGGAGAGATGAGATCCCAGTGGGGCCTTGAAGGACTGTTATGCTTTAGAAAGCAAGAACGAGTGGGGGAACATTCCAGAGAAGTAGGGTGGTGGTATGAACAGAAACTTGGAGAGAGGAAAGCCAAGTGCATGTTTGGGGACAGTGAGGGAAACAATTCAGTTGGAGCAGAGTCCATCAACCAGAATAAATAAGTGGGTGTAGGCCGGCTACCAAACATTAGAATACAGGATAAGTGTGAACTTTATCTATATTTATCTTTTATCTTTGATTGTATACGTCTATCAATAGGCACAATTTTGGTCATGCATTGCCAAAACATGTAACCTATTTATAAATTACATTTCTGGACTGCTGTGTTATCCTTATGTATGTAATAAAATATACCCCAAATAATTTTTAAATGAGATGAAGAGATTCTGAAATTGTCTTCCTGTATACCTCAGTAAAGTGTCTCGTGTACCTAAAGGCACTTCTCCCGTCGGAGAGGACTGCTCATGTAGGCAAGAGGGAGGCAGTGAGCCTTCATTGAGGAGGGGGGGTAATTGCAGTAGAAGACCCACCAGGGGACTGAGGCCCCAGGGGTGGGGGGAGGCTGACTGGGGCAGGGGAAGATCAAACAAGTACTGCAACAGTCCAGGCATGAGGTCAGGGCTCAGGCTCAGGTGGTAAAAGGGGAAAAAAAATTTAATGGTATTTGGAGAACGAGGAGGGTGTGTGAGGAAAGGAGAGGCAGTGGGCAGAGAGGCGAGCTTTAAGAAGCCAATGCAGTGCCCACGAGAGCACTGAAATCCCACCAGCGAGGCAGGGAGGGTGGTGTGGAAAATGGACAACTTTCAAGAGCTGGACACAGCTACTAAAGACATCAGCTGAACTACTCTAAGTTAGGAAGGACAACTTAGAAGGAGAAGAAGAAAGTCATGTGTTGAATTTCATGGGTACTCTCTAAGCTGAGAGATTTGAAAAGCGAGATACTATAATCAGAATTATTATCAGGCAGTGTCATCGGCACAGCATCTATCATTTTCCTCTAATTCCTGGGCCAAGGGGAGAAGGGTGCAAATGGTGTCGATTAGCAGGACTGCCTGACAGAAGTCAGTCATTATCCTCATGAGAGTTGCAGGAAACCCCAAACCTGGATGAGAGTGAAGACAATGAAAACGCTTCAAATTGTCATCCTTTAGGGGTACGGGTCAGTGTACCAACACGGAGTAGAGGAAGAGCATTATCCAAACACGAGCTCTTTCACCATCGTGGTGCCAAAACCTACAGCAGCCAGACCCAGAACCCTTCTCTTCAGTGGTCCGATTGGCCCTTGAGATAGTCACAAGCTAGGCTAGTGTTCAGTGGTAGAAGTTTGGTTTGCCCCCATGAATGGAGTATGCACCAACACCCCTGATCTCTTGTGCTCAGGCATCCATACCCTTTTGCCCATTCCCCTTTATAATTAGCAATCTTGCAGACTCTGCAAGCTAGAAAATTGTCTGGGGTCCCCGAATAAAATTACCTGGTGCTTTCAAATATCCAATCCATGTTCTGTGTCTCAGCAGCCAAGTTAGCTTCAGGGCTAACCAGACATACATCAGTCACTGTCCAAATGCCGCGTCCCTGTAGGCCAGTGGACTGGTCTCACAGGAAGGCTATTTTGTCTTGGATACTTTTTTCCTTTCATCAATGCCACAATCCCCAAAGGGCCTGTTAATTGCCTATGCCCATTCCAAAACCAAAAACCAAAAACCAAAAAACAAAAAACAAAAACAGGCTTTGGGGAAAAGGTTTTTAGAAACAATCATCAGCCAGAAACAATCCTATAGGAGGAATGGGGATAGGCGCAAAGGAGGACACGGCACATAGACGCCAGGCCCTGGGAGCCACATGGAGGTAACACACACGCAGAACTGCCTCCAGGACCCCCACTTACCAGCTTGCTTTTGACCAATTGTTCTATTGCACTGACAAGGTCTGCAGCAGAAGGTACTTCAGTGGAAGCCTGCCGGGCTGCTAGCAAAGAGGAGGACTGCAAGACATTGAGCAGCAAAGGAAAAGCAGATTAGCAAGGAATGAGGAATAGCAATTAGGAAGCAAAACAGCAAGTCCAAAGCTCAAGGCAGGCAAGGGAAGCAAAGCTTTATGTTTAGAGGGAAGAGATCACAGAGGGAGATAGAAGGCAGTGTGGGTATGGGGACAGGCCCGCCTGTCCCCTTGTCAGGAGTTCTGGCCAGCAGCAAAGCAGGCATGGGACTAGGCTCTCCTTAGGCAGGCTTCTGGAGCAGCTGAGGGCAGGGTTTGCTGAGTTCCTGGGGGGCCAAATGTAAGGGCTGTACCCACTGTCAGCAACAGGAGAGAGGGACAGACAGAATTTTGGCTGTTAAAGGGCTGCCCATTGCCGTTCCAGGGTATGAAAGGAGTCCATAAACCTAGCCTCAAATGTATCCAAAGAAATTGTTTTTGCTTTAGTCAAATACAGATTTAAAATATAGATCTTCAGTGTGTATCAAACAAAAATTCAAGGGCAGAGCACTTAAAGACCAGGAAGCTAGAAACCCCCTCCCCACTCACATGTGTGCACATGCATTCACACATACGCGCGCGCGCACACACACACACACACACACACACACACACACACACACAGCTGCTTCTGGTAAGGCCCCTAACTGGAACACCAGGATGTAATAAACGATTTTACCAAGGAGTTCTGTGTGTCTTGCTGAAGTGACCAAGGACTATCCTGTTCACAGTAAAGGAGGTTCAAGCCAAGGGCCTGCTGCCCATCCCCCCGTATCAGCAATAGGGACTGGTCTATGTGGCTGTTTCGTCATTGGTTTGGGGAATCCTGCTCATGGAGGGACAGTGGTTTTTGTCTTTCTTCTCCTACTTGAGAAGAAACTGGGGAGAAATGGTTAACCCTGCATGCATGTATGAGCTTTCCCCCCTGGCAGAGCAAAGCAGAAGGCAAAACAGAGGGCCCGGGACACATGCTCCTTCAGCGTCTGACACTGATCACTGCAAGGGTAAAAAGCTGACTGTTCTGGCCACAGTCTGGCTTCAAGTTTGTCCCTTAAGTTAGGGGGAAGAGTTTCAAAAAGGAAGCTACTTGTTGTCTAATTTAAAAGTTAGTTTAGGTCTTTGCTTCGGAGATGGGGTAAAAAGAAAAAAGCCAAATAAATGTAATTAAGGAGATAGAACAACACTCTTTTTCCTCTTCTGGAGAATGCAGGAAAGGAGGTTAAGTTTGTTTGGAAATCCAAGCTATCAAATTTTTGATTTAGTAATCCTACCCCTGGGAACTTATTCCAAGGACAGACGTCAAAAGAACAAATGCTGTATGTACAAAATGATCTGTAGCAGTGTTATCTAGGAGAGCAAAAACTGAAAACACCCCAGGATATCCCAAAACAGGCTGGTCAAGCAAATTATGGCACATCAAATAAGTGACACTGTCCCCAGCTATTAAAATCACACTTACAAAGGTAAAATCAACACAATTTTAGAAAAATACTAAGGAAAGCATTGAACATAAGATGTGCATATTAAAATGATAAAAATAAAACACACATGCATATGAACAGTTATTAGAAGGAAACATGGAGAATCAAGGTGATCAGGTAACATTACAATAGGTAGACTTAAAAATTCCTCATAGACTGTTGTAAAAATTACTTAGTAAGTTCAACTCCATTTGCTAGAAGTTCTGAGGCTTAGCAAATATTTCAGAGAAACAAATTTCTGGGAATCAAACAAGCAGGACTGAGGAGGGCTAATGTGTCTGCCCTCTTTCCGGATAACAAAAAGCCTACACGAATGTTTGGGGTAAGTCTGCATTTTCAGTTAAAGATTATCCAGAAACAACATAACATCCTCTTTCCCAAAACAAGCTGTGTTTGAGGGAATTTGAGGGAGAGGGTTCGTGACCTTTACTTATCTTATGCAAGCTGGCACCTCCGTGTGGAGGGCTGTGCTGTGTGGGGTGGCAGATACAGTCACATGAGCTCCCCACTCCCCACATATGCTGTCACTGTTTGTGGAACATTTTACAAGGATAGGCCTCTGGGAATGCAGCAGGTTGGTTCTCATTCTGATCTCAGTGTGAAGCACGGGCATTTCTGCCCCTGGGAATCTAGGATGGGCATCACGCCATGCTTCCTGACACTTTTCCTTCCAAAAGTTAAGAGTCAGGGCCACCAACGTCACCTTAGGAGGGGCCACACAACTGTGCACCTCTCATGATTGAGTCCACAGAGGGGGGCATCTCAGTCAGCTCAGTCATCATCCTGTCCCTAGAATCTGTCCCTCTAGCGTGGCACCCAGGAAGACCTCAATTAATGTCTGTGGGTTAATAATGACCCAAATGCAAAGCAGAGGGAATTAAAACAAGAATGGGGACATCACCAGAAATGCTGAAGCATCGGCAAACAGTACTTTCTGAATTGTATCCCAGGTGATGTTGTCAGGATGTGTCCCCTGCCCAGCCTGGGCTCACCACCTTAGGGGAGGCTGTGCTACTACAAGGCAGGGCAGTAGACAGTACAAGGAGACCCCGGAGGGATGGCTAGGCCACCACCACCACCACCACCACGACCACAAACCGCTCTGAAAGGAAAATGTAAAGCACCATTGAAACCTGAAACCACCACTCCAACCTGTCAAACCCAACAGGATAGCAACACTAAGAGAAGGCAGGAAAAACCCAGTGAGGTGAAAGCATGGTTTGCAAGCAAGATGAGTGACAGAGCACGCAGTTAGAGCAGCCCACGTCTCGGCCAGCACACTTGGAAGCACATCCAAGCCGAGCCTCTGCTCTAGAGCCATCGGGGCGATCGCTCTGCGATTGGAGCCCTTGGAGACATCCACACTTCGGACACCTGTGAGCCCATGCATGCCGGTGACTCAGGGAATTCTGTAACACCAAGAATGTGGCAGCCTGCACCTTAGGCTCTCCCGCCTTTGCCGGCAGCCTCCCCTCAGCAGCGCCCCCATCCCTTACGCGGTACTTGTGGAATTTTCATACCACCGGGGCTGACTGGAAGTTACCATTATTTGGATTTTAGAGTTGAGTATAGGGAAAAACAATCAACCAAAACAGAAGTCGGAAGTCAGGTGCAACAAAGTGATCACGGCCTGGAACCACCTCAGGTTCCTTTTGAGACAAACCGTTTCTTTTGGGATCTATAGCTTCCAAAGACAGAGTCATTACCCTTCATCAACAGGAGGAGAGACCAGACAGATTCCCACTTCTGCATGCCCCTACCCTGCCCAGAATGAAATCAGACCTCCAGGGCTGGGGGCGGGGATACCTACCGAATACAGAGGGAACCTACATCACCATGGATTCGGAGAGATAACAAGGAAGAGAGAGTATTACTACCCCCACCGCACACACACAACAAAATCGCCATGTATTACACATTGTTCTTTCAGATCAGAAAGTAAGGAAATCCTACCATCTCGTCCTGCGTAGGGTCATTGTCAAAGATCTTCATAGGTGGAGGGAGGGGGGTGTGTGACTCTTCATCTGGCTCATCTTCACCCCATCCTTTCTTGTTCTTCTAGAACAAAAGAGCAGTATTAGTCATACAGTCATATGTATTATACAGTTAAAGATATCAATGGTTCAGGACTTAGAATTTTTAAAAAAGCAACATGTAAGATCTCCTTTCTCAATACATCCCTATTTTTTCAGCCTCACTGCCCTCCTCTGCGGAATGGGTACGCCTTCTTATCTCAAAGGACAGTGAGGTTCAAATAGGGACACACACACACACACACACACACACACACACACACATGAGAAACATCTACCTCATTGGTTAGCCAGGAAAAGAAAAAGCTGAGAGTGGTCAGAGAGAGCCTAATTTTTTAAGCTTTTGAAGGACTATTAAACCACAATCTGAATATCACCAGGCTCTACTGTCATTCTCAGAAGGAGAAAGGGCAGATAGCATGAAATTACAAAGAGAGTCTGGTTACACAGCAGGAAGAATTGCTTAGCCACATCAGGGACTACAGTGGGTTTGCCAGAAAAAAAAAAAAAAATAGCTCTCATTCTTTCAACTAAAACATACCCACTGTATTTTAATTATAGAACCTCAGCTCTGAAAGGGACTTCAGAGGTCACCTGGTCTGACCTCTGGGCTAACACAGGGACCTCTCCGACTGCTTCGTGAGGTCATGTGGTATCCCCACCCCTTCTAGCACAGGTGTCCATTCGCTTTCATGACAGCCTACCTCATCACTGGTTGACCCCCATTAAAGTCACTCTTTGAGCTGAAACCTTGCCTTCTGTAAACCTTCACCTGTTACTCATAATTCTCCCATCTGGAGCAACATGGAGTTGTCCACTCGCTTTCATATGTGGCACTGCTCTAGATACTTGAAAACAGCTATAATCTCTCAGCTTTTATTCTTATTCTCAACTAGCAGGTTTTGATGTAGTCCTTAGTAGAGGTAGGGGATTAGGTGACCAGATGATTCCCTTTAGGCCCACGCCCCTATCTCCAAATCTGGCAAGATGTTGGCTATCTGCTGGAAATTCTATGTGCCAGTCTCTGAATTGGTCACACATCAGACTGGCAAGGTCTTGTTAGTACAAAAGCTCAGATCACTTGGGTTCAAGAACACAAACTCCTGGGGACTAGGGACTGGCTGGTTTACAGAACCCACGGAAGGATGCCTCACAAGGTTCCAGGAAGGATGTATGTCAGAAGCCCCCTCCTGAGGGAGGCTCCAGGGCCACGTGGAAGTACCTCATCTGCACTGTCTCCCTGAGGGGTCGTCTCATCCCCAGGCTTGGGAGATCCCAGGTCGAAGCTCTTCCGGCCATCTCGTACTTTCTTCTGCTTCTTGATATTTCCATCTGCTTTCCCGCTGTTGAGCCGGCGCACGGGGCTCGTCAGCCACTTCTTAAGGGTGTTAGTGGAACGCTTGGGACCGGGGGAGCTGTGGATGGAGTTCAGGGAGGGCTGAGACTGCAGGTTGGCCACTGACTCAGACTTGCCTCCGTTTTCACTTGAGGAATGGGAGTATGCATCTGAGGAGAAAGAACAGACAGACATAGCCATGTCAGAGGCGGTTAAGGGAGGTGGCTGGCCTGGGAGTAAGACAACTCCATCCTCAGGAAGCTAGGATACAAGGCAGAATGTCAAGGCCAGCTGCAGACCCTGGTCAAGGCAACCCTCGCTAGAGGGTAGTAACAGCTGACATCAATTTTTAATGTGTGAGGCACTGTTCCAGGTTCTGTGGATATAGGAGTGAAGAGAAGACAAAGAATCCTACCTCCATTGAAACAAAATTAAAATCCTAAGCAAGAATCACCAACCAAAAACAATGTCAGGGAGCACCTATTAGGTAGTGTATTTTAAAGACGTATAAGACGTAGGTTTTATTTTCAAAGACCTCTTGGGGCGCCTGGGTGGCTCACTCGGTTAGGCGGCCGACTTCGGCTCAGGTCATGATCTCGCGGTCCGTGAGTTTGAGCCCCGCGTCGGGCTCTGTGCTGACAGCTCAGAGCCTGGAGCCTGTTTCAGATTCTGTGTCTCCCTCTCTCTGACCCTCCCCCGTTCATGCTCTGTCTCTCTCTGTCTCAAAAATAAACATTAAAAAAAAAAAAAGTCCTCTTATCTAGCTACACACACACACACACACACACATACACACACACAGAGTGTGTGAAAGAAAAGTGAAAGAGCAAGACGGAGCATGTAAAATAAAGACAAATTCACAAAGTGGTATGTGATTAATTGCCACAGGGCTGGTATGGACTTCAGGCGATAAGCTAGCAGAGTTCAGAGGAAGGTCAGATCAGTGTAGGCGGGATTGGTCTGAATTGGCTTCACGAAGGGGAGAGGGAATTTCAAAAGGGGGAGACAGCAGGAACAAAAGCACAGAGGTACGAATATTGAAAAGTGAACACAGCCCAAATAAGTGGATCCTCTGAATGAAATAAAGATTTGATGGAGAAGGAGAAACTGGATAGAAAGTATTAGTGAGGTCATTTAATAATCAAATAGTGTGTGACCTTTACTATGAGACACAATAAAAGGGTTTATAAAGGACACAATAAAAAGGGTTTTTTTTTTTTGTTTGTTAATTCATGTGGTAACTATAGACAGCATAGCCCTGGGAAGGAGGAGTCAGAGTCCAGACGGCCACACTGGGGCTGTGCACAGGGGTGCAGAGGAATGAATGTGAGGCACTCCAAAGCAAGAAGTGTCTGGATGACAAATCAAAGACAACTCACTTCTCTGCATGCTGCTGCTTCTCACTGCAAAAATGGTCTTGGGAGAATACCTGACCCACTCTGCCTTGACCCCTGATGGGCCCACTGCCCCGGTGCCAGTTCGCATACTGATATTTAAACCAAACACATGACTAGGTATAGAAACAAATGACTGAAGTGGTTTTTTATACCTACTCCTCTCAAAGACGGAATCATCTTTTCCTATAACGACTTCATCCTAGACCCAGCCTGGAGGACTAATCTGGCTTTAGAGGCCTTCTGGCCTAGACGTAGCCAACAGAGAAGAAACAAAATCCCATAAGAAGGTGAATGAATCCTTTTTGCCAATAGAAAGCTGCCTCCAGCTTCTACAACTGGCTGACCTTGAGGGCTGCAAGCTCAGGATCTTGACCCTGCGGGGATCTTCTTCAACGCTGCTAGAGTTTTGTGTGTACTTTGGAAAACAACACCTGAGCGTTTGCATCTAGTAGCACAAAAATTGAGGTCCTAAAGTCCCCTGGTATAAAGGATAATATACAGGATTGCTCTGCTCAGGGAACATTTGGGATCCGCTGACTTGGTTGGCGTCCCTTTAAGGACGAAGTTGTAATCTTATCTCAGGGAATTCCTTGCTGGCTGTGGTCCTGGGTATGTTGACATTATTTCTGAAGTGTTTGGTATGGCTCAAACTCCTGTTCTCAGAAGCCTGAGTGATACACATCTCCCCAGGGCTGGTAGTGGAACCAGGCCTTTCTGTTATCTTTCTGCTGATAAGCTGCAAAAGCTTTTCATTCACCAGACCCCTGTGATAGCACATGGCTCTATGAAACCAAGCCTTCAAAAACTTAATCAGCACATACTGTGTCAGCAGAACTAGAGGCCCAATCACATTAACCGTGCCTTGTGTTACTAAGCAGGGTAGGCAGCTCTCCAGGTTCCCTGTTCCATCGCAAAGCATAGCGTGACTTCGAGATTCATAAATGCAAATCTTGATGGACTGTCCTTCCCCACTGTCCTGTGGCTCTGCCTTGGTGCATTCTGTACAAATGCTCACAGGAGTCCAGGTTAACAATCAAGTGTACTCTCACTTTTGTTGTTTCAAGTTTACTCTGTGTAAACAATTAGGGCCATTCAATCACAGCCCACATACAAGAGAAGTCACGTGTCGGAAGCAATCCATAATTCACTGTTAGGGTCCTGAATGGAGACAGGACCATTTCTAAATTACTTTGTTTCTTGTTTGTTCCTGTTTTTATTTTCTGGTTTTGATATCATTGACATATAACATGGTATTAGTCCAAAGCATACATCAATGACTTGATACTTGTATCTGTTGTGAAGTGATCACAATAAATCTAGTTAACACCCACCATCTCATATACTTACCTTTGTGTGTGTGTGTGTGATGAGAATTTTTACTAAATTACTTTGAATGCATGATTATAAAGAAAGTGGCACGGGCGCCTGGGTGGCTCAGTTGGTTAAGCATGAGACTTCAGCTCAGGTCATGATCTCATAGCTCCTGACTTCAAGTCCTACACTGTGTTCTCTGCTGACAGCTCAGAGCCTGGAACCTATTTTGGATCCTGTGTCTCCCTCTCTCTCTGCCCCTCCCCCGTTCACTTTCTGTCTCTCTCTTTCTCTCTCAAAAATAAATAAACATGTAAAAAAAAATTAAAAAAGAATGTGGCACGATTTAGAAAATTTGTACTTACTTTATTACGGCTTTAAAGAATAATTGGCATGCTATGTTCACCCCATCTTTGGAAGATGTCTACAATTAGCAGACAATGGAGATTTTATTCTAGTACCTTTCCAGGCACAAAAGTTAAGTGACTGATTTGTAACAGCTGCAACAATAAGACTGTTATTGAACCATTCCAAGCTAAGGGAGGTGCTATTTATTAGGATTCTGGTCATAGGAAACAGAAAATCAGAGTTTTTCAGGAAACCAAGGCTCATAGTTGGTTAAGTGGCAGACAGGCAAGACTTAAATCCTGATCTGACTCCACTGCACGTATATTCATCTTATTCCTACATCTGTATTCACTCCATGTATCCCTTTAGCCTCATAATGATTGTAAAAGGAACATCAAGCTGCTATGTCTATTTAACATTTCAAACATACATTTATACATGATTTATACAAGTTATACAATTGCAATGCTGAAAACTGTCTAATTTTACAGATAAAGCAATGAAGGTTTAAATATGAGAAATCCACGGTCGCAAATGAGTTGATCACAAAGCTAGGACCAGAAGTCAGGCATCGCTACATCTGCCCCAGGACTCTGAACCAGTGCTTCCTCTCCGGCCCTGCGGCATAGAAGGGGTCTGTAAGGCTAATATCTGGTTTTAAGTCACAAGGAAAACAAATGTGTCCCTGGGCATTGTACGTAATCAAGTTCCCCAGATGTTCCAGTATGTTCAACTTAGCTTTCTGGATCAGAAAAAAGTCGCATTCTGAGGCTGATTTTACTATGAGACATTTTTAAGATAGATAAAAATGTAGAAAAAATGTAACATCCAGGTACCCACCATCTAGGTATGATAAATGTAAATATGTTTTGCCATATTTCCTTCAGCTTTTTAAAAAAAGAAAATACTGTGTATACAGTTGAAGCTTTTAAATTTTTTTCTACCTGTTCACAGTCACACCCACCACTTTCCCTTCCCTTCTCAAGTTGGTGTGCATCTTTCCCGTCCATGTAGTTAGCCATTTACTTTGTATGGGAATCCAGTGTTCTTTATATTATCCCAATATGTCATTTTTCAACATACTCATTAATTCAAAATTATCTGAGATTTATCCATGTTCAGTCATGTAGATCTAGTTCATTGATTTTAATTGTTGAATAATATTCTTTCACAGGACATATTGTGGAGCTTGTAACACATTTTCCTAATGATGGATACTGAGGATGTTCACACACGCACACTCATTTTAAGCAGTCCGGTACAGGTCTCTGTAGATTTGTGAGAATTCCTCCAGGGCAGTGCTTTCCAAACTACTCGTGGTCAGGGAGTCAAGGATCTACTTTTCTTATTTCCAATCTGTTTCAGACCAATACTTTTATAAAATACAAAGTCATACTCTTCGATGTGGTGGAAGTGTCAGATTGCTATAAAAGCTTCTAAATGCTTATTCCCATTTCTGTACTTACCTCCCTGTGGACTGGAAACAAAGGGCTGACAAACCTTTACCACGTACAGATCATACACTGAGGAGAACACACCTTGCTCTCAACTTTACAGCATCCAGAGCATGTATGTCAAGGTGGACTGGCTGGGCTTTAGAGAAGACACCTCACCACCTTCACTAGGTACTGCCAGATTGCACCCTGATTTACTCCCACCAACACTGCACGGAACCTCTCATCTTCTGGAAATCATCAACAAAATGAAAAGGCAATCTACCAAGTGGGAGAAAAATTTACTAATCGTGTATCTGATGAGAGGTTAATATCCAAAATATATAAAGGACTCATAGAACTCAATAGCAAACAATCTGATTAAAAAATGGGCAGAGGATCTGAATAGACCTTTTTCCAAACGGGACCTACAGACGGTAGGCAGGTACATGAAAAGATGCTCAACATCACTCATTATCAGAGAAATGCAAATCAAAACCACAATGAGATGCTACCTCCCACCTGTTACAATGGTTATTACCAAAAAGATAAGAGATAATGAGTGTTGGGTGAGAATGTGGAGAAAGGAAACTCTTGTGCACTGTTGGTGGGAATGCAAACTAGTGCAGCCACTCTGGAAAACAGTATGGAGGTTCTTCAAAAAATTAAAAACAGAACTACCCTATGACCCAGAAATTCCACTTCTGGGTATTTATCTGAAAGAAATGAAAATACTCACAAAGATATTAAAACTCCTGTATTAATTGCAGCAGTATTCATAATACCCAAGACATAGAGGCAAACTAAGTGTCCATCAGAGGATGAATAGATTAAAAAAAAAATGTACAGGGCTCCTGGGTGGCTCAGTCGGTTGAGCACCCAACTCTTGATTTCAGCTCAGGTCATGATCCCAGGGTTGTGGGATTGAGCCCCGTATTGGGCTCCATGCTGAGCATGAAGCCTGCTTGGGATTCCCTCCTTCCCTCCCTCTCCCTCTCTCCCCACCCCCCTTTGGCCCTCCCCCACTCTCTCATAAATAAATAAATAAATAAATAACAAGAAAATGTGGTAAATGTATACATTGCAATATTATTTAGCCACAAAAAGTAAGGTGGATGAACCTTGAGGGCATTATGCTAAATGAAGTAAGTCAGACAAAGAAAGACAAAGACCATATGACCTCACTTAATATGAGGAATCTAAGTAAAAAACCAAACAAACTTCAAACTCACAGATACAGAGAACATATTGTTGGTTGCTAGAGCTGGGGAAGGAGGGTACACAAAATGGGTGAAGGTTCAAAAGATACAAACTTCCAGTATAAAATAAATAAGTCATGGGGATATAATGTACAGCATGGTGACCATACTGAATAATGCTGTATTATATATTTGCAAGTTGCTGAGAGAATAAATCTTAAAAGTTCTCATCACAGGGAAAGAAAAAAAAAACCTTTTATGTGTGATGATGGATGCTAGGTAGACTGATTGTGGTGATCATTTCACGATACAAATACTGAATCATGATGTTGTACACCTGCAACTAATATAATGTTATATGTCAATTAGATCTTGATTTTTTTTTTTTTAAAGAAGAAAGGAAAAAAAGAAAAGAATTCTTATCTTCCTGCATTCCCCTTGATGCTTCATTATGTACACTAGCATACAATTTTCCTCTGGAAAAATTAAATGTCTCCTTCCTACCCAAAAGCACATAGTTTAAGGAAACAAATTGAGATTAAAGTAAAATGTCTCAAGAAGTAATGAAAAGGTAAAAACCAGTGCCTCTAGGTTGGTAGGAAATGCATCTTATAATTGGTATCTTAGCCACAAACTGGGGAAATAGAAAACTTGTCAGGGCAATCCCTGAGGTTGAAGGTCCAACTTTTCACAGGCTCTGAGTGGGATAGCTTAGCTGATTGGTCATGGGAATATAAAGATACTAATGAAATCAAGAGAATCTAAATAAATAAACCGACAACCGATGCTTATCCTTCAGACTTGCACACTATTTGTTATCCCTACTTCCTTCAAATCCCAAGCCACCTCTCTGAACCATCTGATTTCCTCCTTAACACCTGACAGAAGATAGGCTGCATGGTCACACAACACATTCCAAAGCTTAGCCGATGACTAGAGAATTCTTGACCTCAACACTCATCTCCTAATGATCTTTTGTTGAAGTTGATGAAAAGAGAAACTCTGCTCGTATAATGTTCCTGCCTTGCTTGTATGACCTAAGAACAACTCACTGGTGCCTCGTCATTGATTGCAACAAAGAGATGAGTTGGCTTCTGGCCCTTCTATGCCACTAACTAGGGGGCAGACACTGGGACAGATTAGACAGGATGCACTCAAAGCCTGGCTCCACCACTGGCCAGCTGTGTGACTCTGTTCCATTTACTTAACCTCTCTGTATCTCAGTTTCCTCATCAGTGACTGAAGATAATATTAGTATCTATCCTATAGGGTTGCCATTAAGAATAAGGAGTTAATGTTTGTAAAGTGTTTAGAACACTTTAAACCCATAGAAGCACGATAGAAGTTAAATAAAAATTAATAAAACCATAAAAAGCTCCCCTAAGTCCATGACTGTGAGTTTATTCTCTATGTTCCTTCATTCTATCTCATGGTCTTCTAAAGCTTAGACTAGATGATTTAAGGCCATTTTTACCCTTAAAGATTCATGCCTCCTGAAAGCAAAGAAACACTTAATGCTACCAGCTGCCATTCTGTGTCATTTTCCCCTCTTCACTTCAGGGAACCACTCTTGTCTGAGAATAAGGTGGCCATATCCTTGGGCTATGTGGCCATAGTTGTCCCCCTTTCCCACTATTTGGAAGTTTAAGCAGCACAGGTTATTATTTCCTGGAAGTGACATATGCCTCCTTTTATAGGGTGTCTCTTAGAATGGAATGGGAGCTTCAGATGGATTTTAGGGCCAATTGAACAACTCTTGATATTAGGGTCTCAAATACCATCGTGGGGTTAGAATAAACATGTTAGTGTTATCGGTTTAAGCCTTTGGATAAGGACTCCATGATTTCATCACAGCAGCATGTTTTAAGCGGTACAGGAGATGAGGGCTGTCTGCTTGATGTGAAGAGGAAAAGTGGAACGAAACCCATGAAAGCAGGCACAACTGAACACGTCCTAACAAATCCATTGTCTAGGTCAAACATGGTCCTTCCTTACTTGGATAGACCTTCATTAGCTACCAAAATAGAAGATAATTGTGTACAAAAGGATAGTAACTGAATATACTAGAAATGTGGTGGGGCACCTGGATGGCTCAGTTGGTTAGACGTCTGGCTCTTGATTTCAGCTCAGGTCATAAGCTCATGGTTCGTGAGTTCGGGCCCCCTGTTGGGCTCTGTGCTGCCTGCTTGGGCTTCTCTCTCACCCTCTCTCCCTGCCCCTCCCTCCCCTCAAAATAAATAAATAAGCTTAAAAAAAAAAGAAATGTGCTATATTTAATATAGCCATTTATAAATTCAGTTTCTTTTTTAAAAAGTTTCAACTCATATTTATTTCACTTTTATGTTACACCTTAAAAAAAAGCTTCTTCTACCATTTATGGTCTGGTATAAAATTTGTAAAACTATTCTGAGAGCAGAATACATTTTGCACAAGCCATCACAGAATGCAAATGTAAGACATGTCAAAGGACTATGGCTGCCTCCATAGTACTGCATCCACTATTTCATTATTTTATGATTTTCTTCAATCATAAAATACTGATTCATCAGCCTTCTTCACACTGACCTCAAAGTAAGCTGAAAATAAAGGATTGAACCTCCTAGACAAAATGAGAAGAGAGTCCTATTACTTTTGAGGGGTTAGTAACCCCAAAGTCCAGGAACACTGTCCTCTAAAGGCCTAGGGTAGGCCTGCAGAGAGCATATGCATGTGTAAGGTCACCAAACCTTTCAGTGGACTGTGAGCACCCTGGGTGTGTAACCAACCCACTAAGCTGGCCAGCTGTTTTCTATACTGGCTTGAGGGATGGAAATGAAGAATCAACAACTCATTTTCAGTCCATTCTGCTGCAGTTCAGTGATGGTACTCAACCATATCCCAAAGGCTGGCTTTTTTTTTTTGACATATTGTATTATTCAATTGCTAAAAGATAGGAAGTCTAGTTGTTCTATATCAATCATACCTGTTTTATCTAGATGGTCAATGAGTCTACAAATGTCCCTCTGGCATTTATAATAATCTACTGGGAGCTTTGATTCCAATGGCTGAAATCGGAAGAAAATGCAGACTCCTAAAATCCACCAGATATTTACAGAAGAGCCCTTTAACCCCCTGCTCTTCTGTCTTACTTGATTTCCAATGATACAGGAATAATTATAAACTCATCCTTATTGCCTTCCGTGGCCTGAGCTATATAAGGCAAATGCATTTCATTACATCTGTTTGCAGTGATTAGATACCCAAACACTCCTGTTTTCTTTGGCTTTGCTATAAATAATTTACTTAATATAAAAATTATAGAAGTATCATATATACATTTTTCTCACACTGGAAATTGCACATCTAGAGAAGGGGATGATGGGAAGGTCAAGGATAAAAATTCTTTGGGTAATAAATACATAAATCCAATTGTTTGTAAGCATGGAAACACAAAATCTACAGTAAATAGTAATATATCCCTCATGGCATAAGATGGTGGCTCTGACAGGTCTTTTAGCGGAATGCTTTGAAAGCCAAACTCCTGGGTGCATATTTAGCTGAGGTCCTAAGGCTATGCATCACCAGTTCCTGGAATGGCTGGCTTCCCAGCAAACCATTGCTTGGCCATTTGGTTGGCCATTTGGTTGGACTACTTGGTGCCAGAGGATGAAGAAAGCTACAGGCTACAGTGACAATAACAGGACATGGGAAAGGGGGACAATCAGTCTGGTCCACAAACATTGTTTTGTTTTTTTAATGTTTATTTATTTAGAGATAGAGTGTGCACACATGAGAGAGAGAGACAAGAGACAGAGAGAGAGAAAGAGAGGGAGAATGAGAGAGTGCCCACGCAGGGGGAGAGGCGGAGAGAGAGGAGAGAGACAATCCCAAGCAGGCTCTGCGCTGTCAGCACAGAGCCCAACTTGGGGCTTGATCTCATGTACTGTGAGATCATAACCTGAGCCCAAATCAATGGATGGATGCTTAACAAGACTGAGCCACCCAGGAGCACCCACAAGCATCGTTTCTTAACACTAGAAAACTTGTAGCCCTTGCAATTTGCCCCTACCACAACTTGCGACTAAACTTGGCAAACACTTTTTGGCTCCGGATACTCCTTCTCCCATCTCTTCCACAATAGTTAAGTCTCAAATGCACAGTGCAAGCCCCTGCCTCCTGCTTGTTACACTGCTTTTATACTTAGTTCAGGAATGTCTTTTCCAATGAGCCCTTTGCCAACCCACCGTTCTTTTTTTTTTTTTTTTAATTTTTTTTTTTCAACGTTTATTTATTTTTGGGACAGAGAGAGACAGAGCATGAAGGGGGGAGGGGCAGAGAGAGAGGGAGTCACAGAATCAGAAGCAGGCTCCAGGCTCTGAGCCATCAGCCCAGAGCCTGACGCGGGGCTTAAACTCACGGACCGCGAGATCGTGACCTGGCTGAAGTCGGACGCCCAACCGACTGCGCCACCCAGGCGCCCCAACCCACCGTTCTTTATCTCACTACTCTATCTCACTCATAGACTTCACGTGTTTTCTCTAATTTTTTTTTATATCTAAATCCCTATGGATTTGGAACTCCTGATTTTTCCCATTAAAAAAAGAGTACAAAATGAAGGATCACTCTGAGCCTCAACGGCACATTGTATTGAGCTACAGTTTAGTTCATTTCTACATCCTTGTCCCCTTCTCTTCCCTGTAGTGCTGATCCTACCTGGTAGAATGTGCAGAGATCTGAGAATTCCAAATCCAGTGGCTCCACATAGGGCAGAAATTCTTTTCATCTTCAGAGCTCATTGGGACACTAGCTCTTAGTATCAGGGTCTTCTCCAACAGACTAAACAATCTCCACAGGGGTGAAAAGCCAGTACCTCTGGCTTCAATTGAGATGAACTCTTTCGAGTTCTATTATAATTCGGTCCAGATCTCACTCAATCACTGCTGGCTCCTTCAGTGCCTCCCCTGCCACCTTGATTCCCATCAGGTTGCCATGGGACACAGTGGGTAAAGTGACTATTTCCAACTGCTTGTTCTCACTGTCTCCTTGGCCTTAGTTTCCCTTGTATAATATTCTCTCCAACAGACACAGAGTGAGGAGAGCCCTCAAAGGGCGATGAGTCAGTGCCTTCCTCCCATCCCAGATATGCATGTTCTAAACACACAGTCCATTGCTGTGACATGTTGCTACAATGACTCACTTGATTCAGTACCTTTTTGGTGGCCTTTGGAAGTCAAGGGCTAAAAATCCTCTCTATATTCCAAGGGGTGGATTCTGAAACTTGACATATCAGATTGTCAAAAGTCAGTGAAAACATATCTGCTGCTCTTCCAAGAGTAAACATTCCAGACATTTCCATTTATATGCCCATTTCATTCCCCCAGACTTGTCCACAGCTTCTAGAGAGGGAATGTACCTTTTTTTTTCTACAGTATAGTGTAGGAAATCCTCCTAAAAGGCTTCTGAACTGCTCAAAACATAACCAAGAGAATATGGTGAAACTTCACAAATCTAGACCGAGAAAAGGACATTGCCACATTCATATAAAACCTAAACACAGAAATTTATTTTAGAAATGGTTTCTACTCATGGTAAGGCAACAAGAATCAGTGGCTCCACCGGAACCAAGGTCATCTGAGATCAGCTTTCATCTATAAAGATATATGATGAGCACAAGGGGGTTCTCAAATCATGACCCATGGCACCTGCCAAGTTCCAAGCCTGGGGTAGACATCTTCTTGCAGCTTAATTTTCAGCCCTCCTAACCTCCATATATGGCAGGTAAGCCAAATTTCTCTGGTTAAAAAGGGCTACTCTGGAGTCCAGGATGTATTTATACCCCAGTTTTCTCCTAGGCCTTCAAATAAGACTTCCAGTAGGTTAAGTGAGCTCCATAAAAAGTTTAGGCTGTTCACTTAAATAGCAGCATTTTGTACTTTTCTTTTCAGGTTGGGGGAACATAAACCAGTTCAACCCTAATAAAACCCCCAAGCCTCAAACTAACATTACACAAATTACTGCATGTAACTGAAGATTCTCTCAGATGATGACCAAGGCTGTCTTTCAGGTTTATTCAACTGGAAGCAGACTCTTCCTTCACAAAGACCTTCTGCATGAATATTTTTCTTTCTGTACCTATTGTCATTGCCCTAATTCAGATCTTTTAACCTATGTAACAGTCTCAAATGGATTCCTCTGCATCTAATCTCTTTCTCTTATCCATTTGACATATCTCTGCTCCCAGAACAATGACATTGGTCTACAGAAACCACTTGATCAATAAAATCTAGAGGCCCCTGGGTGGCTTAGTCAGTTGAGTGTTTGGCTCTTGATTTTGGCTCAGGTCATGATCTCACGGTTTGTGAGATCAAGTCCAAGGTCAGGCTCTGTGCTGACAGAGTGGAGCCTGCTTGGGATTCTCTAGCTCTCCCTCTCTCTCTGCTCCTCCTCTTCTGCATGTGCTCTCTTTCTCAAAAAAAAAAAAATACATATGTATATATGTATGTGTGTATGTATATATATGTATATACATACATATATATGTGTGTATATATGTGTATGTGTGTGTGTGTATGTGTGTGTGTGTGTATATATATATATATATATATATATATATATATATATATATATATATATTTGTCAGCCTGCTACTTAAACTAAACTACTCTGTGGTCAGGCCTGCTCACCTTTCCAGCTCTACGAGCTTTCCTTCTTTGATAATCTGAGGTTCCCAAACTGTGGTCCTCAGACCAACAGTGGAAGCATCATCTGGGAATTTGCTGGAAATACAAACTCCTGGGTCCCATTCTGGAGCTACTGAATTAGAATCTATGGGGGTGACCCAGCACTGTGTTTTAACAAGCCCTCCAAGTAATTCTGATGTATGCTCAAGTTTCAAGATGATGATTTAAAAGTTTTTATTTTATTTTTTTAAATTTACATCCAAATTAGTTAGCATATAGTGCAACAATGATTTCAGGAGTAGATTCCTTAGTGCCCCTTACCGATTTAGCCCATCCCCCCTCCCACAACCCCTCCAGCAACCCTCAGTTTGTTCTCCATATTTATGAGTCTCTTCTGTTTTGTCCCCCTGTTTTTATATTATTTTTGTTTCCCTTCCTTTATGTTCATCTGTTTTGTCTCTTTAAGTCCTCATATGAGTGAAGTCATATGATTTTTGTCTTTCTCTGACTAATTTCACTTAGCATAATACCCTCCAGTTCCATCCACATAGTTGCAAATGGCAAGATTTCATTCTTTTTGATTGCCGAGTAATACTCCACTGTATGTATGTGTGTATATATATCTATATCTATATCTATATATATATATCTGTGTGTATATATATGTATATATGTATATGTGAATATATACATATATATATACACATATACACACACAGATACACACACACACACACACACACACACACACACACACACACACCACATTTTCTTTATCCATTCATCCATCGATGGACATTTGGGCTCTTTCCATACTTTGGCTATTGTTGATAGTGCTGCTATAAAAATAGGGGTGCACGTGTCCCTTCAAAACAGCACACCCAGGGGCGCCTGGGTGGCGCAGTCGGTTAAGCGTCCGACTTCAGCCAGGTCACGATCTCGCGGTCCGTGAGTTCGAGCCCCGCGTCGGGCTCTGGGCTGGTGGCTCGGAGCCTGGAGCCTGTTTCCGATTCTGTGTCTCCCTCTCTCTCTGCCCCTCCCCCGTTCATGCTCTGTCTCTCTCTGTCCCAAAAATAAATAAAAACGTTGAAAAAAAAATTAAAAAAAACAAAAAACAAAAAACAAAACAGCACACCTGTATCCCGTGGATAAATGCCTAGTAGTGCAATTGCTGGGTCGTAGGGTAGTTCTATTTTTAGTTTTTTGAGGAACCTCCATACTGTTTTCCAGAGTGGCTACACCAGCTTGCATTCCCACCAACAATGCAAAAGAGATCCTCTTTCTCTGCATCCTTGCCAGCATCTGTTGTTGCCTGAGTTGTTAATGTTAGCCATTCTGACAGGTGTGAGGTGGTATCTCATTGTGGTTTTGATTTGTATTTCCCTGATGATGAGTGATGTTGAGGATTTTTTCATGTGTCGGTTGGCCATCTGGATGTCTTCCTTGGAGAAGTGTCCATTCATGTCTTTTGCCCATTTCTTCACTGGATTCTTTGTTTTTTGGGTGTTGAGTTTGATAAGTTCTTTATAGATTTTGGACAGTAACCCTTTATCTGATATGTCATTTGCAAATATCTTCTCCCATTCCATCGGTTGCCTTTTAGTTTTGCTGATTGTTTCCTTTGCTGTGCAGAAGTTTTTATTTTGATGAGGTTCCAGTAGTTCATTTTTGCTTTTGTTTCTCTTGCCTCCAGAGACGTGTTGAGTAAGAAGTTGCTGCAGGCAAGATCAAAGAGGTTTTTGCCTGCTTTCTCCTCGAGGATTTTGATGGCTTCCTGTCTTACATTGAGGTCTTTGATCCATTTTGAGTTTATTTTTGTGTATGTTGTAAGAAAGTGGCCCAGGTTCATTCTTCTGCGGGTCATTGTCCAGTTTTCCCAGCACCACTTGCTGAAGAGACTGTCTTTATTCCATTCGATATTCTTTTCTGCTTTGTCAAAGATTAGTTGGCCATACATTTGTGGGTCCATTTCTGGGTTATCTATTCTGTTTCATTTGTCTGAGTGTCTGTTCTTGTGCCAGTACCATACTGTCTTGATGATTACAGCTTTGTAGTATAGCTTGAAGTCTGGGATTGTGATGCCTCCTGCTTTGGTTTTCTTTTTCAAGATTGCTTTGGCTGTTCGGGGTCTTTTTTGGTTCCATACAAATTTTAGGATTGTTTGTTCTAGCTCTGTGAAGAATGCTGGTGTTATTTTGATAGGGATTGCATTGAATATGTATGTTGCTTTGGGTAATATGGACATTTTAACAATATTTGTTCTTCCTATCCAGGAGCATGGAATCTTTTCCCATTTTTTTGTGTCTTCTTCAATTTCTTTCATAAGCTTTCTATAGTTTTCAGTGTATAGATTTTTAACCTCTTTGGTTAGATTTATTCCTAGGTATTGTATAGTTTTTTTGTGCAACTGTAAATGGGATCGATTCCGTGATTTCTCTTTCTGTCGCTTCATTGTTGGTGTATAGGAATGCAACCGATTTCTGTGCATTGATTTTATATCCTGCAACTTTGCTGAATTCATGAATCAGTTCTAGCAGTTTTTTGGTGGAATCTTTTGGGTTTTCCACATAGAGTATCATGTCATCTGTAAAGAGTGAAGGTTTGGCCTCCTCCTGGCCAATTTGGATGCCTTTTATTTCTTTGTGTTGTCTGATTGCAGAGGCTAAGACTTCCAATACTATGTTGAATAACAGTGGCGAGAGTGGACATCCCTGTCTTGCTCCCAACCTTAGGGGGAAAGCTCTCAGTTTTTCTCCATTGAGGATGATATTAGCATTGGGTCATTAGTTTTTTGTTTTAATATATATTTGTTTTTGAGGAAGAGAGAGACAGAGCAGGGGAGGGGAAGAGAGAGAGGGAGACACAGAATCTGAAGCAGGCTCCAGGATCTGAGCTGTCAGTACAGAGCCTGACATGGGGCTTGACTCAGGGACTGCGAGATCATGACCTGAGCTGAAGTCAGACGCTTAACTGACTGAGCCACCCATGCTCCCCTAAAGGTGATGATTTTAATTTTTTATGTTTTAAAAAAATTTTAATATTTATTTATTTTTGAGAGAGAGAGTAAGGGGTGGGGAGAGAGAGAGAGTGTGTGAGCCAAGGAGGGGCAGAGATGACGATTAAAAAATTTTTTTTCATATATATTTATTTTTGAGAGGGAGAGAGAGCACAAGCAGGGAAGCAGCAGAGAGAGAGGGAGACACAGAATACGAAGCGGGCTCCAGGCTCTGAGCTGTCAGCATAGAGCCCGATGTGGGGCACAAACCCATGAACTGTGAGATCATGACCTCAGCTGAAGTCAGATGCTTAATGGACTAAGCCACCCGGATGCCCCTGAAGATGATGATTTTAGATGAACCCCCCACTTTAGTCTAATAATTCATTTAGTCAGTTTGCTGCAGCAGCCATGGTGTGGTCCTCATTTCTCATATCACCCTGCAGCCTCTCTGCTTGTCTAAAGCCTACCTACCACTTCTTGGATGACCAAGCCCAGCATGTTCTCCTTTTTCTCTGAGAATACCTCTCGTACCATTCATTTGGCGCTGACAGATGCTTGTTTATGTGCCTTCACCTCCCTAACTCTGAGGAAAGTCCTTGGGGACAGAGATGTCCTTCATCTTTGTATCCCCAGCCCAAACTCTTTGGGCACAGAGGAGCTCATTAAATGGTCAGTGATGAATGGCTAAGGACAAAGAATGATAAATCATTGGAGCCTGAGTATTTTTAGGCCCAGAGACCTCTAAGAAAAAGTCAATGTTGGTGAGGTGCTCATCCCTTAAACTTAGCAAGGTGACTATCAACATAGGCTAGTGCATCCTTTTCCTTAAGATGTTCTGTGTTGCTCAGGCAATTAAAGATGGGTTAAACAAAGTTACCTGTTTCTTTACTGCAAGACTTCTTGGAATCTTTACTATGCTAATTAACATGCCATATAGATGATGACTCCACAAGGGGAACATAAAACATTTACAGAATTCTATTAATATGTTGTAGAAAGCAAGGTGGTTAGCATTGATCTTGGCTATTATTCTACTCAGTCTAGAACACAAAAGGTGAATCACACTCTGAGGAGGCTATCCTGACAGCAGGGTTGCCAGTCAGACTTAAAACATCTTATGAACACCAAAGTAGGAGGTAAGTTACAGTCCAGTTATTTTCGACTTACGTGCTATCTCAGAGTCTCCCAGAAGTCAGTAGGAAGCCTGTCCTGGATTCAACTTACAATGCCCTTCAATAGTAACCTAAACCAAAGTTAGCCATGCCAGGCTTAATTATAGAGGCGGAGTGAAAGAGTTAAGCAGGGTGACGCTGGAAAGTTTAAGACTGTAATTAAGCGCTACTTAACTAAAAATGTTGCAATGGAAACTCTCCTAGGGAACCCAAGGGAAGAAGAGGGGAAGCTGCATACCTGGAGGAAGAAATAAGTGGCTGGTGGTCAATGGCTATGTTTTCAGTGTCCTTTTTTGGGAAAACTACATTTTGTGTGCTGGGGGGAGGGGGGTGGGTGGAGGGTGGGAAAGAAAGTATTAGGGTACAGAGTGTCCTAGGCTTAATGTAGTTTGAGACCCTGCAGGCTTAACCGGGCCCTGCTTCCCCCAAGCACCTGTGCCAAGTGAGTCTTTCTCTGGGTCCTTGTTACCTGGCTTGGAAAAAAAGCAACAAACAAGCTGAGTTCAGTCTAAGCTTCCCAACCAAGAGCAACGTCTCATTCTACATTTCTCTCCTCTGTTCTTCACACAACAGTGCCCTCATGGCCATCCTCCCTTGCCTTCTCATACCCAGAGCCCAGATTCAACACTAAGAGTGCACATGGCCAGGAAAACCCACTGCCTGGCCTACAAGGGGATGAGATTCACAAGTACGATCCCATGGCTTCTTTAAAACTTTTTATTTTGACATAATTTCAGATTTAGAGAAAAGTTGCACAATTAGTACAAAGAATTTCTATATATCCTTCACACAGAATTCCCAAATATTAATAGTTTACCACTTGCTTTTTCTTTTCTCTTTTTCTCAATTACCTTCTCTCTCTTTTTCTGAGCTGAAAATAAGTTAAAGATTCCTCTTGATCCCTAAATACTTGTGTATGTTTCCTAAAAACATGGGTGTTCTCTTACATAGCCACAGTACAATTAGCCAAATCAGGAATTTACCACTGATATTCTCTTCAAATATTGCCAATTGTTCAAATAATGTCCTTTATAGAAAAAGGTCATGTCTTTGATGACTTGGATATCTTTATGAGTACAGGGTAGTTATTTTGTAAAACATCTGTCAGTTTGGGTTTGCCGGATGTTGCCTTATGATTAGATTTAGTGTGCATTTTTAGTAGGAATATCCCTGAAAATGATGTACCATGTGAGGAAACATGTAATATTGATTTGATCCAATTCTAGTGATGTTAAGTTTGATCTCTCAGTTAAGGTTTCTGGTACAATTTTCTAATACATCAAGTTGAATTGCATACTTGCTCAGTACTGATGTTTTAAAATTCTGGTACAAATCAACTGTAAGTCATGTTTGAATGCAATTCCTGCATATAATACCCAATTCCATTCATGAAATAATCTCCTGATCATGAGTATGAGAGGAGAGTAATTTTCCACTCCACTGAAAACAGATTTAACAATGAAAATGGTGGCTATGCAAAAGGCTAGACCTAGATTGTTAAAACTGTACAACTTGTGCTTTGACTTGCTGCTTAAGGTTGACTTTGGCCTTGTGGGAGTACACTATTAGTCAACATGAAGTTTATACACTGAAACCCATACTCCTAAATGGGAATTCTGAAAGCTAGTCTGGGGTCAGGTTTGTATTTGACCTATGAGTCCCTTCAATAGATCTTGAAATTGTCATTGAAAATGGTGATGTGGGTTTGAGGGAGTCATAAAAGGCTGGTTGGCTCTGTTAATTACCTATGATATTTTACTAATAAATACAGAGAGATCAACATGACAAAGAATGCTGGTTGCTACAGTCTTCAGTATGGGACCTGATCAGCTGAAAAGGTTAGAGGTTGAAGAAGGTTAGAGGTAAGACAAGCTGAAACCTACTCTTCTAAACACGAGCTAGTTCCTGAGATTTATTAGTAGCATTTCAACTTCCCTTCAATCAGGAAAAACATCCAGACTACCCAATGGACTCCTAGGGAACAGGGCACTTATTTACCTAGGTCAAGGGTCTAGGTCCGATGTCTTCATTGGTAAGGCAAACATGAGAAGACTTTGGATACAGGACAGTTAGAAGAGGCATATGTGGCAAGACAGTGCTAGGTCAGCCAAAGACATTCATATTTATATTCATATTTAAAAAAAAAATCCAAGTATTCTGCCACCAAATACTACACATTGGGACCAAAGGCACAAGGGCTGCTACTTTGCCATGCCTGCTCAAGGATGACAGACCACCTCCTCTTTTCTAGAGCTGGAACCCCCAGCTTCATGGTCAGCAATGAATGATTGGGATGGGGTATCATCCAGCACCACAGATATTTCTGGAGATAACCTTCACAGGAAAGATACACAATTAGACTATTTCCATAAGAGTGCTTCCTTCCTAGAAGACTGCCTAGATCCTGCCCCATTATGATGGCTCTAAACTCCTAGGTCCTATAGGCTCAATTATATAACATTTATATATGAAGATATTATGTTATTATTCATTCATTCAACAGATGCTTGCTGTGTGCTATCTATGTGCCAGGTGCCACTCTTGACGCTGGGCTATAGCAGTGAAGGAGAAAAAGTCAAGTTGAAGTTCCAGTTGGGGTAGGAGTGAGGTCAGATAATAAACGAATACATGAGTTTTTAAAATTTCCAATACTGTTGAACAATTTTTAGAGAATTAAACTGGTTAATGAGCTGTAGAGGGCCTGGATAATAACATCTTTAGAGGGAGAAGCTGGTGACAGTCTCTCTGAGAAGCTGAGACCCAAATGACAAGAAGGAACCAGCCATGTAAAGACAGGACTAAGGCCTTCTGCCAAGAATACAGCCTGTTCAGAAATCCTAAGGCAGAAAAAAGTTTGGGACATCCAAGTTATTATGGAAGTTCTTGTGGCTGGAGTATAGGTGATGGGTGGAGGGATATGAAATGAAGTTGGGAAGGTGGCAGCTGGACCCAGAGCCTTGCAGGCCATAGCAGCAAGTTAGAACTTTATCCTAAATGGAATGGGAAACCACTGGAGGGTTTTCAAAAAAGGCTGGGGTGAGGGATATGTGATGAGATACAGTTTTACTTTAATCGACAAGCATTAATTTCTGATTGGTCTGTGTTGTGTAGCCAGATAAATTTCTTCTGAACTGGAATCACTTTTCTATCAAGAATCACCTCTTCTGGGGCGCCTGGGTGGCTCAGTCGGTTAAGCGTCTGACTTCAGCTCAGGTCATGATCTCACACTCCGTGAGTTTGAGCCCCACGTCAGGCTCTGTGCTGACAGCTCAGAGCCTGGAGCCTGCTTCAGATTCTGTGTCTCCCTCTCTCTCTGCCCCTCCCCTGCTCATGTTCTGTTTCTCTCTGTCTCAAAAAAAAAAAAAAAAAAAAAAAAAAAAATTAAAAAAAAATTGAAAAGAAAAAGAATCACCTCTTCTTTAAGGATCTGGGGAGAAACATCGTACCAAATATGGATGAATGGGAAATATCAGGATATTCAAATTTGGTCTCCGGACAAAATACTCCATATACAGGCCAAAATACTCATACACATAAGGCCACCTCATTCCTTCCTACTATCAGCTTGTGTTTCCAATCCCTATGTATGACCTGAGCTCTCAACTATATGTCTCCTGCTATGGTCTAATATGCTATGCATATTGATATAGCTTCAGGTGGCATTATCAATGAGATATGCTTGCACCTCTGATCTTGCTAATCTCCCTGTTTAGAAAGTTCTTCCCCCAGATCCCATGTAGCTCATTTCCTCTCTGCCTTCAGGTCTTTATTGAAATACTACCTTCCCAGTACAGTCTCCCCTGACTACTCTATTTGAAACTGCAACATCTCACCTCTCCACCCTGATAGTCCCTATTCCCTTCCCCTTTTATTTTTCCTGTACCATTTGCTGCCATTTAGCTTATTGTATTAACCATGTCTTTTTATTTTCTGCATTCTGATGTGTTGCTATGTGGAGGGACAGTCCTTCCCAGGGCTACCTAATTCCTAGAGATAGGAACAACTCAACTGTGACTGTGCCTTTCAGCCTTTCATACACAAACCCACCAATTCAGAGCCCACACTCCAAACATCTTCTTCATTGAGCTCTGCATTTGGGGCCACCATCCACCTGCCCTAAGCATCCCAGAGCCAGGAACCGACAGCTGGGGAGAGCCCCTACATGCCAGAGCCTGCTGAAATTATTCAAACTAGCCAACCCGAAGCCTGATTTCCCTGGCTAGCCTCTTAAAAGCCTCAGCCCCCTGGTTCCTTTCCTCTCTCTGCCTGCAAACAAGCTCCGTGTCTTCTCCTATGGCCCTGCATGGTGGGAATGTGAAGAGCAGGCTGTCTTTTCAGAGGCAAGCATCCCCTCATCTGTTGGCCTTGGCGAACCACAAATTTTTCCTGTTAAAAAATACCTACTATAGAATTGACTTTTATTATTTCTCTCTTCTACTTTCCTCGCTAAAATATGAGCTCCACGAGGGCAGGGAGTTTTTGTCTCCTTTTGTTCACTATTGTGTTCCCAGCACCTAGAAGAACCCCTGACATGAGAATTAAAACATTCAGTAGACACTGGTTGGAAAAAAGATTTCAGAGAAAATGCTCAACGAATATGTTTTAAATATTAAATGAATAATAAAAAAAGCCAAGGTGCTTGCCTGTGTGTGCACGGGTAAATACAGGAGGGGTGTGGTAGAGTGGGGTGACCTCAGGATTTGAGTTCCAGCTCTGCCTCTTCACCCTTCTGAACTTGGGTTTCCTCATCTATAAACTGGGGAGAAGCGACACCTCCCCGTGACATAATGATGCACCCTTAAAGTAACAGGGAAAGGTTATTACATGATGATAAACAGCAATGATAGTGACAGCTGGATGACAATAAGCAATATTGTGTTGTAATACAGCCATGCCTACAGGGCCTGGGAGATGGCCAGCCCTGATCCTGAGCCATCAGACCGCTGTGTCTGAGTCACCTGCTCCACGAATTCTTGCTCACTTTCCTTCACCGACAGCAGCGAAGGGAGAATGCACTTACTCCTATGCCCTTCTGTAGCCTGCTGCTTCTCATCAGTCACAGAGTCAGAAGCAGATCCCAGCAAGTGCAAACACACGCACACACTCTCTCACACACACACTCACAGATGTGCATGACAAGTGCCAACAGGTTCATGGCATGACACAGGGCGTTCGTGAACTCAGGTCCGAGACCCCACAATCATCTGACTCACATTAGAAGAGAAGATTTATCTGGTTCACAAAATGGGTTGCACCCATTTCTTATTCTAAAGTTAGGAAGTACTTCATGACTTTGAAAATTAAAAATATTTAAATGAACAGGAAGACTTTTAAAAAAGTGAAGCTTTCAAATGTAATATATGGCCGTTATAGGAAAAAACAAAGTTTCAGTAAACCTACCACCATGTAATAGCTACATCTATACTACTTTGGAACATTTACTTCATCTTTGTGTGTGTGTGTGTGTGTGTGTGTGTGTGTGTGGAGAGCAGGATATTTGCTGAATGAATGAACTAAAACTGAAGCCCCAGTGAACTTCTTCAGCCCATGGTGCCGTTGCCTAAGTCTCAGGGCTCCAGGCAGCCTGAATGGTGCTTAGATACCTTTCACAGTAGAGTAAAAAGAGCACTGGGCCACACCAAGAATCCCAGTAGAGGATTCTAGCTTTACTGCTGACTTGCCGCATGGTTTTAGGCAAATCTCAATCTTGCTGGGTTTCAGTTTACCAATCTACCAAATGGAAGAACAACTCTAGATTATCGGCACTAATCCTTTCCTTTGACCTTTCTAACTCAGAGAGACTGAGGCCTATGTTCTAAGCTGCCTTTCAGATGCCATCATTCCAGGGGAGAGCCAAAATTTCAAATCTTGCCCTTTGGCCTCAATTCTCAGACAGGCCCAGAGCAGAGAAAGCAGCTCCCAGAAGTCAGAGTTCGAGCCTGAGCTGGGGAGAAAGAAAAACAGAAGGTCCACTAATAACCAGAGAAGGTGAAAGGGGAGAGAGGATGCTACATGGTTTCCTCAGATCTCCAGCATGTAGTCCTCATGCCTGACCTAGCTGCCCCCACCATTGACCACCCCTGGGCAGGCAGGGCAGGTGCTCAGTCTCCAGGTACCTGTTCCTCATGGCCATAAGGAATGAATATATAATGACCATTCAAAGGTGGTACCAGAGACTAAGTTTGTAAAACTATGGGGAAATGCTTAAACATTAAGTGAAAGAAACAGAATACAAGGTTGAGTATAAAACTGAACATCTGCCCCCCCCCCACCACACACATAACGTACACATAGAAAAGACTGAGGGGTAAGTAACTAAAGTCAAGCTGTCTAGAATTATAGGTGATATATTTTCCTTAATTTTTCCTATGTTTTCCAAATTATCTTCTATATTACACTTTAGACGCTCAGCCAGTCAGTTGATCTTGGCTCGGGTCATGATCTCACGGTTCATGGGTTCGAGCCCCACATGGGGCTCTGCACTGGCAGCATGGAGCCTGCTTGGGATTCTCAGTCTTCCTCCCTCTCTGCCCCTGCCCCTCTTGCATGTACTTTCTCACTCTCTCTCTCAAAATAAATAAACATTTAAAAGTATATCATATGTAAATATATGTACATGAAATTTTAAACAACATCTTAGAAAATTACAGGCTAATCTTTCCAATTCCTTCCCAGGTATTCCCTTGTATCCCAGTCCCACTCTCCTACCTAGAGGTAACCATGGCTGATATAGGACTCTCAGAGCATTTTCATGCATTCACACACACACACATACACACACACACACACACACACACGTACACATGCATAGTTCCTGCACAAAGCAATTCACACTATATAGTTAAAGGTTTCTATACATTTTTTTCATTTAACAAGTATAAGATTTTCCTGCCTATATTTTCTTTTTTGCTTGTTTTAGATGGCTACATAGTATTGCACAGTAAAATGGTACCATTCTTCTATTGGAAATAATGCTACTGCCCATCTCCTTGTCAGCTATTACAAAAATTACCACATGGACATCCTGGGATAAATGGAGATAAATGGAGAACTTCTTTAGGCCATGCTCCTAGAAGGAGGTCAAAAAACATAATATCTTTTCAATTGCAAGGATTCTGCCAAATGGCCCTCCAGAAAGACTGCATCAATTTATTTTCCCATGAGTATACAATGGTCTACTTCTCTACCCCCTTACCTATAATTTTGCTAATCTGAAGGGTGAAAGTTATCCTATTTTTACTTGTATTTTCTGATTAGTTCTGATAATTATCTTTTCAAAGGTTATTGCTTTTTTAAAAATCCTGCCTGTTTATAACTTTTGCCCATTTTTCTATTGGGTTGGTGGCTTTTTTTCTTATTGATTTATAAAACTCTTGATGTATTTTGAATATTACTCTTTGTCTATTATGTAGGGTGCAAGTATTTTCCCCTGGTCTTATTACTTGTCCTAACTTCTTTTATAGTGTCTATTTGTCTGAAATCCATTTATAGTTTATTTCTATTTATAATGTTATTTGTGGACATAATTTACCTTACTTTAATGTCAGGGAAAATATTTTAAAGGAGAAACTTCAGGAGCGCCTGGGTGGCTCAGTCGGTTAAGCATCTGACTTCGGCTCAGGTCATGATCTTGCAGTTTGTGAGTTCGAGCCCCACGTCGGGCTCTGTGCTGACAGCTCAGAGCCTGGAGCCTGCTTCAGATTCTGTGTCTCCCTCTCTCTCTGCCTCTCCCTTGCTCATGCTCTGTCTCTCTTCTGTCTCAAAAATAAATAAAACATTGAAAAAACTTAAAAAAAAAAGTAAATGAGAAACTTCTTTCTTATGTTTTGTCATGTTATATAACAAATATAACATTTCTCATGTTATATTTGTCTGATAAACTCCCCGTATTTTATAAATCAAAGTTATGGAACTTTTAAGGAGACAGGACTATAAGAAAGGATTAAGAAGCTTTGTCACACATCTCATAGCCTGGGTATTTTCATAGCTCAGTGTATGCAGCATGCTGTGGGAGCACTGAGCTCACCAGATGTGTAAGAAGCAGATAGATCTCTCAGGCTCTGGCTCTTGAGGGCAGTTCCTATGCTCCTCTGGGCCACATGTCACCATTGTGGGTCCCCATATTAGAGAGGATATCACTGAACACCAAAGTTTAAGGACCTAAAATGTCCCATATGAGGACTACAGAATAATTTCTCCAAAGCATAAATCCCTTCATGCAAAAACTACAATAAATGTGATTTTATTTTTCTCTGTTTTAAGTTTCAGTATATTTAGGTTCAATAAATGCTGGATAAATGCATCATTATTTTTAAATCATTCATGCTGGAGACAATCAGAAGGAGTTGGTTGGGCATTGGGATGATAAGGGGGATAAAGTTAACAAGTAGATTTTCCAATGAAGTCTCAGGACAGGTTAGAGGCTCTAATGTCAAGAATACCATTCTAGTGTATGTGTTTGGAAGAAGGGAATTCTCAGTCATGTGCAATGGGAAGGGGTGAGTAGTGTAGGTAGGGGCAGTTGCCGCCCTGCTCTTCGGTGTTCTGATACATCACAATGCCACAGATCAAGCACAGGGACTGAAAAACACCTCTGGGTGCACATGCATCTTTACGAAATACATGACACCAAAAAACCCCAAGGTACAGAAACTCTGTACATGGGAGTCAAAACGGATGTGGCACCTATAGTCACCGCAGCTCAGAGGGATGGGTCACAAGGAACCATCTATACTGTCCCACTCAATTCCTCCCCTGACTGTGGCCATGGATATGGTAGACAGCTGACTAGGACAGAGGGCAGTGCAGGAGGAGGACAGGGAGAGACTGCACTTGTGACCCTGCCCCCACCAGCTCCAAGAATGACAGGGCAGGTGGAGAGCAAAGAGTCCTGGCACCTGCTTGACAGTGTGGGTGGCCTGCCATTGTTTTGTTTATGCATCTGTCCATTTAGGCTTTTGTTGTAACTTAATATTTTCTAGCCACAGAAGTAAGTAATGTTATTGTAGAAATTTAGAAAAATTAAAATTTAAGGAAGAGGATAAAAAAGTAATTCAGAATCCTTCCATATAACATGTTTTGGTGAGCTTCCTTCTAGTTTCTTATAAATTAATAAAATGCTCTCTTTCACACATACACTTAGCATTTTGGGGGGTATAATTTAAAAATTCTTTTTATCGTGATAGAATTTATACAACACAAAAGTTACCACTTTAACCCCTTGTACATGTACAGCCATGTTTTACAATCATCGTCTGTACGTTTATATGCTATTCTTTAAGAGAACTTACAACATGACAGAAATGCTAAGCATTTCAATGCCATTCTCAGTAACACTTGTACACTTCATGCACATAGGTGCTATTATGTCCATTTTGCTGCCCATGAGAATGTGGCCCAGAGACGTTAAATCCCTATAGCAGGTGACACAGCTGGTAAATGACGGAGTGAGTATTCAGGGCAGGTCTGCTGGACTCTAAAGCCTATATTCTTCTAAAGTTTTGAGTCCCATCTGGATGAGGGACCACAGTGGGGGTGGGCTTGAAAGTGTCTTAACACACCCATTATCTACACCCAAAAATGAATTGAAAAGTATCTAGTTCAAATTTTGCATTAGGAAACTTTGAAATACTTCTACTCCAACAGAATGGAAATTGCATGGTACTCCTTCTCCTTATATTTAGTGGGATAATTTATTTTAAGGATCATAAAAATATTTATAGGGCTTTCATGAGCTCATCTGTAATCTTCATCTCCCAAACCTATTTTCCACAATTAGGCACCTCAACTTTCAATTCTACTTTTACAAGGTTATGCAGAAAGAACCTTTGTGGTTCAGGGAGAGCAATATAGTCCCACAGTGGCACCAAGAGTAGCTCTTACCAGAGCTCAGCGGGTGACCTCCACGTGCCTGCTCTGGAGAACACACTGTTCAAATCACAGAGCAAGCCTGAAAAATGGGAAAGCAATCCTGACAATCTATATTTTCACCGTTCTTACTCTGTTGGCTTTTGTGTTTGCCACCCGCATGTCGCCCCAATTGTTCAGAAAAAGGATTTCTTAGTGAAAGGATCCAAGCCCAGAGCACACAACCCAGAATCACGTATGTAAGTTGATGTTCATTCCCTTGATCCTGGTGATGGTTTGAGAAAGATCACTAGGCTCTTTCAGGTAGTGGTTTCCCCTAGCTTGGTATGATGTATTATTCTAAGGGGTGGAGGAGGGCGGGACAGGGTGATGCAAAGGTAGAAACTATAAGGTAAAAATACCTTCTTCATTCTCTCCTTTTACTCTCATCAAGGTCAAAGTCAAAATCAGGCTTTTACTTTAAAGCAAAAGAACCCAGGGCTAGCATAGGGGAATATTGAGTTTCTGGGAGGCAGAACCCCAAGCAAAGACAAATTTTTAATATCCATGCTGGGGGGCAGCCTTTCCAAAATTGGCCAGGTCCATCCCACAGGTCAGACATAGCCTGACCTTTTTGGGCTGCTCTCCTCTGGGGAAGTGGGAAGTCGAGCCCTGCATACTGACATGGCCTGAGGGCAGAGCCAGGAGTAGGAAGGAAAAAAGGCCAATGGACTGGCAGGGAGAGCTATACGTGAGTCAAGAGGTGGGCTCTGGGACCACCTGGAGAGGTCTGTGAATCCTAAGGAAGAATTCTGGAGGGTCACCATAAAGGAGCAGTGAAAGTAATCACAGTAGATCACGGGCTGCCGAGGCTACCAGGAGAAGGCAGGTGGAACAGTTCTGGGAGGGCTGTGACAACCAGAAACAGCCTCCTTGGGAGAGTCAGTGCTATTTTAAGAGACAAACAGTGTGACTGTGGTTAAAGATAATCACAGTCAGATGTTGGCAAAAGTAGACAAACATTTCTAGGCCTCTGCTATTTAGGGTATAAACGTGTGTGTGTGTGTATGCCAGGCAATGCTTATGTTAAGACCTTTGGCGGCACAGGGTTTATATATGCAAATAAAAGTAATACCCCACAAGAAAGGCTGCTTGTGGAACTGCTAAGCCATCCTACAGTTTCAGGGACATAATATGGAACTGTACCAGATTCCAGGATGGTAAATGAAAAAATAGAACTTGCTACAAGGAGCAGAATCTAGTTTGCAGCAGGGTAAGTAGGAGAAAGAGTAGAACTTGGAGAGGAAAACCAGGATTCAACTTATTACCCACATGCTCTTGGGAGAACGGTTTAGTCTCTCTGAGCCTCAGTCTTCTCATCTGTGAAATGTGCAGGCTGACTCCCAGAAGCTGGAGACCAAAGGAGATACTAGAGTCACACGGTAGATCACTATCTGTTCCTCATTTCCATAACACTCCATTCGCATCCAGGACTTTATGTCCTTCCTCGTGCTATTTCCTTTGCCTAACTTCTTAGATGAAGAATATCCCCCCTCTCCCTCCCCTTCAAGACCCAGTCCCTGCATTACTTCCTCGCAAGGCCTCACCTGCACACATCTCCTTACTCTCCTCTAGAGGGGCCAGTCACCCTGTCCTCTGAGCATGTACAACATGAGAGGCAGTGAGACTTCAGCTGGGCTTAACCTCACTGCGGTTTCTCAGCAGACGAAGATGCACACTGGTCAAGAGAGGACACATGCTGGCCCCCTCCCCAGTACCCACTTCTCTTTCCCCTTCACAAGAGCATCCCAGATTGCCCAGCTTTGTATGTAGAAATCCTGTTTCCTGCTCAATCTCCACCTCCAACCCCACCGCCAGAGGCAGAGCCAAAAAGAACCTGAGTATTTTATTTCCTGGGACATGGGGAGCAATTCAAGGATGGGCACATGACAGGACTCAGTGTAGACAGGCCTAATGGGAGTCAATTTGGGGGACTTTTGACTTCCCTCTTCCCACTGAACCTGAAGATCTATAAGTGAGTTTCACTATTGCAGAAAGTAATCTAAATCCAACCAACAACACGTTTAACCAAATGTCAAGTTTTTTTTTTTTTTTTTTTTTTTTTTTTTTTTTGTCTAAAAGTGATAAATGTGGTTACTAAATACAAGAAGTCCTGATTGGTTACTGATGACAGAACAGAAATTTCTGACCCATAAATGGCAGATCAGATATTTACCAGAACACAGCTGATAACTGTACTAATTACAGAAACACATCTAAGATGATTCGCTTTAGACATGAACAAAGGATAATGGCATACACTAAACTAAGAAATAAATATAAACTAATAAATAAAGATCTTTAGCAGTGACATGCTGAAGAATTGCTTAAGAACCCAACATACTGGCCTCCAGATGTAGGGAGGAGACCTTTTATCTCTTTCTTTTTAGAGAGAGAGCGCATGCATGAGTGGGGGTGAGGGGCAGAGGGAGAGAGAGAGAATCCTAAGCAGGCTGCACACTCAGCATGGAGCCCAACTTGGTGCTTGATCCCACGACCCTGGGATCATGACCTGAGCCTTAATCAAGAGTTGGATGAGTTACCGAGGTGCCCCAACCTTTTATCTCTTTCTTAATAAAAACTGTCACCCTGAATCAGCCCTATGATCCACCAGATCAGCAACTTGTTTTCAACAGGGACACTCCTAGGGACCAAAAATTGAGCAAAAGGCCAGTAATTACAAGTGTAAGTTATATGTCTGTTTTCCCAGAGAGTTTTGAAAAATATTCACTAATCCCCACCCCACTTAATGGCTCACCTAAAACTACTGCCCTGTAAGTCAGAGAAATGTCTAATAATAAGAAAAAATATCATTTTTCATAAACTAGCATTTATCAAGTATATTCTATGGGCCAGAAAGCCAGGAACTATATACTAAATGTCACACACGGTCCACATCTTTTTTTATTTGAATCCTTACAAATACCTTAGGCATAGATAAGTATATTTTCCCAAGTATACAGATGAATAAACTGGCATAAGGAAGTTCAGTAACTAGAATAATGCAATGCGCTTAGTAAGTGCTGCCTGATGGAACCAGTCTGACCCTCCCTAATGTGGGCCCTTCCCTTGGAGACTAGAGCTAAATAGAACATTGCCTGTAGAACTCCTCTAAATTACCTACAGAAAATGACAGATGAGCGCAAGAGAGCCAACTGGCCCATGCTCCCTTCTTAGACACATCCCTGTTGTGATGGGCACATTCAGAGATTGTTAGAACCCCAGTTCCAGAAGCTCTGTAGTCTGGTTCTTCTCTTAGCTGTGAGCCAAGGCATTTCAGAAAGACATAGATTCAAGGCAGCGTCTCCAAACCTGCCTCCACATTACTTCCAATCTGTTGTTAGGGATCAAACAGAAAATAAAGATTGTCCTATTTGCGGGGTGCCTGACAGGCTCAGTCAGTAAAGCATGTGAGTCTTGATCTCAGGGTCATGAGTTCAAGCCCCCACATTGGGTGTGGAGCCTACTTAAAAAAAGATTGTCCTATTTGAGTCCCAAGCTGATGCCATTCTAAAAATGTCATATATATATACATATATATATATATATATGTATATATATATATACACACACACACACACATGATGTCACATATATGCCTATAAATTTTATGGTATAGGATGTTAATCATGACTATAAATACAAATTGAAGGTGTGACTAAATTATAATGAGCTAAATTTTATGAACTACACCACTTTCAGTGCTTTGCATTCATACGTATTTGGTATAAAAATGTGTAAGACCATTCCACCAATAGAATTACAGCACTGCCCTTGACCTGTGTCTGAGATACGTACCCACTGATACAGAAAAAGATGCAAGCCAGACAAGTAAACAAGAGCTGAAATCTTGTTTCAGCCCCTCATTGTCTATACAAGACAATGTGCAGATTGTATCTCACAAACCTGGGATCAGTAATTGTGGAATAAGAGACAAGAGTGAGCACATAAGTGTGGTATAATGCTTGGCAGGCAGCCATGGTAATTACAAATCCAGGTGAATTACGTCACAGATACTTTATATGGGAGGAAACTGAGAGAGTGGAGAATTTGGCTGATTTTCTCCACAAGACCTGGCCAAGCTGGCATAAACTCCCATAGTCACTTGGGATGACTATACTCTCCCTGCCCTGAACATCTTCTCTTCCCCCAGGGCTCATCTGGCCTTTTGGGAAGCTTTGCTTACCTTCTCTTTTAACTCCTACACACACACACACACCCCTAAGAACAGTCCAGCTCTGATTTTGCTCTTGCAGCCCTAGCTTGCGTATGCTGGCAGAAGGTCATGGTTAAATTTAGACCTGACCACCTCACTGGGAATGGGCTGGGAAACTGGCTGTTTGGAGAGATCCACAGACACTCTGGTAGAGTTGGCTACTGCCACTCTAAAATGGAAGCACTATTTGGTGGTTAGGATAGAAGTTAAATTGAGAAGGGGGTAGAACTTCCTAACCACAGTGCACACACATAAAAAGGCACCTACAAATTAGAAAGACTGAAAAAAACCTCAAAAGGTTATTGAGGTCTTCCCCTGCTTTCATGCAGAATCCAAGTAAACATATTTTTTAAATCCCCTTTTGAAATGGGAATTGGGAAAGATTTCAAGGTACTCTGAGCACAGTGTCCCATATGTTGTAGAGTCAAGTCTATAAGATTGCCAAGAGAGGGTCACTTAGCCTCAGTGGGACCTGCCAGCGTGCATGATCAGTGGCGTATCACTGTGGGAGACAGCAGCGGTGGATGACAACGCCTTAGAGCAGAAACTAAGCCAGATGGGAAGGCCCAAAGTGCAAATGGTGAATGGGAATCTGGCCCCTTTAACTGGATTCCAGGGACAAAATATGTAGGAAGGGGAGCTCCGATCACAAGATGACAGCTCCCCATGTCATGAGTTAGCAAGTGAGGGCCTCAGCAATGATCCCTATGGACACAGTACAGGTTCCTCTGGTGCCTGGGGACTTAAGAATGGTACATGAGCCCTTGAAGCAAGCCAGCTTTGAACAAGGTACCAAAAAATGAATTTTAGAAAGCTGTCTGGCTTTATGCTTCTTTTATTCTACTCCCCTTGTGTTTTCCCATAATATTTAGCAAAACCTTTTGGAAGGACTCTTTAGCTTGGTCCAGAATGCAAATAATACTCATTTGGGGACCAGAAGAGTGGTAGTAACTAGACTTTAGGTACTTTGTTAGTTCTTCAGGCAGGGTTCCCACCCAATCTAAATTCCACCCTGACTCCTACTACCAACAAATATTCTCACAGCATCCTCTGAGAACACTTAGAAAAAGGTATGTGATATCTGTTGTCCCCTCTAAACTGTAAGTTTTTGAGGGAAGTGCCATGTCTATTTCGTTCCGTGGCTATGATTTCTGATTATCCCCCAGTCTTGGAGGAGTCAGAAATGACCAGTGCAAGAGACCTTGGGTAACATCCCTGGAATATTGTGGCAGCCACAGATATCCTGGGTTCTCCAGGAAGACCTCATGGGAACCTGATTAGATTGGAGCACATTGGCTATCAAGGCCTGGCTTCAGATCAACCTGACCTTCCATTTTGCTTGGAAGGTCACAGAAAGGCCCTTTGAGATATCCCAAGAAGGTCCCCTGAATTGGCTAGTCTTGCTTGGAGACTCCAGGCCAATGGGGCAGACACTGATTTCATCAGAGCCAGTGGGACCTAGCCCTCAGTTCTAAATTCGGGGAGTCCAGCTGCGATTTTAGAGCAGGTAAGTTCCCCCAGAATCCCTCTAGACATTTAGAAACACCAGATGTAAGTGGACACCATGGGGCAGGTTTCTACAGGAGCAAATCTAGAGCAGGTAGCTAGGACACAGTTCCAGGAAGCTAAGAGTGATTTCTGATTCACTAGGATCCCCAGCCCTTAGATTCCTTCCAAACAGCTGGGTCTCCTCTCAGACTTGATCCAGCGCCTCTACCCTTTCCATCCCCCAAACAAAATGACAGGACTAGTCTACCTTTCATCATCTTCTCTAAAAAACACAAGCAATATGCTACAGACAGAATGATCTCATTTTATGAATTACCAGTTGACACCTCGGATAAGTCATTTCTTTTTTCTTAAGTGTTCTTCTCATGTATAAAACTCAGAACTTTATGATCTGACATGCTGTAAAATTCTAGTGTTCTATGATGTATAATCAAGACAGGCTACATGTACAGCTTTCTCTAGACAAATAGGGAAATGACCCCAATACCCTGGATAGCACTGTGCTCAGCGAGACACCTGGTGATGCTGCATGAGGACAAAAATAAAGATAAAAAATGCTGCTCAGAATGATACATTTGAACACTCACACATCATTTAGTTAAAGGACAAAATGAAACTTGCCCGAGTTCAGCCTGGGGCTCCACGGACCCACCTAGTCACATCTCTCCATCTCCATTCTGCCCTGCCATACCTGCCATCTTCTCCCTCAGACCCTGGGGACATGCCAGCCAGCAATGCTGTTTTTGTTACATAAAGGAGCAGGACCGGAGGGTTTTGGTTGAGGGGTTACGGGGTTGGGAGATGGTAGCACGTTGTCACTCTTCCTGTTTTTAGCACTGTTTTCAGGATCTTCCCTCATTATATTCCTAAAAGCTGGCTTGTCTGAGCTTTGTGGGAGAACTTGCAATCTAAGCCCCGTTTCCTCACAAACTACGTTGCTCAGAAATGAAAATAGGTAACTGCCTCTCTTAAAAGTTTAGGTTGAGAAGGCCCGTGGGCATCTTTCAGCATCAGAGAGATTGTATCCTCCTACAATCATGGAGATGGCTGGGAAGAGGGCCTAGGATTGGGCCTGGGATGGGATGGAAACTTTCTACTCTGGCACATCACTGTATCATGGACTATAAGCTCTCAGACAGCTCTGTCCAACAGAAATAAATTGCAAGCCATAAATGTGACCCACACATATGATTTTATTTTTTACATAATATAAAATAATGTTATATAAGTTTTACACAATTAAAATTTTTCTAGTGTCATGATAAAAAGTAAAAATATACAGGTGCAATTAATTTTAATATACTGTATTTAACCCCAAATCTCCAAAATATTGTAATTTCAATATGTAATCAATCAATACCTAAATTATTGAGATTCTCAATGTGGTTTTTTTGTACTAAGTCTTTGAAATTTGATATGTAATTCATACTTACAGCACATCTCAGTTTGAACTAGCTTCATTTCAAGTCTTCAATAGCCGCATACAGATAATGGCCACCGAACTGGACAGTGTACTTCTAGAAGGCAGGTCTGACCTGATTTCCTCTGGGGTCCCCTGCATGTACCCGCTGCTCTGCTCTCACCATATATTCAGCCCTTTAAAAACCCCATCTTGCCCTTTAGGGCCCAGAGACAACTTTGTATCTCCTGAGAAGTCCTCCCAGACCAGCCCAGGCCACTGTGCTTCCAGCAGATTTTGCATAATTATTTTAGTCAGCAATCAGGTAGGACCCTGGAGTATCTCTCCCCTTATTGTCTTCAGCAACTATTCCCCATTGTTTTTTGTTATTATTTACTGTTTCATATTTATGGAACAGCTCTCAAGTTGGACTGTAAGATCCTCAAGGGGATGAAAACATTTTAAGTTCTCTACTGTCGCTAGTTCAATACCTGCCACGTGGTACTCAAATATTTGGGGGTTGATACAAGAAATGCTCAGCTCGATTTCCCATATGATGAAGGAGCTAATGAAATAATCTGAATGTGAAAGTTGGCACAGTTCCACAGAGACTTCTATATACTTGTTAATGTTAATAATAACCTAACAGTTACCTAGAACTTACCATGTGCTGGTTCTAAGTGGTTTACGTATGTCAACTCATCTAAGCCTTGTAGAAACCCCAAGACTAGATTCCTTCATCATCTCCATTTTCCAGATGAGGAAAATGAGTCAAAGAGTTTGTATAATTTGCACAAGGTCACACAGATAAGTAGCAGAGCTGGGATTCAAACTCATTCTGGCTCCAGAGTCTAAGCTCTTAATCATCATGATATATTGCCTCTCAACCCAGCACAAACACAAAACATATTTTTTACAACTTGCATATCACTATGTAGCCTAAGAATCAAAGGCTCTTAGCCAGGGCGTTTCCTTATATAAAAAGAATTAAGTTAATTCAGAAAATGTAAACAGAAGCAAACAACAGGAGAGAGATGAAATTCCTTGTCCCAGAGGTTTCTCATAAATCCTCTTAAAACAAAAAGCAGTACACTCTTCCTTTCACAGGGTGTGAAAGGGGAAGGGGAGGGGGGTTTAACTGGCAACAAAGGAGTTGTGAAATTCTGAATGTTCTTTGATGGAGGAACCCCACTTCTAGGGATTTATCCAAAGGAAGTAATGATGGGTGTATGCTAAGACTTAACTATAAGACTGGCCATTACAATATTGCTTACAATAGCAAAAAGTAGAAACAAGCAAAAACAGATTGAAAATTAAAAAAAACATATTCACACAAGGTAAAATGTGCATCTAGTGGTATGCTGAGAAACCAGCTCTTTGAAAAAAACAAAAAAAACCCCTTGATTTGTGGTATCTCATGACATCCCGCCATGGATGATCTCAAGCTACCAATGGTTTAACAATCCACCCTCAAAACCCTAAATATTTAATGATATCAACCTGGCTCCAGCATTTCACTGAATGAACACAGAAAAAGCATCATAGAAGTTGTTCAATATGTTATGTGAAGGAAGTTTATAATACTACTATGTCGTATTTCTGGGAAAAAAAATAGATACATGGGAAAAAAGATTAAAAGGCTTATTCAAAGTGTCACTATGGCTATCTCTAGGTAATGAGATTTTATTTTCATTTATTTGTATTTCCAAATGCTTTCCCAACATTTATATATGATTATTCTAGGAAAAAAATTAATCAAGGCTCTTTCCCAGTTACAATAATTTAAAAATGACCTATTTTCAAAGGTATGTCTTAAAATAATTAAAGAAAGAAAAGAAAAATTCCTAGGCCTGCTCAGTGCCTAAGGAGCGAGAAGACTCCTAACACCACTTAAGAAGAGAAGGATGAGTGGGGGAAACCTATGTCCTTGTTACAGTGCATGCTGATCTTCTGAGTAAGAAATCATACCTCTCTGGTGGGGTAAATCATACATCCCAAGGAAAGGAAAGGTGGAATATAGGGAGTGGAAATGTGTAAACCAGAGGACAAGGATCAGTCTGGTGTAGAATCTGATTCTGGAAAGATCTATTTCTCCACCCAGGGCTCTTCCTCATCCCTCTTCACTAAACTTTTACCCATTATATTAAATCAATACTAACAATGGTCAATCAAGTCTTGTCTGCAGTGAAACACTGTGCAGCCGTTAAAAATGCCTTGGAAATGCCTCTACCTGGGAGGACGTTCAGAAGATTAAGGGAAATCAAGTTATAAAGCACTATGTAAGATATGAACCCATTTATTAAGGGGGGGAAACATATAGAAAAGAACCTATTAAGTAGTTAAGTAGTTGTTTCTAAGTGGTTAGGATTATGCTATAATCCTAAAAGTTATGCTTTTATGGTCTTCTGTTTGCCTAACTTGACTTTTTCTGCAGCGAGCATAGTTAGCTTTAAGAGTAATGAAATAAAAGCAGATAATAAAATCAAAACAAAAGCAAAGGAGTTCATGAAAAATGTAGGGGATTCCTAGCTCACTATTCGCACAAGTGAAAAGTGAGTCTCACAGGGGCCTCCTCCACTTCTCAAAGCAGGAATCCCCAGGGAAGGAGGACATCTTCAGTTATAGAATGCTTTTGCTGGGGCTGGGAGAAGGGGGGAGGTAGGAGGAGGGAGGGGGTCAAGTGGAGAGTAGAAAGAAAAAGAGCAAACAGACAAAAAAAACCAAGCCAACTGGAGGGCTTGTTAAAACACAGACTGCAGGGTCTGAGTCAATGGATCCAAGAATCTGCATTTCTGTCATGTTCCCCAGTGACCATTCTTCAAGAATTTCTGCTCCAAGTAGAGAGAGAAGAGAAAGAGGCACTGCACAGGTGTGGGACTGAGGTTCAAAATTTGCAGAAGTGGAGTGTTTGCCATTCTTTCTAACAGCGAGGCTTGGTTCCCTTTTGGGTGGGGAAAGGTAACATCCCTTTTTCCATGGGAGCAATATGGAGGTTCTAATGACAGGAGGGCAGATAGTGGGAATGTCCTGAGAGCCTGTTACACACCAGGTGCTGCAGGAGAACAAACACGTGCTTTCAACTAATCCTGCCCCATGGAAAGCAAACACCTGGAAACAGAAATGTTTTATGAGGTACTGTTTCAATCTAGTGGTAGAAGGGATTTCCCTTCCTTTCAATTGGACAGTTTCCTCACTGTGGTCACCAGGAAAGCAAGAAGAATGTGGAACAACCTGTTCTGTAACTGTGATCTTTGCTCTTTTACCTGGCTGAAGCCAACCTGGAAGCCTTCTTGCTGTCTCACAGGTGTGACCAGGGCTTCCCCTCCTTCCACGAGGTATAACACAGAAGGTTACTTGTCAACCAGGAAAGATATCCTCCACTAGTCACTGAACAGACCCAGTGGGGGAGCCAAACTACCCATGTCCGCCATCTGCAAGAAATACACAAGATACTGGCCAAACCTCAGAACCGTGGGGGCTGCTGTGGGCAGCAGGTGATGATGTTTATCTAGGCAAAAACAGTCTAAAGAAGACTAGCAAAGAGGTGCCTGGGTGGCTCAGTCGGTTAAGCATCCGACTTCGGCTTAGGCCATGATCTCACAGTTCATGGGTTCGAGCCCCACCTTGGGCTCTGCGCTGACAGCTCGGAGCCTGGAGCCTGTTTCAGATTCTGTCTCCCTCTCTCTCTGCCCCTCCCCCACTCACCCTCTGTCTCTGTCTCTCTCTCTGTCTCAAAAATAAACATTGAAAAAAAGAAGACTAGCAAAGCTTTGCATATGACACATGTGCAAAAAATGTTAGCTGAAGTAAATAGAAAAATGTGTGTCATTAGATTGTTAGCCAAAGTCAAAGGGCAGGAAAGAAGAAGTGATGTGTTTTTATATCAGGTGGGTCCTCAGGATGTGAATTTTAATATTAGTGTAGTTATGCTCCAATTCTTGTACCTTGTGCTCTCGCTCAGAGAAGAACAACTCAGGGATGCTTAGTGTTCTTGCCAGTATCCTTTTTGGAATGTTCTTCCATGTAACACACAGAGATTGTAACACTAGGAGAGTTATGTGTTTCTTTTTAAAATTGGTTTAATAGAAGGAAGGAGGAGATCCCTATCATACTTCCACATCACAAACTTTCTTTCCCACAGCGATGATGCCACAGAATTGAGGCACAGCTGACAGTGGTTTGAACCAAGAGTGTGAAATTGCTTAGGAACGTAGACTTATAGTATTACCACCCAGAGGACTCACAAATATTTAGGTGGGAGTCCCATCGGGATAGGGTCTATGTCTAGCAATGAAATTACTGTTATCATTAGTAGCTACCTTTTTAAAACCACTTTATATGCCTGGTGTTATGCTAAGCCCTTTACATACATTTTCTTAACTCATCCTCACAACACCCAAATGGGGCCAGCACCATTATTATTCCCATCCATTCTCCCCCAGTACCTAGTGCAGGGTTGGCAGGCAGTCAGCACATAAACATCTGTCAAATGAATTGAAACGCTGTGTGTTACATAAAAACCAGAGGCACTCAAAGATAGAATGATAGGAATGCATTTCATTGGTTCATTTCCACCTGAAAGGGTACATTTCAAGAAAAGGGATAAGAAAGGAGAAAAGGGACCTTCTGAAAAAAATTGAACCAGAGGGAAAAACACGAACAGATATTTATCAAGAACATGCACACAAGCTGGTTCAGGTCAGGGATGTGACAGTCTTTGCCTTCTGTGGTCAGGATAGCCCTTCAAATAGCCCTTCCAAGCTGACCAGACAGGTCTAGTTCCAAATGGCTCCAGGCAATGCAGTCATCCCACAGAACTACGGATAATCCACAGTCAACACCTTAGTTCCAGTTTAGGGACTGCCTCTACCCTTCTCAGCTGTCTCGACCTCACCTGTGTCCACAGTATGAGAAGTCCACACCCGTGAAGACAGTAACGGAGTTGAGGAAAGAGCGCAGAAAAAGGGCTCTAGTTCTGACCTGTTAGTAAGTGGCTGTATCTCAGCTTCCTCCTCTATAAAAGATCTATTCAGTGATCTCCAACTTTCCATGATTTAGACCCTTCTGTTCAAGAAGCCCTCCCTCTGGTTTCAGATCCATGCTTTTTGTAGGGCCCTCCTTCAGGAAAAATCTGGGGTTTGGTCTGAAGGAGACGGCAGCCACTCACTCACTGAAAGAGGAGAAGCACTTCAAAGGATAAGGAATATTTTTAGGGCAGAAGAGCACAACGGCGTCAAGATTCTTGAGGGGAATGATCATGAAGTAGAATATCAGTAACCCTTCTCCAGTGTAAGACATGCCTATAGTATGGGGCTCAAAAGTGAACCTCCAATGTTCATTTTTATTTGTTAACTTGAAATTTTTTTTTTAATGTTCATTTATTTTTTGAGAGAGAGAGACAGAGAGAGAGAGAGACAGAGTGTGAGTGGGAAAGGGGCAGAGAGAGAGAGAGACACAGAATCTGAAGCAGGCTCCAGGCTCTGAGCTGTCAGCACAGAGCATGATGTGGGGCTTAAACCCTCAAACCATGAGATCATGACCTGAGCCGAAGTTGGACATTTAACCAGCTGAGCCACCCAGGTGCCCCTTATTTTTTTTAACTTTAAAATAATTTTTCATAAAAACATGGTTACAGAGTCTGAATTTTTGCTTTTTTATCTCATGTTAGGACTTAACCAACTTGTAGCACATGGAACTATGGGGGTGATGCCTACGGCATTATGGGTGATTATGGGACCCACAGCTGTACCAGGGGAGAGATATTTGGCTTCCATTTCCAATTTCCACCTCATCCTACCAAACCCATACACTACCATTTCTACTAGGGACATTACAACTGGCACTAAGTACTGTTATCCAGGTAACCATGGATGTCCTTCTTTCTAGACCTTAGAGAATCAGATAGGGGAAGGGACATAGGAAGGATTTGGGTTGGGGAGAGTAGGTATGTGTGGGAACTCTCCTTACATTAGGAAATCTCCTCAGGAGGCAGAAAACCTGAAAGATACACTGGAAAAACATACATGCTAAATGGTTGATGCAGTTTTCTTTGTGATACAGGCACTTCCTGGAAGATGAAGAAATGAAAGGGTATGTGCATTAAGGTCCCAAGAATTTTGTGCCTTGAGTGGTGAGTTAAATCTGTAATAGTGAATGTTACAAGGACTGCTCTTTGAGGTTACTAGCACCTTTCTAAAGGAACTTGATGTCATGCTTTCACACATTAAATTCAGTTTATAAAATGAGCTATATTAATTTATGGGCCATAGAAAAGGCAGTCACATCAAGTCATAAGGTCCCTGTCTAGTGATTCTGGGAAAAGGTAGGGGAAAAAGAGAGCTAACAGAAGATGATGACGTGGGATGCCCTGTGGAGCCTCATAGCCCTTACCCAGGCCCCATGACGTCAGAGTCAAGCTGGAACCCAACTGCCCACGGGGTGAAAAAGCCATGGGAATGTGATCCCAGCATCTCCCCTGTAAGCTGATTCAGTCTGCTTAAGTCACCACTCCTCTCTCTCTTTACCTCTGAGATAGTTAGACTCCTAAACCTGGCACTTGCAGCATGAATGGGGATACACAATGGCAGGAGGGTTTGAGATGCAAGGACAGTGATACAGTAATAAATATAAATAAATCCTGCACACACTGTGGAGAAGCAGAAGAGGACAGCCATCAGGAAGGGTTTCCAAGAAGGGCACTTTTGTCCACATACTCAAAGTGAATTACAAGTGGACTAGAAAATTAAAGGCTCTAAAACTGGCTTCCACCTAGCAAGGTCAGAAAGAATTTCTAGGCTCCATGATCTAAGAAGTCACAAATTTCAGTCTGCAACGCAGAACTTAGCAACTTCCCGGTGATTTGAATTCCTTTTTGTCTCTGAAACAAGGTGCTTTTTAAAAATTTAAGATAACTGAAGGAGAATCCAGAAGTGACCCACTTCTTCAGGCTTAAAGGAAAGTCTAAATAAATAGCCTTTCAGCAATCCTGAAACTTCTCACAAAGTGTGACATCAATGATTAATCAGCTTTCGGACGCACACATGCTATTATCTCACGTGTGGCTATTTTTCACTTTCAAAAAGGCAGTTATAAATGTATTTGCTGTCTTTCTTCCTTTGCACCTGATGTCTATTTCCAGCCTATCCCGGGTCTTCAGTTTTTCTGCTCTTCAACACCAGTTTCAGGGTAGGGAAGAAAGACCACCTCGCATCAAACCCCTTTACCATACTCATACCCAGTAGAGCCAAAAACCGGAAGAGAAAACAGATAGTTGATTTCCTCACTTTTCCAAGTCAAAAGATAAGCTCAACTAATTTCACTCATGTTTTTCTCAAATACGATATTTAAAAACCACACAGGTATATCACTAAAACCTTGACTCGCCCTTGTGCTAACAAGTATAGCCACTTAGGATCCACCCAGGGAAAGTCCAGGATGCCTCACTTAGCTTTGGGTCGATCAAAAATAACCAGAACATTCCAATTCCTCTTTTCTTCGGACTTTAGAAGGACTTGGCTTAGACTTTCCTCAGCCCTTTGAATTCTGAGTGACTGGCAGCCAGTTGGGAAGGCCCCTTGACTTGGGAACCTTGGTAGTGGTTCCGACCCACTAGCTTCAGAGTGCAGCTACTGGAACAGCAGGAGCCAAGTTCTCTGAGGAGAGAGAGAGGCCAAATAGCCAGCTGCCTTTATTTAAAAGGGAAGCTACCTTTCAATTGTATGAAGTCTGTACAACCAGAGAAACTGGTTCGGCTGAAAAGAGAAGCAACCGTCCCTGGCTGTGCTGCCCTCCACTCCAGTCAGCCTCTCAGATTTCCCTCGGTCCTGCTCCGTGTTGCAACTGGGCGAGCTTTCTCTCACAGCGTTCGGGGCTCTGTTCAGGCTCAGTACAAGACTTATCTTTGCAATCTGCTTCCGAATAGATGCCTCCAGTCTGGGTGGAGACGCAGATCTCTCTTTTCTGTTGGAGCAGACCTAGGGAGCCTCGGGGTAGTGCCCCATACCTCAGATATAACCACCCTGCCACTGAGGCCAGGAGTTCTTTAAAGGGTGGATATCTCAGCTCCCCCTCCCATCTTCCTCATGTCTCCCATCTAGGAAAGAGTAAGGAGTAAAGTGGAAGAAAGTGACGAGGCACCCACTTCTGTTACCCCCCTTTCTCCTTTTATGCTGCTTTCACTGCTTGGGTCTTTGGCTTCCCTCCACCTTCAGCTGAGGGTCAGTGGTGTCCTGGAGCTCTGGCTTGGCTCCTGCAACACCCCCCTTCCCTCTCAGGCCCCCTCTGCCAGCCACAGAGCCTGCAGCCACAGCTTTCCCAGTCCTGCAGGCAGGAGGTGGGCTCCCCGCCCCACCCCTACTTCCTGGGCCTGGGAGCTGGAGGGGAAGCCGGGGCAATACACAAAGCAAAGGGTTGAGAGACCCCAGGAGAATTCCTCTGCAGGGAAGCTGGGGCTCCCACACATCTGGATTCAAGCAGGCAGCTGCAGGAGCTTTAGAAAAGCACTGCCCAAGTTCCCGAATTCTGCCTTTTGACAGGAAATGGGCTCCCAAGAAATCCTGCTTGGAAACCCTTCCCCACGAAAGCAGCCCAGACTGCAGAGCAATCCCACCCACTCAGATTCCCTTTGGTCATTTCCTGCTTCCTCTCCTTTCTAATGTCCCTTTCCTTCAATTCCCAGCCTTGGTTTTGAATGTTTCTGAACTAGGCTTGGATGCTGGTGAGGGTCTCTGGCCCTCGAAGATTCCTTCTCCATCTGAATTCTGGCTTTTAGAGCTGGCTACCACGCAGTTTCAGCCTGTTCTAATTAAATGCAGAGACGGAGAACCTAATGCTGGCATTATGAACCTTAATGACTTGGGAAAAGGTCCTTCAGATTTAATTAGTTTTTGTAGCCTTGTATCAGCTCAGGATGAGGACTGTGTCAGGTCTCTGTTGTATGTGGCATAGATGATGATGAATGAAGTTTATTTATCAGTAACTCAGAGAGAAAGCTGCATCCGGACTTTGTCAGATGAGGATGGCGACGGAGACTGGGGCACTGTAAATTGGGGTGGAGGCAAGAGGTCCAATAGGCGAAATTTAAAAATGGCAAATGTCCAGTGAGAGGCTATATTCTCACTTCTAACCACACAGAAACAAAATCTCTCTTGCTCCAGCCTCCAAGCTGAACTGTTAAAGTGTCAGGGACAGTTTTAGGAACATATGTCAACTCTGTCTAGGAAACGCCCTATTCCTTTTTCAGGTGAGGCTCCACAACTGATAGACTTCTCCGTGAACCTTCTCACCATTTTGCTTTGCAGGCTGATTTTGGGGAAATTAGTTGCTTCCCGCAATCTCCTCAACAACATTAAAATTAGCAGAATAGTTAAATACAGCCCTAATTGGGTACATAGAGAGTTCTTGGTTAATTAATGAGCGAACCTCGGCCCAGAGTTGCACACCCAGCTGGCCTGCGAAAGCCCAGGCAAAGAAAAGCCCGCTCCAGTCCCCAAAGAAAATTGTCACTTGGCAAAAATAGTTCCTAGTGTAGAGACAAGTGTCAAATACATTCCTATAGCTAGGAGTCACTCGTTAATCCTTCCGCTGAGATCCATATGTAAATGAGATGAGGGAAGTGCGACTCGGCCACTACTGGGACGCACAGCCCCAGAGGGCCTCCTCCCCATCCCCCCGCATCCCCCCGCATCCCCCCTCCCCCCCGGCAGGCTGGAGTCCTGACATCCAAAGTCGCTGACAAGTAAGTAACTGAGTTGCCAAACTGCAGCTCTGCCTCCGAGTCCGAACTTCCCCGCGAGCGAGCCCGCTTTCTGCTAGGGAAACTGACGCGACCCCCCCTGGCCGGCCCTCCCATCCCCTCCCTCACGCCCGCCCACCCCACCGCCCCGCGGTCCCGGGTTTTGCTAAAAGAAGGCGAGAACGCCAACAGCTACTCACCTCTGCACGGGAGGCAACAGCAGCACTTGGCAGCAAAGAGCCACCCCCAAGAGGGACCTCGGGTGTAAGCGCGGTCGCCGCCCTTCATGCTGCCGCTCGACCCCAGCGCTCCGGCATGGCCCGGGCCGCCAGCAGAGGGTGGGAGCGCGGCGGGCAGGAAACTTCAGCGCCGCGGCCGCGAGCCAGTTCTCTCCCTCCTCCCGGCCGGCCCGCCCGCCGTCCTCTCCCCGCAGCGCGGCCGCCGCTGTTTCTGGGAGCCACAGCCACCTTGGGGAGGAGGGGCGGGGTGCCGGCCTGGAGGGAGGGCCTAAGGGGGCGGAGTTCCAAAGTCCAGCTGTTGGCCGGAGTCTCCGCCAGCGGCTCTGCTGTGACCCTGGGCGAGCACTGGGGGGGGGGGGGGGGGGGCGGTGGCTTTCTGGGGTATACCCCCGCCTCCGGCACACAACAGGTGTTTCTCCTCTCCTCAGCTTCGGTTTAACATACAACCAAATGAGGCCAAGGAGGTGGGGCAGGAGCAGATTTAGAAGGCTCAAGACCCAATAATGCCTTTTCTCTAACAGATTCACCCTCTCCTTCCCCTCAGCCTGGGAAGGAGGACGTCCCCTCCGCATTGAAAACACCTTCACTTAACCCTCCCCTTTCCCTCCTTTCAATAGTGAATGCTAATAATGATAATAGCGCCGGAATTTTTTCTAGGCTCCGCGCCCCTAATGATGAAACCCAAAATTCAAAGCTGTTTTGTCGCCTGCTAACCGTTTGACTTTAGGCAAGTCCCTTCACTTTTTTGATAATCAAATTCCTCATTTAAAAAATAAAAGGAGAAAAAATTCTTATGTTGCAGGATTGCCAGTAGAATTTTAAAAGGCATGTCCACGCAAATGCCTGTTAGATGTTTAAGAGTCCCATCCCTCCAACCACACCTAATGGGTCCACCATTTCTTTACTTATTTCCCTAAGCTTTTCCATTAAAAATATTTTTCATATTTAAGGACATATATCCCTCACTCGCTCTGCGAAATCCACCTGGATCACATCCACTGGACCTTCCTATGAACCACTGTGTTTATCACTCACGGGTCACCTCTCCCATCCCCTTGTGTCCAGATTTAGGAAAAAGGAATTTCTGGAGACATACAACACTCATAGAGAGGGCCCATTGATCAGAAAAAAGGGAGATCTGTGAGAGGAATCAAAAACAGAAGGTGATCACTCAAGGTAACCAATTCCCACCTGCAAGAAAGACAGCCAGGGGACAAGCCTTTTAGAAGTGACTGGGATCTGGGGCTTCATTTCTCAGTTTGAACCATGTTTAGGTCCAATGTTGCAGCACCTGCCACATGGTTGGAACCCAGTAGATGCTCAGTAAATAACAGCAGCACCACTTAATGAGTAACAGTGGCTACCATGTATTGAGCATTTATTTGTGCCAAGCACTCTCCTCATTGCTTTGTACACATTAACTCATTTATACACACACACACACACACACACACACACACACACACACACACACACACCCCTTAAAAGGAAGGGTCCTCTTTTGTAACTGAGGAAGCTGAATGAACTATGATAAGGCTTTGATGGTTTGGGCCTAAAGAGAAACTCTAAAGAGCTTCACCCCGTAGAAACAGTAGAACCTAGAGTCAGAATCTAACTTCTAGTTTTGCCACTGCCATTTCCTTGATAGCCTCTCCTGGCAAGGGTTATATAAGAATCTCATCGTTGAGCAGGAAATATGCCCCTGGTAATCCACATACAAAACAGAGAAATAAAAGTTCAAATTGCTCATGCAGCCTGCACCCCAGATTCCTGATTCACTGATCATCCTATTGGTCAGTCTCATCTTGCCAGCCTGAATGACTTCAGGATCATAGTTATCCTGGATTCCAGTTCTGACCTGTGGCAACCAACACATACTGTTGTCTAGTTCTCTCTTAAGACAAAACCCACTTTGCTGTCCTTTCCAGTGCAGAGCAGATAATTGGCCAGGACCTCAGCCCTTCTAATAAAGTGAGCTTTATTTGCTTGTGATCCACTGCATGGGGCTATGATACGATAGTCTATATTTGGTCTATCTACCTAATCCACCTCTCTGGATACTTCTGAGGAATTCTGACAGAAATTGAAAGATGTTTCAAAATTGCTTGGTAAACACTTTTTCAGTTAAATCTTCCTTCTGGGCCTTTGTGTTCAGGTTACCTTGATCACTTTTCTGTCATAATCCTTTGCAAGAGGCTGATGACATCATCTTGCAGAAACTGGCTTGAGTTAGATGTTTGTGGGAGACCCAGCCTTTACTTCAGAAATCAGAGCATGAGTAGGCCCTAAAGTAGTCTTAGTCTCCAAGAAAAGAATCCATCAGGCATATTTCTACTGGTCCTTATAACCCAGGATCCATCCTATTATCAACATAAAGATGTAAAACCATTAGGAACACCAACCCATCTTAAGTTGATAAAGTCAACACATCCAATGGAGATTCATTCTGGGGTTAGGCACCAATAACTCAGTAACCAGTAACTGCCAGCCTCAGTACACCAGTGATGTCTACAACCTGACAAGAAAGTCTTGAACACAACTGAGACAGACTGATTGCAGACCTATTCAATAATTCAGCAAGTACTTACTGAATGCCTACTGTGTGCCAGGCTCTGTTCTAGGTAGTGGGTCTACATTGGTGAACAAAACCAATCCCAGCCCTGTGGAGCCAGCTGTTAAGACAGACTCACCAAGAATGTGAAAGAAAAGGGAATCAACATCAGATACCTAAGTTTTTTTTTTTAATTTTTTTTAATGTTTATTTTTTTTAGAGAGAGAGGCAGACTGCAAGCAGAGGGAGGGGCAGAGAGAGAGAGGAAAACACAGAATCAGAAGCAGGCTCCAGGCTCTGAGCTGTCAGCACAGAGCCCAATGTGGGGCTCAACCCCACAAACCATGAGATCATGACCTGAGCTGAAGTTGGTTGCTTAGCCGACTGAGCTACCCAGGAGCCCCTCTGACCAAGTTATGAGTTGAGGGATTTAAGAAAATAGATGCCTGCTTCTTCTAAACTTCATCTATATGTTTTATGGCAATGTCCTCAGGACAATTTAAAGGGGATGGTAGGGAAATGGTTATTAAACACTGGTGCCTATAGAATCATCAGAGAAGCTTTCAAAAATTCTAGGCATTCATGTATGAAAAGCTCACAGCTAACATCATACTCAATGGTGAAAAACTAGAAGCTTTCCCCCTAATATCAAGAACAAGACAAAGATGTCCTCTCTCATCACTTTTATTCAACATAGTACCAGAAATCCTAGCCACAGCAATCAGACAAGAAAAAGAAATAAAAGGTATCCAAATTGGTAAGGAAGAAGTAAAAGTTTCATTATTTGCAGATGACATGATACTATATGTAGAAAACCCTGGAGACTCCACAAAAAAACTGCTAGAACTGACAAATGAATTTGGTAAGGTTGCAGGATACAAAATCAATATACAGATATCTGTTGCATTTCTATACACTAATAATGAAGTAGCAGAGAGAGAATTAAGAAAACAGTGTGATTTAGAATTGTTCCAAAAATACTGAAATACCTAAGAATAAACTTAACCAAAGAGGTAAAAAGGCCTGTGCTCTGAAAACTATAAAACATTAATAAAAGAAATGGAAGATGACACAAACAAATGGAAAGATATTCCATGCTCATGGATTGGGAAAACAAATATTGTTAAAATGTCCAAACTATCCAAAGCAATCCAGATTTAATATAATCCCTATCAAAATACCAATAGCATTTTTCACAGAACTGGAACAAATAATCCTAAAATTTTTAAGGAACCACAAAAGACCATGAATAGCCAAAGCAATCTTGAAAAAGAACAACAACAACAAAAAAACTGGAAGTATCACAACCCCAGATTTTAAGACATACTACAAAGCTGTAGTAATCAAAACAATATGGTAGTGACACAAAAATAGATATATAGATCAGTGGAACAGAATAGAAGCCCAGAAATAAACCTATGACTATATGGTCAATTAATCTTCAACAAAATAGGCAAGAATATACAATGGGAAAAAGACAGTCTCTTCAACAAATGATGAAATGGGAAAACTGGACAGCTACACGCAAAAATAATAAAATTGAACCACTTTCTTACACTATACACAAGAATAAACTCAAAATGGATTAAAGACCTAAATGTGAGACTTGAAACCATGAAAATCCTAGAGGAGAGCATAGGCAATAATTTCTTTGACATTGGCTGTAGCTACATTTTTCTAGATATGTCTCCTGAGGCAAGGGAAGCAAAAGCAAAAATAATCTATTGGGACTACATCAAAATAAAAAGCTTCTGGGGCAGCCGGGTGGTTCAGTCAGTTAAGCCTCTGACTCTCAGTTTTGGCTCAGGTCATGATCTCACCATTTGTGGGACTGAGCCTCACATTGGGCTCTGTGCTGACAATTTGGGGCCTGCTTGGGATTCTTTCTCTCTGCCCTTCCCCTGCTTGCATCCTCTCTCAAAATAAATAAATAAACTTAAAAAAAAAAAGTTTCTGCACAGCAAAGGAAACAATCAATGAAATAAAGACAACCTACTGAATGGGAGAAGATATTTGCAAACAATATAACCAATAAGGGGTCAGTATCCAAAATATATAAAGAACTTCTATAACTCAACATCAAAAACCCCACAAATAATCCAATTAAAAATGGGCGGAAGTCACGAACAAACATTTCTCCAAAGGAGACAGATGCCAACAGACACATGAAAAGATGTTCAAAATCACTTATCATCAAGGAAATGTGAATCAAAAACATAATGAGATATCACTTCACAGCTGTCAGAATGGCTAAAAAGAAAAACACAAGAGGGGCTCCTGGGTGGCTCAGTCAGTTAAGTGTCCAACTCTTGATTTTGGCTCAGGTCATGATCTCACAGTTCATGGGTTCAAGTCCCACATAGGCCTCACTGCTGTCAGTGTGGAGCCTGTTGGGGATTCTCTCTCTCTCTCCTTCTCTTTCTGCCTCTCCCCACTACACTCTTTCTCTTAAAATAGATACATGAACTTAAAAAAAAGAAAAGAAAAACACAAGAAACAACAAGTATTGGAGAAAATGTGGAGAAAAAGGAACCCTGGTGCCTTGCTAGTGGGAATGCAAATTGGTGCAGCCAATGTGGAAATCAGTAAGGAGATTCCTCAAAAAATTAAAAAGTAAAAATACTGAGTAATTCCACCACTAGGTATTTACCCAAAGAATACAAAAACACTAATTCAAAAAAGATATATGCATCCCTATGTTTATAGCGGCATTATTTACAATAGCCAGATTATGGAAGCAGTCCAAGTGTCCATCGATAGATGGATGAATACAGAAGATGTGGTATCTGTGTATAGTGGAATATTACTCGGCCATAAGAAAGAATGAAATCTTGCCATTTGCAACAACATGAATGGATCTAGAGAGTAAAATGCTAAGTGAAATAAGTCAGAGAATGACACCATATGATTTCACTCATGTCGAATTTAAGAAACAAATGAACAAACAGCAAAATGAGGCAAACAAACAAAAAAACCCAGACTCTTAGCTGTAGAGGACAAAGGGATGATTACCAGAAGGGAGGTGGGGGGATGGGTGAAATAGGTGATGGTGATTAAAGAGTTCACTTGCCATGATGAGCACTGGGTGTTGTAATAGAGTGCTGAATCACTATATTGTACACCTGAAACTAATATAATGCTGTATGTTAATTATACTGGAATTAAGATAAAAAAATTCTAGGCATTAGTTTTTTTTGTTTTTGTTGTTTTTAAGTCTCCACAGGTGATTCCAGGGCAGAACAAAATTTAAGAATTGATGCTCTAGGTCTTCCTCCCCCACCCCCTGGAGATTCGGATTGATTTACTCTTTTCACTTTTTTTTTTTTTCCTAAAGAAAGGCAGACGGCCACATGCAGCGCCTCCTTTGGATGTGTCTGGAGTCTCAGAAGATTGCACTATGTTCTTCTACAATGGACTTGACAGCTTCTTTAGAGATTCTAGCAGGGGGGGCACAGCTACTCATATACCCTTGACTGAAGAACAGGTCCTCCTCTATCAGGAAGGTCGTCCACTTCAACCAAGCACTCAGCTGTGGGAGGGATGCATGTGGAATGGTGAGGAAGGAAGGGGACACTGGCCTAGCCAGCCAGAACAGCTGAGAATCAACCCTGGTGATCAATGGGGTGACCGCAGCCAGATCGTCCTCACATCCTCAGATTAATTCACTTTGGGTGCATCTAGGCATCAGTATTTTTTTTTTTAACTATTACTTTAGAGAAAGAGAGCAAGCAGGGTAGAGGGGCAGAGGGAGAGAGAAAGAAAGAGAGAGAGAGAGAGAGAGAGAGAGAGAGAGAGAGAGAGAATCTTAAGCAGGCTCCATGCTCAGCATAGAGCCCAATTCAGAGCTTGATCCCACGACCCTAGGATCATGACCTGAGCCGAAATCAAGAATCAGACACTCAACCTATTGAACCATGCTGGTGCCCCTAAAGTTTTTGGTTTTGTTTTGTTTTTTTTTATTTTGAGAGACAGAGTGAGAGAGCACAAGCAGAGGAGGGCAGAGAGAGACAGAGAGAGAGAGAGAGAGAGGGAGAGAGAGAGAATCCTAAGCAGGCCCCACACTATCAGCATGGAAGCCCAATGAGGGGCTCAAACCCATGAACCTGAGATCATGACCTGAGCCAAAATCAAGAGTTGGACACTTCGGCGACTGAGCCACCCAGGTGCCCCTCGGCATCAGTATTTTTAACAGTTCCCCAGGTGTTCGTAACATGCAGCATAGTTTGAGAACCAGTAATGTAGTAGTTTCCAGACTTGAGTGTGCCTCAGAATTACCTGGAGGGTGAGTTAAAACACGGATGATCTGGCTCCACTCCCAGAGTTTCTGATTCAGTAGGTCTGGAGTGGGGCCTGAGGATCTGCATTTCTACAGGTTCCCAGGGGATGCTGATGTTGGTACAGGGGCCACACTTTGAGAATTAATAGCATAGAGAATTTCCCCCCATGTGTTTGCAACCTGTGCTCCCTTCTTTTTGTAATAGCATCTTGATTTTTCTTAGAGGAAGTAGCCCTCATCCCTTCTCAGACCATGTTTTTGGGTAGAGCTGACATCATTGCCCGTCCACCCTCCACTTCAAGGATGACCCTATGACCTGGGCTTTGCCAGTCAGTCAGTCACAGGGATTGGTTCAAATTTAACACATGACCCAATTTTAGCCAAGGAGCATAAACGGTGAGCACCTAGCAAGAAGTACAAGGAAGGCAGCAATCTCTTCTCACAAGATTTCTAAGTTGGTGGAATATTATTATTTTTTTATTATTTTACTTATGTATTTTATAATATAATTTGTCAAGTTGGTTTCCATACAACACCCAGTGCTCAGACCAACAAGTGTCCTCCTAAGTTGATGGAATATTGACCTAAAGCAGCTGGAGACCATCTGCCCATAACCACATAGGAAGAAGCTGCCTGAGTCAACTTGGAGGAGAGATATAACAGAGCTAGAGACAGAGATAGAGAGGAGAGACAGAGAGAAAGACAGACAGACAAGTTGGGGAGAGGCTTGATGATATTACCTGAATAACTGGATATACTTTTTCCCACAGGCTTGCTGAGCCCTGGACTTTGCACAGCCAGATAAACTCCTTTTTGCAGAAGACAGGTGAACATCTCTAATCTCTGGGTTTTCAAACACCTGTCCATCCACTCCCAAGGTGCAGGCTAAGAATCCCTGAGCTATAGCAATATCTTTAGAGTGTTCTTATTTCCAAACAGATGGCTGAGCCTCATTCTTATTTGGCAGAGTTTATTTGGCAGAGTTTATTTATTCTTATTTGGCAGCCTCTATCGTGAGGCCTCCTCCAAAGTCCATTTTGCACGAATTAGCCTTTCTACCTACCTGTGTGTCTGCTTTATGTCTCGTCTCCACTCTGCCCCCAGTGAACCCCAAAGAATTCCTGCTGGTCTCAACCTGCAGACATACTGGGCCCAGTACACCATAATGGGGGCCTGATACTGGAGACTGAAGGGACTGCCCTCTCCCCCATGTCAGCCACAGGCTGACACTGGACCATGACCTCAGGCATCTGCCTTTTCCACCAACAGACATATGTCCAATTTTCTCCTTTAGGCTTCTTCTCTTCAGATTTACAGGCATAGAGGTTTTCAAATTCATAGCACTTCCCCACATTTCTTAGAGCTCAGCGCAGAGACATAGGGAATAGCAACTGTGCCCCACCTCAGGCCTAGAGACCCCTGTGACAAGTACATGCACAACTTCTAGAAAACATGCCTGAACAGGCTCAGAGAGGGCTGCACCGGGGCTCCGGGTGAATGTGGAAACAGGCCCTGCTTTCCTCCCACCCCCACCCCCAGATAGTCCTGTACCTGCCTTTTCTTCCCCCAGCAGTGACACTTCTAGCACCCATTCCGATGGATTCTGGAACTTCTGGATTCCGATCCAGATTCAGATCGATAGTTTTTTAAAGCTCCGCAGAAGATGTCAGTGTCCAGTCAGGGCTAAGAACCACTGACCTTGGGGCTCAAGGCCACCTACACCCTGGGACTACTTCCTCAACGGCTGATACAGAGTTTAGGGAGCAACGGGACTCAGATGTTTTCACTTTCTCAAACTCTGACAACTGGCATCTTCACTCATTCTTCTGTGGCCTGTTACTTTCTCCAGTTGCTAATTGCAGGTCCCTATCCTCATCTTCCCTCTGTGGACTTCTGACCTGTGAACTGCCTGATTGCTGATGCCAGGGTGGCTCATAATTTTTCCCAAATTACCCATTCCTGGCTTCAGTGGATGACTGTGGCTTAAAACTCTAAGATTCTTACTGTTTATTTAACAAATGGTTGGTTTTTGAACATCTACTGTCTATGAGTCACTTAGCTAAACTGTATACAGGAATTTGGGAAATTTATGAGAAATACAAATTGAATAAGACATGTATCTTGAGCAAATATGAAAAAAAAACAAACAAACAAAAACTGGGTGAGTTCTGGGAGAATCAGTTTGTTTAATTGTTTTGTGGCAGAAAAAGGAAACTGGAGACAGACCAGGACTGACAATAGGTAGAGGTTTTGTCTTTAGGTGAAAAAGAGGAACTGAGATAATCATCATCAGTAACCAGAAACACTTCAGATTAGAGAATGGAGGTGGAAGGTGTGCTTTACTATATTTAATTTGAACACCAGATATATCTTACAAAACTATACAGTGTCTGCATGGGTAACTATTCCCTGGCAATATGTGCTATTTTAATAGTAGTGTCTACAGAAAAGGCATGACTGCCAGCCTTATATGCAGTACCCTCTTCCCCATTTAGTGTGGTCTAACCCCCCCACCTGGTGAAAGCTCCAAGACTCCAGTGATGAAACCATCACTGAGCTCATCTTATACGTGTAAATGGGTTCCTCCGTGCTTGCCCACCTGACACATGTCTGCCTCTTTCTTCTGACTCACTTACACTCAAGAACCTTAAGCCCCAGCATATCCCGTCAATCATCCTCTTTGTTTTCCCAGGAAGGAAGTCTCACCCATCACTCTCCCGTCTGAACCAGGCCCCAGGTGGGGGAGAGGTCTAAGCAGTATTGAGGAAGTCAGTGGCATTTCACTGAGGACCCAGGTGTCTCCCTAGAACAGCCAATGCTTCCTGTTCCATGGGGACAGGGAGGTAGAGCGGCGGGCAGCCAGGCCGGCTTCCTGAAGATCTGTGCTGAGCGGCTCCCTGTGCTCTGGAGCAGACAAGCTATTTATCAAAGTGAAAGATGCCTGATGCTGGAGTTGCTAAAAACAAACCCTTCCAGGTTTTATCTGCATCCAGAAATGCTTACTTGTAAGTAGGTCAAAGTGTTCCTAAAGTAGGGCAGTAACAAGTGCCAGTCTATCGCTGTGGCTGAGTTCCAGTTCAGGAAGGCTCACCATTGCCTTCACAGGACACTTCACGGGACGGCACTGGCACTTCGACGCGGTCCTCCCACCTCCCTGCCCCCGATGCAGGAGCAGCTGCTTGTAGACTCATGGCAGCCATGCAGAGGTTTCTCAGGCATCAAATGCAAAGTGGATTTTGCCTTGATGTAGCTCAGGTCAGTTTATTTATTTTAAAAAGTTGTTTAATGTTTATTTATTTTTGAGAGACAGAGCATCAGCAGGGGAGGGGCAGACAGAAAGGGAGACACAGAATCCAAAGCAGGCTCCAGGCTCTGAGCTGTCAGCACAGAGCCCGACACGGGGCTTGAACTCACAAACTGTGAGACCATGACCTGAGCCTAAGTCAGACACTTAACCGACTGAGCCACCCAGGTGCCCTTCGGGTCAGTTTATTAAAGATTTGAATAATAAGAGGAATGCGGGAGACACGCCCATCCTTATATTTCTGAGTTTTCAACCATTCCAAATAAATGAGATGTACTTGGCCCATGTGTCCCCAGAGAAGACTTCCCAGGAAACAGGAATGCGAAGACTTCTTCGGTCAAAACTCCTAACATCAGAACATTACTCCTTGTTCCCATCCTCGGGCTCCTGCTAAAGCTTAGACCAGTTTCCACTACAGTTTTTAGGGGATGGGGAACATAATGAACCTGGGGCCTACATCTCACCAAGAACCAAGTAGGCCTTGCTCTCTTTTACTCTTTTAAAAGAAAGTGGGGGTTGGGGAGTGGGACTGGATGGCCCCTACATCTCCCTCTTCCTGCAATTGCATCCTTTGAGGGCTCCCAGATTGTTGGTCAATAACCACTGAGACGTTTCTGGCCCATCCCATTGAGGAATGATACACCCACACCCACCCTGACACTCAAGGTCTCGCACTGTCCTCCATCACGCAGGTCGGAGGGCATCTCTACAGTGTGATCCGAATGCCTCCTTCAATGACCCGAGTTAATCACTGAAAGAGAATATGTCACTGGCAGGTGCAAGCCAGGGAATAACTTTAATTTTCAGTTCAATTATTATCAAATATGATCTCAACTCTCTGGGTCGAAGGTAAAAGAAAGAAGACAGGAATAAACCATTATTTGGGGGGAAATCATAGAGCCAGACAGACCTACTGTTAGTAGCTTGTGGAAAGGGCCTGGGATAGGCCAGGAATAGAAACTGAGGGAAAGGGGATACAGACTAGAGACAGTGTGGGGGCCTCTGCAGAACCTGTGGATGAAACTAGAAACAAAACCTTGTCCTTGTGAATAGCCCTGGCATGGATTCAGGCTGGAAAAGCCCTAGAGTCACCGCTACGGGGTTATCAGCATTGGGACAAAGGGCAGGCAGGGAGATGAACATTAATTGACCTCTAGTGAGGTGTACCTAGGTGGGGAAGTCTAATTCAAGGGAAGCAAGTACTGTTGCTCCTTTTTATTGACTTTCAGGATCTTGCCTAAGGTCATGAGCTACTCAGGGGCTAAGCTGGGATTCAGACCCAGGTCTTTCACATCAAGACTTGTAGTCTCTCCACACCTGTCATCATTCACCTTATGGCCTGCTACATATGCTGCAAAGGCTCATGGTAGCCAAGCCATCCATGTTTCATTCTAAACCACCTGAGTACACAACTGTATCACCAACTTTACAGTTTCTTTTATTTACTTATTTATTTTTTAATGTTTTTAATGTTTACTTTTGAGAGAGCCGGAGCATGAGTGGGGAGGGGAAGAGAGCAAGGGAGACAGAGAATCTGAAGCAGGCTCTGCACAGTGTGGGGCTTGAACCCTCGAACCGTGAGATCATGACCTGAGCCAAAGTCAGATGCTCAACTGACTGAGCCACCCAGGTGTCCCTCAACTTTACAGTTAAAACCACTCTTGGCATCTGGCTCGTTCCGTCGGTAGAGACTGCGACTCTTGATTTCGGGGCCGTGGGTTCGAGGCCCAGGTTGGGTGTAGAGATTACTTTTAAAAAATCTAAAATAAAAAAGTACTTTTACTTAATAACACTGCCACCTTTGAGTCTTCCAGCAACTCTGTAAGATAGGTATTTTTTTGTCAGCTTCCCTTTGCATAGATATGGAAACTAAGATAAAGTGACTCTCCCTAATTCTACACCCTGTCCTCTTCCTGGCCTGTCTCCCCGAGAGCCAAACCCTCGCCTGTTTCCTCAAAGATGTGCGAGTACATTTCTGAGAAAAATATGGGATGGTTGCCTTAGGTTATTAAAGATGATTACCCGATATGGAAAGAAAAAACCAGACATCTTTAGAACTGGAGGGGATCCTACAGGTAATTCAGAAAGATAGGGATGAAGGCATGAATGACGGTAGGGAATAACCAGGAAAAAAGACAAGCCAGCAGAGAGCCTCAGAGTGCAATTCAGTTGCCTCTGAGCTGTGCCCAGAGAGCAGGGGACCAGGTCTCCCAAGCATGAGGGGCTTTGGGGCACCTGATGTAAAGCTGGATGGCTGGATATTCCTAAATCCAAGGATGGTGAGGAGGATTTAAAACCACACACATGGGGCGCCTGGGTGGCGCAGTCGGTTAAGCGTCCGACTTCAGCCAGGTCACGATCTCGCGGTCCGTGAGTTCGAGCCCCGCGTCAGGCTCTGGGCTGATGGCTCAGAGCCTGGAGCCTGTTTCCGATTCTGTGTCTCCCTCTCTCTCTCTGCCCCTCCCCCGTTCATGCTCTGTCTCTCTCTGTCCCAAAAATAAATAAACGTTGAAAAAAAATTAAAAAAAAATAATAAATAAAACCACACACATAATCACTGTAAACAAATGAAGGTTGTTGAAGTTAATCCAAGATGTTTTGTGCTGCCCCCACAGATTCAGTAAAAGAGTACAGAAAAGTTACTAGGCTTTTACTAAACTGTACCTTAGGAAAGAAGTGTCTAACATTTTATATGCAAATTAAATTAGTCTGTTCTAGATAAGAATCAGGAGATGGAGCATGAGAGTTAGGACTGGTAGGTTTCAAGTGGGGAACTGGAGGAAGGAGACTAGCAGGAGGGATGGGCAGGAAGCATCTGGGTTTCAGCACTAAGTAAGAGGAATTTCTCACCATTAGAACTGTACTAAAATGCAGTAGGCTTCTTCTAGAAGTAATGAGCTCCCAGTCCTGGGGAGCACTCAAGTAATGCTTGGCTGAGTATCAGAGGCGTGTAGAATGGGGTCCCTATATTAGGGAAAGAGTGAATCAGAGGACCTTTATTGTGCTTTTCAATTCTAAGATTCCGAGAATCCATAAAAGCCTATGTTCTGAAGCGAAATGAAATCTAATCAAGGACTTTTATTCAATTATAAAAAGAAAAAATTTTAATTCTAATTTTTTATAATTCTGAAAAGTGACTAGGACCTCCTTTTAGAATCTCTCCCAATGCATCTCCACCTGTCTTAAAACACACTTTTCTTCAAGAAGTATCAGCACTCAAGTTAGTTACATTTCTCATGCAAATGCACTATTTTTTGGTTTCAGTTAATAAAAACAACCTTGCCATCATTTTTCACTGCAAACATACTATATTCAACTCTGTTACTCTTTTTTCATAAGTTTATTTCTTTATTTTGAGAGAGAGAGGGAGGGGAGGGGCAGAGAGTGAGGGAAAGAGAGGGAATCCCACGAAGGCACCATGCTGTCAGCGCAGGGCCTGATGTGGGGCTCGACCCCACACACCGAACCATGAGATCATGACCTGAGCCAAAACCATGAGTCATATGCTTACCCGCCTGAGCCACCCAGGTGCCCCTAGCTATGTTACTCTTAAATACAATTTTGTGGGCTATAGTATGGAAAACTCTTCCCACTGCCATTCATCCTTCTCCGGGGTATAATTTGGTTCTAGAAGAAAATGAGTTCTGAATTCCAGGGTGGCTCCCTCATAGCAGGTCAGTTACAGACACCCAAACAGAGTAGGAGTGTAGACCAGAGACTATAGTTTTAATATGTCACTTCATACCTGAAGGGAAATGTCTGGTGACAATTATTTTTTAGCTTCCCATGGTGAATCCCCGTGGTAGGCATTATGGAGTCAACTAAAACCTGAAGTAGCTTCTCTTAATGCAGAATTACACTGAAAACTAAGAGAGAGACTTTTAGTGGACTCTCTAGTCCGCAGGCAGAAGGAAGCTTTTAGTCTCTGACAGCAGAGGGGATAGGAAAGGCTCATTTTGGTTCCTGGCAGCAGAAAGTGCAGGAAGTTCCCATCCCTGCAGAAAATCTGTTGGACAGCCTGGACCAGCTCCAGGGTTAGGCCAGCCCCTATCAGGTCCCTAACTGGACCCAGTTCCACCTATGATCCACAGGGCTGGTGAGAGTTTTTCTACTCTAGCCAGGGACACCAAGATCTTTCTAGCGGGCAAAGCACCCACAGGAGAAAATCTGTCTGTTGCTACTACCTCCAGGGAAGGGAGCACATGAGGCCAGAGGCGAAGGGAGAGTGAGAGAGCAGTATGCGTGGCCATCTCTCTCCAAATTCTCATCCAGCTAGATTGGTTGCATAAAGGGGAGCCTTGTCAGATGGAAGCTCAGTGAATTTGAGTACCTGTCACAAATGCCTTCAGACCTGGGAGGGTATAGAGCATACTTAAAGAGTGAGACCTTGGGAAATTGACAGACCTGCCTTCAAATCAAGGTCCTCCACTTGTGAGCTATGTGACTTCAGGCAAGTCACCTAATCTTTCTAAGACTGACCTTCCTTGTCTATAAAGTGAGAAAAGATTATTGTTACTCGTGTTAAAGCACTAACCTAGAAACCTGGCCCATAGGAAGGCTCAATAAATGTCAGGTATTTTTATGACTTGACTACAAACTTAATGTAAGTCAACAGTATCACAGACCTGCTCAGCATCTTCATGCTGCTGGTGAGGTGTGTCTCCAGAGCCCAGGTTTTCTCCACTGTTCTAGACCTGCACACCACAGCCTGGGTAAGCTGTTCCTGAGGGCAGCTGGGTGATGATAGCAGAAATCATCAGGAGACCCTACGGGAGAGCACTCCCTGTGAATAAGCGATGGCCACTTTGGGCCCCTGCCCCTTTCCTCCAGGACATCTGCTCATAGGGCTCACCTCCTGGGCTAGGTTTTGCTAAGCAAAGAGGTGTTTCCTTATAGCTTCTCCAGGCACTCAGCTGGAGCCAGGAAGAAACTGGGTAGGAAAGGAAAAGGGACACAGAAGTCTTACATAGCTGGGTAGAGAAAAGCCTAGATAGGTTTTGGGTCCAAAGGCAGAAGCACCCAGGACCAACGCTTGTGTGTTTGTTTGTTTGTTTTTAACACCATTTTAACCATTTTTAAGTATATAGTTCAGTAGCATTAAGTAACAACACTCCCTTGGTTGTGCAACCATCAGCACCATCCATCTCCAGGACTTTTCTCATCTTGCAAAACTGAAACTCTGTACCCATTAAACACTAACTCCCCATTTCTCCTCTCCTTCCAGCTGCTCATAACCACTATTCTTCTTTCTGTTTCAGTGAATTTGACTCTTCTAGGTACCTCCTATAACTGGAACCATCCAGTATTTGCTCTTTTGTGACTAGTTGAGTTCACACAACATAATGTCTCTAAAGTTTATTCATGTTGTATCATGTGTTGGATTTTCCTTCTTTTTATATATTTTTAATTTTTTTAACATTTATTAATTTTTGAGAGACAGAGAATGACAGAGAGTGAGTGGGGTAAGGGGCAGGGAGAGAGAGAGAGAGAGAGAGACAGAATCTGAAGCAAGCTTCAGGCTCTGAGCTGTCAGCACAGAGCCCAATGTGGGGCTCGAACTCCCAAACCGTGAGACCGTGACCTGAGCTGAAGTCGGACGCTGAACCAACTGAACCATGCAGGTGCTCCCAGAGTTTCCTTCTTTTTAAAGACTGGACAATACTCCATTCAATGTGTATGGAACATTTTATTTACCCATGCATCCACTGATGGACACCAGAATTTCCATCTTTTGACTTTTGTGAATAGTGCTGCTCTGAACATGGGTGCGCAAGTAGCTCCTTGAGTCCTGCTTTTGATACTTTTGGGTGTATGCCTGGATGTGGAATTCCTGGATCATATGGTAATTCTATGTTTAAGCTTTTAAGGGACCCCATACTGTTTTCCATAGCAGTCCACTATTTTACTTTCCCATGAGCAGTGCAGAAGGGTCCAATTTCTCCACATCCTCACCAATGCCTGTTATTTCCTATGCTTTTAAAAAAAATAATAGCCACCCTAATGGATATAAACTGGTATCTCATTGTAGTATTGATTTGCAGATCCCTAATTGTTAGTGATGTTGCCCTGTTGCCCATCTTTTCATCTTATTGGCCATTTGTATACCTTCTATGGAGAAATGTCTATTCGAGTCCTTTGCCTATTTTTAAATCAAATTGTTTTTTGTAGTTGTGTTGTAGGAGTTCTTTATATAACTTGCGTATTAATCCCTCCCAATTCATCTTTAAAATCTCCTATGCCTGATAATTGGGGGTTGCTAAATCCATAAGGCAGTGACTCTCAATGCTCATGGAACAACAGAATTACCAAGGAACCAAAAAAAAAAAAAAAAATACTGATGCCCAGGTAGTTATGAATTAATTGGTCTAGGGTGAGGTGTGAGGCATCAGTAGACTTTAAAAGTCTCCTCTGAGTGGTTCTAAAATGTACCCAGAGTTGAAACTGTTGCTACAAAGTCTTTGTCCCTTGGGAGGTGCTGCCCTCCACCACTTGCTGCTAAGAAAGTGAGAGAGGATAGATTAGGAAGAGGAATGATGAGGCCCCACAGGGCCCAACACCAGTGAGAGTGTCAGGTGGCAGCAAAGAAATAAGAAAGGCAGGCCCCCCACTTTGTCACGCAGCCCTATCACCAGTCCTGCCACAGATATATCGGGGGAAACAACCAACTGCTGTCTCCTGAGAAGGCACAGGAAGGAAAGACAAGAGAGGAGCCCAGAGCTACCCGGAAGCACCATAGGCAGTGTGGTGGAGAGCAATGGGCAAGGGGGTTGGAGCTTGGTTCTACTCCAGCTTTGCCATCAACTTCCCTGTGGCTTCTGAAAAGTCATCTTGCTTTCCTGTGCCCAAGAGTGGCCCTAGAGGAAAGGAAACTGGACTAGTGCACTGTTTCTCAGACTTGGCTGTACCTTGGATTCACCCAAGGAGCATTTAAAAACATGGACCCTCAGGTCCCATTCCAGAGATTCTGAATCCAGTTGTTTTGGGTGAGGATTGGGCATTGTCATCCAGTAAAGCTTCCAGGGGATTCCATGCAGCCAGGGTTGAGAGCCTGGTCTAGTGGTTCTCCAAGTTCCCTTCTCGGTGTTAACATTCCAAGATTCTTCCACCTGCATATCTGGCGGGTGACAGTCATGGCCTGAGCACTCATCTGGCACTTAGCACATCACACAAACACTGCATTTTTTCTCACAGTCCACAGAAGCACTGACCTGATGCTCTCTACAAAGGTTAAGAGGACCAGTTCCCTCCTAAGAATTGAAAAAGGAACAGATTTTGACCTCCAGCGATATTGGGTGAGGCCACCCTGTACTAGTCCACAACCCCCAGAGGAATGCTTCATTCTCAGTCCTGCTGTGCATAACTTGTAAGGTGAAGCGCCTGCTGGAGACACATCAGCTGGGAGGGGAAAAGGCCAGGGGGCCAGCAGGCAGCCCTCAGAATGGGGAGAAGGAACAGTTATTGGAGTTTCTGCTAAGAGGCCCTGGAGTGGGAGATGGCTTTCCAAACTGGGGTGTGTGCATGAGAGCATGCGCTTTCAAATGAGGCTGTGTTATGGCTGCTCCATGGAGGCCTGACTGTCAGGAATTGGGCACCTGTGTATTCTGAGCCCACACAGGTGAGAGGGCAGTAAGAGCTCACAGGTGGCCATCCGAAGGCCCACCTACTTGGCCTATGCTTGGAGAGAGAGGAACCAGCCTACAAACCAAAAGAGCCAAGGAAATGGGTGATAGGCACTGGTAGGATACTGCCTTTAAGAAGCCATGCCTGCTGGTGGAGTGCGCCAGAAAGTTCCATGCTGGTCTCCCTCTCCACTTTCTCTCTTGCCTCTATATTCCATCCCTCCTCCTTAGTGTCCATTTTGCAGTTGACCCTCCACTAATCCCTCTCCCTCTAGAGTTCTCACCCTGAATGCCTCTGGATCACAGATCCCCTCTGACTGCTCTCTGCCTCTCCACTGTGGGTTTGCTCCTGCCACAAGCGGTAGGGTCCCAGATGGGCAGGGGCAAGGAAGGCATGCATATCCTACCCAGCCACAGGCTGGAGAGGCTGGGCCTTCATCAGGAAGTCTCAGCTCCTCTCTGCAAGGTAAGTCCTTCCTGATGAACAATGCACACCAGAGATCTATGACGAGTTAGCCCTCCCCAGCAAAGGAAGTGCCATCCTTGGTTTTGTCTCCAAAGATGGGGGTCTCTAGACTGGATGTGTGGGAGTTGGTAGCTATTTTGCTGAAGAATCGATGGCAAATAATGGAATAACTATCACTTATCATGACAACTACCACGCATTGCGTGCCAGGCACTGTTCTAAGTGTTTTGTGCATATTGCATCATTCACCCTCACACTTCTAGCCCCTTTGGGTCCCAGTTTCCCTTTGCTTAGACTTCAAACAGAACCACATTCCTGAGTTTCACCCATCTCTTCCCGGTACCACGAGTTTCTCCAGTGGACAATTCAAAGGACCGGGGAGCTGTATCTGCAATTACAAATTCCACACAATTTCCTGACACAGTTCCTCCTGTGTTCTCCCTCAGAGAAAAGGAGGGGGAGAAGCAAGCGATGGATAAACAGAGGGAAGGGGGCACGAGGGTGTGTGCGTGTGGAGGGAAGAGGGTCTTAGTTTCCAGTTTTCTTCTGATGGAAAAAACCCCAGGGACGCCCCTTGGGAGAGTTGGACAGCTCCAATAATGCAACCTGCTACTGCCATCTGGTGGGTGAAAGGAGGATGGCAGGTTTTAGAGGTGGACCAGATGCAATTCCAGCAAAAGCAGCAACTTTTCAGAAATTTAATTAGCCTGCAGTACCTACCAAGAAGTCTGTAGCAGGTCTCTGTGGTGACCCTGGTGTCCCTGCCTCCCCAAAGGCCCCTACCCTCTTCCCATTTCACAAACACTCAGCATGGGTCTGCACAGAGGCCCCCCCCCACCCCCGACGGAGGTCATGTGACCAGTTAAGAAAAGAAGCTCAGAACCCCAGGAGAGCTCAGCGTCGCCTTCTGCGCCTCAGTTTACTCAATGTAAAATGAGTAACTCCAAAGCCCCTGCCAGCCTTGACTGTCAAAGTTAGAGGGTCTCATTTGAGAGTGAGCATGAAAGTCACAGGGGAGCTTGCTAAAACACAGACTGCTGGCCCCCACCCCAGCTATTCAGACCCAGTGGGTCTGGAGCGGAGTCTGAGTTTGCATTTCTAAAAGTTCCGGAGGGATATTGACCTTGCCAATCCTGAGACACCCCCCACCCCCGCCCCCCCCTTGGAGAATCACTGTTCTAAGTAGTTCAGTCTCCTTGGTGGGAGGGGAAAAATGAATAAATAAGCAGAGAACTTATATAAAATGAGTAACACAGAACTTGTGTAAAACAGAAGCCTGGGCTCAAAGAACATATCCATTAAGGCCCCATAAATGAGTGTCCTGTGCCATGGCAGGGCTGAGGGGAGGATCAAACCTAACTCAGCTATGCTAGCACTTGGGTGGGGGTGGGGGGGCCAGGGAGCCCAAAGCAGCTCTGGAGCCTTCAGTGCAGAAGGGAGAAGTCTAGGCTTGGTCACAGGTAGAAGACTTTTCTGAATGTAGTGGGAGAGCTAGAAGAGGTCTTAGAGGCCATCTAATTCAGCTTTCATTTTAGCCTGAAATGGACTCACAAAGGTTAAATGACTTTTCCAAAGTCACATGGCCACTCGGTAGCTCTTTCTCCTCAAGTCCCCAACCCACTCCTTTCACAAGCAGGTCAGGAGAAATCCCACAAGGTCAGAATAGGTTGACGAGACAGGTTAGCTCAGTGGTGCTCTTCGGTTAGGGTGGGCTCATGCCCAGCGCCTTCTGCACGTGCCCACCCCCCCTCAGTCCCCCTACCTTTCACCAGGGGGAAGAAGCAGTCCATCTCCACGCTGCTTCGGGAATGGGAGATGCACAGGGCGCTGCTGGGAACCAGGCCCTCCTGCGGGGGGCTCCTTTCCGTGGTGCGGACCAGACACCAGCCTGGCCGCTCGCTGGGCCGCTCCAGCAGCTCCACCGTCTGTCCCACCTGGATGGTCAGCTCGCTGCTGTGGCCTGCATTGAAGTCCTGGAGGACCACGGTCAACTCACATCCGCCAGAGAGCTTGGGGTGGGGCATGGAGTGGAACGTGAGGGGTTGGGGGAGGAGGGGGTGGGTGAGAGGGGGAGGGAGAAAGGATGCATGCAGAGGAAAAGAGGAGGAGGAGGAAGAAAGCGGGGGAAAGATGGGGTCCGGAGTGGAAAGAAGGCAGAAGAGGGAGTTGGGAACAGGAAAGAAAACAAGAAAATAAAGTAATTGACACAGTGCCATTCAATCATTCCGCTGCTCTAGCTCCAGCCACAATCTGGAGCCTGCCCAGAACCGAGCTTAATTCTAATTCTTTCTTGTTCACTTGGAGTTATTTTCATTTTCCTTTGCCAAGCTTCCAGCTAGCTGTGCCTTCTACCCCCTTTCCCAGTATGTCTCTTTATGTCTTCCCAGGGCACTACCCTGTGCCCCTCCTTGCCCCTATGACCACCCTCAGACTCTTACTGGGCACCATTTCTAACTCACTCACTCACTCTTACCTGCTTCTAGCTGAATTCTTATTTGGGAATAATGGAAGAGACAACCTCCTTCCTTCTAACTTTTGCAACCTTCCCTACCCCACCCCCAGCTGGAGCCATCAGCTTAAAACAGATGTTGCCAGTGACACAAAAAAGAATGAGGTGTGAACACAAAGGAGAAGCAGAAGAGAAGGGAATAGAATTGGTTTACCTTAGCCCAACCACTGGGGACCAGGAGAAAGAATGGGAAGGGAGGAAGAGGGGTCACATCTTACTTAGGAACCATCCTCAGTACCCCAGCCTACCCTCCCTCTGGGCCTGGCACTTCCCCACTGCACTGGTTCTGGGGCAGAACCAGTAAAACTGGGTAGAGCGACCTCAGGATAAGAGCAACCTCTTCTAGCTGAACACCGAGACTTTCACTTCTCATCGTGAGAAACCACTAGTTATTAGTTTGTCTCACAGAGCTAAGCACAAAGCCTCTCTCTTAAAAAAAAAAATGTTTTTAAATGTCTTATTTATTTTTGAGAGGTAGAAAGAGACAGAGCGTGAGTGGGGCGGGGTGGGGGGGGGGGCAGAGGGAGAGGGAGAGAGAGAGAGAGAGAGAAAGAGGAAGACACAGAATCCGAAGCAGGTTCCAGGCTCCAAGCTATCAGCTCAGAGCTGGGGCTTGAACCCATGACCACAAGATCATGACCTGAGCCGAGTCAGACCCTTTAACCAACTGAGCCACCCAAGCGCCCCTGCAAAGCTTCTCTCTTGAAATAGCAGCTGCACTTAGGGACAGAGGGGAAATAAGGGAAGGAGTGGGAGACCCAGAGGCCCACAGGGGCAGCCTATTCTCCCCAAGGTTCAGCCCAGACAGCGGCTCAGTGGGAAAGTCCCGCTACCACCTCCAAGGAACTTGGCCTCAGTCTGTGCATCTCTAATTGAAGCCTTCAGGGCCTGCATTGCCTGCACCAGCAGTCATACTAATGCACCAGTCCAAGTACATTGTGTAGCTATATGTCCCGGGAAGCTTCTGCTGAATGGTAAATACAGCAAGCAGCCCAGTATGCAGAGAAACAACAGTCCCACCAGGACCAAGAGCTCAGCATTCAGGACTGTGAGAATTTCCTGTTAAAGGAACTTGAATGTCACAGTGGGCTTGAGAAGGTTACACAATGTATTGAAATGATGGTTGCAAAATGTATGGCTCCCAACCACGGAGTAAGGAGCCTGCTCTAAACACGTGTCCGGGGATGGGCAGGGCGCAGCCATTGAGATTGTATCAGGAAGAGAAATTCGTAGGACAGAAGTTGGAAGAGGGAAAGAGACAGAAGAAGGAGAAAACATGCTTGTTGGCTCATTTTTCCATTTAACTTTCCTAGTCCCATTAAATGCACAGACGCTACCTCTGTGCCCTTCTGGTGCCATCTTCCCAAAGCATCATTTTGAGAGGGATGTTGTGAGATGGTAATACCTCAGGTCTGTAGAGTGCTTTCACCCTCACGTTAACTATCCACTTGATTCTCACAACAACCAGGCGATGCTACCATCTCCACCTCATCCATCAAGAACTTTAAGCTCAGAAACATCAAGATCATTGTTTGGGACAATGAGTGCGCATAAAAATTGCCTCAGGAGTTTATTGAACATGCGGATGCCTTTGCTGGTCTCTCACTTGCCCTAGCCTCCAATCACAGGTTCTGATTCAGGGGACCCAGGGATGTATATTTTTAACAAGACTCCCCCAACTCATGATTCTAAATGGAGGGTCCCTGAGATACTGTCTGAGAAACACTGGCCAGATGGTTTCCCACAGTCACCCAGCTGGACTTGAATCCAGCCTTCCACCACAAATCCCATGTTCCTTAAACCACATACCAGAGCAAATTATGTACAAGTTTTAGGTATGTATGTGGTTGGAGGGGGTGGGAGACAGGTGGCGAGAAGACAACACTGGCCTGAGCTACTGGTCCTCTGAGGGTTTGCTTGGCCTACAACAAGTTGCTTAAACTTTCCGGACTGCAGTTTATAATCTTAACCAGTCTGCACTAACATATGAACAGCTACATCACTGAAACACAAATTTCACTGAAACACAAGTTTCGCTGAGTTAATTTCACTGATATTTTATTTCATTTTTTTTCTCACTTGCTGGTGGCATCCCACTAAATTGATTCCACTTTCCACTAATGGAAATTTGTAGAATTTGCAAATTCCATTTGTAGAATGTTGGACTAGATGACCACAACATTTCCTGCTAACTCTGAGAATTTCTGTCACCGAGCTTCTATGCTTCAGTGGAGTCACTCCTCTGTGCCAACCTCAGGATTCTTTCCCAAGGTCAAGCATGCACATGGCCTGAGATGCAATTTACAGCCCTTTCAGGGATGGGTATGGCCCTTTTGCAGACTTTTGCAAAGCAGAGGACGCCTAAGGCTCTGGTTGCAAACAGCCTAGCATGTCACCAGATACAAGGCCCACTGCCCCTCAGGACAAGTTACAGCCAGACCCATCCACGGGCAGGCAGGGAGCTATGGTGGGGGGCAGGAGAGGATTAACAGCCAGACAGTGTGCTTCTACAATTCAAAGATCAAGAGAAGGCTGGAAAACACCGTTAGATGGCGATTTTTGCTTGCTGTAGGCTGCCCAGGCCAGACAAAAGATGATGAAAGATGATCAACAGTCAGTTTCGCTGGTGCTCAGAGACCCAGCCCCAAAACATTACGGTTCAAATAGAGGATGAATGTCCTGGTTTTGCCTCACCTCAATGGCGTGATCAAATAGATTTATCACACTAGGTCCCCACTCCAGAGCAACAAGGGAATTCTCAACAGTGGCAGTGAGGGAGTTAGGAGAAATGGATGAGTCAGAGGCCAGACAGAGCCGCCCCCGTAACAATTCCTCCCCAGAGCAACAAGGGAGCTTCAGGTGCCCAGGGGACTCAGAGTTCACACTTGACAAACTGTGCTTCAGAGAACCCAGGACTAGAATTAGCCCTGGAAAGTTCTAAGAGCCCTTGCCAGTAGGGGAGGGGGCAAGGGCAGAGGGGCCAAAAGACCTTTGAGGAATCTGGGCACACTTAAAGCATTTTTAATTGCAACCCTCAAAATAATTCATTCATGCTGCATGCTCTAAGACTTCTCCTGGACTGTAATGAGCCACACCACCTACTGAACAATTACAGAGTGTTCCCCTCATTAACCAACAAAACCAAATTCCCTCACAGACACTAGATTATCAGTTTCTTAGGAAAGTAGGTGTGTATTTTTCTTTCTGACCAGTTCTGTTGGGTGCCAGCAGGTCTACTGTCTCACAGGGCCCCAGGGTCGTTACTTTCTCTTCTTCCTCTTCCCATCTGGACAGGCCCAGTGACCATGTCCCCACTCTCACTGTCCCTTCTTCTCTGCAGGGCTGTACTCCTCTACAGTGGCACATTCAGGAGTCCACACTCCTCTCTCTGAGCTGAATCTCTGTCCCAGAAATTTAAATAGGTCTTATCCAACAGCGTGTTGCACAGAATGTTGCAAACATCTGTCTTCACCTCGCTCTTCTCCCCAAAGCCTTTTAAGAACGGTTTCAACATCCTCCTTGGAAATCTTTAAGGTATTGTCTCAGGGAACCATGTTCCAATTTGACAGACACCCTCTTGCTGAAATCAGGGGTGTGGAGGGAGGGAGCCCAACCTCTCCCCACCACAGAGGTCCTGGTGATTCAACTGTGTCAGGAAGGGGTTATCACCCCCTGCTCAAAAGTCCAAGGCTGCATATTATCTGTCCTGTTTATTTTCCAACTGTTGGCTATGGATGCTTGACTTTCAATCTACCAGTTTGATCCCACTCCAGATTCTAAGACCAAACTCATTCCTAGGAGGGAAATGTTGGGAGCCACGAGCTGATAACACAGACTCTCAGCATGAAGTCAGGTGTTCCTGAGTCTTCTCTGACCGTATACCGCAGTTTCTATAATTTTCTCTTGCCTATTTCCTTCACGGTGCCCCCCCTCCCCGCCCCCCCATCTCAGCAGTCTCTGACGTGGCCCCTTCCTGGGAGTGTCTCAGCTGTTTTCTTTGCTTAGCTCCTTAGGACCTTGCACAGGGCTTGCTAAACCTTTCTGATGCTAATGGCTAGTTGGATTTCTGCCCTCCCCCTCAGGGTGCCCCTCCCCCCTGCTGGTGAATCACTGTCTGATTCTTTTCCCCTTACTTTCCCAGCCTCTCTCCTTCCTGGGTCCTGGCCATTTCCCAAGGAAACTTGTTCCTATGTTGTCCAGTCCCTGGACTTTGTCTTTCCCACTCCAAGGTGCATCCTGAGGGGCGGAAGGAGCTCCTCACATCCTCACTTTCCTCCTGCTTCTCAGCCATAGCCCGGTTGTCTTCTTTCTAGCTGGTACCACTACACATGCAGAGAAGACATCATAACCTCCCTCGTTCTTACTCGTATTTGCCAGAAACTATTGCTTTCATTGAGGTCCATGTTTGCTTGGTGACTATTTGGAGATTGACTGCACCTCCTCTGTGTATAAACAGTGTGAGCCAGATTACCCCTAAGAATTTCCTCATTTTATGGAAAAAGGTAAGATTATTCCCTGTGGAGTTTCCAGTGACATTAGGAGAGGTAGCACACCACCCTGCTCAGGATTCTACTGTTGTCATTTTAGGGCCTCAGCTTCAGCCTGCATCTGTCTCCACCAGATTCTCCTGAGGGCTACGGACTCAGGTTGTGCGCCCCGGTTGTGCGACCAGGGGCAAGTTACTTAACCTCCTGGTTTCAGTTTCCTCATCTGTGGAATGGGGACATAATGGTATCTGCTTCAGAGATTGCTATGAAGATTAAATGAAATAATTTTGTTTTGAAGTAGGCTCTAATGTGGGGCTTGAACTCATGATCCTGAGATTGACAGTCACATGCTCTCCCAACTAAGCCAGCCATGCACCCCAATGAGATAATATTTTTAAAGGACTTGGGACGGTGGCTCCAACAGTTAGCTCTCCAAGTGCTTGTTTACAAATAAATTCTAGAGGAATTAATTAATTATTATTATTACTTAAATATGAGAGGAAAGTTACCAAGTAGAGAAGAAGTAGAAAAAAGGAGTTAATTTGATAGCCCACTGTCCTTGGATAGACTGCACCAGACGTACACAGGTATGAAAATTATTATGTGAGTAAATCAGATCTTTTCCCTCTTTAATAATCTTAATGGAGTCTTACCCTAAACCAGTGCAATGAAAAGAACTGGCCTGAAAGGTTTTAGGGAAGGTGACTCACATGCCTTTAAGGGTCCCCAGGTCAGCATAAACTTTTTCTGCAAAAAACAAGGGGATGGTGGGACCCTGGATCCCTTTATGGAAAATGAAGATTCATTCTTCATTGCTTGCCGCGTACCACCCATCTGATGACCACCTCCCCTACCCATGAGCCTGACAATGGCACACAACACCTGCCACCTGAGCCTGCTGACACTGTGGACATCAGCTCCTGCCATCGCTTCGTCCATCAGATAAGCCAGACCTCCTCCTCCTCTCCTGGCTGCCTGCCCTCTGATTCACTCTGGTTAAGTCCTCCACGGTGTTCGGCCAGCGGGAGGCACAGATCTCTGAAGTAACGTCTGCATGTGAATGGCAACAAGGGAGGCCAGACCCGGCCTTAGAAAAATGTGAAGTGAGAGGGTGTCAACTTGGTGAGGTTTCAGGGGCACTGAGAGGGCCTGCCAGCTCCTGTTCAAAACAGTCCTTCTCTCTCCCAGCGGTCCCTGTGCCTGCTGCCGATGCCTCTGTTCCCACAGTCACAGATTAATTTCATTAGATAACATTCCTTACCATGAAACATCTCAAAGCAGAGTATGTATACGACCCCCTTCCAATTGCAAAGGGATGAGAAGTAGCATACAGGTGACAGGCAGTTGTACTCATATGGCTTTGAGCATGAGTATGTTCATAACAGCATTTTAAAGTGTGAGAAACAATAGCTATAACAAAAAAAAAACCCTAATACTAAAGTACAAAAATCTAACAGGAAGGGAATAGTTAAGTAATTATGATATATAAAGTGACTGTTTAATTAAGTGGTCATTAGATATTCATAAAGCTTTATAACAGTTACAAATTGCTGAACTCATACAAAGTTTAAGGAAAAGGACAGGATGTAAAGTTGCATATATAACTAGGTGGAGAACATCACTAACAACAACCCTATACGTCGGAAATTCACAGGAAGGAAATTCATCAAAATGTTATGACTGGCTTTACTGAGTGGAAAACTCTGCGTGATTCCCCCCCCCCCCCCCGTTCTATTTCCAGAGTTATTTCATAATGAAAGTAACAATAACAACATGTACAGCAGATCAACAATATCATGGCGGCGGGGGTGGGGGTTGCAATATTTGAAGGAGGCATAATACTTTGAGGGAAAAAAGGTCAGTGGACAGATGGATAGTTCCCAGTTCTGCTCCAGGATCACCATGTGAGCCTCAGAAAAGCCCTGCGTTGCCCATGATGCCTCAGTTTAGTGGCTTCAAAATCCATCCCTATAAACCTCTGTCCTTGCACTCCTGTGAAATCCAGATGAGCTCTCCAGAAAGCTGGTCTCTTGACAGGAGTTTAGTGCTCCGTTTCTACCTTGACTGAGATTTGAAACAGGCGTAACGCAATGTGTGGGCAGTGAGGGGCCACCTTCAGTCTGTAGGTAGACCGCCCGTGTTGCTGCTAAGTCCAATTAAGACTCTAAAACTGGTGGCACCTGGGTGGCTTAGTCGGTTGAGCGTCTGACTTCGGCTCAGGTCATGAACTCACAGTTTGTGGGTTCGAACCCTGCATCAGGCTCTGTGCTGACCGCTTGCTCAGAGCCTGGAGGCTGCTTCAGAGAGAGTGTCTCTTTCTCTCTCTGCCCCTCCCCGCTCACGCTTTGTCTCACTCTGTTTCTCAAAAATAAATAAATGTTAAAAAAAAAAAAAAAAAAAGACTCTAAAGCTGATGATTTGCTTCATCTTTGTTCACTGGAGGTGGGGCTTCCCTGACCTCAGCTGAAGGAGCTATTTAGCTTAGTTGTTTTCCACCGTGCGGAGATGGAAGGCGGAGCCACAGAGAGGCCAAGGGTGTGGTCTGCAGTCAGCAGAGGTCATGGAAGGCGGAGCCACAGAGAGGCCAAGGGTGTGGTCTGCAGTCAGCAGAGGTCATGGAAGGCGGAGCCACAGAGAGGCCAAGGGTGTGGTCTGCAGTCAGCAGAGGTCTCAAGAACCGTGTAGAAATTAATAGCACAAAGAACGCAGGAGTGGGAATCAGGAGGCCTCCTTGGTACTGGTGGAGGTCCTAACTGTGTGTGACATTGGGAAAGTCCCTTCCCTTCTCAGTACCTGAACTTCCTCATTCTTAGGATGAGGAAACTGGATTTCAGGGGCCCTTCCATTCAAGTAGTTCCTATGGTCACTCATTAACACACAACCGTGTTTAATTTTCTTGAGCACTTATCATTAACAGGTTGCCTTGTTTATTTGTTATTTGTGGCCTTATTGCATGTGAAAATATAAGGTCCCAAAGAGCAGAAGCCTTCTCTGTCTTGCTCACAGTCACATCTGCTGAGTCTGGCACATAGCAGGTGATCAACAGATACTCACTGAATGCCGGAGTGAATGAGGTCCTCAAGCTGTTTCCTGCTACATAACTGCATACCTGCAATGTGGACCCACAGTGCCTGAGCGGTCTCTCACACTGGCTGCCCACCTATTCTTGTCAGTGTCTTCTAGACCCCAGTTTATTTGTTCTGAATCCCCTTTTGAAAAATTATCTTACCCTTCGATCATTTGGCTATATCGTCATTAATTCCTAAATCTGCAAAAAATGACACAAGAGGGCAAAGATAAACCAACAAGAATAAAGAGAATGAGAAGTAATAGACAAGTCAACATTTTTTTGAGTAACAGAAAGTAGCTGCAAGAGTGGATTCTGACTTGGCAGAATGGAGAAAATGAGATGCATGTTCCTGCCATTAGCCCTGCACAACCTCGGAGAGACTGAGGAAGTGGAAGCACCAGGTTGCACCTGAGGGTAGGGGTATGGGTGGGGCTAAAAAAGGGAAGAGGGGTTGAAAGTCTGTAAAGGGAGTAGACCCCTAGGTCCCTCTTGTATGTGATGTGCACTTTCCTGAGAACTTGGAATTCACTCAAGGTCCATATACAGAAGAGGGAGATGGCCACCATCCTTGATCTTATTGGCTCCCAGGATACTGGCAGCCAAATATAAACATTTTAGGCGGATTTGAGGATCTTTCATTGGAGAAACCAAAAAAGATGTACAGGTAGTCAAACACTGACATTTGGAGATCCCGCCCCCAAATCTCCAGTGTCTTGCTGGATCACTGCAGAGTGAAACCTTCCAGTAAATACACTCCATCCATTAAACAGAGTATCCACTCAGCTTTTTTGGTGCCCCATTCATAAATATGAATATGATTCAGTCAAAGATCACCAGACTTTGCAGAAAAGCCTCTCTGATAGAAACCAAACTAAACAAACAAAAAGGATCAGGCATTCAGAGGAAACAAGATACAGGCAAAACAATAAATCTTCAACACTACTATAGTCCTTGGAGAGGTGAGAAAGGTATTGTGTCCATAGAAAAAGAACAAGCTGCTACAGAAAGGGGGGGAAATTACAGAATAGAAAGAGCTCTCAGAAGTTAAAAATATGGGGCACCTCGGTGGCTCAGTCAGTTAAGCATCTGACTTCAGCTCAGGTCATGAACTCACGGTTTGTGCTGACAGCTCAGAGCCTGGAGCCTGCTTTAGATTCTGTGTCTCCCTCTCTCTCTGCCCCTCCCCCATTTGCGCTCTTTCTCTCTCTCAAAAATAAATAAACATTAAAAAAATAAAAAAAAATTAAAAATATGGTTGAAATGAAACATTTCATATATGGATTGGAAGATAAAGTCAAAGAAATTTTCCTGAGACTAGAACAAGACCAGTGAGAGAGGAAAGTAAGAGAGAAAATATAAGAAAATTAAAGAATCAATCTAACAAGTATAAGACAGACAGAATGAAAAGGAATAAATTGTAAAGAAAAATTCCCAGGACTGAAGGGCACAAAGTGCCAAATTGATACGATGTTCCAAGTGCCTGCTGTGATTAATTTAAAAAGACCTCCTCTAAATCACAGCGTCAGGACGCATAGGCAGTAAAAAGGGCATTCTAAAAGCTTTCAGAGAGAGAAGGAGGGGAAAAAGTCAGGTAAAATCCAACAAATCAAGAATCATAATGACAGTGTTTTTCAACAACAGCCTTAGAATGTTAAAGAAAATGGAGTACTTCCTTCAAAATTCTGCGTGGGAATTATTACCAACCTAGAATTGTGTGTCCAAACAAACTGTCAGTCAAGATGAGGGCACACTAAAGACATTTTTACACTTTCAAAGTCTCAGAAATTTGCACCAATAAACATTCCGTGAGTGGCAACAATTAGATTAGTACGTCGGTCTCCCAATTTTTCTCTTTTATTCTCTTTATTTTTTTTTTTTTGTTTCTCTTAATGTGATGCGCCTTTGATAGATGCAAATTAAAATTAATCCCTTCATTCCCTTTTTAAAAAATGAGTTAATAGACATATTTGAGGAGTGCCTGAACCACATAATTTTTTTTTTTATTTAGCAAAGATTTCATCCAGGCCTTATGTGACAATCTTTTAGCCAAAGCTATGAAATGTGAACTGAGGTGGATTCATGGCCTAGCTAAGGTGCAAGGGTTCATCCAAAATCCAATACCCCTATTTTACAGAAGAGGAAAATTAATCCCCCAAAGAAGAAGGACTTACCTAAGGAAGATCATGTCTAAAAGATGGTAAATACTCAATAAACATTAGTTGAATGAATGAGTGTGTTAGTGGGTAAGTCAATGAGTTAAGCCAGAGATGATTCAATACTTTTAACTCATAAGTAGAAAAACTGAGGACCCCAAGATAGTTGGGAGCAGAGCTAAGACTAGACTCAGGTTTTCAAATTCTGGATTCAGAACACTTCTCACTAGATCTTGCTCAGTTAATGATGGCTACCACTTGAGGAGAGTGTCATAAGGCTCTAGGTTCACACCTGCACCTCATGTATTGATATATAGATTGGTGTCACTGTGGGAAGAGGATTTTCAAATTCATGCCTGACAAAGCTGCAGAGGACACGAGGCTGAGAAAGGCAGCTGAGATTACAGATCACAGAAACCCAGGACCCTCATGAGCTTCCACCCCAACCCCCCACTCAAGGCAGGACCCTTTGAACAACATCTAGCTCTTTGTGTTATGACACTGTTCCCTCCTGGTGGAAAGCTGCAATTTTCAGAACATTTTCTTTGTTTTTGTAATTTCCATCCACGGTTCTTAGTTGCCCTCTAGGGTAATACAGAAGAAATCTTCCTTTCTTCTATGGAGCTCCACATATGTGAAGACCAGATTGATAATTCCTTAAGTCTTCTCTTTTTCAAACATTCCTTCAAATGGATCTCAAATGTGTAGTTCAATATTTTCATCATATGCTTCTGGATGAACATCGGCATGTACTGTCCCTCTGATAGAGACACCCAGAACTGAACTGAATCCTTTAGACTTATTGTGCCCAGCACAGGCTAAGCAAAGCACTCACTTCTAGGTCTAGACACTGTACTTCCATCGATGTGGTCTCAGAGTCTTTTAATTAAGTCAAGCCATTGGCTTCTAGTGAGCATGTCGCCTACTGAAGACCCCAATCTGACTCACAGGGTCCTTTCAAGCTAGCTTCTTCCCTTTTTCTACGTGAGGCTTTAACTCAGAGAAATTTATATTTATCTCTGTTAACTTTAAATTTCTAGCTAAAGAGTTGTGTTCTTGACTCTCTCATCTATAAGATTAGTGATTCCTTCCAGCCTTGTGTCATCTGCAAACCTGAAATGTATGTTTCAATGTATGTTTCAATGGAGAACAAAGTAGGAACAAGGACAGAGCTCGTAGCAGACAGACACCATCTACCCAGAGGAGGAACTAGATTTGCCTTGGGCATAATTAACACCAGGGGTGGAAGTTATAGGGTCTCAGATCTGGCTTAACTTAATGTTTATTCATTTGTTCATCCAACAAGAACTTGCCAAATGCTGGTTAGAGAGTCAGAGCTCTCCAGCAAAGAAGGGAGGAATTGCAAACGGATTGTGAATTCTGTCTGCGCCTCACCTCTGTATTCACTGCCCAGGCTTCAGAGACCATCTAGACTGGGCACAAGCTGTCAGCAGACAGGGCTGAGAGGATGCATAGCCTGTCCATGAACACAGGCCTCTGCAACACTGACCCCCTAGTCTGGAGACAATGGTCCTGATGGGAGCGCAGGGCATCTCCTGGCTCCTCTGTGCTTCCCTATCCTTACTGATGTTCTGGCTGTACCTGGGCAGGAAGGCACTTTCCTGCAACACACACCATAACTTGGGAAAGGGGAAAAGAGCCAGGGCACCAGCTCTCAAAACCCAAGTTTACCTGCAGCAGAAGCCTGAGAGAGGTGGCAGGGAGAAGCAGGGATTACAAAAGCCATTCTCCAGGAACAGAGAGATAAGAAGTTGTGGGCTGCCCTCAGGCATTCTTGCAAATCAGGCATTCTTGCAAATTGTCCTCTGTGCAGGTCAGGCAACACTGAAAAGTTGAGCTCCAGGGAAAATCTGGCCAAAGACCAGGCAGGATTTCACAAAAGTACACAAAGTTATCCAACCTCAGTTATTCAGATGTGGGTCACCATTTTCCGTGTTGTGGGTCACTGGGTCTGGAGTCAGACTGCTGGGTTTGCACCTGTCTCCATCGTTACTGTCTGTATAACCTTAAGTAAGTTAATCAGCCTCTCTTTGGCTAATCTTCCTTAACTATAAAATAGGGGAAATATGAATTCCTACCATACAGAGTCATTGCAAGGATTCCATGAGTTCACACAGGTACCATGCCACACGTCACGTGCTCAATAAATGCTACCTACTGTTTACCCAGCAATCATAACTCGGCACATATCCAAGGCATATTTTCTGTACCAGTATCATGTGCGTAGGGTATAGAAATCCATTTCTAAAGCATCCTTAATGACACATATTGAGGGAAAACTGGCAGTTGGGTTTAGGGTACGATTTAAGTTACAATTGCCCTTTGTAGGGCCATGGATAGGAACTTTTCTTCTTTTTCCACCCTAGGCCTCCTAGAGAGACAACAGACTACATCAGGTTGGGAGAGATTTCTTGGAACTATTTGCCAGATCAGGTGAATAACAATGTATAATGAATAACAACAATAACAAATATCCACTCACATAGAGATACCTGGCAAAATAATCCCTGGAAAGAGGCCATCCTCCCCCAGGATTGACCAGAGAACACCAGTCAGCCTGAATATTGTTATGTAATCTGAGCACAGGGAGCTAGTCTGCCAGGACCAGAATTGGGTAGAGGGCACAGGTGAAGTGCAGGGGTGTGCTGCTCAATGCCCAGGGTGGGGAGAACCTGTCTCAGAAACACGGCCAGCCAGGTGATGGCAGCCCGGGGTGGGGCAGGGGGTGGGGAATTCAAATGCACATTCAGAAGAAGCACGCTCTAAATGCTTTGACTCAGAAAGCAAACATCCAAAGTCACTGTTTACCAGGCCCAAAGACATGCCAGTGGACATCTGGTTACTTTCCCATTTTCAAGCAGAATAAGACAACACTGCACACTTGTGTGACCCTTTACAAAACTCTCTCACAGACATCAATCTGATCTTCACGGATTCTGTAAGTTAGCATTATGACCTTATTTTACAGATGAGGCAACGGAGACTCAGAGAGGTGAACTGTCCTGCTCAGGATCACAGAGGAGTACATCGATCGCAAAGGCAGGTCCCCAAGTCTTATAAATCCAGTTATGTCACCCATCACTTATTTGCTTACTCACCAGCCAGCCCCTATGCTGCACACAGGGCACAGAGGGCTGAAGCAGATAGTCAGGATGGCCCTGCCCTCACTAAGCTTACTGTCTGATGAGGAATAGCATACAAACACCCCACGTATGACAACAGGGGTTCCTCAGAAAGTGATTAACTCTTCCCACTACTGCCTAACCCAACAGCACACTGGATACTGCCATGGTTGTGTCTCCTCAGACATGATACAGACATGTCTATGTCACTTGCCCTTGGCTGTGACACTTGATAACAACTCTTCTCCTGCTTACCCATCAGCCAGTGGGATCCCGGAGCATCTACCCTGTCCTATGCCAGCCTGCTCAGCTTCATCACCATCCAGCCACCCCCAGCTGTGGGGCACCACCCTGGTGGTGGGAGCTAGAGGAGATGCCAGTTGTCCAGATGAATGATCCAGAACATGTGCCCAGCAAGGAAGAGAACAGCAGCAGCAAATGAAGGGGTTCCTAGAGTCTTAACAGTGTCTTCCTCAAAAGTTGTCAAGTTTAGGGGCACCTGGGCGGCTCAGTCAGTTGGGTGTCCGACCTCGGCTTGGGTCATGATCTCACAGTTTGTGGATTCGAGTCCTGCATTGGGCTCTGCGCTGACAGCTCAGAGACTGGAGCCTGCTTCAGATTCTGTGTCTCCCTCTCTCTCTGCCCCTCTCCCGCTCATGCTCTGTCTCTCTCTCAAAAATAAATAAATATTAACAATTTAAAAAAAAAAGTTGTCAAGTTTATGTTCTCAGTGAATTAAAGACTTTTCCTTATCCCTGGTCCTATCCTTGCCCCTTCAGCGTGAAGAAAGGGCCTTTATCTGTGACCCAACACTTCTTCCTTGTCCAGCCTTGCCCATTTATTGAGTGAGTCCTAATGGGATTTTCTGCTTCTGTCTGCTGCTCTTGGCTAGTTTTGCTCTGGGCTTGACTGTCACCCCCATGTCATGTCTGGTTAATGACAGTGGATCTTTCCTACCACCACCTTCCTTCCTGGTTACCAACTATCAGGACGTGCCCTTTGGACACCGCTTACAACCTGTTCCCTTGTCTATGCGCATGATCTATGACTCAGCTCCTTCTTAGAGACTTCTTGACTTTCCATTCAGATCAGCATTCTAGGAACAAAAGAGCAAAAGTGGCACTAAGTGGCCACTAGAGGGAAGCAGAAGCTAGGGTTTACTAAAGGAACCGGCAACACACAGGTTACTTGCTGGGGCACATCACTACCCACCTAAGTGGGAAGCACACAGACAATTGCATAGTGCCTGGTGCAGGGTGAGTGCTCAATAAATGTTTCCTGGATGAAATTCCTGGTTTTAGAAATGAGAAAGCAAGTGATGTGATCAGGAAATTAGCTGGTGTCAGGGTCTGGTCTCGTCCTCAGGCCAGTGTGCCTTTCCATCACACAGTCCATCAGCCCTGCTCCTCCTGTGTGGTTCAACCCAGGTAAACCACCTGCTCACCCCAGTCCATTTTTGAAACATTTTTGGATAAACAGTAGTCACTCGAGACTCTTTTCTCTGTCCCTTACATCGAATTTGTCACTGAGTCCTGCCAGGTTATTAAAAATCTTTCTTTTGTTTTCTGGGCAGCTCCCTTGTTAATCCATGCCACCTCACTGTCTCCTCATTGTCTCCTCTCTCCCATGCCGCACCCTCATGCACTTTATTATTTCAGAATTTATATAGACTTTGCCTTTCAAATTCTACCAGCCTCCTCCAGGCACTCACAGCTCTTCATAATCCTCCCCAGCCACCTGTTCAACTACTTGCCCATAGATTTTCTCTGTTTTGTGTCTTGATGGTTCCCTGAGTATGTCCTGGTCATTTCTGCCTCTGGACTTCTATTGATGGCTGACGTTCCAACGGAAAGTTTCCCTTTTCCTCTCCAGACCCCATGTTCCCCACTGTCAAAGGTCATGTACAGTGCTGGCTTCCCCAGTATCTCATATTTCACATGTTCTTTGGCAGTGATCTCCACCAAGGGCTTTCCTCTTCCTAGGATTAATCTTATTTGTCTCATCCGTTCAGATACATGAGTAGTCAGAAGGACAGATCCCTTTGGGCAGCTGGGTGGCTCAATCGGTTAAGTGTCTGACTCTTGATTTTGGCTCAGGTCATGCATGATCTCACAGTTCCTGGGTTTGAATCCTGCATTGGGCTCTGCACTGGCAGGGCAAAGCCTGCTTGGGATTCTTTCTCTCTCTCTCTGCCCCTCCTGTATGCATGCACATGTGTGCACTCTCTCCCTATCAGAATAAACATCAAAAAAATTAAAAAAAAAAAAAAACCCAACAGATCCCTCACTTTGGATGGCTTGTGTATGTGCGTATACTACAAAACATTATATTTTCTGGCTATTGTCTTAGTGACTGAATATTTAGATTGCCTTCTTAGTTTTATCAATTTTCTCCTATTCTATGGCACTGTATTGACAATGGGACATCCTAGAGCTCCGTGTTTGGTTTGGAAAAAATTACTGCATTTTTCTTCATAATTTTTATTTTCTTGAATTTTTTTCCTACCAAAAATATGCCAATATTTCTAACTTAGAATTTGTGTCTCAGTTAGTAGTGGTGGCAATGGTGTAGGGGGCAACTGAGGGAACTGTCACTGCATGACAGCATGGTGGTTCAGAGTCTGGATTCTGAACTCAGTATCCCTGACTGAATCCAAGTTCCACCGATGACTGGCCATTACCTTGGAAGTGTTAAAAATACAAGGTCCGATAGTGTTTTAGTTCTTCACCAAAAATATCAAGGTACTAGTGATAACAGAACATGCTATTTTTTTTTCAATTTTTAAAATTTATTTATTTATTTTTGAAGGAGAGAGACAGGGCATGAGCGAGGGAGAGGCAGAGAGAGAGAGAGAGGGAGAAACAGAATCCGAAGCAGGCTCCAGGCTCTGAGCTGTCAGCACAGAGCCCAACGTGGGGCTCGAACTCACAAACTATGAGATCATAACGTGAGCCAAAGTCAGACACTCAACTGACTGAGCCACCCAGGCGCCCCAGAATATGCTATTTTGATTAAAGACTGTAACATATGTGATGTACTTACTGTCTAGTTAATGGCTATTGTCATTGTTGTTGCTATTTTCATCATTATTTGGTGTGATTGGTTGAGTCATGAAGTCCCCTTTTTTATAGAGAGAGCAATTACTCATTTTATTTTTCAATTTTTTATAACATACACACAGAGAAGTGCATCCATCAGCTCAATGAATTTTCTCAAACTGAACACATCTGTGTAATGAGCTCCCAGATCATGGAAGAGAACAGGAGCCTCATTCACACTCCTGGGCACTACTCCCCCACAATCCACTATTCTTAGCATTTTTTTATTATCATAGCGAAAACACTTAGCATGAGATCTGCCCGCTCAACAAATGTTTCAGTGCGCAATAGAGCACTGTTGACTACGGGCACAATGTTGTATAGCAGATCCCTAGAACTTGGCATACTCCATTCTGTCACTTTTGTCCCACTGCCTTCCTGACTCAGTGGCTCCGAGCAGTGGGGTTTCAGCAGAATTAGACAATTTTGACTTTCTCTGATAGCTGCAGGAGCTGGGGCTAGAATACTATAGAAGAATATTAAACTGTAGGTCCAATTGGAATGTCTTGGCTAGAATAATATTTAACAGCTATAGCAGAATGCAAAGCCAAGATCACAGACCCTCCATGGACTAGGGAGAGATGAGGGTTTTATTCTCCTTTAAATATAAAGCAACTACGCCAAACGTGGGTCACGAGCAGCCATCCACACAATTTCAGCGAAAGAGAGGAAACACCTATTTAGATATCTTTAAAATGTTACAGTTCTTTCTTCCCTGTGCCCCTTTGCCTGTGATTGGGAGTTTGGCCTCTAGGCAGGGCCCACTTGACCAGATGGAATAAAAAGGGAGTGGGGAGAGAGGACTTGGTAAAGAAAGCTGACAGCCCAGATCACACATGAGCCTGGCTAGGAGCCCCTGGTGGTAGCATGTAGGTGGACAGCAGATGTCTTTCATCTTTAGGAAAAGGCAGGAATTTGGGCGGCACTTGGGCAAGTTAAAGAAAACTTGGGGCCTGCACTCATGGGAAGGCTCCTTCCTAGGCCCTAAATTTTAGCACTTAAGGACAAGAATGAGCTTAATTATAGAGATGGTTAGTAGTGCCAACCTTGGGATGTATTTGATATATTTCAGAACCCCCCCCCCAAAAAAAACCCCACAAAAAACCAAAAAAGGGAGTCTCCTGCTTGAGCTGAAAACTTCAGTATTCAAGTGGGAAATCACACTCACCCTCAGCACCACAACAGGGGAGGGAGCCCACCCTGAATATCCCCACTTTCCTGCGTCTTCAGCTACTGGTAATACATTGAATTCTGAATGAGAGGTGGTCACCTCTCATCCCAGGTACAAAGCTGTACTCCTCTTCCAGCATTTACATCACCCCTTCTGGAAGGTCTGGTCAACTTCAAACCAACTTGGTTTCTGAAGGTGAGAGACTGCTTAAGTAATCTAAGGTAGACATAAAGATAGAAATTCTCCTTTTAAGGCTGACCTCAAGTTTTCATTCATTCATTCATACATACATACATACATTACATACATACATACATACATACATACATACATACATACATACATACAACAAATATGTATTGAGTACCCTTGCCTTTGGACTCACAGCCAGGAAAGAATGCAACTCCCTGGGCAGAGGGCACTGGGAACCCAGTTCTGGCTCTGCTCCTCTCCTGGAAAAGGGCAGGAAGCAGAGGTCCCTCACTTGCTGAGCCTCCAGGAACATCCCTGTGTCTCTATGTGGATGCCCACACTTCAACACAGGTGCTGCTAGCAGCTGCCACAGGGATTTCTTTTTATCTCAGAAAATGAAATTTGAGAAAACAAAGACACCCTACACATCAGGGAATTCAAAAATTATAGCAAGAACGACATGATTCATTCATTCTCTAGGCATAAAGCCACTGTGTCACAGGTGCCACAGATGCCACCAAGTCTCCCAGGGTCGAATGTTGACCTCAGGCTCACTGGCAAAGGAGGGAGAACCTAAAAGACGCCAGCATTTAGAGAGGTTTACCCTTCCTTTGGCAGAAAGAGAAAATGAAGAATGAAATGCTGTTTGCTACAGTAGAAGAGTCCAAATTTCTGGCCAATGTGCAACAAATCAAATGTTAGGTAACGTAGGAATTGTAGGGGTCTTCCTAGTGTTGTGTGTTCTTAAATACAGCCAGACCATAAGGAAACAGCACAGGTGTCCCTTCTGGCCTTAATACTTAAGTGGATCCCTTTGTACATAATAAAATCTTAACTTTTTTACAAGTATCCTCTGCCACCCGCCTCTCAGTCTTAACTTCAACCACAGCAACGTACAGTCCACAGTTGTAGCCATAGACGTCCAGGACCTGAACATCCAAGCACCTTTGGTCAACTGTCCTGTCCGCCTGGAACATCCTCCCTCTGGTCCCCTCCTGCCAGTTTCCCTCTCCTTTATGGTCGAGCTCGATTTCCTTAGGTCCTGATTAATTACCTGGTTTTCTCATTCAACAAATATTTGTTGAGTAGTTACTATGTGCCAAGTACTCCTTTAGGTGCTGGGGTTCAGCACTAGCCACCCCCCCCCAAATACTTTTACCCTCATGGAGTCCGCATTCTTATAGGGGAGGCAGGCAGTACACAAGATAAACAAGCCAAGTAGGCAGAACCTTAGGAAGACAGTGGCAAGCACTGAAACGAAAACCAGAGAATGTAAAGGGAATAGGGAGTGTGGTGTGTGGGTGGTGGTGGTGGTGGTGAGGTGGTATCCTCAAGCATTCCTAATGTACATTGTAGGTACCTCTGTTACGGTATCAGCATAAGCTTCTTTGTATTTACATAGGGGCTATTTATATATGTGGGTGGTGCTCTGCAACTGGAACTGGAGCCCCTAGGGCTCTGTATCTCCAAACTCCAGCCCCTAGACATTCTTTACTCAGCATCTGTTCACGCGGTGTTTCCTGAATTGAGAGAGAACTGTCCATAGAAGTCAGAATCTAGTGCACCTGCTTGTGTCTCTGCCCCTTGGTGCTTTTTGACTACAGCTTCTTCTCCTTGTTTTACTCTCCTGTTTGCAACTGAGGTTTTCTTAATACTCTCCTGAGAAAATATCCTCATAGATTAATTTCCCTCCCGCTACTGATTTCTGAATGAGAACAGCCTCTCATCAAATAACTGGGGGAAACAAACATGATCTTTTTATGGAAACTCGTTTGCAGAGAAAATAATTTCATGAAAGAAATAAGTGGTATTTCAAAAATATGTCCACAAATTCTTTGATAACTCCACCCTTTGGTTTCCTCTACTCGAGCATGGGCTGGACTTTGTGGCTTGCTTCTAATGAGTGGAATAGGCTGGAAGTAATAATGGGCACCTTCCGAAGTGAGGACATAGGAAACATCATAGCTTCCTCCTTGCTCTTCGTGGGATCATGGGCTGTGGGGGAAGCCAGCTGCCATGTCATGAGGGCACGGTGTCATGAGGACCCTTAGGCAGTCAGGTGAGAGAGCTGTCTTTGAAGCAGGTCTTCCAGCAGACCTTCAGAGACTACAGGTGTGGCTGGCATCCTGCAACCTCATGAGAAACTTGGAGCCAGACCCACCGGCCAAGCCACTCTTGGATTCCTGACCCATAGGAACTATTAGATAATAAGTGCTTGTTGTTTGAAGTCTCTAAGCTTTGAGGTAATTTGTTCTACAGCAATAAATAATTGAGTTCTGTTCGGGTTCTATCACTGACATTGAGGAAGTCAATTAACCTCACTAAGTCTTAGTTTCTCAGCTGTTAGCAAAGGGGGTCAGAAGACTCTAAGGAGTGCCCGCTCTTACACCCTATATTCCCTGAACAACAACAACAACAACACTCCAGGAATAATGTAGTTTGGGTCAGCTATGTGTAAAATGTGACAGTCTTGATCTCTCTGGGGTATTTCTGGAGATTCAGATAGCAAGGTGGTCATTACCTGAACTCACAGATGCAAGCTGTGTTCTGGGATGTGATATTCAACTTGGAGAAACAAAAATTGCACACATGGAAGGCTTCATGCTTAGGAGGGGCCTAGAGAAGGCAGTATGCTTTACATGGGTGTGGTCTTCAGAGTTAATGCGTTTCCATGAATATTATCTCACTTAGGGCTCACAAATCTCCATTCTACAGATGGAAGGTTGGGGCTCAGAAAGTTTTGGTAACTTGCTCAAAGCCACACAGTTATAAAGTTCCAGAACTGAAATGGAACCACAGACTCTTTGTTGCTGCATTCTGCTTTCTTTTACTCTCAGCTGCCTCCCTGATGACTGGACCGTGTGCTACACCGGGCAGGTTGAGGACATTGCCTGGCATGGCCATGGTTGTTCTGTAAGAAGCTGCATTCCTTAAGGCTACTGACAGTGCCACATGCCCTATCACACAGCTCCATTCTGCCTCGTGCCTGTAGGCGGCTGCCCTGGACTGGGCATCTGTCCTTGGGAAGCTGCCCTAAAGGCTGCCAGTGACAACAGACATGGCCTGGGGCAAAAAGATGAGTGTGGCCAATTAGATTCCATCTTTCAAGAATACTTACCCAAGGGCAGTAAAGGTTTTTAGGAGGGGGAGAAAGGTCACACAGGCCATAATGGGCCACAGGCAAGCCAAGATTATGAGGGAACAGCAGCTGAGAGCAAGTGGTGGCAATAAAGTGAAGAAAAGGTACATATCATGTGGGACTTGGGGAGAGGGGCTTAAACTAGAGCCAGAAGTGAGGTCCCTATAGTCCTCCAGATCCAGGACCATCCTATGGGCTCAGGCTCACGAGGTACAAATCAACCGTGGCCACTTATATTTGATTCCTATGTGATTCCATCTCATCAGTTCTCTTCCTTGAGCTATCTGCAGAGTGCTCTTACCTGTAACTAAATGAATTTAATTAGGGCTGCCAAGGCTGCTTTAAAATTTAAAACATAAAACTGTGTGATTATAAAGTTCCAATAATCATAAGGGTTTTCTAAAACAGAACACACATACACAAAGACCTCCATGGATTCTGACAACAGAAACACCTGTGACACCAAAAGCTGTATTTCATGGCACCAGGACACAGAACATGGGCTCTACTCCCTTACAGGATGATCTGTGACTAGGAACCAACCAACTGTTTTCCAGTTTTTAAGAAATTGCTCCAAATCTTGTAAAAGAGGACTAGTCAGCCCACAGTAATACAAAGACCAATTATGATACATGTGGGGTTTGACTGGCAAACAATTAGGGAACGGGCTTGTGACCCTCTCAAAGTCACTTGTGATGGACTCGTACTTCATAAAAGACTGCATTTTGTTAAACAGTGCCCTCTGAGTAGCCTTGACCTGCCAAAAAGTTGACATTTGTAGCAGCATGATAGACTGATACAGTGTAGAGTTCCGACTGACAATGAAGGGTCCTGGATAGGCCCCCAGCTGTCACTTAGTAGCTATGTGGCTTGGATAAGCGACTTCCTCCATTTCTAAAACAAAAAAAACATGGGCTAAAAGATCATCAAGGTCTATTCCCACTCTGAAAGTGTGTAAGTGTGATGTAAGATTTTCAACAACACAGTGTATAGCTGGCTATTCAAGTAGTCACTCACCGTACCCGGATGGGGACCACATGTCCATAGTATGTCTGGAAAAGTCCAAACAAAAAACCAGGACACATGGTCTGGCCACAGGACAACTTCTTTAAAATCAGAATTGTTCCATAAACTACTTTATGTATACACCTGGGCCATGGCTCCCAGGCCCACTCTTCTCCTAGAAGAGCCTGAACGGGTGACTAAAAATAAAAAGGACTTGTTTGCATAGTTCATTTCTTACCTCATTTTTTTTAAAGTAAGCTCCACACCCAACATGGGGCTCGAACTCACAACCCCAGGATCAAGAGTCTCATGCTCCACCAACTGAGTCAGCCAGGCACCCCTCTTATTTCATTTACATTTAAAATAACTCACGGCCAAGAGCACTGAATATATACAACTCCGACCTCTTGCCCCTTTTCCCTCTCTTACTCCTTTCTAAAAGAATCTGGAAAACCTAAGTTTGTCTGGCTCTTTTCTCTCAGGTTTTCTTATAAAAACACCAGTGGCCACACCCTGTTCTTTATTTGACATCTCATTAAACCCCTAGGCAAAGTATTTACATTCCCCTCCAATTTTGCTTTGCACTAAGCCCTAAAGCATCCACCTGCTGGAGGAGCGCAGGGTGCATCTGGTCCTGGGCCTCAGTGAGGGAGACCATGAGCTGGTGGAAAAGTGATTCGTACAACTATTGTCATACTCATCATTTCTAATGGAACAACATTCAGTGCTTTAAAGCTTCCAGCCTCTTGTCTCTGGGTTGGGAAAGGATTTGGAACTTGGACAGCAGGCTCTTTCCCTCAGAGGATCAATGTACTTTAGAAAGAAAATCTATCAGTCCCCAGAAGGCCCAGGGAGGCTAAATGCAGGAGGGGGGTTCGTACAGCATTTTAATATCCCTGAAGCATGGTGGTAAGTAGATTTTTTCCTAAAACCCTCTAAAACCATTTTAGGATATCCTGAAATCCCCATCTGACTGCCTCCCTCAGCACCTCTTCATCTGCAGGCTACAGATCACCCCCCGCCCACCCTCCTTCTCTGGGAGTGACAAGCTCAGCCATGGGGCCCGGCACAGAGTGTGGCACTCTCATAGTGGACTCCACTAGCCCTTATGACGCCATGCGACAGCATGGTAGACATGGTGGTGGTGCCCTAGGCCAGGAGTTAAGGAGTCTGGGTGGCCACTGGTTCTTCTGCTAAATGGCTGGTGATCCTGAGCAGGCCTGTGAATCTCTCTGGACCTATTCACTCATTTATCAATGAGATCACTGGGTACATAAACAAACTACATATAAAGGCATCCTCAGGCTCTAGCTTTGTGTTCTGATTCACAGCTTGACCTTCCCCGAGTCACTGGGGCCAATGCCAAGGACTGAGTGCAAGTGTGGTTGGTGAGTAGCTACAGCCACTGAGCTCTGTGGCCTCCTGGGGACCCATGATTTGCTCTGCTGTAGGCTTGTCATTCTGAAAGACATTCTGTTTAAATCTCCATATTTATCATTGTCATTTTGACATTACGATACTCTTCTGAAAGAAATAAGGGAGAAGTCTGTCTCTTTCCTGCTCTACAGACAATAATTCAGTTCCCATTTAAAAATTTCTCTTGCTAAAAGTTTCCTCATGGAAAATTGTGTTCTCTTCTTTTAGTGTCACTTTGTCCTGGAATATCCAGCACTGCTTTAAGAACCTACTCCAAATGTCAGCCAGCTTATCCACAGTGTATACATGTCTTATACCTTTGACCACAAGCTACTGCCAGTGACCACTTATCCTTCACTAGTTAGAACTGAAAGTAGCAAATACCACTCTTCTTTGTCTCTGTCTGGCACCACTCAATGTGATTCCCTCATTCCTAGATCAAGGTCAGTCAAAATCATCCCACGGTCTGAAAGTAGGTAAGTGAGAGAAGGTACATCTTGCATTGTCAATCCATGCGGTTTAAGAAAAACACATCATGGTATACTTGTGCTTGTCAAAAACCAAAATGTTACTTAACCTAACACGTTTGCCTTTTTGTTCTTGCTGTCAGAAAACTTCAAGACGAGTTCACTTCCATCACTGCAGTGGGGACTCAGATTGCTCACAACCCTTTGTTCATTCCTGTTCTGAGTTTCTCACATATTACCTTCTAAACCTTTTCCATTCTTCACAAGCTAACAAACTTGTCACCCACAGTAAGTAGTCCTGCTCATGACCTTCTGAGGAACAAGAGGTCATAAACCGTGAACACGCTCGACCTTCTTCTTCACCTACTCCTCTATTGCCTAGAGAACCAGGTCCACGTCCCTGAGCATATAATTTAAGGCTTTTCACATGCAATTCCTCCTTTCCAACTCATCTGCTACCAAGACTGATCCTCTGCTTCAAGTCACAGTGACACTTGTTGATTCCCAAACATACCAACATTTTGTCAACCCCCTGATTCATATGTATGGCGTTTTCTGTCCAGAGTGGGTTCTAACTCCCTCTTGCAAGCCACACCCCTCGCACCTTCTGGAAATCCTTTCCCGCCTTTACACCTAGCTCAGATGTAGCCCCATCCATGAACCCGTCCACAACCAGTTCCAAATAATTTCTTCCCTACCTTTCTAGCAGAGTGCTATTTATATACATTATAGAACATCTTTGCCTTGGATATTTGTACATTCCTGTATCTTCCACAGGATTGAAAGTGCCTTAACAGTACAGCCTGGGTGGTTTTTAAATTTTTCTTATATAGAAAGGATTTTCAATTATTGTTGCTTTAAATTTGCTGAAATAGATGGGAATTGCTGTGCTCTGAGACCTCACAGTTTTGAAACTTCTACAGCCCCTGCTTCCTCCATCTGGACTCTCTTATGTTTACTTTTGAAATTCTTCATCTTTTTTAGTGTTTTAATTAAACTTCCAAGTACTTCTGGAAATAGGTGGAGTATATAGTTTAAATGCTTTTTATTGGTTTATAATTTTGGGCTTTTCATTGGACCATAATTAATTTTGAGGAATTTCCTCATAATTCTTTAAAACTTAATCTGTTTATTTATTTTTTAACGTTTATTAATTTTTGAGAGAGAGAGAGAGAGACAGACAGACTAAGTGTGAGCAGGGGAGGGGCAGAGAGAGAGGGAGACACAGAATCCGAAGCAGACTCCAGACTCTGAGCTGTCAACACAGAGCCTGATGTGGGGCTTGAACTTGTGAACCATAAGATCATGACCTGAGCCAAAGTCGGACACCCAACCTACTGAGCCACCCAGGCACCCCTAAAACTTAATCTGTTTAAAAACCTATTTTATATTTTAAGAGGGGGAAACAATGATCCTTTACGATATATGGAAAGAGGAGTTATGAGTCTCAAAGATCTTTTTACTATACTTAATACTCTTCTGTACAAAATAAACACAAGATGTGGAGGAGGGAATTAACTAGGGAGATATGTGATAGATTGCCACTATTTTTCTGATAATAAGAGATAGTCTAGCAAAGAATTCTAGGTGTCTCCCAAGTCCATTCTGCCCTGATTTCTTAGTAATACTCATTTTTTTGAGGGGCTATACATTGTCACCTAGTAAAAGAGTACATTCCCCCAGGTCCCCTTGCAGCTAAAGTAGCCATGTCACCAGACTTTGGTGAGTGAGATGAAAGCCTGAGTGCCAGTTGTGACTAGTCTCCTTAATGTGGGGAGGGGGGGGTGGCTCTTCCCTTTTGCCCAGCATGCTCCCTGGAACACTTGCCCTCTTGCACTAGGAGTCAGACCACACTCTATGAATAGTGGAGAAATAAGCTAGAAGGAGCACGGGTACTGAGGATGTTGTGGGTCTTCTCCACCAGTCCTAGACTGCTTATCCTCAGGGGTCTACTATGTGAAAGAAAAACAAACTTCTATTTTATTTAAGCCAGTGTCATTTGGAGCTTTTTTATGTAGCTAAGCCTTTTAATCCTAATTGATATAGATGAGAGGGTTTTATGAAGGTAGAAAGGGGAGTTTTGGAAATGTTTTTTAATCTCCATAATTTTCTATTCTGATCGGGAGAGAAAAGCGAATTCAAAAGCAGGTTGGATCAGAGGACCACATCTTTGACAAAAGAAGACAGTGAGGCAATGCCACAGAACCAATTATGAGAGCTCAGCTGACAGCAATGCCAGCAACACGGCTTCTCTGAAACTCCAGTGACCAGAACAGATTGGAACAGACTGAAGGGACAAGTATTCACACAGGTCAGGCTGCAGCATTCTTAGAAAATTCAAGGGCTACTGGTACAAGCTGAGCCCAGAAAGTGTCGTCTAAAAGAAAAGAAAGAAGCTGTGAATCAGTATAAGAAGTAAATATAGGGCAACCTAGAGTGGTTGACCATGACTGAGGTTTTGTGAGAATATTTGTATATAATAAACATTCTTTTCAAAGTTTCTTTATTTTATATATTTTAATGTTCACAAGCTTAATATATACAAGAACGTTCACAAGTTTACAGTCTTAAAAAAAATCTTTACATGAAATATTCCCTAGTGCCTGGGTGACTCAGTTGGTTAAGCATCTGACTCTAGATTTCAGCTCAGGTCATGATCTCACAGTTAATGGGATCAAATCTTGCATTGGGCTCTGTGCTGACAGTAGGGAGCCTGCTTGGGATTCTCTCTCTCTCTCTCTCTCTCTCTCTCTCTCTCTCTCTTTCTCTCTCTCTCTCTCTCCATCTCTGCCCCTCCCTGCCCCCTGAATAAATAAATAAATAAACACTGGGGGAAGAAAAGAGTGGCACCTGGGTAGCTCGGCTGGTTGAGCATCTGACTCTTGGTTTCGGCTCACATCATGATCTCACAACTCATGAGTTTGAGCCTTGCACCAGGCTCTGTGCTGACAGCGTGGAGCCTGTTTGGGGTTCTCTGTCTCCCTCTCTCTCTGCCCATCCTCTGCTCCCTCTCTCTCTGTCTCTCTTTCTCCAAAATAAATAAACAATAAAAATAAAAGAAATATCCTCTTACCTGCCTACTTGTACAGTCATGTACTTTTTTCTTCCTTCCTTCCTTCCTTCCTTCCTTCCTTCCTTCCTTCCTTCCTTCCTTCCTTCCTTCCTTCCTTTCTTTCTTTCTTTCTTTCTTTCTTTCTTTCTTTCTTTCTTTCTTTCTTTCTTTAAATTTACATTCCTGGGGAGACTCTGATGTTTTCCCACTCGTTAAAAAACCCACTTAGTCTCCTGGTAGCAGCTACAAAAATTGCAGGACAAGTGAGGGCAATGGGATAATTAGCCTCTAGAGGGCTAGTCTTGAATTTCTAAACCTATTAAGCAGTGATGAATATCAATTAACTTCACTTTAACCCCAAATTGGCCATCTAGTATTTTCACCAGGCTCTCCTTTACTCTGGTTGTTCTGGGTTCTTCCACGACGAACTTCAGTCCTGCCGCCTTCAGTCCTGCCCGCGTGAATGCAGCCCTCTGCAGATGTCAGGCCTCAGAGACTCTCCAGTACTGTAAGTATTAACTCCCCACACCTTTCCCAACCTGCATTCATCTGATTTGTCCTAGCGTCCAGGCTTTCAACTTCCAACCATGAGAGCCTTTTCATCATTTATTTCTTTAAGCTCTTCTGTTCCTGTTTCTGAACCTTTGCTCAGGCCATGCTGGATGCATGAAAAATACCTTTTCTATTCATTCACTCTGCCAACCAACCCTGTCCCATGCTAAATTCACAGGCTCATCTCCTCCAGGAGTCCTCCTGAACGATTATGAACTAGGTTTCCACACACACACACACATCCAGTTTTCAACCATGGTCATTTCCTTAAAATTTCTGACATTTAATAAAGTGAATATACATTTTCTCCTGTCATTAACATGCCTTTTTCATCTAAGAGAATCTTGTCCCAAACACAACCATTTGCGCATCCTTTCTTGAAAATTTCGCGACATGTAGGGAGTCTCCTCCTCACAACAGCTTTCTTTCTCCCTCATCCTCCATTCTCTTGTATGAAGTTTTTCCTGGCTAACTAAACATTTCCAAGATTCAATTTAACCATCTCCTCACTACATCCTCAATGCACTTGGCACCCCCATAAATGAAATGTGTCCTTCTAAATGCATGGCTTTGTTAAATTAGCATTATTCCACACTCTCGTAGACTATGTGTTTCCTTTATGTCTGAGTGGACTGCAAGTCAGGAGACATAAAACTAGCCCTGGTTCTACTAGCTATATGAGTTTAGGACTAGTTATTTCACCTTTATGTGCTTTAGATTCTTTATCTACAAAATGATAATCCTTAAGGATTCTTCTAAATCTAAGATTCTGCTCTTCTGTATCTGTGAGTGAATTTCCTCCTGGGGCTACTTCAACAACATGGCACTATCTACCCAACCCCACACATCTCCACTGCTCACTCCAAGGGCAGGTGATGGTTCATATAACTTATTTTTTATTGTGTTTTAGCATATGGCCAACAGTTTTGAGACAATATCGAAAGAGAGCTAACTATACTCAAATTATTGAACAAATCTGCAAATTTCAAGGATAGGGAATCCAGGAGGAGTGTGTCCTGTGGACTTCATAGTTGTTCTAGATCCTCAGAAGACACATGGCGAGGAACAATGGGTCCTGTCCCCGTCTCCTCTTGAGGAAATTGCTATGTGAAATCAAACCCTTTCATCAGGAGAAGCTGCATTTCACTTTCTGGAAGCCTTATAATCATGGTGAATGGGATAGGATTAGGGAGGCAGTGGAAGGGGTCAGTAACTGCAACCACCTGAATGCTCAATTGGGTGGAGCTCCAAATTCTGGTTTTCCACCCAGCAAACCTGTTTCCTGGCCTCACCATCTGGGTACAAGAAAGAAGTCTGTTTCTCAGGCCTAACTGTAACTGTGACAACGGAAGCCAGCCTCTTTTATTTTTTTAATTTAAATTTTAGTAAGTTAGCATACAGTGCAATACTGGTTTCAGGAGTACAATTGAGTGATTCATCACTTACATTTAACATCCAGTGCTCATCCCAACAAGTGTCTTCCCTAATACCCATCATCCATCTAGCCAATCTCCTGCTCACCTTCCTTCCAGCAACCCTCACTTTGTTTTCTCTTGATGCTGTGAAGATTCAGGAGAATTCCTCTTTAAAGAGTCCATACAGAGTCAATTACTGTCCGTACAGTTTAATCTTCTCTGGACTGTCCATAGTAACTGGAGGATACTGCTGCCTAGCTCCAGGTGCCATTTTAGAGATGATGTTGTTTATAGGCATAAATCAGGGAATGCCAGGGTTTCAATGGAACCTAAGGGATTATGTGTTCATTTATCATTTAATGCCTAGCCATTTCCCAAAAGAGTATCTGGAGAGGCTTGTGGGAGAAACATATATTAAGACATTTAAAATACAAAAGTAACAGAGAGGGGGGATTTATAACTCCCTTGTTTACATATAAGGAACAGAGACTCAGAGAGACAAAGTGTTTTGCAACGACAAGGGGCTGGGACCATAAATTCTTCCTTTATTGGTTACTTTGGCTCCAGGCTGATACTTTCCCTCCCCACCTTGAGTTCTGCCATCATCTTGAGTGACTTCATCTCCCTATGGGCAGCCTCTCCAGCACCTTGGCCTCTCGGTTCTTTGACCTCCTCATCTCCCCCGAGCTCCTCCTTCATTCTACTTCAGAAGCCCCCTCCCATGGCCACCCTTTGATCTCATGGTCACCATTTTTGACTGTTCTGACTGCCACATCATTAAATTAAACATCTGACTTTGTTAACAACATTCTACACATTTTGGTATGTTGTATTTTTATTTTCATTTAATTCTACTTATTTCCCTTTTGTTTTCCACTTTGACCCATTGATTATTTAGAAGTGTATTATTTAGTTCCCAAATACTTGGAAAATTTCCAGAGATCTTTCTGCTATTTATTTCTAATTCTATTGTAGCAGAGAATATACTTTGTATGAATCCCTTTCAATGTATTGAGACTTATTTTATGGTCCACAGAATGGCCCCTTTTGGTAAATACTTTGTGTGAATTTGAAAAGGATGTATATTCTGCTATTGTTGGGTACAGTGTTCTAAAAATGTCAATGAGGTCAAGTTGGTTGGTTGTGTTCAAGTCTGCTACATCCTTACTGATTTTCTATTGATCCTGTCAATTATTGAAAGAGGGATATTAAAACCCCCAAAGGTAACTGTTGATTTGTCTACTTCTCCTTGCAGTTCTATCAGTTTTTGTTTCCTGTATTTTGAGGTTCTGTTATTGCATGCTTAAAGGTTTAGAGTTGTTAGGTCTTCCTAACAAAAGATGTGAAATATCCAGCTTTATCCTTGGTAATATATATAGCTCTGAAACCTACTTTGGAAAATACTAATGTAGCCACTCAAGATTTTTTTTTGGAAGAAAGTTAGGATGGTAGGGGCGCCTGGGTGGCGCAGTCGGTTAAGCGTCCGGCTTCAGCCAGGTCACGATCTCGCGGTCCGTGAGTTCGAGCCCCACGTCGGGCTCTGGGCTGATGGCTCGGAGCCTGGAGCCTGTTTCCGATTCTGTGTCTCCCTCTCTCTCTGCCCCTCCCCCGTTCATGCTCTGTCTCTCTCTGTCCCAAAAATAAATAAAAACGTTGAAAAAAAAATTAAAAAAAGAAAGTTAGGATGGTATACTTTTTTTAAAAAAGTCTTATTTGTATATTCATATTTAAAGTTCATTTCCTGTAGGTAGCATATAGTTTGGCCTTGGTTTTTTTTTTTTAATGTTTATTTATTTTATTTTGAGAGAGAGAGAAAGAAGGAGAGAGAGAATCCCAAGCAGGTTCTGCCTTTTCAGCATCGAGCCTGATGCAAGGCTCAAACTCACAAACCATGAGATCATGACTTGAGCCGAGATCGAGAGTCAAAAACTTAACCAACTGAGCCACTCAGGCACCCCAAATGTATATTTTTCTAACAAACTTTAAGTTAATCCCTACCTCTACCCTGCTGTAAAGTCAGACAAAGATCTGAGCTTGTTTAAGCCTTCCTCAGATCACTGCATTTTGTTTTAAGAGGTTAGTATTTTATTCTTATTTTTTGCACTCAACATTAAATTATAATTACCACAATGTTTTAACGTTTTCTTTAACTTACCACAATGTTTTAATGTATCTTTTTGCATTTAATCCTTCCCTATTGGGTTCATTTTTCTTTTTGCAAAAAGTGGTAAGTTATGAGTAGTGAAATCTCTATGTTCTTGTACATCTGAAAATATCCTTATTTCACATTCTTAAATTATCGTTTTGCTGGGCATGGAATTCTAGGTCACAAGGATTTTCTATGAGAACATTGGTGCTCTTACTCTGTTCTCTTAGTCTCTGTGGCAGTGGATGAGAAGACTGCTAACAAACTGTTTTTCCTTTTGGGTAACTGGTTCTTTCTCTTATTGTTAAGATTTGCTATTATTCTTGATTTCTCTAGTTTCAGGACAGTGTTTTTATATTTCCTTATTTCTGGAAAATTCTTAGCCATTTTCTATTTGAAAAATGTCTTCTTGCCATCCTCCTCACTTTATTACAGAATTCTTATTAAAATGATTTTTCATTCCATCTTTTTTATCTTTTATTTTAACTCCAAGTACTGAATATTAGGCTGCTTGAGTTGTTACACAGCTCACTGATTGTTCTTTTTAAAAAATTATTTCCATGTGTTTCCTTTTGGATAGTTTCTATTACTGTGCTTTCCAGTACACTTAGGTTTTCTCCTGCACCATCTAATGTACTGTTAATTGCATCCTGGTATTTTTCACCTCAGCCATTGTAGTTTTCACTGAGAAGTTCAACGTGCATTTTTCTTTATGTTTTCCATGTGTCTACTTAACTTTTGAATGTATGGAATACTTTTTCTTTTTGAATACCTTTAATACCTGCTTTTATGTCTATCTCTGCTAATTCTAACCTCTGTGTCAATTCTGCCTAAGTTTCAGTTGATCTCTCCCTCCCCCTACCCCTCCAATTATGGGTCAATTTTCCTTCTTCTTTGCATGCCTGGTAATTTTTTATTGGATGACATCACGGATTTTATCTTATTGGATGCTCAATATTTTTGTATTCCTATTATTTTGTATCCTAATGTTTTGTGTCCCCAACTATTCATGAGCTTTGTCCTGGCATGCTGGACAATTACTTTGACAGATTGATCCTTTTAAGATTTTGTTAGGTGAAACCAGAACCTAGTTGGCCAAGGGTTTACTATTCACCACTATGAAGGCAAGACCCTTCTGAATCTCTACCTGATATCCTATGAATTTCAGGTGTTCTAATCTGGCTGGTAGGAACAGCCACTGTTCCCCCTTTGTGGGCACTGGGGACCTCTTCACTCTAATTATTCAGGTAATTCTTTCCCAACCTAGGGAAGTTTCTTCATATGCATGTGCTTATCAATAATTGAGGAATACTTAAGGGAGACCCTCTGAAGATCTCCAGAGTTCTCTTTCTGTGCAGTTTTCTTCTCTCCACTCTTCTGTCCCATGAAGTCTAGCTGCCTTGGTCTCACTGGACACTCAGCTCCATCTTATAACTCAGAGAGACAGTGCTGAGTTATGTCTCCTGCACTAAACCTGGAAACGCAATGTGGCAAGCTAGGGTATTCATAGGGCTCACTTTGTTTCCTATCTCTCAGTGATCACTGTCCTTTGTTGTCTGATGTCCAGGGTCTTGAAAATGGTTGCTTCTTATATTGTGTCTGGTTTTCTGGTTGTTTCAGGTGGGGAGTATATATCTGGTCCTTGCTTCTCTATGTTGATCAGAAGCAGAAGTCTCACATCTTCCTTCCTGACCATAACTTATTCTCCTTCCAACTTTCTTGTTTACTTACACTTATTATGACCTTTCTTTAACTTCACTGGGACCTCTAGCATATGGAGCCTCTCTTTTGCCCAATCCATTAATACTCTTCCTTCATCACTTTCCTTCTTATGCACCTTGGATATCATGATCCATTGTTTTAGTAATGCTCTTGCTAATGTTTTCAATTTCCTCACTCCTCTCTGCTCATTTAGCCCAGCTGTTTACATAGTGGAAATACAATATATTTAAAAATGAATGGATAAATACATGAGAAAACAGAGCATATGTGTTAATTTCTGACAACCCCTTTGCCTATAATTCACAGCTAAACAATTTTTAAATATCATTGCTTTATAGTACTATATATCTTTTATCCATATAAATAACAATTATATATAAAATTGGATTATCCCTTACATATAACTGTCATTTCCTCAATTCTACATTACTTATGATGTGTGCTTATTTATTTTTCTAGCCAAAAGCCATAGACTTCAGGTTAATAATTAAGTCAGTAATGGAAAAGCAGAATGTTTAAGCATGAATGAAATTTAGAAATAATTTCCTATTACTTTCCATTTTTATAGATGACAAAACTGAGGTTTTCAGAATATAGATAATTTGGCTAAAATGTTTTTCAAAGCTCTTACAGCTGCTTAACAACAAAATTAGGACCCAAACCAAACATTTTGATTCCAACCTAAGGTTCTTTCCATCCCACAGCAGTACTGTATTTTCTTACCCAGGTCTGCTTGTATCCAATACTTGGTGTTTGTAGACAATTTGAATGTCGTTTACAGTACAGCTTGCCCTGGCTTACCAGTGATACCATGAACTACTTAATGTTGGGTTGACCACAAGATTTCTAGAATAAGGTCATGCAATCTTAAAGCACTACTTACAATGGGAGCAATGCGGTGCATATGTCATGTTCTTACACTTGGGTAAAACATCCTTTTGAACATTAGTCGGTGATTCTGCCACAGGGGATTTAATAAATTCACATCCCGACTGTGTAATACCTACTGTGTAGAGTCCAAAACTAGAAGCCAATAGAGAACTCTGCAGGCTAATGTATAAATAGTGTAATAAATTAAGCCCTAAGATACATGTCTTAGCCCTCTAGACCCATCAGGACATTGCACCCTCAAAAACTGGTTCCCTAAGTCTGGAAAAAGTCTCAAGAAGAACAAGAAGCCTTCTCATCTCTATACTCTGACTAGACATTAACTTTAACACTTATCCAATACACATAGGGACTAACAGTCATGGACAGAGCCTGGTGGAAGTTAGGCAGTGAGAGGAACAGGAAAAAACCCCCAGGTTACATGAATAATATTATTTCAACATACAGGCACACCTTGTTTTATTGTGCTTTGCTTTATTCTGCATTGCAGATACTGTGCTTTTTATAAATTGAAGGTATGCGGCAACCCTACATCGAGCAAGTCAATTGGTATCATTTTCCAACAGCATTTGCTTACTTTGCGTCTCTGTGTCACATTTTAGTAATTCTCACAGTATTTCAAATTTTTCATTATTATTATGCTTGTTATGTTGATTTGTGATGTTACTATTGTCATTGTTTGCCATGAACTATGTCCATGTAAGACAATGAATTTAATCAATGTGGTATGTTCTGACTGCTCCATTGATGAACTATTCCCGCATATCTCCCCTTACCCTTGGGCCTCCTTATTCCCTAAGACACAACAATACTGAAATTAGGCCAACTAATAATCCTACAAAGGTCTCTAAGTGTTCAAGTGAAATAAAGAGCCTGTGTATCTTTTAATTTAAATCACAAGCTAGAAATAGTTAAGCTTTATGAGAAGGTATGTTGAAAGCCAACATAGGCCAAAAGCTAGGCCTCTTGCACCAAACAGTTAGCCAAGTTGCGAATGCAAAGGAAAAGTTCTTGAATGAAATTAAAATTGCTACTCTAGTTAACACACAAATGACAAGAAAGTGAAACAGCCTTATTGCTGATATGGAGAAAGTTTGAGTGATCTAGATGGAAGATCAAACTAGACACAACACTCCCTTAAGCCAAAGCCTAATCTAGAACAAGGTCCTAACTCTCTTCAATTTTGTGAAGGCTGAGAGAGGTGAGGATGCTGCAGAATAAAAGTTGGCAACTAGCAGAGGTTGGCTCATGACGTTTAAAGGAGAGAAGCTGTCTCCATAGCATAAAGTGCAAGGTGAAGAGCAAGTGCTGATGCAGAAGCAGCGAGTTATCCAGAAGATCTAGCTAAGATAGCTCATGAAGGTGGCTACACTAAGCAATAAATTCTCAGTGTGGACAACACAGCCTTTTATTGAAAGCAGATGATATCTAAGACTTTCATAGCTGGAGAGGAGAAGTCAATGCTTCAAACCTTCAAAGGACAGGCTAACTCTCTTCTTAGGGGCTAATGCAGCTGCTGACTTCAATTTGAAGCCAATGCTCATTTACCATTCTGAAAATCCTAGGGCCCTTAGGAATTATGCTATCAAGAATTATGCTAAATCTACTCTACTCGTGCTCTATGAATGGAATGACAAAGCCTGGATGACAGCATATCTGTTTACAACATGGTTTACTTAAGATTTTAAGCGCACTGCTGAGACTTACTGCTCAGAAAAAAAGATTCCTTTTAAAACATTACTCATCACTGACAATGCACCTGGACCCACAAGAACTTTGATGGAGATGTACAAGATTAATGTTGTTTTCAACACTGTTGTTAACACAACATCCATTCTGCAGCCCATGGATCAAGAAATAAATTCAACTTTTGAGTTTTATTATTTAAGAAATACATTTTGTAAGGCTATAGCTGTGATAGACAGTGATTCCACTGATGCATCTGGGCAAAGTACACTGAAAACCTTCTGGAAAGCTTTCACCATTCTAAATGCCAGTAAGAACATTTGTGATTCATGGGAAGAGGTCAAAATAGCAACATTAACAGGAGTTTGAAAGAAGTTGGTTAGAACTTGTGAAGGTCAAGATTCCAGCAGAGGAAGTAACTACAGATGTGGTGGAAACCGCACGAGAACTAGAATTAGAAGTGGAGCCTAAAGATGTGACAGACTGCTGTCATCTCAAGATAAAATCTTAAAGGATGAACAGTTGCTTCTTACGGATGAACAAAGAAACTGGTTTCTGGAGCTGGAAACTACTCTTGGGCAAGACGCTGTGAAGACTGTTGAAATGACAACAAAGGATTTAGAATATTATACAAACTGAGTTGTAAAGCAGCAGCAGGCTTTAAGAGGATTGACTCCAATTTTGAAAGAAGTTCTACTGTTGGTAAAATACTACCAAACAGCATTGCATGCTACAGATAAATTGTGAACAGAGGACTTAATCTGTGCATGAACGTCATTGTTGTTTTATTTGAGAACCTTAACAGAAGACCATGGGGAAGGGGAAAAAATATTACAAACTGAGAGGGAGAGAGGCAAACCATAAGAGACTATTAAATACAGAGAACAAACTGAGCGTTGATAGGGGGGTGGGGGAAAGGGGAAAATCGGTGATGGACACTTGTCGGGATGAGCACTGGGTGTTGTATGTAAGCGATGAATCATGGGAATCTACTCCCAAAACCAAGAGCACACTGAACACACTGTATGTTAGCCAATTTGACAATAAATTATATTTAAAAAAATTAATTAAAAAAAAAGAATTGCTGCAGCCATCCAACCTTTAGCAGCCATGACCCTGACCTGTCAGCAGCCAATAACTTAGAGGCAAGATCCTCCACCAGTAAAACGATTACAATTTGCTGAAAGCTCTGATTATGGTCAGCATTTTTTAACAACAAAGTATTTTTTAACTAAGTTATACACAGTGTTTTTTAGAAATAATGTTAATGTATACTTAATAGACTACAGTATAGTGCCAACCTAACTTTTATATGCACTGGAAAACAAAAAGTTCATTTGACTTGCTTTAAATTTATTGTAGTATTTGCTTTATTTTGCAGTGGTCTGTAACTGAACCTACAATATCTTCAAGGTATGCCTACATACATTTGAAATTCACACACACACACACACACACACACACACACACACACACTCATCTGTTGAGCAGACCCAAAATTTGAGAATCTGAGTTAGAGCCAAAATCCAAATAATTGAGTTAAGAGCCAAAATGTAAATTATTTGCAAATACCACTTGATGTTAACTGCTAATGTAGTTATTCTGATGTTCACCAAATATTTTTAGCCCTCTGCCTTCTGGACACATAGCTCAGCTGTTTTTTCTGGCTCCTGTTGGTTTTGTAGGGCCTAAGACTAGTTCTGGCCATTGATGCTGAGTCATTTCCACACTGGATCATTTAATTGTAGGTTAAGATCCTGAAGAATTCTCTTTTTGTCTAGGATGGTAATTGACAACTTTAGAAGCTGGTCTATCAGCCAGAACCCCTGATTCCCTATGATGAACAGAGCCCCTTGCCAACCCATTATGAACATAATAGTGTCAGCAAGAAATAAATCCTTGTTGTTTTAAGCCCACCAATATTTTCAGAGTTGTTGACACACTATAACCTAGTTTATCCTGATAAATACATCTACTTTAATTCTCTTCTTTGGATGGAACAGTCTTAGGGAAGGATACTGGTAGGACTCCAGGAACATTGAGAGAGTGGTAGGAAAGATAAAGTTAAGAAAGGGAGAGAGTTGCAATGGGGCCATTCTGAGACAAATATGGACATATACAAATTGAATGCAATTTGTGTAAACCTACTGGATTTTATTATTGTTGCTGCTGTTACTACTGCTACCATGATTATTATTATTAGTTCTATTATTATTTTTTTAACAACCTGAAGATTACTGTTATTACATGATATGAGTCATCCTTGGTGTTGGATAAAGACACAGAGGGAGGACAGATCATCTTAGTTTTTGGATCCCTCAGGCTAATGCAAAAGCTATTCATTATACATAGTGTGAATTTTGTTCTTTGAGTATTTGTATTTCCTCACACAATTGGATTACATAATTCTTCTAGTTAAGGACCATATTTTATATTCCTTGTGTATACTTTGGAATGGTCTTAAAACTCAATAAAATCAAGCTGAAGGCCAGCTTCACTTGCTATTAGGGAATTTGCATCAGATACCATTGTTGGCCTTCTCTTAGGCTGACTCACAACAAGGGCATTAATTCTTGCATTGTCATTTCCTGGAGTCTTAGGAATGCTTAATAAGAGTCAAGGGCATGGGGGTGGGGCAGGGCAGAGGAGAAGTGCATTTTCAATCAACATTATTTTTACTTTTATTTATTTATTTATTTTCATGTTTATTTTTGAGAGAAAAAGAGAGAGAGAGAGAGAGAGAGAGAGAGAGAGAGCATGCATGTGTGTGCACGTGTGTGGGGGAGGGGCAGAGAGAGAGGGAGACACAGAACTCAGCAGGCTCCAGGCTCTGAGCTGTCAGCATAGAGCACAAGCGGGGCTCAAACTCACTAACCGTGAGATCACGAGCTGAGCTGAAGTTGGATGCTCAACTGACTGAGCCACCCAGGTGCCCCCAATCGACACTATTTTTAGAACTTTATTCCTCATTGGTGAACAACTCAGTAAAGAAAATCAAGTGAGAGACATTTTTCAAATTGACTTCTTAGAGCAAGTGTTTCATTTTTCTTGAATATGTGTTTTGCTGGGTTTATTCTCTCTGTAGCTCCTGGCCCTTGGTGCTTTTCCTTTTTTAATCTTCCCATTTGCCATTCTTAATTAAAAATGCTCCACAGAGGCCAAAGGCCAAGTCATTCACTTAAAGTTTCATGACTGGGTAATACAATAAAAACTGTTGAGAAAGGAGTTGGCATTTATCAGAATCCTTTGAATTGTCAGCGACCAACCTCATGGTAGTTTCCCACACTTGGCTGTACAGCCAGGTTCCCCTTTGCTCCTTGGATTATGACCTTGCAATTTCTTTGCTAAATTTTCAATTGGTTTCCTTGGCTTTCGGTCTTACATTTGAACTTTGCCTGTACAATCACACACCAGACCTGTCTTCTACTCTTGCATTATCTGGATGGAACTCAAACATCATGACCCTGTTTTTGCCAAGAATGACATTATTCTGTGGAATGCCTTCCTACTCCCTGGTGGTGCAATGCAGCTATTTGGCTGCCAGTCTGGTTGCATTAAAAATGTAGAATATTTCTCTCTGTCTTTCTGCACACTAATGCTCTACATTATGCAATTGGACTTGCAGTCCGTACTATGTGTCTGGCACTGGTATAGGCAGTGGAGATACAACAGTGAAAAAGTCAGACAAGAATACTTGCCCTCACAGAACTTACCCTGCAGCAATGACAAGTCCAATTCCTAGTATGATCTGACATGGATCCTATAAAACTGTCCTGATTCCTTGTCTAGATAATGATCTATATCTGCATGTAAGTTCAAACTTACATCCATTTGCATCTTTTTTTTTTTTTTTTTTTTTTTTAGTTTTAGTTTACAACTAAATTTTCATCGAAACAGGCCAAAAGACAGTTGACCCATATCAGGTATGGTCAGAAGTCCCCTGCCACACAGGCAACACATGTTGCTCCAGGAAAATAGAAAGTAACTAAGTGCCACATTTGATTTCTCACAGCCACACAGAAAATGTGATTTTGTTTGTCACTTTATTTGCCACCAATTGGCTCCTGGACCAAAAGCTGAGCTGCAAGGAACTTGTCCCATGCGGCCCTTTTCCAGAGGGCCTAACCAATGCCATTTGAGACTAATAGCTCTGGGAGACAACTCTCTGGACTTGATTGAACAGTGTATCTCTCTGGAGATAAGGCTTAGCATTAGATAGAAGCTATCACACAATGAACGTGTGCGTGTGCACATGCGCACGGTAGTATCTGAGCTCCTTGCTCATTTGGCTTCAACCTCAAAAGCTTGTCTCTCAAGGGCAAACCCATAAGTGGGAGGAGACAGCCAGCTTCTCCTTAACCCCCAAGTTTGCTGCCTACATTTAATGAGTCCTCAATAAGGTCTGGGGAGAGGAAATCGGGAAACTCCATTTATACCACAACTGTAACTGAGCCATCTTCCTGTTGACAAGGACTCAGATAGAGGTTGAACATATCTATTATTTGCACCCAAGAAACAGATTCCTATCTCAAGACTTTAACAGGAATTTCTGGACCTCTTCAATGAGTCTCCTGGGGCCCTGTGCTGTTTGTGATAAAGAGAACCAGGACTCTCTCTGCCTTAGTACTGGTGACTGAGGTTTGTCTCTAAACAGGCATAGTTGGAAACTATTCTTCCTGCTGCTGCTAAACCTTTATCAAGCTACACTTAAGGCACCCTGCAGTCTACTGGGAACTGGGGGAGGTAATGAAAGGGAACTGATATTTTCAATCTATTAAGGATAAAAATACTGTGACACTTCTCATGATCTGCAATGCCCCTTGGAGCTTCCAGACATTTATGCATACTGTATTCCATGAACTCTTGGTTCCTAGATTCATTTTATATTTGGACCATATATGGGTTTACGTTCAAGGATCTTATCATGTGAACTTTGAGGGATGTTTGGAAATAGTACAGGTGAGGTCCTTATCAGTCTGAATGGAATATAGGTTCCTCTGACCCAGCCTAATACCACATCAGAAAGGCTCCCTTGGACTGGTAGAGACCGAGGGAGTAGTCTGGGGACCCATGTGAATTCTAGGGCACACTCTTGGGCATCCTCTTGGTTCCAATGGAGGCATGAAGGCTGGGGAAGAAGCCATCTTATTTGAGAGCTGCTATCTGTTCCTAGGTAAGACCACTCCTCCCCACATCTTCATGTTTGACTGGGGAGTAATGGAGAGAGATTTCTAAAACCTTGTGTGTCCTTCTACTAGAACCCTCACCACCACCACCTCCTCCAACACTCACAGCCTCATCACCACTATGTGACTTGGGAGTGAGTATAATTTCATTATACTCTATATCACTGTTCATGTCAGTCACTAGAACTCAGACCCTCCTCTCACTTCTTCCCTCACCCCCTCCACTCCTCACCTCCCTCTGAAGTTATATTTTTCTGTATGGCATATATCATCAGCTGGCACTTTATATATTTTACTTATTTGTCTGTATTCCCACCAGAATGTCAGCTCCATGAGGGTAGGAAATCTCTGTTTTGTTGTTGTTGTTGCTGTTGTCTAAAATAGTGCCTGGCAGAGTAGGTATTCAATAAATATTTGTTGAATGAATAAATTATGTGATGGATATCTAAGTATTTGTTGAGAGTCACCAATTACTGACAACATCCATTTTCTTGTTTTTTTTTTGATGAATGACCCCCACATTGACCCTTTGGATGTATTAGTCTTTCCCAAGTCTCTGATAGTTGAGGGGACCATCTAGAACCCAAATCATCACATTACTTTGGGCATAATCCTTGACATGCCTTCCCCATGTCAAGCATTTGCCAAAGAGACCAATATGTCCAATGTAACTATTGATGCTATCCCATCCCAACCCTCTAAATTCTCCGCCTCTACTTGTATATGCATTCTTATATAAGACATTTAATCCAGGAGAAAACAAGCCAGGTTTCTGACTATTATGGCCAAATATGGGGCCAATAGCATGATGGGAAATGGGCATGTGGGATGATCTAAGCAATCGTACTTGTTACACCATCAGACACAGTGGGCTAATTACCTTCTCACTTTAATTTTTGAGTCATTCATTCCTCAGAAGCTAGGAATGCTGAGTTGATGGCCTCTCCTAGAAGCCTAGGTACCTGCTGGCCCTATCAACAATCTTGGACTGTGCCATGAAGCTGAAATGTCACCACTTATATTCTGCAACATTAACCAATCAATTGTGCCCTACAAGGGGCCCCCTCTTTAATGACCTATTCCATCTCTAAGCCTGAGAGTACTTAGATTGTTTGTGATGGCTGGGCTTGGAGGTCTACATCTATGGCTCTCCAACAAATCTGTTGGTTGGATAGTCCCAGAAATACCAAAAAATAAAGCAATATGTAACACATTCAACACCAAATGAGAATGTAGGAAGAGTCTGGAAAGTACAAAGCCTCCTATTTCCATCTTAACTTCCATCTGGTCTTGGAGGAACTGATCTATGTAAATCAATTTTATCACTGACTTGCTCTTCTCAGGGCCAAGAAGCCCACGCAAGTCCTCATGAATCTATGCGAAACCAGAGCAATACTTGGAGTGCCATACTTTGGGTCACTCTCTGAGTAAGTGTGCCAAACCAATGCAATCTAAATCCTGCTTTTACATCAACTATGTTTCAGTTCCCACTCCCACCCTAGTACTTCTTTTTACCCTGATTGGTGCCATAACAACTGGGCAAAACTTGGCAATACCAAATCTAAAAACTCTAGGTTATGCTTGGGTGTAAGGCCCATTAAAAGGCCACCACTAATAGACAACAGAGTCCTTGGATATTCTTACAAACAAAATGACACTCCTTATTCCATCATCCCAGAAACTCAAAGGCAGATACATAGAGACCCCATCCCCCATCTCTGCTATTTCTGAATCCTCTAAATTCTGTGTCTACCACTATCCATGACCACACCCACCCACAGTATGCCTGGTTACTTTATCTTGCCACTAGCACGCTTGATAGTCACTGGTAAGACTGGATATAGCACCTGTGCTGTGAAAACCCCCTCTAGGGCCAGGAGAGGCTTGCAGAGCTGGCAGAAATAGAGTTCACGAGACAGATATGAGATTTAGCTGCATATCTGCCCCAACCCCCTCTCTTGGGATTCTACTATCTACAAAGCCCAGAGGGGGGTTAGAGCCTGAGCAGCTACTTTAAGGTGCTGCACATTCAGGTGGCCCAATAAACAGGGGGAAGGGTGTTAGTGGTATTCTTTGAGTCACTTGGTCAGCAGAACTACAATTTTATCCTTATCTTTCAGCTGTACTTTTGGTTTTCTAAACTCATCTTCTTTTTTGGATTATGAATTTAGAATTTAGGGGTGCCTGGGTGGCTCAGTCAGTTAAGGGGCCAACTTCAGCTCAGGTCATGATCTCGCGGTCCCTGAGTTCGAACCCCACGTTGGGCCCTGTGCTGACAGCTCAGGGCCTGGAGCCTGCTTCGGATTCTGTGTCTCCTTCTCTCTGACCCTCCCACATTCATGCTCTCTCTCTGTCTCAAAAATAAATAAACGTTAAAAAAAATTAAAAAAAAAAACAATTTATTTAAGGGCTCACATTCTTACAAAATCCTTTTTACTGGCCTTCAACACCTTTCTATGTATAGGTAATTGTGTATATATCCACACACAAACATGCACATACACATACATTGTTGGATTGTGGTCTGAATCTCTTCTTCTCATGGACTCTCTAACACTGACCCAACTAATAGAATCTTCTGCATCTCACCCCATCTCCCCCAGATCCACCTGTTTTCTTATTTGCTCAGTCCCTATGTTGTAGTGGGCATGGACTTTTTCTTAAGGAATAGTCATTTTTATATCATACTTTGGACTCTAAAACTCAGTAAAAACACATTCACACTGGATCTTTCATCAATATGGAATTTCTAATCATATAAGCTTTATGACCCTTATATAGTCAGTTTGTGACAGTCCATGTGTGGAAATCAACAGCAGATTGTAGATCCTATACTGTCCCCTGTTACCATGCTTTTGGGCTGCTGATGCAGCTCTCCATGCGAGCTCAGAATAGAGAGCGGTGCTCCTTCTCCATCCCACTCTTTTCCTTCCCAGGTACATCTTTTTTCCTAATGATGCCTATTTTATGTTGAAGCTAAAATAACTCATCAGTTAGCTTTAATTAAGCATACAGTGAGTAAAGAGAATGAAAATGGGAGAAACTTACATGGGTTTATAATTTGCATCCAGAATAGACTTGAATGTTAATTATTCTATATAATTTATAGAGTGATTCTATTATATGCCATGTTCTTTGAGGACAGGATTAGTTCTAACTCAATCTTATAGCCTGTTCAGTGGCTCTTACAAGGTCTGGTCACAATAAGTGCTTAATAAATGCTTATTGAACCAATGAGTGGTCCCAATGGCAGTACTAAAGGAAGATGTCAGAATGTCAATGGGTTGAGGGACAGATGAGGGCAGTTTTAGAAATAAAACTTTTAAAACCTTGGGCTCTTGGTTGATCAAAAACAGTATGGAAGTTGAAAAGAGACAGCGCTTTGAAACGCAGTGAATGTGAGATTCAATGAGAGACCACTCTCTCACTGTGAGGAATCAGTGCAGGACTGGAGAAAATCACCAGAAGAGCAAATACTGGAAGGGAGAATTTTACCTTTCATGCCCATGTTTTTTTTTTTTTTTTTTTAAATATATATTTGAATACCTGGGAAAGTGATTCACCAGCCATCAGATTTAACAAAACCCACTCTCATTTTGCTGTGTGCTTTAGTGATACAGAAAATTTTCAATTATCTCTGCTAATGGAAAGGAAGCAATGGTACATATAATCAAAATGCCATTTCTGTTTGCCTTTGGAAGTATTATGTGTGCTTTTCCCCCAGCAGGTTTGCTTTCATAATGATTAGTTCTAGCTTAGGCTAATATTAAAATGAGTTAGCATTTTCTATGCACAATAGCTGGTAGTAGAAGAGATGTGTTTATGGCAGAGGAAACTCATGCAAGTCTTAGTATTTGCCACAGTTAGTCGCCCACATGGATGATCCACTTGCAGCGAGTGGGATTTTAAACAGAGCAAAAGGCAAAGAGTGACTAGATGTCCTGGATTTCAATGACCAACGGGTAGATGGCCAAGGAGGAAACCATAGCTAGCATTATGAAAAGTGTTAAAAGAGAAAGAACACTGGACTAGTCATAAGGCCACTAGGGTTCCTTGATGCCCAAGGGAGGTCATATAACCTCTTTGTGTCTCAAGTTTCCAAAAAATGTGATAATGACACCTATTCTGTCTACCTCACAAGTTAACTGTGCCAAAAGAGGATAGTGGGCTAAAGGACTTGTAAAAGTATTAAATGCTATGAAAATGCAAAGCACTATTAGATAAGCAATGAAATATTATTGTTGCCACCTTTCCAGGAACTGTCCCTTGCCCTACCTCCTCAGTGCTTGGGGCCTCAGGCTGGGGTTTCTGAAGCTTACCCCAATGAAAAATAGTCCCCTTTCTTGATAGACCCCTGCTCTTCAAGGATAGCTACTCTGATAATATCCATGCACCCTAGTGAATGGATGCATCCTTTTTTGGGTAACAGGGACCTTCCATCTATAATAGATTAACTTGGTGGCTTTAAAAGTGTGGTCCCTGGATGAGAAGCATTAGTATTACGTGGGAATTTGTTAGAAATGCAAATTCTTGGATCTACCCCCACTTACTGAATCACAAACTCTGGGAGTGGGGCCCAGCAATCTGTTTTAACAAGTCCTCCGGATGAGCCTGATACATGCTCAAATTTAAGAACAAAAAAAGCAAGCTAGGAATCAGACTCTGGGACATTCCACTGACAAACTTATTTTTCTGCAGGAGGTAGGGGAAGGCTTACGGGACTCTTCACAGTGCACAGTGTGAGTATGTGGGTATGCGTGTGTGCGTGTGTGTGTATGTAAATGATGATCTGGAACATCATTTTCTCAGGTAGGTCTCTATCCCAACCACCCTAAAAATGCATCCCCACCTCAGAGACTGCCTTCCCCCTTTCTTGATTTACTTTCTTTGTAACACTTATCACTTTCTAATTTGCTGTGTTATTTACTTCTTTACTTGGTGGATTGTCTGTCTCCCTCTAAGCTAGAAAGTATGCTCCACAAGGGCAGTCCATTTTGTCCACTGCTGTGTCCCCAGCTCTGAGAACTGTGCCTAGTGGACTAGCGGACACTCAGTAAATATCTGTTGAATTAATGAGTGAATGAATATCTGCTGAACCTGGGAGATGAGGAAATAGTGGGGTCAGACCAAAACACCGAAACACCTGCGAACATCCTTATTAGGCAAGGTTGCTACAACATGAGAGCCTTGCCTCTCTGCTCCTGCTTTGGGCTCTGAAATAAGTCTATAAATATGGGTTGAGTATATGCCATCCTTGGGGATTTGGTTCACTATACTCTTTATCATTACAAAATGTGCTATCTGGATTCTACTAGACGGGCTAGTGTACTGATTGATCAACATGTTTATCTGGCTGTTTGGGGCTGGGGACAGTCTATGTTTGTAGCAGACTAGAGTGTGATGTGGCAGGGAAAACAGTAGTCTAAGAGTGAAAAACAGGAGTTCTGAGTTCTAGTCCTCTGCCCCTAACTCGCTGTGTGGTCTTGGGCAAACTGGGTAGCTATTCTGGGTCTCATTTCATTTGTTGATCTCAGTGATCTTCAAGGTCCCTTTCAGCGGTTATTATAGATCCATTGATGAGTTACTTGATTAATGTATGTCTCCTCTACTGGTAAGCTCCCTGAGAACGCGGTGAGTCTATATTTGTCCACCTAGTTCATAATGCCCAGTACTTGCAGGTACTAGGTATTTGCTGAGTGAGCAAATCCCTGTGAAAGCCAGATGGTGATCTTAGCCTCATCAGCCTGTGCTCTGCATAAGTCACAGGGACATGGATGTGGCCACAAAGACCTGGCCTGGAAGAGACCTCCAATCACACAAGGAAGAGCAGGATACTGGCTGTGCTCGCCCCCTACCCCCAGGGCATACAGAAGGTGCACAATTCATTAAGGTGAAGACCGTGACAGTACACAGGGGAGAGCCCAAGCTGGCACTGGGCCATCAGGCCTGTGGTTTGAAAAAGCATGGATCTGGAGATCAGAGACCTACATTTGAATCTCAGAGCTGCTATTTTCTAGCTTTATGACTTATCGTGTAAGTTATTTACTTCTCTTAGCTTCAGCCTCTTCAGCTGGAAAATGAAGACAGAACTGCCTGCCTCTCAGGATGACTGTGAAGATTAGAGGAGATGATGTATATCGGGTGCCTTCCCAGCATCTGTATGAGAAATGTGCTCAGTAAATGGAAGCCTCTTTGTCTGGTTCTGCCCTCCTGACCCGCCCCCGCCCCATGAGGTTTCTAACAATGCCTGCTTCCCCAGAGAACCAGACTAAGTTTGTTACCAGCTCATGGCAGTGCCCTGGCCAGCCCGGCTTAGGGGAATAAAGATTGGGATAAAAAGTGTTTCTCAAAATATCTACCTTCAGAAATATAGATTTTCTTCTTTTGCTTCCAGTTTGCTTAATGAGATTTGGAGATTTCTGACTTGCTATGGCTAGAGAGCAAAAGGTGCTATTTTGTAAATAAAATTTAACAACACTATCTTTTGAATGTGCTGAGATTTATCACTGAACAAGTTTGAACTTTGCTTGTCTCTCTTTTTGGCTGCCTTTGTCTCTCCTTCCACCTTGCTCCCCCCCCACCCCTCCCTGGTAGAGTGAATTCTACTCCTGTTTTTGCCCTGCCTCCTCCGCTCTCCCCACCATACTAATCTACTACATATGGCCATCTTTCTTCTGGAAAACAAATTCTGCTGCTAGGCAACCAGAACACAAAATTGCTGTGGTTGACATGATTCTTATTAGTGATAGCAACTGCAGAAGTGCCGCCATGACGGCATGCCACATGTATGCTCACTGCGTCTGTCCCCAGCTAGACAGACCTTTCCAGAAAGTGGGATGGGGTGGATTCTTGGTAGAAAATTAATGGCCTCAGCACTCAACAGAGAGTATTTATAAATCACTGTATATCAACAGCCTGCTTTAGAATCATTTTATTAGAACACATTCATGAAAGTGACATACGGAAAAAAGACAGCAGCAATTCTCAGTCATGCAAATGCCCGTGTTAAGGTTCTCCATTGGATTAAGTTCAAGTACAAAGACAGTCCTTTCCTGAGCCAGGTGCAATTCCAGGGAGTGACACTGTGAATTGGGCGCGTGTTTCCTCCACAAAGTTCAGAACACTGAACAAGTCCCATCCTCACAACAAGATTGCGAGGTACATGGAAGTGTAAACTTTCAGGATTTTAAAGACCCCTTTACCCAGCCCTCCCCCATAACCCAGCTGGAGGAAGTAAGCCCAACGTGGGGCCCTCTTAGAAATATGGTTTAGTCTATTGAAAATAAAGCAGTGGGCCTTAAAAAATTAGAAAATGAGTATATATATATACATATATATATATATGTAGGTAATGGAATCCTCTTTGCCTCTTTCTTGCCTTGGTGTGGGGTTTCCAGGAAACTCTGTTAGGGGATGGGGCTCTCTTGAGTGTCTTGGAAGCTGGAGGGCTTTTTAAACTTTTAACTTTTTATTATGAAAAATTGCAAACACATACAAAAGTGGAGAGATGGTATAATGAATGCCCATGAACTGACCATCTAGTCTCAACAGTTACCAACATGCAGCCAGTTTGTTTCATTTATTTCTTCTCCCTCTTCCCATCCCCCACCCCCCACAGGATAATTTGGGAGTCAGGAGGGTGGTCTTTGAACCACAGTGAGGTTAGAGGAGCCAGGAAATTCCGACAAAACCTGGGCAGGCTGACACAGAGAGAACACTGGTTGGGGACATGGTTGGGCCAATGTTCAGGAACCGCTAGAGTTAACCCTCCTCTTCTCTACCATAAACTACCCCTTATTCCTCCTCCCTCTTTCTCATGATGTGGGGGAGGAGGGCTAGATTAGAATGATGGGTTTTCCAGGTCAGGAGCCACTGACAATAGAAATGTTCAATCTGGACAAAAACTCCAGAGATAAGTATGTCCCTTGGATGAGCATGCCCACTCACGTGGCAGACGCCCGGGGCGAAGAGGACCTGGGGTGCCTGGTGTTTGGATTGGGAGTCAGGGGGAGTGGCTTGGGTCATGGGGCCTCTCACAGATCCCTACCGTCCCACCATTTTCAGCTTTGGAGAGAAGCTCAGCAACCTCGAATCGCACCTGGTAGAGAAGCAGGGAGCCCGAGGGGCAAGCCCATGGCCCAGGGGGGCAGATTTTGCCTGGAACATGTTGCCCTCTGAGCAAAGGCTGTACCCCACACCAGCCCTGCCAGAGCAGTCTCAAGAGAGGTGGGTGATGGGAGTCCAGGTGGGAGGTCCCAACGGCGGCACGGCTAACCCGGTGAGCTGCAGGGACAAGTCCCAGGCTGCGCGCTAAACGTAAGTGGAGAAAGGATCTCCAGGTCCCAGGTGCCACCGAGGAGCAAGGTTGCCATCCTGTTAAGAAAAGGGCCGGGGCTCTGTGATTTGCGTATGACTTTGCAAAAATCTGCACGAGATCCCGTAGCCCTTTATAGAAAACAGAGTTAAATCATCAGTGCAACCTACTATATTTCTAGCAACCCAATGCACAGAGTGCAACCTGGCAGGTACACCACCATTTTTTTAGAAGAGGAAATGGAGGGAACACAGTGCTGTGTAGGACATTCCTTGGTCTGAAGGTTCAGAAGAAGCCAACCAAGTCCAGGATCCAGATGAGGATCGCTGACTGGCCACTTTCACTAACTCTGGCAGGGCTCAAATCCATATACTTTTCCTCGCATTAGATGCTCGTTGAGCAGTCCTGTGGTTTCCCAACATCCCACACATAAAAGCAGGAGGAGAGCCAGGAAGAATATAAAGAGAGATGCGTTAAATATGAAGTCCTAGTGACAGCGATCATTAGTGTTTATTTCATACCCTTCTGTTTTGTTTCTTTGTTTCAACTCTTTTAGGATCCCTGTGCCCTGCCAGCAAGTCTCACTATGACATTCATTTGGGGGGAAAGAAACTGAGAAAAGTTTAACCATTTATGTAGCACGTCTTTGGCAGTAAGTGACCTAAAATTCCCGATTTCAAGTATCTCCAGGGTTCATGACATGTGGTAATCTATGATTTTTCCAAGGCATGTGGTTGGTTTGTGAGGCCAGATGGCTGGCTGAAGGAGTGGATCAATGAGTGAATGAGGGAGCCTTCCAGAGACCCAGCTTCCATATTCCAGTGTGGCCACACCTACTCTACTCAGACACCAGAAGCAATGGAATCGTTTCTTTAATAAAGGCCCCTCAAAGAAAGTCAACTTCTAGTGCTATTGGAGGTGTGAAATATTCTAAAAAGCAATGGCTCAGCCAAGAGAAAAGTCCAAGGTAAATTAAAGAGTATGATCTCATATTTGACTGTGGCTCAGATTATGATGCTAAAGGTTCCATCATACTTGCCATATAGAAATGAGAAAACAATCTCAAACTCCCTTAGTAAGAACTCCAGCCAGCCAAAAACTGTTCGTTAGGGAAAGAAAACACTTTAGCATCAAGGTAAAATGGCAGTTACTCTGAGCTGTGAGGAAGATAGGGGATACTTAGAATTCAGAAAGGAGAGGAGATTCTGAAGAAAGCCAGGAGCTGTACACATGCATTTGTGAAGTAACTCATAGAAGATGCTGGTGACCACAGAGTTCATCTTTACTAAGGCAAAGGGTCTTAGGAATTTTATATACATTACATTAATAGGGAGGTGGGGCAGAGGGGTGGTATCTGCTGTCCTGATTAGTTAGTTCCCCACACTATAAGTTACTGTCATTACCAGTTTAATGAATAGATGTGCTATAAGATCTGGAGAATTTAGTGTCAGAATTTAACGGTTTTATAGATGCTGACTTTGACATTTTATGCTTTACACAGTTCTTAAAATTCTGAAGGGAGAGACAGTTTTTAAAAATATTTTTATTGTCATTATTATTATTAATAGCTAATATTTGTTGAGTGTTTAGCACATGCTAGGCAAAGAGCTGAGTGTCTGGCTTGCATCATTTCATGTATTTTGCACCACAACGTTATGGGGTAGGTAATACCATTACCTCCATTTTGCAGACTGAAGCCCTGAGAGGCCCTGCCCAGGATCATACAACTGGCAAGTGAAGGGGGTGAGATCTGTACTGTGGTTGGTTTGATTCCAAGGCTGTCCTTAACCATTGTGCTACGGTGGCTCCTGCAAAGGAGAATTGATCTTCCTAAGTGATGTCTGGATGTTTGTGGATTCCCAAGGTCTTGGAAAGCATCTCACGTATTTTGTGGATCCATCTTATCCTCAAGGACCTATCTAGAAGAGGTTTGGGTCACTTCTATATATATATATGTGTGTATATATATATATATATATATATATATATATATATATATATATATATATATATATATCTCCATTAGGTCTTGCAGAAGAATTTTTACCCCCTTTTAAACCTCAAGTTATAATTGTCTCTGTGCACCTGCACATCTGTCTGCTGGTTTGATGTGTGAGACATCTAAGAAATAAATGCATGTAGGCAAACTGAATGCTTGTTCTCTAAAACCCTGAGAAAATACAGACACATTCATATAGGAGGCTATTATTTTACATAGCCCAGTTGGTAACTTCATGAAAGAGTAGTGAACACCAATGCATAGCTCTTAACTTCAAAAATGACAGCCATTCATAATCTCTTTGAGATGATTTTCTAAGAATCATCATTAAAAAGAACTAATAAGAAAAGTTTAAATGAAAGCGTGGGGAGGGGGAAAGGCCATTAAATTTGAGATGATAATTATTTCTATTATTTAGAAAATATCTCTCAGCTTGGAATTCATATATATGTTCCACATCCAATCACCCTATACCTTTCGCATTTCAATTCAGTAGGCCAGGGTAGGGCCTGTAGTTAGCTTTTAGATATATTTCCTTCATAATTCTGTGAGATGCCTGGTTTGGAATCCTCGGCACACTCCATCGCTGGAAAACCTGAGTGTTGTAGTGTTTGAACTGCATTTTCACATCCGACAGCACACACTGTCCAGAAGTACTTGTCTTTGGCATTTTCCATGAGGGGCAAGAATCAGTGAGACCCACTTCAGTAGAGCAGTAGCTTTTATTAACCAGACCTCCTCATTATTCTTTTATCTTTAAGGAGGGTCCTATGTTGATATTTCCCCTATCTTCCACTATTCAGGTATAGACACCCTTTTTATAAATACTTTATATAATACAATGTAGGCTCCATTCAAATACTAGACACTCATGACATGAGCTTTCTGAACTACCGGAGATGTTCTGCAGACCCTGGGTACATAAGAGACATCATTGGACATCCAGTGGTATAATAATAGCCACAAATGGGGAACATATTTATATATTATAGATTTAAACCCTTTCTTGGTCCATAAAGAATTTGAGACAACTATTTGGCAATATGTTTTTAAGTGCATCTCCAGTTGGCTGTATCTTCTGATGTTTCTCTCTGATGGACTGGGAAGCCAGTGAATCAGAAGTATGCCTGAATTACTACTCCCATGGTTAAGACATAATAAAGAGCCTCTTCCACATTCCTGACTCATGTCTTGTTCTGCTACCCAGTGAGCGGTTGACACATGGGATATAGGGAACATGGAATGTTCTTGGTATTTTAATGCAGGTGTGTTTTACTCAGATGATCAAGGGGGAAATGATAGGACTTAGACCATTTGGGTAAAATGTTACTTTGTGTGCTTTGGCTTGAATTATCCAATTGTTTCCCTTAGAGAGCTTGTCCAGTGGAAGGCAGTGTGCATAGTGGACACCAGCAAGACTTGGGTTCATATCTATGTTCTGCCACGTTCTGGTTGTGTGACCTTGGGCAAGTTATTGAACCTCTTAGAGTGACATGTTCCTCATCTGCAAAATGAGGATAATGATACTTACCTTGAAGAATTGTTGTGAGGACCAAATGAAAGATTATGCATAAAATGCCAGGCTCATATTAAGAGTTCAGCAAGAGAGGCAGTTGTCATTGTGAGCTGTTTATGCTCTGAATGGCTTCCTTAGCAGGCAGCCTCTGTGCTTTCCCTGGCCTTCCCAATTGTAGCAGGGACTTCTTAGAGAGGGACTATATCTCCCCCATTAGATGGGGCAGCAGGGGGCGGGGGTATTATCCTTGATGGGGACTTTATGTGCCCTCTTGTTTCCATTATACACAGGGAACTCTGCAAATACTATGTTAACTGGTTTAAAAGAGCCTTTCTCTACCCCCAAATTTCAATGTAGAGCCCAGACTGGAAATTTTCCTTGATGTAGCCATCAGAATCACAAACTGCGATACAGAGTAGTAAAAATATTGAATCGTGCATACAGGAAAGATATAAACACCAGAAAGTATATTTTTACTTCAGCTCTTTTTTTAAGGATTGATTTTGTGACTTTCTTATGTGTTCTTTCTTGCTTTCTACTCTGCCTGAAGGGTCTCCTTTTGGCTTCTAGATGTCTGCTGCTCATGCGGACCCCAGGGTTCCTTATCTAGGATGCTGTTATGAGCTACCGAGAAGGACCAACTGGCCTGGAAGGTGGCACAGAGTTACGCCCTGCTGTGCTCCCTCCCAAGTGACAGGCCAGGCTCTCCCCACCTCAGGAAGGCCACCCCCGTGAAAGAAATCAGTCACAGGAAGGAAGAGTTCATCCCCCTGTTTTTCTTCTTTCTGCTTTTCCCTCTGCTCAGGGAACCCTCTGAGAGCACCATGGAACCAGGAAGTGTGGGAGAAACATCCTTGAAAATATTGGTTTCATGTAATTATTTTTTTTGTTTCAAGTTCAGAAAGTTTAGAAATTGCCTCTTTCCCAAGAATTCTTATCAGAAAACATTCCCTCTACACTTAGACTGTGGGAGTTGAAGGGAGAGAGGGAGGTGAGGGGCCGGGGAAGAGCTGGGGCTTGACCTAATGATGAATCTCGTGTTCGAAACCTTGCTGCCCACGCAGGGTAACCAGTTTCCTTCCTGGAGGCTCTCTGTGTCTTCCTAACCTGGGTCCCAATATCCCCACGCTCAGTCACTCTGAAACCCCTCTGGAATTACAGGGGCTTAAAATCAAACTTGAAACATGTCTGCTTTCTGTCTCTCACACTGTGTATCTCTTCATAGAATCTCCTCATGAACTTGAAAGTGTAATTTCAGCTCTTCCTTACCTTTTCCATGCTTCACTAAATAGCTGCATTCGGGAGGAAACTCTGATGAACTCATTCCCTCGTCACCCCCAACTGCCCACCCCCTGAATTTTCCTTCTCTTTCCTTTCACTGTCCAAGGTTCCTGTCCTTCACAACCAAAGTTTCCAGCTCCTCAGCTCGCAACCTTGGCCCATTCTACACATCAGCCCAAATTCACTCTCTGGTCACTTTCCCTCCTCTCAAGATACTGAGACGTCGATCACCCTGTTTCCTACCGGGCACCTGCTTGTCCCTTGTCTTAGGTTCATGCTGAGGGTGGACCTAAGCAACCATTTAATAATCATGTTCTTTCCTGTCCTTTAAAAATAACATCTAGTAGGGTTTTCTTTGTTAATAAAAGTAATTTTCTTATAGAAAATTTGGAAAAAGCCACCATCCAGAAATAACCACTATTTACGTTTTGGTGTATTTCCTTCATATATACATACATGCACACATATATGTATATACATATATATGTACATATGCATACATAAGCACAATACACACATATATACATGTACACATTTGTTTTTTATGTTTAACACAGAAAAATTAGTCTCTCATGTTTAGAAGGAAAAGGAAGACTCCCAAGCAGGTAGGAAGAAAAGGAATTACATGCTGCAGCTCAGGTAGGCTCTTCACCTGTGCCCCCCACAGCCATGAGTTTTTGGAGCCCATGACATAATGGTTTACAATGGCCTGATGGCCAGAAAATATGTTCAAGATATCCCTGCCTCCCAGACCACGTCGATGAATATTTCCTAGAGAGTGTATGGGAAACACATTCAGAGACACACAATTCATCAATATACAAAAACAGAAGTTATACACATAAAACATATTATTCAAACAAGTATTTCTGAGCATGTCTATGAATGTCTAACTGTGTGGCAGTGTACTGAACACAGCAGAAGGTATCCCACGTGAACCTTGTTTTTATGGATCTCGGGACTCAGTTGCTGACGTAAAAACCAGCCCAAAGGAAACAAAAGGGAACCGGAAGAAGATGCTGTCTCACAAAGTGCTAAGGGAAGGGACTCCAGAAATCATTCCAATAATGAAGAAAACTTGTTTCAACAACACTTTTCCTGTATCCACCAGTACAGAGAAATAGTTTTGGAAACATAGTGATGTCTGTGATAGGTTGGTAGACAAAGGCGATTATTATTTAAAAGGTCATTATATTTTAGTGAAGAGAATCACACAGATAATCTACCAGAAGACATATAAACATATATTAGAGGAGAGGTTTGCAGACAGTAAGGAACCCAGAAAAGGGGCAGGGCTAGGGGGTAAGGGGCCTGTGTATCAGGAGGCTGTAAGTCCTAGAGAATGTTCTTGTGGTTTGGGAGACACGTGTCTCCTCTTAAAGCTGCCAGGGATAGACTTTATATATCCCATGAAAATCTAGAGTCAGGGTGAAGACTATGCAATCATCGCGATGATTCATTGCAACACGATTTCAGGAAAAGGATCAAGAATGAAGGAGAGCCAAGATGCCTTAAAGGTACAGCTGTAGATGCGGGTTAAGAAAATATTGTCTGGGAGATGGTAGGGGATGCGTTCAGTTTCAGGTCTGCCAAAGAGAGCGCGTGAGTCACCCAAGTGCAGTTCGGCCGCAGACAGTTGGAAACATAGCACTATCGACCCGAGTGTGAGAGATAAGGGCTAGAAACAGAGATTTCTCAACTCATTGTTAAGGGTGCAACTTTATGCTAAACAACATGGCAAATACTATGTAAAACACCTAACATATGACCTGGATGTTAAACAATGATATTTGACTTGTTTGAGGTGGGGGAGGGGACAGGAGAGGGGGCAATGCTTGTGCTCAGAGGTGTGGTGGGAGAAGTAGTGAGCATTAGCATGAAGGAGGCATGAGTCAGGCTGGCAGTGATGGGTGGGCCAGATGTGATTACACAAGTCAGTAAGCATTACTGGTGGACACAGCAGGAGCAAAGCATGACATGGCTGGGGGCATTCGACTGCCATTATTTATTATGTGCTAGATGCTGTCGCAGACAGTAGAGATGGGAGCATCATTAGGACGGAGACAAGATTGTCAAGGAACTCACAATGTAACATGGGAGAAAGACACATAGGCAACCCATTATGTGATAAGTGTAATTAGGCTGAAACATATAAATTGCCAGGATTCACCCATTTTGGATACACAAAAATGGCAGTTTCATATGATTTAATCGGAAGCAGATGCATTATAGCATATATGACAGCAAAGGTCTCTAAAGGATATGTTGGAGGGAAAACTTTATAAACATCTGTACTTGATCCTTAGTGAATGTGCTACTGAGGCTTTTAGCTGACAAGTGAGACATTGAAGGAATAGTTTGAGGAGGATGAATCTGGTATCAGAAGAAAAGATAAGACACAGGAGCAAAATCCCAGAAAGCAGGGAGGTTACTGAAAGAATTTCAGCAAAGGGTAACCAAGGCCCAGCAGAGTGGTGTGACAGATATTTTGAGAGACTCGTTCTCAGGGCTTAGCAACAGACTGGCTGTCAGGGAATATGCCGAGAATGGACCCAAAGATAAAACATGGGTATTTGGGAAAATCATACTGTTCTGCCCCAAATGGGGAAGTCAAACCACGTTACTAGTTTGAGAGAAAAAGAAATAATTTTCTGAGACTGAGACTGAGGAAAAGTCGGACATCAAACTGGAAACACACAGGTGACCAGTTATAATAACGGTGCCCGGCACTAACAGTGTTCATTATGTGTCCACTTGGTCTCAAATTTGCTTATTGGTTTTCTGGTTCCTCAGTAGAACTTCAGATGGGTGGGGACTGGCCTGTTTTGTTTCAGTGCTGCATCTCCATTCTGGAACAGTGCCCGGCACGTGGTGGGTGAGTAAATTAAAGTGAAAACTGCCATTAGGAGTAAAGTCACTTCAGAGCTATAATCTTGGCATTTTTGTCATGGACATCAGAATCGAAGAAACAAAAACCATGGCTGGAGGTGGCGGGGTGATGTAGAGAAAGAAGAATCATGAGCAGAAGTTCAAATGTGGCTCTCACTGGAGCATGAGGGGACAACATGTGGTAGATGGCAGCGTGGCAGGCAGTGGTTGACGACATGTGGGAGAGGAGGTGTTGAAGTGATATACTCCAGTGGGTATAAAGGATGAGATTTAGAGGGTTGTGATGGGTGGGTTAGCATTAGACTCTTTCTGAGACTAGAGAAAGAATGACAGAGTAAAATGACAGTGATGCATCTAGGTGAGGATGAAAGTCACCGCCATGCAAACAAACAAACAAACAAAACCCCCAAACCAACAGTGTTTCTTGGATGTTAATGAATAACGTCTAAATTCCTTTGAATGGTGTCCAGTGTCTTCCAGGATCTGAGCCAAGCAATCCTTCTGGTCTTAATCTCCCACAGCTCACCTCACAGACCCAGAACTTCAACCAGACATATATCTCCCCTGCAAGCCCCAAACCCATCCTATTTTCCCCTTTCTCCCTTACCTGCTCTTACTGTTTCATCCATGTAGTATGACCTTTCTCTGCACCCCACCCCTGCCTCCACAGTGCTGCCTGGATAAATTCTACCCACTTAGTAAAGTCTAATGCTAAAACTTCTCTGATCCTCCCAAACTAGGATTTTTAGTTTCTTAATTACATTTGGTTTCAATTTCCAGATCTCTCTCTTACCCACAATGCCAAACATGTTACCTTGTGTTTATTTGTTATTCAGTTATTCCTTGAACAAATATTTACTGAGCACCTTCTAGGAGTCAGTACTTTGCTGGATTCGGTGATGCAATGGGGGTATAAAACAGACATCCCTCCATTCTCACGGACTGAAAGTCTAGCATAGGAGGCAGTCATATAACCACACAAACGCTTATGGCCACAGCGGCAGGTACTGAGAAATAACAGTACAGAGTGTTGTGAGAGATGTGGCTTGGGAAGGGGACTTGGGCAGTGGATTAGGACAGGATAAAATCAGAAAGAAAAGAGGGCAAAAGGGGTGGACTGTGGCATGGGAGGAGAGATGATCTTCCAGACAGAGAAAACACAGGCCCTGTCTACAGGTCTTAGGATGGGAAGAAATCTGGGACATTCAAGGAAGGCCAGGTACAGGCTGCAAGGCAGAATACAGGAGGAAAAGAGTGGTTCTCATGAGGCCAGAGAAGTGGGCTGAGGCCAGACCATGCAGCCACATAGGTCATGGTGAAGATTTTGACATTCAGCCTCAGAACAAAGAGACACTATTGAAGGGCTTAAGGCCATAAAGTGATGTGGACAGCTTGTCCACTGGGGGCGCCTGGCTGGCTCAGTTAGTTGAGCGTCCAACTTTGGCTCAGGTCATGTTCTCGCAGTCTGTGAGTTCAAGCCTTGTGTCAGGCTCTGTGCTGACAGCGCAGAGCCTGGAGCCTGCTTCAGATTCTGTGTCTCCCTCTCTCTCTGCCCTTCCCCCGCTCATGCTCTGTCTCTCTCTCAAAAATAAATAAACATAAAAAAAATTAAAACAAACAAAAAGAAAAACAGATCACACTGCCTGCAGAGTGGAGAAGGGAGCGGAGGGAGGTAAGCGTGAAGGCCCGGGGAACAGTGGGGAGGCTCTGCCCATAGGCCACATGTGGTAGGACACCGGCTCACACTACAGTGAATGACGCAGATAAGAAGTGTAGCCCTCAGTCTTTTTGGGGTCAATCCCTAGGACTGAGAAAAGTTGAGTCTCACCAATCATTCCGCTAATGTAAACCCCCGTCAGCATCACCTCAGGTCCCCAGAACCCCTGGGAAATGTGCCTGGTGGGATAATCAAGTTTTCTGAATAGCTAAACACCAGCACTTTATCTCCCCGATTTAGCCATCCTTATGGATATCTTTATATCTCTAACTTCTGAAACAGAATACAGTGAACATAATTTTCCCTTCTGTTTACAATATAAATACCACCATGATCAATAATTATGGTGTAGTGCAGAATATAAGGGGGTCCTCAGATATGCTCAGTCATGATGAAATCTTGGTACCCTCACTGAAGAGAACCAAACTGTTGGGAGTTTTAATGCACCCATCAGCTTTTGCTCTCAGAGCTTTTCTGCTTCCTCTCTTGCTGACAGTAGCTCAGCCTTTGTGGCTATTGGTGGGTCTAGACAGAAGGAACTTTCTCTTTTTCTGATTTTCTAAGTAATATCTAAGTAACTAGATGGCCGAGATGGTAAGAATTACATACCAAATCAGGATTCAAGAGGCTTTCCTGTGAGCATACGTGTTTAGTTTTGCTACGTGAAGACTTCTATGTCTTGGATCTGTTTGTTGGACAGCTGAGTTCCAAATCCAATATATTTATTACCTTTTATCCTAACACACTTCATTGCTTTAGCTGTGTTACCTGTCCTATAATGTAGGACAACAGACAGATACCTTCAAAAGTCAAGCAGTTCTTATTCTTTCATTAAAATAGAGGAGGGATGCTTAGGGATTGACAGAAACCCGCATTAAAAATAAAGTTTCCGTGTTGCTATACTATTCTGAGGAGAAATAAGTGGTGAATTATATTTGAAAATACTAAATGTAGGAAACGTCTCATATGACATCACATGAACCTCTAACTTACAAATATATTGACTTCAAAATGTCAAATTTTATGTTTATCAAGACAGAATAAAGAGAGTAGAAAGATGAGCCACAGAGTGAGAACAGACATTTACTGCATATATAACCAATAAGGGACTAATATCTAGAATGTATGAAGAACTCTTAAAAATGCAGACAAGAAACCCCTAGACAACTCACTAGATACATGGATGGGCAGGAGGCTTGAACAGGGCATCAAGAAAAAAAAAAAAAAAGAAAACCCAAAGCCCCATTAAGGACATGAAAAAGTATCCAACCTCATTAATGCTTAGGGAAATGCAAATTAAAACCATAAGCAGATACTACCATATACCCACCAGACCTGCAAAAATTTTGAAGTCTGACAGTATCAGGTATAGGCTAGTGTACAGAGCAATCGAAACTCTCATATATACTGGTAGGAGTGTCCATTTGGCACCAGCATTTTGAAAAATAGTTCACATCATCTAGTAAAGTTGAAGGTATAGACAGAGATATACCCTATCACTCAGTAAGTCCTTTTTTGTTCACCTAGAAATTCCTTTACACTGTAGGGAAGCTCAAGCAAGTGTGCCCAAGCATACAGATACAAGAATATTTATAGCAGTATTGCTCCAGCAGCCCCAAATATCCCATGCACAGAATGGATAAATTGTGGTATAGTCATATAATGGAATACTACATAACAACTAAATGAATGAATGATACACATCAGCATGGATGAATTCCATAAAAATCACACACACACACACAAACATGCAATATAATTCCAGTCATATGAAATTTAAGAACAGCTGCATTGAAACTATATTGCTTAGGGACACATACAAAGGAGGTAAAAATATAAATAAAAGTAAGGATAGTATTATCACGAATGTTACGAGAATGATTACCTCTAAGGGAGAAGAACAGGGTTGTGACCAGGAAGGGACACACAGGGGGCTTCTGGAAAGCTGGCAATGTCGTGCCTTTCTGACCAGCATGGTTATTTCCTGTATGTTCACTTTATAATTGTCCATTCAATTGTCTAGGAGTTTGTATGCATTTTTAGCATATGTATTTTACTTTAAAAAAAAAAAAAGTTTACTTATTTATTTATTTTGAGAGAGAGTACAAGTGGGGGAGGGGCAGAGAGAGAGAGAGCAGGAGACAGAGAATCCGAAGCAGGCTCCAGGTTCCAAGCTGTCAGCACAGAGCCTGATGTGGGGCTCTAATTCATGAAATGTGAAATCATGACCTGAGCTGAAGTCAGACGCTTAACTCACTGAGCCACCCAGGTGCCCCTGTATTTTACTTTAAAATTTTTTTTTAAAGTTTAATGTAAACCAAATACTTTTAATTAGGAATGTATTTTATCCATAGAAACGAAAGTATAATTAACATTAATGAGACAAACCCAGAAGTCTCATTTGGGTAACAGTATAAACACTGGACATTTCAATAAAAATAAAAGAAACTAATATTATCAGTTAAACAAAACACACAGGGCAATAATGAATAAGGATTATTTTTACAGTATCTGATATCAGCTTGGAAAAGATTAAAATATCGATGCTACACTAAATTGCAAGATTGTGGGGACTCTTAAATTCAACTGATGGGAGTATGGACTGGTACAACATTCACACAGAGCAATCTGACAATGGCTATCAAAATTTTAAATGTAAATCCTTTTGATGTAGTAGTTGTACTTCTAGGAAGTTACCCTATTAATATACTCATAATTCACAAGTGTGAGAAACTATATCTATACACAGCTACTAATTACAGCCTTGTTTGTAATGGCAAAAGATTGGAAACATCTCATTTACCCATCAACAGAGAACTAGTTAAATAACCTATGGTACCATAAGTAATGGAATACTGCATAATCATCAAAAAGAATGAAGCAGCATTACATGACTCACTGTATAATTACCCAAATTTGTTACATGGAAAAAGTGAAAAATCGTACTTATTGTATGCAACTACTTGTTTAAACTTTTTAAAAGATATTTATTTTTGAGAGAAAGAGACAGAAAGAAATGGAGTGTGAGCGGAGGAAAAGCAGAGAGGGAGGAAGACACAGAATCTGAAGCAAGCTCCAGGCTCTGAGCTGTCAGCACAGAGCCCGACACAGGGCTCAAGCTCACAGACTGCAAGATCATGACCTGAGCCAAAGTCACATGATTCACCAACTAAGCCACCCATGTACCCTTAAACATTTTTAAGAAGAATAAATAAATATGAGCCTTCATGTTTTTAAAGAACCTCTCTAGAATACCCACATTTTGAAACATGTGGGTTTAAAAGTTCACTACTTTAAAAGTTCATCTTAAGAATCTTGAATGCATAGCTTTAAGGAAAATCAGGTTTGATTGAATTATTATGAGGAAGTGTAAGAAGATTTTGGTAAAGATTCTATTTTTCTGAACAGTTCCTATCAGAGCTAATAGCCCATTTAAAAAAAAAAAGCCAAATTCCACATCAAAACCAAGTAATTCTTTTGATACAGATGTATCAGTAGTACTTCTCTTCTACATATTGTCCCTGATGAGAATAACTTATTTGTGTATCAAAACTGATACAAAGGAGGAGAAACAGATAGAAAGATGAACCTTACGGTGAAGCTCAAATTTCACTTTTGGTGTAGAAGCCATCCCCTTCCCGGGGGTAAGTTTGTTGCACAAAGTGGGTATGCTTCTGTTACAAAACCTAGCATACAGTATGGTAAGTCTTTCTAATTTCTCAGCTAGTTTGCAAAGCAACTGGCATAAAGGAAGTGCAAAGTACAATGGTCCCTTTCATTAATACATGAAACATGCCCATAGTCACCGTGTTTGGCATCACATATAAGACACCTGGGGTGTGAAAGGACAGAGGTTGTTGTTAGGTATCAGGAACCTCCACGGTATCTTGTCAACAGCGGACACTCAGTAGCATTCCATTGAATAAAAGAATGAAATCAGTATACCAATATATTTGAAATAATTTTCTATTCTACCTCTAGCTAATTTCATTCTTCTCTGTTAACAGATCTTTTTTACTTGGTCATGTGTTAATGGTTGTGCCAACTAGTTTGCTCTTTAAATAACACAACCAACCTAGTGGTTTGGACTTCACGTTCCTGTTAGAAGCACTGTCTTGAGTTAAATTTTTTTTTTAACATTTATTCATGTTCGAGAGACAGAGATAGAGCGCGAGCAGGCGAGGAGCAGAGAGAAAGGGAGACACAGAATCTGAAGCAGGTTCCAGGCTCTGAGCTGTCAACACAGAGCCCCACATGAGGCTCGAACCCACAAACCGTGAAGTCATGACCTGAGCCAAAGTTGGAGGCTTAACCTAGTGAGACACCCAGATGCCTCAGAAGCACTGTCTTGAGTTTAAATGTTAGAGAACATATCCTAAAAATCTCCCTCTTTGGGGATTTTTCAAAAATTTTTTTCATGAATGCAATAAAGTTTCATGTGGAAAAGGCATAAAAATTGTGACTTTTTCGGGGTTACATGTAGGTGCAGTGGGGCAGAGTGGGGAGCTGGACACTGCATTACACATTTCAGATTCCACAATTTGAAGCACCTCCTTTAAACAAACCTTTTCCCACTCCTCATACCCTCACATTCTTTTTTTTAAAAATGAGACTACTTTTCTTTTACGAACAACTTCCTTCCAATATTCCTAACTGTTTCATGAGATAGACAAAATTTAAAAGTATTTGGGGGTTAGGTTGAATACTTCCTCCTCTTTTCTCTTTGTCTAGAATGTCTGTCTTCCTGCCATGAGTGTAACCTCCTCTAATCAGGAGTGTGCTGAACGCAATCAGGGCCAAAAGATAATAGTGTTGTTTGTGTGTGTGTGGGGGGGGGTGTAATCTGGCATTCTGATCTGCAATGGTTATGAGTCAGAGAACTGAAAATTGCAGGACTACCTCCAAGTGTTCCCAAGTGATCTTTTTAAAAGGATTGCTGAGTTCTTTTTAGATAAAAGCCCCAAAGGTGTCAGTCACAGATACACATATAGAGATAGAGGTTAAAACAAAAGTCAGTTCCAATGCATTATAAATGCCTTAAAATTGAGCATATTTAGGCTGCCAATCAGCAGGAAAGAGAGACAGGTCGAAGCAGGAAACCAAGGTATTTTCTTTTGTTCACTGCCATATCCTCTGTGTCTAGAACTGTGCCTGCCATATAGTAGAGCTCAAGAAGTGGTCGATGAATCCGTGACATAAAAGGTGGCATCCATCAAAATCCCAAGGAAAAGAAGATAGTGAATTTTTAATCTCCCTGGTGCTCACTAAAATCAAGTCTTCCAGTGCATGCAAGTCAGTAATAGCAAGTAGCAAATGACACTTGTTAAACCCCATTCCTGCAGCTGAAATGACACCATTTGGCAGGAGACCAGAGACAGACATAGTAAAAGGTGGAGGCTTTCTTTCCCTTCGGTGCATCATGAAGTTCAGAGGGGATATAAGCCCTTGCCATTGGAACGGGGTGAGAGCACTGTGTACGGGACACTCACTAAGCAGTCCACAGCCAGCATCAGCAGGGGCCAGGCAGAACAGAGGCTCTCTCCCGAGCTTGTCGTGAGTGCATACATCTCTCTGCAATTACCAATTTCAAACAGAACCAGGTAGAGCGTTAAAAAAGGCTGGTAGGTGAACCTTTCTGAACTCAGAAGACTCAATTTTAAGCCCTTGTGTATGGGGAGGCTGAAAACTGACCACTGGCCCTGATACACAGAAGTGGCTTCTCCAGCACAGCCAGGGCCCATTCTGCACAGCACGTGGTGGGGGAAGAATGGAAAGCCCGACTGCTGGGGGCAAGAGTCTGCCTGCAAGGAGGGAAAGGACATCTATCCTGGGTCCTGTGTGCACAGTTCTGCATCTTCTTCTAGCAGGTTTCTTTCAACAGGCAGAGATATCGGGGCAGAAACAGGCTGCTCCCATCAGAAGGCAACTGCTGCTCACTGCCCCCTGGGAGAGGCCCTGAGCCAAAGTCACGTCCTCGCTGTTGCTCCTTGTAGAGAGCCACCACGGAGGACATTCAAACTTACTTCTCTTGACAAGGATCTGCTTTTTGGCCTCACCTCACCCCAGTGCCACAAATCCCAAGACCCGTGCACACGCGTTATGCAGACAGGTGGGCGGTAGCTGTCGAGCAGCGAGGAAGTGACACTGAGCTTCCAGGCAGGTAAACTTTGAGCAAGCATGTCCCATCTAAGCTCAAGATCAAGAAACAGGGTAACACTGATGCACTTGCTATCCAACAGGCTTTTCCCAAGAATCCTACGTTGTGGCCACAGGTAACTGGTGTCCAGCTTTACAGCACAGTGAGCATAGACAGAGGCAGCTCCAGCTGAGGCACAAACACCACTCAAAGCCCCCTTCACCTGCCCCGTCCATTCTAGTCTCACTGCTGTAGCTGCAGATGTTCATTCCAGCAACATTTCTGCCTGAATTTTCTGAGAGTTCACTTTCATACCCACCAGGATTGCTTACCCCCAGACACCATACTCCTGGTGTCACTTCTAGTCCTCCAGGAGCTCAACTTTTTAAGAACAATACTCACAGCCTGTTTCCCCTACCGTTCGCTTTAATAAGGCATTCAGTCTTCTTGCTTTGTACTAAAAGAACCTTTTAACTGACACAGAAGAAAAAAAGGGTAAGTGATACACCAAGAGGTGTACTGTGCAGAACTCTCCAGTAAAATCCTTGCCCTGAGAGCTGCCACTTCTCTCTCTGCCCCCAGACCCCCAAGCGGGGTGCCATCCCCTCACTCATGCCTCTCCTCCCGAGCACAATGTGTCCAGTGGGAGACATACTCACTTGGGTCTTGTTTGCCTTGGACTGTCGCCAGCTAATCCACTTTAACATTTTGGCTTGCTCTCAAATTTGCTTTCTCTTTCCACCAAAAGTTTTAAAAACAGAGTTCATATTTGTGCCAAGCCACAGCAGGACTCACTGCTCCCGGGCAGCTTGGAGGCAGGGATCAGTCACATCTCCGCGCTCACTGCCAAGCTCTCAGAGCCCAACCAAGTATTTGCCTTGAGAGGCCTGAAGACTCTGCCTGGGGCAGAATCACTCCCCGACCAAGGCCACTACAGGAGTCACAAGTTCTTGGTATCAAAGAGTCTGTGATAGGCATTCGTACTTGGGAAGTTCTCTTTCCCCACTTTGCCACATGCCAGCCCTGGAGGCACTGGACTGGGCTGGAAAATCACTTTGTAATTTACTTGGGCCAGCACAGATGGGCATGGCCAGGGCAGGGTGTTGGAGAAGGGGGTAACAATAGTGTTTGGTTTTTGCTTACAAGGTTCTACAAGTTGAGGAATCAGGGTTACTCTAAAAGTACTGTTTTTAACCCTATTTATTTATTTATTTATTTATTTAGTTATTTTTTTATTAAAAAAAATTTTTTTTAACGTTTATTTATTTTTGAGAGACAGAGACAGAGCATGAGTGGGGAGGGGCAGAGAGAGAGGGAGACACAGAATCCAGGATCCAGACTCTGAACTGTCAGCACAGAGCCCGACGCGGGGCTCGAACTCATGGACCGCGAGATCATGACCTGAGCCGAAGTCGGACACTTAACCGACTGAGCCACCCAGGCGCCCCTAACCCAATTTATTTAATAGGCAGGAGATTGAGTTGGATTTCAGTGTTAGGTGTGTCATTAACTGGTTTTGTGACTCTGAGCAAGTCACTTCGTTTCTTTTAAACACGTCCGTGAAGGCAGAGGGACAGATGGTCTCTAAAGCTCCTTTCTTCCCTAAGCTTCTATTTCCAAGTTCCAAACTCACCTGGATCAGATCTGGCCTCTGGCCACCCCTGCAGCTATCACACGTAGACCTGATCTACCGGCAAATCACCTTTTGCAGTTTCCCTATTTCTGTAACAGATGCTCGGGCACTGCTGCCTCTAGAACCAGAAAGATTCCTTGTGGCTGCCGAGCCATGAACATCATGAGGGCACTTCCGGGCGTTCCTGCAATTTGCCTGTGTGCAGCAAGCTACTCAGGTGCTGGAGCTTCTGGAACTTACTTGCTTTTCCAGATGATTGGCAATTTTAAAAAGTAGGTCTCTTGAGGGAAGTTTTTAAGCTACGGAGTATAAATTAAAATATTAAGTAAGATAATGTCGTCATGAGAGATTCTGCCCCATGAACCTAGGTTGCATTTTTCAGCAAAGTGTATTTCACACCCATTGGTAGTATGCAACAGCTGGAAGCCAGTCATTTATTTGAGGAACCTTTTATTTAGAGAAAAACCTGTGACCTCAACTCCTCACACTTTATCAGTTTGCTCTGAAAAGGCAGAACATTTGTACCATGTTGAACGTGGCTCAGGAGAGAACTGAGCAGTGTTTCTGGGGAGGTGACAGCAGCACAGGAGGAGGGAGCTTCTGGCTTCCTGGGAAGCAGGAAATCCTCAGTTTCTTGCTGCCCACAGCCACCTGACCCCTCCCCCAGGGCCCCGCCCACCACAGGAACGGTACTAGGAACAAAAGCCATCTTCAAACCTAGTCCAGGACTTAGGTTATTCAGAACCTCTGGTGGGCGGGGTGGGGGGGGTGGGGGATCACGATTTGCACTTAAAATTGGAAGAGACTTTGGAGTGACTAGCAAGTCCTCCAGAAAAACCAGAATTCCTCCATCTAGGATTCAAATGGCAATTCTGACCCATAGTGTTGTGGAGGTGAGATGTGACCGACTGGCTTATAAAGTCAAGTTTGGGTTTCTCCAAGCCCTGGTAACTGGAAGTACAATTATATACTCTTCTCATTTATTCTGGGGTTAGAACGTGTTTGGTTACTAGGTAGGATGTAACATAAATCTCTCCCTAGAAGGAAATATCTTAGGGCCCTCAGGCGCCACTGAGATCAAGGGCAGAGTAGCAGAAGTACAGAGGGATCTCCCCATCACGTTTTCTTCGGTTTCTAGTAGAGTGCATTTAATGGGCTAGATCTCCAGTGGATGGTTCACCTGCTCTGGCACCACAGCTAAATGGAACAAGCTGTCACAATCACATTCTGAAGACTCAACCTTGGGTGGACCAACCTGACGGTTTTTAAGAACCTGCCAAGCAAAGATTATTACCTTGTATGAACTGATAGGATGTTTATTAGTCCTTACACTGTTGAGTCTCCACATTTCTAGGTGTCTGGTTTTCTCTTCAGTGGCAAAACCCAGTGATTTGTGGGTTCTTAAAACTCCAGGAAGCATATTGTTCATTTTCTAGGAAGCATGTTGTCCATTTTCACAGGAGTGCTGGGCAGTAACCCAGACAGGGACATGTCTCCTCTGCACACAGACACTCTTTCATGCAGTGTCTATGCTCCACGGCATGGGCTACACTGTCACCAATGCACCAATTCAAGGGTTGGACCTTCTCTGACTACAGCCTTTGCACCCAGCAGCTTGCTAAGTCCTCCCAAATGTAGGCATCAGGATTACCAAATTCTAATAAACCAGGTGAGGCTCTAAGGAAGTCTATTCTCAGAACGCTCCTGCAGCCAGTCTTCCCCGCCTCTTGTTATAGGTATCATGTTACTGCAGTGAGTGACACTGTAGGAATCCTTTGACTTTCCCCTTAGCTGAGCCCTCACTGTCTCTAAACTGAGACTTCCCTACCAGTGAAACAAAATTTTGGCCATGACCCACTAAACTGATATGACAGTCCAGTTTAAAAACTATTAAGTTAGATCCTGAAATCTCCAGGCTTCTTCACGAATTTTCCTGTCCCCCTTCAGCACATTGCCATTATCAGCCCACCTTGTATGTTAACTTAGATCACATTAGCTTGTACTTGAAACTTCTCATTTGAATCACAATCAGCTCTGGGATGTTCTGACAGTGTTCTTGCCCTTAGAATTTTTATGGAGAATAACATCTGCAACTCCATTTCACTTCCACTTCCCTGTATTCAGCCAGCCCAGACATGTCTACAAATTTATAGTGATTTTTAGTTGGAGAGTATCTCAACCAGGATGGGTTTGTAATGTTTAATGGAGTAAGCAGTTACTGAACATGTGCAGCATGCCTACTCCACACAGTAAATATATGCACAGGGGCCATCACTGCGCAGGTGGCTGCTTCTGGGCCATTAGCTGGAAATTATTCAGCAGACATCCATCATGTTGAACAAGCTACTTCTTCACTGCCACTTCATTCCGAGCCTTACCTCCCTGGAATTCTATAATTCTGTATTTCTTTGAAGTGTGGTTGTAAAGTCCCATCACTTCACAATACACACACATACAGAACAGTCTTAACAGTGGAACGCCCAGAGTAGCATGAGCATGTTTTGGGTGGAACAGAAAAGGGCTCAGAGCACAACAGAACCAAGTAAGCACACCCATTTGCCTTCATAAAATAACACTTTTGCATGGGACAGGTGTAAGGTAGAACTTAATTATGCAGACCCATCTGTGGGTGAAACAAAAGCAACTTGGGGGAAAGCGATCAATGCTATTTACTGAAGCCCCCATGCTGGTTTTATTAGCACTTAATGAAGAATAAAGAATACCAGACTGATTCCTCATCATAGGGAGATTCATAACACAAGTAAGCAACCCCAGATCCTCTGCTACACAGAAAAGGGGCTGGGCATTAGTCTTCTATCCTCAAGCTTGTCTTTTTAGCAAGTATTTGGATGAAGCCACAGATGGTATATTTATCTAATAATGCTGGGAGATGTGGCTGATGTACTGGACAAAATTTACATTCCAAATATAAATTCACACTCAAAATGTACTAGAATACTGGGATGGAACTGAACAGGAGAAAATCTGATAGATATAAAGTGTTCCCACCCTCAGGTTACTAAGTCACCTGTGCAATGAGGGGGGTCCACGAAAACAGGCATGGAGATTTGATAAGCCAACCACTGCACACCACTCCTAGACACATGTACCACCTTAGGGAGGAGACTAGGCATAGCAGCCCTAGAACAAGAAGCTGAATTTGTATTAGTTAGATCACATCTGCTGTATTAAGTACCATTCTTGTATGCCCCACTTTATACAGATCGTTACACACTGAAGGAAATCCAGAGGAAGGCAACCAGGGTACAGGAGGGTATGAAAATACACTGATACAAGGAACAGTTGGAGAAACTGAGGACTTATAGACAGAAGATTAGAAGACAAGACAACCGTCTTCAAATATCTAAAGTCCAGGGGTTGCCAATGGCCCACGATGCTACAATTTGATGATTAAAATGAATACCTGACAGTAATGAATTATAATCCATCAGCTACTCAAATAAACCATGAGCCAATGCTAACAACAAGTATCTAAGCCTTAGATGCTAAGGGCTAACAAATGGAAAGAGGAGTAAAGTTGCTCTGTTTACACACAAGTAAGTTGAAGCTACATCTATTCAGCTATAGTATAGAAAAGAACCTGCTGATAGTCAATGAACAAAGAGGGCAGAATTCTACTCAAGAAGTAGATCCTCACAACCTGTTAAATAATTGTGTACTCATATTCATAGCGTCTAAACTTTTGTTTTCCCTCAAATAATGGTGGAAAATTAACCCTTACTGAATGTCTTATAGGTGCCAAGTAAATGTATTTTACTTAATCTTCCCAAGGACTCAGTGAGATGGGTATTACTTGTCTTATAGATAGAGAAATTAAGGCACAGCAACTCACACAACATGACACAGAGGGCAACCACCAGAGCTGGGATTTGAACCCAGATGTGTCTAAACTCCTTCCACCCCACCACAGCACACAAAATACACACAAGGTGATTGGAGAGGTCCTAGGGCCCCACAGCTCCTCAAGTTGGTCTGTCATGACTCTTTAATGGTTACGTTTTCCTCATCTACCCAATATAGCAGGGCTGTGCTCTAATTCCTCTGGATTAAAAAAGGAAGACTGGGGCCTTTTCTAGAAACCCATTGTTAAAATGACCCTGATCCCTGTGGGGTGAGTCACAGCTGCCCTGTTGAATATGATTCAGTTTAGCTGAATCAGTCCATTTGGTTACCTTGTTCTTCTTCAGAGTCCGTTCACCTGACTATTTGGAAACCAACAAGACCAGTTTCCGGGTCTTCTGGTACAGTTAGGGGAAGGCTTAACACTGTTGACATCTATGAAATCAAAGATCCCACTTAATGGTTTGCCTGATGAAAGGGAGTGTAGGAGGACATATGGCTGTCCTGGTATCACTGTTCTGTGTTAGAAGAGTAAGAACATTCTAAATTACAGTGCATGGTCACAGACAGGCCCTCTATTTTATTCTGAGAGTGTGACTATTTCTAGGTGATTTTTCAGGTTTCAGGTACAGAACACAGAATCTCTCAAGATCTCAAGACCTGCTGCCCATGTTTCCCAGGGTCTGAGAAGGGATTTGGGGGTTCCTGTTCCCAACAAGCCAGGTTCTCCAGCTGACTAATGCTTTCTGCTTGGAGGTAAGGGAACTTCTAGATTTCTTTAGCACATTTAAAAATACAATGTTTGTATATCTGGCTGCTTTCAGACCAGCTGTTTTAGCTGCCCCTCAATGCTGGAATTTTCTGAGATCAGGTACTATGTTCCTTCTGTTCATTCCCAAGTCTTTCCCAAGCATCCATGTGTGCTGTGGGCCCAGGACATCAGTGAAGCAGACAGACAACCTTGCCCTCATCAGGGCTTAACGGCCTGGCTATAGAGACACACATCAAACGAAAATTACACAAAGAAGGATTCACATTCAACAAATAGTCCACATCACTCTATAGTATCCAGCACAGAGCTCGGCACGTGGTGGGTGCTTTTTCACGAATATGTGACTAATGTTTTTATGGAATGTGTAGAAAGACCGACCAGCCAAGTTAATCTTAGCATTGGGAGTACAATGCCTTGGCTTTGAGAGTGAGGGAAAAACGTGACAGTGAAGCAGAATGATCTGGGTTCTAGTTCCTTCTTTTCCACTAATGACTAGAACCTTCTTGGTTGAGTCACTCAATCTTTCTGGGCCTCAGTTTCCTTATTCATAGAATAACATGTAAGTAACCAAGATTCTTTGTTAACAGTGACATGCCTGTCATCAGAAGTGTTCTAATCTAGCCTCACTTACCTTGCCAGAAGACAAGGAATGGCTGGAGCCGAAGACAAGACAAATGCCCTGCGTCTAGGTCAGGGCTGTGGGAGGATGGAGTAGCAGCTGGAAGGGATGGATCCCCTGGGCTAACAGGCTCTCTCTGAACATGGGAAGCATTGCATTTTGCTTCCCACCCACTGACTGTTTAAAAAGAAACACTCATTTGTGGGATATTCTAGGTTACATTTCTAAACAACACATCAAAGGAGAAAGGGAGGTACAGGAATAGTTTTCTTTGTATGTTTTTACACGTGGAAAAAAACAATTTTCCATCCACTTTGATAGTCAAAAATGGCTTAGAAACTTGAAGGCAGGACATCAGACAGAATTAGCTTGAATGTCCTTGAATATTAGTCTAGAGTGTGATTTAGCACCATGATCTTGGAAACCATGGGGCACAGTCTTTTTTTTCCCCCAGTAAGAAAAAAAATTTAGGAAAAATCCTAATGAATGTAGATCATCTTTAAAAAAACATAACTTAGAAAACAAAAATGAAGCAAGGACACAGCCTGTTGCCTGAGGCTGAAGGACTAGGCCAACATATTGGGTCTTGATAGACTAGGGCCAAATAGTCTTTGGAAATCCATACCTTCATTCATAAAATCACTAATATGCTGCAAAAGATCATTTCATACCCTAACACCCTGAGGTAAGCAAATGATTGTAGGGTTAGAGACAAAAATCTTCCTGTCTCTGCTGCAAATTTAGACAGCTGAATTCTTCCCCTCGCTTGAACAAATACATAGGGTCTCTGCTACAGTCTCCTTTCTTTCACTGCCTCCAGAGCTACTAACTTCTTGCTTATTTGCTCCAAAATATAAGAGACCAAGCGACCAGGCTTTCTTGCAAGACTATTACATCCCTCCAAGCTGCTTCACGCACTACCACTTCTTGGTCCTCTGTGCCTCAGGAACTGAGCCCTGATACTCTGGCCCAAGGAAGGCATCATTTCCACTGGAGCCCCTTCGGAAAGAAGGCCCTTACCAAACAGCATCTCTGTGGCCATTTGCCAAATCACTGGTCTTGGTCTAATTTTAGATGATTCCATTCAACCATTATAAATAGGAGCCAATCATAGCCACTAAGGTCTCAGGAAACTATCCCAGCCTCAGCGCCCTGAGGTCCAGCCTCCCACGAGGCAGAGCCACCCAAGCCGCCCAGTGGGACATCTCTAGAGGACGGGAGACCCAGACCCTCTCACCCTTCAACTTTGCTCCTTCTGCTAAACTCTCAAGACAGGAGAGGTCTGGCTGATCACCTGGTCTTTTGTCCCCTCAGACGACATCTCCACACTATGACATAGCTCCTCCAGCCCTGCTCTTTCCACTTTGGTTGGCACAAAGAAACAACCGGTTCCTGAGGCTGGGCTCCATAGTGGGAGAAATTCCTCTGAGGGTAACTCTCCAGGGGTGGTTAAGCCAACAAGAAGTCTTGGGGGAAGGAAGGTTGGGACACTGTCCTACCTTGTCACTGTCCACTGTATTCTGAGAGGTCCTAGAGGCGATAGAGATGGTGTCTGGCTGGCTGCTTCCATCCCCCTGGCTGTCAACATCCTCCACTCCATCCCTGCAGGAAGAAGAGAAAAAAAAAAACAGGGGTGGGGGTGGGGGGAACCACTGTGGGTTTAGAGCACACTAGGATTTCCAGCTGTGCTGGCAGAGCAGAGTCTCAGCACTTTCGAACAGGGATTTGTCTAAAATTATCCCACTAAAAGGAGCAGCCCTATGTGATTTTCGAAGATGTCACCTTTGCACTTAAGCACACAATCCCTGTGCTGATAACTGAACACAGAATGATTCCCCCACACCATAACTCCTCTGGCCCATGGTATAGAGGAGGCAGTTATTTATTTATTTATTACTGGGAATGGGTCTATAATAGGCAGTAGGAAGAGGTATATTCTACTTAGAACCAAAGCTTCTATCCAGCTGACTGGGTGATCTCTGACAACCCCAGAGTTTAAAGTGTTCAAATAGTTTTTCTGCATGCTGTAAGAGGATAGGGGTTAGTTTATAGCTGGCTTATAAAGAAAACAGAGCTGATAAGATATTTTGACTTGTATTTCTTCTGCTTAAGAAAACGACATGAGATATTCCTCCAGAGGAGATAATCTTTGGGGAGTTCCTGATGCTGAATGCTCAACTCCTGTGTATGGAGGAAGAGATTATTTCCTTCAACTTGGTGGGTCCTGTTGACCTCATGCCTATTTATGATGACTTCTTATCAACACAAAGGCATCATCTCAAAGATCACAGATTCCACAGTAGCTTTTTGAGTCAGCTTGCTCCTGAGCATCCGGTAAGGTAATCTCTTGAGTGTACTCCCGGCATATGGCCTTCCTGGGCCACTGGACCATTTAGCTGTCTCACTTACATATCCCTTCAATTCTCCAGCTTAAGAATTATGTCTCAGTCCTGCACTGAATGCATAGCCAGGGCAAAAGGGATTAGATGCCTGGGAACTGGTGAGGCTGGGTGGTCAGTGTCAGGAAAAACTGAAGGAGGTGTGGGCCAGGGACATGGACATGGAAAAATTAGCACAAAACTTGACAGTTCTTCCCAGCTTATGAAGGTTACTCCCCTGATGCTACTTATGGAGAAGTAATGGCATCAGGAAGTTGCTGCATAAGGATGACACCACATGGACAAAATTCCCCATATACTGAAGCCGCCTCACAGAGTCTAGACAATTATGATCTGGTGTACATGGACGTTAGTGTGCATGCGGGTACAGTATCTTCTAGTCACCAAAAAGTGCCTTCTCCTGCTCAGAACACTTCTAGGTCAACTGCTTTCTCACTGCCACTTACGGGCTGGGAAATGCCAACTTATTTTAATAATGTAAGCCACACATTCATAGGAAGGAAATTCTGCTGTAAAATGAAATTCCGTGATGCATTTCAAGACCAGGAATAAAGGACTTGTAGATCATCTGCTGTTTTAGATATCTGGGCCGTTGCTCCCTGCCATGTGCACAGAGTTGAGAGTTGGCTGTACTTTGCGCTTCCCACCATTCTGGCCCATCGTGGGCCCTTCTGGTCCATTGCAGATGAAGCCAGTTCTGAGGGAGGTGGGGAGCCCATCCAGGAGTGTGGGTAGTGTTCTCCAAGCCAATTCACTCCTCCGTAAACTCTGTCCCCATATCTTGGGAGCCAAGCTAATGAAATTACAGACAGCCTGACTGTTCTCTGCAGAATCTGCCAAGGCTTTTCACCCTCCTATTTCAGGACAATGACAGAGAAAAGGTGGGAGGCATTTCCAAGATATGTCCACCTCATGTTCTATAGATGCTCAAACTCTGCTACGTAGGAAAAAGGGGCACTTTCACAGGGAAACTTGAGCCAACCTCACCTGAATATCCTTTCCTGCATGCTCCTGGACATTGAGTTCATAACATTTCCACTCTACCTTCTATATTAAAGTAGAGGCCTCCTACAGCAGGGTCTGCCTCTAGTGCTAAAGTAAGTCTATTCCATCCCTGGATCCTGGATGCAGGTAACTGAAATGCAAACAATTCCTCCTCCAACACATTCATAATTTGTCCTTCCAGCACTGAGAGGTGACTTTATTCTGGCCATGCAGGTTTGGGGGCTTCTGTCCTGTGGTGGTATCTCTCCCTACCTTAGTCACACCCTTCTTTGGGCTACCACCTGCCTTTGTACTAATGCTACTATCCACAGGTCCTCAGTTAATGCATCCTTGTTGGCACCAAAAGGTCAACTAAATCCTTGTGATTTACCCTGTTCACGAATAGGGGAGGAAAGGAGAGCCTGTTGCCGTCAATGACTATTACCCCAGAACTCTGTTTTGTTTTGTTTCAAAGTTAACATGATGGTTTTGAATGCTTTCTTTTGAAGTGCCCTCTAAAAGAGTCATTGTGAGTGACTGTCACATGGAGGCTTGTGAAAGGAACACCTAGGAAGTCTTCCACCAGTTTAGGGCAACTGGGATTCAGGAGGGCCCAGAGAGATAAAGATACAAAAAAATCAGTCCCCCTGCTTATCTCAGATACATGAAGGTGAGGACTCGAGGGTTACAGAAGAGCTGCAGTGATAACCCCATCATACTATCCCCTACCCATTACAGTATGCAAAACTCATTTACTGTCTTACACAGTCCACTTAGGCCCCCCTCCCTCCCAAAGCCTTCCCTGGACACTCCTCTCAAGTGCTCATCTAAAGTCCCCTCTGAATGAATTTTTACAGCATTTACTGTCCCCATCAGCAGCACTGGTTCTTCTAGTCTAACCATTCTGCATGGGAGACACAACTGTTAGATGGTTCTCGAGGGAAGGGACTCATCATGCATCTTCCCCTTCTCTTCTCAGAGCACCCAGCAGAGTGTCTATGAAATAAGAGGTGCCCAATGAAGCCCTGCTGAATTCAATTGACAGTTACTGGTGAGATGCTTAAAGAAAAGATTGCTCATCTTAGATGGGACTTCACAGAGAATGGTGCCAACTGCACAGCACACCCCTTCTGTGGAAGCAGAGGGCGACCCCACTCCCAGTGCTGAGAGGAGAGACGCTGGTTACCTCTTACTATTGTTCCTCTGTTTGGCTGGTGTTTTGGGGAGTTGAATTGGCTCCTTTAAAGCTCCTTTCAGGTGAATGATCCTCTCTTGAATCACCTCTCGAATGTTCTTGATCCACTCCTGCTTGGTTTCTATGTTGGAGGCCTGGAGTGCCACAGAGAGAAACAGTAAACACCCCATCTTCCTTTGTTCTCAATCCTCCTCCTGCAGGCTTAACCCACTACTTTTAAGGACACCAAATGTTTGAGGAATTCATTTCTATTTTACGCATATGACTCTTTAATTCTTCTGCAACTCCTAGAATGGGGCTATAACCTCAAGACTCAATGGACACTTGCACGGGGGTGATTTTCAAAGTATTTAATGCTCCACATGGCACTGACCAATACTGACATCTGTCCTGGTGTGGGAGCATATGTGGAGGTCCCCCCGCCGGGCCAGGGATGAACACATCAGTTACCAGATGCTGGGAGTTCTGGGGAACACTGGAGATGTAGCAAGGGGCATTTGAAGGCAGTGGCTATTCACCAAGTGGTATGGGTCTATATCAGCACATTCAACTCCTAGCATGGCTACATAGGCTTATGCTGACTGAAAGTCAATGCTGGGTTTTTAGCCTGGTAAACATGTTAATTGAAGGCACTTCTACCATCTCATAAGTATCCCATTTGTCTTTGTGGAATTTTTTTCAGGTAATTCTGTCTGATGGCAGGCGGCGGCTAGGCAGGCAATTCCTAGTGAACAAGTGTGAAGCATTTGTCAGGGTTGGACCATCTTTTCCTTGGTGATAGCCACCCACTGATAAGCAACTGACTGATGGGTGCCCCATCCGCAGGACCCCTTCTTGGTTAGATGTACGTTACCACGAGCATATTCCCAGGCTGTGTGAGCTCTGGAAAGTTAGAATGACTCCTTAAGGCCCTCATCTGGAGAAAGGCCCTTTCTTAGTACTCCTTTCAATCAACATAATTCCCTTGCTAGTGTGATTTATGAGAGCTTCTAGAATGTAAGTTTCCAGAGGACAAGGTCCATCTCTCATTTGTAGTTACAAGCAGCACTGAGCAGAATACCTTCTATGTAGGTGTTCAGGAAAAAGTATTGAACGCACGTGGATCAAATCAAGGTACCTTTTGTCAAATGGTCAGTTGTCCTTGCCCTTGAAGGGGACACGTGGACAGAACATATCTAAGTGGGCCCTGCTGAGGAAGCGCAGCAGCTACTCCCTGCATCCCTCCCTCTTCATGCGCTTGAGGGGATCGACTTAGGGGACCACGGATCTTTGAGATTTCAAGTCTATGTCCATGATAGAACTTGCTTTTTGATACCAATGTGATACTGCCCTTCCCGGTGGAGTCTCCAGGCCCCACCTTTCAGGAATCATGTGCCCCAGCCCCCTGCCTTTCTCCTGCCACCCTCAACCCTCAACCCAGCCCCAGTGGAGAGCAGTACTTACTTTCAGCACTGTTTTATTGTCTGAGGAAGGGGTGCGCCCAGACCACAAGGCGAATTTGCAGGGATCACCTTCTACGTGCTCCGTCACACCCAGCTCTGAGGTCTGTAGACAGGAAATGCCTGTGAGAGGCGGGGAAGGGGAGGGCAGTGGGAAACTTAGGGCTGGGGTGGGAAGGGAAAGGTGACAAAGAGGAGAGGACCGAGGGAGGGGCTTCTGTCAATCAAACTTCAACAGACTGGAAGCTTTGTTCCTCTACCCAGGCTGAAAGGATCTACAAGCACCTGCCTGATTAGCAGGTTGCAGGGAGGGAAGGTGAAGAGGGAGGCGCTAAAAGCAGACATCAAGAAGAACGATGGACTCTAAAATGCAGAAGGGGTAGTCGAGGGGGCAGCTTTCCAAATAGGAGGCATTTTCATTTGTCCAGGATGGTTTTGGTGTGGCACCAGGGGAGAGATGAGCTGAGTGTTCAAGAGCCCTTCCTGCCCAAAGGCTCTATGACAACAGGGAGACTTGTCTTGCCCCACCTGCCCCACCTACCAGTAGCTTGTTCTTGTAAACATATTTCGTGTGTCCTGAAGAGTCTTTGATCTCCTTGCTAAAAACCAAGGAGATCTCAAAGAGGAACAAGTGCCGCTCTCGCCCCTTCCGGATCAGTGACTTTGGGTCCCACACTTGAAAGGCATCCTGGAGAATCAGCTCCCCCTGCACATCCAGGTTCTCGTCGAACCCTGAAAGACACCCATTTCCACCCTGTGGAGTTTCTGTAGCACCCCGTCTGGGTGCCATGGTCCACTCCCCTCTTGGAAAGGTCTCCCTGACTGTGAGCATTCCGTTCCCACATCGCTTTCTCTCTCTGATTCCTGACACTCCTAAATACTTGAGTAGATAGCTCTAGGGAACTGTAATCAGATCTCCCTTTCTGCACCAGTCTCCTACACATAACCAGTATCAGTGGTATCTTCTCAAAAGCCTGGGACCTCCTGCAAGGGCAAACCCCATATCACCTTCTTCCTCTACAGCTCCCCACAGACTTGGGCTCCGAGCTCTGACTGGGGTTGAGGACTGTCTGATGGATGGAGTGCCCTCGACTTCACTTTATTTGTCATTGCTGTATTTCTTACAGTCCATTCCCAGGACTCTTCCCTTTGATGGCTCCTGTCCAATGTGGTGCACAAGCCTTTAACAGCTATATTTATTCCACTTTAAATTTGAACAGGGGTTCTGAAACTTAGTGTGCTTGAGAATCACCTGCAGAGCTTGTCAAAACACAGATTCCTGCCCACTCCTGCCCCTAGAATACTGGGATTCGGTAGCTGTGGGGTGGAGCCCAGGAATTTGCTCTTTTGACAAGCTCCCAGGTGTTGCTGCTACTGTTCCACATACTTGGAGTAACTGGATCCAGAATACAGGTCAGGAACAGGCTGGAGGAGAAGGGTGCTAACAGATGAGGACACCCAGGGCTGGGGATGGGGATGGAGTGCAAACAGAAAAGGGGGCAGAGAACTGTGGCAACAGGAATATGTTCAGATGGTTAGTGCTCAGTCTGGAGAAGGTAACCAGGGCTCTGCTATATGATGAATTATAGCTTCCTATATTCAGAGTGGCCCAGGAAGTAGTGAGATCAGACCAAGATTAGAGGTGGGGGAGGTGGGAGGGAAGGTGATGGTGAGAGATGGAGTCCAGAGGAGAAAAAACAGCCCACTACTCTGCATATTTACAGCAGAGTACACTGATCCCCCTTAACATCTGTTTTCCAGGCCAGACTGGAATGTGGAGTCTGAACTCATCCGACAACTTCCGCCCCAGTGCAACTGCTCTGCTCCTCTGTTCTGTGGTGTTAAGGGCATTTTATTGGAGTCTCACTCTACCAGGTTTCTGGGTCCCAAGACCATGGTTCCAGTGGACTAAATGTACATTGGTGAAGTCCTATCAGGTCTGTCTGGCTGGACTTTTCTCACCTGCTAGGAAGGCCGTAAGGATGGTTGCTCACCAATGTGAACATCAATGTGAACCCAATGCCACTGAACTGTGTGCTTAAAAATAGTTAGAATGGTAAATTTTATGTTATGTATATTTTATTACAATAGAAGAAAAAGAAGAACATAAGGCTGGAGACCTTGGATGTATGTCCACATGCATGCAGGACTTCTACTCATTCTGATGACAAATGCGATGCAAATGCTATTGCAGATGAACAGGACTGCTGTGGGTCAGGGTTCTAGCACATTTATAGTAAGGATGATGGCCTGTCCTGGACTACCTCCCATGCAGTGAGTTATCCACATATCCAAAACAGCTGAGGTCTGATTCTACCTGGAGGCAGGTATTGATCGAGTTGGCCCCTGTGGAGCTCCTCTCACACCTCCTGAGGACCTATGTAACAACTTGCCATTTCTCCTCTCTTCCAGCCTTGCCCGTTGCCTGACGTCATGCCACTTCCTTCCCACAACACAAGCTCCCTAGTCTTAGGAAAGGAGGAGGCCCCCCAGGGAGGCTGGGAAGACAGCTACCTTCCAGCATGCTGACATGCATGGCATCATTGGCTTTCTTTGGGACACTGAGCATCACCTCCAGGCCATCCTTGAGCTCTCCCTTCCCTTCTTCACAGCAAGTTAAAAGTTCCTGGGGAAAAAGTCCAGACACAATTAGAGCCATTTGCCCCAGCTTTCCCACCCTCCCACCACCTAACCCATCAAGGTGATTACAGACCAACTTCGTTCTCCGTAATGGTTTCCTGTAAGCTATAAGAAAAGTGGGGTGGGATGGAGAGTTATCTCCAAAGGATTCTACCACTATATTTTTTCCCTAGACTTAGCAACAGACATCTACTTCTGGCACCACATTTATTTATGTACCTCTTCTCCCTAAATGCTGACTTCCCACCATACTGGGAGCAACCTGGGCTCATAGACATTATAGGTTTATAGCATTTCAGAGTTATAACATATTTTTAGATCATATAAATCAGGAGTTCATACCTTGGGACCAGTATATGGGGTTCTGGACTAGTTCTTTTTAAATCTTAAATCTAGAATCTACCCACCATGCCAACCCTATCTCCCCCATGACGTCCACCATGCCGAGGCTTCTCAGAGCATGCCCTCTCTTACTTCCTCACTGAAGACTAGGTCAGTATTCTCTCCACAAAGACATATAGTATCTGGTTGATGGAGAAAAAATAATCTTCAACTATCTTAAAAATTCTAAGGGCCATTTGGAGTGATTTTGCCCAAACCAGAGGAATACTGGCATTCATTTTTCCTATGAGGGTTATTGTATTTTGTTCGTTTTGACACTTTTGACACTTAACAAAACAGTTAAGCAACAGATCTGCAATCCATACCCTCTCCTTCTGTAGGGGCTGGTGAAGGCAGAGGATGGGTGGATGGGGTAGAGATGCACTTCCAGGAAAGAAAGAAGTTGACCAGATCAAACCCTGTAAACATGTCAGACTTCCTGGCTAATGGTAGTACCTAGCAGGAAAGTCCTTATCTATGGAATGCTTTTAGTAGGATATATCTGGTTTGTCTAGAACTTCTTACGGTAAACAAACCTGGAATCTATGGCTTTAGGGGCATGGCTCCCTGTAAGATATCACATATGCTATGCAACTATCTAAGTAAACAGTATGTTTCATAAACAAAATGGCTCTCTTCAGGGTAAATGATATTATACAAGATATACCATTTAGAAAGTCTGTGTGTTAGTCTGGGCCACAGCATATCCTGATGCTCCAAGAAAGGGCTTAGAGCTGTTGATGGTTCTGGACTTCTCTCTGCGTTATCTCTTCCTCGGGATTATTTGTATCCTTGAAATTATTAGTAAAAGCTTTATACTTGGTAAGATATCTGATTAGTGAGCATCTGACACGAAAGTACAATCCTTTGTGTCATCTCGGATACAATCCCATATGAAGAAGGGAGCTTTGAGTGCCCAAAGGAGAGGTGAACTGCCTCAAGCATGTTGGGGAGGCAGAAGTGATCAGTTCTCAGCTCGGTCCTTGGTTCCAGTTGGTATAATGGCATCACTGTTCAGAAAGCTGCACTTACTTCTGCCAACCTGAAGTTCTCTGACTCTCCCCAACCCTTTCCTAATTTTAACTCTCCTGACCTTGTTTCCCATACATCCTCAAAGGAATTTCCAGGCAGAAGCACAAGAGACAAATAAGAAATATATGCTTCAGTGTGCAATAGAAAATTCCAAATGGTTTAACCCCCCAAAGCAGTGTGGCAAGTCCATCAATCAACCACCCAAGCCCATAAATTCTCCTTGGATCCTTGCTATACTTGTTATTAAAGAGAAAGCTCCAATTTAATTTAGACTTCAAAGGACATCTGTAGCAGATTTACATGGAGAATATTGAACACTAACTGACAGATAGTTTTGACTTTCATGCAACACCCAAAGTGAGGAATCCCAGAGGATACTGATAATTAAATATCAGTTTATTTGGAATAAAAGTGTCTTTAATGAGAAAATAAATCCCATATTGTTTATTTATAGTAAGAGCTCAGCAAACTGAGCTTTTACTCCACAGTACTCTGCTACCAATGCATTTATAAGAGGTCAAAATTACCTTGGTAAATCTTTTTACAGATTTTCCACAAATTCCCACTACTTCATTTTTTTTTTTTCCTTCTCAGTTACCTGCACAGTCATCTCTTCCTAAAACATCCAGTTACAGAGTGAAGGGCCCAGAGCCCACCCACCCATCACCTAAAGCAAAACACAGGGCAGCCTGTCCGTCCTCCACTTTCCTCTCTTATCTGTGTCACATAATTATCCAGGGAACTTCAGCCCTGTGGGATTAAAAGGGAGAGCTGAAAAGCTATATTTCTTTTAGAACTGGATCTTACGTTTTAAAAAAAATTTTTTTAATTATTTATTTTTTGAAGGAGAGAGACAGAGCACGAGTGGGGGAGGGGCAGAGAGGGAGACACAGAATCTGAAGCAGGCTCCAGGCTCTGAGCTGTCAGCACAAAGCCGGACATGGGGCTCAAACTCATGAGGCAGGCAAGCCGTGAGATCATGACCTAAGCCGAAGCCAGACGCTTAACCGCTTAACTGACTGAGCCACCCAGGCGCCCTGAACTGGATCTTACTTGATTTAAGGCATTGGCAAAGTGTGGATGGGCAAGTTTCTGTTTTGTTTTGTTTTACTTTTTAATTCACAACCCCACCAATTCCTTAAAAGCTTTGAGATGCTTAAATTTAATAACCACAAACGTGAATTTTAAAAAATCTTCCAGTACAAGAAAACTCATTTTAAAGGGTCAAGCGTTAAATGGGATAGGGAAGGAGAGGATCATTACACACAGAAATCTGGGCTAAGGAGAAACCAGTAACAATACAGTAGTCGTAATAGGACTCAATGCTAATTGTCTGATAGTCAAAGGCAAAGAAGGAGCGAAAAGCTCTTGTGATTTAAAGGTAGAGAGTACACCAATTATTTAGGAGAGAACCCCCACACCCTACTCTGAGATCTTATGAGAATTTCTGTGAGCCTTTATATAAAGAACTTTAAAAAACAAAGATGACATCTTCAAAAGCAATTCTGCCAAAACAGCCAAGATGTTCTGCACATTGTTACTTCTCACATGAGTTCTCAACAAAGGCCAAGGGCATGATGCCGTGTTGTAACTCTCTAAGCCATTTCTGCAGGGCTGGATGACTTGAGTGCCTGGAAGCAGAAGCCCAAAATGTCTCTTCTTGGAGACGAGGAAAGAGAAGGTTTGAAGGCAGAGGCAGGAGGGAAAGGGTGGTGCTAGTCCCTGACCTGACCCTCAGTGGGGAAGAGGTCCAGGGCATGGGCTCATGGGGCCCCATGGGGGCTCATGCTCTTCTCATCATGGAATCACATGTGCTAAGCAAGGAGACCCTAGTGGCTGTCCGTGGGCACCTCCAGTGTGACCAGAAACCTAGATGTGAAACTAGACTGGTTTTCAGGTTTAGTGAAGCTAGAATATCTGGGATTCTGCAAGCACCTCTAAACATGAGTTGAATTTCAGCAGATTTTCTCTGGAGCTATACTACTTACAACATGCCTCTCACTATCCCTTTATCCTTTGCATTTGAGGAGCAACCAGCCAAATATTCACACTCAGGGAAAACTCTACCCTTACACCTTGAGAATTAATATACATAGGGGCTATATAACTGCTTATAATATCGATTTCCCAGGCTTTCTGTGGGGGAAATGTCACATCTTCAGACTGCCGGTGTATCCTTCTCTGAAGAAGCAGCCCACATTACTTACTATTTTACATAATTTGATTATTTGAATTTCAAAGAAAATATTTTGGAGAAAACCCAAATCTGTTTGCTTGGCTCCAAAAGAACCCCTACCTAACATATGGGATCCTCCAGACACAAGAGTGTCATTGTGTTTTAATATGCACTCTTTGAGTGTTTTCTCTCAAAAACCTCATAGTCTTGATAAACACAGAGATTAAGGCAATGGTAGATGCCACCCTGGGCCTCCACTCTCTATGTTGACTGGCAGTGTCCCCTTGACCCCTGACAGAAGGAGGGACCACCAGGAGGAATCTGTCCCAGGAGGGAAGAGCAAGTGAGGCCCTAAGTGTCAGCCAAAACTGCTCCAAACTGTGCAGTGGTGGGCAGGTATGAAAGCAGTCAAAACGTGTTCCTGCTCTCATTTCTCCTCTGTCCCCCAGCAAATAAACACCTAGAGTTTCACAGCATAGGTCATGCAGTCTGGGAGCCAGCAAAGCCAATGGGGGTTCACCTCTGAAGTTCTGCTCTAGATGGAGGAAAGGTCTTGAGATGGAAGCTTTCCTATCCTGGGCAAAGCTGGGGCTCCCTGGACCTGATCAGTAGTGCAGGAGGAGGTGCCCAGAGGGGAGGGGAAGTACCTTCAGGAGCAGCTGGTACTTGGTGATCCTCTGGACGGGCTTGATTAGGTAGGAAGAGATGGAGTTGGCCAGACCGTGCCGCTGCTGTATCTCCTACAGGGATGAAAACAGGCACCATGACATACAAAAGGGTGTGTATATGCATGTGTCTTGGGAGGAAGTCAGTGGTGTGAGAAGAGAGCAAAAGGAAAAAGGGTAGAAAATTATGAGGAACCGTTCTTTGATGGGGAGAGAACCAAGAGAGACCAAGACGAACACACAGAGAAAAGGAGAGGTGGTGAAAGGGGAGGAGCTTTAGGGAGAGAAAGCAGATTTGTGTGTCAGAAATGAAACTTATAAAGAAATGGGGAAGGATAAAAGTGGAAAACGAAAGTGAGGAGGTAACAGCAGACAGAAGGGTAAAGGAGAGGTGGTGAAGCAGAAAGTGAAAGGAAAAATCAACCCAGAGCGGAGGTGATCACAAGGGGCTAGCGGGACGATGAGAATAAGGGCATGGGGCTCGGATTTCTATGCCCATGGCTCCTGAGTCTTCCTCTCCCTCAGTCTCCTTAAAACAGCATGAGGGCATGTCTCCTTTACCATCCCTTCTCTCTTCAACTTAGACCCATCCCAACCCAGAATCATCACTGTATTCTTTACAACTTCTTCATTGTGATCAATGGCATCTCCCTCATTCAGGTCTCTTGAGCTGATAGCCATGGAGTCATTTTTAGTTGTTCTCCTTGTGTTATCCCCAGTGACAAGTCTTTCCTCTCCACGCCATTCATGCCCAAGCTACACCCATGACCTCCAGCTGCTGTTTGGGTCTCTAGCCTCTCATTTTAGACCATTCTCTATCCTGCCTCCAAAATGACCTTCCACGCCACAAGGTGTAGGTGCTGTGAAGGTTAGTGAAGGGTCCATGTAGTCCCCTTGCCTCAAGAACCTTACACACCAGGTGGCTGAGAATACTCACACACATAAATAGCAACAAAGGAGATGGAAGGTATTCCCAGCAAGAACAGAGAGCAATGACTGGGCCCAGGAGTGATGGATGGCTTAGTAGAGATAAAGCCTTCAGCTGAGGTTTAGAGGATAAGTGGGGGTGCGGAAGTGCAAAGCTGGACGAGTGGCATTCTATAAATGGAAATCATATAAAAAATGCACAGGAAATAATCATTGGGTATTTATATGATAATGAGGACCATGCAGAATGGTATAGAGGATGTACACCTGGAGTCCAGGAAAAAATGAAAAATACAGTCAGATAAGCAAGATATATTTAGGCCATTGATAGGGTTGAGCTAGATTAAAAAAAAATTAGGATTTGGTGGTGAGCTTCTCAATGGAAAAGTACTGTAGATTTTAAATAGGAGAAAAACATGGTGAAAGCGATGTCTCAGAGAGAGCAATATTTAGCCTAATAACAAGATACAGGGCGGAGGTTGGGATATAGAGATGGAGAAACCAGTTAGGAGGTTGTTGAAAAATCCCAAGTGTGTAAACACAGAGTTACCATGCGATCCAGCAATTCTACTCCTAGGTATATACCTGAGAGAAATGAAAACATACGCCCACACAAAAACTTATATACACTGTTTACAGCAGTATTATTAATAATAGTGAAAAAGTGGATACAACCCAAATGTCCATCAATTGATGAATGGAGATATACAATGTGAGATATCCATGCAATGGGATATTATTTGGCCATGAGGAGGAATGCAGTCCTGATATATGCTATAACATAGATGGACCCTTGAAAGCATTATGCTAAGTGAAAAAAGTCAGTCACAAAAGAATACATATTATATGATTCCATTTTTATGAAATGTCCAGAATAGGTGAATCTGTAGAGACAGAAAATGTATCATTGGTTGTTTAGCACTAAGGACAGGTGGGAGGATAAGGTGGGGTGATGGCTAAAGGGTGTGGGGCTGCTTTTTGAGGTGATGAAAATGTTCTAAAATTGACTGTGGAGATGGTTGTACATATCTGTGAATATACTAAAACCATTAAAGTGTTTACTTTAAATATACATATAATGTATAGCTCTATCTATCTATCTATCTATCTATCTATCTATCTATCTATCTGTCTATATCTGTAGGTGTGTACCACGGGCTTGTCCTAGGCTAGGGTTAGTAAGAACAAAGCACTGGGAGGAATACAAGAAACATTTAATTAATTAATTAATCAATTCATTAATTAATTTAATGTTATTTATTTTTGAGGGAGGGAGAGTTTGAGCAGGGGAGAGGCAGAGAGAGGGGGACAGAGGATCTGAAGCAGGCTCTGCTCTGACAGCAGAGAGCCTGCTGTGGGGCTTGAACTCATGAACCGTGAGATCATGACCTGAAGCAAAGTCGGGTGCTTACCCAACTGAGCCACCCAGGCGCCCAAGAAACATTTTAAAGTTATGTGAGAGAGGACTTGTCATGTGGCCATGGAGGAAGGGGAAGAAGAGGGAATAAAAAACAATTTTTGCATTCCTGCCAGCTATCCCAGAAAAGTAGCAACTTCCTCACCCGTGTGCCTCTTCCCTAGAGGTGTGGAGTTCTAGCTGGACTTGTCCAAGGGTGATGGGCAAAAGAGCTGGCAGCCTGACTCTCTGGACAAAGGAACATCGTCAGTTTACTTGGCAGCTCTGGCAAGAGAGCACCGGCAATAGGGCACCTTTGACAGCCGTCCATCTCTGCCAGCTCTGGGAAGGCTGCATGTGGGGCAGTGAGGAAGGGAGGAAGGCGTTGCCTCCGGGGGCTAGGTCCGCTGAACCATGCTTGCTAACCAGCTTAGCATCAAACACCACAGCCTCACAGCTCTCACATCCGAAGTAGAAAATTCTGGATCGTGTGAAGGTGTGCCCCTTTCTGGAACTTCAATGTTCTGTGCACTCTTTACGATAATGGATACTAAAAGACAGCCTTTCTTAAGGGCTTATCTCTTTTATAGAATGAGGGCCTAAAGCAGATATTTTCTAAGTGAAGAACTTAGGGAACCCTTTCTGATGAAACGGAAAAAAAGCTACAAGTATTACGGGTTCTGGAAAGCTCTGGGAACAATCAGGAGAGGTTACTGAGAGGTTACTGTTCTCCCTCTCCACCTCTATGCCGAGATCCAGGGACTCCTACCTAGTGGACGGTTTTCCTGGCTTCCAGTGGTCTTCCCAACTAAAGTAGAGGCTCATCAGGCACTATGTTGGGAATGGAGGGTGGGGGAAGGGTGTAAAATTTGGAGGTTATCTAACTTACTAGTCAAAGTCTAGAAATTGGCTAGAAACAGGAATATGATGACCATAGGACTAAAGGAAAAGGCCAATTAGCACCACACACTATGATGTGTACAAAATAAACCAAGCAAATCATCAGTCAACCTCAAGGGGCTCATAGGTGGGAGGAGGTGTGTGTAATAGAAAGGTACATTGATAACCCCCATAAGGGAAATTGTTATAAACACTATAAGAGAGATACAAAGTATAACACATGCATAGGGAAAGGGAAGGGTTCCTGCAGGACACATTTGACTTTTAAAGGATAGAAAGAATTCCGAAGAGTGACAGAGTGTGCTTGTGTGTGTGTGTGTCTGTGCAGGTGCATTTTACACACAGAGTGGTAAGGCAGAGAGCGCACTGTGAGCAAAGACGAGGAAGCGGGGGAGTCTGAGGCATGCTCAGAGCACAGGACATGGATGTTCAGAAAAATGCTACGTGGAAGACAGGACACAATGCATTTAAAACTTCACAAACACCCTTCTGCATACTGTTGATGAGTAATCGACCAGAAACATGTTAAAGAAAATACATTATTAACAGAGGTAATAGTGGTAGAGAACATCCAGTATGATATCCAATAAATTCAGATACCAAGTTAAAGAAGTACTTTTCTTGAATTTTCTGTTTTATCAAATCTAACCTTAAAATTCCAGTTTGGGACACTCAGGACCATTTGCATATCAACGCTTCATTTAAAAAAGTCATGTATGTTTTTTCTTGCCTGGCTTTCTCCCATTCAAGGGTCATTCCTTTACAGAGCAATGAGACACTTGTGGAATCATTTCTATTTTGGCAGCATCAGTCTAGAAAGATGCTCAGAGGTTCATTTTGTAAACTTGAATATGGGAATGATGTTTAAATGTCTGTATTCCTGAAGGTGCCTAGAACACCATCTTCTCTATAGTAAATACTCAAATATTCATGGGCGAAATGAAAGCCGGTAGGCAGAAACACAGACTAACAAACATTAAAAAGTTCTGTATTTCAAGTTGTTGTCACTTCTGATGGGACTACCATAATGGCCATCACTGCTACAGTCTCTTTCTCAGTGAACTTCCCTCCCCCAATTTCTTCACGCCTCGTTCTTCCCTTACATCCTACATTGACCCTTTTGATGCTGTTCACTTTATAGCCAACAGGTCACTCTTTTGGGCCTAGCAATATGTAGACTTATGCCATCATTCACTAGCAGGGATGGATCCTTGTTCTAAAGCAAGGGACCAGACAAAAGGTACATCAGTCCCATCTTTGCTTGGCTTCCATTACAGCCCAAGTGATCAGCACTGGCTGTGCTATAACTCTCAAAGTCCAGGCCAAACCCAAGCCAATCATACCAGAATCACAAGGGTGGGACCCAGGAATCAGTATTTTCAAAACTCCCCAGGTGATTCAAATGTGTAGTCAAGGTTGAAATAATTGCATGTGAGTAGTGTCTCTCAAACTTGAGTGGCTTCTTAAAACTCAGATTGTTGGGCTTCAGCCCTGGAGACTCTGACTCAACAGATCTGGGGAGGTGGTCCAAAATATGCCTTTCTAACAAGTTCTCAGGTGATGTTGATGTGGCTGCTCTGAGGACCACACTTTGAGAAGCCCTGCATTTGAGGGAGCTGTGTATGAAGTAGCTGTGTATGCATTTGAGGGAGCTGTGTATGAAGTAGCTGTGTATGCATTTGAGGGAGCTGTGTATGAAGAAGTGAAACATCTTAGCGTGTGGGTTATACTGCCAGTCTCTCTGCACACAAGATGGTGGCCAGCCCAGTTTGGTGCTGAGGCATGAAGGACCAATGTTCCTTGTCTAAAACCACACCACTTGAGATGGGATGGGGTAAAACAAAAGACAAGCACTGCTTTGGCTTTTCTCCATGCTTTACTCCTGAGATAGAGGTTTGGGTGGCCAAATTAAAAAGAGGACTAAAGGATAAAAACCCACTATCCCAAAGTAGAGAAACATTTCCACCCACCCACTCATCAATGACTCAAGAATGGAAAATCATGGCTTACATCAAAGAAGGTGCCTGCATGCTCCAGGATCAGCTGGTTGGAATCAGGCTTGTTTTTACAGTAGGTGACGTACATCTGAAATTTGTCTGCCTGAAAAGAACAAAGGCAATGACAGGTAAGCGTCCGTTAGCTGCTCCCTTCTGTTGACTGTGCCTGAAGGACCCAGCAGGGGTTGTGTAGTTAAGCTCTCAGATGTTGTGTGGCACAGGATTATCTGTGGCAAATGTTCTGGGCTTATCTGCCCGTGTTCCCCTAACAAACTTGGGGATACTTTTCTCCTTTCTGAAGGTGGAGAAAGCTTGCTGAAAGTGAGCTTATTTTAATACTAGACTGTACTAGAAAGACTTTGAAAACCCAATTCATGTAACGTATTTTGAAGTTGGATAGAATTTGTTTAGACATCATCCCTTTTCTGGATTACCTACAATTGTCCTTCCCATCTTGAAAAATGATAGCCTTTTCTCTAAAAACAAAACTCAAAGAATGAAAATAAAGTGTGATCTCAGAGGAAGACCTGATTGTATCCCAAATGTCTCCATTGGGGGTAGTTTGTAGGCCATGCCAAGTGTCTATGCCATCATCTCCAATTTTCCAGAAGCAATGATGGGGGAAAGGAAAGCAAGGGGACCCTCTAGGGACAGGGATGAACAATGAGTCCTAACCCACTTGTAACTTCAAGCCAACAACCTTGTAGCTTGGCAAAAAAATCATTTCTTGTTTCTCTTAGTACCCTCTGGGTTAGTACTCCATGTCCCTGCTACTGGGAAAGGTGTGCATATGTTGGCCACTAAGTAGTTTTCCCATTTGTGAAATGCTGCCAGTGTTGGTGCCTACAGAACACCTGGGATATCCTCTTCTGAGACAGAAGCCCAGATAGATATGTGTTAAGTATAGCAGGTCTCATTCATGCCAGCACTATTCTCAGAGCTTCTCTTATATATTAACTCATCTGATCCTCCTGAGAACACTATGCAGCATCCCCATTTTACAGATGTGAAAACTGTGGCACTGTTTGGTTAAGTAACTTTCAATTCCCACAGTTAGAAAGTGGTAGAGCCCAGGCAAGCTGACTTCGTGCTTCTTGGTCATAACCACTGCCTTTCAGTATACTGAAACAACTCTTTCTAGCCTCATATGTGAAGATTATGAGACTTAACAAAGTCACCTTGGGATAATTCTGGGAAAAATGTGCCTATTTTATGCAATCATCAAAGGTTTTCTGAGACCAATTTTAGGGCTTATATACTACCTGGGAGGCATTTATCAGCCCTAGGACATAATGATAAATCCTACTTATGGCTGATTGTTAGGCAGATCCACAAATTGTATGAAACAAGATGTGAAAAAAAAAATCCCTTCACTTATTTTTTTCCTCTACATTGGCTGTGCAAGGGATCATAAATTGTTGATCAGCATTAATGTGAACTGTGCACAGGCTCATGTATTTAGAGGTAGAAAATGTATTAACACAAAGTCTGAGACTTCCTTAAGAAATGAGAGTATGCCAGGAAGCAAACACTAAGGTTTCATGTAAAGAAAACAACTCAGGTCTTGAGCTGTGGAATTGGCTGTGCTATTTATTACATGTCAGTGGACTAGTCAACCTCCTAGGTCATCTAAATTGTTTCCATCTATAAAATATAAGGCATAACTATAGTCCTACCTATTCCATAGGTTGTTGAGAGCATAAAATCTCTGAATCATGAATACATTTTGAAAAGTAGCCGATTTTGAGTGGAAATTATAATGAGATAATTATAAAATAGAACTCCTGACCCCAGGGAAGGATTTCCATGTTTAGTTGCACTTAGTATCACAGGTGGATTTCCCTGGAGATGTTTGCATTCCCGTCATGAACCTGAGCTCAGAATAACATGGTGTGGATGCTAATGGAGACTAATGTTCCCATTTATATAATTAGAACCTGGTACATTTAGCCCATTTACTTGGCCCATGACAATAGCACCAGGAAAGAAAATGACTAGACACTAATTTTGTAGGTCAGAACTGGGATGGATACCTATGGAATCTGTTTTTCTCTATGAAGGAAGAAAATGTAACCGATGGTTTGATGGATTCCTGAAGGCCTAATTTTGCCCTAATCCTAATCCTGTAAAAACAAAACCAATGGTTAGAACTGGAGTGGCTCCTCTATCATGGGTGGTGATCCTGTTCCACTCTCCTGATGTCTCAGTTTTAGAAAGTTCCTGGAGAACTCAATGTAGAGCTTGGACACAATGTCTAAAGACTTTTCCCAAGGAGGACTCTGCTCCTTGGGGATGGTCTGCTCCTCTCAGATATACTTGTGCCCCCTCCCTAGAGTCCCTGGCACTGTGTTAGAATGTCAGTGACACTAGCCCTCAGGTCAGGCAGCAAACAGTACGCCATCTGACACCATGTACCCTCCTGGAAAGGATGGCACAGTGGGAGAAGAAGCATTTCAGGTCAGTTACCCAGGTAACAAAGCAGTGTCCCACATCCTCAGGCAGCTGCTCATACTTCTCCAGCTCTTTGAGGAAGATGCTGCAAGGGGAGAGAAAGGCTGGATCAGACATCTCTGTACTGCCTCCCTCCCCACCCAGATGATTATGCTGCGGCCATCACAGCCCCGTAAGCTCTCCGTTATTTACACTTGGCTTCTGCATTCTTGAAGTGATACATGGTGAGGAGTAGTTTTAAATATATTAGAACTGTTTTCATTATAATTTACATTCATTGATTAATTAGTGCTACTTAAAATTGTATTATTTCTCTTACGGATTTACATTTCTCAGGTTGAAAAGAAATTAAATATTATACTTGTGTTGGGACTTTCATTTTAACTGCCACCATGAATCTATTTTTTATACAAGTAATCTGAATACATGGTAACATTAAAAAAATTTGTAAATACAGATATCAAAAACAATGAAATAAATATCATCTATGATCCCGGAGATGTAGTGGAAACATTTTGAATCCTACAGTAATTTCTTTCCAGTTCTTGGCTTTCTTCTTCTACCAGCAGGCACTTTGTGCTAAAAGTTATGAGTTAATGTTTCCTAATGCAGACATCATTAGGAAAGAAAATTCAATATGGAAAAAGTCACAATATATTTCAAAGCTGAATTGAATTACCAGGGAATTATCTGCCTCTGTGGATATCTATGCCATGGTTCCTTTATGTGTGAATAAATAATGAAGGGCTGACTATACCAATTTCAAGTTCATATATTAAACAATTGGATTGGGCTCAGAGAATATAAGCTCTAATGAGCCAGCATCACCAGAATGGAATTTGTTTTTTTTAAATCACACAGAAAGTTTTAGGGTGCCTGAGTAGCTCAGTTGGTTAAGCATCCGACTCTTGATTTCTGCTCAGGTCATGATCATGGTTTGTGAGTTTGTTCGAGCCCTGCATTAGGCTCTGCACTGACAGCGTGGAGCCTGCTTGGGATTCTGTCTCTCTCTACCCCTCCCCTGCTCTCTCTCTCTCTCTCTGAATAAATAAACATTAAAAACTAGAAATCACACAGGGGTTTTAAAATAAAAAATAATTATGATGCTGTGGGGAAACTCACTGATGGAAATGGAAGATATAATCTTTTCAAAGGGCAATTTGACAATACCTACCAAAATAAAAAAAAAATGTATACTTATCTTTTGTTTCTGCAACTTTAATCCTGGAAAATTTCGTATATATTTTAATCTACTTACGTAGAGGATGATGTAAACATGTGTATTCAATGTGTTACTGTTCATAATATTAAAAGGTGGACTGTAGGTGACAAAATAACCCGTATAGCCACAGAACCAGATAGTACACAGTTATAACAAAAATGACAAGGCTTCCTATGTTTTCACATGAAAGATCTCCAAGGCAGGCTGTTAAGTAAAAAAAGCAAGGTGTGGAAGAATGTATACAACATGCCGCCTTTTGTATAAGTAGGGAATATGTACTCTTATTTCCAACCCAAGAAATTAATGGTCAAAGGGTACAAGGTCAGTTATGAGAGGTAAATCGTGAGAGCCACTATAAGCATAGTACCTATAGCTAACAATATTGTATTGTACACTTAAAGTTTGCTAAGTGTACGCTTACATTGAGTGTTCTTTCATCATCATCATCATCACGATCATCATCATCATCATCATCATCATAGAGGGAGGACACTTTGGGAGGTGATGGATATGTTCATGGCCTTGATTATTGTGATAGCTTCATGGGTGTACACTTATCTCTAAACTCATCAAATTGTATATATTATACATGTACAGCTTTTTACATGTCGATCAAAATTTGCTATGGTGGTTTCTTTAAAAAAAGGTCATCAAACATGAACTATTAGGACTTGATCAAGATAAAAAGCTTCTGCACAGCAAAGGAAACAACAAAACTAAAAGACAGCCTGTGGAATGGGAGAAGCTATTTGCCAACAACATATCTGATAAAGGGATAGTATCCAAAATCTATAAAGAACTTATCAAACTCAGTACCCCCCAAAATAAATAACACAGTGAAGAAATGGGCAGAAGACATGAATAGACACTTTTTCAGACATCCAGATGGCTAACAGACACATGAAAAGATGCTCAACAGCATTCATCATCAGGGAAATACAAATCAAAGCCATGATGAGATGTCACCTTACATCTATCAGAATGGCTAAAATTAACACAGGAAACAAGTATTGACAAGGATGTGGAGAAAGGGGAACCCTCTTGCACTGCTGGTTGGAATGCAAACTGGTGCAGCTGGTCTGGAGAATAGTATGGAGGTTCCTCAAGAAACTAAAAATAGAACTACCCTACAATCTAGCAATAGCACTATTAGGTATTTATCCAAAGAATACAAAAATACAGATTCGAAATGGTACATGCAACTCAATGTTTATAGCAGCATTATCAACAATACAATATACGTTGTATATATATAATGTATATATACACACACATGCACACACAAACACACGTATATATATATATATATACACACACACACATACACGCACATACACATATACACATATATACATATACACAGGTATATATATACACACATACACATATACATACAATGAAATATTACTCAGCCATCAAAAAGAATTAAATCTTGCCATTTGCAATGACGTGGATGGAGCCTGAATGTATTATGCTAAGCAAAATAAGTCAATCAGAGAAAGATAAATACCGTATGCTTTCACTCATATGTGGAACTTAAGAAACAAACAGATGAACATATGGTAAGTAGGGGGGAAGAGAAGAGAGGGAAACAAACCACAAAAGACTCTTAACAAACTAAGGTTGCTGGAGGGGAGGTGGGTGGGAGATGGGCTAGATGGATGATGGGTACTAAGGGGGGCATTAGTTGTGATGAGCACTGGGTGTTGTATGGAAGTGAATCACTCCTGAAACTAATGTTGCACTGTATGTTAACTAAAATTTAAATAAAATAAATTTAAAAATTAAAAAAAAGTCATTACCATAGGAAACCAGCTAAAGGAATAGGGTAAAGATAGTGGTGAGTTGGAAATCCCAATCTATATTTTTAATTTAATTTTGAATTTTAAAATTAATTCAAAATTAAATTAAAAGATATAAAGCAGTTCTGAATCATTCCACTACTTACTTCCAGCATTGGAAAAAATAAATTGTATTGATTTGACCTACTCTGGCTCCTATTGCCCAAGCATTCTGGCAGTATCTGCTACTTGTGTTTCCCCTTCAACAACATAAAAAGATGTTGTTTTTAGTTTTAGTCATATTTGGAAGGCCAAAATGCTAATAATGATTGGTGGGATCACATGTAATTTTTTTGTCCACCTGCAATGCAAGTTTTTCTATAATAAATGAGCATTGCTGTAATAATAAAGAAAAGTCACTTAAAAATTTTGGGGGACTCTTAGCAATACCCATTTGAAGATAATCATCCTCCCCTAACGTGAATTTTAGAGCATCCTGATTTGACTCATGGAACAGAAGTAATTATAATGCAATTTGGGCTTTCAAAATACAAATATGCAGTGCTCAAAAATCAATAAAGTATCATATTTACTGACATGGTTTTTAATGTTTATTTATTTATTTTTAGAGAGAGAGAGTGAGCAGGGGAGGGGCAGAGAGAGAGGGAGACAGAGAATCTCAAGCAGGAGCTCGACGTGGGGCTCGAACTCATGAACCGTGAGATCATGACCTGAGTGGAAATCAAGAGTCAGACGCTTAACCAACTGAACCACCCAGGTGCCTCAAGTGATACTTTTAGAAGAACTTCAGGTGACATACATGTATTTAATATGACTTCTAAAACATAAATAGGAAAAAAATATTATATAATGCTGTAATTGAGGCTCAAACTTCTTTCCAGGCCAAAAAGGAAACATCCTTTTTTGCTGCAAGAGAAGCAGTCTGGCTCCCCACCATATCATGTCATCACTGAATTCTAAAAGACACTGAGGAGGGCACTGTTGGGATGAACACTGGGTGTTGTATGGAAACCAGTTTGACAATAAACTTCATAAAAAATAAATAAAAATAAATAAAAGACATTTATCATGTGGTCCTTCTCTGTGAGGAACACTAAATAATATAATGTACAACATCTTCATAAATACTCTTTCAGAAGGTGTTGAGTTATTCTTTACGTGGACATTTCTCATATAAATCTTCACTATAAATCTCAGTGAAGACAATGATTAGAACGTCAGCTCTGTCCCATGATGGACTGAACAGGGCCTGGGGTGTGGACTGGAATGGCTTGGTGACGAGGGAGGAAATCTGATGGGCTGTTCTAGGATAAGGACTGGTGAAAGAAAATGAGTTACTTTAAAGAAAGAAGGACCCAAAAGGAGAGAGGTCCTGGAAGAAGAGAGAGAGGGAAAAAATGGGTAATCCAAAGGTCCCTGGCAATTGGGATAAACTCTCTCAGCTTGTGGAAAACCTCTTCCTCCCCACTCTTGGGATGTCACTCCAGTCCCCTAAGCTCTGACTCCCACGGTATTTAGGCCCTTCTACGTTAGGGTGATCAAATAAACAAAACAGCCAGATCATGACATTCCACACAGGATACAACTCAGGGAGACTTTCCTTCTTTCCTTGACTTTTGACCCAAGGTCAGTGACCTGGTCACTTAAGGTTAAATTTAAGCAAACAGTCGTAATTATACCAACAGAACTGATCCTTGATCTAGATGCTAAAGACAGTGCTAGGAATTTTCTTTAAAATCCTGATACTCTCAATTGAGCAATCCCATGACTTTTTGTGATAGCAGCTATCAAAAACCTACGAGAGAATGCTCAGTTTGAAAATTCTGAAGAAATGAAAGCCCTGTAAAATGAGTTACATGCCTAGAATACTATTTGCATAATTAATGCCTTTCTGGAAAATGAAGGTTTTAGCAGCAACGGCCACTAGCCCACCCATCTACTGATCCTGTCTCTCACTTTCCTTTCCTCCCAGAGCCAAGCACAAGTTAAAGAGCCAGAGTTCACACTTACTCACAGTTGTGTGTGGGGGAGTGTCTTCTGACGCCTCATTTTTTGCATCTTTGAACCACAACCTCGTGGGGTTGTTGTGAGGATTTAATAAATCCACGTAGGTAAAGAGACCAACCCAGGGCCTAGCATACAGTAGACATTAAATAACTACTAGGTTTTTAGGACCAGTGCTTCCTAATCTTAATAAAGTCATCATCTGATAAACATACATTTGCACACTCTTCCCCATTCCTGGAGACTCATTCCTAGGGAACTCTCCCCTAGGGGAGACTGTGTTGGAAAATTGGTACTAGATTACCTTTCCCTAGAAAATATCCTGGGAAAATTGTGATTGCGTGTTATAAAAATTGGATTCCAAGGTCACATATCATTTAAGTTTGGGAAATATTGCTAAGCTGGTTTCTTTACTGGAGGGCTTCCAAAATCCTATAAAATGATGAGGTACATTATAAGTCTCTGAAGTAAACAGTGTGCAGTGCTTCCCAAACTTCTTTGCAAGTGGAACTCTTTTGGGGACAGTATCAGACCTTGTCTCAAGGAACACTCCTGGAAACCCCTAGTTAATGGCCCCTGTACCTGGCCGTGCACCGCCCTCTGGGGTTAGCATCTGAGCTGCTGTATTATTCAGAAAAGCTCCCTGGGTAATTCCACTGTATCCAATCCATAGACCAGCATTTGATGGCAGCTACCCCAGATTCCAGTTGGCAGATACCATATTGACTCCGTATGACTTAATTTTTTAATTAAAAAAATCTAAGAATTAGAAAAATACTTTGTGCTGGGCATATCAATTCATAACTTTGAGTAAGACATTCACTACCATCTTAATGTGATTGTTGAAGGCAAGTGGCAATATTAAACTTTATTTTGCTTTTTAATTTAAAGCTTATGAAGATGATAGATTATGTAACTCTGATCAATATCATTCTGTCTGCTTCAAGTGGACATGATGAGTTTAAATTAAAGCATAAGAGGTCACAACACTCTTCACAAATGATAGAATATTCCACCTCAGCTCTTCTATAGCCACATCTTTGTCCTCACCATTTCAATAATTATACATAGTAAATCATGAGGGAACAAGCAAAGCAAGTAGTTTCAGTGTTTGTGTGAATGTCTGGGGTTCTTTCTGAAATGAATACAACTTTTAAAGAAATGTTACAATCTAAACAAAGTCATTATTAAATTACCATGATGCATTATATTGTATGCTTTCTGAGGAAAATGCTTCCCTCTGGCTTTGTACAGAATCTTGGGAAATGAAACCTCTAGCGATTATTGATGGAAAAACTTTTAGGTGGTCTGTGATGAAGTACTGTGGAAACAGCACCATTCCAAACGTACATTGAGTCATTTTGATTTTGTTATTTTCTCCAAAGGTAAATTTGTTCAATGGTCTCACTGATTCTAGAGAAGTGCATCTGTCAGTGTGGTCCAGCAGACAGACCTTTACATCAAGGGGGCGGTCCGCATTTAAAGGGTTATATATTTGATGATGATGATGTGTGTACATACGTGTGTGTGTATGAATGACTCTCACGCATGTGCACTTGTTAGAATGATAGAGGTAGTGAGAAGGGGAATGAAGGTAGAGGCCATGGCAAGGAGGAGAAGAACAATGAGGAGGATATATATATATAAATAAAGCTGGAGGTAGGGTACGGAGAAAGCCCTTAGGTTCACTTCTTTGCAGGAAGTCCAGGATGTTGCTCATTATCAAAGCCAGGCTGGTTACTGTCTTCGTATAAGTGGAGCTAGACATCATTTCTAAAGAATCCATCAGTGGCCAGACAGATTCAGAGGCTCCGGGTTGCAGGGGCTAGGACAGCTGATTAGCATACTGGGACAGCTATTAAACCAATGAGGAGTCGTGTGCAGTCCAGGGAAGGTGTGGGATTATTCAGGGGGGTGTTTCAGTCAAGTCTGACCACCTGGGCTGAGCCATGTGAGTCACCCCTCTCTGTCCCTTGATTACACACCAGGAATTTCGGCCTAGATTAGAGATGAAGGGGAGAGGTGTCCAGGGCTGGGCTTCTCCTCAGCACATTTCTGCCCTCAGGCTCCAACCTCAAGAAGAATTTACCTTGCTGCACTGCTACCTGTTGAATATGTTTCGCTAATGCTTTCTAATCTTGTTTAACTTGTGTGATCAGATGAGCCAAAAAGCATTTGCATAGACCTATAGCTTATTTTAATGTTAAAATAAGCATAAAAAATCTCACATTTAATGTCATTCATACCCATGAATGTGCTGTTCGGCAACTAGGTACAGAAGCTCAATAGTTAGTGTGCACAACTAAAATTAACATGACTTTGACGCATCCACATAAATGGCTACACTTTGCCTTGCTTTGGGTGTGCCCCAGTATCCACAACCAACACCAATGTCCACAGCTCACTGAGAAAACAAACCCCAACAACAAAACCACAGGTGAATTTCTATGGGCTCTCCTGATGGCTTGTGTAGGGCTTGCAGTTAGCTATGCCTTAGGGTATGGGTTTAGGGCCCAAGAAAAACCACAGCAGGCCTTCCCCTTCCTTTTTCTCTGACATTTGAATGTTAAGAAAATGACAGTGTGATTTAATAGGGAGTTATTCAGACCTGAAATCTTCGCTCTGCTACCAATAGGCTTGGGCAGGTCACAGACCTTTGTAAGCTCCAGTTTCCATAAAACAAGGGAGGAGAACAGAACTAGACTGTCTTTAAAGGTTTTTCCCAGACTTTTATATTTTGTAATTCTGTGATTTCTATAAATGAGATAAAACTAATACCAAGGGCACTAGGAGGGGAGATGCAGCATAGAAGGCATAGAATGGGCATATTTTAAGCAAGGGTGTGTGTCGGAAAGGGATAGTAGAGGCAAAGCAGGAAGCGGCCTGGTGGCCCGGCGGACACTGCTGTAGGCTGCACATCCTCTCTCTCACCACTGGGTGGAGCCAGCTCCTCGCCTTGTAGCTGCAGATGGCCCCACTGCGTTGCAGGTTTAGTGGGTGGAAACCAGCATTAAATAAGGAGAAGGAGAAAGTGAAACAGAACCTAACCCCAAATATCAGAATGCATCAGACATAGGGTGTTATTTTGACAAATTTAGTTTCCCTATTACGTATAAGAATGTGCATATCAGGACATAATGTTATAAACTTTTTCTTTGGTTCGTGATCAAACATGTTTGATAAACACCTTGCTGATGTTCCCTTCCAAAATAGAATTGTAGCCCTAGGGAGGTCTAGGTCTCTATCTGCCTAGGTCTCCATCTCTCCTCCCTCCACACCCCCATGACTTCCCTTCTGTCTCCCCTCTCTAACCTCCCTGACTACTGCTTCCCTCCCCTCTCTCCCTCCTTTCCCTCTTCTTCCCCTTGTTACCCACCCACTTTACTGCTCTCTCTAGCCTCTCCTCTATCTAGGTATTTAATCCCTCTCTATCCACCACCTTGCTTTGTGCCCCCCAACCCTGGCCAACGTCATTTCTGCCCAGAACTACTGCCCTCTTCCACCTCTCCCTTCCTCCACCTCAATCTTACAGCACAAGACACAGTGGAACTGGGAGCCTGACACCGGGACCTTGCCCCACCCCTCCCCCAGGGTTGAGACTGACTCACAAACTTCTCCCTGTTGCCTCTCTCAGCCTCCTTGCTAGACTTCACCACTTTCCTCCCTTGGCAGGCCTTTTTTCAAACTTTTCTCCATCATTAAGGGAGCCATCCCTGGTTGTAGAAATACTACCAGCTACTTAAAACCAATCTCTAATGCCCTCCCCTCTGTGAAACCTTTCCTATTTTTCCAACGGAAGCTATTTTCTTTGCTCCTTTTAACTGCATTTGTGCTTCCCTCCACCCTGATCACAAGGACCTAAATAATTCCCAGAACTCAGGGGGCAGAGCCTGCGTTTGATTCATCACTGGGTTCTAGCTCCAACTAGCACAGGGCTGGCCCAAGAAGGAACTCTGGGAAGATAATGGAACTGTGGGCTGGGCCACTGGTTCACTGTTATTTCCCATCACTTCCCCCAGCTCCTCCCCCACTGCTGCACACCATCCTCTGCTGCTGGCTGACCTTGGCCACCTGATACCCTGGTGGGCTGACTTTGGCCCGGCCAGTGTTCCCAACTTAGCCGCACATAGCTCAGGTCCTTCTCCCTCAGCCTTGAGCCCAGAAACAGTAGGCTGGGACTGCATTGGGTAGAAGCCAGGGCAAATCTAAGCTTCCAGCCAAGCCAGCAGGGAAGAAGTGTACCAGAGGGATATGTGGCTCTGGTTGTCAGTCTTCCACTTGCCTTTCCAACCCTTGCTGAAAAATTACATATTTCAGGTAATTATTGTAAGACTGTGGGACCTTGGTGACATACCTGTGGAAGAATGGGGTTGAAGTGTTCCTCAAATGTGGGGATCCACATAGAAGCTGGTTAGATATGAATCAAATCAACCAGCTTTTGCAGTCCCAGTTGGTGGTCTATGGAGTGGGAGAAGGGGAGAGAGCACTGACATGGGAAACCAAACCCCTGGGATCTATGCCTGATCTTTAAAGGGGGAGAAGGTGTCCCACACTGGGTTAGTCACTGGCTCCTTTCTGGGTCTCAATGTCCTTATCTGTAAATGGAGATAGTTGTACTTGATGGTGAGGAAGACCGTCAGAACCCTGACAGCAGAGATTTTATAAAAATGTTATTACTCTGGGGCGTGTGGGTGGCTCAGTAGATTAAATGTCCGACTTCAGCTCAGGTCATGATCTTGCCATTTGTGAGTTCCAGCTCCACATAGGGCTCTGTACTGACAGCTCAGAGCCCAGAGCCTGTTTTGGATTCTATGTCTCCCTCTCTCTCTGCCCCTCCCCTATTCGCACTCTGTCTCTCTCTCTCTCTCTCTCTCTCAAAAATAAATAAACATTAAAAAAAATTTTTTTTTAATGTAATTACTCAGACTCACATACAAATAACATAAAAATAACTGGAAAGCAAAAAAGTAAAGTTCAGATTTAACTGAAGGTGATAAGCATTTTAAACCGTTGTCCTTACTTACAGAAGCTGAAAATCTAATAAAGGCAAATTAAAAATAAATAAGTTTTTTGAATTACAAATTGCAAGTTGGTTAAAAAAAAAACAACCATTACTTGGGGCGTACCTGGGTGGCTCAGTCAATTAAGTGCTGGACTCTTGGTTTCAGCTCAGCTCATGATCTCACAGTTCATAAGTTCAAGCCCCATGCCAGGCTGACGACTAATAGTGCGGAGCCTGCTTGGGATTCTTTTTCTCCCTTTCTCTCTCTTCCCCTCCCCTGCTCATGTTCTCTTTCTCTCTCTCAGAATAAACAAATAAACTTAAAAAAAAAAAAAACCATTACTGTTTGGGGGCTCTATTTATGGAATATACTATCTTACCTGAGTGCTCCTGCAATGCTTAGCAAAATACAATAGAAATGGATTTAGTTCTTGTGTATATAAGTTTCATTATCTTTATGATTTTATAAAAAGGAGGTATAGTATGAAAATGGGGAGAACAGAGGGTAAAAACTAAGTATCATTCCACTTATACCTCCAGTTTCTCTAAAACCATTACTTACATTGAATTGTTCTTCTTCACAGAAATTTTGGTGCTTGAGAATTTCCCTGTTCAATATTTATATAGACAAAGGTCCTTGAGAATGATAACACATACATACACACACTAATCTTGGTTGTCATTTTTCAAAGTGACATTTAAAAGATCAACACTAACAAGCTGAGAAATTTAACATATTCTTCATATCAGCCTTGGTCTAGGTAATAATTTCCTAGTGGCTCAGCTAACTGTATCATTCAGGTAGTATGAGCTACCTCATTCAGGAGCTCAGTCTCTCCACTTCCCAATATTCTTTTCTCCCTCCCTCCCTCCCTCCCTCCTTCCCTCACTCTCTGGAGCATAGGCAGATAACCTAAACTGTGCACTAGTAACGAGAGGAATGTGTCTGTTAGTGGCACTTAACCATAACTTTGTAAAGATGCAAACAACTGGGGTTAAAAAGAACCTTTGGATATTTTCAGGTTAAAAAGTAACTATTTCATAAGTATTCCTGAAAAGCAAACAGGTGTTTGGACCATTCTATGGTCCTCCCATTAAGAAGCTCCCAGGAAGTTAGCATCCAAAATATATGAAGAATTTATACAACTCAACACCAAAAAGCCCCCAAACAATACAATAAAAAAATAGAGGACCCGAATAGACATTTTCCAAAGAAGACGTACAGATGGCTAACACACAACATGAAAATGTGATCAACATCACCGATCATCAGGGAAATGCAAATCAAAACCACACTGAGATACCACCTTACTCTTCTCAAAATGGCTAAAATAAAAAGACAAGAGATAACAAGCACTGCAGAGGATGTGGAGAAAAAGGGACCCTTATGCACTGTTGGTGGGAATGTAAACTGGTGCAGTCAATATGGAAAACTGTATGGAAGCTCCTCAAAAAATTAAAAATAGAAATACCACATGATCCAATAATTCTACTACATTTTTACCCAAAGGAAACAAAAACACTAATTTGAAAATATACATGCACTCTATGTTTATTGTAGCATTACTTACAATAGCCAAGATAAGGAAATGACCTAAGAACCCATCAACAGATGAATGGACAAGGAAGATGTGGTGTAAACACACACACACACACACACACACACACACACACACACACACACTGAAATATTACACAGCCGTAAAAAGGATGAGAACTTGCCAGGTGCAACAACATGGATGGACCTAGAGGGTATTATGCTAAATGAAATAAGTCAGACTGAGAAAGCCAAATGCCATATGGTTTTACTCATATGTGGAGTCTTAAAAAACCCAAATGACTAAACAAACAAAGAGCAAAATCAACCTATAAATATAGAGAACAAACTGATGGCTGCCAGACAGAGGGGCATGGGGAAGATGGGCAAAATGGGTGAAAGGAAGTGGGAGATACAGGCCTCCAGTTGTGGAATGATTACGTCACAGGAATGAAAGGCACAGCATAGGAAATACAGTTGATGACCTTGTAATCATGTTGTATGGTGACAGATGGCAGCTATGCTTGTGGGGAGCACAGTGTAATACACAAACTCATCAAGTCACCATGTTGTGCACCTGAAACTAATGTGTCAACTACACACAAATAAAAAAACTAAAAATTAAAAAAAGAAGCCTCCAGGAAACTCCTTCATTCAGATATTCAATCATTGTGCTATTAAGGCTATAATTGTTAAGATTCTGGTAGTGATGAGGGAAAAAAAACCATACCTAATGGTTTTCCCTACCTTGAGACTTTCACAAACAAAAGACTGAATTATGACTTAAGTGGCATTAGACATTAGTCTGCAAACTGTAATTCTATTTTTAGTCTGTGAGCCCATCCATCCATCCATCCAACAAATATTTACTTAAAGTGTACTGTGTGCCAGGGTATGCAGTAAAAGACATGGTCTTTTACGGAGTTCACATTTCCTGCATTTTAAAGTTGCCTTAATTGCCATTTTCTCTCTTATTTATTAGAGATTTTAGAGGTGTTATGCTTTTTTCAATTTATCAACATGTGTATGGCATAAAGAGAAAGCACACAATATGAGAAAAGCCTTAGCCTCCAGATACTGTAGAGAATTAATACACAGCTTGATTTTCTTGGTTGTTCCCTAAACTGTGAATAATTTAAAACATTAATTTTTTTTTGGTGGGGAGCTTACTATATGCAGAATTCTTTTCTTTTTAATGTAGAATATACTAATGATTCAGCATTAGTACTAATATCAGTAATTATGCTATACTATAATACAGTGGCTGTGCTGGGCTCTGTATTGGGATAGAGAATCAATACTGAGTAGACCTTGACCACCATGATTTTAGGGGTTCTTTTTCCTTTTTTTTTTTTTTTTTGCAGTTTATCTATTTTCTTTTACTTTATGCTAGTAATATCAAATTACTTGCTCAAGTTCTTGAGTCTTATTTACTGCTTCTAAGTTGCTATGGTCTTGGAAATGACCTAACCATCTAACAAGATTGTTAAATAATCTAACAAGAGGTAAAGTGGTTGTTGGGACAGATAGAAAGGTGCTTCTATGAAAAGATAAGAGCTGTATCTTTGTGATATCTCTTTTGGTTGCTCAGAGGTTGGTTTTTATTTTCTTCTGGTTTCTTAATAACATTATAAATAGGTAACATTTGCTGAATAGCTGTGTTTTTGATAATTAAATTTATGCCTCTACAGAATGTAGTATTCCATGTGGTTTAACTTGAGGGTTTCTTAGATATTTTGTTTTTGTTTTTGTTTTTTTTTAATGTTTATTTATTTCTGAGGCAGAGAGAGACAGAGCATGAGTGGGGGAGGGTCAGAGAGAGAGAGAGAGACACAGAATCAGAAGCAGGCTCCAGGCTCTGAGCTGGCAGCACAGAGCCCGACGCGGGGTTGACCTCACAAACCGTGAGATCATGACCTGAGCCGAAGTCGGTCGCTCAACCGACTGAGCCACCCAGGTGCCCCTAGAACTATATTTTGTAACTGGTAGCTGTTTCAGCTACTTAAAAATTACCAAACTGCTTACTATGGCTTACTAGAGTGATATCACAAAACAAGAGTAAGAGGTTGTTACTTTGAATATTCTTTTCCCTTATACATTGATTTGGCAAAAGCAGGGCTCACAGTAAGTGCATGTTGTGATCTCTAGACTTCTATATCTAATCGGTTTGGTAAGAAAATGGGGAAAGTGAGACTTGTTGACTAAATTCCAGAGATCATAAATCAAAAAAGTGAAAGTAATACGCCTTACTGCTTACCAGTCCAATGTCTTCTCAGATATCCTGAGGGAGGTGGGATAATGCTGAGCAGGACTCAGAGGACAGAACTGGGGATCAGTGGTCAAGAATGGCTTTACTGGGATCTTATTAAAGAGACAGGAGGAAGAATATTTCTACGTCTGGAGACTTCCAGACAAACCAAATGGAAAGTGCTGAAATTTGTGATAAAAAAAAAAAGAAGGAAAGAAAGGAAGGAAGGAAGGAAGGAAGGAAGGAAGGAAGGAAGGAAGGAAGGAAGGAGGGAAGGAGGGAAGGAAGGAAAAGAAAGACTGGGAACTTCTATTAAGTACTCCAGAAAGTTTTCCCTTAGAGCTTATTGGTTTCATAGTCTGACAAGGTTATCATGTCATGGGAACTACGCATTTTCTGTTCTTTTAAAACTGATGCCATTTGATGACATAACAGGGTATTAATCATTAGGAGTTGATAAGAGAAGAGTGGTTCTCCACATCCTATTCAGACCTTTTAGAGCTCTGGATCATTTAACATCCAACTCTTGCTTGCTCTTAGTTATTCCTAGCAAAGGGCCATACTGAGGTCTTATTTTCTAGAGCTGGGCTGTCCAGTGTGATAGCCACTTGCCATCTAAATTGGTTAAATTGAATAAAATGAAAAACTCTGTTCTCAGTAGCACAGATCACACTTCAAGTGTTCAACTGCCATGGAAGTCTGGTGGCTATAGTATTAAACAGCAAGGACCCAGAACATTTCCAGAAACATTGAAGAAAGCTTTATTGGATAGTACTGTTCTACAGTCTTGCCTCACCTGTTCATAGGGTCTCATCAGGAACTCTTGGGGCTGGTAGTTTTATCTCCAGCATGACTACTTAACTTGGTAAATGCCTTGATGAGCCTGACCATAGGACTTCCTCCTGAATTGTATCCTACAACATTCAACCTTTACCTCTTAGCCCCTTTCTGCAACAGAGTTCCGAGAGAGCATTAGGACTTTATACCAACACTATTCTTGCGTCTTGAGATTCCCTTTCTTTGTCATATTTTGGAAACTGAGTTATTTCCATTTGTTGGCTATGTAATTAACCAACCAATGTTCTTGCTGACTCAGTTAACAATGGAACGTGTTTAGTATGCTGTAGAGAAGATACTTAAATTGGGAGTTGGACAAAATGAACTATGAGGCTTTAGGGCCCTATGGTTCTATTTTAACAAAACATAGAGGGTTGACTGATATTCCCTATAAGCTGTCAAAAAATGTGTTCCATTAGGTATTCTGATTATCTATATATTTATTTACATATGTTTTTGTTTTGGTTGAAGGTGGGGATTATCAGGTAGTTGGGGATAGAGGGGAAATTTAAGTTGAAAAAAAAACTTCAATGGAATTTGATATGTATGGCCCACAAGGTAGAATAATTAGCCTTAGATGAATTCTAGTGTCAGAATTCCCCACAATTTTGCTGAGGGGAAGCTACTTTCAGTTCCTCAAAGCCTGGTTATCATTCTGATTGGATATGAAGATGCTGCCCTAAGGAGAACTGGGGAAGGACATTGCCGAATTCTTGACTTCACTCTCCATGAGCAATTTTGGACAATTGTGGAAAAATAGGGGTGAGTGAGAAAAAAGTCTGACAGCAACTGACTTAGAAAACTTAACAGGTAGGGGCGCGTAGGTGGCTCAGTCAGTTGAGCCTCTGACTTCGGCTCAGGTCACGATCTCATGGTTCGTGAGTTCGAGCCCCAGCATCTGGCTCTCTGCAGTTGGCGCAAGACCTACTTTGGATCCTGTGTTCCCCTCTCGGTGCCCCTCCCCCACTCATGCTCTCTCTCAAAAAATAAACAAACACAAAAAAAAAAAAAAAAAAGAAAAGAAAATTTAACAGGTAATATCACCAGGCAGTAACAGGTAATATTACCAGGCAACATTTGCCAATCAGCTTTGATCCACTCATTGAGAGGCCCTGATGATGAGTATTTATGGCCCTAAGTATGCTCTGGGGAAACCCTCCACCAACCTACTTGTTATGAAAATCGTAGATCTCCTGGATGTTGCCAAAGATGATATGCTCTTTATTAAGGATCCCAGGGGGGATCTCCTCCACGCCACTGGTCATTTCCCACAGGTAGGTCTGTAAGATAGCAACATCTTCATCACTGGCAAGTACTACAAAATGCAGACAAAATAAACAGGTCTTCACACGGGAGGGCTAAGACTCAGACTGGGCTTGCATATGGAGTGTAAAAAGTGAGATGGTAAATAAACAGAACGGGAAGAAAGAAAACCCAAATGTTCCATTACCTTCAACTGTTGCTAGGGAAACTCACATTCTGGACTCTAGCAAAGTACAAACTCCACATTCCTCTTATTAAACGCGTGTGTGTTTGAGTGTGTCTGGGGGAAGGTGTAAATTGCAGACTCAAGTTCACTGAGTATGTCATGGTTTTTATTTTGAATTCAAGTCTTGTCTACGCTAGCTGGGGCTAGCTCCAATCTGAGAAGAGTTTCTTTTCAAAAGCATTTTAAAATCCCCTGCAATTACTACTGACTCTGGGAGAAAGATTTCCTTTGTTGGCTTTTATGTGTTAAGCTCCGGGAGAAGACAAGGAGCACTGAGCTCCTCTCAAGGACTTGATGCTGGCAAGGCTGTCATTTTTCCAATACAGCTGTGAACCGATTACTGCAAGACTTACCTCTAAGCACTCATGTAAGTCCCTTACATACGCCTTCTCTGTCTGCAGTAATTCAGCCATAATGAATCTAGAAGAAAACAAATGGGCTTTTAGTTGGTTCGGGATATAATACCTCCCCTCCTTCAAACTTCCCTTCCCCACCCCAGCATTTATGACATTCCTGAATGACCCCATTTTTTTGCTTTACCAACATGTCTCTTCCTTTCTTCAAAATTCCTTGCCTCTGAGTATTATCATTGGTTCTCTATCGCTCCAGCATGTTTGTGTTCAGCTAGTTCCATATTCTCTCCCTTTCCTGCCTCAGTCTCGCCACTCTGTGATGCTTTGCTGACACACGTGTGTCCTCCATTACACGTGTGTGCTCACATGTATGCACAAACATGCAGCAACACTCATACTCATTCTCACCAGCTAGACAGCTCCACTCTCAGCTTCCTGCATGGAAGTCTCACAGCTCCCAGAATGAGGATTTCTGTTTCCTGTTCAATAGAACTGTTGACTTTTACCAAAATGGTAGCAGTACTAGAAGTCAAACCAGGTTTAAAAGCCAGGCACAGATGCCCAAGATGCTGCCACTGAGACTGGGGGGGGGGGGGGGGGGGGTAGCACACTTTTTCTATAAAGAGCCTGATAGTCAATATTTGTGGGCAACTTTGCTGTTGTAATGTGAAAGGAGCCACAGACAATATGAAAAGAAAAAGTGTGGTTGTGTTCCAATAAAACTTTATTTATGGACACAAAAAGAATTTTATCCAATTTTCACATCATAAAATATTTTTCTTTTGATATTTTTTCAATCACTTAAAAATATTTAAAAAATAACTTTATGGGGGCGCCTGGGTGGCGCAGTCGGTTAAGCGTCCGACTTCAGCCAGGTCACGATCTCGCGGTCCATGAGTTCGAGCCCCGCGTCAGGCTCTGGGCTGATGCCTCAGAGCCTGGAGCCTGTTTCCGATTCTGTGTCTCCCTCTCTCTCTGCCCCTCCCCCGTTCATGCTCTGCCTCTCTCTGTCCCAAAAATAAATAAACGTTGAAAAAAAAAATTAAAAAAAAAAAAAATAACTTTATGCTTACAGACTATGCGAAACAGACGAGGGGTCAGATTTGGCCCGTAGGCCGTAGTTTGCTGACCTCTGGCCTAGATTATCCTGTACACGTTGATGCTATTCTAACGGGGCTTGTTTACAGAACAGACTGGTGTGAGTGAAGCTGAGCAAGCAAATCCAGGCACAGCACAAGTTAACAATGTTGTGACTGCTCTTTGGTCTCCCGTAAAGCAAAGCTTGTGCTTCACATCTGTAAGGAGAGAGCTCCCTTCCACTTGGGCCCCAAAACAACACAATGCTCTCTGGCAGTTATTAAACTTATGATGCGTGGCTTCATTGAAGTATACCTACTTCATTTTCTTTCTTTTACAGATTTGTAGTAAAAAATGGTGCTTCCTAGCTGACATGTGATATGCAGTAATGTCTAATTTGCCAAAGTATATGCTTACACATTTATCTTATAGGCTTTCTATGTCAGTTTTTCATGGTAGTTCATAACGAAAGCCCCAATTTGAAGGTGCTCCATCACGTGAAAGTTTTGAGAATGACTATCCCTAAAGTGTCCCCTGTGGGGAATTTCACAAGAAATATGAAAATGAGCAGCATCTTTTCCTGGACCTTTACCTTTGTGGGATTTTCCTTAAAGCAATACACTGTTCTAGCAGTGGTCTTTCTATTAATTTTAAAGTATTAATTTAAAAAAATTTCCTTTTGCAGGAGTTAAGTAGCCACTCTCTTAATATTCTTATTCTATTGGTAGAGTGGAAAGGGCATGAGCTTTAAAGTCAGACAAATAGAAGCTGAGTTTTGATTTTGTCATTTACTGGAGGTAGGACTTGCTTCTCCAAACCTCAGACTCCTTACTTATATAACAGCTGATCACACAGGGTTGCTGAAAGGATTAAGTGAGATCACATAAGCAAAGTTTCTTATACACTGCAGGTACTTGGTAGACAAGGAAAGAAGGAAAATCAGGAGGAACATAATCTGAGATGCTTTGAAAAGTTATCTTTGATTTTACTGCCTTGGTTTCTGGTATTCTTCCACCCTCTCCCTTTTTCTCCATCTGCTTCCTGGAGTCTTGACTGTCTTTCTTCATAATTTAGCTCCATTACCCTCCATCTCATTTTGTTCTCTTTTCCACCTGCCCTTTAACATCCTCTGGCTATTTGGTGACCCTGAGAGAGTCCAGCAGGAAGATTTGGCCAAGTATGATCTCTTTATTACCCTCCTTGTTACAGGCTGAATTGTGTTCCCCCAAAATTCATATGTTAAAGTCCTAGTACCTCAGAATGCAACTTTATTTAGAAATAGCCATTACAAATGTAAATAGTTAAGACTGAGTCATACTGGAGAAGGGTAGGGCCCTATTCCAAAGTGACTGGTGTCATTAAAAAAGGGAGAAATAGGGGCGCCTGGGTGGCTCGGTCGGTTAAGCGTCCGACTTCAGCTCAGGTCATGATCTCACGGTCCGTGAGTTTGAGCCCCGCGTCAGGCTCTGTGCTGACAGCTCAGAGCCTGGAGCCTGTTTCAGATTCTGTGTCTCCCTCTTTCTCTGCCCCTCCCCTGTTCATGCTCTGTCTCTCTCTCTCTCAAAAATAAATAAAATTAAAAAAATTTTTTTTTTAAAAGGGAGAAATATGTATATAAGTATATTTTGGGAGAATGCCATGTGCACCTGAAGCCAGCCATCCAGAAGGTAAGGAGAAAGGCCTGGAACAAATCCTTCCTTCCAAGCCCTCAGAAGGAATCAACTCTGCCAACACTTTGATCTCAGATTTCCAGTCTCTAGAACTGTGAAACAATATATTTCTGCTGTTGAAACTACCTAATTCATCATACTTTGTTACAGTAGCCCAAACAAACTAATACACTTCCCAGATAAAACACAAGCTCTGGCTTTGCAGACTGGCTTCAGTTTCTTCAGCTCCAAGGGACCTGTGGTCCTACTCTATTTTGATAAAATCAACTACATTGGGCTTCTTAATTTTAGGACACACTATTTTTTTCCAGCACTACCCAAAAATGAATCTGTCAAAACGTTTTCCATAAAGCCCTTGCAAGATCTCTGGGTATGTGTAATTCCCAGCACCAATATAAAGAAAGCAGAGTGATCAAGAAATGTTTTATATGGTGGGCATGGTTCCTTGTTTCCACTATCCAATGCTCTATAATTCTTGATTTGTGTGAAGTGTGGCTAGAATCATCATGTCTGTCCATTCCACCCTTCTGTGGGTGGTCATGAGGACACATTAAGCTGTCAAAAGGGTCATGTAGCAGAGAAAAACAAGACGAGCTTGCTAATTGGGTGAAAGCTCTCCAAAACATACTCTTTCTTCCGGGCTGACTTCCGCTTCTCTTCATTGACTTCGTGGTTGGCATCCCGTAGCTTGACCTCACGATCTGAAAGGCTTGCTGGGATGATGTCCAGCTCCAAGTCCTTATTGTCCTACACAGAGAGAGATGGCAGAGGTCATCTGAGAGATGCTTCGGGAGAGCAACTCACCAAAGTTAGGGGAGGAGGTAGAAGGCAAAACGGGAGAAAGATATAATGGAGCAAGTTCAGAAGATGGGGAATCCCTCAAATGGCCACCTACGAGTGCTCTTCTTTAAGGAATATACATTTTTTTTCCAAATAAGAAATATTTAAAATGTTCAAGTCAAATGGTCAGGGCTAATATCCATAGCAAGGAAAAACAATAAGTATATTTAATAATTAGTGTCATATTTCCCCAAGGATTTCAGTCCTTATTAAATCAATCAATCTATCTATATACACACACACACATATAAATTAGTCTAAGATTGGTTATTAACCATTACAACAGTGTGAAACCGAAATACATAAAGATATAAGAAAACTTTCATTTGTCAAGGGAAAATAATAAAAGCCAATATTTTTATTTAAATGAACAACTTCCCCTATAAACAGAAAGCTAAATGATAGAACAATTACGAAATTTTCTAGCTGCCCATCCCTGCTTATTTCAACCACTGTTTTGTATGTATACAGGGTGGGAGCCTTTAGAAAAAAATCTCACAGTTTAAAGCATGGGGGATATGTTATTATTTCCCTCAATTTTAGCGGTTTAACTAGTGCACTCTCTAGTCTGCTCTGCTTCAGAGCATGAGCCTATTTAAAGATTTAAGAATTAGAAATCCTAGGATTAAATTGCCAGCCTATATTTAGCTCTTAATTCATAGGTTACTGACCTCTATTACAAAGAAGAGATTAACAGTCAGTCTTTCCTTGATTCATGGCAAATAGTATCTCTTTTCAGCTGAAATGTCAAACAGCCTTTGTACAACTGTATACCTTATTCTTGAAAGAGCACTATTGTGCATACTGGGGACCCTAACATTTGCTGATTAACATAATTGGTTGGAAGATGGTACTGATGAAGCCACGGTAAAGGGTTTAATCGCCAAAGGCAACAGTTAACTCTACACATAGAAAAACTGTTCTGTAGCCATGGGTCCCACCCCTGGCCAGCCAATTTTGCTGTATAGTACTAATCATGAGGGGATGGAGGCCAATGGCTTACCAAGATCCATCCCCTCCACTAGAAAAACCACACAAGGCAGGCGTTCTAGGGGTCAATAGCTCAGAAAGATTGCTCTGGACAGCCCACTTCCTTCCATGGTAATGAGATCAGTGGCATGGAGAGGGAGAGAAGGGAGGATGTCCCAGCTAAGCAACCCCCATGCCTACCTCTGTGTTGACGCCGAGGGCTTTCTCCAGGGAGTACCGGTACTTTCCCATCCTCAAGGAGAAGTCTCTGTAATGCTTGTCCACTGTGGTCACCCATTTCCTGATCTCTGTGGCATGAATGTGGCCTTTTTCCACAAAGCTATCGGCCAGTTGAATCAGAAGCTTCACCTTCTCCTTTGTTTGCTGTCCCAAAAGATGGTCTTAAATTACTAGATTACATTTACTCTCATGGCCCTTCAGTCCCATCCCTCTTTTCTTCACAGCAGCCACAGATACCTCACTGCCTGCCTGGGTTTATAGCCCAGCTCTCACTTACTAGCTGGGAGATCTTGAATAAATTAGTTAAATCCTCAGTGCCTCAGTTCCTTTACCTGCAAAATAGGGATCATAATAATCCTACATCACAGGTTGTTGTGAACATTTCATGAAATGACAATGTAGAATGCTCAGAACAGTGCCTGGAACATAGTGCTCATATTAAGAGCTCAGGAAGCAATACATGTTAGCCATCATGACTACTGTAAGAATCTTACATATTAATATATTTATCAGTTCACAGAATAGGTTAAAGTCACATCTGAGATCCATTTGAGTCCTAAAGTATCTCTAGATGGTGGATGGAAGGAGGTGGTGTGGGGTCTTTTTGAGCCAAGATGAAAAAAGCTGAGGCTTAGAGAGGCTTAGGGCTTGTTCAAATTCATACCACCTGTGAGCGACACAGCCTGTTTGCCTCTGGACCAAAGTGCCTAGTTCTCTTCCCTTCACTGTATTGGCCTGAAGTGGGCTTGTCAACAGGTAAGCTGACTTTGGCCAGGATCTAAAGAAATCCAATTAACATATTTAAGAGTGAAGTCTGCCCCTTTCACTACTAGGATCTTGTCTGAGAGAAGGAGAAGGAGGGAGGGAGAGGAGGTGGGGGAGGGAGGGAGGGAGAGAGAGAGAGAGAGAGAGAGAGAGAGAGAGAGAGAGAGAGAGAGGGAGGGAGGGAGGGAGGGAGGGAGGGAGAGAGAGAGAATGGAGTTAATGAAGCTAGTATCTACTACAGGGTTAAGGTAGAGTTTTGATGTGTATTGGATTAATTTCATTTCTAGCAAGAGGTTGTTCAACATCTACTCTGTCCATACCACTGTACCTAACCACTGTGCGGAAGGCTATGGGGACAGGCTCGGGGGGTAAACAAAAGCAGAGAAAAAGATACTCATTTTCCCTAAACAGTCTATATCTCTAGAGGGGATAAGATAGTCATGTAGAGTGGTTAAATAACTTGGGGCACTACGTAACTGAACGTCAACATGAGAAGTATGTAGAGTTAACACTGCAGGAATTTTAAAACAGGAAAAAATGAAGGTGGGCTGGCATGGGCAGGAAAGGTCTCGTGGGGAAGCAGGACTATGTCAGTAAGATATGGAAACAGAAGAAATGTTCAAAGAAGTAAACACTTGCTTATCTTTTATCCTAAGGTTGTGTTTTGAAACTCCAAAATCAGGGAAGCTTGATTAATTTTACGAAACAGTAAAGAATACTGGAATAATATTCTGAGAAGTAAAATTATCTTTTGGATTGGAAGAGAGTAGGTCCAAGATTTAGATCATGCTAAAATCTAGATAACTGAGGCAAAAAATTTCTGGAGCAAAAGTAGAACGGACAGAAGAGCCTTTCTTCTTCTTCTTCTTTTTTAATGTTTATTTTGAGAGAGAGAGAGACAGAGCATGAGCAGAAGAGGGGCAGAGAGAGAGAGAGAGAGAGAGAGAGAGGGAGACACAGAATCTGAAGCAGGCTCCAGGCTCTGAGCTCTCAGCACAGAGCCCTATGTGGGGCCTGAATCGATGAACCATGAGATCATGACCTGAGCCAAATTTGGATGCTTAACCAACTGAGTCACCCAGGTGCTCCAGAAGAGCCTTTCTTTATTCCACCCTCCTCCCTCACTTTTCCAGGCTCATCTCCCACACAATAGACTAACCCTCTCAAGAAATGCCAGAAAGGGACTCCTTCTAGCCAGAAAGACAAGCAAGGCCAGAAAGATGTGGAATCCAGCTCTTCAGCAACACACATGTCTGAACCTCTCCTGTCTCAGGACAATGAGCTGGTACCCAGGCTGGGAAACGAGGGCCCCAAAAAACTTTGGTGTGAAGGAAAGAAGGTGGGTATGGGGACAGGAGAAGCATCTCCTTAGCCATGATTAGGCAAAGAATAATAGCACTGGGAATTGGTTAAGAAAAGATCCCTGGGGGGCGCCTGGGTGGCGCAGTCGGTTGAGCGTCCGACTTCAGCCAGGTCACGATCTCGCGGTCTGTGAGTTCGAGCCCCGCGTCGGGCTCTGGGCTGATGGCTCAGAGCCTGGAGCCTGTTTCCGATTCTGTGTCTCCCTCTCTCTCTGCCCCTCCCCCGTTCATGCTCTGTCTCTCTCTGTCCCAAAAATAAAAATAAAAAAAAAAAAACGTTGAAGAAAAGATCCCTGGTATCCTAAGGACTTCTACCTCACTACATTTAGGGGTTTCTTTCCCCCTCTGAAAACAATTGTTATAAGGTTTGCTATTTATTTAAAACAGAGATTAATTTTTTGCAGCTATAATCAAGAAATGTTTATGTAAAACTCTTGAAAGCACTTATTTATTTTTATTTATTTACTCTCTCAGTAAGATGTCATCATGAAATGGGAGTTTCATGGCCAGCTGGTGGCAGCAGCCCTACAGGCAGTTCCATCACAGGAAATGGCATCCTGAAACCTGGAAACTGTGATTCAGATGCAACAGAGAGAATGGCTTGTGACCAAGAGGGTCCCAGGTATGTATGGACCTGGGGGAACAAATGGACAGTAAATTGGGCAGTGTAGACAAACCCTCCTCATGTGGTCTCACCTACCTTAGTGGCTGCCTCCAGGATCTCCATGGCCCCTAAGCACCAGTCATGCCGACCTCACATGTCCCTCCTGCTGTCATGGGTGGTACCTACTCATCCTGCTTTCCATCCAGTGGCCCTCTTCCCCACCAGCTGATGGGGGATGCTCTTTCCCCTGTCCCTAAAGCACTATATGTGTACCTCTACTTCAGCACATATCAGTCTGAGTCACTTATGTGTCTCCTTCATTAGACTGTGTACATCTCAAAGGTAAGTGTTACATCTGATTCATTTGTATCTCCAGGGTCTAGAAAATAGTGGGCATACCATAAATGTTGAATAAATGAATTAGTGAGTAATATTGTGTTTGGAGGTAAGTAAAGCTGGACCAGCAAAAGTTGAGGGTTTATACTGGGGAGAATTAGATGAAAAATTTGACCCATACACTGGACTGCAACCATGCACCTACTTAGTCTGAAATGAATTCTCACATACGAGTGACTATGGTGGCACCATGTGACCTGCCAAATGCTTGGCCACAGCTGATGATATCAGAGGCAAACACTTGTATCACTGGGGTGGCCCATCAATATGAAGCCACTGACTTCTTGTGTGGTGTCCTGGCCCCAGTTGTTTTTCTGGGGATTTGGACTGCATGGAAAACTGGGTAGGTGGTTGCAGAGTAGAACTGAAAACAGACAGCAGACATGAGAAGGGAAAGACAAGCTGAATCACAGTAGCGGTGATAATGTATTCCTGATCCCCCTGTCATGAGATGACGAGACAGTGTGATTGCTAGGATGGCCCCTGGTGTAGGATGACAGCCCAGTGTTCACATCCAGAGGTGAGACTATGCCACATTTCTTGTTCTTCCCATAAGGCTGAGTCATTCAGATTTTCTTGGACTCCTGGGAGGTCTAGCCATGGCTTCTATTTCCATATACAGCCATACAATATCGTTTCCCTTTCATAATTCAAGCCAGTTTGAATCTCAAGTCTTGCCACCAAAACAGAGTAACTTCTATAGACTGATAAAATGGGGGTCAGATTGCAGAGGCTCTTGAATGGTAGGGTCAGGTGTATGGGCCGTGAAGCCTTTAGGAAATGTAATTCATTTGAGCCTGGACATTTAGAATGGATAAATATCTCACTTATCCTGGGCTTCATGGTTCCTCTAATGTATGTTTTGCTCTATTTTGAATTCTATGTAATCTGCTAGAAAAGTCAGAGGTAAAAATAAAGGGGTCAGTAGTTCTATTTTTTTTCCTCCCCCCCCCCTTTTTCTTCTTTCCCTTCTTTGATCAGTTAATATTATGTCATCTTTCCCTGATCAGTGAGCCTTACTCTGAATATAGTTTTCAAAAAGCCCCTTTGGTATCTTTTGCACATTTGATAAGTTATTAAAGTTATTTAGCCTTCTGATATTATTCTCATAATCTCATTATAATCTTCCAATTTGCCTTTCATTGCTGATATTCCTTGTATTTATTGATACATTCTTTGTAGATATGAATTTCCTGAGCTCCCTGTGTGGGTAAAAAGTTCTCTTGAGATATATCTTCATATTCATTCCACAGGGGAGAGTTTGTCACTATATGTGAGAAACTAAAACTTTCAAAAATGTCTATTGCATGTAAACTATATCCTCTTACGAGTCTCAGAAACAAAATCAGGCCCATCTTTTATCTGAACTGTTCAGATCCTACTTTTCCCAATGTAAAGCACCTGCAAACAAGCCCAGTGTCCCCTTTCCACACAGCCTTCATTTCTCAATTAGCTAATTTAGTTCAGCTAAGGCACAAGGCACTTTTGTTATCATTTAATTCTCTTTTGTTAAGAATTAAGTCTGACTTATCTCATAGCTTCTTTCACTTTTGGAGATAAAATTACCAGTTTAAAGAAGTGTCTTCTCAACATCAGTTCTCTTTGGGAGATGTAAATAAAATCCCCATGCCCTCCAGAATGGCTATATTAAAAAGACGAATGATAACAAGTGTTGGAGGGGATGTGGAGAAGTCAGAACTCTTATACACCACTGGTGGGGATGTAAAATGGCACAGCCACAGTTGGGCAGCTCCTCAAAAAGTTAAACATACAGTCACCATAGGCCTCAGCCATTCCACTCCTAGGTATATACCTAAGAGAACTGAAAAGAGATGTTTACACAAAGGCTTGTATACAAATATTCATTATTCATAGTAGCCTCAAACAGAAAACAACCCAAATGTCCATCAACTGATGAATGGATAAAAAGTGTGGCATATCTCTATAATGGAGTATTATTCAGTCAGACAAAGCGATGAAGTAATGATGCATGCCACAATATGAATGAACCTTGAAAACATTATACATGAAAAAAGCTAGACACAAAAGGCCACGTATTACAGGATTCCCGGATTCTGTTTATATGAAATTTCCAGAATAGGCAAATTCATAAAGACAGAAAATAGAATAGTGGTTCCAGGGGCTGAGGAGAGGAAGGAATGGGGAGTCACTGCTAATGGGTACAGGGTTTCTTTTGAGGGTAATGAAAATGTTCTGGAGCTAGATAGTGGCAATGGTTGTATGACCTTGTGAATATACAAAATCCACTGAATTGTAAAAAATGAAAAACCAAAGAATCTTCAAACAAAATTTTGCTATTAGAAGAAATAGATTTCTTCCAGCTGCCAAAATGATTAAGCTTTCCTATCATCATGTGCTTTGACTCCTTATAAATTTGGAAGCCCACAATAGGAAAATATCTCGTGTATTCTTCTAACTGGATTTTCTACAGCCTACCACAATAAGAAAAATTTTGTTACCCTCTTATCCCCACCTGATTCTCTTTATCTTATTTTTCTCTTTACACTTGTGGCTTGCTATATAGAAAGTATATTTTTATATTTAGTGTTTCTTCTATTTGATCTGTTTCTTTGGAGCAGAGAATAATAATTCAACATATTCAATATGCTCTATTGCCCTGTTTAGTTGTGAGGGCCACCCTATTTTCTCTGTGTTGAGGTCAATTTGGTTTCCGTTTCCAATTCACTTTACTGGTTATAAAGACTAAAATCAAAGGTAGCTAGTTAAAGGAGGCTTGCCTCTGGGAAGTGCAGCTGGAGAGGAACAGGAGGCAACTGTTGCCTTTAATCAGAAGCTCTTCAGCTGGATTCGTTACCCTGTAATAAATATTCTTGAGACTTAGAACATGATAGATGGGAAAATGAAACCCCATTATGGAAAGAGTTAAGTTAGGAGGGAGAGAGAACAGAGAGAGCCAAAGGAATAGAATCACATTAAATATAGATTTGGTGTAGGGAGTCATTGAATCTACCCAAACTTCTTTTTTCCCCTATGTTCACAAATATTTGCAGCCTCCCTTTGATGCATGATTCAGTCAGGCAAGTAAACAAAGTGTGGTTCTTATCCTTTGGGATCTTGCTGGCTCAGACATGAGATGACACTTCGCACAGATTACTGGAGAACAGGATGGTTCATGGCAGGTCCCTTAAGGGTTATACAGACAACAGTGGATGGAATGCAGGGATGGGCCAGATCACATCCCGGCATGTCTGCATGATCACAGAGAAGGAGGCACTCCAGTGGAAAGGCAGGCTCTTTTTTAAAAGTACAAACCAGAAGGAAGAAAATAATATTCTAGGCAGAAAAACAGTATGGGAAAGGTACGGAGGCAAGAAAGCATATGATGTATCTCTCAGAGGGTAAGAAAATACATCCATTCAGCTGGAGCATAAAATTTGCACGAAAGAATAATGAAGATAAAACTGGGGAGGTGAGGTGGTGCTATTGTGGAGGTTGTTAATCAAGACACTGGCGAATCACTGAAGTTCTTGGACTGGGTGGAAACAGGACCCACCCAGTGTTTTCAAGATGAATCTCAATGATGAGCAGGATGGATGGGAAGGAAGGAGAGGCTGAAAGCATGGAATCCAGTTAGGGTGGTTACGAATATGAATGGAAAAGAGGAGAAAGACAGCAAGAGGATTTTAAGGAAGAGGAAGTTAAGTTGACTAGACAATTCTCTACATTTCCTCTTAGGTTATGAACAGATTCCGATCCTAACAAGTTCTGGGTATCTACCACAATCCATCTGATGGGGTTGGAACACCAGTGGATCTGATACCATTCTGCTTGTTAATGGTTCATTATTTAGAGGGGGGCAGATAGACACAAAGTATAGGTCATTCAAAAGCTATTTTCATTTGGATTTGAAAAGAGTTCTGGGCATCTGTCACCTTCCTAGTGCTGTTTGCTCTGGTTGGTACTGAAATGAGTCTCTTATCTGAACTGACAGCTTTTCACATTGGATGAAAAGGCCCCGCAGCTCACAGGGTTGCAGGGGAAAGTTTGCCACTATCAGAAGTTCATAGTGTAGAATTCATAAAGTGAATACCCACTCATAAAGTATCAGTTCCAGAAAGAGGCTAAGGGCCTAATTTTGTGACAGGAAACTAGAGGAAATGTGCCTTAGCAGGGATCTTTGGGGCGGGGGTGGGGGTGGGCATCAGTACGTTCCCCCCCACTGTGACCCCCACAAAAGCAGCTCTCATCCTGGTTAGAGCACCTGCCATGTGAGGAAGTGGTGCCAAGACAGGCTCCTCGATGGCAGGGAGCCCAGTGTGAGGCGCGAGGATGCCACAAAGAGGGAACTGAGACAGGAGATTTTCATTCAGACCCAAGGGTCCTCAGACCAAACCCTGGCTGTGAAAACAGATTTCCTCCTACGACAGCATTTCCTGCCTCAGTGTGAATGGGGGTGTGACGGTGTGTGCTGTGTGCGTCAGTGCACATTTTGCTCCCCAGAGACCCCAGCCTGGCTCGTTTGCAGGTCTGAGGCCAGATGGAAGCCGTCGGTTCAGGAAATAAGAAACTCACCTGTTTTGTGAACCCATCCACAGTCACTGGCCTATACGGGTAGACTTCCCAAACCATTCAAACGTCAAGAAGGTGTGGATAGGTGCAGAAGTTCACAGTGCAGTGTGCATTTCACATGAGTGTGCCCCTTCGCCTTATATGGTCTAAAAGAATACAGCAGAGTCTACACCTGTAGCATGGAGGTGAGTATTTGGGAGCACAGTGTATAGGAGCTGACTTCTCTCATACAGATGATCCATCCAGCAGCTGCAATTCTTTGGGTATTCAGGTTTCAATGGAGATCATCCTACCCATGCTCTCCGCCGCCCCACCCCTTGCCCCTGTGGTCAACATTTCTGTACACTGAAGCTGTTCTCCCTTTCATAATGTAAAACTGGCCAGACTGGGGAGTGCTGGGTGTGTGTGGGGAGGGCTCCAGATTGCTTCCTACCTTGGCGGGCACCCTGAATTCCCCATACTCTTTCAGCAGTTCCTGAGTCTCCTCTGTGGTCTCTCCGGGGGAGGTATGTGTTGAGAGGTAATATTCACCTGTTTCTTGGATCCAGTCCAGCGCCTGTGGGAGGAAACAACCCACCCAGTCCCCCAAAAGTCAGCTGTCAATTGCAAAACATGCATTGTTACACTGTTTGGGACAGTGTGACGGACCCAGGAAATGCTGGCACCATTTGGTCAGTATGGAGCTTGGAAGCTGATTTTAGGACTGAGCCCTCTCCCATTAGACTTGGAGCATCCTACCAGTAAAGAGAATGTCTCATCCTCGTCTTCTAGGCCAGGCCCAGGATCATCCATGAGCTCTTAGAGGCAATCTGACCCCAGCATCTTCTCCCAACTCCTGGTACAGAGTACGGGTAAAGGCTGAAGGACTGCTAAGTGACAGTCTGTTCTCCTTCCTTTTGTCAGCACCACCTCCCATCTCTACTATGCCTGCTGCCGTGACCCTCCTCTGTGTCCCATGCTGTGGTCATCTGGGTGTCCACACAGTCCCCAGAACTGAGGCAAAGTCAGGGCAACATACCTGCTTAGCACTGCGCTCAAACACCACATATTGCTGGCACTGGTCTAACCGTCGCTTCTTCAAGGTCCAGAAGTGCAGGACGCGATTCTCCCTCTGTAAGAGCTCACTCAAGATGGCTGTGGGGCAGAAGAGAGGAGCGCTGCTTCTGGGGGGCGCTGAGCAAATCTGCACACCCCAGGGGCCAGATAACTGTGACTTGCAAATCTCCCCATGGGACTAATCCAGGCACCAGATGGGGGGAACCAAAAGCTTGGTCCACAGAGAACTTCCCAGAGGGGAGCAAGATCGGGGGCGTGAGGCCTGTTGATGAAGTTCCATCAGTTAAGGGAGGAAGAGGATGCCCCCAGGGTAACTTAAAAGTGACCCTGATTCTCTTCATACCAAAGCCAGTGCTTGATGGTAAGAGACCTTGGGAGGTGTCAGATCTTAAAATAACAGCTAACTCAGTTGGCCTCTGGAGCCTATGGAGAGCAAGGGGACTTGATAAGAATCCCAGCCACTCTGGAGTGCTAGGAGAGGGTGGGAGAGGAAAAACAGTATGAGGGACAGTATAACTGCATAGATAACCCATGTCCTGAGCCACACTCTCTGCCCTGTACAAGCGGCTATGCATACACAGCACAGCCTTGAAATCATGGGCGTAGGGAAGCTGTGTTAGGATCATGTCTACCTGGAGTCATGTCTCTAGGTCCAAATTTCCATGCTAAGAAAAGGTGAATGCTATTCTCGTTACCTCTAATGATATCAGGTGAGAGGACATGCACCAGGCATGTGGCACCACGATGGGCCACGGCAGGTGTTCATCCATGTCATGTCCCTCTCTCCTCCTGTCATTCCAGCAGCAGCTGGCTACATGCCTAAATTTCCTATGTGTTTTAATAGTGTGCTCTATGCTTGAAGCACTCCTATTTAGTTTGTATTGTGTCTGCCTCCTGCTTCCTGCTAATTCTGTTAGATACTAATAAAATACACAATGATATGAAAAATTAATATTTATTAAGCACTTGCTAGGTAGCAAGCACATATTCTCATAATACTCTGTGATGCACATACCATTAATACCTCCATTTAGAGATGAAGACACGGAGGTTCAGAGAGGCTAGGTAACTTGCCCAGGGTCATTCAGATAGAAACGTTTGACCTCAGAGCCTGAGTCCTTAGCTACCTTGGTCCTCTGGGTTAGAGGGGCTGAGAAGCACAGACTACCACTACAGAAGCTTTACAAAAAAGGGCACAATCAAATCACAGTACTTGTACTTCGAACTTTTAGTGCATCCTCCTGGAAGGACAAAAATCTGTCTCTCTTCCTTTAAGGCTGAGAACTTCCATAGGTCTCAATTAGTCACCAATCCCTATATGTATGCCTTTATTATGTAACTTTTTAGTTCCTCCACAAAGAGACAAATTGCCCTGCTTTAAGGCTCAGCTGTGTGACCTGATCTGGCAAATGTGTTGTTAACAGATATTATACAAGCAGGAACTTAGTGTGCTTGTGCACATGACCTTGCCATCACCACTATAAGGAGTTTTCCCGGGTAATTTCTCCTTCAACTGGGGTCCCAGAATTAATACATGTGGAATAGGCAAGAACCCAACCTGCAGTGAAGGCACCAAGCCAGCCAGACTTGCAGCATGAAACAAAGCCGCATTGCTAAGCCCAGCCAAGACCGCTGGTCCCCAGCCAATGCAGTCACTTGAACAATAAATGTTTACAGTTGAATGTCACTGAATTTTTGCTTGTTATGCCATAATAATTGCACCTGTAATACAAACTTAAAATAAGTGGTCCTGGCCTTGGGTCCAGGCAGCAGGTGGAAAGGAAATAGGTATTGGAGAAATTGTAGGTCCCTGCTTAGGTGGAAGCTTCAATTGGGCAAAGACAAGTAAGAACCTGTATTTATTTTAATCTTTTGGCCTCCTAATCCTTGTTTTGCTCACTGCAGAATCTTCTGCGGTGGTTAAGAGAATCAACCCTGATCAGGCAAAAATCCTAGAGTTTCAGATTTCATTTCTCCCCTTTCTGGAAAGCTTTCCTATGGACACAACAACCTGCCCTCACCCTTATGAAGGTGCAGCATACTCTGGTCTTTCTGGGTGCCTGCCACTCCTGGTACAGTGAGGTGTAGGGGGAGGCACGTGCTCTCTCAGCAGGCAGTTGGCCTCACCCGGACTGCTGCCAGCACTGCAATGTGCATGAAGGACAGAGTGACATAATGCCAGCCACCACCCACGGGTCCCCTGACCTCAAACAGGGAGCATATCTAGAAAAGGAACCCTGCTTCCTTCTTCTCTGCAGCAAATTTTATTCCTAAGTGTAATTCTTCCCAGTGGCCTCTGATCTTCCCACCTCTCAAGCTCTCTGAGCAGGGAGGGAGGCCCTTCCTATGGCAGATCAGTGCCACCCACTTCTCAGCCCTCAGCCTGTCCCCACCCCTCACTCCAGGTCAGTTTCAGCTCCCTCCCTAGCCTGGGTCTCCAGACTTGCAGTCCTCTGCTGTGTCAAGATGAGATGACACTTGTTAAATTCTTCACTCGAAGGCCAATTTCTGCATGGCCCAGCATCAGTGATACCAATGATAATCATTTAAGCTGAAAGTGGTCACCTGATTAGCAATTATTGAAGGTTACTGATTTGTTCATACAATTGTAGATACATAGACTTCAGAGAGATATTAAAGATTATCTAGACCAGTAGTTATCTAAATTTTATGTGCACACAAAAAATCTGCTTGGTTGGGGTGGAAGAGCTCTTGTCAAAACGCAGCTTCTCACTCAGCAGGTCTAGGCAGGGCCTGAGAGTCTGTGCTTCTCACATGTCTCCAGGTGATACGAGTGCTGCTGGTCTGGGGACCACATTTTTAGGAACCAGAATTCAGACACCTTCCATTTTAAAGTATGAAAACGGGGCTCTGGGGTGGCTCAGTCGGTCAAGCATCCAACTTTGGCTCAGGTCATGGTCTCACGTTTGGTGAGTTCAAGCCCTGCATCGGGTGAGCTTGAGCCCCACTTTGGGATTCTGTCTCTCTCTCTCTCTCTCTCTCTCTGTGCCCCGAGCTCACTCGCACTCTCTCTCAAAATTAAAAATAAAAATAAATAGATAAATAAAATAAGAAACTGAAATTATAAAAGCTTACATGGTAAGTCATAAAGCCAGGATTAGAATTTGGTTTTATGCTTCTCAGTCTGTGTCTTGTTTATGGGCTGTAAGATACCCTAGTCTTGTGCTCTTCAATATATGTTAGCTGCATCTGGATATTTACATTTAAGTTAACTAATATTCAATAAAAGGAAAAATTTAGTTCCTCAGTTGCATTCGCCACATTTCAAGTGCTCAGTAGCCCATGTGACTAGTGGCTACTATACAAACGGTGTAGATACAGACCATTTCTTTTACTTCATAAAATTAAGTGTTGCTCTAGATCAAGATAACTGAAAAAGTGCCGGGGAAATTACATCTTCATTTTTCCATTCCAAATCCTGATGCATGTTTAAAAATTGCCCAGGAATCACCACTGCCCATGCCATCTCACATCAACATTTTTCTTATCCAAGGAGAAGAATCAGGAAATCAGAGATTGCATAAAGACCAGGTACACAGCCTCTGGTCAGTGCTGCCGATGTGGGTCACGGCTGGAAGCCCCCACACTGACCTTTCACTTGCTGCTCAGGTCCCCGCGTGTGGCTGGCGGCACTGGGCATGCTGACGTTGTTCCTGTGGATGTACTTGAGAAACACTTCAGCGTTCCGCCGTGCCAGGGTACAGGCCTGAGAGAGACAAAGGTGTGAGGACCCCAGCAGGTGCATGGGGTCTAAGACACTGGAAAAGGGGTGCTGGTGGTGAGGTTTCTGGAGCTCTGGGTAAGCAGAGCCCTGGAGGCCACTTCTGGTTCACAGATACTCCAATCCCAATGCAGGAGGCTCACCCTTTTGTGGAAGAAAGAATCACTCCCTGGGCTTCTCCCCTTTCCATCCCAGCTCAAAATCAGAAATCAGCCATCCCTTGACTCCCTATATGTTGATTCAGTGTTAATAATGTCATAGTTACTGCCTCAGGCTGGTTTTCCTCTGCCACCAGAATGCCTCCTATATGACCACTGGGGTAAGTCACTTTAACATTAGTTTAGACTTGAGAAAGCAAATTTGGTAAACAAACCTATTAACCATACATTCCATATCCAAATGGAAATTACATTAAAAAAAACTTATTTGTCCATAAAATCCACGCCCACCTCAGTGACACTAATATCCTACTGCTGGGAAATATGGATCTACACACAGGACTAAGAGCCATTCCACCACCCTCTTGACAATTCGTGCTAGCTGTGCATGGCAGAGGACAGGTCACGTTCTCCTTGTCCCCATGGAGGAGACCCAGGCCCCAAGTGGGCAGGAATCATGAAGCATGTCAGGGCTAGAATCTAGGACTACTGACAGATTATTCCTAGTTTCTCTCAAGGCCAAAGAATTTCTGAATTTCTTTGAGGTTTTCTTCTGTTGCAGAAGTAATGCAGCAGGGCCCCTTATCCACAGTTTCCATCTCTGCAGTGTCAGTTACCCGCAGTCAACTGCGGTCCAGAAGCAGGTGGTCCTCCTCCTGATGTGATGTAGCCTATCGCTACTTCACAGTACCGACATCATCCACCTCACTTCATCTCATCTTGTAGGCATTTTATCATCTCACAGCATCACAAGAAGGATGAGTACAGTCCAATGAGGTATTTTGAAAGACCACACTCACATAACTTTTATTATTGCATATTGTTACAGTTCTATTTATTATCAGTTATCGTTGTTGAACTCTTACTGTGCCTAATTTATAAATTAAATGTTATCATAGGTATACACACATAGGAAAAAGCATAGTATATATAAGTTCAGGCATCCACTGGGAGTCTTGGAACATAACCCCCATGGATAAGGGGGATTATGATACATGCTAGTCCACTAATTTTTAATCTACAGTTTTCAATAGTATCTCTAAACAAAACTGTCAAATTTTGACACCTTTTTACATTTAGCAACTGATTCCACAAATTACGCTGTAAAAAATTATTTTAAATTTTGCATTAGTAACAATTGTTTCTGGGAGCTCTGGTAAAAGACTGTTGGTGAGTCTATCCACCATGAAGTCCACGAATTTAACAGCTGGATGGTGGTCCAAAGCTAAAGTATCCAACATAGATGAACTAATACACATAAATGGAGAACTCAGTGTCTGCCATTGGGCATTTGATTCCCACAGCAATAGGGAGTTTCTCACCTATGATTTTAGGCACACATGGAAAACATTTTTTGTTTCATGCTTCAAAAGAAACGTAATTTTATGAAGTAATATCTTTATGCCTCTTTTAAAATTCTTTAATATGCTCCACTTAAATTATTGTTTTAAAATTTGTTTTATACTAGAATAGACTTTTAAAATCTCTTAAGCCTGGTATAGAAGACTTTTTATTTAATCTTATTAGTAAGAGCTGATTACTAAGGGTTCTGATTGAGTGCAGGTGCAAGTGCCTGAAAGGAGGGGTGCAGGGAGAAGCTATCTTAAAAAGAGAGAAAGAGAGAAAAAAAAGTAAAACTCAAAGAGGTGGTCAAGTATAGAAAATCCCTAATAAAAGAAAGTCAGTTAATTATAGAATTATAGAAAAGCAGTAGCAACATGTCAGAGTATAAAAATTCTCTTTGTACTTTCAGAAACCTGAAAGGAAGCAGAACATGAAAGCAAGAAATTTGAGAGTAAACAGAGCCTTTAGATAATTTTTAACACAGATGACTCTGGCAGAGAGAAGATCAAAGGCTAGAGGAAAGAGGCTTACTAGGACTTTCCACACCAGCTGAAAGCCTGCTCAGAGCAGGACCGTGCTTCCTCCCTGAGAAACCAGGGCTCTATTAAAAACCAAAACAAACAAACTGAGGTATTTCTCTCTTCACGCAACAGAATAAATAAGTGGTGTTATATCCATTGGTTACTGATAATTGTTCGATTGATAAATAAGGTGTCTAAATTCATTTAATTCTTGCCCTAAATTTTGCATCATCCATTTATAAAATATTTATTTTAATACTGATTTAATCTGGGCTTATATATTTCTTTCTTTTTAAAATTTTTTAAAGTAATCTCTGTGCTCAATGTGGGGGCTCAAACTCACGACCCCAAAAGCGAGAGTCGCATGCTCTACTGACTGAGACGACCAGGTGCCCCTGGGCTTATCTATTTCAATTAAAAATATCTTTATAAACCGAACATCACTGGGTGAAACTATGTATTTTTCTCAATTAACAACATCAACGGGATATCATGATATTTGAACATGGCACCTGTACTAATGGTATATAATAACTGCCTAGTCATCTAGAAAGTGCTGAGAGAAATAATATTTGAAGTGTAACTTTTCAACCTTTCAGGGTAACCAGCCAGTATCTTCTTTTATCTTCTCTACAAATACCTCCCTTTAGATAAGAAGTGAGGAAAACAGGGGGATGGAAAGCTCATATGATGATGCCTGCGTGTGTGTGTGACAGAGTCAGAGAGAACGGAGACCAAGGAGCAAGGCTAATGTCTCACACTGTGGGTGACAATGTGCTCTCACCTTAAGAAAGGCCTCCTTTTGTTCCAAATGTTTACTGATGAGTGGGATGACGTGGTCCATCTCTGCTGCTGGTCCCAGTTTGTCTCGTCCACCACACCAGTCCTCATCTCTCCGGTATTCTTGCTCTAAACTCTCCAGGACACTACAGACCTAATGAACCAAGGAGGAAAGGCTCTGTAGATTACTCGGTCAGGAAGGATTTTCTGAGCAGCTTCAGCTGACAGAACCCTGCAGTTCCTTTTGAAGTTCAGTTTGTAGATTTAGAACATGCAGTGCCCCTGGGACATCTAAGAGAAGTCCAGGATGCAGTGGAGTTTGGGAGACTTGGAGTCATCTTCTGACAGTCGTTGGCTGAAGGCTGAAGCTATGGGGTTGAAGACATCACTTAGGGAGAGTATACAGAGTAAGGAAGGAAGAAAGACTAGTAATTTGTGGGGGAGGGGGGTTCAAAGTGTTTTGTGTATGTTCATTCTATCTCTGGAACTTCTTGAGGACTCTGTGAATATGGCAGAGCAGGAAAACGAAGTTTAGAGAAGATACTAGGATTGCCCAACCATCTGTACTTGCCCTACAGGAAGTAGCCCCAAACAGAAATAAAGGAGGAAGTGGCCGTGTTGAGGGATTTATGGGTCCTAAGTGAATGATTTCTTTCCTCCTCCTTGGCAAACATATCCCAGCAAAAATGTCTTGAGCTACCATCATAAGGCAATGACAACTTCAGGTCTTCTATTAGAAAATGTGCATTTCCTTCAGAGGATAACAAATCTAGGTTAACTTAAAAGATAGTGGTTCTCAAAGTGCTAAGAGGCCATACTCTAAAAGCAAAAGTGTTGCAAATGGCACTTGGATGGAAGTCAGGTTGGGTGCAACAGAAGGGGACCTAGGGCAGCCTTGTGTCAGGGCCTAGGGAAGGGTGCAGGAAATAGAAACCTGTATTCCTATACTTTCTTTTACTAGGCTTTGAAAGCTTGGCTATGGCAGCAGGGAGAGCAGCTACAACTATCCTGGGTCCCCTTTGCCTGAGAAGGCCATCCCTTTTGATGAAGAGTGTGGTACTAGACAGGATGTTTACTGAGTGATGAACTGAGCTGAAAAATGTTCCAGGCAAATCACCCTCATGGCCAACATGCTCCCCATGTCATGAGAAGGCCTGTCCCTGAATCCTGCCTCCTCTGGCACCACACACCTCTCCTCATGCAAGGCGTGAATATGTGTAGGAAGGCCCATGTCTTGAGAGAAAACGGATCACAGACATGCAAAAAACTTTGAGTACTTAAGGCCTGTCCCATGATAATACTGAACTAAAAATCAATTTGGGAGCTAGAGGAAATGAAAAGATTAGCAAGCATAAGTCCTTTAATTTAACAGGTAAAGAAACAAATCCAGAGCGGTAAGGTAACCTTTGGCAAGGTCAGTTCAGGGACAAATTGACTGACTCCTTAATGTAGAGCTTTGTCCCCTTCAGCATCATGGTCCATTAAAAACTAAAAGTGGTGTATGATACTAGACAGGGATTAAACCTCATTAAAAAAAAATCTGGGTACAGGTATTCCTGCTTTTCACAAGCTCACAACACCACTTCACGTTTGTGAAAGACCTATGTTAGTACCTGTTTTTACTAACTGAAAGAAAGACGTGGAGGATTTTCGGTTTTATGAAAAAAGGTGAAAAGTAAAACACAGTGTTCAGCATTTGTTCTGCGGGAAGCTGTCACAGAGGCAGCATGCACCCAAGTAGTGAGGGTGGTCCCCAGCCTCCTTCTCCAGGAACTATACTCAGCCTCTCAGCATCCAGCTGCCACAGCTCTGAACTGTGTCTGTGAGCATCTGTGCTTTATCTTGACTTATTCTGTGCGTCCATTAGCAAGATGTGTCCCTAAGGTTTCAAAAGGGCCTACAAGAGGTTACTTTTGGGTCTGGGAATGTTAAAAAAATTTTCCCATGTAAATTAATGGTCATTGCTTTTTTGCTTTACATCTGACTTCAGCTTACAAAAGTTTTCATAGGAATGCTCTACATTCAGATAGCAGGGGAAACCTATATTTAGTTGTCCAGTATCATTCTTTCCTTTGCTTTTGAATTGTTTTGTCAAAATCAACTGACTGTATATTTGGGGTCTCCTTCTGGAATTTCCATTCTGTTTCATTGTGTCTATTCTTACGCCAACATCATTCTGTCTTGATCATTGTGGCTTTAGAGTAAGTCTTAAAATCAAGTAGTGTAACTCCTCCAACTTTTTTTTTTTTCTTTTCAAGATTGTTTGGCTATTCTTGATTCTTTGTATTTCCACATAAATCTTACAATCAGCATATCTTTTTTTTTTTTTTACAAAAAAAGCCTGGGATTTGATTGGGATTGTGTTGCATCTATAAACCATCCTACTCAGCTGCTCCCAATTCTGTGACCGTCAAAGGCATCATTACTCCAACAGAAAGGAGAAGTGAGAAAAGGTGTGGAGACTGGAACACTGGCTACTGGGCCCTCTGACAGGCATGTCATATTTGCTTCAAGACAGACTTTCTCATGGTCCCTGTAAGTCACCCAGAGGAGAACATTTCTGATTGATTTCTACCAGGGAGCAATTCAAATGAGGAAAGTATTTTACATTAAATAAAATTACTTCTGTTTTTTTTAAATTATTATTGAGAGAGAGAAAAAAAGAATGAGTGAGGGAGGGGCAGAGAGAGATGGAGAGAGAGAATCCCAAGCAGGCTCCAGACTCAGCACAGAGCCTGATGTGAGGCGTGATCCCACGGTGCCTGGGATCATGACCTGAGCCCAAATCACGAGTTGGATAATCAAATAACTAAGCCACCCAGGTGTCCCAAAATTACTGTGTTTTAAACCTCTATTTCATGAAAAGAATTCCCTTAAAAGCACCTGAATCATTTAAAAATCCTCTCGGCCCTGTGCATATTGCTGTACAGATGGGACAGTGAAGGGTCCACATCTTTAATGTCCTGCTGTATGTATCTCCTGCCTTTTCTCCCATGGCAGCACCATCCTACCAGTTAGGCTCATGGTCCACCGGTGACAGAGAACTGTTTCCTCCATCAGACTGAGAGCCCCACGAGTGAAAGTGCTGACTGTTTTTCAGGCATAGTGCCTGACTGTGGCACATTAGATCACGGTCACTCTGCTTTCCTACTTTCCTGACCTTCATAGGAGGCATATACTTCCCTGCCTCATTGATGTTGGCTTGGCCCCGTGACTTGTTTCGGCCAAAAGGATGTTAGAGCATGTAACACAAGCAGAGACTTGAGATGCACCTGCACAGTAGATTTTGGGCTCTTGCACTCTTGCTTTTCACCATAAATGTGCCTCAAATAGCTGCTGGTCAAGGAGGATGACAGACATGAGAGCAGATCCAGACCAAATCTATAGCCGGGAGCCCAGTTCCAGCAAGCTTAGCCAAGATCAGCTGAACTCAAATACTTAAAAACAAAATGCTTATTGTTTTATGCCACTGAGTTGTGGGGTAGCATTATTGTGGCAATAGCTGACCCATACACCCCTCAAATCTAGTATTCAGTCCAATTTGTCCCTTAACATCTACGTCTGATGAGTTTGAGAAATTCCTAAGAAGCAAGTCACATGGCTCACTTCTCTAAAGAAAATGTTATAAGGAAGCTAACTGCAGTATTTCCACATCATTTTTCTACTCTCAAAGGTTAGTACTGAGAAGACTAGCTTCTTGTTAAGGGAGATACTGCAGATTTGCAGTACGAGGGGAAAAAAAAAAAAGCCCTCCATCAACATCAGTCCCTCACACCCTGCAGCCCTTCCCTCACCTGTTCAGAAGTTTTATAAAATGCCACAGAGGCATTGACTAGTTTTAGCCGGTCTTCCATCTTCAGCATGAGCTGCTGCCAGTGGAGGGCCACCTTCTCGGCACATTCCCGGATGGCATCGGCATCATAGTGGCCGGCCTGGAGCAGAGCCTCAGCTTTCTGCTGTACCTGCAGGGCGCTCTGGTGCGTCTTCTGCAAGGAAGTGGCATGAAAGAGGGACTGGGCACAAGGGGAGGAGAGAGAGGTCCGTGGGAACGACCCAGGCGTGGTACAGGAGGGGGTGGAGTGAGGCGTGAGTGGAAAGATGCAGAAAAGTTAAAGAGCTTTAAATGGTAGATTCAAACATTTTGTCATGACGATTAATATATCACTGTTTTTAAAGTGTATTAAAAAAAAAGAACATCATGCATTTTCATTGACTGAATGCTCAGGACCCTGGCTCCTGCCCACCCCCCACCCCCACTCTCCTACTTGTATCACTGGTTCTAAAAACATCCCAGTTTCTGTGGTAGAAAAATAACAGTTGTGTATATATCTGCTCCCTGATTGGTTCATACACTAGTGAATTTTTCTTTTCAAATCTCATCATAAAATTGTTCACTGTAGTGAGTTTTCAAAGGAAGTTACTGCTGTAGTCCCATTTTACAGATCAAATAAACATAGCACATAAGAAAAAAAAATCTCCATATAATACAAAGCTCAGCCAACAATACAATTATTTTAAACATTAATAATTAGTTGAAAAGGACTCCAGGAGAAGGAATAAATTTGGCAGGTTAATAAAGCCTAAGAGTAGCATCTCACCATCACTTTGCTACCTCACCAAGGGAACAGAGCAGTGTAGTAGATAATTTAGCTCAATGTGTAATCCTTACATTATTACATTACTTATGTTCGCATTTAGGATAATATATATATCATGGAAGGTTTATTTTCTTATTCAGGCTAAATGTGGTCTGCATTCTCTGATTCATATTAACTGTAGGAGGTAGGGAGACCAGGCTGGAGGACAGGGTGGCAGAGAGAGCCAAAAGGGATTAAAACTTACTAAAATAAAGTACGGATGTGGATGAAACAGGACTTCAAAGAGCTAATATTATTGCAACCTCAGCCATTGGGATGATTTCAACTCCATGGCATAGTGGTAATTTGGCTTCTGCATGTTTAAGAAAGTATAGCTCAGCTTCCAGTAAAAAGGGACAGCTAGCAGCCCAGTAACATACTCCAGAACTACTTCTGCCCTTCTTGGGCAGCCGTGCAAGGACAGTCCCCAAGAGCTGATCCATTCAGCACTCCCTGTGTGAGTACAACCTCCCTCCTTTTCTCCTCTACACCACTGCTTCCCCTTCACCCTCATCCCAGAGGGCAGTTTGCATAGTCCTGTTGATTTTCCCTAGTCTGTCAACCATCTCCTGGCTTCCCTTCCCTGTTCTGAAATCTGTACTCAGTGTGAGCTATGTTAGCACGACAGCCTCCAGCAACCTAGACTCCTTTATTCCCTTGCTTTGCCACTAAATCAGCCCTCAGTCATGATGACCACATCAGAATTTGAGTTCCTAAATGCTGAACATGGCTAGAAAGAGTAAACTAAGGGGCAGAAATGATCCTTTATAAATCCCCAACTTCTTTCTCTGTTTTACTTATCGGCACCATTTTCTTTTCCTGTCTCCTAAATAGAGGGGTATCCCAAAGTGCATTCTCGGTTTTCCTTCACTTCTGCAGAGCTCTTATTTATTCCCATGGCTGCTATTATTTCCTCTTTGTAGATGACTCTCAGTATCCATCTCTCGCCCTACATCTGACCCTCATCTTTAATTGTCTTGAGCTGCCTGTCACGCTTCTCACTCCAGGTCAGCAGCACTGGTTCAGTTGATTTAGCTGCCTGCCCCATGTTAGCCACTTACAAAGATGCATTCTTAGTAAAAGAAATGAATGGTCTTCCTGGAGACAGGAGGAATGCTCGCCAGTGAATGCAAACGGCTTGACTGCCCTGCCAGAGCCACCACCTTCCTCCTAGAGATCTTCTCAGGTTCCGCATCTAAAATGAAACTCCTTCCTCTGAAAGCATCTTCCGACAGCAGTCTACCATCTGCCCTCCTTGTTGTCACCTGGGGTTCCAATAGTGACATCATCCTTGACTTGTTCCTCAAGGAACAACATCCTTGACTGGTCTAGCCCACGTCATGCCTAGACTGCTGTGGTGGTTCCAGTGCTAGTCTCCTTGCCTTCCATTTCTAATCCATCAAACCCATCCTTCACATTTCATACAGATAAATTTGATTTCCTGTAATAGGAAGTTCTTGGATGAAGTGACTTCTAATGTTCTTCCGGCTCTGAAACTCTAATTTGATGCTATAATATCATTCCCTTCTCTCAACTCAAAAGCCTTCAGTGGTTCCCCTACTGCTGTGAAATTAAGTCCAAACTTAAAAGATGTCATTAAAGTCTCCTCCCAATGTAGTCTGTAACACTATCATCTACTACCTCCTTACAAAAACCCTCTGAAAACACACTATGCACTTTTTAATTTTCGCTACCTTCATTCTTCCTGCCTTTTAATGAACATCCCTTCTTCTCTCCCACTTATGGTCCAGTAGTACTTTGAGACTCAGCTCAAATCTGAGCTGTTTTTGGGGGGGAGGGGGTGTGCCTGGGTGGCTCATGGTTTGTGAGTTCGAGCCCTGCATCTGGCTCTGTGCTGACAGTGCAGAACCTGCTTGGGATTCTCTCTCTCTCCCTCTCTCTCTGCTCCTCCTCCACTCTCACTCTCTCTCACTCTCAAAATAAATGAGTAAACTTAAAAAAAATGTCTTTTGGGGACTTCTGGGGAAGATGGTTGGATAGGAAGATCCTAACCACAGGGGAGGTCAGCAGGGAATGGGTAAAATAGGTGATGGGGATTAAGAGTACACTTATCATCATGAACACTGGGTAATGTTTAGAACGGTTGAATCACTATATTGTACATCTGAAACTAATATAACACTGTATGTTAACTATATTAAAATTAATTTTTTTTAACTGAATACAAAAATCTTTTTGGACAGCTGGACTCACTAAAAACTACTCTCTTCTGAATCATCTAATATTTGGCTGGTTCTCCTTACTTAGACTGTGAAACTCTCAAAGCAATGACTGCTTTAAAAATCACTTTAATAACTGTCATTTATCCAAGGGTATATGCTGTACCAAGCACTGTGCTTATGTATATTTGTTCTTTCTTATGACACCACTATAAGGTGGGTATTATTATTCCTATTTTACAAATAAAAAAAAAAAAATGAGGCTCAGGCCGGTTGAATGACTTTCCCAAAAATGTACAGCCAAGGAAGTGATGAGACCAGGAATAAGATTCAGGTTTGACTATTCCTATGTTCATTCCCACCATATCACACCAGACTGTTTTATCTCTAGCAATTAGAATGGCATCTACAGTGCTTCACTCGGAGGAAGGGTTCACCAAATGAACATTAGTGATTATGATAATTAACTGGCTTCTCAATATATGAAATCAGCATGTAATTGTCATCAAAATCCCATCATTATGTCTTTTTCTCTGAGAGTGAAGGAATAACTCTAATTGTCCTATAATTTAGGCTATGTAATAAATCCTCTTCCTTATTATGAAACTCATTATATCTGATAGTCCTTGGAACTCTGTCCCCTTTAATTTCCAAAATGACAAACTCTTATGCACACGACATAATCTTGCTTTGATACGCCTGAGTCATTATTTTGCATGTACTTCTACTCTCTACTATGTAATCCTATTGAATATTATATCTTTAAGACATGGATTACCAAGGATGTTAATATATGATGTAAAATAGGAGTACATGGAAGAAAATTGAACCAAATCAATTGAATTTATTACCCAGTTTTAACTACTTTTTCTGCCATAATGCTCATACTTAAAATGCATAAGAGGATTTCAAATAAAATAGATTTCAAAATCGAGCTTATCTCTATGATATTCACAGCTCTTGAAACCCCATCAGCCATAACATCTTGCATACTAACAAACAATAACTTGGGTCTGTTGATAAATCTATACTTTGGGTGCTTTGTTCTGGTCTTTGTTCTTAACTGTTCTGTTTTCCTGAAACCCAGGTACTTCCAGTAAAAACTCTGACCTTCTTCGGGGAGACCAAAACCTTAAAACCCATAAATCCACCCAAGCTACGGTAAGCAGACATTCTAGTCTGCCCATGATAGTGTTAGTATATGCCTATTTTTTCTAGCTTAATTACTAATAATTCCCTTCTTCCCTCTCAGAAGTGTCTCAGTTTTAACAATAAATTATATGATCATCCTACCCACACTTATTTTGTTTTCCCTTCTGGAACATAGGATTTTTTCTCAGGGTCCAAGAAGTCAAATTATGTTCTCTATCAGCCATTACTTGGAAAGGCCTCAGTAATACCATCAAAGTGGGCCAAGCCAAACCAGGCTAGTCAGATCCCCTTTCAAACTGCTTCAATCTTCCTTGGCATATTTTCCCCTTGATGCAGAACATGGTCTAAACCAACACGTTTAGGGAGAAGCACAGGCTCCCTGGAGAAGGAGCAAATTGGAAGTTCATTATGTTAACTATGCGACAGACCCTGCCTACCCTCCACTCCCATGATCTTTCAGAAATCCTATCTGCTCTGCTATCTCCTCTTCAGACCATAGACATATACTCCACAGGGGCCTATATCTCAATATCAATTCCAAGAATATTTGATCAAGTTGCACCCATGTAATTAAGAAACCTACATGCTTAGTGAGCTTCTATTCTGTAAGGGTGCGACAGCACCATTGCAAATTAATACATACTGCATATGCAGGTCGTGGGATTTAGTCACTTCACTAGCAGAGCTGATGCATTTACCCAGTTTTCCACTAGCTCACTGAAATGCTCAAGTACATCATGACACTTGGTTTTACTTGCCCAACATTTGCTTATGGAACAGGGAATTTAATTACCTGATAGGGCAGGTAAACCTTCACAGCTGAGATAAACAAGGAGGAGGTGTGGCCAACAATGGTCTTCTCTCTGTCTAGCACTCTCACAGCTCCATGCCATGCCCCTAGTCTGCCCAACCTCTGTTCCCTTCATGCTGACTCTCTATGGGGCTTTGACCACTGTGTGCCTGATTTTCAATTGTAACCCCAATCCTGATTTTTCCTTGACAGTGAATAGGTCTTAACAACTTTCATATTTGGGCATGCCAGTAAAAGGGAAAGAGGCAGCTGATGATAATAAAACCTCTCTTCTCTCCTTAGTTCCTCCTTAGAAAATTATTTGCCCACACTGTGTGTGCAATATATAGCCTATTTTAAAATCTCAAATCCCAGACAGTAAACTACGACTAGTACTGGTTCCTACGAAGATAGCAGGCTATCTATGATTACTGTATTAAAGATATAAGTATGGGCATGAACAGCTAAAATTTTATCATTATTGTGTAAAATTCTCATTAACATTTTTTTTTAGTAAAAGATAACACCTTTGCATTTCTTATTCACTCAAAAGTGGGTTGACGTTTATACTGAACCACAAGTAATGGATGTCTTTCAAGGTTTCTCTCTGTTCCCGTTGGTGCTGAACTTATTTTTAATATAGTTCCCATGTCCCATTTCCTACTCTTTCCCCCACACCACTCTAAGGCAATCAGCTCAAGTCTCTTTGGGAAGGAGAATGTTCTAGTAGAAAGGATAATTAAAGGTATTATTTAAAGCAAGATGAAAAAATTTATATCAGATTGTTGTAAGAGGAATATTATTTTAAAATAGTTTTTAAGACAAGTCTTGGCTTGTGAACTTCTGGTTTCAGTTTATTCTTGAAACGTGACTTATCAAACAGCTACTCTCAGTGAAGCAAACTATCTGGTGCAACCTGCTCCAGTGCTCATTGTTCTTGGTAAGAGGCAGAATCTGACAAGAAAATCTAAATATTACCTAGGAATCAAAGGTTTTAAAATGGAATACTAATGTACAAATGACTTTTGTACTTGTCTATCTTCAATTCTGAGTGATCTTCAAACGGACTTCTAACCTTTTGGCTTTACCAGTCTCACATGGTGTATAGTCCATGATGTACAAAAAGCTCAGTGTACCCGGGGCCTTAAGGTGAAAGGTACCAATGGGTAACCAAGATGCACATTTGTGGTGTGAATACTTGTCTTCTCATACTAGGACTCCTTGGGGGTGATGAACCCTTGCATTTGCTTCTCCATCAATTCCTGCATAATAGGGAGCTACCTGGACCATTTAACCAGAAAGAGTTAAGGCTTCACTACCTAAAGAAATGCCCACATCTTGAGGAATCATCTTGCCTGAAGTGCAGAGCAGAATGGGGAAGGGAGGACAGTATAGTCAGATTTGGGTGTTACCTCGATTGCCAGTTGGAACTGCTCGTGTTCCCTCTGCAGCTGCTCTGCTTCAGACAAAGAGCTGGCATTGACCAGGCTGGCATTGAGCATTGACTCCCCATTGCGGATCCATCCCAGGACCTAGGGAGTCAGGACAAGAACACAGGTGAATGGCCTTTGCAACGTCCCCAGAGCTCTTGCTTTCTCTGACTGGTCCTTCAGTCAGACCCTGCTATTTTCTGACCACACTTGGAGAGAGGACAGGAAGGCTCTGGATAATGCTCATCTCTGCAATCTTACCTGGCGCCACGTGCCATAAGGTTCTTATTGTAAGTATCAACCTCATTCTTAGATACATTTATTCTACTCTACCATTATTACCCCTCTGTCCCAATTTCCTCAGCCACTTAATTTAAACATTATCTGCTTGTATTGTATGTACACTTCTGAAGTTCAACATCCCACCATACTCTGTCCCCCCAAATGTAAACTTCTGGAAGACTAGGGCAATATACATGTCATGCTTTGTCTCACACAGTGCCTAGCACAGTGCCTTGCAGGTGGTGAGTATGCAGTAATGTTTTTGAAAAAGGGAATAATTATCTATTGTATAGACAATACCCAAATCACACCTGAACAAGTGGGTCCAACCTCTTATGCCTTGCAAAATAGTTAAAAGTAGACAAGTCTGAGCTTTGACAGGTCAATGACCCAAAGGAAAGAGGAGGGAGAAAGAAAACAAGTAAAACAGCATAAATAATCCATACACTGGATCATTAAAAAAAAAAAAAAAGGCAAGGGGAGAGGAAGTTATAATTGATTTATATTATCTAGAGGCAATGGCTAGGCTAAGTAAAATTTCTAGGTGACCTTAATTAGTACTGGAGAAAGAGAATTCAGTTATGGAATATTAGAATAGAAGGAGAAAGAGCTGACACTGTCTAGACAGTCCTAGGTGAAATGGACACGTGGCAATTCTCCAGCTAAGATCGAGTCAAGCAAATCATCACACTGGAAGAATCAGGCCTTAAAAATCTACCTTGCATCTTGTCACCAGAAAATTGCCAAATACTTTCTTTATTAGGGAGTCTAAGAGCCTGCTTGGAGAGGAAATAAAAATTCTTCTGAAATTTCAAGATCAGTACATATCATCCATCTGTTACTTTAAGGCAAAGGAGAAGATACCACAATCTGTTTCAGATTTTTGCAGACTTTTTTCCCCCTCTCAACTTCTTCATGTTCAACAGTTAGAAAAATACTAAGCCTGGGCTCTCCTATTCCACAATCCTCATAGGCAGTTCTCAAATTTCCTCCTTGGGCAGAAAATGACTGATGACATATTGTACATGGATAACACTAGGGCAAAAATCCTGTGGAAGCTGGGCTATTTTGATTGAGATGCTAACTCATGGCCAGTCTGGCAGATTGTGGATGAGATGCCAAATCTGTAAAGCAATTAGTCGCAGGAATACTGCTCAGAGTGTGTATGTGGGAAATGTCTGATGCCAGTGGGGTGTGGCTGGCTGGCTAGAGGTGCTAATGATTTCCTAAAGCCGCCTGTGAGTTTGGGTACATGCATACATGGATTGCATGGCCAAAAGCTTCAGCTCTTTGGAAAATGGAACTCACAATATATACTTTTGAACTATGCAAGTCCTTCTGCCATGCTTCATTGCATTTTGCTTAGTTCAAGATTCATTGGAGGGTGTCAGAGAAACATTTACTCTGTGTGCATCACAAATCAACGTTTGAGGGGCAATTTGACTCCCTCTGGGCCTCCTGAGTCTTGCTGGCATATGTTACCTTCTAGTTTCAGCCAACTGGAAACATCAATTATAGCTGTGGTGATGGGGATCTCCATTTACTAGGTTTCCATTTAGATATTATAGGCTCCAGTCTCTGCATCGTTCATTAAGTCATGCCATATCCTTGATATTCTTACTCATTTTGATCTTCCAAATGCTGTTTATAAAGGCATGTCAGGTCACCAGAGTGGGAATTTTGATTTTAGGAAGATAAAAATGCATGTTTATATCCATGGCTTAGGTTCAGGGGTGGGACTGATTCTTATACCTGAGTCAGTCCTCGAAGTAGGACTGGGATAGTGAAGAAAAAACACAAAGTCTGCAGTCAGAACACCTGGCTTTTTTTACTACCTGGAAAAACCACAAAACCCTCAGTTTTCTCATCTACAAAATTAACATAATAGTACCTTTCCTTTCTACATCAGGGCTGATAAGATGTAAAACCTGCCGATGGTAGAGGTGGTGATGTTTAGTTTTGGAGCAAAGCGAGGTAATGCTATGATTCTTCATTTACCCCTCTCACAGTGAGAAGAAAAAAAAAAAAGGCTAGGACTATTAATTTTTGTTCCAGTATTTGTAGAGCTTACTGGCAAATTCTGATGTGATGTGGGACCCTTGGCTGTTTTGTTACCACCATTCTTTGTAGTCTGATCAGTGACAACTCTTGTTGGTATAATTTTCTATTACTGTAGTCCTTTATTTTCTTGTCTCATAAAATTGGTTATTTATTCTATGAGCATCCAAATGAGTGCAAGGGAATAGAAGAAATACTGTCAGCAAAAATGAGAAAATGTTTTTCTAATCCTGTGTAATTTCAGAAATCTCATTTAATCTCTCTGAATCTCGGTTTTCTCATCTGCAAAATGGTAACACTTTGGTTGCTTAAGTCACAAAGAAAGACTAAATGAAGTAACCTAAAAGTGTTCTGCAAACCATAAAATGTAGTCCAAAACATGAGCATTTTATGTTGATCAATTATCTGAGGCAACGATTTACCTATAGGTTAGATGATCTTTGAGGGTCACTTTGAATCCTAACATTCCATACTTCTTTCAAAATTCAGAGGCCCTGCAAACCACAGGATACCAGAGAGAGTCAGGTGGGTAAGAATGAGGGACCAGAGGCATATCAGTGCTCAGGGACTCAGGAGCTGGCCAAGAATTCAGCTCAGTCAGAGCTGAGATGGCAAACTGAAAATGGGGATTTACTGCTTCCTCAGGCTAAGAAAGCTCAGGTAAACCCCAGTGAGAAGACTGGATTTGGTTAACTGGACGTGGATGTCCACAAATGATGATGCCATCTCAGTGGGGCAAGCTGTACCCTGTAACCACACAGGCTGGGAAGCTGTTTGTATATGGTTCTCTAGGTCACATTCACAATGAAGCTATGAAGATGCCCTCAAGGCCTCTGACTCTAAGACCAGCTGTTGCTGATGACTTATCACAAGGCACAGTCATTTCTGAAAGTCTGACCGCAGGAAAAATTGCCCACCCCTCAGATGGTAACTCAGAGCCTGTCATATTTCCAGCACTTCTTAGTTCTAGAAATTCACAATTTAAGAGATTGTATATGTGATCATCCTTCCTGGTTTTATAGACTGTGACCATGTCTTCTTAATTATCTCCATTTTGAAACAAATGGACAGTACTTGTCCCTTTGGTCTACCCCAACTCTTTTCTACCCCAACTCTTTTCTACCTTTATGTGTGGTGAACAGAATTGAACACAGTATTCTTGACAGGATCATAGTTTCTCCTTTGTTTTCAATGTCCCTTTTGTTCATAAGCAAGTTTTGGGCAGTATTTGGTCCACAGGAGTAATGAAAGTCAATGCCTTTAGTAGACAAATAAGTATGATTTATTTCCCCATAGCTTAGAGCCCCAATATCTTACAAATCCATTTTGGCCTATTTTCTGCTAAATGCACTGTTCTGGGGTAATACATATGGAAATTCACTTAGTTTTATGCCCATTGAGTAGGTTTTTCAAATCTTCTTGGATTATCTAATAAATGTGAGGTCATCTTTATCAGAGCAGTAATTTTCCTGGAAAGCAATCAGAGAATGCTGTGGGACTACAGAGTAATCTGAACCACTTTTCTAGAAGAAAGGGGGCATCTGAGTGGTCTAGGGCCCTGGACCATGGGCTATAATCAGGGGAGTGGTTTTCCTTAAGCAGTCAACATTTCTCCAGAGGTGTTTGGGCCATTTATCTAAGATACAGAGTCCTATGTAATCCCTCAGAAAGAACACAGGTTGCATTAAACAACTTCATTTGTTCTCAATACTCGAAAATAATTTTCAGTCTAACATCCATAGCATCATCTCTCCTCAAAGCTTACGTTTAATATAATTGTGGTGTAACTACATAACCATAGGTTATGATGGCCAAATCTAAACTTTTCATCTATGAGCTCTAACGACAGAGCTGTGTAACAGCACATTGTGGGTCTCTTCCTTTCCGTCCCCATTAATGGCATTTCAGTTAAGGTGTCCTTTTTCTTTTTTTCTTTCCTTTTTTTTTCTTTTAGTATTTTCAAAAGAGAAACTCTCAAGCTGGTGTCTAAATTTAGCTCCACTGATCAATACTGACATCTAAATTAACTCCCTCTTTCCAAGTGTCAACAGCTTTCAAATCAATATTTCCTGCTCCACCAACTTCCATCAAACACAAATGCCTTCTCTGAAACTGGATCAGACGACTCCCAAAAGAAAGAGCCCTACACTGACAAGGAAAACAAGTCTGCCTAATGAGGCATGGTGGCTTAACTAAGCAGCAATCCCTTGGCGCCTCCCAGGACCTCTGTCCTTCCCGAAGGCCTTCGTGGGTTTCTTGCAGTCTGACTTAAGCAATCCAGTATGGTTTTGAACTACAATCCCATATGTGTCATCTTCACCTGCTGGGGAGAAGCCATTTGCTGCTGCAGAAGAATTTTTTGTCTTCCAACTCACGAAATACTGAATGGGAATGTATCCAGATACTAGTCAAGCCTGGATTATTCATATATAGACATCCCACTTCCCCATTTGATAAAGTACCTATCATCATCCCAACTCCCCATTCTACACAGAATGTATACTTAGAGGATGAAAATTCATTTCCATTTCCATACCAGTCAAGAAAAACGTAATTAGGGTGTGAGCTCTATTATTAATGTTGGAGCAAACAATAAAATTAAAAACCAGGAACAAAACAAAAGTATATATTTCATTTCACAGTCAAATAGGAATGATTTTCCTGTTACTCTGTTTGGATGATCTCTCCCGCCACCTTCGGCTGATGGGAACAACTATGCATGAACGACGGAGGACTCCCATGACCTGTTGGAGTGTGTTGATTGATGAGGCAGGCGCCTTGTGCCAGGCAGAGGCCGTACCTGCCTGTGCTCTAATATGTAGTGCTGTGAAGGCCAGGAAGACCCCCAGGCTGTGTTCTGCTGGAGGGCTGCTTCCTATTTCTCCTGGAGCCCGAGGGCAAGAGTGAGGCCCAGGAGAGGCAAACTGTGGAACTGTGGATAAAGGAAGCTGGGCTGAAGTTTCAGCTAAGCAGTCAACAGGCCCTGGCAGCACTAACCCAATGCCGCCTCAGTTTCCCCATCTGTGAAATAAACAGACACTCCTTTTTCACCATGGGTCTCTTCTCTTAAAATGAGATTATAGGGGCACCTGGGTGGCTCAGTTGGTTAAGTGTCCGACTTCGACTCAGGTCACGATCCCAAGGCTTGTGAGTTCAAGCCCCGCGTTGGGCTCTGTGCTGATAGCTCGGAGTCTGGAGCCTGCTTTGGATTCTGTGTCTCCTCCTCTCTCTGCCCCTCCCATGTTCATGCTCTGTCTCTCTCTGTCTCTCAATAATAAATAAACGTTTAAAAAGTTTATTTTAAAAAATGAGATTATAAATGAGGAAGTATTTCTCATATGAAGAGTAAGCACTATCATTACTACCAAAAGCTTCAGAACTTGTATACTCATCACTGCTCTGGGTCTGCTAGGATTTCCACCACGTTCCTGTGAATAACACATCTCTCCAGAGATTTAGGAGTGGTCCCAACGTAATTACACAGAAAACAGCCTGGATGGCAGCCCTGTGATTCTGCCTTACTTGGCACTCAGTGATCTCATCTGCACAGAGGACAGATCTTTAGCACAGCATATGCGGGCTCTGGCTGAGCACTGATCGGGAGAAGCAGAGCACAGAAGACAATTTTGTGCATTATAATAAATAACAATATAATAGCTAAGACCTAGGCATTAACAAGAAATACTCTGGATATAAAACAACAGTAATGATTAAATTAAAAAGGTGTCTTTGTCCCCTATACTAAATTAATAGAGTTAAATACGACAGTGTAGCAGCCACACTACATAAGAAAAAATGTTTGGCAGGAAGATGTTTCTCTGCTTAGGATACGTTGGGCAGGGCTCTGCCTACAGGGTGCAGGGGTCAGGATTGCTTGAAAGAGTGTGGAGCACAGGGAACACCCACAAAAGTGCCATGGAGCCCACCCTGCCAGGAAGCCCTCCTGGAGCAGTGGAGGGTAGTAACATGCTCTTCCATCAGTGTGACCACTGTTTGGTGACCTCTCTAGGCTTCGGGGCCCTCATCTGTAAAATGGAAATGGTATCTGCTTCGGAGAACGGTTGGAGGATTGATGGAGAGACAGATGTAAATGGTACACAGCACTCAACAAATTGAACTATTATATTTGTATTTCTTCAATCCCACTTTGTCTCAATAAAAAAAATCTCCATTCATTATGCTAATAATTAAAATTTAGTCTGTTCATAATATAAATATGTAATATTTTTGTTTAATTCTTTAAAATTTTACTATTTTTTAATGTTTATTTTTTTATTTTGAGACAGAGAGAGACAGAGAGACAGAGCACAAGTGGGGGAAGGGCAGAGAAAGAGGGAGACAGAATCTGAAGCAGGCTCCAGGCTCTGAGCTGTCAGCACAGAGCCCGATGCAGGGGCTCAAACTCACAAACTGTGAGATCATGACCTGAGCTGAAGGTGGACACTTAACCGACTGAGCCACCCAGGTGCCCCAACATGTAATATTTTTAAAATGTGTCATTGGTTACTATGTTTTCCTAGGGGTTCCTAGAGGTCTGGGTACGTCCTTTGGTAAAATGTTTAGTATAATGTCTCATACAGATAAAAAATCTTTTTTTTTCTAAATTGACTTTAATATGGCAAAAAAGTTTCTTATAAGAACCACACACATGTTGAAAAGAACAATGGGTGGGGCGCCTGGGTGGCTCTGTCGGTTAAGCGGCCGACTTCGGCTCAGGTCATGATCTCACGGTCCGTGAGTTCGAGCCCCGCATCGGGCTCTGTGCTGACAGCTCAGAGCCTGGAGCCTCCTTCAGATTCTGTGTCTCCCTCTCTCTGACCCTCCCCTGTTCATGCTCTGTCTCTCCCTGTCTCAAAAATAAATAAACGTTGAAAAAAAAAATTAGAAAAAAAAAAAAGAAAAGAACAATGGGAACTGCTACCACTCAGTGACTCTCAACGCTGCGTCAGGTGTTGCAGTAGGCACGCAGGTGCCCCAAGGTAACCAACCTGGCTCAAAAGCCTGACTATGTTTATTGATGAAGGATATGTATTTCACATGAGCTGTGTGTCAGGCTTGAGGATAGAAAGGAAGAGAACAGGTTCAGTGACTGAGGTCAACTTGGGAAAGCTCCGGAAGTCTCAGGAGACTGTTGGAGAGAAAACTAACACATCTGTAGTTTGAGGCTTGCGCCATCAGATCTAGTCGTTAGATCCAGTAGACAGATAGCAGCGTCACTTTCAAAACCAAATGACCACTCCTTAACTCACCTGTTTTCTGCATTTGGGTTACACCAGTGGCTCTGCATGCCTCACCCCGTACCAGGAGCAGGGCCCGGCCAGGTGGGCAGCCCAGACCAAGGGAGGAAGGTGTTGGGGCCAGGCTCACCTGTTTGACCTCGGCCTGCAGGTGCCGCAGCTGGAGGCACTGCTCTAACCGCTTATGGGTCTGCTCTGCGTTGAGCTCCAGTTCGTGCTGCTTCTCATGGAGAAACTCCAGTAGCTCTTGTACCTGGGCTGCCAGATCGATGTCTTTCTCACAGATTAACTCAATTCCTGATTTAAAACACACGTAAAAACAAATAAAAATAGTACTATAAAGACGACATTTCCTTCAATAAGCAGAGGAGAGCTGAATGTGGAAACAGCCGCGAGCAGGACCCTCCCAGCCTTCACACATCCCTCTGTGAAACCAGACAGTGTCATATTGAACCTTTGTTTGGGATGTTCAAACCATGCAACCTCTTTTGGATTATCTGATCCTTTGTCTGGGAATTTCATCAGCTGCTTATTATCAGCCGGAGTTACAGAGAGGTGGTTCTCAGGGTGTCCATCCCCAGAGAAGAAAGCACTAGTAGGAACTGTTGGGGGTTTGCTAACACCTACAATATTCACAAGCAAGGCTCTCAATCATATTGGGAAATACAATACAAAACAAACAAAAAAAAAAAAAACAACCAAAAACAAAAACCAAAACCTCTCTCCATAACTTCTGCCAAAGGCAGAGTCTTTTAGCCGGTCAGACGCAATTTATAATTAGATGGCAAGTTTGTTCTGACGAGTCTCTGGGCAGTGGCGATTTTATTAATCAACAGCTTAGGTCCCCTAAAAAGGCAACTCTTAGAAATGCCCATGCTAGCTGTCATATACTGTTTCTCAAACACAGGAAAATACACCTGATAAATATACCCCAGAAGTACCACATGGGTCCTGACTGCTTATCCATTTACAAAAACCATGTTAAAGTTGTGCCCACACAAGGAGAGTTTGCTCACCATCCTTCTGCTTATTCAAAGCAATGAGTAAGCCCAGGCAGCCACTGACAAGCATTCCCAACATTTATGGATATGTCACCCAGCATTAATAAGCGGCCAACCATCTGACCTGTGATGGGGCCTCCAGTCAATACTCACTACACAGAAGCTGTGGCTCATTCCTTGTCCATCCACCTCTCCACCTTCCTTACTTTTTCCATATACCTCTCCCAACAGACAGGTGTGGACACACACACTCTTTCTCTCCACCAAGCCAGTGCTCCTATTTATACGTCAGCAGCAGACAGACTAGAGGAGCCTTCCTCAAACAGATCTGTGTTTCAGGATGGATTATTAAAACTCTGACAGAATGAGGGGACTGCCTTAGTTATCACAGGCCTACTTGTCTGCCAGTGGCTTGAATTTGATTCCTTCCTTAGCTCTTGAAGACCACATGAAAAGTGTGCTAGCTTTGGAGCCAGTCCTGAGTCAGGATTGTGAACATGGGCAAATTATCTAAGCTATCAGAAGCTTCACTCTTCTCACATGTAAAATAGGACTTTACATACGTACTTGTCTCATAAGCCACCTGCTCAGGGGCTCCTTGGGAGGATTAAATGAGATAATGCACGTAGAGCATCCATCACGTAACATAATAAACATAGACCTCGCTCCTTAGTCCCATGGCTTTCCTGATTCCTGACTCTTAAACTCTCAACTCTCTGCCTTCTTATATTCATGCCCTCTTGGTTGCTATCTAACTCCAACTTGATGAAAATTATAACCTGTATTGTTTCTTGGTTCCAATTATCCACCTAGTTCTAATTTTGAACCTTGCTCAGACCCACAGCTTTAGAAAAATCCTTTTTATTTTTAATTAAAAACAATTTTTAAAATTTATTTCCTTCAAGAGAGAGCAAGTGGGGAGGGGCAGAGAGAGGGAGAGAGAGAATTCCAAGCAGGCTCCATACTGTCAGTGAGGAGCCCGATGTGGGGCTCGAACTCATGATCCCTGAGATGAAGACCTGAGCTGAAATCGAGAGTCGGATGCTCAACTGACTGAGCCACCCAGGTGTACCAGCTTTAGAAAATCCTAACTCAGGATTGCTTGCCTCCTTCTGATCCCTGACACCACTTGGCCCTGCAACTTCTCAGTTCCGTTCAGATCCTTTCCCCAGCTCCTCATCCTCGAGTCTATGACCCAGTGAAGCTCACAAATAGGGAGTCACCCATCAATGGGGTTGGGACTAAAATTCCCAGCAGATAAGTCACAAAAGGCTAATGTACTTCCATGGGGATCACAACCCAAGCAGCCTGCCAATCCCAATGTACAGTCACATGAAAACAAGTCCCCTTTGGGAGACATCCCCATCACTCTGACTCACATCTTCAGAAATTCATTACCATCACCACCAACACACCTGCCGGATACGGGGAGGAGGAGTATAAAGAGAGTGTACACGTGCTAAAGGAACTTCATTTCTAGAGGCAAAAAATAGGGTTTTATATAAGGACAATATGGAAGAGTGGGAAAAATTTCTTTTCTGGTGTTACATGGTAATAATTTCAGTATCTTTTCATGTTTATTTTTTTCTACCAGTTTCATAATTCCAAATCCCAGCTCCTGAAATATCTGTAGGAGACAGAAAAGAACGGCTTGTTCTTTTGGCAGTCAAGTCCCTGAAGTTACTATTTTCATTTACCAAGGGGACAAGGTAGAGCATCTCCTTGACTGAAAGGAAAAATAAGAACACAAAAATTCCTATCTCTGCAGTGCTCAGCATAGTGCAATGACCCTTGGCCTCCATATTTACTTTCTGGAAATGTAATTTAAGATACATCTGCAGAAGCAGAAACTCTTCCCTGGTTCCAGCCACAATGCAGGTTTTTTCCAGCTTGTTTTCATTCCACATGCATCTGTGGTGTTTAGTATGCTAGGCTTGGACAAAGTGTCTTTCTCTGGGAAGCCCATGGCTCACCTCTGCCACATGGCATGTAAATGGGCCCTCTAAACTGGTAACTCATCAAAGCGGCCAGCACCTGCTTAGGATACCATCCAGAGCCGGCTCCCAGCCTGCCCCGAGACCCAAGCCCTTCACCTGCACCTACCTCCCTTGATATTATTTTATGAGAGATGAACACAGGAAATAAAATGGGTGAAGACCATGCTTACTGCACTTCTGTGCACAACAACACATCGTGTTGTAGATGAAGTGAATGGGAGGTACATCAAGTGGCACCTAGAAGGAGAGAAGCTCACCCCTCCCTCCCAGTGCCTCCAAATGCATCGGCATGAGTCCCAGTCAGAACTCATCAACTGGTAAATATCCATCAATCAACAGCAAATGGAGTTTGCTTGTGTTCACATTACTGTTCTCAATTTAGTCATAGTCCTGTTTTCCTAGGGGCTCTCCGAAATGCAGCAAGACACATTTGTCCTTTCCATCAAGCAGTGAACCTATCTGTAATGAAACAGTTTGTCAGTCTCTTTAGGGCAAGTTGTGTTGATGTGTCCCACAATATTTTCTTTTTTCTTTACTTTTTTCTTTACTTTTTTCTTTTCTTTTTTCTTTTTTTAACTTTTATTCATTTTTTGATAGAGACACTCTGTCTCTATCAAAAAATGATGAGTGGGGGAGGGGCAGAGAGAGAGGGAGACACAAAATCCGAAGCAAGCCCCAGGCTCTGAACTGACAGCACAGAGCCCGACATGGGGCTCGAACTCACAGACGGTGAGATCACGACCTGAGCTGAAGTCGGACGCTTAACTAACTGGGCCACCCAGGCGCCCCGTGATGTGTCCCATGGTATTTTCTACCAATCCTTCCACCAGAACACTGTTGGGGGTGTTCCCTCATGAATTTGTCCATGTTCTCACAGGAATGCAGGCTCCCTGGTGCTACGGCCACATGTCTTATATATCTATGCATCTTTAGCACCTAGCACAGTGTTTGACTCATAACACCCAATAAATACCTCTTCAGTGAATGTATGGGCCTCTCCAGGAAAGGGCTCAGGTCATGTCCTACTGTGGAAAGCATCTGCGAACTCTGGGAAAGGACAAACTTAGGTTTGAATCTATGCTCTGCCCCCTATTAACAGTGAATTTCCAGGCTCGAAATCCTCTCTGAGCTTGGGTAAAAACAATCCCAACAATGTCTTCTAGGGGTGTCATAGGACTAAGTAAGTTTAGGGATATACAGTGCCTGGCATTTAGTAGGCTCAAAATATCTGTGTTCCCACTTTTTCCTTTCCCTTGAGTTAATTACAACATATTCATTGTTGATTACCAATGGAACCATTGAAAGGCTTGTAAAAATGTAAATATAAAATCTTATTGTGAGGTGTTTATGGACTTGCTCAGTGCACATCATTAGAAACTGTGATGGTCTAAATGCTATTAGACCACTGCTCTCAATTTTGAATCACTTTAGATCTGGAGAATTTTAAAAATTGCCATGCCCTGGCCACACCCAGGAGACTGTCTTGGTGGGGGACCTGGTCACCAGGAAGTCTTAATCTCCTGTGGTGATCCAAACACACAACCAAGATGGGAAACCACTGGATAAGAGGGTATAGTGGCCAGCAATCCAGGGACAGAGATATTCTTTATGCTACACTCAGTCAGCAGAATGATCCACACTGTGTTTGTTTAGAGCTTGAGGCCACAACTAATAATGTGACTATACTTACCTTTGCTGCCGGGTTGAGGGTACCACTTAAACTTCCTCCAGGAGAGAGGTGCTTGTGGTCTAGGGTAAGGTATAGGTATTCTTGGCTATGCTACTCAGAGATATGTCTTTCAACTCTTTGTGTGTTCTTTAAACATCAGCCTGCCTCCAATAGAGAATATACTTTCTCTTTTCTCCTCCCCTCCTCACTCCTCTTTCTGTGCAATTCCCTCAATGTAACACCCAGTTCAGCAATTACAAAATCTTTTAATCGGGTTTTTAGAACAGCATTCTCAACCCTGGCCATATATTAGAATCACCTGGGAAGTTAAAAAAAAAAAAAATCTGGGCCCACTCCAGACCAATTAAGCAAGAATCCCTGAGGAATGGGGCCCAGACCGTGGTACTTTTAAGTTCTGAAGGTGATTCTAAATATGCAGCCAGGCTAAGAACCATTGTTTTACATCTAAGTTCTCTTCCCCTCCACTCAGCCCCCATCAGATCCACATTTCCATTAACCCTAGAGTAGCTCCTCTTTTGGAAAAAACACAAGGCTTTTCTTTCCTTTTATAATGCAAGTGAAATTATTTATGGCCCATTATTTTTACACATCTCTTCCACTGCATTGATGTTCACTCCATTAACTAAGCAAATACTGTTATTGAGAACTTGCTGTGAGTACAAGACATAACCACTCTGCTAGATGCTGGGAATGGAAAGAGAAGGAAGAAAGAGTCCTGCCCTCAGGCTGCTGGAGAAGCTGCAGGAACACATAACTGCAACAGAACACAGTATGTGCTAGAACACAAGTGCAATATGTCATAGTTATCAAACTTTCTTGAACCCTTACCATGCTCACACATTATCACATTCCATCTTCACGATGACCCTACGTGGTGGGTATTCTTATGATTGCCATTTTCCAGGGAAGGTGAGGCTTGGAGAGATGGGGCAGCATGTTCAAGCACACCCAGGCAGGGAAGGGTACGGCTGGATGCCAACCCAGGCACTCTTCCTGTCCCACCTGTACTCTAAGCTCTATGCTCAAGGAGGAGAAGAGTGATCCCCACCAAACTTATTTTTATTGATATTCAAATTCCAGGGGTGGGTTCTTCCCAAGCACAGTAAATTTTAAGTATCATTGCCACAGATCCCCAAAAGTTTTCACTTTAAAAACCTCACATAAAGAAAGAGCTTGAGGGGTACTTGGGTGGTTCAGTCGGTTAAGTGTCCGACTTTGGCTCAGGTCATGATTTCATGGTTCATGAGTTCAAGCCCCCCATCTGGCTCTGTGCTGAGGGTGCGGAGCCTGCTTCAGATTCTCTGTCTCCTGTCTCTGTCTCTCTCTGCCCTCCCCCACTCATGCTTGTGCACTCTCTCTCTCTTAAAAATAAACATAAAAAAAAGAGCTTGATGCTTTGATTAAACCACAAAAGCAACATATCCATTGGACATGCAGCTCTTCTTATTCTCTTCTTATAAGGTCACATGTAATAGCCACATGGTCAGATTTCATTGGAGAGAGCTGTGGCATGGCCAACGGGGGTGCTTAGGCTGAATCATCATGGCAAGTAAGAGTTGGAGAGGACTTTAGGAATCCAGGCCCACCTCCCACACTAGACAGAAAAAGAAAGGTCTAAAGAGAAAGAACAGGAACTTCCCAAGGCAGACTGTTTGCTGATAGTGGATTTGGACCTTGACTTCACCTGTATGTTTTCTCTAACTTGACTCTTTCCAGCAAAACCTGGCACCTCCCAACTTGAGGCTGAAATAGATAATGCTAGAGTGAGGGAAGAACCATGAGCAAGTGAAGAAAGTGTTCAGGATTCGCCTTTTAGTCCTAAGGCTAATGCTGACTTAAGCAACGGCTTTTGCTTTGGTTACAGCTGTGGGCACACCAGAGGGATTTAATGGAACCTGCCTCAACGTTACAGATTTCACACCTGAAAATAAATATGTGGAGATTCCCTACTTCCATTTATTCCTATAAAATCTAAGCATAAGCCCTTAACTAATTTAGCATGGAGGGCTAAACACCAAATGCTTAATTTTGTTAACTGTCCTTTTTCTACAACAACAGTTTATTTACCCTTTGCTTCAAATATAGTTTATTAAACACACATTATAAATGACTAAGACATTTATTGCCTCAGTCCTGTGTCTCTGAAGTCATGCATTCTTCAACCACCTGGGGGGCAAGACCCACCCTGAGTTCACCCCAACCTTCACCCCACCCCCCAGCCCTGTTGCAACTCTGATCTCCCTTCTTCCACGCCGGAGAGGAGGTAGATGCATTCTCTGCAGGACCAGGCATTCAGCAGCAGACAGGAAGTGAGCTTGCATGAAACCCTTGGATTCATTCCCTTTGAAGCCTCATGGACTATGCCAGACTGATTAGCTAGCTGTGGTAGGAACGAGGGAACAGCCAGTCCCAGCAGAGAGGGCTGAAGAGGCCAATCAAGCCTCTTTTGACAAAGCTCATTTCTGGATCAGGATACTGTGGGTGTGGGCAGCGCATCTGCCTGGGGTGTTTTCACCTACTTAGCCCTCAAGGTTAAGGAAGCCACCAAGCACAGCTGACCCTCAGTCACAAGCAGCTTCAGGGACTGCCAGCTCCTGGTAGTCTTTCTGTTACCATGGATACCTGGCTCTTGGGACAGAGATGGGCTTGCCCAGGTCATGTCAGCCCCCTGCTATAAAGTGCTGCGGTTTGTAGGCAGACAAGCTTTCCTCCTGCCAGATGCATCAATACCGAGGGACGAAGGGTGAGCATCCCTGCCAGGCTTCTCTATCCCAGCTTCTCTCCTATGTACTAGGTGTACATTCTCTCCTGGTTCCCAGCCTGAGCTGGATAGCCAGCTATTGTGAGCACCCTGAGGGCAAGCTCTAAGGTGAAACCCTGAGTCCAGATAAGGCTCTCAATCACAGAAAGGATCATTGTTCCCCCCTCCTTCCCTAATAAGACCTTAAAGATGTACAAGCCATTACCAACCATGCATCTCAAATTTTAACGTGCACATGATAGACTTGGAGATTTTGTTAACGTACAGATTGAGATTTGTAAATCGGTGATAAGGGCTGGGATTCTATGTTTCTAATCAGCTCTCAAGTGATGCTGGTGCTGCTGGTCCAGGGCCTACACTCTGAGTAGATCCTAGATCAGTGGTGCATTCAAACCACCTAGAGGGCTTGTTGAAACACAGATTGTCAGGCCCCACCCCAAGATTCTGATGTGGCAGGTTGTATAGGCCCTCAAACTTGCAGTTTTTACAAGTTCTCTGGGGATGCTGATGCTGCCAATATGGGGACCACACCTGAAAGTTCCTGTCCCAGGGCACGCCAGACATCAGCTCTTGTGATTTAATCATCATGATAAAAGCAGTGGTTCTCAGCTCTGGCTGCACAGTGGAGTCACCTGAGGAGATTTTGCTGACGCGCAAGACCCATTCAGAGGTAGTTAAATCAGAATATTTGCACTTGGGGCCTGGCACTGCCATTTTTTTTTTTTTTTTTAATTTTTTTTTCAACGTTTATTTATTTGTGGGACAGAGAGAGACAGAGCATGAATGGGGGAGGGGCAGAGAGAGAGGGAGACACAGGATCGGAAACAGGCTCCAGGCTCTGAGCCATCAGCCCAGAGCCTGATGCGGGGCTCGAACCCACGGACCGCGAGATCGTGACTTGGCTGAAGTCGGACGCTTAACCGACTGCGCCACCCAGGCACCCCATGGCACTGCCATTTTTAAACGAGTGCCCAGAAAGACTGCAATGTGAATGGCCCTTCTTGGGGCTATGCGGGGCACAGTCTACACCCTGGAAACAAGCCTGGGCAGCCGCAGCTGTTCACAACACAAATGAAAATTCACGGCAAGATTATGCTGAGCAAAGTGAACAGAATTTACCAGATTGTCTCTCCTCTGGTTAGAAGTGAAGTTTCTTTGAATGTTGTTATTTATTCCTTCAGGTCATTCAAACAAACACAGTAGCCTACAGTCAAGTTTGCTTGCAGGCTAACGTCTGCCTGACACTCTCATGATTCTAAACATCCTTCACGGTCAACAGGGACATGGACCAACTGTGTTTTAAAGAGCTGATGGTCTGAGCCCCTGTCTGCTTCTTCCTGGAGGGTGAGAAACCTGAGCCAATAAGGACCCAGTGGTGAAAGCAATGAGTGGGTCTAGGTGGAGAGACTGTGTTCCAGCACTCTACTGTTCATGTGCCCCCATGAGTGACTTCTTGTCTTCTGGACTAGCTGGACCATGGGACAGCTATGGCTCTCTCCAGTTCTAACACCAAAGGCCATTTTGGAGAGTGGCAGGTGTAACAGGAAGGGTTCATGTATTTGTTGGGTAAATAGTGAATAAATCTTGAACACGAAAAGAAGTGAAATCTGGGTAACTCAGCCTTGTTTTTTTGAGAAGTTATAAAACTACACGACCTTGCCATAAATTTTTATTATCACTTCTTACACTGATGCACAGACCAGTGATAAAGAAAACAGGTCTCTGAGAGGCCTGAACCAGAGACCTGGAGCCGGCGCTGGGGTTGGAGGATAGAGCAGAAGAGGGAGGTTGGGGAGCAGAAGTGCCATGTCTACACATTTGAATACAATTCGCATGGCTGCCTGGCTGCTTTTGGAGCCCCTTTGGTTTGTCCCTGCAGGCCGCCATTTGTTTTTTAATCTGCGCTAATTTCCATGATTTGTGTTCCCCATTCTCTACACAGCACCGGGAGACTGTGGCCCCATCCTTATCTTCTTTTTTTAATGTTTATTTTTGAGAGAGAGACAGAGACAGAGTGCGAGTGGGGAAGGGGCAGAGAGACAGGGGGACTGAGGATCTGAAGCAGGCTCTGCACTGACAGCAGTGAGTCCGACTGGGGCTCGAACTCACGAACCATGAGATCATGACCTGAGCCGAAGTCAGACGCTCAACCGACTGAGCCACCCAGGTGACCCAAACCTATCCTCATCTTTACTGGTGCCTAACGGGGCAATCTCAGACATGTTATTTCAGCTCTCATGCTTTAATTTTCTTTTCTTTAAAATGGCAAAAATCTCTGTTCCTGTGTCGGAGGGTATAGAATGAATGCACAGAGTACGAGTGCTGGTTGGAGTCAAGCTGGCATTCTTGTTTTCATCACCTCCCTGCCAGAAGGAGGAGGATGGGAGAGGTCACTTGCCTGAGGCCTGGACCTCCATGATGTACTGGTGCAGATCCTGACCCTGCTGGATGACCTCGAAGGTCATGTTGTTCATGGCCAGCTTCCGCTCCGTGTGGCGTTGCAGCCGCTGCTCCGCGAGCGTCAGATCCTCTGTATTGAAGTCATTCATCTGCCGGAGCAAGTCTTCATTCCAGGCGTCTAGCTCTGCTGTCACCTGTTAGGGAACGACCGTCAGTATAGGCTCTCAGGTCCGTGAGAGCCTGCTGAGCTGAAGCTCACCCATTCCAAGCCCATGCATGGATGGACCCATCCCTGCTTTGCATCTGTCTGACTCCTAAACTCATTTAAGCACCAGTGCCACACCCCCACATATGCACACCTGTAATTGTGTTCATGCCTCCGTGTGTTTCGATGTCGACAGCAGCACAGGAACAACAGTAAATGTTGGATGGTAAGTTACCGTTTATAAAATTTTTGCCTACCCCATTCTATTCCACCCCCACAATGACCCAGACGGGCCCACGGGGTGGAGATCTCCAGGTCCATCGTACTGAAAAGGAAGCTGGTGTTCACTCAGACAGATGGAATCTGTCCAGAGTTCACCCTGCTAGTGAGGAACATACCTGTGGATATAACTCAATTCTTTTTCTTGGTCCAACATACCACAGTGTTACTCAAAAAATCTCATCACTGGAGAGGACCTCAGAAATTAAATATCTAAGTCTCACTGTTTCTGAGAAACAGAAACTGAGGGCTGGAGAAACCCGTGAATGGCCCCAGGTTACACAATCAGAGCTGGTATACATCAAACCCAGGGGCCCCATGTGGTTCCCTTGTTCTGTTGTGCAGGACTCTCTGCCTGCAAAGGCTAATCCCTGGAGATGATGACTAAAGGTGGAAACAAGAGCAGACTTCTAGAAATCCAAGCAGATATATGCTATAAAAAGGCATGATTCTAATGAAGACTGAAGCATGTAACGAATGAAAACCCTGCCCTAAGACAAACTTGCCAACTGGTTACTGCTCTGTACCTTCACCCATGTGACTTCCCCTGGCTCACCCTCGAACACATGACTGCACAGAGAGACTGAATCCTACACTTCCTCTACACTAGCTGCCGTCATTCACAGACGGGAACTCGGCAGTACTGAACAAAAGCAATTCCACCTGATCTGTGAATCAAAGAACTCTTCTGACATGGTTTTCAGGGTCGCTGTCTCATGCTCATACCCCCAGGTGGCCCTGTGAAGGAAATGGCACAGGGACCATCACCTTCTTTTCTGAGAAGAGGGAATGAAAGCCTCACTCCACATCAGACAGTTGCAGTATGGCCCAGGCAGCCTAGGCATGAATCCTAGACACTCCCCCCTGCTGTCCCCTTCAGTGATTTCCATTATTATGCATCTCCCCCCCCACCCCCACAACCACTGACCTGTGGCTGACAACTACTACTGCTCCAGGAACGTCTGGGGACAGAGGGAGGGAGAAGACCAGCTTGAGGCAGCTGGGAGATGGCACACTTCTATCCTGTGCTGGGGCCATGCAGACTGGAATGGGATAGACAAGTGGTCTGGCACAAGGGGCTGACATCTGGGGCACACAGGACTTCATTTTTTGTCTAACAGTAAGACCTTTCTTCATGGAAAGGGTAGTTGCTGTCTTGGAAGCAAAGATGGGGGAATTGTAAAAATACCACCTTTCCCGTCCTAGGTTCCCACCTCATTGCCCCACATCTTTTCAGGTCAACTAAGGGATCCATTGAGCTCAGCAGGAAAACCTAGTATCTATTTATCTTGGGGAGTTCTTGGGGATCTGGGAACCAGCAGGTTGACAGACAAAACAGGATTTTGTTGTATTCCATCTTTTAAAAGTACTTTTCTAACTAGAGTAAGGAATTAAAATGAGAATAAGAGAGATAATTGATTTATAATTTATAGGATGAATAGGCCTGTATATAGACTAGGCCCATATATGTTTTTCCTTCATGTATTTAAGAAAGTTTAAGTATAATTTACATAACAATAAAATGCACATATTTAACTAAGCATTCAGTTCTATGAGTTTTGACAATTTTATACACCCATGTGGCCGTTACCAAAAAACAAAATATGGACCTTTCCATCACCCTAGGGAGTGTGCTTGTGCCCTTTTCCAGTCAATTCCTGCCAACCTCCACTCCTTGACATACCTCTGGTACCATATTCTGATTTTTATCACCATGGATGTAGTTTTGCCTATTCTTGGATTTCATACTAATGAAATAGTACAGTATGCATTCTTTCAGGTCTGCCTTCTTGTATTCAACATGCTATATTTATTTATTTTTAATGTTTATTTATTTGAGAGAGAGATAGAGAGCAGTCAGGGGAGGGGAAGAGAGAGGGAGACAAAATCCCAAGCACGCTCCATGCCTCCAGTGCAGAGTCTGATGTGGAGCTTGAACTCACGAACCATGAAATCATGACCTGAGCTGAAACCGAGAGTTGGACGCTTAACCAACTGAGCCACCCAGGTACCCCAACATGCTATATTTAATATTCATCCATATTGTCATGTGTATGAGTAGTTCATTCTTTGCTACTGCTAAATAGTATTCCATTATATAGATGTATCACAATTTATTTATCCATTCTCTGGCTGATGAACGTTTGGGTTATTTCTCAGTTGTTTCCAGTGTTTGCCTATTATAAGTATAGCTGATGTGAACATTCTTATACAAGTCCTTCTGTGGACATATGTTTTCATTTCTCTTGAGAGTTGCCTGGGAGTGAAGTCATAGGGTCACAAGGTAGGTGCATGTTAAACATTCCCAACAGCAATTTTACATTCCAGTAGGAATGTGTGAAAGTTCCAGTTGCTCTATATCGTCACGATCATTTTGTATCATCAGTCTATTTAAATTTAGTCATCCTGGGGGGCATGAAGTGATATCTCATTATGGTTTTAGGATACTAATGATGGTGAGCACATTTTTCATATGCTTATTGGCCATTCTTATCCACTTTTGCAAAGTGTCTTTTGACATCTTTTGGCCAGTTCTCAAAAACTAGGTTAATTATCTTTTGCTCATAGATTTGTAAGAGTTCTTTTTTTAAAAATTTATTTAAATTTTAGTTAGTAAGCATACAGCACAAGATTGGTTTCAGGAGTAGATTTCAGTGATTCATCACTTACATACAACACCCAGTGCTCACCATAACACGCGCTCATAAGAGTTCTTAATATATCCTGGATAAGTCCTTTATCAGATATTGTACTGACAACAGCCAAATAAATTTTTTTAGCCTATTTCCTGACCTATAAACTAAAGAAAATTAGAATAAAACAAAGACAACAAGCATGAAAGAAGAGCCTGTTTTTTCTTTCAACTTTAAGTTTTGTTTTGTTTCCATGAAACTGAGTTTATGCAGGGTGTGTTTGCTTCAGGAAGACTCCACAGGGGTCCAAAGGCAGGAGTATGTGGAGAAGAACGTGTTGAGGCTCCTGGTAAGGAGCAGGACACAGTTGAAGTTCTTTAGTTGGGAGAGTGAGCCTCAGAAATCTGGGATCTTGGGAATCTGAATCTAAAACAAATGTGTTACATGTCCAGCATTCTGAAGCTGGTGTTTCTATATTCTTTCCCTCTCCCTTTCCCTATCCTCCTCTACCCTAACCACCTTGACATCATTAGGTTGAGGGCCCAAAGGATGAGAATTCCAAGAGGCTACTCAACACATCAGCCTGACTTCTAAGGCTGTCCTTCTGGGGTCTGCTCTCTTTTCTCTCTTGTTTGGCTCTTCTAATTACCCCCAAGCAGTGATGCCCAGATCCTTGAAAAAGTCTGATTTGTGTATTTCTAGTAGTTGCTGGAGTTCATCTTCTTTCCTGCACATTTTATGTTTTGTCAAAAGATGTTCTTCCATTGCATTCTTCCTTCTTACCCTCTTTCTGAGGTACAAGAGTTGTACACAGCAGGGGAACTTGTTTTTTTTTTTTTTAAGAAAAAGCTGTTTTCAAACCTAAAGCTTACCTACTGTTAATGAACAAACCTAGCTTTCCAGGCTTATCTCATGCTCTTCTGTTACATAAACCAGTCAGCTGGTTACTCGCTGACCCTGAGAGTTGGCTCCTGCCCTCTCCAGCTTCCTTCCCTGGTCCCATTGCCCTGAAATGCCCTTGTTTCTTCTCCTAGTCTGCTCAAGTCCTTACCACTCTTCAAAGTAAACCCTCTGACGTGAAGAGCTTCACGACCACCCCCAGACCCAGATGTTTTTCTCTGGCTTATTTTGTAATATCAAACATGGACTTGTTTGCTGATACAGAGACCATGAAAAGAAAATCCCGCACTAGGGAATTAATTTGGCCATTTAACTCCATTTGGAAAAGAAACCTGAAAGAATTTGTTTAGGGCAAAAAGTAGGGCCTGAACCAAATGAATGAAAGATAGAACACAAGTTGCCCACAGGGCATTCAGCTTTCAATCACCCTATTTTGCTTTCTCCTTCCACTCAATTAGGTCCATATCAGCTCTGGCCCACTCAGTTCCCCTCTTGGCTCCAGTGGCTCCTATCTCCCTCTCTCTCCTGAATTAATTGGAGTGTTAGGATACAATGACCTCTTTGAGAGATACATTGGCAATATTTCTAATCTAACAATTGTCTACTAGAGCCATAGCCATAAGGGAAATCAGAGAAGGAGCAAAACAGAAAGAAAGGATAAGAGGCAGTGGGAAGTGGGAAGGCTCACTTCCAAATGAAGCCCAAGACTTTCCTGCCAGATGGGATTCACTGAATCCAGCATTCTGCTGACACAGACTAACCAAGGGACTTGGTTTAGTAGCTGCCTTGGGCTTTGTTCTCAGGGTGCCCACTGCACTGGGTCCTCCCATTTTCTGGGTCTTCCCCAGTATTTACGTATAGAGCACACTTCAGGCCCTCCCCTCCCAAAGTTTTATCCTGTACTTACCCAAGTCAAAATTCACCTGCCACTTCTCTTCCCTCTTCCTCTGGTCTATTCCCATCTACTTATCTCTTTACTATCACCTGCAAATTTGGAAATCTCACTGTGAGGTCCTTTTCTCCAAATCATTTGAAGATGCTGGTAATCCTGATGAAGATGATGGCCATGGGTTGAAGAAGGTATCTACCTTGTATAGGCATACCTTGTTTTATTGCACTTTTCAGATACTATGCTTTTTACAAATTGAAGGTTTGTGGCAACCCCGTGTTGAGCAAATCTATTGGCACCATTTTGCCTACAGCATTTGTTCATTCCATGTCTGTGTCACATTCGGGTAATTCTCACAACATTACAAACTTTTTCATTATTATTATATTTGTTATGGTAATCTGTGATCAGTGATCTTTGATGTTACTACTGTAATTTCCTTGGAACACCATAAACCACACCCAGGTAAGATGGTGAACTTAATACTATGTGCGTTCTGACTGCTCCACCAACCAGCCATTCCCCCATCTCTCTCCTTCTCCTTGGGCCTCTCTTTTTCCTGAGACACAACAACATTGAAATCAGGACACTTAATAACCCTGAAATGGCCTTTAAGTATTCCAGTAAAAGGAAGAGTCTGTATGTCTCTCACTTCAAATAAAAAAATAGAAGTGATTAAGCTCTATGAGGAAGGCAGGCATGTTGAAAGCTGAGACAGGCTGAAAGCTAGGCCTCTTCTACCAGCTAGACAAGTTGTGAATGCAAAGGAAGAGTTCTTGAAGGAAATTAAAAGTGCTACTCTAGTGAACACTCAGATGATAAGAAAGCAAATAGTCTTATTGCTGATATGGAGGAAGTGTTAGTTGTCTGGATAGAAGAATAAACCAGCCACAACATTCCCTTAAGCCAAAGACTAATCTAAAACAAGTCCTAACTCTCTTCAATTCTGTGAAGGCGGAGGAGGTGAGGAAGTTGCAGGTGAAAAGTTGGACGCTAGCAGAGGTTGATTCATGAGGCTTAAGGAGAGAAGCCATCTCCATAACATAAAAGTGCAAGGCAACGCAGCAGGTGCTGATGTAGAAGCTACAGCAAGTTATCCAGAAGATCTAATTCAGGTAATTAAGGAAGGTGGCGTGGCTACACGAAGCAATGGATTTTCAATACAGACAACACAGCCTTCTATTGGAAGAAGATCCCATCTAGGACTTTCATAGCTAGAGAGAAGTCAATGCCTGGCTTCAAAGCTTCAAAGGACAGGCTCTCTTGTTAGGAGCTGATGAAGCTGGTGACCTGAAGTTGAATGGTGACTGAAGTGCTCATTTGCCATGCTGAAAATCTTAGGGCCCTTAGGAATTGTGCCAAACCTATTCTGCCTGTGCTTCATAAATGGAACAACAAAGCCTGGATGACAGCACATCTGTTTACAACATGGTTTATGAAATATTCTAAGCCCCCTGTTGAGACGTACCACTCAGAAAAAAATATTATTTTCAAAATATCACTCCTCACTGACAATGCACCTGGTCACCCTAGAGCTCTGATGGAGACATATGATGAGATTAATGTTGTTTTCATGCCTGCTAAAACAACATCTATTCTGCAACCCATGGATCAAGGAGTATTTTCAACTTTCAAGTCTTATTATTTAACAAGTACATTTTGTAAGGCTACAGCTGCCACAGATAGTGATTCCTCTGATGGATCTGGACAAAGTACATTAAAAACCTTCTGGAAAGGATTCACCATTCTAGGTGGCATTAAGAACATCCATAATTCACAGGGAGAGATAAAAATATCAACATTAACAGGAGTCTAGAGGAAGCTGACTCTAGCCCTCACAGATGACTCTGAGGGCTCAAGACTCCAGGGGAGGAAGTAACTGCAGATGTGGGGGAAACAGCAAGAGAATTAGAATCAGAAGTGGAGCCTTAAGATGGGACTGAATTGCTGCAGTCTCACGGTAAAACCTGAGTGGATGAGGAGTTGCTTCTTAGGGATGAGCAAAGAAAGTGGTTTCTTGATATGAAAACTACTTCTAGTGAAGACGCTGTGAACATTGTCAAAATGACAACAAAGGATTCAGAATATTACTTCAACTTAGCTGATAAAGCAGCAGCAGGGTTTGGGAGGCTTGACTCAATCCTCTTCTTCTTGAAGGAAGCTCTACTGTGGGTAAAATGCTATCAAACAGCATTGCAGGCCACAGAGAAATTGTTCAAGTACACATTGTGTACATTAAGGTCCAATCCTGTTCCAACTAACAGTGGGAAGGAAGGATCCACAGCACTTCATTATGGTGAGATGCTCTGAAACACAAGGGCTGTCAACTGCAAAATGAGCATCTTTCTGTTTTATGATGCCATTATTTTCATTAAGATGAGAAGAGTGAAAGCTAAATAGTTTCCACTGACCTACAAGTGCCAGATTATAGGGAAAGACATGCTGCAGCTAAAGAGACAGTCTTATTGCATGGGAAGAGCTATTTTTATCTCTAACAGGTTTTGCATATTGATAGGTTACCACTGTGAAACCAAAATTCACCAAATTACCAGAGTCATTTATTCTTCTTGTCTAGTCTAGTATTCTCTTTTCTGAGAGTTCTTTTTGTTTGTAAAATCAATTTATAAAATGTTGAGATTAGTGAATTCTAATATATGTTTTTTAAAGGTTTATTAGAGCATTTTCTTCTGTTTTATTAGGAAATACATATATATATATGACTTGTCTAATGAGTTAAAATATTTATTTATATAGCTACATAAAGACCTCTAGGGAGGGGCGCCTGGGTGGCGCAGTCGGTTAAGCGTCCGACTTCAGCCAGGTCATGATCTCGCAGTCCGTGAGTTCGAGCCCCGCGTCAGGCTCTGGGCTGATGGCTCGGAGCCTGGAGCCTGTTTCCGATTCTGTGTCTCCCTCTCTCTCTGCCCCTCCCCCGTTCATGCTCTGTCTCTCTCTGTCCCAAAAATAAATAAACGTTGAAAAAAAAATTAAAAAAAAAAAAAAAAAGACCTCTAGGGATATAGCAAGAACTTTTGGGAAAAGCAGAAGGGTTTGGCAATAAATAAATCCACTGAACCATTTTTAATTTTTGGCAAAATAGTGTCAGTTTATATTTAAACATGCTATAATTGTTGAGTTACAATGTTCAGTTACCTGATTTCTATTCCAGTAGATAATCTGGATAACTGGATAATTTTTATGAACAATTTCATGTTCTTTTCTTCATTAACATCATGGTAAAACAGAGATCTTTGATATAATCATGACTGATCTTGAGGGGGTCTTGACTGGATCTTCAGTGGGTATTTTGTCCCTATCTTTGTCTCTTAAGGAGTTTGAGACCTGTGGGAATCTATTCTGTTTTTGAAAGATCTCTCCTTTGTTGAAGAGCTCCTACAACGTATATTGTCCTCTCATTCATACTTCTCAATGCTTGAATGTCAGAGTGATTTTCTTCCTGTGTAAGTGAAATACTTAGTCCTGGAGCTTACATCTGCTTCCTTATACTGAATCCCCAGTATCCTCACCAAAAATAAGCATATAGAATTTGTACTTTGATATTACACACTGAGTTTAGGCCCACAGTGCCAGACATATCCCATTATAGAGTGATCTGAAAAATTTCCTTCAGGGATCTTTGATAATTTACCAAAAACAAGTGACTTGCCAGAATACAAAAGCTGTATGAATAATCATTTTTTTTATTTTGTTTTGTTTTTTAGGAAGGAAGATGGTAGGAGTAGCACCCCCAACCCCCTACCCTAATGATCCTGAAATCAATTTAACAAAAGTCTAGAAGAGACTATCAAATTAATATTTTGTGTAGACTTTGGTTTACTTTATATATTTATTCTGCATTTCCTTCTCAAAGGAACTGGTGCATATTTAGAAAATGCTACAGTGATCCCTGGGAGCAATCCACAAAGACAGTTCTCAAGCAGAGCTTTTCTTTCTTGTTATAGTTACAATGTTGGCGGATTTGAGGCATGTTCCAAACATGGAGCACCACATGGCTTTGCAGAGTCTGACGCTGTATCTGTAGAAGAAGAGGTTATGAAAGTGGACCAGATGATGTGGTCCTCAGATGATCCCAGGCAATAGAATGACTGTGCAGCCTGATGGCCCTGCATCACCAAAGGAAAACTTCCAGTAAAGCACCACAGGGCCCTGCCTGACCTGGCCAATATTTCAAATAGCTACAATGTTGAAGCAATAATAAATTTACCTTGATAGGCTGAAGAACTGAAGAACTGGGCCAAGAAGAAAACAGTACAATTTGAGAGGAAAAATGTATAAAAGCTTCTATTTAAGTTTGTTTTTTAAAAGTCAAGTGCTTTGGAAGCACTTTGAAAAAAACACCCAGGGGCTTTTAAGGGAGCACAAGCCTAGCCAAAGCAGGGGTCTATGTCACTGAAAAGGCTCTCACTCCTGGCCTGCTCTGGGAGAGCACCAGGGTCCTGGACACACTGCACCCAGGAGTGTGTAGGAAGGCATAGCCCTTGCCTTCAGCAGAGGGCACCCAGGTCTCCATGGTGTCTTGAGACCATGTCATATCCGGAAGGACATGAATAAGTTGGGTATATGTGCCACAGAGAAGGGCTGATGATGAAGAGAAATAGTTACCAAATTTTTAAAGTCAAGGGGACTGTAGAAATAACTATATAATCTCAACATTTCTCAGATAAAGGAAAAGAAGGCTATGATGACCATTTTCAAATATCTTTAAGGCCATCAAATAAAAGAGGGAACAGATTTATTCTGTTTTGCCGGAGAACATAATTAGGACTAAAGGGCAGGAGGGTGGAGATTCTGGTTCAACACACTGATGAAATCCTGAGCTCCCTCGTCTGCCCTCTTCTCCCTTCCCTCCAAACCCCACATCTAGGCTTTGGAGATACCCCAGTAGAGAAGTGGTGGCATCCCCTGGAGATGTCAAAACCTGGCCACCAAATTTTACCTGTCTTCTAGATGTAATCTCACCAAGAAACCTTCCATGGACAGCCCGACTAAGCTAAATATTCCTGCCTCAGTGATCTCATCCAACCATGAGTCTTCTCTCAACAGAATCATCACATTGTATGATGATTCTATTTTTCTGTTTCTCCCTAGCTAGCCCTCTAATGGCAAGGATGGTTTGTATCTTCAATGCCCAACATAGTTTTTGATTCATATTAGGTGCTCACTAAATGTTTAATTGAGCTGGATCAGGCAAGAGGCTGACGGAGCAGTCTCTTTCAAATATAAGACACTAAACGCCCTTGCATACAACCAATTGAAGAGTTGAGACCACCAGTAAATTTCCATCAACTGCCCCTCCGGAAGGCAGAATTTTCTTCCTTGAAGGCTATATTTTCCCCAGCCCCAGCCTAACCACAACCAGTCCTAATGTGACCTCTATAGATTTATAGTTGGCTGTTTCATTCCTTACTCAGGTTAACTACACAGATTAATTTTCAGGTACATTGAACAAACTTTGATTGTAATTATAGAGTCAGAGATTTAAAAGAAAAACTGTAACTGTGGCCCATTTTTCATAAAGTTTCCTATTTAGAGTATCTTTCCTGGTGCCATTTCTAGTGCTCTCTAATGTGAGTATGACCACCCCGGGGGATGTCCCAGATTATCCACTGATAACATAAAAATTTTCACCGTATAAATATGCTTATGTATGTGCATATTTATTACATGCACACATATTTGATTAAACCATAAGAAAGATGCAAAGTTTCCCTAGACTTTTACTAGCAGACTGATGCTGGAGTCTCACTGCAACCACTGGCAGATGGTGGGGTGGGAGAGGGCTCTTCCAGGAGGGTGGGAGCGCACAGAGCAGAGGGGCTGACTGTGGCTTGTTTGTTGGGTTGCTTTTAGCATATTTTAAATTATTGCTCTTTTCATGAACCCAGTTAAAAAGATTTATCTATTATCTAGTTTTAACTAATCTTCACAGAAAGACACATGGCCTATCAAGTTTCCTGCAAAGAAACTGCAGTTTGAAGATAATAATAAGCATGAAAGCACAAGAGAACTTTGAACTCTGTCAGCCACCTTATGGGGTAAAGAAAGAGTGATAATCTAATCAGAACTGTCAAGAAACCAGGCCAAAAAAAAAAAAATGATTAGAAATTATCGAGAAGGTGATTTGAAATATGAACCACAACTTCTAATGAAAAAGCTACACTTCACCCTAAGGGCACACTGAGTTCTGAGATTACTAGTCAGTGATAGCAGAACATGTGTACCATTCATAAACTAATATATGCACAGATAGGGAATTGCAAGTTCAAAAACATTTTAAGAGAGTGAACAATCAAAAGAATTTGGAGACCACTGGCCTAGTCTTGCTTCTAAACATATTTTTTATTTCTTTCTGATCATTCTCATCAACTGCAGAAAACTTCGAAATGCATGGAAGCTTCAAAAACAAGAGAAAATCACCCACATTCTTACCGCCACAAAATAAACACTATTGGTCTCTGCTATTATAACCTTTTGATATAAAATGTCTTTCATTGAGGGAAGCTGAACGTACAGGAAAAACGTTACAGAACATTATGTTCTGATATGGGTCACTCTGTCCAGTCTCCGTGGAGGCTAAGAAGGTATGTCAGAAATGCAGTTACAGTCCTAGTTTTAAGCATTTGCCTAATACATTTGAGTTAAGTTTCACTCTTACTGGGGGTGCCCTATGACTTCACCCCAGGTTATACTGTGGGCGCCATATACACCATTCTCACTGAGGAAAAGGTTACTGGTAGAGCAACTCCAGTACTACCTTAATTTTTAAATTAATTAGCCCATCTCAGGCATCAGTGACATGGTTAAGGAGTCATGCTTAGATTTCCAGATGTCAGGGGAGCAGGCCTGCTCTGCTTTTCATTAATCCCCAGGAATTCCAAGCATGTCCATCAAATGCCTTCCTCTAGGAAGGCTTCCTCTAGGAAGCCATAGCTGAAAGTCCCTGCAGTAACAGCCCTGCCCTGGCTAATGTCAGCTCCAACATGTCTCTCGTTAGAGAAACCACCCTCAGTTTCACACTCTGACTCTTCTCTAGACGTACTCTTCATGCCCATGGTGAAACACTAGATGGTATTTGAAATAATTTCATCACCCTCAAAACTGACTTCTGACAATTGAGTTGGGGCACAACTTCTCCATAGGTTTGGCAGGATTTCCATTTCGATCTGAGATGAAATGCAGCATTTCCCAAGCTTTGGGCCATATCCCAAGTGGGGAACAAGACCCCTTCTAAAACCTGGATGCCACTGCCTAAACCAGAGGGTGCCACCAAATCACTATTTTTATCTCCCTCATACTATGTCCCCACTTTGCTCTACTGCATACCAAGTATCCAGGTTGTTGTATAGTATGGGGTGGGGGTGGGGAGAGGGAAGTTTTATATAATGCAAAGGCTGAAGAAATTCAAATCCTATAATTGAAATAAGCTTCTCAAGTGCAACAGTTAAATAGGATCCACTTTTAAAGTATTTGATTTATAGTTCACTTTGTTTTTTAAAGGGTAATTTTGGCATATACTCTGGATTGTTTTTCAGGAATGGAAATGGATTTTCCCAGAACCACTGCAGGCAGACATACCCTGGTGATGCCTCCCGCCCCCTCTGGCTCATGTCAGGGGTGTAGTTCATGCCAAACTGAAGCTATCTATCCCATTCTAGAACTAAACCAGCAACCCTGACCTCAAAACCATGCCCTCTAATGAAATAAAACTTAAACAACCAAACCCTCAGATTCTCTCCTTCCTCTTAAGCATTTTTGGATGTGGACCCAGAATGACAGAAGAGTAAAGAAAGACTACAATTGCAATATCACCACACCAGCTAACATCATCTCCCAATGGCTACATTCACTCTCGGTAGGTGAAGTGGAGCCAAGGAGGGATGATAGGAGTCCTGGAATCAAATGTGACTGCTTATTTCTGAGAGCCTGACTCCCAATTACTAAAGATTAACAGCTCACACCCCCTCTTTTCCTTCTTTGTTACCTTTGTTACTCAGCTTCATGAAGTTCACCATGTTCTCTCTGCTGCGTGCCCAAATCTCTAACTTTCCACTAGTATTCCTACTAGTCTTTCCAACATATTTTCTTAAGTATACATTTATTTTTCTTAAAGTTTATTTGTTTTAAGTAATCTCTACACCCAACATGGGGCTTAAACTCATGACCCCAAGAACGAGTCGCATGCACCTCTGGCTGAGCCAGCCAAGTGGCCTACAACATATGTTTGAATACTAGTAGCCACCTGAAATCCTTTTGAGTGTAGATTCAAAATAAATTAAGTAAAGGGTACACAAAAAATCACCTAAAGTTATAGAACAAGTTGTAAGGATAATTGAGATCCAGATTTAAAGACTTCTCTTTTCCTTTGTTCCAGAAATTGTCCAGAATGCCCCTTTTAGACCATGAAGTCTTTAAGCAAGAAACTGTAGTGGTTTCCAGGGAGGCAAGGGGAGAGGTATGTTTTTGAGAAGAGAAAAATCATAGGACAATAAGGGATAGGAGGGATTGCTTTAGGACTCCTTTTCTTTTATATTTCTGATTCTCAATATAAACATTTTTGGTCACAGAATTGAAGAAAAGAGCATCTTTTGCCAGGGCAGTTTTCTGGTCCTGCCTGGGACTGTTTTGGGGATGTTGGAATATCAACATTTAAAAACAAAGTAATTTCCTTCCAAATTAGTTTCACGAAGCTTCCACAGATATTGTTGGGAAGATCGTTCCCAGACACCCAGAAGCCCCAACTGTGAGGAGAGGGTTGGAATGCAAAACAAAATGTAAAAGAATGATGGGTGGAGAAGTAGCTTTCCCTAATACCACACCAGCAGGGAGCAAAGAGAAGACAGTGGATCTTTCATTTAACCCTTTGCCATCCCTGAAAAGGACAAAGTGCCTTGGGTGTTAGATACTCTCCACACCCCAGGAGCCCTCCTGGCCTGGTTTTAGTTACTGTTTCAAAGCAGAAAATAATAAAAGGTGGATATTATGTGGAGCAGACATTATTAATAGGCATCACAAAGAGGATATAAATATACTATAACATCTGATCCTGACCTTGCCAGAAGGAACTGAGGAGTCCATGAGATGAATCAAGATGGCCTTAGCACAGACTTACCTTCTTAGTGAGCACAAAGCAAACTGAAGAAAAGGTCTTCTTCCCTGTGGCGCCTGACTTCCCAGCTGCTCTGTGATTTCATCTAGTTCCTGACCAAGGTCACCAACTGAGGAGGCCTCCAAATTTTAACATCTACCTCCTCCTCCTGATGCTAAAGGATCCAATCACTAACTCAAATAGACAACTCCATGGTCTTTCAGGAACCAAAGTACCAAGGGTCCACATAATCCCAACCAAAAGCCTTCTTAGTGAAGTCATCCCAGACAGAGAGTGAAACAGAGAGGCTCTTCTTGGCTGAGCAGGTGAGAAGGACAGAGGAATGGAACATGGTAGAATGTGAACTGTGAATCTGTTGATTATAAAAATGTATCCTTGATGCACAATCCCCTCTGATTCCCTTAGGGTACTGCCTGATGCTCCGTTCCCAGCCTTTGATGCAGCGCCTTTGACCAGGAAGTAGCCCATTCTGGAGCCCACCCCCCCAGAACTCTCCATGACTCCCTCCCTCTCCTTTCCCAGTGCCCCCCTCCGCCACCTCTACCTCAATGGTATATTGCTCGAAGATGCGTAGCTGCAGGAAGATGTCTAGCTTGATCTTCCGCTCGTGGAACAGCTCCTCCATCTGTACCTGGGCATCATCCAGCTGCTGAAGGACTGACTCGATGTGGCTGATGGAGCTGCTGTGGGGTGTCTTGTTGTTGGACACAGCCGAGTCCCTGTGGCAGAGTGGGGGAGAAGGGACGGGCCTTTCCATGTTAAAAGTGATATAGGGGCAGGGGGCCTTCCTCATTTGAGCAAGGTGGATATGAATCAACAGGATCATTCAAGATGTTTATCAAACTCCTACTGTGACCCTGGCACTATCTCCTTAGTAGGTGAACCAACAATACTTGTATCCTCTTTGGGGTTCATAGCACTGTAGCTCGAGACTAGCTGCTCTCCTCTTTATTCCTCAGAACTCTGAAAGCCATCAGACAAAGGAATGCATGGAAAGGGCTCTACAAAGCATAATATATTAAGGAAATGGAATGATTCCATATATATGTAGCCTAATATGCAGAGTTTTAATACACACACATACACATGCATATGAGTAGACACATTAATCACAATGAGTAAGAGTAGACAAATTAAAGGCATATGAAAAAAAATCACCCTTCCTAGTTTTATCTCACAGGATTGCTATTAAAATAAAATGAGATCATGGCTACCAAAATTATTCATCTACTTTATAACGCTATGCCAAAGTTATGGGCTGGTGTTATTCCACAAGCTCCAAGCTGTAGTTAGGAAAACACAGGATCTGGAGGCCACAAGCCCAAATTGTCCCCACTCTGCACACATGGGCTTGTGGCCTTGGGAAATCACCTCCTGGAGACCCCGCTGCCTCCTGAAAAGTGAACTTAATAATCCCTGCTCACTTCTTGGTTTGCTGTTAAATAAGACAGTGAATGGAAATGTGCTCTGTGAGCAGAAACATGCTGTGTTAATAATGGCTGTTAATCCTGAAAGGACACAAAAGAAGGGTCAAGTGCTGACTGGGGCATGGGCCCAGCTGGAGAGAGTAGAGGACAGGGCACAAAAGGCTGGGACAACAGCAAAGTTTCAAAGAGGATGAGTTCCGATTTGGATTTGGGCATTAAAAGAAAAGGACAACCCCAGCCAAGCAGGTAGGAGGGGTGCACTTTCTGAGCAGGAGCGTCTATACAAAAGTGGGAGGGGAAGGTGGCATGTCATAGAGGGGAACAAAAAGTAAACAAATTGAGCTGCTCAGAGAAGTAAAGGGTGGTGAGGCCTCCTAAGAGATCATTATAATAGGAAAATTACAGGAGTTCAGAAGTTTAGATTCTATATGGCCCTAAAGCTTGAAATAGATGGGCACATTCATTATCTTGTGGCATCCTGGTTTCTTGTACAATGTAAGAGGTTGGAGGACAAACCATCAGCAGGTTTTCTGAAAACCAGTCCTTTTAGCCTGTGTTTGTCTCAGAAGCAGCAGGATCTGAGCTCATCCTATATTTCTGAAGGGGGCATAAGGCCAGTTGTCAGGAGCCCCTCCTTCTGTCATTCTGAGAGCTCCCGATTCCACCTGCAACTCTGGCCTATTTGGGCACAAAACTCCACCATTGCACAGACACCTCAATCATGAAAAGAATATAAGGCATGCACTTGATATGCTGAATTATGCATTTGTTGAGGACTTTGCTGTTGGAAGCATATGCTTGTTCTTTCTGACTGATCCGCTCAGACTTTTTTCCATCACAAAGCTTCCAGAAGAAAGAGAATGATTTCTGACCATTTTGTACAGTACCTATGTCAGCATCTCACTCACTGGGAATCACAGAAATGATGCAAAAACCACCTTAGGTGCATCAGTAATGATTGCCAGAAAAGTCATGGAGACCTAGGGAAGATGTGTTGAGGCATCCTGCCCATTTCCACTAGGCACCATTCACTTCTTTTCTTCTTTGACTGGTCTTGAAATTAGGGAGGGGATCCTCGGCTAGAGTCAGGCTAATGAGGGAATACATGGTCACCAGTGGTTCTTGATCACACACCTATGGTCCTCTCTGACATCCATGGAATTTAAACCTGTGAATGGCCATCAGCCATGTCACTACCTTCACCATTACAGAGTAGCCTTTAGCCCTTAGGCATCATGCAAGGTTGGCAGTTGAGAGCAAATGTCAACCCGACAGACCCAACTCACACAGAATGGAACTGACCAAGCTTATGAAAAGTTATTTGGAAAGAAAACACTAAGCATCACAAAATTCTAGAGCTGACAGAGCTCCTAGAAGAACCTCCTTAATTACGCAGACAAAACAGCTGAGGGCCAGAGAGATTAAGTGACTGCCCGTTATTTGGAATTTTTTTTCAGAAGCAAATAACAGTAGGGTTTCCTAGGTAGGCAGACAAAACTCATGTATGATATATTTGTAAAGATGAGCTGGAGGAAGAAGGGAAAGAGGCTGTCTTGTTAGTATGCAACAGGAGGATTCAAAACATCTCATGTGCATGTTTGGAATAGACATGATTAATTTCCAACAGAAAAACATGCCAGGGCTATCTCCAGGTAAGTTTTTCATTGTTTAATTGGACAACTGGTACAGGGTGGGGGAAGCCCTCTCCAACTGAAGTAATTCCCTCAGGGCCCAGCACTGGCCTGGGACTTGCTGATGAGATTATTCCTGTCCAGAGCTGCCAGAGGTCCCAGCACTGGGTGATTTTTGGATAGAACAAGTCCCTGCAGGCAGACATCATTAGCACCGTCAAGTCCTATTTATACAGCACCTGGGCACAGGGGTGGTGCTGAGGGCTTGCTCAAGGCCTCACGACACTTTATTTGAGGAGCCAGCGGCCTTGACAGGGATAGGAACCTGGATATTGATGCCAATAGAAAGGAGGCAATGGTGTGGATGATTCTAAATGAATAGAAGGTTTTAGACAGGATTTTCTTTCTTAGTTATGTTTGTTTAAGTTGATACAGAAGGAGTTGTATTTTCTGGGCAGCAAGGAATGGTGGAAGGGTCATATGTGGGTAATGGAGAACAGAGTGGGATGACAATACAAACTCTCTATATCCTCATGGAGGACGGCGTTGGATCCCCAAAGCCAACCATTTTTGCCAGCTGGGGCACTGGAGTTCAGAGTTCAGCCTGAGATCAGATACCAAATAACACTATACTCCATAATGGCTATTTCTCCACCTGACCAAATATGCCATAACTCTTTCTTGTTTTTTAAGTTTTATTTATTTATTTTGAGAGAGACAGCATGAGCAGAGGAGGGGCAGAGAGAGAGAGAGGGAGAGAGAATCCCAAGCAGACTCCATGATACCTGTGCAGAGCCTGAAGTGGGGCTCGAACTCACAAACTGCGAGATCATGACCTGAGCCAAAACCAAGAGTCAGATGTTTAACTGAGTGAGCCACCCAGGTGCCCCGAATATGCCATAATTCTTAATGAAGATGTTATTATTTTCTATTGAATGTTGTTAGCTTTTGTACTTATGTTACTTATTGATTGCTAAATAATAGCATGAATGATAAATAATTCCTTGAAACATCAGAGCTTTTCCATTTACTCTCATTCTAAACTCCAGTTGGGTATGGCACAGGCATTTTCATATCTGACAGATGGAGAAACTGAAGCTCACACAAGACCACAAAGCTGGTGGTGGCTGAGCCAAGACTGGGACATGACTTATCTCACATCTAGTCGAGGGCATTTCCCACTGGAAAGCACTGCCCATGCTGACCTGGCCTCGCTGGGCTCCCCCAGGGAGGGAGGCGCTGACCTGAGCTGCTGGATAAGGTCTTCGCCTTCCTTGATGACATTGAGCGTGGCGTCCAGAGTGGCAGTCTGCTGCTGCTGGAACTGCTTGATCAGTTCCTGGACCGCATCCACTGAGTCTGCACAGACGTCCTCCAGCATCTCCTTCTGAAGGTCTTCCATCCATGTCCACAACTGTGGGGGAGAGAGCAGAGACCCCACTCAGGGCAGACAGGAGAGGCCAGGTGTGGAGCAAGGACAAGATAGTTGGGACAGGGGTCACCCAACCTACCCTCAACCAGTCAGTGCAATGTCAGACTATCATTCTCATCAGCACACCTATATTTATATTCATTACTCATCTCTGCTAAGTTTACTCCATTAATGGTTCCATTCCCTAAGGACGATCACCACCTCTGGCTTAACCTCCCTGTGGTTCAGGGAAACTTATAATCTTAGAGCAAGGTTGATTGCTCATCTTTGAGAAAGTAGGAAGAACAGAGGGCTGGTGATAGACATATATTATTTCATCTTTCAGAAAGGAGGATTCTGCACACCTCAGGCAGCTAGATGCTGATTCCTAGAAATGTATCATGATTTTGGAAATATGCAAAAAAGAATGTGATGCTCCATAAGAACCAAATGAAGATTAATTTTAAAAATATGTGCTATGCTAAATTATTTGTTTCTTTTCAGGGCTACTAGGTTGGTTAGAAAGTTGAATGCTAAAAATGTAGCTTATCTTAATTTCAATATAAGTATGAGACATTTCCCCCATGATATTCAAAGCACTGAAATGTAGTCAGGGTGATATGACTGGTCAGACAACTTTAAAAGAGCTAAGTGTAATGTTTTGAGCAGAATAAGGATTAGAAATGATGAACAGTTGAACTGAATTCTGAAAACTCATGTAATGATAGCTCTTCCTCATACAGAAACTAGGTCTCCAGTGGCCTGCCACAGTGCTCTACTGCTAATTACTCCTCTGGAGCATGCTCATAAAATGATGGAGGGAAAGACAAGTCTGATGCTTGCTTAAAAATAAGGAATCTTCACGTGGCTATCCAGAAATATCAGCTCAGGGCTCTACCAGAGGCGGGGGGTGGGGGGAGGGAAACAGTATAGAGAGAAAATTGATAGAATCAGAAGATGTAGATTTTGGCCTCTGTTCTTCCTATAACTCGTGGTGCCTTTGAGTAAATCACTTCACCCTTGCCTATCTATGACCTCGTGTGTAAAAAGGAAAGCATTAAATAAAATGGCTAATTGCCTTCTGGTTCTAACATTTATGTATGTCTTCCATGTTAAGAACACGGATAAACATCCATCTCAAGAATATCATCTCATCTAGTTAGTTCTCAGGATGGTAAATCATGGTATGGCCTTTGTAACTGGAGATAAGAAAAGAATCAATGAAGAGAGACAAAAATAATCTTCAAGTTTCAGACAAGTTATTCTTTGTTCTTCAGATAGGAGAGGCTCTGGATGTGACAGAAGAGGGTGAGTTAACAAGAACACTAAGCCCTAGAGGTAGCATGTAAGAGGGTATAAAGACTGTCCTTCTTTGACAGGTGAGAAACTCTCTGAGCCTTAGTTTTCTAATCTACAAAATGGGAGTAAGATCTGCCCTGCTCATCAAAGACTATGGATATTAAATTATTTATTATTAATGCTTTAAGTAAACATATAGCATTATTAATAAGCTCATAGTGTTGTGATGATAGCTGCAAGGAATACAAATTATTATTATTCAGTGTTCCTGTCATTTAGCAGTTAATAATCTGGTTGTAATTCAGTTTATTTCCTTTAAAAATAACCTTTTCTATTATAAAAACATAAAACAAGTTTTCCAGACCATATAAGCTGGATTCATATTTCTATAAGTATGAATGTATTTATTACAAATCAGTATGAAATCAGGAAGTTCAGGATATTGGTCACTGTTGCTTCTTGTTAGTTCATACTTTACGGCTGCCATTTTGCCTGGAGACCAAAAGCATTTTCTAAAGGTGCTGAAGTCCCTGGGTAAAAGATAATGGGTTCTCTGAAAAACTACTGGATACAGGGGCAATATAGCATGTAGCATGGTTAAGAATTTCAAACCCCCGTGGTTCCTGGGTGACTCAGTTTGTTAAGCATCCGACTCTTGATCTCAGCTCAGTCTTGATCTTAGAGTCATGAGTTCAGGCCCCACATTAAAAAAAAAAAAAAAAAGTTTCAAACCACAGTTCTACCATGTATCAGCTATATAAGCTTGGGCAAATAACCTACCCTGTCTGCACCTCAGTTCCTCAGTATTCCTTATCAGTAAAATGGGGATAATAGTAGTGTTTATCCCCACAGAGTCATAAATATTACTAATTTGATATATATGTGTGTGCATGCATGTCTGTGTGTATATATACACAAATAAGTGAGATATATCTATATCTATCTATATAGATATCTGTATCTATATATATCATTTAGAAACAGTACTTGGTATATAGCAAATGCTAGATACTATATTTAAAAGATATTTTTGGGGGCACTTAGGTGGCTCAGTCAGTTAAGCATCCGACTCTTGATTTCAGCTCAGGTCATGATCTCATGGTCGTGAGATCAAGCCCCGAATCAGGTTCTGTGCTAGGCATGGAACCTGCTTAAGATTCTCCCTCTCTCTCTCTCTCCCTCTGCCCCTCCCTGCTCTCTCTCTCTAAAAAAAAATAAAAAATAAAAAATGTATTAAAAAATTTTTTTAAATGCTTGTTTATTTTGTGTGTGTGTGAGATAGAGAGTGCAAGCAAGGGAGCGGCAAAAAGAGAGGGAGAGAGAAAATCCCAAGCAGGCTCCTTGCTCAGCACAGAGGCTCACACAAGGCTTGATCACATGCCATGAGATCATGACCTAAACCAAAATCAAGAGTCAGGCACTTAACTGACTAAGCCACCCAGGCACCTCAAAAATAAAAGATATTTTTGATGCAAGCCACCCCTAGGTCCAACTAGAAGGCAGAGGGAAAGTGTGAAATACTTCTTCCATTTTTAACTGGTAAAAGATCAACACTGGATTTGGTCCTTCAGAATGCTAGGCTGAGCTGGGCCTCTTTTTGCTGTTTTTGCTGCTTTGTCCTGGGATGTCTAAGGAAAGCCTAGAGACTGGAAAACCTAGATATTTCTGAAGGTAAGAAAGAAGGTGGGGAGAGGAGGGGAGAGGAGAGGAGAGGAAGAAAAGATGTGAAGAGAGAGAGATAAAACCTGGACACCAAGCCTGTCATGTAAGAGAAGGAAAAGAAACTCAATGTCTCAAGGGAGGACAGGCATTGAGATAGAAGACTGATCAGGGTAAGGCTGGCACTCATTGTTACAGGAATAAGACAGAAAAGAGGCGTATATGAATCTTGAGAATTTTATTTGAATTAAGATAATTTTGTTCTCAGTACCATCCCTAAGCTATTTTAATGGCTTCATAGCCTTCCCCCCCTTTATTTATCCTTAATAAAACTTGAACACTTCTGGTGTAGATGTACAGAAGAAAGCATGATTCATGGCACTCCCTCCTCCTGATGGTCCTGCAGTTAAAGAGCAGGGACAAAGACAGAATTTTCCAGATAAAAATGAGGTGTCAGTGTTACAAACAAGGGGACCAGGAAAACACGAGGGACATATGAGGATACACTCTGGCCTCTGAAGTCAATATTAAAATAACATGTCCTCCCCCAAAATATTCTTTGACCAGTGAACTGAAACTGATTTCTCACACTTCTGTTCCCATATTCTATTGTATTATAAACAAACTCTTGTCTAAGACAGAGTGAAAACCTACTTCCTACTAAGGAAAATCAGCTAAGAGATAAATAGTAAGATACAATACTCAGTGCAGCTCAGCCCAGTGGTTAGCAGCTTGATAAGAAAAGGAAGCGGTCTACATTCAAGAGTTTAAAATGTCAAATAAAATTGCTAGTGATTAAAGACAATTTGACTTGGAGATAGTGAAGGGGACTTCAACACCAAATACAAAGGGTTAGTGACATCTTTCTCTGTTTTTCCTTCTGTTAAAAGAACAAACAGAAGGAAAGGAACTCTTGAATGGAATTGATATTTACTAGCGATAATTCTTGATTCTGCCATTGTCGGGCTATTCCGTGAGCATGGGAAAACTACTTTACTTCAACTACTTCATATTTAACATGGTGTGTGCACGTGTACACATGTATATGTGTGGTCTCTCCAGGTTGTCTCTAAAATCCCTTCCAGCTCTAACATGCTATGGTGTCTCTTAAGGCTGATGTCAAGGAGAGGGTAGTAAAGAAATGCTTAATGTGTATTGAAAGATCGAGGAAGTAAACATATTGTATACAATGGGATTAAGGTTTCTTATTGCCAGGGGAAAGGGAGAAGGTTGGAATAAACTTTTTTGTGTTGAATCAGAATTTTAACTATACGTATGGGTATTTTATATTATAGATATATAGATATAGACAGATAAACACAGATGTGTGTGTGTGTGTTTAAAAAAAGAAAGAAAGAAAGAAATGCCTCTCTAAACTGCAACTCTGCAGTCACAACTTAGACACTGAGACATCCGAAGTCCAAAAAGTTTAACACTAGTTTGAGGATAATTGTGATACCAAGTTAAGACACTATTTACAACCTAGAAAGCTTGAGTAGTGAGTCACTTGCAATCCCATGAGGCCACATGTACACAGTCACCTCCTGGTGGCAGCAAATTTAAATTGCAGACTCATAATTCTGAATAAGCACCTCCGAGGCATAAAGTGGACAGAACTGAAGATTAGTGTCACTAAACTATGAGTAAGGATCAATATTCCTTTCCTAGGCTGCAATTTTCCTATCCTGTGGGTTTCCTTCTGTGTATGTGTCCATCTGACTTATCCCTAAAGAGCATGCCTAGGTTGCTTTGAAAAGAATTCACATCAGAGAGCTGCTTCTGTTACTAATTTACTAATTATCAGGCAGCACCAGTGAGACCTAGTCAGAATGGTCTCTCTCTCTCTCTTCAAGCTACAAGAAGCAACGACTGCCAGAACTGGGTAAAGTCATGGAGTGTGTGAGGTAATCAGTAACAGCAACCATGTATTTTTTTTTTCCCTATTGTTCTCCATTTTGCTTTCTCTCCCCTAGGGTAATCCTCTTTATCCTCTGCTTATTAAGAGTCTCACACATTAGCACTGCGCTTTCTCCATTAATCCAGTGCTCCAGAATGACTCTCACATTTCAGCCATTTCCAGACGTTCTTCTTGATCAAACATACCTGTACTGTGACCCACCCCTTTAGGGGTCTGCTCTTTGGTTGGCAATGAATACTTGGTCCATGTTGATATACATACGTAGAGGCTTTATGTGTTCTTTCTCTCAGAGAACACATGTGGTTGCGGCCCCAAATACCTATACCCAAAGAATGGGCCTAACTTGAGAAGTTTGAGAACCTTCGCAGGGGTAAAGTTAAGGAAGACTTAAAGTTAGTTAGAAGCCTACATAAAGTTAGTCCTAATAGTGAACCAGTGAATTTAGGAGGGGCCAGCCCATGGAGCCTATCCTGCCTGCAAAGTGGGACAGCCTGAGAAAGAGGCAATGGAAAAAGGCAGTCAGGAAGGGACAAGGAAGGGAGATACTAGGAGGTTTGTAGAAACAATGAGGCTTATGGATAAGTGGTTAAGGAAAGAGGTATTTTACTCTATCACTTTCACCTGCTGATTGGCTAGTCCATCTGCACAGCCCTGGCCGCCACTGTGATGATACAATCGACTGCCCCAAGATGTCTAATGGACACTAGTTCCACAGGGTAAACTGCCCCTCCCTCATTTTGAAGAGATCATTTTTCTTTGGCATCAACTATCAGCTTTTATTTCTTCGATAAGCACCATGACAGTTTGGCAATTGAAATAGAGGATGAAGCGGTCTTGATCTTGAGAGTATCATCCCTTTTGAAGACTGATTTAGTTTTGGTTCTATGATGGGTGGTGGGTAGAGGAACATGTGTACACGTGAGGGTCTTGAGAAGTGTGTGTGTGTGTGTGTGTGTGTGTGTGTGTGTGTGTGCGCGCCTGTTTGAGCAGGAAATAGCATGGAAGAATGATTTCACAAGGTTGGAAACAAAGAGAAATGGGCATTTAGTTAAGCTGTGTAATAAAGAGTTGAGGTTGATTATCTTGGCCACATTCTTCAGTTAATTTGACTCTCATATTATTACTACAAAAATACCTAAAAAGGGATATTTTGAAAGCCCAGAAACTGCAGTATTTCCATGGAAACACAGCAAGGAAGGAGAATTCTGTCTGGACAATCTCTGCAGAGCAGATGACACCTGCTACAAATGCCTTCTCCCTGGACAAAGAAAATGAGGACCTGGGTAAATTCTCCTTACATGCTTCCTCACTCTCCAGAACAGCAAAATGCCAGCTGCCCTCCTGTCCCCAGGCAAAAAGAAGCTATTTGAAAGTTGAGCACAATATATACTAATACCTGAGGCTTTGCAAGCATAGGAAGGTCCCAGGCACATGTTTGTCACCTCTCTTTATAGTGTAACTTTTCTCTCCAAGTAGGGATGACAAATTTTGTTTTTGTAAAATAACATTATTGGGATTGTTATTGATTTTCAGCTGAAAATATCATTGAAGAAAAGTTATAAAACCAAAAAAAAAAAATGCAAAAGAAAATTAAATCACCCATAACATTTAACTTCTTTGTATATTTCTTTCTAGTCTTTATTCTATGTGCATATCAAAATTGTGGTCATGCTGGATATACAGTTTTTTATGTATTATACTACAAGCCCTTTCTCATGCTATTAATGAACTTTTACAATGTGATTTATAATGACTGTATAATATTTCACTAGCTAGATGCACTCTGATATGTTTAATGGATCACTCAACATGGAATATTCAAATAGTTTCTAATTATTCAAATTATGAATAACACTGCCATAAAATGGTTAGAAGATTTTAACCTTCCAGACTCGTATGGCCACCAAGAATTCATAAAGCAGGACCAGTAGGATTAAACAGAGTCTTCAAATCTGCAGAAGAAATGGGCCTGGAGCATATCTTTTTCATATTTTCCTCCTGTTTTCTCTCTGAGTGTAAGTAGAACAAATCTTTTGATGTAGGAAGCAGGCAAAAGTAAAATTATGAACTTCAGCCTGGGGAGTCACAGGAAGTCTAGGTTAAATCTCTTAGGAAGATGGATGCTCAGTTCCTGCTCAGAAATCTCCTGTACAGGAGGCTCCAATTCCTTCAAATTTATATCCCACAATGCCATTCTATTACACACTGGCATTAATGCAAAAACTCAGAAAATGATTGTATGCAGGCAGAAATGAAGAGAGAAAAGGAAGGAGGAAAGGAAAGAAGAAGAAATTAGCCCTAACTAGGCAGGAAGGATCTCTGACAGTACTTATCAGCATCTGTCTCCCACACCCACAACCTGGCAACACTTTACATTTCTCCGCTAAGATCCACCCTCCCCCTCAAGGCCTGCTTTAGAGATTGGAAATGTAAAGAGAAAAAAGAAGAGTAAGGAGAAGGAAGAAGAGCAGACGAGGAAAGGAGATGCAGGAGGAAAACAGAAGTGTGTGGAGCAGCAGGGGCAAGTGTGAACAGTCTTCAGGAAGCCAGGTAAAATCTCCGCTGTATGACTTAGAAGCTCCGTAACTTAGACAGACTCTTTAGCGAGCCTGAGTTTTCCCGCTTGAAAGTATGTTTAATAAAATCTAGATCCTAAGATCGTCATGAGGATTCCATGTGTCTGGCACGTAGTAGGTACCCAATTAAAAAAATGCTACCTACTACACATCGAGTGCTCACAATGAGCCATATCTTAGGTCAGGTCTGTCACTTCGGTGTATTACTTCAGACTGAATTACTATTATTTATTATTATTGTTATCAACATCAAATAAAGAAGAGGAGAAGAAGAAAAAGAAAGGAATTTTGAATTCACTTTAGAACCATCAGGGATCTCAGGGCCACTGAATCCAACAGCATGATTTTATAGATGAGGCAGCCCAGGGCCAGAGGCACGGTGATCTGCACAAGCTCACCTGGTTCTACAGCAGCAGAATCTGGACTAGGATCCCAGCCTTCTAGCTCCATGTACAGAAGGTGGGAGATATAGCTAAACTGACCTCATCCTCCACCTCCCTAGGCAGCTAGCACCCCCACAGCCCTCACAAGGAATATGACTCCTGTTCATTCATGCTCCATTCCATCACCCACAGGCTCATAATTAGAGGAGAATACACATGACTTTGGTTTCTGAAACCATTATTAAGAATCGGGTGAGCCACAAGCGAGCAGACAACCAGGCAGGAAACCTGGATTAAAGCTAATCCCCTTGCTTTACAGACACTCATCAGAGAGGGGCTGTGGATCCCACAGAGAGGAAGCAGAGCCATCTTCCGGGAGCTCACAGCCCCTTCATCTGCCTGGGGAATCTCAGTTTAGAAAACATTATCTTTTCATGTTTTTCTCTGATAGGCACTGCAACAATTTGCATTCATTCCCACCAAGTGTCAGAAAAGCCTGTGAAGTAGTAACAACCAGGCTTCTTAATGCATTTCAAATATCACAAATCAACTTAATTAAGTAGGGTTAATTTTTTTTTTCCTGAGAAGCAATCACACTTTAATTAATACTCGATTAAAATGAATTCCTGGGGGAACAGAAGCATGCATACACCTAATGAGTTCATCTGCCAAGGGTGTTATTATAGAAGATGCTAAATGTGCCTCCTTACTGGCCACTTACTCAATTTCAAATGCCCCCATGTTAATCAGAAATGAAAAGCAATTGCAGGTTTGCAACCCAACTCCTTTATGGGAGCCTCTCTGCCCTGCCAACGGTGGAACATAATCCGTTCTCCCCTTTCCCGTCTCTGCTTTGTGAATGATTCAGGACCAGATTTTAGCCCAGATGGCTTCCTCCTGCATGGAGGGTACCTCAGTCTCCCTTCCTTCACTGGCCACCACTCCACAATCAGAAAGTTGAGAAGCAACTCACATTAACATCACCACCCTGGAGCAGACCTCATTAAGAAGATTTAATTCTCTGTTTTAAAAAAATAAAAGAAAAGCATAGAACACATTTGCAAACTCTGTATGTTTCTTGCTGGTAGCAAAGATGATCAAAGTTTTGCGGGACTGATTTCTGATAGGAAACAGCAACCATAAGAAACTGGGTATGGGGGGGGGGAGGGAGTCTCTGCTATTTTACGTTTCCTCTTGCAGTGACTATTTCTATACTAGGGATCCCCCAGTTTCTCTAGCTGCAGACTGAATGCTCTAGCAGACTCCCTAAACTACCTGCCTGGGTGGCTCCCTCCTCACTAGAGATGAGAAGGAAATGTTTCATTTTGGTTGAGACCTAAATACAGGTAATCAGGAGTAAATTGTTAGTATCATCACTGTCAGGAGGTTAGTAACCCCAAGACCACCCAGGCCCCTGGGCATACCTTGGAGGCCGTTTTTTCCTGGGAAACTGCCCTGACCCTTGCCAGAACAAATCAACCCAGCCAACGCCCCCTTTCCATCGACTCGCCTTACCTCTTTGGTGTGCGTGTGGAAGGAGACAGACATGTCCAGGAGAAGCTTCCGCTGTTCCACCCTGCGCACAAAGTCCTGGATGCGCACCTCCAGGTGTCGAGCTGCCTTGTAGATCTCCTCGGGGTCACATTCCCCCGTCTGAGCCAGCTGCTCTGCAGCCTCTAGGAGCTTGTCCGCGTTGGTGTAGGTATTCTGCCAGCAGCAACAGTGAGGGAGAGTCAACTTGCAGCCACTGACTGAGAGCTTCGCGCTTTCCCCCAGCCCACCCGGGGCTGCCCAGAGCTGGAGCCTAGGGTGTAGGCGCTAAGCACACAGCTCCCTGATCTGGCAGCAGAGGAGCTGAGTGCCAGGCTTGCCCGCCGCCTCTCAGCAAGCTAGCAGCCTTCCTGGCAGCTCAGCATAAATGGGCACTAGCTAGGTGCCTCCTCCGTTCCCGGGATTTCTCAGAGGTGGGGTGTCCCTGGAAAGAAGCGAGGAGACAAGGCAAGAACCCCCTCTCCCATGTGCTCTGATTCCCCACCCTTGTGAAGATCCATCATTGCCTTCACATCTCAGGCTGTAACTGCCAGAGTCAGAAATACCTCATCCACAAAGATCGTCTGTGTTTCTACGTGAGAACACCAGGGAAACAATAACTGGAAGGCTTGTTCGACTTTCTCCCCCAAGTTCCCCGTAACTACTGGTGTTTATCTTTTGGAACAGAGCTATCTCTTTATAGGGGAAGAGGTCAAGCAATTCCAGGGATCTGACAGAAGGAAGCAAGCGGCCACAGTCAGAGTGAGGAGATGCAGGCTATTCCCTGTGCACCCAATGAAGGCTTAATGTTTGCAGGAAGACTGGGGAGGAGCCTGGTGATTTCATCATAAACTACTCCATGCACACGCACACGCACGCACGCACACATGCACACACTCTCTCAATCCATGTCTGTACACACCATGCTATTCTCTAGAGCATTTAAAAAGGCAACCAGCTTGTAATTATTATTCATCAGGATGGGAGTCACTGCCTTTATAATAGTTATGCCATGGATTCAACTTTTCCTCAGCAGGCTTCCCTTAAAAAAGATCTGATATACCCTGATTTAGAACTGGTGAGTCAAGTGTATATTATATTTCTTAATATCCCTGCAGTCATACAATGCCCTATAGAGTGCTAAATAAGTGGATGCTGGTAACCATGCAAATCTTGTAGCAGAAATAGTATCAAATGCAAAGTGAGTGGAGAATGAAAATGGATTTATGAGCAATGACGGTGGAGAAGTGGCCTTTAGTGTCCACAGAATTTTGTTTTTATTTTATTTTTTTAACTTACCTGAAGATCTGGGCATTAAAGACTGAATTGTACTTCCTCCCCACCCCTGGAAATTGACATGTTGAAGCCCTAAGCCCCAGAACCTCAGAATGTGACCTTATTTGGAAAGGGTCATTGCAGATGTAATTAGTTAAGATCAAGTCACACTGGAGTAGAGTGGGTTCTTAATCCAACATGACTGCTGTCCTTACCAAAAGAATGCCATGTGAAGATGAAGCAGAGATTGGGAGATGTATCTACCTGCCAAGGAATGATAAACATTGCCAGTAAACCACCAGAGTTAGGAGAGGCATGGAACACATTCTCCCACATATCCTCAGAAAGAACCAGTCCTGTTGACACCTTTGACCCTGGATTTCTAGGCTCCAGAACTGAGAGAGAATAAATTTCTGTTATTTAAGACCCAGGAAACTAACACACTGGGGTACAAAGTTGCAGAGACTGTTGACACAGACCCTTGATTGTACTGGAGAAGATTGGCCGGGCTTCTGCAAACACTTGTCATGGTTTTAAGAAAAAAAAAAAGAGGTTAGAGTGGGAGAGAGCCAAAGCATAAGAGACTCTTAAAAACTGAGAATAAACTGAGGGTTGATGGGGGGTGGGAAGGAGGTACTCAAAATCATGATGGAAACACCAAGAGAGATGGGAAATGATGGGCAGGAGAGACTTCCTAGGCTGTGGGCCAGGTTGAAGAAGGCTCCTACAGGGCTGTCCACAATTTCTAGTGGGTGATGGGTATTGAGGAGGGCACCTTTTGGGATGAGCACTGGGTGTTGTATGGAAAACAATTTGACAATAAATTTCATATATTGAAAAAAATAAAAATAAAATAAATAAAAAATAAATAAATAAATAATAATAAAAAAAAGAAATACTTAAAGAGGCCACAGTGGATCCTTAAGGAATGCTATCTGAAAAACAATGGCCTAGGGCAAATGCTGTCCCAGTGCAGGTTGAAGTAGGGTGGTAGTGGTACACAAAAAAGAGGAAAAATCCTTTGGCCCCACTTGGGGAATTCATGGAAAAAACATGATCCTTGTGTGAAGAAAGAGGCTTTGCCACTGAGTCAACTAAGGGTATGTTGATTCTGGAAAGCAAGTGAAGGAGGTACTCAAAATCATGATGGAAACACCAAGAGAGATGGGAAATGATGGGCAGGAGAGACTTCCTAGGCTGTGGGCCAGGTTGAAGAAGGCTCCTACAGGGCTGTCCACAATTTCTAGTAAATACACCCAGAGCTGATGGGAGAGAGTGTTTTTCAGGAATGTCTCAGATTTTCTACTTTAAACCCTAGGGAATTTCAGGAAACCCCAAAGAAACCCAGAGGTTGTGACTTTATATTTTCTAGGCAATAAATAAATATTTGTGGCAAAGTGAAAGCAAGCTTACTTGAAAGTTAAGTTTGGGACCAATAAGAGATATATAAAAAGCAAAACTGAAGTGCCTACTGTATATATAAAGTAGACAACTTGTCCCAGTTTGTCCGGTACTTTCCTGATTTTAACACTAAAAGTCCTATCAATTCTAAGCAAGTTGGGATGGCTCATTATCCTAATACATATCTAATGCTGTGAGTCTTTCAGGAGTATAGATACATATGCAATGTATGCTGCCTCAATAGATTATTGTGTAGTCATCCGTGACATAATATGGCAACACAGAAAACTGAGCAAGTAACACAATAATAATTAAAGGTTAAAGTTCTTTGACATCATGATATAGATGCTGAAAAAATGGAAAAAACTGAAAATAAAAATAGCCAATAATTACTGAATAATTTTCACGTGCCAAAGACAATCTAAAGATTTATATGCATATTAACTCACTTCATCTTCATAATAATGCTATGAAGTCAGTACAGCCATCAGCTCCATTTTACACATGAAGAAACTGAGGCACAAATAATTTCTGGCCAAGGTCACATGTTTCATATGATAGAACCAAGATTAAAATCTTTTCTGGTTTCAGAGCCCAAGCTCAAACCATTACACTATTATGTCAGATGAAGAAGGGCCTTGGCTTGCCACACTGAGATGTTTTACCCCAAAGGCAGTAGGAAGCCACTGAACAGTTTTAAGCAGAAGACAGATGTGATGGGTGTATAGTGTATAGAGACATTACCCCACCTCTATACAGAGTGAAGGCAGAAGCCTAAGGATGGGCAGGACTCAGAAGAGAAGGAAGAGGACTTCTCATTGACAGGACCCACTTTTCTTTATGCCCATGGTACTCTATGTTTATCCCATTCCATAGCCATTTTCAGGCTCACATGTAACAATGTGCTTCCATGGGTATCTTCCTACTGGTCTGTGAGCTCCTTAAATGTAGGTTCCATATTTCATTCATCTTTGGTTCTTCATGCCAGGAGCTGTGGCTGGTATACTATAGGCACTTATTAAATGTTTGCTGAATAAACAAGGCACAAAGATGGGAATGAGCACTGTTATGTTTGATAAGTTGAGTCAACCTGAACAAATTAGACAATGGTAGGAAATCATACTGGATAGGCTGAGAAGAGCTACAGAACACATTTATAAAGAGAAAGGGATAATAAAGACATGTGGGAGGGCAATGGGGTCAATGCTAAAAGCTGCGCTCTTTGCTTTACCTGCTGCTCAGGCTTCCTCCCTGTTGCTACCAGAAAGAGGTTCTAAAATTCAGATCCAGTCACACCTCTCTTCTTAAAACTGTTCAGTGGCTTCCCATTGCCTTTGGGGTAAAATGCCTTAGCATGGCATGCAAGGCCCTTCTTCATATGATGCTTGCTTTTTCTCTTCAGCTTCAACTCACATTTCTCCCCCTACAGCCTATGAAATAAATTGTTTAGACTTCCAGAACTCATTGCACGGAATCCTGCCCCTATTCTTATGGTTGGGATGTTTTCCTCCTTTCTTTTTTACATGATCAACTCTTACCCTTTAAGACCCAGACCAGGCACCACTTCTTCCAGGAAGCCCACCCTCACCTCCACTTCTCACCCAAGGTTGGCTTAGATGTGCTCCTCTGAGCTCCCAGAGTGATCTGTGCCAACCTGCCATACTCTAATGCAAATGTTTGCCTTTCCCGTCTGCTTAGGGGCAAATAATGTCTTTCATCTCTTTCCCTTAGTGCCTGGCACCAAGTAAATACTCCATAAATGTTTAACGAATTAATTAATATATTAAAGAGTACATCACTCCCCATTAATCCTAATATTCAATCCTTGGCTCTCATCAACTACTTGGTATAAGACCTTACATGCTATAATTCATATTCAATGTTCAACACCATTTGGTTTATCCTACCTCTTGGCACAGTCTTGAAATAGAAATGTGCTTAGAGAATATCAACTGGAGTATTACCAAAGCACTGTATTGATACCTATCATCACCCCAAATTGGAGCATGGATCACGACAGGCTTCTGTTCACCTTCTGACCAAATAAACAGCAGTTTCTGCCCCAAGGCCAGAGTTGGACTTCACTGTGAGTACAAGTTCCTGGGCATTCTTTGGTTTCCCAGCTGCATAGCCTCTGCCTTGTACTTGACCCCTTATCAACATTACCCAACTGATATGCCAAAAATGGGTCCTAAGAGCTGGGTTATTAATCCTTCAGCCTTTGGGGCTTTCAAGCAAGGCCTGTGATAGTCCTGAGTCAGACATTTGGGACACAGATATAGCTGCAGTTTCTGTCCTTCTCTCCCCAGTCCCTATGTCAACCAGGTAAAATACCCTAGATAATTCAGGCCTTCAGTCTACCTTCCACTCCCTCTGCTGCAGGCCTGGCCCATTTTTTTTTTTTTTTTTTTTTGCTTTCTCCTCCTGGAAGAAACAGAAACTTCTAGGATAACTTATCTCTGAAAACAGAGGCATCCCCAAAACACAGGTATGGTTTCAGTTTCCCTGGGCTGAAGCAGAAGGGCAAGTGGCAGGGAGTGGAAGAGACAGTGAAAATAAACACCTATAGCATCAAGAGTTCATTTCCTTGGTAACATGAAGTTAGCACTCTTGGCTGTATGCTCTGGGGATGAGAAGGATGAGGTCCAGGAAGCACTTTCACTATTCAAAAGAGGCGGTATGGACTGGAGAATGTGACTACCAGAAGACCAGGAGAGAATTTCTTTCCTGATGATTATTTTTCCAGGCTGGTATAGCTGGAACCCATGGGCAGTTAGAGGAAAGGAGCAAATGAGGGAAAGAGAGACATGCAAGTACAGGCATTGGGGAAGATACAGACTTAACTCTAGTTTTGACAATAGTGAATGGCAGACAAATCAAGGTGATGCCTAAAATTTTACATTTGAATACTACTTTAAAGTTGACAATAAATTTCTTCCACCTTCTTTCCTTACACAGTCTGGGGGCAGGTATGCAGGGAATGCATCTGGGGGTAACGAACCACCTGAAAGAATGAAAGGTAAGGGCACCCAGTATTCACACAGGGCTGGAATGGTACCCCTTTCCACCAGTCACACTGGAAAACCTCATGAATCACAGGATATTAGGTAGAGTACTCAGAAGAGTCTTGCCTCAGCAGGGGTAAATAGTTAGCCTTAGACCAAGCATTGCTCTGGTCCTGCCTAACAAATTTTGTAAGAAAGACCTAAAAAGACCAAACTTTTTTCAAGTAACTTAACTGTGTCCCAAGACAAAGCCTAAGAATATTTATAGGGGGGCACCTGGATGGTTCAGTCAGTTAAGGGTCCAACTTTGGCTCAGGTCATGATCTAACGGTTCATGAGTCCGAGCCCCGCATTGGGCTCTCTACTGTCTGCAGGGAGCCTGCTTTGGATCCTCTGTTTTCCTCTTCCTCTGCCCTTCCCCTGCTTGCTCTCTCTCTCAAAAATAAATAAAAATTAAAAAAAAAATTTAAGCATACTTATAGGAGTATAGAAATATTCAGCAACCAGCAAGGTAAAATTCACAGTGTCTGGTATCTAATAAAAAACTACCAGATATACAAAGGATCAGGAAAATATAACCTATGATGAAGACAAAAAGCAATCAAAACTGACCCATAACTGCCATAGATGTTAAAAATAGTAGACAAGGTTTTTTTAAATGGCTATTGTAACTGTATTTCATATGTTCAAAAGTTAAGTAGAGAAACATAAGACATAAAGAAAAAAAAAGATCTTGCACTTCAAAAGATGAAAAATATACTGGGTTGTATCAAAAGTAGGTTAAACACTGCAGAAGAAAAGATTACTGAACTCAAAAACACAGCAATATAGAAACTGTTCAAATTGAAATGCTGACAGAAAAATAATTTTTTAAAATGAAGCCTCGGTGAGCTGTTGGGACAACTTTAATAAAGCTAATACCCATGTAATTGAAATCCCTAAAGGAGAGTATGGGGAGTAGAAAAGATATAAAAGATTTAAAGAAATAATGGCCAAAAAATTTCCAAACATCCACAGATACAAGAAACTAAACTCAACCCAAGAAACCCAAAGAAAATTACACCAAGGTACATAAAAGTTGAATCAAACCAAGTAGGGAAAAAACAGAGAAAAGGAAATCTTAAAAGGGGCCAGAGGAAAAAAAGACGTGCTACATACACACACACCAAATATAAAGATTTAAAGTACTTTAAAATTTAGTCAGCTTAGAATTCTTATGCCCAGTACAAATATTTGTCCAAAAAAAGTGAAAATAAAGACATATTAAGACATACAAATCTGAAAAAATTCTTCACCAGCAGACTTACATGACAAAAAAAAATGAAGAAGGAAAATGGTATCGGATGGAAATACAGATCCACACACAGGAATGAAGAACGTTAGAAATGTTAACTGTATGGGGGAAAAATGTAAGTTTTTCTTATTATTTAAATCTCTTTAAAAGATAACAATTTAGGGGTACCTGGGTGGCTCAGTTGGTTAAGTATCCGACTCTTGGTTTCAGCTCAGGTCATGATCACACAGTTTGTGGGTTCCAGTCCCATGTCGGGATCTGTGCTGCTGGTGTGGAGCCTACTATTCTCCCATTCTCTCTCTCTCCCTCTCTCTCTCTCTCTCTATCTCTGCCCCTCCCCCACTCACGCGCATGCGTGCATGCTCTCTCTCTCTCTCTAAATAAATAAATAAAACTTAAAAAAAACATAATAATACAAACATAACAATAGTGTAGCATGGGGTTTACAGCACATGCATAAGTAAAACATATGACAACAATAGCACAAAGGTCACAAAGGGAGAAATGGAAGTGTACTATACTATTGTAAGGTTCTTATACTATATGTAAAGTGGCAAAACATCATTTGAAGGTGAACTGTAATAATTGAAGTCACATATTACAAACAACCCTAAAGCCACCATTAAAGTAACAAAATAAAGAGTTACAGCTAAGAAGCCAACAAAGAGATAAAATGGAATCATAAAAAATTATTCACTTCTCATCATGATAAGTGTACTCTTTAATCCCCCTCATCTATTTTCCCCATCCCCCCACCCACCTCCCCTCTGGTAACAGTTTGTTCTCTACAGTTAAAAGTCTGTTTCTTGGTTTCTCTACCTCTTTCTTTTTTTTTTTTTTTTTTTCTTTCCTTGTTTGTTTTGTTTCTTAAATTCCACATATGTGTGAAATCATATGGTATTTGTCTTTCTCTGACTGGCTTATTTCACTTAGCATTATACTCTCTAGTTCTACCCTAAAAGGATGTTACTGCTTTCCAGGAGATACTGAGGTTGGAGTGACTGCTAATGGGCACAGAGTTTCTTTTGGGGGTGATGAAATCGTTCCAAAATTAACTGTGGTGATATTTGCATAACTCTGTGAATACACTTGCAACCATGGAATTGTATACTTTAAAAGGGTGAATTGTGGGGCACTTCGGTGGCTCAGTTGGTTAAGCGTTCAACTCTTGATTTTGGCTCAAGTCATGATCTCATGGTTCATGAGATCGAGCTCTGTGATGGGCTCTATGTTGACAGCACAGAGTCTGCTTGGGATTTTCTCTCTCCCTCTGTCTCTGCCCCTCCTCTACTTATGGTCTCTCTCTCTGAAAATAAATAAATGCACTTAAAAATAAATAAAAGGGTGAATGGTATGTATGTGGATTATATCTCAATAAATCTGGGGTTTTTTTAAGGAAAAAAATATTCAATTAACCCAAAACAGGAAGAAAAAGGAAGAGAGAAATAATTGAGAATAGATGAAACAAAATGGAAAAAATATAACAAGATGATAGACAAACATATCAATAGTCACATTAAATATAAGTTATCTAAACACTACAATCAAAAGGCAGAGATTGTCAGGTTGGATAAAAAGGCAAGCCCCAACTATATGTTGTCTACAAGGAATGCACTTCAAATGTAAAGACACAAATAAGTTAAAAGTAAAAGGGTGGAAAAAATATAGCATAATAACACTAATCGAAAGAAACTGGGGTGACTTTATTAATATCAGACATAGTAGATTTCATTGCAAATCATATTACTGGGGAAAAAGAAATTCATTTCATAATGATAAGGGGGTCAATTCATCAAGAGGACATCATAATCCCAAACATATATGTACCTACTAACAAAGCTTTAAAATACATGAAGCAAAAACTGATACACTTTCAAGGAGAAGCAGACAAATCCACAATTACAATCACACATTTAATGTCCCTCTCCCAGTAATTAAACAGAACAAGTAGAAAGGAAATTAGTAAGGATATAGGAGATTTGAAGACTTGATCTAACTGATCTGACATTTATTAACACTCCACCCAACAAGAAAAAAATGCATATTCTTTTCAAGTGCTCACAGAACATTTACCAAGATAAACCATATTCTGGGCTAATAAGCAAGTCTCAAAAAATTCAAAAGGATATAGTCATACAAAATATCTTCTCTGATCATAACACAATTAAATTATAAATCAATGATAGAAATATCACTGGAAAATCCCCAAAGAGTTGGAAACTAAAGAACATACTTTTAAATAATTTATGGGTCAAAGAAGGCAGTATAAGTTTATCAGGTACCTACAGGTGTTCTAGGCATTGTATTAGTCTCTTAATATACATTAGCTCTAAGCTTTAGGATATTGTAAGATGGGCATTATTAATTACATTTTTCAAATGAGAAAACTGAGGCTCAGAAAGATAAAGTAACATGTTTGATGTTACATAGCTAGACAATGGCAAGTCATGTCTCTGAATATAACCTCCAGGACTTTTCATGAAACCATGTACCTCTCTAAGACTCAGTGTAAAACTCTACTTCTTCTGCTTCTCTGCTACTTTGCATTATATTTGTTCTTGTGCCTTTGATTTTTAAAATACGATGTTGTAATTATTCTTTTGCAACTATTTTTTGTTTTGTTTCGTTTTGTTTTATTTTGTTTTGTTTTATTTTATTTTGTTTTGTTTTGTAATACACTTTCAAAGTGTACATGGTGACTTCCAGAGAGAATTACATTCTCCTTGAAGGAAAGAGTCCTATATAACTCATTTTTTCTATTCCAACTACTCATAAATGTTCCTCTTAGGCACAGTGCTCTCCTTTAAACAGGTACTAAACCCCAAAGCTGTGCGGCCCAGCTCTTGTCAGTAGTAATGGTTGGAAATGGACATTTACCATATCTCCTAATGTAGGTAGTCCCCAGTTTAAAAATGAGTAATGACCTAAAAGTTTCTTTGTAAACCTCTTATTTAGTACAGAGAATATATTTTCCATGTAAATGGGAGTTAGATTCCCAGGATAAAAATAAAGAAATTCAGTTGTGCACATAATGTGCTTAAAATTTGGTACTAACATTGTACATCATGTACAATTAGTCAACATTTATAACTAGGGTGATACAGGAAAATGCTATTTAGTTTTCATCCTGGAGCACCAGGCACATATTTCTTCTCCACTTGCTGGTACTCACAGGGGAGGAATGGGATGGACTCTGGCAATGGTAAAGTGGTCTTTGGCTGGAAGCAGTAGGAAAAAAGGAGGAAACTACTTCTTGGAACCAGTGATGGGTTAGCCCACCACATTACACCTGCTAGAAGGACATCTTCCTATGGCTTCCCAAATAAGGCAACAAACACTAGTTGCCTTCATTAAGGCAATTTGTATGTCCAAACAAGGAATGTCTAATGAACATTCCTAATCAGATGCTCCTTAAAGTGGAGACTATCTGTACAAACACTCAGTCTAATAATTGGGACTAATACCAGAATAACTACTATAGATGCCAATATCTCCCAACACAATAGTTTGGGTGTTGAGATTATCTCTGACTGTATCACACTTATGTACACAGTCACCACCATGTCCCATTCTCATGTGCATCACTACTTTCTAGAGAACATGTTCCTCTCTATATTTGGAACGCTTTAGCACCTTTTCCTATTAACAATAAATGGTATATTTTCAGAACTCCATATTTTTTAAGTAAATTTTTTAAGTAAAGTGTTATTTTTCTAGAGTCTAATTTTTATGTGTTTAAGAATGTACCTAGGTCTAGGAATTCTGAGAAAAGAATATCAGCTATTTTTCACTAGGGTGTTTGTTCTCTCTTACTGATTCCTTCTCTATCCTTCTATTCTGCACCAGCTGTATTCATTTACATGTTATACTTTAAAGAAAGTTTGATGTATTTCCTCTCAGCTGTAGGTTGGAAGCTGAATATCTAGTTACTTGCAGGCAAGAGAGCAAAAGAAGCAATGAAAATTAACTGTTAGCAAATTATCTATTTAATAGAATAAGAACAACAACAACAACAACACAAAACAACTTGTTTCTGGACCAAAAGGCAGGGCAATCCTAGAGGCTGCCAATACAGGTTGGACAGAAAACATCAGGTCCAGCTTCTAAGAAAGGACTGGTCAAGATTCCAGAAAATGTGGCCACACCTACTAGGCTGAGACAGAAAGCAAGAAAGGACTTTGTCTCTGCCCCTCCCCACCTATGCCTCCAACACAGGGAGAATAGTTGAAGGTAGAGACAGGACTGTAGGCAGGCCTGGGAGAGCCAAGACTGGTACTTAGCCTGAACACAAAGAAGAGCAAATATGAAGGGGACTCGAGGCCAGAAATTGTCCCAGAACTCCAGCCTGGGGCAAAGTAGAGGGTCCCAGGGAACTTAGCAATCAGAAGATCAAAACCAGGAGAATGCCCTGAAGACACAAAGCTCTGACAGAGAAGGGAAGCATTTAATCCTCTTCCTGCTAACAGGCCCCAGATGCAGTTAGCTGGCATCCACATTGCTGCTGGTAAGCAACCCACCACTCCCAGAATTTGATAACACTGTCTCCACCCTGGCCACACTTCTCCCACCCCCTTTCCCTTCACTCTACTCAAACTGGCAAAATAATGAAGGGGAACGTGTAAGCACAACAGGAGAATGTGGACAAAAATATTTGAAAAGTGAACAAGGTAGACCTAAGTGTTCAGAAGTGGATACATGGATTGCCCAGCCACCCTGGCCCTGTAAAAGTTCATTCTCATGCGGACATCTTACAGCCAAGGAAACAAGCAGTTGGTGAGATAGCATCCCCACAGAACGAAGATGAATAGGGCCACCTGCTGCAGGGTTTGGCAGCTAAAGACATCTTGGGGGGGGGGGGTGTACCCAAAGTAATGTTCTCTCTCAGAAAATATAACTTTGCAGTGTTGCTGTTTTTCCTGTTTTTCATGTTCTATGTTTGGCTGCCAGTGGGAGGCAGTGGGTGTGAGAGGGAGAAGGCAGGGCTCTGAGAAGACAAGACAGTTGGCTTGAAAATACTGCTGAAAACCTGTGGGCTTGGGGATTTACTTTTTTCTTCTGTCCCCATCCTGAAGGGGATAGACAGGGAAAGGCTGGGCCTGACACAGGGAAATGGGGGTCAGATAATGGGTTAACAAAGCAGAGACTCTGACCCACCTACACTTCTGCTTCAGCCCAGTTAGTATAGTGCCCCTTCATGTCCTTCCTTCCTCTTGGTCACATACAGCCCTGTGGATCGCAGCTGCCCATGTCTGTACAGATCTACAAGAGGCCCACAGCCTCTGATGCAAGAGCAGAGGTCACTGACCCTCTTGAGTGATGGTGTTCCTGTTCACTTTCCATCTTTGTAAATCCTGGACCGCTCCTACCTGCCCTGTTCTTACCTTGACCTACCTCCTTGGGTTTGATCTACAGATTATATGGAAAGTGTTTCTCAACAGTAGCACTATTAACATTTTGGGCCAGATAATTCTTTGTTTGGGAGGCTGTCACAGGTTGAATTCTGTTCCTCCAAAAAGATTATGTCGAAGCCTTAATCTCTAGTACCTGAGAATGTGACCATCTTTTGGAAATAGTGTCATTGCAGATGTAATTTGTTAAGATGAGGTCATATTGAAACTGGGTGGGCTTTAATCCAATATGACTGGTAGCCTTATAAAAAATGGTCTGTGGCCTTGGAAACCGTTTTTATTAAGATGGTCCAAAAGTGAAGGAAGAGGCCCCTGCCCCCAAGCCAAAGCCAAAGCAAAGGCTTTGAAACCTAAGAAAGCAGTGCTGAAAGGTATCCATTGTCACACAAAAAAAGATCTGCATGTCACCTACCTTCTCAAGACCAAGACACTGTCTCCAAAAGCAGCCCATATAACCTTGAAAGAAGGCCCTCAGGAGAAACAAGCTTGACCACTATGCCATCAAGTTCCCTCTAACTACCCACTCAGCCACGAAGAAAACAGAAAACAACAGCACACTTGTGTTCACCTGGATGTCAAGGTCAACCAGCACCAGATCAAACAGGCTATGAGGAAGTTCTATGACATTGAGGTGACCAAGGTCAACACCCTGATCAGGTCTGATGGAAAGAAGAAGGCATATGTTTGGCTCCTGACTATGATGTTTGGATGTTGCCAACAAAATTGGGATCATCTAAGTTGAGTCCAGCTGACTAATTCTAAATATAAATTTTTTCACCATAGGAAAAAAAAAAAAAAAAGATGGCCATGTGAAGATACAGACACAGAGAGAACACCACGTGACATGAAGGCCAAGACTGGAGCGATACAGCTACAAGCCAAGGAACACCAAAGATAGCCAGTAAAGCGTCAAACTCTAGGAGGGAGGCCTGGAACAGATTCTCCCTCCCAGCCCTCAGAAGGAACCAGCCCTGCTGATACCTTGATCTCAGACTTCCAGCTTCCAGAACTATGAGACCATTCATTTCTATTATTTGTAGCCACCCAGCTTGTGGTACTTTATTACAGTAGCCCTAGGAAACTAATACAGGGGCTATTCTTTGTATTATAGAACATTTAGCAGCATCCTTGGCCTGTACCCAGATGTAACAGCAATCCCTTCCCTAGATGTAATAAACAAAAAATGTCCCAGACATCACATATGTCCCCTGGGGGCAAAATTGTCTTCTAGTTGAGAACCACTGTTTTAGGTCATAAGACCACAGAGGAAGCCCTAGTGAGGAAGACCATACAATGTCCTCAGCTTACAGTGCTTTCCTGATAATCTGCAGATGGCAGGTTTAAGAAATCATCTAGTACTGTGGTTCTTATAGGACAGGGTGAGGAGGTAGATAAAGGAGATTGCAGGAGAAAAGCAAGACATAGGCCCTACCTCATGTTACTCAAATTAGAATGGGGTTGGGGGGGGGGTGGCATCTGGCAGCATATTTTTTAAAAGCTATAATGGCAGCCACGATCTAAAGTTAAAACCACTCATCTAAGGACAGGGTTCAAAGCTTGGGCTGAAATTTCGAGCTGAAATAAATCTCGTCTTTTGCCTATGTGTAGACATAACCAAAATGTTCAATAATAGGAGATTGGTTCACCACATTATGGTACAGCCACATGATGCAGTCATTACAATTATGTCTTGAAGACTATTCGGTGATCTGAGCAAGTGTTCCTAATGTAAGATTAAATGAAGAAGGAAGGTAAACCAACATATGGTCTGTCTGTCTGTCTGTCTGTCTATCTATCAAAAAAACTACCACTGATCATGATGGCTGCTAGTTTTGGATCCACTTACAAACATTATTACATGTGGTAGATTATGTCATTATCTTAAATTACAGATAAGAAAAGTGAGCTTTGGAAAGAAAAAAAAAAAAAAAAAACTTGAGCAAGCTCCCACAGCTGGTGAATGGCAGATACTGGTCTGGAATTTGCATTCGTTTCACCCCAAGCAAAATGCTCTTTGCACTCTGCTGTGCTAAATAGAAATTTGCCAATAAACATTAATAGTTTATATATAATTATCTCTAAGTGATATTAGGAATGATTTTTCTTTTCCACTATTTTCTTGTTTTCCACATCCTATGATGAACATGTGTTAATTTCATAAACAAAAAAAATGGAAAAGCCAAAGTATAAAAATAATATATGCATTCTTAGAAATTACAACAAAAAATAAACAAATTTTTATAACTATATACATTTGCTCATTTTTGTATGTGTAACAAGAAAGATGTGCAAGATAACTGTGATTACCTTGGAAGGGAGGGATTGGGAAGTAGGAGTAAAGAGATAATTAGCATTTCTATTTATATATATCTTTGCAATATTTCACTTGTTATTACAACAAACAGGAATCTCTTTCAAAATATGAAAAATACCAAATAAAAGAAATTTTAAGGGAAAAGATAAAGATCTAATATATTTTTGTGAACCAACTATATTTAGAAATATAAATAGATTCAATTACAATATATTTGTAATTTAAAGTTTATTTATTTATTTTGAGAGAGACAGAGAGAGTAAGCACAGAGAAGGGGCAGAGAGACAGGGAGAATCTCAGGCAGGCTCCACGCCTGATGTGGGGCTCAAACCAATGAAACTGTGAGATCACGACCTGAGCTAAAATCAAGAGTCAGAGGCTCAACTGACTGAGCCACCCAGGCGCCCCCTCATTACCCATGTATTTAGCTTAGAGATGGGTGCATTTCCTAGCTCTGGATCCTGAAGACACTAATGTTAGACCAACCACAGTGAAATATATAATTACAAAAAATGTAAAATCTCTCTGCAACCCTAGTCAGAGATGTCATCTTTCTCAGTTTGGTCTTTATGACATTGCTTATCATAGCTTAGAAGTAACATGATTTTGGCATGGCATATATGTGCAAAAAAGATCCAGTTAAAAATAATCACCTATGAAGTCCTAGAAATTATTCTCCCTGGGCACAATGCCAGCATCAACTACCCATGACCCTGAGTTGTTTTCCTCAGCAGTCAGAAGTAAGAGACATGTCAAATTTGAAAATACTTAAAAGTGAAACAGGCTTTTGGACAATACCCCCAAGAGCCTCTGTCTGGAATAGGGCCGTATGGTTTGGTTGAAAGACTTCCCCATCACCATCATATAAATATCAAAGCCATTTAATGCCCGTGGCATGAGCTGACAGCTGCACACTGACAGGCAGGAGTCAGTCTTTGGATGCTGCTGTCTATGAAACTGACAAGCTGGTGTGGATTGAAATAATGCTTGGAGCCCTTTAAATAAAAATCATCAAAATAAAGATAGTATGACGCATAAGTGAAAGCAGTAACAGGAGAGATTCAGTTCTAGAATCATCTTCCCTCTTCCAGTCTCACTAGTCCATTCTAGGACTGGGATTTTGGTGACTTTAGAAAGCCTAAGTTGCTTGCATCTCACCTTCTGCAGGTGTACCATTAAAATCATCATCATCATCATCAGGGCACCTGGGTGGCTTAGTCGGTTGAGTGTCTGACCATGGCTCAGGTCATGATCTCACGGCTTGTTGGGCTCTGTGCTGACAGCTCTGGAGCCTGATTCAGATTGTGTCTCCCTCTCCCTCTGCCCTTCCCCCAGTCACACAGACACACACACACAATCTCTCTCTCTTCTCTCTCAAAATAAATAATAATAATAAAAAATTAAAAAAAAATCATCATCATCATCATTCAGGAGAAATATGACTGTTAGCCACAGGACTGCTCCAGGGCCCACAGGGAGTGACACATACTGCTTGAGGGGCCGAATTCCCTGATCATACCCCCCTGCCCCCGGAAGGCTACTGCAGTGTTAGGAAAAACCCTCAGTGAGGAGGGAAAGGAAAACATTAGCCTCTGCATGGCCCTGGGGGTGTCTCTACTCATGACTGGAATTAGTGAACATTGCCATGTCCCTAAAGCATCCAAAAAAAAAAAAAAAAAGTGAATTATATTCGGAATGCTTTATATACAAGGAAGGGAGAGTTTATACTATATTTCAGAAAGTTTACCATCAATAAATGTGAAATGTAAAGTTGTAGCACAAAGCACTTAGGGTTAAGCCTTGGTTCTCTATGAAATTAAATTATGTAGAAGAGTTCACTGTCCAAGGACACAAAAGAAATGAGGTGTGACAGAGGTACAAAGTAGTGATATAATGCTGAGGGCACACCAGTAACAACATGATTGGGTAAGATGGATAAGCCTGGAGAAGTTTTCAGAAGGAGGTCAATTTTGGAGCCAGTTTTAAAGTCTAAAGTGTGAAGGCAAAGGGGAGGAAATCTACCAGGCATGGGAATGGCTTGGGCAAATGTCCAGATTAGGAGGTCAGGATGACATGAGGGGCTTTGGCAGGGAGCTAAGAGAGTCCTGAGGGTTTCTCCTTTGAGTCACGGTTGAATATTGAAAGCTCGCTGGGGGTACATAGCAGGGGTGGCTAAGGGCTCTCCAGGAGGAAAAGTCATCTGTCTTTGGAGAAGCACAGTTCAGGAGTCAGAGAACTCAGTTCCCCGGTCTCTGTGGGACAAGCCGCAGACCGTTACCTTGTGGTGTGGGAGAGGTGTGAAGGTGGCAGGAGGGACAAAGGAAGGAGACCTACACTAGGATTGGGGCTACCTGCATCCCCTTCTGAAACAGGGCCGTATTCGGATACTTATTCGAGGTCAGAAGAGACACCATCTATCCACCAAGGACTGTCCACCGCAGACTGTGGGCCAAGACCCGGGCCTACTTTCAAAGAGAAAACAACATGTTCTTCCCATTTCCTAGCCTGAGGAATTTACGTGAAGAGGCTCACCCATTGGAGCATTTCCTCAGTTGGTTGAGAGAGGCTGTGGGAGATCAACGTTTCCCCGCACAGGACTGTCAAAGGAAAGCGCAGAATCCAAGTAGCTGCAGACGGGACTGTGAGACAGGGATCATGAGGTTCGGGTTCACCTCCCATCATTCACTGCATCATCTGGAGCCCTTGAATGGTCCCAACTTTCACAGGCCAAGAGCTATCTTCTATGACCCTAGCCTGTGCCCATAATCCTCAGAGTTATGAAAGCCTCAGCAAGAAATTCCATGCAAACTCACCCTCAGTGCTACAAGGGGCAAGTTAAGCAATGGGGTTATGTGGATAGTGACACAATGAAGAGCAGCAAGCCAGCTAGGAGACGGGGTCTAGCAGGTCACAAATAATCTCACTGAGTCCCAAAAAGGTGGGTGCTAGAGCCACAGTAGACCTACAGGGCTCTCTGGGAGGGGCGGGCATGCATTGGGGGCAGTACTGCTCGCTGCTGAGCAGGTCACTGGGAGCAGGGCTTCTCTGTTCTCTCTGGTTAGAAGGGCAGGTAAGATAAGTGGCCAGAGTACGCTATATACAAAGCATCATGCTGTTTCCATTTTCACTTCCAAAATCCACTTTTGACCCCAAAGTCTCACAGATCTATACTTATATAAACATCAGAACAAAGCTCATTAAATCAACAGCTTTAGCTTTAGGATGTGGAAAGTCTCCCCTGCTAACCCCTGCTCTGCATGGGATCCTGGCCCTTAAACAGTGTAAGAAGCCTGGGGCATGAAGAGTTCAGTTAAACTCAGAGACTAGTCAGCACATTCTCTCTCTTGGGAGACACCCAGTATGGGGCAATATCATCAATCTTTTCTATATCTTTAGTTCCTCTTTTCTAAGTGTGTTCCAGACATGATCTCATCTACTGTCACTATATCCCCCAAATAATAATGATGATAATTTACATCTGCTCTCTGCTCTAGACTTTACGTGCTTTTAAGTACGTTATTTCATTTAATGCCTACTTTGACTATGATGGAATAAATATTGTTCCCATTTTATGGATGTAGATATGAGGTTTGGCAAGGTTAAGTGACCTACATGTGCAGCTGGAGTAGGTCTAGGCCTTCTAACCCAGGCGTTCCAATCCCTGAACCCTTCTCACTAGATCTTTTGCCTCCCATAAGGAAGAAGGGAGGAAGAATCTGTAACTCCTATTTAACTGATGGGGAGATAATGGTACTAATTATTAACTGGCCTTCATGTAAGGCATTGACTAAGGAAAGAGAATCTAGGAAATTAACCTGTGTCAGCATCATGCAGCCAAATCATCTGGCCACCTGAAGCCATGATGGAATGTAATTTCTTGGAAAAAGAACCTCAAACCCTTCTAACTTCATAAACTTGTAAAACTTTTATCAGAGTGACAACTATGGGTGGGTCAGACCCAAGATTTGCGTCTAAATAACACTCTCCTCTGTAGCTGTATTTTAACAAGCAAATCAGACTGACCTTGTGAATTCCCAAGAAACTAAAGAGTCCATAATTTTAGGCAGAGTCCAAGCCTCATAAAGAAGAAAACTGAAACATGTCTATCACATGGAATTGGAGTTCTCTTTTTAGCCTCACTGCCCCCTTCCCTCGATGTTATTTTCAAATTCTAAGCATATGATGGACTAACGTCCACTAGAGTTATTTCGAGCCATACTTGGCATTGTTGAAACTCAGATATATTGTACAAAATAGCCCACAGTGTGAAACACCATGGAGATATGTAATTAAAGCTGAGGTTGCCAGTGTTTAGGGCTGTCAGCATCTAGAATGTAGTGGGACAGCTGCACTAGTCTCTGAAACCCAAAGGGCATGCCCTGGGCTGGCTGGGCATTTGCTGTGTATCCCAAGACAAACAAAGCCGATCCCAATGAGGCTTGTATGTCCCCTGATACTATAGGATACCACAAGAGTTCAGCTCCCTCTGTCCCAAACATGCCTTTCTTTCCAGGTGGAATAACTCAGATGTAATGCTTTGTTCCTGTTAGAACTTGGCAGTGGACTTTTCTCCTTTTAAAAATGTATTCCAAATAAAATTAGTTCATGAAAATGCCTCCAGTTGCTCACTGGCAGAGGGAAAAAAAAAAAAAAAAGATTTATCTGCTTGGTGGGTTATTCTTGTTGGTGATATGTGTTTTATTTTTTGGTTTGTGTAACATACAGCCTGAAGCCCCTCAGAGGCTCTTAGGCACTGGTTCCTGGTACTTGTTACCTGCCCCAGCTGCCCCGTCTACCAGCAAGTTCTCAGAAGCCCTTACCCTTCAGCCCAGATGCTTCTGATTTGTTCCAACACCCCAAATGCCGCAGCAAAGGAGTGTTTACCTCACGGAGCTCTCAGGGGTCCTGGAAAACACTGCCTACCTGAAAGTACTCTTGGACCAGAGCTACGCACTGTATCCTGCACCCTGACTAGAATCCCTATTTCAGGAAAGTGTGTCCCAGGAGAAGATGGGACAGACATGAAGGGGAAACAAAGAGGAGGAGGGAGGAGCGAAGGAGAAGGAAAGAGGAGGGGGAAAGAGGAGGGGGAAAGAGGCTACAAAGGCTACTGTTTTGAAGTGCCCCCCCACGCCTCCACAACCCACACCACAGTCACCACCCTCTACCACAGCCAGGTTTTAAGGACTCAGAAAGTCCTCAAGGGGGGCACCTGGGTGGTTCAGTCGGTTGAGTGTCTGACTTTAGCTCAGGTCATGATCTCCTGGTTCGTGAGGTCAAGCCCCACTTTGGGCTCTGAGCTATCAGCTCAGAGCCTGGAGCCTGCTCCAGATTCTATGTCTCCCTCTCTCTCTGTGCCTCCCCTGCTTGCACTCTGTCTGTCTGTCTGTCTCTCTCTCAAAAATAAACATTAAAAAAAAAGAAAAAAGAAAAAAGAAAGTCCTCAAGGCATTGTAATGTATAGGCATCTACTGTGGGGAACAGGAAAGGCTTGGAGGGCATTCATAAATTGCCATTTTCTGAAGGTTTTTCTTGGGAGAAGATTCTGAATCCTTGGCTTAAACCCAGCCCTCCCTTTTCAGTGCTTATTTTGCTTCTCTTTACATATGTATATGTGTACCTGGTTTAAATAGTCTATAATTATAAATTATTTGAATCTGGGGAAGAGTAAGAAGTCTTAATATTAGAGACTTCACCAGAAAAAAAAAAATAACATTGTAGACTACCACGGTAATCTGCAATACCATAGTGATAGCTAGCATTGATCAACATACCCACATACTCTATATAGAGAAAAATATCTGGAAGAATAAACACCAATGTCTTAGCAACTGTTAGACAACTGAGTGGGTAGACTATTTTTGTTCCTACTTGTTTGTCTGCTTTTCTATATTAAATATGTGTGATTTTGTAATTAAAAATAAAGAATATAGGGGTGCCTGGGTGGCTCAGTCAGTTGAGTGTCCGACTTTGGCTCAGGTCATGATCTTGGGGTTCGTGAGTTCGAGCCCTGCGTTGGGCTCTGTGCTGACAGCTCAGAGCCTGGAGCCTGCTTCAGATTCTGTGTCTCCCTCGCTCTCTGCCCCTCCCCCACTCACACTCTGTCTCTCTCCTTCAAAAATAAACATTAAAAATTAAAAAAAAAATAAAGAATATAAATAAATTCCCAAAAGGATCATTAAATCAGCTCAGTTTTTCCCATACTCCAATGGGGTATAAGTGTGGGCTTTGGGGTGAGCCTGCCTGGGTTCAAATCTTGCCTCCTGCACTTGAATGGTCTTCTTTGGGCTTGATTCTTCATTGGGAAAATGAGGATGAATTAACATCTACTCTGTAGAGTGATTTCAAAGATTAAATGAAATATTCCTTGTAAAGTCATGTGTTACATAAATGGCATTTATTATTATTACTCATTCTTTGAAGCTTGCAGATACGTTTCAAAATATTTTTATCCCCTGTATGCAAATCCATCAGCACTCCCTCTAACTTTCAGCCCAGCCAGAGCTGGCTTCTAGGGCGGCAAGCACGCTTCTGAGGCCCACTCTGCTCAGGGTGTCACAGAAATGGAAAGAAGAGGGAAGAGAAAGGAAATCAATTTGGTTTCTCTTCACCTGGGCAGGTTGACCTGTGCTGAAATTAATTATTGGAAGACATGATAATAAATGGTTTGCTTTCAGAATCAATACTGGGCAGACAGAAGAGCTTTCCTCTGGAACAGCCTTCCCTGTTTCCTTTCTAAACCATGTCAGTTCTTTCTGAGAGACAGTAACTTTATTCTTCTCTTCCCTGTGTTGTTGTTACTGTGCATGGTAAATATGCTGTCACATTGTGAAACTCTAGTGGTTACACTCTTGGTACCCTTGTAAGGAGGGCACTGAGTCAGAGAATTCATTAGAGTAGAGAGTGCTCTCACTTGGTGCTCAGTCTTTCTTTTCCTCCTTCTCCCTTTTCTGGGGCCCCATGACAAGCTCAGCTCCAGCCCAGTTACAGAAATAAAATGGAATCACACATCTCACCAAAAGACCTACAAATCAGGTCCTCTTGGCAACCATCTAGCCCTGCCCTGGTGCCCCGTTTTGATAACTAGACTTTGTCCTGTCCCTAGGAGTCAGCCCTTCCTTACTGGTGTCCCAGTAACCTTGCCTCCAACTTGCAGCCTAGTGGCTAGAGCCTTGCAAACTGTCCATTCTCCTCTTTGGATCTCTGAACACATTCGCTCCTGGATACCCAGTGCTGGGTACCCCGTATCTATCAACCACAGGCAGAATGCACGTTTATGCCATTTGCTACCTTGGTTCTGACTGGTCATATTAGATGGCCATTTCTTCCATAATGTTTAACCTGAGGGTCAGACTTCTCAGTACCCATAGCTGATCTGTCCCCTTGCATCTGGCCACTTCAAAGGATAGACCTACACTTTCCAACATAGTTAAGCAGACCCCACCAAGCTGAGTCTTGAGAGATGACAGCAGGGTACTTGATAAGCTAGGGAAGGGAATGAGGCTTAGATGTATCCTATCACCCACACTACCATGGCGACCACTGCTGCCACAAAGGCCACTATTCATCAAGCACCTCCTATGAACCAAATTCTCTATTACATACTTGCCATAGGTCCTTTCTTTCTTTTTTTTTTTTTAAGCTATTCATTTATTTTGAGAGGGGTGGGGAGGGGCAGAGAGAGGGAGAGACAGAATCCCAAGCAGGCTCCATACTGTCAGGACAGAGCACGATGAGGGGCTCAAACCCACAAACAGTGAGATCATGACTTGAGCCGAGATCAAGAGGTGGATGCTTAACTGACTGAGCCACCCAGGTGCCCTCCATATGTTATTTCTAACTGTCATATCACTCTTCAGGGTAGGTGTCACTATCTCCATTTTAGAGAAGGTTACTGAGGCTCAGAAAAATTAAGTGACTGGTGCAAAGCCAATAAAAGGAAAGAACAGATTGATTCTAAATGCTACGCTTCTCTTCACTATACCATACATCCCAATAGATAGGAAATCACAGCTGAGAGGGAACTCTCAAATGGGCTTGGGTAGCTATCAAGGGGAGTTGATTTGGGAAACCAAAACGTTTAGTTAGTGATAGTCGGACCTGAGCAAAAGATGAAAGGAAAGAGACAAAAGTGTAGTCCACCAGTCTGTGCTAGAAAATGGAAATGAAGGGGTGCCTGGGTAGCTCAGTCAGTTAAGCATCTGACTTTGGCTCAGGTCATGATCTCATAGTTTGCGAGTTCGCGTCCCACATCGGGTGAACTCGTGCCCTGCTTCAGGTGAACATGAGCCCCACTTCAGGTGAATATATAAAGGGAAAAAACAGTCTTTTCAACAACTGGTTCTGGGAAAACTGGACAGCTACATGCAAAAGAATGACACTGGGCCACTTCCTTATACCACATATAAAAATAAATTCGAAATGGATTATATGTGAGAACTGAAACCATAAAACTCTTAGAAGAAATCATAGGCAGTAATTCTTTTGACATTGGCTATAGAAACATTTTTCTAAACATGTTTCCTCAAGTAAGGGAAACAAAAGCAAAATTCAACTACTGGTACCACACCAAATTAAAAGCTTTGCACAGTGAAGGAAAACGTCAACAAAACAAACAAGCAACCTACTGAATGAGAGAGGATATTTGCAAATTATATATCTAATGAGGAATTAATATGCAAAATATATAAAAAGTTATACAACTCAACACCCCCCCAAAAAAAACCCCAAATAATCCAGTTAAAAAATGAGCAGAGGACCTGAATACATATTTTTCCAAAGAAAACATACAAATGGCCAACAGATACATGAAAAGATGCTCAACATCACTAATCATCAGGGAAACACAAATTGAAACCACAAGGACCACAAAAACCACTTTATACCTGTCAGAATGGCTAAAATAAAAAACATAAGAAACACGAAGTGTTGGCAAGGATGTGGAGAAAAAAGAACTCTTGTGCACTGTTGGTGCAAATGCAGACTGGTGTATCCACTATGAAAAATAGTGTGGAGGATCCTCAAAAAATCAAAAGTAGAATTACCATATGATCCAGTAATTCCACTACTGGGTATTTATCCAAATAAAATAGAAACACTAATTCAAAAAGATATACACACCCCTATATTTATTGCAGCATTATTCACACTAGCCAAGATACGGAAGTAACCCAAACCCATATTATTATATGGAATATTAATATACATTAAAATATATTTTAAAGACTCTTAATGGAATTTTAATATATAATATTAATATATAAAATGGAATATTACTTGGCCCTAAAAAAGAACGAAATCTTGCCATTTACAACAACATAGATGAAACTAGAAGGTATAATGCTAAATGAGAGAAGTCAGTCTGGAAAAAATACTGTATGATTGTACTCACATGTGGAATTTAAGAAGCAAAATCAATGAAAAAAAGGAAAAAAAAAGAGACAAAAGAATGGACTCTTAAATACAGAGACTAAACTGATGGTTGCTGGAAGGGAGGTGGGTGGGGAGATGGGTGGAATAGATAAAGGAGACTAATAGAAACTTATATTTATGAGCACTGAAAAATGTACAGAATTGCTGAATTATTACATTGTACACCTAAAACTAAAATAAGACTGCATGTGAATTATACTTGAATAAAAAATATTGAAAAAGAAAGAAATACCTAACTCACTGAAGTTATGAGGATTATAAGAAGTACACTGAAGTTATGAGGAATATAAGAAAAATAATTAGAACAATGTCCAGCACACAGAGAGGACTCAGTAAGTGTTATGCTACTGTCATGATTGTTGTTGGTATTAGGGTCTCTTCAACAGGAAGCAGCAAAAAATGTCTATCAATGAACATGATACACTGAATGAAAATAAGTATGACTAGATGACTTGTTTTGAACTTAAAATTAATATACTGAACACAAAATCAGTAGTCAGTATACTTCTTTTGTCTAATTTACTTTTTGTTGCCTTTAAAATCCTTCTGAAAAAGGCCAATATCATTCATCTCTCAAAAAGGAGAATTTTTGCAAGAGGAAAAGAACTTCACTACATATAAACTAGCAGAGGAAGAGGGTTAAAGGTATGGTGTGATGGTAGCTATCCCAGCTGGAAAAATCATGGAAACTTAGTGGGGCTGGGGAAATACACATAGTAAGGATTACCATATCCTCTTGTCAAGATTGGTTCATCTGAAATAATTTTTTAGTTTTTTTTTTTTTCAATTAAAAAAAACCATTAGAGTCTAAAAAACTCACTCAAAATTTGACTCAAAAAATGCTACTTCCCAAGTGTCAGATCCTGGGCTAGGGCTGTCCAGGTTGATCCTAGCTCGGAACAGTCTCAGTAATTCTAACAGGGTGGCTCTCAGGCCCCAGGCTATATGGTTCTTGGGTTTATCTTCTTATGAATGTTCATCTAATCCACTTCTCTTCCATTTGTCATTTTTATAATTGGAAGGGATCTCAGGGATATCCTGACTTGATATCCACCCTACAAAGTAATCCTCTCTGTACCATTCATTTACTTGTTCAAGTGCCAATTGCATGTTAGGCCCACTGCGATGGGCACTGAGATAAAAAGACTAATGAGACAAAATTCCTTTTCTAAGGAAGGTCACAGTCCAGCTGAGGAATGAGGCTGGCATAAAATTAATTATGACACTGTGTGATAACTACCATGACAGGGATGTGACCAAAAGAAAGTGGATCCTAGCAAAGGGGCATTCAACACAAACAATGGAGGCCACCTCTTCCTAGAAGAGATGATACTTGAGATGAGTGTTTAAAGATGAATAGAAGTTTATCAGGGGACGTCCGACTTAAATAAATGGGAGTGATGAAAGGGCAAATAGCACTGAAACTTGGGAGCATGGCATATTCAGGTTCATAACAGGACAGCAGAAGTATAGGGTGGGGTAGAGGGAGCCCATGAAGGGTAAAAGATAAAGCCAGAGAGGCAGTAGCCACATCATAAAAGGTTTATGATACTGATAGTTTGAACTTTATCCTAATGGGAAGCCATCTATGAGTTCCGTAACTGATGGAGTAGCATGATGAGGTGTGCATTTTAGGAAAACCACTCTTGTGGCAGTGAGGGAAAGGATTTAAGGCAACAACGACTGGAGTCAGGGAAAGGAGGATAATGCAATAAACCAAGCAAGAGATAATGAGATTTTGATCTCAGGCAGTGGCAATGGAGATGAAAGGGAAGGGACACATAAAGAGGTAGTGGCATCAGTAGTACCTTGCAATAGACTCATGAAGGTGACAGCAAAGGAGGAGTCAAGAATGACTCCCAAGTTTTTGGCTTGAGAAACTGAGCAGTTGGTACCCTTTACTGGTATGGGGAACACAGAAGCAAGAGCGTACCTAGAAGGGATAGGAGATGATAAAATAAATTTGGGATACAGTGGGTTTGAGAACCATCTGAGAAATCAAAGTGGAGGTGTCCAGAGAGTCAATGAGTTTGTGAATAGGTTGTTCAAGGGTGAAGTCAGAGACAAGACAAGGATTTGGAGCCATCAGACTAGGGGTGACAGCTGAGGCTAGGAAAGAGTATAAAATCATGCATGGAGTGTACAGTGAGAAGAGCCAGTCTGAGGAAATCCTGGGGGAAAGGAAGAAGAGTCTAAGAAGCACCAACCAGAATGACATAAGGAAACCAAGAGCGCATGATGTCATGGAAAAGATGGGAGAAGAGAATTTAAAAGGGAGGAGGTGGTCAACATGGTCAAATGCTTCATGAAGACCAATTAATATTTGAATATTAATATTCAAATTAATATTTTCAAATATTCAAATATATTCAAATTAATATTTGAAAGAAGGAAGACTTTGGTAAAATTAACCTCAGTTGCCCAGAGGAAACAGAAGTCCAATGGCAGGGGTCAAAGGGCATCTAGGAGGTGAGGAAGTAGAGATGGCAAATATAGACTCTTCTCTCAAAGTCTAAGTTTCTTTTTATTCTTTTGTTGTTGTTTTTAAGGTAGGAAGGACTTGAGGATGTTTATATCCTAAGGGAATAAAGGGTCACCTCTCCTGGAAAACCTCCAGTGATATGAAGCACACAGCATCATTCTGATTTTGGACAGCTCATAAAAAAGCAACCATGGGTTAGAAGTTATACCTGAATTAAGCTAAAATTGGCTTCACTATCCCTTCCACCCTTATGTCTTCTAACAGGAAGACTTCAAACACCTGCCTTCCATAAAACATTATTTACTCAAGACTGAATATATACAGTTACTTCAACTTCACTATCCCAGCAATCTTCTGACAATCACAGTATGGTTTTTCAATATCCTTTTGAATATATATTTTCTCAAATTAGGCACAATAAAACATATGATTTAAATAACCAGTGGATAGAGAAATCTTTATTTCTCTGGTTTAGAGATTATACAGTTAACCATTGATTAACATGAACTTAAACTGTGTGGGTCCATTTACATGTTTAAATAAATACAGTACAGTACTGCAAATGTATTTTCTTTTCTTTATGGTTTTATTAACATTTTCTTTTCCTCAGCTTACTTTATTGTAAGAGTACAGCATGTAATACACAAAACAGAAAAATATGTATTAGTTAACTGTAAAGCTTCTTTTCAACAACAGGCTATTAGCAGTTAAGTTTGGGGGGAGTAAAAAAGTTATGTGCAGATTTTTGACTATGCAGGTGCTGGTGTCTAACCTACTAAATTGTTCAAAAGTCAACTATATTTTAATTTATATCATTACTCAAAAGACATTAATATTTCTCTCTGTTCTAAGAGCAAAGTCTAGACCCTTTCATCTAAAGGTCAAAGTTCTTGAGACTAGACACAACCTACACTCCTTTGAGCTTTTCTACAATGATCCACTCTCTCCCATGTAGAATCCTCCACTCTCAACAACGTATAGATCTCACAAAACTTATGGGAGATGCCAGGAAATTTGAGGGCTCTCCTCACTACCATAGTTTTCCTTGAACCAGAATTGAAATCATATCAGACCTGCATTTCCATATCCCCCATACGATGGAGCAGACCATGGTCCTCTCTAGCAGCAGTCAGGGATTTCCGCCCACCCCTTCTCATATGTCTACTACTTCTCCATATTGTTTACTACCCTCAGGTTTGTAGATTTCATATAGATGTGATTCTTTCTCATATACCTTCATGAGAATTAGAATGAGTCTTTAAAAAAAAAATTTTCTTCTGTCACCATCTGATTTTGGACAGATCATAAAAAAGCAACCATGGGTTAAAATACCCTAAAGTCTCAGCAATGTTTGATAATTTATATTCTTGTATTAAAATTTAAGTATACTGTTTGTTACATATGACTTTTCTTGATATATGTATATACATTTTGCAGGCAAAATATTTGTATTTTCCTACTAAGGTGACCTAAGGGCATTTCCTTCACAAGATGCTTCTCTGTCACCTCTGTGGTACCCCACATATCTGGTTTGGGCTTTACTGGGATAATTTTCTCCTTCCACTGCAAAGTTCACTTAATTCTTTATAGATATATCAACAAAGCTTTCTGCCCAATCTTTCCCAATCTTTATAAGATGCACTCACCTCTTGCCAGAAGTCCATCATCCTGGCTGTGTAGGATATATTCCAGAACACTTTTTAAAACACCATCTACATAGGCAGCCATTTGTTTTTCAATGCCTCCCTTCTTTTCTATAGTCACTTCCATCACATGGAACAAAAGATAAAAACACCACCTGCGCTTTTGAGTCTTTCAGTTTGCTACCCAGAACTTCAAGTCATGGGGAATGCAGTCTCACTTTCTTCTGAATGTGCCATTTGTTCCATACAGGAAGCAGCAGAAGTGGGGGACAATTCATGGTCTTAATAAGAGGTTCCTGGCAGGCTCGCTATACTACCTTAGATATTGCCTCCTACCCCCTCTCAATTTCCACATAAAGTGACCTTCAAAAACCAATGGTTGGGAGTTACCCACAATATAACATATCTTTCTTCTTCCTGAGAGCGGTCATGAGAGCCCTCCCATCAGCTCATGCTACTTTTCCCTGGCGCTTCATGGAGGGAATGTCCTGAATATACTCAAGTGGGACAAATGTCATGCAAGACCCAAAGGGGGAGACTGTATTTCATTTGTCTGCTTTTTCACATTCTTCCACTTGCCCACATCATGACATTAATTTCTCTGCATTTTCTTGGCTTTCTTCCTATTTTTTTATTCTACCAAAGAAACTTTTATCTTATCTAAGAAGTTAGAGTGTGAAAAAGCATCTATTGAAGTTTTGCCACCTTCTCTTCCTGCTTGTATTTGCAGTTGCTATAATTGGTCACCATCTCAGGGATGAAAAGAAAGATGGAACGTACTCCAAAGATCACTACACCATCTTCTAGGCAGGACTATTTACTGGATCACCAAATGAACTAATGGTTTCACTAGAAATGCTTCTTTAAAACCCTAGAAGAATAAAGATTATGCCTCCTCTCAGACTATGGGACTTCTTAGAGAGTTAGAATATGTTTCCTGCCGATGGGGGCACCTGGCTGGCTCAGTTGGTAGAGCATGCGACTCTATAGCTCAGGGTCGTGAATTTGAGCCTACTTAAAATTAAAAATTAAAAATAAAGGATATGTTTCCTGCATGTTTTTATTTGGATCATGAGTCCTTCAAGACAGAAACTATTATATCTCTTTCATTTATCATGGTGACCAACACAGACTTGATTAGGCTTGGGAACTGATAAGTACCACTGTCTGACTCTGAGGGCATGGGCTTTCTATCTCTATGAATTGCCTATTCTACTTGCCCTTAGAGCTCCAGTAGGTTAAGCTGTTTACTTTGAATATCTTTTATGGGTAAGGTCACTGATAGGGCTATTAAAATGTTTTCTTTCCATTTTTGCCTATTTTGACCCCAAGATTCAGAATTATTTTTTAATTTTTAAAAATTTTTATTTCATTTTCAAGAGGGAAAGAGACAGAGCATGAGCAGGGGAGGGCAGAGAAAGAGGGAGACACAGAATCTGAAGCCGGCTCCAGGCTCTGTGCCACACAGAGCCCAATGCGGGGCTTTAACTCATGAGCCACGAGTTCACAACCTGAGCCAAAGTAAGACACTCAACTGACTGAGCCACCCAGGTGCCCCCAGAATGAATTTTTTAAAGTGTTTTCTATTCAAATGTGAGAATAAAGCAAGAGTCAGATAAACAACTAACCAGAGATTATTGAATGAAGTACTTAATTGTGCCTATGTTTTTATATTCCTTTAAATCTTTCTTTAAATGGTCTGTTCTTTCAAAAATGTTACACTAGTGCTATTTAATATGGTTAGCTGCTTAAATGTGATTTGGTGCTTTGAGATTTTGGATAATATATATTTGAATGTAAATGATTGCTAATTTTTTTACTAAGCTAGCTTACAGAAAGTCTGGCATTTCAGATAATGAGGTCATAAAGCAGACCACTCACAGAGCAGGCACAGCTGCTATCTAAACCACAGGCACTTGAGTACTTTCCTACTGAGTGATAGCAAATATCTCAGGACAAAATAACAGTACCAAACCCCATACAACCTCCTGGAAAGATATGGATACATCTACCCCCTGACAGTTATGCTGTGATTGGCAGAAACTCCACCCTATGCTTGTTTATTTTTATTTTTTTTCTGTTATTTAATGTTTATTTATTTTTGAAAGAGAAAGAGAGAGACAGAGCATGAGTGGGGAAAGGGCAGAAAGAGACAGTGATACTGAATCTGAAGCAGGCTCCAGGCTCTGAGCTGTCAGCACAGAGCCCAATGTGGGCCACAGACCGTGAAATCATGACCTGAGGCAAAGTTGGACTTTTAAATGACTGAGTCACCCAGGTGCCCGTATGCTTGTTTTAGACTTCTGATAATGACTACTGTGCCACAGTAGTATATTTATTTATATATATAAATATAATAAGTGTCTTTTGAAATCTGATTTACTCTACGGACTGATTTATTCTTCATGTGATGAGTTTATCAGCAACTTGAGTCAAGTACATACCAGGACCAGAGGGTTTCCCACTAGTGCCCAGGTCTTCTATTTGGGCATGGAAAATCTCAGTATCTCGGACTAGAAAGATCTATAGAGACAGATCCCTGGTACATCCTTGGCCCCAGACTCTCACCACCTGCCTGTCCCCGGCCAGGTGGTCAGGACTGTGGCTCCTTTCCTCATTCAGCTCAGCTTCTATGTAGACTATTCAAAGAGTGCCATCTGCAGGATGAACTGAGGACCATAACTACTTCATTCATTTCCTTCAAATAAAGTTAAAGAATTTGTTTAAAACTCGTTCAAGCTCTAATAAACACAAAATTTAAGTTAAATGCTACTGACAGGTAATAGTTTGCTACATTAATTTTTCACAGCTATAATTTATATTTATTATTGCCTTAAATGTCTTTATGCTATCTACAGAATAGAAACATATCTGTTCCAGGCCTTTACACTGCCCTTCAACCTTTCCCTGTGGGTAACCATTTTCTCCACTTGCGTGCTTGCTCTTCACTGTAGAAGGGCAGATTCCCAGGAGCTGTAACAGATGCAACAGCTCTCTTTCTGCTTTGATTCAAGATAATTTTTTAATTAATTCTTTAATTTTTAGAGAATCGGTGCTTGAAATTTTGTTTCAAGTCAGCCTTAGTCAAAGAATCATAAAAATACAAAATTTAAAATAGCACTGGTGAAAAACGACCCCCCCACCCAGCCTCCTACACCACACTATTTGTGATGCCCTTCCTGACTAAATCTCATAATCAGCAATCCAAAAAACAAGAAACAAGAATTTCCATGCTTTGGCTTGATCTCTGACTCAAGAATTGTCCAATTTCTGGTTAAATCCACTCCTCCCCTCCCAATGGCCCTCACTTGATTGAGAACAGAAGCAAGGGAGAGAGAGAGAGAGAGAGAGAGAGAGAGAGAGAGAGAGAGAGAACACTCCCTTTCCTGTCTGGATCACCCCCTTTCCTGTCTGGATCACCCCCTTTCTCAGCACTTGTGTGTGATGATCATGTTGCACAGAACAAAGCAGGTCTGAGGCTTCTGACAGTCCATCTGCCTTTGCCATGGTCAAGTTGGTTTTCCTATGTGGACTACCAATTCCAGGATACTAGGCAGTTCCACTGCCCACTCCTTTCCTCAGAGTAGGGATGAGAAAACAAAATAGGATTTATTACAAGGCTATGAGATGCATCTCTAGAGACCTATTTACAGGGTAATAAGGCAACCTCATGGCCCCTTGCTTACATGCTCTCTTTGTTGTCTACATCTGTCCCCTTTCCAGAGGAAACATTTCTAAAAGCATGAGCCTTTTAGAAGGTATAACTCAGGACACATGAGTTGGTTAGCTGGTTAACCACATTAGTTGGTTAACTGTCTGACTCTTGGTATTGGCTCGGGTCATGATATCATGGTTCATGGGATGGAGCCCCATGTGCGGCTCTGCACTGACAGCATGGAACCTGCTTGGGATTCTCTCTATCCTTCTCTCTCTCTGGTTCTCTCTCTCTCTCTCTCAAAATAAATAGACCTTTTTAAAAAAGAGATATAACTCTCTCTCCTAAGAAAGACACAGTCTTATCTGAAAACAAGGACAGGGAGAAGTGGATTGAGCCTAGGAAAGGCTGTAATGTACTACATCAAATGGAATGACCACTGCAGCATCTCCTTCCCACTCCCCCTACTCTTGCTGTTTGTCCTGTACTTTTCATGAGCAAACTGGCACTTGGAAATGATTTTTACCCTCAGTTCCTATACTTCAATAAGGAAGGAGAGCAGTCAGTTAGGGTGAAAACATGACTCTGTAGTCAGATGTTTTAAATGCTAGCAGAGCCACTGACAAGCCAGATGACTTGGGGACACTGAGGAATTTTCTGAGCTTTAGTGTTGTCTTCTATAAAACAAGGCTAATCCTATGCATCATTCAGGATTGGTGAGAGCTAAAACATATAATGGAAGTGTAAGCTCTCAAAAATGTGTCCATTCTTTCTTTAGTATGAATTTAAGTGAGTGCGTCTCTACTAGTAATTGAAAGGCACTGTCCTTGTGAAAGGCTTATTATCAGGTATCAGCGAGAAGCTAGGGGAGCAATTGGTAGAAATGTTAAGAGTTTCAGTGGCAGCCAGTTGTAACAATGCACAAAAACAACACTTCCCTCAAGGGCCTATAACCAAGGCTGGCATTGCCTTTGAGGCTGCAGCAGAAAGAGGGCAAGGGGTGGGGGATGGCTGGGCCAGGGCTGTGGGTGGCTCTGGGGATATCCTTTCTAAGTGAGGAAGAGCTGAGCCAAAGGACAGACGAAAGGCAGAAACACCACACAACTATAGGATGGCTCTATTCCAATAGTTTGTCTCAGATACCACACTCCGCACTCAGCATACAGGGAGACCATGTGGCCCTCTCCCATCCTTTGCCCACTAACAGACAGCAGAGGCACCCAGGATGCCTGGCTACTCAGATGTTTTGGGACTGTGCTACATCCAGAGGAATATTTGGCTTGTGTCTATATTACATTGGCATAATCCAGCCCATTCTGCAGAAGGTCCTTGTATGGATGAAGCTTAGTTTTTTGCTTTTGTAGTGGTGGCAAAATAAATATAAAGTTTTTAAGTTCAGTGGCATTAAATAGATTCACATTGCTGTACAACCACCATCCATCTCCAGAACTCTTTATCTTGTAAAACTGAAACTTGATACTCATTAAATAATAACTCTCCATTCCTCCCTACCCCGCTCTAGCCCTGGCAACCATCATTCTACTTTCTCTGTGAATGTGTCTACTCCAGGTAATTCATATAAGTGGGCTCATACAGTATTGGTCCTTTGTGACTGACTTACTTCACCTAGCATAATGTCTTCAAGAGTCATTCATGTTGTAGCATGTATCAATTTCTTTCCTTTTTAAGGCTGAATAATATTCCATTGTGTATGGACCACATTTTGTTTATCCTTTCATCTGGATACTTGGGTTGCTTCTATCTTTTGGCTATTGTACATGATGCTGCTATGAACACTGGTATACAAGAATCTTTTCATATCCCTGCTCTTAATTCTTTTGAGTATAAATGTAGAAGTAGGATTACTGAATCATATGGTGACTTTATGCTTAATTTTTTGAGGAACTGCCATACAGAGACTATACCACTTTATATTCCCACCAACTGTGCACAAAGATGCTATCTAAGGCTTTCTTTATTGGATAGGTCGGCTCTAATCCATCTGTATTTCTGGCTTGAGGTCACTAGTGACTCAGTCTTTCTGGCACCTGCCAGGCCTCTCACTTTCCAGCACATACTTGCCACTTCCCCAGAGATGTGGCGCGCTCCCACCATTTTCCTGTCCTTTAGAAGATTCTTTCAGTTCTTGGCAGGGTCTCACCTTCCCCACCCACAGCTCACATGTGTCTGGGGCTGGTGGCCTCCTTGGGTGAGTGGTAGCACTCTGCACAATGCCCAGTGTGACACCCACACTGAGGACTGTCCACATGGTGGGATCAGAGCCAGCCCTGGTTAAAGCTGTCATGTGGCAAACCCTAGCTTTGTCATCCTCCCTTCTGCCCCATACGGATTCTCATCAGATGCCCCTTCCCTGCTTTAGTCCTCAGTCTTAGTTTCCACTGCAACTGATCACACTTGACAATATAAGTGGACAAGGTAGTATTTCATCTTGAAGATGAAGATGTTCAGAATCCATCGGAGATTCCCCAAAAGAGGAATATGAGTTGGGATAAAATTTGGGGGCTGGAGGCTCAGAACAAAAAACCCTCCTGTATAACTATCATGAACTCAAATGGTCAAGACCTCTCACAGCATCTTTGTGTAATTAGATAAAAATGCCCTTTCGGGATTACATGTGCAACTCAGCTAAAAGACTGAATATTACACCATGTTCTCTGGGCACATGCAACCTTGTGACTACATGATGTGGTGAACAGGTGCCATCTCTTCCTCCAGGTCCTGGAAGACGCACAGCTTTGCAAGCAGAGCTAATGCTGATTTTCAGCTCCCACTTGCCTACAGGGATAACCATAAGCAGTAGTTCTGGGCTGTTGCTGTTTCTAATGTCAGTTCCTTCCACCGTTACCACCTTGTGACAAGGCATTTACATATCATGCTGGCAGGAAATTTGCTTTGAAGATCATAAACTAAGGGTCTCTTTATCACTCACCTAGTGATCCAAAAACAGACAAGGGTCTCCTTGCATCAGGCAGGAAGGCAGCCCAGAAGCCATTGGGCTATCACCCCAACATGCCCCACCAAATACCAAAGCCATAGCCCTGGTCTCCCTTACCCAGCTCCACACACACACGACCAAACAGCATCTCACCTGAGCCACCTCTTCAAAGTCATCATGCCTCTTCTGCAGGGCCCGGGCTCGATGCAGGGACTTCCCAACCCCGGTGTGTTTGCTGAGAAAGGCCTCACCATGGTTTTCAATCCAATCCAACACCTGGTCAGAGAAGGAAGACAGAAGGAAAAACCTGAGACTACATGTGCTACCACAAGAGTCCTACAGTTCCCATCCCAATCGGAAAGCAGCAGTCCAGCCGGAAATGTTCAATCCACTGTCCATCCAGGGGTTTCATTGCTGTCATTAGCAATGTAACAGTCCCACCCTTCACTAAATTCAACTTATCTTTCGTGTCCAGAATATTCCCTCATTACTCTTTCTGTTTTCCCAGGTTTAATTAGTTCATTATTTTAAATAAGCTACACAGACTATCAGGCACGGTTTAAACCTCTTACTACCTTTACTCCAACCACATAAATTCAGGAATGCTGGCAGGAAATTAGGCAGCATCAGGTCAGGGCAGTTCCCTGGCCCTCATGGCTTACTCCTCCCCTACTGCACCGTAACAATGCTCACAGCAGAGGCAACTAGTCATGGGAACCCTGCCTCCTCGGGCTTCTGGGACTCCCTTCCTAATCTTGAGAGTAAAGTCTGTACTGGTTAGACCCCACCTGGCTGCTCCAGATAGTGATCACTAGGAAAACTGTCCTTTCAGTCTTCTTTCCAGCCCTGTCTTCCAACCAGCACTGACCAACTAATAGTTAACAAATAGATAATTTAAGGTCTTTGCATCCTAAGGCCTGTAGTATCTATGATTCTCTGCCAGGAAGCAGTGGAGACCCCGTGTATTTCTAGGCTCAAGATCTAGTGATTTGGCCTCAGGACATTTTCCTTGGTATTGAGAGAAACTGGAGAAGTAGAGGGACAAGGGAGGGGATGCTGAGAAGGTGAGAAAATATGTTGTCCTGGGGAACACTGGACAGGAGGAGTAGAAACCCCTTAGCAGGAGCCTTGAAATGTACGGGGTGGGGGGGGGGGGGGAGGGGGGGGCGGGGCCTAAAGCCTTTAACACCTGTTTCGCTTTCACATTGATGGCCTAACAAAACTGTGTGCCTCTCAGGGAGAGGGAAGCAGTTCATCTCCTGGTGCTTCAGTTCATCTCTGAAGAGCTAATGCTCAGTGAAGCAGGTGGCTGCAATTAAATCAGTTAGAGTGCACAGATACACCTGTTAGAGACCCTGCCAAGACAACTAAGCCCACTCCATTCCTGTTACTCTGGACTTGACCTGAACATTTGATTAACGATGTACTAGCCTTCCTAGGTTCTAGAATGACTTTCTGGAAAATGATTTAGATGAACTGGGCCTGTTTAAAAGGATGCTTTAGTCCATTCCTCTGTTTCTTCTACAGATTGCCCAGTGGCAAGCAGACAGACCAGATCATTCCATGGACTACAGGCATGGGAGTTCTGGCTCCACAGAACCTTGCCTTTGGCTTCACTTCCTTTAACATTTGAGATAAATTATACTTGCAATTGTGCAAAGTATAGAAGCCTTCAAAGTCTCCATCGACACTATCATAAAGCCCACAATAGGATTGGTATTAGGTCAGAGAAATGTATGTATGAATATAAAAATGAGGTTTGACAAACATTCACTTAACAAAACTGGAATGTCCATTAAAAAGGAGAAAAGAAAGGCTTTTTAGGAAATGACTATATAAACATTGGGTGTAGAGACTTAAATACCTTATATAACAAATTCTGGCAATATATGGTTTTCATATTCCAGAAGCATGTCTGTGAAAATAAACTGCAGTCATAAGTGAACTGGATTTTTACCTTTTGCAAACACTGAAAGGAAGCACTGAAAGGAACTCGAAAGGTTCCTTTCTTAGAGGAAAGAAGAGCCCACGTCTCTCCAGAATTATGTATGGTGAAATTTCAACACACAGGAAATCAGGAGAGTGCATTTTTACTTGACTTGACACAATCTGATCCCACAATTCTCTGTTGTAATGAGGATGATGGGCATCAGCCTGCATGGCCCACAAAGTTTTCCATATATTGTGTACCACAGACAGTGCAGTTTTATTTTTATGCATATTTAAACTTGCATTAATCCCTTTTTGAGAATGAATTGAAATTCATGGATAATTTTGATAATTTTTATATACAAAAGAGCTGTCTTTTGGTTTTTCACAAAGGCTTTGGAATTTATGACAGATTTTCAGATTACAATTATTATTTTTTTTATTTAGTTTTGAGCAGTTAAGTATGACCTGCTTGTCTGGCGATGTTTCAGTGAATTTATTTTGTTTCATTTTGTTGTTTCTCTCTCGCTTTAATAGGGTTTGTTATGCTAAAACAAATTGGTTTAACAGGAAAGCTTTTCACCCACTGGTTCACAAATGGTTAGCTTTTATACTCCCTATGGGTGATTTCACAACTTATAAACTGTTTTTTAAAGAGCAATTTGCGTCCTATTTAAGTTCTTTTGCTTTCTTTAAAATGTCAGTTCATTATCAGTTAACGACACTAAGGTTACTTAATTAGCTCTACCTTAACCTCTTAAAAATGAATTTATTTCATATCTGATAGGCTTTTATCAGTTCATACATAATTTTGATTGCTCTGTGTTGTTATATTGTCTCCATTTAGCCTAACTTCTGCCATTGGGACTGAAGCTGGGGAAACACGTGTGATCTCAGCAAAGATGCAGGGACTGCATGGAAATCAGTTTAACAAATAAAAAAGCAAATGATTTAGGATATGGACAAAATTCCTTTAGTAATACCTAGAGACTGCAAAAGTACCTGGGAATAGAGAAACATAATCACTATAGGAAGTACTGTTTAAAACACTGATTTCTGACTATTTCGTTTCAGACAGTTCATTTAGAGCCAGTGTTGCCTGACACGCATTTAGACCACATGCTCTCTTGACCCTGATCCCATGTCCCACAATCCTGAGAGTACCACCCAGCTTCCCACTAGACTGCACAGCACAGAAATGTGCTTTCTGAGCAGACACCAGCAGTGCCTGACAATTATATTACACTCTGTCAATGAACGTGCAGCATTGGAAGTCTGGATATCCCTCAGTTTCTGGTGAGTCCCAGACTCTGAGCATCACTGGCTAAAGAATAAATTGCATTTCTAGCCAAATCCCTGAACCCCTACCAAAGTGTGTATACCCATCAAGGTACCCCTTATTAGCTATCCCTGTTTAATTCTCATCTTACGGAACTTTACTTAAAATAATCATTGATGAATTTCAGTCAAGATAGTACAGGTTGATAGTTAATACCTATTAATGGCTTTGAATTGGTATTCAAGTGTTTCCAACATAGGTGGCTTTATTTATTTATTTATTTATTTATTTATTTATTTATTTATTTATTTATTTAAAGTTAGTTAACATACAGTGTAGTATTGGTTTCAGGAGTAGAACCCAGTGATTCATCACTTACATATAACACCCACTGTTCCCAACAAGTGCCCTCCTTAATGCCCATCACCCATTTAGACCATCCCCCCATCTACCTCCCTTCCAGCAACACTCAGTTCTCTGTATTTAAGTCTCTTATGATTTGCCTCCTTCTCTATTTTTATCTTTTTTTTCCTTCTCTTCCCCTATGTTCAACTGTTGTGTTTCTTAAATTCCACATATGAGTGAAATTATATGATATTTGTCTTTCTCTGATGACTTATTTCACTTAGCATAATACACTCTAGTTCCATCTACATTGTTGCAAATGGCAAGATTTCATTCTTTTTGATTGCCAAGTACTATTCCATTTTGTGTGTGTATATATAAACATATATATACATACCACATCTTCTTTATCCATTCACCAGGTGATAGACATTTGGGCTCTTTCCATAATTTGGCTATTGTTGGTGGCAACTGCACTACTCAGTATTTATCCAAAAGATACAAAAATGCTGATTCGAAGGGGCACATATACCCTAAGATGGTTTTATTTTTTAGTTTTTGTGTTCAGGTTCTTCGGGGATCAAAGAAGCACATGTGGGATGTGAATATCACATATTCAAACAGATACTTACTAGTCTTACTGTGCCCCAGTGCCGGGCACTAGAATAGCCCAGAGTGCAGTATGAAACAAGGCAGGCACCGCCCTGACTCTGGGAGCTCAGTCTATGTGGGGAACAGGCACCAGGCATGAGATCACACAATTGGTCACTTATTGCAATGGTGAAAAGTGCCAACAGTCAGGGAAGGCCTCTCTGAAGAAGTGAGGTTTAGCTGAGACCTGAGAGAGAGTAGGACTTAACCAAGCAAGGAATGAAAATCATCAGCACGGCTTGAATAGGGGTAAGCAGGAAATGAGCTGGGAGAAGGCAGGAACCAGACCTGCCGAGCCCCAGTGTGCCCAGTCAGGTTCCAGGGTTCATCCTAAGAGCCACCAAAGGGCTACAAGGAGGAGAAAGACCTGCATTTAAAAGCTATTGCTCTGACTGCTTTGTGGAGATTCCAAGGAAAACAAGAGTAGAGGTGAGAAAACAGGACGTTATTGTAGAAATCCTGACAAGAGGTGCTGGTGGCTCAGGCAAGTCTGATGGCGGTGTCCGTGGAGACACAGGTCTGAGTAATATTTGGGAGAGAGAATGGCCAGGATTTGGTGGTTGGGTATGGGGGCAATGGAGAGGCAGGTGGAGGCTGACCCCCTGGGGCATGGCTTGGAATACAGCATGGAAGAAAGGTCCGGTCACCAGTGTAGAAGCAAATGAGTTACGAGGGATGGCACAGAGATAACAGATTTTTGTTTTCTTTCCATTTTCATATGCTCTGGTTTTGACAAATGACAGTTATGCCTGTGAACTTGAGTGGGAAGCAGTACCCAGTGATAGTTGTCAATCTGATTCTGGCAAGATGTGCCCTTAGTTTCAAAGGAGCAATTTTTATACACTCAGGTTTAAAAATAAGTTATAAATTGTTAATATAGTTGGATGCTAATAATAAAAAAAATAGGGACACCAATCCATTTGAAAAACACAAATTTAGGCTTAAATGGAATTAACCTGTGCATTCTTGAGTGGACATTTCACTAGAACATAGTTTTTGAGGGGCTCCTTAACCTGACATGCAAAGTCCTCTGTGGTCACCCCACCCCCTCTCAACCCCACCTCCAGTGAGTCCCTGCCTCACCCCTAAATGCCCCAAAACCTGCTTCTTGCCTCCTGAGTTTTACTATTTTTAACTTTACTTGAAATGTCCATGTCCCTTTTTTCTCCCTACATCCACTTCCCAGCTTCCTTCCTACTCATCCTTGAAGCACCATCTCAGAATTACTAGTTCTGGAAAGACTATTATGAAGACTGCTCTTCAATAAACCGCCCAGGCTGGGGGGTGGGATGCCACTCTTCCCTGATTCTTCTCAAACCACAATTACTGCCACCAGGCCTGTCTCTCTCACTAGACTCTGACATCCTTGTGAGACACAGAACAGCCTGGTTTGCTCAGGACGTGTTGAACTGCACTCGGCTCACGCTCATCCCCAGCACAAGACTTTGGGGTGAATGTGTCAGCTCCATGCTCCCCTCCCTCACTCTGTCATAGACCCTCTCTCAGTCTGCACCCAGAGTTCTCTCCTGGTGTGCCTCCACCCTCCCCACTGCCCCACCTGACAGGTGGTTAATTCCTGAGGAGTGTGGGATTTTCACCACTGTATCCTACCCTTCCACCACCTCCCCCTGCCCCCAGCATCCCTGCCAGCCCTGTACATGCAGGAGATACTGGAGAACATTTCTATCTGGGAGCTGTCAAGGGCAGTCTGGCTGAGCCTCCTGCCCTACCATCTTGAGAGAGGCTGTGCCGTCTTATTCTGGAGGCCTGATCTGTGCCCTTTCTTTGGGAACAAACACCCAGGACTCCTGGCCACTCCAGCAGGCAGGCTGTCTTAAAAACAACTTGTAAAGCTCTTCTTCCTTTCTTGTGCCCCAACTGTTCAACCAGAAATTAGTCCTTTCCCAGAACAGCCTTTTCCAAGAGAGATACTCACATCCTGAACCGGATACTGGAGCCAATCTAACAGCCATTACACATAATTCCCTAATTGCCCCCTTTCTTCCTCATCTAATTGTGTTTATTCCAATGAGCACACAAAAGGCAGGGCGCTTTTCAGGGCAGGAGACAGGCCTTTCTAGCTGCTAAGGGAAAGAAAAGAAGTCATTTTGAAGAGAACTATTGATATTTTTCTAAATGGTGGCCATGAATGCAAATGAATTAATGGGAGAAAATCAAGGGCCTAGCTGCTTGCTGTTATGGGACTGATTTTTTGAATTCTTCTAATGTGATGGAATCTTAGTTTTAGAGGCAAACCAGAGATATCCACCTTAGAAATTTTAAGTTTGTATCTCAGCTCTACTTACATATAAAAGTATTTTAGGTTCCTAAAGCATCATTAAAATGTGGCACCACCATGGTCAGCATGATTTGTAGACACCATCCTTGGAATTAAGAGGAACCTAGATTCTGGTCCCAGCTCTGCTCCTAACCAGCTGTGATCCAGCTGGGTGTGCACCTTCTCATCTCTGGACCTCACCGCCTCCAATGGAAACGCTGGATCAGACCATCTCCCTAAGTCTTCTTCCCACTCAAATATTTCTTTATTTATATGGAGGTCTTTTATTATACGGAGGGTACAGCAACTCCCCTCCTCAGAAGAAGAGACTACTGTCTGTGGAGTGTTCACTCTTTGTCAAGCACTAGGCCAGGGGATGTGGCTCATCACCTCATCTGTGCTATCTCACCACAGCACTGGGAAGTGAGAGTTATTATCCCCATGTTTGGATGAAGCAAATAAGTCTCAGGTTAATTAACTTGGCTGAGCTTGTGCACCTCTCAAATAGTGGAGTCAGGATTCCCTCCTCAGGGGTTCCAAGACCACTTCCTAATAAATTTCCCCTGGTTACCTCCCTGTGTGGACACCTCTTCACCCTGTTTGGACTCAGATTCTCTAAGTGGGGTTGCCCTCTCTGCATGGATGCCCTCCTCACTCAGCCCGGGCCATGACACTGCACACCATAGTGCCTGTCCCTTGTGGATGGTCTCCTTACCCTGCTCAGTCTGCACCTACCCCAGGCTACCCTCTCTTACAAGTGCTCTAACACCCTGCACCAGGATGCCCCTGTAGAGGGACTCTCTCTTCACTCCGCTCTGGACCACACTTCCTTGGGGACTTCTGGTGCTGAGCTGCCCTCCCACACAAAGATATTCTCAGCCCACTTGGGCTCTGACCTTCCTGGGCCACTGCAGCCCTCTCACCCTGTGGAGATGCCCACCTTGCTCAGGCCCACTTAAGAGGAAGAACCTGCCCTCTTTCAGAAACATTTCTGTATTAGCTCCTTGGACACTGTCCTCAATAGGAATTGCTCTTGACTCACTTACCTTCACTGTGGTCTTCTTTTCTGAACTGTCTTGGTCTTCCCAGCCTCTAAATTTTGGAATACCCGAAGGTTGGGGTTCTGGATCTCTTCCCTCTCTTCTCTTACTCCCTGCATTATCTCACCCAGTTCCATGGCTTTAAGTATCATTGATAAGCTAGTCATTTCCATAGTCACAGCTCCAACCTGAATTTCTCTCCTGAGATTGACTCATACCCAATGGCCTCCTTTCCATCTCCAATTTGGCATATAATGGGCACCACAGACTTAACATATCTAAAACAGAGCTCTTGATTCTCTTCTGGCCTCCTTTCCTGGTGTTCTCCACTTCAACAAAAGATACCAGAATTTGCCCCACTGCCTAGCTGCAAGGCTGAGATTCTTTCTTATTAACCCTTTCTTATACACAGTTTCTTACACAACCACTACCAATCCAAGCCACCAGCATTCCTCCCTCACCCCCCAGCCCTCTCAGTGGTCTTCCTCCTTTTTTTTTTCAATATTTTTTTTAACATTTATTCATTTTTTGAGAGACAGAAACAGAGCACGAACAGGGGAGGGGCAGGAGGAGAGGGAGACACAGAATCTGAAGCAGGCTTCAGGCTCTGAGTTGTCAGCACAGAGCCTGACACGGGGCTCAAACTCATGAACCGCAAGACCATGACCTGAGCCGAAGTTGGCCGCCTAACTGACTGAGCCATCCATGCTCCCCTAGTCTTCCTCTTTTTACTCATGACACCCCCAACCACTCAGGAGCTGGACCTATTTCTTTAAACATAAATCAATTCACGACATTCCCTTTACTAAAGACTCTACAATTGTTTCCGACCATACTTAGAAAATCCAAATGGTCTTTCTAGCTTATAAGTCTGATTTGACTTGGACCATTTCCTCAAACTTCTCACCCTTTTGTCCTGCTGTCTATTCAACAGCCACCCTGGCCATTCTCCCATCTTCAGGAATGCACCCAGCTCATTCTGGTATCAAGGACTTCTTAGATCCCATTCCACATGCCTGGAACCTCTTAAACACATCCCCATGGCTTATTCATTCAGCTTTCTCTCCATACGTCGCTGACTATCACTATACGAAATATTACATATCCATTTGTTAGTGGTGGTATTTTCTCTCTTTGTCCTGAATGTATGCTCCATGTGAGCAGGGGCTTTGTTAGTTCGCGGCTGCGTTCTCAGAGAGCATTTGCTAAATAAATGACTGAATGAACTCATCCCATCTGATTTGAGAACTTCCTTCCTGTATGATTAAAGGAAATGGAGACAACTGACAAACACATGAGGAATCAGAATTCCAGCTCTCTGATTTCCTCATCTGGCTCCCCCTGATCAATCATCTTATTTGACACAGGTTATTAAGCCTGCGTCATAATCTGATTCACAGTAAAATAAGCAGGAAGTTTTTCTTGTTTTAAGTAAACTGAAGAACTCCTCCCTCTCAGCATCTACCCCTTCCCCCCCTCCCCAGGCCCTAGGCTCCTACTCTTCAGAAAACCATATTCTGAGGCCAGTAAAAAAGAGCAAACACACAAATCAGCTGTCTACAACACATTTTGTTCTGTTAAAGGTTCCAGTACACACGATGTATAAGAGCACCCAGGGCAGTCTATCATGTCATTATTTCTTTCTCCTGGCAGAGCACAGTGAATGTGAGTCCTGAAGGGGAGTGGCTCACACAGTGCCAGTACCACTCAGTTCCCATCACCTGAGCCCGGAGAGCAGTAGGCGCTATTGAAATGCCCACTTACCAGCAAGTCATTTTCTGTCCCTTCTTTGGAACAAGTATGATCAAAATAAATGTCTTGGCACTTCTCCAAAGAAGACATTCAGATGGCCAACCGACACATGAAAAAATGCTCAACATCATTCATCATCAGGGAAATACAAATCAAAACTACAATGAGATACCACCTTATACCTGTCAGAATGGCTAACATTAACAACTCAGGCAACAACAGATGTTGGCGAGGATGTGGAGAAAGAGGATCTCTTTTGTATTGTTGGTGGCAATGCAAGCTGGTGCAGCCACTCTGGAAAACAGTATGGAGGTTCCTCAAAAAATTAAAAATAGAACTACCGTATGACCCAGCAATTGCACTAGTAGGTATTTATCCAAAGGATACAGGTATGCTGTTTCGAAGGGACACATGCATCTAATGTTTATAGCAGCTCTATCAACAATAGCCAAAGTATGGAAAGAGCCCAAATGTCCATCGATGGATGAATGGATAAAGAAGATGTGGTGTATATATATATACAATGGAGTATTACTCAGCAATCAAAAAGAATGAAATCTTGCCATTTGCAACTACGTGGATGGAACTGAAGGGTATTATGATAAGTGAAATTAATCAGTCAGAGAAAGACAAAAATCATATGACTTCACTCATATGAGGACTTTAAGAGACAATACAGATGAACATAAAGGAAGGGAAACAAAAATAATATAAAAACAGGGAGGGGGGCAAAACAGAAGAGACTCATAAATATGGAGAACAAACAGAGGGTTACTGGAGGGGTTGGGGGGGGGATGGGCTAAATGGGTAGGGGCATTAAGGAATCTACTCCTGAAATCATTGTTGCACTATATGCTAATTTAGATGTAAATTTTTAAAAATTAAAATTAAAATAAATAAATAAACAAATATTTAAAAAGTAAATAAATAAAAATAAGTGTCTTGGTATGGCAGGAGAAGCTATCATTTTTCTGAGAAATCTCAGCTGAAACTCATTAGCAGGTATCTACTCTTTTTCCCCTCAGAAATGTGGTCCCTTGGCCTGACAGACCAATGCTGGGCAGAAGCTGGTCAACAGATATGAAGCCCTAGAGTTTCAGCTGCTTCCACCCTGCAGCCCTCTACTCCCAGCCAGCCTACACCTGTCCCTTCTCAATGAGGCCAAGGCTGGGGTGACCGGAACTCATCTTTGTCCTCGGCATCTCCTTGAATCTCTTCACCCTGGTGCCTTAATGCCTGTACTTCTCATCACTAAGGCCTGGATGTCTTAAGTCAGAGGTTCTCAAACTTCAGAATACTTGAGAATCACCTGGTGTTCATTTTAAAACTTAGGGCAGGGTGTTCAGGGCAGCTCCACCCCCAACCCCCAAAATGTGCCACTTTGGCATGTGGATTATTTTGAGCTGAAGGCACTTGAGACCCTGTGGTCTCCCTTAACTACACAGAAGAATCTAAATTGGGTTTAGAATAAGGGTTATTAGTAGAGACAAATTTTATCTGAGTGACCCATAGGGTAAACATCTAATTACCAAACATCTCTGCTCTTCTTAATGCCCTGTGACATGCATTCCTTTCCTCTGCAATGTCGGACCCCCACCCCATTCTCCTTAGTTCAGAATGACGTATATACCTCATTTTGCCCGTCTTTGGAATTTTCATGTTTATGTGGATTCCCCATACATATACCTATTAAATTTTATTTAATCAAACTCTGTTAATCTTTCTCATATCAATTTGATTCTTAGCCCAGCTAGAAGGACCTTTGAAGGGATAGGAATCCTTGGTCCCCAAGAATGGGACAGGACATTCTTGCTCACGGACAACAGACCCCACATTATCCACAGATTCTGAAACAAAAAATACAGAACAGGGCTGGATAATCTGTGTTTGTAACAAGTTCTCCACTCTGAGCAGATGATTTTAATGCCAGGAGTCTAAGGACCACACTCTGAAAATATAGTTCCGCATTTGCACTTGACATCTTGCTTGTTTTCCATTAACAAAAGGTCCTAGTGATCTTTTCACAGGTGCTCTCAAATCTACCCTTGCCCCATTCCCTAGTTCATGCTTTATGGCCACATGATGATTGTGGCTCCCAGAAGCCTCGCACTCCAACTCAGCTTTCCTCTGGCACCAAGTCACCTCAGACTCACTCCGTTAGCATGTTTCCTCTGCTCAAATCTCTGAATAGCTCTCCACTGGTTATAAAGTGCTAGTCTTTTTATTATTTACCCTTGTATTCAAGGTTTCAGAAATAGCTTGTTGGGTCAAGGACACGGTGAGAATAGGGGTTATCAGAAAAACAGGACCCTGGAAGATGGCCGGCTTCTCAATAATTAACATAATAATAAAAAGGAATTAAGGACATTAAATGCACTTAAAATTTCCATGCATCAAGGAAGCCCTGAGGCTCAGTAACTCCCGGGAAGGGACTTCTCTCACCATCTCCCATGTGCCACCAGCCTCCTAGCGCTGCCAGTTGGAGGCACCTAGGTCCTTCCTTAGAAAGTGCTCACCATGGAATGACTACTCTTCAATCAGAGAAGAGTTTACATACAGAAAATCAAAGTAAGCACCAAGAGAGAGACCATGACAGGGAAGGGGAGAGAGGAAGACAGAAAGTAGGGCCAAGAGGAAGGGGCCCCGGGTGGGGTGGGGAGGGATTGGAGGATTAGAGTATAGAGTGTGAGGGGTACTAGAAATCCAAACAATTCCCAGGCAGGAGGGTCTGAGCATGTCTGAGGCAAGCCTCTAGAGCTCACTCCCCAACCCTGCCAATTCTCGGTAGGGAACACTTGGAGAAGGCTGGATGAACAGAGGGTTAGAATGCTCCCTCTAAGATCAGGGACACCAGAGAGGTTAAAGTTTAGGATGTTTCCCTATCTTCTCTCCAATCAGAAGGCAAACCTAATGAGGAGAACCCTCCCTCGATTCCCTCCCTATCTTCCCTACTGCAGCTGAGCCTCAACCCTGGTTTCTTTTGGGGTGTTCACCCTCCCCATAGAGTCACCTATCATCTTCTTGAATATATTTCAGTGATTGGATTATGACCATCAAATAACTTAATCGGAAACTTTAATACTGCTAAGTACTCGCATGGGCAAATGGATATTATTCAAGATACATGTCACAAAGAAGAGCATCAGCAATGCTGAAAACACGAGTGTGAAAAACATGAGAATGGGTAGTGTCTGTTCTAGGGAAATTTGTATCAGAGATAAATGAGTGTAGAAGGCAATTTTATAATGACAGAGTAGACGGGAAAGAGTATTTGGGTATGAATATGGCTTGTCTGTGTGAGACTTACTGGACAGGTGGTTTGAGGATGAAGCTCAGCTATCAGGCTACATGACCTTGGGCAAGTCCCATCCTTCGGGACTAACTTGTCCACCAGGGCCCTTTGAGCAATGGCATTCCAGCAATAATTTACAAACATCTCAAGGGGAGAGGCTTGATCTCCCTGCATTCCCGTCAGGTAGCATAGTGCCTGTTGCATAGCAGAGAGGCTAAGAGCAAGACCTGATGTCAGACAGACTTGGATTTGAATCCTTATTCTCCTACTAACTGTGTCACCTCAGGCAGATTTATTTAACCTTTCTAAGGCTCAATTTCCTTACCAGGAAGATGGGAGCCAAACTATCACCTGCTTCATAGGGTTGGCAGATTAAATAAGAAAAGGCAAGTGAAGAGATTAGATGCTTAATCATATGTACCCAGAAAGATGATGAATCCTGAGCTTTAAACAATACAACTTTTACAGGCACATTTAGTCCCAGTAACAAAATCTCAGGGTTGGAACCCAACCATCTCTCTGAGGTTTGAATACTCTCCACAACATATACAACAAGTAACCAGTTCACATTTCAAATTTTGCAGATGGTTCATCTACCTGGGACTGCACCCTGAGCATTTTCCTTCTTAGATACTTTCATCCTTTCCTAGAAGAAGAGTTCATTTCCAGACCCATCATCATTCTGGTCACTCTTTTCTAACTAATCATTCTATGTGCAACCCAAAGTGCTCATCTTTTATTATGCAAAACTTCAGTTGGATCATACAATGTCCAAACTGGTTTAGTATGATTAAGCGGCTATAGTCACTACTGCTAGTAAGAGATTGAATATCTAGAGTTTAAAAAAAAATCACTCTCAAATCCTTTTTACATATTCTTTGGCAGGCAGGAACTGACATCATAAAACCTATAATTTTCCATGTGAGGCTCCAAAAAACTGATAGAAACAGGTGAGATACATTTGTGCTACAAGAACTATGGACTTTAATATTAACACAGTCATTCAGAAGGGAAAATCACCGAGCCTGATAAATTCTGCCATCACTGCCCCTCACCAGCTCACCCAACTGGACTGCTTAACAACAAAAGACATTGTTTTTAAGGGAGTGCATTGGAGCTTCAACCCTCACTGTCCCACCCACACCACTGAGACCACCCCTAACCCTTCCTGCCTTACCTCCCACGTTCTCTGACAAGGGTGGGCACCCAGTTAGACTTCCTCTTCTCTGTCCCCTGGCTATACTTAGCTCTGCTTCCTGGCCTTCCCCAGGAATACCATCTCCATCTCCTCTGCCTGAGCTCTAAGGACCACTGCAATCCCACCCCAAGCACAGGGAACTTTCCCTGCTCTGACTCCACTAGCCCATGGTTATTTTGCTTCTTTCGCTCTGAACCCAGACAGCTGTGTGCCATTCATACATCCTTCAGTGCATATGTCTTCTCTCAGGCGAGGGACCGGACTCCCAGCACAGGGTCTTGCACACAGCAGGTGTTCTAAAACATTTCATCAATTCATTCTTGCAAAAAACAGAGGGAGAAGAAAAAGAAGGGGAGGCAAAATAAGATGACCTGCAGACAGTGTTCAAAACCAGTTGCTCTGGCTGTGGAAAACAACGGAACAGAGTTTGCATCTACCAGAAAGATCAAGAATCTAGCTACTCTTTGTTCTTGTCAGCACAAAGTCCAGCCTCTCTGGGCTGGGAAGTAGTCCCTTACACCCCTGGAAAGCCGCAGAAGTTAGGGGGAAATAGAAGGTGGAGACAGGCTGATGTTGTCATGGACTGCCCTTTCTGGCTCTTGCTCAGTGCTGTCCTACTCTAAACAGGAAAAACAATAGTACTGAAAATTATTCTGCTGGCGATACTAGAGCAGGGTCTGGCTTATCTGCACCTTTCTGCAGCTTAATGAACCCCAATTCCAGTTTGGTCCTTAGAGATTTATTTCCATTGCCCTCAGGCCCAGCAAGGAAGAGAAACCTGAGCACATCTGTTGGGACTCAAGGGAGGGCAACCACCAGGGTGATGTGCCAGGCCGCTTCTGGTTGCAGAGGTTTCAATGAAATCTCTTTTTCGCTGGTGCCTACCCTTGGTCTTCATCTTTTTGCTTTACTCTGCTTTGGGCCCTTAATGGGCAAAATATTCCTACCTGGGCAAAGACCATGCCCAGTAATGGCAATGGGGCAACAAGTCAGGCAGGCAGAGGCTGGCTCGCTCTTCTGACCTCTCTTCTCCACCAGCAGGAGACTCTGTCTCTCCTTTTTTGTGCCTCCCTCCCTCACTTTCCTCTTTATGTTTCTCCTCCCATCCATGGGTGTCTGTTTCTCTGCCCTCTGTCTTCAAACCTTTCTCCCTTTCTTCCTTCGCCACATGGGCTGTCTCTGTCTCTCCCTCTTCTGTTTTGGGATATGTGCATGTGTCTGTCTGTCTTTCCCCTCCCTATGTTAAGTATGCGTGTGTGCTTCTTGTCTCTCTCCCTGGTCTCCTTCTCCATCTGCCTGGCTCCTCTCTTGTGTGGCTTTTCTGTAGGATATGTGGACAGGGAGCCAGGACACTTAGCTTCTGGTCCTGGTATTACATTAACTAGCTGTGTGGTTACAGCCAAGTTATTTCACATCTCTGGACCTCAAGTGCCTCAATCGTAATGTAGGTTAGACTAGATGGTCTTTCAGGTCCTTGACAGCTCTGAAATTCTATCACTGAATGAAAAGAACGCAGAAGACCCCAGAAGCAGTTGCTATTGTTAGAAACAAAAGGTTCATGTGTGGTGGGGGGGGGGGGGGGGGGGGCAGGGAGGGGGTTCCCTAACAGCACAAGCACCAGGTGGCGCTGGAGTACCACTCAGAGGATGTGACTAACAACCCAGACCACACTGATGGAGGCTTTACCACATGCAGGGCAGCCAGGGTGCTAAGCCTTGCACTTGTATCTCATTCAGTCCAATGAGATAGGTACGATGATCGTTCCTATTTTAGAGGTCAGGAAACGGAAGCACCAGAAGTGAAACGCCTTGCCCAGTCATACAGCCAAGACCTGTAGAACAGTATTGGCCCTCAGGGTGTCTGGTTCCAGAGCCTGTGTTCCTAGGCACAATCTGTATTGTTCCAGCCACTGATGCTCACTCACAAGCTCTCCACTTAGGCTGCCAAGTAAACATCTTAGACCCCAAATGTGCTGAAGAGTCTTGGATACAGACTATAGCGTTCAGTCAATCCTCTCCTCCCTCAAGACACCAACTCTGACTTCTCATGCCTCTGCCTATAACTGTTCCATCAATATTCTACTGCACTGCACACTGATTGGCATGTTCTGGTAGAACTGTTCTTTATATTTTCAAATGGGTATGTCTTGAGCCATTCTAACTAACTAGGCATCCTGCCAGAATCTAATGCAGTACAGTTCTAGGCCCATTGCAGAAGCCCGAACTTTCTGAATTACTGATGAACACTGGGATACTTTGTGAGCACTGAGGGTATGCCCCCATATCTTCCACCTTGGCTGTAAATACTTGGGACCCTCAAGACTTTCACATCGCTATTTCACACCACATCACAGGCAGACTCCAGCTACTCCCTGCAACTACCAAATGGGCTGAGCTACCCCACAGAAACAGAAACTGGGGGTCCTCTAATGATAATGTCAGCTCAAGTTAGCAAATATAAAGAGAACCCCAGCTTCATGTCAGATACAGCTAAGAGTTGTAAGCTGTACAGAGAGGAAGAAGTCATGCTTTCTACTCTCAAGGAGATATAGAAAAGATGACAAAAACATGCAAAATAAAGACAACAAATATATTAAGTTTCTGGGAGTCAGGAGACCAAAGTCGAAGTCTCTTATGCCACCCATTGAGTGTGTTATGTCCAGAATCCTTTTTTATTTTTATTTTTTTAATTTTTATTTTGAGAGACAGAGTACAAGTAGGAGAGGGGCAGAGAGAGAGGCAGACAGAATCCGAAGGAGGCTCCAGGCTCCGAGCTGTCAGCACAGAACCTGATGTGGGGCTTGAACCCATGAACTGTGAGATTATGACCTGAGCTGAAGATGGATGTTCCACCGACTGAGCCACCCAGGTGCCCCTGTGCAGAAGCCTTTTGAAGCACCAGCTCCACCACCTGCTAGGTACTGATGATTAACTGGGTATAACGTAAACACCGGGGACCCATCACAAGATTTGGTAGCCCTTGTTTTTCCGCACTCTTCTTTGTACAACTGTCCCAGTATCACTGACATGGAGAGTGAAGGCCTGAGTGAGACAATGGGTCAATGAAATTATGCTCCAGAAGTGATAGTCACGTATCCTGAAAACAACAATGGAATTACCATCCTAGGGGATTTAGTTCTCATGGAAGATCCGAGCCCATCACATCCACCTCCTAACATTCTACTTACTCTTGCTCAGTGCCAACAATGTGATTGTACAATAGACATGATAGCATCTCAATTCCAGAAATACTCTCATTTTTAAGACCATGGTGTAGAATGGCCATAGGTGTAGTTTTACTATACTTTTTTTTTTTTCTAGATTTAGTGTTGATGTCAAGGTGGCCACAGAAAAGTCTGGGGACGGCAGTTCCCAGAAAGTCCAAGTTTGAATGCCACCTTCGTGTTGGGGAGGCCTTTTGCCTCTCCCTCTCGCAGCCCCTCTGTTCCTCTCTATGGCCCATCCCAGTACCACAGCCATGAAACAGCAGGAGGACGGAGAGCTCACCAAGGACACTGCACAACCCGCAGCCTGGGTTGCCTCTGTGAGTCACTCAAAGTTCACTGAAATAGTAACACCCTGTCTGCATGCCTCTGGAGGCTGGCACCTCACTCTGTCTCAATCACAGATGGACTCTGTGCTCTCCTGTGCTCAGGGATGATATATTTATCTGGACAGTTCCAGATGGCAGGAGTAGGCAACTGATTCATTTGCTTCTCCTTTCCCAGCAGGCCCCACAAGGGTTTCAGAGCTGGGGCCAGCATATAAGTGTCCGTCTCTCTTGAGGCTGAGGTGTCTGTCGCCTCTGATGACTCAATCACTGCTCCAGCCTGGGGTGGTCGAGTAGGGCTGCCTTCGACAAAGCTAGGGTAGCTCGAGAATTGGAAACACTCCTGAAGGTCTGCCTACTCCCAGGCCTGGTTGCATAGTGAACCCCTTCCCAGAGAGTGTCCCAGCCAGTGACAGGATGTCCTGCTCACCCTCCATCCCCTCTCTGTCTTGGGGCACCTGGCACTGGGGACCCTCCCACAGCAGCTGAGAAGGGGTTCAATACTCCAAAGACATGTCCAATTGGCTCTCAGTGTTTCATGTAAATTTTGATACACTTTTAGATTACAACTGGCCAGTACCACAGAGAGTATAGAAGGAGTGTGAAATGTTATTTTATATGTATAAGCTTGAAGTTATGTGCTGGCCACAGACACTGATAGCATGAGTGCCCCCACCTTTGCCTCTCACAGCAGGGAGATGTGAAGCCCCAGCTTCAGTCTCAAGCTCCCAACCAGCTCTCCATCCCCCATAATATCCACACTAGAGCAAAGCCCCCTGGGGTCCCCAAGGAGACAGACAGAGAAAGCATGAGAGGAAACAAATGGGTCATTTCATTCAAAAGGGCATTTGTGGCAAGACTGTTCTTTCATCATCAAAACATAACTATTTATTGTTTGTGGTGAAAGAAAAAGCTATGACTGGTATAATAATGCAAAAAGGCAGAATAAGCCATAAATAACCCCTTATCATGAATAGCCCATGTTTTAAATCTGGTTTGCCAAAGAATACCACCATCACACCCCAACTTCAGCAGACCACCTGTGTCCCTGATTGAGAAGTGAGCTCACTGTGTGTGGTCCAACCCTGAGAGTGCTCAAATAACCTCCAGGCCCTGGAGCCATCTAGAAAGCTCCTGAGTGAGGGTCAAGTTCTCTGCCATCTACACACAAGGAACCACGCTGTGACGGAATCTCCTGCCCCACACCAAAGAGTGAGAAGGCCCATCTGCAAAGTTGTTTAGGCAAGAAGCATGCAACTAGTAAGTCCATATGGTGAAAGGGGTGGGGGCAGCTGGGGCTGATTTGCCCTCTTCCCTCCGTAAATCAGGTGTCCCCAGGCCTGGTCACCTGGGTCAGGGACTTGGGCCACCTGCCTGCCTGAGGTGGATGCCTCGTGCTGGAAGTGGCCTGTTTGTTACCTGTTGCACGTCTTGCTGGAATACACAGAGCTGCAGCCGCTGGTGGAGCCGCACCTTGCGGTGCTGCCAGATGCTCTCGAGCCGCCGCTGGTGGTGCAGCACCTCGTGCACCACGTCCAGCACCTGGTGCACCGCCTTGGAGTAGTTGGCAGTGGCCGTGAGGGACTCAGAGTTCCCAGGACTCAGGGGACGCTGCAGCACATCCAGCAGTGCTTTGCCATCTTGGCTGACCTGCAAGAAGGAAAGGTTAGACCAAGGGAGCCAAGGAGCAGGCATGGACAGAGAGGTGAGGAGAGTCTGCCCCTGGGATCCCTGGTTAGGACTGAGAATCCCAGCCCTACCCAGACCCCATGACACCCTAGGAATGTGCCAGCCAGAGCTGTCCTGGTGCTCAGCCTGTGGTCTGGGGGACAGCACAGTATCCTGAATCCTGAGGGAGGAGAGGTACTCAATCAGTGTCTCTCTCAGCCTTGAGTTTTAGCTTCACAAGGGCAGGGACTCTGCCTCATTCATCTCTCTCCAGCACTTAGAACAGTACCTGGTCCATCATACCTGATAGATATTTTGACTGACTCTTTGGCTATGTCGAGCAGCAGAGTTTCATTTCAGAAATGAAGCTGAATATAAATTGACACCATAAACCTCTCCCCCTCTTTTTTCTTCACTGCTTCTACCTAGCTCTAAACTTCTAGATGTGTGACCAGAGGCAAGTTACTTAACCTCTTTGGGCCTCAGTTTCCTTGTCTGTAAAACAGGGACAGTAACGGGGCAACCTCCCACAGTAGTGGTGAGGATCGAGTGAGTTAACATGTGCGAAGTGCTTAGAATGGGGGCCAGCAGGTACTACTGGTTCCTAATTCTATTTCCACCACCATCATCATTTCTCTCTCTCGTCTTCCTTACTTCCTCTTCATTTTCTTTCTTTTTTTAATATTTATCCTTCTTTTGCTCTCTTTCTGTACAACTTCCTTTTTTTTTCCCTCCTGAGCATGGTAACACCCCCATCTTTCCAAAACATGTAGAGTAAGGGAGGGACCTTTATTTATTTATTTTTTAATTTTTAATGTTTAATTACTTTTAAGAGAGAGAGAGACAGAGTGCGAGGGGGGAAAGGCAGAGAGAAAGACATAGAATCTGAAGCAGGCTCCAGGCTCTGAACTGTCAGCACAGAGCCCAATGCGGGGTTCAAACCCACATAACATGAGATCATGACCTGAAATGAAGTTGGATGCTTAACCGACTGAGCCACCCAGGCACCCCAGGGAGGGACCTTTAGCTTGTAGACACAATATCTATGTTCTTATGTTCCCCAACATTCGCCCTCAGCGCTGAGACCAGCGGGGGTGACACTCCCTGTCATTCCTATTGGAATCTTGGTACAATTGCAGGCACCAGTATTTCTGGAAAGTGGCATCATCTGATTGACACCTGTGGCTCTCCAAAGCTGGCAGAGGACCCAGTAGAGCATGTATCTTCTCAATTTAAAACAGTGGTAACTAGGGAATTCAGGGATTTTAAGGCCCTAAATTAATTTGGTTAAAGATTAAATCAAAGTTGGTTTGGAGTTGAATTCTCTTCTTTTTCTTCCATCAAGGTGGGGAAGGAAGCATGTTCCCACCTCCAGCCTTACGATGGTGAATGAGGTGCTGTTGCTGGGCCCAGGCCTCCCCTTATTCCACCTTTGTGTCCTAAAAATAGCTTATTAGGGTTCAGGAACACAAAGGCAGCTGTTACTCACCCTGTTCATGGGGCAACAGAAACAGTGTGGGGCCCAGGGGGTTGGTGGTTCAGAGGAATACTGGGTGGAGAATCTGTGGCTGAGACAGGAGAGGAAGCCTGGCTGGAGGAATACAGCCAATCTAGGTGACTACCTCTACCTACCCCATCCCACTATTCCTGCCTCCAATGCATTGCCAGGGGTAACACTCTCCAGAGATGTGAATAAGACAAATATCCTGTGGCCAAACCCAGGAGAGCTCTCTTCAGGGAACTCTGAGCAGATGCTGTCTTTGGCACTGTGCTATGTCAAGGGCAGGGTGGTTAGAGTTGGAGGGCCAAGTCCTAACATCCAAGTCAACAGAGCTCCAGTCCTCTGCCTCCGTCCACATCTGCAGGAGGCAGGGACGGCCCACTGAACTCTGAGGTGGGTTTGGAGGGAATGTCTATGTCCAACAATGCTAGGGCCTGACAAAAATTTGGGAGAAATATTGTGTCTCTCTATATAATAATACACACACCCACAAGTGTGAAACATGTTAAGTATAATATTAATCTCATTGGTACGCTCTATTTTTGTATCTTACAAGGAGTAAATTTAGATATTCTTGACCCATGGATGGGGGCACAGTTCTGTTAAAAGAGAAGCCTTGGGCCATTTGGATCAGAGCTGATGAGATCAGATTTGGCTCAAAAGCCCTCCTCTCTGCCTCCTATAATAACAAAACCTGTTACCATTTTTTTTAGCACTTATTACTGTCAGGCACTGGGCCAAGTGCATTACATGCACTATCTTTGTAACCCTTCAAACTACAGGCAAGTGTTATCACCTTCACTTCACAGAAGAAACTGAGGTTTAGAGTAGTTAAGTAACGTGCCTCAAGTCACTCCCCTATAAGCAGGGGAGCCAAGAGTCAAACTCAGCTTTGACTGTGGCAAAAACCTTGACTCTTACCAGGAAGCCATTGGTTCTTTGATTTCAGCACGCATCAAACTCACCTGGCATAATATTTATTAAAATGTAGATTCCAGGCCCCAGTTTTCGACATTCTGATTCAGTCAGAGGTGGAACCCAGGAAGATGCACCTTTAACAAGTACTGCAGGGGAGTCTGAGACAGAGGGTCCCAGAACTGGCTTGGAGAAACACTGTTCCAAATGTCCCTGCCCCATGGCCAGATGTGAATTCACTTTCCCCTCCTCATGCAGCTTCCTTAATTAGTCCATCTCTTATGCCCTCCAGCCTCTCTCTCAGAATTCACGCCCTTTAGTTAACTCACTTACTTGTGTACCTCCACACAGATAATGCCTGTATGCCCCTTTCCTTTCCCTTGGAAAGCAAAGGCAAGAAACTTCCCCCACTTCTCAACTTGTACCATGTGCCTGCCCTTTGGTTTTTCAGTGAAAGAGTCTTTTAATTTGTCCTTAACTTCCATGACAGCTTCTTACTCCTGCAAACAATTATCTCCACCCCATGGTGAGTTTTCCTCCAGACTTTCTAGTGAGAAAATTGGTATTTGTTGATGGGCTGCTTCATAAAAGGGGTGGCAGGGCTGGTGTGTACACACCCATTCACCAGGCAGAAAGCAAACGGACGAACACAGCCTTGCTTTGTTATACTCCTCTTCCAGGGGAGAGAGCCCGATCTTCACACACAGGGTGAAGGGTGTGTGTGTGTGTGTGTGTGTGTGTGTGTGTGTGTGTGTGGGCATGCGTGCGCACATGAGCACATGTGCAACAAGGTGGTGCCTGCTGATGGCCACACTTCTTTTGCTTCCTGGCCAGAGATCTATGAATGGAGATCATTCATAGATCAAGGATCTTAAAGATGTCTCCAAAGGGAGAAAAATGATCTTTCTCTCCTTCTTAGTCCACCCAGGCTATTTCACAGAATGCAGGCCAGTGCTCTGGCCGCTCACCCACATACATACACACCCAGGAGCCCTGGGTGTCCGGTTTGGTTCTCACCTCCGTGTAGGCCTGGGTCACCTGCTCATACAAGGACTGATGATGGTGGATTGCCAGCTCCAGGTCCTGCATCTCGGATGGCAGGCCACCCTCACTGCACATCTTGCACCAGGCGTCCACTCCCGACAGGAACTGGAAGGAGACAGCAGCTGGGTTGGTACGGGAGCACTGGGGGTGGGCAATGGGCAGATCTTTGTAGAGGTGGTCAGATGCCTTTGGAAGAAACATCTGGCACCTCTGGGAGCCTCAGAGACCACTGCAGAGAATGGAGTTTTCTAATTCTACAAACACCAACCCGACAAAAGAAGTACCTGTACCTGTTCAGAAAGCGCAGTTTCCACCTGTACAGAAGACCCAGTACCTGTTCAGGAAGTGCAGTTTCCACAAGCAAAGATGATTGTTATGAAACCACTGACGGGGGGAGCCGTCTACGTGTTCAACAGGCTATATGCACACATTGGCTACAAAATACAGGTGTGGGAAGAGCTCACTACATTACAATACACCTTAGAGCTTCTTGTCCTAGGCACACTCACAGGCGCATGTGAGAGGCTGCATATAATGGCACAGATTTCCACACACGTGTAACGAGTTGTGCAGAGGCACAAAAAACACCTCACACAAGACCATCGGGCACTCCAGGGAACTTGCAAAGGCCATTCCCACAGGGGGTGAAGATTAATGCTCAACAAGATCTCCACTGTTGGGTCAGTATCCTCAGAGATAGGAGAGAGGAAGGGCAGCTTAGGGGGACAAATTGCACTGGGCCTATAATGGCACTGGCTCCTGGGATGTGATATATAGATATAGATCTCAACAGACATAAAATTATTTAAAAATTAAAATTAACAACTGTGGAAGACTATGGGTCTCCATGCACAAAAGGTGAGCTAACTGAAATCACTCAGATTTATTGGGTGGAAAAATACACCTCTAAAATGCAAATAATTCTTCACCCAATAGTCTGGAATGGTTCTGTCTGTGATTCCTCTCGCCTGGGTGCACAGCTCCATTTAAATTAATTGCCTAAATACCTTTTTATCTCATTGCCTAGAACAGCCCATATGAGGACAATAAAGAGCTGCCTAAATAAATGCATAATAGCTTTGAAAAAATAGCCTTGAATCTGCTGTTTGGAGCATGTTTGTTTTTTGTTTTTTTCTCCTAGCTAAAAAGAAGCATGGTTTATGAGTTTCCCTGAAGGACTGGTAATACCTGAGGAAATTGCATTAAAAAATAGATACAAATAAAATTGCTTCTGATCCAAAGCAATCCAAGTCAGGAAACATCAACTAGAAGTCACTCTCAGTTCTGGCACTGTACTTTCTGCAGCTGCGTGAGTTCTAGTCTGGGTAGTCTGGGTGTGTGTCAGCCTGCCTGGGTGTGTGTCAGCCGCCGGCCTGTGGCTACTGTGGTTGACTTTTCATTCTGAATGTTTTTATCGCATTAGGCCATCTCTTAACAATTCCAGAAGTGTGTAGGGTGCCATCAAGTATCAGACTGCACACACTTGCTAACATCTCAGAAGCTTCTTTACTCCACCAATAACCATTTCACAGAGGACCCTGAAAGCAACCTGACATTTGTGTGTCAGCCACGGGGGGCGCACCTCTTCAAGGCCCTTGGGATTTCCCTGTAATACTTTAACAAGAGCCCTAGAGCAGACCCCACAAAATGGTCACCTCAAGGAGAGAAAGGCAGAGAGACAGAAAGGGAGGCATGGAGTCTCCCTTGCCAATCTGGACACACCTTGAACAAAATGTGCAAGTGGTAGGGTTGAGGAGAGAACAGGAGATTTGACATGAATATTCTCCTGGTCCTGGGAATGAACTAACGAGTCATTTTCAGTCACTACCACCATCATCCTTTAATAAAAGGCCTAGATCCCTTTCAATGTGTCGGGCTGTCCTTGACTTATGATACAAGTATTTCAGTCTTTGGGAAGGTCTCAGGTGGAAACAGACACAAATGAAGGAAATACAAAGATACCAGGATAGTATGTGAAACAAATACAGTTGTGATGTCTAGCATTTAAAAAGGACATGAGGCACATTACATGTTCCATCTCTAATTCTTATAATAGTGCTGTGAGGTTTATGATTATCCTTGCATTAGAGATGAGGAAACAGGCTCCGATTGGTGAGGTGACTAGCCTAAGAGCTAACTATTAGAACCTACATGTGCCTGGCCTTGAAGCCTACACTCTTGCAATTATCCCATGCTGCCTTCCATGCTAGGTGGGTAACAGAGGGAGATATTTAAGGTATGACCTCATCTAGGACTCCCCACAATCTGCAAGCTACCCAAATGTCATACAAAGAAAGGAATTTAGAGGTTAAAACCACAAGCTTTAATGTTAGACACATCTCGGTTGAAATCCCAGCTGTTCACAGATTGTGTGATTTTCTCAGTGGTATGTTGGTAAATGTTTAATAAACAGCATGTGTGTGTGTGTGTGTGTGTACACACACAAGTATTGTAAACTTTACTGATATAAAGAATGTGTAGCACATAATTTACAAAGAATGACAACATATATATATAATGTTCCTTACTGTAAATTCCATATAGCCGACCAATTCTCACAGGATGCTTTTGTTTGCAAACAAGAAACTTATATGAAAGTTAGCTAATATTTTTGCTAATATTAAGGTGAAAGACAAAAGTGAAAAATACCTCAAGACTTATGTCAGAGCATTATTCCTTCATCAGTGATGTGAGTGACTTCTGTGCTAAATGTAGTAATAGTTTTTGAATATCAGAAGAGTATTTCTTCAACCTGGTGTACTACTATTCACAATGTAACAGCTATAGTCAGGACACACCTTTAATCAAGTTTAGTCTGCATCTTTAAATATTTTTCCTTCATTTTCTTAAGACTCCAGGCAATCAACAAAACAATAAATCAAGCCCTGGTTGTAGCATTTGATGATTCCCGTGGTTTAAAACGTCTACCTTGGTCTATTTCAAGCTACCAATGTGACATCACAGAATGTGGAGTTGGGAAGAACTTATCAGGAGCACACAACCGTATAGTATTTTCACCACAAAGACAAATAGATATAATTTAAGGAGCACAGGTAATAATAAAATGTAGTAAAATAACTAGGAGTGATGAGTTTTGAGTACCTATTACCTTTGTTTTTAGTATATTTACTGTAAATGTATATAATTTAGTTTTATTTTTTTATTTTTATTTTTTTTTAAATTTTTTTTTTCAACGTTTATTTATTTTTGGGACAGAGAAAGACAGAGCACGAACGGGCGAGGGGCAGAGAGAGAGGGAGACACAGAATCGGAAACAGGCTCCAGGCTCTGAGCCATCAGCCCAGAGCCCGACGCAGGGCTCGAACTCACGGAACGCGAGATCGTGACCTGGCTGAAGTCGGACGCTTAACCGACTGCGCCACCCAGGCGCCCCTATAATTTAGTTTTAAATAATGGTTATGTTTAATAACCAGCTCATGAATTTGCTGAAAATTTGACCTTTGGCTCTTCATAGGCTGCTTAGAGCCAGCTCCAACACACCACTGGGTCTTAGGCAGGTCACTCAGTCTCTCCGAGCTGCAGTGTTCCTCTCTGTAAAATGGCTTGGTAATGTCACTGACCAAAGCCAGTAAATAAGTAGCAACAAAGAATTATTATATCTAGTCATTGTGTAATTACCACATTATTATTATCCATAGCCAGTGCTTCACGTAAGATTAGTATCCCCCTGATTTCAGACTCAGTGATCAGTATTTAGTTTCCCCCATTTCATCTGTGTTCTGAGAATGTAGTCAACACACACACACACACACACCAGTAATAATAAACTACCAAGCTGAATGTAAACAGGCTCTATGTTCCTTGTTTGGATATTAAGCAAAACCATCCAGAGTTACCGATATTTCCTTATATGCGCAGGGGCCATGAAAGCAGTAGAACATGGGTTACTATTGCAATTACTCAGCAGGGCCTTGAGTGTTTCAAAGAGAGAGACAGTACATATACTCCCATCTTTCTGACCAACAGTGGCTACAGCAGCCCCCTTGGCCTCACCTGCTCAGCCTTCTGGTGGAATACCGCAGACATGGCAAGGATGGTGCTGCGTTCATCCAGAGCAGCAGCGAAGCTCTTCCACTCCTGGTCCAGCTGTGTGGAAATCTGCTTGATTTGCTGTGAGGCATAATGGCCGGCCTCAGAGAGGCGGGAAGCCACGGACATGATGCGGTTGATATTGACATAAGCATTCTGGGAAGTAGAGGAGACAGAGTATTTAGTGGGGCAAGCTGGAAAAGCATCCACTGAGCACTTTTGGGGTGGGGTATTTGGGGAAGGGGCCTACTCAAAACAAAAAGTTTGAGAGAGGCTAGTACAGGCCACATGAGTGTATCCATTTTGGGCCCAAGAGAAGTCTGTCTACAACATAAAATTTCAACTGATAGCCGGTACAGTAACCAAGATGTTTCATTCTGGGGACCAACATAGTTTTTGTGCCAACTATTAATGCACATGAATGGAATCACTTTTCAGACAGTCTTAGTCATCCCCACAATCATCTAATGAAGTCATGCCACAGGAACAGCATAGCATGGTGCTTCCAAGAGTGACTCTCTGGAAGTAGAGGCTCAGACTAGGGCAAAAGACACCTCTCTTGCTCAGAAGAGAGTTATATCCAGGGCATTGTTGCCACCTACAACAGGGCAGTGGTGTTCATCAAAAGGAGCAAAGAACACAAGTCTTGTGATAACTACGCTTCTTCCTATCACCAAGCAAAGACTTTGCTAAACCTCTGCCCCTCTCCCTACCAAAAGAGCTGGGACACTAGCCATCAGTCAAGATTTAAATAAAAAGACCATTTGAAGCAACAATATTCTTCCATGCTAAAAATAAGATATGTGGGATTCTTTCTTATCCTTTAGACTTAGGGTTATTTCCCTACTTACACCTCAAAAAGCATCTGTGGGTTATCCCCGAAAAGCATCTGTAGGCCTCTTCTGGACCCGCTGACTTCTTTCATCACGTGTTTTGTTTACAGTCATTCCCATCTTTGATTTCCAATTAAAAATTCACGGCATGTGTGTTATTTCCTACTAGGCCAACAGAAAACCCTCCAGGAACAAGGCAAAAGAAAAACCGCACAAACATAAGCCAGTAGCAAGCATGAATATTTTTAGCTGCTACCTCCTATTAATTGTTTGAGGTGTCAAAACAACCAAGTAATATTGTGGCATCCACAAGGAGCCTTTCTGAATCACACAATGTCTTCCTGAAGAAGGACCATGGCAGCAAGTTGCTTGTGCACCTTCGTTCTTTGTTACAAATCTTCTCAAATGACAATAAATATTCTTCAGCAATGGCACTTTCTCCTGGCTCTATTATTAGTGCAGGAGTAGTTCATTAGTATTGGCTAAAATGAAGGTTTCTGGTTTTCCTTTCCCCCTTCCCTCATGGTCCCTATTCATCTTAGCTGTCCCTGACCTCAAGCACTCCATCCCAAACCTGAGCCAGGTTGATAAGGTCTCTCTTCATTTAAAAGGTCCCTGTGGAAGTTTAAAAGGTTAAGTGAAATGCTCAAACACAAATCCATCCTGATGTCTAATGACCCCCATGTGTAATCTCTTTCTTTAGTCTGGCCTAAGACCTTTCTGATGCAGTGCATTTCCTTAATAGAGCTAGAATATTACTGACTCTTGTTATTTGAAATAACTATCCTTCAAAGATTTAGGAGTCATTCTCAGCCTTGTTTTCTGAGTTAGGACACAGATTCTACCTAAAATTAAACTCTATTTATAGAACTAACAGAAAAACCAACTCTGTACTTGGAAAGAAAAGAGAAAGAGAAAAAAAGGCATGCACTGATTTTAATAGTTCTGTCTTCTAAGGGAATAACATTTGGATTCCCTCAAATTTCCTGCTTGTGTCACGGTCTCAATTTGGGTTGCCCCCAAAGCAGATCTTGCAACAAGTATTTGGGTCGCATGCTTTATTTGGACATGATTCCAAAAAGCAAGGTGAGGGACTGGGGAAGTCAAAGAAACAACGAAAATGAACAAAGCATGTGTTTAGGAGTGGGTTAGTGCTATGAGCAATTGGAGGTCATCCCTCCTGAAGCCTTTTAAGAGACTGCGTTGAATCTGGGCTGTCTCACCGGGAGGTGAGGAATCTGGGGTATTCATGCATTAAAGTGCCATTGCTCATGGTGGAGGGTCCCTCCTGGAGTCACTCCCTGGCAATTCCAGCCTGCCCTACACACAGGTCAAGCACACTTCCCAGGTCAGAAAGTGACCATGGGCAGAGAAACTCAGGAAGTTATCAGGGTATATGGGAGCCCTCTGCATTTATCCTTCAGGGCTGGCTGAAAGGATACAGGAGGGACATTGACAGCATCTGATAGAGCTGTCCTTCCAAACTGGATTCAAATCCTGAAGACCCTCTCTCCCACCCCACACTTATCTGGATTTATCTAGGATTATTGGGTTTTAAAAACCTCATGAGCTTTGGCCAGATGGGAAGCAGGAAAAACAATAAGAGCAGGCACTAGCCTCTTTCCAGCGTCCTTCATGTGCATCTTATGGATGCCTGGCCCTCCGTCATCACTGCCTGTTTACATTCTCTCCCCACAGGGAACATAGGGAGGCATAGTTCTACTCACTTTTAGGAAGAACTTTCTAGCTCTTACAGATGTCTAACCGTGGTTGCCTCTGGAGGCTGTTAACACTTTGTCACTCATTCAAATATTTATGGAGAGTTGGCCAGGCTCTGTGTTGGGGACTGTGGGAGATCAAAGAGAAACGAGACAGGATTCCTGCCCTCAGGGGCTCACAGCTGAGACTTAAGAAAAGTCCTCAAATAAGTGCAATTTAGAGCAAAATGAAGTGTTTCTACGGAGGCGGAGGCAACTCGCTGTGGGGGTGCAGAGGAAAGGGATCAGAACCACTGGGAGAGATGTTGGGAAGGGGCTTCCTACACAGAGGGGGTGGTGAGGCTGGCAGTCCTCCAAGGCCCCCTTCAACCCTGAAGCCTGTGATCATAAATGAAAGCTAAAAACAAACAAACAAACAAAAGACCACAGCTTACATTTCACATTCTAGAGACTAGCACAGTAAATGCCTTTTTTGTTTCCTTATCAGTGGGCAGAGAAATGTCTTACTAAAACTAACAAGTGATTATGCTTCACAAAAGGAGGAGAGGGAGTATTCCTCACAATAGAGGGATAAATATAATGTTGACTCATGAATTTGCGCATTCTTCTTCTCTACAGTCCCCTTTCAAAACAGCAAAACACCGCGGGGCGAGTCACATTGCCCAGGTTCATCACCGTCACCTCCGTTTTCCTTCAGCTAGAACCTGAGACAAATGGGCACCTAGATTCTAAACAGCAGCCAGAAATCAAAGGAAAAGATAAGAATGGTAGAGAAGGTCTCCCATGACTTAAAAGGAAAGAGCAAGGTCAAAGAGCTGGGTTAAGAGTCTGAATAAACAGGGGTGCTTAGTCATTATGCAAAAATGACATGTCATGGCCTTTGGGCCATCTAGCCATGCGGTTCTCCTGTGTCACTGTTTATGCCTCTGTTAAGGAGCATTTGGGGGTCACGCTTGTCCTGGGGATATGGCCAACAAGAAGAGATACTTTCATTCTTTATAGCCTTTCCATTCCCTACCAGGTGTCTCCTCCACTCCCTGCAGTCTGGCACTGCCGTTCTTCTTTGCCAGCCTAAAATGCCCTTCCATCCAAGTCACTGGCCCAGGAGTCAGGAGACATGAGTTCTGGTCCAGCTCTAACACTCACCTAAGAGGTCACTTGTCTCTTCTGTGCCTTAGTTTCTCTATCCTTAAAATGAGGGGGCTGAACTGAATAATCTCAGACATTCTACGTCTGAGTATGCAGTGTCAGTTCCAGATGGAATGTAGAGAGAACTTAAGAGGTCACAGTTTTCTCCTGTCTTATCTTCAGTGCTTAGGGGAATACCGACTAAATCTATTCCCCTCCCCAAACCCTCTTCTCTGCAGGAGGTAAGGCACAACATGAGGAAACAGGAATAACTCAAAGCTTTCAAGTGTCCATGTGCAACAGGAATGTTTTAAATAAGAGATGTGATCTCATTTACGCTTTTAAAAGACTGCTCTGTAAGCTCAAGGGTCAGCAAGGAGAAGCTTGCATGGAGTGAGACAGCAAGAATATTGCTGCCTACCCTGGAGGGGACATAGCCCAGCCTTGGCTGTCCACGTGTCTCAGCCTTTCATCCTAGTTCTGCTCTCTGGCCTGTCACGAGAGGGCCACGGCTGGAGCTGGGCCCCTTGAGTTCTTCAGCCTCCAGGTGACCAACGACCAGATGCTTCCCTCCTCCTCTCCTCTCCTGCCCCTTCCCCTGAGCTGAGCTGCCTAGACTAACCAGCTTCCCTGGCCAGAAGTCAGTAATATGACCAACAATTCTGGCTTAATGAGTATTTTCTTAAACCCTTACCTCAAAACAGCTTTATTAATTTAAATCCCTTATATATATGCAGTGCTATTATTATCATCATATTCAAAGTACTGCATAGCCCAAGATGTAAACAGAATCTGTTCTGTAAAATGCAATGCACCTGCAGCACAGTCTGTTTTATTACCCACCTCATCCTACATGTCCCCCTGACAAGGCCTCTCCCTCCATCACTTTGGTCACAATGGAAAATATAATTAAATTCCAGCATAATCTTGCTAACTCAAAAACCCTCTATACTTACACACTGCCTCCACTTTTGTTGCCTAAACTCTGTTTTCCTGTTTCATTCTTGCAGTCATTAACTGGAGATCATAGGATGGACAGCCCTTCTCCCAAGGCCCTATCTTGCGGTGATTAACTGAAACCAGTGAAGCAAGCAGTCACTCTCCTGAAATAATTACTTGGCAGAACCTTGATGAAAGTTTTCAGCCTTGCCAAAAGGTTCTCACTTTGAACCTGGTTCCCGGTTGCTCTGGCTGGCTACAAAAGCATGCAAAGTTAGCTTGCAAGATAATCACAACTTTCCATTAAAAAATCCAGCTAAATTTTCTCTCTAAATGAAGTTACTTCTGTAGTACACTCTGAAAGAGATACTGGTTCTTCTAGAAATAATCAATTGATAAAAGCTATCATTTTGGTAATGCTAAACTCTGTGTCAGGGGCTAATGGTAGGAGCAGATCACTGGCAAATGTGTGTATTATGTGAATCCCATTGACTTCACTCTTAAAAGTAGGGGTACATTATACACCTTTGTCATAGGTCCCCACTCTGAATCAGAAACTCTCTCCTGTGGGTTACATGAGGTAACATAAAGTATTTAGTTAGTTGTCTGACATATAACTGTTAACTCGATGAATGACCTATCTTTTCTCTCATCCAGTTCCAGGAGACTGGCATTAATTCACCAAATCAAGTACAGACCAAATCAAAGTATCAGTAAAAAGCATAACAAAAAGAGAAACCTATCAAGGGGTTCCTGGGTGGCTCTGTTCGTTAAGCATCCTCCTCTTGATTTTGACTCAGGTCATGATCTCACAGTTGTGAGACTGAGCCCCGTGTCACGCTCTGCACTGAGTGTGGAGCCTGCTTAAGGTTCTCTCTCTCCCTTCCCCTGCTCTCCCTCTCTCTCCCTCTCAAAAATAAATGCTTTTAAAAAAGAAAAATTAATGATTCCAACAAGACTTAAATATTTCAACAATCCAAATTCCCATTGTATTTCCCAGAAAACATGCCGCAACGTCCCCTACTATTCCTGGGCGGGAGTCCCTTTCCACAGAAGCCTGCCACATGTGCACAGCCCTGCAGCCGGGGAAGCTGCTCTAGTTGGTTGTCAGGCCACTGCCCTGCACAGCACACCTCCTCTGCTGGCAGATACCATTTTCTTAGGATTTAAGGGCCTGGGGCCCTGAATTGTCCACAGCTCTTCCCTTGACCCAGAGAGATCAGAGAATCTGGAATCAGCAAGTGACTTATTCTATGAACCATGCCGTTGCAACACGGTGTCCTTTCATACCTTAAGCTGGAAAAACAGAGGCCTTTGTCTCTTGGGATACTCTTCTTAAGGCATCTCCACTACTTTGGCATACCCAGAGCACCCAGAAGGGGGGATGTCTTGTCCTCACACAAGGGGACAGATCCTTTGCCTTATCACTGACTCTAATGCAAAAGGTGGCAGAAGTCTCCTCCCCAGGCCTGGCCTGGGGCCCTCCACCTTGTCGCTCAGGGGCAATGTTTCTCATGCTCACCCCCAGAGAGGCAGAGGGGAGTCAGTGAAGAGCTGTCTCATCTCTGGGAAGAATGCGTTCTGTGCACAGGGTTCCAAATTCCATTCCAGTTAATGGGGCTACAGCTTCTAAATTATCATTATGAAAATGGAAGATGTGATCCATTAAGGCCACCACAGGAGGAAAGGCACAACTGTCACAGAGAGGCCGTTCTCCTGAAAGGGGCTCGTGCTCAGTGCAGACAAGCCCTGGACACCTTGACTCTCCAAATCCAAAAACCAAGGGAGGGAAGCCAGGCAAGCACCTGGTCAAGGGCCAAGGCACTCAGTAAAATCACTTCGGTCAAATGAAAAATGGATATTAAATCAAAATATTAAATATGAAACACACACACACACACACACACACACACACACACACACACACGGCCTCAGCTGAGAAGAACATTACATGTACCAGGGAAGCACACCCAAATGTCATTAGTTATTGAATGCTTACTTTGTACAGATATGCGTGGTGGTAGAAACTTTCCTCTAGGCTCTTTTTCTCATCTCAATTCTTTTGTGTATAGAGAAACGTTTAAAAAAATAATTTTGGTATATACATATTTTTAGTATTTGGGGGGAAATGTTCTAAAACTGTGCAGAGAAAATATACCGTATCTTATCGCCCAGCTCTTCCTCTCACACTGATGTTCATATATCAAAGCATCAGATATCTATGGGTGTTGGGGCTAAAAGGGGAATTTATATTCAATCTTTTACTTTTATCAAACTCATTCATTTTATTCAGACACAAAGGTTGTTTCTAGTTTGGGTTTGTTTCCTCTACAAATAATGCTTCAGGTTTTGGAGTATTTTTAATTTTAACAGATTTGGTGTGTTAAATACTTTTTAGATTCAGGAATTATTTTAATGTATCTTTCATGAATTTGGTCAGGTTGCACATTCCATGAAAGCTGTAATTACTCACATTCCTCCATCTCTTTCTACTTTAATAAAGTTTTTTTTGGTGGGAGAGGGGGGCCTGGGTGGCTCAGTTGGTTAAGTGTCTGACCTCAGCTCAGGTCAGGATCTCACAGTTCATGGGTTCGAGCCCCGCATTGGGCTCTGTGCTGACAGCTCAGAGCCTGGAGCCTGCTTTGGATTCTGTGTCTCCCTCTCTCTGCCCCTCCCCTGCTCACTCTCTGTCTCTTTCTCTCTCTCAAAAAATAAAATTTAAAAAAAGCCTTTTTTTTTTTTTTCAAAGTAAGGCACAATGTACTACCAGTGAAATAGGTAAGTTTTAATGAGCAAATACTGCTTTTTTAAAAAATGTTTATTCATTTTTTTTTGAGAGACAGAGAGAAAGAGTGTGAGTGGGTGAGGGGCAGAGGGAGGGAGACACAGAATCCAAGGCAGGCTCCAGGCTCTGAGTTGTCAGCAGAGAGCCTGATGCGGTGCTCAAACTCATGGACCGTGAGATCATGACCTGAGCAGAAGTCGGATGCTTAACTGACTGAGCCCCAGGCGCCCCACAAATACTGTTTTAATAAGAAAAAGAAAATAAACTCTTCATTATAGCTTTTTAGAAGCCAAGTTCATGTAACAATCTCATTTTATAGTTAGGAAAAATAATAATAAAACCCAGACATTTCTTGAATCCACCTAGGAGGTGTTTAAAAATTTGTTAAATCAATTAGGTGATAGGTTCAAAGTCACCAAAAGAAAGGCTAACTGGGACTAGATCCCAGCCTCCTAATTCCTAGTCGGCATGACCCCCTGTTTATAGCTATCTTTTTCCCATGCCCTGCAGCTTATATTAATTTAAGATTTTGTTTTGTCATACTCAGAGAGAGCCATAAGGAAAAATACTTGGAGATTTTCCCATACAGCTTTCAGAGGCTTCGTGAGTAGCGTTCAATATCAGTAAGAAAATAGATTGTGCCAGAGCAATGGAAAAAGCTGAACCTCACCTCCTCTTTCCAGCTTAATGATACCATATGTATTGCTAACATCTTTGCTAGTACCAAACCCATGTTGCTATTACCAAACCCACTTTGGGTCCTGATGCTGTTAAAGCATCAGTTTATGATTAATTAGTTTAACATTACCATGTAAACCTGCTGATCCCACCTCGAAACATATGGACACTGGGATAGTAACATCTGGAATAAGAACTGTCCATGCTTGAAACTCTACTACAATAGCTAAGAGATGTGATGAGCTCTAAATGAAACCTCCAACTTCTGCCTCCCGCAAACCACAGGGTGCCCTCGAGGGGGCCAAATAGGGCAGTTGATGGATGACTATCTGGTCAGGTCTGGCCAGACAGTAGGTCAGACCATGTGGAAGCCATCTGTCACTGTTGGGTGGAGGGAGGAAAGAAGCTGGAGCAGCCCTGGTGCTCGGCAAAGATAACATTGGCCCGTGAATCCCTCTGTCCCTCTGGCCTGGCTTGCTGTAGCAATGTTTCCTCCAGCAATTGCTTTACAAACCATTAAGCAGCCATGAAAACAAGTGCCTTGGCCATATGTCCTAGGGCCAGGGAAACCCAGGAGCAGATTTCAGTAAAAGAGAAACTGGTCTCTCTCTCTTTTCTCAGCTCGAGCAAAACTTCCTTAGAGGGGTGAGTGTCTTAATAGGAGGCAGTGCTACAGGATTTAAATGTTAGGGAGGGATGGGAATGGCTGGAATCAGATTAGTGGACACCAATGGGGAAAGAGGTTGGGAATAATGTAGCTCTTCTAGATTAAGATATAGTAATTTCAGGCCACCTTTAAGATTAAGTTCAGAGGCTATAAAACTTCATGGAAACATATTTACCAGTATCTTCTCCCCCCGCCCTTTCTCACGTAGGCCTGGTTATTCAGAGTTTGGTCTGTGCATTGGCACAACCTGGGAGCTGAAGAGAAATGCAAAACCTCAAGCTCCTTCCCAACTTTCTGATTAGAATCTGCATTTCAACAAGATTGTCCCAAGTGATATGCATGTACATTAAGGTTTGAGAAGTTCTGTAGATGGGAACTCTGAGAACAAGGAGAACTGTTTCTTCTAGCACTCCTGACCCTGACAATAATACCTGAACATTTGCCAAGCACAACATTGTGCCAAGTGTGCTTAAAATGCATGATCACATCTCATCCTTACAACAGCCGTGGCAAAGATACTATTATTATCCCCCCGTTTAGAGACCCAGTGGTAAGGCTCTGAGAAATTGAAACAACTTGCCTATGATCACACAACCAAGTAGGAAACACAGAACCACAGTTAACACCTAGTGTCCATGCTCTTTATACCATGCTATTTTATTTTGCCACAGATGTGAAAGCAGTTGGGCTGGCCAAGGATGTCCCTAAAGGGAGAGGGGAGATGATGAAGAGAAATTTCTCTCAAAGATTCAAAGACTTGCACCTCAGAGAAGTAAGGGCTCCTGGAGAGAGAATTCAGTAAAAATATCTGAATGTCTGAAGTCTCCCAGCTGGGGACCTTAACTTGCCCTTAAAATTCCCAGAACAGTCCAACTCTAGAATGGGCAGGAGTCTTTTGTCCTCTCCCTCCTTGAACCAATAATCTTCACCTGCAAACCTAAGGCCAGTCACCTTGAAGAACAGATCCCTGTCTCCACAGAACCTTGGGAGAGCCCAAGACTAAGGCAACTTTTTGCCCCTTTAATCAATATCTTGCTGTATTTCTGGAGTTTAAATCTGCTGTCTTTTTTTTTTTTTTTAATTTTCTTTTTTAACGTTTATTTATTTTTGAGACAGAGAGAGACAAAGCATGAATGGGGGAGGGTCAGAGAGAGGGAGACACAGAATCTGAAACAGGCTCCAGGCTCTGAGCTGTCAGCACAGAGCCCGACACGGGGCTCGAACTCACGGACCCGCGAGATCATGACCCGGGCCGAAGTCGGCCGCTTAACCGACTGAGCCACCCAGGCGCCCCAAATCTTCTGTCTTATTTAACTTTCATTCAACAATGCAAGACACCGTGCCAGCAGGAAACAAGACAAATAAAACTCCTATGCAGGTGGAACTTACATTTTGGTAGAAGAGTCAGATAAAAAATTAATAAATATTTACTGTACCTTTCTTATTTCAGCTCTGTATAAAATATAGCTGAGAAAAGTATAGTACATGATGGGGTTGAGAAACACTACTTAAAATAGACAAGTCCAGGCAGGCTGACCCTGGAAGTCAGGGATGACACCCGAGCTCATCCCTGAATTAAGTGAGAGAGTGAACATGTGGCTGTGGGAAGGAAGAAGCTCCAGGTAGAGGGGACAACAGGGGCAAAGACCACAAGGCAGGAATGGCCTTGGTAGGTTCAAGAAACGGCAAAAAGCCGAGGGTGACTAGAGCAGATGAGTAGGTGTAGAGGCTGAGATCAGAGAGGTAACTGGGGTCCAAACCATGAAAAGCCTTGTAAGCCATGGTAGGGGACTTCAGCTTTTATCCTGAGAAAGACAGGAAGACATTAAGGCATTTTTGACTGGAAGAGTGACACAATATGACGTATCTTACTCTTGGCAGGAACGTTCAGGCAGTTGTGTTGAGAATACACTGTAAGGGAACAAAGCTAGGAGCAGGAAGACCAGGTAGGAGCTACTATAATGGTCCGGGAAGAAGCTGATGGCAGCTTGGACCAGGGTGGTGGCTGTGGAGGTAGTGACAAGTGACCAGATTCGGGATATATTTTTGATGGTAGAGCCAAAAGGACCTACTGATGGAAATTCTTTAGCTCTTACTCATTTGTAGGCCTCCGGCTATGTCAGGCCCTCTGACCTCCACCTTTTGTAACGCTCCCTTCCCATATGCCTACCTGGTCCTGGCCTCTCAGTTCCCAAACTCACCTGTATGTCCTCGATCAGTCTCTGTCCCTTATCTGGGACATATGCAATGGCATATGCAGCATTACTGCTGCTTATTGTTATCAATGTTTTATATTTGTGTCATGCTTTGCAGTTGAAGCCCTTTTGTGTATATTATCTCATCTGACGTGCTGGGTTTCATAGACTATTTCATGCTTTTCATTTGGCTCCAGGAGACGTCAAAGAAGAGGCATGAGTCAGCTTTGGCTAAATTTCAGGCAAATTAACTCCTTGGCAGCTGCAGATCTGTCAGAGAGCAGGCACTGGCTGCATGCGAACATGTAAGAGTGTGCGGGTAAACTGAGCCACAAGGCGCGAGGGATACACACCAAGAGGGCCTAGCAAATACCTGAGGGCAAGGAACATGCTGACAGAAGGCCCCAGAGAACAGAAAAGAGGTACGAGGGCTGTGGGCAGAGAATTAGGAGTGAGGTGGGAGAGCAAAGTCTGGGGCCTGGAGGGGGCGTAGGATCAAAAGAGAAGGTTGAACCAGGCCAGTGCCAGCCACAAGTCAGATATCGGAGTGGTCAGCCAATTCCTGGGGATCAGCTCACAGCAGGCTTTCAGAAGGGACCCAGCCAGCACTGTGTATCAGGACAAGGCTGAGAAAGCCTCAGCCTCAGCCAAGGAGCTTCCCTACGTTTTTCTATTAAATCAAAGCCAATTCCCCAAACAAGCTAATTAGAGACCAGTGGGCAAAGGTAAATGGGGCACTTAGAAAGGCTGGGGTGGGGAGCAAGGAGCAGGGAATAAAGACAGATACTCCTCTCTGGATGCTTCTGACTTTGAAGGGAAATCCTCACCTCTAATTCCACAGGCTAATTACTCAGTAGCTTCAGGGTTTGACCCCAGGGCTATTATCAGTTGCTAGTTCTCTTCACCCTGAGATTCTCAATCTGCTTCTCAGACTTGTACAGATTTCCCGGGCTCCACCCAGCACAGTTAAATCAGAGTCTAGGGCAGTAGGGGCCAGATGTGGTGTTTTTTCAAAGTTTCCCAGGGGACTCCAGTGGGCAGCCGGCGTGAGGACTGCTGCCTTAGCCATGTGCACCGTTTCCCCAGGCTCCATCCAAAGCACACTCCTCTCTCCTTAGGACAAGTTTAATGCTGTCAGTGGTGCCAAGAACGAGGATTCATAAATGGATACTGAGCCGATCAGAAAATAAAATCTAATCCTCCCACTAAGTTGGAAGAAAAGCGAAATTCCACCCACATGGCTGTTTGTGGAGATACAAACACTGCATTCTGTTCAGCTTGATTCGTAAGAATAGGTCTGGCTGGTGATATGTGCAATATTTTACAAGCATAGGTTTCCTTAGAAGGCCTGCCTTAGGAATCCCAGTGTTAACAGCAAACACAGGATCACATTGATTCTTGTCAGGGAGGGTCACATTTTAGTTGCTTTGTCTCCACCTTTAGGATTAGAACCTCAGAAACAAAGATGCTCAAGGGCAGGCAGAATGTGAAAGATCTTCCAGTCCAATAGTTTCTGGAATTTAGTATGTATCACCTAGGAACCTTGTAAGCAGCCCGGCTCCCAAGCCCACTCCTGATGGAAACCACTGCTCTCATTCACCTGCTTTCCAGTGGTTCTTCAGCTTCTGCTAGAGTCACGTCCTATAGAGCTTCTGCAGAAGTCAAGGCCCTGCCTTACCAGTTCTGCATCCTTGCTGCCCAATCTCTGTCCCTGGTTGGCAACAGATGCTGTGGCATGCTTTATGTCCCCATTTATCCAACAAGTAATTATTAGGCACCTTCTAGGTACCAGGCATCGTCATGGGTACAGGGGCTACAGGTGTGAGTGAAACAGACAAAGGTGCCCTTAGTAGCTTATATCCTAGTGGGCAAAATTCTCTTTGCAGTAGGGACATGAACTTGAGAATGGCTAAACTGAAAGATCAGTGAAGACTGCTTTGCGTCTTGTGAACCTCGCTGTCCTCAGGGTCTAGCAAAAAATACAGAGAATACAAACAGCCAAAGTTTGCTGAATATACCAATGAATGGATGCCAAGTGGTGCGCCCCCACCTCCTACCTCAGCCTTATAATACCACCAGGGTTGGTGTTCAAGCTCTGTCATGGTCACTCTCTTTTACTATTAATAAGGTTATATCCTAAAGCTAGTGGGAACCCACTTATGAAACACCCACATTTCAGGTGTCTTTTTCTTATTTTTTAAAACAGTTTTATTGAGATACAATTCACATACTATACAATTCACCCATTTAAAGTGTATATGTTTTAGGGCGCCTGGGTGGCTCAGTCAGTTGAGCGTCCAACCTTGGCTCAGGTCATGATCCCACATTCGTGAGTTCAAGCCCTGCATTGGGCTGTGTGCTGACAGCTCAGAGCCTGGAGCCTGCTTCAGATTCTGTGTCTCCCTCTCTCTCTGCCCCTCCCCTGATCATGCTCTGTCTCTCTCTCAGAAATAAACATTAAAAACATTTTTACAACTTATTGTAAAAAATAAAGTGTGTATGCTTCAATGGTTTTGAGTTTAATAGTATTTAGTCTACAGATATGCACAACCAGCACCACAATCAATTTTAGAACATTTTCATCATCTCAAAAAGAAACTATGTTCCCTTCAGCTATTTTCTCCCATCCCCATCTCCCATCATCCAACCCTAAGCAACAACTAATCTACTTTCTTTCTCTATAGGTTTACCTATTCTGGACTTTTTATATAAATGGAATCATATAAATATGTGGCCTTTGGTGAATGGCTTCTTTCACTTAGTAAATTGTTTTCAAGGTTTATCCATGTTATAACATATATCAGCACTCCATTCCTTTTTATGGGCAAATAATATTCCACTATACCTATATACCATATTTCATTTATCCATTCATTGGTTGATGGAAATCTGGGTTCTTTCCACCTTTTGGTTATTATGAATAATGTTTCTATAAACATTTGTGTACAATGTATGAACATTTTGTGTGAACATATGCTTTCATTCCTCTTAGGTTTATACATAGAAGTTGAATCACTGGGACATATGGTAACTCTATGTTTAACTATTTGAAGGACTGCCAGACTATCTTCCAAAGTGGCCATATCATGTTGCATTCCCTTAAGCAGTATATGTAGGTTTTGATTTCTCACTGTCCTTGCCAACATTTATTATTATCTGACTTTTTGACTATAGCCATCCTAATGAGTATAAAATGATTTCTCATTATGGTTTTGATTTGCATTTCCCTGATGACTAGCAATGTCAAGCATCTTTTCATGTACTTATTGACCATCTATATATCTTCTTTGAAGAAATATTCTGATCCTTTGTCCAATTTTTAAAAAACCTCTACACCAGTGAGGGACTTGAACTCATGACCCCAAGATCAATAGTCACATACTCTAATGAATGAGCCAGCCAGGTGCCCCTCCTTTGTTCATTTTTTAAATTAGGTTATTTGTTTTTTGTTATTAAGTTGTAAGAATTCCTTATATATTCTACATTCAAGTCCCTTATCAGATAAATGACTTGCAAATATTTTCTCCATTATGGGGTTATCTTTTCACTTTCTTGATTATATCTTTTTGAGAACAAAGGTTTTTGATTTTGATGAAGTCCAAATTATTTATTTTTAATTTAATGTGAGGAAAGTGTCCAACTTTATCCTTTTGCACAGAGCTATCCAGTTGTCCCAGCACCATTTGCTAAAAAGACTATTCTTTACAAACTGAATGGTCTTGGTACCGTTGTCAAAACTCAGTTGACCACAGACATATGGGTTTATTTATGAACTCTCAATTCTGTTCCATTGATCTATATGTCTGTCCCATGCTGGTACTGCACTGTCCTGATTACTACTACTTTGTGCAAAGTTCTGAAGTCAGGAAATATGAATCCTCCAACTTTTTCAAGATTGTTTGGTTATTCTGGGTCCCATGTAATTCCATGTGAATTTTAGAATCGGCTTCTACAAGCCAGCTGGGAATTGGATAAAAATGTGCTGAATCTGTAGGTTCATTGCCATCTTAACAATAAAAAGTCTGTTAATCCATGTATATGAGATGTTTTTCCGTTTATTTAGTTCTTTAGTTTCTTTTAACAATGTTTTGTAGTTTTCAGAGTACAAGTTGTGCACCTCTTTTGTTAAAAGTTTCCCAAGTATTTTGTTGTTCTTCCTGCTACTGTAAATAGAATGGTTTTCTTAATTTCATATTCAGATTATTCATTATAAGTATGTAGAAATACAAATGGTTTTTGTAAATTGGTTGTAGATCCTGCAACCTTGCTGAACTAATTTACTACTTTTAATACTTTTTTGGTGGATGTCGCAGGATTTTCCATATATAGATCATATTATCTACAGGCACCAGGGTGGCTGTCAGCTGAGCAATGGACTCTTGACTTTGACTCAGGTCATGATCTCATGGATTGTAAAATCGAGCCCTGCATTGGGCTCCACCCTAAGAGTATGGAGCCTGCTTGGGATTCTCTCTCCCCTGCACCCCCTGTCCCCTCTCCTGCTAGCATATGTGCACTCTCTCTCTCTCAAAATAAATAATAAAATATTTTAAAAAGATCATGTTATCTGAGAACAGAGATAGTTTTAGTTCTTCCTTTCCAATGTGGATGCCTTTTCTTTTTCCTCAATAATTACCCTGGCTAGAACTTCCAATATTGAATAGAAAGTGGCAAGACCAAACATCCTTGTCTTGTTCCCAATCTTAGGTGGAAAGTGTCCAGCCTTTAATCAGTAAGTATGATATTAGCTGTGGGTTTTTCATAGGTGCTCTTCATCGGGTTGAGAAAGTTTTCTTATATTCCTAGTTAGTTGAATGTTTTTATTATGAAAAGATGTTGCATTTTGTCAAGTGCTTTTTCTAAGTCTACTGAGAGTATCGTGTAGTTTTTGTTTTTTATTCTACTGATGTTAAACTAACCTCACAATCCTGGAATAATTCCTAATTGGTGATGACATATAATTCTTTCTATATGTTGCTGTATTTAGTTTGCCGGTATTTTGGTGAAAATTTTTGCATCCATATTCATAAGCAATATTGGTATGTAGCTTTCTTGAGTGAGGTCTTTGGTTTTGGCATCAAGGTATTACTAGAATAATAGAATGAACTGGAAAGCGTTTTCTTCTATTTTTTGGAAAAGCTTCTGAAAAATTGGTATTAATTTTTCTTTAAATGTTTCACAGAATTCAGCGGTGAAGGCATCTGGGCCTGGGCTTTTGTACATTTCATCTAAGTTTCTATTTATTGGCATACAATTATTTGTAATATTCCTTTATAATCCTTTTTATTTCTGTAAGGTTGGTAGTAATGTCTCCTTTTCCACTTCAGATCTAGTAATTCTGTTTTTCTTGGCCTAGAATCTAGCTAAAGTTTTGTTAATTTTGTTGACCTTTTCAAAGAACCAGCTTTTGGTTTCACTGATTTTTCTATGTTGTTTTCTATTCTCTAATTCATTAATTTCAACTCTAATTTTATTATTTCCTTATTCCTGCTTGCTTTAGGTTTACTTTGTTCTTTTTCCAGTGCCTTAAGGTGGAAGGTTAGATTATTAATTTGAGAATTTTTTTAACACAGGTATTTACATCTCTAAATTTATCTCTAAGCACTGTTAGTTGCATCCTGTAAGTTTTAATAAGTTATGTCTCACTTTCATTCATTTCAAGTATTTTCCAATTTCTTTTTTATTTCTTCTTAGACCCATTGTATATTTAGGAGTATGTTATTTAATTTCCACATGTTTGCAAAATTTCCCAAATTTCTTTCTGTTTTTGATTTAGAATTTTATTCCATTGTGGCCAGAGAACGTTGTATTATTTTTATCCTTTTTATTTCTTGAGGTTTGTTTTATGACCTAGCATATGATCTATCCTGGACAATTTTCATGTACCCTTGAAAAGAATGTGTGGTCTGCTGTTGTTGGATAGAGTATGCTATGATGTCTGTTAGGTCAATTGGTTTATAGCCTCTATTTCCTTGTTCAAGTTTTCTATTTTCTTGCTGATCGTCTGCTTAGTTGCTCTGTCCATTATTAAAAGTGAGAGTGTTGAAGTCTCCAGCTATTATTGTTGAACTGTGTTCTCCCTTCATTTCTGTCAGTTTTGTTTCATGTATTTTGATGCTGTATTGCTAGGTACATATATGTTCAGATAAGTGTTATACCTTCTTGATGGAGTAACCCTTTTATCATTACAAAATGTCCCTCTGTATCTCTAGTAACACTTTTTTGTTTGCTTGTTTCAAAGTCTATTTAAAACTCTGTTATTGGGGCGCCTGGGTGGCGCAGTCGGTTAAGCGTCCGACTTCAGCCAGGTCACGATCTCGCGGTCCGTGAGTTCGAGCCCCGCGTCAGGCTCTGGGCTGATGGCTCGGAGCCTGGAGCCTGTTTCCGATTCTGTGTCTCCCTCTCTCTCTGCCCCTCCCCTGTTCATGCTCTGTCTCTCTCTGTCCCAAAAATAAATAAACGTTGAAAAAAATAAATAAATAAAAAAAAACTCTGTTATTAGTGGAACCACTCTGGCTTTCTCGTGGTTGTTGTTTGCATAATATATCCTTTTCCACCCTTTTACTTTTTTTTTTTTTTTAATTTTTTTTTTCAACGTTTATTTATTTTATTTTTGGGACAGAGAGAGACAGAGCATGAACGGGGGAGGGGCAGAGAGAGAGGGAGACACAGAATCGGAAACAGGCTCCAGGCTCTGAGCCATCAGCCCAGAGCCCGACGCAGGGCTCGAACTCCCGGACGGCGAGATCGTGACCTGGCTGAAGTCGGACGCTTAACCGACTGCGCCACCCAGGCGCCCCTCCACCCTTTTACTTTCAATGCATTATAATTTTTGAATCTGAAGTGTGTCTCCTATAGACAATCTGTAGTTGGATCTTGTACTTTTTTAAAAATTCAGTCAGACAATCTCTACGTTTGATTAGAGTGGTTACCCTTTTCACATTTAATGTCATTATTGATATAGGTGGATTTATGTCTGCCATTTTACTTTTAATCTATGTCACACTTTTTATATCTTTATTTTTCCTGTACTGCTTTCTTTTGCATTAGGTAATCATTTTATAATGTAGCATTTTAATATTTTTACTGATTTTTTTCACTATATTCTCTGAGTTATTTCTTAGCCACTGTTCTAGAGCTTACCATATATATCTTCCATTATCAGAATCAGCTTCAGATGTATACTGACTTAATTCCAGTGAGATATAAAAATCTTATTCCTATATTGTTTTATTCCCTTCCTTCTTTTTTGTGCTATTACTACTATATACATTACATCTATAAATGCTATAAATTTAAGGTTAGTTTGTTATAGTGTCAATTTTTATATATGTCTTTTTTTTAAATATATTTTTTAATGTTTATTTTTCAGAGAGACAGAGAGACAGAGTACAAGCAGGGGAGGGGCAGAGAGAGAGGGAGACACAGAATATGAAGCAGGCTCCAGGCTCTGAGCTATCAGCACAGAGCCCAATGCAGGGCTCAAACCCATGAACTGTGAGATCATGACCTGAGCCGAAGGTGGACGCTTAACCTACTAAGCCACCCAGGCACCCCTTTATATATGTCTTTTAAAGAAACAGAAACAAAAAAAGAAAATAAGTATATATTTATAGCTTTTGTTATATTAACTTCCTTATTTATCATTTCTGCGTCTTTTCATTTGCATCTGTGGATTCAAGTTACCATATGAATTAATTTCCTTAGTCCAATACAGCTTTGTTCTCATTCACCAACTTGTGCTGTTACTGGAAAATATATTTCTATATGTTACAGGCCCAATAGCACATTTTATAATTATTATGTTATACAATTAATTTGTAAATCAATTAAGAGAAAAAGAAGGCATATGCATTTATGTTGTCTTTTATAATTACATAATTACATTTACTGGTACTTTTTGTCTTTTTGTGTGGATTCAAATTACTGTTTAGGGTCTTCTTTTACTATTTATCATAAAGTTTGTTTGCTGACAACAAATTTTCTCAATCTTTGTTTATCTAGGAATATCTTTATTTCAACTTCCTTTATGAAAACTTTGCTGGATATAGGATTCTTGGTTGACAGTGTTTTCCTTTGAGCACTTAATATATTCTCTCACTTCCTTCTGGCTTCCATTGTTTCTGATGAGAAATCAGCTATTAATCTTATTTGTGTTCCCTTGTAACAGTTACTTTTTTCATGCTGCTTTCAAGATTTTCTCTTTGTCTTTGCTTTCAGTATTTTTACTATGGTGTACCTGTTTGTAGATGTCTTTGCAGTTATCTTACTTACAGCTTCGTAAACTTCCTTGGCTGTGTAATATTTTTCAGTGAATTTGGGAAGATTTCGGCCATTATTTCTTCTAATTTTTTTTCTGTTCCTTTCTTTCTCTCCTCTTCTTTTAGTACTCCCATTATGCATATGTTGGTGTGCTTAATGGTAGCCCATATTTTTCTGAGGCTCTGTGTTTTTTCTATCTATTCTTCAGATTGTATAATTTATACTGATCTATTTTAAAGGTCGCTAATTCTTTCTTCTGACAGTTCAAACCTACTGTTGAGCTTCTCTAGTGAATTTTTCATTTCAGTAATTGTATTTTTCAAATCCAGAATTTCCTTTTGGTTCATTTTTATAATTTCCATCTCTTTAGTGATATACTCTGTTTATGGAGACATTATCATCAAAACTTCCTTTACTTCTTTAATCATTGTTTCCTTTAGTTTTTTTTTTTTTATTTTTTTAAACATTTTTATTTATTTTTGAGACAGAGAGAGACAGAGCATGAACAGGGGAGGGTCAGAGAGAGAGGGAGATACAGAACCGGAAGCAGGCTCCAGGCTCTGAGCCATCGGCCCAGAGCCCGACGTGGGGCTCAAACTCACAGACCGCGAGATCATGACCTGAGCTGAAGTCGGACGCTTAACCGACTGAGCCACCCAGGCGCCCCTAGTTTCATTTTTTTAAAATAAAAAGTTATGGGGCGTCTGGGTGGCTCACTAGGTTGAGTATCCGACTTCAGCTCAGGTCATGAATTTATGGCTTGTGGGTTCAAGCCCTGTGTCATGCTCTGTGCTGACAGCTCAGATTCTGTGTCTCCCTCTCTCTCTGTACCTCCCCGATCATGCTCTGTTTGTCTCTCTCTCTCTCTGTCTCAAGAATAAATGAACATTAAAAAATAAAATAAATTTAAAAAACATAGTTATAATGGACAGTTTGAAATTTTTATCAAATCTGACATCTGCTCACTCTCATAGGCAGTTTCTGTTGCCTGCTATTTCCAATGTATGCTTTTTATCTATTTTTTCCTTTTTTCCTGGCCATATTTTTCTGTTCCTTTGTGTGTCTTAATTTTTTTTTTGGAAACTGGACATTTTAGATAATATATTATAGCAACTCAGGGTTCCAGTCCCCCACTCCTGGGGCTTGTTATTGTTATTTGCTTGCTTACTTGTTTTGTGACTGGCTGGACTATTTTAGTGAAGACTATTTCCACCTCAGCTCCCATAGTGAGTGACCTCTGATGTTGTTCCCTAGGGGGTGCAGCCTTGTGTATTCCCATGGACATCCTGGGATGACAGTGGTCTTAGTAGTACTCTCTTAAATTTTCTCTTGCTCTGACCACATGTTGCTATGAAATTCCACTAATTTCCAGGTGATTATTCTCTTATTTTCAACAACGTCCTGGGGGCATAAAAATGCTCCACAGACATATCCAACCAAATTTAGTCTACTTTGAAGGGACAGTCTGTGAGGTCAGTGTTTGAGATCTGTTCTGGCTCCAGGAAGTCTCATTCCCCAGTTCTCTCCAGCACACTAGCCTGCTTACTGTTTATCCCATATCTCCAATGACTCTACCAATCTCCCAATTGCTTTCCACCAGAATCTCCCTAAGGGTATTTTTGAGACTGCTGTTGGCTTAAACTTCTCCACTCTGTTGCAAATGAGGTCAGTTCCTTTGGGAAAAGACTTAAAGCTCTTAGTTTTAGTTTGTTTCTACTCCCAGGCAAAATCTCTGAGCCATGGCTCTGTAGCTGGGGTTAGGGATAAAAGTGTAGTTCCTGACTGACACCCTACTTTAGTAGCTGAACACTCAGTGAATGGGATGAGTAGCCTCAGGCCTCCGTTTGCCTTTCCCAGCCTGGAATCTCTGTCTTACAAGCTGGGGCAAGGGAGACTGGAGCCCGAGAATTCTCAGCAGTGTTGCACCTATGGCAGAACCTCTGTTCCCTGAGTAGGAGCTAGGCAGAAGAAGGAGTCCTCCTTGCTTGGCCACATTCACTGGAATTTGGCTTCAGCAACAGGTAACTTTAAATAGGATAAGAAATGTCCTATAATGACAGTCTTCAACTGGGAGCCAGGGGCCCTGTGTTCTTGGTTGTACCAGTTTGGAGGGCAATTTCATCTTATTGAACTGGGAGGGGAAAGGGAGAGAATGGATCTTGGTTCAGATACCATAGGTTCAACGTTCTTATTGAGTTTTAGTAGTTTTCTTGAATATGCATCTCTTCATTTGTTGAATGCACTCAGGACCATTTCCAGAGACTTAAAATGGTTCTTTTAAAATAATTTCACCACTTGGGGCGCCTGGGTGTCTCAGTTGGTTAGGCAGCCGACTTCGGCTCAGGTCATGATCTCGCGGTCCGTGAGTTCGAGCCCCACGTTGGGCTCTGTGCTGACAGCTCAGAGCCTGGAGCCTGTTTCAGATTCTGTGTCTCCTTCTTTCTGACCCTCCCCCATTCATGCTCTGTCTCTCTCTGCCTCAAAAATAAATAAACGTTTAAACAAATTTTAAAATAAAATAAAATAAAATAAAATAAAATAAAATAAAATAAAATAAAATAAAATAAAATAAAATAAAATAAATTTTCACCAGTTTCCCTGAAGACTGGATCTGTGGAGTTTCTCATGCTGTTATGCTGGAAGTGCACTATCTTTCAGAATTTGCAGTGCTTTATTTTAGAGGGTGACTATTTCATACATATAGATTCCACAGAACAACAGTTCTCTAGCTTTAATGTGCATATAAATCACGCAGGGAATCTTGTTAAAAATGCAGGTTCCTGGGGCCCCATCCTCCAGAGATTATTATTTTCTTTGACTAGGGTGCAAGCCAAAAGAAACTGAGTTTTTAGCAAGCTTACTATGTGAATCTTTGAAAAAAAAATTGTACTATAAAGACTAATGCAGGGGCGCCTGGGTGGCTCAGTCGGTTGAGCGTCCAACTTCAGCTCAGGTCATGATCTCACAGTCTGTGAGTTCAAGCCCCGTGTCAGGCTCTGTGCTGACAGCTCAGAGCCTGGACCCTGCTTCGGATTCTGTGTCTCCCTCTCTCTCTGCCCCTCCCCTGCTCATGCTCTGTCTCTGTCTCAAAAATAAATAAAAATATTTAAAAAAAAAGATTAATGCATAACAGATAAGATTTATCTCTTCCTCCTCCTCCTCTTCATCTTTTTCTTCTTCTTTAAGCAGGTTCTTTATCTACCAAGGGGCTTTGCAGCTATGGTAGGATCAAACACTGGCTACTTAAACATCACAACAGAGTGTGTGTGTGTGTGTGTGTGTGTGTGTGTGTGTGTGTGTGTATGTGTGTATTTACACTGAAATCTAGAAATACTGTCATTGTAGGAAGTGCTCCCTATTTGGGGTTGGGGACTTGCTGCAGCATCATGGCTTGGGGATGCCAAGCATCAAAGATGACAGATAATCCCAGAACAAAGCTTTTCAAATTGGGGGCAGGAGACCCACTTCAGAGTCTTTATTTCTTTTGCACCAGGTTTGACTTTTCCTTGGTGCTACCATTTGTAATTTCTCCTCAAAACAACGAGAAAGAACACTAAGGCTTGGCTACAATTGGTCTGATTTACACACAGTCAAATGGGAATATGTGCCTCTGGTGAACAAATTAATAGCATTAAAGCAGCTATCAAACATGCTCTAGCAAAAAGGATTCCTACCACCCAGCTGCACATGGTTATCATTAATGTGAATCCTCACAGTCATAATAATAGAAAATGAACATCATTCCATTTTTTAAAACTCTAGACAGAAACCATTAGCAATTTACTTTTTCCCAAAGAACCTGCTAATTAAAATTGTAAATAAGGCTGCATTATGTTTGGATTTACTCCTGTCAGTGTTTTTCATGAAGAAATAGAACATGGATGACTATGGAATTGTTCTATTCCATATTACAGCTCAACCCTACTTCCATCTGTCCACACTCCCATCAGAGGAAAAGCCCACACTCAGAGGAAAGGGAATTTGTGAGAAAGGCTCCCACAGCAGCAGGCAAAATTAAGCAAGAAGAGTGCCCCCGAGAGCTTAAGAAACCTGGCTTTCTGAGGCACTGTAAGAAACCAGAGAATATCTTCTTACTAGGTTATGTAGGTGGGATATTTTTATTATTATTATTATCATTGTTATTTTGAAATTCAAAAAAACTAGGATTCCCCAGTGGGAACTGTAAAAGAACATGTTGTGGCAAAAATTCAAAGATCGACCAATTTTAATCTTTTTTCTTTCAGAGTTGCTCATGTACCTTATGCAGTAGGGTATCACTCCCACACTCTTGGTGTGTTAATAATTCATGGCCTTTATTGGTACCAATTCATTGACAGAACTTGGGAAATTTCTGGCTTTTCTTCCATGATTTAATGATATGTAGTTACTTCTCAGTAGTAGTCATCTCAGCTGGAGTTGGGTCTTTAGCCAGTATATAAAATTAGACACAAACAAAACTTAAAAAACAGATAAAGTTGATTACTTTTGTTTATAAACCAACATACTTGGGGCTTCTGTAATTGTAAGTTCTTCGATCCATTGTAGAACTAATTCACAGAACATTAATTACCATCAGTAAAAAAAAAAAAAAAAAATGAGCTTTAAGTCGGGGTTGATTGTCAATTTAAAAATGTACATGAGGGGCGCCTGGGTGGCTCAGTCAGTTAAACATCCGACTTTGGTTCAGGTCATGATCTCATGGTTTGTGGGCGAGCCCCACATCGGGCTCTGTGCTGACAGCTCAGAGTCTGGAGCCTCCTTCAGATTCTGTGTCTCCTTCTCTCTCTGCCCCTCCCCAACTTGCGCTCTGTCTCTCTATGTCTCTCAAAAAATAAATAAATGTAAAAAAATTTTGTTTAAATGTACATGACTCCCCCATTTAAATAGAGATCCTTTTATTACACTCTATCATAGCATAACTACTCTTCCAATCTAAGACTTACTAGTTTATAATTATATATTTATTGGTGAGATTATTTATTAAACATTTGTCTCTACACTGGAACCTCCACGGAACAGACCATCTCTCTTTCGTTCACTATTATCTGCACAATATCCAGCACAGTATCTGATTCTTAATTATTTGTGGAATGAATGAATGAATGAATGAGGAAGTCATGATGTTAAGATCTTAAACTGGGAAGGTTGACTGAAAAGTTTTAGGATACTCTTGAATCCCCTAAAATTATCTTTTAAAAATGTGTTCATATACACATTACTCTGGGGAAAGGACCCACAACCCTTATTAGATTTCAAGGGGGTCTGTGACTTTCCCGAAAGGTATGGAATCACTGACCTATTTCAGCAGTAAAAGAGGATTCGATACCAAAGAACTTACCTATAACCTGAATCAAAGTATGCTATATGTACCTTTACATGGACAGATTTGTGGGCATATGTATAGGTGGGTGTATAATTTCCAAGAACAGTAACAGAAATGCCTCAGTAAATTTACAGAACAATCCACATTCACACCTCCCCTGAGTAGCTGATCATTCTATGGTCACTGGGCTCCAGGAGTGGCTGCGTGCATTCATCTGTTTCTTGGCAGCAACATCCATCACTCAGGCCAGAGAAAAGGACTCTATAATTCTCTCCTTTCACCTGTTTGGGATGCTGACATCCCTCTTTGTGGGAGTTGTTTTTAATAACAAACCTGTAAACCTACTGGTTAACAAAGGCACAAAGCCACATTTATAAAGCACTGGTGCCCGGGCAGTTTGATCAAACAACCCTGGGATTTCCCTTCCCTTGCCCTACAGCCAGAGAGGAAAGCCAACCTAATCAGTCCAAGGAGGCCTCTGAGTGTGGCATGCCTTCACAGCCAGCCGTTGGAGACTATGAGATGGGCTGAGCATGCTAATTGGCTGTTGTATATTAAATCTCTTCTCTCTCTCCCAGCTCCACAAGAGGCTTCCCTTCAGTAAATTTCCTCCCTTGTTTTTGTCCTGAAAATGGAGACTTCCAAAGTAAATTTGTCATGAGAAAGGTTTCTGTTGTGCCATTAACTCTCAGTGATCCATATTAACAGAGAAGAGCAGTGGTGCAGATAATTCAAAGCCAAAGCTCTATTTAGCTTTGTAGTTCATTGTTTTGAGGGGCTTGGTAGCAGAGTTACCTACCTAATTATGTTTGTCTTTGCTTCTTATTAAAATGAGTTTGTCTGCCTCAGGGCCAAGCAGTTGGGTGACATGAAGATTCTGGCACAGAATTTGTAAAATTCACCAGGGGACGTCCACAAGGCACCCAGATAATCAAACTTGACTAGATTTGAGTTCACATTCTTAATCACCTGTGATCAATTGCTTTGCTCCTCTGTGACTAAAGTGAGCCAGGGATGAGACATAATTATAGGAGACTAGTTAGAAGGAAATGAGTCTTTACATTTAGATGAAGACACAAGTCTATTATAGGCAAAACTGATAACAAAATCAGTGTTGATGTTTTCCTTGCCTGGTCCTACAACCTCCTATTCTGTAGCCACAGTTCTCTTGCTATGCTAATTTCATGACGATCATCTCTGACTTATACCTTGCTATGGTTCCCTGTGTTAGTCATTAGGGCTATTCACAAATACCCCGCTCTCTTCTCCCGAACACATGGTAGGACATACATCTCCACTCAGCAGGTTAGATGTGGCCGTATGCCTGATGTCAGCTAATGAGATGTGATTAAAAGTGGCATGTGACACTTCTAGGCAGAAGGCTTCAGAGCCAGCAAGTGCGGGGCAACCAGCAGCATGTGAGACGGCGGCTGCTCTGCCAGCCTGAGTCCCCAGTGACCTTGATGAGCAGAACTCCTACCGGCCAGTGATGGGCATATGGTAGGACCAAGAAATAAATCCCTATTGTTTTAAACCACTGAGATATTAGAGTTCTTGTTAACTCAGCATATCTCTATCACTGCATATATCAAGCTACATCATGATTGGGTTATTTCCCCAACTAGACACTGAACAACTTAAGGCCAAAATGGTTTCTTCTTCAGGACATGAAATTTAGTACGTAGCGTATTTAAAACAACCTGGTAGAAAATGAAACTCCCTTTCTTCCTGGCCTCTGTGATCCTCCATGTTTTATGTTTTCCTAACACTTGCCCCCCCCCTCCCAGCACCACTGGCTGAAATAAGAAGGTGTCTTTGGTGTTCAGATATATGGTGGGGTTGGTGTTTGTGTGTGTGTGTGGCGGGGGGTGGGGGGGTGTGGCAGTGGAGCTATTCTTTTTGACCAGGAGCACAAGTAGGAAGAGCTGGCAGAAGAACAGAGGGAGGTAAGTCAGAGAAAAATTAGGCTACAGGCATTTTGAATAAAGTAGGTTCAAAGGGCAGACAAGATTTTGAAATAAAGTCTTGGGGCAACCACACAGAAAAAACAGTATCCCAAAGTGTTAGGTTTACAAAGGATCATAGGTTTTATCTGGACTAGACCTCTACATCATCATCATCATCATCATCATCATCATCATAACACCAATATTAACTGATAACTTACTATGAACCAGGCGCAACTCTAACCGCTTTACAATTAACTAATTGTACCCTCACAACAACCTTATAAGGTAGTTATTACTGTCATTTTACAAATGAAGAAACTGAAGCCCAGAGAAATAAATTCCATATGGCCACACAGCTAGCAAATATCTCTCTGTGAATTCAGCATCTGCTTGAACACTCTTCAACCTGGGGAGTTTGCTAGCTCCCAGGGCCTCCCACCCGCCTGAGCTACATCCTGCCTCCCCTTCCAACTGCACTCCCCCACAGTTCTGCCTTCTAGACCAACACAAAGCAATTCTACCCTCCTTTCTCCAAGGTAAACCTTCATATATCTGAAGGCAGCAATTATGTATCCCTTAAGGCTGCCCTTCTCCAGTCTAAACAGCCCCAATTCACTCAACTGTTTCCAATGAGCCTGCGGTCCCACACCATCCCAGTTCAGTCACTCACATATGCTAAGGACCCAAAAATGTTGGTTAAATCAGCAGAGGGAACTGGTGACTTTCCCTTATAGTCCTGTGCCGAGCAAATGCCTTCTACAATCCCAGCACCTTTCTTTCACCAAGTAAAACAGAGTCCAGAGGCAGAAATGGAGCCATAATCTGCGATAGGAACAGCAGGCTGGCCATGTGTCCTGCACACGTCCCCACGGAATGCTACAGAATCCGCATGTTTAGAGTTCCTCCTTTTCACTCAGGTCTCAAGTCTATTTCCACCCCTCCCTCCTTCTTCTCCTCCCCCCCCCCCCCAGGTCCTCCCACCCCCACTGCCCAGCCCTCAGAGGCAGTACAGAAAGCAGGCCCTCTACTCACCATGGAGTTCATGGCAAAGTGATTGTGCTGTGTCTGGAGGTCTAGAGCATGCTGGTAGCTCACGCCGATCTCCGTATGGCTCTGGAGGAATAACTCCTTGTTGTGGCTTATCCAGTCGAACATCTAGAGGTGACAAGAAGGTACAGAGTAGTCAGAAGGGTCATGGGTCCAACAGTGCAAAACTTTGAGCTACTGGAGAAAAAAAAAAAAGAGTCCTCCTGCCGGAGCCCAGTGAGAACCAGTCATCATTCTCAGAGTGGGGGTGGCCCACAGCCTGGTCTCCCAGGAAAGCCCTCACTTTTAGCATAAGGATGCATCAGCCTCTGTGCTACTCTATAGAGCCTAGGGGAAGAAGAGAAAACGAATGAGAGAATCAGGGAGATGGGGGGAAAAAGCTATTGTTATTACCCCTATCTACTACTCCTTTGGAAAAACATTTACAAAGCCTCAAAAGGACACCATGCTCGTTTTAGGGACAGGAGCTGAGGGCACAACATGGAGGCTTAATCCACTCCCTACTGCACTAGCAGAAGAGAAGCAACAGGGCACCCTAACATGCCACTGATCCATACCATGTCACCCAACCACACACATTGTTGAAGTGACTCTGGACTAAACCACCTTTTCTCATGACTCCACAGCCCCCCAATTCCAAGGTTTCTGCTATAACCTATCAGGAACCAGAAGAGGAGGGATTTGGGGGGCAGGGTGAGCACTGCCTGGCGCAGTGGGCACTGAGCCATTTTCCTCCCCTTAGCTCTCTACCCTGGTTTTTGTTTCGGCTTCCACCTCTCTCCCAGGCAGCCCACACACATTAAGGGGAGCTGACCAGAACCCCAGTTCCAAGGGAGGGATCACTCTAAAGGTTATCCATCCTCAGGACACCACATCTAAGCCAGTCAGTGTAGGACATTTCCCAGCCAAAGGGATTGTCTCAGAAAAGGAATGTTATCCAATTCAGTAGAATAAGACACTGGTCTGGGAAAATAGAACCTAGTTCTTCAGATATAATTTCCGGTCCTCTGATACTGTCATTGTGACCCTGAGCCTCAAATTGTTACAGCCATTCTGCTGGCAGCCTAAGGGTGAAGCTGATGAGCAGAGAAAGGGTATAGCCAAAACACTGACAGGAGGCAGGCAGATCCCTGATTGAGCTTTGCCTGATCTCTGGCTTGTTTCTGGACTTCCCTAGTACCCAAGCCAAGAAATCCTCTTTATCATCCAAGTGCAGTCAAGTGATGTAACAGGAAAGGTGTGAAGCCTTTGAAAAGACGACTCCTATACTTGGAACTGAAGCCCCATAGTTTGGGACGGGCTCCGCTGCAGAGCAGAGCGTGGAGGAGCCGAGCACAGGTGCAGGCGGAGAAGCTGCAAAGATGGCTCCAGCCTTCCTAGAGGCAGAACCTCAGACTCATTTATTATTCCCCTTTGAACAGCGAAGTGAATTTGCTTTTTCAGTTGTATTCAACCTTTTACATTTACAAGACACTTGCTATGTGCCAGGTATGGTCCAAGGCAATGGAAAACAAGAGTGACTAAAATATGGTTCTTAGGTTTAAGTGGTTTAAAGGCCAGTATGGAAAACAGACAGGGACTCAGATATAATGCTAGTACAACTTGGCACAGGACTTGATTAAAATCATGACTTGAAAAAAATCTATCAAGATAAAGTCCCATATGTTCTTCCATGCTAGCTCCCACCCTTAATGGAGTGGGGACAAGGAAGAGCAGAGAAGGCTTCCCATAGGAGGTGCCACCTGGAATTAGCCAGGGTTGGGTGAGGGAGATGGGAGCTCCAGGCAATGGGAAGACCTAAGAGGCAGAACTTGGGGCAGCCAGTATGTGCAGCTTCTGGAAGCACCCCAGCTGTGCTTCCAGAGCCTGACGTGAGGAGAAGATGTGGCTGGAGAGGCAGATGAGGCAGCTGACTATGGAGAGCCCTGGACACAGGCTTTAAGAAACCTGGACTACATTCTGTGGGCAACAAGCAGCAGTGGAAGGTTTTAAGCTGAGCAGCGAAGTGTGATATGAGCTTTGATCGCACTGAGGGATGTGGACTGGAGGGGTGAGGCAGGGCAGAGAGAAGGGTTAGGAAGCTGTCACAGTAATCCTGGTGACGAGGGGTGGGTGGGGATTAGAATCTGGAAGCCTGGGTTAGGGGCATGGTAGCGGAGTCTGCCATGGGCAGGAGTGGGCAGGCTTGAGAGCTCCTGGGAACAGGACCGAGGACTCATAGTTATTCTGGGAGGGAGGGTGAGAAAGAGGTAGGGAATAGCCAGGTGTCTGGCACAGCACCCTGGGTCCTCATAGGAAAGGTGCTACCATGAGTGCCACATAAAGAGGAGGATAAGAAGCTGGGGTGGGGATCAGGAGATAGCAGGTTCTGTCTTAGATGTGCCAAGTTTGAGAGGCTGATGAGAATTTCAAGCAGAGGTACACTGTGGGCAGTTAGACTTCTGTGTCGGGAGGTCAGGAGAGAGACATCAAGGCTGTGGTAACTCACAGTTAAGTATAAACACATCACCTTCCAAATGCAATCATGCATGGTTTGGAAGTGATTCTCCCTTTTGAATTACCCAGATCACTCTCAGCTATCTCTCTGGGATAATAAAGGAAGAAGGAAAGTATCACTCCTCACTTTCGAGTATCAGAGGATGTTTCAGGCTGGGGGCTCCTGCAGAGTCTGGGTCAACATCTGCTGTGTGCAGTATCCTGGGTCTGACAGCAGTAGTCATCTCCAGGGCGCTGGCACAGGTCAGGGCTCTCCCTCCTCCCGCAATTATTCTTAAGGACAAAGGGAAAAAGAAGACAAGTGCCCCAGGAGTGTAGAGGAATCTTATTCTGTAATTTTAGATCTTTAAAATTCCGCCTCTCAACCCCATTTTAAAATAATTTCTCATCTCTGTTCCTTATTGACAAAAGAATCAATAAAGTTAATGAAAATCTGAAATGCCTTAAGTCCTTAGAACTTGTGATGAAAAGCACTCACTCCATATGCTTTCTTGGATATCACAGTGGCCGAGAAGTGACCTTCCCTGTATTTTCTGTTAAATGACTATTTAGATACGCAAATAAGCAGTGAAGTTACATGCTAGCACCAGAATGATTAGATTGCCTGGTGCCAAGTCCCTGCTGGACTACAGAGCAGGGCTTGCTGGATAGGGGCCAGTCAGGCTGGAAAGCAAGAAGAGAAGGGAATGAAAAGACAGGCAAGAGTAGGGTGTGCAGAAGAAACTATGCACTTCTCTGAATGGGCTTCTCACACAATGTCCACACCCAGGCCATTCCTCAATTCTGCCTCCACCATGGAGCACACCAGCAGCTCTCTGGTGGCTGGGGGTTCTGGCAAGATCACTGGTGCCGGAGGCAGAGCTCCAAAGAGGTGATACATACCTCAGGGAGAAAGAAAAAAAGACCTACTCTGGGGACCAGATGGTCCCACATGACATCAGAAACCAGAATCTCTCCAAGGTGGCTATTTCCTAAGAGACAGTCTCAAGTCTTCTCTGGGCCCGCATCTACTGCCTTATAGTATATAACTTGCACCCTTGCAAACCTGGCTATCTGCAAAGGTCACCATCATTTCTTCTGCATTCAATACAACTGGTTGTGGAGAGAATGTGGTCATATGTGCACATGTGCATGTGTGTGTGCACTCATGTGCATGTGTGCACTGAGTAGGATGAGGACGGGGCTGGCTCCAAGCCTGGTTCTGTCACTAAGTACCCATGAGACTGGGCAAGTCTCATTTCTGGGTTTCTCCTCATTTGCAAGGGATAAGTGGCTCCCTGAAAGGAGGTAAGCTCCTGGTTTTACGTTCAGCCCAGTTCGGAAATTTATGGAATGCATTTTTTTTTCATTCAGAAGAAAATAGTTTTAATGAGTCTCCTGGATCAGAAGGTATATTCATTGCTGCAATTTACATTTCTAACATTTGAAGAAAAGAATGACAGTGAGAAAACTGGTGTTATTTGGTAGCCAGAGAAAGGCTTAGTCTCAGCCCCGACATTTGTCTGGTGTGTTAGAGTCCAAAATGTCTGTCAGTGCAAAAAGCGTGTCTCAGCTCTTGGCACCAATGCAATAAAGAATTAAGGATCAGTGCCCAAAGTAAAAGCAGAAAACAGTCTTATTAGAGCAACAGTATACCATCTAGGGAGAGCAGGCAGGTTCCGAGAGGTGGAACTGGCCCCTAGGTTGTTTGGGATTGGATATTCAGTGGGTCCTTCTGGGCTAGAAGGAGTGGTGATGCACAGCGGGGTGGTCTCTAATGGATGCTGCTTCCCATCATTTGGGGTACTCCTTTCACAGGTTGGGAGGGGGAGTTTTTGAGCCCACAGGGTTAGTACCAGACTCTTCATGGCAGCCCTTTTCCATGGGGGCGGGGCTGTACCCACAATACAAATGCATTGTAATGAGTCTAGGGTTACCCTGGGGCAGAGGTGGAAGAGAAGAGCAAGCTCTGCTCCTGTGGCTCTTGATCAGTCAGGCCCAAGCTCTTGGAAGACCCAAGGTCAGGATGTTGTGCCCCCAGGTTTCTCATGTGCAATCTATTTATCACTGTTCTTGCCATGAGCTCAGGTCTAACTGCCCATTTTATCACTTGGGATAAAATCTTTGGGACTCTGAAATCTTTGAGGTCAAGGGATGAAGATTCCTCAGGGCATGCCTTTGACTTCTCATATCTAGCTTCTACCTAACACGTCCATTCAAACACTTCATCTCACTGCGTCCATTAGGGCTGTTTTATAGACTGGGAAACAGGCTCAGAGAGCAAAGGCCGGGGTCTAGAATTCATTCACTACACCCAGTGCACATTCACTGAGTGCCTGTTGAGCCAGGCTCTCGGGACATTGCCCTGCCTCCTGCACATAGCTGTAGGACCTCTTGTGCCTGGTCTCCCCAGGGGAGTTACTACACAAAAAGCAGCCACCAGGGCCCTGTGAGGTTCTAGATAAGGTAAGATGCTATCCCTCACATGAAGCCATTCACTCTCCAATACCCAGCCTGCTTCTCTCCCCTCAGGTCTGCGCCACTAGGGCCTGGGGATGGCTGATTCAAACAGCTCCACTTACTCTCAGTAAATACTTGCCAAGTGAATGAATGCATGCGTGAGGTGGCTCTGGGGTTGCTAATTCCCAGACAAGCTGGCCCTTTCTAAGCTCCATTCCAGCCAGGTCATTTTATGATTTGATCTATTGGAATTGGGCTCTCTGGAAGACACTTGAACTAGACTGACCCAAAAAAGCTAAAGGAAAACAAACAAACAAACAAAACTAAAGACAATATCTCCACAGTAGTTTCAAACATTTGGATCTTTTTTTTTTTTTTTTTGAGAAGCTACAAATGGTAGGTTTAACAAAATTTAATGACAACAAAATTCTTCTAAGAGGAAAGTTCATGTCTAAATAATGAAATTTTATCTCTTTGTTTGAAAACTAACATAGTTTCGTCTCATTAAGAAGATAGATGTTACATGTAAGCTACTTGGATTTTTGGTTTTTTTTTTCTTTTTTATGTTTTGCTTTTAACTAAACTATGTAATTTTTTTTTTCATGCTGGCTACAATTTTGCCGAAAGATAAAAATCTAGTTCTTAGTATATAATAAATGACAAAAAGAATCTATTTAAATGCAAATTAGGGAAATAAACAGAAACCTTTTTCTCCTTTTCTTATGAAGATAGGGATAGCAAAAAGGTTACTATTGTTCTGTTCTGTTTTTAATGAAGCATAAACTATTTCATGGAGCAAAGAAATTAAATAAGGATCTTGGGCTTATTTTCCTTCATTTGCCAAATTTAGCAATGGTATCTGATTTAGAGTTTTAACTTTCAAACCACCTTACCACCTACTGTTAATATTTTATATTGTCTGTAATTATAGATTATATTGTTTTTCAAGTTGCTTATATTCAGCTTTGATAAGTTGATTAAGAGGATAGAAGGCAAGCAATGGATTTTCTTTGCCTAAATACATACATTGCGGTATCACCTGTGTCTCCTGGACCCTGCTTGTACACAGGAGTGACCCAGCCAAAAAGTTTATGCCCTAAACAGTGCTAACAACTCCTTGCCGGTGAACCTGGCTACATCTTGGACACACGTGGTCCGTTCCACAACAAAGTTTTATGTGTATTACAGTGCAAAGAACAGAGCCTCCAAATCTTGGGTTTGAATATAGATTCTGCTATATAAACTTTGGTAAGCTAGGTTATTGGTCTGAGCATCTGTTTCTTTATCTGCAAAATGGGATAACAATTTATACTATTTTAACCTTTGGGTAATAGTGAGATTTAAATAAGGTAATGGTTTTATTTTTTAAGTGCTGCATACCTGATAGATTTTTAAACCTATTTAGCAAACATACTCTAGTGTACATATTACCCTAACATTTTCATTTAGAGCACAAAACAGATGAAAAGTATGGATTTAAAATTGCAGTAGGTTCACCTTACTGCAAAATCACCGTGGGCTAATAGGAATCATACCGCACCTCATATACAAACATGTCCCCTGCCCACCCCTCCCCAAGAAGTACCCCACAGTGACCACAGGGTGCTGCACAGACACAGCCCAGAGACACCTGTGCATCTTCCCATTGCCTCCACTTTCACATACACAGAGGGGCACTGTGGGTGCCCTTGCCCACACAGGATTCAGAGACCTGTACACCCCTCTAAGGGTTAAGCTTGAGGACACTGGTGCCCTCCTGGCCTAATGGTGTGGCCGGACCAGGACCTTGCTCTCTCCTGCCTTGCTTCCAGACCTTCCCTTCCTTATCCTCTCTGCCTTCCCCAACTTTTTCACATTAGTCTCAGTCCCTTAGGCTCTTCACAGCTTTTCACTCAGGACAGACTCCTATTAAAATGCATCATTCCCACAGCCCCCCTGAAATCAGTTTATTTTGGATATAGAAACAGCTCAGTGAGAAAGTAAGGCCCTTTGTGATCATGACCCACAGGTGAGATCCAAACTGTGGTGGCAGAGGAGCACTCGATAAGAGAGGTGGAAAGGAACAAGGAATGAAAAGTGCATGGGAACCAAAGACTAATCTCCCCACCTTACAATTCTGTGTTCATGTGAACACTAACTCATGCTGGGGCATATATTCTCAAGCAAACAGGGCAACACATAGACTCTGTAACCCTTAAGACCCTTCAACTCTGGTCTGTAATTATCTACTCTCCTAGGATTGCAAGCTCTCCTGATAAAGGAAAAAAAGGAACAAAAGGAGAAAAAATAAAGGACCCCAAATGTGGACCTAGTTTCTAGGTTCCCAGAATTCCTCACTGGAGAGACTTTGACATGTCACCTCATGCATATCCACAAGGCTTGCAGGCCATGGGCACTCAGGGCTCTGAAAGGCCATCTTTATACTGGGAAAGGGCAGGCAGTTAGGACTTGTGCCTGATGCACTCTAGGTGTCAATAAATATCCACTGAGGGAGAGGAGGTGCTCTGGGCTCTGCCTGTTTCCCTTTAGGCTTTCGGTGTGTCGATGGTACACTTCCATATGTTGTATAGAAGACAAGCCATTTTTCATCTTCCACCATAATCCCAGCTGCTCTAGGGAGGATGGCTCAGCATGGTTACCTGAGAGACCCTCTCAATGACTCAACCAGGACACCAAACAGTTTCACTGACCAGGCTCTGTCTCTGACCTATAGATATCCTATCAATCCCCTAGCACATTTCTTACACTTTCCCTATTCAAATTCCCTAATTCCCAAATCTCAGATCTAACATTCTAACTGTTGCTCACCTCTAGAATGGTCCCAGTTTCTCTACAAAAAAGGCCACTATCCCACTGTGAGCAGTGGGCTAACAAAATCTTTCCCCTTCTGCATGATAATCTGACCTTCATTTAATATCCCAATTCTGTTTCCCTGGAAACAGGTGAAGACAGTATGTGACAACATGTTACATGTTGCCTATGGTAAGAATACCCACCATGACTGGTAAACTATCTGGATTGGAAGGACAATCAATGAACTGTAAATACCCGATGGGGACACCATAACCTGGGCTTCCCTGAGTTTGACAACTCATGTTAATGGCACGCCCATTACAGGGACTCTGGAAGCTGTGCCAATGATGTTATAAGAGCTACTGGCTCCCATGGGGCATGGAGTTTTTAAGCCAAGACATCTTCTGTAGCTGCCCACTGTGAATCTTGTCTTCTTGCACCTGAGCTGGACTGCTGCAAAGACTGTCCTGTTGGTAAGCCATGGTTGCGATATTATATCATCTTGAGTAGATCAGTGCGAAATGTGACCCATGATGGTCTTGCAGTCAGTGTTCGGTAGAGTCCAAGGAGACTCCCTGGTAGGTGTTGTCTCCAAATTTCAGAGCCAAACTATAAGAACAACAGTACCGTGCCTCTTCTCATCTTGCCTTCTTTCTCCATCTTGCGCTCCCATTCTCAATTTCTCTCGGTGACAGAGTAATGATAGTGGTAACAATAACAGCATCTAACATTTGTTGAATGCTCCCTATGTGCTAGGCACTGTTCTAACCACTTACATGTTAACTCATTTAATCCTCTTCATCTCATAATTATCTCCCCAATATTAGCTCCCAATATTATCATTTCAATTTGACAGACTAGGAAGCTAAAGCACAGAGAGGTTAGCTGAGATTCAAACCCAGGTGCTGATGCTCTTAACACTGTTGTTGACGCTTCCAATGTGCTCAGAGCTTCATTCCGGCTACCCTTCCTGTTATCATCAAACTTCTAGAAGTACATTCTGCCCCTGTTGCCTCCATTTTCCCTCCACCCACTTCCTCCCTAACTCCTTGTAACAGGGGCTACCTGTCCTACTTCTGTAAGTCTGCATCCACAGTGAAAACCAACCATCTCCTCCTTTCTGAGCCCTTGGTTCTGCCACTCCTCCTTCCCTTTGGTCTCACCTCACAATCCAGCGCGGGCCTTTCTGAAACTCCCTCTCTCTGGCCACGTGCCCAGATTCCTCTCCTGCTTTCACAGGCCTCCACCCCAGGCAAAATTCTCCCTGAGGCACCAGCAAGTCTACACGCACACTCTTCCCTGACACCTCGCGTCTCCACACAACCAACAATAGAAACACTCTCATTGTGAAAACTGACCAATTGTCCAGTCCTACACTGATCTATCCAAACTTGCCTCCCACTTCTCTCACTGCCCCTTCATGACCTCCTTTCATGTCCTTCACACCCTTACTGAGACGGTCTCAAGACTTAGCCCTCTGACTTGTATTCACCAGGCTCTGCCCACCTAAACATCCATCTAAGCTCACATCTTCAACAACACGAGTGGTGTTTCCTATTTCATGTGCCAAGCTATGCTTGAGGTTCCACACCAAGAACTTCAATAGATGACCTCATGCGGTCCTTATAATAATGGTACGAAGAAAGTATTGTTCAATCCATCTTAAATATGCTGAAAACTCAGTGTGAAGAGTTGAAGCAAATTGTCAAAGATCCCGCAGCTTGTAACTGATGAGTATCAATTTAGAATCTCATGTCCATCTAAACCTAAATCCCACACAATTTCCTGGTTCTGGCGTGCCCTCTAACCATAACTTCCCAGATAACTGACAAGAATAAATACATGCCAGGCTCTGCACAATGAACATTGTGCATAAACACTGTCTCAATCCTCAACCCTGGGAGCTACGGGATCATCACCACCTTTTTTGTAGCTGAAGAAACAGATTCAAAGAGATTTAATGACTTGGCTGAAGTCACATAATGAAAACTCAAATGGCATATTGAAGACTCATTAGGTCTGCATGACTCCAAAGTCCATGCTTTTAAATCACTACCAAACTGTCTCCCAAATAAACACTTAAATTTTAGACTATTCCTAGTGACTCAACTCAATATGAATATCCCAAGACAGCATCTTCAATTACTGTGTCTTTTCTATGAAAACTATTACCTTCTTCTGACTTCCCACATCTTCACCCCATCTCCCAGATCCCATTTGTTCTTCCTTCCCTCAAATAACTCTGATATATGCCCTTTATTTTTCATTACTGCTACTAGTTGCCACACAGCCCCTCCTGCCTGTATTACTACAGTCACTTCCATACTGGTCTCCCTGGACTCCATTTTCTCCCTTATACCAAGCCATCTGCCCCTACCAGGTTCATTGCTCTAATATACTGCTTTCGACATGTCAAAACACGCATGTGTATGCACACATGAGCACACACACGTGCGCGCACACACACACACACACACATTCACATAATTACTGCTGCTGTCATCTACAATACAAACAAAATCCAGTCTCCTTGTTCTGGCATTCAAGACACTCCCCCCCTCCTCAACTGGTCCAAATCTGCCTTTCCCTATTATTTCATACTACTGTCCTATACCAAGCATCCTTTCAAGCCATATGCTATTCACTGCCACGGAAATACATCATACCATGCTCACTGCCACCCCCATATTTGTGCTACATCTTTCCCCCTATGAAATGCTCCACACCCAAATACCCAAATTATTCCCATCCTTTGAAATGCAATTAAAGTGTCATCTCCTCATCATGCCTTCTTTGACCAAGTGAACCCATACTGATTTTTCTTTTCTCCAAACTCTCTGCTCTGGAATCTACTGCAGGAGTTCACAAACCTAGCCTTAATTCAGAACTATCTGAAGTGTTTTTGTAAAAAATATAGCTTCCTAAACTTTGCTCTTAAGATTCTGATTTAGTAGGAGCTCTCTAGATGATTCTGGTGCACTTGCATTTTTTATTTAAATGGTGCATGTGGAGACTCATCATCTGTCCACTATAGGGTAGCTGGTATCACACTTAACCCTACCATCTATAAACTATTTAAAAGCACAAGCCAACAACCAACATAGACCAATGACCCGTGAAGGAAGAGAAGCACATAATGTAAGCCCTCTGTGAAGCAGAGAACTACAAGCTGAGTAGCGAGCAGCAGTTTTGATGGGTATAAAAAAAACAGAGTTCAGAGCTGGTAAGGTGGTTGGAATTTTGGTGATAGAATATTAGGGAAGAGGGAACTAAGAGAAGGAGCCCTAAAAATCTTCATTAAAATATCCTTCAGGTCTTTGGCCAAATCCTAAGCTGTGCACCTGCAAGGCAAGACTCCAGAAAGTCTAGCAGAGAATAGCTGCGGGAGGTAGAACATATTGAGAGCTGAACAGAAATTTTAGGTTATGCAGTACTGGGGAAATGTTGAGAGGTCTAAATCAAACCGTGTGAAGAGACTTTGGTAAACATTCTGGGCGCTGAGTTGGGTCCCCAGAAAGAACCAGGATATAGGAGTAGGAACTACAACCTAAAAATAAGGGCTCTACCCTCGGATTAATGAAAAGATGGAAGTAGATCTGTCATAGCAAAGCCTAAACCAAGGCTCAATAGGATCAAGATCTGCTAGTAATTTAACTGCATCCCAGAACGAAATTTAAAGGTTAGAAGGAGATAACCTAATCCAGAGTCTCTACAATGTGTCATCTGCAATATCCAGTATAAAATTACAAGCCATGTGAGGACACAGTGAAAAGTGATTGACAAGCAGAGAACAAAAGGCAATGAAAACAGACTCAGAGATGACCAGGCTATGAATTGGCAGGTAACATTTTCAAGATTATCATGATTAACATAAAGAGAATAGGAAGGAAAGGGACAAAATGAATTAAAAGATGGAACCTGAAACAGAGTTTCCAGTTTTCTGTTTCTTGTAGCCCAAAGCATCCTGATACAGTCACATGCTCATGATGCTTAGCACAATATTTTATTTACTTAGTGAGTATTCACTGTATTCTGGACATTGGATAAGAGACTAATGATAAACAGCAATGTCAGAGGCTAGCGAGGGAGACAAATGTAATCAATAGTCTGTCAACTTTAAGTGTGAAAAGTACTATGAAAAGTATATACCAGGAGCTGACAACAGACGAGCATTGGTCCCATTTGGCGGAGGTAGAGGTATGGAAAAACATGAATGGCTTCCAGAGAGTGGCAACAGCTGAACAACACTTGAAAGACAAAAGGATTTGGTCAGGTGAAGCTGTGGATGGAAACACCTTAATGAGATGACATAACTTGAGCAAAGGCCTGGAGGCTTAAAATATGGAATAGAGAGGAGGTACACAGAGTTCCAGAAGTGAGAGGTGGTGAGAAAGGATGACAAAAGATGAGGGAGGGGCTGGGTCTCAGAGGGGCAAAGATTGAAAGGCAGAGAAACTGGCCTTTATTCAGTGTGCAGCAGGGAACCAGTAAAGGGCAGCGAAACGGTCAAATCTGTTTTTAACCCTGACTGGGTGTCTACCCTGAGGTCCCCAGATAAGACAGTGATTTACCTCATTGCAAAGGGGAGTCCGAGCCAGTCCTGATCTCACAGAACAAAATCAATTAGCACATTACAGACTTCTCACCGACTGAGGGTTCTCCATGCCCACTCCCTCCTTGTTTTCCCCTCACACTCCTTGTTCTTACAACCCCTTCAATGTCTGGGTCAAATATGAAGGAGGAGGTAAAGATAATGTATTAAAGGTGCCCAGCACAGAATATAACACATAATAGATGCTGAATGCATGTTAATCCCGTTCTATTTCCCCTGGGTTTAGCAGGATAAGCTGGCAGTCACAAAAAGTAGTTGCTTTCTGATTAGAGAAACTCAGGCTGCAAAACTTCCTGCTCAAATCACACACTGCCCTTGAAAATGAGCTGTAGCTCAGCCTAGAGAAGCACATGATCACGTTAGGCCTTAAAAGGCCATGGTCCTCACTCATGCCTTCCTCATGCTAAGTGATGGAGTGAAAAGTCTCACCAAGTCCACAATTAATGTAAATGCTTTCAGACTTTAAATAAGGGTTTTTTTTGTGTTTTTCATTTCTAGTCTGTTTGCCTGGATGGACCAAATTCCCTGCAGCACTGGCAATATGCACAGTACCCTCCTTCTGGGGAAGGAACGGTCATCCAGGAGCCAGCAAGTCAAGCAGAGGAGAAACAGGACCAACCAAGCCAGGAGTCAGCCTAGGCAGCCCCGGGATATTGACTCTGAGTGGCCAAATTCCTTCCATCTGAACCACAGATGCTGATAAAATATTCTCAGCAACCGAGTGAGAAAATGTGCTTCACTTACTTCCCAAAATGTAGAATTGAAGAGGTCAAACTCTATTTAATCCAAGCTGAGAAAAGAGTGCCCAACTTTATCCCAAAGCTAAATTTAGACATAAACTGAGATCTGGCCCTTGGCAAGTTAATTTAGATGAGCTAATGCTTGTTCCTGGCATACAGGATGCACTCAGTAAATGGTAACTATTATTGTTACTGCAAAAATGGAGCGTCTGCTGGATGTTCTCATCCAGTCCTCCCACGCATCCTAAAATCGGCTGTGCCAATCACTTGCACATCTGGGGAAAAAATTCCACATGGGCTAAGGAGGAGGTGGCCCTCCCTCTGAGGGAAGAGGGTGGCTGCTGTGCTGCAGGGGTGTGTGCTAGGCGGGCTTGAGCTCCAGCTGAGGAAGGAACCTGGCACTCCCCCTTTTCTCTTTGCCCTCTTCCCACAGCTTCGGCAGTGGGGTCTGGGCAGGCAAGGTGCAGCACGGGAGCCAGGCTCAGGCACATCTAGGAAGAGAGGCTTGGTCATGCTTCCTGCTTCCAGACCCCACCGGGCAGAGCACACCCTGCAGATGCTCAGGAAGAACTTAGGGAATGAAGAGCCTAATCACTCCTCAAAACCCTTCATTTCTTTCTTTTTTTCCCTGTATTTATTTATTTTTATATTAAATATAATTTATTGTCAAACTAGTTTCCATACAACACCCAGTGCTCATCCCAAAAGGTGCCCTCCTCAATGCCCATCAGCCACTTTCCCCTCTCCCTCAACGCCCATCAACCCTCAGTTTGTTCTCAGTATTTAAGAGTCTCCTAGGAAAACCCTCCATTTCTTTAACAATCTTATGCAGAGGCCTGCGGAGAACTCCTGGGTTCAGTTAGTGCCCTTGTCCCTGTGAGCAGGGCAGAAATGTAGTAATGGGACCATTCACGGCATAATGCTTTTAGCAGCCTGATCACCACTCCTGTCACGCTTCTGTGCCTTCAAAGAAATTTAAATTTAATTTAGTCACCCATCCTTCTCCCAAAATGTTTTTGGGATTTCTTTCCACCCCCAGCCCCCAATCCTACTGTCGTGAGGTGAAGGCCTGGTCATTACCTTAGCTCCCTTTCCTCCCCAGCATCCAGTAGGTCACCTGGTCCCACTTCCTTTCCTTTCGAGTGTCTCCAGAGTTTGCCCCTCTCTTTTCCACTCCCACTGCCACCTCATCTGCTCACCCTTGGATTAGTATAAAAAGACCAGAAGTGGCGATCCTGCCTCCCAATCTCTCTCTGCACTGCAAGATGAAAGTTACTAAAACCCCAGTTTTTAAGTGGCATCCTTTGAAACCACTCAGCAGTAGGTGGTGCTCTTGTGCCAGCTCAGAATGCTCACAAAAGTTTTGCTCCATCAGGCAGCCCAGTGAGCATGGACTGTGCCACAATCCACTCTTGATTTGGTACTGACTGTGTGCCTCAGGGGGACACAGAAGTATCTTAAGACACCGGGCCTGACCTCCAGGAATTTGCAATATATTGGGAGGAATGAGGCCTCTGAGAGTAAAATCACAATACAGGTTGGAATAGTCAAGTTTGAGGGGAATGGATAATGGCTACAGGAAGATGCCCAGAGGAGAGAAAGACCACTTCCAAGAGGGAAGAATGAGTAAAGCAGTGTTTGAGCAGACCTTCAGCTAGGGTAGGGTTTCAATAGGCAGAGTGGGAGGGAGGTTGGTATAGAGGCAGGAGACGTTAGGGCTGTGCAAAGCACAGAGAAGGATGTCCTGAAGGTGTGGCCCAAATGCCCAAGTCCAGTCTCATTCCCCATTGTAGTCCCTTCCGGTTTGCACCTCCTCTTGACACCTCATGACAAGGGTCAGCTTCCCAGGGAAACCTCCTAGGGCAAGACAAGCACCACTCTAAGGTAGGACCAGTTGGTCTACCTGATCTGCATGGAGAAAACCAAACATCCCTTTTTCTCTATACCAAGAAAAGGCATGTCTTCTCTCACCACATCAGCAACCATCCCCATAGCAGGGACTTTCTTGTCCTAGAAAAGGCTCTCTGAGAAGGGCTGGAGGTGAGCCAAAGAGTAAGAGACTGGGGTTTCTTGGTGAAATGGGGAACATGGGGAAGAGCCTTCTGGGATTTCAGGAGAGGCAGGTTTCCTCCAAGGGAATTAATGTTCCTTTGGGTGTTTTACCATGAGTTTTCTGACTCTCCAAGATAAGACCACAAAGCTTTGGCTCTGCTTAGGAATGACCTCAGGGAACGCCAGGGGACACAGGAATGAACATCCCTGATCTGGACACACCTAACTCAGGGCACCAGAATCCTGTCAACTCAATATTTCCATACTAGAAAAGCCTCTCTATGCATACGTGTGAAAAGACATCATCTTCTACTCATATACGAGACAGTGCCTCATTCAGTTTGAATGAGAGAATGTAATTCTCTGGGTGGGCATACCTTGGAGTTTCAGACTGGCTAACCTGAACTACAAGAAACAAGTGCACCCCCCCCCCCAAAACACACACACAAAATCTCTCTCACTTGTAGGAGTGGGATCAAGAGCTGCAGACCCCTCCCCATCCCTTTTCACATTTGAAAAACTAGTCCCAGGAATGCCACATTGAAGAGCTTAGAGTCCATATCAAGTGAAAATAGGCCAGAAGAAGTGATGGGAGGTCACCTGGAGCAAAAAAGACTGGGAAGGTCCATGAGGATTGTCTTCAAGTCATCAGAGGGCTGCTGTCCAGGAGACAGAAGGAACTAGTTCTGGGGGGTTCTAGAGCAGAGCTGAGACCACAAGGTGGAAGCTCCAGAAAGACAGATGCTGGTCTGGTGGCAGGAGGCCTTTCTAACAAACAGTGGTGTGTAATGATGAAACAAACAGGCTGCTTCACAAAGCTGTGGCTTCCTCCACTCAGGAAATGCTCAGCAGAGAGTCTAGAGGGTATGTGTCAGAGAAGCCCTGAGTAAAGGATTAGACCTGCTGATTCAAAGATTCTAGCATTCTAAGATGATCCCGGCAGGGCCTGAACTATTCACCAAATTCCAGCTTTCCCCATGGCCCCTGGTTCCTCGGGGAGTGGACCCCCAGTTGTAACTCCTGGGGAGCCATGCTGCAGGGACACTGTCCTAGAGCCTGAGCTCCAGCCTCTCTGGGAAGGGGTGCTCCCAGAACCCACCCTGTACTTTGGGGCTGCCATGCCTTTGCTCATGCTCCTCCCTCTTTCTGCACCCCAAGTTCAGCTGAACATTTCCCCATCTGCGTTGTTTACATAGCCGGGATAGGCACCTCGGTGGACTTTCTCTATGCAGCAGCTAACTGTTTGCCAGCGCCCCCTGCTCCAACGTGGTAAGGCCTGACCGTAGCCCATCTGCTGGTGGTGTGCCCCAGCACAATATATTTGGCAGTTATTTAATTGGCTTCCCTTCAGCAACAGTGTTCTAAGATCTTGCCATCCTGGTCACATGCTTCCACTTCCTTTCCTTTCTACTAGCAGTAGATCTAGTAGCTATTATTCACTGACCAGTTCCTCCTCAAGACCCCTTCCTGGTCTCTCCACGCACCAGGTACCTACCTCGCCTACACACTCTGCTGTCGCATGCTGCCCACTGTCTGCTCCAGCGCCCTTGCTGTGAATGAGGATATACTCTCTGCCCTCCTTCCCCAGGCCCCAGCAGGCCTCCCCATGCCTCTCTTCCATTCCTGATCCCATCTATGCACATGGTCCACCTTGAGTCTACCTCCACAAACTGGCCATCTGCCGAGCACCTACTGGGCTCTGGGCATGTTAGATGCTGTATATACATTTTCTTTACCAATCCTAAGGCGTTTATTAAAATCTACATTTTACTGATAAAGAGACAGCTCACACAGCGTAACCTGGCCACAGAAAGCCATTCAGCTAGCAAGAGGCTGGGCTGGGATTCAAATCCAGGTCTCTGTGACTGCAAAGCCAGTGCTCTTTCTATAAGGGTTGCTGGGTCTTCTGGCCTTTGCTCTCTCTGCCCTCCAGAGGAGGTCTGCACCACACACGGAGCTCTGCCTTAGCTCCACCCACAGAAGGAAGCAGGACCACAAAAGGGAAGAGAAGCAACAGGTTCAGAGAGAATGGAAGCAAAAAGAGTGGCATGAGTGCAGGCTGGAGGGGTGTGAGGGCACGGGGGAGAAAGGTCACAGATGGGAAAGGAAGGAGGGGGTGCAGGGAAGTAGGCTAGAAGAAAAAGGGAAGGAAGGTGTTTTGGTCCCTGCTGTAGAGACTCAGTTTGTTCTTTCACTTAACAAATTATACCTGAATTTTTGTTCTTCAAAAACAGTACTTAAGACATTCCTTCCACTTCCCCTACTGGGGCAGAGCTGACCTGTTACCTTTATTCCTTGGGCTACCACCCACTGTCTTCCCAAAAACACTCTAGGCACCCCAGCCCTAATTCCCGCCTAGAAAGCAACACAGACCTAGATACTGAACCAGGCTCTAACCACCAGAGTGGGTATTATTTCTGTGCCATCCTTTTCTCATAAGGTACCAGGAATCACATCAATGCCGAACCTGATTTTCCCTATGCTTCTCTACCCAGTGCTTGGGTGGGAGACAGGGTCCCCAGGACCTAGCAGAGGACCTGGCACATAGTAGACATGTAATGTCAGCTGACAAGGGAGTGAATCAGTGAGTGTTTCTCAGTTACTTTCCTGTGCCTCACACAACTTCTGTCTCTGATCAGGACCTTCTGTTTCTAGCTCACCTAAATTGCTATAGACAGAATCAGACAGAAACATTTTTAACGTAGTGTCCATGTTCTCAATTCCAAGGGGCCACTATGGGGTCCACAGTTCTGTAGGGTCCACTTATAAGTAGAGGCCACATATGCAGGCTATTTACATATGGCTGTCTGGTCTCACCCCTTGGGAGATCTGAGAGGGAGCTCCACCCCTCCGCCCCGTGCCTAGACTTCCTCCCAGTCCTGCCTCCAATCTGCTCTCCACACCCACAGGCCTCCTGCAGATCTGTGACCTCTGTATACACTGGGGCTGAAAATGCAGGAGAGGCAGAAAGGATGGAAGGAAGAGAAAAACAGCTTTGAGAGAAAACACTTGCACATGCACTCTGCAGAACACTGTGACTTGGATTATTTTTGGACTCTAATGTTTCTAATGTTCAAGAGGAGGAAATGAGAAAAGTAAGTAGAGATTCCCAGGACCGGCAGGCTGGAAATAATACAGGACACTGTGTCCTGTCTTGGGGCAGGATACGGACACACTTCCTCACCCTGAGCCCAGGCAGTGGGGGGTGCAGAGGGTGGTGGCTTAGGCTCCCGTAGGAGGAGGGAGGGCAGGAACAAGAGGGCATGAAGCTTTTCTCCAAAAAAAGCAGGAAATTACAAACTGCCAAGTAAAGACCTTGCCCTCTGGATGCCTCAAGATTGCAGCTTTTTGGAGCCATCCTCCCAACAAGAAGGGCTCAGGCAAGTGAACCACAGAGACTTGGCCACATGTACCCTGGAGACCTGTCCAGCGCCTTCCCTTTCACTAGAGCAGTGATGAGGACCCCCATCCTCCATTCCTCCCCAGCCCCTGCAGCCACCTCCTAGGTTGCTAGCTGGCCCGTGCACCCCTTCCCCTGCAGGGCAAGGTCAGCGTGTGTGTGTGTGTGTGTGTGTGTGTGTGTGTGTGTGTGTGTGTGTGTGTGTGTGTTGGAGGAGGGGAGTAGTCCCAGCCCCAGAGCAGAGGGCCACCTTCTTACACTGCCCACCCAACTCTTTCCCAGGCATACTTCCCAACCTCACCAAGCCTCAGCTCTCCCACCCACTAAACGATGCCCATATTCACGCCTGCCTGGCCTGCTACACAAAGCAGATGGGAGACCAAATGATGAACCACCAACTGGATGACTTTGGGTGGGTCTCTACTCTGGGTCAAAGATTTTTATGTAAAAGGAAGGGCTGGACCACAAAACCTCTAAGGTCAGGAGTGTGAGAAGACTTTAAAAACTGACATTTAAAAAAATATTATGTATTATAATTGCTACAATGGCACTTCAGTTTGACAAATGACTACGGAGTCATGCTCGCTGCTGACTTGAGAGGTGTGGGGCTTGGACGTGTGGCAAAGAGAAACAGCCAGTGTCTGGCAGGGAGGAGAGGCAGAGGAATTTCTCCACAAGTGGCCTTACTGGTTCTCATCGCTCCAGGCAGGATAAGACTTTGGGTCTTGCTTTGGGCCCTGGGGAATGATCAGAAATGTTTATACCTTGGAGGGAGAGGACAGGAAACAGCAGTGGATACTTTGCCCAGTGACAGGGCATCCTGGGGATGTCCTAAATTGCTAATGTGGTTAACAGACATACAAACAGCAAAACACAATAAGCATGTAACCCTTAGCACAGTGCCCTGATGCCTGCTGCGATGTCCTTCCCCCAGCGGGCCCCATAAATATTTTCTCATAGTAACATGAAAGTAACATTATTTTTTTTTTTTGCACCGATCTCCAAGAAAATCAAAATACATAGATGTGTTTCTTGGATGGACTGTAGGAAGTGTTTCTGGCCCCAAGTTTGCAGGAGAATAAGACAAATACACTTTTAGCTATAATGCAAAGCAGAAGGTGACAAGTATCTCAGATACATAAGGTACATGGGGAGGGGGCAATCCAATCCCCCTGGGAGAATCACTTTCCTCTGTGGCTGCTTCAGGGACAGACTGTTTTCCAAGAGACCTTTCCTGTGGCAACTTCCCAAACCTGGACCCATCACATATGACCCCCATTTGACCTAGGTGCTCCTCTCTGTGCTTCGGGCCAGGGCACCACACAACCTAGCGATCTTTGGGGACCCCTATGAACCTACATCCTAATTGCCAATTTCTCTCACAACTCAATCCTCAATTTTGTTTCATTTAGGGATTACCGAAAATTATCTGGAGCAAGTCCATTGGGAAGATAGCTTGGATGACACTCTGTGTGGTCTTGGCAGGCACCCAGTGACTGAAGAGGAAGCCATGACTGAACCACCACAAGAAGAAGGAAGGGAAATCTGGTGCCAGGAACCTCCACACATCACCCCACTCGATTTTCATAACAGGCCCAGGCAGCTCAGGCCCCCCCCTTTTTTTTAAAGCAAGAACAGAACTCGACAGATGATGGTTTTAGTTGCTGAGAAAGACTTACTTTCCATCATCAGCCAAGGTGATAACTCTGAAGAGAGAAGATCCTACTGTAGATATATAGGGAAGAATGAATAACAAAAAGGCAAAAATGTTTACAGAATTGCTGAGCTATAAAGAGGCTTAGATATCATTAGTACGGCAAGTCTGAAAGGAAGAGAGGAATGACAGGCACTATTGACTGAGGTGGGTGGGGGTCTTTCTCAAACTACTTTGGAGATTCTGATATGTTCCCTTACAAACCTGTTCTCTACCACAATGCCACCACTACGACAGCCACACACATGCCTCACCACCACACTTCTCCCATTGAAAGGCACTTTCACAAAGAGAGAGTATTAGTAGTGAGAATAGTGTGGTGTAGAAGCAGAAAAGTTAAAAGAAACTGAGTTAGCCCAAATTCTTCATCTTTGTTTTGTTGGGAGCATAACTAGTGGTCAGAGATTAAAGACGTGTGTAAGGTCTCCCAACTGACAAAGTGGCACCTCAGAACCAATCTGAATTCCCACTCACACAGCTCCATTTCAGCCCAGACGGCACCCTTGCATGCAAACAGAATTCCACCATGCAAGGATGAAGATGCAGGAAGGTACTTAGAATTAGGTTCTGCAAAGGGAGCTTCCCCATAGGCAGCATCGTGAGGGTAGGCTCAGGTGACCACTGAGGCCAGTCTCATCAAAGCAAATGCAAAGGTCTCGTCTGAGCAGATGCCTGGGTTACAGAGGAGGTGGGCACCTAAATACCACTCCAACTGTGGTCTTGAGCATGTCCCAAGCATTGTTTTACCCATGAAACAAACACACTATGCTGCATAAACCAATAATAAGCATAATTCCAGTACTGGAAGCCCTGCAGAGTGGCTTAGTCCTCCCTCTTTTGGGAATTCTCCCACAAGGTAGTGGGAATATACTCCTTTCTAGAATGGCTTTGGGCAAGACTAGAGCATGGGCCTCCTGGGTAGACATCAGTTTTTATTCAGAAGAGGAGTAGATGAAGGTTTCTCTATCAGTTAAGTCCCTTATACACTGGAACCCTTTGAGGCTCTTGTTTCCTGCAAAGACTGGAAGATTGTGGGCCTTCCACAGACTGGAAAGTTGGATGGTGCGGCAGCTCCAGTATTTTCTTTATCTTTTTTTTTTAAGGTTGTATTCATTTTTGAGAGAGGAAGAGAGACAGAGCACAAGCGGGGGAGGGGCAGAGAGAGAGGGAGACACAGAATCCAAAGCAGGCTCCAGGCTCTGAGCTGTCAGCACAGAGCCCGATACGGGACTCAAACCCATGAGCCATGAGATCATGACCTGAGCCGAAGTCATACTCCTAACCAACTGAGCCACCCAGGAGCCCCAGCTCCAGTAGTTTCTGATATATGTCACTGGCATCAGTACATTGGTGGGCATCATGAGGTCACAATGGCTGCCATCATGACGACAAGGCTGGGTTCCCCACAGTGTGTGGGAGGTAGACTTTCTGATCTCAAGGTCTTTTCCAGTTCTGCCATTCTAAGATGTGCCCTAGGCACCTAGGAAAGGGAGGGGAGCAGCTAGGAAGGATCCTCCACTGAGGAGCAAGAGGGCATGGAATGAGGCTACTTAACGACATTAATACCACAAACCGCCCCCTACTGGGGAAGAGCCCTCCCTTCTCTCTGGTAATGGGATATGACTGCAGGGCAGACACCTCCATCATACAAGGTCCACTGCAGCTGTGGGGGCAATCAGCTGTGAGACAGGTCTGCGAAGAGAGTCGTAATCTGCACCTGGCTAATGAGGACAGCCCGCCTGTGTTCTGTGAGCACAGTGGAGGACAGGCCCATTAGTTACAGGCTAGAGAGCACAGGACCAAGGCAGTGCTGCTCATCTTCCAACAAGATGCATTGTGCACTACTTGTATCACCTCGGAATTGCCCAGCCCTCCCACAAATTGCTCATTAAGGTTTTCCTAACATTTCCGAGCTGCAATATTCCCTCTTCTCTAAAAATCCCCAATCATGGAGGTTGTGCCTAGGGCATGGGGTGCACACAGCAGACATAAGTAATAATAAATAGCAGTTTGTGACAGCTTGCTGTTCCAGGACAGAAATTCTAGCCTATTCATCTTTATCCAAGTGCCTTGTTTGGGGATCATGACAACTGCTCACAGAAGTTCATTAAATGAATAGCGGCCTACTTTACCAGTTATCGTGGAACACAGTCCTTCCTCCCTAAGTGTTTAATTGGCAGAGAAAATGGCTCCCTCCTCACCACCCCCAAGATGAGGAAGGATCATTTCAGGGGTCAGAGGAAAGTGATGAGAAATGGCTTCACTCCCCAAGACCAGGTGGTAAATGGGGAGTACCACGTATTATTCAAGCCCTAGGAAACAGCTGTCACCCCACAGAGCCAGAGGTGACAGACCCAGCACTCACCTCTTTACAAAAGTAGGAGCTGGGTGATCACCAGACTCCTCGATTTGCTAAGAGTTTCCCAGATCTGGAATTACAGGCCTCCGACAAGACTCCCACCAGAAGGGAGGCTAGGACATGGCTCATGCAGTAACTATTTCCTCCCACCCTTGTTTAGATGTGGATCCACGCAGACAACCCTTACCCCAAACCACCACCCTCTTCATCCCCTTTCAAAAACACCAAATAAGTCAAGGGCTGAGCACTTGATTCTGCACAGATATTTTAAATTAAATTTGAAGCAACTTAAAAGGACTGTTTTCTCTCCTGCCCCACACTGAGCACATTTTCTGTGGCAGCTGGGTCAAGCCTGAGCAACATTTTCACCACTGACTCAATATCAAAATATTCCTGAGCTGCCCTCTTCCCATCATTCCTTTCACTCCATGTTTCATTTTTTTTTTTTTTTTTTTTTTAACGTTTATTTATTTTTGAGACAGAGAGAGACAGATCATGAACAGGGGAGGGGCAGAGAGAGAGGGAGACACAGAATCGGAAGCAGGCCCCAGGCTCTGAGCCATCAGCACAGAGCCCGACGCGGGGCTCGAACTCACAGACCGCGAGATCGTGACCTGAGCTGAAGTCGGACGCTTAACCGACTGAGCCACCCAGGCGCCCCGACCATGTTTCATTTTTTATATTGTCTCCCCTCCCCCTCTACACACACCAAGCACACCACACACATGCCACACACACATACTTCTTTCTATGGTATGAATACACCACAGAACATGGATCCTAACTTAGAGTCTCTGCAGAGAACTCAGGGCTTGTGTACTTGGATAGGAAAAAAATATGCCTTTATTGTCACTAACATGTAACTGAAATATAGCATTCCTTTCCGTTATGAATGTAGGCAGCAAACTACATTAATGTTAGCAATACTTGTGCCTCTGACATCAACAGAAACACACACTCAGATCACATCAGGTTTTGCCCTGAAATGTCACTTATGCTCATCACTACTTCAAAATTATGGTAGGTAGAAGACTTCAAATAGAACTTGTTATTTAACAATGTTCCTAAAGAAGTATTCAAGTTATGGCTATTTTAAAAAAATGTAATAACTGTACTTCAATAATTATTTTTCAAGGCCATATGTGTGTGTGTGTGATACATACATATACATATATTATATATATGTATGATATGTATGCATATATGTGTGTGTATATACACATATGTGTGTGTACATGTACATATATATTATTTTGTACATTTACAAATGTTACTCTGAGAAGGGTCCACAGGCTTCCCCAGAACAAAGAGGTCCATAGCACAGAAAGGTTAAAAGCACCTGCTGTTGAGTGTGCCTTTGAAGGTGGGATTTGAGGTCGTCCCCAGAATCATCAGGGCATGGGCCAGATGGCTAAGGGGCTAACAGGCAGTGTTCAGTGGTAGCAAGAGGCAGGTCCTGGGAGTGAGAGATAGCAGGGCTATTGGGTTAAAAGTTAGGTTGGGCTTTGGAGACAGACCAAATACTAGCTCTGTCTAACCAAGAGTGTGATCTTGAGAAAATCACACTCTGGGTTAGAGAAAGAATCAAGCATGAATTGAGAAGATACATGTGTGGCCGAAATTACTGCCTGGCTGACTGGTGCTTGGCTGACTCTAGAAGGTCAGCCTTCCCTACCTGGGGACTTCTGAGGTTAAGGTATTTTGTTTTGTGTGTTTTGTTTGTGAGACAGGCGCTATCTGTGCCCTATGCAGGCTTCCCATATCCTTGAGCTTCACGGGTGCAGGGAAGTGCCTAAAACAAAACACTTCTCGGCAGACCTGAGTCCTCCGTCTCCCCTTATGACCCTGGCTCGCTGAAACAGGCACCCAGGCCAGGCTGTAAAGCAGATTCCTTGCCCCAGAGCAGAAGAGACTGCAAGTAAAAAGGAGATGTCCAGATCTTTCCACTATTGGTTACAAGAGCCAAAGTACCTGCCTCTGGCTTCACAGAGCATCTGGCTTCTGACCTGGTGTCTCTCGTCATTTGGTGAGTGGTGACAGTGACTCTGTAGTCCAAGGGGCCCTTCCTAGAGGGGAGTAGGCCAGGGCTGGAACCAGGCACTGGGCCACTGGGCAAGGAGCCCTCAGGAAGGCTAGGGAGACCTCACAGCTCCTAAGGTTGTGCAAGAAACTCTCCTACATATCTCTTCCCAAAACTGGCTTAAATGAGATTCAAAATTCCTTTTGTAGAAAGGGGCTGTGCAATCTTTAAAAATTACACATATTGGTTTTCATCTGATTATGAACTATAAAAGACTAGAAAGCACAGAATAATTATACAGAGAGGGGCTCCTGGGTGGCTCAGCCAGCTGAGCATCTGACTTTGGCTTAGGTCATGATCTCACAGTTCATGGGTTCAAGCCCTGCGTCGGGCTCTGTGCTGACAGGCCAGAGCTTGGAGCCTGCTTCAGGTTCTGTGTCTCCTTCTCTCTCTGCCCCTCCCCTGCTCACACTCTGTGTCTCTCTCCCTCTCTCTCTATCCAAAATAAATAAAAATGAAAAAAATTATATAAAAAAAGAAGTATACAGAAATTAAATCAACCATAACCATAAACCCTTGAAATCAAAACTATCAGCACTGTGATGAATTTTGTCCATTTATACCTATGTTGGCACTCTCACATAAATTGGGATAATTATATATAGTTTTATATCCCGATTTCATTACTTACAAACACATAAGGACATTTTCAATATAGGATCTTAAAAGACACAAAACCATTGCATCAGATGCTGTCTATAAAACTCACAGGTTACCACAACGTCACGGTATGCCTAAGAGTGATATTATGCATTTGAATAGAAGTTATCCCCAGAACACTGATAGGAGGAAAACCTATTTCACTCTTCTTAAAGTGCATATAATAGTAAACTCTCTTCTTTAGCTTGGAGAGAATCTAGAGAAGATACTTCTGTATCCCTGGCAAAGAAGCACTATATGATATTTTTCTTTTTCACTTTCTCACATGTCCCCTGATAAGGGGAAAGCTTTGAAAATTCACTGCTGGAAAAGTGGGGTCTTGCTTGAGAAAGTACACAGCAGCTGAGGAAAATCCTCCAGAAAGCAGTGGTATGGAAGGAAGAACCTTGTACTTCAAACGGAAGAAAGCTGGATTCATACGTCAAGTCTGCCATTACAGCCCCAGGATCAAAGAGCACCCGTTTCCCGTATATCAGCAGAAACACCACCACCCACCTCAAAGGATCAAAGGGCTGCACAGATTAAATAAGACTCTGTATGTGAAAGTGCTTTGTCAACGGTAAAGGACACTGCAGGACAATAATCACTAAGTCGTGTTATTGTGACTGGTAACAGTATTGCTATTCTTGTGGCTTAGCTGGCTTGAACCACTCACTGCATGTCCTGAGAGGGGCAGCATCCAACAGTGCAAAAGTGTGGACTTCACAATCACATCACACTTCTCAGTCTGGCCAAGTTATTTGCCTTCCCATTTCTTCATCTATAAAATGGGATAACCGTCATATACCTACCCCTTACAACTCTTGAGATGATTAAAATAAGTTAATTTACACATGGTGCTTACAACAGTATCTGGCACATAATAAACACTACATAAAGGGAGATTTAAAGAGTCAACAATCAGGGCCTGGGTGGCTCAGTCAGTTAAGTGTCTGACTCTTGGTTTCTGCTCAGGTCATGATCTCATGATTTGTGACTTCGAGCCCCGCATTGGACTCTGTGCTGACAGTGTGGAGGCTGCTTGGGATTCTCTCTCTCCCTCTCTCTCTGCCCCCCCCCCCCGCTCACTCGTGCGCTCGCTCTCTCTCTGTCAAAAATAAATAAATAAACACTCTTTTTAAAAAGTCAGTGATCAATGACCAAATAAATCATCCCAAACCAGTAGGCACATTTTTAAAGCTTTCCACAAAAGTATTATTAATCAGAAAGTTGGACCAGCAGCCTCTGTAAGTTCCCCTAAAAAGCTAAGCAGCAACCCCCAATACACACAAGCCCCACTTCAGTCTGGCCGGCTCCCCTCCTACCTTCTCGGCATCCTGCTCAAAAAGCCGTAGCTGGAAGCACTGGTCCAACTTGAGCTTGCGCACATGCCACATCTGGTGCAGGTGCTGCCGGGTGGAGTGCAGCTTGTCCAGGAGGCTGGTGATCTTGGGCACCAGGCTCTGGAAGTCGGCGCTGCCCGGGATGCAGTTGCGCCCTGAGAAGCCGTCACTGCAGCGGATACACTGCAGCAGCCGCTGCCCCTCCCGGTCCAGCTCCTCCACAGGGGCCTTCAGCACCTTCTTCTTGAGCTGCGTGTGCTCGTCGATGAGCCGCCGTGAGCCTTCCACGTCCACGGGGAACTCCTTCCGGGCCAGCATCTCCTGTAGGTCCTCGAGGCGTGACAGCAGGTGCACAGCACTGTTGAAGAACTCCTCCAGGGAGAGCCGCAGCTCGATCCACTCTTCGTGGTTGTAGTCCAGGGAGCCATCAAACTCCTCGGTCAGCTGGGAGGGGTCCACCAGCTTTGTGAGGCCCTCCACGGACACCATGCTTGTCTGAGAGGGGCAGACACAGAGAGGGGGACTCAGTGATGTGGAGTGCGCAGGGGGAAGACCCCAGGGCAGCCCCAGGCAGAAGACAGAAAGTCAGGGGGAAAGGCTTGACATAAATCCGCACGTTAATGACCACAGCCTGCCTCAGAAAGGGCGAGTGGGAGAGCATGCAGCCCATGGGTCAGGAGCCACAAATCAGCCGGGGTCAGCAGTTTCAACAGACTGGCCGACAGCCCGGGACAATCTCTTGGGCTTTTATTCCTTCCAAGACTTACTGGTAAGGCCACAGTAGCTGACGAATCCTGAAATATCAGCCCCTGCCATCCTGCATATCGTAGGGTAAGTGGAGAAGTAGAAGTGAGAAATGTGTGGGTAGCAGAAGAGAAGGGAAAGGGGGTGCTAAGAGAGAGGTCTGGCTCACCTCAAAGATGAATTTGGAGCTGCCAAAGTTGGTCTTCTGTTTCTGCCAGAAGTTGTCGGGTTTGATGATGAGGGCCACATGGATCTCAGCTGGAAAGGCTTCCTGTAGCGTCTTGAGGAGGGGCTTGATGAGGTCCCACTTGGAGCCCCGCATGTCGATGATGACGGTGAAGCCACGTTTGCACACGTCCTCACTGTGGGGAGGTCAGAGGTCAGGCATGGTCACTCTGGGTGGCTAAGACTTTGGGGAACGCAGTCAGAAAGCATCCAGAAAGCTGCTTTCCTTTTCACCTGGACCCCTCCAGCTTCACACCATGTTTCCTGGCTGCCTTCTAACCCAACTCAAAATGCACTGCCTCAGAAAACCTTTAGATTAACCCCATCTGACCTAGGGCATTCTGGCTTCTTCCAGCACTTAGCACGTAACTCAGCCCTCTCTACAGTCAGTCGTACTTGTTGGGATGTTTATGTGCAAGCGTTCAGAGTTGTATTTGATTTTCTTTTAATTTTTGTCTCCTTTTCTTGCTCCTGGCATGAATCATGATTTCCCCATTTGAATACAAGCTCTTCAAAGACAAGGACCCTACTGTCCTTAAACATGACATGAAAAGCTTTTGGTACGGGTTCTGACCTTCCCTGTGCCTACCTCAATACAGACACTGGTATGCTTTACCACTGAACTCAAAGTGGGCCAAAACATCTTTTTCCTCAGTGGGCTCTAGGCTGATTTGACCAGTGGATTAGCAATGGTACACAGAGCATTGATAACATATATTTGCCACCACTGTATTTAAAATGTATTACTTGTAAAGGCACCTGGGTGACTCAGTTGGCTGAGTGTCCAACTCTTGATTTCAGCTCAGGTCATGATCACACAATTGTGAGATTGAGCCCTGCATAGAGCTCTGCTCTGACAGTGTGGAGCCTGCTTGGGATTCTCTCTCTTCCTCTCTCTATGCCTTTCTGTCTGTCTGTCTGTCTCTCTCAAAATAAATAAATAAAATAAACATTAAAAAATGTATTACTTGTAGTTTAAAATGTGTATTGGCTTCTAAAAAATCATGTTGCTGAGTCATGCGGATTACTCTTAGATGGCCAAGGGTGGGGCTGGTTGGGATGTGGTCCAGTTGTCTCACGTCCTTCCATTACACCAGTCAGGATGTAAAAAGACATGTTTCAGGAAGTTAAAAGAGGGGAAACTACTCTTGAAATCAAGGCCAGATGAAGTGACAGTGACCATCTTGAACACCAAAAAGTAATTAGGCTAAGTGAATCAAGATGTTGCTATATAACTTATTAAGTAGCAAAATTTATTTAAGCACTTGGACTTTAAGTATAACTCCTAAGAAATCAAAGAAAAAAATGAAAGCAAAAATAGTTATAACATGTCAGTTTGGAAGCAATTCTATGTTTTGGTAGTTAGGGGTCTTTCCTTCCATCCGTCTTGGTTTGCTTAACGTATGTATCTATTTTATAACTCAAAATAGATTTTGGTTAGTTCACATTAAAAAAAATTTTTAATGTTTATTTATTTTTGAGAGAGAGAGAGACAGAGTGCAAGCAGGGGAGGGGCAGAGAGAGAGGGAGATGCAGAATCCAAAGCAGGCCCCAGGCTCTGAGCTGTCAGCACAGAGCCCGATGCAGGGCTCGAACTCACAAACCATGACATCATGACCTAAGGTGAAGTTGGACACTTAACCAACTGAGCCACCCTGGTGCCCCAATTCACATTTTTATATACATACTGGTGTAGCATTGCTTTAGGGTGTTTTGCTTAATTTCCTATTACCCAGATAGCACTTGCTTAAACCACTGTGCCTGTTGTGTGACCCACAGAGGAGTAACACCGCCTATTAATCACTTACAGCTACTGGAGGTAAGGCCACAATTGGAGGATTTAGGCCACAAAAGGAATCAAAGCCCCCTCTTAAATCTCAACCAGCGTTGAGAATGTCACAGACTGGTGAAGAGACCACAGCTCCTGTGACCTTGTGTCTGTCTCAAGCATAAGGCAGCTCACTTAGGCTTCCCAGTTTGACAGGAAACTCCCCAGGCAAGTTGTTGCTACAAATGACTAGACTCGACAAGAGAGGAAGCCTGAGTCTTTTATTTCTCCCCAAAGCGTGTATCCCAAAGGAAAGGAGTTGCCTCTTCTTTGACGCGTACTGAGTCGACAAGTCGCCAGAGCCGTCCATAAAACATTCTCTCTGCCCTATTGTCTGAAAGCAATGTGACTTTTCTTAATGTATGGGATTTCTTTCCCATTAAAAGAGAAACACCTGCTAATTTATAGAAAAGTTAAAATAGTCAAAGACCTATATAAGAGAAGCTCACGATAAGAAGTTACAATACTCTGGTCTATTTCCTTCTAGTCTTTTTTGTGCATGAGGTTTTCACACTATATAGTGTTCTATTTTTCACTGCAACAGGTTTTTTCCTCATATCTAAAATGTCTTAAAACTATTACATTTAATGACACATGGGCCATCTTATACCTATATCCTAACTTATTTAATCATTCTCATTATTTCTTTACAGAAAGGCAAATCAACTTTGCCGTGCACACTAGCAGAGCATGAGAGTAGCCCTCCCCCGTCCCCACTACTGTCTCATTAGCACTGGCCACTGATTTTTTTTTATTTCTTTAATTTTTTAAAGTTTATTTATTTTGAGAGTGTGCGCACGCGTGCATGCACACGCAATGAGGGAGGGGCAGAGTGAGAGAGAAAGAGACAGAAAATCCCGAGCAGGCTCTGTACTGTCAGTGCACAGCGTCTACTGTTAGAGTTTGTGGGGCACAAACTCACAAACCTGTGAGATCATGACCTAAGCCAAAATCAAAAGTCAGACACTTAACCAACCGAGCCACCCAAGTGCTCCTGGCCATTGAACTTTTTACATCTTTGCCCATCTTCTAGGAAAAATACTGCATTACATTTAAATACACATTTCTTTGATTACCAGGTATAGCTTATTGTTCCATAAGTATTTCCCTGTGATTACCTGAAGAGTTCTCTTATCTATTTTTCTATTAGAGTTTACTGGTTTCTCTCACTGTTCTTAGCTTCATTTAGCTTGACTTCCACTTGTTACATGCCCACTATGTCAGGCACTGCGAGCTGACCGTGGGTCCTGCCTTTCCTTCGAGATGCCCAGCTTCCTTGTTTCCCTGCCCCTCAGGTTCCACTGCTGTAACTGTCCTTTTGCTCACATCCCTAACAACAAATAGTGACTATCCCAGTATGTAAACATAGTGAGCAGCAGCAGCCTATACACTATGAACTAATAATCCCTGACAACTAAAAGTAGAAATCAGGCACTAATATTCTCTAGGAAATTCTCCCTAGCTCAGGAGATGGGGACAGATGCCCAGGGGCTGAGTGCTGAGAGCTAATCTAATTGGCATCTTTCTATGAAAATAGTCTTATCTCCTAAGGTGCTCTGTATGTTTCGTTTCAAGTAAGAAGCATAGTTGGGGGAGGGAAAAGAACTTTTTACCAATGCTTATTCTATGCCAGAGCCTACGCTTAGGCACTTGATACCCATTATTTCATTTTATCCTCACAATAACTTATAAACTTGGTATGGTTATCTCCATGTAAGGAATAATGAAACAGAGGCATGGAATTTGCCTAAGGTCACATGACCACTAAGAGGCTAAACAGAGGGTCAAAACCAGGTCTTTAAAGCCTACGCTCAGGTCACTATATCATACTACACCCTACCATATTGCTGCTACATGTGGTGTTCCTGTGATCGGGGGTGGGGGTTAAGAGTTCGTGATGGGGGATTGGATTAGGATGCTCACTGGAGATGAGGGCAATTAGCACAAGGACTCTAAGTGTATGCCCTTCCATTCTGTAGTCTGTGCAAAATCACAAAATCACAGGAACAAGAGAGCATGCATATTGAAAAGTTCCAGCAATTCACTTTGGTTTTGGCACATGAGTAAGAGTCAGAGAGCTATGAGGGGGTGCTGCTCTGAGTGCTTTAGAGAGCCCTGTTCTGTGCTCTGACCCTCCTCTTGCACATTTTCTCCCCCAGGGAACAAGGCAACTTGCCCCATAGAGTCTGTGTTGCCCTCACCCACCTTCTAGATTAAGCTCCTACCACCTAAAACCCTAAAATTCTCCGCCCAAAGGGCCCTTAGCCTACTCCCTGGGCCCATGTGTACTTCTTTCCTAGGTTCAGTTCCCCCAAGGACAAGAAATACCAGCAGTATAAACACAAGAATGTGGCTAGAACATGGATATGTGAACTGAGGTGTCCACACGCATGCAGAAAGACAGAGCTGGGCAGTGGGCAGAGAAGGGAGGCAGACCATGGGCTGGGGGTCAGTCTCCCTGGACTGTCAAGTTCTAGCATGGAACTCAGAGCAGTCCAACAAATATAAAAGTTAAGTTGGCCTCCTAAGTTGCTATGAAAATGCATTTGTCAAAGTAGAGGGTAGACTCTTTAACATTTCGTTAGCTTGCTATATTAATTTTCAACATTTACACACAGGGTATGTGGGTTTCTATTTGTACTCTTGCCCTGGGCATCACAGTTAGAAGCAGGCCTTCTTAGAAGAGACAGGAGTGGAAGCAGACCTCAAATCAGGATGCATCTCATACCATGGCAGGAGCGCTGGATTTATCCTAAGGGCAATGAAGAACCACTGAAGGGTGTCATTTAGGGAAGGAACATGATCAGGTGATTCGGAAGGCTTGCCCTGAAGCTGTGCAGAGGGAGAGTAAATCAGGGTCAGCCAGAGGGAGTGGCAGAAGGAGAAGCAGAGAACCCTCTTCCTTTGGATCTTTGCTAAAATGCCTCCTAAATTAAGTCTCCCTTGGGCCACCCTATTCAAGGCTATGGCTCTCGCCTGGCACTGCCTACTTCCCTGCCCTTATTTTTCTCCTTAGCACTTACTACCATCTGGATCATATATTTTATTTATTTACTTATTGTCCCACTTCCTTCACTGGAAAGTAACCTCAGTGAGGGCAGGGAGTTTTGTATTGATTCCACTGCTGGATCCCCAATGCCTAATACAGTGCCTGGTGCTTGTTAAGACTCAATACACTGAGGTGGCACTTAAGGCAATGGAATCTAGAACCAGCCTTCTTTGGTCTGAATCCTGGCTCCATCATTCACTTATTGAGGCACTTTAGGCAAGTTACTTTTAACCTCTATGCCTTAGCCCTTTTACTGCAAAACATGAATGAACAGGAATACTAACAGCCTATACTACAGGGCTACTTAAAGGTTAAGTTTGTTAATGCCCATAAAGTGCTTACCATGGTGCTAGACACATAATCTGTACTACGTAAGTCTTAGCTGCTATAAGAGATGCGGTGAGTATCCCACCAGGGACACTTTATTGACCACTGTGCCCAGCCTCCAGCTCTAAAAGTGCTGTAGCTATCAGCTTACACTTGAGATCATCTCTGGAGACTTCCCTGCCGCTGATAGATGACACTTCTCCAAGAGACACGTGGGCAGTGACAACCTCACACCAGGTGGGTGTGGGGGGGGGGGTGCCTTTCTATTACAAAGGTGCCAAAGCTCAGACCCTCTACCACAAGGTGGAGTAGCTCTGAAGTGTGACTTACGTTGCAGAGCCTTCTCATTCTCCAAGTCGGTCTCCGGCTAGACTTTATCTGAGACCACATCCTTGCTTAGCCCTTCCTCTTCCCTACTCTGCTTCTCCAACTCCCTTAAAGGTTTTCTTGAAGAGAATGCCCTTAATGAATAATTTATACCTGAATCCCCATCTGAAGAAACATAGCCTAAAACATACATCCACCAATTTCCTACATACATGAAATTCTGAAGGCAATTTGATATATGGCCTGGAAATTAAAAGAAATCCAGGTTGCAAATTTTGACTCGGGGATTGTACAGTGACTGGCACAGAGTAGGCATTCAATAATATTTGCTGAATGAATACATTCATGAACTATGGTAGTAGATAGGCACAGAAGTGAGTAAGCACCCAGTGAAAATGAGTAAGACGAAGAGAAACTTCCTGAGTCAAAGATAGAATTTATGGGAATATCAGTGTTTCAGAGATGGGAGAAGAAAGTAGATGAGCCTGAGGAAAAATGCAGAGAGGTTAGAGAAAACCAAAAGGGGAAGAAATCAGGAAAGGGAGGATTTCAAGGAGGAACTGCAGTGTCAAATGCTGCAAAGAGGTAAGTCATTAACTGAGGTCAGAACTTTTCCATTTAGCAACTAAGAGGCATCGGTCCCATCGGTCAGGGCAATTTCAGTGGGGTGTTAGCACGGAGATTGGGTGGAGCAGGGAAGCAGTCTTCCTATTTGATCTCTGAGATGATTATAGGAAATGTCAAAGTCATCTTAGGTTGCTTTTGGCGCACTCCCATCCCTGGCCCTGTCTTCCCAACTCTGCAAACAGGGTCTGCACACTGCTCTTTGGCTGCCCAAGCCCCAGGTGGCTCCCCAGCCTGCCTCTGCCCCAAGCCTACATGCCCCCAGACCTCTTTTACTCTCAGCATGCTCGATGGAGAGCAATTTGAGTAAACCAATTTACCCTGGAATAAAACAGGTAGCCTTCCTTTTCCCTTTAGGTTATTTACCTTTTAAATAATATTTATTAGCCCAAGTTAAATGATCAGCAGCACATATGGCCACGTTGTATATGGGGAGGAGGGAGTGTAGAAAGGTGAAGCTTGGAGAAACAGGCCTTTAAATCCACTAAAGAGAGGAAAGGAGAGTGAGTGACCCTGCCCATCCGCCACACCCCTTCCTTTAGACAGAGAACGCAGCCACTGCTCACTACCCCTCTGCCCCATTTGTTTCCCATCTGGGGCTTGAGACCTGGAACCCCTGGGCCAGCTTCTTGCCCTTTGTGCGTGGTAAACTGCGTGGTAAACTGTTTCATGGACTCTCGGAGCCCTCAGGCCCAGGACATAAATGTATACTTTATGATTGATTGGATATTTCTTGTACTCAGTTCTAGACCATTTAGTCTTTTGTTCATTACACGTTACTGGAGCTGTTTTCACTCGTGAGAGTTTGTACCATCTCAAAAAAGCATTTGTGCTGCTTTATGCCAATGCTTCTCAAACTTTAGTCACTTTCATTATCACCTAGGACACTTGTTTAAAAATGCTGATTTGGGGAAACCTTTCAGATATTATGATGAAAATCAGTCTGGGATGAGACCCAGGAGTCTCTCCAGGTGATCCAAGGACAATACCTAGACTCTTTTAGGTGTGGCTTTAGTGATACTCACGTTGTCTAAATCAGACTAGAATATGCTTTCATAAACAGGTAGCACACAGCTATACCATCAGGGCAATGTTTGCAAGGTCAACCAGCAGCTATGCTCTATAGGAGCCTGCCAAAAATGCTAGCATGTTTCTCTCTCTATCCTCATGTTCTCTCAAATGGAATCATTTATTGGAAGCACAGTCATGGGAGGATTTCTGTGCTCACTTCTCTGCCTTCTTTTTGCAAAACCGAGCTCCTCCTCTCTTGGCCTGGAGAGGCTTTCCCTGAAAGGCCTGGTGGCTGCCTTCCCCAACATAGCAATTCTGTGTTCAAACCAGACGCCTGCTGGAGACCTGCCTTCCCAGGCTTCCTCTCTAAAGGAACTTCTAAATTGCCATTAAATCATTATGAAGCTTCTTATCATGCACCTGACCTGGCAGGCTTATCTAAAATATCGGGGCAAGTCCTGGGTTATCTCTGGGTCCTCCAGGCCCTGCACACATCTGATGCCCCAGAGTTGTCTCTTGACCCATTAGACTGTGAATGGTGTAAGGGCTTTCCCAGGTTTGACTGGTACAGGTATGGAGGGTCTCAGTGGTGGGCAGTGAAGAACCAATGAATAAGCCTGTTACCACTGACCCTTTTTTTACTCCTGGTGGCCCCCAACACCAAACAGAAATCACAATTTAGCAGCACACTATTGAACCCAGTCCTCCAAAATGGTTTTATTAGGCAAGGCTATTACTATTGCTTGTAATGCATTCAAGTGTCTTTGGAGGAGGCTTAAACTCTCCATTCTTTAAACCACTTCCAGCTCATTCACACACTCACTTGATCTGTCTGCTTGTTGGCCTTTGGATTTGCCTCCTCTATTTTAGCTGCTATTATCATCCCAACCCTGTTTCATAGATCTGAAGACTCAATGCCTTTAGCCTGGAGGAAGGGGGCAGGGATTGAGATACCAGCGCCTCAAGCGAAGGGTTGCTCTGGGACCTGAAGAGCAGGGCAAATGCCTGTCAGGCCAGGTCTTCACCCTGGGTTACAGGTTTGGCTTCAGGAACTTCTTCCCAATCACTGCTCCCTCAACTCCTCCCTAGGTCCCTGGCCAAGGGAAGCCCAGACCATCCCTCTGGATTCCATTTGGGCCACATCAGTGAACCACCCTGGATATCATCCCTGGTCATCTGGCTAAGGGGTCAGATTTAAATGCCACCTTCTCCCTTGGGCTTTCCCCTGACTTCCTTGTCAGAGGGATCTCCCCCTTGTTAAAATGGACATGTTATCCGTGTCTCTCTAAACTGACTTATTAGTTTCAATCTTATATTAGACTTTGGCCTCTCCTACCTCTATGCCTTTGTGCTTGCCCATACTAATCCCATCTTTGCCTAGATAACTCCTACTCCCATTTCAAAGCTCAACTCACATGCTTCCTCCTCCAAGAAGTCTTCCCATATTGATACATTTCCTCCCATCCCACTGGGATGAAGGTTCTTCCCACACATTGCCATAACCTTGTCCTTACTCTGCATGGCAGCTGTCATATGTGGGGTAACTACCGCCAGGCTCTGGCTAATCAATTTCTTTATCCCTCACAGAGATTTATATGGCTTCACAATGAGAGCCTAGTTATGAAGGTGCTTCATAAATAATATGGTGTCATGTAAATATGTCACATTATTCATTAACTTATTCATCCAACAAATATATACTGAGCCCTTACTTTGTGGCTGGCCTAGTGCTAGACACTAGCAATGTAAATGTGAACAAGACAGAAACATGAAGGTTACATTCTATGGAAAGAGAGGGACACAAGAGAGTAGATAGATAAACAGAATAAATGCAAATTGTGATATGTCTTAAGAACTTACCAGGTGGTCAGGACAGGCCACTATGAAGAGCTGAAGTTTAAGCAGAGAACAAAATTCCAAGAAGAAGCTAGTTAAGGAAATACTGTAGAAAGAATAATGCAGGGAGCAGCAACGGCCTGTGCAAAGGCCCTAAGGTAGAAAAGAGCCTGTGTTGCTGGCTGCTCCTCCATTACAAGGAGGAATCAGGGATAGCAAAATTCAGTAAGCAAGCAGGGGACCAGCAGCGAGACCTAGGCTGGAGCTCTAAATCTTGAGGAGCTCAAAAATCAAGCTGGGGAGAGATATAAAATGAGAGTACAACTAATGAAATGGAGCAGTTGTCTTTGATAAAAATGGGACATACACATATTAATGATAAAAGCTGATTCTATTGAGCAGATGAGAATCCAATGTATGCTAAGCATTTTATTCCTCACATAAGACTTACAAGTAGCTGCTATTATTATCCCACTCCATAGCTAAGGAAACTGAGACTCAAAGAGGTTGAGTAACTTGCTTAAAGTCACCAGGAAGAGTCAAAATCAGTATTTGAATCTGGTCTGTTCAATTCCAGTATCTGTCATGCTACCTTGTCTGAGAGACAAAGACAGCTTAAGCTTGAAGCAACTTTAATGCTTACTCCTGCTAATCCTTCATTTTAGAGTTGAGGGCAGCAAGTTCCTGAGCAAGAAAGTGATTTGCTCAGGGTCACACAGGTGGGTGGACATTTTGGCCATGTGGGCCAGACCTCCAGCTGTCAATCTCCCTGCTTCAGGTCTTCTATTAAGCCATGAGAACTCTGGAAATGAGAAGGGAAATTCTCCCCAACCTCAGATAATCTGGTTTGGAGGTTCAGGGTAACCTCTGTTGAGTACTAATGCCCCTTCCCCAGGAATGAGGGCCATCCGGCTGATGGTTTCCACGGTGCTCTGGCAGCAGAGGGATGGCCTGACCTTGTTTGCCCTAGCTTTTGTGGTGCCACCTGAGATTTATCCCACGTCTATGAATGTCCAGCAGTTTCTCACTTGAAACAGCTCCTGGAAAAAATACAACATCGAACCATCTTGATGGCAGGTGTAAGAGCAGAGATCCACAATGAAAATGCCCCAGCAGACCAGGCAAGGGGGCAACAAGTGTTTCTGCTTTGTGTGTTCTGCTGCGGGCTGTTCAGTTGGTGCAAACTGTGGGGTACAGGGTGTCAGCAGTATAGGGTATCAGAATCCTAGTGCTGGCGCCCAGGAAGGCCCAGTGCTTGGGCTGTGATGAAATAATTTTCAAATCAGACCTACTCACCAAGTTGTCTAGGGAAGGTAAGAAATTAAACACTGTGGTAGAGAGCTAGACTGGTCACTGAGCAGTGGATGATGAAGAGGAAGGACAAGGTAAGTGACGGACTCCCTGTTTAATGAGGGCAATACTGGCCCTGCCAACACAACTCTGGCCCTGCAGGTGCAAGCCAATCAGCAACGAAGGATGATTTGGAAGGATGACTGGAGAAGTCTTACCCATCCTGCATGACAGCCTTTAATACCTGGAGACAGTTCTCCGTGAGCAGACAGAAACCAGCAAAGGGAAGAAGGGAGAGGAGCCCCAATGAGTCACCTGCTGTGCCCTTTTCCCTAGAACTGTGCTGTACCACTGTCTCCCTGAAATCATTTCATGAGCTGACTTCTCCATTCAGAATTCAAGCAAAAGAAAGGTCTCTGGAGCTTTGAGAAGGAAAAGATCCCCCTGACCCATGTGTTGGAGTTCACATGCCATTCTCAGGTCTTGGAGAGTCTTTGGCTGTAGGATCTAGATTTCCTTTCAGTTTTTCATCCATCCCTCTGATCTGGGTTAACCCTTTTCTACTCCTTATTGCTATTCTCACAGCAGCCCTCTGCAGATTGCCCCAAACCACACCACACCCATTTTCTTAAACAACCAGAAATCAGCAGGTGTTAAAGAAAAGTGTTAAAGACACATTAGCACCTGCGTTAAGCTTTCTAATTGGTATAATCAGAAGCAGTAAAAAGAACACATGGAGGAGACAGTGCCTTACTGAGAAAAGAGCCACTCTCCAGGGAACATTGTGCGGTGAATGAGCATTTGCTGGCACAGATAGTTCTCAAACTCACCCTTCAAAACGTGGAGGGCTCTTGGATGGCTGGGTGGCTGATAGGTGGGAGAGAGGAGCTCTGAGAGGTGGCAGGACTCCCTGGCCTGTTGTGGACCTCTCTTGCCTGGCTCACAGGTGATGGTCCACCATCAGGTGGCTTTCTGTCACAATGGGAGGTTCATCTACCATCAAGGTCTCCTCAGAATCCATGTCAATCCATCCAGAGGTTTTTTTCTTTGTTTCTTGTTTTTTGTTTGTTTTATTGGAAGACACTGTCTACTTTCCCAGGTCATGATTATTCCACAGAATTTGTGTCTTTTCTACCCATTGAACAAGACATTTTTTGCCTCTGGGCCTCTGACCTGTGATGCCAGGGCTGGGGGACAAAGGTCAAAATAATGCTTTGTTCTAAACCAAAGCCTCAATTCCTCCTCTGTAAAGTGAGGAGACTCTGACTAATTGGTCAGAGATTGGACTTAGTGGTGTTTAAAAGTTCCCTGGTAATTCAAAGGTACATCCATAGTTAAGTCACTACTACGGTAAAGATTCTGCAGATTTCCTTGCCCATTTCCAGGTCTAGGAGCTCCCTCTTTGTCAGTTCCCTGGGCCCAACTTTCCCAAAAACAAACCCAACTCCTGCCCAAGTCAGAGTCCCAGAGAAGCCTTACACTGGAGAACAAAAGAAGAGGCCAACATTTTCCAAGTCTTTAAAGTCTATTCCCTAATTCCACTCAAATGAAGCTGTTTAAACAAACAAACAAACAAACAAACAAACAAACAAACAAACAATGCTGACTGCAAATGTGCCCAAAGCAAGGCTGATTGTCTTTCTTCCCCTCTCCCACCTGCCACCCCTCCCCCACCCCCACCCAGGGTGTAGTAAAATATTAAATAGTACAGACTCAGCTTCCAAGATTACTTACTCCAAGTATCCCCACGGGGTGCCCGGGTGGCTTAGTCGGTTGAGCGGCCGACTTCAGCTCGGGTCTTGATCTCACGGTCTGTGAGTTCGAGCCCCGCGTCGGGCTCTGTGCTGACAGCTCAGAGCCTGGAGCCTGTTTCAGATTCTGTGTCTCCCTCTCTCTGACCCTCCCCCGTTCATGCTCTGTCTCTGTCTCAAAAATAAATAAACGTTAAAAAAAAAAATTAAAAAAAAAAAAAGTATCCCCAGATGTGGCCATACAATGAGACGTCTAGTGGCCTAAAAAACACAGCAGGACCTCACATCTGCATTATTGACTTGTCCTAGATGCTGCCTTTAAACAAAACACTTTCTAAAAAGTCAAATCTGCTTAGAGTCAAAAGAGAATGACACAGGCTGAAGGGAGCTTCCAAAGAGAGTTCTGGAAATGGCATGGGTGACAGCAGTACCAAGGTGAAAGTACCCAGCCTTCCAAAGCATGGCTACCTCAGAGGGGCTGCACAAACCCTGGTGTCCTGACTAACCAGCCAGGTCACCTGACAGTCTCAAACACACATTCCATTCACCAAAGGAAGAGGCCTTGCTTTCTAAATCTGACTGGCCTGTGGGCAGGACACTTGGAAGGGGGAAGAAGAGCTTAGAAGGTCTTAAAGAAGGACCAGAATTGTTGCTTGTAGAAGTCTGGGGCTGGCTGGCAGAGAGGGACAGTGGCAGAGGGGCACATTCAGGGAGGCTGGGATAGAAACTGATGTGACTATTTCCCGACAGCAGCCTCCTGTCCCATTTCCCACGGTGCCCACAGAGATGTTCATCCTTTCCTTCTGGGGCATTCAGAACATGAGGCAGAAACAAAACAGAAACCAAAGCAAGCAGAGGAAAAGAAATAGCGGACTGGAAACGGAAACCACAACCTCTCCACACAGCCCTCCCCTTTCCCTGTCCTCTCCAGACAGACTCCAGGGCCAAGCTCCCCAGGCCTTTTCCACTGCCCCATCTTTCTCCCATAGTCAGGCCGGGTGAACAACAGTATCTTTTAATGTTAAAAAATGTCATTATAATCACTGATCAAAAATCTGTGGGTAGTAAACCAAAGATGGAGCCCCTGTTCCTGTCTAACCACAGTGCCCTCAGTCACCCCAACAAAGATGCAGGAAACTCTTCCAAAACAGGGAGAAAGAAAAGAGAGAAGAGAGGGGGCCCAAGAGAGGCTGCAAAGGTGGGGCCAGTGCTGCCAGCCTTCCTTGCTCACCCCAATCCCTGTTGCCCTCACCACTCCTTCTCCTCCGCCTGCTGCACCGTCACCTCTCCCCACCCTCGCAAGGGACCCTCCACTCTCCAGCTGGGCTCTGGTTTCCTGGCAGGGCAGGTAGAATCCTCATTAATAAACCACACGTTTCCTCTGGGAAACCGTCTTTGGTCAAATCGTGCCTGTGCACACCTCCACTCCTTCCCCTCCTCCTTCTCAAGTAATGGTACTTTCTTGAAAGCCCGGTGCTATTTGCCTACAGCACATGCAGACACATGCCCAAACAAACCTACCAACACAGACACCCTCGGCTACCCCTCACACAGCTATTCCTGCATGCCCACCACGTTCTACCAACCCAGGAGACCTCCTTCCCATGGGGCGGGAAGCCCTTGTGCTGCAGCCAGCCTTCCTTCCCTCAGACACCCAGACGGAGGTGCCCTGGCCAAGGGCACTGATGAGATCCCTGTGATGTATATGGAAGAAAAACCCTATAATGGCTTAGGCACAAGGGGGAGCCTGACAGCAGCAAGGGAGGTCAGAGAGCCAGACAGAGGAAACCTGAGGGAGGGGGACATGTTTGGAACTCGACACTAAATAGGCAGGGCTCCAACAGGTCTTTGTTCCCACCTGCAGCTAGCTCAGAGCCTTAGAAAGCTCACCTGTGAGTGGAAAATCCTCTGCTTATGACACAGGGGAGGTCCTGACCTCCAGTGCATGCCACTCTGGGGGTCACCTGCTGTCCCACAGGTTCTGCCCATGTCAGGGGGCAGTGTAAGGTTGCAGCAACTGGTCCCAGCAACACCACTGGCCAAGTGGGAAGTCCTGGGCATGTCAGAGCACTCTCTGGACAGCACTTTACCCTTTTAAAGTGAAGAAATTGGCCTGGCTGACCTCTATAGCCCCTCCTGCCTCAAGATCCAAGATTTGAATCCACCTACTTCTTTTAAAAATCTAGGTCAAATTTCATGTCCAATAAATCTTCTCTGGTTAAGTCCATTTAACTGGTATGCCTGTTTAACCATTGCCTTGAAACGGTTAATTTTGTCTTCTCCAGTGGACCTTAGAACCTCAAACACACTGTGAGTTGTCCCAAGGGCAAGAACTGGGTGTCCCCTCATTAGCCCATAAGTTCAGGGGCAACCTGAAAAAGCCAGAGGATTATTGGACCATTCTCTCTGAGTTGGTACATATATAAGAACTAAACAATCATCCTGTGTATGCACAGAATGAAATCTTGACCAATTGGCAGGTGTCCTAGTAGAACACCCCACCATGGTCAAGGCTGGTAAAGGGTAGGAGTGATTCTTGCCTTCCTCCAAGTCCAAAACAGGGAGTTTTCTTTCAGGAAATGGGTTCAAGGCCCGAGTTTCTTGCAGAGGAAAACAGCTTATTGTTGGGAGATAAGTGCACATTACCTTCCTGGGCAGAGAATCAGGGGAGAGGGGCAAGTCACAGCACTAGGTTGAGACCTGGCCTCAAGTACCAGGCCAAGAGGAGTTTCTGTGCAAGACCTGGCCCATGAATTACTAGGGATGACAACAGATGAACTTCCAGCTCAAGACGGCACAGAAGAGTCTAGGAGATGAGAGGGAGAAAAACATTGGTTTGGGGGGTTTTGAGTAGCTCTCAAAATGAAGTCTGGTCCTCGTCTGACCTAGAATCAGATGGGGTAGGGAAAGGGGAGGCTCTGAGACAAAAGAAAAGACAAAGCAGGGCCATCAGAACACACACGTGGATATGTCAGTAAATTCTCCAGAAAAGCATTTGTCCTAGCTGAGTCACCACAGCTCTGACAAAGTGCTCCTATCTGGGTTTTGGGACAAGTGGGGCTGGATGTTACACTTGCTAAACTTAGAAACAGGAATACTCCTCCTTGGTGAGACAGAGTCCGCTCCCAGGTCCCTCACATGCTCCCCCATGCTTCATCCTCTGGCAAAGGGCCCTGCCTTCTTTCTGCCATAGAGCCAGTCTACCCACGCCCTGTGGGTACAGTCCATTACACAGGAAAGACGACATCCCAAAGGAAACCTGGGTCTGGCCTCACTGACTCCATGTCTGGAAGACAGAAGCTGGCAAGGGCCCCAAGGGTTCCAGGCACAAGACACTGCCCTTTCCCCTGGGGGAGCTCCCAGTCTAATGGAACTCTGTCAACTTGCTAGGTACTGCTCTACAAACTCACTAAACAAGACTCACCATTTCTGCCCTCAAGAAGCTCACTATTCATCAAGGAGAAAGGTTTGTGGACAGTCAGAACTTATAGAAGAGACAGGGACCATCACAGCTTTATGATGAGTTCTCTAGATTCAAAAGTCTTTTTCAAATTTTGTTCAAATTATTTGTTCTGTTTAAGTTATTGATGCTGAACTTTTAAGGATTTAAGTGTTTTTATTTAAAGCAATCCAAGAAGAGAAGAGATGGAGTGGAACAGGCAAGGGGGAGACATTCTTCTTTTAGTAAAAGCTACAGTGGCAAACTGGTACAGAAATTTTTTGCAACTAGTGAGTATATTCACCAGGGTTATACTTTCAGCAACAAAAAGCCCTAGGTTGTGGCGTTTTTCTTATTCTCGTCTTTTGTGTTCAGAGAAAGAAAACAGTGTCTAAAAGGCAAGGCTTGAAAAGACAAATGAAGACTTTTATCTTCAATGTTTGTGGCTGATGAAAATAGCAAGGAAGATAGTAGAAGTTCCAAGTACTTCTATGCTTGGGGCACTGTGACTTCAATCTACCTTAGACTGAAGACAAACCAATGGGAAGGATTTTTTTTTAATTTGAAAAAATTATAAAAAGGAAGCTTTTTAAAAGAAAGTTAAGAATTGCTATAGATATATCACATTATTTATGCATTTTCCCTAAAAAATACCACTATAAAATTCCCAGTTTCAAATGGCAATTAGTATATACCCAAGTTAAATATTTCCACAAACATAACTTTATTGAATATGCACTAACATTATCAGAAGGATTATATTAAACCCATTTTGTAGTTGGAAAAAAATTATTACTTAGTGCTTACTTAATTTTCAGTGTTTTAATAAAAATGTAAAGCCTTGAAAACCCAAGCAGAACACTATCATTTAGAGCCTCTGATAAAACCAATCTGTGTCCTTGGGTAGCTGAGCAGAGGTACTCCACCACTTGGTGGCAGCATGCCTAACTTGGCAGCTTGTATATAATAAGGACAATCTCTCTACAAAATTAGTTTTATAACATAAAATGTCATACATATATACCTAAAAATGTACACAACCCCAAACACCAGTAAAGGGCACATGATAATACCCCTAACCAATGATAGGTAAAGCAAGAAATACAAAACATGTAAAAAAAATAATCATATGGTAGAGAAGGGAAAAACAGCCTCAAGTCTAGAATCTGCTAAGTGAAAAATACATCCTTCTTCCCCAGCGCTAGGCTGTCTCTCCAGCATCTATATTCAGGTCCATCTATATTCAGGTCTATATTATTTCCAGCATTGACAAATAAATCAGAACTAAATTTAAATCATCCTGATTCCCTAGCATGAATTCCAGAAAAACCTGAATGTAGTGGGACTTATTTCACCTGACATGTTAAAATGTACCTAATCAAGGCAGCACCAGAAATGTCAGCTTCCCAATCAGCCTGCTGTTGGTGAGCCATAACCTTCAGCAGCCTAAAGCAGAAAATGTAGGGCTACACCTGAGTTTTAGAGGCTCATTCACCATTGCTGCCCAGAGAAAAACTCCAAGGAGACCTAACTTAGAAGGCAGATAAGGACCTCAGTTCAGATGAGCACAGAGGAGGTTAACAACCACTTTAGGCCAAGCCAAGAACTGACTGTACAACCAGCCAAGGAGCTGAAACACATCCAAAGGCAAAACTAAAAACTCACCATGGGCAAAAAGCAATTAAGTCCTTCTAGATTTCATATCAGATCCAAACTTTAATGTATGGTCCCCATTAAGAGGCCTATTAGTTCAGGAAAATAAAAAGACCTGACAGACCCCCAAAGGGCAGACCCTGTGACCGACTCCTTTAGTCTTTTCAAATCCAGGATCAGACTTAAGTCTGTAACACATGGAACTACATTAGGGTTTCCTGATGATAGTGATAACAATGTTTGCACAGTGGGGCCTGGTTATTGATGAGCAAATAAACAAATCTGGAGAAATGTCAAGACTTGGAAGTCTAAGGCAAGGCATACTGGATATATAAATTGGGAAATTTGGAAAGCAATGTGGCAATGTGAATCACTAGCCTTTAAAAAAATGTCTGATTGCCATAAATCTATCCCAAAGAAACTATCTAAAAAGTAGACAGTTTACACACAAAGGTGTTTACTGGGAGTTTATATAGCAATGAAATTTTGAAAATAACTTAGATGCCTAATGATAGGGTCAATTAAAATATGGTACATTTCAATACACACTACTATGCATAAAAAGTCTTGAATGTTAAGAAAATATTCTTCTGGTATAATGTCGAGTGGAATAAAACAAGAAGGAAATTAAATAAGCAATAATTCAATTCTGTTTTTTTAAAAGCTCTAAATAAAGACAGGAAGGAAATATTTCAATATATTAACTGTCCTTATCTCTATATGATACAGTACATGATTAAAGTATTTTCTTTAATTCTTTATATTTTTCTGCACTTATTTTCTATAATAAAGAAATGGTTTTCTTTTTTTTTTAATTTTTTTTTCAACGTTTATTTATTTTTGGGACAGAGAGAGACAGAGCATGAACGGGGGAGGAGCAGAGAGAGAAGGAGACACAGAATCGGAAACAGGCTCCAGGCTCTGAGCCATCAGCCCAGAGCCTGACGCAGGGCTCGAACTCCGGGACCGCGAGATCATGACCTGGCTGAAGTCGGACGCTTAACCGACTGCGCCACCCAGGCGCCCCAAGAAATGGTTTTCTAACTAATACAAGAGGTTAAGACTTTATCAAAGTACTTGGTATATCTATTAATATATTCAGTGTTGCTTATAAGCTTGCTAGATGGTTCTGATCTCACTGCTATCACTGCTTTTAGCTCTAATCCTAACCTTAACCATCTCCCTAATCCTGACTTTGAAAAATCAGTGCTAGGGTCAATGAAGGACAGGTGGCAAAACAAGGTCCCTACTTTTTTTTTTTAATTTTTTAAGTTTATTTGTTTTGAGAGAGAGAGAGCGCACAAGCGGGGGGGGGGGGGGGGGCGGGGAACAGATAGAAAGGGAGAATGAGAGAGTCCCAAGCAGGCTCCACACTGTCAGTGCAGAGTCCAATGTAGGGCTTGAACTCACAAACTGTGAGATCATGACCTGAGCCAAAATCGACAGTCAGCGGCTTAACTGACAGAGCCACCCAGGAGTCCCCAATGTCACCACCTTCGAGCAAAAAGAGGGAAAGACCTGCCATTTGCTGTCAGCCCCTTCTGAGTACCAAGTTCTGGGCTAGGTTCCATCTACATGTTCTACCACCGCTGTGTTTCATAATCCCTTTATGCGTGCCTGTTCTACAAGGTGAGAACATTTGTCAGCAAGCAGACACATTTCTCCTTCTAGAGCAGAAGTTTCTGGGTTCATTCTTCTTGGGCTGGAACCCCTTGCCTCATTTCCAGAATCAGTACTTTCCCTTTAGCCCACTCATCCTTCTCTGCTAGTCCACTACTGTTAGCTCCACTCTCACCAAGTTCAGGTACCTTCCAAGGGTCACACTGAAGATGCATATACAGACAAACAATGCTCCTCTCTCCATCAGGAATGCTTATCCAATGCTGGGTCCTTGATTTATCACCTAAAGACATTCACTGGTTCCTGGAATAACCAGGCCTACTTCCCATAGTTACTTCATGACCACATGGTTTTTGCCTCTGATCATCCAGACTATTGTTCTCCAGGGAATCACAAATGCATGCCTCTACATTTGAAGTATCACCACTAGCTCTCCCTCCTCCACACAGCTGCATTTCTCAGGGTTTCCATGAGCCCCTTCTGGCCCCTCAGCCCCATCAGGGCTGTGCCAGCCACATCTGCCAAGTCCAGCAATGGCATGGTCAAGGAAGTAAACCAGCTTCAAAATGTGTATCAGCATAATGCTAGTGCCAGAAATGTGCTTCTGCCACCAGAGCAGTGAAGATGAACCAAACAGGTGGCCGAGTGAAAGAAGACTCAGACCCAAGAAACTGAATAGAACTACCATCCTTAGAGTACAATAGAGACCAGGCTTTACATGCAGGGTCCCTGCTACTCACAGTTTTTTACTTATCTCTTTAAATAGTGTCCATGGTCTTAAGTGTTTCTGCTTTTTCACTACATCTCTTGGTATTATGTGCTCACTAAAGCATAGTTGACTATCATCCATAGATGAGCATAAATAAGGAGCATTTACACATCTGCTCCTGGGGGAGAAATTCTGAGGCACTCCCCACAACCACCACCATTGTCCAGCACATCCACAGTCACCATGGCTGCCTTAACCAGTAGAAACCAGGTGTGAGGCAATCGCCATCTGCATTCCACACCTGCAGCAACCTTCACACTTAGAATCCAAAGAGAACCTTAGAGAAAGCAGGTTTGATGTACAGACCATTGCTGCCCACCATCATTACACCTGTAGGCCCCCTCATCTCCTTACCACCCTCTTCCATTGTCCTGTTCCAATCCAATCTTTAGCCCATCCTACTCTCCCCAGATGTGTCCCCTGCACTCCATCACCATGGCCTCCCTTACTCTGGCTCCTCATCCCTTCAGTGGATAAAAGTTCAAGCTCTGGTGCTAAAGCACTTAGCTTCTTGTTATACTGGCTCTGTGTCCCTAGGCAAGTTACCTAACCTCTTGGAGCCACAGTCCCCTCATGTGTAAAAGAAGAAATAAACATACTCACCTCGAAGTTATGCATATCAAATACTTATAATAGCACAATAATGTAGGTTAAAAATAATAATTGCTAGCATTTATTTATTACTTAATAGATCAATTCCAGGGGTTGGACACATTGTCTTTTCCCCCTTAAAATCACATTTGAAAATTCATCCATGTTGTTGAATACCACAGTAGTTAAAAAAGCTAGTCAAAGAAAACTACATATGGTATGATACCCTTTGTATAAAACTCAAAAACAATGGGGCGCCTGGGTGGCGCAGTCGGTTAAGCGTCCGACTTCAGCCAGGTCACGATCTCGCGGTCCGTGAGTTCGAGCCCCGCGTCAGGCTCTGGGCTGATGGCTCAGAGCCTGGAGCCTGTTTCCGATTCTGTGTCTCCCTCTCTCTCTGCCCCTCCCCCGTTCATGCTCTGTCTCTCTCTGTCCCAAAAATAAATAAACATTGAAAAAAAAAAAAATTTTAAAAAAAAACTCAAAAACAAGCAAAACTAGGGGCACCTGAGTGGTTCAGTTGCTTAAGGGTACAACTTCGGCTCAGATCATGATCTCCCAGTTTGTGGGTTCAAGCCCCACATCAGGCTCTGTGCTGACAGCTTAGAGCCTGGAGCCTGCTTTGGATTCTGTGTCTCCCTCTCTCTCTGTTCTTCCCCTGCTCACACACTCTCTCTCTCTTTCTCTCTCTCTCAAAAATGAATAAATGTAAAAATAAATTTTAAAAAAAACAAGCAAAACTAAACAACATATTGTTTATGAAAACATGTGGTAAACTATACCAAAAAAGCAAGAGGATAAACACAAAACTCAGAGTAATGGTTGTTTCTGGGGGGGGGGGGGGGGGGTTCATGGTGGGGAGGAGCCACAGGTAGCTTCAGGTAGCCACAGGTAGCCTCAAATGTCACTACAGGTGACATTCTACTTTTAAAGTTGAGGGGTGGGCTCTCAGATGTTGATTTTATTATTATGCTTCATAACTTACATATACATTATATCTATTCCTTAATAGGTAACAAATATTACTATATGTGCATGTGTATATACAGTATAATAATAATAATAATTATATAATTATATATATATAAAGTATAATAATAATTATTATTATACTTTAGGAGACAGACTAAGAAGTACTGAGCACCTGGGTGCTACAGAGAGATTGCTAGATAATTCTTCACCACACACTTGTGGGATGGGCATTCTTTTCCTAAATTAAAAATCAGAACATTAGACTCAGAAATACTGAATAATATGCCTCAGGTCTCACCCTATGCTGAGAAATGCAGAAATACCTTCCATTTGCCCCTCCAAATCCATTCTCCATCCTCTCCCCTCAAGCCGACGCCCTAGGAGGCTGACCCACATGGACTGCATCAATGGGCTTACCTGGCTTTGGTTGCATTCAGTCAATGACAAACGATGACAGGAGGTCAGAGAATGAAAGGACAGTGAAGTTAAGAGTCTGGATTCCCCTTGCTCCCCATCATGGAATCACCCATAGCCACAGCTCCTGTCAGGTGGCCCTCTCACACAGCCGTCTCTCTCCAGATTCTAAGAACTGTTGATCATCTTGCCCTTCAGGGCTAGAAGTAGTAACATCTCCCCTCCCTATTGTTTCTAGCCCTGGTATAACTTGGGAATCCAAACCTTGCTGGTTTCCCTGTGCCCTGCCTGCATGACTATAAATTGTACCTTCCTTAATCTCTTCTCAGATTACCCAGGTTGAGTGGCCATTAGCTTACTGAGTAGTGATAGAGCTGGGATCTGAACCTCAGTATCTTCTGCCATCCTAGGATGCTTCTCTTCCCTTTGTTGGAAGGTCTGCACAGCTCCAAGGAGAGTGATCACTAATGAGGGTAGTTACTGTTGTGATTTTACACTCCTTAGCAGCAAAGTAGAACACTATTTGCTCTTCAGGACTTGTGTTACACACAGCTTAACAATAGGGACACTTAACTGTTATTGCTCAATTTGTGTAGAATCTGGGAACTGTAATAAATATTATAAGCCCTCTATACATAAGCAACAAAATAAATTTAAAATGAGTGTGAAAAGGCATAAGTTTTGGACAATGCTCTCATTGGTCCTATTTTCTAGACCTCCTGTCACTACTCCCTACCTCCTCCTTTAATTGATAATCTCAGAACAAAGGACAGAATGCCAACAACACATCTCAACAGGCCCTTGCAATAAGACGCACTCAGTGATTATAGTTTGGATAGCTTGGGCTCTCTCAGGCTGAATATAGTGGGAGGAAACCCTTGCAGTTTTTACCTCCTCATCTTTTAACTGTCTTTCTGGCTCATTCTGCATATTTCTATTTTCTGGTGATGCTGTACAAAGACAGTGCTGGCTATAAGCCAAATTTATCTCTTGCTGAAGTCAGTAGAACAAGAGCAAGTGTTATCAAATAATAAGCTGTGAATATTGGCACTTTGGTTTGATTGGCATTACAGAATATCCCATCTTAATTTCTTGTCATCTCTCCTCACCAGTATGATATCTGCAATTCTTGCCAGAACACTTAACATCTCAGCTGCCCTGCTAAGAGCAGAATTAAGTGGCAGACACATCAAGGGGCTAACAATCAGTGCCCTTAGAAGTAGCAGAAAGATGGTCATGACAAAGCAGGATAACAAGGACGATGAAGAGGAGAAATTCAATGCACTAAAATAATCCAGGTTTTTTTTTTTTTTTACTAGATACTTAGAATTTCCTATTTCAAGCATTTGTTCAACTCTCAATAATCACGGTGAGTAGATTATCCACACTGTGAGCTCTGCCTGGGCAATTATTTACTCTCAGGCTACATTTTCTATCCTGTCCCTCAATTTCTAGGAAAATTCATCAGTTGATTGTATCTGAGTATTTGCCTTCTGTTCCTTTCATGTACAAGTAGCTGCAAACAGATAGCAGAGCAGGATAAAAAAGCTAGCTAAGTATAGCATGGATGACAGTCAGAAAAGATAACACAAGAGCCCACCAAGATGCCTATCCAGGCCCTGGCTCATAGTAGGCACTCAGTAAACATTGTTGAATTCAGTAAGTGGACTTATTAGCAAGTTGAACCAGAAGACTTTTCAGGCCCCTTCCCACACTGCTAGTCTGTGATTCCTCAAAACAAGATGACAGAAAGCATGGAGAAGATCCTGGAGATGGGTGCTCAAAGCCATCAGAGGCACAAAAGGGAAGTTGGAAAAAACTTAATTCTTGCCAAGATGGATCCCAAAAGAGTAAGCAGGACTGTTCCAAACTGTCACACTCCAGGATGATCCTTGGTCCCATGTGATGCCCCCAAATTCCCACAGAGTCCAAAGGAACTAGAAAGCAGTTCTCTCAGGATTTCAGATGTAGACATCATCTGAAGTGAAATCCCAGGCCCTAACTTATTTAGTGAGCCTGAGAAATGACGTGTATGTTAGTGGGGGTAATAGTACTCTGTTTTGAGGTCCTAGATTTTATGATGCATTTTTCCCCCAATATCATAGAAACACAAAATTCAGGGCAAGAAATCTTAGAAATGATCTAATCCAGCCTCCAGCCCAATGGAGGAATTCTTCCTACAGTATCCCTAACAGAAGGTCACCCAGTCTCCAGCTGACAGAAAGCCCACCCACTTTCTCCAGGGGCAGCAGCATTACTGCTGGACAGCTCCCAGGTGGGCAGGTTCTTTCTTCACTTCTACCCATTGATGCAGCAGGGACCATGCCTGCTCCCTCCTCTTTGCGACAGCTCTCCTGACACCTGAAGTCAGGAATCACTGTTCTTCCATTTTCATTCCTGCCAGAAAACATCCTTCAATCCTTCAACTACAGAGACACCCAGTTTGTGGATTCTTCAATACACTGCTCCCCTGACAATACTCTAAGTGGTCAACAGCATTCTTAAAACCAACTGGCAGAGGTGCACCTGGGTGGCTCAACCAGTTAAGCGTCCGACTTCAGCTTAGGTCATGACCTTACAACTCATGAGTTCGAGCCCCATGCTGGCTCTGTGCTGACAGGTCAGAGCCTGGAACCTGCTTTAGATTCTGTGTCTCCCTGTTTCTCTGCCTCTCCCCCACTCATTCTCTCTCTCTCTCTCTTTCTCTCTCTCTCTCTCCCTCCCTCCCTCTCTCCCTCCCTCCCTCTCTCTCTCAAAAATAAACATTTAAAAAAAATTTAAAAGGGGTGCCTGGGTGGCTCAGTCAGTTAAGCATCTGACTTTGGCTCAGGTCATGATCTCGCGGTCTGTGAGTTCAAGCCCCGAGTCAGGCTCTGTGCTGACAGCTGGGAGCCTGGAGCCTGGAGCCTGCTTCGGATTCTGTGTCTCCCTCTCTCTCTGACCCTCCCCCGTTCATGCTCTGTCTCTCTCTGTCTCAAAAATAAAATAAACATTTAAAAAATTTTTTTAAAAATTTAAAAATGGACTGGCAGAGTTCAGTGTTGCAGAGTTGAATGCAGTGGTCCAGATGTGGCCTGGCCTTCACAGAGGATGGTGGGACTATTTCTTCCCATTCATTTATAAATTACCACAACCATCTGTTTAATCATCTTTTCTAGAATAGTGCCAGAAATGGCCGTCAAGATGACTCATTCCTTAGATTTCAGGATCTTCTTTCATCACTTACTGGTCCTTATTTGCCTGCCTTCTTTTAGCCAGCTCATCTCTTATGCTACCAGCACAGTCATATATTGCACTGCCCTTTATTCTTACTGGTTTGTACAAGGTAGGGAAATATCCAGGTTTTACCTAACTTTATCAAAATATCTTTTCCTGCTCACCATGAACACTCAGTCAGCCTGGCATACAGAGCCTCTAAATATTTGTTAAATAAATAAAGAATGAATGAATGCATGAATAAATAAATGTCAAATGTCACATACAGATGATTACACCAGTCTGTAGAGCACACTCCACCCCAAAAGGAGCCTGTCTTTTAGCTTCCTGGGCCATGACCCAGAATAGATCATTTCTTCTCATCAGTATCATTGACCTCGACTAACTATTCATTTTCACAGTTTCCCTTCTTTCCCAAACCTGTGGTTAGCAGAAGAGTGGCAAATATTATCTGACCCACTAAGTTCTTCAGTTTCCCTCCCTAGACTTCAGTGTCTTCAGAACAATTCTGTTCCAGGTTTTGCTTCCAACAGTAGTCATATGTGAACTTGGGGACATGAATGGCATGACTAGTTGGTAAACTCTGCAGCCTGCCAGGTACTCACAATCCTCCTGAACAAGAGCCCTTGTGACAGAGGTGGCAGAACTCCAAGGAAAATCCTTCCCACTGAGGTAGCAACAGGAGTCCTGCCCCCCACCTGCCAGAACCTGTGAAGAACCTCTTCTGTTCTCAGGGGCAATGCCTGAGACCACCCTCTGAGAGGCAAAGAGCTACCATCTAGTATACTCCTTCAATGATAATGTATTGTTTCTCCTTATCTGTGACCTTCCTTTCGCCCCTCTTGGGTTTCATTCCCCTTCACCCAGCAGAAATCTTTCCTTTTAACTGCTTCCAATCTATTCTGTCCTATCTTTGCTTAACAAATCAGAATGAAGAAAAGTGTTCTTCAAACTCTTTTACCTTCTATTCTGTAGAAGGTAAGTGTACATTAGCTGCAGGGATGTGATAAACATACCAGAAAGGAAAAAAATATACCTTTCGTATCTCCTGGGACCCCAATTTCTTCTGGCTCTGAAAGAACTAAGAGTTCATCATGGGTCTCCATGAAAACTTTTCTTGTAAATTGCTTTAGAAAATGCCTGGTTTTATGCCTGATAGTAGTGTACTTGGGAAAGGTGCTTTTAAAACTGCTTAGCCCCTAGATGACTAAATTGCTAAATTACCTACATCAATCATGGGTTATTTAGTCCATCTCTTTGCCTCTGAGACAGATGGGAATATTTCTTCTCTCCAAAGACCTCCAAGAAAAAAAAAAGTATTCTATTCTATTCCTCATCCAAAGACTCTTGCACTCCAAGTTTAGAAGTTCTTCTTTGCATAGAACCCAAGTCCCTTTTGTTGGAACTTAAGACCTTTTATCTTTTTTTCTGGTCTCCAGCAGATATCATAAAGAAAAAAAAATAGACACTATTCAACATCTATTTGTTCACAGCCTTCTGCCTGGGGCTCTTCAGGGCTCCCCATTCTATTCAATATCCTCCCAAGCACTTGATGGCTGCTCTTAAAACTCCTTTACCACCTGCCCATCACCATCCACCAATCCCTTTACATTTGTCTCCCTCATAGCACTTTGAGATCTGGCGCTTGCCTCATTTGACACCTGCTTCAAGAACTAATCAGCGCTTGCAACAATTACCCAAGGTCTCCTAGCAGAGGCGGAGCTGAATATGGAGCTCCTGTCTATAATTTACTAATTCTCCTATAAAATGCACAGAGACAAGAAGATTTTGAAGGCCCAAAGTACCACTTCTCATTTGCCACAAGAAACACTTGACAGGCTCCAGCTCCATTAAGTGGCAGAGAACAGAAATCTCTCTGGCCAAGTGCAAGGACAGGAGAGCCCTGGATCAGGAGTCAGGAAGGCAAAGTTCTAGGCCAGCCACTGATACTGATGCCCGGTGAGCAGCTCTCATCCCTACTGACCCTAATTCCTAAGCAGAGCACAACATGTAGTTGCCTAGACAGCTTCTCAGGGCTCTTCCAGCATTCACATTCCGTGATTCTCTGAGTCTACAAAGGCCTTTATTCTCCCTTCTTAAAAGATACAGACCATGGCCTCAACACGTCTCTCTCCACCACCTCCATGGCCAGCACCACCAGGAAACACTTGGAAACCAATGTTTCTCAACCTGTTAAAATGATCATCGTTCCCTGCCCCCAAAAGAACTTTTCTATGCTTCCTTCCTCAATTGTCACAGTCAATGAAAATTTAATGCCGTGAATATATTGTATACCTTTTTAGGTACCATATATATACCTGTGCTTAATACATAAAAGGACAGGTTTTTGCTACCCCCCACACCAAGAACCAATTTTCATCCTCCTTAGAGACAATATTAACCCTGCTGAAAATGTGTGATCTAGATTGGACTGAGGGCTGAGTCTAACTGTATGATTCAAGTGGGGTTATTTGTCCCAAACTCCAAAAGCCATAAACCATATTCACAAGCCGTAAGTTTTGAAAACAATCCATTGCACAAGCCAAGGTGGACTCAGCTAACTTCCTACTTCCCTAGGGAAAACAGCAGCTTCCCACCCTCTTCCCCAGGCCACAGAGTCTCCACTCCAGGGCCTGTCCTGGTCCTCACCTCTGCCCAGGGCTCCAACTCCATTCATATGGATCCCAGCAGTAACAATGGGAATGATGAGAACAAGGTGAACAATGGGTGACATTGTTCCAGGAATAATTAGAATCCACTCCAAGGGCAGAAACAACTGCCCGGGCTGGGATGGAGGCTCATTCCAACTCACTCACACGAGCCCAGCTCCCCACTCCCCGGCAGGATATTCCCCTTCACCTTACCTTGGCACGCTGGCCAAATAGGTCACGAGTTTCCGCAGGTCTTCCTGTCTTATTCTGTCATGATTGCTGCGAGCAGGGAAGGTCAGAATGGGTCCACCTCGCTTATCACGGCCCCCTGTAGGGAGGAAGAGGAGGGCGGTTAAGAAAACCAGCTGGAAAGCATGCTGCACAGAAAAAAGAATTCCATCTGAGTGCTGGATGAAACAGGCAGAAATATGGTGCCCGGAGAAATGCAGTCACTGGTTAGGTGAAGGGTATGGCGTTTGGATGTAACTAACATGTGTAACCTTGGGCAAGACTTTTTGACTTCTCTGACACCTCATTTGCAAAGTGCACCTGAAAATAATGATGAGCATCTTACAGGGTTGCCACAAGGACTGATGGGGAAGCACTTTAAAACATAAAGCTCTCCACAACTGTGAGATGATAATGAAGGTGGTGGTGACTGCTCTCATTGAGAAAACAAGCTATCGAATGTGTTATGGTCTTTGAAAATTTAACCTTCAATTCACTTCTCTTTGCAGACCTCTGTGAGGTAGAAGTGCTCGAGATGAACTGACTACTGTAGTGAGAAACCCTTAAAGCATCCATCCAGGACATCACTGCTGGGAGATTTTCAGATACATAGAAAAGATGTTAAGTGCTTTCTACACAGTCAAGATTCCACCCCTGCCTGTCTGCCTGCCTGAGGTACCACCTGTCACTCCTGCTAGAGGAGTACAGGAATCTTGATCAGAAACAAGGATGCTCAAGGTCTTAATCGTGGCAAATGCATATGTACACACTATGATTATAAATGTTTTCTAAATATCACATTAAAACAAGCAGGAAGGAGTATAGTGAAATGATGATCATTGTTGGTATTGGACGGCTGGGATTTTACATGGTTGCTTTTTCTTCTTTTTTCTAAACTTTCTTTTCACTATTTATTATAGGATTTAAAGATTTATTCTTTAATAGATGCTATGATTAGGAAGCAGGGCCAAGTTTCTCAGGAGGGTCACAGAGGACAAAGCTAAGGTACATCCTTACAGGCACTGGTTATTATGCACAGAAAACCCCTGTCATGATCACAGACTCTTGCACACATCCCAGGCAGCTGCCTGACATCCTCCAGAGTGGGGACCACAAGGGGATACAATTCAAGAAGGGGGAGGAAGTGACATGGCCATCACCAATACTAGAAAAGAAGCTTAAAGCTCAGCCCTCTGAATAAGGAGCTCTTCAAGGAAAGGCAGAGCCTCCCAGGGTCCCCACCCAAGTGTGAGTTCATGAATAATGTTTCCCTCTGATTGTGGGGTCCAGAAGCCATACAGACAGAAGGGAAGCTCGACAAACAAAACCTAAACCACTCCAGGATACTCCTGAGGAGGAAATAGGAAGACTGCAAAGAGAAAAGGATCAAACAAGATCAGGCCAGTGAGGGACGTGCCCTGATGAGAAAACATTTCAGTAGTACCACCCCCACTTCCAGCCCCACAGCAGGGCGATTTGTATAGACACACCACAGCGTGGGACCTGGGCCCCTAGCTCCAGACCTTCCATACCATGGGCCCTGGTTCTTTGTATGAAAAACCACCCCAACTCATCTACCTTGTAAATGATCCCCATTTCCCATCTGCCTTCCATATGAGGAAAAGGAAGCAGAAGGATTAAATGGAAGGTTTCCCTGTGGGAACCAAGGAATTTAACAAAAATCCCCTACCCCTGGACAAGCGGAGCAAGACTAACTCCATTTTGTGCTACACCCACCATCTCATGTATAACCCCCACATGACCTACTTATTGCTTAAGACACTCCCCCACACTAGTCAAGCCGCTGAGCACACCCTTACTGGAAACCGGCTCATTTAGGAATGCAGAACCCCTAACCGCCAAAGAATGTAAACCCCGCCTTTTGCTCACCAAACTTGCACGTAAATTCTGACCAGAGTGATAGGCTAGTTCAAACAATTACTATAGGGTAAATTGTAATTCAATTGGCCACCTGCGTGTGGACTGACATGAATGGCAACTTTCTGTGTGTGTTACAATCTCATTGGTCACTGGCCCCTATAAAACTGCTACACCTCTTAACCTAGAGGTCCAAGTCCCTGCTCCGCTGTGTCGGGTATACTCGGGCCCAAGCTTGAGCTTGCAAATAAACCCTCGTGCGTTTGCATCGGTATTGGCTCCTTGGTGGTCTCTTGGATTCGAAATCAGGGGCATTACATCCCAAAAGCTGGGAGCATCTCTTGTAACCACAACCTTCCTCTCTAGCCATGAACCATCCTAAGGATTTTCACTCTTGGGTGGTTTTAACTGCAGTTGTTGCCTTTATTCCTGACTTTCGGTAGACACAGTAGAGCCATGAGAACATGGAGTGCCAAGACTGGCTTGTTTGGCAAAGACTCACTACGGACTTTGTAGGACTGTTGGAACTGTCCTTCCTGAGCTAGAGGTAGTTCTGCCCTTGGAAATAAGAGTTTCATAAATATGGCTGGGGAAGGTTCCAGATGGCAGAGGAGAGGGAGGGAAAGGAGAAAGCCTGGGTCAGGGCAGCCCGGTCCCTTCAGTAAGCATGGAGAAGGATCCAAGAGGGGGCAGCAGGATCAGCCAGGTGTTTCTCAGAAAGGAGATGACCTTGCAAGTGTGTAGGAAGCAGAGGAGGAAAGGGCATAGTGAAAGAGAATCACTGTGCTGGAAAGAGTGGGACAATGGGTAGAACAAGGCCTCAGAGCCGGTGCAAGAAGAGGGGTCCTGTCCCCTTCTCTGAAGCAGGCTGATACAACTGAGAGAGGGAGGAGGAAACAACTAAATGAAGGAGTGGGAGAAATTCAGCCTGCCTGGGGGACACTGCTCTTTAGGTGAAATAGCAAATGAGGTCACCTGTCAAGGATCAGGATAGGTTCGAGGTGCTGGGAGAAAGCGGAGAAGACCATCACTGATCAGCATCCCAAGAGAATGAACAGCAGGACTGTGTATGAGGTAGGCTAAAAGGAATGAGGCAGGGAACTGGGGCACAGTGAGACCTCTTTTGGGAGGTCTAGCCATCGTATCTATGTTAGGTTCTAACCTGAGTGAAGGCAGAATAAAGCTAATGCATGTGTAAGTGGAGAGGGCCCAGTGCAGGTAGGAAATGTCCTACTGGATCATGAGTTCCCAGAGAAGAGGGAGCAGATGTTTTGCTCATCTGAAATCCATCCTTTCCCAACTTATAGGAGAACACCAGAAAGGGTCAAAGGTAAGAGGCTAAGTCCATGGACGCACATATCAAGGGTTAAGGTCGTAGATTTTCATGGCCTAAATAAGGAGGTGGAAAACTTTGGTGCCAAGGAGGCTGAGAAGCCATGAAGGTGTAGGATTGGATGGATAGTTGATATGGTGCTGACATTACAGAGCGTGATACACAGAGATGAAGAATGAGAATCCTCCCTGCTGAAGTCAGTGTGCATTATGGAGGTGGATCCCAGAGGGTATGAGACACAAGTAGCCAAGTTTTGAAAAGGTGCTGGTAATTCCTTTACTCATCACATTCCTGCCGTGGGCCTGTGCATGTGAGGCTTTGTTGCCAGGAGCTACAGGACAGGTATAAAGAGGATAAAGAGGGAGGGGACAGTCTGATGTTCTAGAAGTAGCACTGATCCCCTTCCAGAGAGGCAGGGCAGGGTAGGGTTGGGGAAGAGGCAAGACCAAAAGCAGGGACCATTAGGGCTTCCCTGACTGAGCCAGAGGAACAATGCTGCTCAAAAATTTTCAGGGGTTATCAGGCTCCAGTTAGGGCAAGTGGGGAAGGTGGGGGGTGGTGGGAGAAGAAAAATACATTGAGGGCATCATACTAAAATTCTGGCCCATGTAACAATAGTTAGCAAGATGTTAATGGATACACATGATTTCCTTAAGGGAATGAAGTTATTCTGTAGTTTGGGAGATGCTTTCATGTGTTTAATGGGCATGTGCTTTAATGGACACAGCAAATCTCCATGAGGTGGCTATAATATGCATTTCCCAAACTTATTTAAGCATAGGACCCCTTTTCATTTTTTTGAGGACCATCTTGTGGGACTGCTGTTTTATGGAACATACTTTGAGAGACACAGGTCCAAGATACAAGACTGTACCACAGCAGCATGAAATTTCCCTGGGAACATAGAGAACATTGCTGGTGGGAGATCAGGAGGCAGAGAGACATCAGGGGGTGGCCAAAAGGAGGGTGTGAGTGCACAAAATGATAATAGGGGTGAAATAAGCCCTGTACAAGCAGATTGGATAAAAGGCACAAATGGGTGCTTGTGAGTGGGAGGCATATGCACTCAGAGGAAGCCAGAGAGGGCAAAGGGGGAGCCCACAGGTTGTGAGTATAGAGCAGGACCACCAGGCTGGAATGACAGAGGCTCCCTAAGGCACAGCCACAGAACCTGTCTCACACACACGTGCACACGCCCACACACAGAAGCTGTTGGGCTGCACTGGATTATTCCAAATGTGCGTTCCCATGGCAGCACGCTTTCCTTTGCCCTGGCCGTGCTGGGGGCAGGAGCAGAGGAGGGCAGGAACAAGAGACAGTTCGTTTCTCTGGTCACCACCTTCCTTCTCAGAAAGAAATATAGCTGCTACACTGTATTATTTAATTCTGGTTTCTTTGTTTTGTTTTATTCTTGTGTTTTGTCTTTTAAAAGCTCAGTATATAAGAGGCTTTATTGGTTTGTTTCTGGTTTCTGGGTTTTTTTGTTTTGTTTTTGTTTTTGTTTTTAATGCAGCCAGATGTCTCCCTAGCATCCTCAGCATCCTTCTCAGGCATGGGAAGACAATGTCCCCTAAGCTCAAAAGCTCCTGGCACCACGTGCAGATGAGTAAGACGCACCCCAGGCTGGTCAGCCCACATCAGTTCAAGGGAGCGAGGTGCACAGCCCCAGCCACCTCGCTCCTGCTCTGGGAAGCATCTACCTGCCTCATGCTGGACTGTCTTCCTAGCACATTGTTTCTATGTTCTCCCTTAGGACAACTCTGTCTAGTTGGGAAGGTTTTTTTCTAGGGCTGGCTGAGCTCTGCCTCAGGGCTCCAACTGAATTCACATGGGAAAAAATAAGCCATGAACAATCAAACAAGGGTCCCCATGTCAGAGTTTACTGTATCTGCACTCATATGCCCTGAACTGATGCAGAACAGGATGGTGTTCAGAGGCTCTACACTAAAGCAAGGCAGGCCTCCTGGAGGAGGCAAAGTGGGCACTTACTTGGGAAAAACAGAGGCTCAAAATGGCAGAAAGTGTGGGTAAAGCATTGCAGGTAGAGGAAGTTTGGGCACAAGAGAAATGGGAGGATTAGCAGGAGACCCAGGGGACAGGAGGGACATCAGGTTAGATGAAGCTCCAGGCCCTAAAGAAGAAAAGATCTGATTGAGCTCTACTTGGGAGTAGAAAGTAAACAATAGACGCTGTGGGCCATGTCCTACAGCCAGGCATTGGGCAGCAGCAGAAGTCAGGGGCCTAGCACTGCCCAGCGGCCCTCAGGACCTCCACACAAGGTCCTCCCACATGTTCAGCAAACACTCAGATCCAAGCTTACAAAGACTTTGGAGGTTGCCTTACCAACCCCTCTACCCATAATCACCGCCACATGATCCTGCCAAGGGCTGTTCAGCCTGTGCTTCAACATCTGCAGTGACAGGGTTTCACTACCTGACAAGGTAGACAAGCCCCTAACGCTAATGGAGAAAGGCAGCTTCTTGGTCAATCTCACCTAGCAGCAACAACAATAAAACGCTGGTATCACTATTACTACTGAGTACATCTAGTACCTTACATACTCCCATCTCATACTTTGCTCTCACATCCCATCTCCACATTCTGAATCATCAGTCTTTACCTTCCCTCTCAGCAGGTGGGAGACACCTGCCGCTTGGTTTCACCTCCCTCTAAACCCCTCCTCACTCTCCCTTCTCTTCATTGTGTCTGTTGCCCATCATCCAGTTCAGTAGCACCTATGATGTGCAGCCATGCCCTGTGGGACTGTACTCACTTCTTCCCTGTGATTCTACCACCACTCCTTGTGGACAATCAGGATCATCCAGAAACAAATGCTCAGTCCACAAGGCATGAATGCTTGTGATCCTCGGTGGGGCACTGCCATCATCCCAGCCCCTGCTGGAGGTTCTACAAGGGAAGTCTACAGAACTCAAGAACTGGCACCCAGAGTGATGCTGGTGCACCTGTAGCTTGCCTTCAATTACATCACAGGCCACCAAACTTTTCTTAAAGGTCCAGATAGTAAATATTTTAAGCTTATGACTATCTGGACTCTGATAAAATTACTCAACTCTGCGATTGTAGTTAGAAAGCAGCCATTGGGGCATCTGGATGGCTCAGTTGGTTAAACTTCTGACTCTTGATTTCATCTCCGGTCATGATCTTACAGTCCATGAGTTGGAGCCCTGTGCAGCACTCTGTGCTGACAGTTCAGACCCTGCTTAGGATTCTCTCTCTCCCTCTCTCTCTGCTCTTCCCCCCACTCATGTTCTCTCTCTCTTTAAAATAAACAAAAAAACTAAAGGAAGAAAGCATCCATTCACACTACCTATAGCAGGCTGCATAGTAGCCCCCCCCCCAAAAAAAAATATCAGGTCTTAATCCCTGGAACCTGTAAATGTCACCTTATTTGGAAAAAGCACCTATAGATGTGACCGAGTCAAGGATCTTAATATGGGAAGATGAGCCCGGCTTAAATGACTGGGCCCTAAATGCAGTTACAGGTATCCTGTAAGAGGGAGGCAGAGGAAGATGTGCCACAGACAGAAGAGGAGAATAAGTGTGACCACAGAGACAGAGATGGGAGTGAATGCTGGCAGCCACCAGAAGCCGGAAGAGGCAAGAAGTGAGTTCTCCCATAAGAGCTTCTGGAAGTAGCACAGCCTTGCTGACAGCTTGATTTCAGACTCAGTAAACTGACTTCATGGCCTTCAGAACCATGAGACAATGAATTTCTGTTGCTGTGTGCTACCAAACTTGCGGTAACTTCTTACAGCAGCAATAGGAGACTAATACTGCCTGAACAAACGCACATGGCTGTGTTCCAGTAAAATTTTACTTACAAAAACAGGTGGCTGGCCCACCAGCTATAGTTTGCTGACCCCTGAATCAGACAGTAAAAGATGCAGGTGCACAAGATGGGTTGGAGAGAAAAGCTGGAAATAAATATTTGGAAGTCATTACTAAGAAAGGTAAATGAATGGATATAAACATTCACTTGAGTTCCCTTTGCCAGGAAGGAGAGATAAAGAGGTTAATGTCCTATCTGTGATCCAGTCAGAGATGAGCCCAAATGAAACCTCTGGGAATGTGTGAGGTGAACAGAGTCCTCCAACTGGACCATCTCCCACAAGGACCTTAGTGGCCCATGAGGGACCTCACAGGCCTGGGATGGTGGGGTGAAGTAAGGTATATGTGTGGGGGCTGTGAGGTGAGAGGCACCCACCTGTGGTGGTGAATGTCATCCAGAGCACCCAGCTAGGATCAGAGCTCTCCCTCCTCTTTCTGCCTGCCTCTGGAGCAAGGATGCAGCCAGGGGCTCCTGAGTGCCACCCCACCCCCACTTCTCTCTCACACACCAAGAAGTGACTGCCAGCATGCACACGTACACACACTCCTCCAGGTCTCTTATAGAGCAAAGTTCCACAAACACTCACCAGACACGAAGGCCACTTTTTCCTTTAGGATGGGAAGGACATCAGAAGCTTTCAAACCATCATTCCGAAAAGATCCTGTGGGATGACAAAACAGAGGAATCAGGGTGAAAGAAGCCAACTGGCTGAATCCCCGGGTGCCCCCCTCAGCGGCCCAACGCTATCATGCGCCAAAAAGTTGTGCCTTGTTCAGGTGCTACAGCCCAGCCCAATGGAGCAGGAGAGGGTCCACAACAGGAAGGACACTTCCACATGATGCCAGGCCACGCAGGTGTCCCTTCCAGGGAAAGGATGGTCCAAGTTGCCCCCACCACGTATACAAAGCTCCGTGCCTGGCAGGCAACAACCACAAGCCCTGCTGCTGTGAGCAACTTGACGATGGGGCTTTTTAAAAGCCACTTTTGTACCTCTTTGCCTAGCATGGTGTCTGGTACACAGTAAGCACTCAGTAAACATCTATGGAACAGGTTTATTAATATCAAGATGGACTACAATGCCCTAAATAAGTGTTTATTGCTTTTCCTCTACCTGGCACAGTGACTTTTAGTCTTCATTGTACAAATGGGAAAAGTAAACCACAATATCCCCAAGTGGGAAGCTAAGTTGAATGCAACAGCCTTCTTCCTCCTCCCCCTCAATGTCACCCTCACCAGTCCACAACAGACAGGAGGTGGGGAGACACCAATCTCCTGGGAAGTAAACACACTCCCTTCTCCAGCAACACATTCTCTGCCTAAATTTCACTTCTCAGCTGCAAAGTCCCTTCTGGGGTCCAGCTGACTTCCTCTTAGGGGGTGGGAGGCAGAGGCCTGGGGCTCACATAGAATGGAATATAATGATGTGCCTGGAGAAACAGCCTCAAAGGCAACCCAGCCCAGTGTGAGTGCAAGGTGTGTGGGAAGACAAGCCTCAGCACACAGGCACAAAACCCCAGGCCAGCCCACTGTGCCCCCACATGTAACCCGACCACCCACAAGGACTCTCAGGGAGAGCCAGCCCACACTCTGTGAGCTATAACTGGAGCCTCTGCTGTGTATTGCACACATGGACCCCAGAAGAGAAGAGGTTCTGCGTCGGCTCAGTAAAACAGAACCAGAGCCCATGGACACCTGCTCCAGTGCCTTTCTCCACTTGGCTTACTCCCATGTGGTCCCAATCTGACAGTCCACAGAGAAACGTACTGGGGAGGATAGTCTCACTCAGGACTGTCTCAACCTCTAAACATTGACTGTTTCAAGAGACGCACCTGGGAATTCTGGCAACAGCCCAGGATTAAGATCACTGGCCTAGGGAAGGGAAAATGAGCCAGTTGTACACTCAACCAGAGAGGAGGAGAGATGTGTCCTCAGAATGCCAGTTTCCACGGTCAGGGGTTATATCCTAACTCCCAACAAATTTCCAACGTGTCTTTGACCATTTCACCTATTTCTTCTTCATTTTTCACTAAATGAAGACAGTGAGCCTCTTTATTCATCATTTGCTTCTCTTCATAAGCTGGCCCAGAGTGCCTGATTCTGGAATAACCAGCCACAAGGCTCACTTTGAGATGGATGTGAGCAACAGAAGAAAGAAAACACCATAAAAAAGAAAGCTCTAACTATAAGCATTGTTTTATACTTATTATCCTTAGTTTGTACAGATATTTACACTCTGACCTTATGTCCAACACAGAAAAACTATGAAATCTCACTAGTAGAAACTGCTTAGGATCAATATAAATGATTACAAAATTTACAAATAGATACATAGGGTTTTTTCATCTTCACACAATAAGATGTTTTGGCTTCCTTGGTGGAAAAAAGTCCTATCAGTCTTAACCAACTAGACAAGGATCATATTGAGCTAATGCATGAATTGTTTGTGTAGAACGATGCCTTTGCATTAAAATAGCTATTTTCTTTTTTAAAATTAATTTATTATTTCTTTAAGTTTATTTATTTTGAGAGAGAGATCGATCAAGGGGGGGAGAGGCAGAGAGAGAGAGAGAGAGAGAGAGAGAGAGAGAATCAAGCAGGCTCCACACTCAGTGTGGAGCCTGATGTGGGGCTTGATCCCATGACCACAAGATCATGACCTGAGCCGGAGCCAAGAGTTGAATACTCAACCAACTGAGCCACCCAGGTGCCCCTAAAATAGCCTATTTTTATATGTGAAATACACCTTTGTATCCATCAATTTTAAAACATTCTCCCCCATATTACTACATTTACTATTAATTTCTGTAGGAAAAAAATTTAATAAGAAAAGTTAAACTTCAGTCTTTCAAGTTATTTACAAGTTCAAAACGAGCAAGGCCCAAATGGATGAGATTTCACTCTATGATGAGAATCCACATAACCCTCTTTTCTCCTAAACTCCTGTCTTGTTTTTCCCACTGCTTTTCCTCTCCCTTAATTCCCTTTAAGTGTACAGATGGCTCTAATTCCACGCAGTCCTCAGGCATTAAGGAAGAGCGTGGAATTTGCTACAATGGAAGCAAAAGGTTCCCTATACTGACCTCTCATCGCTCCCATGCATGAAGTGAGAGCAAGAGGGAGCTCATTCATCATGCCCCATCTCTTCCTTCTCCCCTCCAGACTCCAGGGCCTAAGAGAAAGGCTGGGGCTTGTCCATGCAGCTTGCAACCACTGGCCAGAGTAAATGTCTGTATCTTGGGTTGGGCTGGTTGGTCTAAGATTCCTAGGGCTTCCTTTTCCCAGGCTAGTCTTCCCTGATTTGGTTCAGAGACAGCTGAGTTATCTCCCAGGTTATGAGTCTACCATAAGAAAACCTGAAGTGTCTGGATTTATAAAATCCTTAAGTAGGAAATAATCCTTTGCAACAACAACAAGATTTTTCACATTATAAAAGGATTTGCTCCAGGGTCTCTTTAAATAAAACTTGCCTTAACGGTCTGAATTAGTTTTTCACTTGCTAAAAATTGAATTACAAACAACTTTTCAACAATATATGCATTATGTAAAGCCAAGTAGAGCTAAACTAATTAGCTCAGCAGCTCAGAAGTTGGTGACCTCGAGTAGAAAACCTATTTGCACCAACTGAGGGTCCTATGTATCAATTCTCCCAGGCCCTTGTGAAACCAGCTGTCAGCATCTATAATAAAGAGGAAGTCCATTGAAAACTAACTCAAACAGGACCAATGAAATAGAAACATGTTTTCACTATCAGGTACATGTCTGGGCAGACTCATAGAAAATGTTTAATAAATATTTGATGAAAGGATAAAGAAATGAATGAAATGGTAACCCTTTCTCAAGTGACATGCACAAGGTCACAGGCCACATCTGTCACGCGAAGTGCTGGTGATCTGCGTAGAGGACCTACAGAGTCCCACTCAGCTCTGATAGTCTGAGATGTTTTAAACTTTTCTTCATATTTATTGGCCTTTAAGATCCTCAGATTATCAGATCAATATGCTTTGAGAGAAAGCGCTGGGAACAAAGTCGCTAACAAGGTTCAGTGTGTTTTTGGGAAGATAAAACAACTCTTCCCTGACCTCCCACCATATTCTTTTCTAGGAGTCAGCTTAGGGATTGGGATGCCTAGGACGCATCACCCCATCCTGTGGATGGCCTAAGTTACCAAAGTGGAAGGCTAGTGATGGAAGAACGTCTGTGAAGCATACATACCTTGAAAGAGGCAAGTTATTTGTATCTCTGAAGTTGCTGTCTCTGATACAAGGTATATTTGATAATAGCACTATTAGACTACAAACTCTAGACCAACTGTAGATTAGCTTTCCCCTTTAAAAGAAAAGCCTGTTGAAACAGTAGGTCCCTTGCTAACTCTAAAGAAAGCCTGAGAACCAATGAAAGTCCCTGTGCCCTTTGGAGTGACTGCAGGGAAAAAAGAATCCGAGGGCACCCTCACGGACCTGACCCAACGTCAGTTTCATGCTTTCTCTTAAGGACAAAGGCATGCTTCGATGGCATTCAGCACGCATCCCACCCCATTTGTGTCCTGCTGCTGTCAGAATTACAAGCCTGCTGTTTGGTTAATTAGCAAAGTTGAAATGCTCTGCATCTATTAGGGAAGTAAAAATTACCACTGCCATCTCCCCAGGATCTCCAGCATGGGACTTCTCCAAGCCCCACTTTTGCCTCCTCCTCCCTCCAAATGTGTTAGGCTTACATCGCTGCTGCCTGTTCCTCTTCACCTCTTCCTAGTCAGGCTTCCCCATGCGGGAAAGTGCCCATCTCCTTCACTCTGGGCCCCAGCTTCTGCAGGGCCCCACATGGCAACAGGAGGACTGGCCCTTGGGTCATAGTCTCAACCCACACCACCCCCATCTGTCATTTCATGGCTCCAGGATGGCAGTGAGCACCCTAGGGCAGCTGGGTGCCTTGTGCTCCATGCTAGCCTCCCCTGGCAACCCTGATTTCAACAAGCGAAGACACAAACAGCTAACTGTTGAGCATTTGGAGGTGCAAGCTGCCAGGGTACCCGCGGATTGCTCTCTACTTCCTTTTGGTTCTCAGCCATACCCCCTTAATGTGCACTTACTTAGAAGTTACTGTTAAGTTTTCTAATATTGTCTCATTGCCTCGAGTGGGCCTGAACCTGTTTCATCAATGCTCAGGTAGGCCTCCACTTCCTCTTTCCAGTCCATGCCTGTATGTCCAGCATGGGAGCCTTGATCAAAGTGGCCCTGAATCAGTGACTGATCTGCTGCACAGAAGACATTTGGTTTGCAATTGAGAGTTCCAAGAGCTCTTGGGACCAAGCCTTACTTGGGGTATAATTTGGACTGCTTCCTATTCCCAGAGTCATTCTTTCATCAATTCTTTATTGAGCACCTATTATGTGTGAGGCCTTATGTGAGGCGTGGAGGTACCTAGATAAATAGGCAATGGACCCTGCTCTCCAGGGGGCTTGCAGGCAGAGACAGACAGATATGTAGACAGGACATTGAACTGTTATTAGAGGCAGGACATCATCTGTACAGAATATAAGGGGCCTCAAAGGAAAGGTCTCCTAAAGGTGAGTCCTAAAGCCCTGCTACTCAAAGTAACAAGCAGCACTTACCAGCTAGAACCTTGCTAGAGATGGAAAATCTAGGTCCCACCCCAGCCCTACAGAATCAGAACCTGCATTTTAACAAGAAACCCCAGTGATTCATATGCATGTTGCATTTACAGAAATCTATACACTAAAGTATGTCTTTCTATTCCAGAATTGCCTCAGAGGCATAGATCCATAAAAACATCCTTCTAGTCTAAATAGAACTTCTAAAATATAATCTAGTGCTACCCACCACCCCTCCTACCTCCACTGTGAGAAGACCTCTCACCACCGCCCAACAATTCCAAAAAGTCAGCCACTATCCTGGAACCCATCCCCCAGACTCAGTTCTGCAATAAAAAAACCATTGAGGAGATAGATAACTTTCCCCTCCAGGGCACCAAGACTGGACCATGTCTTGTGTTTTTTGGCACTAGAAGTGGTTATGAATAACACCTGTCCAAACTGCTCAGAATTTTGGTAGCTTAAACCACTCTCTCAGGCATCAGATAGTTTAATTTCACAACAAATCTTCCTCACTAACCCAATCCTCAGATCCCTGCCTCCTCTAACTGCTGTCAGTACTATACATACATTTATAGACCAAGACGCCATCTCCGAGATGACCCTGGAGAGCAGAGGAGCCAGTCGGTTTATGCCTCTTCAATGCACCTGCACTCCCACCCACAAGGTACAAAGCCCTGAACACTGGGCAATACTGGATGAGAAGCAGAGGAAAGAAAGGTGCCCGCACCCTAGGGAGCTCCATGTCTAATGAGAACACAGTGCAATTCTCTCCCTTGGAGGGGAGACCCAATTTTTGCCCTCTGAGAGTTTCCAGCCTAATAAAATACCTAGTGCCCAATTCCCCTGAGACCAGGATGCTGCCTAAGACCAGACTTTGTATGAAAAACGATTTAAGATTCTGAGGTTCTGACAAAGACCCTCCCACGCTCCCCCAGCCTGGCTGCCCTATATCTCCTGTATCCTAATTATTTGTGCCATTACCTACTACCTTACCCAAACAGAAACCTGGGAGGCCTTCTAGACTCTTCCCACTCCTACATCCCAAATATCAGTTCAGTGCTTGATTCTGCTGATTCTACCCGTTCAATCTTTCTTGAATCCATCATTTCCTCCGTGCAGTTTCTCTGACCTTCTCCTCAAGTGGAACCATCCCTGACTGTGCCTCCTCCTCTCTCTCTCCTGAAAGTCATTTCTATGTTTTCATTCTTTTCACCATTAACAGATTCTGAAACCCTGGAGGCAGGGACCATGTCTTACTCTTTGCCTTACCTTAGCACTCAGCACACAGTGCCTGTCATGCAAAAAAGGCTCCAGATATACTGGACAAAACCAAGCATACACAGGTGCTAGAGGACTGAGAGCAAGAGTGGGGAGTAGGAGGTGATTCATCAGGGGGATGGCTCCCCTGAGGAGGTGATCTTTGAACCAGGGTTTGAGTAAGGGTAGGCCACAGAACAGTGTCCTGGAGGCAAGCAGCAAATGCCACAGCAGAGAGGAGGGGCGAGCTGACCCTGTGCCAAAGATGGAGAGAGCTTACGGGGTGAACAGAAAAGTAGGATGAGGGAGTGATGGAAAAGAGGGCATGGAGGTGGTGGCTGAGCTCCATGATCACACTCTGAACTGATATCTCAGTAGGGTGGGCTCCTGGGAAGGCATGAGCAGAGAAGTGGCTGCAAGTGCCATTGGAAGCTCAGAGAGCTGGGACTGCAACAACGCAGCACAGGCCAGAGCTAGGTGGAACCTGGCTGGTCCTGAAGGAAGGCTGTGGTTCCAGAACAGAGCTGGAGCCAGGAGGCTCTCACCCCAAACCCCATATCACATTCTGCTGTGCAAAAGGTGGGGGAGGATGGGACATGTGGCTCTTGCTGAGGTGGGTGCTGGAATATGAGGACGGGGCCACTAGAACTTTGTCTCTTTTTATCTTCTGAAGTTCCAAGAGAGGCAGGAAGAATGCTTATCTGTGAGGTACCTGATGTGAGCTGCCAGGCCAGTAGGAGGCTGGGAGTTTGAGTAAGACCATAATAAAGATGCAATGTGGCACTGAATCAAAAAAGGAAGAGACTTAAGGATATGATCCCTTATGTGTAGGACTAGATGGGCAAAGCCCTAGGAGAAGACACTGTCAGTACAGCTGTGGATGGGAAGGAAGGGATTGGTGGGTGGGAGCGATTATCTTCATTCCCCTCACTATCCCTTCTCTCCCTCACCTCTTTCCTTTATTAACACAAGAAAAAGAGAGAGGGGTGGCAAGAATGAGAGGAAATGGGTAAGAGCAAGAGAGAAAGAGCTGTTGAGAAACACACACACACACACACACAGATGGAGGTGAATGTCTTGTCTCCTCTTTACAGATGCTAACAAGCTATTGAGGAAACTGGCTGTTGGAAAACTCTTCCAGAGACTATAAATATATTCCTTAGATCTCTAGTTAAAACAACTGCCACTGAGGCAGGAAGTGTGTGCTAAGAGGAAGGAATAAATCTGGTAAAGAAAGAGACTGGGCAGCTTTGTGTCAGCAACAGAACACATGTGCAGTGTGGAGCTCCACCTGCCTTGCCCCACCTGGGGATCCATCTGCCCACAGCACAGCCTCGGTCCCTCAACACTGACACCTGCAAATGTCAAACCAGCCTCAGCAGCAACCTCCCTCACTTTTATGGGAGGAAAGACAGTGTAGCAGAACTCTCCTCCACCCAGGCACTTCTAAGAGAAGGACATTCACAAGCCTCAGCTAATCTGATTTCAACACAGAAAGGAGAAGGGAAAAAACAAAGACAAGGGCTCCTCTTTTGGCAAATGCTAAATACTAAGCTTTTCCAAGCAAACTGACTAGGTCTCATGCAGCGGTCAGGAACTTGAGATGACAGTAGCCAGACTGGGTAGTCATTACACCAGGGAGAAGCAACGTTTACCTTCTCTGAAGTCTGATTTGCATTTGCTCATCACTCCCCACAATGACCATTTCCTGCCCTGTGCTATGATGAGCTGGGTATCTTGCCCAGGGTACCTTCCCTGACACCTCCCCTGCCCAGGCTATGCTGGCTCCTCCTTCTCTGTATGTCACATGGCAGGCCCCTCACTGTTGTGTCATCTCCACTGCAACATCTGGATCCCTTTCGAGACCCTAAGCTCCAGAGGTCTGGGCTGGGTGTTTATATCTGTATCTCCAATTCCCAGTACACAGCTTGTGCTCAGGAATGCCCAGGACAGATTCTTATTCACCCACAGTGCCATGATGCCCTCCACACAAATGATGCTTACTGACTGCTGTGCCTCTTCCTCCCCCAGGCCTTCTCCCCTGCCTATTTCTACCCCATCTTTATCTTTTTTCTCTCTCTGCCTTCCGCATGAACTCTAATTGTGGCCAATTTCAATATTAACTTTCTAAAGTCAATATTAGATACAAAGGCCTGGTTAATGGGCTACTTTTGAAGAGCAAAATTTTGTAACACCATTGCTAAATTAGCTGCATTAGAGATCACTATTAATTAGCACTTTAAACATGTGGGTAACACCTCTGTAAGCCCAGCTAATGAGCAAACCGTTTCTGTTTATTCTTCACAAGATTTAATATTAGCTGAGTTGAGACCTCAGCAGCAATGCACACAGGCTCACTTGCCCTCTCTCCCTCCCTCCCTCCCCAGAAAACTTGACAACATTTGGTGTTCTCTAGACATGAGAAAATGGCCACTTCAGAAGTGATTATATCTGCCCATCACTTCTTAAAAACAGATTCTTTGCTAACTGACTAGGTTATTTAAAGTGCTCATACCTCATGGAGGGTTGTGACGGTTGTAGATTTATTGTCTTTTTGTTACAGTGAGTATTACTCTTGCATGAGTTCTCAAAGTAACACAGAACATTAGCTAGTGATGAATTAGTCAGTGATGAACATGAATCAGCTGTTGAACATTAGCAGTATATTTGCTTATATAATATATTTAGAGAGAGTTACAGAGATACTTAGAGGTGGAGGCGGAAGGTATGTGCTGTGGTTCAGACATATAAAAGGCTCACTCCTTGGGACCCTCACTCTCAGTCCCCCTCCCTCTTCCCCAGGTGCATATCAGTAGTATTTGAATTTGAATTAATTTTAATTTAATCAGGACATGACTTTAGGTTAAAGATGAAATTGTTGATTTGAAAATGCATCTTTGGCCCCTGTCACTATGGAACAGCAGGCATGCAAACATGAATGGCCCTGTACTTCCCCTCACTCTGCCCTGCTCCCCATAGCTGGAAGTTCAGATGTGGGTAGCAGTAAAGCAGCAAAGGATGACTGCAGAGCTCAGAGCAAGAGACCCTCATGGGGAGCTTCTAAACCAGTCCCCCTCACCCCAGTCCAGAGCTTCTCCCTACCCCTACCTCCATATTTTCTGACTCCATAGCTGTGCCACTCTTGCCCTAGTCTCACTACCCATCAGTGGAAGCAATGCCACAAGGACATAGTGGGCACAGACTGGACACACATCCACTGCAGACATGGGTCAAACACAAGCAATGACCAAATAAGCAAAGAGTAATAACCAGGATTGCAGAATTGCAAATGCAGCCTGACAGATGAGAAGAGCTATGCCCAAAGGTCATATTATTGAACAAATTTTAGCAAACAAAAGCACCTTCTCTCACTTCAAGGACATGTATGCTGCTGTCCTTGGTCCTGAGCTAGTTGCACAGTTGCTACTCAGAGTGACTGCTGTCCAGCCTGTACGAGGATATATGAACCAAGTGAGAAAGAGGCAGAGATGAAAGAGACCTTCAGATATATCAGGGAGATAAACAAATATGAAGGAGTGTTGAAGGGACATAGACATGGAAAGATTACAGAAGATAATACAAAGATTTGTTCTGGTATTGTTTTTAAATAATTTCAGGGGTGTCTGGGTGGCTCAGTCGATTAAGTGTCCAACTCTTGATTTCAGCTCAGGTCATGATCTCAAAGTTCTCGTAAGATCGAGCCCCCCTTGGGATTTTCTCTCTCCTTCTCTCTCTGCCTCTTCCCCACTCTCTCTCCCTCTCAAAATAAACATTTTTAAAAATAATTAATAAATAATAATTGTAGTAACCCAGAAAAAAGTCTATGCATAACACACACACACACACACACACACACACACACACACACACACACATACACACACCTCCCAGGGAAATGAGACAGCATGAACTACTTATGGATCCCAGTACTATGTTTTTCTGGCTGGTAATCTCTGAAGTAGATGGATTGGCCATGGAAAAAATTCTAGAGTTTTAAGCAATTTTTAAAACTTTCCTTAAGTTATTGCCTTGGGTATCTAAACACTGCCCACTTCAGTTCAACAAATATATATTTAGCACATATATGTTTCAGATAAAATTCCAGTCACTATGGGTACAATGATAAAAAAAATGTAGAGTTCTGACCCCGCTAAGGGACTTTGAGTATAGGAGGCAAATCAGACACATCAACATGTAATTTTAATATTATATAAGAAATACAATGATAGAGGTACATATGAGAGATAAATATTCAGAAGAGGCCTAATAAAACTCAAGCTCTAAGAAATTGTCTAAAAAGTGAAAAAGCAGTATCTAGAGAAGAGGCAAAGGGTTATAGGATCCTCAGCAAGGTTCTGGACCAGATAGGATACTGGTGAGAACCATGATCTCTCTGGTAGTTTTAGGGGAACAGGGAGAAGAGTAGTTAAGACATGTGGTTTTTCCACCATGACCTAAACCTTCTCCAGAGTAACAGAAGGATGAGTTAATGTTTGCCAGAGATAAGCAACAAAGCTTCCTCTGTGAGATAGTAAGCTTTCCTAGGGCAGGCACATCCTGAGAGGCCCTGAGTAAAGCACAGCTCTGCATTTAGACAGAACTAAGCTTCCTCTGTGAACCTAGCATAACCAGGAGCCAGCATAAGCTAGGAAAGGACCAATTTCAAGAGAGAGTCTGACTCGTGATGTCTGCTATTTCTTTAGAAAGAAGCATAATGATGTCAAGTGCTAAATAGGAAATCAAAGTAATCCAAATACCTCACAAAGCTAGAATCCTTCTCCAGAATTCTGGAAAAAACAAGAAGCTTGGGGGGGGGGGGATCTACAAAGGGTTGCCTAGGTAACCCTCAACTGTGCTTACCAGTGCACATACTAAGCCATACATTCCAGGACTACCTAATAAACCAAAGCAAGATTCCTAACCCTGCCTCAAGATGTGTGTGGTTGGGGAGGACCATAAAGCTCATGAAACTGCATGCAAATTATTGCATATGTGTCCATTAAGTGCCCATGTTTTTGAGAAAAGAATCTGTATAATTCCAATTTTCATCTGATTTTCAAAGGGGTCAATGACTCCCTAAATGGCTGAGAACCATTTGTCTAAAACAAAGTAAAAAAAAAAAAAATGCTATAATCTCTCTTGAGTTCTAACCACTTCATCCTATAATCCAGCATCTGCCTCACTCATGGCACACTTTCTAACACTCATGACCTAGATGGGACCCAATCCTGTGCTTGGGCTGGCAGAAAAATTAACCAAAAAGAAATTATTTAGATTCCATAGCTTGAATAAAAGGCAGCTGAGGCAGATGGTAGGAAGTCAAGGCTGGGTACAGGACCAGGACCCTATGCTCTAAGGATGAGCTCAACCAGGGGTGGTTCTCCCTCACTGTGGAGTTACTGAGAGCCAGAAGAAGTGAAGTTAAACATGAAAGGAGTTTTACAGATGCCTAGGCATTGCCTTTCCTGGAAGCCTTCCTAATAGAAGATTGCCCAGCCTCTAACCCCTGCTAGCAGAGGGATAACAACTTGACTCAAGACCCTTCCTGACTCCGTGAGGGGTTCTGAGAAAAGTTAGAGCCAGCAGAAGGGGTCTGCAAATTTATTTAACAAGATCCCTTAGAGGCTGGATCATGGTGGGATAAGAAGGGGGTTCTCAAGTGTTCCTACTCAGGTAGCCACAGAAGAGCATGCCTGGCCACTATGTGCTCAACAAGCTATTTTTTGTATGAGATAGTAAGCTTTCCTAGGGCAGGCACATCCTGAGAGGCACTCATGGCCCTGAGTAAAGCACAGCTCTGCATTCAGACAGAACTAAGTCTGACTCCCAGCTCTAGCACTTATTAGCTGTGTGCCCTTAGACAACTTACTTAACTTCTCTGAGTCTCTGTTTCCTCATCAGAGATAAGAATACCTACTTCACAGGCTGTGGTGATAATTAAAGGACAAAATGTACTTGAAGGCATCAGACATATACTGATGGCTAAGTAAACATAACACTCCTTCCTTCTTCCCTGTTCATCTTAGCAGCATTAACATGGGGCTTAGTAAATAATACGTGCTTATTAATAAGTGTTGATTGTGTCAATAAACAAATGTAAGTGTACACATTAAGTGAATAAAGTAAATTCAGAAAACGGCAGCTAAAAACTGCCTCCTCACCTTCCCACTATATACCTGTAAGCCATGATGCTCACATTCATCTGTGTGGTTCCTGTGAATTTTTATTGTTTTTCACCCCTATCCAATCTAAGCTTTTTGGTGAGCACTCCAACCATTCCTGCTCCCCTAGCCAGTTTCCTCAGATGCAAAGGAAAGCCTCCTGTGCCCAAAGGAAGATCAGCTGCTGATTGAGCTGAATAAGCACTTGCCCCTTCCTCCTGTGTCCAAAGGGCTATGGTCATGGGCATCCCTCCACTCTGATTCCTATGTGTTGGAGACTATAGCTGGCCAGTCTTATTCCTTCTTCCCCAGCTCCTCTCCCCCACTGCCGTTATGAAGCTGGGTTCCAGACAAAGGTGTATGGGTCCAGGTGGCATTTCTGAGAAGTACCTCCATTGCAAATGCATACCACTGTTGGTAGCCCCAACATCTACCCATAGGTTAAACCTTCAGAGCCCCATTAAGGAGTCCCAGCTGCCTGCAGGGAAAAAGAGTAAGAGTCCCAAAGAGTCCATGCCCTGTGGGCCTTTTCCTTGGCTGGCCTTGAGCTGTCAGGCCATTGTGAATGGGGAATTCACAGAAGAAGAAAAGCTAGAGGTTGCGGAGCTAGGTGTGGATGCACAGGAAAGTGGCAAATACAAACTCAGGTAAGCCAGACCTTCAAATCCACCTGCTAAGTAGAACAAATGGTCCAAAGCTGCTAAAATTCTCTGTACTATGCTCTCTGAAGCTATTTTCTCCATCAATTCTCCAACACTTTGAATTTTTTCCCCAGTAATCTGGGCAGATTACCTCCTGAGGCTGGGAAACCTGGTCCTCTTTGTTCTTTTCCAGCTTCTCATAGAATGGGAGGCCCTGCCATGACAGGGAGCCATGAGTTTGCTTTATCCATGAATGAATATGCACATGTACTCAATACACAGATGACATGCTAAAGACTAGAAGAATGTTAAAGTAGAGTGTAAAGATGCTTATTATGGCTTTATACTATTGGAAAATCACACAAAATCTAAATGTTCATCCAGACAGGATTGGTAAAGTAATCCATGGAATATCCACTGTGTGTAGCCATTAAATATGACACTGTGCAAGAGTAATTAATGCCATGGGAAATTTCATAGCCTACTGTTAAGTAGGAAAAATAGATTATAAAACAGCATGTACAAACTTATCCCAATTGTAATATATTAGTATGTGTCTGTGTATAAAAACTGCATACATACCTATACATACTGGTTATCTCTGGAAAATGGAATTATGGCTGATGTGAATTTTAATGTTTCTTTAATGTTTTTTTTTTTGTTGTCCAATTTTTCTTATTTATTCTTGAAATAATGCAAGAAGAGCAAATTCCCCCTTTGTGTATTAGTCTTTCATATACAGGATCTTTGTATAATATTCATGCACTTAAAAAGTTTAATAATTAGGTTGTGGTTATGATACCATCTGCAAACAGCATTTTAAAAGTGAACTTATTTTAAGTTTAGGATAACCATGTTCCGCAGCTGTTTACTCTATGATATGATTCCATGACAAATAAAAAAAGGCTACCATTCATCACAGATAGTTTTCTTACGACTGAAAGAATGAAGTCCAAATAAGCTGTAAAAAGAAAATTAATTTTTTGTTAAATGTCATTTAAAGATTTGCTGTGCATGCAAATAGAGTTTATCTCAGGAATGCAAGACATTCAAGAAGACTCAAGTAAAATTAAATTCAAATAAAATCAACATGTTTTTGGATTAAAAAGCTAAATATTACAGCAGATATCTATTGAATGAATCTCTAAGTACCTATTATGTGCCAAAGGGATTTTTTACTAGACTTCCATTTGGAGGAATAAATGGGTGAAAGTAATTAAACATTTTTTAGAAAAAAAAAGATGAATAATGGGCTGGGCTTGGCCTACTAGATATTAAAATATACTTTTTTAAACTACATTATTAGAAGGTGGAGCAGACACAAGAATTAACATACAAATGAATGGAGTCTGATTCATAGACCTAATACAGATCTGGCATATTTAAGAACCTAATATATGATAAGGAAAGAATCTAAAGCAATGAGGAAAAGACAAATTATTCAATAAATGGCACTGGAAAAAAGGACTACTTGGGGTAAAATAGTCAAGCTCATCCTCACAACCTAATACCATACACCAAAATAAATCGTAGACAGATTAGAAACCCAAATCTTAAAAATGACATATAAGAAACATTTTAAGAAGAAATATGGGTGAGTAAATGTAACTGATCCCTGAGTGAAAAAAGAGTTCTCGGGGCATAAAAGCACTAAAAGAAATCAGAAAGGAAAATATTGACGATTTTTGTGTATGGAAAATTTTAAACTACACGTCAGAGTATAAACAAAATTTAGAATGCAAAGGACAAGCTGGGGAACATATTTACAACAAATTTGACAGAATAAAGATTAATACTACTCCCTATTTGAAAAGCAAGCGAAGAATAGACATTTCAAAAAAGGAGAAATGGCTAATAAACATAAGAAAAAGCAGTCAACCTAATTACTAATCAAGGAAATGCAAACTAAACAATGAGATGTTTTAAAATCCATTAAATCTGCAAAGATTTTGAAAAGGCAATAATCCTCAATGCTGGCATGAGTCCAGTGTTAGCCCTCCCTGCCCATAGTTCTGCCAGTGTAACCTTTCCAGAAAGCAATTTGGCAATATGAATCGTGAATAATAACACCATGCATAGCCAATGACTTAGTAATTCCCCTTCTGGATGTCTATCCTGAGGAACTGAGGAACACTGAGGACAAATACTTGAGGACAAGGAGTTTTAAGCAGCACGTTTTATTGTGGTCTCAAACTGCAAACAACTTAAACGTCCAACAGAAAGGGATGAGTTAACCAATGTTGAGATAGCTATAAATGGTTTGAATAACTTATAATTTCATAGAAGAATGCTCACAATATGTAGAGTAAAATATTGTATTTTCTAAATATCTAAATATTTTCTAAAATACCTAATGATACATGTACTACATATGTTAGGTTGAATCATATGAAATTTGAGACATAACTTTTTTAACCATCAGAAATAGCAATTTGGTATGATCCCAAATATGGATATAATGTATTTCTGGGTTGTGGGATTATGGGGATATTTCATTTTCCTCTTTAAACTTTTCTATAGTTTTCAAATTTTCTACAATGAATATGTATTAAAATGTTAAAGTTGTATAATCACATGAAGATCATATAAAGAAACACCCAAAACTCAAATCTATATTAAACTATCTCTCCTTTTTCTCTTGCCTAGAGTTTGCAGTCCTCTGCCTCTTTGATCTTTTTATCTCCATGCTCTTCATCTTTGTCTCTCCTTTGATTTATTTGCATGTTCTATAATTGGTTCTTGAGTTAATCCCTAGAATAAGAAGCAGGGTCCTAGAAAGAGTCTGACCTGGGCTGTCAGTTCCCTTTCCTGTAGGAAGCATTCTCAGACCAGGCACAAGATTCATGAGGTTTCTACTGCTCCAATGTAGCCAGTAGAAGGACCATAATTAGTAGAAGGACCACAGAAGAAGGCAGGCAGCCTCCTCATGGGGAATCCTCTCCACTCATGTCACTGCCACTCCTTTAGGGCTGAGACTAAGGTTCCTGCCCCTGTTCTATGGGAGGCTTGGAAGAGGGTATTGCACAGCTTCCCTCCAACAGCATGTTGGGAAGAATTAATCCCAGTGCCCCCCCCCCCCAAGCCTGACATCTTATTGTGCTCTATATTCTTGCCAGATGTCTGTTGGGAGTTCTCACCCACTACATGATGAAGACTCATACTTCTTGCTGACACATCCTCTCCCAGTTCCTCTTGACTTGCCACTCACGAAGCTCTTGACCCCATGGAATGACAGAAAGACTTATAGTGAGATGATCAGTTTCAACTCATATCAACTTAGCAATGTGGGGGAGGCTGCTCCTTCTCCTTTGATTTCCTCAAGTGGATATTTCACAACTACCCCAGTTAAGATTAAATAATTCAAGGTAAAGCAGTTGCCAAACTGCAGAGCCCCATACAAAAGCCAGGTATTAGTTATCATGTCTGTATGGTAGCCTTTCGTGGAAGCAATTACAGGTTTTATGCCTTTCTGATCTTGAAGTCTGCCTGTGCTTTTAGGCTCTAGTTAACCTTCCCACCACTAACACCATCACCACCAACTTCAGAAGAGAGACAGCCCCCTGTATTGGTGACACAATCAGAGAAAGCCTGGGTCATCCCATGCCTACCTACCCTGCTCTGGTGTCTCAGCTCTCAGGATAAATGTGCTCATGGTAACCTTGAACTCTTGGCAGGCATTAATCTGTAGGACAAGTATGGGGCCAGAAGTTGAGTAACTGTGTGGCTATGTTCCGTTTCCCACTTGGGGAACACAGGGGACATGGTTCCCAATGTGGGGTGAGGTCTGTATCAAAGTAACTAAAGGCACTTCCTTGAATCCCTACATGTGTAATTGTCTCAGCACTTGCACTAGGTCACTCAGATGAACCAAACCTGGAAAGACACTCTCAGCTATTCATGAAATGCCACCCCTGTAGAGTCCTGTTCTAACCACTTTCTCTTCTGACAAATGAATATAGCTTTGAAACCCCTGTAATGCGTAAAGATTGCCATCCCAGGAGTGGGGCCAGGGTTTCCATCCTCAACATCTTCACCAGCCTCCCAGAGTAAAGCATCACTTCCTCTCACCTCATCTTCCTACTAACTTCATCCAGAAAGAACTCCTAAATGTGTCCAGTGGCTTTACAAACAGTGCATGCCAGTGAGTTGAGCAGAAACAATAACCTTCCTTCTCCTCAGAGCACTGACAAAACATACCCCTTCCTAGAGGGGCCATCAGATGCCAGAACCGAGCAGAACCAAATGGAATGCTAGATCTAAAAGTCCTTACAGAGCTGCTAGCCCTTCATTTACAGTAAGGAAAACTAAAATCCAGTGAGGGGAAGGCACTCAAAGTCAGATGGTAAGTCTATAAACCCAAATTTAGTCAAGCATTTTCTGCTTCACACCATATGGCCTGAAGAGTATTCCCACTATAGATGCATTCATATTAAAATGCAAGGATGGGTAGATGATAGTTTAGATCTTTGCTACCTAACACAGTAGCCACTAGCTATATGAGGCAATTTAAATTTTCATTAATTAAATAAAATTTAAAATTCAGTTCCTCTGTCATATGGGTCATATTTGAAGTAGCTAATGGCTATCACATTGGAGAACATTTCTATCGTTGCAGAAAAGTTCTATTGACAGTGTCAGTCATTTAGATGATAGATACCCAACAAATGGTTAAGTCCTTGAGTACTGGGTCTGTGTCAAGAGCTCTCTTGGAATGTACTGAGAAAGTTCTCCATATCCTATAACCAATAACTGAATGAGTAAAAAACAGTCCATGATACAGCCAGTGGGGGCTGTATGGACCAAGGGTCCATAAACATGGATTTGCCATCTAGGAGAGCTACAGAGATGGCCATCCTTGGTTTAAGCACATGAATCTAGGGAAGAAGCAAGTGGCTTCTGTCTCCACTTCTTTTTTTAAAAAAGTTTTCTGGGTTTTTTTTTAGTGTTTATTTATTTTTGAGATAGAGAGAAACAGCATGAGCAGGGGAGCGGCAGAGAGAGAGGGAGACACAGAATCTGAAGCAGGCTCTAGGCGTTCAGAGCCCAACGCGGGGCGTGAACTCACAAACCGTGAGATCATGACCTGAGCTGAAGTCAGACACTTAACCAACTGAGCCACACAGGCGCCCTTGTCTCCACTTCTTTTATTAAAAAGTGTTATTGTTAACTTTTGAAACTTGATCAAATTTCCCAGTGGAAACCAAAGCTTTCAGCTATTAACTGCCAACTTTCATGTAGATGCCTTTGAGCTTCAGCCACTTTGGGAGGTAGTTATGCCAGAAAACCAAGAATTCTAAATGAGAAGGTTCCTAATGGGAAAAAGTCTTCACAAAGCTAGAGCATTTTCAAGAGACAATTTGAAACTTACATGTGCACTCACTTTGTAATGTCCAATTACCCTCTATTAAGCCAACAAAAAGCTGAATGGTCACACTGGAAATCAGGCCATCAGGCTATCATGCTATGGTGAGAAGCCAACCTGCCCAATGGCTTCTGAATCCCACAGTTCAACACAAGGTAGGGTGAGAAGTCATTCAAAGGACTGGGTGAACATTCTGTCAAAGAAAAAGCCCCTTTGCAAACAGATTTGACTTGTTCTGTTCTACTCAAAATTTTGAGTAATAGATTAAGAAAATTTCTGCCAGGGGTACCTAGGTGGCTGAGTCAGTTACGTGTCGGACTCTTGATTTTGGCTCAGGTCATGATCAGTTGTGAGACTGAGCCCTACATCAGGCTCCATGTTGACTGTGGAACCTGCTTGGAATTCTCTCTCTCCCTCTTTGCCCCTCCCCTGCTCGCACACACACACACATTCTCTCTCTCTCAAAAATAAATAAACTTTAAAAGGAAAATGTCTGCCAATAAAAACTTTACAGATGTAAAAAATCCAGTAAAGACATCCTTTTTAATATATAGAATCATTCATTAAAATGGGACCAAAGGAGAGAGAAATTAGCTGCTTACAGAGATTAGAAAAACACAAGGCCCCCTGGATATTTTTAACACCTGAAGTTCTAACTATACACAAGACAAAGAAGGGAACTATTCTGAGGCCCAGTGGCTCAATTAAGAGTGATTTATACAATTAATGCTTAGAGCTAGTAAGATACTCAATGAACAACTGATTTCTTTCTATAGGCTATGGGTGTATTTTTGTATTTGTTCACATCTTGCAGTGTAAAATAATTCCTGTTGCTATTTCGATTTTAAGACATTTTTTATAACAATAAGGTTCTTTCTTGTTCTAGAATACCCTAGCCCTATTTTCTACACGGAAGATTCATCAGTGTCCAACACACACAAAAAATGTGACTGTTCCTCAGTTTTCCCATTTGCAAAATGTAAGTAACACCAATCTCATAAGGCTATTGTGAGAATTAACTGAGATTATGTTCATACCTTGTGACTGGTAGACTGCAGGTGTCTGGTAAGTGCTAGGTGATTGTGTGAATGAATGAATTAATGAAGTGTCTGGACTATGTGACTGACTTGTCACTGGGATCAGCTGTACAAACCTGGAAGCAGTCAAATTGCAGAAAACCACTCACAATTTAAGACACAACCATCCACATGCTGTCAGCTCCTGAAATTGAAGATACAATAACTAGGAGGAAATAAGCTCCCTCCAGAGAGCATGCCTTGCAAATTCAGACTACTGCAAAGGTAAGGACATTACAGTTCCCATGGAAAATAATCTTCCCTTCAACTCTAAATGTATCTGATTCTGTGTTTGTGCAGATGGCAAGAGTAGTCAACAATCTAATCATGCTAGCTTTGGGGCTCCATGACTAAAATCCTTCCGTCAAAATCCATATGTATATTTGGAAATGTTCGCCATCCAACCGGGGCCCAGGCATGCAAAGAGCAACTCAGTGATAGTTCTGGTACTGTTCCAGACAAATAATGTTCCTGACCCAGGAAAGAACACTACACTAGGAATCTAAAGACCCAAGCTCTCTGCGAGCTTTTTCAAAGTCTCTTCCCTTTCTGGCCTTCATTTTCAACACCAGTAAAATGAACAAGCCAGACAAGCTGATGATTGAGACTGTCCCCTCCCTGGCTATTCCATTCCCTAATTCTGCTTTGCTGTAGAAGAGATCGTGGCTGGCAAGAAGTTAGAGAAGGGGGCAACCCAGAAAGGAATTGAGAACCTCAGGGGTGAGAATCATGCTGGGGAGATACCATATTTAACTAATTGTAAAATGCATCATTAGTTTATGTACCATCAAGAAAGAAAAAACTATTGTAATTAAACTACTACACACCATAAACTGTAAGATGCAGAGACAGTAAAAATGTGGAGAGGAAAAGGGCATCTTAGAATCAATGAAATATGAGAACTGGGCACTTGTTATACTCTAGGCATGGAGCTAAGTGTTTTACACATATTGTTTCATTTAACCCCAAAATAACCCTGTGACATAGAAATGTGCGAAAGATCAGCATTTTACAAGGGAAAAAAAATGAGGTACAAGGGGTTTACAAAATTTGCTTAAGGTCATCTAGCTGGTCAGTAGAAGAGGTGAGATTTGAACCTACAACTATTTCACTCCAAACTCTGTCTTCTTAACCCTTTACCCTTTGAAGAAAGGCTGGAGCATTTGATACAAAGTGAAAATGAGTTGTCTGATGGATATAGGACTAAAACACTAAAACTATCAGTATACATTAACAGAATTCACTAGGATAAAATACTTAGAACTGGAAGGGACCTTAGAAATAATGTAATATAAGCACATACTCTACAGGCAAAGAAACTAAAAAGCCCAGAGGAGTTATGTCATTTGCCCAAAGTTACACAGCCAATTGTGCGAAAGCTAGGATTCTAGAATTTTGCCCAGTAATAAGATCAAGATCGCAAGTCTATATAGTTTCCTGAACCCACCCATTCCTGTCTTTTCAAGTTCTGGGCATTTTCCCATCTCTACTCAATGACTTCTTCGTGACTTCCCTGTGATTATACAGGCAAGTTCCTTCAGCACTCCAGAATGCAGTTCCCTCAGGCCTGAGCTATGGAGCCATTCCCAAAGCAGTGTGTGGGGGTGGACAGAACAGCTGGGCTGGGTTCTAACACCCCTAGCTCCAGGAAAACAGCATGCTTAATTCCTCCATGTCTTGTAGATGCATATGTAAATTGAGCCTGATACCACCAAACTCACACAGAGACCATGTATATAACGTCCCAGTGGCACACAGTAAGTAGACAATGCGTGACAGTTATTATGGCTACGATGGTTGAAGTAGGTTGGTGCTTTTACAATCTCCTCACCTTTCTTGACCATTGGTTCATATATGATCATCTGCTTTGCATTTTCCAATTTGAAGCACATTCTCTTAGATGGAAATAGCAGGAGCAGAACCACAGGCCTGTATCCTTGTCTTCATCTCCCTTTACAATGAAACAGCTTCCCCAAACAGAAGTTCAAACCCTCCTCTACCACTACTGTTCACAAGTTTGCCTCCTGTGGCTTTAATCCAGTTCTCTGACCTTCCTTTAAATGTTTGTACAAGGCGTTTAAAAATCAAGCTTCTTGAGGAAGTCCTTTTCCTTTTATGATTTATCCTACTTGTCTTAAAGTGAAAGCCAACCCCTTTCCAAGGTGTGGTCAGCCCTCAAGATATCATAGCCACTTGAAGCTTAAGGTCAAATCACTTTATGTTCAATCTTCCAACGATTGCAGGTTGACTGCCAGTACAGTAACAGCCCTACCTTTTTAGGGATCTTTGTGCTTCTCATTACATATATGATAGAAGACAATATGTAATAATTATGTTGCAGGCTGCCTGGAGAAAGGGCAGGCCCTCAAGCTGGGAAGGGGAAAATGCTAAAGAAGCTAAGTAGCCAGGATGTGGGCTGACTTAATAGTCCTACTTTCCCTTCTAAAGACACCTAACTGGGGGAAAGCCTGTGCCCAGCCTCACTAGTTAACCACCCAAAAAAGCCCAGCTGCTGAAACCAGCAGGCATAACCAAGACAAGACACCCCCCCCCCCACCACCAATCCCCAACCCCAGTGACAGCTTAGTTCACAAAACAGAGGCTTTGTAAATCACACATCACAGGAGCCCAAATTTCAGCTGCTCTGCCTGGCTGTTGTTTTGTTCTGCTGCTTTGCAGTAGATGTTTGCTACTGTGATTAAAGGTTACTACCTAGGTGCAGGCTCCCTGAGTGCCTTAACATATCTTATGTTGATTAATTCTCGCAACTACCCAATGGGATATATATTATTTTCCACAATTTATAGGTGAAAACTAAAGATTCAAGAAATCAAATAATTTACCCAAAGTCACAGAGCTAGGAAAGGATGAAGACAGAATTTGAACTCAGGTCTGTCTTAAGCCTGTGCACAAAACCTCATACCATGTGGATCTGTCTCATCTAGTACCCAAGTCACTCTGAGTCAAGGCACATCCAGAGCTTCAATCCCTACAGGATTGGGATGTAGCCATGTTTGGTACAGCCCCAGACACAGAATTTGATGTGTCTGGGATGAGTCTCCAGCTCCTAAGTTTCTGTGGAGTCACAGGTTGGTCAGACTTGGTGAGTGCCTCAGTTCCCTGATTAGTTAGTACCCTGCTGTTAGCATTCTGCTCTGAAACCCCACCTGAGCCATTAGGGCCTCCTTCATCCCTTGCTGTGCCCCTCTCCTGGCACTCCCTTAGGGGAAGGAAGTAGGTCTGAGTCCCTGCACTCCCAGGTTACTGTCTGGGGGCCTGACAGGAATGGATGGATGGCCTCATGGTGTAGGAACACAGACTCACCAGACCCTGAGTGTCTCTTGCCACTTGTGAACTCTGGGACACCTCCCTCCTAGAACTGCCCAAATCTCCCTCCCCCACCTTGGATGGTGGTGCTGGCCTGAAGGAAACTTGCTTTTGTGATGCTCCATTGGGTCCACTGTATTTCACTGCTGACTGTTTGCCTCTTTCAGACCAGCCCACAGTCCCTGAGCTCTCAGACAGACATTCTGTCAACCCTTTCAAAAGTGCCAATGCCAATCTTGTTTTGAAGTACGAAGTCAGTTTAGCAAGCGGCTAAAACAACCCATAAAAGACTGTCTGAGGCATTTCAGATAACAACTACAATTGGCTAAATTAAAATGAAAAGTCCCATGAAACTTCCACCCCACTGACTGTTAATGACATGGTAATTATAAACATGACGGCAAATATTATTACCAACTTCAAGTGTTAACTTGAAACCAGCTAGTACAGTCAGCAAAATGCTCCAGTCCTAGAAAGTTTGGAGAACTCATATAACACAGTAAATCCAACAACTGCAAATCTAACTTAAAATGAAATTTCTGACTGTGGGAGTGCAGATGTATTTCTCAAGGTGCCACACTACCCAGGACACACCTAGGGGCCAAGCTCAAGAAGTCTTCTGAGGTGACCTAGATTGGCCCATATACATTGTGGCAACTGTTTCCACCAAGCCATGTAAGGATGGGCCAGAGATTGGCCAGGTGCTCACCAAGCCCATTTGTCCTTTTGAAGGACACAACTCTGACATTTCCTAGCCTCCCTTGCAGTTAGGAGTACCATGTGACTGAGCTCTAGCCAATGGAATGTGGGAAGAAGTATTCTCTGCCACTCCCATGACTGGCCCGCAAAATCATCCCATGCTCTCTCTGTCCTCTACTGGCTGGATGAGGTCCCAGGAGAGGGTTGTAAGGGATGGCAGAGTCACTGAATGGAAGGAGCTTGGGTCCCGGGTTGTCATCCAGCTGGGAACACCTGTAGTGGACTGCAATGTGAGAAAGAAATAAGCTTCTATTATATTACCCCTGATAATTGCAGATTATTACAGTAGTCAACCTATGTGGACCAATTTGCAGAGAACACTGACATTGCTGACATAATTTTTAGAGAAAATATCAGTGTGGTAAACTGGAAGAAATTACTTTTGATCTCCATTCCCAAATCTTCTGTCTGGTGTTCATATGTTCTGCAAGGGGTGAACATGGTCTCTTTTTAAAGAAACTAGTATATTTCAGTGATCTGGGTACAAAAACTGCAGGAGAACTTCAAAGAGGAGAACAATAAATACAGGAAAAAGGGAAACTTGGGAGGACTTGGCTGTTAAGTTGCCAGTAGTCATCCAGCTCTCTACTCTTCTCTCTAAAAGAAACCACCCATGCCTCTGACAAACACATGTGAAAGTACCAGGCAAATTTTAGAGAGGAATATTAACACAAGGTACTGATCCTGAATCTAAATCCTTGGCCTTGTCTCTTACCCAGCCTAGTTCCGGTTGCATCACCAGCCACCATGAGGTGTTTCCATTTATATGGCACCCAAAGTCCAAAATCTTCCAAGTTTTCAACTTTGTGTCTCCATCATGTTGGAGAGGGGTTTGAGCGCTTGCTTCACACCTAACATATGCCAGACCCATATATAATAATTATAATTATATAGTATTATATGTATTATAATTATAGTAATTACCTCACTAAATCCTCTCATATTCTTTCTTGAGATAGGTATCATTTCTAGACATCTATCTTTATGTCTATGTAGATATACAGACACATAAAGACAGATAGAGACATTATTTCCACAAATGTGGAAGCTAAGACTCAAAGAAGTCAAATGATTTGCCCAAGGTCACATAACTGGTAACTAGGACTAAAAGAATAATTTTCTTTTATGTAAACACCAAAACCGATGAGACTGCTCCCTTAAACAACTATTTACACCTGGTGGTGTGCTGGAGTCTGCTGTTCTGGCTCCCAAGAGCCAATTGTAATTTTCAGGATTTTTGCCAACTGGTTGTTAAATAGGTTGGTAGCTTGAAAAATCTGCCACAAATAGGAGTATTTACACAATGGAAATCAGCAAATGCTGCAAATGGTACCGTCAGGGCTGTCATTCCCCCTTGGAAACATTTACCAGCACATCAGTAACTACACCTTTCTATTTGCACCAATATGACAAGGCAACATGGTCGTTTTATCAAGATTTCAGGAATAAGAAGTGGAATGAAATAGGCCTGGATTGCAGACTTGCAAGCAAAAACTTGTAAAAGTAAAGGCAAATGTTACAAAGACATAAAGGAATAAGGCAGAAATAAGTGTCCCTTAATATGGCTCAAGCTTCTGACAGTTCCACAAAGAGCTCTCCTAAGAAGCTGGTAAGAAACAATTAGGGAGAATGATTACTAACTATAGGTGGGGAGTTAAATTCCGGGGTAATGTGGAAAGATCTCAGAAGTTTAGTTTTAAACTAAGGAATGAGGGAGGCATCACAAGCCTCCTGAGGTAAATCCTAAAACGGGGACTTTTTTTTAATGAACATAAAATTAGCATATTAATGCAGTAGCACAGATAATCCACAGCAGAAAATAAAATCGCATGATGCATTCCAAAGCTAAAGGTAAATGACTGGAATATTATCTTTGATCAACTGCACAGGATTTACCTTCTGCAATCAAAGTGCATCTTAATTAGCTACCCAATATTTGGAGGAAGGAGCATAGTAGCTTACAGAGTGTTTAGGAGCAATCAGCTTGCATCCACTTTTTTCTTCTTTAGTAAACATTCCACGTGTGGAAAATAATCTCCATGGAAAAAAAAAAAAAAAGAAAAAGAAAGAAATTGTGTTTTTATTTGTGGCTTACAGCAGTTGTTCCCAAACATGCCTGATCATCAGCTTTGGTTGAGAATTAAAAAAAAAAAAAAAAAAAAAAAAAAAAAATACAGGCTCTGGCATCTATATTTAAATATAGATTCAGTGAGTCTAAGAAACTGTATGTTTGCTAGAACTGAGCTGAAAAGACTCATAAAAGCATAACACCAAAACAATAATTAGGACAATTAAAGGATCCCAAGAAGAAACCTAAGTAAGGTTGACCACCAGACCCAAGAACAGCCAGGGAAGGGAAAACAGTTTGGAGAGAGGGTGTGAAGGGGATTCCAGTTTTTGAAGAGGTTGCACTAGGATCTAGCAGGACTCTGAGTGTAAGGAAGGAAGATTAATTGCCACTTATTAGTAACGTTTGGAGAGCAAGTGACTTAACATCCCTAAGCTTCAGAATCCTCATCTATAAAATGAGGAGATTCACACCTAAATTGCTAGGCTGTTAGAGACTGGAAAGTACCTGTCACAGTCCCTGGCACAGAGGAGGTCACTGTTAGGTACTGCCTCATTATCATTTATGTCTTTTGTACCTTTTGGGAACATAATAACATGCTAAAGCATATAAAGCTACAGAAGCTGCTACGTGGGTGCGTCCAACCACTGTCCTCTCACAGAAGCCTACAGCAACAGACTCATGGCAGTCTTCAGTGGACAACAGAGGAGGGTAATCACTGCACTCATGACCAGAAAGCAAGAGAGCAGCTTTCACTTGGCTCTGCCCTCAATATGACCTTGAACAAGCCTCCTGTTTCCCTAGGTCTTCATTTCTAGCCCTGTCAAATGGACACAATCAAATAGAACCTGTCTTGGCCAGAAGCTCTAATGAAGAGCCCAGGAGAAGGGGTTAATGTGAAGGCTCACACATTCCAGGGATAACGAGCCAGCCTGTCACTGTCCCCAGGAGCTTTCCCTCCCCAGTCAGAAAGATCCTTGGCATCCCCAAACTGCTGCACTGAGCTTCAGCTAATTGGAGGCTTGATGACAGATGACACCAAGTTTCTGGGAAACAAAATGATCTCTCCAGCCCCAGAGCTCTGCAGTGAGGAGGGAGGATGGGAAACTTCCCCAGAGTAATTCAACCAAGGTTCCTGGGGGCAGTGTATAAAACATTCATGGAACTCGAGCTACCTCCAGAACATGTCAGAGAAAAGGAAACAAGCAAAGCCAAGCATGGAGAGTGCTGCTGGCCCCGCCTGCCAGCTGGCACAAACACACTAGAAATGAGACGTGGCCAGCCGGACAAGCAGCAGGATGGCCATGGAAGACCACTGCAGCACCCACCAAGAGTTCGAAAGCTGGAGAGAATCTGGACAATTCTCAGGGAATCTTAAGGGAACAGCACTTTGTTTTCTGCCAGACAGGAGAGGAGGTATGTCTTGAAGAAAAAGTGACAAAGCAAAGTTACTGAGGAAGGACCCCTGTTGCATTGTTCTAAGAGATAATCACAAGAGAGACCAAAAAATGCCACCAGAGGAGGAGGCAGGCTTGTGAAGAGGGGAAGGGGAGAAGAGTCTGTAAAAATGCAGCCTGAAGAAAGGTAAAAGAAAAGAAAGATCAAGAGGAGGAGGGAGGGTTCAAAGGAAGTTAGTTCAAACTCTATTTAAAGGAGTAGGGTAGAGCAGCTGCCACTTCACACAGAGAGAAAATCCTAGGCCTTCGTGCTGACTTTTTTCTAATTTAAATTTTCTAAGTCACTTCCATGTAAATGAAGTATACCAAGCACAGGAGGTGTTCCACACTTCCTACTTGAGCCAGCTCTGAAGCCCTTATTTTCTGCTGCAAGTGAAGGGAAGTGGGAGATGGGAGCAGGTGAAAAGGACAAGATTTAGCAAGAAGGGCTCACCTGGCCCTAGCCTGCTGATCAGATGAGCCCCACTTCCCACAGCTCCAGGTCACAGCCCCAAGACCCGAGTCTGAGATGAGGATATAGCCCAGGGTAGAAGCCACTTCTTCCCAAATGGGAACCACATCCTTGGAGCAACTCCCTTGGTTGCATTTATGGATATAATTCATACCAAATTGATTAACATGTCCTTAAAAGTTAAACATTCTCAAAAAGTAAACATTCCCAAGTCCATCACTTGTTGAGGTTCAGTGTCCTCTATCAGATCCAGAGCTCCCACGGGCAGCTCTATGCTTCTCCCTTCCCATCAGGAGCTTTGTGGGGACAGAAATCACACCCATCAACCTGTACAGACCCAGCAGAGCTTCCATACACCAGGACTTTGTAAATGCTTTTTGATGAGAATGGCATTATAAATCCCTATTTTCCCCAAGGATTCTTCTCCAGGTAGAGGAAAGTTCTGAAAACTAGCAATATCTGTTAAAAAAGAAAACATACACAAGGCTCCAGTCTTCCACAGGGAGTGCCAAGACACTGCAGTGACCAGGAGCTTAGCCAGCCGGAGTCAAGGGAAGCCATTGTTCTTCCTGCTATGAAGGATAGCCTGTGCCACACAGTGTCTCCACCACCCTCTGAGCCTAAGTTCAGCTGGGACTTCCCAGACCTTATAATTCTGCATTGGTTTTGACTGTGTTTGGCTAAGAGTAACAGAAAACCCTACTCTAATGGTTTAAATAAGTAAGGTGCTTCCTTGTCTCAAGCAATAAAAAGTCTGCAGCTGACAGTCCAAGCTGCCTCAGTGGTGATTATCTTCTTGATCCACTATCCTTGTACATGGCTTTTGTCTCTTGGTCACAAGATGGCTGCAACACCTTCTGGCACCATGTCCCCATTCTAGGGATGAAGAAGGGTGAAGAGCAAACAGCTTTCTCTTTGTATGGCTTTATCTTTACTTAAGGAGAGTAGACCTTCCTGTTGACTTACATCTACATATCAATAGTCAGAATTGTGTCACATGGTCTACCTTCATGGCAAGGAAAACTGGAAATTTCGATATGTCACCCTCCACCCTTTATAATAAAGGAAGAAAAGGGATGAGGTCATTGGAATGGATGTTAAGTATACCAACCTGCAGTATCAGTGCCACATACACAGGTTCACAAATCAAAAGGACACTCAGACCCTCCCAAGAAGGATGGTGTAGGATGCATTTTATAACCTGTTCTCCCAAATGTGATAAAAAAATATGCCCCAGGCACCTTTCATTCAGAAAAGCCTCTCAGGCTCTGGAATGTGTCCCCTCCTATTGAACACAAAGAGTTACTTTTATAGGCATTCTCTCATATATTCTTTACCACTATTAGGCATGGGTAATCCATCCCACTTTTATTAGATAAGAAGAAAGAGGCTTAAAGAGGTTAAGTTACTTGACAAATGTCCCATGGCTTATAGGTGGTAGAATCAAGTTCTGAACTCAGATGTCTAGCCTCAAACCAGTGCTTTTTTTTTATGGTCATTCTCATCATGCTGCATGCCTGACTGTTCCTGCTACTGCTGCAGCCCGCTTTCTTCCTTACGATGATCCTTTCCCATTTTAAGATTTAAATTAAAAAAAATTTTTAAAAAAAGATTTAAATTAATGCAGAAAGAGCAGAGAGGTCATGGGGAATCTGGCAAATGCCCACAGAAGGCTGAAAAAGATTAGGAAACTCTCACTCTTGCCAACAGAATGTGCTGCTTGGTAGGATGCTCTCCCAAAGCCCATCAAAAAGAGGTCCTAAAAAACCAAATCCACAAACAGAAGGTGTGTTCCAGGGGTCATCCCCTCCACGTCCTTCACTCCACCATCCTCAAACAGCATGGACAGAATTTGAAGTTCTTTGGCATGTCTATGACTACCTGCCTACTGCATGTTGCCTGCCACACAGGCTCATCATTGCTCAGGCTGGCTGTGTTTTCCTCCAATAGAGCACTTTTATCACTGCCTGGTAATTTCCTGGCCACTGTTGTGACTTTCACACTAGACCCTTCATCCCTTAAGATAAAAGGATGGTGTCTAATATTGTTTCCCCAGCATCTACATGATGCTTGGCACATGGTAAGTTCTCAATAAAAAATATTCAAATATATGAGTGTAAAACACCAATCTTTCTTATTACAGTGGCTGTACATTTCTTTTTGTACAGCTGGTCGCTCCTGTGTGTGCCCAGTTAGAACTCCACAGATCCCAGGGAGGGTAGAATTTCAGCCATTTGGCACAAATCCAGAACCCTCTTAGGCTGTAAGAGCCCAATGAGGCTGAGGTCTATGGCATTGGAGGTGATCTTGCTGCATTTCTGGGGTGAGTGGGATGTGTGAGAAGGAGAGGAAAATGGGCTCTGAACTTCTGGCAGGCAGGTTTCTTGATGCAAGGAAACCAGAAGAGAAGGGAAATGGGGAGATGTCAGGCCTAGGAGCTGCAAGAGTGAATGCCAGGCCTGCACTGGTGCCGACACTCCACCTGGGCCCCCCAGGCAGGTTTTCAGTGCTGCAGTCACACAGGCAGCCGGGACTTAGTTTCAGAGCCCCACTGTCTCTGGCCAATCAGGCCTTTCCTTAAGCTTCTTTAAGTGTGCCACACTGCCTTGCCTTGACTGCTGGTACCTGTCCCATCCTTGCCACTCTTTCCTAGCACTGATCCATCATGCTTCCATGTACTTCCTGAGTCCAGCTGAGGCTCCATGATTCATTCCTAGGCCCTTCCCACTGCATCCCACAACCACTGCTGATAGAGGAAGAGGATGCAGAAGCCAAACAAGCCTCTAAAGCAACATTTCCTAGCGTTTCTGAAGTCAGTGATCCCTTTGAGAATCTGGTGAAAGTCCCAGACTTTGGTCCTAGTCAACTACACATAAACATACCATCACAAAATGTCTATACAATTATAGGAACTTCCCCATCTCTTTTGGGAGATAGACCTCCCAAAAGGCCCACTCACAGACCTAGAATAACAACTCCTGATCCAGAGGGGGTCATGCACAACTCTTGTTTTAGGGCTGCTCCCTCCCTGGGAGAACCCCAGTAGCTCAGTCAGGCACTTCTCAGCTTGTCCTCCCCACAGGGAAGCACACAAATTGTCTCTTTGATCCCTTCCACCTCACAAGTTTTTGATGAAAAAACTGCTGAACCCCTACTGTGTGGTAAGCAGTGGGAAGCTGAATGACTTGACATATATTTTCTAGAAATCTAATCTTTACAATAAACTTGCAAAGTAGGTATTATCCCATTTAAGAAGAGGAAATTGGGCTCCTTAAGGAATTGACTATGGTCACACAAACAGTGAGTTATGCAGTGCAGAACGAGACCCAGGCCTTTCCAGGTCCATTTCTGCTCTTATGAGCACTGTACTCTGGAGATGTCCCAAGGCTAGGTTACCTTCAGGAGGAAGCAAAGGCAGTCTCCCTGGACCGTCCAAAACCAACCCCCTTCCCTCCATGTTGCTCAAAGCCTTTGATTCCACAGTCAGAAATCTAGCTAAAAACGTTAAAAAAAAATTTTTTTTTTTAAAAAATGGGGCGCCTGGGTGGCTCAGTCGGTTAAGCGGCCGACTTCGGCTCAGGTCACGATCTCGCGGTCCGTGAGTTCAAGCCCCACGTCGGGCTCTGTGCTGACGGCTCAGAGCCTGGAGCCTGTTTTAGATTCTGTGTCTCCCTCTCTCTGACCCTCCCCTGTTCATGCTCTGTCTCTCTCTGTCTCAAAAATAAATAAATGTTAAAAAAAAATTAAAAAAAAAAAAAGAAATCTAGCTAAAAAGAGAAGTGATATCTCATGGTTATGTGTCCACTTCTCTAAATAAATGTGGTATTGTTTTTTGGACAGTGCATGGAACTATCACCTGAGTCAGTGAGTGTGAACCAGAAGTGAGGTGAAAGTAACATTTCAGGAGGAAACAGCAGAAAACAGCTGAAGTTGCAGAGAGAAGAATATGCAGGGGAGCATCTTTGAAGATATAATGAGGAAAATTAGCTGGCAGATGGAAGCAGCTTTCCTAGATAAACTGTGTAGCAAGAAAAAAAGATAAGACAACTCCTAATAAATTCCTTCCTGTGCACAACACTGCAGGGGCCTGGGGTCAGGGCAGAGGAGAAGCCTTTCCTGCCAGGTACCTGCTGATGGGCTGGAGCAGGGAAGGGGTTGAAAACGGCATTCAGAATGAACTGCCTTCACATGCTGGCCACGAGAGATGCTGAGGCTAGGCTGGAGGGTGAGCCAGGCAGAGAACATCCAGAAAAGATGGTGCCCACAGCTATTAGAGTACATGGCCAGGAGGGTCAGGGGTGGGGACAATGCAGAAGAAAGGTTTGGCAGAGTCTGGAATCAATGAGGCAAGATGGAATGAAAGCAGGTTGGGAGCAAATGAGAGGACAGGAGAAGACTGCACTCTGGATGTCTGTTTACAGCCAGCACCCAGAGCTTGCTCTTAAAGCCTAAATGCAAGGGCTTGCTCAATCAGAGAGCTGAGCTTGACTGAAGTTCCTGGAGAAGGTGGGCACCTCTTCCTAGCATCGTGGATGTTCAGGAAACCAAACAAAAAAATTTTAACACAGAATGCAAATAAAAGGCTTAACATGTTATGAATCTGCAGGATCCCATGTTCTTCAAAAATAGTAGAATGAGATAAAGCAAATCTAGTTAACAATGTCATCATGGATGCAGAGATTAAACAAGGATTTATTTTTTAATTAAAAAACCTAAACGTCGAACAATAAGAGAGCAGTTAAATCATGGTTGCATAGTGTAATTGGTGTTTAGGGTCTGCAATCAGACTGCTTAGATTAAATCCTGGCTTTGCAACACAAGAACTGTGTGACCTTTTGAAAATTACTTAAATTCCTTATGCTTCCATTTCCTTGCCTGCGAATGGGCTTAATTACAGTACCTGCCTCCTTGTATTGTTACTTGGCACAGTGCTTGATATATTCCTAGATAACTGCATAGCAAGAAATCGTTCAGGATATGTTAGCTAGTAGTATTGTTGTCATTAGCAAGATGCATTCATAAGATAGCCTACTCTTGAGCCATTAAAAATAATATGTAGCAATATAATTTTTTAAGTTTATTTATTTATTTTAAAAGAGTGTATGTGTGCAAGTAGGGGAGGGCCAGAAAGAGAGGGCAAGAGAGAGAAAATCCCAAGCAGGCACTGCCAGCACAGAGCCTGACATGGGCCTCGATCTCATGACTGTGAGATCATGACCTGAGCCAAAATCAAGAGTTGGACACTTAACTGACTGAGCCACCCAGGCGCCCACAGAAATATCATATTAAAACATGTTTACAAACAATGTGTTTTAGGTTTTAGAAAGCAGATTATGAACACAATGTATCCTTTATTTTTGTTCTTCATATATTTATATATTTATGTTTATATATATAACACACACACATATACGTGTGTGCGTTTTATATATTTAGATGATGAAGAAAATGAGATGAAGATTCAGAAATAAATAGCCAAGAAGAACAGGAAATTACTTTCGCCCTCAGAAATGAAGAAAAGACCAACTTCAATACAGCCAAAAAAAAGCTCTAAGGGAATGTGCTCCTGAGGAATTTCTTTGATGTGAGCTTATAGAAAATTCCTGGCTGTCATTCTGCCCCTCTCCCATCCTGCCCTTCTCTCTCATCTTCAGTCCGTGAACAGGGATTTAGGTCTCTCCAATCTCTGAAACAGGCAGCAACAGTCTCCATTATTACCGGTATTATTATCAATAATAACAGTAACATTACCTCTCATGGGAAGAGTACCTCATCTTTATTCAGAGCTTTTCACATACACAAATGGCCTTTAAAACAACCTTTACCGGGGCGCCTGGGTGGCGCAGTCGGTTAAGCGTCCGACTTCAGCCAGGTCACGATCTCGCGGTCCGTGAGTTCGAGCCCCGCGTCAGGCTCTGGGCTGATGGCTCGGAGCCTGGAGCCTGTTTCCGATTCTGTGTCTCCCTCTCTCTCTGCCCCTCCCCCGTTCATGCTCTGTCTCTCTCTGTCCCAAAAATAAATAAACGTTGAAAAAAAAAAAAAAATTAAAAAAAAAAAAAAAAAAAACAACCTTTACCTGAGCATTGACCTTGAGTAGGACCCCACCTGCAGCTTGTCTCAGTCTGAGAGGCAAAACCTCCTTGGACCAGGAATCAAATGAGTAAATCAAGGACGCTCACTAGGATCACACAAACTAGGAGAAGACCACATATACTATTGCAGACATCGCTGAGGGGCAATTCTAGGGGCTCTCGAGTTAAGACCAGCAGAGTCATGGGGGCGCCTGGGTGGCTCAGTTGGTTGAGCATCCAACTTCAACTCAGGTCATGATCTCACGGTTTGTGAGTTCGAGCCCCACATTGGGCTCTGTGCTGACAGCTCAGAGCCTGGAGCCTGCTTTGGATTCCGTCTCCTTCTCTCTCTGCCCCTCTCCACTTGTGCTGTCTCTCAAAAATAAATAAATGTAAAAAAATTAGAAAAAAAAAAGACCAGCGGAGTCATGGAAAATATGAGAACTCTTTCCCATTCATGCCCATTATTCAGAGTGGACATTATTCAGCTGGGGAAAGAGTTCCCAGCTTTAAGGACAAAGCTAGCCATGAAAGAAGGGTCCCTGGTTCCCTCTGCTTGGCTCTATGGAGGTTGGCCTACTCCCAAAGCAAAAGAGCACTTTTGACAAGAATGAAAACAATTACAGGAGTGCCCTACAGTGCAGGTGGGTCTGATGCAAGTGTCTGAAATTAGATTTCTGGCAGGTCAGCAGGCCTTCACAAGGCTTCTGCAGCTGTCCTTTTGTGCAGAAGCATGGACAAAACACCCCATGCTCACTGCTAAACTCGGCTCCTCATTGTTACCCAAACAATACAGTGAAGAGGTAGATGCCGCAGAGGAAAGACAGGGCCTCGTGTGGAACTGATTCCAGGCCTAGAAATGCGCACCCATGAGCTGTGCTTCACTGGCGCTCTGTATTTTAAGAACTTCCCCTCTCACGGCAGGTTGGACAAGATGGTGGCTCTCTAAGCTCCTTGGAGAGGGGGAAGAAAAGATTTCTTCCACTCCCCCACCCTGCCCACACAGGGGAGCCTCAGGAGGAGGTACTGGAAATGTCGACATGCTCTATTACAGCTCTTAGAAAATCAGGGCCTGCGTCCCAGGAGCCCCCGCCCCACCACTGACAAAGCACTTCTACATGCACCGTGGGTTTGATCCTTACAGCACAGGAACTGGGCAGCCGATGGGCTTACAGCAGGCAGCATCCTAAGGAGCATGTCCCGCAGGAGGTCTTGAGTAAGGAGACTGACAGTGTGGGGGGAGGAATGAGGCCCAGCAAAGTCTGGTAAGACTTTATCTGCTGAGCTAAACTCCGAGAACTTGGTTAATGTGGGGCTACAGTGAATGTTTGTCATACCTTCTGAGTGTATATGGTTTCTCTCAGTCTTAACCTCCCCACTAATTCTTCTCCCCAGGTCTCCCCTAGTAGTATTAACAAGCCATCTTTGCAAACAAATTCTTTTTTTTTCTTTGCTTTTTTCATCATTAACATTTTTTTTTTGAGAGAGAGAGAGAGAGAGAGGGCGCAAGTGAGCGAGAGGCAGAGAGAGGGGAGGGAGAGAAGCAGGGCTCACCCAGGGGCTCATGTTTTACCCCAAGTGGGGTTCACCCTGAAGTGGGGCTTGAGCTCACCCAACTTGGGGCTCAAGCTTATCCTATGTGGGACTTGAACTCATGAACTGTGAGATCATGACCTGAGCCAAAGTCAGATGCTTAACGACTAAGCCACCCAGGAGCTCAACATTTTTTTCTTTAATTCAAGTCAGTTAATATACAATGTAGTCTTGGCTTCAGGAGTAGAACCCAATGATTCATCTCTTACATATGACACCCAGTGCTCATCCCAACAAGTGCCCTCCTCAATGCCCATCACCCATTTAGCTCATCCCCCACTCACTTCCCCTCCAGCAACCCTCAGTTTGTTCTCTGTATCTAAGGATCTCTTATGTTTTGCCTCCCTCTGTGGTTTTATCTTATTTTTCCTTCCCTTCCCCTATGTTCATCTGTTGTGTTTCTCAAATTCCACATATGTGTGAAATCACATGATATCTTTCTCTGACTTATTTTGCTTAGCATAATACCCTCTAGTTCCATCCACATTGTTTCGCAAACAAATTCTTAAGGTATTTTGGGCCCACAGACATTTGCATCAGTCTGCAATATGCACAACAACCACATACACATGTTCTCATGCTTGTCATCCACCCCCAATTCTCCCACCCTAACCATTACTACCTTCTCTCCTGGACACTCAGGTCTATCATTTCAGGGTCCTCGAATACATAGCCTTAGCGAACATACTCTCAACACACAACACTCTTCCCATGGAGCTGCAGATAAGGGCCCACCCAGAAAGGGAATAGGACAAGGCTGAATTCTGAGAAGCCACGCTGACCCATAGGCTCTGATAGTATCTGGCATGTAAGGGGCACTGGGAGAAGGCTCAGTATCCCTTGGGTTCAGGTACACCAAGAGATACATCTCTAAACTCAACTCAGACACCAACTTCTCTGTTCTTGTAGGGCAGGCCATCCACAGTTTTAGTAATATGGACACTGAGTTTTAACCACAAATGATAACCCACAGCAAGTGCTCACATGAAGATTATTCATTCCCATGCTCACCTAGAGGAAAGTTTTAATCCTGGAGGATTAAAGAAATAAGGGTATAAATCTTTTGAATACTGCATTTCACTCCAAGAAGTAGACAGTACTATCATTACCACCCAGGGCCTAGGGAGGCCTCCTAACTTGTCTCTCACACAACTAGTAGAGATGATAGAGCCAGGATTAGACCTAGGTCTGCCTGACTCCAAGGCCTCAATCTGTACCTTCCTTCCCCTAGAGCTCCTCTAGACTTACCTAAATCCTGCCCATGGTTGATTCACTATTCAGATAGCATCACAGAAAGAGACTTTTGGGGACCAGTCCAGCTCATATTGATCTTTCCCTCCTATGCTCTTTTATCACACTTATAGTCTCGAGTATTCCACCTAGCAATTGATTTTTTTTTTAATCCTCTCATTGCTTCATACATGTCCTCTTGACTTCCTGACCAGTCCCTCCTCCTGCATCATTTCTTCTCTTACTTCTCCCACAATGCCATGGCCACTGCAAACACTCAATGAATATCTGTTGAACAACTAGTCTGAGAGACACAGATGCAATGCTTAGTTAGAACTCTCCTTTTAGAGTATATAATTTCAAAAGTCAGAATTCTCCCTAATTCTACCTTTTTGGTCCCCTTTCACAAGCTTAAAGTGGTGTCTATGAAGAGTTCCACTTAAAGAAATGGGAACATGCTTATGACAAAATGTCAAGCTAAGAGATAGGATGTAAAAATAGATACACTGTGTGAGCTCAACTATGGAAAAACATGCATAAAAATATTGGAGAAAATATATTAAAGAAAAAGGAAAAATGAAGGTTGGAAGAAAATATACCAAAGGTTAAAGAGGGGTTATTTCTGACAAGTGGGACTCCGAAAGACTGTTATTTTTCCATTTAGTTTTCTTTCTTTTGGAAATGGCAGAAATTGCACTTTAAGGAAATTCCAGAGTGATGTTAATAAATTGGATGCTATGTGTACAGGAACTAGTGGGAGTAAGCTTAGAGGTGGAGAGGTGTACACAGTTCATTAAATTAGGAAAAAATATTAAAAGAATATATCATTCAGGGTCCAACCAGGTAAACAAAAATCACTCCAGAAACTATAAACAGAGAGAATTCAATGCAAGAAGTTGGTTATCCAAGTGATAGGAAAGCAAAGAAGCCTAACAGGATGGAGGGGAAACTCAGAGATTACCAGGAGCTGGGGTCACCCATGGAAACACCAGGAGAGCCGAGACCATTTCCCTCACCCAGAAAATGTGGGAACCAAGAGAGGGGGTAAGATACTCCCACTTCCCCTTTTCCCCTGCTTTTCAATCTCTTGTCAGTGCCTGAGCAAACAGCCATGAGCCAGTGCTCATGGAGCCTGGGAAATGCAGTAAGCAGGGGTTGGCATCTACAAAACAGGACAGGGCAGGAGACTTTGGGCAGTAAGGGAGATGTGAAAGCAAACTGTCCCAGGACCAGCATGAAAGGGGTAAAAATTAGATCAACTATCAAATAGATTCTATGTGAGGTCATTAAGGAATAAAAACACAGATGCTGACAGTTTTCTGGGGAACATAAATTTATACACTTTATAATTAAATCAAGGCAAACAGAAATTCTAGTTTAACAGCAACACTCAATAACTCCTAATGACAAAAGTCCCCTTGGGTCACTTGTTGAACACACACACAAGTTCCCATGCCCCTCTCCTGGAGATACAGATTTGACCTGCCCAGGCCCAGTGTGGTAGACAGAAGATGGTAACAAACTATTTGCTGCCCTCCCATTTAAAGACAGAGTTCAATTCCCCTTCCTTTGAATCTTAGGGCTTTGTGACTTACTTGACCAATAGATGCAGTGAGAGAGACATTCTGGGACTTTTGAGGCCTTGTAGCTTATGCCCAGGACCCTTCAAATATTCAAATTGGGAAAATCAACTCCTACATAGGAAAGCTGACAATCCTGAGATCACTGTGCTGTGAAGAAGCCCAGGCTAACCATGTGGAGAGACCACAAAAAGATAGTAAAAGAGGCTGACCAGCCCAGCTGTTCCCCCAGGCATCAGACATAGTATAAAGAAAACATCTTAGATATTTTAGCCCCAGCAGACACAATGGGGGGATATAGTAGGGTAGGAATCTAGCTACAGGCAAAATTGAAACCCCAAACATATGGCCCTAGTGCACTGGTCCCAGCTGTCTCTAACTATTGGAGCCACCCTTGAGGTCCCCAAGTATTATGGAGTAAAGATAAGCTAGCCCCACTGTGCTCTGCCTGAATTCTTGACCCACAAAATCGTGAGAATAAATTGGTTGTTGTCTCACATCATTATGTGTTAGGGTCAGCAGTAGATAAATGGAACACGTGGCCGGTGGTTTGGCAGTCTTCAGAGGTGATCTGGTCTACCCCCAGGACTGTGATCCAAGCCCACAGATGAAATCAGGGTTAGCAATAAAGGGAAGGGGGAGAGGTAGTGTCTTAAAGAGAAATGACAGCGCTCAGTCATATAACTTCACTGGAGAGAGTCAGAGGCCTCGGAAGGGTTCAGAAGAGGAGTGCCAACCACTCCCAAGATTCCTGTTTGTTTTAGCTTTTGGGCTTTCACACAAGCTCTTTGTCTATATAACCTACATATAATCTATAATTTTAGAGAGAGAAGTATTTACTACCTCCTGCCTCTTGTGCCTCTTTCAAAACTCCTAGAATTCTTTGCCTGCTCTGAGGGTATGAGCTAACATCACATACGATATCAACACCTTCAGACTTAAACACTATGGGTACTTGGTTTAGAGTCTCAGAACACTCTCCACTCCATACCAAGGCAAACCTGTGTGCCCAGCCTTCCCTGAACTTATAATGTATAGTGACATGACCAAGATAGTCTCATTACAACACCTACTCACCGGGAGACCTTAGGTGTTAGGTGTTGGGAAACAAGACTCCGCAGCCTCTCACATTTCTGCACATCTTATGAGTAGAGGCCCTGATAGCTTTTGTTCCAAACTTCCTTTTTTAGGATGTTCATATAGTGTGTATAGTCTTGGAAGACAGAGAAATTGGCTCCCTCTGAGGCAGACAGCAGATTTGTTTGCTGACCAGCATAATAAAGACATCTCCCTCTAGGATAAAGGTGGGCAGATTTGCCTGTAGCCCCTTTAAAGATTGATGTTAGCTAAGGTCAGGGTTCCTCAGGGTTCCTCAACTGGATGCAAACCCACCACATACGTAGCATCCCCTGAGCCCCTGTGCACTGCCCCTGTGCCATGCTGGGGTAAGGGGTGCCAACACAAATATGCTAAGCCATGCTGCCTGTTTTGCCATGAGAAATGAAGTCCTATGTTTTCTGACCCAGGAGTCTCATGTCTTCTGTCAGCATCCAAGACACTGTGGCAGGCTCACTTGTTAGCTGGCAAGTAGGTAACACCTCAGACCCTTCCTGGTTCTTGACACTAGGTAATAGAGTACACACACCTCCCCTCTGAAACACCTGCTGCAGCTCTCTCATTCTCCCTGTCCAAAGTGTTTCCTTCTGCCATACCCTTGACTACAAAACCCACTGTCTGTGCCGGCACAAGACAAGAGAAACTGAAGGTAAATGTAATTAAGTGACTAATTCGAGTGCTAGACACCAATTTCTGTCAGAAGCAGCCACACTGAGGGGATAATGACACTAACTAAAGCAGCTTTTGCTCTGAAGGGAAATCTGTTCAGAAACATCTTTTTCCCTACAGAACTTTTCTCCTGACCCCTCATGACTGTTTTCTTATTGTCTTAAATGCCCACATCCTCCAGTCCTATATCCGTACTTTAGAATTGGAGTTACTTAAGGACACAGTAAAACATGCAGATGCCTGCTCCACCCCAGACCAACTGAATCAGTCTCTGGAGGTGGGGCCCTGGCACCTGCATTTGAAACAAGTGCCCCAGGTGATTCCTAAGTATGCTAAAATTTGTTCTAAACACTGTGGGCTCAACCCTGCCTGCACATGAAAACATGATGTCTGGGCTCCAGCCCACAGACTGTCAATAATATCTCTGGAGCGAGGCTAGGCATGGGATTTTTTTCATGATTCCCTAAGAGATTCCATTTGCAGTCAGGGTTGAGAACCTTCTGTCTATCTACCCTACTGGGAACAGAAACCAGGTAAAAATGCATATAATGGAGACGTTTGTTCCCAATATTCCTCCATTCCAATATGTTAATAGACTTTCAGCAAATGTGTTTAGTTCTTCCCCCTTTCAATATAAACCTTTTTTTTTAAATGTTTATTTACTTATTTTTGAGAGTGAGAGACAGAGCATGAGCAGGGGAAGGGCAGAGAGAGAGGGAGACACAAAGTAGGCTCCAGGCTCTGAGCTATCAGCACAGAACCTGACGCGGGGCTTGAACTCACAAACTGCAAGATCATGACCTGAGCCAAAGTCAGACGCTTAAGTGACTGAGCCACCCAGAAGCCTCTCAAATATAAATCTTAAGACCTGCCCTCACTTTGGAATTCTTTAAAAAGCACCTACGATAGCAATCTACCCCCATGATGTAAATTTAATAGGCCCATTCCCTTTCTTTTACTCTACCTTGGCACTCCAAATAACCATTTACACTTCATCTACCCATCAATCCTTATGCACCTTGCTAAGATATCTACAGAAACAGAAACCTAGCTTATTTCCCTGCCATTCATGGTCAGTTCCTCATGCTTCCCTCCTCTCTGCACGCATCCCTCAGCACCCAGATCTTCAAAGGGAACAGAAGCCGGGTTGAAGACAGTCTTTCTCACCAGAGGCTTATGAGCTTTTACTAATAAAGTAGAGTCTGAACAGCTGTAGAAGATCTGTCCCTCCTTCTCTACACATCCCTGTGTCTGGATGAGTGGCCAGGATTCCATGAATCCTCTATGTAGACATTAAACTCACCAGGTCTGATATGGAAAACCTGCCTCTCTCTCACTCTGCTCTTGAGGGTACCACTTAATAGAAAGGCTCCTAGGTATCTCTAATGTAAGACATTTAATTCTTTATGGGATGGAGAAAGGAGAATGGTACAGAGCATCTATTCCACATCCTGGAAGCAGGAATCGGTCTTTAAAGACAGCACAATCCACATGCACCACGTTCTAATTGCTGTGCCTTTCAGAAAGATACTACCATGGGGAGTTCTGTCTGGGCAGTGCTGCCAAGTCATCAAGGTCTATCTATATAATAAATCACTAGCCATTTCTTCCAGCAATATCCCCCTCTTCTACCATGCCTGCCCACAATAACTGTCCCCGCATTCTCTCTACAGTCTCCTCTGTCAAAACCATCACCGAGGAGGGATCTGATAGCACTCAGTCTTGGAACACCACACGGGCATTCTGAGGGAAACATCTTACATAAACGGAATGTTACTTAAAGGTTGAAATTTGGGCTGTGTTAAACTGGCTGGAGAGATTCTCTAAGGGAAAAAACAGGGAGAAAGTTTTTATTCCTAAGGAAAAAAGAACAAGTTTATTAGTCTTAGCCCCTGCTAATGAATATATAACATGCAGGAAGTTATTAGAGTTCTTAGCATTTCATTCAGTAAATATTTGCACCTACGTACAACAGGCTGTGGCTGGGTACTGTGTGGATTCAGTGATGTTTAAGACAAGGCCCCTCCCTTCAGAGCCTACCACAAAGGCAATTACACATTAAGAAGACTGTTAGAAGATAAATAAAATATTGGGACAACATCAAAATAAAAACGTTCTGCATAGCAGAGGAAACAATCAACAAAACTAAAAGGCAACCTACTGAATGGGAGAAGATATTTGCAAATGACATATCTGATAAAAAGTTAGTATCCAAAATATATGAAGAACTTGTAAGACTCAATACTCAAAAATCAAATAACCCAATTTAAAAATGGGCAGAAGACATGAATAGACATTTCTCCACAGAAGACATCCAGGGGCCAACAAACACATAAAAAGATGTTCATCCTCACTTACCATCAGGGAAACGCAAACCAAAACTCAATGAGATATCACTTTAGACCTATCAGAATGGCTAAAATCAAAAACACAGGAAACAAGTGTTGGCAAGGATGTGGAGAAAAAGCCACACTCCTGTACTGTGGGTGGGAATGCAAGTTGGTACAGCCACTGTGGAAAACAGTTCGGAGGTTCCTCAAAAAGTTAACAATAGGGGCGCCTGGGTGGCTCAGTCGGTTAAGCAGCCGACTTCGGCTCAGGTCATGATCTCACGGTCCGTGAGTTCGAGCCCCGCGTCGGGCTCTGAGCTGACAGCTCAGAGCCTGGAGCCTGTTTCAGATTCTGTGTCTCCCTCTCTTTGACCCTCCCCTGTTCATGCTCTGTCTCTCCCTGTCTCAAAAATAAATTAAAAAATGTTAAAAAATTTTTTTTTTAAAAAGTTAACATTAGAACTACTCTATGATGCAGAAATCATACTACTAGGTATTTACTCAAAGAATATGAAAACACTAATTCAAAGGGATACATGCACCCCTATGTTTACAGCAGCATTATTTACAATAGCCAAATTATGGAAGCAGCCTAAGTATGTGTATGTGTGTGTATATACACACACACACACACACACACAATGGAATATTATTTATCCATAAAAGGAATGAAATATTGCCATCTGCAACAACATGGATGGAGCTAGAAAGTATTATGCTAAGCAAAATAAGTCAGTCAGAGAAAGACAAATACCATGATTTCATTCATATATGGAATGAGCAAAGGGTATAAAGAGACAGAAATCAAGGAATAGACTCTTAATTAGAGAGAACTATGTTTACCAGAAGTGAGGGGGGGTGGGGAGCTGGGAGAAATAGGGGATGGGGATTAAGGAGTGCACTTGTGGTTATGAGCCCCATGTTGTAAGAAATTGTCGAATCACTATACTGTACACCTGAAACAAATATAATACCATGTGTCAACTAACGCAAATTTAAAAAAATAAAAAATTAAATTTACTGGATCGTAGAAAAAGAAGACTTTTAGAAGATATATGAATGGCGAGTAAGCACATGAAAGATGCTCAACATCACTAATCACTAGGGAATTACTAAGCAAAACTATAATGAGGTATCCCTTCACACTCATTAGGATGACTACTATTAAAAACAAAACCCAGAAACTAACAAATGTTGGTGAGGATATACAGAAATTGAGAACTTTGTGCCACATTGTGGGAAGGTAAAATGGTGTGTCTGCTGTGGAAAATAGTATGGCAGTTCCTCAAAAAATTAAAAATAGAAGTGCCACATGATCCAGCAATTCCACTTCTGGGTATATACCCAAAATAATTGAAAGAAGGGTCTCAGGGATGCCTGGGTGGCTCAGTCGGCTAAGCATATGACTCTTGATTTCTGCTGAGGTCATGATCTCACGGTTTGTAAGTTCAAGTCACCCAGTGTCAGGCTCCATACTGAAAGTGTGGAGCCTGCTTGGCATTCTCTCTCTGGCCCTCCCCTCTTGCTCATTCTCTCTTTCTCAAAATAAATAAATAAACACTTGTTAAAAAAAAAAAAAAAGAAAGAAGGGTCTCAAAGAGAATGGTATATCCATGTCCATAGTAGCATTATTTACTATAGCTGAAATGTGGAAGCAACCCAAGTGTCCACTGACAGATGAATAGATAAGCAAAATGTGGTACATACATACTGGAATATTATTGGTCCTAAAAAGGGAGGAAATTCTGACATGCGCTACAACACAAATAAGCTTTAAGAACACCATGCTAAGTGGGGTGCCTGGGTGACTCAGTCGGCTAGGTGTCCGACTTTGGCTCAGGTCATGATCTAGCAGTTTGTGGGTTTGAGCCCCGCATTGGGCTCTGTGCTGACAGCTCAGAGCCTGAAGCCTGCTTCGGATTCTGTGTCTCCCTCTCTTTCTGCCCCCCCCCCCCCGACACTCTGTCTCTGTCTCTCTCAAAAATAAAAGATATTAAAAAAAAGAGAACACTATGCTAAGTAAAATAAACCAGTAATGAAAAGACAAATACTGTATGCTATGTACCTCTTATATGAGGTACTTAGAGTAGTCAAAATCCTAGAGACAGAAGTAGAATGGTGGTTGCCAGGGGCTGGGGGCAGGGGAATGAGGAGTTAATGTTTAATGGGTACAGGGTTTCAGTTTTTATAAGAAGAAGAGTTAGAGATGGATGGAGATGATGGTTGCACATTATGAATGTATTTAATACCACTGAACTGTACACTTAAAGTAGTTAAGATGCTAAATTTGATATGTATTTTACCACAATAAAAATAATTGGAAAAAAAAAGACTTTTAAAGTAACATCTATTACTTTTGCAATGCCTGCTTCTAATCACCTTTAAAATATTAACTCATTTAATGGCTAAAATGAACAAATCAGAAGACTATAGATGCTGGAGAGGATGTGGAGAAATGGGAACCCTCTTGCACTGTTGGTGGGAATGCAAACTGGTGCAGCCATTCTGGAAAACAGTGTGGAGCTTCCTCAAAAAATTAAAAGTAGACCTACCCTATGACCCAGCAATAGCACTGCTAGGAATTTACCCAAGGGATACAGGAGTGCTGATGCATAGGGGCACTTGTACCCCAATGTTTATAGCAGCACTTGAGAGTGTGCCAATTTGGCCAATAGCCAAATTATGGAAAGATCCTAAATGTCCATCAACTGACGAATGGATAAAGAAATCGTGGTTTATATACACAATGGAATACTATGTGGCAATGAGAAAGAATGAGATATGGCCTTTTGTAGCAACGTGGATGGAACTGGAGATTGTTATGTTAAGTGAAATAAGTCATGTGTTTTCATGCTTATGTGGATCCTGAGAAACTTAACGGAAGACCATGGGGATGGGGAAGGAAAAAAAAAAGTTAGAGAGGGAGGGAGCCAAAACATAAGAGACTCTTAAAAACTGAGAACAAACTGAGGGTTGATGGGAGGTGGGAGGGCGGGAGGGTGTGTGATGGGTATTGAGGAGGACACCTTTTGGGATGAGCACTGGGTGTTGTATGGAAACCAATTTGACAATAAATTTCATACTAAAAATAAAATAAAAATAAAATAAAATAAAATAAAATAAAATAAAATAAAATAAAATAAAATAAAATAAAATATTAACTCATTTAATCCTCACTTAAATCCTATGGAGTTTGCCACTGCTATTATCCCCATTTTACAATTGGGCACAATGGGGAATGGAGAAGAAAGTAGAACAAGGATTTTAACCCAGGAAATCTGGCTCCAGAATCCATGTATCTGACCAACGCGGTGAATGTGTTTAAGACACCAGGGGCACCAAATATCCATGAGTGGTGTACTCCTCAAGGGCAACCCCAAAGAAGGCAACATTATTCTAATAGTATTACTATTGCTCAAAGATGTCCTATGTCTTCTCTTTAGGAATTGTCCCGCAGGGTCTTGTGAATATCCTCCACTGAACACATCTTTTTCCTCTGATGAGGCAACCGACGCCAACAAACTGTGCCCTCAAGCTGAGTTACTCCATTCTAGGTCACCACTTAAGTGAGACTAACCATTTGAGACTTTGTCTCTGCCCTCCTAACCTGGCTCAAAGGGCAATTACGTTGGCCCAGGGGCAGACCCCATAGGTCTGTCCCCAACTCACTGCTGAACATGCTTACAAACCAGGTCAAAATGAACACCCAGTGGCCTTGAAAATGAAAGGCAGAAGGGCAGCTGACAGCAGGAGATGGGCACTACTACCATCTGAGTGCTGGAGGTGAGATGAGTTGTTCTTGGCTGACACATGACCCTTGGGTTGCTTTGGGTATTCCTCTCACCCTTTTCTCCTCGTCCCTGACTGCCTTGTGAGTTTATGAGGCAGCTTCCTCCCAGGGCATGACAGAAGGCAGTTGGCACTGTGTGCCAGATTTGCCCAGGCCAGAGCATCTTATGGTGAGATCCTAATGAGAGAACAGAAGGGAACAAACAGTGTAGCAACTACTAGTCACCCAAGAGTCCGAGCCAGACAGACCTTCCAAGGAGGGCAGACCCTCAGCCTAGGATCTAGGAGGATCACAGGGTATAGGGCCCAATGAAGAAGCCCCATAACTAGCAGCTTTACTTAGAGCTTTGAGAGAAATACAAAGCTTCTGATAGAGAAGGGAGAGAAACTTAAGGAGTGTAGAGTAAGCAGGGGACCCTAGGATAAACTTTGGCCTTAGGCATGAGACAAAGTCCTGGCAGGGTTGATTTCTTCTGAGGCTTCTCTCTTTGCTCACAGATGGCCTCCCTTCTGCTGCATCTTCACATGGTTGCCCCTGTGTACACACTCACTCTTGGTGTCTGTGTGTCCTAATCTCCTCTTCTTATAAGGAAGAATAAGAAGTCCTTTTGGATTAGGGCCTACCATGATGGCTTCATTTTAACTCAGTTTTTTTTAAAATATGAAATTTATTGTCAAATTGGTTTCCATACGACACCCAATGCTCATCCCAACAGGTGCCCTCCTCAGTACCCATCACCCACCCTCCCCTCCCTCCCACCCCCCATCAACCCTCAGTTCTTTAAAGGCCCTATCTCCAAATACAGTCACATTCTGAGGTATTAGGGGTTAAGGCTTCAACATGTGAAAGGTGGAAACACAATTCAGTCCATAAAATCCTGTATATATAAATATATATTCAGTATTTTTAACATTTCTGCCCCTCTTCCCCATCCCTTTATGTTTCTTCTTATGAGTTTTTTCATTCAGTATGAAAATCTTTAATGAGGAAGAACATCGGTAAAGATGCTGTTTTGGTCATCATGGTAGAGCAGCACAAGCAACCCAGGCAGAAAGCATATCCCTCAGGACTGGAGGCCAATACTGAGATGGCTAAAGAGCCACAAGATGGAACCACATGGGATTGGGACACCAGATCCTTCAATCTCCCAGTCCTTGTCTTGGTTAATGCTCCCTACCTGTGGCAAGCAGACTCTAAGACTGTGCCCAGTGATCCTCACCTTCTAGTTTCCATACTCTCACGAAATTCCCTTTCCTTGAGTATACACTGGCCTAAAGGACTTGCTCCTTAACCAAGAGAATATGGAAGAGGTGATGAGATGTCACTTCTGTGATTAGGTTACATACAACTGTGACTTCCAACTCCTGGAATACTCTCTTTCCTCTTGACTTTGATGAAATAAGCTGCCATGTCGGAAAGACCCACATGGCAAGGAACTGAAATCAGCCAACAGCCAACTAGAAACTAAGGTCCTCAATCAAGTAACTCTTGAGTAACTGCCTATAACCATTAATTGAATTTGAAAGTGGATTGTTCTCAAGTCTTCACGTGAGATCCCAGCCCTGGATAATACCTTGACTGCAGCTTCATGAGAGACTATGAGGACCCAATAAGCAATTCCTGAACTCCTGACCCACAAAACCTTTAAGAGAATAAATGTGTGTTATTTTAAGCCATTAAGTTTTGGAGTAACTAGCTACATAGCAATAGGTAACTGATACATTGCCCTAAAGTCTTCTCTCTAGCCCCCAAATATTTGCCACCCTATTGTTTTTGACTTCTGACCAGTTAATATCTTCTAGTATCCACAATTGTATCTAATTCCCTTAGGATAATTTTACCTTGTATATGATTTTCACCAGATTGACTTTTCCTACTGCAAAAGGATGCAGTCACTATAAAGCCACTCCTGGCATACTGAAAGCTAATACAGAAACATCCAAACTTAGCTTGGTGACAAGATTCTTACCACAATCTGTTATAGGGTCACTATACTCTGTTCCTATAAAACTTGGCACTCACTCTTCCACTTGACTTGGTTTCTCTTTTCTATTTCCTCCTTTCTTCCCCATCAGAGATAGATACTATGCTCCTGTATCCCTCAGAGTAATCACTCTCCACCACAAACTATATCTTCATAGCACATACATACCCATTCTAGGTCTGTCTCTCTCCTTTATTTCCAACTCTTTTCAAACTACCTCAGGAAAAGATTTCTTTCTCCTTGCCCTGTACTTTCTCCTCCCTGCTTTGTTCCATTTTTGAACCAAAAATAATCCAAATCATGGCTGATAAGTGCAAGCTCTATGCCAGGGATTTACACCTGCATCAGGAAAAAAGGCAGAACCATGCATTTTGAAGTAAATTAAAGCTAATAAAGAACCAAAACCAACAATTCTAAAGCCCTTGAAAGCACCCCAAAAACAACATCAGAGCTGCTACAAAAGCTTCAACTATCCAACTCCTCATCATCTAATTTAATTTAACCTGCTTTTGATCATAAGCAGGTTTTCAAAAAAATAAAATAGGACTTCCCTTTGCTGAGTTTGTTTTTAAGCTTATTTATTTATTTTGAGAAAAAGGGGGAGGAGAGAAGGGCAGCGAGAGGGGGAGAGAGAGAAAGAATCCCAAGCAGGCTCTGCACTGTCGTGTGGAGTCTGATGCGGAGCTTGAACCCACGAACTGTGAGATCATGACGTGAGCTGAAACTAAGAGTTGGACGCTTAAATGACTGAGCTACCCACGTGCCCCACTTTGCTGGAGTTTTTTCTATGCTTACTATTAAAACAATGTTGCTCTCCTTTTTTTTTTTTTTTTTCATTGCAAATGTATGATATTTGGTGAGTTATTTTGGGTCTAGCCTGGGAATATTTAACCATTATACACAAATGTGTTGTTGTTGTTGTTGTTGTTTTTCCAAAAGCACAAGACAAGTTTTGGCCCTTGACTTATTGATGAATTTTTAGAAATAACCCACTTTTAAGATGGGGGTTATAAATACATGTAGAGTGAGGATGGTGTTATTCATTGGAATGAGAGAGGGGGAATGTGTATACATGATCAAGGGGCCAAGTGGAGCTGAGAGAAAGAACAGAGAGTGAAGCTGGCTATGGGAAGAGCCAGAGGGAGGAGAGTGGAAGGAAGGATGATGGTATTCAGAGAGTAACTGATACGTGAGGGGTACTGACCTAGAGCCCTGTTACTGTACTGTTACTGTACTGAATCTTCACATCAGTCCTGCGAGGTAGGTCATCTTCTCCTACCACTTTTCAGATGAGAAGACTCATTCTTGGAGTGTTTATATAACCCACTGAAGGTCACACAGCTCATAAGTGTTGGGGTCAAGATTCCACTTGGGTCTTTTTGAACAGCCAACAAGACCTTCTTGCCATTTCCCTGTGTACCCATCCCTTCTTTTTCTAGGTTAACAAAAAAGAGAGGGTGGATTTGTTCCACTTTTTCTGATGAAAGGTAAGGAAATACTAAAGCACAAAAGTAAACTGGCGGAGACAGTCTGGGAAACCAGAGTTTGTATTTCCCAAATCACAGAAAACCCTGTGGCCTTCAGGGTAGAAGCTGGAGGGCAGGAGAGGCTGGCTCTGCAACCACTTAGGGACACTAGAAAGAGAATTCCAGGGCACTCTTTCCAAAAGCCACTATACAGCTTCTCCCACAGGTGAACACAGAACAGCCCTGGCAGAGAAGGGCAAAGGCAAGATCAGCAGCTGAAAAGCCAAAACTATGAAACCAAGAAAGGCCAAACACCCTCCCCCCCAGACTCAAACTCAGCATCATTTGGATCAATGTTGGGATGTATGATGATAGGGGAAAACACAGGAAAGGGAAGCTATGGCTTAATAAGTAAGACACAGCTGTGCACGCTGGGCATTCGTTTCTTTAAAATGTTTGCTCTGAAAGGATTATCTTCCTTTTACTGCTTGCTTAGTGTTGTTTAAACATCACCCTTTTAATAAAGAAGTATACTGTGAACCCAAGAGAGATATAAAACCTGTGTTCTTCTTTCATCTCAGGCAAACACTGGAATGCCACTACTTGGACCTGCACATTCAGGTGGAGCCCAGATCTGTCTTTTGAAAGAGCCCTCCCCCCCAGTGGAGCTGATGCAGGTAGTCCACACTACACTTCTGAAAACACTGTCTTAGATCGAGTAGCTGTGGGAAAGTGCACTTATTACACAGCAATGTACTGAATAGATTGTGACAGCTCTGCAAGACATGAGGCTTGGGAAACTGTGGGAAAACTGCAGAGGATAAGAAGAAACTTCTGGGCTACTGGCCACTAAAATACAATTACCTTCAACAGACTTCAAAACCCACTCCTTACTAGTACTTCACATGTATCTTCTGATTCCTTATGACCCCTTTCCTAGCTTCTGACTCATTGGGGACACTCATCTCCCTAAGTTGCCCCCAAATAACTGTCCCTCCTGATATTTTTACTAGACTACGGGCTGTAGTCAAGGTTACCAGAATATTGACTGTGTTTAAAATGCTGCAGAGAGGCAACTGAGGGCTTTGCCTGAGTCCACACTCGCCGAGCAACAGCCTTGCCCTGAGTGCATGGGAGGTGACTCACCTTCCCCTGGAGAGGACATGCACAAAGGTCTCCATCTGCACAGAACAGAGTGCCCAGATTCCCAGGTCCCATGGAAGGGAAAGAAGAGAGAACAAAGAAATCCAGCTAGCTTATCTCCTCCTGTAATGTTTCCCACCTGGGCATTCTGTCCCCCTCTAACAAAAGAAATCACCTCCATCCCTTCTCAGAGATGGTCAAGTGATCTTTACTAAGTGCTCTGAGCCCTCGGATCCAGTGGGCCTCTCTGCCCCAGGAATCTGATAGAAAATCAATCTGTTGTCTCCTTTGCTTTCTGAATATCACAGATATCCATCAGGTAGGAGTTTGAATCAGATGATCTGCAAAGTCCCTCCTGATACCAACACTCTATAATTCCTTTTAGCCAAGGCCTGAGGATGCTGTTTTGGCATGAGGTAAGGAGACAATTGACATAAAGTCAGAAAATATAATTCCCTCCCAAAATCCCTTGAAAGTAGAGGAAAGCTGTAGTATGATTAATCCAGAATTGGACTTTGTTTTGCTTTTGAGGAAACTGAGGCCAGACTTGGGAAATAATGCACACACAGGTGATATTGATGGTTGAACTGGGTTGGACCCAGGACTCCTGGATTCTCATGCTTGTCCCCTTCCACCATTTAGGTCTACCACCTTTGGCTTAACACGATATGCCCTGACTTTTGGCATCAGCAGCTGGTTTACCATCTTAGGGGTATTTGGTTCCAGCTAATATCCCAAAGAGTCAACATCCTGAGCACACACATCCTGAGACACATCTTGAGTCAGATGGTTTAGGACAGGTGCCATGGCCACCTATTGAATGGCAGAAAAAAAAAACCAGCCCTGGATTTTACAAGTCACCATAAATGCACCACAATGTGGGTAACCTATGTGTAGAATCCCGGGTAATAAAAATGATCACTTCACCAAATGCTATTGGGGGTTTCCCTAGGATGGATTCCCTGGTAACCCCAATTATCCCACTTGATCTTCTCCCAGGCAATCCTGATGCAGTCCTAGTACTCTCGGAGGTGGAAGGCGACTGCATTAGAAGATGGATCTGGGTAAGCTAAACAGAAGCAAGGCAGGACCAAAAAGCCTGGCCAGGAGGCTTTGGAAGCACCTAAGCATAAGGTAAAAGGTGATGATAAGGAAAAAGGGATGCAGCCAAGTGGTTACAACTGGCTACTAGATCTACTTGGCGATGAAAAAAGAATGAAATCCGGCCATTTGCAACAATATGGATGGAACTGGAGGGTATTATGCTAAGTGAAATAAGTCAGTCAGAAAAAGACATATCATGTTTTCACTCATACAATAAATTTGAGAAACTTAATAGAAGACCATAGGGGACGGGAAGGAAAAATAAGTTACAAACAGAGAGGGAGGCAAACCATAAGAGACTCTTAAATACAGAGAACAAATGGAGGGTTAATGGAGGTAGGGGTTTGGGGGAGGGCAGGAAAAATGGGCGATGGGCACTGAGGAGGGTACTTGTTGGGATGAGCACTGGGTGTTTTATATAAGTGATGAATCATGAGAATCTACTCCTAAAGCCAAGACTACACTGTATGTTAGTTAACTTGACAATAAATCATAAATTAATTAATTAAAAAATGAAAAAAAATGGCTACTGGATTTGAAGACTGAGATGAGGCAGCCATGGGAGAGAGAAAAGCACAAAGAAACTCAAGGTGTTAAGTCTTGAGGAATAAAGGCAACTGTACCTTGGGAGAAGAGGCTGAATTTAATTTTAGACATGTTAAACAGGATATTCACAGGGTCACAGAGCTGAGAGCTAGAGAGAGAGCCAGAAATCTAAAGATGGGAGCAGGGTAGCCACATCCATGATAGTCCTGGACACTCAGCTGTGCAAACTGTGCTGGGGGTTCAGTGCCTCTAAGTGTATGTGTCTTCTGTTCCTAACATTTTGTAAGCATCTTGAGGGCAGAGAACTTGGTATGTTGTTATTCCATGTGCATTACCATACACAGCACAGGGCACAGAGAAGCACAGAACTGAAACCTCCTCTGGCTACACACACAAGCTGGGCAGTGCATGTCAGGTACAGGGCTCCACAAACTGTCTCACCTGCCACATCATTTTTCAAGACAACAAAAGTCAAGCTGGCCCAGGGCCATGGGGCATTGGTCCTACCAGCTTCCCCTGTCTCTTGGGAGGACAATACCAGGTATCCACAGAGACTAACCGGGCAAAAAAAGGAGTCTCTTCTGTGAATTAAATCCTGCCACTGTTTTCTCAATTCTGAAGATGATGACTAGATCACAGGACCCAAGCCATCCTCCAAATATCTTCCCTGCCAAGGATAATAAGAGTTGAAATCAAGAAAGAAAGAGTGGCTCTGGCCAACAAGGGAAGCTCCAGGCCTTTTGGGTGAGTCCTTAGCTACAAAGCCTTCTACCTTCAACTGAGGCCACACACACAAGTTTATCCTGGGCCAATGTCCAACTCCGGTTCCCAACCATGTAACCTTCCTATCCCTCCCTAGACTCTGGTGCAAAGTCCCACCATATGTCTTTCTATACCTACCCCCACAATGAGAATAGCAGGGCTCACATAGCTCTTTCAAGTCATGTGGTAAGGGCTAAGCAGACAAGTTGACAGCTAGATGCTGATATATTCCTCAAACAGGTGCATTCAACTTCTACAGAGTTACTGTCACTTAGGAACATATTTAAGGTAAAGTCTCTTTCCTTTTTGTCTGAGGCAGAAGCCAGCAAGGATGACTAGAGTCAGGGAATGCCTAAGAAACGTACCCTCCATTCTCCAGAGGGTACTATACAGCTCCCCACTAACAGATGAATGGGGTCCCAGTGTGGTTCACCCTCCCCTTCTTCATGTGATCAGGGATCAAAAATCGAGAGCTTGAGCTCTGAAATAGACCTTAGCAACAACAACCTGCATTCACACTCAGGACTCTATACCTAGAACATACCCACTGGAAACCTCCAGCATGCCTATAGATTTCTTCCTTCCTCTCTCTTGTAGGAAAGCTCCTCTCTGGATATACTCCATTGACTATGGGTCTGAACAGGTCAGGCCTGCTCTGCAGGGGGAGGGGAACTAGCAGAAACCCAGTAACAGGACCTGAGGGGAATCATCTACTTGCACCCTTCTCCAGGGAGACAGCTATGATTCTGGACTTCTGTGCACTTTGCCCAATGGTCTAGCACCCTGAGGGTGAAAGAGGGGCCCTTCTGGCTCCAAGGAAGGAGTCCGATACAGGAGTTTCTGGTAGAGGGGTCCAGGAGAGACAACCCAAACCTATTAGGAGATTGGTAGCAACTGACAAGAATGTAAACCTTGTCCTAAAATGGACAAATGCTGTACTCTTTTTTTTAAAAATTTTTTAACATTTATTTATTATTGAGAGACAGAGCATGAGCATGGGAGGGGCAGAGAAGAGGAGACACAGAACAAGAAGCAGGCTCCAGGCTCTGAGCTGTCAGCATAGAACCCAACGTGGGGCTTGAACCCACAAACCACGAGATCATGACCTGAGTCGAAGTCAGACACTTAACCAACTGAGGCACCCAGGCAACCCTACAAATGCTGTACTCTTAAGAGTTCCCACCTGACTGTTACAGCAAGTCTGCTGGAACATCAAGATGCCCTTGGCAATAATGAAAAGTGGGGCATTTTGTACTTCACAGAATCAATAAAAATATGTTTTATATATTTTCTTCTAAAGTTCCTAGAGAACTTTTATCTCTGTCTGGCTGGGGATTTCTGAGGCCTTGCTCCAGTCTTTCCAGTTGGCCCTGAGATGTGGCCACTCAAAACAATAGGAACTTGGCCCCTTCCTTCCTACTCTCCCTTCCCCTAATCATTAGGCCACGAGGCCAAGAAAAAGTCAAATGAATCAGAGGAAGCTTTGGTGCAATGGTTTATTAACTCCGACATGCCCCTGATCACCCCAAAACTTCAAATCATCCTAAGTACCACCTCCACAAAGTAGTTCCATCCTCAAAGCCTAAGAGAAGGTTAGCATCTACTCCTGATGCTGTGTGCCCTTTGACCAATACATTCCCTTCCTGTCTGGAACACCCATCTGCAATCCAAACTTTGGCCACCACTTAAGCTCTGTTTTCCCAAAATTTCTCCTTCTAAATTTACTTTTTCTTCTTTATCAAATGTATTTTGGTCATTACAAAAGCAATGCATGTTCATCATAGGAATTTTTAAAAATAGAGGAAATAAAATGACCTAATGTCTCAATCCCATTCTTCATAAATTAACAGCATAAATAATATTTTTATGTGTTTCCTTCTAGTCAAGTTGCTGTGCATTTTTCCTTTTTTTTCCCATCTGGATCAGACAGCCTTTTCCCCCAGGTACATCACTTACTACTTGTATGACCTTGGATGAGTTATTTACTTAATCTCCTGAAGCCAAATTTCCTGGCTAAAATGAGGTTGGGGGTGGAAGCTGGTTGTGGCAGCTGTGGTCATTCCTATTACATCTGCTTTTCAATAAACTTTCACTGAAATCAATTATCAGATCAGTCAATAAGGAAATAGGATTCAACTTATAAAATTCACATGACACACAACTTTTTGGAAACATTTGTCACATCCCAGGAGGCAGGTCATTCAAAGCATGGAATGGTTTTATTCTATCACTTCCTGTGGATATCACAGGCCCAGTACACGGGAGCAATGATGCACAGTATTGACAGGGTTGAAAATTATCACAAAGCTATCACTTACTGCATTCCTGCTATATTCTAGGAACTCTACTAGACTCTTAGCAATTTTTTCCCTGCTGTTCTAAACAAACTTGCAAAACAAACTTCTGATCCCCATCCTACAGATAACTAGAGTAAAATGCTCACTCAAGACTTCAGAACTAGAAGGCTCAGGATCCCAATCTTCTGCGCCCAAATCCCACAATATTTCCCTAAGCAGTGACCTGGCTTTCTGTGCATAATTTCTGGTTGTTCCATTCAGTACTCAAGCAGAATTTCTTGTTGTATAAGATAGATTTTCTAGCTATTATTCTTAAACTTCCTCCTCGCCTTTCTGCAGGGGACCAGGATTAGGTAGGTGGGCCCATTCTGACCTACCCTGCTCACAGCAATCATGACAGAATAAAATAGGAAGACCTGGGGAAACTTGTGATCTTTTGGCCAGTATGCCAAAGTAAGGAGAAGAGGTAGGGGGATAGGGGTGAGACTGGATTGATTCAGGAACTCTGAATGAGGAACTTGGCTCATTCTTTCCATGGAATAGATTCTAAGTATTCCTAGAACATCATTACCCATTGTTGAATGAATGACACCTCACATCAATCATATAAAATATATATACACAAATTATAGATGAGGAAGATAAGATTCAGAGAAGTCAAATAACCTACTCAAAGCCATATGGCCAGTCACTACTAAAGCTGGATTGGCTAAACCCAGGTCTGCCCAACTCCCAAACCCATGCTTTTCCACTCCACCAAGATTCCCTCCTTACTAAGTGTCTGAAAATGTATGGAGATAGAGTAAGGTTTTATGGGGAGGATTCTTATGACATCCATCAGAACCTTCCTCAGAATCTCCAGAAAGATTATTTTATTTGGGAACCTGATGGCAAACACTTGCAATTATTAAACCATCTTCCTGAGAATCCAAATTTTAATTGGATCTCCACAGCCAAAAATTCCTCAGGGAACATGCAGTTCAAACCTAAGGGAGAGTCAGAAAAACAGAAGGCTTTCTATGATAGACTGTTTACCAGTACTGGCCCCATCAATCCTCCCATTCATTTGTGCATGCTCCTTTGCAATATGGCTTTGCCTCTCCTTCCATAAAGAGGTGGAGTTAATCGTCCTATCCCCTGAATCTGAGCTAGTCTGAGACTTGTCTAAATCAAAAGAATACAGCAGAAGAGACACTATGTGACTTCTATGCCTCAACTTCTAAAGGTGTTACAGCTACTGCTTTCATCTCTTGGAACATTTCTACAATGATGTAAGGAACTTTAGTCTGATCTTCTGGTGGATGAGATGTTACAAGATGAACAGAGAGAGTTTCCCAGCTATTGGGAGCACCAACTGCCAGACATGTGAATGAAGCCATCTTAACTATCCAGACCTACCCAAGCTGTCAAATGACTAGAGCTACATAAGTGATTTCAGGTAAGACCAACAGAAGAACCACCCAGATGATCCCAACCCAAATGACAGATGCTTAGAATTATAAGCACATAAGAAGTTGTTTTAAGCCACCAAAGTTTGGGTATTTTGTTATGCAGCAAAAGATAACTGACACATCTTCCCTTTGCCTCTGGGAATACCTCCTTTACCTACCCTTCTCAGCAACCCCTTTGGTTCTAAGCAACCCCTGTGTAGGACTTCTCTCAGAAGTTTCTTTCCAACAAACACTTGCATTCTGTATATATTTATGCAAATATCCTACAAGCCCAGCATTGTGCTGGCAGGCATAGGGCATTCATAGATGTGTAAGTTGAGGACTCTTTCCTCAGTGAACTTATTATGTATGTCAACAACCCAAGCCCCCAAACAATAGCAACACAAAACAAAATGTGAAGTGTACAGTTGAGCTGGGCACCACAGCATGTGCCCATGGTGGGCAGACATGTGAATAAATGGGAAACATGCAGAAAAGTAGCTCAGGGTCCAGTTTTCCAAATCACCTTACAAAGGATTATTCCAGTGCACAAATCCATCACCTCTGAGAGCAGGGATGGCATAAAAACTGTGGGAACTGAAAAAGATTGTCAACTATATTTCAGATAAGGAAGATGATGTGGCTCATGGCCCAAAACTCTGCAGGCTCCAAGAACCCCAAGACTGGAGCCAGACAGCACATATAGTTCTAACTGCATAAAGAAGAACCAAGCCCAAGGGTTTCACAAGGGCTCATAAAAATGATAAAGGTTTAGAGACTGCTTTTCTTGATGTACAACTTCTCTGTGTGTACTCAAAAGGAAATGTCTTCTCTCATATATCAAGCTGTTGGTCATAGTCAACCAATCCTTGTTGCCTTCTAAAAGAATTCCAAATTCCTTAAGTTGACATTTAGGGGCTCTCCATGATCTGGGGCTAAAGATCTGGGGTTCTAATCCTAGCACTGCCATTTATTCACCCTGGCAATCTGTTTCTTAATCTGTAAAACTGGGATTTTACATGCATAGATCACAGGGAAGTTATGAAAAGTAACACATAACAAAGTGCCCAGTATTGCCCCTGGTACACAGTGGATGTTGTCTAAACGTAAACTTCCTTTCCAATGGTTCAACACCCTCCATCAAACTCAGAGAAGACAGATCCCTTCAGAAAAGTTTGTTAGATGCCAGGGAAGAGGTACAGTTATCTTGAAGTTGGATATGGTTGAAAAGGGACCAGAGTGATGGACTAGGTCCCTGTGTCCTTTGTTTGTTTTTACTGCACATCCCAAGTACATCTACACAGCAATCAGGCATCTAACTAAGGCTTTGCTAAAGTATTTTCTGAGAAGGGAACTTAGAAATGCTCTCGGTTGAGTTTTACCCAAGCCAACCCTACTTTTTTTTTTTTAATTTTTTTTAATGTCTGTTTATTTTCGAGAGAGACAGAGCCTGAGTGGAGGAGGAGCAGAGAGAGTGGAAGACACAAAACCCAAAGCAAGCTCCAGGCTCTGAGCTGTCAGCACAGAGCCTGATGCGGGGCTTGAACCCATGAACTATGAGAGCATGACCTGAGCTGAAGTCAGACTCTCAACCGACAGTCATCCAGGCGCCCCAAGCCAACCCTTCTCTTAACCCTACACTTCATACCCAACAATGGGCATTTGCCTCTTGTACTCAGAACACTGGTCCCACATTGGGATTGTTCTCACCCCCTTCTCCCATTTCTTCAGTGGAAGAAGCTCTCTAGCCCTCATTTTCTTAGTGCCACTCCAGCAAGACACCACTCTCACATCCAGGCCAAGTGAAAGTACCAGAGATAATCGCCCCTCACCTTTCCCCCTACCTGCTCCCCTATTGACAGGAAAGTCAGTCCACTGTTGGTAATAACTCTTTCCCTGTCTTTCTACAAATACATAGTCATATTCTATAGTAAAATGGGAAGCCAAACAGAATGAAATTTCCATCAGAGATCAATCAATACCATTGATTGAAGCAGCATTTCACTGAACAAGAGGCGCCAGGGAGTCATCGAAATCGTCCTCCCCTTCCCCTAAATGTACACGTGCTGCCCCTCTGTCAACCTCTGGAATTTCACTGAATGAGTAGTGGTACATTGTCTATGAGTATCAGCCCCTGTCTAACCATAGCCTATAGTTAGGGAGAACCTATAGTTCTAAAACATCAACCACTAACTCAGAATTGGATAGAAATAAGTTCCTATATACCTCATCCTATAGGGGGGTCCTCCCTGACCCAGTAAGCCAAACCCACCCCTATCCATACCCTATCATTTGTAAAGTGTGGTGGCTCCCAATCTCCAAACATGGATCCCCATAATTGCTCCATCACTCCCATCCAAATGATAGTCCTAACCCCTAAAGGGAAGGGAAATAATTTGTTAAGTGGCTCAATGTGTCAAGCCTTCTGCCTGATTCTTTTTTTTTTTTTTAATTTTTTTTTCCACGTTTTTATTTATTTTTGGGACAGAGAGAGACAGAGCATGAACGGGGGAGGGGCAGAGAGAGAGGGAAACACAGAATCAGAAACAGGCTCCAGGCTCTGAGCCATCAGCCCAGAGCCTGACGCGGGGCTCGAACTCACGGACCGCGAGATCGTGACCTGGCTGAAGTCGGACGCTTAACCGACTGCGCCACCCAGGCGCCCATGATTCTTTAAACATCATTCATTCCGACAACATCTCTGTGGGTAAGGCATTATTATTTCCACTTTACATATGAGTAAACTGAGGCTAATACAGCCCAAAGGTAACACAGTCAATAAATAAGACCTGCATCAAGGCCCATGTAGCTCAAAGCCATGACTTTACACCCAGGAGTCAACATTTAGAGTTGTACTCTCTTAGCATGTATTCTAACTATACCTGCCTTTGTTTAGGAGTTCACGCCTTTACCGCTGGTTTCCTACAGCTCCAGCACAGTGTCATGTGCTTGGAGGTAGTGTTCACAATGGCAACAAACAAAGTTACTTTCCAAATCCTTCCCAAAGTCCTCTTCATCAGAGGCCCACTGGAACCTAACCCAAAACAAAAGGGCATGTGAATGTAGTTGCCACATTCATCAAAAGCAATGCCCCTTCTACGATATTTAACACACTATGTTGTCATGATAGGATTCCATGAGTTAAAACCATAATGAAAAGACATGAGAGGGAAAGCCCAACAAGGAGACATGCACAGAGGGTAGACAAAGAGTCACCTTTCATTTTAAAAAAATCTTTTAGCATTTATTCATTTTTGAGAGACAGAGAGAGACAGAGTACAAGCAAGGGAGGGGCAGAGAGAGAGGGAGACACAGAATCTGAAGCAGACTCCAGGCTCTGAGCTGTCAGCACAGAGTGCAGTGTGGGGCTGAAACCCGTGAACTGTGAGATCATGACCTGAACTGAAGTCAGACGCTTAACTGACTGAGCCATCCAGATGCCCCAAAGAGTCACCTTTTCTATGAGCTCCCTCTTCATCTGGGAAAGAAGATAACACCACTCTCTCTCCCTAGGGAGCTTTCTCTAGATTTTGAACCCAGCTGGGCCCTGATCCAGGCCCACCACATGACCACTCATAAAGGGAGGTCACCACCACCTGGGGGCTCCCTTAAAGCCAAGGCAAACACAACTCTCCCTAGCAGAAGTCACCTCTCCATGCTATTCCCTGAACTCTTCCACATTCTCTAATTAACATTCCCAGAGCTTGGACAAGAGAATCAGTTGCCAATGGCAATCAAGCCCTACTGCTGCAAATCCAACTTCACCTTGATTGGCTTAGAGGTACAGACATCGAGGTGGAGCCAGGACCAAGCTGCCTTTGTGTCTAATACATTCACTTCACAATCATCATGCCTTATACTCATGTAACTCTTCAACTTTTTAAAGGGCTTTCCAGTATCATCTCATCATCTCTTAATCTCACCGCAGTTCTTGGGGTGAATAACAATGTCCTCAGGCAGACAGGAACTCCTTACAGTTGTTTTGTCCCTCTCCACCAGCCTCAGCACCTTCAGAGACCAAAAGACTTTCAACAGAGGAGAAGCAGGAATATGACCTTCTCAATACAAAGCCACAAAATCGCTCAACCCTACAGATAGATAGGGCCTCAGCATCTCTCTAACTAGATTTCTCTTATCCTCAGCAGGGGTGCCCTGTAAAACAGCACTGTCCAGGAAACTTTCTATGATGATGGAAATTAATATATTTGCTCTGTCCAATACAGACCCCATTCACTAGTCACATGTAGCTACTGATCATTTGAAATGTGGCTAATGCAACAGAGAAGCTAAATTTTTAATTTTATTTTAATTTTAACTTTAATAGCCACATGTGGGTAGTGGCTACTATATGGGACAATGTGGTTCTGCAGCATCCCAACCAGACCTCATGGGCAATGGTAATTTATGACCTCAGTTTGCTATATGGTATTCCGCAGACCAAAGAACATTATGGAATTTTACACAGAGAATACCTAACATATGTGCTAAAAGAACCACAAGATGAAAAGGCTAACTGGATTACCCTTTGCCTACAGTTTGGATATTGATCACTTCAATAACAAAATACTTACATTCTTACAGACTGAGGTTAGAAACAGAGGAGATGCGAAAGACTATCTAGCTCAACCCCCTCATTTTATACATGGGAAAACAGACATGCTATATCTTTCTCCTCAGACTGTACTTGACAGACCTCATGTGTTCTAGGAATTCCTGTGTAGTTCCATACTTGCTCATAAAGATTCTGACAACTTGCCCAGTTACTCTGTTTCTCTGTGTTTACCAGGGTAAGAGCTAAGCTGGGGAGGAGATTACAATCACCACCATCACCATCAGCAACCAGGATCTCCTCCTCAATGATTTATAGGGCCCAGAGGTCAGACCCTTGTAAACTGCAGGCAAAGAGCTAAGCCAGCGTGGAGAGTGGGGTAAGGGTGGGGGGATGGAGAGGGGGGTTGCTGGGGCCAGACTCCTGATGCAGAGCCCAGCAGTTCCTCTCTGGTTCCTGCCCACTGTCCATCTTCACTTGTCCAGTCACCTATTTGGAAAGCCCCTGATTTGATATTCAGAAAAAAATCTGTTTTCCTTTCATATGAGCTCAGAGCAGTGGTCTCAGTTTAAACTGAAGGCTTCTAGGCAAAACTGGCTCCCAGAGCAATTTCTTTCCCTTTGTTATTTGCTGAATGGGTCCCTGAAGAAAGGGGCCCCCATTGGTGTGGGTCCTAGAAATGAAGATTTTAAAGTTATGGAGAGGGGAAAAAAATCTAATTTTCTTATAAAAAGAAAATATCTTTTTCTCTGATTTTTTTAAATTGGAAATTCAGAAGAACACAGATGCACATAGGCCAATTTTTATTAGTGTTATTTAGAGATCTTTGGTCATACTGTTAAGGAGAAATGACTATGACATAAAAACATTATTCATCAAAAACTTATTGAATACCTTCTTTAGAGTCACTATGGGGCGCCTGGGTGGCGCAGTCGGTTAAGCGTCCGACTTCAGCCAGGTCACGATCTCGCGGTCCGTGAGTTCGAGCCCCGCGTCAGGCTCTGGGCTGATGGCTCAGAGCCTGGAGCCTGTTTCCGATTCTGTGTCTCCCTCTCTCTCTGCCCCTCCCCCGTTCATGCTCTGTCTCTCTCTGTCCCAAAAATAAAAATAAACTTGAAAAAAAAAAAAAAAAAAAAAAAATTTAATAGAGTCACTATACTAGGCATAGAGCATCTTATATCTTATAGAAGAGACAAGTAACATTCATCCATTCAGTATTTATTGAGCCCCTACCAGACAAAGTTCCTATCTTCATAGAACTTATATTCCAGTAATGGGAGGCTTTCAATAATCATGTGTACAAAATAAAACTATTATTTCAGATAGCATAAGTCCTAAAAGAAAATAAAAACAGTAGGATAGAGCATGATGGGTGGGGTGGGGGATGTGCTACTTTTGCTACGGTGGTCAGGAAAGGCCACTTTAAGAAAGTGACATTTGAGCTAAAGTCTGAATGTTGGGAAGGAGGCAAATGAGAGGATGAGAGAAAATGCCCCAGGTAGAAGGAACACTAGGTACAAAGGCCCTGAGATGAGAACAAGATTGGTAAGGCCAGAGTGAAGTGAACAAGTGGGTAGTGGTTCAGAGAAGAGGTCTGAGGAAGAGGTAGGTGCAGATTACATAGGGCATTATAGGCAAGTAAAAGGTGTGGATGCTATTTCTAGACAATGGGAAGGCACTAGGGAGTTTTAAACGTGAGAGACAGAGATGATCAGATCTATAACACAAATACACACAATTATGGATAAAATATTTATAATAGGAAAATGACTACAAAGCAGGCCATTACAAAGTATTACAGGAACTATGTTAATAAGGAAACCTGCATCACTCATGGTGTGATAGCATTCCAGGCTATAACAGCAGGTGCAAACTTGTGTATATGTGAAACAACACTGTGAACATGATGGCACACTGGAGAGGACCACAGGTGGTCAGTCAGCATGGAGCCCAAGTAGGTATGAGCCATGCCTGGGAGACCTTAGACCTCAGAAATTGCAGTTATTTTGCAGGCCACTGATTCTTAACTTGACCTTAAAATACTGGTATAAAGCCCTACTCAAGACCAATTAGATCAGAACTTCTGAGGTGGGAGGGCAGGCACCATTATATTTAAAAGTTCTCTGGGTGATGCTAATGTACAGTCAGGGCTGAGAACCACAGTAGGTGATGATTAAGGGGCCCTACATGGTTTGAGACAAGCAGTAACAATTATTTATTTTCCACTACAAATTTGTTTTTCCAAAGATTATATTTTAGAATACAGTATTTTTAAAGTATAATATATTCAAGTGATGATGACAAATTAATTACACTACATTTACATCTAAAAGTGCTGAACATTGTCACAAATGGAGTCACAAGTTTCCATTCCTCCTGAACTCTGGCCCTTATGACAGTTTATGAGAAACCCAGAAACTTTTAAACAGAAGAAACCATCAACAGTACAGAACTGGTAGATTTTAGAACCAGAATAGTACTCCAGAGAGCTCCTTTATTTTATAGATATAAAAAGAGAGGCTCACTAAATGTCCATCAACCGACAAATGGATAAAGAATATGTGGTTTATATATACAATGGAATACTACTTGGCAATGAGAAAGAATGAAATCTGGCCATTTGTAGCAGCGTGGATGGAACTGGAGAGTATTATGTTAAGTGAAATAAGTCAGGCAGAGAAAGACAGAAGCCATATGTTTTCACTCATATGTGGATCCTGAGAAACTTAACAGAAGACCATGGGGGAGGGGAAGGGGGAACAAAAAGTTACCGAGAGGGAAGGAGGCAAACCATTAGAGACTCTTAAATACTGAAAACAAACTGAGGGTTGATGAGGGGTGGGGGAAGGGGGAAAGTGGGTGATGGGCATTGAGGAGGGCTCCTGTTGGGATGAGCACTGGATGTTGTATGGAAACCAATTTGATAATAAGTTATATAAAAAAATAAAAGTAAATAAAAATAAAAACACCCTTGGAAATATTTTGAGAGAGAGAGAGAGAGAGGCAGGCTCAGAGAGGTATCATGACAAGGCCAAGGTTACCCAGGGTTAGCAGCAAGGACAGAAGTGGAGACCAAGCTTTTTCTACCACACCATGCTGCATGTTTATTACTCAAGAAAAGCCATCCTAATTTCTGGACTTGGCATCTTTCACAATATTAAGTAGATCATGAAAGAGCACTTAATTGTAGAAGAGAAATATAAAAGAGGAAAAGGATGGGGGGGAAAAACCAAACTAAATACAGTTTGGTGCACATACAACTTTATTTTTCAGGTTATCCCCTTAGTTTATGACTGCTAAAGTTACTGCTTCTTCTCATGCTTTCTTCTGCTATTTCCATAGGCTTCTGCAAACTGAGAATTTATTCAAAGTAATACAAGTTTTCTACAGGTTAGCAATTCTTGTTCAAGGCACATATTTCAAGATGCAGACCCACATCTTTCTCCAGCCTCTGGAAGATAGAAGTATTTGAAGCAAGAGACATAGAAGACTGGGTCCTTTCCCCACGCAGCAGGATGCATTTCATAACAGAATCCCTGGCTCTATGTTAGAATCAAACACCTGAACATGTTTTGAGTCTATAGTTGAAATACCATCCCAGCATTGAAAGCCGAAATATGCTGTACATTTTAAATGTATGTCAGGCAAACGGAGCAGCAGTGCCATCTGCATTTATACTGACTGCCACCTTTGAGTTCCAGACCCAATATTCGCAGAGCAGCAATGACCAACCATGTAGTTCTTCTCCATTTCTTGATAAAGTCGTTCATTTTACTTTCCTCTGGACAAGGTGGAGGAAGTGCACTGAGATTTTAAATGCCAGCTGAGTTTTTCTGAAAACAGAGGTAAAGGATGTCTCAGCCAAGGTCGCTGTCCAATCTGGATGCAGCAATACCCATCCATAGAAACTGACTTTGTACATTTAAGTGTGTGAGTTCTGCAGTGAATCCAAGAGATGGTGCTTTTTGCTACCACAATGACCAAAGAAGAGACTGGGTTCAAGCTAGACTGTGTGTCAGCTCTGAAAGCTATGACCATCCCCAGCAGAGGTAGATAATGCTACTGTGTCAACAGAAACAGTGGCTTGGCCAAGGCTCGGTCATGCAAGCATGGAAGCAAATCTGCAGGCATTAAAAATCAGTCAGGTAGCCCAGGAGCAAGACTACATAGGGATAAACTCAGAAGGAGGAGCACAGAGCTTGAAGGTTAGCTCGGAGCAATCCTAGAGGTGAAATATGTGAAGTCCTCGGTAAAGGGCTTCCCAGCCCGAGTGGTCACTTCTGATTTCAGGACAGTCATCAGTATGCTTTCTTCAGCCAGAAATCCTCTGAAATTGTCTCTGCATCTTCTCAGGATATACTCAGAACTCTACCACTGTCTAGAATAGAGGTTAGGGTTCCCAGAACTGGGTAATCTTTCTGAGCTCTAAAACCATACTTTATAGTCCTTTAAGATCCTTATTTTCATGAATAACTTAGGTATTTTGTTTTAAACTGCCAGAAGGACATCACTACTCTACATTATCTAGTTTTTTCTACAGACTCACAGAGGCTTTTGTAGACTTATCCAATGTTTTTAAACCCTGAGTAAAGATCCTAAAATAGTTCCATGTCCTGTTGCAATATTTATACATTTATTCTTCTATATTGTTTCTTTTTACTTCTTATGCAGCTCCAATTCTAGAGCCTGTTATGTGTTTTACAAACTATTTTTCTTTTCTATCCATTTTCTGGAGTGCATTCAGCTTGTAAACACCTATAAGGAACACGAACAAAGAAATCTATTTTAATGTCATGAACAGATTCAGGCTATAGAATGCACACTCTAATGCAGCATCAGATGAGGACATTTTTCTCCATACTGCTTTTATATCACTTGCAAGGTGATTTGTCAAAACAAATACTTTACCACTCTTCTCAATAAGACTTCATATATTCCATGCATGGTGGTTCCCTTCTATTTTTAATGCATCTGGAAACAAAAGATGGTTCAAGTGTCACTATCATGGAATTCACGGTTCCTTCTCCTCTAAGTGATCAACCACCCATCAGCAGTTCTGCAGGAGCCACTTGTCTTCATGGATGCTTCCATTGCCTGTTCATGTCCTCACTCTGAAGAGGTTTGCCAAGAATGCCTTCTGGAGCCAGAACTGATGTACACATGTAACCTTCCGGCCAATATCCATTTTCAGGGACTCATACCAACATGCCAGGAAAACACAGAGCTCTTTTTTAATTTTTATATATTTATTTATTTATTTTTGTCCCTCTCATCTTTGAACATCATCTTTTTCTGTGCCATGTCTTGAACAGAGCTAAGGGGACTATGGGTGGCTTGCATTTGTTCCCTGTATGGTCCTGGTGAGGATACTATGGTTTCGGACAGAGCAGCAGCAGGAAGTAGAGATGTGGAGTGCTAGAAGGAGGTTACCCCTTCTCACTCATGAAGAACTGCTTAATACAGCAGATTCATCCCACACATGAGATACACTCAGTCATCCCTGTCTCCTTCAGACACCCTTATTTCCAGTGATGGTATTTGGAAGTCAAGCTTCTTCTCCTTTGGAATAACCTGTAGTGAGGAAGGTCTTCAGGTGCAGGAAGGAAGTTCCATTTTGCTAAGGAGAAAAAGGACAAAACTGTAGTTGGTGCTTCTCTAGTTTCCAGGCAATCTTCATCATATATAACTCTAATAATCGCCCCTTCAGAGGGCACTAGGCAGTATTCCGCCTCTGAAGGCTCCGCCTCTGAAGGCTCCACCTCAGGAGTAAGACTGGGTGTTTGACTTTGCCTTAGAGCACGGATTCACAAGAATTCAAATATAATTTACATACATTATGGAAATATTCCACTAGAGCTAAAACAGATTATAATGAGTTCAGATGAATTTAATCTCTTACCTTTCAGAGAGGAGACATCCCTTTTTTCTTTGTGAATCTCAAAGTGAAGGGCCACAAGGGGCTGATTTCCAAATTCCTTCCAACTCCTACACTTCACACTGGCTCTTACTCCTGCCACGCAAGGCAGTGAGCTTCTTGTTTTATAATCTCCACAGGTTCCAGCGAGAGTCCACTCCACCCAGACTTTTAAGGCCTAGTTAGGAGGACAGGAACTTGTCCTCCAACCTGTGGAGCAAAATTCAACAAGAAGAAGCCCACAAGGAAGGCACTGATTTTCCCTATCCCCAGCCCCCTCTCAGGAATGTGGCTGCCTGCCTTGAAGGCAGAAGCACATGTAGCTGTTGCATCTGAGAGCTGTGCCTGGCTCTGTGCATGACTCAAAATCATCTGGCACCACGGGCATTCTACATTAAACAGTGTTGTGTCATTTTCGGAGATGACTTAGAGGAGGCACCATACAGGTTTCAATATTTGAACATGAAAATGTAAACATTTTATTTTGTGCTAAAATGAAACAACTTCTCAATCCAAAACATGTCCATCTTTCAGCCACTTTCTGAGTTATTCTTTAGGCCTCCCATAGGCTATGGGAGACTCCTCCAAAACTGAGAGGCTATCAGACAATATTTATGCCTGTGGTTCTGATCTTCAGAAGCAGCTCAGAGCTAGGAGAGGAGAAAATTGGAAGGTAATCCTATAAGGCTTTGATGTGGAAGCCCATAGGCCTGCAGAATGAAATGCTCTGGGAGGTGTGCAAATAGCTCTGGCTTCTGGGAGCAAAGTCTGGGCCAAAGGACTGGGGTCTGTGATAGCATGAGACACTTTTGGTCAAGTGCCTGAAGCCACATGGGACTCCCATGTTTCTGTGCTGTAGATGTAAATCCATTTGCACCCTGACATCGTGGGATGAAAAGTAAATAGGGTACCAAAGGAAAGAAGAAAGAGGAAAGAATAGTGCTGAGGATTGGACATAACCTTGGGGCAGAGTCAGAGCCAGAAAGGTGACCTCAGATCACATGTTATTAAGTACAGTTTACAGTTCATCTCAATTCCAATTATTGTGATCTAATTTATCTACTCCCAAGGGAATTTCTAAAGCCATCCAAAAGTAATAACAATAATCCACTGTGTTAATGGAGTCCTGGTAAACAGGGCTAATTCCTCACACTGACCGTAAATATGAGCATTCACCACAAAGTGCAATAATTGTCCTGTACTAACACCCGAATGTCAAATTTGCTTGAACGTCATCTGCATTTCTTGTGGGGGAGGTGCTTGTGGTTTTTTTGTGTGTGTGGTAAAATATACATAACATAAAATTTAGCATTTTAACTATTATTTTTAAGTGTACATACAGTTCAGTGCCATTAAGTACATTTACACTGCTGTATAACCATCACCACCATCCATGTCCAGAACCTCTTCATCACCCCAAACTGAAAACTGTATTATTTTTCACACAGTCTGTGAGCTACCCCAGACCCCAAAGCACAAGGAATCTGCCTGTGCTTCACATTCAGCCCTGGGGAGAATTCTAAGATACAACATGATATGGCATTTTAAGATTTACAAAGTATTCTTCTTCAATGCACACATGACTTATATGCCTCCTGCAAAAGGGAGAAGAGCAAGGCTCAGAGAGGGGGACAGACTTGCTCAAACACAACAGTGACAATAGATGGGAAACGAGCTAGGCTTCCAGTGCACATCCCACTGCACCTCATCACCGCTAGCACTGAGGAGGAAGAAGAGAAGGCCCCGCCTAAGTGATGCTTGACAAGATCCTCCAAGGGCAGAGCTCTGTCTTGCCCCACCCTCTACTTTATGGGTTCTCACTGCTTTGAGGACAGAGAGCCAGAGCTGTCTGGGGACCCAGAAAAAAAAGGGGGGGGGGGGAGTTCTCATTCACAGCATTCATTACGAAAGCCAATTGGGGTAGTTTAGTACTTTCTCTCCTCTCCTTCCCTTGCATCAAAGCAAACCCACACCCCATCTTTTTTTACAAGATCACCATAATAACACCCTCTTCCAGCCCTCTTTCCAGCACACACCTCCTCTATTCCTGATGATCATTTTAACCAAGTTTCTTCTGCATAAAAATGGAAGCAACCAACAGACTCCACCTGGTGTGATCTCTCCTTCCTGCACCTCATAGGGGTGGCACTGGTCATGACCTGACCCCACTGTGTTGGTTTACTAGGGCTGCCACAACAAATTACCACAAACTAGGTGGCTTAAAATGACAGAAATGTATTCTCCCACAGTTCAAGCCAGAAGTCCAAAATCAAGGTGTCAGCAGTGCAATGTCAGCCTTCCCACCTAAGGCTCTAGGGAAGATCCTTCATTGCCTGCTGTTAGTTTCTAGTAGGTCCTGACAATCCCTGGCATTCCTGGGCTTGAAGCTACATCACTCATCTCTGTCTCCACCTTCACATGACCCTCTTCTATATGTGTCCTCTGCTCTTCTTATAACAACATCATCCATTGGATTTAGAGTCCACCCTAATCCAGTATGACCCCACCCTACCTTAACTAACCACATCTGCAAGGACTCTATTTCCAAATAAGGTCATATTCTGAGGTTTCAGATAGACATGAACTTTCAGAGGACACTTATTCAACCCCCATTAACCTATCTTTCATCTTTAAGATGTGTTAAATCCAATTTCTTGTTTTCTTTGGAGTTTTTTGGGTTTTACCTTTAGTACCTGTTTCATTTAAATCCTACTCTTGACCACTTTGTTGAAAACCAGTCTGAGGCATCTGCCTCCATTCCCCCTACCCCATTAAAGACCTCACTTTAAAATGGGTGCCTGGACACCAGGTCAAGAAGGAAATAATAGTAAGTTGCCCAGGAGGGTTCATTATTTCATCTCTCCCCATTCACCCAAGAAGCAATGTGTGCTAACCTCACATTCAGTATTGCGCTGGGGGCTAAGGCGTTCCTGCCCTCAAAGGGCTTAGTGCATGTAAGAGAAGTGAGCTACTGCATAGCTAGATGACCCGAGAAAGTGAAAGAATAAAATATTGAAGGATAGAGTAGATGACACAGATGGAGCAGCAAATGACACGGGACAACCTGGGGAAAGGCACGAAGATACAAATAACCCTGGAGTCTTCTGGGGACTGTGAACAGAACACATCTGACTACACAATGGGCTTTGCTGCAGAGAGTAGGCTGGATCAATGACACGGTTGTGAAGATTACTGTGGGTGGATATGTACCTGATCCTATAGGGCCTTCAGTCCAGGCCAAGAGGACCCATTAATGGTTTCGAAGCAATTGGGAAGTTTGACTAAGTGGTGTTCAGGGAAGCCAGATCTAGCTGGGTGTGGATGATGGACTGGGAGGAGTAGAAAGTTGGCAAGAAAGCCCTGGCTGGGAGCCCAGTTAAGAAGACAGGCTCCAGGGCCAGAGCTTTATTCCTCCACTAGCAGTGAATCCCCATCCATTGCAGTAACCTTCCGTCAGACTCTGCAATCAATACAGCCATCCTGACATGGCTGGGGGCAGGGCACCTGGCTGGCCTCCAGCCCTCCCTTCCCATTAACATGATGAGTTGCAGAGGGCATGTCAGGCAGAGCTTTCAGTGAATTCCAGGAATGGAGATCCCCTTCAGACAAAATCCCTGAAGAGAAGCTCAGGAGTGCTTTGCAAATCAACACACAAACACCTCTTATGTACAATGGTCTGTCCGGAGAGGACAGAATCACCATCTCAGCTCAGATCCTGTTTCTTCCCACTGTTGCACTTCCCTAGGACTGGTGCTAGCATTTATGAGGTAACAAAGTGACCTGAGCTCAGGTACTATTTTGCAGCAGAGGACACCATATAGGTGATTATTGTCTGCGATTACATTGGGATCTTCCCAAGAAGGTGGACTGTCTTCCCCATAAGGCTCCCACTATCAGGGCCCTTCCTGTCACCAGAAACAAAGCCTAGGGGAGGCTGTAACACAACCCATATTCTCTGTCCTCCTCATTCACCCACAAACTCCCCTGCTTAACACCTTAAGGAGCAGAGGGAGAAGTGGAGGTGACATGGAGGGGGCACGAGCAAACCAGAATATGGTGGGCAGAATAATTTCTTAGGTCCACAAGGTACATCTCTGATCCATCTGCCTTAGGCCTTCCTGGAGAAATACAAGCAGAAGAAGGGAGATCCAAGGATCAGGAGGATGGTTGACTCCTTTGGCTTCCCTTCTCCTTAAGAAAAGCTTTGTATACCATCACGGGAAGCTTCCACTGGCCCCATACCACCGCCATCCTTGCAGGCTGTAGACTAGCCCAGAGCAACAGGCGTCAGGAAAGAGCTGTGGAGGGTGGTTGCAGGGGAAAGGGGCAGGCATGGGAATTTCCTGAATGCAGCTAAGGCACTAGGGGAGAAAAGGCACACTCTCCACTTCCACCTGCTATTAAACTGGAAATTCGAGCTTTGCTAGAAATAGATGGTACACAGGACAGGAGTCCAAAGGAAAATAACCATCCTCCAGATTGTTTTCCCTTTTTTAGCAATCAATCTAATTTGAAAGACATAACAACTTCCACCCCCTTTATTTCTGAAGAGAGATGCAAACAGGTGATCTATTTGTACTAAAATTAACTCCCTCTATGTGTAACTTCTTGATGATATTCATATATTGAATCTGACTCATACTTTTGATGTGGAAAGGTTTTATTAACATAACTACTTATCCCAGCCCACTCCCATTGGGATTAGTGGCTCTTGCCCAAAGTACATTTTGGCTATTTCTATGTTACCTTAAATTCTGGCACAGATTAATGTCTCATGACAAGCACATTCACAGATTCTATGAGAATTTCCTGGCTGTCCCTAGGTAACAATAATGAAAGTAAGAAACAGCTTTGTCTACACAAGCAAGGACGCCTCGATTGCGGAGTCTGGAGACCCGGGATATTATCATAGCACTGTGATCCAGTCACTTGTGTCCTCAGAGTCTCAGGCTCCTCATCCGTAGAATGAGCTTGCTGGCCTCACACAGTTCTCAGTTCTCTTCCAGCTCTGACTTCCTGTGATTGTAAAAGACATTTAAAAATATCTCCAGGGAAAGAAATCTCACAATATTATTTAGTCGTGAGAAGATTGAACTAATGATATCTAATATCTCTGGGTTCTAAAAGTCTGTTATTCTATTATATACAATGGTTTTTTAATGTGTAAAGATTAGTAAAAAAAAAATTATTTAAACAAACAGAAGACTCCTTTTTTAATGCCCAGTTTATTTATTTTTTTTTTAATTTTTTTTCAACGTTTTTATTTATTTTTTTTGGGACAGAGAGAGACAGAGCATGAACGGGGGAGGGGCAGAGAGAGAGGGAGACACAGAATCGGAAAGAGGCTCCAGGCTCTGAGCCATCAGCCCAGAGCCTGACGCGGGGCTCGAACTCCCGGACCGCGAGATCGTGACCTGGCTGAAGTCGGACGCTTAACCGACTGCGCCACCCAGGCGCCCCTAATGCCCAGTTTAAAGGACAGAGTTAAAGAGCCTAAAATAAAATCTCCAGCCATTCTGTGTTCACACACAGACAAAGTGGGTGGATGACATCAAAGCTATACAACATCTGGAGTGGCAAAGACTACTGGTAACTGGGTTGTCTGCTGATTGAAACAAGACATGACAATTACGGGACATTATACAACAGTCCTAACTCCATGTCACTGCTAGACCTTTTGCCATTAGGCACAGAAGGAAGCCAAGATCCCAACATATGGATGGCATTATGTGAAAAAAGATCCATTGTCTCTTGACAAAGGCACAGCTAAGTGGCAGACCCTGGAGCATCAGAACAGCATCTCAAGATACTTAAGAACTTGGGTGAGGCAACCAGGGCTTCAGCAGGTGGCCAGTTTGGATGTTACTATGCAAAAACTGCTCTCCAGGTTGAAGTCATCCTAGTTAACAGGCCCTAGATTAGTTCAAGTAACAATGGAGATAAAGAGGGGTGTACAATATAGGGACAGACAGATGAGATTCATCCATATACTCAGCTAAATCTGGCCATGGCAGGGAAAGAGAGATGGATGAGAGGTGAGGTTAAGCAATCAAGCATCAGAAAGGTTTTGTCAGGCCCCAAATTTAACAGAGACTGTCACTTAACACAATGGGAAATAAACTAAGTCCTCAAGGGCTGGGAAAAGATCTTCAATGCTAGTATACAGAAGATGCTCAACTGTACATGTTGACCAAATGGAAACTTACAAAAGAAGCTACTGCTTCATTGTTCACTGAACAATATTTCCCATTCATGGCAGCTCAGACTGCCAGGTCAGCTGCAAGAGAGGGAAATGGGAATGAATGAGGGGTAGCTATCTAAGCTTAAAGGTGCCTGGACTAGGTTCATGTCCCCTGGAAGGAGAAATGAACTTCATCAACCACCCTGGGTACCACTGATGGAAAGGAGCTGTGGGCTGGGGATCTATCACAGAGCCAATGTCTTCCATAGTCTAAGTTGGAAAAGGGGTACTCATCTATCGAAGAAATACCCCTTGCCCAGCTGCCTTAACATCTTAGAAAACCTAAAAGATTTCAGGTTGCTGGAAGTAGTCAGACACAAACCAAAGGCCCTCCACAGAGTCATTAAATTAAGTAAGCAATTAAAGGGTCTGGGGGTCTAATTCCTGAGCACTAAGACCAGGCAGATGTGATGAACCCCAAGAATAGCCACCAGCTAAGCCTGTTTTCAAAGAAAGCATTCCCTTATTATGAGAACTAGCATTAGATAAAATAATGATTGTTTTCAGTTCAATCTTGTGAGAACTTATACATAATTTGAAAGTAGGTATTACATTCCTTTAAACTTCATTTCTTATGGCATATCCATCTTCTAATACTGTCCAATAGAGAGGACAGTATTCTGTTAGAGTTATTTTATTTGGAGCAGCATATCTAAATACAGTCTGAGTCAGTGGGTTTTACATCTGGAAAATTTCTGGAGCCCTGATCTGCCCTGGCCTCTCTTAGTCATCCACGCCTGTGTCAAGGGTTGAACTAGCCACTTAATGCAATCAAACTCAAGGTAGTAGCAATTTCTTGGCAGCACCTCCAAATTTTAATGCTTGAAAATACACTCACACATATATGGTCACTTGGTTTATGACAGGGTGACACTACAGTGCTGTGGGGGTAGGATGGTCTTTTAAACAAATGACTCTAAGCCAACTAGATGGCAAAACAGGAAGAAAAAAGAAAAGAGTCTTTCCCTCACCGTACAGGAAAAGCACTTTCAAATGGATTATCAATCTAAATGTGAAAAGTAAAACAGCAACGTTTTTTCAAAACAAAATTTAGAGTAGACAAAGATTTCTTAAACAGGTCACCAAAATAAAGCACTAAGCATAAAAGAAAATATTTTATAGACTGGAATACATTAAAAGTATTAATATACCATTAATACACAACAAAATACACCATGAAGAGCATGAAGAGGCAAGCCATAGACTGGAAGGAGATATTAACAATATACATATTCAAAGGATTCATATCCAGAATATATAAAGAACTCCTACAAGTTAATAAGAAAAATGCAGATAATTTAACAGCAAAGATAAGGCAGAACAACTAAAGGTTCACTTTACAAAAGGACAGACATCCAAATGGTCAATAAACATATGAAAATGTTCTTGACTTCATTCACCATCCAAGAAATACAAATACAAAACAAAACCCACCCATAAAGTGGCATCACCACATACCTACCAGAAGAGCTGAAATGGAAAAGACAAATAATACCAACAATTAGCAAAAATGTGGAACAACTGGAAGTATCCTCCTTGCTAGTGGAGATATAAATTGCTACAACTACTTTGGAAAACTATTTGGCAGTATTTAATGAAAGCTAAACATACTCTTACCCTAGTGTTTGCTAATTACCCTCTTAGATATATACTCTACAATACTGGATGCAAGTAGTCATCAACAGATCTACACAGAGCAGCTTTATTCATAATAGCCCCAAACTGGAAACAACTCAAACACTCAAATACCTTATACAGTAAAATGAATGAATAAATAAATAGCAGCATAAAATCAGTACACTATTTCATAGCAATGAAAGTGACATATATTTGTTACAGTCAACATGGATTAATCTCACACAGGTAATGTTGGAAAAAAGAAGACAGTATATATACTTGACAAAATAGTACATACATGAAGATTCCACTTCTATAAAGTTTCAAAACAGGCAAACTAATCTTAAGATGCTGGAAGTCACCCTAGAGATTGCCCTTGATGGGAGGGCCTGGTAAATGGAAGGGGACACTGGGGGGCCAGTGTTCTGGAATAATGTCCTATTTCTTGATCTGTACACTAGTTATTCAAGTGTGTTCACTAGGTAAAAATTCACTGAGCTTAGGATTTATGTACTTTTCTGTACATATGTTATACTTCAGTAAAAAGTTTACAATATGAAAATATAAATGCAAATTAGATTTAAGACAGAAAGTCTTTGTGGGGGAAAAAATCCATGAAAACTGACTTGCAAATCCAAACCTATTAAATGACAACAAGATTAAGACTTTCTAATTGTTCAGATTTTTCTGTTCTAAAATGAAAATTTGCTTTTTAATTTAACATCTATGCCCCACTCTCAAAAAGAATTGGAAGCCACAGCCTTATTTACTGAATAAATACACACTAGAGGCCTTTTAGTCTTCACTGGAAGCTTCTAGGATATCAAAATTGTTCAATTTTGCTTGGTTTACTTTTACTTTTTTCCCATATTAATATATGGGTTTTTAAAAATGCAATTTTTCTTGGCTAACACCCTCTAATAAAGATTAACAACCCTAATATTTACATAGCCAGCAAGCAAACTCAACTGAGCCAAACACAGTCTATCCAATCAGTCTTCGGAAGGCTTCAGCCAGTGGCTATCGTTCGGGTCTAACAGGCTCGTGCTCACTGGAAAGGGAAGATTGGGAGCAATTATCTCAGTAATCCAGGCCAAGAAACACAGCCATACTATTCAGGAGAAACGGGGGGGTGGCGGGGGAGGGGGGGGTGGCATTGTGCACAGAGACCAAACCTGCTCCAGTGAAACAGAGCCTGGCCAGCCAGAAGGAGCTCGTGGTTTCCTACCTAGATGTGTGCACTGGCTTCCACCCCTTATGGAGGAAAGCTTTTCCAGGAGATGGGGTCGTTCTCTTTCACTCACTGAACTTATATTTGTACAATGCCTATGGTTTACAAAGTTTCCTAGATACAAATATGAGTCTCTCGCTCATCCTAAAAAGAAGAGAGAGGAGTTATTATAATCCCCTTTTTGCTTGTGAAAGAACTGAGACTCAGACAGCTGAGGGATTCCTTACAGCCCCAGCAATGGTAAGTCCACAGCAAGAACAAAGCACATTCAGGCACCGTGCTCTGACTCCTGTACCATGAGGTCTCCTGGCTCCCCTCTAAGCCTGCTTATGACAATGAGAACACAATCCTAAGGCCTAAAAAAAAGTTAGTCTAGGATTATTAGACACTGGGCTGCAGGCAAGCTGGAAACTGTACCCCAGCCCATGGACAGTGTTCACACCTTCAGGACCATACATTCAGAGGCACTGAGAGAAGAAAGCAGGCATGGGTAGGAGCCAGGACCAGGGGCAATTAGCTATTGAATGTGACAATGGTCAGAATGCCTCAGTCTGACTCTATTATAGAAAAGTCATCAGCAATGGTAGAAACGTGTCATCTGGGCGGGCTTTTCTGCAGATAGAGAACTGACACCTGTGGGTTTGAAACATACAAGATATAGTTCTGAAATCTATCCATGAATATGATAGGTTTCGGTTCTGCTAGAGATGGTATATTGTGAGTACCAAACAGCATAAAGAGCAGTAACTTTAGAATCCAGTAGATTTGGCTTTGAATTCCATCTCTCTTTTTCATTTGATATGCATCCCAGAACAAGTTACTCTGCTCTGATGAGCTTCAGTTTCCTTGACCATAAAATAGCAATGATAATACCTGTGCATCAGAATCATTGTGAAAATTAATGAAATAATATATGTAAAGTTCCTGTATGTAGTGAGCAATAAATATTACTTCCTTTCCCTACTCCATACATTAAAAAAAATAAGTTTTCTTTTTGTTTTTTAAAATATATGCTACAGTTTGCATCTTCCTTGGCAGCTAGAATAAAATAAAAACATAAATCATCTAAATTCATACCTTACAGGATAATCATATATGAACAGATAATAACCTAAGATATCCCAATTTAAGAACCTTGACCTATTTTTTTTTTTCTTTTTCACCTGGAAGCTATCTGATTAACTCAGTGCCTGCTTCATTCCTGCTTCATTTCCTGGGATAGAAATTGCAATAATCTTCTCCTTAATTCCAATCTAAGTGATTAACATGACAAAAACATGTCAGCTGTAGTCAGAATCCAGTCCCATGATTTTCTCTAGGACTGATGTTGCCAAATTCTGCCTGGAAGAAAAGATGAGTGTCTGATTGCCAGGTTAAGTCCAGATGTTGCTCTGGACAAATTCCACAGGTTACACAGAGAGGCTGAGAGAGTCTTACATCTGACTACCTACGACTTTCCTCTTAAAAAGCAAAAACAATCTTTTCAAAATCTGCAGGTGTTCTTCCACAAAAATCTTTTGCTGTGACTTCAAACTCTATGAATACCCTCTACCCATAAACTGATCTTCCCACCCAACTGTCCTATTTCTGTCCATGCCTGCATGTTTTCAGAATCAAGAAACTGGAAGGACTTTCATTAAAGCCATTATTCCCAATGTCAAATACACACACACACACACACACACACACACACACATATGAATCATTTCTACTGCATCATGATGGTCTTCTAGTATAGAGGAGCTGACTACTTCCCTGCTGCATTATTCCCATTCTCGGTCAAGTTCTTCCATAAATCCAGCTGGGATGTTTCCCCTTATGTCTTCATCCCATCCACTAATTCTAGTTCTGTCCTCAAGAGCAATGCAAATAGCAATGGGACATAGATCAATCTTGCTTTTCTTCCACATTGGAGGCCCAGCAATATGGAAGACAGCTATTATGTTTATATGCACATTTTCTGCTCTAAATCAACAGTCAATTCAAAAAACATCTGTTGAAGGTCAACTATGTGCCTCACATAGTTTAGGTGCTAAGACAGGAGAACTAAATAACATATGGCATCTTCATGCAAGATGGTCACACTTGTCCCTAAGAACTCTGGATGTGACCTGGCTTCCAGACTACTCACCCTCTCACTCCTCCAGATACACTATGGCTTGTTGATGCCTCTCTTCAAGCTTGGTACCCAGAATGTGGGAGAAAATATAGATGGGAGCATTGTGCTCCTTGGTGTTTACCCAAAGGAGCTAAAACCTATGTCTAACCAAAAACTTGCACATGAATGTTTATAGCTTTATTCAAAATTGCCAAAACTTGTAAGCAACCAATCTTTTAGTTAGTGAGCAGATAAACAAATTTATCCAGACAATGGAATATTATTCAGTGCTAAAAAGAAATGAGCTGTTAAGCCATGAAAATATATGGAGGAATCCTAAAAGCATATTTCTAAGTGAAAGAAGTCAACCTGAAAAGACTACATACTGTATGATTCCAACTATATTCCAACTATGTGACATTCTGGAAAAGGTTAAACCATGGAGACAATAAAAAGATCACTAGTTACCAGGTGTTAGCAGGAGGGAGGGATAAAAAGGCAGAACACAGGGGATTTTTAGGGCAGTGAAACTACTGTGTATAATACCATAATGGTGGATACATATCATACCTTCGTCCAACCCATGGAATGTACAATAGTGAACCCTAATGTAAACTATGGACTTTGGGTGATTATGACACGTCAATGCAGGTTCATCAATTATCACAAACTTACCACTCTAGTTGGGGATGCTGACAATGGGGGAGGCTGTGTATTGTATGTGGGGGAGCGGGGCTGGGTATAAAAGGGAAATCTCTGTATCCTTCTCTCCATTTTCTGGTCAATCTAAAACTGCTCTAGAAAAAAGTCTTTTAAAGAAATTAATAGAGAAAAGTGGATGAGTGAGTCTGTAGATTACACCAACGTCAATTTCCTGGGTTTGATACTGTACTAATAGTGGGAGATGCTGGGCAAAGGGTGCACAGGAGTTCCCTGTATGTTTCTTTGCACTCTCCTATGAATCTCTATTTCAAAATTAAAAGTTTAGAAATAAGTGGATGGATGAGCTCCCACTGGCAAAAGCTGCTAATGGGACAGTTCAAAGACTAATAAAAGGCCCAAACCAGGGTGGATCCATCTACTGAAATACCTCTGGAAATGAGCACCAAGGAGAAGAGAGAAGACTGTCAGATAAAGGTCCACACCTTGCCCTCCCTAGGAGGTAGGGCATCCTTCTGGAAGGACAACCCTGACCTCTGAGATTGGAATCTGCAGGGCCTTCTCATTCCTATTCTTGGGACATCTGGATGGGCAGAGTCTGTGATCCATGCTCCTTGGATCCATGCTCCTTGGCATGTGGAGGGGCTATGTGGAGTGGGGATGGGGGGTCATGAATCATCAGGCTCCAGAGTCCAACACAACTTTCTTTAAAATGCAGTCCTATCACTCACCAGCAGCGGTGGCCTGAGCATATTATTTTCCTTCTTCAGCCCTCCACAAAACAGAGACAGAGAAGAGCACTATTATCACATAGGATTATGAGAGGAGGCAATAAAATAATTCATACAAAGCACATATAAAGCTCCAGCAGCTACCAAACACTTAAAACATTCATGGTCTGAGAGTCTTCTGCATGAGTAAGGTCTAGTTTTCAGGACACACTCTTACTCCCTTTGTAACATCAGATAGAACTTCTACCCTTCTCCCACTTGCTGGTACCTCTCTAGTTTGCCATGACATCTCAGATGTCCAGCTACCCCAACCAGTGCTTTTTAAATCTTCTTCAGTAAAGAACTAGTTTGGTTTTTGTTTTTTCTTTCATTTCTTATTCCAATCTGTCACAGACTGGTACTTTCATAAGATACAATAAAAATGAATTACTAGAGAAACATAATTTTATTTTATTATTTTTTATTTTTAAAATGTATTTATTTATTTTGAAAGAGACAGACACAGTGTGAATGGAGAAAGGGCAGAGAGAGAGGGAGGGAGAGAATCCCAAGCATGCTCTGTGCTGTCAGTGTAGAGCCCGATGTGGGGTTTGAACTCACAAAACTGTGAGATCATAACCTGAGCTCAAATGGAGAGCTGGATGCTTTACTGACCAAGCCACCTAGGTGCCCCTCACATACTATATTTTTAGATTTATCAGTCTGATATGTATCATTAATTCCTTTATCTTGCTGAGTAATATTCCATTGTAATTTTAAAAACAAAATATAAGTCCCTTTAAAAATGTTTTAGATTCAGACAAAATTACTCTGGGAAATTGCTATAAAAGTTTATAAATGCTTCCTTTCAATTTCTTTACTTCTCATTACTGACTGTATAACAAACAGTTGACAGAGCTGGGCCATGGACTGCACCTCAGGTAGCACCTGTCTGGCACCTCCTTTCTCCAAGCTCCTTAATGGCTTTAGTCACAAGTGAGTACGTTCAAATCTCTATTTTTTATATCAATTTAGATTCCCAAGCTATATTGCATGCTCTCTGGGTCGTGTCCACTATGTCAAGGGTAGGACAGGTAGTTCACAGGGGCTCAAATCCTTGCTGATAATCCAAATATTAAACAGGCATATTAGTTACTTTTACTTTCTCATGATTTAGACAACCTGTTGCACATTTGTGAAAACTTGCCTAATGAACACATTTTGTGCCTTCCCTATTTGCCTGCCTTCCATCTATTTCTGTTTATGTCATTTTCACCACCTGCTTTAACTCCATTTAACTGAAATGCACCAGATATAGTCACTGTTTCTCTTCCACCGAGGGACAAGACAGGATAAATCACATAAAATCCCATTCATCAGAAAATCTGGCTCTGGCTCACCAAATAAACATTCAAGGAAATGGAGTGCTTATACTAATTTACTTCCAGGGGATACTGTTAATCTCACCTCTGTGTCTCTCTAATGCCAGGCACGTGATAGCTGCTCAATAAGCATTCGTGTAAACTGGCCATAGAGTGCTGGCTGTATCTCAGTGACCGCAGGTCATATTTTCAGTCATGTCACTCAGAAGGCAAGGGTAGCCATGACCAGAAAAGAGCAATGAGTGGCAGTGTTACAGGAAGGAGCCTCGGGCTCATTTAGTCCAGTGACTTTCTATCCTGGATACACAGTGGAATCACCTGGAAGCTTAAATACCCAGGCCTGCCTCCCAGACCCAGAAATGTGTTTTAATGTAATTTTTCTGGGGTGAAACCTGAGCATCACCATTTTTCAGATTCTATAGGTAATTCCAATGTGCGGCTAGGATGAAAAAGCACTGGTTTGGAATGCCCTCACATCCACACTGGTGTTTAACAGATGTTCCTTACATGTTGACTGAGTGAATGGTTCAACCAATGGATCAATCCATTGATCAATCTAATTTGATCCAATTGGATCTAAATCCATTGATCTATCCAATTATCAGAATGAGTCTGCAGTAAATGTGGACACTTTTGACTCCTGTCTCCTCAGACCCCTCACCTCTGGTGTATATCTTCTCCCAAGGTCCAGCCTCAAACTCCAGCCAGAAAACACCCCTCTTCCATTCTCTTGCTGGTTGGGGGGGGTGGATCACTGGCCTTAAGAGAGCTCATCCTCACCTTTTTCAAGCAGGAAACTCCCAAGCTTTCTCAAATACACACCCAGAAGGCCCCCACGAATACCACTGGTCTCAACTCATACAGGATGGGAACATGTTATCTCATCTATTTTGTGTTTGTTTAATGGTTGTTCTTTGATTGTTTTTCTGGCAGTCCATGGGTCCAGGATGCTATCTCAGACAACAGACTTCCAGAGTACAGAGGCCTGAGAACACTTAGTACAAAGTGACTGGTTTGTAAAAGGTCTAGTAAATGGATGTTGCTGTTGTACTGCTATAGAAAGGCAAGGTAGGGGGGCAGCATGTGAAGTGACCAGGAAGGAGGAAGCAATGTGGTGTGCACACGTGGTGTGATCTGGAAGGGAAGATGAGATGCTGGCTGCTCATTGTGGGCAGGCACAGGTGACACACGTGATTAGGCACTGCCCACCACCCCATCTCAAGGGGCAGGGAACAGCTAGCCATACCAAGTTCTTCGCCAGGAATGTGTGCCTGGGGCTGCCACAGCTTCTGACCTCTGGTTGCTCCCTAAGCAGCTGCCGCTGCTGACACTATTTTTAGCTGAACAGCAGCCTCTTCCCAGCCTCCTCTTCTCTAGCTTATTTCCATGACCCCAGAGAAGCCCCTGAACTTTCATCCTGCCTCTGGACCCTGAACCTCCCACTCCCCCTTGAGGCTTACACTAGGTCATTTTGCGATGTTGTTTTGTGGGGATGTTTGGAAGGAAATGAATACAGGGCAACTGGGAAGTCAGTTGTGAAATCCGACACTTATCTTTTAAACCAGGAAAAATAAAAAAGGAAATGCATTAGGTCCAGGGAGAGCATTCCCTCTGGCCCCCGAAAGCAGATACCTCCTGGGTCCCACTTTCTCTACAGGGTCTGCATATTGATGGCATCCCGTCACTAGCACTGACAAGCATTTTCTGGTATGTTTCTGTCTTCTCACTAAAAATGGGAAAGAAAATTTGCACTAATATGGGCACCCCTGTTTCCTGACACTCTATTAGACTCTATTCATGGTTTTTCTCATATAAATCTTACAATTCATGAGCTAAGCGAAAGGACCCACCCAGGGCCACACAACTTGTAGTTAGCAGAGCTGGGATTCAAACCTAGTACTTTGTGACTTAAAAACTTACCCCTGAAAATAAGAGTGATCTATACCCAGCCCTTTAGACTGTGAGCTTTCCAAGGCAGGAAGCCCCATTACACTGGTACCTCCCACTGGGCTCCTTAAATCCTGTGGATTGACTGAACCACCAGCTTCCAGAAAAGAAAGAGGAAAACATACTTGCCATCCACATGCCAGTAAAATATGAAGAAATACATGCCTTCTTGCCCTCCACCACCTTCTTAGTTGACTGGAGGAAAAAAAAAAAAAAAAAGGAGATAGGTGTCCAGCCAAAAGTGGTCAGACCATTCCAGAGTCAGTGATAACCTTTCCCAGTCCCAGAAGCACCTCTCAACTTTAGGGATTCTGAGAAAACAATTCATTCACTCATCACCCAGCAGATATTTACTGAACACCTACTATATGCCAAGAACCATACTAGCTGTTGGGGATAGCAAACAAAGGAGTCATTTTCTGTCCTCATAAAGCTAGTAGTATAGGAGGAACAATGCTGGGTTTCAGAGGCATTTGTGGGGTAGTGACATCTCCCGACGCACTACCTTAAATTTAGAGCTCAGGCAGTTTTGTGGGAGGAGGAGAAGAAGTAAAGGAAACCAAACTCGTTGCTATGCAACCAGGATGATATATTCTTAGCCAGAGCAGGCAGAGCAGCAGCATGGTGCAGGGAGTGGGTGGGGGGAGGAGAAGTGGGGGAGGAGGAGGCCCAGGAGTACCGAATGGGAGGCTCGTTGTGCACCACCGCTGCACACACAGGCTTCCTCCCTGGAGCAGGTAACAACTGGACACTGCACAGAATCATGCTCACCAGAGGTAACCAGAATATTGTGGGGACAGCCCAGGAACCACAGAGAGAAGGCCTCCTGCCCAGCTGCAAAAATCCTCATTCTTGGGCCTGAAATTAACCTACCATTATTAAATCCAGGTCTGTACTGAATACCAAAAAGGGACAAAGAACAGCATAAAGCTGGGCGTGCTTCTGGCCTGGGGAAACATACAGTTCATCAGGGGAGTAAGACATACATGCATAAACACAGCATCAACAAGTATTTATTAAGTACCTCCTCCATGTTCCTTCTGCAAAGTGCAGGACACTGTGGTGCTGAGGAAGGGCTCATGCTGGTGGGTCAGAGCATGCAGACAACAGATAGCATGGTGCTGACAGACAACTAGGGGGACTCAGGCCTGAGAGCTAGACCTGGCTTGGCCACACATGGGCTCAGCACAACCTGTGGCAAGGCTCTCTGGGCCTCAGTCTCTGGATCTCTGAAATGAGCAGTTTTTATACACCTGAGTCCCTGACACTATAAATGCTACAGGACTGCAGAGATAGCAGAATTGAGTATCAAATGGAATACTCAGGAAATGCCATATGGAAGAGGGAGAAATTGAGGATGTAGTGGGGGAAGGAGTCTAATCTTTTTGGAAGGTCTATTGTGTACCTCTACCTGAGGATAAAGAATAGTTTCCCTGGGGCACATGGGTGGCTCAGTCCCTTAAGTGTCCCACCCTTAATTTCAACTTAGGCCATGATTTCAAGGTCGTGAGATCAAGCCCTGAGTTGGGCTCAGCACTGCCTGAGGTTGCTTAAGATCCTCTCTCTCTCCCTAGCCCTCTACCCTCCCACAAGAGCTCTCTCTCAAAAAAAAAAAAAAAATAGTTCCCCCATTTTCAGAGTTGAAGAAGCCTAGCCTCAAGAAGGTTAAGTAACTTACTCATAACCACACAGCTGGTAAATAGTAGATGCAAGATTCAAACCCAGGCCCGCCTGGCTCCATGGTCTGTGCACTTTGCACAGGATCACACTGCTTCTCTAAGACAGTAAGACTTGGATCAGAATTGGGTATAAGAAGGACTGCAGGAAGTAACAGGGGCAAAGACACTGATAGGCTGAAAAATTGCTAGGGTTAATAAGGGAAGGTTCCTGGGGATAAGAACAGAGCTGTGAGTGTGAGGAGGGTGCAGTGAATAGAAAGAATGAGAACTTGGCAGTCCCTGGCCAACACCCTGCATTGCGCTAAATGCTATGGAAAAGAAAATGGTATATTAAACAGTCCTTGCCCTGAATTAATTTGCAACCAGGGTGATAAAATGTGAAAATTAACAATTAGTGAAATGTTACAAAAATTGTCAAAGAAGGCATACAAAAATAAATCATAGCACAGTTTAAATGCGGGAAGTGTTGCTTCTGATTTTGGTGGGCACAGGAGATTCTGTGTAGGAAGGGGACTAGAGGCAGGCCTTAAAGGATTCAGGGGGAGGATTGGGGAAGGGGAGTGGAAAAGAGACAGTGAGGGCATGTGGGGCAGGAAAAATCTCATCCATAGGAGAAAAAGCAGGAAACATGCTTTGTGGAAGACCATTTCACTTAGAAGAGCTGGTGGGAAACACTATAGACCAGTTGGGTTGTGTGAGACAATAGAAGCCAGGCTAAGGGAATGAAGGGTCCAATCCTTGACCAGAAGGCTATGAGAAACCACTGGCTGTGCTTGGGCAGGGGAGTTTAAGAAAAGGAAAGCAGCAGTGCTCAGAGAGCCAGAGAAGGGGACTGATAGGCATGGGACGAGAAGGGTCCCAACTAGGGGATGGTGCTGAGGATGGCAAGCAAGGACTAGTCTCCCAATTATTTCAAGGATGAACATGAAAGTCCTTGTGACTGGGGAACAGGAGAAGGGGGAATCAAAAGTAATCTAACTTCAAACCAAGAGAATCAGAGTCCCATATTCAGAACTAGAGAAGCCTAGCAAAAAATAAAATTGGGGGAAAGGGTGATGATCAGGTTGATCAGTTCCACATTAGACATTCTGCCTAAGGTTCCTCTAAGATATTCAAGTGAAAAAATGATGAATCACAAACTCAGGAAAAGGAAACCTGAAGCTGGGGGGAGGGCATGAGGGGTCACCATTCACCCAGGGTGAGACAGCCCTCGGCTGCTCCCTAAGCCCCCAGGGAAGGCAACTCAGCTGCTCAGTGAGTTAGGAACTGTATGTCCTGATAAGAGAAGAGAATGGAAACAGAATCCCTGAGCCAACATTTAATTATTCCCATCAATAGAGCAAGAGAGGCCCCCAAACAGGGTCAAGCCCAGAAGAATCTAGTACACTTCCCTCCCCAAGAAGGACTTCTTTCTGTGCTCTAGTGAGGGATCACAGCCTTGCTAGGAACAGAAGATCACAGGAAACCTTGTCCAGCATTTTAGTATACAGACACGGGATAAGACTCTGGAGTCAGAACAATGTGGGGACAAATGACAGTTGTTCCACCTAAGTGTACATGGGCTGGCTGTCCACCCTGTCTGCAAAGTAAATAAGACAAGTGTCTTAGTGTCAGGTACCTGGCATAATGTAGGGCATACAGATGGCATGAGTTAAATGTTAGTTCCCTTCAGCTCCACCTGAGAGCAGGCCTTTTCATTCCCATCCAGTTGTCAATGATATAGTTTTTCCATTAATACTACTCAGAAGACCCAGTTAGTTATACGCTCTGAGATAGCACAAAAAATGTCAATTTCCTCTTCCACCTGCCAAATGTTGCATGTTTCCCCTGGAGCTGGGTTTGGGGAACCATGAACTAAATTCCATCCTCATGATAAAATCTGACAGACTTAAAGCAGAGGGGGGGCGGATATAACTGCTTTTCTGTAAATACAGTTCAGGGTTCCCAAAATATCAACTCCACCTGATTGTCAATGGCAATTGAAATTCTACCATTAGAGATCTACTTCCTCAGTTTAACATTCTTCTTTTAAATATCAAATTCTCCCATGAGGAAAGCCCATTGAGCTATTACCAGTCCATCATAAGTTGCAAAACATACATGAATTTATTAGCTGCCTGAGAGAGCAAGAATTCTGATGCTTTTTAGAGGAGGAAGGGGTCATTTTGGAGCTGGATCACTGATCCTATTTGGGGAGACTGAAGTGAGCTAGAAACCAGAGGGCAAAGGGACCTAAAAGAGCAAGCTCACAGCTTCACCAGGATCTACCTTGATCACTGAATGAGAGGGGTCATAAAAGAGATAACCTGCTGGCTGGAAGTACCAGGTGACAATGTGGGACCCTGAGGGTATAAAATGAGAGTCAGCAAGACAGTACCTCCCTGCACTTCCCAGTAGCAGAAAGGCAGCAAAGCACCATAGAAAAGCCATCTCCACTGCCCACAGAACCAAAATAAAAGGGATCACGGGACACCAGGAGAGAATGAGGTTGGAGCCAGGAAGCACTCCCAGATAATGCAAAAATTCTCAGCTATGCTTTCCTTGCCCCCACTACTCTCCTGAAACTGTTCCTTCAAAGATGACCCCTGATGTCCTAACATTCAAACCCCAGGGTTCTACCTACCTACCTCCTCAGCAGATTAAAAGCCAATGCCCACACCTTCCTTGAAACCCCTGTGTGAGGGAATCCCAGGCACCTTGGTGTGACCACTCTCACTTTCCTTCTCACTGAGACCCAGGCTCTTCCTTGCTCCTCTCTGCACTCACTCCCTTGTTCCTAACAAGTCAGAGGAGCCATAGCCCAGCAGTTCTCAGCAAAGCAGGAAAGAGTCACTCCAAAGAGTCTCTACCATACAGAGCCTAGCATATGGCTGGTACATAATAAATTACAGATGTAATAGAGACAATTATGCATTTCAAATGCTGGCCAAATTATGGGTCAGAAGGATCCCATCATAGGAAGCCACAGAAGATACAGATCTTGGTTGTATTTCTGAGGAAGCTCCACTTATTCAACATTGACACCTGGACTTAGACACACAAACACCTATTCAGCATATTTTCTCCAAAGAACAACCTAAAAGGGTGCTATCAACCTCATGGCCCTTTGCCTCCTCAGTATTCTAGTCTCCTATATCTAAGGAGGCGTTCTTATAGAGGACTGCATAATCACAGGAAAAGGTCCCATGGATGGAATCTGAGAGGAGAGAGCTTCTCTGATACACAGGGACTCTCCTCGTCAGAGCCAGCTTCCCCAGACCCTCCTACTGCAGGCCCTCTAGCATCCTCCCTGACCCTGGCCTTGGTAATAGCTCAATGGGCTTTCCTCATGGGAGAATTTGATATTTAAAAGAAGAATGTTAAACTGAGGAAGTAGATCTCTAATGGTAGAATTTCAATTGCCATTGACAATCAGGTGGAGTTGATATTTTGGGAACCCTGAACTGTATTTACAGAAAAGCAGTTATATCCGCCCCCCCTCTGCTTTAAGTCTGTCAGATTTTATCATGAGGATGGAATTTAGTTCATGGTTCCCCAAACCCAGCTCCAGGGGAAACATGCAACATTTGGCAGGTGGAAGAGGAAATTGACATTTTTTGTGCTATCTCAGAGCGTATAACTAACTGGGTCTTCTGAGTAGTATTAATGGAAAAACTATATCATTGACAACTGGATGGGAATGAAAAGGCCTGCTCTCAGGTGGAGCTGAAGGGAACTAACATTTAACTATCTCTGCAATGAACTATTTCTGCCATCCCACATCTGATTATATGTACCATGACACAAACATCAGAGAAGAACATCAGAGAACACCACACTCCTAAACTTTGGGCCTCATCACCCCACTGTCTTCCCTTCCTTCCAGCAGAAATGCCATGGCAACGATGCCATGCTCTCCCCCACCAAGTGGGAGCTCTCTAAGGACCAAAGCAATGGTGAAAAGCCACACATTGGACCTTGATTCTTCCTCCCTCTGTACCTACCACTTCCCTTCAGCACCCAGCAGGACACTCTGCCCATGAGGGCACCCCCTGTTCATGCCAGTGACTGAATGATACATAGAACTAAGAGGCCCCAGGGGCATCACCGAAGGGAGAGATGTAACTACAGGGGAAAAGGTGGAAGGAGAGATGGCAGACAGGGAGGAACTGGAGGATACCTCTGTGACCCCAGCAGTTTCTGACATTTGCTATCTTAGCCACCCTTTATATCTTTGGCCCTGGCCCTGATCACTGAGATTCACCCTTTCATCTGCTCCTCCATCTCTGCCCATTGAGTGTGAAACACTGAGATTTGTCAGATATTCTGAGCACCAGAGCCCATGCAAGAAAGTTGCCAAGGCAACAGAACACTCCTCTCTGGTATAAATACTCACGGGTGATACCCCTGGTGGAGTAGAGCACAAACACCTCCCCCTCCTCCTTTAGTCAGATCTGGCAGACTTCAAAGTTAGGGGAGCCATGACTGGTTTTAGCAGGGGGCGTGGCACAAGGGGGTTCCTCCAGACCAGCTAAGTCACTGTCTAATGGACAATCCAGCAGGGAGAGAGGACCTTGCAGTTCTGATTAAATGTTTAGCTCTCACTGGGCCCAGAGGTGGGCATGGAGGCCCAGGGAAGGCTGGAAGGGTGGAAGCAGCATGAACTTTGGTTGGGGGAGGGCACTCCTGAAACCACAGTACTAGGACAGGCCCTGCGAACCCTGAGATGCCAGCCTGCTGGGGCCACTAAGAGATGTTGGAAACGTATGCTCTGCCTGGGGCTGCTCTGACCTCCCCTCTCTTCTTTTTCCTTCTTTTTTCCCCTTACATCTTAATGTTTATGCCTCTTTCAGATGGCTAGTGGTTAGCCCAAGGTCTGAGGGTACCTGTGTGCACACAAACACATCACAGACACCCAGGAAAAGAGTTTGTTTCCACACATGGGCATTCAGGTCACAACAGGGCAAATTACCTCTGGGCCTGTGTAGGGCAATTCTTACTCCGAAAGCAGACACAGGTGGGCTGAGAGAGAAATAGGCGAGACAGCAGGCATAAGCACTCTGGTTACTTTTCCTGAGCCAGAATCAGTTGAGAGCACACACTAGGGCCAGCAGAAGAGGGTTCGCCACACAAAAAGATACATGTTTGCTGATGTTTTCATAGCTTCTTTCATATACACAGATGGAGGCTAGGTCACCCTTGTCCCCACTGCTCACAGACCACAGCCCAGGCAATGGGAGAGAGGACCGGGAGCACAAAGCAGGATCCAGAAAGATGATCTACTGTTGCCCAAACTTTCACGACCGACTCTGACTTCAGGCATAAACTCTACTAAGTTCATGGTTCCCAGGGTCACTAACAGCCATAGCCAACACCCTTTAGAGTCCAGAGGAAAAGAAAGAAAAGGCAAATGCCCCTGCCCAGGCTTGGCAGTGCCATTCTCCTCAGGCAGAGGTCACTGAAGGACTGGTCATGGGCAGGGCTTGGTTCAATGTCTTCTGCTGGGGTCAAAGGCCAGGCTGATCAGGCCCTGGGAGCTACCAGAGCATGTTTGGGAATCAGCAGGGTAATGCTGCATTTAGAAAGACAGAGGCTGAGCCACTGAGACTGAGAAAGCCCAAGGGCTTATCTTCTTTGGGAAGACAAGACTCCTCCATTCCTGGAGAAGTGTCTATGGCTCTCACACCATGAACACCACCTCTCCCAGCAATAAGTGAAGCACATCTGGGCGGAGAAAGGAAGGATGGCCTTGGTGCAGCCAGCAGTGGAGGGTCCTCACTCAATGAGCTCCAGAGTAGGCAGGAAATATGCAAAGTGGCTATCTGGCCCAAAGCCATGCTACCAGCGTTCAATGATCACCTCAATGCCCATGATGAGGTTCTCAGGGTTGAAGGAGATCTCAGTGTCCTTGGCTGCCTGGTAGTCATATAGGGTCTGAGCACAGAGCCTTTTTCCATTCAGCCCCATGGTCCACATGCTCAGAGCCACCATCTTAGTGTTGCAGCATTGGGGCGTCTTCCGCCTGTACCAGACACAGCAGAGTGCTAGGTACTGACTCCTAATGGAGATCTACCCTGGGCCTTGATGAGGCTTGGGTCAGCCCTTTGCCAAGGTGGGTCTCTGGTTGGGTGAGCTGCTTCTGCAGGAAGGGACTCCTCAGTTCACCTGGCTGGGGGCTAGACACAGACGTGGTGGACATGGCCTTTTCCTTCTGCTTGAAAATCCTCCATGCATGTGCTGGCTGCTTACACACAGGCTCCTGTTCCTCTCTATTCCTTGAAACTACTTCCTGCTGCTCACATTTCCCCTGGGGTCCAGCCTCACCGCCTTGTTCCTCTCGATAGCACTGCTCCTGGAGGGAGGCCTCACACAGCTCCTGCTCCTGATGCTCCTGCTCCAGTGGCTGCCACTTCTCCTCTTCCCGCCACTTCTCCAACCTGTGAGTTGTCTCCTCCTCCTCCTCCTCCTCCTCCTCCTCTTCTTCCTCCTCTTCTTCCTCCTCCTCCTCTTCCTCCTTCTCCTCTTCTTCCTCCTTCTCTTCCTCCTCTGCTTTGGCCCAGAAGCTGTCTTTGCTGGCTCAGATATAAGACATGGCATTGATCTTCTGGTACACAGAGCCCACAGGGGCCTGGGGGCCCATGTTCTGGAAATGGCAACTCTCCCCATGGAAGGCGCAGTTGGCACCTGAGGCCCTGGCTATCTTGTGTATTATGCACTCAGGCTCCATGTCCTCCTTGGCCCTCACATTGACTGTCACATGGGCCCCCTTCAGAAAGCTGGCCACAGTGCTGACATGGTTGGCGCATGCTCCTGCACATCACTCACACCCTCGCCTGTTCAGTTGATGAGGACAAATTTGGGCAAGCCAGAGTTGGGGTCCTTCACCCTGCAGAAGGCATATATCACCTTCCCGCTGTTGAGCTCCTCCACCATCTCCTCCAGGCCCCCCTCACCAGTGCCAGCCACATGGATGTCATTGCTGTTACCCTCATGGGTAAAGACAGCCCAGTCAGTCGGGAACTTCTTGGTGACCACTCACATGTAGGTCTCCTGCATCACCAGCCCGCTCTGGCTCAGGTTTGTAGCCATGGCCGGCCCCATGGTCCCCACATCACCGCCATTCTGACCTCTCTTATTTTCCATAGTTCTTCCCAGACCCACTAAAATACAAATTGCATAAGAAACAATGCTAGAATCAAGCATCCACATCCCAGTGCTATTCCAAGAAGACTGTGCCCTTCACCCCTGCCCTAAGCTAACAGCATTCCATTCACATGTCCATCTCATCCATCCCCTGCATCCAACCCACACCCAGAGCATCATATTTTTGCCCATTCCCTTCCCTAAATCCCAGTCCTCCCAACTGTAAAAAGTAGTAGAGGGGAGCTTTCCTGTCCTCCCTCCAACTCCAAAATTTCTGGAAAACCAAAAAGATGAAATTTTGTGTGTGAGGACTCCTTGGAGAAACTCTTCTAAGAAGTAGTCAGTACCAGCAGCCCTACTGTCAAAGTTAGGGGGCCCCAGGAGGGTCCCCAAGCGTCCCCGTTCTCATGCTTTGAGGGCGGGATAGAACAACAATCCAGAACAAGGATCTTACATTCATTTCCCCTTGCCATCCACATCCTCACCATCACTCCCCACAAATCTCCATTATACCTAGCCTAAGCTACTCACACATTAGGAGCCACACCCCAACGTCACTCTGTCTATTATCACTGCCCATCTCACACTCACTCAGCCTGCAGGACCAGTGGACTCAGCCTTCCCAAAGCCTTCCACAGGCGCACAGCCCAAAGGACTCCTCCCCCAATTCTTGAAGACCCATCTGCACCAATTATGTGACATATCATACTCTGCATTTTATTATTTATTTTTTGGAGGCCCCACACAGCATTTAGAACAATGTTGTGCACCTAGCAAGCACTAAATGAAGATTTGTTTTAGGGTGGATTTTTAAAAATCATTCATTGTTCAACAAACCTGGTAACGTAAGTCTCCAGGTGTCCAAGACATCCCTCCAGAAGGAGAAGGGAACTCCCCACATCTTCTGCTGCATTTGTCGACATACCTCTCCTCCCCCTCTTCTAAACACCATATTCCTACTCTGGCCTGAAACATCCTTTCCAGTTCCAGTTACCCAGACTGTCACAGCTGCTCTACCCCAACAAAACTTTCCCCTACTCAGGATGGCTCAGGACCCCACTCCTCAACCTCTGACATCACTAAACCATCTTCTGAATTTCCTGTGGAGCACAAACAAGGTGGAATTTGTTAAAGCAGATTCAACAAGCCCTGTATAACAAACACTCTGGGATGTGCACATCCGTGACCATCTTTTGTCAGGTCACACCTTGCATCAGCAATCTGTGTCCTGGCTTAGGACTTTAGGACCTCTTAGTTGCCTCGAACCTCCACTCAGAATTTCTGAACATGCAACAGCCACTAGGCTTTCTGGAAAGAAACTGGTATTGTCTCTCCCTGTGAGGAGACTCTAAAGACTGCTGCATTCTACCCTCCTCTCAGAGGTAAAGCAGACACCAGGGCCACCTCATTTGTCCTTCCAGGTTCCCTGACGGTAGGCCTAGAATCATAGTAAGAGGGCAGGCTTTGCTACCAATCAAGCCAGGGTTCAAATCCTTGGACAACTTGGTGGGTACCCAATTCAATCAGTATCCACTGAGTGCATACACTTGTTCCAAGGGATCAGGCGCTCTTACAGAATTAGTCCTTAGACCACCACTATCAGCAGCAGCAGCAGCAGTGCCTGGAAACTTGTTAGAAACGCACATTCTTGGGTCAACCTCAGACCTGCTGAATCAGAAACTCTGAGAATGGGGCCAGCAACTTGTGTTTTAACAAACTCTCCAACTCATTCTGAAACACACTCAAATTTGATCTAGATCCTGGGGATACATAAAAATGAAAAATCTATGATCTAGACCAGCAGTTCTCATCCCTGGCTGCACATGAAAATCACCTGGAGAGCTTTTAAAATAATACCAAAGCCTGGCCCCACCCTAAACCAATTCCATTAGAATCGCTGTGAGTGGAAAAATAATCATAATGCAACATGCAGAACACTTAGATTGAACAAGAGTGCAATGAGAAGGGAGAAGGCAGTGAGGAGATCATAGGAAGTGGCTTCACTATATGTAGCTCTGTTTCCTCATCTGTAACTGGGGATCATAATGTCCAGCTTACCTGAGATGATGTATATAAATGCCTGGTACACAGTAGATGATCCATCTGCATCAGCTCTCCCCCCTACCCCAGAATAGACCCCTTGCCGACTCTGAGCTCAGCAACTGGATAGATGTATTTAGAATGTCCCCAACATCAGTTCACCATCGAGGACCCCACCCACGAAAGAAAAACCTGGTTGTTCACAGCTTTGGGCGAGAGTTCTCTCCAGCAGCCATCTCAACTTCCCCCATGTCTTCGGTCACTGTTTTGAAAAACAGCCTGAGTCATTGGGAACCAGACTGTCTGGTCATAGCCCAGACCCCGGCTCTAACAGTCCCAACTCTTTCAAAGAACAGCTCTTTAAGACAGCTTGACAAAGGCCACTTGAATTACATAAGGAACACATTGACCTATTCCCACTTCTCTCAAGCTTTTTTTGCCTGTGGTTCTATGCAGGTCCACTGGCTTGGGGTGAGCTTTGTCCACATCAGGCGGTCCTCTCTGATACAGATCCTCTCATTCAGTCTCCCTCCCCAGCAACATCTGAATTCGGATTTATAGGGGACTTGACAGTAGCCCCAAATTAGTCCACTCCTCCCTCCCCACAAGGCACAGGAGTGTGTCTGCAGTCACAGAGAGTGCCCTGGCCTTGTATGATGCTGCAGACCCATAAGCAACCCCCGACCCAAACTGAACAGAAAAATGGGGACTTCCTTGTAGTTGCCCCCCCTGGGCTCTATGCTTATCCCAGTAGATGCTGAAAACATTTTTTGGTCTCTTCTTGAGAGTAACCTTCACTGTCATTTTTAAATAAACAATAAGTAAATTGCATCATTACTTCACAGGCAAACGTTGCTTTTTTTTTTTTTTTTTTTTTTAATACTAAAACCACTATCACTCAGCTTGCCCAGATTTGGTTTCCTATTCCTCTAGATTTCCCCAAATGAAGCTGGGCTGTTTCCAAAAATCAAATTAACATTCAAAAACAAGGTTTTGTCACTGTTATGGATAATTTAGAAAAAAAGAAATCTGCACCACCACATTGCAAAACAGTTCCAGAATGCAGAACCCAAAGGATTTGGTCATAGGTGGAATCAGTGGCCTTAGTCCCCACTGGGGGCCTGCTTTGAAGTGAGTACCACTTCAGCTGGGAGTGGGCAGGGAAGTGTCAGTATGCCATCATCTAGGAGGGGCTACAGAAAGCAAACTCTCACACCAAATGAGGGAGTGGTGGAGGCAACACAGAGAAAAGAAGGCACAAAACTTCAGAGAAAAGGGCTTAGACACCCCAAGAGCAGGAATCAGGACTATTCTCCAAAGAAGGGGGTGCTGCCAGGGAAAAAACAGTGTCTTCAGAGGCCAAGGCCTGGTCTAGTTTCCTGCTCCTGACCCACAGAACCCCCACAGAAGAATCTGGAACATGAGAGACAGGAAGAAAAATCCCTGCAGAAACGGTCATGAAGGAACAGGAAAAATAAAGGTGCCACGCAGCTTTTCTCCAGTTCCCTGAGCAATAATACTAGGGCCTGATTCCTTCCCAGACACTGCCAAGTCACCCTCTCCTGGCCCCATCACCCCTCCTCTTCCTTCCCCAGGTCTTGCCACATGCAGAATAAGACCTCTGCCCAGCCTGGCCTGGGGAGAATGAGAGATTTTCTCCTTGGCTCTGCATTTTCATTCAGCCTTAAAAAGCTCAGGCTGGGCAAGAAGCCCATAAGCATGTCGTGCTACACCTCAGTGCTCACCTCCCCAGCGCTGGCAGGTCTCTCCTCCCTGGCTTCATCTTCCTCACACCAGTACTGTCACTGGCTCAGGTGCCAGACCCCAGGCCCTGGAAGCACTGACGGAGCTGCCCTCACGATCCTTAGGAAAACGTGGCCAAACCCAGAACATTACCAATGCTCAGCTTTGCTCATCAAGGCATGCCAGGCTAGGAATCCAATGGAGCAGAGGGAAGCAGGAGGGACAGGGACAGAGTGGTGTCATTCAGCAGCACTTAGTCACCTGCACTAATGGTAGAAAGATACTGGGTGATCAAAATGATGGATAATCAATAATCCAGAATAATTGGTAGGAGACAACATGATTGTTCACAGCTGAGTTATGAAAGATCTATTTGTTCAAAAATGAATCTGCCTTTCCTGAACACAAAGACTAGGATAGACAGAAAACAGCCACATGAAAAGAGAAAGTCAGTTCAGGACTTAAAGTTGACCACATAATACATGTACAGAAATAACTGAGAGTTAGCTGTATGAGGAAGACACACAGGAAGTTAAAGCTCTAGAACCTAAGACATCTAGTGCCCCATTTTATATATAAGAAAACTAAGGCCCAGGGAAGTGAAGGGACTGCCTCTGTCACACAGCCATTTGGTAGAATAGCCAGAACTAGACTGGATTGTCTGAGTAGAGCACTGTTCACCTAGCTACATTGGTCCAAAGCCTTCACTTTGAAAAGAACATCATCCTGAACCCCTGATGCTGACCAGTGTGTCGCCTGGAGGACCCCCAGGCCTCGTGGCAATAGCTGCTTCTGTAATCACCGCATTTCCCTACACACAAGTCACCCTCATGTGCAACTGACTGTCTTGGGCTAAGTACCAAAATGATTCATAAATCACTGCCCAATTGTCTAAAGTCACAACATGGTCTTTAATGGCAGCATTTCATATGATTAAAATCAGTAGCTGCTATCAACTTCATCAAGTTCAAGTATAATAATCATCTTGGTATTTGGGTGACGCTTTTGATTTTTGATTTTTCCTAAAACTCTTTAACATGTTGTACCTAACATGATTTCACCAAACTCTGTGGGTTATAGGTGAAGGAGGCATTGAGATGCCTCTTTCATAGACTTCCCTGGTGATCCTACCCATAAGTAAACAGCTGGCAGGAGGGGTAGAGAGACTATAGCAGAAGCCTCCTGACTCCCAGACCTGAACTCTTTCCAGAGCAAGTTGAGAACAGGAGTAAGAAGCTAAACTTCACCAGAAGCTTCAGAGGCAAGAGCCATAAGGACACTGATAACCTGCCAATAAATAAAGATACAGAGGTCTGGGGCAAACTACTCAGTGTCATACTTTAGTAACAGCTCCTTTTTCTTTCTCCCTTTTCTTTTTCTTTTATTAAAGTATAACTTGAACACAGCAAAGTGTACAAATCTTAAGAGCTGGGTAAATCTTTGCATATGTATGCACTGATGTCACCACCATCCAGACAATAATTTACAACATTTACAACTACCCAAATGTTCCCTCACTCCCCCTTCCAATCAAGACTAATCTTTATCTGACCTCTACCCCACACAACAGGTTTGCTTGTTCATAAACTTAATATAAATGAGTAGAGTATGTATACTTTTATATCTGGCTTGTTTGCTCAACATTCTGTTTGTAAGATTCCTTCATGCTGTTAGTATGCCAATAGAGTGCTCTTTCTGGTTGCTGTATAACATTCTGTTGCATCAATACACAACAATGTATTTAGCCATTCTACTGCATATAGAAACATTATGGTTGTTTACAGTTTGGGGCTGTTATGAATAAAGCTGATAATGAATATTCTTGTACATATTATAATAAAGAGAAACCCTCATACCTGTTGAGCACATCCAGGCACAGAATTGTAGGGTCATGGGGAGATACATAATAGATACCACCTAAATTTTTTCCCAGTTATTGCACCAATATACACTCTACCAGCAAAGAGAGTTCCAGGAGCTCCACATCCTCACCAACACTTGGTATTATCGGTAAAGACTTTTCTTTAAAGTCTCACTGGGAAACCAGGTATCCCAGGTAGATTTCCTGACTTTATTCTTCAAGCAGTTTTTTTGAATATTCAAACAATTTTACTTCTTGAACAGAGTAAACCACCTAACCCTTGCCAGACCATACTGAGATGTACAGAGAGATGTCTGCCCCCATATTAAATATCTAGGAATTTCACTGTCTCCTCCTTCCTGGGTAGACATCACTAACATACCAGCAAGTCATAGCACCTCCCTTTAGTTTCTGTTCTAAGAAATATTGAAGATGGCTCAATCAGGAACTTTAATTTACACAGTCATAAGTCAATAAGTTCTGGTCTCAATGTGCATGGGCTTCTTTGCTGCTATAAGGCTATTTCTATCTTCTGAATGGTGAAAGTTGCCCCATAAATAAATGAGTTATTATTCATTTCATTTGTTTTATGTAGCTTGGCAAGTGTTACTCAAACAATCAACACATACTTACAAAGCACATATTTTATGTCACTGAGCTAGACATTCTGGAAGTCACAAAGAAAACCAACAAGGCTTCCTTTGATGGCGCAGGGCTCTAGAGTAAATCACATGGAATGGTGTCACCTGCCTTCTTCCTCTCACTTTATGCAGCCAATCTCTTTCACAGATAAATGAGGTTAAAACAAACATCAGTAATGGCCTTGGCCCTGCAGGGGAAAGCAAGTCTTAAGGGAACGAAAATGAAGAGGGAAATAGTCCTGCCCATAGGGCCATGGCGATAGAGTAAATGGGTGATTGAAGGTGATGACTGCAATGTCTACTTTTCTCTTGGGACTAGGTCAAGTTATACCTTATCCCTTCCTCCCCTGACCTCAGCTCACCACCACTTTCTGAGAAGGAAAGCTACTCCAGCTTTCCTTCTGCTGCTTCTCCAGCTACTTTCTCTTGATGCCATTACCCAAATGATTGAAGCAGAGCATGCTACCCATGCCACACTTTACCACCAGGTATAGTGGCCAAGACCAGACATATTCCCAAACAGTACAGAATATGCCAAACTTAAAGAATGTATCTGTGGTGATCACTAAATCTAAGAAGGAGTAGCTATGGACTGGCATGTGCAGGCAGAGTGGATGAGTTTTCAGCTGGTCCTTAGAGCAGGTAAGACTTCAGGCAGAACAGTGGAACAGTGATGGAGAGTGTTTTGACCTCTAACAGAACAAAGGACATGAGCAGGAAGAAACACGGGACCTTTAGAGTCTATAAACAGGGCCAGCCTATCTAAGTGGCTTTCCACACCACTATGATGCTGGGACATGATTCAGCTATTGCTCCTGAGTATGGCTTGACTCTCTCACTCAAACAAAAGCTGTCTGAGTGACAGAGACTTTAGGGACTTTCTTAGAAACACTCTCACATAAGCAGACAGATAAGGCTGTGCACAATTTTGCTCATCAGCATTCTACAGCCCTCAATTTCTCAATTCATAGTTTCTGGCTTGGCTCTCTAGATGTCAAGTGCAAGTGACCAAGAATACCTTCATGGCTTTTCTGGATTGGAAAGCTGATTCTGTTGCTGTGCAGAGGTGTAACCATGTTGACAGGGCAGCTAGCATTGGGGAGTAGGGTAAGGGACAAGGAACAGGCACAGGAGGGTCAGGCCCATGAGGTGACTCTGGACCCCAGAACCCTTCAGGGCCAGTTGAAGAGGGCAGAGACAGCATCTGAGTAGGGGCACAATACCAGGGTTCTTGGATCATAATGTTCCCCTCTGTCAAACTGTTTATCCAGGTATCTTTTGGGGACCCAAATCAATATTGGTCAGGAATCTATAGACTTATTCAATCCTGAGGGACCAATAACATCTTATCACTTGGTTTAAATTTTCATTTATTTTTCCTTATATTGTCAACTCATAAGGAATACCTTTCTTCTGGATGGAGCAAAAGTAAAACTACCACTTTTAAATGGCCAATCAGAAAAACAGGATTGGGCTGAGACTTCCATTCTCAGCCCAAAAGTTCATTTCACCACAGGCTTCTGTCCTCAATAGTGTCTGATAACTAAATAACCTTTGTAAGAAACACATCTTTTTCAGACACAAATATCTTTTTTAAAAAAATCTATTTTCTTAAATGTTTATGTCTTTATTTTAACAGGGAGAGAGAGAGGGAGAGGGAGAGAGAGAGAGAGAGAGAGAGCGAGCAGGGGAGGGGCAGAGAGAAAGGGAGACAGAGAATCCCAAGCAGGCTCCACACTGTCAGCACAGAGCCTGATGCAGGGCTCAAACTCACCATCTATGAGATCATGATTTGAGCTGAAATCAAGAGTCAGACGCTTAACAGACTGAGCCACCCAGGCACCCCCAAGACAAACATCTTTTAACATACAAAAAGTAGGGGCACCTGGGTGGCTTGGTCGGTTGAGCATCCGACTTTGGCTCAGGTCATGATCTCACAGTTTGTGAGTTTGAGCCCCGCATCAGGCTCTGTGCTGACAGCTCAGAGCCTGGAGCCTGCTTTGGATTCTGTGCCTCCCTCTCTCTCTGCTCTTCTCCCACTCATGCTCTGTTTCTGTCTTCTTCAAAAATAAATAAACATTTTTTTAAAAAATTAAAAAAAAAAACAAAGTAACTAGTGGAAAGAGGGGCAAAGAGTAGTCATCAGTTAAACAAATGTAACATTAGTTGAAAGCATGTATGTGTCAACATTCCAGTCTTGTGGTTTTCTCTTTTCATTAATTGATTTTATTCCACTGATCATTTTGACTATAGGTATAATGAAAACCTTGACAAAAGTCAGAATGAGACACATCAATAAGCACTTCTTGATGGCATGGAGTTGGCCTTAGTCATTGCTGTCTTCCTAGAACTTACCATAGACCTGCACATACAGAAAAATACTTAAATATTAATGGACGGAATACATGAATGATGAAAAGAATTGAGTAATTTAAAACACTGTATACATCAAAGGCATAAATTCTTTTTTTAAGTTTTTATTTAAATTCCAGTTAGTTAACATACAGTGTAATATTAGTTTCAGGGGTACAATATAGTGACTCAACACTTCCATACAACACCCAGCGCTCATCACAACAAGTGCACTCATTAATCCCCATCACCTATTTAACCCATCCTCCTACCCACCTCCTCTCTGGTAACCATCAGTTTATTCTCTATAGTTAGCAGTCTGTTTCTTGGGTTGCCTCTCTCTCTTTTTCTTCCCCTTTGCTTGTTTATTTTGTTTCTTAAATTCCACATATTAGTGAAATCATATGGTATTTGTCTTTCTCTGACTTATTTCACTTAGCATAATACTCTCTAGCTCCATCCATGTCATTGCAAATAGCAAGATTTCATCCTTTTGATGAGTGAGTAATATTCCATTGTGTATATATACCACATCTTCTTTATCTATTTATCAGTCAGTAGATACTTGGACTGTTTCCATAGTTTGGCTATTGTAGATAATGCTGCTATAAATATCAGGGTGCATGTGTGCCTTTGAACTAGTATTTTTGTATCCTTTGGGTAAATACCTAGTAATGCAATTGCTGGACCATAGGGTAGTTCTATTTTTAACTTTTTGAGGAACCACCATACTGTTTTCCAGAGTAGCTGCACCAGTTTGCATTCCCACCAATAGTGCACGAGTGTTCCCCTTTCTCCACATCCTCACCCAAAGGCATAAATTCTTTAGGGACACAAAATAATGTAGAATAAGAATAATAAGTGAAGAATAAGAGAAAGAAAACAAAATTAAGGACACAAGGATGAATCAAAAACTATAAAGCATCGTCAAATAGACTGTGTGGTAATAATAACTGCTGTCCTCAATTACCTGAATGACTTCAAGTAAAAATGAAATTACATAGCTCTGTATTACTCTAGAGGGCTGAACTAAGATCAACATGCCTAAATTAGACAAAGTCAGATTTCAATTACATAAAATAATTTACTAACAATTAGATCTGTCCAATAATAAAATGAGTCATCTTGTGGAGTCATGAGCACCTTGTCACAGAAGATATGGATCATCATCAGTCAGAGATTGTCCAAAGGTAATTTCTGCTTCAAGTGGAAGTTAGACTCAATGGACTCTAAGATCTCATCAATAACTAAGATTCTGTTAGTCTAGAACTTATGATCACAAGTAAATAGAGTCAAGCAAAGTAGACTTCCTGGAAGATGAAATTAGGAAGGAGGTGACACAGAATGGCAAGTTAGTCTAATTACTACAATGAATATTGGAGTGTAAGACCCAAAAACCTCACTAAGGGGAAGAGGATATGAAAAATCACCCAGAATAATTGTGTCAGGAATGCTTTAGGATCCATGCATATTATTCTCAGAACCATCTGTTTAGAGTAAATTGAGACCTTCCTATATTGGCAAATAATCCTAAACTAGATCAAACTGCAATGTGAAAATCTTACCAGATATTTAACAAGTTGATGCAATGTGGACAGGCCATAGAGTTTGAAATTAAAGGAAGCCAACAACAAGGCAAGTCTATCCCACAAATCTGTAACCAATTTGAAACTTGTGAATGATGGTCTCTGAGCTGCTGCCATAAAAGCACCCATCCTGGCAGCCTTGGACTTTGTCATTATCGAACCAGGGGTCATTATTTTATGAATCCTATATTGTAGCTGAGCCAGATAGACAACAGCACCTTCTTTCATTCTGCTTGGATAATGGCCAAATACAAGTCACTTTACTATGACTTAAAGAGTATTGTGCCCATCTGTTCACAATCGATGGGAATAATTGAGGGGTGAAATGTGCCAGGCGCTCTTGGACAATCCTGTGGAAGTGGGTCAGGGGCGTTCTTGGCCATTTGCCATGTGACAACACTTCCTTCATCTGTGAACATATGGGCTTGATGAAACTGTCACTTGGAGAGCATGGTACAGCAGGGCCTGGGCCATTCCATTTCCATGAGAAACTTTCCCAAAGTTATAGCGAGGGAATATCCTTTATATTCTGTGTTACATCATGAGAAATTCTTGCAAGCATTTAACTTTGTGTTATGTCTCTTAGGAGAATCTGGCTTTGGTGCCCTCAAATTAGAAAGGGGAAGTTGTGACTGGATGTCATTCCTGTCCACTATCTTCAGTTTAAACCAGGGAGGTAAATCACCACAAAGGAGAAGAGTGGCCAGTTGTTGTCATGAGACCACAGACAAACCTCCATTGTCTACTTCTCCTAAGATGGAACAGTGGTGGGAAGTGGAAAGGGCTCTCAAGCATTTGCTCAGATATTTGAAACAGTCCAATGGTTGAGTGAGAAAAGACTCATAAACAGGGGCTGAAAAAAGTTTGAGTAATACTGGATTATTTTTAAACATAATTTTGAATAAAAAATAAGGGCACCTTGCTGAAAAATCCTTCTAATGTCTGTCTTTTCAAGTGGAGAAATTTTCACTTATGATTTATTTAAAAGGAGAGAACATAATCATTTGAGGCCCGGCAAAAGTAAGGCAGTTTCTCTTAACTCTCAGCCACAAACTCCCTCTTTTATTCAATGTTTCTATGGTGAACATGAAAGCAAGCCATGAAGGCAGAAGAGATGTTGCTAAAGGGTGTGCCAGAGTCAACAGGGAGCACTGGCAGATGAGATGTAATATTTCTTGGTACAAGCTGGTGGGTTATCTCCTTTTTCTCCATACCTATGCTACATAGTCAGGGCCCAAACCAAGATGGGGCCACTAACTCACAGAGCCACCATTGCTTCAAGTATAAATACTTGATCAGCACAGCCTGGTCCTAATCAAACAGAGGGGCTGATGGCCTAACTGCAGGTCATCCAGATTCTTGACATCTCTTTTCCCCTCCTAAGTATTTCTCTGCTCACAGGGGAATCAAGGACAAGGTGTGGAAGAAATCCATTCCAAGGCATTTTTCTATTTGTGAGCAGTATGTTGAAAGCATTTCTAGGAAAAGAGGATTAGGTTGTAAGTTAAAAAGAGATGTTTGTGTTTCCTCTGATTTCAATTATTCAGACCCTCAGTGCCCTCGACTCCCCCCAGCCTCCTTTGCGTGCCCAGGAATAATGAAGAGTGGGCCTGAACGCTGATGCCTATCAGCATTGCCAGGAAGACAGCATACAACCCTCTGCCATCATAATCATGGCTTCTTCTCCTTCGCATCACAGCTCAAGGTCACCTGCTCCTGGAATCCATGCTTACTCACCACACTGGCTCTAACCTTGTGCCTCCCTCTTCACAATATTAGCATCTTTGAGTCATGCCATGCATATTTGTCTATTCTCATGACTAGGAACTGACAACATGAAATAACAGGACAAAGCAAGAGGCACTGAATTCAAGGCGTGGCTTCTTCTTGCTAGCTGGGCAACCTTAGGCAAAATTTCTTCACTTGCTTGAGTTTCAGTTACCTCATCCAGACAAGGATAATAATCATTGTCCCACCTATCTCAGAAGGCTGTTGTGGATTTCAAATCAGATAACACATGTGAAAACTTTTTATAAATTGTAAAGTAGCTGTTTCTGTTGTTGGTGGTGCAAAGACTTTGTTTCTTATACTCCAGCATCTGAAATAGGGTTGTGCCCCCTCTGCAGGCTCAGCACAGATTCGGCTTAACTGCCACTGAATGCCTTCCATGTCCCTAGAGTGCTAACTAGAGATCCTCTCCCCAGCTTTACCGTGTATGCCCACTGAGAAGGATCCTACAGCCTGGCCTCATGTATTCCCAGACATGAGACAGGATAATGGATCCACCCCTCAGAGCCTGCTCAAGGACACAATAGTAACAAAGTGGTGGCAAGCCTCCTCCAGCAGCATAGGCCACACTGAGACATCCAGTCCCAGTTCCCAGGAGGTAAGTCATCCCCATGACACCAGGAATTGTCCCTCCTTCTCCTTAGCACCACCACCTGCAGAACGTCCACTACAACCACTGCAACCAAACTCCCTGGCACCACTCACCTCACCATTTGGCAAGCTTAACGGCCCATAATCTCTCATGGGCACTTGTTTTTAGAGTCATAACTAAAATCTCTGATCGCCCAACAGAAAACAGCTGGGAGACCAAAGAGAGAAGGCTGCTATGTGACATCTAAAGCCACTAATGGCCCATCTTCCCCGCAGCAGTGAGCTGACAGTGTCCGGTCTTTTTCCCTGCACGTCTGCTACCAGGTCTGCCTGTGACTGGGAGCACTTACGGTGATACCAACTCGCTCTGCACCTTCAACAGCTGACACCTATAAACATCTCCTTTGTTTTACAACAAACACAACTCAATAACTAATGGCCTTCTGGAGAATTCCAATCCATAGCCTCATTCAACAGGGTTTGGAAGGCATCTCCAAACTGTAAAAATGTTTCAAGTAAAAATAAATCACTATTCTTTACACTTTATCATACAATCAGGTTCATGGGCCCCAGAGTCAACCCTTCTCTAACAGTCTGGTAAAGAAGGTAAGAAATGGCTGAGTGCTCATAAGTGATTTGTACAATACTTTATAAACATGAAAGAGACATCAGTATCAGAGTGCAGTGGTGGTGGCAATGATTTCCCCTGAAAAATCTAAAATGCCCTCCCCAGTACTACCCAAATTCTATCACGTTTTAAATGGCTCACTCAAGCTGGACTTCTTCCACAAGACTTTCTCCGATCACTCCAGCCTAGCAAAATTCATTCATTCGTTCAATATTTATTTATTTAAGCATTCTATGTACCAGATACTAGCTCCTGGGGGTAGAACAATCTAAAAAAATTTTTTTAATTTTTTTAATGTTTATTTATTTTTGAGATAGAAAGAGACAGAGAGTGAGTGGGAGAGGGCCAGAGAGAGAGGGAGACACAGAATTTGAAGCAGGCTCCAGGCTCAGAGCTCTGAGCTGTCAGCACAGATCCCGATGCAGGGCTTAAACTCACAAACCACGACATCACAACCTGAGCCGAAGTCAGATGCTCAACGAACTGAACCACCCAGGTGCCCCTGGGGGTAGAACAATCTAAACAGTCAAAATCTCTGTCTGGTGGCTCCATTCTCTCATCTACTAATAAACGCTTATACTTCTGCATTAAATACAGCCCTTCACAATGAACATTTTCCTGAAACTCGTATTACTCTTTACTTTATAATTATGAACCTGTCTTCTTAAGTACCTTGAGCTTAAGCATTTCTGATTTCTTCAAGGTCTGCTAAAAGAAGCTGCTGAGTAAATAAACACTGAATGAATACTTACCTAACTATGTGATATATATATACATCTATATACTTATATATAAATACATAAAAGTTATATGTATAATTAATATAAAATTACATATAAATGAGTGTATATATTTATATATAAATATACGTATATATAATTAAACAGATGTGTATGTACGTGTGTGTGTATAATTTTCTCATCTAGCTGCTAAGTTTCTTCAAAGACAAGAATCTCTCTGTTAACATTTCTATCTTCGAGCGCATTCAACCCAGTGCTGGGACATGGCTCATTCTCAGTACATACTTACTTGAATTCAGTAGTTCTGCTAGCAGTGGGGGTTCCCCTTCCATGCCAATCCTGTTAATCATATCCTAGATTTAGAAAATGAGAAGCCTAAGGCCAAGTAAAACAATATAGTCAGTCCTAAGTCACCTACAATCCTCTAACATTCTGGCTGAGCCTTCTCCAAGACTAGAGCACTGTTTGTGAGGAAGGAATAAAGTCATCTTTCATCCAGGAGGGCTGACATAAGCCACTTGTGCGTTCCAAGAAGAAAACCAGAATGAAACTGGAGCAGCAAGCCTTGACTTTGGACAGCACGACCACCCATGGAAACATCCATCATGCGACCCACACAAGATCTGCCTGGCAAAAGATCATGAATCCAGGAGTTAGGGCCACCCACCCTGTCAGGGGGACAGTTGCAGCCAAAACCAGTCCCGTGAGACCAGAGCCCTTGGGTATCCTCGTTGCCCCAGGTACCCATAATTGCTATCTTTTGGCTCCGTCTCTTGAAATCCATCTCCTAGAATAGCCAGCTCTGCTGTGAGCACCCTTAGGGATGCGACAGCTAAGCAAGGTCAGGGGCTGGAGTTGATCTCTGTGGGGAGATGAACCAATATCCTTTACTAGCCTAGGTGAGATCAGGTGAGGTGATGATGCCCTCTCAATCCCCACAGGCGGCCATTGGTCCTACCACCTATACTGCCAATGACTACATGATTTAGCATTGGCAGAGCACGCCACGCCAGCCAGCCACAGATTAGGACATCTGTGTATCACCCACAAGGGCATTAATCCAAATCAGAGAGGTTTTTTTCCCACCAAATCAAATAGTTCTAAGTTCCAGACATAGTCATAGGATGTCTCAGGATTTAACATCTCAAACTTAAAAGCATTTACCCTAAAGCCGATCCTTCCCATTTGCCAAATTACAAAGTATCCCGGGACCTTTAAAACCAACATTAAATAACCAAATGACCAATCAAAATTGAATTCCCTTTTCTATCCCAGACACAATGTTAGACTTTGCTTCAGTCTTTCCAGATCTGAGCAGTCTGACCCCTGCTCATGTTAGGTCAGCCTTTACATATTACTGCCTCCTTCCCCATCCTCATGATCCCAATGGATCCTGAGTAAGCTGCTCTTGAAAGTCAGCAATGACATTTAGTCATGCAAAGCAGTGAGCTCACTTCATTTTCCTCAATAAATATTTCATTGAGATTCAGAGAAATAAGAGAAACCTTATTCATGAGATTTATGTTTGTCTTAATGATTCACAGCATAATTTGTTCCAATTAAATATTTATTTTAATATGTTCTTGGGTCTGAAAACTTCTGCCCATTCATCAGTGAGTCTTTGTATCATCAGTCCCCCCACAGATAAGGAGACTTTGAGAATAGCCTCGTTCTTCCCCAAAGTGGAAGGTTTTCCTGTCCAGCTCCCTCTGAAGGGGGTGCCTGAGCCATGCTTGCACTGACACATCCCCCCCTGACACATCCCCCAGGGCCCTGCCAGTCAGTCTCTATTCCGTCCTCCCCCTTACCTTGCTCTCAACCTCAAACCACAACCTGGAAGCTCACCCTGCTCAGATACCTCTCTCAGACACAGAATCCCAAGAAACTCTTTGTAGAACAAGGTAGGGGGCAAAGAAAAGCCCCGGGCACTGCAGTATGCTAAAAAGGAGGCTGGAATTGCAGTAAAGAGCTCTGAGTTCCAATTCCAATGGCACCACTTCTGCCCCTTTCCTACTCATATAATGGGCAAATACATACTGTTGGGAGAATCAAATGAGATGATGGAGGTGTTTTATAAACTATAAAGAATTTTAGCCACCTCCCAGTGCTGTCATGACATGTGAAAAGATACATTTCTAGTATTTAGGACAAACCTGGTATATAGTAAATGCTCAAATAAGACATAGTTATAAAAAATATGAGAAATGAAATTTGTTTACTTTTATTAGAGCTCAGTGACTATTTAGGCCTCACTGCCTAACTTGCCTACATGTGGCCTAAGTGAATGTTTCTATTACTCCCATACACAGATGTACAGAATTCTTAGGAATATCCAGAACCCATGTCAGAGGCAGAGACTTTCTGTGTATGTATGTGTGTGCTACAGCTTTAAACTGTTCATATTTATACATATCTTCACAGTCTCAAGTAAGTCTCCCACAGAGACAGCATAATCCCCACTCTGTTGCTAAAACTTCCCTAGATCTGAAGAAAAGCTTCCCCTGTGTCCTTCACAGGGAGCAGTCAATACCACTCATACCCCCTTAGCCCCAAGAACAGCCCCCGTCAGGTGGCAGCCAGAGCTGTCTGCCATCTGTGGTCCCTCTGTCCTGACCCCAGCTGAGAGCTCACCACTCGGCCTCCCTGAAATCTGGCTCCTGGCACAGATGGAAGTGTCTCCCACAACCCCATGGAATGTTTCTTTAGTCCAGAAAGTACAGCAGTCGCTCTCAGGGAAGGTGCTCTTCTCTGCCTCCCTCCATGCCACCCTCAGGGAGGCTTCCTGGATGACACCTGAGAGGAGGCAGTAAGGCCCTGGTGGGGGCAGAATGAGTAAAATCCCAAGGCAGCTTGAAATCCAAAGAGATTGTACCTTTTATATTAATTAAATGTCATTTCTAAAAATTTTAAATCCCTGGCACTGTGCAAAAGATTTACTATGCCAAAGCAGAAAGGGCTTCCAAAAAGCAATTATAAAAGCTTAGAAGTTAATAACAGCTTTGTACCTTGTACTATTAGAACTAATTCCATTATCTGAGAAACTAAAAACTGATGTTCGGTAACTTCCATGGCTCCTGAAAGAACAGTTCTCTACCACCACACCATGTTAAGTATTTCTCTCCTCCAGGAAGCCATCCCAGAACACTCCCACCACATCCGACTCATTCCATTCACTCTAGACACCACCCACCCTACTCCACACACCCCCACACACACAGCCTAATGTTCCTCTACTTCTTCCGGAGCCAAGGAATCTTAAATTAACAGCAGGGTGCATTATTTTTGCACTCATTAAAGGATTAGCTGAGGTTTATTAGCCCAAAAGAATGAATGAACTGTTCTGAGTGCCAAGCATTGCCAGAGTAAGAGAGGCTGTGGGCAGACAGCACTTTTCTAGCACCTTTCCAATCACACCAATTCTGCCTTTCCAAGACCTAATGTTTAATAAATATTTTATTTATAAAGATAATCAAATAATTTACTGTTTCTTTCCCCACCACATGCCTAAGGAAAAAACACCACTGTTTTTTTCTTTTTCATAAAAGAAATTCCCAGTGTGGACCCCCAACTCAGGGTAGCAGCTCAACTTGTCCACACACTGGCCAGCTTTCCCTCTGAGCTGGTTGCAGGTCAGAACGAAGCCTCAATGTCTGAAATATGATCTTCTTCCATCTGTCACTTCCCCAATTCGTCATGGAGCTGAGGACTAGAAGATAAAGGTCTCCAGAGGTCCACATGGCAATGAGCAGATGTTAACTTGGACATCAAACGGGACAGAGGTGACTCTGCTTCAAAGCAAGAAGAGGCCTAAGGTCATAGCCAAATGTACTTTCATAGCCAGAGGAGACCCCAAGATGTCACTGAATGGTCCAACATCTGATTCTTCCTTCAGGCACCTAGGGTATTCTCATCACAGTTCCCAGATGAAGGAGTGGAAAGAACACGAGGTTTAGAATAAGAAAACCTAGGTTAGAATCCATTATATATGTTGAATGACTTGGGCAAGTCACCTAACTTCTCAGAGCCTCAGTTTTCTCATCTGTAAAACAGGGATAGTACTATTGTGACGTTCGAGATAAGCACCTAGGACAGTTCCTGGCACATAGGAAATACACAATTAATGTCCAAAAACTAAATTACAACACAACCATAATCAACAGGCCATTTTCCCTGAATTCTTTCTCCAGTAGGAAGACTAGATTTTTGTTGTCTGTCTATGCTATTTTTGCTGGTCCTTGCATGACTAATCAAAAGCTACTGAGAGACTACCAGCTGGAATGAAAGAAAGATGCAGTCTTTAACCATGGCCAGAGAGAAGTTATCTGTCCAACAAAGGGATGAGAGCTGAGCCACAGCTTTCCCCTCATGAATAAAGTGTCCAGGCCATATCCATAAGGATATTTTTAAACATCACAGTCACTGAAAGTTAAATCTGCTCCATACCCTTTATTTGGATACAGCAGGGTTTTAAGCCACCAAATTTGTTTCTCTGTAGACCATGTCCTGGCAAATAGATTCTTATCTTTAAAAATGCATCCCCATCTTTGTTGACAATCCTGTCTTCTACACTGAGAAATATTCCTGGAACCAGGGTCTGTTTCTGGAAACCAATTTAAATTTATGAAGCTGCTTGTATTTATGATAAAATGGAAGTAAATCTGGCTGAAGCAAAGACCTACATTCCAGAGATAACTGGCCATTCATTTATTAGTTGCTGCCCCTAGCTAACACCCAAACCATAAGCTGCCCCTTGCTCAATCTCCCTGCAGGAACCCTGGGTCATTCAGAAGCACAGGGAAGGAGCTGAAAAAGTAGGGGAAGCAAACAACATTAAATCAAGGAACACACCCTCTACAGTCAAGGTCAACACCCAGGAGGGGCAGTAGGCCTTGGACAGTGGCGGAAGGACTCCACCCACACAGCACTTTGAACAGAAGCTCTCTTCCAACTGGAGGCATAGAGCTGCTAATCTGACGCACACCCAAAACATAGATGTGGGTAAAAACAAAATTACGACTGCTCCCGTGAGAAAGCCAGGAAGAGAACATATTGAAACAATCATGGCCTGAAACCCTGCCCAGCACCAGTGCTACTAAGTGACCTCAACCAGGGACAGGAAAAGATTGATCAAGTTACTTTCCTTGCTCTAAATCTCCCAATAGCTGCCCATAAACTACTAAATAAAATCCTAAATCTCTAGTGTGGAACATAAAGCCCACTTACCCAACCTTTCCCCGTTTGTCTCTTATTATCCCAAATCCTCTACACGTGCACTTGCAATGAACATACACACACAACCCCCACATAAAGACTATTTTCCAAACTCACCAAACCCTCCCACTCTGTATCTTTCCTCTGTAGCTCTTCTCCATCTCCACAAGTGCAGCTTCTAGCCATCCTTCAAGGCCTTTCAAGGCCAAATCCACAGCTGGAATTCTCTTCTCTGCTCCATGGCACTTTCCAACTAAATAATCCTTTCCCTTCACTGTAATTTCCATGAAGACAAAGACTGCCTGTCTTGTTCACTATCATAATAGTACCTTTGAAGAGTAGGTATCCAATAAATATTTGCCAATTTAATAACTACCTCAATGCCAAGATAATTCTTCTGTAACTTGAGTTTTCTAGTCCTCATCAGACAAGAAGTTCCCCTTAGCAGAGACAATTCTGCTATTGGCCTGATTTCATTTCTCATGTGGTATCTCAGTCCCTGGAAAGTCTGATCCCATGATGTCCAGGAGCCTGTGCTCACCTGTGCTCATTGAGCATTCCACTGACCACATCTGCCATGTCTTTCCTCTTCTGCTCTGGCCGCCCACCGCTGCTAAAAGATGCATAAGGTGCTATTCTCTGAGGGTACCAGCTTCTGACTCAAAGTGCTGTTCCAGAGCTCTCAAATCCTCAGCACTCCAAGTGCCAAACCACCTGAGCGCCCCCAGAGTCGCCACTACCCCAGGATTAAGCCCTGATGGAAGCTAAGCCCTTCTTCCCCACTCTGTGTTCACAAGGTGGCATCCTCTGTACCTGTATGCCACACAGAGTCCTCATGAGAAGAGCTCCTTCAACTTCTGCACAGCACTCCTTTCCTGAGGGTTCAGATGCCATCCCACAGGCTTGGGGTTGGCTGGAGATGAAATCTGGGAAAGAGAACACCTGGTCTCTCCAAAAGCCATTTTCCCCTTCCTCCCATTCAAAGCCATCATACAAACAGGACCAACAGGCTGCTTGACTCTGATGAAATGGCCAGGACATGTCCAGCGCCAACAGTGGCCACAGTATGTTCACTAAACTGAAGTTTAGTAAACTGAAGCTATGTTCCTTTGCCTCTGACATAACCTCACTCCCAATCTGCTGCTTCAGGCCTCATCCCTCACAGCCTCTGTTTGAGGTCCTCAAAAAGTGCTAACTACTACTACCTTTCCTAGTTAAAAAGCAAAGCCCTTCCTCTGCCTTCCTCTTTCTTTCAATACCTCTCCCCACAGCCTACTCTACCCATCCGGCACCTCTGAGGACCAGTTGCCTCAGCCCCTCCCTCTTAGCATCTAGACAGGCATTTATTTGCCCTGGCTCTTGAATCCTTCTCTCCTGAAGTGGTCGATAAAAATGGATTTCAGCAGATACTGCCCAGGGCCTGAAGATTTATCAATGCTGAGGACCTCTAATGACTGCCAATTAGTGTGTCCGTTATTCTGGGCTGGGTCATTCCAGCCCTTAATCTACTTTATGGAGAAGGAACTCCAGCAAAGCACGAAGCACCTTGAGCTGGTGGACTGAGCCAGCAGGAGGCAGCATGGTGAAGGCCCCCATGCAGGTAGCCCAGCTCAGAGGCCTGGCACGTAGCCTCCAGGTAAGGGAGAAGGCCTTAAAAGGAGCTACTGATGGATGACTCTGCTCCTTCTGGAAACACATCCCAGTCAAAGGTGCAGAGGGCAGCCTGAGGCTGAAGTTTCTTCCCAAGGCCTGGGGCCAAACTTCAAGGCAAGTGGAGGTTGGTCTTTGGTTCCCTCCTTCACATCCAACTTTCGGTCGCCTCCTCTCAAAGCTCCAGTACCCAGCACTTATGGCACATTCTGTCTTTCTCAGCTTATTGAAACCTGCCCCCCTAAGCTTCCAGGCCTTAGACCGCCCCCCCCACCCTGACCATTCCACCATGGTCTCCTCATCCAAAAGTTAGATTTCAGTCAATAATTAACAGCTAACATTTATTGGGCTTTTTACATGCTTGACACCACTTCGCCCATACAATAACCCTATGAGGTAAATATTGATATTGTCAGCATCTTACAAATGAGGAAATGGAGGCTTATAGAAGTGCCTAACATTACACAGCGATGAGTGGTGTGAGGTAACCCTGGCCATTTTGATTTCAAACCCTCATCACGCTGCCTAAAAAGTCAGTCAGTCAGTAAAATAAGCCTACCATTGTGCTTGAAACTTCCAAGCTTTATTAAGTTTTAGGTTTGCTTTGGTTTTTAAAGGAGCCTCGTCAGGCAAATCAATAGCTTTAACTGATAGAGTTTAAGGATAAATAGTGTGGAGGTGATAAAAGGGGACAGAAGCTACATGTAGGTGTACTTTCAACTTAATTTCACCCCACATGAAACCACCTCCCCAAACTAGCTGTATTCATCTCCCCATGACCAAAAATATCACTCCATGCACACTTTCAACCTACTTGGCACATCTTCTTTGAGTATCTACTTTGAGGGATTTCCAAGAGCTAGCAACCTTCAGCAAGTGATGGACTGATAAGGGGAACATCTAACATGAGGTCAAAGCTATAGACATGGCATATGGAAAAGAGAGAAAGAAGAGATGGATCCTGAACCCGTAGAAGGTATTGATTCAGAAACTGGACCTCCTCTTCTCAGGTGGAAACTATGGAGGGTCCAGTTGGGAACAGGGGGATAAATGTCCCTCCCTATGGAACCTCTTATAACTAAAGAGAGGATGTAGAGACATCTGGTTTTTCAAATACAGAGAGCAAGCCAGCCCTCAGGAAAGGCTATCTTTGGTACCCTCATACCTCACACCTGTGCCCTCCAACCCTGTTCCTAGGTAACAAGGGCATGTATTATAGCAAGGACAGCCTTCCAGCCCTGCTGGGGAAGTGATGCTCGTGTTCCCAAGGTCTGTGAGGATTCTTAAACCTTAATATGATCCTTCTTCTTCCAGGAATATTTGCAAGGACCCAGCTCACCCAGTGGAGCCCTATGACTCCATCAGATATATTAGTTTTTATGCAATAAGGCCATTCTTTCTACTATAGAATTTTATTTTTTAATATTTTTCATTAAATAAATTTATTACATTTTGATCACAGGCTATCTCAATTTTTTTTCTTAAGTTACAAAATGTGTTTTTATGGGACATGCCCCCAGTACTTCTGAATCCTTTTCATTAGAATTTGGCTCTGCATTTTTCTGCATCATTCAGAGCATGTAGGCCCCCAATTAGGGCAAGAAACATGTCTAAATGTCTTAATCCTTAACTCTAGCTGAGCACAGAGTGTGATTGATACAGTTGGTTGCCTACTGAGTAGGAATTTACCCTTTTCTTCCTTGCTTACAGAACCTAGATTTTGTTCAAGAATCAGCATCCAAGAGCCTTAGGAGAAAAAGAGATGCTCCCAGCCCCACAGGGTAAATGTTAATTAAGTTATACCAATCATGAAAATTATATCCCCTTTCCAGTGACTTGTTTAGGAATTGGTGGGGAAATTATGTCCTTTGAGCCATGAGAAAAGGTCTCCCAAGGGATATCTGGGATAGGTTTTCTTGCTCTTAAAAAAGACCTATGTGCATACATGCATGAAAACTAGGCTTTTTCAGTTGTCACTTCTCCATGTGACACATGGCATTTTGGCAGCCATCTTGGGACTATAAGGAATGGAACGATGAAAAAAATTGGGGTCCTGGGGATCTCCATTCTTTTAATGGAAGGCAAGGCAATTAGGATCAACCCTCCCACTAATGGCAATTGTGGACTTTTTCAATCTTCTTAAAGGCATTAAAGAACTAAGAAAAATAACAAAGAAGTACTAGACCAAAACCTAGGAGAAGGGGAGAATCCAGAGATTGGTCCAAAACACAAAGGAGCTTTTGCTCTCAGAATATTTGCCAATCTGCAAGAAACTGTGGCAAAACTAAACTGTTCCTTTGACAGCCAGGATGGGCAGGGGGAACAAAAATCAAAATTCTAGGCCTTCTCAAGGAAGGGACTCTGATAAATAACATTCCACTCTAAGCTGGGCTTTTACCCAGAGAAAAGGCTTCACCGTTAAGGGAAAGGTAACCTAGAAACACACCAGCTTTCGTGGAAACTTGAAACACAGCTACCTATAATCTGGGTCCAAGGATCCCCAAGCATTCAAAGATTGGATTAAGGTATAATTGCACTGATAGTATCTATAGATGTCTGGCAAAAGAAAAATTATCATTATAGGAGGAAATTACAATTCTAGGCTTCAAATTATTATCATAAAATATTTTTCAAAAATAATGACCAGGACACAATCAAAGATAATACAAGGAAAAAAGACACCAGGAGCAAGAACCATCACAAACAGCAAGACTACAGAAACAGACCACAAAGACTCCAGAATTATCCAACTAGAGACTATAAAGCAAATATGTTTGCTATGTTCAGGGAAACAAAAGACAAGATTTTAAAGGTTTTTCATTGAACTGAAAACTTCAAAAAAAGTTATTTGAAAAATAATTAAATAGGGATTCCGCACTGAAAAATACAATACTTGAAATTAAGAAGTCAAAAAACAAATTTAATTACAGATTAGACTTAGTTGGCTAGAGAATTAATAAACTGGAAAAGAAACCAGAGGAAACTATCTAGGATGCACCAAGGTGAGATAAAAAACGAAAAATATAGAAGTAACAATAATAAATATAGAAGATATAGTGAGAAATTTCAACTTCAATCAATTTCAAAATTGATTCAAATTCAAGAAAATTCTATTTTAATCAATTGGTATCCCAAAAAGAGAGAAGAGAAAGAACAGAGATAATCACTGAGAATTTTCCCAAAAGTGATGAAATGCAACAATCTACAGATTTCCTGTAAGAAATCTAATGAACCCAAGCTGACTAAATAAGAGAGAGTCTGGTGATGATACTGAGCCTTTTTTTTTTTTTTAACGTTTATTTATTTTTGAGACACAGAGAGACAGAGCATGAACGGGGGAGGGTCAGAGAGAGGGAGACACAGAATCTGAAACAGGCTCCAGGCTCTGAGCTGTCAGCACAGAGCCCGACGCAGGGCTCGAACTCATGGATCGCGAGATCATGACCTGAGCCTAAGTCGGCAGCCCAACCGACTGAGCCACCCAGGCGTCCCACTGAGCCTTTTATTTAACAGCCCACCTTCTGAACTTCTTGTTAAGCAGGAGAAGAAGCAAGAAGAGAAGGGCAGACGTATTTATTGTTTAGGCTATTTTGAGTTTGGGTTCAATTCCCTGCAGCCAAAAGCATCCTAAATGATATTCATAGTGAGAATAATGTATCCACCATTTACTGAATACTGAACATGTGGCAAGCATTGCATATAGATTTCTATTTTCTGTAATTCCTCACAAAGCCTTACAAGGCAGTATGTATCAGTCAATACAGGCATGGTAGACTATGGATACAAACCACTGTGAAATCTCAGTAGCTTAGCAGAAAAGATGATTATTTCTTGTTTGTACTACAAGTTCAACATGGTTCAACAGAGGGCTATGCTCATAGTCATTCACAGTCCCAGGATGTTAGAGACTTTATCCTAGCTAGCTTCTACAATCAGTGAAGTAGAATGAAGTAAATAGTAAGGGGCTTTTAAAACTTCCATTTGGAAATGAAACACCTGATTGCTCACGTTTCATTGGCTAAAAAAAAAATCACATGGCCGAAGCTACAGGGAAGTGCAATCTTACTGTGTGCTCATAAGGTGGAAAACTGTAAATATTAGTGAATACTTGTGACTACCACAGATAGGTATTACCCTAATTCTTCAAATGAGGAAGGTAAGGTTCAGAGAAGTATTTAATACTTGTTAAATAGATGAGTTGACAATGCCCTCATTTAATGCATCTTCCTGAAGGTGATATTATGGACATAACTACTTGCCTTTTTGTGATGAGGTTAGTGAGAAGAGAAATGAAGCAGTGATATGACCTCTAAGGAACCAAGCAGAGTATCTAGCTGGGTCTCATCATGATCTATCCTAGAGTCACTACCTTCAAGGGCAGAGTATGGGACCAAGGCAGCCAGTGGTGGGGAGATGCGGGAGGCGAATATTCTAGTCCTTTCCTTATTCCTTATGTTAACTAGATCCTTCCCTGTGTGGATAAGACTGGACTGAAATTGGCCAGAGAAAGAATTTATATACATGCACTAAGGGTTCCCACTATCTTATATATTCCAGGTGTTCAAGATGTGGTTAAGAGAGGGGGAAAATAAGCCCACATAATCGAGTTAGCCATGCCAAGTTTCTTAACTTTGATCTCTGCAAATTCAGAAAGTTGGTCAAGGCAAAGGATATGCAAACAAAGACAGCTCTTAACCCATCATGTCCAAACATAGAAGGGACGACCTTGTTCTCTCAGTTCCTCAAGACCTTCCTATGAGGTATATTTTCCAGCCTGTACTGTGCAGAACATTCTCCACCTCCTCCCATACCTACTCATGACACATGCACCTCCCTCTTTCCGGTACCCCACATCTACTGGCAGGGTCCCCCAGCTGCCCTTCCTGCTACACATGGACTGCCTCTGCCAGTCCTGTCCACCCTTCTACAAACACAGCAGCAGCTGTCTGAGAGTCTCTCCCTGTGGCAGGGAAAGAGTCAATACCAGTGTTCTTATTTATTTATGTGTTGGTTTATTCCTTCCCAGGGATGAGGCAGCGGTTAAGGGGGAAAGGAGGGGGGAGGAACAGAGAGGGAAGGCCCAGAAAAGAAGCTGTGGTGGGCTAGAGATTGGCAGAAGAAATGTCTCTATAATTTCCACTGCTTTCAAACCACACTGTCTCTAACTGAGCCCCCTGGGGTGAAAGGTCTATGTTTTACCGGGGATGAGAGTTTATAACCTTAATTATGCCTTGAAGCATTTGGCTGTGTTCATCCTGAAACTTCCAGCAGAAAAAAAGAATGTGGTTTCCATTACAGTGTCACTGAGGGACTTGTACTGGGGTTGGGATCATTAAAATGAAAACACTGATGAGTAAGCCATGGCATTTTGTCTCCAAGACTTACGTCCTTCCTCCACCCCTAGTCCTGTACTTTATTTTGAGACAGGCTTAAAATAGTCCATAAAATATGGAGCTCATTATCCCATCTAACAGATTTCATTTGGCATGAATGTAGATTAAAAGCCCCATGCCAATTCTTCCTCCTAGCCTGAGTTTATAAGAAAGACACTCCTCTGCCTTTGCTCTGGGCTGGGTTCTTTAGAACTCAATGCTGCAATAGACCAGGAGAGCCAGGAGGTACCACTTCCAACTCCACTTGGCTTATTTTTCATGATAATAACAAGGGAGGATGGAGAAAGAAATACAACCTGTTTGGGGGCTCTTAGAAATTTTGCCTGGAGTCTTAAGATGCTGGATCCAATCTAGACACCCCTCAAACCCATGAATTCTCCATCCTGCCCATTCTTCCACATACAATGACTACATCAGGGATGCTGAGCTTATTAAAGGGGGCAGGATTGGAGGTTGAAACCACAGGGAATATAATGAAAAGAGGCCTCTCTAGGAGTTTTTGTGTCCTGCTTTCATATGCAGGCTCAGCCAATAACTAACTGCATGGCTTCAGGAACTGAAATCCTCTCTTCAGGCTCAGTTTCCTCATCTCTTAAATGAGAGGTCTCTTCCAACTCTGTCTGTTCTTTTGCTGAGGGTACAATTATGGAGGTAAAGAGAGTGAGAAACCAAAACCTCTTCTCACCACTGATCTTGTTTGGCCCAATACCACCTCTTGAACCAGTAAATTCACTTTTTATCTGATAAAGCTCCAGCCTTCTCTGATTACACCTTTCCTCTGAATCACTAGAGCGTTTGCACTGCATTTTCTCTTACCCGGAATGCCCTTTTCCCTTGCTGTACCCAAATCTTCAAAAATCCAAATACTCATAAATACATGCTGATGGCTTGATTTATGTCTTTAATGCATTCCATGCACAGGTGTCATCTCCTCTCCAAGAGTTTCCCACAGGGCCCAGCATAGGGTTTTGTATCAGAGGAGGGAGGAGGGACTGATCTCTCAATTTCACTGGCAGGCTTATGATTCTCCACTCATTTATCGTTTCCCCTAAACCATTCAATGGCAGAATTTACAGGTGATAGACCTCCCCACCACCTCACCCCTGTACTTTCTAATTATAGATCCTCTCTGAGTCCCCTCAGCTATCTCATCGATACAATGAGAATAACACCGCCTACATCGCAGGGTTGTTGGAGGACTGAATGAAGCAGGTGAGAGCCTATCCAAGGTCTTGACCTAGCCCACCTCTCCAGTCTCAGCCCATAACATTTCTTACTCTTCTGCTAAGAATATCAAGGCCACCTGAACTGCATTTCCTCTTTTTTTTTCTTCTTTCTACTTAAAAATAGCTTTCTAAGCACCTCCTTCTACCCTCTTTCCAACAGAGGAAGCATTCCCCTCCTCCGGTCTACCACTTCCATCTGTACTCTTGCTTCAGCCCATTCCTACCTCCTCCAGGTCACTGATGGACTTTACAGCACTTATCACAAGCTCTTATTATAAATTCAACTGTTGTTGGACTTGTGTATTATCCGTCTCACTCACTAGAATGTAAACTTCATGAAGACTTCATGCCTTATTCATGCTGTATCCCCAGAAAATAGCACAGGCCCAGAACATAGGCAGTACTCAATGAATATTTATTGAATGGATTAATAAATCCATTTCTGTATATCATTTTCAAACCTCTCTCTGTCATTGGCCCCACCCCATCCTTAAATATAGTCAGGCCTCCCTTCCTTAACAAAACCATCATTTGACCTTAATGTCTCACCAACCTATTTTTTACCTTGCATTTTCTGACATGGTTCTCAAATAAACAATATGTGCCGGCTGCTGCCTCATCTTTACCATCTCCTCCCACTGCAATCTGGTTTCTCCTCACCAAGGCTGCTGAAACAAAGCTGTGAGTAGTCACCAAAGCCTTCTGTCACCAAACCCCTCAAAGTTGCCCAACTTCCTGCAAATGGGGATCCCTAACTGTCCCTTCTCCTCTACTCCCATGAATTTATTGTGTCCTGGCTCTCCTCCTACCTTTGGGAATATTCTCCTCACTTGGATCCTGTCTCCCCATGTCCACACTTTCCAAGATCAGTCGACACTAATCACATTTCCCCCTATACTGTCTTCCCTGAACTAATATCAATTTCATGATCACTTTTAGGCCAATAAATCAAAATCATGCATCTGCTACCCTAACTGTTCTCTAGAAACATAAACCTGAAGACGCTGGGCATTATGTTATATCATGTTATACTTCTTCATATTTCCAGCACCTGGCACTGGTACCATATTCCCAGTACCTACATTCCCTACTGCCTGGCATGCAGAAATTGTTCAGTGCATTTTTAAATTAAATGCTACTACCCTGCCATCATCTGCCTTTAACCTGACATGCAAGCAAGAATCTTCACAAGGCAGCCCCAACCTATCTCTCTAAACTTAACTCTTACCACACACACAATCCAGGAAGTCTGTACTCTCTGACTTCCATCCTTTTAGTTAAGTACCACTGAAGCTTAACTCAGTGTTGTCCTATTAATCCTACCTGTCACTGTAGTATTTGTTACTGTCTACTTCCCCCACTAGAATATAAAGTCTTATGAATACAAGAATACTGTCTTCTTCAGCACTGTATTCCCAGAGCCTTAATTGGGCACAGCATATAGTAGGCCCTCAGAAGACATTCATTGAATGAGCAAACATTTCTTATTTCATTCAGACTATTTCTCCCTCTTATGAAATAATACCTGACAGCACCATGTAGATATATTTAGGTACTGCAGGTATATTATTTTGCAGGTATTGCAAGTACTGTCCACATAGAAGCATGGAACCTTACGACTAGAAGGTATGTACCTTCTAGTAATCCATCATCTGATAGAGGGGTCAACAGAGACTCGCAGAAATTACTGATAGATCGTGGTCTTTCAGGAGTTTGAACTGTAAGCTCTCTGAGGGCAGGAAGCCTACTTATTATCCCCAAATGCTCCCTGCTATGCGTAGACCCTTAGTAGATATGATTACTATTGCCAGCAATAACACCAACAGTATTTATTGCTTTGGCCATTTCTTTGATAACAAACTGCCTCCATCTGCAAGGTGAAGGGTAAACTCTTCATTTATGTTGAGAATCCAGCTGGCGTTCTGACCATCCAGGGACACAGCAACCTCACAACCCCTTGGCTATCAGCAATCACTGAATATGTCACAAGAGAAGAACAGGCCCTGGGAGGCCATGCCACACCCAGAAAAGTGCTGCTTTGCTGTTCTCACATCACGGTAACCTCCACCTCACTGGATGGAAACACCACACCTGCACCTCACAGGACAGCTATCGGTGTCCTTCCCCCAGGACTTGGCCTAGATATATCTTGTCTAGTGATCTCACACCACAGACAAGACATCCCAGTGATATACTCTATATGTGCTGACAAGGGAGGTGGACAGGATCTCCAGTTTAACATGTGTGCTGGAGGAAAAGTGAGTGTCTCCCCACCCACCTGTACCATAGCACATATAGAGAGAACTCAGCCCAGATGGGAGTCAGGGGTCCTGGATAGCAGCTCTGTGGCTTTAGCAAAGTACCTAACCTCTGTAAGCCTATTTTCTATCTGGGAAATGGGGACTAAAGTAATCTATCTCAAAGATACATAATGAGGACCCACAGATATAAGACATTAATTTGTCAAATCATTACAGTTCTCTTTTTTTCTCCTTAACAATGCCATGATAATCAGTGTCTTTTCTTTGTTCCCTGGAGAGTTCAGGTACTCTGTTAGCCAAAGTGATTTATTGGAAACAACCCTGAACTAGGTGTCTGGGTGAGAATACAAAGGGATAGTGGGACAAGGACCTAAACTCAGAGAACATCCACTCTCAGGGAGGGGAAAGGACCCCCCACAAACGCACTCACCCAGAAGTAACTAAGCTCATAACAGCAGCACAAATCTGGGAGGACAGCATGCACCTACCAAGCACTTCTTCAGCTCAGGCACTGCCACACATATTAACTCCTTCAGCGCTCACAACAACCCCGTGAGACATGTCCTGTTACTACCCACAGGAGCCCATTGTGTATCATGGAATGCCTAATTATGGACACCTAAGTGCCCACCTGCCTCCAAACAGAACCAGGTATGACTAATTAGGGGAGCCTTTTCGGAAGACATGTGAGTTTCAAGGTTTAGAAGGGGAAGGGTGTGAATTAACTATAAGGAGGAGACGCTTGGGGCATTTCTAGTGGAAGCACAGGAAAATACGGAGCTTTCTGGGCAGATTCTGGAGCAGAGCAACAAAGAATTGTCTGGGATGGTGTTTCCAGTGGTGCTGTGCTCAAACTATTTATTGGACAAGACACTTGGTCCCTTTAGAAAAGTGATCTTATGCCAAAAGCCAATTAAATAACTATAAGAGAGGGGCACCTGGATGGCTCAGTCAGTTGAGTGTCCAACTTCGGCTCAGGTCATATCTCACGGTTCGTGAGTTCGAGCCCCGCATCAGGCTCTGTGCTGACAGCTCAGAGCCTGGAGCCTGCTTCGGATACCGTGTCTTGTTCTCTCTCTGCCCCTCCCCTGCTCATGCTCTGTCTCTCTGTGTCTCAAAAATAAATAAAACATTAAAAAATAAATAACTATAAGAGATACATATTTGTAACTTAAAAAGCTAAGTTAAAGTAACTTCTTTATGTACATATAGGAATATTCAGCTCAAACGGGAAGGTGATTACAACCTAAGTTCCTCTAATTGGAAAATCCCTAGTTCAGGAAGCCATCCAACACTTTTCATACACATGCTGTGTGCTTTTCTCCTTTTTCCCACAGACCATAGGAGGGAAGGAACAAGTCATAAAGGTTGGCACAAAGAAGACATACGTCAAGCTGGGCACACATATGCAAGTTAACAAAAGCAGGACAAGCCAAAACAAAATGGGTATCCATTTGTCCAGGATCACCTGGGTATCCTACTATCCATGGCAATAGGGACTGGCCACAAGCAGATGGACTAAGCAGAGACACCAAGCCTGACCCAGTCAGGGACCAGAGCTGGGCAGATTACTGAGCAGCAAGCAGACCACAGACAGGCCATCTTCAGTGATGGGAAACCAAGGGCCAGGAAGAGGGCTGTAGGCATGGGAAGGATGAGATCTACAGTCAGGATGCCTGAGAGACACAGCCATTAGAGCTAGCTGCCTCTTGACCCTGTACTGACTGCACCTGGGCAGAGTCAATCCTTGGATTAGGACATTTAGGAGATGTGAAGGTTGAGGCAAGAGAGAACAGCTGCACAGGAAGAGGTGAACTTTGGTGAGAAACACAGATTCCTGGCTGAGCTACAGCCCAACACTGGGAAGGCTTAAGGAAAGTTACTCTCCTCACTGCCCATCTATCAGAAAGGAGAAAGGGATTTTTGTTTCTCGAATTCTGGGCAGGGCCCAGCTGTTGGGGGCTATACTAAGAAGGAATGAAAGGGGCTTGACATCTGCAGTGATAAACTGCCATCCCAATCTCCAAAGCCTTAGGCAGCCAGAACAGACAGCAAAAACCCCAAAGCAAGCTGGGGCCAGACAACATCCTGCACACAAGAAAAATTTTGTTCCTAGAAATAAGGAAAGTCAAGGTTTAGCTAGGTAGTGATAGAAAATGGTTGCAGTTGCAGTTTTTGAAGAAAATTGCATGAATTATACCCAAAAGATTATGTTCTTTTAAATTTTACTCCTTAGTGCATTCCTATGCTTACTCCTGTGTTTACTATTCTCATATAGTGGCTGATTTTCTCATTTATTTTGTTATTTTGCTAAAGAGGCATTTTTGCCTTTCCTCTCTGGCATCCATGTTACAGGATGGCAATGAGCAGTCCTCAAGCCTGGCTACCATCAGAATCACCTGCAGAGCCCTTAAAAATGCCAATGTCCAGCTCCAGCAAGTGTCACTTAATTGGCTGCGGGTGGTGGTGGGAAGAAAGGAACTGGACACTGCACTCTCTAACAGCTCCTGGGTGATTCTCATGGATATCCAGGGGTAAGAATCAGTTGGTTTCTGGTCCAGAAGCCAAAGTACTGTGTGGTACCTTCAAGAATATGGACAAAACACCAAGAAGAAATTAGCAGTCTAAAAACTATGTTGTAAATTCAATATATCACTTACGTTTTCCACACATCAGTCATTTATGTACTTCTGACATCATTTAACCATATCCATTACCTCCTACAGTTATTTCCTCAATAGTATTTTAAATCAATTCCATTTTACTTAAATTTATTTTAAAAAGAAACTACTGTACTGAGGATAATGGCAAGGTGACATAAAAAGGCAGGGGCAAAAGAAGAAAAGACAGTTGCTCCTGAGAGGGAAAAGCACTCAAGTTAGGAGGCAGGGAAAGACAGAAGACCCAGGATGCGGGGCAAAGCTGGCACAGGCATGGGGTGAGGAAAATAGGAAGCTTGGAGATAGGTTGGAGACTAACAGAAGAATGCCAGAGAATGGGGTTACAGGTAGCAAGTGCCTATAGGAGGCCGTGCCCTTAAAGAAGCCCTAGGGAGAGGGGTGCCTGGGTGGCTCAGTTGGTTAAGTGTCCAACTTCAGCTCAGGTCATGATCTCATGGCTCGTGGGTTTGAGCCCTGTGTCAGGCTCTGTGCTGACAGCTCAGAGCCTGGAGCCTGCTTCAGATTCTGTGTCTCCCTCTCTCTCTGCCCCTCCCCGGCTCGTACTCTGTCTCTCTGTCTCAAAAATAAATAAACATTAAAAAAAGAAAAAAGAAAAAAAGAAGAAGCCCTAAGGAGAGAGAGAGGCTGTGGAAGCAAAGAAGCTGGGGTCAGAGATGAAGGCAGGGCAGAGTATGAGACCCAAGCGGGGCTGCTGGAAGTGAGGGGCGATCTGAGAGATGAGTGGGGCTGAAGAGGGCCTGCTTGGATGAAGTGGGGGTGGGGACAGGGGACAGCACAACAGAAACAGACACCAGGCAGAACAGAATGTCTGCTGGACAGCACCAGGCAGTGACCAGCAAAAGACTCTCCAGCGACATCTGTAAATCACCTAAAATCATCTCACGACAACCAGTGGTAGACATTCCATACGGTGGAAACACTGCCCAATGCCCTATGAAGAAGGAGCCACCAGTCTTCCCTCTCTTCCTCTTTCACTCCAACATGATTACGCGTAAACAAAGAAATGTAAACCCCCACTTCGCATGTCAGGTCCCCAAGGACATGCCAAAACTCAACAACCACAAAAAGTGATGTTATTTCTCTTCTCTTATACACTACTCGTGTTTCTTATCTGCATGAGCTCCTTTCTTTCCATGAGCAGCCCTACCTACCACAGGAACCATCTCCTCAGTCACTGTCTGTAAGCACAGAACAGTCAGCAGAATTGACCAACACCCAGTAACAAACACCATAAAAACTGCGTCTGCTATTAACAAAATAAATCATCAAAATAACCATGTCTGAGCAAGTTGGTAGTTCACTATCATATAGGTCCTTACATATAGACTAAAAATATCCTTACACATAGTTAACTACAAGCCCTAAAAAACAATCCCTTTTATTATTTAAAATCCTCACCCTTAACTTTTTTTAAATGATGGGGGAGACAAAAGGTTCATCTGCAATCACCAAGCAATCACTGTCATTTCTCAGTAAAGTTTATTTCCGCTCCACGATGTGTTCTGTTTCCTCCCCTTTCCTAGATGTGTCAAATCACAGATTCCTGTATCCCCCAGTCACAGCCAAGAGAATGACTCAGGCGGCACACAGCTTGTCGATTATTTCAATTTCCTGGGCTAAGCTCATCATTTCCCCCCTTCTTCTCATTTCTTATCCTCTCCTCACTTTCTTGAGGCCTGTTACTTTCAAGATGACATGAGGCATGACAATAATGAGGGTGAAATGACATGAAATCCTAAAACAGATGAAGGGAGCTAAATTCTGATACACTAAGAAGAGATCTAAGAGAACTTCGTTCACCGCCCGGGAGGACGGGGTTCATCATTCATCCATCCATCCATTCAACAAATATTTACTGAGAATTTCCCATGAGTTATCTCAATCTAGCACGCCACTTGAAATCATGCCATTGTCTAGACAATGTTAGGTAACATTAGCTGCTAGAGAGGTGCTCTCTATCCAAAACTTCTGCTTGAATACAGATGTGAGGGTGCACACATGTACACGTATAGTACTAGGACACCCACTAACCAGAACTGGGCAACTTAACATTCAACCCCAGAAGCCTAGAAATAAAATGCCCTTCACAGGAAGGGCTAATTTAAAGCCTCATAGTAAAGAAAACCCTAGAGACACTGTTTATGAAAGACCATAAACTTTCATCTACAGCCATACATGATGACAAAACATTCATGGAAGAACACACAATTCTGGCAACCAACTTTTGCTATCCAGGGGCACAGGTTAATCCACAAATCCATAAATGTATTAACCTGGCATTTCAAGAATGTTTGACACTTTTTTCTTTTTTTTAATGTTTACTTATTTATTTATTTTGAGAGAGTGTGAGCATGCACGAGAGAAGGGGAGAGGCGCAGAGACAGAAAGAGAATCTCAAGCAGGCTCCATGCTCAGCATAGATCCCAATGTGGGGCTTGATCCCACAGCTATGAGATCACGACCTGACCCCAAATCAAGAGCCACCCAGACACCCTGAATGACTGATACTTTTACATGCACTAACAATAAATTTCCCCCAAATGCTATAAGTATTGGTATAATATTCCCAGTTTTCAAATTAACAAACTGAGGTTCCATTTGAGAGTAAACCATTTATTCAAGGGCACTTGGAAAGTAATGAAGCCAGAACTTGAATCTAAGTTTGCAATTCATGGATTCAAGCATTTTCAAAAAATAAAATAAATAAATTATTATTATACCTTATACACTAACATCTAATCTCTTCTTCTAATTAGTATCATATGTTAGTTTGAATTTGTTTGAATTCACATAAGTATAAATGGTCTCTAAGCTTCTAATAATTCTTAGACTTTTCTCAGCTCCTGGTTATTCCATACCTCCTGCTCCTGTTTTTCCCAGGATGTTTGTAGGAGAGTGAGAATTAACTGTCCTGGTAATAAAAACTAACATTTACGGGTCACTTTCTTCATGCCAAGCACTGGGGTAAAGTATTTCACTTGTAGTTTCTCACTCAACCCTTACAGCAACCCTCTAGGTCAGTGCTATTATTACCATCATCACCCTGTTTATAAGGAAGGAAAGGAGGCACAGAGAGTTTAAGTAACTTGCCTGAGATCACACAGGTAAGGGGGATTCACACTTATGATCTTCTTCCCTGTCCCCCAGTCTATGACCTCCACCTGTAAGAAGTTCTGGCTCTGCTAACACTCTCATCTCCTCTCCAGTCTGGGCTCCCACTGGCCTGTTTCTCAGTGCCAGTGAGAGACTGCTTTTCACATGTGTCCTCCATCTTTGATTTCTCCCTGATAAGAGCCCTGGTTCACCTGCTCTGTGCAGCTTTCTGCTTCTACCTTATACTGACCTCCTGGCATACCTAAGAATGTTCCCAATGGAGATGAATACACCTTGGGTATACAGCAGGGCTTCCCCAGGACCATCTTTTCCATCAGGGGTTTGATCTCATTCTTGCCAAAACCTCTTAAAGGAGCCAAAGCTTTTAAAAATAGCACTCAATATTTTTTAAATTACTCAACCAAGTTAGTAGTGGCTTTCCCTTACAGCAGAGTATCTGAATTTGCATCACATTATCAAGAGATTTAAAACACATTAATATGTGAGGGTGAAATGTATTAAGGTCAGATTAACCTGAGGAATAAAACTGACTTTCCCTTCTCGTTCCACTGACTGCAAATTCTGAACCGGCTCTATCTACAGATAATCCACAAAAGGAGCTGTCCTCAGCACAGGTGCTATATAGCTCCATGATGCTGAAAGGCATGTAAAGAGGAAATGAACACTTACAAAGCACCTATTGTGCACCAGACGTTATGTTATGTGTTTTATAGGTATAAATTAAATAATAATTCCCCAACAACCCTAGCAAATAGGTCTTTACTGAGCCCATTTTACAGATGGGGAAACAAGCTGAGAAAAGTCACATGAATCAGCCTAAGGTCACAGAGCTGGTAAGTGGCAGAGCTGAGATCTGAGCCTACATCTGTTTGTTTCCAGCTTCTTGATGCAGGGACCATTCTCCTTGTTACATGGCTTCTCAAAGTGATCTATCAAAAGCCCTGCAACACTTGTCTTTGACTATAGTATGGAGCTTGATTTAAAAAAAAAAACAGCAAGAAATGAGATGCTGATATACAGATGCTCCCCAAATGGCACTGTGATCCCAATTCCCAGCTGGGTCACAAATGTCCCAAGAAAAACAGCCTGTCCTTACTTTCCATGGGTTGGCTACTCCCCTGTTTCATTCCCTGTTCTCTCTTTTTGCTCCCTGCTCCCCGCACTCTGTGTCTTTCCATGTGCATGTTTCTGCCTCTCTCTCTCTTTCGCGCACGCACACACACACACACACACACACACACACTCACTCAGGAATACCTCGATCCAGCAGCCGGAGCAGGCGGAGATACCAGAGATACCACTGGTCCCAGAAGCGGTCCGTCATCCCACCCTGAACTCATCCTTCACAGCCAGTCCCTCAGCAGAGCCTCATCCCACCACCTCCGACTCGAGGAGGCCGGAATTACTTGATGCTGGGCTCACACGCAGCCTGCTCTGAGCAAATGCCTGCCTGTGAAGACAGCCACCAGTCCTCCCACACAGAGGCTGACTGTGCCGGAGCCGTTTCACAGCAACAAAGGAACAAGTGCAGAACACCGCCGCCTTGTGCAGACCTAGTCTGCAGGGGCCCAAGAGGAGGTCAGAGATGTGGGGGGCGGGGCGGGGGGGAGGCAGGGAGAGCTGTCACAAAGAGGCGAGGTTAGAGGTGGTCTTGGGAATGAAAATCCACATTCTAGGTCATGTCTTAAATTTCATTCCAGAATACCTCAACATTCTGGCTTTCCCTGCCTCTCACGACAGAGGCCAGTGGCTCCCTTAATAGGACTGGGGTGGGAAGCCAGGAGCTCAGCCATCCAGGATTCCAAGGCCTGCCCAGAAGACCCAGAGTCTCACTCCACAGGGACCAGAGACACTCCTGTCCAAGAATGCTAGACCCACATGAGCAGAAAAAGACCACAGCCCCTTACTCCCTCTGTCCATTTGTGGATCCTGTTATCATGGAGATAGCACAGGCTCTGGAGTCACACAGTCATGGGTTCAAATCCTGTTACCACTTAATAGTTGCCTGGCTTCAACCAAGTTTCTTCAACTCCCTTAGCCCCAGCTCCCTCCTTATAAACTGGAGAGAAAAGCATCTGCCCACGGAAACATTGTGAGGTTCCCAGGAAAGGAAGAATGTGCCATTTCTGGTATAGCACTCAATGGAGAGCAGTGCTCAAGCATTCATCCTCCTGACCTCTCAACCCCTCTCCTTCGCACCCACATGTCCATACATTCCATGGTTTCCTACCTCCCTGCCTTTGCTCCTGCTCTTCCTGCCAACAGCATGGCTTCCTCTGATTTTCCCAATGTCTAACTCAACTACCGCATACTGGGCAGCCGTCTCTGGTCTTCCCCTTTATATTCCATTTCACGTTCTCCTTGTCTAGGACTCTGCTGCCTTACTTGATCATAAACTCCACGAACATAGGAACTGCTTCGTAATCATCGTTGTGTCCCCCAATGTACTTCACATAGTGCCTTGAACTTTACAAGTGCTCGAGTATTTACTTACTGAATAAATGAACAGGCAAGTGAGTCTGGGAATGCCACACAATTTCATTCTCATGGCAAGGAGAGGAATGCACTATGGCACCTCAGATCGTGGGCACTGCCTAAAGCCCGTAGGAAGATGATGGGGCTCCCCATGCCTGCCCTGCTGGGAGCCCATTTTATAGCGGACTGGCCACCCATGCAGTGAGGCTGCACCCCTAGTGACTGGGAGTCCTGCTCACAGAAGTGAAACCCAAGGGGACTCTAGCTTCTGGGACCACTCTGTCCTCTAAGCCTAAAAAGTACCTGGCAGCCCTGTGCACACCCATCACAGCTTTTGTGTCAGCTTCGGCCAAACCAGCAATGCCTTCTCACTGTCCTAACAGAAATGTTAGCTTCCCAGGCCTCCTGTTCTTCATTGGGCAGCCGGTGGGAGCAATCCTCCCTCAGTCCTCCCTTCCTGGGAGCTTTAGGCCCCTGAGCTGAGACAGGCCAAAGATCCTGACAGAACTCAGACTGAGGCAGAGGCTGGGGGAGGGTGGGGATAAGAGCTAGGAGGGAGACGAGAAAGTGAGAGCAGACACAACCTCCCCACCCCCTGGCCCCTGCACCAGCACCACCCTGCATCGTGGTTCCTTCTGAAAGGGCAGTAGTGGGACTGAGCAGACAGACTGCCTGGAAGCCACCTCTCTGGCTCCAATAGTATTATTTTGTTATTACCTTAAATGGACAAGACTCCAGCCTGTAGTTAACACAAGAATGCAAGCCCCTCCTCTCTCCAGACAGCAGTGCACTGACCCCTGAGGCTCCCCCTTCCTTCCCAAACAATAAAATCCATCATTCAGGTGTAGCCAGTACTTTTTTGGCTCACAAAGTACTTTCATATCCATCATCTACTTTGGGTCTCTGAACAGCCCCACAAGGTCTGTAGGACAGGGATCATTTTCCCCGGTCTACTGAAGAGAAAACCCACATTCCAAGAGGTTAAATAACTTGCTTAGAGTCAAATGCCTAGTAGGTAGCTGGGCTGAGAAAGAGATATGTACCATCTGTGTCCTCCCAAAGAGAGTTTCTGGGGCTCTGGAATGTTCCCCGAGGAACTGTGACATCTTTCCCAGAGCCATGGAAGCCCTCAGAGTAGGGCAGGGACTGGGGAAACATGGCTACTTCCCAACAGGATGTCCCTCCGGGATACAGCTGACATACCATGGGCACAGGCTGAGGTAAGCAGGCCTCATTAATGGCCTTTCACCTTTCTCTTTAGCTCCTGGCTGTGGCTGCCAAGGGAGAGCGTCTCCTAAGAAGAATGCCAAAGGGGGCTTTCCAGAACACAACTTGGGAGAAATCCGAAATGGAGGGTGGGAGGTGTGAGAGGGGCACACATGGCTCTCCCACCATGCAGGAGACCTAGACAGAGATGGGCTGTGGCAAGACAGTTCCAGTGACTGTGTGGAACGGTGTGAACAAGAGTACTCTATTCCATGTCCCACTTGGGCTAGAAGAAAGCAGCTGGCCCTGTTCCCCTCCCTCTAGTAATCAAGGGCAATTCCACACAGCCTCAAAAAAGAGAAAAGAATAAAAAAAAGAGAAAGGGAATAAATAAAGCCTCAAAAAGAGAAAAGGAATAAATCTGTTAAAGAACAATATGGGTGTAAACACCTCCCCACACAACTATGAACCTAGAAACATAAGCATCACCTGTTGGGTTAGGCCCAGGATGAACCCATTCAGCCAGGAATTTTACTAAAATCAGCTCTAACCTATCAAGCTGGGCTCCTTAGAGCTCGCTGGCCCACCACTGCTCATTTCTCCAACCCCCACAGAGCCTCATAAGCTTTAGTGTAAATGCAGCACCTCCAGAAGTTGAATAAAATGTTCCAAGAAACTCTGAGAGTTTCCATTTAGCTGCAGCGCAATTAGAAAGGACAGGGTATTGGCCAGGACAGAGCTTTATTAACTTTTGTTGCTGTTGTTTTGTCTTAAACAATGCTTCCTCAGTGGCTCCTTCTTTCCTCATGATCAAAACAAGCATGGCCATTCCCATTGGCATGGGCCCTCCAGCCCACCCACCTGGCTACAGGGACATATTCTCCAGGGACAAGTAGCATCTTCAGTCCAGCAAACAGCCTGTCCACTCCAGAGGACTGATGCCCATCTGGAGGATCACTGGTTACTCAATGTCACATCATAGGTATGATGCCTTCTCTTCACTGATCCTTCTTAACTTGGCACTGTTCTTTCTCCCTCTCTCCACCCGCCCCAACATGAAAACACTGTGTTCCCGATCAGATAAAGCCAGCACAGTGTATGGAGCAGAAGGCAAACAGCACAGAGGGAGGAGAGAACCAATCATGTCCCAAATCTTTCCCACTCATCTCCTGGGACAATGACCACCAATCCCACAGCAGCACTGGCCAGCTCCTTGGACACACGGGGCTTTCAGACAAGTGGAGGCCACACAAGAGGTCATATGGTAGCATACCAGAGTGGAGACAATCCGTCGACATGCTGTTCTTCCCCCCACCATGCCCCAGGAAGTGAGCTCCATCAGGCTGCCATTTTGCCCTGCAAGCTGTGCTTCAGTTGCAACATGAATCAAACACTCCAGCAGACACCATCCCCAGCCACCTCCCACACCACTTCTGTCCCCTTGGCGATTAGCACCCAAGTGTTGAAGTGAGCCTGTGGCAGCACATTCTCAGCAACACCATCTATGGGATGGGAAGGACCCCCCACCGCCACCCCAGTCCCTCCTGTGAGAGCCTGGTGTCCCCAGGTGAACAGGCTCCTTAGGTCCACACCTGAAGACAGCACCTATGACAAGTATCACCTATCACACTGAAATTCAAGTCCACCTCTCCCAAGAGGCCTTTTCCAGCTAACCCCATTCATTCTCTACCTCAGAGGTTCTCAAAGTTTAATGGGCAGCAGAATCACCTTAGAGGGTTTGTTATCCATGCAGATAACTAGGCCTCACTCCCAGAGGCCTGCATATTTAACAAGCTCCCCAGATGATTCTGTCCCCAGCTCTCCTCTCTTACACAAGGCACTGACTTCATTTAACTCTTCTGGTTGAATTCTAGAGTGTACCCACCTCCCCATATACCCTAAGAGTCCAGTAGGCAGGGAGCTTCTGAGTCTCAAAGCAGACTAGAGTGTCCTGGATGGTAAAGGGATGTCCTACCTCCCAAGGTCCATTAGAGGGACCCAAGCGGAGGTGTTGAGACGCTGCTAGCCAGAAGGCTGGGAAATCATCAGTCTCATCTCTCTCCGCAGGCTCCAGAAAGCATTCGTTCTGCCTTGGCTCCACCGCACATCTGTACAATAACTTTAAATGTCACCTCAAATATCAGGCCAGGCAGCAGGAGGGAAAGGCAGAAGCTAATTAGCCTGCTTGCCCTGGCTTTTGTGTCGCTTTCATCCTTGCTCACCTCCAACCTCTGCTGAGATCTTTAAGTATCCGTTGGCTGGGGAGCCCCCAGCTCATGAAGACTGCACACAACATTTCACCACACGAGGTTCTAAACCAAACTGTTTAATGGAGGAACTCCCTTACCTTGCTCTGAGTATTTATACTTCCCCTACCCCCACCAGTCAACAGAACCCCATGTTGCCCTGAATATCCAACCACAGCACACCATCCCCAAACCCCTCCCCCCGCCCCATGCCCCAAGAGCCAGACCCATCCCATCTTTCTCTACCTCTTCAAAGCTTTCCCATCCCGGGTATGTGAAGAGTATCATGATAATCTCATCCCCTGTAAGGTCTTTATGATGAGATCTTTACATTTAGGCCCTTGGGAAGTATTTACATTTTGGCAAAAGATATTGCTTCAAAGGAAGGGGTGGGGGGGGGGGAATGCAAGCTCATAGATACAGAGAACAGACTGGTGTTTGTCAGAAAGTAGGGGAGAGGGCAAATGGGCGAAGGCGGTCAAAAGGTACAAATTTCTTTTTTTTTTTTTTTTTTTCAACGTTTATTTATTTTTGGGACAGAGAGAGACAGAGCATGAACGGGGGAGGGGCAGAGAGAGAGGGAGACACAGAATTGGAAACAAGCTCCAGGCTCTGAGCCATCAGCCCAGAGCCCGACGCGGGGCTCGAACTCACGGACCGCGAGATCGTGACCTGGCTGAAGTCGGACGCTTAACCGACTGCGCCACCCAGGCGCCCCAAAAGGTACAAATTTCTAGTAATAAAATAAATAAGCCACAGGGATGTAATGTACAGCACAGTGACTATAGTTAATAATACTATATTGCATATTATGAAAGTTGTTAAGAGTGGATCTTAAAAGTTCTCATCACAAGAAAAAAAATGTAACTATATATGGTGAATGATGTTAACTAGATTTATCATGGTGATCATTTTGCAATATATACAAATATTGAATCCCTATGTTATATACCTAAAACTAATATAATGTTATATGCCAATCATATCTTAATTTTTAAAAAGGAAATGGAAAAAAATAACATGGTGTATTTCTACCATCATGGGAGATGCTAAATTAACATTTTATTTTGGGGATTTTTGTATATGTACATGTTCTGATGACAAAGAGCTTAATTTGTACCAATTATGATCTGGAATGACAAGTAAATTTATTCCATTGTTAAAGTTTTTTTAATGTTTATTTATTTGAAAGAGAGAAAGTGGGGGAGGGGCAGGGAGAGAGGAAGACAGAGAATCTGAAGTGGGCTCTGTATTGACAGCAGAGAGCCCGATGCAGGGCTCAAACTCACAAACCATGAGATCATGTCCTGAGCTGAAGACAGCCTCTCAACTGACTGAGCCACCCAGGTGCTCCAAATTTATTCCATTGTTAAAGAAAAAAAAAGGGAGGGCATGGAAGTCCAGGCCTTAGATAAGCAGAGGTGGGGATGCACACTGGAGGCAACAAGGAGGATCCAAGACTATCTTCCCTAAGTCTCATAGATATTAGCCTGTTAGGCCATCTTGATGAAGACAACTCACAGGAGCTGGTGCCTCCACTATTCTCCTTAACTCACTCCCATGACCTCCCATTTCCTACTCAGAACATGACTACCTGGTAGGTTGCCTTCTCTACAGCACCTACATTATAAAGTAGTTTTCCTTGAAGACAAAAAAGAAAAGCTAATCAATAGTTGGAGAGAACACCTCAGAACCCAACCCAAGAGGCCTAGGTAATCAATCCAGAGGGTTCTTTATTATCTCCTGTTTCCCACAGCCAATATGGTGGTGCCTCCATCTTACCTCCACTAAGAACAGTTTCTTCACCCATCAGGAGAGGTGGTATGACTCAAAAAACTAAAGGCCACCTCAAACTTGGGGTCCATTCACCCTGGTGAGGTTTTTCTTAACCATTTCTCTCATCTCTTAATTCTCACAGTTCATCAACACAGAATCAGGAAAACCTAAGTTGTCAGTCACCACAGCAGAAACCTCACACCTCACCCAGCCCACAGGGAGCCCCACTGAGGAGAATTCTCTCCCTTCTCTCTCCTGTTTTCATCCCATGCCTTCACCATCTCCTACACGGATTTTTCCAAATAGTCCCCCTCCCCTCAACCCCCCAATAAAATCAGGCTAAATAGGCACCAGGCTATAATGACTGGGGTTGATAATAATGAATGTGAAGTCAAACAGGATCAAAAAGAGCCCATTGTCCCATTAAGGAAATATTAAATTTTGGTTAGCATGTATCTAGAACTAAACATTTTTTTCTATTTTCTAATGGGTTTTTTTCTGTGAGTGTTTCATAGGGTAATCCACTATCACATCAGAATATTTGACTCACATGAATACCCTTACCCCCCCCACACACACACACACAACCCAAGGATGGATAACCATAGGAGCTACACACTTCCTTGGCTTTTATTTTCAAAAAGAAAAGAATCAGTTGCCATCATCACTTTACTTTTTAGCAAATGAATTCTGCTTATGGTTCTCAAAAATAACTAATTCCTGTAAATCTATAAATAATCTCTTTCTAATCTGCTTATACTGCTAATTTGAAACCTTCTAGTGTTGGGAAAGGACCTGAACTTTGCATTCAAATACCAAATTTCAAATCCCTTTTTCTAGCTGAGTAATTTGAGACAAATCACTTCTGTATATCTATGTTTCTTCATCTTTTGGATGAAGATAAGGATGATGTTATAAAGTTGAAATGACCTTCATGAGGAAAAAACAAAATAACATTCAAAATATGAAGCACTATACCTAATATATGGTAGGTGCTTAATAAAGTTAGTGCATTCTCTACAATAGAAAAAAACTCATATCCGTGTATGAAATTCTCACTACATACAGCCTAAGTGGACAGATAAACCAGTAAAAAACAGTGTCAGTTTTGCCATTGAGGACAACTCTAAGCCAAATGTCCCTTATGAAGTCCTGAGTTAGGGAAAAGTCACAACACCAAATCCCCCAGCTTCTCTACCTGCCAGGCAGAGGCAGATTCCTAGAGCTTACTTGCCCAACTGCCCAATTCATCTGGCTTTTTCCCCCTGCTCTAAGACAGGTTAGAAAGTTCCAAGAAAGCGGCACCTGGGTGGCTCAGTCAGTTGGGCATCTGAGTTCCGCTTACGTCATGATCTTGTGGTTCACAAGTTTGAGCCCCGCATTGGGCTCTGCGCTGACAGCTCAGAGCCTGGAGCCTGCTTCAGATTCTATGTCTCCCTCTCTCTCTCCCCCTGCCCCCGCCTCATGCTCTCTTTCTCTCTCAAAAATAAACATTTAAAAACAATTTTAGGGGCGCCTGGGTGGCGCAGTCAGTTAAGCGTCCGACTTCAGCCAGGTCACGATCTCGCGGTCCGTGAGTTTGAGCCCCGCATCAGGCTCTGGGCTGATGGCTCAGAGCCTGGAGCCTGTTTCCGATGCTGTGTCTCCCTCTCTCTCTGCTCCTCCCCCGTTCATGCTCTGTCTCTCTCTGTCCCAAAAATAAATAAACGTTGAAAAAAAAAATTTTAAAACAATTTTAAAAAAAGAAAGTTCCAAGAAAGATTCAATTATCAAAAATCCTTTGACTATGCCCACATGAATCGTGTGGGTGACCCTCAGCACTGAGGAGGTGAGAAACTTTATGGAGCTCCCTGCTGGAGTTTCCAGGTCCTTCAACTATGTGGCTTCCCTAAAAGCCCATCAGTCTGGTCTTATAGCATGTACACAGGAAAGCCTACTTAAAAATGCCCATGAAGAAGAACAAACTATACAACTTCAAGAAGAAAAGGTTTTAGGGTTACCTGAGTGGCTCAGTCGGTTGAGTGTCCGACTTTAGCCTGTGTCATGATCTCATGGTTTATGAGTTTGAGCCTCTTATCGGGCTCAGTGCCGTCAGCGTGGAGCCAACTTCGGATACTCTGTCCCCCTCTCTCCCTGTCTCCCCATACTCGCAAGCTCTCTCTCAAAAATAAATAAACCTTTAAAAAAGAAGAAGAAAAGTTTTTATAGCCTTAGGGTGGGAAGGTTTTCCTAAGCAAGACACAAAACTCAATATGTTGGCTTATATAGGCATTTTTTTAAATCTCTGTATGTATATACAAATCAATTAAGAAAAATAAGGGCTGGAAAATACCAGTGAAAGGAATACTTTTCACTGTATATCTTTTCGCAACTTTTGAATTTTGACCTTTGGACTATATCACCTAACTTTTTAAAAGACCTCTTAAGATGATGGAGTCAAAAATAAATAAAACTGTTCTTGGAGTCCAGCTGCCACATGGTGAGAAGCACAAGCCACATGGAAAGGCCACGTGAAAGAGAAGCAAAGACCTGGGACGAGAAGTGCAGCTGGTCCCAGCCGAACCCACACCGACTGCCGCTGTGTGAGTGTGGCCAGCCGGGGAGCTTCCAGCCCTCCGAGCACCCAGGCAGACACTACGTAAAACAGAAGAACTGCATCATCAACCCTCATAATCATGAGAAACAACAAATTGTTGTCCTAAGCCACTAAGACTGGGGGTGGCCTGTCAGAGTGTAATAGATAAAATGAAAATGAAGTCATTGGTGAATGAAGAACAATTAAAGCCACAAGATTGGATGAAATCACCAAGGAAGCACTGAAAAGGACTGTACCTTATTTCATCTACAAGACAAGAGTATGGCTAGTCTCAGGACTGTATCTTTTTTATCTACCTATCTACCTATCTTGGAATTAGAATCCTGAAGACAGGGTTGTCACAGAGGGTGTCTAATTAACATGCTTGCTTCCATTTTTAAAAAGAAGTCAGATTTCTTCACTCATATGAGGACTTAAAGAGACAAAACAGATGAACATAAGGGAAGGGAAGCAAAAATAATATAAAAACAGGGAGGGGGACAAAACATAAGACACTCTTAAATATGGAGAACAGAGAGTTACTGGAGGGGTTGAGGGAGGGGGATGGGCTAAATGGGTAAGGGGCATTAAGAAATCTACTCCTGAAATCATTATTGCACTATATGCTAACTTGGATGTAAATTTTAAAAAACAGATTAAATAAAATGGTGAAAAAAATAAAAATAAAAAATTTTTAAGTAAAAAAAAAAAAAGAAAAAGAAAAAATAAAAAGAAGTCAGATTTTCTCTGACAGGAAGTAAATATGTCTGATTTAGTTGCACGCTTTGACAAAAAGAGCTGCCTTTTCTAATCCATAAATTTGCAGCTCCAAAAGTTTGAATAAAATATATTAAAAGCCCATTGAGGAGGGCACCTGTTGGGATGAGCACTGGGTGTTGTATGGAAACCAATTTGACAATAAATTTCATATTAAATATATACATATGTATGTGTGTATATATACATATATTAAAAGCCTATATACAATATGCTAGAAAATACATGATTTGCAACCATTTAAATGTATGGTTAAAAACTGTTTAATGTCATCTTAAATGTGTGTGGGGTGGTATATAGTTTTCAATATTCTTTTAGGCAGGCAGAAGCAAAAAAATCTTTTTTTTTTTTTTAATTTTTTTTTAACGTTTATTTATTTTTGAGACAGAGAGAGACAGAGCACGAACGGGGGAGGGGCAGAGAGAGAGGGAGACACAGAATTGGAAGCAGGCTCCAGGCTCTGAGCCATCAGCCCAGAGCCCGACGCGGGGCTCGAACTCACGGACCGCGAGATCGTGACCTGGCTGAAGTCGGACGCTCAACCGACTGAGCCACCCAGGCACCCCAGAAGCAAAAAAATCTTAAAAGCTCAATGAACTATGTGTGGTATACCCACACAATGGAATACTACGCAGCCATTGGTAAACAATGACAAGGCTTTCTGTAAATTGATATGAAAAGATCTTCCAGAAGTATTTTTTAGGTTCAAAATGCAAAGCATAGAACAATATAGTTAGTATTCCCTTGCTTTTGATTAAAAAAAGGGGGGTAAAATAAGTATGGATTCCGATTTGCTTATATTTACAAAAAGAAACACTGGGAAGTTTAGCAAGAAACTAACACTGACAGTTACCTATGGGGGGAGGGGACTGGGTAGACAAGCATAGGATCATATAAAGACCTTTTTATATTGTATTAATTTTTGAACAATGTGAATTGTGAGGTTTTTTTTAAGTCTTCACAGGAAAAAAAAAGGAATAGATAAAATTGCAAAAACATGGATAATGTTAACAGGTAATCTAGGAGACAAATATCCACTACATTGCAACAATACATCATACAAAGGATTAGAATCTCTTAACGCACAAAGAGCTCAAAAACCTTAAGAAAAAGTTAAACAACTCAGTATAAAAATGGGTCAAGAATACGAACAGGCAATTCACAGAGGAGGAAAAACAAATGACTGCTAAAAAGCAAACAAAAGGTGCTAATGTTATTAATGATCAGAGAAATGCAAATTAAAGCAATAACATCATGCCACATTTGATCTATCACACTGGATGGAAATATATATATATAAATATAAAATCTGGTAAGAGAACAAATTGATATAATGTTTCAGAACTCAGTATGACAGTACCTATCAACACTTCTAAAGTGGATAGCCTCCAAGCCAGCAATCCTATTTCTAAGACTCTCACCTACTGCACTTAGACACACAATGCAGTGTGTTCTGTAACAGCCAAAAACAGGAGGTAATCCCAATGCCCAACAATAAGGGACTAGTTAAAATAAATTACAATACAGTTACAATACAATATTTTATACTTTGAAACCATTAAAAAGGACAAGCATGAATTTCATTTGTAGTGACATGAAAGAATGCCCATAATACATCGTTGGGTAGAAGAACACAATTTGCAAAATCATTTGAAATAATTCTTATTATCCTATTCTTGTGTGAACATAGATATGGGTATATAAATACACATACACAGCAGGAAAATGGATTTCAACACACAGAGTTCTGGTAGGATATAACCAAATCATTAACAGTGGCTATCCCTGGAGAATGGGGAAGGATGGCTAGAGAATTGTATTTTATAAAATGTTATGTTGTTATAATTTTTGCCACAGTATTCTTACCTTTGGTAATTTTCAAGGCATTTAATTAATCAGGCTGACTAAAAGAGCAGCTCAGGCCTTTTCTGGAAAATGAGTGCTCCTCAGGACCAGGACTGCCAGTTCCTTCTTCACTCCCCACTCACAGGATCTGGAATGTGAGTCTCCAGAGAACCCACTGCTCATAACGACCAGCTCCCTGGACTTAACGTACCTGTCCAGCGGCTGGCAGATGCTGTTCATCCCCCATTTGCTCCATACCCCAGCTTACCACAAGTCTGGATGGTGGCTCCATGAACTTCCCCAGCATTCAGTAAAACCCCAACTCTTATCAGCCCATTCACTTAGTGGCCACTTAGAGAGCTTGTGGGATTTTGGTCAGAGATGGCAACTATGTTTCGTGCCAAGTCCCAGTTCTAACCAAGGGGCAATGATTGTCCAGAGCTTCTGTGTTAAATAAAATCACTATCTTTCCCTTTGCATTAACAAATATCTTCGAGACAAAGAAGAAAAGAAAATTTCTGAGGCCATACCCAGGACAGATGAGGAAAGAGTGGTGCCATCAATTAGTGACATCTGCCAGGACAAGGCAGGAAGAGCCATAAGTATGCAAGCTATCCAGCCTGTCACCCCTGCCCTTGTACTCTGACTCACAGTCTCTGACACTTGCAAATCTACTCTCTCTACATAGAGTATTAGACTTCGGTTGTGGGGAGCTGATGGTGGTGGGAGGTGGCTGGGGGGGGGGGGACAGCTGAGTGTGACTGTGTCATTAAGTGCCATGTCTGTCAGAAGACAGGGTCAAGGTGTGGAGAGTCTGAGGAAGGGGAAGGAGCCCCCAACAACAGGTGGAGATGTGGCCCCAAACAGATGCAGCTGGAAGGCTCTGAACATCTGGGTACAATGCAGGCCTGAAGAAAGCCCTGAGTCTGGGTTCCATCTGTCAGGTCTTATTCAGAGTTCCTTATTCCGAGGACTCAGCAATTATGCCCACATAAGAACCGGCCTCTCACCATTTTGCAACATCCAAGTGCCCTATTAACTGGGAATTCACTCATCTTTCCTATCCCTGCAAGCAAAAATAGGAAGAGGAAAAAAAACTCAAACCAAAAAAATCTCAAAACTTCACATGTTGTAACTAAAAACACTCAATAAACAAAGCCAGTCTTTGGGCTCCCTTAGGGAGTAATTGTCTAAGAATGCTTCTTTTCTTTCAGCTGCTGAGAGAGAGAGAGAGAAGGAGAGAGAGAGAGACGTGCTAAGACTGTGTGAAGCTCATCTTGAAAGCATTAATTTTTCCAAACACCAATGTGCATTTCGAGTGCTGTTCCTGTGCAAGTGGCAGCAGGCAGTGAGGGAGCTGCTGAGGACGCCTCTCCATGCAGGGTCTGCCTGTGGGGCTCCAGAGGAAGTGGCTGTGGTGAAGTCTTCGGGGAAGGATGCAAGTTTTAGAAGCAGGGGCCCAGGCAACATGACTTGCCTCCAGGAGGGGCTGCACGAGGCCCCATGGTGCTGACGACTTGGGGTGGATTACCCATCTCTACACTTGGAAGAAAAAAGCAGAGCCAATACCTCCACCCCTTTTCAGAACCATTCTCTAGAGGCTGAGCTGGCCATTAACCAAATATCCTTCTTCCTCACCCATCCCTCACAATCTAGAACTCTGACAATCACACACTGGCCTAGCCCCAGGACACAGGTCATCCACTTCCCAGGTAGAGGTCTTTAAACCACTCTGCCTTCTTCTCCCCATTTATAGATAAAAATGGAGAATGCAATTTGCTCATCCATGGTTAAACTGTTCTTTGTTGCCCACGTCTATCCTCTCCAGGTAGTTGAGGACATTCTCCTCTGCAGTCTCTCTGCAGAGGACAAGACACAACAAAACCATCCACTGAGGCAAAGGAAAGTCTCATCATCTGCCTGATGAAAGCAGATTCAACAATTAGGATTCCCCAGAAGCCCAGTCAACCTTAACTAGACATTCTCCAAGCAGATTACCACCCGGGACCTATGCACATGCAACAGTATTCCAGGATTCCCACCAGAACTCAATGCTGCCCACACACAGACTTCAATGCTTTATCACCACCAAGATATCATACGCCAATTCTACCACTTACAAGTTGTATAAAGTTGATTGAGTTACTTAACCTAAATGAGGATGAAAATAATAGCTTTTAAATAAGAAATGCAAAGGGCTTAGAAAAGTACCCGGCACAAAACAAATATTATATATGTGTTTACGACTATGATTATGATTATGTGCCTGGCCTTCACTCTCCACGCTCTCTCTTCCCTTTGGAACGTTGCATAGATTCCTCCCATGCTTTGGGACACTGTTTCCCACTCTGTCTTCACCTGGCTTTCTGGACTAATTCTCCCAGTCTGTAGGAAGGCTTTCTTGATATGGGCTGCGTGTCCTGCATATGCACCCATTATCTGTACACCCTCAGTATCATATTCTATTCCAATCGCCTATATGTCTACCTCCTCAGCAAGGTCCTGCATCCCTAGTGCCTGGCATAGAGAAGACGCTCAATAAATATGTGTTCAGTGAATGGATAAATGAATAAGACACAGGTGAAGAACAGCTTTCATTCATTCAACAAGTATTTACTAAGTGCCTACTCTGTGCATTACCCTGGACTATGCTTGGAAATAGAGAAGGACAGAACACCCAGGCTGCTCTCCAAAAACTCACAGTCTGAGGGGCAGTTTCTGCCTTCTAGCAGTAATTCAATAAAAAAGATGGGGTGGGTGTAGCCCAGTCCAAGAAGGAAAGGAAGGTTCTTGGAGGGAAACACAAGATGGCCTAGAATGGGTCTGTTTAACTTGAACCAAGCAACAAAAGCCTTGAACCTAAGATTCTGTTTATCATCCCTACGTGTGAAGAATAAATGTGGCTTTGCATGACCACATTTGAAAACAAAAGGTAGACCCTTCTTTATAAAAATGCTTTATTTATCTGAGTATCAATCTAACTCTTTCAAGAGAAACACTGGTCAATCATCACATCCATGCTGTCCGCGAACTATCCTCACTAGACCATAAACTCCTACAGACAGAGGTCTTAGTTTATTTTATTATCATGTATTTTTATAGCCCATCCCACTCCTCCTGTCTGCCATGGGCACCAAGGGCCTAGCATGGTGCCTTGCCCAGGGTAAAGGAATTTACAGGATACAAACAGGGAAAAGTTTACTCATTCTGTATCATTTATATCATTCTGCATTTCTCACTATGTTTTTTTTTTTTTTATGTTTTGTTTATCAGCTTAAGGGAAAAGAAAAAAGAAACATCAGGAGTTACAGGAATATTTTTTGTTCCTTCCACTTTTCTCTAGTGAAGCAGAACAAGAACCACCACCGCCGCACCCACAAAATAAAGCCTGCTCTAGGATCAGAGCAAGAGATCTACTTGGCTATAACTTTTCCAGAAGCCTTTGATGGTTCAAGCCCACTAAAGCACAAAAAAAAAAAAAAAAAAAAAGGACACAGAATTTCTACTTATAGTAAGAAAAAGCCTAGGCAACTTTTCCCTTTGAGATTACATCATAGATACTTGAGGTTATGTCTTCCATCCTGAGTGCCCTAAAAATGAGGCAACAAGAGATCTTTTCCTCAATGAAAAATGCAAAGCCACCTGCCTCCAGAAGGACAATGGTGTTCTCAATCCTCAGCCCTGAGAGCAGGAACTCCAGAGCACTGTCACCCAATGCAGCTGTAGCAGTGTGACTGGGCACCTATCCCGGAGGGTTTTTGGAGACTTAGGCTACCTCCGTCTTCCTTCATCCATGCCAGGACTCTGGTCCCACCACCACTACCATTTTGAGGGTTATCTGTGGCATGTCATATAATGAATTTCAAAGCCAGATGAAAGTGAATTAGAAATTGGTCTACCCCATCATTTCCATCCTTCTCATGGATAATGCAGAGTAAGCTAGTAAGGACTGTGACTCAGAGGATGACCTTTTACCATGAGCACTAGAGAGAGAAAACATGCACGGACAGCTGTGTATCAGTTGGTGCACATACATATGCACGTCAGCCTGTGGTGTGCCCATGTGAATACACCTCCATATACTGTGTCAGGGCAGACAAAGGAGCCTGAATAATATTGGGAATATAACCCTAGGCACTGAGTTTGTCACCAAGGCACTTGTGTCTCTGCCACCAGATACAGTCTCCCTAAGAGACCAACTGGTTTGGAAACATGTAGGTAAGAAGGGCAATCTGGAGACAGATAGTTTATTTTGTCCCGATATCTTTGAGACTGAATGCACTCCTACATGGAAGTACATAAAAACACTGCTCATTAAAGTGTTACTGAGACTTCTTCTTTTTTTTTTTTTTTTAAATTTTTTTTTTCAACGTTTTTTATTTATTTTTGGGACAGAGAGAGACAGAGCATGAACGGGGGAGGGGCAGAGAGAGAGGGAGACACAGAATCGGAAACAGGCTCCAGGCTCCGAGCCATCAGCCCAGAGCCCGACGCGGGGCTCGAACTCACGGACCGCGAGATCGTGACCTGGCTGAAGTCGGACGCTTAACCGACTGCACCACCCAGGCGCCCCTCTGAGACTTCTTCTAAATGACACCTGCCTTGGAGCAATGAGTGCCATCCTTACTCTCCTCCATGACAAGTCCACTGGAATGAGGCGTCAGGAGAACGTCACGCAGCGTCTGTCTGGATATCTGCTAACCCTTTGACAAACGTCCTCCACAATATCCTTGTAGATAAGATAATGAAAAATGAACAGGATAAGAGTATCATTGGTGGATTGCTGCAGATAAACTACAGGGCTCAAAGAGTGTTTATTAGGGGAATACAGTGAGCATTAGGTGGGATGCTGGTCTCTGGTGATGGCCACAAAGCTCTTCCTTTGACTGTCGTGTTTAACTTTGTATTTAAAAAAAAAGTTTTAATGTTTATTTATTTTTGAGACAGTGAGAGACAGATCTTGAGCAGGGGAGGAGCAGAGAGAGAGAGAGAGAGAGAGAGAGAGAATCTGACACAGGCTCCAAGCTCCAAGCCATCAGTGCAGAGCCAGACGTGGGGCTCAAACCCACAAACCATGAGATCGTGAACTGAGCTGAAGCTGGACACTTAACCAACTGAGCCACCCAGGCACCCCTGTGTTTAACTTTTTTAAAAAATTATTTCCCGGGGCGCCTGGGTGGCACAGTCGGTTAAGCGTCCGACTTCAGCCAGGTCACGATCTCGCGGTCCGTGAGTTCGAGCCCCGCGTCAGGCTCTGGGCTGATGGCTCAGAGCCTGGAGCCTGTTTCCGATTCTGTGTCTCCCTCTCTCTCTGCCCCTCCCCCGTTCATGCTCTGTCTCTCTCTGTCCCAAAAATAAATAAACGTTGAAAAAAAAAAAAATTTAAAAAAAAAAAAAAAAAAAATTATTTCCCAAGATGACAAGATGAAAAATATGTTTATAGTATGGGCAGATGATACAGAACTGGTATAGTGGACTTAATACTTTAAGAGATGACCAAAATCAATATGTAAGTTTATCTCAGCAGATTTGAATACTAGGTCAAAATTAACAAGAGCACATTTTATGTCTGAGAACATTTTAAAATAGAAAGGTACGTATCCCTCACCTAGCAATTCCAGTTCTTTATATCTACCCTAGAGAAACGTGTGTGTGTGCATGCATGTTCAGTAACATTCACTGCTGCGTTGTTGATAATGATAAAAAAATAAACAAAAGTAAAAACCAGGAATAGAAGAATTGCTAAGACAACTATGGAATATCCACAATGAGAAATACTATGCAGAAGATGTTCAAGACATGTCACTGCATGAAGAAAAGTTGATGATATAAAAGAAAAAGAATGATATAAAAAGCATGATATGTTACCCACAGACATACAGACAGAAATTTAAAAATTTCTACGCATCTATGTAGATAGATAGATAGATAGATAGATAGACAGACATGTAAATGCATAGAAAGATCTAGAAGGGTCCCTAAAAACTGATACCAGGATCTACCTCTAGGGAACAATTAAGTTGTTACAGAGTCAAAAAGGGTACCTACAGCATCTGAAATTCAGAATGTATCATATGAAACTGTGTAATTTAGCTTTCTTTTTATTTTTTTAAAGTCTATTTATTTTGGGTGGCAGGCGGGGAGGTGGGGTAGAGAGAGAAGGAGAGAGAGAATCCCAAGCAGGCTCTGCGCTGTCAGCACAGAGCCTGATGTGAAGCTAGATTTCACTAATGGTGAGATCATGACCTGAGCCAAAATCAAGAGTTGTATGCTTAACCAACTGAGAGCCACCCGGGTGCCCCTAGCTTCCTTTTTAAAGTAAAGTCTTGCTTTTAGCTTTTAAAAAAAGTACAAAAATATGGGAAAGGCCACAAATTTTTGGGTTTTCCTTACAACCTAATAGGGGTCAGCACTGTGGAAAGACTGCAAAAATCTATTTCATACTACACAGAGTGCATTCAAATCTTGGTGCCCAGACAGCCTGCAAGTACCAGGGATCACTAAGCTGGTCATGTCTGCAGCACTGGGTTGGATCCAATCCTGACAACACAATTAGGCAGGGACACTGGCAAAGTCAAATGCGACCAGAAAAAAGAAATGCCTATGCAAAGTTTGAAAAAGCATGACTTAAGAATAATGACTGAAGAAATCACAACTGTTTAACCTCAAGATTATGGGGAGATAGACAGGTTCCTTCAAATATGTGGAGGGTTATTACGCAGATGATGCAGTAAACATTTATTTGGGTTTTTTTCAGAGGTAAATACTAGAACAAATAAATACAAGTTATTATTCCTATTAAAAATAAATTTGAAAAAGAAACATTCTAACTAATAAGAATGAATGACAATAGAATAGTCTGTCAGGCATGATCATGAGCTCCCTGTCATTAGAAGCATTCAAGTAAGAGATTCTATAGGGAGAGATACTGGATTACATTAGAAGCAAAACTATATAAACTTTAACATCTCTAACAACTCCAATAGTCTGTGATTCCATATTTTGACTATAGAATCAATTTTCAATCAGTATGTACCCTCATCAACTCCAAATCCCACAGGTGGTGTACTTTGCCACCAGGTGGCAGTAGATGCCTTGGACTCTGGGTCCTACATACTAGATGTGAAAAATTCAAGTTTGCAGTTTTCCAACACTTTTTAAATTAAACAAATAATAATAAAGGAACAGATGCAAGCACTAAGCCCATAAGCAGCCCCTCTCAAGGATACATGTAAGTATAATTCATAATTTGATGATTCCATCACAATGATTCTTAATCACTTGCTTTCCTCTTATGCATCTCTTTTGTACACGGTCTACAAAGAGACCCTTAACTTTTGTGGCCTCCTCTCTCTGGTGTCAAGTTTCCTGACTTGTACACAGTTCCAGATCCCTGTGTGTCCTCTTAATGCAAAAATTCCCTCTGCCTCCTCCACAGCTGCAGACCATGTCTGCTACTACAGTCTTTCTTCCCAGCCCAAGGAGAGGGACCAATGGGAGAATCAGAGAAACACCCCAGCCATTTCCTGCTTCTATCTTTTCTGCCCCTATATTCACACAGCTGAAGCCACAAAACAAGCAAGCAATAAACACAGAATAAGCCAAGTAGCTGAATCGCCACCCTGACAGCATGAAGGTATATGATTATCTTTTCTCAATTAGAAGAGAATAATCTCCCACCCAGCTCTTAGAGAAAAGAGAAACTCTCCTTCTGTAGCCACAGCTGTAGACTTGAGCGTTGCCTAAAATTTGAATACAATCAACAACCTTTGTCCTAGTCCCTAGCAACCCAAAACTCTGTTAACACTGCCTTGGTTACAGATCACTTTAGAAACCCTAGTTTTCAGGGAGTATTCTGGTAAGAGCTTGTGAATTAATGCCAAGGATACAAGATTTTTTTTTAACTTAGATTTAAAGCAGGTTCATCATGATAAACCATATGCTTGAGTCAAGGTCCTACTCTTCTTTCAGGTCTCAGGTGAAACTCCTCTTCTTCCAGGAAGACTTCAGAAGCCTAAGACTACATTGTTGCTCCTGATATGTGCCCTGCCCTGTCACAGCCCTGCACCTGCCCCACCATAGCCCTGCACCTTCTCTACCACAGCACTGTACCTTCCCTACCATAGCTGGGTATCTACCCTTACCATAGCCCTGCACCTACCCTACCAGAGCCCTGCACCTGCCCCACCACAGCCCTGTACCTGCCCCACCACAGCCCTACACCTACCCCACCATAGTCCTGCACCTGCCCTACCATAGCTCCATACCTGCCTTGTCACAGCCCAGAACCTATGCTACTACAATCCTGAACCTGCCCTGCCACAGCACCACACCTGCCTTGTCACAGCCATGCACCTGCCTGGTCACAGCCCTCCACTTGCCCCCCACAGCTCTGAACCTGGTCCATCACAGCCCCACACCTGCCCTACCACAGCCTGAAATCTGCCCCATCACAGCCTTGCACCTGCTCTATCACAGCCCCACACCTGCCCCATTACAGCCCTGCACCTGTCCCATCATAGCCCTGCACCTGCCCTTACCCTACCCTGTACCTGCCCCATAACAGCCCTGTACCGGCCCTACCACAGCTTGACACCTGCCCCATCACAGCCCTGCACCTGCCCTACCACAGCCTGATACCTGCCCCCATCACAGCCCTGCACCTGCCCTTACCCTACCCTGTAACTGCCCCAGAACAGCCCTGTACCTGCCCTACCATAGCCCAGCACCTGCCCTGTCACAGCCCTGCACTTGCCCTACTACCATCCTAACTACATGCACTTCAACGGCCTCTGTACCAGCCCATTTCCCTGTTATACTGTAGGATCCATGAAGACCTAGACTGTATCTGTTTCTTTTACAACTGAATCCCCTAAACAGTAGGACTCAATAAATATTCATGAAACTATCATAAACATACACATTATCAATTAACTAATTAATGTGAAGCCCAAGTCCAGGCAGCTGTTCCATTGAGGATAATATTTATCCCTTCTACAAACATTTCCTGAGTGTCCCTTGTGCTGGTATGATACAGGATGAGTCAAACCCAGGCCCAGTCCTCAACATGCAGTGGAGGAAGCCAAAACAAATACATAAATACCTACTGTGCAAAGTGGGTACAGCAACACCAAAAAGGATAGATATTAGGAAGTGGAGAACCAGTGCCCAAGGCACAGGGATCACCAAGAAATTCAAAGCAGCTTGAACTAAGGCTATAGGACAGGTAATACTGGGGCCAGAGCCTGAAGGTTCTTCAACAATACCTTTAATTCAATAGTATGTTCCAGGCTAAGTGCTTTACATTTCTTGAAATAATTCTATGTAAGGCATTTCTACTACAGAGAAGGAAATAAGCTCAGAGAAGTCAAGAAAACTGCCCAAGTTAGAACAGCCAGTAGCAGCAGAGCTGGAATCCACACCTAAGCCAGCCTGATCACTATAGCAGCAAATGTCATCCACAGCACTTTGAAACCTGAGATGCCAAGTTACAGAGTTATTACTTTACCCAGTGGACAATGGGGAACCACTCTGAGTAGGAACATGCCAAGGTCAAAGCTTGTGCTTGGTGGGGTGCCTGGGTGGCTCAGTCGGTTAAGCATCCAGCTCCTGGTTTCAACTCAGATCATGATCTCTCAGTTTCATGAGTTCAAGCCCTGCACTGGGCTCTGTAGACTCTGCACTGGTGGTATAGAGCCTGCTTGGGATTCTCTCTCTCCCTCTCTCTGCCCTTCCCCCACTCAAGCTGTCTCTGCCTCTCTTAAAAGAACTAAAAAACTTAAAGACAAAACAAAACAAAAAAAGCTTGTGCTTAGGAAGATTTATCAGAAAATAATGGAGAGAATGAACTGGGCAGTTAGATTTGAAGGTAACTGCAATGGGCCGATGTTGTATCATGAAATTCCTGCTCTAGGAGAACAGCAGCAAGACTGGAAAGGTGATTCAGAGCTGAGGCATTTCCAGAGGAAGAGTGGACACAGTCAAGGATGATCCCAAGGTATACACCTGAGTAACAGAGAGGATGGGGACTTGGAAGTGTCATGTGCATGCTTCTCCAGTACCTCTGCATGTGTGCATGTGTGTGTGGTGTCTGTGGAAGGAGTGGGAGTGGCTACAGGCTTATGGGTGGGAATATGGCAGCTGTAAGTCCTCAGAAACTCCTAAAAAGGAGGTAGCCTAAAACCTCCCCACACCCCACCTCTCCCTAGGCATTGCTGCTACTTGCAAAAACTTCCAGAATTCCCTTGGCCATCCCACCACTCAGGGCATCCAAGCCCCCAAGAGGAGTCATAACAAGGCATAAGGCCTCACACAACCATGTCCACCCAGGTATACTCTCCTCTGGACAGCCTGCCCTGGCACAGAGAATGCCTGGCCTCAAACCAGCACCAAGAAACAGAAAGGTGCCAGATAGGAGCTACAGGCCCCAGGAAGGAATTCTGATTCCCTGTAACTGTGAGCCAGAAGCTTCATGTCTCTGGATCTGTTTCTTCATCTGTAAGACAAGCAGTTTGGACCAGAATCAGAAGTTGCAAACTGGAGTCCAGCAGGCCAAACTCATCCTGCAAATGGATTTTGACCAATACAATGTCTTTTCATTGAAAACTTCATTTAAAAACCAAGCTATCTCACAAAAAAAAAAAAGCATGTTTGAATCCTCTGAAATAAGAAAATCTGGCAACAAGGAGCTTACATTGCCACATGGCATCAATCAGCTGGAGCTGAGGAGCTGCTGTCACCCTCGATGAGGCACCACTCTCCAGTCTGCCACAGTCCCCTACCACCCCTACTGCCCCCTGCTAGTCTCCACTCATCATCTATGCTTGGCCCACTTCGATCCTTCCTACTAATAGTCTGGCTCCTCTAGGAACCTAAGAAGTGATCTAAAATGTCATCAGTGTAAGGCTCAGGAACTGGGGACAGTAAACAGGGGTACTGAGAAACTGGCAATCAGCACCTCACAATGGCAGGTGCAGACTTCTCAGAGCATCAGAGCCTTGCTGCAGCTGATGAAGGTTCATTAACACGTGTGTCAGGCCTGCCCACCATCCTCCCAGCCCCACCCCAAGGAGGAACAAGGCGGATGACATCAGCTTTGGACACAGTCAGAGAAACCCCATCATGAAGCAATTTGCTTCCCCAGCCACTCTAATTTAACAATTAGCTTAACAACCCTGGTCAGGCACTTGCTGCTGGAGCAGAGAAGTGATCTGGATCAGCAGCAGCTTCAGCCTAGAAGCTTCGGGAAGCCCGCTCCCCAACTGCCCTCCCTTCAGATGGGTCTGCATCTGCCACTCACACGGATAGATCTTCTAAATATCTCCAAAGAGGCTCCACATTCTCTTTGAACCTCTCAGCTGGACTTCTTGGAAACTCCCCTTGTGTCCAAAATCAGCTTCTCCTGCCACAACTTTAGCCCATCCTCTCAGTCCGTCCTGCAGAGATTCTGGTCCCATCACAGGAAGCAAAGCAAACCAGGCCAGTGTGCTCTAGTCAATCACTTCTCTGGCCCTTGGGGAGTTGGGGTGTGGAAAGGAAGCCTGCACAGAGGCCACACTTCAGGGAGGCGAGTAAATCCACAAGGCTGGCACGCTTGGGACATTCTGGGCACAGATCCTGACTCAGAGAACAAGTCTCAGGGCTGGTCTGCCCTGACTCAGCAAGCTCAGCTCCCCATCATCAGAGGGCCTCTCAGTAGAATGCACAATACTTCCCTCGCCCAGCTTGTCCTGCTCCTGCTCCAAGTCCTTGCTCAAGCTTCACCCTCAACCCTAAATGCCAAATCTTAGATAGAGACACATGCGCTGGTATGGGAAGATTGAAACAAAGAGTCTAAAAAGCCACAAGTCCACAGAAACTTGGAGTCTATTTTAAAATACAGTACTAGAATTCCAGGATAGATGGGGGGAGGCTAGAGCCCAAATTACCAGACCCTCAGACAAGAAAGCGTCCTTGCATGACTAGGCAGAAATTTCAAAGAGGCCATGGGAAAAGAAATGGCACATAAACACATAACAACATCCCAGGAACTTAAGCCAAAAATAAAACTGACGCATGCCAGTGCCAAGGTCAATCACAGAGGTTTTGTTCCACCAAAGGGAGATGAGATGGAGAATTAGGGGGACCAGTTGGTGATATTCCTGGTACAAAAGGTATCCTCAAAAACAGAAGTCCTTCCCAGCTTGCCCTCCTCAATGGACAGGAGTGAGGTCAGGGTTGAAACTGCAGTAAATGCTCAGGAACCTGACTGACAAATGAGGTGTAAATAAATCACGAGGACCATATGGCATCCACCTGGGAGTCCTAAAGGAATTCAAGGGTGAAAGTGTGGAGCTGCTAGCCAAAATGTGTAACCTCTTATTACAAAGTCACTGGTGCCCTAGAACTGCCAGATTACTCATGTAGCCTCCATTCATAAGAAAGGATCCAGGGAGCATCCTCATTTTCACAGCAGGAAAGTCAGCAGAAAATATATGAAGAACAAGAACACTGAGCATGTAAGCATGACCTATCACAGGAAAAGACAGGATGGGTCTTAAAAGAGCAGAGAACATATATAAGAGTTTTTGAAAGAGTTAGATATGAATGCAAATGAAAGAGAATCTATGGGTATAATTTACATAAATTTCCAAGAAACTATTAGCAAATTATTATAGTAAAAAAAAAAATTTAATTGAGGTATAGTTGACACACAATGTTACATTAGTTTCAGGTGTACAACATAGTGATTCCACAAATCTATACTTTTAAGTGTAGCTACCACCTGTCACCATACAACACTACAACACCACTGACTATACTCCCTATGCTGTACCTTTTCAAAAGTAAAAACTTTTTTTAATTGAATAATGATACACTAAGAAAAACATTTTTTTCATGGAAGTGAGTTGGAGACGAGAAACGTAAGGAAAAAGTAAACCAACACTTCTTCAAGTTAATAAATAAAAAAAATGAAGATGTTAAGGCATCAACACTAGAACTGGTCTTAAATAACATTCTTATAAATAATCCGTTAGAGGGTGTTGGTGGTGAGCTACTTTACAGATCTACACTCTTCCAGGCAAGAAAAAGAACTGCTGATCAAGAGGAATGATAGGAAGGTCTTTTCAGGTTCTCAGAGCTGATGTAAAAGAGGCAACTGAATTTCAGTGTAATGGGATCCCTCTGCCCCATGACATTTCCTTAGTCTCCTTTCTCCCGATAAGATGAATTCTGGGATCCATTCCCCAGACCTCATGATTATGAGCTCCAGAACCTACATTTTCCTGGAAGAGTGGAACCAATTCAGATTTAACTCAAAGAAGATGCTTCTGGCTAGACTAAGAGAGAGACTGTTCATTGCATTTGGTTAAACCCTGACCAGTCAGGCCCACCATGGATCAGCTCGTCTTCCCTCATCTGCAATACACAGAGAGAACTTCAGGTTTATAAACCCAAGGCAGACATTCACAGAAAAGCCAATGTGATGCTATGAACCAAGAATTCTAAAACAAACAATAGAGTATGATTGGATTTACCTATTCTTTTGAATTAATTTTTGTTATGGCACCTCTGTCTGGAGCGTATGGCAGGAGGTGACGACAGAAATGCAAACCTAAGCAAGCTCAGCATCCCTTTCTGGGCCCACATTTCCCCATGACCTATCCCATCTGCCTATTATGCCTCTCCTACTGCTTCTCACATGAATGAATGCCACATGGTAAGAATCCATGCTACACTTTCTCAGTATCCATCTCCACTTATCCAAGTCAGAACTAGGGCCCAACTTCTCCCCACAGGCATACCCCAGCATCATGGACCCTGAAACTTCCTCTATCACTCTGTGCTTGAGGCCAGTGTCTTGTTGAAGAAGGTAGAAGCAAAAGATTTCTATATTGTGTCATCTGCAAAAGTTTGTTCTAATAATATAGGGGATATATGCATAGGTGCAAATTCTGCTTCTACTAATTACTGGTTGAGTGAACTCAGAGATCAATATCCTCATTTGTCAAATGGGTATAATAATGTTTACCAACTTCAAAGGGCAATTCTGGGGATCAGTTGGGGTCATGATTATAAACAGCTTAATACAGTATCTGGCACAAAATAAGTACTCGATAAATATTAGTTAGTACTAACAATGTCTTCCCAAGAAGATCTATTTATTCCTTTCTTGATGTTCTTACTTGTTTTCTCAATCTAAATGTAACTTTCAAGAGGCTCCTTTTTCAAAAGGTGAGTGATTCTAGCTGCCTCTGTTCTACAACTCCTCAGTTCTCAGTTGTCTCTTTATTATCTTCTGTGCAACATTTGCTTAGACCTGTCTGTACGTTGCTTTATAAACTGGTAAGTCCCTTCCATATGCCAATGTCACTGCTGTCTGCTCTTGGGAAAGCCTGCATGGGAACAGGCAGCAAGCCTGGTTTCTACCAGTAGTAGACAACTAATTGCTTCTAAAAGAGTCAACAAATAACATCGTCCTCAGTGAAGCTGTCGAGGTAAAGAGGGTGCACTCTGAAACCAAACTTTGACAGCACTTTGAGAGCAGTTCCCTTGTTGGATAACATTCATCAACCAAGTTCACAAAGCTGATATATAAACCAGAAGCTCCATTTATTGGATGTCCCAAAACAGCAAAATACAACTGTCATAGGACCTGGAGTGCTCAAGTCAGTGCAGGCTGATAGACTGTGTAGGCTGATGGACTAGGAAAACCAAACCATCATCCAAAAGTTGCTTAGTGAGCATGTAAGCAAGGTTACGGGAGTCTGCAGAATAATTCATGGCTCAGTAGCAGAAGACCATAATGGGCTGATGTGTCTACCCCAAGATTAGGAACAGACCTGCCAGAGAAACAAAGTTCCCTCGTCTGTGGACAGAGCCAAAATGGGCACTATCAGTTTCTGCCTCTTTAACTTGCCTTTCAGAAGTACTTCAGCTGACCAGTACCTTCTACACACAGTCCTCCCCAGACTGCAATCAATGCAATTAAGTAGGTTTAGGATTACTAAATTACAGTAACATTTCAGCCCAGCAACCCTTTGATTATCCCTAGGTCACAATGACGGTATCTTTTCTCTTCCTTCACTCATCTGCACATCTCCCAGGCCAAAGCTGTACATGACACATCACATCTACCCATGCAGGAGACATGGATGCATCTAATTTAACTCTCAGAGGCAGCTTCCTTCCTGTTGTTTCCATGTTCCTAGGACACTCCACTGTTACCTCCATGAAACCTCTATGGGCAAAACTCCCCTAGACCAGGATCCTCATCTTCTATTTTATTTCATGGTTCTTCAGTGAGAAGAGGAATTCATTAGCAGCAGACACCTCATCAATAGCATTGACTGACTTGGTTAGTGAAGGTGCAGACATTTGCTTTCATACAGGAAAAGACCACTTTTAAGCATGGGGGGAGGGGAGAGGACTCAAGGAGCAGAGCAGAACAGAACAAGACCAGGAAGAAGGGTGCACTGAGCTGCTGTCTCTGTTTCCTTTACAAGGACTTGAAGAAGGATTAAAGAAGGAGATGTGCCATGTGCCTGGATTGTATTTAGAAAATTGATACCCACTACTTGAAAGGAAATAGCTCCTCTTCCACTGCATTTACCCTGGCTAATATCTTCTTTTCCTTCCCTGGTGCCTTAACAGCCTGTGGAAGAACATTCAGCTTTAGTTTAGAAAAAAGAAATTTGGAGCCTGGGATAGAAATATGTCTTATTCCACAAACCACAGGCTCCTTAGGCTAAAGAGGATCTTCAAGAGGTCTTTCAGGAATCCCTCTGGCTCAAGGACTAATGTGCCTGAAGGAAACTCTAACAGAGGAGACACCTTACCAGTTGGGGGATTCTCATCTTCCTATGTGGTTGCAGCATGGATGTCTTCTGCTCCCTTCTTCCGGGTTTAATTGAGTTGCAAGGCAATATCTTTGGGCTCATGCTTAGACCCAGAGAGCCTTAGGTAAGAACATGGTTTTGACAATTTCTAACAAATCACTTAACCTCTCTGAACCTATTCTCTCAGCTATAAATGGAAGTAACCACTACCTTTCAGCATTTGGAGAGGACTAGCAATAACATCTGCAAAGGGCTTAATCAATGGCTGCTCTTATTACTGGGGACTTTCAGCTAACTTGACACCCATAAGGGATGCTACTTGGAGAATTCACCACCAGGTAACACCTGGCTGGGCTCAGACCACCAAGCATTCCAGCACACCTAAAGACACAGGAACACCATGGCCCCATACCATCCAACCAGACACAAGGCTGCCTCCCTCTCCTTCCTGGGGGTCCTTCATGTGGAAATGCTTCTTCCTGAGTCCAGGAAGTATACACTTGGCTGCTTCCTAGCCCTCTTACCATAGAGCATGGAGCTTGGTGCTCCAAGCAGAGACCTTGAAGATTCCAACTTTCTCACAAAATGGATAGATTTAAATGTGCATAGAAATCCTTCAAGGACAGACATTAGCATGGAACAGGCGAAGAAAAGTGGTGCAGAAAGCAAGACAAAGCAGAAAATAACAAGAATTAAGGTGATTTCAATCACATAATTATATTGTAGAAGGGACTCTAGCAATCATTTAGTGCAACCCTGTGATTTTACAGGTGGGAAAACTGAGACATAGAAAGGAGAAGGGACAGATCCAAGGCAAGGACAGATCGATCCTAAAACCAAGACCTCCTGACTGGGTGGAGGGCTTTATTCACAATCCTGCACTACACAGAATGCCTGAAGCTGACACATGAGACAAGATACCAGAGGAAGGGACTGGCAAGCTTTATTTAGCTTCTACTGTATAAACAACACTAGCATAAGAACACTAAGACTTACAAAAACATCCCCAGCTGTCCTCTAGGAGTTTAACATCTGTCTAGCTGGGAAGAAAACACCTGGCATATGAAATAACAATAATGAAAGAAGGTTTGTGATGACAAGTCCTGGGATGCATTCAAGGAGATCAGAGATGGGAACAGAGTGATATCACAGCAGACTTCTTTCCCACCTGGAGTGGGATACTGCTGCAACCTCACAAAATGGATAGATTACCCACAGCATGGCTAGGATAGAAGGGACATTCAAACAAAGGTTCCAGCAGGAGTGAAGTCTTGGAGTCTAACCTCAGCATGGTTATGTTTTCAAGCCAGTAATGAGAGAGCTCCAGCGGGTTCTCCAAGAACCTGGTAACTACATACTTGGCTGCTTCCTAGCCCTCTTACCATAGAGCATGGAGCTTGGTGCTCCAAGCAGAGACCTTGAAGATTCCAACTTTCTCAGCAATCACTGTGGCACTGAGGTCACACGTGTACACAAGCACACACACACACAAACACACACAACATGGCAATGGAGTCAGATGCTCAGATTTCTCTCTTCCTACATGCTCTCTGACCCCAGAGAATTCTCATCTAGGCTCCACCAGGCTCTGACCACTCTGTCACTGAATCAGCCTTCATCCCTGCTCTCCACAAAGGTTTGTCCAGCTATTCTTGGTGCTGCTGTCTCTGTCTTTGCTGCACATATGCTCTGTCGTTTATAGCAGTCTCTGTCCTACATCTTGGAGGGCATGTCCCCAGAAAATAGGGATCGAATCCTACCTTCCTTTCACTTTTCCTACCTTACTTTTTCTCCTGCTATTTCATCACCTCATTTTACCCTATTGTAGTGCATATTTTATATAAGCTGCTGTAACTCCTTTTACAAGCAAGGTGGTCTCTAAATGCATGCCTGCTAGTCAGCCCATTTGCACAGCCACCTGACAAGAGGTTCTACAGTCTCTCCTCTAGGGATAGTATTTTTCTCCCATCATTTCAGGCCTAAGCCAAATGTCACCTTTCCTACAGACTATTCCCTAACTCACCTCTACCTTCATGAGGTTCAAATGCATGTGCCATCACCTCCTTATAGCACATACCCTATTCCATACCATAATCCACTCTAAACACTAAAAAGATAATAATAATTTTGTTACAGCAAAGTAGCTCTACCATGTCATTCCCTCACGCAAAAACACTCAATGGCTCTCACACTGCACGGTAAACAAATCTCCCACTTTACCACCAATTTACCCTAGTTTGATTTCCTATTTTCATCCTACACACTAACGTGTGTGGATGTGTACATGTCCTGGGGACATGTTTGGTTTGATAATCCAAACTGCCTGCTTCTCGTCAAGCATGTCCTATTCTATGCTACAAGTAAAAGGGGAGCAGAAGATTTGTGTGTATCTCTCCAGAACTATCCCCAGGCTGAGCACTGGCTAGAGGGACACACATGTAGACACAGCTCTGGGAGATCCCCAGTCCCTTAGACATTTTAATTTTGTTCCTTCAGCACTTCCTCCTCCTCTTCCTCCTAGATCTCTAAGAACTTATTTCCCCTAGGGCAGTGCAACAGAAAGAACATGGACCATGAAAGTAGACATGTAGACAATTTCTAGGTTCAAATTCTAGCTCTGCCATTTAATAGCTGTGAGATTTTAGGCAAGTTCCTGACCTTTCTGTTTCTTTACCTTTAAAATAGGGACCACAAATGTTATTTTAAAAATTAAATTAGATATTTGTGGAAATGCTCAGCCTTGTCCCAAACACTGGAAGGTGCTCAATAAATACTAGGTATGATGACTGATGGCTAGTGACCTTATTATTCATGCTTCCTTGTCATAAAAGACAAGAGCAGAAAGTCAGACTCCCACATCATGGCCATGGTCTCCAGTCTCAACACAGGCACTGCTCAGAGCCTGGAGGTCCTTCCCCAATCACTATTGCGTTGCTTCCTCATACATCAAGTGGAAAATGCCACACTAGTCCTCCCTTAGACCATCATTCAGTAGGGGAACCTCTTCACCCCTCCCAATCCTCCAAGCTCTATGATTTTTTTTTTTCCTTTTGTAAAAATGATATATTCCAAATGCTTCTGTCAATAAGCATTATTCAACTGTTGGGGAAAAGGGTCTGAATCAGTAAAAACCTAAACTCCATCAGTTTCTCTATCATCTCCAGACATGGCAGGGAGCAGGAGGTCTCGATGTCCAAATGAAAAATTAACTGTTAGTTTGTGATACAGGCAGGCAGGGAAAGGGGTTTTATTCTAGCTGCCTCATATTTGTATCTCTGGGCTAAATAGAAGTAACTGAGTGTGTTCCATGGAAAAGGCAGGGGAATGGTTAGTACTAGATGAACTCTAAGGGCTAAATCTCACTCCATAGCACACTCAGCAAAAGAGCCTCTCCCAGGAACTCAGAAAGTAAGTGCTGTTTGGGGCTATCATCAGTGTCACTGGACCAACCATCCTTTTTAATTTTAGTCCCAATTTCACTGGACTCTTCAGTGTCACAATCAGAATGTCACTAAGGCAGCCACATATGGAAAGGCAATGTTACACTAAATGGAGGCTGACAAAGGCCTTGAGTTCCATGGATGGAGATGGAGTGGTTTCCTTCATGAAGGAAGACCACGCCCCATCCCCAACTTCTAGTTGATCCTAGAGCTGAGATCTGGTTGAATGAAGTTATCCAAATTTTGTCATACTGCCCCCTTCACAAAGGGATTGTCAGAATAGCTGTCCAGGGTTAAAAGGAGGCACCATCTGTGGAAGGGAAGCCATGTCTTCCTTGGTGCAACATGAGTTGGGCCCTATGGGGATCAGACCCATGGTCTGGCCTCCTGGTTGCCACTGCTAACCAGCTGAGCTAACAACACAGGTCCTGAGGAGACACGTGTAAGACATCAAGAAGCAGGTAGACAGTCAGCAGACCATGTGAGGAGCCTCTTGACTGTGTCTTCATATCTTATAGTTGGAGATAATCTAATGATCCAATTCTGTGACTTATGAAGATGAGCAGGTGGAAATAATTTTAGTGAAGAAAAGTCACTTGAGGGCCCTCTAGCTCTTTTTATCTTTAGAAGTTAAAGAATTTTTTTTTTCCAAAGCCTAGAAACTAAGGTACAAAATATAAACATTCAGCCTGAATACTCAGAGAATGTAATGTGTATTTGCTCTGTTATTTAAGAATGTTCAATTCTTCTCTACAGAAAACAAACAAAAACAAAATAAAGATGATAAAACTAAGCATCTCTAACATGCTTTGTGAGCTACTTGCTTAGCTATTTAGAAAAAACAGAGTGTACATCTGTTGAGGAGAAGCTAGGAAGGGAGGGAAGGACCAAGTAGATACCTAACATTCGTGTCAGACATCAACCGCTCATTGGTGGCATTCACTGAGGCCTCATGGATCTTCTGCCTAAACCATGTACACAAGATCCATAGCTATTCACTGAAATTGCTCCGGCCAGGCTTACCTCCCTAGAATCTCTCCAAAAAAGCAAGTATGTACTTGCCACAGGCAACTTTTGCCTTCTGTGCCCTCTTGTTCACCTCTCAATTCTGGTTTCCAGAACCACAGCAGCAGCAGGAAGGTTGATATGGCAGTGAGACAAACAGGACCTATGACCCTGTAGAATACAGAAGTCAGGGATGTGGTCCTTCCACCCACAGGTAACCCATCCTAAGTGCATAAACCTATCCCATGACTTTGGCCACGAGCCTTCAGTTCCATGACCCATTCTGTGTAGAGCACACTTAGAGGACACGATTGAATAAAGGCAATTTCTTACCATAACAGGAGTGGGTGGGATGACCTTAAAGAGTCAAGGTCAGGTTGGAGCACCTGGGTGGCTCAGTCAGTTAAGTATCAGACTTCAGCTCAGGTCATGATCTTACAGTTGGTGGGTTTGATCCTCCTATCAGGCTCTGTGCTGACAGCTCAGAGCCTGAAGCCTGCTTCGGATTCTGAGTCTCCCTCTCTCTCTGCCCCTCCCCTGCGCGCGCGCGCGCTCTCTCTCTCTCTCTTTCTCTCTCTCTCTCTCTCCAAAATAAATAAAAATGTTTTAAAAAACTTAAAAAAAGGAATCAAGGTCAGGCAATGTAGAAAAGGAGGAAAAGTGCCAATTTCATGTCTGAAGTCAGAGTAGAATTAGGGCCTCAAGGAAAGATCATTTCACTGAGAGACCTCTTTCCAGCTCTGCCACTAAGAAGCTGTGGACATATCACTTTAGGTCTTGAGAATTCAGTTTTCTTATCTGTAGAAATGAGACAGGTTAAATTATCTCTTCTGGATCTCCCATTTGGGAATATATACTCTGCTTCCAGCTTATACTCCATAGCTAACATTGCATCCTTCGAAATGGTGTTTGCATAAAGCTGCTGGTGCTTGTGTAGAGTAAAGAGACCTCTTGGCTCCTATATTAGCAATGGGGAAGTAACTAAGAGTAAGGTCAGGGGAAAAAATGTTTTTCCTAAAAGTTTCATATTCTCCTAGTGGACTAGAGGTCTCCTGTTTGCCCCTCCAGATCCACCCTCCATCGCTCTCCAGCAAGTATTATGTACACCCTCCACCCTTCTCCAGCTTGTTCCACACCCTGGGAGGCCGACATGTTTGGATTGCATCAAGGTTCCTTTGCTGTCTGGTGCCCTGCTGAGTTCAGACACTGGAAAGCCCTAGCAAGAGATCAGGAGAAGCAAGGAGAATGAGCCTGGGATAATTCCTAGCTCTCCACAAGCTCTCTATGGGGTTCTGATGTGCTAACTGTGTCCCTAGACCAAAAGTCATGGCTCCTTTTGAGGTAGCCCTCTCACACAGACTCTCTGTCCCCAGGGTCTAGTAACTACTCCCTCCCTCATTCAAGTATGTCTAGAGAAACTAACTCTCCCCCCCCCCCCCATTATTAGTCCCTGTCCACACCTATGTAAAGAGCCCCTTCATAACCTTCTCCAGATTGCCCAACATGCCTGAGCCACCTATTTCCTGCTGGGGCTCTGACTGGTACACCTAATGAATCCATTTCCTCCCTAGTCCCATCTTTCAATGATAGATTCATTCTGAAAATTTATGCACTAGGCAACTCACATTCCAGACTTTCTCTGGTGCAACTGAATCCTCAGACAGAAGCTTTTCTCTGTAGCCCTCTTCATGCCTACCTGCAAAATTTCCTCTTCTACAGAAAACAAAAAGCATCACAATGGCTTAAAAACCTCAGTTCCACGTGTGGATAAGCAGCATAACATTCATGTCATTGTCTACTAAGCTCTTCCACCCAACCTGGTGACTCAACGTCTCTCCTTGGAGGTAGGCTTGCCACCCCTCACAGCAACGTCTTCCTACTTACAAGCCTCTCCCTGACAACACCCCACACATCCTATAGCGAAAAGGGTGCCAGCTGGGATCCTAGACCCCATCAAGCCCAGATCCACCTCTGCCCCCCTAGACACAATGCAAACTTAAAGGTGACCCACATTGGATGCTTTTGTCTGGCCTTTAGAGAAAAAAAATTTAATTTCATCTTTATTGAGGTATAATTGACATATAAGATATTTAAAGTATACATCATGGTGATTTGATACACATATACATTGTGAAAAGATTCCTGTCTATCTAGTTGATTAACACATCCATCACCTCACATACGTATCTTTTTTTGTGTGTGAGAGAACTTTTAAGTTCTACTCCCTTAGCAAATTTCAATCATATAATACAGTATTGCCAACTGTAGCCACCATGTTATACATTAGCTCCTCACACCTTATTCATCTTAACAGCTGAAAGTTTGTACCCTTCTACCAAACTCTCCCTATTTCCCTGTGCCTCTGGCAACCACTTTCCTACTCTATTTCTAAGCATTTGGCTTTTTCTTTTTTTTAGATTCCACAGGTAAGTGATACCATGTAGCATTTGTCTTTCTCTGCCTGGCTTATTTTGCTCAGCATAAAGCCCTCTAGGCCCATCTGAGCTGTCACCGATGGTAGGATGTCCCTCAGCCTCTGGATAGATGACCCTCTCTCAGTCTCAGTCTGTGCTTCATATCTCAACTTCTTGGGATGGTTTCTTTTTTTTTTTATGTTTATTTATTTTTAACAGAGAGAGAGAGAGACAGAGAGAGAGAGAGAGACAGAGAGAGAGACAGAAAGACAGAGCATGAGCAGAGGAGGGACAGAGAGAGGGAGACATAGAATCTGAAGCAGGCTCCAGGCTCTGAGCTATCAGCACAGAGCCCAGTGCGGGGCTCGAACTCATGAACCGCAAGATCATGACCTGAGCTGAAGTCAGACAACCAACTGAGCCACCCAGGTGCCCCAAGATGGTTTCTCTTCAATAATAATAGTAATAATAATAGAAGTTATTATTTGTTTGCCAGACACTGATCCAAATATTTGATGTGCTACACAATTCAATCTTCACACAGTCCTCTGCAGTCGGTACCTTTATCATCCCACCCCATCTTAAAGAAAAGAAAGTGGCACAAAGAGTTCAATCCATGCGCCAGGATTCAGGCCAGGAAGTCTGGCTCCAGAGACTTCACTCTTTTTTTTTTTTCTTGGTAATGTTTTATTATGAAACATTTTAATCATATAGAAAAGTAGAAAGAATAGTATAGCCAGTTCCCATATACTAATAACCTAAATTTAACAATTATTAACTCATCGCCACATTTGCTTCATCATTTTTACAGTATTTTGAAGGAAATTACAGACAGCATGACATTTTATCCATAAATACTACAACGTGAATCTCTTAAATATGAGGGTATTTTCTTATCCACAATACCATTATCACACCTGCCAAACAATAATTTAATAATTCCTGGGGTACCTCGGTGGCCCAGTCGGTTACGCATCCGACTTCGGCTTGGGTCATGATCTCACACAGTCCGTGAGGTAAGAGGCCCGCGTCAGCCTCTGTGCTGACAGGCCGAAAGCATGGAGCCGGCTTCGAATCCTCTGTCTCCCTCTTTCTCTGCCCCTTCCCCGACACAGGCATGCAAGAGTGTGCTCTTTCTCTCTCTCAAAAATAAACATTTAAAAAATAATTATAACAATTCCTTCATATCATCTAATAACTAGTCTATATTCAAGTCTATTTCCCCAACTGTCCCCACAACACGTGGGGCTTTTTATGAGTTTGTGTGGGCCAGGTTGACCTTGTCTGAATTGTTCCAGTTTTAGTTCACATGCTACACATACCCCCATCGCCACTATGCTATCTGCTGCTTGCTGGGCTTTTTCCTTCTTAAATAGTCTTTTAAATGAAAAACCTTCTCTCTTATTCCAGTTCTCCTTCCACACAGTTCTGTATAAATTTAGTGCAAAGCAGTCTTTCATGACTGGAAAAGACCAACTTTCCCAATGTAGCTACTGCCCAACTGCAGACACGACCATGTAACAGACACAGAAACAAGCATGAGACACAGCACTGCTTCTGTCTGCTGGGACTCAAGGAAGTCCAGACAGGTGGGGAGGCTCCTGAAGGGAAGGAGGGAGGTCTCTCTGAGGTGAGGAGTCTCACCCAGAGGGGAGGAAATTGTTACAATCTGCTTCATGGCTTCAAGGGGCACTCTTGCTCTGAAAACAATGTGTGTGTCAGGTGGAAGGGAAATACTGGGTCATTCACAGGTACAGAGAGGCAACTTTGATATTCTAGACCCAAACCCAAAGCAGTCCTAATGTACACACCACGATCTTTTCCTCATTTCCCAGCTAAGCACTGCATTCGTTGGTCAGATGTCATCTTTGGGCACCCTCCCAAAAACCTTTAGACATCCTCCCCAGCCTCAGGTAGACTGTGTGCGGTGGGGGGGTTGACAAGCAGAAGGGGTCATCATTACTGCTGCTTCAGACCTCTCTGAGGAAGGAGGAACATAATGAAAGGAGAAATGGAGGGGAAAGAGTACAGAAGCACAAGAGTACAGAAGCAAGAGCATCACCGAAGTCCCGCCGCTTACAATCAGGAGCTGGAAGTCCCCAACAAAACTCTAAATACCTAAATGTATGCCCTGCTGCTAAAGGGCTGCCAGAGGAATCACATCATTTCATTCACTGATTCACAAAAGAAAAAAAAAGTTTCTTACCATCTCTCAGCCCTTTAAACCCCTCCTAGTTCTTTAAGGCTTAACCAAAATCACCTCCTGAGTTTGGTGCTCCCATCTCTGCTTGCTTAGCATCCAGTGATGACCCACTTGCGGGATGTGTCAGAATGAGCTGTAATTATCTGTTTCCTTGGTTGTCTCCCTGCTAGACTCTGAGCTCCTAAGGCCAAAAGCATGTCTTATGTATCGCTGTGCCCTCAATCCTTAACACAGGGCCTGTCAGATATCAGTCATTTGGTTGGCCAAAATGAACCGAATTCCAGCACTCCTCCCAAAACCACCTTCTGTGTCTTGCTAATGGCACTAGAGTGTTTCTTTCTCCTACTTCCTCTTACTTAAAAAAAAAAAAAAAATCCCAATTGCTCCTCAGTAGCTTACTTGATAATCAAAGCAACTGGAAAACAGCACACATCTAAAAAAACTTGTGTCTGTGTAGAAAGAGTATAAGTCTGCCTCTTTGTTGTTGTCGTTGTTGTTGTTGTTGTTATTATTATCACTATTATTAGAGTTGTGGACATCAATCCCTTTATACAAAGACTCCTGAAGAGTTGGCCCAGACCTTTTCCATCCTCACTCCACCAAAGTCAGTGCTTTACATAGAGCACCCCCTCAAGAAATCCTTGTTGAATTGACCTGATGGTGTCCGAGCTCCCCAGAGAAGCTGGCTATCTGCCAAATATAGCTACAGTGTGTTGGAATTATGTTAAGTAGCTGACACAGTTCAAGGGAGGAAGAAAATTACCAATCCTTCCTGGAAGTGAGTGAAGAGAAGGGCTCTCTTGCTTCCAAAATGTCCAAACATCTTGTTCTAAATACTGACATCTGTTTGCCTCCAGCTTGCTGCTCCCAATGTTTGCCAACTGGCCAAGAATATTTGCATCTTTACCAACCATCTTCCCCCATCACTTCCTTCCCAAGCTGGCAACTTCTCAGGCATTACCGGGTAAGCACTAAGTGGGCACCAAGGGCAAATACCCAACCCCACTGAGGAGGCCAAGCCACCAGCTCTGCTTCCTGGAAAAGCCCACCATCACAGTGTCCCAGTGGGTCTCCTACCCTGCACAAGTGCTAGCCGTGCCATCACCCCACTCTCAGGCCTGTTGCCTTCCTCAGCTTCTTTTCCCACTACCATCTTAAATCACATATAATCTAGTTGCCATGGTGCTATTAGGCCCTCAATCACAAATGCATGAGTCCTGGAGATAGACTGGTCTCCAGTGTTGGACTGTTGACCACTCTACACTCTTCTCTCCTGGTGTCCTCACCTTGAGCTGTCCTGGCTCTCCTTCTGCCCCTCCAATGCAGCTTGGACATTCATGGACCCCTTTCTACCCACAAACTCTAACTCTGAGCCATTCTCAGAGCTGAGTCATGGAGCCACCTGCAACCTCTCTCCTCCCACTGCCCATGCACTCCCACTCCTGGAAAGGCTCTGCTGCCTTGTGCAAAAATATCTTCTCACACTTGAACGAACTGCATTCTTCTTCTTTTACATCTCTCAGTGCCCTACTGTTTCCTAATCCTAGCTCAGAAACTGCCAAATCCAGAGCTCAACCCTCTTCTCTTCTATATGCTTAGTCCCACAGCCTCAAGTGTTTTCTAGACAACTGCATTGGAGTCACCTGCTATCACCACACACTCAGTGTCAAATCTCTCCAAATTAGCTCCCTTTCCCAACGTCCTCCTTTCTTTCATTGTGCTCCATTTTTCTAAGGCACCAAGGAAGTGTGGGATGTTAAAAAAGCAAGAGAAAATAATCATAGACATCCAGTAGAGATTTTTGTACTTAGAAAGTAACAGAAAAGTGTTAACACTCACTCTGGAACACAGAGGTTAAAGATGTGGATTCCTAGGTCCCACCCCCAGAGACTCCAATTCAGGAAGTCTGGGCTAAGGCCCAGGAATCTGCATTTTAACAATGGCCCCTCCCCCTCCGGCCCCTGCCAAGTGATTCTGGTGCAAATAGTCACACAAGTCATATTCTGGAAAGACTGGGTTTTAGTAGTTGTGTACAAGATAAAGGCTAAAAATGCAAAAATGCCCAAAGGTAGCTTTAAATAGAAACAATAAACTGTTACAAAGTTCTGTTGCATAGGGATTTCTACTAAAACCATAGAACCAGGATAAGACCACAGAAATTATCTGGTCTCACTTCTACATTTCACAAAGGAAAACTGAATCTCAGAGGAGGTTTGCTACCTACCCAAAGCCACACAAGTCCAAGGCAGAGTGTTTAACATAAATGACAAAGGAGGTCTTTTTCCAAAATAAGCGCACACACACACACACACACACACACACACACGCTTAAAACAGTACATCTCAAATTTTAATGTGCAAATGAATTACATGAAGCTCTTTTTAATACGCAGAACTGATTTAGCAAGTCTGGGAGGGCCTGAGATCCTGCATTCCTAACAAGCTCCCAGGTGATGATGCTGCGGCTGGTTTGTGACCCACCCGTTGAGTAGTAAGGTCTCAGAAAGTAAAATAACTATTCTTGTCTTGTTCTAAATCAACAATCTATTTCTTTACAGTGAGCACTTGTGCTGCAGAAAGCAGCATAGCCTTGTTTCCTCTGCCACAGTGTGGAGTGGACTGGCTGCATCACTGCCTCAGATTAGACCACTAAACACTGACTGCCAGCCTGCAGGGATGGAGCCCAGAACAAAATGGGGCTAACACACCTCAAGCCTAGGCCCTGCCACAAAAACATCCATGTTGGAAGTGCAATGGGATGATGGAAACTGGGGACTTTAAAAAAATGCAGCCACATGCTGTTCTTAACACATTTTGGGGTGCCTGGGTGGCTTAGTCAGTTGAGCATCAGACTTCGGCTCCGGTCATGATCTCACAGTTCATGAGTTTGAGCCCCGCGTCAGGCTCTGTGCTGACAGCTCAGGGCCTGGACTGGAGCCTGCTTCAGATTCTGTCTCTCCCTCTCTCTCTGCTCTCTCTCAAAAATAAATAAAAACAATATAAAAAAAATTTAAACACATTTAGTAAATTAGGAGATTATTTCATTTTGAAAAAAAACTTTCAAGTTAAAAATAAATGTCCTTGTATGGAAATATGTCTACAATCAAAGGAAAGATGTTGTTTGGGATCAGGAAACAGAGATGAACGTAGCACTATCACTGTGAACAAGAGCTGAATTATACCCAGAAGAGAATGGCATGCAGGCTTGTAGGTGGGCTCTGAGACCATCCTGTCTGCTTTCAAAACTTGGCTCTGCCACTTACAGACCACGGGATTTGGAGCAAGTCACTTAACCTCAGCTTTTTCATCTGTAAAATGGGGTTATTATGAGAATCAAATGAGGATTCCGCATGATTCCTGACACATGGTGAGATTCAATACAAACTGGTTACATCTCCAGAGATGTGAGCACAGCCAATGAACCACAGGTTAGTGAATTCCTCAACCCCTGGGAGCTCAACGTGCTCAGACACAAGGCAGCATTGTCTGCTAAACGTGGCTCTCAAAGGCTTATAGGCCTTCGCTGGTAGGACAAAACACAGAGAAAGGCAACTGGTTCAGTCTTTTCTATTTTCTTGGGGCAACTCCCTGATAGGCAACGTGGCCTATGACAGGGACACGTGTGCACTGTTGGCCATGTCTGGGTACTTGCTACTGTCCTTAGCAGCCCTCACTATTGGCTTCATGGGTGTGTAGCCACACAGGATACTGCATCCAGAAGGCCCTATGCTTGGGATTTAATGTTCTGTGGTCACTCTCTTGAAATTCTTAACAATTTAATCTTTGAATCTGTGTTTTGTAAGTGAAATCTGATGGGAAATGAAGCACGTGCCAGAGGACTGGGGCCTAATCGTATACACAGACCACCTTCCAGGGACAGGTTTTCAGCCATTCATTCTCCTATACCCTGGGGCCCTGGGCTTTGCCTGGCCTCTCCATTCCTGGGCTCTCACAGGGACCTGAGCACAAACACAGAGGGTGGGGGAATCAACGTCACACACACACACCCACAGTGACAAAACAAGGCATGGTGGCAGCCATTTCTCCTCCAAGCTGGCCATACCACAGCATGCTCAATAGGCAACATCAGGAGTAGGCCTCTCACCTGCTATCTAGGTAGCTAGCATGTCCCTGTGCTTGCAGTATCCTTGGGGGTGGACTGTCCATTCTAGGTTGAGGCATGGGCCCATGGGAAAAGGGAGATGCCTGGCTCACCCTCTCTGGCCCTGGCCAGGGGGTCAGTCTTGCAGCTGACAGGACCCAGCAATCCAAATGACAAGAGAGAAGGGACCAGGCACCTGTGAGAGTCTGCACTGGCTAATGGACCACAACATTTAAAAAACACATGGCAGGTCAAGAGAGAGACCGTGGGAGAAAGGAAAGGCTTTATATTTTGACACCTTTAATGGCACTTTTTCCTGTTTTTGGAAAGGAAGAGGCTTTGCATTCTCATTTTGTAGTGGGCCCTGTAAATTATGTTGCTCATCCTGAATATGAGCCTCCAGCCCCACCCCACCCAGCTCCCCTACTTAATGCTGCTTTTATCTCCCCTTCCTCTCTTTAAGGGGAACAAGATGTAGCCCTTTCTCATGAAAGAGACCTCTGATATAGGCCTCTTATATCAGAGGTGCAAATCAGTCTCAAGAATGGTCAGCAGAGCAGATGGAGGGTGGAGAGAAAGCAATGCTTAAGAATCATGGCCACTTGGGGCACCTGGGTGGCTGTCGATTGAGCACCCAACTTTGGCTCAGGTCATGATATCACAGTTCGTGAGTTCAAGCCCCACACTGGGCTTGCTGCTGTCAGCACAAAGCCAGCTCTGAATCCTCTCTGTCTCTGCCCCTCCTCCCCGCCCCCCTCTCAAACATAAATAAACATTAAACAAGATTTTTTTAATTAAAAAAATAATCACAGCCACCTGGAATCTGAGAGATTCTCAGGAGACATATGGCAAGCTAGAGAACGGCAACTATGCTGAGGAGATAAAAAGCACTATAAAATCACCCCAGAAAAGATTCCCCAACACTTACGCCACTATCCCCATGGTTCCCAAACTATGACCAAGGCACCCAGGCACCACAGAAAATTCATCAGTTCTCTGTGGAATGTTTAAATGTTTGAGGGAAATATATCCATGTTTGATGTCTGTCAGACACCACACGGCTACTAGCAAAAGACAGTTGTCAGCTTCAACGTTAAATTGTACTTCATTCCTTTCAATGACATCAGATCTTTGCAAAACTGGGGTTGGGGCAGTTGCTATGATAAAAAACAAACATAACACAATAATCAATAGACAGCAGGAAATGAAGGGAGTAATATCTAATCTGATTCCAAGGTCTGAGAAGTTGTGCAGTGCCCAACAGGCACATATGTCTCAGTAGTAAGTAACCGTGGTGATTAAGGAATGAAATAAAAATACTTTTCTCTCAATTTATGTGTACTACTTTTTCAAATGGCTACTACATTGTTAGTAAAGTACATAAGTATTTGTTAAGGTTTGGGGATCTAACTACTTTATGAACAGATCTATTAAGTGTCTTGTTTGGCCTAATGGTGCCATGGGAAAATTAGTGAGGCATGAAGGTACCATGAGCCGAGAAAGTTTGGGAACCTCTGCCCTACCCAATCCCTTCTTTTCAAATAATGAAAGTCTCTGCAAGGAGAGGACAAGGAAGAGGATTATGAGGAGCATATCTCCAATGGAACAAGAGCTGGACTCAACCAGGTATTAACCAATAAGTGATGCACAGTGACGTTTCTCACATTACATTTTAAAAAGCTACTTCCAAAACTCAAACCTAGATGCTAAAAAAAAAAAAAAAAAATTATAAATCGAGACACTTTCATCTTCAGCCTGGAGGATGGAAGGGCCAATTTGGAAAAGGTTGAAGAAGACATTAAATCCATTGATAAAGGATGCAAAGACAGATATTACAGGGAAGTTCACGATTTCATTGGGCTGGATCAATTCTAGTAGGAAATCCCAGAAAAATCCAATTGCAGGTCAGGACTACAGAGCCTGCAGTGCTGAGGCAGGCCACAGATAAGGCTGATGCTCTCTGGCACCACAGGGAGGTGTATAACTTCCAAACTTGCAAGCTCGAGAGGGAAGAACTCAGAGGAGAGTTTGGATTAAAAAATAGTAAGGGCCACCCATGTTTACAGAATAAAAGGACAAAGATAAATGGGCCGCTTCAGGGTACAATCTGCTTTATCTGTGGCCAGAAAGAGCACCTGGCCCACCCATCAGAGTGAGTTAACTGCACCCAAGGACTCAACGCAAAGATGTGGCATCAGAGAAAGACAGGTAGTAGCTCCATTATCATGAACTTAAGGGGAAAGTTACATATATGAAGACCCTCTAGGACTAAATGATAATGTCCTGTGTGGAATGTGGATGCCCAGTGTCTCACTTTCTTAACAGTAAGATAGTTTGAACCTTCAAATTGTAACTCCAAGCTTAGAGAATAGCCTGGATACAGGCAGGCTCACTAAATGCAGAAAACAGAAGGCCCATGAACAGCAGAAATGGCAAAGCCTCACAGAATGACTTGATCCAGAGGGAGGTATGGGGATAGCAGCTAATGACAGCAAGAACCACGCCTAACCAAGTGCCGTCACTGGGCTCCTCCTATTTGGGAGCTGTACATGCAGGGGACAGGGACAAAGTGAAGAAATTCCTCAATCAATAAGACTTCTATAGCTGGAACTCCCATCCATCTCTCCCTCTCCTGCAGCCCCTTCACTTCTGTAGATGCCCCAGATGCTGAGTGGATCCTTTACTGCTTTCCCTGACTGACCCTCTACCATTTCATCTTCTTGGCCTTTATCTATCTTCCTCCTCCCTGGCCCCTTGCTGTCCTGAATCTGGGTTTGGGGTGCACTCTGACCTTGCTATGCTCTCTGGTCTGACTGATGGCCATTCTATAAACCTAAGAGAATTTCTTGGCCTTTAAACCTTGCTTCTGTTTCCTCAGTCCCAGTTTCTCACCCTCTGCCCAGCTTCCAGAATAATACTTGTATCTGAAGACAGAGTGGCAGAAGATGGGATGTGGTGGGGGAGGTTCTAAGAAAAAGAACAGGAGGCACCTAGGTGGCTCAGTCAGTTAAGCATCTGGCTCTAGATTTTGGCTCAGGTCATGATCTCACAGATTGAGCCCCACACCATGCTCTCGAAAGAAAGAAAGAAAGAAAGAAAGAAAGAAAGAAAGAAAGAAAGAAAGAAAGAAAGAAAGAAAAGGAGGAGGAGGAGAAGGAGAAAAAGAAGGACGACAACAACAACAACAACAGGATATGGTCCGGGAGGTACAATGTCCAGAGGAAGGAGCACTCTGACAACTGCTCTCCCCACCAACTCTTGACCAAGCCAAATGTGGTAAAGGATAAATCAATGGAAGTTAAAACTCCCTCTAATAGGGAGGGAAAAGATCTGGCAGGGCCAGCCAAGACGAGTATCTCTGGGGAAAGAGATTTGCCAAATATCCAATTTAAAGAAGTTGGAGCCTCTGAGAAAATTCAAACAATTTTTTTTTCCTTTAAAAATCTTCTTTACAGACCAGGAGAGGAAACAAACCATGTTTAAGGATAGTTGTTATAAATAGATTATAGCTACCCTAAAATTGTTGACTGTACTTTCTTAGGAAGCCCATAAATATCTGGCAGGTCCTATAAAAGTATGAACTAAGGATACTATAACTGTCTCAGAATTTATTCATACAACTCACCCAGAGATTGGCAAGCTAGTTCATTATTGTTGGATTTTTAATGGCTAGGAACAGATCAGCCGGTGGTAATTTATTCTGAATGTTGTGTGTCATATGCAAACATAAGGACCCACCCCCACCCCAGTCCATCTTTATAGGCCAGCATTTTCTCAGAGCTGAGATAAGCAAAGGAGGATGTTCTCCTAAGTAGACTCTCAAAATGACTCTCAAAATGACTTAAGAGACTTAGGGAACCTCAGTAACAATCCCTTTTAGCACCTTCACTTTATAGTGAAGAAACTCAAGCCGAGGGAGGTGAGGTGGCCTGTCCAAGAACACACAGAAGGCCAGCGCAGAGCTAAGAGCAGCACACAGGGCTCTCCAGACTGGGGACATGTGCTTTTGTACCATACTGCAGCCACAGTCTGTGCTACAAGCCAGCCAGCAAACTTGAGAAGATCTCTACTGACATCCAAAGCAGAACAGCCTTCCACTGCTCATATTTTGGGGTAAGTCCCTCTCCAAAAAAAATAAAACAATCATATGCAAATTTCCTTTCAAGGGCTGAGAAGTATCTGGAAAGCACAGACCCAACTACAACTAACATAGGGTTAAAAGCTCTGACACTTGAAGAGATAAATTACCTCCTTTGTTCTTAACCTCCACAAAGGCTCTCCAGGAATTTGCAAGGTTCTCACCATAAGCTGATGTATGGGGAGATAAAATTGAATCCAACAGCCCAGAAATGGAAAAGTCCCAGAGAACAAAGCCCCACAAGTGCACATATCAAGAGTCCCAGAAGGAATGAATAAAGCATTTACCTGGATACAGAACTATTTAAATGCATAAGAATTTAAAAGTCTTGACATGGAAAAAAAATGGCACCCACCAGAGTATTTGACAGAGTCCTAAAGGAATTGTCCTTCTGCTCTACATTAAAGAGATTCAGGGTTGGATTTCATGGTGCCACTTTTGGCATCAGGCCTGCCAGATCTAGAGTTCTACAGTCCTAGGGCCTCTGGGAAACCTAAGGGAGCACATGATTACATGCTTGGCTCTGGGTCTGACATAAAGGACCTCATCTGAGTAGCTACCTTGGTCTTTCTCACGAGGAAAACTAAAAACCAAAGGGAAAGTCACAAATACGCTTATTCCACGACTAGCATAATGCTAGATAAAATAATTAGGATGGTCTGAAAAAAGTCTCAGTCAGAGAATTACCCTTGTGGATAACAAATCAAATAAATGCATCAAAACAAACTAGGTAGAATATACTGAATGGCTCTAAGAGTTTAGAAACTGGGTAAAGGGAAGAAATTAGATGACCTCCTTTTGGATTCAAGAGACATGTTGGGTGTCATGAGAGGTGGGGAGGAGGAAACACTCTGGAAACAGTTTAGCAGACTTCTGTGAACTCAGTACCCTTCCAGCAATCCAATTGTCCTGGCTCAAAAACCAGACATTACAATCGGATTCTATAAGAATTATAGAGAATTAAATTGTATAACCAAGTCTGATGTGTGCCCTCCACCAGAAGTGATACATTACAGAATCTGTTGGGAAATGCTAAAAATCATTTCTGTTATTGATTTATGTAAAAGTTCTTGGCAAATGGAATCCAAATCCCACATACACGCACCAAAAGAAGTAACTGTTACACGAGATAATGTGGAAGTTAAGCGTTTTACTCTTTGGGATGAGGAATTCATCAGACTTCTTCAAGTTCCAAAGGTTCTGAAGGCTAGTGGTTAACTGAATGAGCTAAGATACTTGCCATAATCCCACTAATTAAAGAGCTATATTCAACTAGACTATAGACAATAAACTGCTAAAGAAACTTTGGTTAGAACTACTGGTAGCCATTAGCCACAAAGCTGAACTTAAAGTAAATGAATGCTAATCAGGACTTTCAGAATTTCAGGTTATAGGAAAAGAACACATAACCATCCTCAGGGGAACTTTACCATACATCTCACAAAGCTTCAACTGCTGAGATACAAATTAGTTCATCATAGCCTAGAACACCCTGGTGTACACAGGTCAGTTGACCAATGGTTCCAACTGTGGGAAAGGCCCCTGGTCTGGTGTCTGGAGTCAGGCATAATATGATAAGACTGCTGTCTGAGCACCATGCAACTAAAGGCTACCTGCTAGGGAAAGGCCTAGGAGGTCCATTCTGAGTATCCACCAAAACCTGCAGGGAAGCATCAGGATTGGGGCCGAAAGGAAAACTACCCCAGAGCTTCTCTCCAAAGTTTGTCCAGCAAACTGACTGCCCAGCAGTCAGGTGAAAGACAGTCAGCATTTTCTCCATTTGCTTCCAGAGGCTTTTGCAACCTTTATATAAATCAGTAACAGGAAAATGGAGCAGAGATCAGGAAGTGGTACCACAGCTAATACTACAAAGACCCAAGCCTCTCATCTGCAACCATCTCTACCCAGCCTCAAGTTTCCTGTTGCCTAGGAACAGACACAAAGCATGCTGGGAAAAGTGTCTTAAGTATACAGGTGCAGCCTCTGTGGCCATCTAAGCCAATTCTTGACCCAAGCCTGACTTTACTCGTCTATCTGAACTTGCATTTGGCTAGAGGTCTAGGGATTTCCCCATTTTGCACATGGCGGACACTCCCTGGGAAGGGAAAAAATTAATTTGACACAAGCAATCAATCCCACTGGAATGTTTGTGCACACTGAGCCAAGCAGAAATGGATCCTAAAGGGAGCACTTCTGGGAGGTGATGGGAATTATAATACTGAAAAATGATACTGTGTCAAGAACCCAGTATGATGGAAGCAGCACACACATATGCATCCAGAGCATGAGCAACAACACACACATGCACACAAGCACATATATGCACATACACAGGCATGCACACTTGCCATCCTCATGGAATAAGATATCTGGGTGTGTAATTGTCCAGCCTTCAGTCATTTTGTTTATGTTTTGTATTCAAAATGTTGAAAGAAGTGCAAGAATACAGCAGTGCTAAACCCTTTCACAGTAAAAAGTTCTGGTAGCTTGTGAAATTCTCCTAGGATTCCAGTGTGATTTCTGTGGTGCCAGTCTTGGTGAAAGCACTATCATCGCCCTTTATCCACAACCAAAGCCAAATCCCTGTTGATTATCTGACACTTTACCACCCCTTCAACCTTACATCAACTAGACATGAAATCCACCACCATTACATCCCTTGTATCATCAACTATCTTTCAGTAGTTTCCTAACTAGAATTTTCATCTCCAATTGTGTCCCTTCCAACACTGTACTGGCCTAAGTTTATAATTTTTATTCCATCACTTCAATCCCTTATGATTCCCCACTGCTTACAGGATAAAATCCAAATCCTGGAATATGAAAATCCAAAATCTCACATGTATCTCCAGTCTCTCTCACCCTATAACCTCTAACTCCATGACCTGTACAACTCTCTGCCTTTGCCCACCCTTCTCCCTCTGCCAGGAATGCCCCTCTCCACCATGTCACACTGGATAATGAGCTCATCTTCCAACTGCCATTGAAGCACATTTACTCTATGACCACCATACCACCACAGTTGCCTAAATAGGCTTCCCCACTCCCTGGTTTGGGTCCCTGTATTCCATTGCGTAGTCATACCATGTACCTGGAATGTTTTAGTGTACTTTTCAAAATTGGAATGTTTCTCTCTGTCAAAATGTGAGTTCTCGGAAGGTCTACAGAATGTGCAGGAAAGGATAAGGAGTTCTGGGTGGAAGGAAACCTAGAAGAAAGCCAAGACAGCTGCTTAATTACCTCATGCCTCCTTTTGAGATGATGTGGCTGGGTTTGCACATGCCCTAGGAAATGAAGATTTCGGGTAGCTTTCACTATCTTCTCTATCTGACCCAAAAGAAGAAAAGTTCAAGGACATGAGCTGGCAGGAAGATCAATAAGTTAGTCCCCCCTGTGCCTTGGCAGAGAAGCTCTGATGGAGCCTTGATGAAGGCATTATCTAGGGTATTGAGGTATATCTCTAATTATAGGTTTGGGATCCAAAGGAACAAGCTGAGAAAGTATAGCCTTTTCAACACAGGCCCAGAAATCCCAGAGCTTGGTCTTTATTTCAAAAGATTCTAAGGGCCAAAATAGTTTGAGGCCACTTGCTAACCACCAGGATGATTCTCCCCAAGGAAATTAGAGCCCTTCTTCCCCAAGCAAGAATGCTGGGTCACCTACTAGCTCTGGCACCAGGTGGACTGACTAAGCAGTCTCAAGCTGCAGAGACAGAAAGCCTCAGAAGGATGGAAAGTCTTCACAGAACCAGGGCACAAATGTCCTGAGACTACTTACCACCTGGTTTCTATCCCTGTTGACTTTTCTGGTGTCCAGTTGGCTCAGAATGTTGTAGATGCATTCAAGGCCACTTAGCTCAATACTCTCAGCAGTGTCAGAGAGGGAAAGGGATTTACCAAGTTTATCAATAACAATACTGTTCTCCTGGCACCTAGCCTACTATTCTTTCCTCTTGGACCCAACCATCTGGCACCATATTTACCTGCTTTTTTATTTCTGCTCTGTACTTTCCTGGCCCATCTGACCTGCCAGTCTCCCAGTTTCTGCCACCTTCACAAAGACCAAAGCTCCCATTTTCCCTGGTCAAAATAGAAACACTGCTCATAGCCACTAGGACTATTTGAGCCCCAGAGCCTTGGAGTGGAAACACCCTATAAAACACAGAAGTTTTCCTGTGCTGAAAGTGATGAAAGAATTTTAGTTATAAACAACAAACAACTCCATCACAGAAGAAGCAGAGCAACAGCCCTGAGTTGGACTTCATTTCTCTATTTATTTATTATCGATTTAAATTGATCTTGTTTACCATGGCCTTTCTATAGAATATATGCTCATGGAAACTCAGACCAATGCTAAAGGAATTAGCTTTTTTTGGAAAAAGCAAAACTAACCAGAACTGGCCATTTTAGGGGACTGAAAAGCAGATCCAAGCAAGGTAAGGGGACACCAGTCCCATTAAGACTTCTAACTCAAACATCAGTCACGTTACCAGACTGAAACACCAACCTCTCGAAAAGCAGGATTCAGCAGTGCAGCTCTATATATAATCCATTGCCGCTCTTTCACCTTCTGAAGACTGGGAGCCCCTTGAAGACAGAGGCTGTACCATACTCCCCTCTCTAGCACAGTGCAAGGGATGTCAGGAGTGCTCACTAAAGGCCTGCAGGAAGAATCAACATCATCATACCCTGGCATGTTTACGTGCACACAGAAACACACATGTGTGTGGATGGAATCCTAAAGAAGACAGCTTTAGAAGCTCCACTTCTAAACCTTTTCTTCCCAAAGTTATTGCTTTAACTAGGATAATACTCTTTAAAATATAATGTATTTTTCTCTTTCGTATGTCATTACATATATTTATCCTCCCTTTATGCTGCCAGAAGCATCTATTTGTCTCATGGAAGTTTAGGTTAGTTACAGTAGCAGACAAAGAGAAAGCATCAATGTTCAGCTACTAACGTCCAGGACAGGAGTTTTTTTAGTATGCAGCTTGAATTCTCAACTCCCATTAACATATCAAGATCCACACTGGGTGGACTTAACCATTAAGAGATCACTTTAAATGAGAGGTAAAGAGTATTCAGGGGGCACCTGGGTGGCTCAGTCAGTTAAACATCCAACTCTTGGATGGTTTTCAGCTCAGGTCATGATCTCAAAGTTCATGAATTTGAGCCCTGTGTAGGGCTTTGAGCTGTCAGCACAGAGCCTGCATGAAATTCTCTCTCTCTGCCCCTCCCTCTCTCATGCATGTGTGCATGCATATGTTCTCTCTCTCTCTCCCTCCCTCTCTCTCTCTCTCTCAGAATAAATAAATAAAGTTTAAAAAAAGTGACAGAGAGATTCTTGCCATGAGGGAAGGATCAAACATCAGGGGAACACAGGAAAATTCAGCCTAGGAAATCAGACACCAGGGTCTTGGTTTCCTCCTATATGAGCAACTGAACACCTGATAGGTTTTAGGGAGGCAGTTTTAGAAAAGAAGATCTCAGTGGGTGTGATGACACTGGACAACCCTAAGGCCACCCCTGAGGAAGCAGTGGGCCTGTAGAATGCCTACCAATCAATCACATACCATGATCCACATGGTGTGGAAGAGGCTATAATAATGATACTCAGAGGTACTCAGAGAGTCAGTGACCAAAGGCTTGGGGTCAGAACACTGAGGCTGTCATGTACAGGGACTTCGACTCCATAGGCAAATAGTTAGAATATGAATGTTAGTGCTGAGTATCAACAAAATACCCCAAAAAGCAAGACAGGTCTAGCCACACCTTTGCAAATACCAGTGCAAGCATCAGACCAGACCAGTCATTACACAGTAGCTCCAAGCACCCTTCTCTCCCTTCCCCCACCTCTACACACCCAGACGCCATGCTGAAGAGAAGTGGGAGAATGGGAGAAAATCTGAGTGATTGAGCAATTCATCTGAAAAAAACAATCATCCAAAAAAACTAATCCAGAAGAGAACAGAAAAAAAAAGAAAAAAGAAAAAAAAAAAACCTTGGTATACTATAAACTAGTTAAGGTGGGTTAGGGTCTCATGAGAAAGATTAGCTCCACGTTAGAAAGTTTAAAAGCTACATTTCCTTTGCATATTTGGGTAATAAGGAGAAAGTTTGCAGCTGAGCCACACTGCCACCCATCAGAAAGAAAACCTCCCCTGTTCTGGGCAGTTAGACCAGCCACTCTTCATTCCTATACACACGTGTCTCTTCCAAAAGCAAATGGAACATATCATGAAACGTTTCACTCCATCTCTAGTGCTGCCAATTTCCTACCAGACATGAAAAAATGTACAGTCCTCAAACACAGTATGGGCTGTCACTCCCATCCAAGTCCCCTAGCTCAGCTTTCAACCACACTCAGAACCAAGGGAGAGCTCAGAGAAAGGCAGCTGACGAAAATTCCTTTCATTTAGTCAGCAATTTTGTTTGCCCAAAGTGATCTTCTATTATCCCACTTTCTCTCATACTCTTCTTATGAGGTATGGCAGGACAAGTATGTTTACCACTTTCTCCAGATGAGGAAAGAGAGGCCCCATCTGTAAAAACAGACATGTTAACTGGCCTGGCCAAGTCACAGAGCTAATTAATGGGGGGGAGCATTGGAAACCAAGGTCTCTCAAATCACATCCTTGGATTCTTCTAGTCAAATGCAGACTATGGCTTTTGCACACACAACCTAAAACACTTCCATACCTGTGGTATTGGAATTAACTTTCACTCAAGCCCACAGAACACATGTGGGTTTTTTTGTTTTGTTTTGGTTTGGGTTTTTTTGCCTAATTATGACTACAAATCTGGCTCCTAAATCACTTAAAGACACACAGCAAAAGAGGCTAATGGCCTAGACCACTTATTTAAATGTCACTAACAAAAGCATCCTTAAATATTACATAGAGTCGTACCCTTCAGAAAACAGGGACTAGCTGTCCTCACGCTCTTCTGAGGATAAAAGCAGAGAACATCCCGAACCTATGATTAGTCGTCCTACAGTCACCTTTGAAAAAGATCAAATAATGGGTGACCCTTCTTGCTACTCTTTGGACAAAATAATGTCCCAGATCAAACACTGGTCCACAGAAAAGCCAGGTTATAAATGTCCATCATTAGGAGAACGGTTAAATAAAACACGGCGCATCCATACAACAGAAAGTAGCACAACTCTAAAACAAATGAGGTAGAGTTATATGTACTGACATGGAAAAATGTCCATGATTATAAAGTGATAAGAACAAGTTGCAGAATAACAGGTATAGCACGATTCTCTTTTTGTTAAGTACAATAAAAAAGAAAGCTATGCATTTGTATAAACATGTACTTGTATATTCAACAGGCATGTATGTCTGTTGAATTTATCTTAACATCAGGGAGGAGAAGGGAGAAATAGTATTTGCTTTTGACTTTAGATTCGGCACTTTTGTTTTGCATAACTATTGTTTTAACAATAAGTGTCAATGCCTTTACCCCTCCAAAAAACCAACATATCCTCTGTCCTCCTACATGATCCCCATATAAAGGCTAATTGGCTTATGAATGTCTTACTTTGCTCAACAGATATGTGTATACTGTACACATAAAAACGTACATCATACATTTATATTAACTGGGAAAAATGGCCTCATTTAGGAAAAAGTCTATCACCCGTCAATTTGTTTTTCACCTTAATTTGATGATCAAAAAACAAACCATAGATCAAGGGAGAGAATGCACATAGGAAACAAGACCACAAGGAAGTATCTCAAATTAACATAGGGGCTCTCCCTGGGCGAGAAGGTTACAGTGGCTTTTCCATCCGTTACACTCCATCACATTTTCTAAATACTCTACAGTAAGTCAGCATTGCTTTTGTAATAGAAAAATAACTGTAGAATAAAAAATAAATGTTCTATGAAGGTATACCAAAAATCAAATCTCTCTAAATGCAACCTTGTTTACCACTTATTTAAATTAAATGATCTTTTAGCTTATTGGCAATAAACACATATTAAATGAATCAATGAGTGAGTGAAACTCCCTTTCTGATTGATCTCCAGTTAGCCATTTTTTTCCTATTTCAGTCCCCTAAACTCACAAGACCATAAACTCTTCAGAAATAGGGACCATTTGTTGCCCATCTTTAGAAGCACCCTTAATATCTAGCATAATATTTGGCACATAGCAGACACTCATTCAATATTGATTAGCTAATCCATTTGTGTGTTTGAACTTTCTACATGGGTTTTTCTGAAGAAAGAGTGAAGTTTCAGTTTTCCCATGGCTATGAAATATATGAATATTATAAGCAAGCAATAAAAGGGATCCCCTCTAATTAATCCAGAAGCAACAAGAGCTATGGGATATATTTCATAGTCAATATTGATTTCATAAGTCTATTTGTTTAAGGTAGAACTGCCTGTCCACGCACAAAAAAAAAATGATTTATTTCCTTAGTATAGTGTTTTATTATGAAACTCCCAAATGACCTACACACCAATAAATAGCTCTTAAAAAAAAACCTCAAGACAACAAATACTAAACAAGCAAGTATTAACCACAAGTTGTGCACTGATCTGGGTGTTGAGAAGAATACAAACAAGTCCAAAGCTAAAGGTATGTACATCCTACATGGGGAAACTAGACATGACCATTTTCCAAAGTAGGGCCTCCAAGAGGCGTTAGGGTCATCAATGTTCAGTAAGGTTCAGGGAAGAGGCTAGTTTCCAAACAAGTCTGTTGCACATCTCATCCCTACCCCGGACATCTTGTCCAGTCACCACCCAAGAACTCAAGAGTCCACTGGTGTCACATCCACTCCAGAGTCTCCAGGGCTGAGCAAGATGCAGAAGCCTGCATCCCCAGCCCACTCTGAGCTCCAATGGACAGATCATTTTTCATGCAATTCTCACTCATTCTCCAGCAAATAGATCCATTTCATCTCCTCTCTTCTCAGGCTCTCAGTATCCTTCAGTCTGTCAGATAACCTTGGCTATCTGAAGATGCAGGTCAGTTTAATAAAAGCTCTAGCATTTGACCTATAACCACCTGGTCTTTTCCCATGGCCACAGAAGAAGAACTGTCCCTCCATTCCAGAGATAACCTCTTAACTGGGAATCTCATGCTTGACATGAGGCTCTATCTCAAGACTGTGAGATCCTGACCTAAGCTGAAATCAAGAGTCAGATGCTCAACTGACTGAGCTACTCAGGCACCCCTAAAGATTTTTATTGAAGCACAATGTGTATGCATGAAATTGTACACATAAGTTTATGGGACTCTGAAATTTCACAAACAGATCACATCTGTGATCAAGAAACAGAACACTACTGTACTCCCAAAATGTCCTTTCAATTACTGTTTTCATTTTCTCCTTACTTTTACTGCCAAACTTCTTGAACAGTGGTCTGTCTTCATTTTCACCACCTCCTCATCTATTTCAGCCTAGGCACCCCCTCTTCATTGAATCCCACACCCATCCAGGTGAGGCTGTTGATCTTCCCTCTATACATTCAATGTACAACACCCAATCCTCTTTATGGCACTTACTATGCTACAACACAATTGTTTGCTTATGCATCAGTCAATCCCACTAGACTGTTACCCTCCCGTGGAAAAGATTATTTCCAACTCGTTTGTGTATTCCCAGTGCCTGGCACTCAGTAGGTGTACAGCTGGTGTTTGACACTTAAATGAATGAGTGCAAGAATGAATGAAGAGATCCACTCACTGAAATCTGATATTCTGCTAAAATTAATCAGTTCTTTGTCCAGTTCTTATCAAGAGTAATAATGATATTTGGTTGTCAAAACTCAGTTGTTGGGATCAGAAAGAATAGCTAGAAAATTGTTCCAATATTTGGTTAAGTATTCTCTTTATATCTAAGTATCTGAGCATGTTATGTGCCAATGCACTGGGGTACAGACAAGAGACTTAATATCTTGCACCCATCCTCCAAATTAAAGCTGTGACATTACTCCCAATGGCACTGTCCTTCCATGGCCACATACCCAACATGGAGTCCTGCCAACCTTTTTCCTCGACTGTTTCTGGAGCCACTCCTCTCTCTCCTCACATCATTTCTAGGACAGTAAGAAGTCAGAGACAAGAATCCCCCAGGAGACCCCAGACTCCTCCTCCCAGCCCCCTTTTGTCACATCCAATTAACCATCTGCCAGTCTCCTGGGCCTCTTCCTAGGCCCACTGTCCAGCTGCCAACTCAATACTGTTTCCCCACCCCCACCCCCCAATAGATACGGCCATTGTCCCTCACTGCAGGGTAAGAGTGTAAAAGGCAGGGATTTTAGCTACATTCCCAGTCCCTGACTGCCATGCCCTGGAATAACTGTAGTTGCAAGCTCAAAAATTTCATCTTCATCTATCTCTGCACTGTTAGGGAGGGAGGGAGGGAGGGAGGGAGGGAGGGAGGGAGGGAGGGAGGGAAGGAAGGAAGGAAGGAAGGAAGGAAGGAAGGAAGGAAGGGAGGAAGGAGGGAGAGAGGGAAAGAAACTATTGAAGCATCATAATTTTCATCATTTGGACAATGTAAGGATTTATCTAACTAATAATATGATCGTAATATATGTGTAAAATAGTCATGTACATACAATTACACTCTATTATAATGCCCTTTCTATTACTGTTTATAGCCATACCTAAGGAAACCCCCACTTCTTCTAAGTCTAGGGATTCTAAACCCAGTCCCACACAGCCCACCTTATGGTAATAGCAGCCCCTGGATTCCTACTTCCCCTCACTCTAGAGGGCCACCTAAGACCCCTCACTTGATGACAGCTCTTGGATTTGCCCCTAAAATGAGAGTCAGAGGGAGTGCTTTGGGGCCAAAGAAATGGGTGTGCTTACTGGCATCTTCCCTCTTGTGTGAAGGGTTCCTGCTCATGGAGAAGAATGTGCAAGAGGCTCTCCCATAATCCCTACTCTGCTTCCTCTTTCTTCTGAGACTTCTAGAAATTCTAAGGAAATTCTAGAAATTCAAGAGCAGGTCCCATCCTTGACAGACATACTGCCTCATGACCAGGCCTGTACCCCTCCTCAGGAAGCCATGTGGCACCTTCTCGCATGGGTCCACCTCCCTCTCTCCTCTACTCACTTACCCTCCAGCCCAGGGACTTGCCTCTCTGCCTAATACTCTGCAGGAGATAATTATGCAGACCCCACCATTGGCTGAAGCAAATCCCACCTCAGTCTACAAAAAGAAGCCACCAGCACTTCGAAAAGGATTGCTAATTTGGGATCTCCCAGCCGGCTCCCCATCTTCTCTGCCCAAGGGCCTCCTAGGGCTATGCCAACCCAGCCTGTCCACTTCACAGCTGCCCTCAGCTCGTGCTACCCTCTCAAGCACACCACCAGTAGCCCCCAGACCTCCAACCAGCTGATACTCCCTCTAGTGGGGCTGTTGATCAGGCACATTGAGCCCTCAGCCAAGTTCCTTTCTGGACAGCTACTTTACTAAGGTCTGCCTACCCCACCCCCTTCTCTGGCCCAAGGCTCATCCCTAAACTGACCTTGAGATCCACCTCTCCAGACCCATCCAGGACCTTCCTCCATCCATGACTTCTCTCTTTCCTAAATATTCATTCTCCTCCCCACCCCTAGGTATTCATGTATCTTCCCTACCTAAAAAAAGCCTCCCCTCAACTGCTACCCATCTCCAACTACCTCACTATTTTTAACCTTCCTTTCACAGCCAAACCTTTCCAAAGAGTCATCTCTATGCACTCCCACCACTTCCTCCCATCCACTCACTCCCCATTCCCCTTGCAATTTGAATTCCACCTCCCCTACATGATTGAAACTGTTCTTGCAAAGGTTACCGCTGATCCCCCAATTTCCAGAACCAAGTCTGTATGCTTAGTCCTCATCTCCCTCAACCCATCTGCAGCATTTTTCTCCAAGCACTGCTCTCCCCTGGTTCTCCTCCAGCCCTGTCCTTGGCCCTTTGCCCTTAAGTCTGTACATGCTTTTCATTTATTATCTCATCTACTCTGATAGCTCCAGCCACAACTTCTTACAGATATCTCCCAAACCTATATTTCTGGCTCTGGCCTCCTTCCAAAGCTCCAGATTCCCTTCCTTACCCGCCTACAGAACCGACACCTCCCCTAGCTATTTCACTGACACCTGAAATGCAACATGTCCCAAAGTAAACTCCCAAATCCTCCCTCTCCTCCTGCCTCCCTATAGCTGCTCCTCCTCTTCCTAACTCCTGATTTTCATTTAGGGTACCTCCATCCCTCCAGTCACCCAGGCTCTAAGCTTTGGCATCATCCTTGATTACTGCCTCTTCCTTGACACCTCTACATTCAAGTTGTCAAGTCCCATAGACCCTACGTCCACAAGGTCCCTCACAGCCACCCCCTCCTCTCCATTTCCACTGTGGCATCTCAAGTTCAGACCTATCACAGTGGCCTCCTAATCCGGCACTGGCCAAAAGTTCCTCCTCCATTCCATTTGACCCTCTGTGGGGCTGCCAGATTTATCTTCCTGATCGTGCCTCCATCCCATCCAGAAATTTTTAGCAGCTCCCAAAAGGAAACTGCAGATAAAGACCAAACTCCTTGGCCTGCCATTTAAAGCCCTGTAGGCTCTGGGAGCCCAGTAAATGTTTGATAAATGTAGCAATCAATCAACCTCGTCCCGACCCCCTTCTGAGTTTTATCTCCCATTGACCCTCCACCTGCATCCCCTGAGTCACATGAACTGGACCACTTACTGGCCCAAACATGCCATGGGTCCTCGTACCTCCTTCTAACACTGTCCCAACATGGGAACACATCACTTTCTGTCCTCCCCATCTAAATCCCACCCATCTTTCAAGCCTCAGCTCAATAAGTAACCACTTCCTTGACAGCATAGCTCATCAGCCACTTTTCATTTTCCCACCTGTTTATCCCTTGTATCCATGTTTTCTAGCTAGTCTCCAGTTCCCTTCTAATAACGCAGAAGGGGAGGAGACAAAGCTAATTCCCCAACAGTTTCTTTACTTCTTTAAATTAATTCCTCTGTCCTCCCAGCTTATTCTTTCTGTTCCCTCACTCCTCAGTAGACACGATTTCAAGCAGTTCTATTGATCCAACAGCCCTGTGACCGTCAATCATTTCCTAGTTATTTTGCTGCCAGTCATTCACACACAAAGGAGTGGCAGGAGGAATCTGAACTGCATGCAGACAGAGAAGGAGCAGGAAAGGACTGATTCACTGCACCCACCTGAGGCTTGGCAGAAGCAAGAACTCCATTCTCACTGGGCTCCTCCAGAAAGCACGGGGCCATGTGCCAGGGTCTGGAGGGCTGGGGGGTTGGCATCTTTATACTTTTGTGGAGGGAGAGAGAACAGGAGTGTCCTGACCTGTTGTAAGAAGGGTGCCCCATCCAGTCCCTTTGGGAAACCAAATTGAAAAGGACTGCTTTCTTCCTGGACTAGAAAGATCTCATAGAGGTCAGATTAAATAAAATAATATTTGTCAGGAGAGGCACTTAGAGTAATAGAATGTTCGATTTAGAAGGAACTATCTACATATATGTGGATAGAACTGTACAACTTATAAAGACCCTTCACATACAGTATCTTATTTGAGTCTCTCAGCAGCCCTATACAGGAAAGGGGAGAGAGGGCTATTATCCTCATCCTACACAGATATTAAAGTCACTTGCCCAAGTCATTCAGAGAAGTAGAGCTCAAAGGGGAGTGTTCATCTCCTGCTCTCTTGTCTGACCTTCTCAGCCTCCTTCACAGGCTTTTCCTTCCTTTCCCACCTCTTATATCCAAGTGCTCCCTGAAGGGGTATATTTATATCCATTCCCCTTCCTGCTCTATATTCTTTGTTGTAATGATTTTATACACTCCCATAGAACAGTACATGGCTGCAGTAGGTACGCCATAAATATCTGTCAAACAAATGACTGAATGAATGAATAAAAGACAGCTGAAGCCCAAACCCTAACCTTCTGATTCCACACACAGGCTCCGGTACTTCATCATGTACCTCTCTGGCACCCTCTCCCACCTCCTGGAAAAAGCCCTACACAACACCTCTTCTGGAGATCCCCCAGCCTGTGTGTAAGCATATTCACCTAATAATTGATACAGGAACAACAGGGGCAGCTAGGATGTCTTGTGCTACCACTGTGTATCAGAAATGGCTAGATGCTGTTTACACGTTTTTCCTATTTAGTCCTCCAAACCTGTGAAATAAGCATTCTTAGTTCCATTTTGCAAAAGACTGAAAATGAGAGAGATTAAATAATTTACCCAAGATTCTACCCCTGGTTAGTGTCAGGCCTATCTGATCCAAAGCCCATGATCTTCAGGCTATCCCCCTCAACACAATTGACATCTGGGGGCTAGAAAATTCTTTGTTGTCCTGTACATTATAAGATGTTAGTAGAACACTTGACCTCTACCCACTAGATGCCAAGGTGTGCCAATCAAAAAACTCTCCAGATATTGCCAAATGTTCCCTGGGGGACAAAATTGTCACCACCTGAGAACCACTGGACTATACCATACTGCCTACCTCTGGAAGCAGAAAGAAGTCTGTAAAGTAAAAGTGTTAATTCTCTAACATCTGAGAAGGACTCCTAATTCACCAGTTCTAGTGTTTTACTGATATTTAGAGCCACAGAGATTTTTATTACTTCTCACCTAATTTTGTTCTACAGCTTCAGTTTGTTCCAACACTTCTTCCATTCCCCCAAAGGATTTTCAAATACAATTGAACAGAATGTGTCAATAATCAAGCTATTTATGATTGGTGGCACAGGATAAAGCAAAACCTCCCAAATCTTATAGTGTGCTTGGCTGTCGTTGATATGTTCTAAAATATATTAGTGTAGAAATAGCCTGCATAAATACAATGTTAGAAATATTAACAACATTCCATCTCCAGAAAAAAAAAGTCCTCTCCATACTCCCCAAGAAGTTCCTGGAAAGTGATGTGACCTAAAGCCCAATTCATGGTGGGCAGAAGTAGAAGAGAATCAAAAAGGAAAACAAACATGAATTAAGCATGATTCTGGAGCATCGCATCAAGCCCAGTGTCAAAAAGAGATGTTTTCCTTTGCTGCAGAAGAAACCACTCCCCTTCAGTGCCTGGCACTGCACAGATGGAGAGGTGATATTTACTCAAAGAATTGCACAAAATAGGTGTTACTCCAAAATAACATCTTATTGATGATCTGGACATGATGTTGTCCAGTTCCTCTGTCCAGGAAGAATGAGGTTTGTCATCTGAGACAAAAGTTTAAAGAATCATATAGTGAATATCAATATACCACCACCTACATTTAACAATTGCATATGCTTTACCATGTTTGTTTTATCTATATTAGGAGGAGGTGATTTGTTTTTGTTTTTGATGAATTTCAAGGTTTTTAAAATATCTTTTTCCTTACCTGCAAAGAACAAGTAACTTCAATGGGGGAGACAAGCCTTATGCGTATGAAAGGGCTAAAAACAATATAATACCACTAATACAGTGAGAATATGAGTATAGATAAGTGAGTGTTTTAGGAATTCAGAGGAGACAGTTGGTCCTGTGAGCTGTGAAGACTCCCAGAAGAAGGCAGGACGCAAGTCTTTGAAGAATGAACTGGATTTGGAGAGTGGGGGTGCAAAGGTAGATGATGCCCTTGGGAAGTGAGAAAAGCAGCCTGGCTGGAGCTGAGATATGAAGTACAGACTTGACCCTGAAGACACTAGGAAGTCACTGTAGGTTCATAAACCAGGCAGCAATGTGATGAAATTAGTGCCATCTTGCCTGCAGGTGCCAATTTGGAGTGGGGGTGAGAGAGCAGATTCCAAGGGACAAGAAAGGAGGTCACAGGCAGCATAACAGATCCTGGACTAGGGCAGAGGCTGTCGATGAACAGGAAGGGCTGATGATGACAGATAATTCAATAGGATTTGTTAGAGGAAAGAAACTCCTCACAGACAAAACCAAGGTTTTAACTATCATGACTGGGAGAGGGGAGATGTCACTTACAGAACTAAGAAGACAAGAGAAGAAGTTAATGTGGGGAGTTGGAAAGACACACAGAGTTGAGTTTGAAGCTGGCTGAAGTCCAAGTAGCAGCAAACACTTCAGTTGAAAATGTCTGGACTCACAGGACCAAAGCTCAACAGAAAGATATAGGTAGAAGATATTTCCATATCAATCTCTTTTCACTTATAACTTTTAACTTTTTTCCTTTTAGTCTCAAAAAAAAAAAAAAAAAGAATTTTCTCCTCTGCTCACCAAAGCTAAGCTCTTATTTTTGTTAGGGAACCTACTTTTGTCTCAGGTTCCAGGTATCTAAGTCAACAATTAATGTAGCATCTGCAGTGTTCCCTGTCCACAAGCTTTCTCCCTTCCACCTGCAAACCTCTTCTGACTCCCTGGCAAAAAAATGAAACTCCTTTTCTTCATACTAACACTCCTTCTGACTGGCACCCAATCTCTTTTTCCTTTCACTGATCAACTGTGCAAATAATGGGTTCCTATCCACCACCCCAAATCCTTACTCCGACTGCCTCTTCTAATACTGCGCTCCTGAGAGCTCACAGTGGCCTTGTTTTTATCACATCTGGTGACACTTACCCAGCACTCCTCTTGCTCAACCTGTCTGCAGCCTGTCTTCACCTCAGAACCCACGCTGACTCCCTGGGGTCTCCAAGATCAAGTCTCCTTTGCTGCCATGTTATAAATAAGGGTTTATCCCCCAAATTCTAACTTTAGTTCTTCCCCTCTTTCCTCCAGTCCCTCCCTCTGACAAATGGTATATTCACAAAGCTTCAGCTGCATCCAACCTTGACCCAGAAGCTTTCCAAGTCCACATCGCCAGCCCTAATCTCCTGCCTATGCTCCTGTACTGAGTCCCATTTTCCCCACACACACATAAAAAAACTCCACCTGGATGTCCATCAGTCATCTCCAGTTCACTAGTTCCAAAGCCAATATCATTACCTGCCTTGCAAATCGGTTCCTGTCCCAATCAGACCATGTCAGTGGCACACTGTTAGTCCTCTACACTCTCAACCCAGCTACTTCTGTTTCCTCATGGGCTTACTTTTCTTTTCCCCCTATAGCCAGTTTGTCAACAAATCCCCACTTTTCTGCCTTTGAAAATGTCTCTCAGAGCTGTCCCTGACTCCTCATCCTTTTTGCCACCAACCTAGAGCAAGCCCCCTCCCCCTCAGCTCTGAATCACTTTTCCATCTCCCTGGATTCTTTCTCTCCCTTTTCCACTTCATCAGTCATATTACCCCCAGATTAACCTTTCCAAATACCACTTTCTTCATGATATGCCCTTGCTCAAGAACCTAAAATGACTCCCTACTAACTCTTAATCAAATCCAAATCCTTTCTTGGATTTCCCAGACTCTCCCTATCTGTCCTGCCCCACTTACCTATCCCTGTTTCCTATTCCTCCCTAACCTACCCCTTCTATTTGGTCAGCCCAGAAACCTCAATGTCCATGCCCCAAACTCCTATGTGCCTTTTGCCCACATAGAACTACCTTTGGTTCTACCTCATCTATAGTTCTGTCAACTTCTTATCTTATAGAACCATGTTTACCAATTAATTAATCTCCAATTGAGCAATAATTGTCAAACTCCTTTTAAAAGTTCTTTGACGTCAAAGACCACTCTGAATATTTCTTTTGTATTCCACAGCACCCTGGACAGCAGAAGACTCCCAGTAGGAGTTGAAAAGTCCTTGTTGGTTTTCTTTTTAAAAAAAATTTTTTTACATTTATTTATTTTTGAGAGACAGAGAGAGACAGCATGAGTAGGGGAGGGTTAGAGAGAGAGGGAGACACAGAATCAGAAGCAGGCTCCAGGCTCCGAGCTGTCAGCACACAGCCAAATGCAGGGCTCGATCCCACGAACTGTGAGATCATGACCTGAGCCAAAGTCGGACACTTAACCGACTGAGCCACCCAGGCGCCCCGAGTCCTTGTTGGTTTTCTATTCCAATTGGTTTCTATTCCCACTTTTGAGTTCCCATATTTCCCCTCCTCTACCTAATAAAAATGATAAATAAAACTATTGTGACACACTCCCAGGCTTGGAACAGAGAATTCCTAAGAAGACAATATGGAATCCACCAATAAGAATAGTGGGCTGGTGTGTGTACATGTGTGTATGTGTGTGTGTTTGTGTGTGTGCGTATGTACATGTGTGCAAGGGAGTTGAAATTTAGGGAATATAGCTTTATCAATTGGTCAGGAGACTTGAGATACCAAAATAATCAGAAGAGGACTAGTAAGGGACCAAAATGACAGAATTATTTGAAACATTCCTAATTAGAAGCACAGTATGCCAGGGTTTGACAAAGCAATTGCCAGTCTCGTCCTTGTGCGTGCAAAATTTTCCACCAGAACGTAGGGGGTAACTTTGGTGCTAGGGACTTTGAAAATGTGTTTGAAGTTTTCTCAGTTCAACTGAATAAATTTATAATCTGTCTAGCTACCAGGTACAGTGCTATGGTCCATAATGATGGAGAATCAGAAGGGAGAAGGTTACAAAATGTGGCCTTATCCCAGGCTTAAGAATCTTCAGCAAGAGCCCAGGCTAGAGACTAGTGGGGGTAAAATCAGGAAGCAAAGCACAGAGGACCATGTTGGGGGGCTGGGAGGGAAGCAGTCCTAGACCTAGCGACCGGCAGTGTGCATCCCCACTTGCAACTTGTTACAGGTCATCAGTCATTTCCAGCCTTCTTCACTGCAGATTTAAGCTTTCTCTGATTCTAAGTGCACATCAGATCTAACCCCCCCGAAAAAAAAGGCTCCCCAAGGAGGAAGGGGAATATCCTCAACAGGAGTCCCACAGGAGACAGACCCTAGTCTGCTATTTATTCTGTGATTTGAGCCATACATAAGCCACACATTGTATTTGGAAAGGCCCTGGGAAAAGTAACACATTGGACCATTATAGGCCATTAACACCATTAACACTGTGTGAATTTGTCAAAATTATCAAACCTCCAGAAACTGAACTCAGCCCAAGGGCCTGGGACAAGGAATGGACAGGACGAGGTAATAAGAAAGGTGAAGGAGGAGTGGTTGTCAAAAGATGAAAGTGGGATCCAGAAAAGGAAGGTGGGAAAGGTCACACTCCAAGAGTTTTTTTTTTCCCTAGAGCTAAGAAAAGGCAGACTTTGTCCAGAGATGGGAGGACAGAGAGGGTGGGGGGGTGGGGCAGCAGGGGGTGTCAGGGGAGACCTCCTGATGAGTATTTCTGGTTATCACTCAGGCCCCAGAACCTTATAACCTAAATGTCAAGTTATAAACTTAGGTCAGGCACCTCTTTAGAATCCATGCTTTGGATCCTGGGCAGTGTGTGTGAGTATGTGTGAGTGCAAGAGATAGAGACTGATGGGGGAGGGGGGGGATAAGAGATTGATGGGGGGGGGGGGGGTGGCTGAGCCCTGGGAAGCAGTAGCGTATAACAGAGGCTTCTTCCTCTGCTTTCTCCAGGTCCTGGCATGAGCTCCTGCCCTCCAGCTCTTTCCTCTTCAGACCAACCAGAAAATGAACATATGGGCCAATCAAGTCTTGACTTCTAAAGCCACAAGTCTCCCCCAACAAAGCACCCCACCCTCTTCCCTAGAGATGACCTCTAGGGCAAGGCAATGAGATTAGGAAACAGATGGGTGTGCAGAGAGCCTTCAGAGCTAACCTGATCCTTGACCCCACCAGTTCATGTCCTCTAATCCAACTTATGGAAGGACAGGGCAGATGTGCAGGGTCCCCATAACTTATTGGACTCCTTGGGACAAAGATTCCAGACAAAATGGTTCCAGACACGGGAGATGAGGAACTGGCGGAAGCCACAGGTAAACGGGAGATGGGGAATCCCTGGCTGCCAGAGAAATAGGGCCACAGGTGGTGGGAGACGAGGGTGGTCGGTGTCTGTTTTGGAGAACGGGCTGTGGAGCCCGGGAGCAAGAGCTATAGACCTGGGGGATGGGAGGTGGCAGGGGCAACAAACAGCTGTAAAGACAGATCTGGGGGCTCTTATACCACAGGCAAGCAAAAGATTCAGTGGGTGTGTATGAGGAGGACGCTAACTCACACTTCCAGGAATGAGTGATTCCTAAGAAAAGCTCATCCGTTCCCAGAACTGGAGAAGAGGAGGACACGGAGGAGGTCCAAGGCGCCCACCGACCTCCCAGCCCGGTCTGCCTCTTAAGTCCGAGACGCCGACTCCCCACACGCACCAGGCATGACCGTCCTTGGTCCGCCCGGCTCCTGACTGTCAGTCTGCAGCGTGCGCGACTCCCGGTCCCCTCTTGCCCCTCTCCACACGTCAGGACCCCGGGCCCCTGGCCCCAGATGGGGTGCCAGCCCAGGGCGGCCGGAGGCTGGCTGACAGGCGCTGGGGGAGGGGGGAGACGAGGGAGGGGCCGGGGACGCCGGTAGCTGAGCCGCGCACTGCAAAGTGATCCAACATCGCCCCATCCCCGCGCTCCAGGAGAAGGCGGCCGAGGGGACCGCCTCCCACCTCCCCAACACCGACTCTCGCAAGTGGGGTGAACGCCGAGGGGTGCCGGGCTCCCAGCCCCCACCCCTCCCCAAAACGCAAGCAGCATTGCCATAACAACAAGAATCTCGGCAACTCCAGTCCGACGACACGGAGGACTGCCCCCCGACACGCACACCCCAGCAACAGCCCTCCTTCCCCAAACTTGTCCGAGACGCCGCGTCCCGAGCAGCAGCCCTCCCCCGGGCCCCCCGCGCCCTGCCCAGCTTACCTGTCCGGAAAAAGGCATCTACGTCCGAGTCTGCTGCTCCTCCTTCCTCCGCTGCCCCCTCCGGGGGGTTCATGACTGGGGGAGGCGTCCGCGGGCAGCCGGGGCCGGCCGAGCCCGGGGCCGAGGGCTGCGGGGCACCCGCTGGGCGGAGGGCTCGGGGCGCAGCGGCCGCGGCCGCAGACCAGGAGGACTCGCGGCTTCGAGGGCGGGCGGCTCGGGCGGCTGGGACGGCGGGGCTGGGGCAGAGGACGCCCAGCCTCCCTCAGGCGGAGGCGCGCGGCGGGCTGGGGGCGCCTGCCGCCGGCTCCCCCATGGTACCCCTTCCCCGCGGGCGCTGGCCGCCCTGCTGTCTGGCTGGAGCCGGACCGGGCCGGGGCCGGGGTCCGCGCTGCCTGGGCGCCCGCTCTTCCCCAGCAGCGGCAGCTGGCTCTTCTCCTCGCCCGTCCGCCTGTCTCTATTGTTCAGCCCTGCTCGGCTCTCCTCTTTATTTTTCCTCCTCCCTCCCACCCTCCCTGTCTCTCTACCTCCTCCCTCCCGCGCTCGCTCGCTCGCTCTCTGGCTCCCCCTCTGGCTCCCGCCGCCGCCGCCGCCGCCGCCGCCTCTCCAGCTCCTCCCCCGGCTCCCGCTCCCTCAGTCCCGGCCAACAATGACCCGGACGGCGCGGAGCTGAACTGAAGCTCCGGCCCGGGCCGGCCGCTCACCGCGGGCCCCCGGCGGCGCGGACGCCTCCCTCCCCCGCGGCCGCGCGCCGGCCTCTCCCGGAGCCGAGCCCGAGCAGCGAGCTATTGTTCGTGGCGGCACTAGGCCGGCTTCCTGAGCCCCGCAGGAAAAGCCCCGGCGAAGGAGGCGGCTGAGGAGGGGGCGGGGCCGCCGGGCTAGTGCGGGGCCGCCGGGCTCGCCCAGGGGCCCTGCCGCCGCGGTCCCGCGCGCTCAGCTCTCGGCTCGCGCAGCGATGCTCCCGGCCCGGCGGCGGTCCTCCGCCCCACCCGGCGCCCAGGTATGCGAGGGGAACCCCACGCTGCCTGCCCGCCTCCTCTTCAGACCGGTACCCAAGCTGCACTGACCTGTCCTCAGAGACCGGACTTTTCCCTCTCCTTCCTGACAAAGCTCTCTCCTGTCTCCCTCCCCTCCTGAGCCTCTCGCATTTTCCTCTCCGTCTCGCCGTAGTTCCTCTCGTTTTTAGCCTTTCGTTTCCTTTTTCCCCTTTTCAGCGCCCCTTTAAACATCTCTGCCTGTCTCTGTGACTCTTTGTCCCACTCATTCCTCTTGCGATGTCTCCCTGCCCATCTCTCCCTCCCTCTGTCACTCTCTTCTGTCTCTCATTTGTCTCTGTCCTGCCTCTGTACTTGGCCCGTATCTCTGAGCTCCTCTTGGACAGCTGTCAAAACTCCCTAATCCCCGGGGGCCTTCTCTGTTTTGTTCCTCTCCCTCGTGTGAATGGAGAGATCCAGTTGGCCTGGAGAAAGGAGGTGTTACGGCAAGCTGAATTTCAATTAAAGTGGGGAGAGGGGCTGGGGAGGAATGGGGATGACGGCAAAAAAGAAAGCAGATGCTGTATGGGGTAATTAATGCAGTGATTGTATTGTGCCAATTGGTTTTTTAAGCAATAATTAAACAATAATTAGCCAGTATTCTGTTTATAGTTCTAGTGACTGCAGAGACTACAAAACAGAGGCTCTTTAGACCTAAGTACTTAATGTGGTGTGTTGGGAGGTGTTACTGCTGCCTCATCCAGGCAGATGGAGAGGCTGTGGCCTGACCTAATGTGTTAAAACACACGGAATAGGAAAACCAGGTCCTCGTCTAAATTTGATGGCCCACTCCTGGATGTATTTATCTCTAACAACGTCTTTGGTTCCACCTCTCTCCGGTTCAAAGCACCTGGGACCTTTCCAGATCTATTAACTGGGTAACTCTAACAGCAAATAGAATGAATTAAATAAGATTTTAGTGAACCCTTTCTAGCTCCCAGTACTCATCACTTTCTTTACTGAATGTCACACATTTTTTTTCACCCACTAAAAATATAAGTACTGTTGCCTGTCTCCAGTCTTGGGTACATCTATCAGGCTCCATTTCTTAAAAATTATTAATAGTGACGCTGAGATCACAAGTTCACTGCCATGAGATCTAATTCATCTGATACCTTAAATTGCCTTAAAGCATCCAGATGCCCCCCTACCTACCACCTTTTCTGACAATGAAAGTACTTCTCATTTGTCTTTTCTAACTTTTGCCTCCGCTTAACCCCATGCCTAAACCCTTTCCTGTACTCCCACACACACATGATGGCAGAGCTGTTAACAGCTACTTGTGCAGATAGAGAACCAGAAGTCTGGCAAGAGTATTAGCTGATCCCAAATTCAGAAGAAACATTACATGTTTAGAAGAAGTTTCATATCAAAGTCTCAATAAATGTGAACCAGAATGGGGGAAAACCTTATACAACACCAGTTTTTGAGAGGAAATTTGGCAATTTGTATTAAAATCTTAAATGTATGTTGCTATATCATTATCAGACAAAGAAGATTTCAGAGCAAAGAATATTACGAGAGATCAAGAGGGACATTTCAATTCATCAGATACATGTAACAATTCAAAGAGTTTTTGCATTTAATAAGGGAGTTTCAAAATATATGAAGCAAAACCGATAGGACTATAAGGAGAAGCAGACAAATTGATAATTATGGTCAGACATTTTAATATCTGTCTCAATAATTGATAGAATAAGGAGACAGATCATCAGTAAGAATATGAACAGTTCAATTTAACCCAACTGATGTTTATAGAATACTCCACTCAACAACAGCAGGTACACATTTTTTTCAAGTGCACAGGTAACATGTAACAAGATAAATCATGTGCTAAGCCATAAAACAAGTCTCTAACAAATTTAAAAGGATTAACCCCATGCAGACTAGTAGGTAAATTATACCTCAGTTGTTTTTTTTTTTTTTTAACGTTTATTTATTTTTGAGACAGAGAGAGACAGAGCATGAACGGGGGAGGGGCAGAGAGAGAGGGAAACACAGAATCGGAAGCAGGCTCCAGGCTCTGAGCCATCAGCCCAGAGCCCCACGCGGGGCTCGAACTCGCGGACCGCGAGATCGTGACCTGAGCTGAAGTCGGACGCTTCACCGACTGAGCCACCCAGGCGCCCCTTTTTTTTTTTTTATGTTTTTATTTATTTTTGAGACAGAGAGAGACAGAGCATGAGCAGGGGAGGGGCAGAGAGAGAGGGAGACACAGAATCTGAAGCAGGCTCCAGGCTCTGAGCTGTCAGCACAGAGCCCGACGCGGGGCTCAAACTCACAGACTGTGAGATCATGACCTGAGCTGAAGTCGGAGGCTTAACTGACTGAGCCACCCAGGCGCCCCTGTTTGGGGTTTTTTTAAATCATATAAAGTATGTTTTCTGAGCACAATAGAGTTAAATTAGAAATCAATAACGTTGACTGATGAATGGACAAAGAAAATGTGGCATATATATACAGTGGAATACCAGTCAGCAAAAATGAAATCTTGCCATTTGCAAGAATGTGCATGGAACCAGAGTATATTATGCTAAGTGAAATAAGTTAGTCAGAGAAAGATAAATATCATGTGATTTCACTCAAATGTGAAATTTGAGAAACATAACAGATAGAGGAAGGGAAGGAAAAGTAAGATAACAGAGGGAGGCAACCCATAAGAGACTCTTAAAGACAGAGAACAAACAGGGTTGCTTGAGGGGAGGTGAGTAGAGGGTTAGACTGAATGAGTGATGGCATTATTAAGGAGGGCACTTGCTGGGATGAGCACTGGGTGTTGTATGTAAGTGGTAAATCATTGGGCTGTACTCCTGAAATCAATACTATATTGTGTACTAACTAACTTGAATTTAAATAAATAAATTTTTAAAATAAAAAGTCATATTTCAAAAGAAAAATAAAAACAAATCAATGACAAATATATGGGAAATCCCCCAAATATTTGGAAACTTAATAACATATTTCTGAATAATCCATGCTCAACTAAGAACTTGAAAGGAATATTAGAAAGAATTTTAAAGTGAATTAAAATGAATATGTCATATAAGAATCTGTGGGATACAGTTAAAGCAGTATTTAGAGGGGAATTTAGAGTACTAAAATACCTATTTTGAAATGAAATATCTCACACCAGGGATCTCCTGTTCTACCTTAAGAGTAAATGAAACCCAAAGCATAAGAACAGCATTTTATTTTTTTTTTTTTAATGTTTATTTTTGACAGAGAACATGAGTGGGGGAGGGGCAGAGAGAGGGCCACACAGAATCCGAAGCAGGCTCCAGGCTCTGAGTTGTCAGCCCAGAGCCCAACGCGGGGCGTGAACTCACAGACCTCGAGATCATGACCTGAGCCGAAATCAGATGCTCAACCAACTGAGCCACCCAGGCGCCCCAAGAACAGCATTTTAAAAAGGCAGAAATCAATGAAATAGATAACTGAAAAAAAAGAGAAAAATCAATGAAACCAAAACTGTGTTCTTTGAAAAGATCAATAAAATTGATAAATCTCTAGCCAAACTGAAATAAGGAAACAAGAGAGAAGAATCAAATTACTATTAGCAGGAATGAGAGAGGCGACATCACTACAAATAATGGAGATGTAAAAACAACAAAAGGAAATATTATGAGCTATTTATGCCAATAAATTCAACAACTTACATAAAATGGACACATTTCTTGAAAGGCACAAACTACTAAAGCTTACTCAAGAAGAAACAGATAACTTAAATAGCCATATATCTATTAAAGAAATTAAATTTGTAGCTTAAAATTTTCCATAAAGAAAATTCAAGACCCATGTGGCTTTACTGGTGAATTCTATGAAACATTTAAAGGAAAAGTAATACCAATCCACACACACATTTCCAGAAAAGGGAAGAAGAGGAAATAACTCCCAGCTATTTTCATGAAGGCAACATTACTCTTTTTTTTTTTAATTTTTTTAATGTCTATTCATTTTTGAGAGACAGAACATGAGTGGGGGAGGTGCAGAGAGAGACACAGAATCTGAAGCAGGCTCCAGGTTCTGAGCTAACAGCACAGAGCCCAATGCAGGGCTCAAACTCATGAACCACGAGATCCTGACCTGAGCCACTTAACACACTCAGCCACCCAGGCACCCCAATGCCAACATTACTCTTATGCTAAAACTAAACAAAGACCAATGAAGAGGAGAAAAGAAAAAAACAAAACTGTTGTCCACTCTCCTTTGTGAACATAGATGCAAAATTCTTAATGAAACTTTAGCAAATCAAATCCACTAATATATAAAAAGGATAATACATTATAATAAAGTGCATTTTTGCAAGGATGAAAGGTTGGTTTGACATTTGAAAATTTACCAATGTAATTTACCATATGTCATGGGTTGAATTGTGTCCCCCCAAAAGATAAGTTAAAATCTTAATCCCCAGTACCTGTGAATATAACCTACTTTGGAAATAAGGTCTTTACAGATGTAATGACTTATGGATGGGGTCATTATGGTAGGTCCTAGTCCAATATGACTGGTGTTCTTATGATAGAAAAACGTGTTGTGAAGAAGAGGCATACAGGGAAAACACCATGTGACAATAGAGGCAGAGACTGGAATGGTGCAGCTACAAGCCAAGGAACGCCAAAAATTAATGGTCACCACCAGAAGCTAGGAAGAAGCAAGGAAGGATTCCACCCAGTTTCAGAGGGAGGACAGTCCTGCTGACACCTTGATTTTGGACCCCTAGCCTCCAGAGCTCTGACAAAATAAATTTTTGTTCTTCTAAGCCAACCAGTTGTGATACTTTGTTACAGCAGCCCTAGAAAATTAATATACCATATCAAAAAAGAAAAACCATACAATCATCTCAATAGATGTAGGAAAAGCATTTGACAAAATACAATATTCGTTTTTGATCAAGACTCTCAGCAAACTAGGAATAGAAGGAACTTCCTCAACTTAATAAAGAGCATCTATTAAAAAAAAAAAAAAAAAAAAAAAGCCAGGGCACCTGGTTGGCTTAGTCAGTTGAGCATCTGACTTCGGCTCAGATTCTGATCTCATGGTTTGTGAATTCAAGCCCCACGTCGGGCTCACCTACTGTCAGTGCAGAGCCTCTGCCCTCTCTGCCCCTGCCCCTACCCCCTGAAAATAAATAAAAACATTTTTAAAAAACTTATGGCTAATACTAAAATTAATGGTAGAAGACTGCTTTTCCCCTAAGATCAGAACAAAGCAAGTATGTCCACTCTGACTCCTATTCAACATTGTATTGGATGTTCTAACAAGTATGATAAGGCAAGAAAAGGAAGTTAAAGGCATCCAAATTAGAGAGTAGGGGGTAGAACTTTATTCACAGACAAGATAATTGGTTATTTAGAAAATTCCATGAAATCTATCCAAATGCCCCTAGAACTAATAATGTGTTTAGCAAGATTTCAGGATAAAATACTGAAAAATACATAAAAATACATTGTATTTCTCTACACTAGCAATGAAGGTTTAGAAATTGAAATTTTAAAAATCACTATTTACATTTGCTTAGAAAAATATAAAGATGAAGGCTAACTCTGATTAAAGATATGCAAGACCCACACATTGCAAACTACAATACACTGCTGAAAGAAATTAAAGAAGACTTAAATAAATGAAAAGATACTGTGTCATGGGTCAGAAGACTCAAAATGCTTAAGACATCAATTTTCTCCAAATTGATCTGTGGATTCAATGCAATACCAACTAAGATCCCAGAGGATTGTTTTGTAGGGTTTTTTCATTTTTTGTTTTTATTTTTTCTGTAGATATTGACAAGCTGGTTCAATCCAAATAAACTAGAAAAGTCAAAAATCTGAGAAAGAATAAAGTAGGAGGACTTACCCTATCCAACTTCAAGACTCACTATAAGGTTAGAGTTATCAAGACAATGTGATTTTGGCATTAAGATAGAAAAATAGATGAATGGAATAGAATGGAGTCCAGAAACAAACCCACACATTTATGTTCAAGTGATTTTCAACAAAGATCAAAGGAAATTTGGTATAATAAGGATAGTCTTTACAATGGTGCCTGAAAAACTGAAAACCTGTATTAGTTTCTATGACTCAAATAGCAAATTACCACAAACTTAGTGGCTTAAAACAACACACATTTTATTATCTTATAGTTGTGGAAGTCAAAGGTCCATAACAGGTCTCACTGGGCTAAAATTGAGGTATTAAAAGGGATTCCTATTCTTTCTAGAGGTTCTAGGGGAGAACTGTTTCCTTGCTTTTCCCATCTTCTAGAAGGCTTTTTTTTTTTTTTTTTTTTGGCTTATGTCTCCCTTCTTCCATCTTCAAAACCAACAATATAGGCCAATTCCATTCTACACTGCCATTTCTCTGGTTCTCTTTCAGTCCCCCTCTCCCACTCTTAAAGACCCTTGTGATTACATAGGGCCCACCCAGATAAATCTAAGATAATCTCCCTATTTTAAGGTCATCTGATTACCAATCTTAATTGCATCTGAAACCTTAATTCCCATTTGCAATGTAACATAACATATCCACAGGTTCTGGGGGCCAGGACATAGACATCTTTGGGGAAAGGCATTATTCTGCCTACATAATATCCATATGCAAAAAGAAAATAAACTTAGATCAATATCTCACACAAATTAACTCAAAATGGATCATAGACCTAAATGTAAAGTCTAACACTATAAAATTTCTTGAAGACATTGAAGAAAATCTTTGTGACCTTAGAGTAGGCAAAGATTTCTCAGATATGACACCTAAGGCATAATCTCTAAAAGAAAAAACTATAAACTTGTAATTATGAAATTTCAACAAAATTAAGAAGTTCTACTCTTTAAAAGATATTAAGATAATGAAAAGACAAGCCATCAGAGAAAATATTTGAAAATCACATATCTGATGAAGGACTATCTCTGGAATACATAAAGAACCCTCAAATTTTTTAAATAAGAAAACAACCCAATTTTTAAAAATTGGGCAAAAGATTTGAATAGAAACCCATATTCGCAGATACATGGATGGCAAATAAACACTTGAGAAAATATTCAACATCATTCGTCATTAGGGATATACAAATTTCCAAACCACAATGAGATACCACAATCTATTAAAATGTCTCAAATTAAAAAGACTTGCTCATCTCCAGTGTTGGTGAAAATGTGAAACAACTGGAGCTCTCCTGCACTTCTGGTGGAATGTAAAAGGGTGCAACCACTTCAGAAAACAGTTTGACAGTTTATTAAATAGTTAAATATGCACCTGCCGTATGACTCAATCATTCTTGGTATTTACCCAAGAGAAACAAAAGCATATATCATGCAAAGACTTGTACACAAATGCTCATAACTGCTTTATTTATAATAGCCAAAATCTGGAAGCAATCCAAAAATCCATTAACAAGTGATAGGATAAACGAATTACCATATATACACACGATGGACTACTACTCGGTAATAAAAAGAAATGAATTATTGCTATACCAATAATATGTGGATGAAATTCAAACTAATTATGCTGAGTGAAAGAAGTCAGACCAAAAAAAAAGCACATACTAAATTATTCCATTTATATAAAGTTCTAGGAAATGCGAAGTGATCTATGCTGGCAGAAAGCAGATCAGTGGTTGTCTAGAGATGACCAGCAGGGCAGAGACTGGGAGGGGAGGAGCAGGAAGTTGGGACAATGAAGAGGAACACTGAAACTTTTGGAGGTGAAGGGTAAGTTCTTGATTGTGTCAATTGTTGTGTAGGTGTATGCTTATGTCAAAACTGATCAAGTTGTGCAGTTTAAATACATTCAATTTATCAAATATCAATCATGCCTCAATAAAGCTATTTTTTAAAATAATTTTTGTTAAAAAGAATGTGATAGGGGCACCTGGGTGGCTCAGTTGGTTAAGCATCCAACTTCAAACCAGGTCATGGTCTCATGGTTCATGGGTTCAAGCCCCACATCAGGCTCCATGCTGGCAGTGTGGAGCCTGCTTGGGATTCTCTCTCTCTCCCTCTCTCTGCCCCTCCCCAGCTTGCTCTCTCTTCTCCCTCTCAAAGTACATAAATAAACTTTTAAAATTAATTAATTAATTTAAAAATGTGGGGGGAAATGTGGTAAAGCTCCATGTACTTACAAGGAAATAGCAGTTATCATGTGAGGAATATATGGGATTTTCATGGTCTCAAAATTTTAACATTATATTTAAATATTTAAAACTTCATAACATGATTCTTTACAATGAGGAGAAAAAGGGAGAATCATCCCCTGGGGAGTCTTTCTTACATGGAGCACAAGAATGTCAGGGTGGAGGAAGGAGGAGAGATATTAAGGTACAAGTATTTTGGAAAAAAAAACTCTCAGTCTTGACAGACACTACCTTTTCTCCACTCCTCTTTGAAGATTTAAGGAGGAATGGATCAGAATAGGACAGGATGGAAGAAATGCTTAGGAAGGTAGACATGCCCAGGAGAAGGAGGGGGCAATCCAGAGTCCATAGCAACAGTCTAAGAGCAGGTGGTAAACAATTCAAGGAGGGTATGGCTGTGAGACTGAAGCAGAAGGTTGTGGAAGTCAATAAGAAGGACAGAGCAATAGCATGTGTTGAAAGCGTATATGTGGAGGGGAGAAGATGTGGGCAGGAAAGAGGGAATGGTGGTAAACAGTAGTTCAGGATACCTCTGGGCACTAGGCAACTGAAAAAATGGCGGCACCACTAACAGAAGAAAAAACGATCTAGGTGAGAAACCAAACTGGGGAAATACAGAAAAGTGATTAAATATTACTTACTTTTAGGGGTGCCTGGGTGGCTCAGCCAGTTAAGCATCCTACTCTTGATTTCAGCTCAGGTCATGATCTCATGGTTCGTGTGATTGAGACCCACATCAGGCCTGCTTGGGATTCTCTCCCCCTCTCTCTCTCTGTCCCTACCCCATTCTCTCTCCCTCCCTCTCTCTTTCAAAATAAATAAATAAACATTTTTAAAAGATGTTATTTAGTTTTACCCCTCAGTTCACTGATGAGAAAACTATAAACTGGAGAGTAAAGTGACCTGCCCCAAGTCACACAGCCAACCGCAGAACTCATGACTCCTAGGCCAGTTTTCCAGGCTGCTTCCCTATAACAACACATCTCCCACTTGAGGAGTCTGAAGGATGATAGGCATCCAGGTGGTAGTGTCCTTCCAGCAATTAGAACAGTCAGTGCAGAGCCTGGGACAGCTTGGGAGCTGGAAATATTGATTAAGGAGCCAGAAGTTGGCTGAAGCAGCAACAGCAAATGAGATAAAAGGTTTTCTATCCATTTCCATTAACTTTCCCTCTTTAGACGTATTATCCACTTCTATGTCCTGCTTTCTACTCAAATCAAATCTGCCTTGGAACCAGCACCTCTTCCTGACTTTACTGACTTCATTATCCCAGTGTCAAAGACTAGAACCCTAGGAGACTTGCCTGGCTCCTCTGCCCTCTCTACTTCCTGCCTTCATGCTCTCATTAAGCCAAAGTTTTCCTTTGAAATGGTATCCATTGCCTCCTTTCCCACCAACACCATCCAAACCAGGCTTTGACTCCATAATCTTGAATTTCTACAATAGCCTGCCAACTGGCTTTCCCAGGCAAGGTGTGGAAATAAAGCCAATACATGAAAGAAACAGAGACAGACAAGTCACAGGAGCATGTTGGCCATGGAGATAGGAGACAAGCGGTGTCGGCAGGCAGACAGATCCAAAATGTCAGATGCCACAGAGAAGTGAGGGGCAGCAAGGACTGGGGCATGGAGACAGGATTTGGTTAGTGCAGGCTACAAGTGGCCTGGAGAGAGAAAGCAGAGGGCAGAACCTGGCTGCAGACAGGACAGGGGCCAATGTGTCGTGAGGGGAATGGAAGCAGCAGACCTGAATCATTTGTCCCTGAAGTTTGGGCAGCGAAGGCAGACAGACAGACAGACAGTTGTTCCACAGTACGATCAAGTTTCCAAATGTTTGTTTCTATCTGGTTTTCAAAATGGAGCTAGCTGTGCAGACTTGAGAGACAACTGAAAGAATAAGAGGGAGTTAGAAAATTCTGAAGCAGGAAAACTATCAGAGTCACTCAGAAACTGGAAGGGTGGGTGGCTCTCCCTGTTGCAGTGATCAGCCAGCATCCTGAGGGTTGGTCTGCATAGAGGAAGCTGGTAGAAGATATTTGGGCCTCAAATCGTGATTCCCAGCCCTCAGCCCATACAGCACAGGAAATTTCTAACACAAAGCTGCTTCCTTTGTCACACTATTTTCTGTTTAGAGTAAGCATAGGAAGTAATCTGTCCTGTTCTTTTAACAATTCCAAGGGAACGCCAAAACATCCCCTGGTCTTGGCCTTGTTCAATATACAGTTGTGACAGAACCAAAGTTCTTCCTGACCTCTACTCTTAATCTTTCCTGCTCCAACTGAAGCAAATTCCCTCTCATCCTGTCTTCGGGGCAAGCCTGTGATGGCCAAAAAGCCTGCCTGGATGAGGAAATCTGCAGCAGGTAAAGTAACATGGATTTCCTCCAGATCCTAAGGAAGTTGTCATTGACTGTACACCCATGTTACCTGCCAACCTTGCCTATCCTAAAAAGATAGGGGCACTCAAAAAGATTAAAGAACATTCAAATACATGCCAATTTCCACTGACATTGTAAGAGAAAGACCTCTTTAGTCATCTCAAAGATTCAGGTCCAAGGAAGCCAGAAGGAATTCTGCAGCTAATAAACTAAAGCATATCTTAAGCTAGCCAAGAAGAGTTACATATGCTTAAGAAGTCACCAGACATATAATCCAATCAGCCCCAGGAGCCTCTCTGTGTCACCAAGTGGACTCAAGGAAGAGTAAAGTTTCCTCTCTGATGCCATCTCAAGAGGCTAAGGAGGATCTGCCAAGCATCCCTTGGGGATATGTCTTGTAGCAAGTGACAAGAAGGAAATCAAGATGTGGAAAAGAAAGCAAGAAACATGTTGGGATGAAGAAGGAATAAAAACAAAATGGAAGAAAGATGGTGATAAGAAGACAACAAAAAAGGAGAGAGAAAGAGATGGAGAGAGATGGAGAGCAAGGGAGAGAATCTCTGCTGTTCACTTAAAACAGGGGTCTGATCTCGAAACTAGAACAAGCAATCCTAAAATTCATATGGAACCACAAAAGGCCCCGCATAGCCAAAGTAATTTTGAAGAAGAAGACCAAAGCAGGAGGCATCACAATCCCAGACTTTAGCCTCTACTACAAAGCTGTCATCATCAAGACAGCATGGTATTGGCACAAAAACAGACACATAGACCAATGGAATAGAATAGAAACCCCAGAACTAGACCCACAAACGTATGGCCAACTCATCTTTGACAAAGCAGGAAAGAACATCCAATGGAAAAAAGACAGTCTCTTTAACAAATGGTGCTGGGAGAACTGGACAGCAACATGCAGAAGGTTGAAACTAGACCACTTTCTCACACCATTCACAAAAATAAACTCAAAATGGATAAAGGACCTGAATGTGAGACAGGAAACCATCAAAACCTTAGAGGAGAAAGCAGGAAAAGACCTCTCTGACCTCAGCCGTAGCAATCTCTTCCTCGACACATCCCCAAAGGCAAGGGAATTAAAAGCAAAAGTGAATTACTGGGACCTTATGAAGATAAAAAGCTTCTGCACAGCAAAGGAAACAACCAACAAAACTAAAAGGCAACCAACGGAATGGGAAAAGATATTTGCAAATGACATATCGGACAAAGGGCTAGTATCCAAAATCTATAAAGAGCTCACCAAACTCCACACCCGAAAAGCAAATAACCCAGTGAAGAAATGGGCAGAAAACATGAATGGACACTTCTCTAAAGAAGACATCCGGATGGCCAACAGGCACATGAAAAGATGTTCAGCGTCGCTCCTTATCAGGGAAATACAAATCAAAACCACACTCAGGTATCACCTCACGCCAGTCAGAGTGGCCAAAATGAACAAATCAGGAGACTATAGATGCTGGAGAGGATGTGGAGAAACGGGAACCCTCTTGCACTGTTGGTGGGAATGCAAATTGGTGCAGCCGCTCTGGAAAGCAGTGTGGAGGTTCCTCAGAAAATTAAAAATAGACCTACCCTATGACCCAGCAATAGCACTGCTAGGAATTTATCCAAGGGACACAGGAGTACTGATGCATAGGGGCACTTGTACCCCAATGTTCATAGCAGCACTCTCAACAATAGCCAAATTATGGAAAGAGCCTAAATGTCCATCAACTGATGAATGGATAAAGAAATTGTGGTTTATATACACAATGGAATACTACGTGGCAATGAGAAAAAATGAAATATGGCCTTTTGTAGCAACGTGGATGGAACTGGAGAGTGTGATGCTAAGTGAAATAAGCCATACAGAGAAAGACAGATACCATATGGATTCACTCTTATGTGGATCCTGAGAAACTTAACAGGAACCCATGGGGGAGGGGAAGGAAAAAAAAAAAAAAAGAGGTTAGAGTGGGAGAGAGCCAAAGCATAAGAGACTGTTGAGAACTGAGAACAAACTAAGGGTTGATGGGGGGTGGGAGGGAGGAGAGGGTGGGTGATGGGTATTGAGGAGGGCACCTTTTGGGATGAGCACTGGGTGTTGTATGGAAACCAATTTGACAATAAATTTCATATATAAAAAAAAAAAACGGGTCTGATAAATAAAGTTTTATTCCAACACAGCCATGCCCATTCATATAATTAGTGTCTATGGCTGCTTTTGTGTTATAGCAGCAGGGCTGAGGAGTTGTGACAGACACCATATGATCTGCAAAGTTGGAAATATTTACTATCTGGCCTTTTACAATAAAAGTTTTGCTGACTCCTGACTTAGAGTAATAAAGAATGTCATAATTTCCTCTAATACTAGTAAACTCTTTGTGGTTCTTCAACTGTTCTTAATGCTTAAAGTTATCTTCAGAAACTATTATCCTGGAAGAAAAAAAGGACTGGAGCCAAGCAATGGGAAAATTATTCAGAATTGTAGCTTAGAGAGTGACCAAAGCAAATTACATTAAGGTACAAAAGAAATTGCAAAGCTGAAGAACAAATGTGACTCTCAAAAGACAGTTATGGATGGGAAATGTGTGTGTGTGTGTGTGTGTGTGTGTGTGCATGAGTGTGTGTGAGAGAGCAAGAGAGAGATACAATTTTAGTACTGCTAAATACTAATTAGAAATCTATATACAGAAATATATGTGTGTATATTTCTAAGTATAATGTTTCTATATATACATTTTTTTCCAATTAGTATTTAGCAGTACACAACTCACAACTGTTTCATGGTGTAAAAGTTGGTATAGTATGGTGCCCAAGGGAATTAAAGGAGTTTATCAATAGAATACAGGAATAATAATAATATAAAATTAAAATATGGATTACAGGTGAATTTAGGGAAAGAAAATGGTTTAAATGTTTCCCTTATCATCTTTTTATATGAGGGGACAAGTGTGAAAGTGGTGTTTTTTATATCTCTACCCAAGATGCTTGATAACATGAGGCTGAGGAAGACGAAGGCAGCGAGTAAAGGATGAAAGCCACCTCACAGAATGTGAAACAGGATCATCTAGGCTGTGCTGGACCTTCTGCAGAGACATTAAAGAGCCAAATAAAAACCCCATGTCTCCTCCATTTGGTGTATATTTTTCCAATCTTATCTTCTTCAAATCACTCCTTTCCATACCCTCCAAAGTCATCCCATTCTATCTTGTCCTGCCTACACATACACTCACACTCCATCTCTTGTACAAGATTCTACTTTTCTTTCTCTACCCAGCAATCCCTGCCCTGTCCCCATCCCTAGCTTTCTACTCAAAGGCACAGACACTGCTGGTTATCTACCCCCAAAGTCATGCCTCCTTACTAAGAGAATTGCCATATTATTCAGAAGAGCAATGTGCCCAGCGAAAATGCTCCCTGCCCCAACTCCTTTATACCTGGGGCGCCATGTAACCCATTTCTTGTTATGAGACATGACTCTGAGAGTCAGGTTGGGAGTTGGGGAAAATGTTTTCCCTCTTCATATGGACCCTGCCTTTCCCTCACACATGCTTCTCCTTTCTCTCTTCTCCTTTTGTTCCTTCACTCTTTTCTTCTTTCTCCTGCATGGTCCACAAACAGGAGGCTGGAAGTAGAGTAACCATCTTGGGAGCAGAAGACAACAAAGCCACAAGCTAAGGATCATGGAGCAGAAGGAGAAAAGGAGCCTAGAACGCTGATGCCACCTTGGAGCTCCTGCAAAGACTTGGACTTCTTGGTATGTGAGAATATTATGCCTCCATTTAGTTAAAGCCCTACAGGTTCAGGTGATGAACAGCCTAATGCAACTCTTTGTCACACCCATATTACTCCTTCCACCTGGAAAGTTGCTTTCTCCTCACCACACAGCCAGTATTTGATGTCCTGTTGCTTTCTTCAAAGCCCACCCTAAATCCCACCTCCTTTTGGAAGGCATTCTATGACATCTCAAAATTGATCTCCCATTCTCTCATAGTCACATAGGGCACAACTGAAATCATTAAAATAGCATGGATGTGTCAAGCCTGCTCCATGTCATAAATACATATATATGTTTATTCACACACACCCCTGCTAGGTTGAGAGCTGCTAAGGGCAAGGATCCTATGTCACTAATTCTGAATGCCCTGCAGCACCCAGCACATTGCCCAGAGCAGTCACTCAATAAAGGGTTGTTTACTTTGATTGGAAAAATGCTCCTTCCTTCCCAAGTGTATATTATGGATCAGTTTAAAACACCTGGTTTCCATGTAGATGGGGTGAGAAAGTTGCCAAATGGGAAAAGACTTCAGAAATCTTAGTCATATTTTCACCATGTTTTGACAGTTTTGAAACTGTGCAGCCTATTGCTGACTGATGGCCCAGATGTATTAAAAAAAGGTAAAAGGAGGGACAGAAATGAGATGATATTTAAAGCAAGACTGGACCTATATACAATCAAAATAGTATGCTGGTTTCACCAAACTCAACTTCAAACCAGCATCTGCTGAAGGTAGACTCCTATCCAATGTATTGCATTATAATTCCAGCTACACTTCTACTGCTTATTTATTTAATTTCTTTTGTTTAACTAAATTTTTTTAAACATCTACTATGTGCCAAGCCTGGAATAACCAGTCATCCTAGTTTGCCTGTGAAATAGGGGTTTCCTGAGATGCAGGATTTTTTAGTGCTAAAACCAGAGTCCCAGGCAAACCAAGATGGTCAGATTCCCCCAAAGATCTGTGTTTGATATTGGATATAAAGCAGTGAGGAAGACAGATATAGTCCCTGCTCATAAGGATCTCTACAATCTAGTGGGCTTTTCTTTGGTAAGGGCCTGGGGGGGGGGGGGTCCCCAGTAATTACAGATAGGTTTTCATCCTTTATACTTTCAAGTCATTCATGTTAGATTCTATTACACAGTAATCAAGTCCATCCAACACTTTCAGGTGCTAACACACAAATCTCCCAGCACAGCTGGCTGTCCATGTGGAAGGAAGATGAAGAACTTTGGAATAGGAGAGTAAGCAGAAGTTCAGTTCATGAATGTGGCCATTGTTCTGACGGCTGTGAATTCCAACCAACTTTAATCACAGCCTGAGCCAGTTGTCTGTTGTTCTCGGATCAGCAGGCATACTCTATCTTTGGGTTCTCAGCCCTCTTTGTGACACTAATTTTGACCTGTTGGGTGGAACAGTGCTCTCTTTGGAAAGGGCCAGGAGATCTGAACCTTTCCTAAGAGAATATGGAAGTAATCTGACTGTTGTGTCTGCTGATGTGGCCATCACAGCTAGCTGGGCATGACTTTTTTTCCATCATTGTTCCATATGCATTCCTCCTATAGCTGGATACTGGGTTAAAGAGAAAAACTCTTCCATTCTTGAGTCAAGGGCATATGGATGACTTAATATACCTCATAAAAAAGTAAACCCTTCTTCCAGATTGGGAGTATGAGCTTCACAACCTGATGGTCCTATCCCCCATAGTTACCACCCACTCAATAAGGCTGAAAGTCCTGGTTCCTCCATTCCAAGAATCAATGGACTACTTCTATCTCTGCAGGGGATTTTTTTTTCCTTCAATCCCCAGACTTCATTTCTGCTTGGCTTTAATAACAACCATAAATTGGTTTTCTACAATTGCTAGATATTTTACATGCTAGATATTTTTATATCTATTATCCTATTTAAACTGCACAACAACGCAAAGTAGATATTGTTATTCCCACTTCGAGATGAGGCACAGAAAGTTTAGGGAACTTTCCCTGGGTCACATATTATACAGTTGAATTTGAGTCCTACTCTGTCAGACTCTTCTGAAAGTTGGTTTGATGACCTGAAAAGGAACAGAATCTGTATACTTGAAGATAAGTGTGAGAAGAACTTCAGGAAGAGAAGCAATTTTGTGTCTGTTGACTTCTAAATCTTGCTTGGGAGGGGGTGGGTAGGACAGGGGATGCGGCAAATCAGGGGAAGGCTAGACAAAAGCCTTGGTCTACTGCTCTGCATGAGCTCAAACATAAACTTAGTTTATAACTATATATGAGTTTGTGCTTCGAAGCAGTGAGGAATTAATTTAAAAACTGCCTAAGAAGATTTTTTAAGGGCATTTTTTCAACAAACAAAGCTAAAATGCTTAATTTCATTTCCATGGAACTTTTTATGCCAAAGATGCTTTAAGTGGCCTAGAATTATCCTTTGGAAAGATACACATCAGAGAAGTTAGGGAGTCCGATTTTTGTTATACCTCCTAGTCAGCTTTATCATTGAGGCACAGCCCCGAGGGTCTCAGAGCCTGACTACATCACTACCCATACTATCCATGGACACAGTGGGGGAATGGTGCAGGGATCCCAGAATGAACATTTACAAATGAGGAAAGTTATGCCTAGAGCCATGTATCCCCAGTGTCTTGCAAAACACCTGATTAATAGCAGGTGCTCCATAATTTTATTGAATAAATGAATCAGTGAGCAAATAAATAAGTTAAGTAATTTTTCAGAAGGTCACACAGCAGGGACAAAACTCCAATGTCCTAAATCTTAACTCCATCCTTGATTTATTTACATCATCCTTTGGGTGATCCTGGCCAACTTTAAAGTGGATATTTGGAGTCAAAATGAATAGGGCACTGTGCCTGACTTAAGCAATATCAAAGATGTAATTAGAGATGTGGAAAAGATGAAGTTGGTGAAGATCTCTTGTAATCTAAATGCCAGGACCGTTCAGTGTGGTTGGTTTGATTTCTAATGAGCATCTGCTCCCCTTCACCAATCCCTTTACACTTTCATACAATGCGCAGTTCATATTACAAAGTCAACAGTTCTTTATCATCTGTGTGGTCATTCACCCTGTTCTTGTCTCTCCCTGGTAATTGTTTAATCTGGCTTCCCCACCACATTTCTTGGCTGCCTGCTCCCTTCTGCCCTTGTCAGTCAGGTTGTACTCAGGGAAAGTAAAGGCATAGAAAGCATTTCAAAGTCAATTAAAACTGATTAGGTGTTTATCTACTGCTTTGGATTATCTCCATGCTCTGTGTAGACAGATAGCATAGGCTGGGTAAACAACCAGCCACAGATTAGGGAATCTTCTAAGATTTGTATTCAGCTTTCCCCTATCTATCATAAGAGAGGGGTGAGGAGTATGGATGCCCATAGGATACATTTTTAAAAACCAAGGTATAGGGGAGTCCAGGTGGCTCAGTCAGTTAAGTATCTGACTTTGGCTCAAGTCATGATCTCGCAGTTCATGAGTTGGAACCCCGCATTGGGCTCTGTGCTGACAGCTCAGAGCCTGGAGCCTACTTCGGATTCTGTGTCTCCCTCTCTCTGCCCCTCCTCCACTTGTACTCTGTCTCTTTCTCAGTCTCTCTCTCCCTCTCAAAAATAAACATTAATTTTTTTTTAAAAAATCAAGGTATAACTTATACGTGTTCTAACTGTACACTTTAATGAGTTTTAAGGTGTGCAAACATTGCCATAATCAAGACAAAGAACATTTCCAGCATCCCAAAACATTTTCATGTGTCCCATCTCAGTTAATCTTCCCCTACCTTCACCCAGGCAACCACCAATCTGCTTTCTGTCACTATAGATTAGATTTGTCTCTTCTAGGGTTTTCATATAAATGGAATCATAGAGTATGTACTCACTAAAGTTATTTTTACTAGACTTTGGAATAGCTTCTCTGATTTCCTTCCCAAGTGATGTCTGGTTCAGGCTGATATTAAAATGAGTTCATGTTCCCTACACCCACAGTGATTTGACAGGGTGGGCAGAGCTAGGATGTGGAAGAAATCTGAGAGGTAAGTGGAGGCTGATGAGAAAATACTTGGCAATGAGAAGAACGTTGGCTTTTCACAGCATTGGTAGAAAATGACAAAGAGCGTGTGCCCACTTTGTGCCCTGAACCTATTTTCAATGTCACACAATACAGCTTGTCTTAAACCTAACTGCCTAGGAATTTTGTGTTCTTTGCCTTGAATGGGCACTTTATTTGGAAACTCCAGACTCCAGCCAGCCCCTCTCAGCAACGGAGTCATTGCACCCTCTGGTGTAAACCTGGGGATCTGTCACCCCTGTGGCATAAGGCATTCCCACCTACACAGCCATATATCTATCACCCGCTGCAGCCCTCCCCTGCCTTCAGGTTTCCCTGACCCCCTCAAGCAGGGAAGTATCAGACTCCCCCCCAGCTGCTGTTAGGTTCATGGGTCAGAGGCGGAGCTTGTGAACACGTGAACATAGAGGAATACCAAGAGACTGCTTGAGAGAAGACAGGGACAGAGAGAAGAAAGGAAACCCCAGAGAAGACAGAGCAAGCTAGACTTGAAAGATGAAGAGGTAAAGGGCAGAGGCACAACCCATACAACAAAGCAGGAAGCAACAGACAATAGACGGATGGATTTTTTTTTTTTTCCACCTAAGAGAAATCCTAAAAATTCACTCCTCTGTCCAAAATACACAGATTCAGACCCAGGCTATGAGAATCCTTGAAAAGTGGATTTTAACATGGAAATACTGATAAATCTTTCAAACAACCTGTACACCCCCCAGGTACTGCTGGACCTGCTTAATCCCTTTAAACCTCCAATAACTCCAAGTATGGTGTTTAAAGTCTCATAAATCTGCACTAGCTTAAAATAGGGAAATATAAATCATGTTCAGGAGCTTAGGGGTAGGGACAGAAGATGGGCACCGTAATGCCATTTAAAACCACAGCATAGGCTTTTCATCAAATTATTCCAAGAAAAGCTGAAATGGAAAACGCTCAGGTTTCTGAGTTGTGGTTCCATACGTTCTCAATTTGTTCTTTTTCCTTCTTTTCAGGGGGCAGGGTGGAGTGTGAGGGAGTGTAGATGGGCTGTGTAACTGGAGGGAAAAAAAACTGCAAAGACCTGTCTCGCTTAGTCCTATTTTTACACAAAATAAAACCCAAAACAAACAACAACAATTTTTTAAAACTACTGCCAGAAGTCATTAGAAAACAGCACTATTTCTAGTAAGGCACCAACAAAATGATGTCTGGTTTTTGTTAAATGGATTAATTCATGCCAGAAAGTAAAAATTGTGGATACTATTCTACTAGTAAGAGCTGATTTTTCTTTTTCATTTTATTATATGCCAGGCACCTTCTGTGTGAAGAAATTTGGGTGTACTATCTGATTTCATCCTCACAGCAGCCCCATGAAAAATATTATTCTCTCTGCTTCAGAGATGAGGAAACTGAGATTCAGATTGTTTAAGTACCTTGCCCAAAGCTACACTGCTGCTAAATGATGGAGCAAAAATTCAAACCCAAGGTTCGCTTTGGAAACCCCGTCTTCTTCAGGATGCCACCTCCTTTGGTGGTGTCATGGAACCAGCCCACAGACCACCTGGAGGAATCCCAAATGTCATCCTCTGAGAACTGATGTGCCTTCATCTCTCTCTGGACCTGGTCCAATGGCCTTTTCAAACCCCGAAGTCTTAGAAAAGCCTGCTCTGTTAACTGAATCTTTACCCAAAGTTCAGACCATCTAGAGAAAATCACAGTCCCTTGCTTGTGTTGCTTTCTTCAAATCCCAGTTTTCCTGCACTGAGATACTACCAAGAAATCCTGGGAAAACCTCTGAACTCTAGACTCCTCACTATTAAATAAGGATCTAGGGGCACCTGGGTGGCTCTGTCCGTTAAGCATCTGACTTTGGCTCAGGTCACAATCTCACGGTTTGTGGGTTCGAGTCCTACATCAGCCTCTGTGCTAATAGTTCAGAGCCTGGAGCCTGCTTTGAATTCTGTGTCTCCTTCTCTCTCTGCCTGTCCCCTGCTCATTCTCTCTCTCTCTCTCTCTCTCTCTCTCTCTCTCTCTCTCTCTCTCAAAAATAAATACACATTAAAAAAAATAAAAGGTTAAATAAGGATCTAGAAGACTACCTCCTGGGATGTTGTGAGGATTAATGTATAGGAACACAGTCTGGAGACTGCAAAAGCCAGGAAATTTCTGGGTCTCATGATGATTATGGTACTTTACATATATACTAAGGAGTAACAGCCCCACCAAAGTCTAGCTTCACAGGGAAGAGAGAAGACATAAGACATTTCAACCACTGGGATGGAAGCCAGAACTCATTTCAAAACACTCATGATTGAAAGACATGAGTTTGGAAGAAGGAAAATACGTGTATCTCTACCATTACTTCCCAAAATGTTTTCAGTGGGGTATTAATAGATGTTTCCTCAAAAGGTCTATGGTCAGAGAGATTTGGAAAACACCATCTCTCAGAGATCACAATGCACCTTGTCTTATTAAAGATCCTGAGAAGTCTTACCATAAAATAGTCTCTGCTTAACTCAGCAATTCCTAAACATGTGACCTCAGGAACTTGATTTTTGGGTCTCCTTTAAGCATCTCCCAAAACACCAGGGAACACAGTTCAAGAGATGCCACTGTCAATAAAGATGGCTCGCCTCATCCCCCATCAGTACAGCATCTCAGTCACTCTTTCCATGGTGATCACCTTCCACTTAACAGTGAGAAAATTGAGAAGATCACAATGAAAGATTCCTCAATGCCTGTGAACATGTTTGCACAATACCAGGCCTGCACAGATGACAGTACATACAACACACCCATAGGTCTCTGGGTGCCGGCCCCACTCGCTTAGATGAGAAGAGAGGAATAAGAGGAAGGGTGTCTCTCATTTAGCAGCTCTCTGGCAATGTGTGTGCCATGATGCTAACTTATCATGGAGAACTGTCTTAGTTTGGGATCCTCCAGAAGCTGACCTTGAAACAAAGATTGGAGAGCAAGTAGTTTATTTGGGATTTAATCCAAGGAAATACCAGCAAGAGCGTAAGGAAATGAGTCAGGGAGGGGAAGACAGCCAATAAAAAGTGAATTATTAAGCCAACTATACAGTGGACAACCACAGCTTAATCCTGCTGGGGAACAATGCAAAACATATACCTCAGAATTATCCCACCCAAGGGATGAGGTTGCTGGGATATTTACACATCATCTCCCATCACTTATTGGTTGAAAGATGCTCTAGGGGACAGGGGACAGTTAATCTCTCAGAATGTCTGAACTGCCATGTACCTCAGGCCTAGTGACCTTCCAGGTTTCCATATGAAGTCCTCAAGCACCAAGATGCAGATACTGGCAGTAGGAAGAAGGAACACACTGAAATGGTAAGGCCTGAGGGATATGGGTCTGCTTCTGTGTCTCTTATGAGCTTGAGTCCATAGTGCCAGGCCAAGAAAATACCTTCTCTTTCCTATGATTCAGTGTCTCTCAGACTTTTTTTCTGGCTCCACATCACTAATATTTCTCATTACAAGCAGTGACTCTCAAAAGCCAAGGTAGAAGGAAGCTGCATTCCCTTAGAGGTGGTACATGAGAATCTGTCTTGTTACTGGCAATAACCCTCTACTCCTACATTTTTTAGAGTTCCCAAGGGAAATCTCTTGTGCACTCAAAAGGTTTTCTCTTGTTTTTCATCTCCCTCCCCACTTATTTTTTCTGTGACTACACTGATGTCTGTGTCTGGGCCAATGCTGGTGGCTCTAGGAGCTCCTAGAGCCACAAACTCCCACAGAACCAGTGGCCATATACTACCCAGAGTCTTCCCGGGTTAAAACCTTACTGAGTCTATGTGAAGTGGGGAAAAGGGCCTTTTGTAACTGCATAGAACACTTTCCCCCATTGGTACCACTGTAGCACCTCTATTTATGTTCCTCTGCTCACAACATCAATTGTGAGATCATATTCATCAGATACTTCTTGAGTTGCTAGAACGTGGCTCATCATAAATACCCAGGAGAGACACTATGCTCCCTCCTGATTCCCCCCTTTTTCCCCAGGTACTTGAACAAAAACACCTTCCCTCTTCCTTTAGCTAAATCAGCCCCTGTCATACCTGCTCGTTTTTCTTTGGGGAGATATGAATCTCCTTTGGGTTCCATAACAGACAACTAGTCATATTCTACATGTGTGGTACTTAAGTGAGAGAACCACTCACTGGAAATTAAAATTTTTCTTCTATCTTTTGTTATACCTGTGAGCCCAAATGGATGATGATGTATTTATGAGACTTCAGCTAGGTCTTAAAGTTTATTCCCATTATAGATAAAAAGAGATACTGACCCTTCTTGGAAAACCTAATGGATCCAAGGATCTCAGAATCAAAGGAGGAAGTTAAGTTTATGCACAAGTGGTATAAAATCTAAAACACAATTTCTAGAATGAAACATAGAAAAATGTTTGCAACCTTAGGGTAGGCAAAGATGTCTTAGTATACAGAAAACATGAACAATAGAAAAGTGAGTTGATAAATTTTATCTAAGCAAAAAACATTTTTAAATGTTTATTTATTTTTACCCTGTTGTAATTTTCTTTTTTTATATGAAATTTATTGTCAAATTGGCTTCCATACAGCACCCAGTGCTCATCCCAACAGGTGCCCTCCTCAATGCCCATCACCCACTTTCCCCTCCCCCCCCATCAACCCTCAGTTTATTCTTAGAATTTAAGAGTCTCTTACGGTTTGTCTCCTTCCCTCTCTGTAACTTTTTTTTCCCCCTTCTCCTCCCCCCTGGTCTTGTGTTGAGTTTCTCAGGATCCAGATATGAGTGAAAACATATAGTATCTGTCTTTCTCTGCCTGACTTATTTCACTTAGCATAATACTCTTCAGTTCCATTCACATTGCTACAAATGGCCAGATTTCATTCTTTCTCATTGCCAAGTAGTATTCCATTGTATATATAAACCACATCTTCTTTATCCATTCGTCAGTTGATGGACATTTAGGCTCTTTCCATAATTTGGCTATTGTCGAAAGTGCTGCTATAAACATTGGGGTACAAGTGCCCCTATGCATCAGCACTCCTGTATCCCTTGGGTAAACTCCTAGCAGTGCTATTGCTGGGTCATAGGGTAGATCGATTTTTAATTTTTTAAGGAATCTCCACACTGTTTCCCAGAGTGGTGGCACCAGTTTTCATTCCCACCCATTTCTCCACATCCTCGCCAGCATCTATAGTCTCCTGATTTGTTCATTTTAGCCGCTCTGACTGGCGTGAGGTGGTATCTCAGTATGGTTTTGATTTGTATTTCCCTGATGAGGAGTGGCATTGAGCATCTTTTAATATGCCTGTTGGCCATCTGGATGTCTTCTTTAGAAAAGTGTCTATTCATGTCTTCTGCCCATTTCTTCACTGGGTTATTTGTTTTTCAGGTGTGGAGTTTGGTGAGTTCTTTATAGATTTTGGATACTAGCCCTTTATCCAATATGTCATTTGCAAATATATTTTCCCATTCCATCGGTTGCCTTTTATTTTTGTTGATTATTTCCTTTGCAGTGCAGAAGCTTTTTATCTTGATGAGGTCCCAATAGTTCAATTTTGCTTTTAATTCCCTTGCCTTTGGAAATTTCAAGTAAGAAATTGCTGTGGCTGAGGTCAGAGAAGTTTTTTTCCTGCTTTCTCCTCTAGGATTTTGATGGTTTCCTGTCTCACATTTAGGTCCTTCAACCATTTTGAGTTTATTCCAAAAAACATTTTTAATGTTTATTTTTGAGAGAGTGCGCACGCGCGAGAGAGAGCACACAAGTCAGGGAGGGGTAGAAGAGAGAGAGACACAGAATCCTAAGCAGGCCCTAGGCTCTGAGCTCTCAGCTGCTGGCACAGAGCCCAATGCGGGGCTCGAACTCACAGAGTACAAGATCATGGCCTGAGCCGAGGTCAGACAATTAACCAACTGAGACACCCAGGAGCCCCGTAGCCAAAATTTTTAAATGTTTCTCTTTGAAAGACATTGTTAAAAAAAAAAATGAAAAGTTATGCCACAGAATGGGAGAAATTATTTGCAATACACAAATCTGCCAAAGGACTTATATCCAGAATAAATAAAGAACTCTTACAACTCAATAATAAAAATACAAACAAAACAATTTTACTAGGGGCAAAAATTCAAAGTGACAGTTCACCAAGGAAGATATATGAATGGCCAACAAGCACCAAAGAAATCCTTAACATCATTACTTGGTATTGTGCACTGGTCATTGTACTAGTTAAAACCACAATGAAATACCATTCAAATGGTAAAAATTTAAAAAGACTGACTGTATAAACTGTTGGCAAGAATGTGGACCAGCTGGAACTCTCCTACAGTGCTGTTAAGAGTGAAAATTGTACAACCCCTTTGAAAAAGAGAGTGTCGGTTTTTAAAATGTGAAACATACCTGTCATTTGATCCAGCCATTGAACTCCTATTTATCCCAAAGAGTTAAAACAAACACAAAAGTTTATACGTGAATATTCACAGCAGCTTTAATCATCACAGCCCCAAATAGAAAATAGTTTAAATATTTCTCAACAAGTGAATAAAGAAAATGTCATACATTCACACGAGGGAATACCATTCAGCAAAAAACAAAAAACAAAAAACAAAAAACAAAAAACAAAAAAAAAACCCCACAAATTATTGATATGCCACTAAGATGAATGAATCTCAAAATAATTATACTCAGTGGGGGGAAAAAGAGCCAGACACAAAAGAGTACTTACTGTAAATCCAATTTACACAGAATTCTGGAAAATGCAAACTTCCCTATAGTAACAAAAGGCAGATCAGTGGATCCATGGGGCTAGGGGCAGAGGGAAAGGTGGACTGCAAACATGTACAAGGAAGGTTTGGGAGATGATGGAAATGTTCTATACGTTGATTGTGCTGGTGATGTCCCGGGGCTACGTATCTGTCAAAACGTATCAATTTTATACATTTTGTCAAACTGTATAAATTTACAAAGTGACAAAGAGAAGAGCTAAAGAGAGGGAGTTAGAACCTGAGAGCCCTCATATCCTCAGGGAAGTTCAGAGAAGACCTGTTTCCTTGGGTGGGAAGGTGAGTAGGAGTCTGCAAACAGAGTGGACTGACCATTCAGAAGAAGGGAGATCTCCTCTGACCTTAAGGACCACTCACGGGTGATCAGTCCGAGCCCTGTGTGCCCTGAACACATCCTCTCTGCCTGAAAGGCTTTCCCCTTCCTAGCCACATGTCACTTCTTGCAAGACTCTCTCCTCTTCCAAGAATTATTTTCTAATTTATCCCTGCCCATTGTGCATTCACAGCATGGTTTCCACCAAATCATCTATACTTCCTTTCGCAGCTAGTTTTTGCCCACAGCTATTTGTGCTTTTTGGGTTAGAGATTACCAAGCATTGGCAAGGACATGGGGGAAACCAGACCTTCACTCACTGCTAGTGCAGATTCTGAAGGGCAATCAAGTACCTTAAAATCCAGCAAGCTGACCTATGGGTACCCACCTAGGGAAATTCTTCCTAGGAACACAAGAAGATGTATCTAAGGAAATTTACTGTCACACTGTTGGGGGTAACCTAGGTGTCCATCTTTAAGAAATGTACAAGTAAAATGTACAATATGTACACACCAGGATAATGAACTAGATTTCCATATAGCAATCTGGATTGATCTCAAGAACAGAGTTGAGAGAAAAAAAGTAAAGACAGAATGAGATTTATAGAACAATTCCATTTATATATTACACACCCACATAAAACAGCCTTGTGTATTTTTGTAAGTGTGCTCTTATAGCTAAATAAACATCTGTCAGATGGATTGGAAAGACTATATTAAATATATTCAAGTGGATGCCTATGGGAGGAGGGCATGGGATTAGGAATGGTGGATGAAGGGGAAAAAGACAATAAAATAAACATTTTCTTATGAAAAGAGAGAACCCTTCCATGGATAGATGATGATATTCTGTGAAATGAGAAGAGGATTAATGCAAGCATGTGCATCTGACTTCCAAAGTATGTAAGAAAGAAGAGAATTAGGGGGCACCTGGGTGGTTCAGTTGGTTAAGTGACTGATTCTTGATTTTAGCCCAGGCCATGATCTCATTGTTCATGATATCGAGGCCAGTATCAGGTTCTGCACTGACAGTGGGAGCCTACTTGGGATTCTCTCTCCTCTCTCAGCCCATCCCCAACTTTCTCTCTCTCTAAAAATAAATAAATGAACTTAAAAAATTTAAAAAAGAAAAAAGTTAGACATAGATGATTGGTACATACATACAAACACATACACATAGACACATATATACACATATACATTACACATATACACACATACACACACAAATACACAAACATACACACACAAATACACACACATATACATATATACACACACATACACATGCTGCTTCTGTGTTTGTTTTCATATTCAAAATGAACAAACTTTTCTAGTGTAGTGTGTCACTTTCCTATTGATGCTACAAAGTGCCACAAATTTAGTGGCTTAAAACAACATAAACTCAGTGTCAGACAGTTCTCTGTTGGTAAGAAGTCCAATAATCCAACACAGGTGTCCCTGGGCAAAAAACAAAGTGTCAGAAGGACTGCCTTCCTTTCTGGAGGCTCCATGGAAGAATCTGCTTCCTTGCTTTTTCCTGCTTCTAGAGATCGCCCACATCCCTTGACTCATGGCTCCCTTCCTCTGTCTTCAAAGCCACCAAAGGCAAGTCTTCTCACATTCCTTCCCTGACTCTGACCTTCTCTCCGGTCTCCCTCTTCCACTTTTCAGAACCATTGTAATTACATGGGGTTTACCTGGGTAATCCAGGATAATCTTCCTATCTTAAGATCAGCTGATTAATCCCCCTTTGCACATAAGGTAACAGATTCACAGGTTTGAGGGATTAGGACATTGACATTTTGAGATCCAGTATTCTGCCTACTACATATGGCAAACAGTGAAACCACAAAACCACATATTCTTTCTTCTTGTGAATCAGTTATTTGGCCAAATAAAATCTCCTGAGTCCTACTATGTGCCAGATCTCTGTGGTGAGAGCTAAGGTTACAGTAGGGGTTAGGGATTGGGAGTTTGGTAGTTTTTCCTTCTCTTTCAAACAAAATTCCCACCCTGGCTTATTTTAGCTAAGGAATAAATGAGAAGTAATCTGATTAAACTGTCCTCATTACATTAAATGACTGGCCAGTAGTAACCTTCTAGAAGACACATTTATATTTGTTTTAAAGGAGCACCCTAACCCAGCTCTTAAACTTTAACGGGCATACAAATTACCTGGGAATCTTGTCACTTGCAATTTTGATCCAGTAGGCCTGGCATGAGGCCTGAGATTCTGCTTCTCTGACAAGCCCCCAGGCCATGCTGACACTGCCCATCCAGGATAGCAGGTGGAGGAACAAGGCCCTAACTCAAAAGAAGTTCTAATCCCAAACAATATTGAGTCTGACTCTACCTTCATCCTTATGAAGGTCTGCCTCCCAAGAGGTAATGGTACTCAACATGTTAACCATAACACCGCACTTTGTCACTATGATCAAACACCTGTAGCAGAGGGGAAACTCTGCCTACTGATAATGGTTTCCCACAAGGATGGTTTCTGACCCAAACTCACATTCATCCCGATGGGGGGGGGGGGGTACATTTTACAATCTTTAATATAATAATGAGTCTCCTGTCTCCTAGGCCAGGATTTGTAGGCCAACATCCAAGGCTTATGTCCCCTGGCAGTGACCGAGAGAGCCAGTCCCCAGACTGATACCTATTATTGAAAATTTCTAAGGTTTGAACTATTTGAGGATTCCCCTACCAGACAAGGTAATAAATGGCCTGATAAGATTCAACCTTATCTCTCTAATGAGGATTTGATTTATATACTAGGTCCTTTGGGGACTGAAGGGGTGAGATGGCCAGGAGGGCAGAGCAGAAGCAAGAGAATCCCTATAGATAATGTAGATAATCTTTATAGGGCCCATGAAACCTTAATAGAGCACATGGACCAATGGGAGGACACATTATGTGTGTCATATTATCAAGTGAATTGTTAATGTAATTTGTAAGGTTAAAGGAGGCAAGTTTCTATATATACACGTGGCCGTTCTTGATTAATGAGTTTGGGCAAAACCACTTCATAGCACCCTTCTGAATATTAATGTACTTGAGTATACTCTGACCTATGACTTCTCCAAATCCTTGTTTTGACCTCAGAAAGAGATCACTTAGGGCAATGAAACGGAACCATACCTACAGTTCCATACCTTCTATTTGCAAGACAACTAGGTATGTCTCATCTTCTTGGCAGAGTGGTTCTTTACTGTTTCCCTCAATGGCTCTGTGAGGACCCTCCATTTCGTGTTATCTATAGACGTCCTTCTCACCTTATCTTGGATGGTAGTTGCTAGAAACTCTCTTGTATGGTCTAACATTGCTGGGCCTCCCTGATTCAAGCAGCACAGATCCAGACTTGGCATCTGTGCAAGAGAGAGATGGTAAAAGGCATGACTGTCTGTAATATCAAAAGGGGGCACACTCTGGCTAGAATAGGACTTAAGGCTATCCATTCTTCTAGCACCTAAGCTGGATGTTGTCTTTGAGAGCTTTTCCCTATTATAGAATAGATTAAGGGTTACTATTCTCTCCCACCCTAAGTATTCATCCAATTTTATACATGGCAGCAGCTTTAAGACACAATCTACTATATATCACTATATGGAAAAAGAAAAGGAAGTTTATAAGAGAGGAAAATCATTCAAGATCAAACAGTTCATAGCAGAGTCTATATTCAAACCCAGCTCACAGAGGTCAGGTAAATTGTTTGAGGCCATATGTCTGGTTGATGGCAACAGCAAGACTAGAACTGCCTCCAACTCCAAGACTTTTTTCCACTCCAGTCTCCCTTAACCATAGCTGGGATACCCTTTCCCCACTCGGATTATAGATTCACTAATGCCTTTGAAGAAATCCAGCTTAAGAGCTGAGGGAGAAGGGTAAATGGAGCTACCTGGGAATCCTACTGATCAGGCCTGGTCTTCTTTCCCACAGTCATATTCACCTTGTCACCTAATTCCATCTTTATGGCTTAAGCTTTTTAATTCTTTTCCTACCTAATCCCTCTCTCTGGCCATGTGTGATTACTATCTTGCTATTTCAGGTTTCTGTCCAGCTGGGTAAAATCTTCACACACTGTTTTAGCACTGAGTTTTTCTCTTTGATGTCATCTCATCTGCCTGGCGGCCGGCTCACCTTCCCACCCCTCTGCTGGCACCTCACTGGGTTCTTCCCCATCCCTGCTTTCACCACCATACTTTCCACTTCCTCTCTCCCTTCCACTTCTCTTGGAAAGATGGCTCCTGAATTTTTTGCCCCCAGCAGAACTGGATGGCTTTTCTCCCTCTGCTTAAGGGAGTGGGGGGATGAGCCGTGAAAGCCCCAAATGCCATCTTTCATCTTATTTCCTATTTCCAGCACATATCCTATTTATAATTCTGCCTCCCTCTTAGCAGATTGACACAGCACTCTGCTTGGCTCCCAGAATAAATGCAATTCAAGAATAAGAGACAAGTCCAGGCTCCCAGGATTCTTCTACAGTCAGGCATTGGTTAGGAGTTTTTTTGCCAGCATTTGAGAAATGTCTCTGATGGCAGCTGTGTTTCTCTGAGCCCATCTTCCGCTGTCCTGGAAACTCCTTCCATATAGGATTTTCTTCCTGGCAGATTTCCCTTCCTGATTATGTCTAGACCAAGCTTATATTAAAGGTAGGTGCTATTCCCTAACATACATTGGCTACACCATAAAAGATATTTAAGAAATATTTGTTGGGTGAATAAATGTTGGCATGTTAATAACAGGTCATAACTGAGTTTGTGGGAAGCCAATTTAGAATTATAGCTGATCCGCAAAGTCAACATTACATATAAAAATTCACATTAAAAAAAAAAACAGTTTCTTATTACACCCAACGTCTCTGATGTCCCCATCACTGAATCATTATAAAACCTAAAGGAAGGAGCAACATTTACAAGGTGTCTTCCACTATTAGGAATGGTGCTTTGCTTAAATTATTTCATTTATTCTACAATCTCTGAAATAAGATTTGGATCCCCATTTGTAGGTAACAAAACTGCCCTAGAAAGAGTAAGTGGATTCACCCCAAATCTATCTGCCTTCAAAGCTCACTTCAAAAACCTAAAGAGGATTTGGGGCCTTTGAACACAGCATCCAAGGTAGCACATGCTAATGACCTCTGGTTCAATCTGTGTCCCCCTGCCTATTTCTTTTCTGTTTGGCACATAGTAGCTACTCAAATATTTTAATTAAATTATCAGATATATCATTCCAGCTTAGTTTCTTAGCATGACATTCTAACATTCTGGGCTTGATATAGACACTTTAGAGGAAATCCACCATCAAGCTTTAGAAGATTATCAGATGGGGACACACAGGCCTATGTTCTCTGTCTTCATCAAGGAAAACAGACACAGGATGAAAGCTCAGCAGGCAGGATCTAGGTTAGAACTAAGGGAAACATAAGACACTGGACCAGACCAACAAGAAAGACAAAATATTTTGCCTGCAGGTCCCCATCTCTCTGGGATGAGCCAGATTCCTGCCTGCTGGTAAGGCTTTGCCTCTGAGGGTCTGCAGAGGCACCAGGAGCCGTTCTTCTGCATTTGTGGTAAGAGAAGCTGTCGCAGAAACTGTCCTCACTCAATGGCATCCTTTTCACAGTAATGTGAAGTTGTTAGTTCCCTTGATTGCTCTCTGATGCATAGCTTTAATTGCATCCTTGCTTTTATGTACAGAATAGATTCATGTTCCCAAGAGGATAGCTAGGAAACCCCATCGCCAGCCTTGGAATACAAATGGGAGCCTGCTGAAACTGCTGCTTCATGGGTGGGCACAGGGAAAAGGACATCAGGGAGGACAGCTACCTCTAAAAGTTTGGGGTTTATGCATGGAGGTGTCACTGTCCCTAGTGAACTCTTCTGGGAGTAGAAACGGCAGCAATGTTATTCATAGGAAACTGCTTGAAAATTGCATAGGAAATTTCCCATGCACAGGAAATTGCCTGTGAGGTGAGTGTATGTGGTGCTAAAAAGCTGCCATCCCCCCAGAAAGCTGTTCCTCACCCATACAGGAGCCTCTATGGACTAGTCCCTCTGTTGACATAATTATATTGACTTGCTCAATTTTTTATGCATGGTCCTATATTATTGAGATCATATTATATATAAATTTTATAATCTATCTCCTTTAGTTAACATTGTAGCTTATAAGCCTTGGGGGCGGGCGGTAAGGGGTGCAGTAAAATCTAGCCATCTTACAATTGAGGATGACACCAGGCAGAATTGGCAGCAATGACCAGCACTGCTGGGTTGGCTCCTGGCAACTTGAGTAGTCCTATCCCAAGGGTTTGGTTCACCTATTTATACAATTTCATGGGGCAGTGGGCAGTAGTTGGTCTAAGAGGTAGGATTAAAAGAGTTTGGTTTTTTAATCTTCTCTTGAGTTCTTTTATTTTCCAAATTTCTTAATAAACCAGTATGACTCTTATAGTCAGAAAAAAATTATTTTAAGTGTTTCCTCTTTCGGCTGCCAAGAAAGCAGCAAGGCATTGGAATCTGAATCAGCTACAGTGAAGAGGCCACTCAAGCTCATCTTATCATGCCTTAGGCTCTCCATCTGTGAAATGGGACAGTCACCCTGGACCCTCCGTAGTAGAGACTGTTAACACCATCTCTAACCTTTATAGATGTCACACCATCCTTGGACAAGATGAAGAGATAACCAGCCTATATCTGGGAGGTGGCTGAGCTGCATGATTCACCTCTCCTCACCCCTCCAAAGACCCCATGCCTGTCAAAGGAAGATGATTCATTCACCTTATTTGTGATCAAAATCTCCCGATTTAGGCACTGTTGAGAACAGACTGGCATCTAGGTATCTTTAGTTCTTGAAAAAGGGGAGTCAAGCTACCTTCTTTTCCCATGGCCCATTTATAGGGCTAACATTCATTAGGCATAAGAGACACGGTACCTAGGGACCATAGTGCTTTTATACGTCCATAACGTTTTAATAGATAACATATTTGTCCTTATCTTATATTTGCCAACATGGTTGTACAATATAAGCTTTCATATTTTTTGCCCATGAAGGCAAAAGTGCCTAAGGCCCATGAAAGTCATAATACGCCCCTGCTCAGACCATATCAGCCCCATATTTTCCAAGCCCTTCCATGAAATAAAGGTGGACTGTGGACAAGCATGCCTACCACTCCTCTCTATTCATCTTTGTCATCTTTCTGGTACAAAAGAAACAGAACTTGGGTGTGGATTTTTGGCATGAAAATAACTAACCATTCGGTCAAACTGAAACCCCACAGCAGAATTAGGCAGATGAAGATCTATTTAGCAGACAGAAGAAGAAATAGCTTTTTTAATTGCCCACACAAACAACCATTACAACACAGGAAAGATAAGAAGCAATAACTCTAAGAAATGACTTGGCATTTCCCCTTTTTCTTAAGAATGATTATCCCTCATTCCTTAGGGTAAGGTGTCTGTGAAATGCGAACATCCTCTTTAATAACCCTGGTCCTTCTTTTCAAATTAGAGTTATAAATAAGTAAGTACAATTTGCAAACCATTTGATTACATCCCTGTACTTTCCCAAGATTCCCTAGGGAGGCACTTACACCAATTTTTGCATCATTAAATATTTAAATAAAAACTCGAAGTGAATTGTGGGACAAAAAGGCATTTATGAAGCACATGTTTGGGCACAATGCAGCGCCAAGTCTTAGGCTCAGGGAGGAAGTAGAACATTTGGTCCCTGCAGACCAGCAATAGAATGAGCACATCAAAGAGATCTGAAGGGAGAGAATGTTGGTTTCAAGGGAGGGAGCCAATACAGAAAGCCCCGATTTTACTCCAAGTCCCTTATTCAGCAGCCACAAACACACAGAATGCCACCAGGAACCAAGAAGGAAGCACACACAGCAGCTGAAGAGCCACTCTCAAGTCTTAAACCCCATGCCTCTGTTGGTTTTAAAATGTTGTGTAAAAGTTGAGTTCAAATCACCCCAAATACCAATGGTACAAAAGAAAATAAGTAATTTAAATTCAGAACACTTTGTTCATGAAATCAGGTGATTTTTTTCAATACATTTTATCACAATTTTCCTTGGTAAATATTCATTGAGCATGGCTCTGTGCCAAGGGCTTGTATGATATATTAAACAGCCTCCACCCACAGGAGTTTGCAATGTGTTTGGGAAATAGATGTTTAAATGGTGTATACAATGAATGACATGGGAGCAGTCCCGACTATAAGTTCTGTGTGGGAACCAAGAGAAAGGCGAATCCTCAAGTGACTGCCAAGGCCCTGAGGATCCAGCAGGAAGCAGATGGCACACTCAAAGGATTTAACTAGAGAGAGTTTAACTAAGGAAATACTGACTGAGATGTGGGGAGACTTAAGACAACTAATCACAGTGGTGAACTCCTGGACTAGCAACAGTGGGGAGCCATCGCCACTCTTGGCCTGAGGCAAGGCAAGGTTGGTGTCACTGGAGCCCCACAAGAGTTGGTGCGATGGAAGAGGGGATGCCCCACGCAAGCTGAGACTGTAGAGGGGCAGGACACTCAGGCTGGGATTGGGGAGTAAAGACCCAGCCTGCGATCCCCTGCTGATACCTCCCATAAGCCAAGCCTACCCAGAAACTAGAGGGAAAGGGAGCCAGAAGACACAGTCCTAGGGCACAGATAAGGAGAGAGAAGAGCAGAGAGTGGATCCAGAGGGACAAATGGACTAGCTCAGCACCCGGGCTAGACACCTTGCTACGAGCCTTAAGAGAAAGACGAGATTTCTTGGCATAAAAATGAAGGAGGAGGATAGGGGCGCCTGGGTGGCTCAGTCGGTTAAGTGTCTGACTTCAGCTCAGGTCATGATCTCACCATCTGTGGGTTCAAGCTCCACATTAGGCTCTGTGCTGACGGCTCAGAGCCTGGAGCCTGCTTTGGATTCTGTGTCTCCCTCTCTCTCTGCCCCTCCCCGACTCACCCTGTGTCTCTCTCTCAAAAATAAATAGATGTTAAAAAACTTATTTAAAAAAATGAAGGGGGAGGGCATCTGAGGCAGAGAAAGACAAGCATATATATATAAGAACTAAGGAATTTTTTTTTTCTGTCAGGAGATAATGTACACAAAGTGCTTTTTTTTTTTTTTTTTTTTTTGTACAGAAAAGTCAGGCTATAACATTCAGGAAGCTTGGAGGAAAAGACACTAAGCAAGGTTTCTTGATCTCAGCACTATTGACATCTGGGGATGGATGATTCTTTTTGGGGACTGTTCTGTGTACTGTAGGGTGTTTAGCAACATCCCTGGCCACTACCCATTAGATGCTAGCATGCACTCCTGGCGGTGGTAACTGAGGTATCTTCAAACATTGACAGATATCTTTTGGGGGGCACAAAATTGCCCCCGATTGAGAACCACTGGGAGAGGAAAGGAAAGAGACCAAAGAAGGCAGATAACTGTTGAAATACAGTGCAGACGGGTGACACTAAGGGCTTAGTCCAGTGTGGCACGGTGACACTGACAAGAACCAACGTCGCAGTCTCTATGAAGGAGGAGGAAGCAGGCTGCATGAGGAGGGGTAGAGGGACTGGTGGAGGGTGATTTCAGTTTGTAGATTGGATCACAGGGAGAATGACATCTCTAACTGAAGAGGTAGGAATGTGTGGGGCTGGCCTTGGGGAAGGATGATGTGTCTTCTGTGAATTTGTTTGAAGGAAGCCTGGGATATTTAGATAAGAGACTGACTTGAGGAGGGAGACTGGGACTGGAGGTGTGAATTTGAGTCATCCACAGAGAGACAGGCTTCTAAACCTCCTATGGATAGAAGTTCTCCCGGAGGAAGGTAGAGAAGCCAAGCACTGAAGTTTTCTCTCTCTTACTCTTTTTTTTTTTTTTGGCGGGGGGGCGGGGGGTGGGTGGGCAGGGTGATGTGCATATTTAGAAGAATAATGTGAGATAGAAATAGAAAGTGCCAGAGGCAAGAAAACCAGGCAGTTTTCTGAGGGGGGAAGTCGTGAAGCCCAGCCCCAGACCCTCTCACCAGTCCATATGCCCCAGGGACTATGTCTACCACAAGAAACTACCTTTTATAATATATACAAAGGTGCCGCTGGGCTAGGAGCAGTCCTGAAGAGAATCAAAGATGTCACGGGAGCCACAAGTGTCAAGGCAGGAGAGGAGCCTTGTCCACCCCCTTAACAGTCCTCTATTTTTTAAAATCACTCAAATCCTGAAAGAAGGAGACTTTGATTAGGTGGACATTTTCACTTATGTGGAATAAACAGCTCTTCATCAGGGAGGGAGCAGTTATAGGAAGTGTCATCCCCCTAGAGTTCTGAAGGAGAGGTTGCACACAAATGTAGTAGGAAGACCTGAGGATCCAGATCCACAAAGGTAGCCTGCTTGTCTGTCTCCGTCCTTCTAAGTGAAGAAAAATGGTGGATCTTCTTGGGGTATTTTTTTTCCCTCTCACAAAGATGTATTTGTGGTAGGCAGAATTCTAAGATGCTCCCCAAGATTCCAGGCCCTGCTGTACATGCCTTGTGTAATCTCATCCCTTTGATTGTGGGTAGAACCTGTAGATGTGACAGGGTGATGATTAACATTCATGATTAACATTATGGGGCAAAAAGGAATTTTCAGATGTAATTAAGGTCCCTAATTAGTTGACTTTGGGTTCCTCAAAAAGGATATTGTCCTGGGTGAGCCTGACCTAATCAGGTGAGCCTTTAAAACAGATAAAGAGAAAGCAGCCATGTTGTGAACTGCCGTGAAAAGACCACATCACTGGGACCAGACGGAGGCTTCTAGGAGCTGAGAGTGATTCCTGGCCAACAGTGAGCAAGCAAATATGGACTTCAGTCCTATAACAACAAGGAATTGAATTCTGCCTATAATCAGTGATCATGAAAAACGACCCTGAGCTTCATATAAGCTCAGAGCCCCAACCAGCCCTTATATTTTAGCCTGATGAGACCCTTAGCAGAGGGTCCTGTCCTGGAAACATTGAGTTCATAAATTTGTGTTGTTTTTAGGTACTACATTTGTGGTAATTTGTTATGCAGCAAAAGAAAACTAAGGCATATATGAAGAGAGACTGTGTCCATAGGGTGGGTTGGCTCCATGAAGAGACCGACAACCACAACCCACAGCTGAGCCCCACAAGTATGCAGGGACTGGGCAGGCTGAGACGGTGTGACCCTTGCTGTTTCTCAGACCCAGCTTCACCAGGACCCAAGCAGCCCACAGCATATAGGGCCATAACTCATCTCCTCCTATGAGAGGGCAAACTTCAGACCTGAGAAATTGAAACACAATAGAAGCCACACAGAACAGGCAGAACTTATTTTCTGAACTGAGATCGTCATGGCACTGATCGTCTGCTCAGGATTCCTACTCCTGGTGCCAGATCTGTCCCTTCCTTGGCCAAGTATAACTTTAGCCCTTCAGATACTGAGCTAGCGAAGCTGAATGGGCACTGATGTATCGCTTCTCAGGAGGGCCTCTTCAAAACAGGAAGGATATGGAAGAAAGGTGGAAGGAGAAGAAAAAAAGGAGAATTTTATTCAGCAAACAAACATTTATGGTGCTCATTACATAGGCAGCCCTGTTCTAGGCCCCAGCAACACACAGTGAATAAAACAAAAATCCATACACTCCAGTGAAAGAAGAGAGGCCAGTTAATAAAACAAAAATCTAAAAGTATAGTGTGGAGTGACAGTAAAGCAAAAGAGGAGCTGGAAGGGAAAGGGTTTGGAAAAGGATATCAGGAGTGCAGTTTGGGACATGTTAAGTTTGAGGAGCCTATTGGACACCCATTGGTGCTATCATGTAGACAGTGGGATATTCCAGTGTGGAGTTTGGGGAAGCACTGGGACTGGAGATATAAATTTAGTATCTAAAACACGAGATCAGCTGAGACTAAAAGGGAGTATATGTGGATCAAGAAGTATGAGGGTAAATCCTGGGAGCCTCTGACATTAAGGTATCACAGAGAAAAGAAAGAACCAGTGTCTGAGTCCAGGCTTCCATAACAAAATACCACAGACTGGGGGCACTTAAAACAACAGACATTTATTTCTCCCAGTTCTAGAGGCTGGAAGTCCAAGATCAAAGTGCTGGCAGATGTGGTTCCTGGGAGGCCCTAATCAAGGTTTGCAGATAGCCACCTTCTTGCTGTATCCTCACATGTCACAGAGAGCAAGCAATGGTCTCTCTCTCATAAGGACACTAAGCACATCGTAGGGACTCCACCCTAATGACCTCATCTAAACCTAATTAACTCCCAAAGGTCCTACCACCAAATACCATCTCACTGGGGTTTAGGGCTCCAACATAAGAATTTGGGAGAGGGGGCTCTGTGCTGACAGCTCAGAGCCTGGAGTCTGCTTTGGATTCTGTGTCTCCCTCGCTCTCTGCCCCTCCCCCACTCACGTTCTGTTTCTCCCTCTTTCTCTCAAAAATACATAAACATTAAAAAAAAAAAAAAAAGTGGGGCGCCTGGGTGGCGCAGTCGGTTGAGCGTCCGACTTCAGCTCAGGTCACGATCTTGCGGTCTGTGAGTTCGAGCCCCGCGTCAGGCTCTGGGCTGATGGCTCAGAGCCTGGAGCCTGCTTCCGATTCTGTGTCTCCTTCTCTCTCTGCCCCTCCACCCTTCATGCTCTGTCTCTCTCTGTCTCAAAAATAAATAAACGTTAAAAAAAAATTTAAAAAAAAAAGAATTTGGAAGAGGGGGACAAAAACATTTGAGTCCACAGCAACTAGCAAAAGTGATGAGAAGGAAGAGGCAGTAAAGAAGGAGAAAAAGCAAGAGAGTGTAATGTTCTGGAAACCAAGGCAAGAGTTTCAAGGATGAGAGACTGGTCATCAGGGTCAAATGTTGCTGACAGGTTGAGTTGAGGCTAAGAACCTTCAATTTAGCATCATGTCATTTGGGATCTTGACAAGAATAGTTTTGATGGAGTGATGAGGATGAAAGCCCAATTCAATTAGCATCAAGAGAGACTGGACGGAGAGAAATTAGAGGCAGCAAGTACAGACAACTCTTTTAATGAGCTGTGCAGTAAAGGAGTAGAGCAGTGGGGCAGAGCTGCACGGGACTATGATGGGAGAAATTAGAGCGTGTCTGTATGTTGATGGGAGCAAAGGGATAATGACAAAATGTGTATAGTCAATTCTCCGTTACACAAGAAAATAGAAATAGTGTGGCCCATTTGATGAGTTTACTTAGATTGTATGTAATAGCTGACATATATAAAAGAGAATATGTAAATTCTGAAACACAACGAACACCCACAAAACCACCATCCACACACACATCCAACAGCTGGACCACCACCAATCACATCTATATGTGTGCTCCTCCCCTCTCGAGCCCTCTGCCTCTCAGAAGAAAACAAGTTCCCTGAATTTTGCAGTTATCATTTCCTTGTAAAGTCATATCTCTTCACTATAATCTGTTGTATTTATTGACTGATAGATCAAGGAAGACCTCTTCTCTGCCCCTCAACCTACCTTCTGCTGACAGACATCAGACCACCTTGGTCCGTCTCATGAAATTCCTTTCTTACACTGAACCTGCACACTAAAAGTCCATTTTTCATCTTCCATCTCCAGCTGGCTACTGCTTTACCAGAAACACCCCTTCTTTGACATGAGGATCATATTAGTCATTCCTCTCTGTATGACGTCCTCCACATGAAAGCAGGAAGAGACAAGCACATCTTCTTCACTCATGTGCACACAGAACAGACCCCATTGGCCGTAGCACCCTTTTTCTCCTGCAAGTCCTCAAACCTCAAGCCTCCCCCTCTCGTCCTAAGGCACACCCCACACCCCGAGGGGCAGGCACACCCCGAGGGGCAGGTGTCAATTCCTGGTGGCCCCTCCACAGAGAGCTCAGGAAGGCGGTCGTCAGGTTTCTTTGATCCCCAATCACCCATGGGCAAGTGGCCATCCTCAGATCATCCAGGACTCTCAGGGTATGCAGGGATCTGCAAAACTTTGACAAATGCCAAAAGACTGGGCCCTTTACAAATGGATGACAGCAGGTTCTGAGAAGCCTTCTGCATACATAATCCAAACACCCAGCCCCCGCGCTTACTCACTGATGCTTGAAATTGCTTTAAGGAGAGACAACAGGCTTTCATCTCACAACTGGAGAAAGCTTTGAAGGCCCTGGATGAACTAACTCAATGATTTAGACTAGCGCACTCTAGCCGTGTAAAAGGACTGAAAAGACTGGATGATGCAACGGACATCTTTAAAAACGAGTGTGAAGGGACAAGAGGTAAAGCAGAGAAAGATGGGTCTTTTCTTGTCTCCTTGGGAGCTTAAAAAAAAAAAATCTTGAAATCAGAAGACATGGAATCAAATTTGTCCCTATCGTCAGCTGTTTAACCACAGGGCAGTTACTCGAAGTTTTGAACTTATTTCTTATTTCTAAAACAAAGGTAAGTACGTACCTTCAGAGTTACTGTGAGACTTTAATGCCATGCTACACGGTGAATATTTTTCTTCTTTCCCTGTTGCCTCCGGCATCTCGAGCTCTGCTCATTTACATACTAACAAGGGCTCCCTCTCTTAGCATTATAGAGATTAAGAATGAGGAATCTGGAACCAGGCAACATGGTTCAAATCCTAACTATCACTTTCTGTGATCTTGGGCAAGTTACTTGACCGCTCTGTGCTGTTTCCTCACCTGTGAAAATGGGAGGTAATAACAGTACTTGCCTTGTGGGGAGATTGTAAGGATTAATATGTGTCATGCATTTAGGGATCGTTTTGGCACACAAAACAAGCACTGCAAGAAGTGCTCGCAACTATTATTCCCAAGGGCTTCACCTGTCCACTTTCCACAAGGTAAAACATCATTTTAAACTCCTCCACTTCCGCTCTTTAATATACAAAGCCCACTGTAAATTGCCACACATTCCTCTAGGTTCCCTAACGCCCCCAGCCCTAATCTTAAACAGCCAAGCCATCTGGTCGTCCCACCACAAGCTAACCCTAAGCAGTTCTCATCTCTCCGGGCCCTGCAGGTTCTGAACTTCCGCCACCCAGACTTTGCTGGATGGTGGCGGGCGCGGGGGCGGGGCGCCGCCGGAGGGAGGCGGGAGGGCGGCGGGACGTCAGCTCTGTGACGTCACACCAGGGCCCCTCCCCCCCGTGGTTGCCAGGCAACGCAGCGCGGCGTCGGGGTTGCCAGGGGAAGGCGAAGCGCTAACAAAGCCTGGTCCCGCCCCACCTCTCCTGTCCCTTGAGGCCAAAGCTGGTACCGCCTTTCCCCGCCCAAGTTCTGCGGCTTTCCCCAGCCCCCGCCCAGGGTGTGTGGGACTCCATCTGTCCTCACATCTCCTTCCGCCTGAGGCCAGGTGCGAGGTGAGGCCTCGTCCCCGACAGCCTGTTTGAGAACTAGCCTCAGGTAGCAACCCCTAGGGGAAGAAGAGGGAGGGAAGTGCCCCAAGCGCCCCGAGGGCTGTGCGGGTCTGAGGGAAGAGTCCTGCCCTTGGGCTCACCTGGATTCTGAATCCCTCCTTGTTCACCGAGCAAGAGGAGGGGGCTGTGATCTTTAAGAGAATATGATCTTGGGAGATTACTGCTCTGTACCCAAGCTACGTGTATATTTTGTACCCAGGGCTACTATTTTGATTTCTCACACAGACGATGGTGATTTGAAAACCGAACGGAATCTAGGATCAGAGACCCCTACTGACTAGCCAAACCACTTTTTTTTTTTTCCTACCTGTGGGGGGATTGTCATGAGGATTAGTGGACATGAGTAGCACTATAAAAACTGCTATCAATCATTCATTTTCCTAATGTCTATTGATCAGTGACTATATTCTAGGCTAGGCTATTCCTATAGTGAGCAGAAACTGTCCCTACCTTCAAGTATATAGTCTAATGGGGGTGGCAGGTGTTCATTAAAAATCGCACAAATAATTAATTAGAGCTGAGACAAGTGCTGCCCAGGAGAGAGGCAGGTAAGTGGTGCTCTGAGAACGTGCAATGGAACTGACCTGAGATCTAAGAACCTGTGAAAAAGTGAGGAGTTAATTCCGAGCAAGGGGAACCATGTGTCCCAAACCCACTACCTTCTATTCCAAACCCTGACTAGTGTATACGATTGCCTGGTCCTTGTTTCCAAGAGCTGTTCAGAGAAACTGCCTCTGAGATTCTGGTGTCTGGAGGCTTTCATTCACGTAACTGTGGCCTTTCGTTAATAGAACTGAAGCTCTACTTAGCCCACACCAATAAAACCAAATGAGCAATTCCAGAAACAAATCTATATTCCACGTTTGACAAGTCCTATATTCTTCAGCACCCAGCACATATGTGTTGACCTGCCATTCCACACTGGGTGGCATGTATGCTTCAGAAAAAAAGGAAACCCATTGAATTTTAGAGTTGTGGGGCCTGGAATAAATAATTGAGGAAGGTCTACCATACTGAGAGCTTTAGGAGTGGAAAAGAACTTTGTAAAACTTTAGAATCATGGAACATTAAGATAGAATGGACCTTTCCTCACTTATCTGATGTGAACAAATGGTCTCTATTGCTCAAAGGCAGAAAAGTTGGGCTTTGGTGCCTCTTCAACCTGAGGAGACTATGATTCTAAGTCTCTGTGGCTCAAAAGTACATGGAACTCCTGAGAGTCAAATGAAACATGGAAGAATTTGACCTGCCCCTCCTTCAGTGTCCTCCATTTCTACTACCATCTACCCAGTCACGCACACTTGAAAAGTGGGGTCACCCTATACTCTTCTCTCCTCCTCCTCCTACACTGGTTCCCAAGTCCTTAACTTCTGCCTCTCTTATCCCTCCCCATTGTAACTGCTAAAAGGCAATGATGATCTCAAGAGTTGTTGCTAAATGTGCCACCATATTCTTTTAACCAACCTCCCTGCCTGGAGCTTCACTCCACTTCCTTTAGCCCATTTACACAGCTGTTGATCCTTCAATATGTGTTTTAGAGTCCAAGAAAGAGTAAGAAATCATATACAAATTTAACAGCATTCAACATTAAAGAGTTTTTAGCTATAATGGGATTGGACTAATGGAAGATTGGCTAGTTAAGATGTAAGGAGAGATCTGAAGTATATAGTAATCACAAATATAAGGAGCAACCACTACCCTCGAGATAGATTGCCCAAGAAAGAGCTGACCTCCCAAGAGCTTGTCAAAGAGAGTGTGGCCACAACTCACTGAATGGTAGAAAAATTGCTGAGGTGTCAGGCAGGCAAAAATCCACAGTCTAGGACACTGAAGAAGTCATTTACGAAAAGAATATGACCATGGGTGATATTGTTCTCTGCCCAAACTTAGTGGGAGCACTCTACTACAAAGCTTCCCAAGAGAGGTACCAGGGGAAGCTGCTAGGCATTGGGCCCTGCTAGCTGCCATTCATTGTGGCAGTCAGACATGCATGAGATCACATCCTGTAGGAACCAGAGGCTGGAGAAGCTGTGCACTACAGGATTGCATCACTGGAGAAACTTCATGCTCCTGACGCCTAGCAAGTGGAGCATATGGAACCTGCAAGAGAAACCCTTTCTTCCTCCAGTATCCCTCCAGTGTCAAACTCTACCAACAGAGTTTGACACGGCAGATAACAAAGGAGAAATATTTAAAGAACCTGGTTCAATTTTTGCTGAGAAGGCAATGCAGGGTGAATTTGGAGCTGAGAGGCAATAAATTGGTAACAGGCATATCAAACTAACACCCAAATCTGATTGTGTGACCCTAGTGCTTAAATCCTCTAGTGTGTCTCTATTGCCTTCAAGATAAAGTTCTAAAGCCTTAGCAAAGCTTACCAGGCCTCTTATATTCTGGACTTGGTCTATAGTTCCAGGCCTAGACCCAACCACTCCACCTCTGCCCACCCTAATCCTCCATAATTACTCACAGTTCCCTTAATTCACTACATTCTCTGATACTTCCATACCTTTGTCTAAGGAGTCCTAGCCATTAAAAAAAAAAAAAATCCTTCCTTGCTCTTATCAGTAAATAGATGCTTACTGAGTATCTATACCTGGCACTATTGTGGGAATTGACAATACAACAATGAACAAACCAGGCTTCCGAAGTCTCTGTTCAAATACCATCACTCTTTGGGAAGAATTTTCTGATGACTTTCTCCTACCTGTAAATGTTAGATGTCTTACCTAGAAGATTCTGTTTTCCTATATCTAGTGCAGACTTTTTAACACTTATCATACCCTATTTTAGTCACTTATTTTCCTATCACTCTCTTCTACTACCCATGAGCTCTCTGAGGGTAGGGTGTATGACTCATTTATTTCTGTATCACAGTATTCAGCACTAGTCCTGATCCATAAAGTTTTATTGGATTATTAGCTCAGGATCACATAATCAGTCAAATACAGGCCTAGGACAAGAATCCTGGTCTCCTGTCTAATAGCCAAGAATGCCTCTTCACTAGAGCTTTCTCTGCTCTGTGGGTGTTATACCTCACCCTGCTGTGAAGGACAGTGGTTTTCTGTTGGAAAAGACAAGTGCAATGTTGAACATCATCATGAATAACAAAAGAAACAGAAAAAAAATAGATCCCTATCTTATATGGAAAACTGTGGTGCATTCCCTCAGAGTTGTCACATATTTTGAGTTTCTAAATCATAGTAATGCTATAATGAAATGGGAGGTAGGGAAGACAAGGAAAAGTATGAACGTGATGTTGGGGGTATTCTGACAACTTCATTCTGAAAAAATGAAGGCTGATAAACTTATGACAGACAGTGTTAAAGTGACCCCAGTTTTGTACACTGATCCCCAAATTAGAAGACGTGTCATGCAACTGTAGAGAGCACAGTTAATGTAGCAGTCTGTAAAGGGTGTCCTGGGCTTGTGGACCATGATATGAACCTGAGGGATTTAAAATATTAGCGTGGCTAGTTTAAGATAAATCAAAAGAGATACCTGTTCACCTGTTAAATGATAAATATGTGGAACTCATAACTTCCAAGAGGTGGTATTAGCATGATATATAAGCAATTTTGATAAATTTGCTGATAACAAAGCCAAAAACTACTGCTCAAAAAAAAGGACAAGGTCGGGTAGGACAGCTCTTAGCAATATTGCTGTTGGCATCCAAATGCTAAATTGGCTTGACCGTGGATCAAGCCCAGGATGGAAAAAGATTCAGATTTCTGTGAAATAAAGTTGGAGAGGCAAAGCTAATTAATATGAATAAGTTGAATTGTGGAGAACTTGGAAGTCAGACATGGCATCATTTTGACAAGAAAAGAAATGAAGATCCACTAAAGATTTTTGAGAGTGATGTGATGAGTGGTTAAGACATTTTATGTGGGAAAACTAAGCCTGAGTTTCCTGCCATTGGGAAAATGATTATAATATTAGAAATTACCTACAAATAGGGTGTTGTAAAGATTAAATGAGGTCACGAATGAGCAATGACTGCTCTTAGGCCCTTCTTATGCTGGGCATCCTTTCATTCTTTGCAACTGGGTGTAATGTAGTTAGACAATTACCATATCACCAGGACAAAAAAATTAGGACATACTCTGACAAATAATTTTTGTTCCACTTCAACGTTCTAAAAATGTACTTTTCATGATACAAATGGGAATATCTTGGATATTTCAGTGATTTAGGGAGACAGCAGGACATAATATTTGAGACTAGGTTTGTCCTAGAGAAAATCCATAATGTGTAAGTGCGTTATTTAGAGAGAGGGAGGGAGTATAGTATGGAAAGAGCAGTGACGTTACCCCAGATTCTTGCTTCAGCTCCAACATAAAACTGTTACCTTGCGCCAATGCACTCCACCTTTTTGTACGTCAGTTCTCTCATCTGTAAACGGAAATTAGTGTAAGTCAAATTGAACTCCTTCCTTTTTTTTAAAGGTGCTCCTTTTTGTTTTCTTGACAGTTTTCTAAAACTCATCAGGGACTGAAGTAGGGAATGAAAGAGAAGGAGGATAAATCAAAAATGGCCATAATGGGGGCACCTGGGTGGTTTAGTTGGTTAAGCGGCTGACTTCAGCTTAGGTCATGATCTCATGGTTCCTGAGTTAGAGCCCCATGTAAGGCTCTGCACTGACAGCACGAGTCTCCTTCGGATTCTCTGTTGTCCCCTGCCTCTCTGCCCCTCCCCCACTAGTTCTCTCCCTCTTTCTCTCTCAAAAATAAACATTTTTTAAAAATGGCCATGATGTATTAGACAAGGCAACTGAGAAAGTAAAAGAAGTATGTTTCAGGTGCTTTTATGGGAAAGAGGAACTGATAGGAAAGGGTAGCTGGTAGATAGGACTGCAGCGTGGTTGAGAGTCTACAATTGGAGATTTGGGAAGCATTGGGGTAGAGCGCTGGTTGCAGCCACAAAAATCAGCCTGACCTCCAGCTAGAATACAGGAGGGTGCAGCAGCTCAAGATTCCAACTGCGACAACTTTAAAAAATCTAGAGAAAATAGTTTTGAAAACATTGTAAAGACAGCAGAGGGCTTTAGAAGCAATGAGGACTAGATTGATTAAAATTCCAGGAGGGTGTGGAGCCCTTCCAAGGTGAGCTGAAGATCACAAGCCATTTTTTCCCCTGGAGCTATTTGCCAACTCTGGCTGTGGACTGAGGATTGTGCTTGACCCTTTGCAGAGAGACTATCCTGGGGGGAAAGTGAAACTGACAAGGCTTTTGTTAGTCAAACACCAGTGGCACAACAGACTAGAAACTTTAGTTTTTACATGTCTGGTATATAATTTAAAAAGTACTGGGTATGCAAAGAAGCATGAAAATGTGTTTAGATACACTGAGGTAGGCAAAGGATGGCTGTGTGAATTCATTCTGACATCTCACTCAGGTAGGTAATGACTTCATGTACTGAGTAGTAGGGACAGTAATAGTTGGGTGGGATGCAGCCTTGAGGGGAAAGTCGTCCACTGGAAATTAAACAAAAAATAGAATTATAGTGATGGAGAACGCACAAATCAAGCAAGGTGGAAGCAGGAGTGAAGCAGTTCCAGAGTAGAAGTGAGGCATGGTTGGAGTGTAATGCACTCGCTGATATTGTAAAGATTATTATGCTGTTACTGCTTTATAAAATAAGAATAGATTAGTAATAGATTAGAACTTTTCTGTTCTTTCAAATGCACTCAGCTGATCTCAATCTTAGAATCACATGGCCATCTTAAAACTTGTTCGTGCTATGGTGTTTTATAAGTGTCAGAAATCTTAAAGACCCCTCCTCTAACAACCCAGCAAGCAACGTCAATTCTCATGAGGGAATCCCAGCTCCTATTTATAAAACTAGTGTAAGGTTACACTGCCTTAGAATGCTTCCTCAGTAAGAGAGGTTCTGCCAGTGATTAACCAGATGTTCCTACTTTCTTCCCTTGGCTCCTGTTTTCTTTAGAAAGTCCCAGGTGTCTTTGGCCCATGGAATATTCTGTGAATTCTATTTCCCTGCAATCAAAAGAAATCTATCCACTTTGCTAATTTGTGCCAAACTTTCTTGCTGGCTTCTAATACTCTAGGTGAGTATTTTAAACTAGAAGCTAATTTTTCCTTTAACAACCACTATTTTTACAGTTTGTTTTCTAATGGACATTCTTTTTAAGTTATAGAAATCTCAGGTTTTACTAGAAATCAATCGCAATAGTTACCAGAATTTCTTCTGTAACACATAATCTTAAAACATTGAAACTTAAACATTGAAAGAAAACTTAAAAGTTTTTCTACAGAAGTGCTTGCACTTCCTCAACCTTTTTCAAGTGACGGCACACAAAGAAATAAATGGAAGGCACACACTGAGGTAAACTGGAGGGTACTGGGAGGTTTTTATGGAGCTTATACAAAAATTCAGTGCATTTTTATTACATAACTATAATAAAAAGTAAAATACAAAGTAACAGTAAAGATATAACTGTTTAATTTGAATAAAACTCCCAAATAAACATTTGAAAACTTTATAAAGAGAAGTCAAGTTTGTTTTCTTATCATGAGTTTGCTTTATATCAAGTTTTGTGTTGAAATGAATACATGAGGTTCCTGACAAAAATCTTTTAATGATGTTTTCTTCTAATTCTTACAGTTAACATCAGTGGAAAAGTTTGCCTCACATATGGCTTTTAGCAAATAGTAGAAGGGTATTTATTGATTTTTCTGCAGTTGACAGAAACTCCTTTCTCACTCTTAACCAGAACCTGGATCGTTTAACTTCTTTCTTTTTTTCATTGAAATTCTCATGATAACATGAATAGATTTCTAATGCACTTGAACTTTTTCATATCATGTATTTCCAAATAATGTGACACTTAACAGATGTTTTGCTGCTAGTCTCTTTAGGATTGAAGCTAGAGTATCAGTATCATGTAACTTCACATTTCCTTTCAATCTGCAAGGATTGTTAGTATACTTATTTTCAGACACTCCTTGAGATTTTGATTAAATTCATTCTGGTGCTCAAAAATGTCAAGCAGGCCAGTTTTCTGAAGACAATAATCTCTCTTCAACAACTCTGCAGCAAAGATCATTGACTTTTTTTTTTTTTTTTCAATTTTTCTTTTAGCTCCTAATCTCCAGAGAAAAAGCTTTTCCTTTGATAGTTACCTTGGTAGGAAACAGCAGTTTCTTCACATAAGCTGAAAACAGACGGAACCAGAATGGCTTGGATTTTATTAGTAACATACTTTAATGTGGAATTCACATTTACAGGGGAAGTATAGACAAGAGCTCATTGTGAACAAAATAATGTCTTACTTGCATCACAGGCACGGAGAACATGGAGAGCAGATAGAGTGTAAAGCCTTCCCACCTTCCTGTCATCACAGATTTCCCACCGGTATAGGAACGGCTGTGCTTGCATAATCTAGAACATCTGATTTGTTTTAAAGTACTTAGTTACTACTCCATGTACATCGCCCTGAGTAGTTTTGGTACTTTTTGGCAAAACAATACTTTTCCAAGCATTCCTCTCCAGGGATTCTAACTAGTGCTATTAACTGAATGCAGTTACTTAACAACTGCAGATTCACCACTCTGCAAGGAAATGCTTTGATTCATTAGTCTTGTACAGAATGTCATCAATGAATCTTCTAATAGTATTATTCCAGAATAGCATTTATATCTTTTCTTGGCTTCGTTTGATCCCAAACATGTGGTCATTTCCCAGGCAGGTTGGTAAAATGAGTAATTCTACAACTGTGAGAGACATGTTGGCTTTATTTCTTAATTATGGGACCTTTTACTTAGCATCTTGGATCCAATCTGATGTAAACTACTATTGTAAATACTGTTGTAAAGTTTCCTAAAAATAGTGGTTTTCGAAGTGTGATTTCAGGGACTTCAGAGGAGCCTGGAGACTTTGGGGAGTAGGAGTCCATGAAATTAAAACTTTTTGTAATAATATTAATACACGATATGCTTTCTTCACTCTTTTTCTTAAGAGCGTACAGTGTTTTCCAGAAGCTACATGATGTGTGATACTATAACAGATTGAGTACAAAGCAGATATGAGAATCTGGCTATCGTCCATTAAGCCAGACATGAAGAGATTTGCAAAAAATGTAAAACAATGCCACTCTTCTCACTATGGGGTTTTTTGTTTGTGGAAGGTATAGTTATTTTTCATTAAAATGTTACTTATGTTGATATGTAAAGGGTTTATTTTTATTTTAAAACTAATATTTAAATTTTTTGTTTTAATTTCTAAAATGATAAATATTGATAGATAAAACCCATATTAACAAAAGCTCTTTGGGTCCTCAGTAACTTTTAAGGGGTCCTGAGACCAGAGACTTTAAGAATTGGTCTCTTAAGAAATTGTCTGTGTAATGTATTTTCTGCTAAGTCCCTGGCATAATTTGTCTGGCACCATTTTCTTCATTTGATAACTTTTCCATGAAAATAAGATACTTAGATAGACAAAAAATGATCAGGGTAAAACAAATCTAAATTTTAAATAACACTAAAAACAATAGATATTAGGGGCTCCTGAGTGGCTCAGTCAGTTGTGCATCACACTCTTGATTTTGGCTCAGGTCATGATCCCAGGGTCGTGGAATCCAGCCCCGTGTTGGGCTCTGCACTGGGTGTGGAGCCAGCTTAAGAGTCTCTCTCTCTTCCTCTGCCCCTCTCCCCTGCTCATGCTCTCTCTCTCTAAAATTAAAAAAAAAAAAAATAGTAATAGGTATAAATAAAAATGATTCATATTTAATTTTAAATTTTACTTTATGGTAGGAAAATAAAAAATATATTTCAAGTATTAAGGTGACTACAAGTCTTTTGACCATAACAAATCAATTTGTAAAGAAAATAAGGTCCATTTTCTTATAAGTATTTTTAAATAAATCACAAAATTTTTGAAAACTGAGCATTTGATAAGTAAAGTGGGAATTTTGAAAATACTATTATTTAATAATCAGAGTGTTAGATTTCTAAAAATATAAACGATTACTTAAAATCAAATGGAGTTAAAATAGTTTGAAAACTATTTTTTGTAAGATATTAAAAAGGTTCAAACCCCTCAACTAAACCAATTATTTTCCATTATTATTTGTTTTTAGAAATATTGTTTTTTTATTTCTATAACAAATGTCATTATAAAATTTCATTATCAGATTTTGAATATTTTACATCAAAAGCCAAGAATAAATAACTATACAAATCAAGTCAAAATTTCAAAAAATGAATAAGTGATGATGATAATGATGAGGCATATGTGCCTTCTTTGTTGGGGAAAAAAATGTGAAAAATAAGAGCAAATTAAATCAAAGGAAGACCTAAGTATTTGAAACATATGCACAAACGATTATCACTAATAACAAATACATTACAATTAAGCAATGTTTATCAGACTTATGGAGATGGTTCTAACATGATGGTTAAAGTGGAAAACCCTATACAATCATCTCCTCTGGCAGGTGCTGCACATAAAACCTTAAGCACAAAAACAATAATTACTGGAATATGGAAGTTTACTGACTGAGCCAAACAGTATCCACGTATAATTTCAACCGTTATAAGTAGGTGAATGGTTGTAAAATGGTTGTAAATTTTGTATCACTATAAAAAGTTTACAACCATCGATCTCTCCTGGAGACACCTGTAGCCCATTCTGCTTTGGCCACTTGTGGAAAACTCAGCTATAGAGATCTGTAAAAGATAGAATGGGGTGAAATGGTAAAATGTGTATTACAATACTATCTGATGATTCTCAAGTTTTCTAGGAAGGCCTATGGCATAGTAGGACGCAAGATGAACCTTAGGGGTGTGTAGAGTTTGAATAGATGGAAAAAAAGAGAGCACTTCAAGTAAGCCAGCCAGAATTAGCAAAATACTGAGGAAAATAGAAAAGCAAGATAGAGTTCTACTAACAATGGATGAACAAGTGCTAACCTTCAGATATATAATCTCTTGGAAATAGGCCAGAGTAGACTACGTGTTGGAAATTTGTGTTGGTAAACATTAGTAGAAAAATTCTAGTTTAAAATTGTGTATAAATCATAGAGAACCTTGAAAGTCAGGATATGATTGCCATTTTGTGAGCAGGGCTCTCTGACCTATTAACAGCAGCGTAGAATATAGATGTGGACATGCTGGGCACACAGACTAGACCAGAGAATGACCTGAGACAGGGATGCCAGTTAGGAAGTGCACAGTGGGTGGTGAGGGGCTGAACCAGAATAAAAGGAGTAGAAATAGGAAGGGAAGATTTGGAGACATATTTCAAAGGAAGCATCAATGGGATTTAGTGAGAGATTTTTGAAAAATCTGGTCTGATAATTTCTGTATTTTAATGGCTACACTTAAGACCATTTCTTTTTATTGTGATTACAGATATACTGTATATGGATTCTTTGCTATCATGTCGTTTATCCTTTATCCATTTTTCCTATGCTTTCTCCATTCCATTCTTGCCTTCTTGTGGGTTGATGAAGCTTCTCCCCAGGGCTTGGAGGTCAAATGACTGAGAAAATAGTGGCATGATGTTCAGAAATGAATTTAGGAATGGGACTTAGTTGGGAGATGGAGAGTGAATTTTAGTAGAGATGTGTCCTGGAGATAGTAGGAAGTGAGGTCAGGGATGGACAGACAAGTATAATCAATGCCATTTTGTGGTAGATGGAGCCAGGAGAGGATGTGAGCTCTCCAAGAAGGCCAGAAAGACAGGAGCTCAGGGTGCTGAAGACTGAGTTTTGGGAAGATTGAAAACTCATCTGTCACCAGGAAGGAGGAAAAAAGTTATGGTGACAGAGGAGGAGTGCTGACGAAAATAGAAAGACAAGAATGGTATATGCCATCAAAGGAAGAGAAAACCTCAAGAAGGAAAGGACAGTCATGTTTAACAGGCATCTCCCACATCAGACTGTGTGTGTTCAAATCCTGCTTCTGTCTGTTAAGAGCTACATGTCCTTTCAAAAGTTTTATTTCTCCTTAGTTTCATCATCTGTGGAATAGTGATAATATAATCTACCTCATAGGGATATTTTGAGGATTAAGTGAGAATATGTATACAGAATACTTAACATAGTATCTGGCATAGACCAGAAGTTAATAGGTATAACTGATGACTTTTAAGGGAAAAATGGGGTGGTGAGAGCAGAAAGAATTGCAAGACGTTATAAAAGGAGTAAGCATTCCGAAAAGACTAGATATGGAGAACTCACTAGAGATTGGCCAAAAATGGAGAGAGATCTCGGAATATTCTTAGAAGAGGCAATGGGGTAAAGGCTTTGCTTAAATTTACTCTGTAATGACCAAGGGCTGTCATTCTTACTGTTATCATGGAAGCCTGGTTAATTAAGGTTCGACCATCTTTTCATTTACATGATGCCATTTTAACCTTAGAATAGAAATCAAACAATTGCACAACTAAAATATCCTGTCAAAATAAATACAAATAGGCAAAGTACAACCTCTTTGAAGGAACAGTATGGCACTGCCTGAGAAAATAAAAAATTGAATTTCCATCTGATCCAGCGACCCCACTTCTGGGTATATACCAAAAGAATTGAAAGTAGGGACTTGAACAGGTGTTTGTATACCTAGTTCATCAAAGCATTACTCACAATAGCCAAAAGACAAAAACAACCCAAATGTTCAACAACAGGTTGAACACACACACACACACACACACACGTACAATGGAATAATAACACTCTACAACATGGATGAAACTTGAGGACATTATGCTAAGTGAAACAAGCCAAATACAAAAGAACAAATATTGTGTGATTCTACTTATATGAAGTACCTAGGGTAGTCAAATTCATAAATAAAGAAAGCAGAATGGTGGTTGCCAGGTGTTAAGGGGAGAGGGAAATGGAGAATTATTGTATAATGGGTACAGAGTTTTAAGTTTTGGAAGATGAAAAAATCCTGGAGATGGATGGTGGTGATGGTTGCACAACAGTGTGAATGCATTTCATGCCTCTGAACCATACACTCAAAAATGGTTACAGCGGTAAATTTTGTCATGTGTGCTTAACCACAATTTTATACATATATTCAGACAATATGAGAAAATAAGGCACTGCCCTTTCTTAGATAAAATGGATTGAAAAGTTATCAGAAACAAATGTAATGGTAACTTTTAAATTACGGAATATTTCATACATATAAAATAAAATGCATGACATAAATATAGGATTAAAGCTAATGAAACAAACATCTATGCAGCCACCATCCAATTTAAAATATAGACTATCACTAATGGTGTTGGTATCTCTGTTGCATCTCCCTGACGACCTTCTCTCCCTCCCCAAAAGAGGAAACTGAAAGTTGGAATCTGTGTTTGTCATCCCTTGCTATTTGTTGTAATATTATGACATATATATGTAACCCTAAACAACAGATTTCCTTTCCATCCAGCATTCACCCCTGATGGTATCTGTAGCAATACTCACTGAGAACTGTGCTATCTTCTCAATGAATTGAAGCTTTTATCATTATGAGCTGACCCTCCTTGTTCCTAATAATGCATTTTGCCTTTAAGTTTCCTGTCTGGTATGAACATTTCTTTTGGTTTTATTTGCCTATTTATCCATGTAGCCTCTCACCTTCAGTTGTTTTGTGTCTTTATGTCTTTTCAGATGTGCCCAAATTTGGATTTTTGAAAAGTCTGGTCTGATAATTTTAATGGCCACACTTAAGACCATTTCTTTTTGTTTTGATTATGGATATACTGTATATGGGTTCTTTTCTATCATGTTGTTTACCCATTTTTCCTATGCTTTCCCCACTCCTTTCTTGGCTTCTTGTGGGTCGATCAAGTTGTTTTGTTGCTATTGTTTTTTTTTTTTTAATTTTTTTAATGTTTATTCTCGAGAGAGAGACAGACAGAGACAGAGTACAAGTGGGGGAGGGGCAGAGAGAGAGGGAGACACAGAATCCGAAGCAGGCTCCAGGCTCTGAACTGTCAGTGCAGAGCCTGATGCGGGGCTGGAACTCACAAACTGTGAGGTCATGACCTGAGCTGAAGTCTGATGCTCAACCTATTAAGCCACCCAGGCGCCCCATTGTTGCTATTGTTTTTAATTCCTTTTCTCCTTTCTACTAGTTTGGTGTTTATATTATTTTCATAGTAATTACTCTTGAAATGTTGCTATGCATACTTGAGTTTTTGCAAAGTCTAAAATTAATCAAATCTTTCTACTCTTCCAAATGAAAGAACATACAGTGAATGATAATGGAGTACTACCAACCTGAAGCCACTTTAGTTTCTTGTCTTGGGACTTCCCAACAGGGTCGGAGGTATAAATCTACAACTAATGAAACAGGGCGCTGTCGAAAAAACCACCAGACGCCGAATAGAAGTGAGGCAAGATTTTATTCACAGCCGGGCCAAACCTGATCTCCTGATCTTAAGAGAAAAGTGCAGGGGCGCCTGGGTGGCGCAGTCGGTTAAGCGTCCGACTTCAGTCAGGTCACGATCTCGCGGTCCGTGAGTTCGAGCCCCGTGTCAGGCTCTGGGCTGATGGCTTGGAGCCTGGAGCCTGTTTCCGATTCTGTGTCTCCCTCTCTCTCTGCCCCTCCCCTGTTCATGCTCTGTCTCTCTCTGTCCCAAAAGTAAGTAAACGTTGAAAAAAAAAAATTTTAAAAAAAAGAGAAAAGTGCAGAGAATGACCCTGAACAAAGGTAGCAGTGAGCTTATATGGATTTTAGCAAGTCAGAATACGTCATTATTTAGCTAACCAATTACAATTTACAACATTTCATGGTAACCAATTATATTGTGACACACAGACATTAGTTTTGGCGGGAACCTATCAATTTAAAGTTCTTTGTCCTAAGAGGGTTTAAAATGACCAATCATAGTTAGACACCTAAGATACCGTGGGGCAGTGAGTTCGTGACTTTTTACATGTTGGTCTTGCCTAGGCCAGATCTTGGTAGAAGGGGTGGGGGAGCGTTTTGCAACCTAAGTTATCTATTTAGCAAGCCGGTGAAGTTACAGAAGCGAGATAGGGTGGTTAGTAATTTCCGATAACCCTAATAGGGAACTACATAAGCTTTTATCTCAATTATTCATGAAAGGTGAGGTTAAGCCGAACTTATATACAATAAGCTTTCTGCTATCTTATAAGTTGACCTATTACACTAAGACCTAGTTTGTGGCAACAAACTGGTGGGAGACTAGCTTGCCCCCAACAAGAAGCAACAATGGAGACACATTTCAGTGTCCCCCCCCAACCCCCACCCCCCACCCCCCACCTCCCACCAGCCGGCAGAGTATTTCCACCGTTTATGTTGAGGGTGTGTGAACTTGGGAGGGTATCAGGTTTGTGGGGTGGGCGTAAGAGAGTCCTTTGCTTCAGTTGTTCACTTTTTGTGGGCCTAAGACCTGATTTGTTTGCAACTTGCCTGGTCATTTGTCTGAGAGTTTCAAGTTTTGGGCATCTACATTTGCATCTTACCTTCTTCATTTGCTTACCAGTTTGGTTTCTGCTTTACTCATTTTATTTGGCACTTGAGGATGTCCCTTGCTTTCTTCCATGTCAACAAGGCAATCTGAAAGGTGTGTTTTCTGGGATTTGTCCAACATGTATGTGTTTTGAAGGGGCGGGGGGCTTTATTTTGCTTTTTCTTTTTAAAGGTTTACTTATGTAAGTAATCTTTACACCCAATGTGGGGCTCACACTCACCGCCCTGAGATCATGAGTTGCAAGTTCCTCCAACTGAGCCAGCCAGGCACCCAATGTGGGACTTTTTGGATTATCTTGTCTCTTTTTCTCTGCTAACAGCAGACAAAATCTTTTAATCTGCTGTTTGTGTACCATCTATGGATTTTTATGTTTTGTTTCAATTTGTCCTGGAACTTTTTGAATGAAATGTACAAGTTTTGTCTTTTACAATTAGAAAAGATAAATACATGCAGATGTAGGGAGAGATGTTCACCAGAGAGCTGTTTAATGATTATTTTTATTTGGAAATAGCCTAGTATCAAATAATATTCACAGAGTAAATTTTGCTACAACTTATCCTGCCATAAGAGTTGTGTGTGTGTGACATGGACGATGTTCATGATATGCTGTTATGCACGACCCCATTTTTATTTATACAAACATACATGTATTTATATTGAAAACATTCTGGAAGATGTCCAATATTTTGGGGTAACATCTTGCTGATCTTTACTTTTTAAATGAAGACGAATTGTGCGGTTTTTAAGTAGAGGACGTAATTATTTACAAGAACACAAAGCAGCGGTTAGTAACCCATTTTCTAACTTCGGAGTTGTGTAACAATGGAATGTATATACCTTGTGGGGTAATGAACTCCCCAGGATGGAGATCAAACAGAAGCTGGGTGACCTCTGGTCCAGGATTCCTGTCATTTTATGATTCAAAGATTCTCAATTAATTTATTTATCTTTCCCCTGCCATTAGGTCATCCAATCAATGCCTCAGACATATAAGCAAATATGCATCCCCCCGGAGCTGCCGGAATTGCTGAAGCAATTCACCAAAGCCGCCATTCGGACCCAGCCACAGGATCTCATCCAGTGGGCGGCTGAGTACGTACTCCTTCTCACCTCAGCCCCAGGTTCCCATTGGAGGTGGAGGAGGGGTGGTCGTCCGGAAAACTGAGGAGGGTGTCAGGACTGCAGCCTGGGAATCAGGACTGATTAGCATAATCTTTGTGATGTTCAGCTCTCGAATTGCTTTGATGATTTAAAATCCACACCGCAAGAAAACACACCGGGCCGGGGTGGGTTGCCCTCCCCTAAGCGACCCAGACTGAGCGACAGGCCGCCAGAGCACTCGGCCAAGTGTCCTGAGGCGATCAGCGGGAGTAGAGTCCCACAGCTCGGCGGCACACGTCCCAGGGCGTCCCTGCACCCCTCCCCCGTCCCAGAGGACACAGGCGCCTGGAGCCCGGCAGCAGCCGCGCCTGCAGTCAGTCCCTGGTCTAAACCAGGGCCGGGTCTCTGGTCTCACCACTAGAGAGCAGCAACGCGCCTCGGGGAGCGAGGCGATGTGGCCGCGGGCCGGGCAGCGCGCGCTCAGTCCACGCTGGTTCACCTCTGCGGTTGCGCTTTCTTGAGACCCGTTCCTCTGCGGCCGTTCAGCCCCGTTCTTGCCCCAGCCAGACATTCTGTACCTTGTCTTCGGGGAAATCGTTATTTTCTTTAGTGTTTGTCGGAGCTAATTTGTTCCCTCAACATGAAGATGTCCACCCAGTGCACGCTGCACTGAGGAGCAAGGAGGCAAAACGGGGTGCCCGAGGGCCGGAGGAGCGCGGGCCTGGCCGAAAACACCGTGCCTCTAGCTCAGGGCCCGTTTTCGGGAGCGACCCCCGGAGGCTGCTGGGTGGAAGGAGCTCACGCCGCGGTAGCCAGCCGCTGGCCCGGATTGCAACAGCTTTGCGCAGAAAGCCTCTCAGCTATGGAATTGCTTCTTAGACAGACATGCCCTCTCGAAACTGGGGATCTGGGGCTTGAGGCAGGGGGTGGGCGCTTACCAGACCTCCTGGACCATTTTCAGGCTAGTTTTACTGCTTAATGCTGACCTCCTCAGCAGCGTTTCAGGGGGAAAAGGGGAGTCAGAGAGGCTTGTGGAGCCTCGCCGGTCGGCTGGGGGAAGGGAGAAAGTCTTCAGCATGAGGCGTACTGAGCAGGTGGGAAGATGTGGGCACCTCGAAAAGGCGCACAGTGTTATCTGAGGGGAGCCTCAGTCTCTGAGTCGGTGCACTCCCGCTCAGGGTTTGGGTCAGGATGAAGCTTTCACAGATGGAAGGAAAATAAGCCAGTGGTGCTCGTAAAAGGGAACATAATGGGGTTGCTTTGCTAGTAACGAACACTGTTTCGTTTTCCATTCTAAATTTTATATATTCTCTCTCAGACTGAACTTTGGCATCAGAAGACTAATTTCTTTTGGCATACTCAGACAGACTTTGTTTTATACCATCCAATAGTTTAAAGCCCCATTTTATTATGCTGCTGCTTTGTAACAAGGAAAATGACATTTCTTGCGATTGTCCCTGACATTTATGGGAGAAAACATTCCACTGTTGTAGCCAGCTTGCTCCCATTTTGTATCGTGTGCTATAAATTTTTTAAGTATCCGTGAAGAATCAGTTTGTAGTTTAACTGCAGTGAAAAAGGAGAGCGTGACCTGAGAGCACTCTCCATCTATTCAGACCTGAAAAGCACTTATCAGATGGTTTTATGTGACTTACAAGCCCATGGCACTTTAGGAACCCCATAAAGTATTTCCAAGACAAAATATGTCTTAATTTTGTGCTTAATTCATCACAAGCAAGCATCTCCCTACATAAGTGCTCTCAGTGAAGAAATCATCTCCTGGACATCAGCAGGACATAAACTTGTCTCATGGTATGTGTGACCACACGAATTGGTCATAGATGCGAATAACCCTGCAACTGTTGGCTGCAAATGAAGCTAAATGACCCACAGTGTACTAAATCTGGGAGTACAGCCTCATTTCCACATTCTCTAAATAACTTGGCCAGAAAGTCCAAAGACACTGCTGCTGAGTCTCACTCTCTATCTGCACAGTCACTTCTGTCAAATGAGGTGCCATGTTTCTGTCTCTCCCATTTATGCCACCCAAGTTTCTCTAGTCCACTCCTGTTGTCAGTCTGAACCCACGTGTACCCCAACACTGCACACTGTAAAAGGCGTCCAGACAGTATTTCTTCTGCCCTCTCTGCTGTTGACGTCTGAGGGGTACCTGGAAGGTATTGTTTTAGGCCTTGTAGCTTTAGCTCTACATTGGTCTGTGGCATAGGGACAGGCAGTGGTTCATCCCCATCATTGTATGGCTTGACCCTAAAATGGGCTTCTACAAAATTCCCTCTGCATTCTTTTTATACTACCCGGATTTGGGGAAAAAATAGTGAAAATATTTATTCATGAAAACTAAACCAGAGAGAGGCAGAGGCATGTGATCCAGGGATAATTACTAACAAGGCTTTTGAAGGAGACAGTCCCTTCCCGACAGCATTGGTGACCCGTGTGTCAACTGCCTATGTCCATGCCTGCTGCAGGCAGCCCTTTTTATCTGAAGCCAGTTTTGAAATAGGACTCAGCATTTTTTTCACCTTGCATCAAAACAAAGTCCACGCCACAAAACATCTATGAGCAGGCAAGTTTTTATGAAAATTTTTGAAGGAAGGTAGAGAACAGTTTTACTTCACACACCCCACATAAGGTGGTCTCGACCCTCTGTGGCTTGTCTTCTCACCTGAGCCTCCCTTAGTGCCCTGCCAACCTTCTCTCCCTTCCTCCTTTAAGCCCAAGCCTCACCACCTCCAGCTGGAGACCTTTCCTGGATCACCCCTAGAGCGGCTTCCTCTCCTCTTTCTTATACAGGTCACTTTAGTGCTCTTCCAGCTTTTTTCCAAGAGCTCATATCCCTACCCCCTACCTAATATCACCTTTTAGTATGTCAATAGCCATTTTACTGAAAATAAAGATTTTATGTTTGAAAGACAGTCCTCTAGGTAACTAGGATTCTTCCTCCATAAAAGAGAGAGGTGGATTTAAAATAACAGTGACCTTTCTTCTCTATTATATATATATGTGTGTGTGTGTGTGTGTGTGGTGTTATATATACATATATATATAATGTGTATAATACGTATAGTCTATGTACATATGTATGTATATGTGCATATGTGTATATACATATCATATATTATATAATTATATGTAGTATGTGTAATGTATATGATAGGAGAGAGAAACAAATTACTGTTATATTACATATATATTATATGCATATCTATTGTATAGAACACATATATATCTCCTATTATATGTGTGTGTGTGTGTGTATGTATATGTGTGTGCGTGCACACACATGTGTATATAAAACACTTAGGAGGGGTGACTGGGGAAAAAACCCAGGCTCAAGATGCTTCAGGGAATTCCATACCAAAATTTTTATTGATCATTCCTCATCCTTAGAGAGAAGCAAATCTTTTTACTTCCTAAGTGTTCTTTATACCTTGAGGGGAAAGTAACATATTCAGGCTTTTCCTGTACATTGCTGTAACGAAACAAAGTGTCTGGCATATAGAAGCCCCTAACAAATGCTCTTTCTCCATCCCCTCCCCTCAAGAAAAGGGGAAGGGGATTCTCAAAGCAGCCAGAGGCCACTGGCATATAGGATGTTTTCCCCACCCACCTAACTTTTTTCTTGTAGTTATTTTGGGGCTATGTCTCGTGGAGAGATTCCTCCAGTGAGAGAGCGGTCTGAGCGAGTGGCTTTGTCTAACTGGGCAGAGCTTACACCTGAGCTGCTAAAGATCCTGCATTCTCGGGTAAGGGCTGCACCCCAGCATCAAGGGGGAGGATGGGCAATGCTGAGTCCAGGTGGATAAAAACAAAAGCTCACCATCCTCTGTCCAGTCAGCTGGCCACTCAGTATCATGAAATTCACTAAAGATGCCTTGGAAGTAAATCTTCTCTTGGGAAAATAGGAATGATAATGAAATAGACCGTAAGCTGAGTTATCAGTGGAGTCATCCCAGGTTTCCCTGAAGCTGGCAGAATGTCCAGGGGCTCAATTCAATACTAATCCCTTCACCCCAGAGGAGTGCAGATCCAGAGTCCCTTGACAATGTCTGCCTTACTCATCAAGATCATAATATGATGCCAGTCACAGTTTGGAGAGGAGCGTGATTTAGTTCCCCAGTTATCTCAGGTGCAGACATAACCTAGCTTTTGGAGAAAATCCTGGCTCTCTTCACAGCCACATAATTCTGGGAACTTCCCAGTGAGTGGATGAGGAAGGTCTGACTTGACAAAGCTGCAGTTTGGCCAGTTCTCAGGCAATAATGTTTAGCACCACCAAACTCCACTTTAAAATCCAGGACAGAGATGATTGCGGTGATTCAGGACTGACAGCCAACTGCCTTGCTCCCAGAGGCTTAGCATTTCACTAGAGTGAGAGGGGCAGGGAAGGTGCAGTAGTACTTTGTTGGGGCATCTGTAGCCTTCTTACATCGTTGGCCAACAACTGGCCATTTGTTCCCTTCCTCCTCTTAACCATCAAGCACCTTATGCAACAGATGTGACAGAGATCTGACATGCCTGGGACCAAGTAATATTAGGCATCCAGACCACAGACCCCATAATATTCTTGGGAAAGTGTGAGGGTTGCATGGGAAGTCTAGTGCAAAGATGTCCATAGACCCTAGGAGCAAGAGACTTAATATCTAGTTTTTATTTCCTCACTGATCAGTGGTCTCAGACAAGTCTTCTGCCCCTTGGTGTTTCATTTTCAGTCTATCCTATCTGCCAAACTAGGGACAAACTAGGGATGAAACGGCAGACAATAAAAGCATCGGAAAAAAATGAAAATGTAATAAGTGTCTTATTTCCCTATGATTTTCACATCTAGAGTTAAAATGATTGAATTATACCTCAGCATGCTTTCCACTCCACTGAATGTTTCTCTACCCTACAAAGAGAACTGCCAGGGTCCACCCCTGACCACCACCCCCTACCAAACCCTTTGCTGTGTGCTGGGAGAACATGGGCTTTGCTGTGCATTGTCCCTCGGGGCATCCTCTCATCCTATCCCTCATTCTCTGTCTTGTGTCCGTGCCCTGGCCTGCAGGTTGCTGGAAGACTGATCATCCATGTAGATGAGCTGGCCCAGATATGGAAGGTGCTGAGTCTCCCAACAGATCTGTTTAACAGTGTGATGAACGTGGGCCGCTTCACGGAGGAGATTGAGTGGCTGAAGTTTTTAGCCCTTGCTTGCAGTTCTCTTGGAGTTGTAAGTGAGCTTTACTGCTTTTTTGTTCCTTATGGGAAAAGCTCTGTCTGAGCCTGGAAGAGCAGTGGCTCTGCACACAGGGTCAGTCTCCTGGGCTGAGGATGAGTATGCCTCTTTTGTCTACTTCTCCTCCTCTCTGAGTTAGGTCTTTCCTCTGCTCATCAGCCAGAAGCAGGGGGAAGGAGGAGAGAGGGGAAAACTGTCATCAGACCCTGGGGAGAGGTTATTAGAATGTGGATTTTGGATTATTTGTGAATTTCAGACATTGCACTCAGATTTATTTCTGTCACCACTCCACCCATATTCCTAAAGATAACCAAGAGCCAGCTGTAGATTTGCTTATACTTGGGTTTCAGATACCTAGAAGATATACCAATAGAGACTTTTAAAAAGATGTACAGCCTTATAGAAACTACTATTTGATAAGCTTAACTGTATATAAAAATCAGAGATGAGAGAGCAGGAAAGGAGATATGAGGCTATTTCCAGACTTCTGGTCTTGACATCATCATGGATGCAGGATGCTCATACAAATTCATGCCTTTTCCAAATTTGACTTGATTTACAATTGGAAAAGGAATGTTTCTGTTTTAAAGAAAAAGATACTGCACACAGTTCATATATATATATATATATATATATATATATATATATATATTTAGGTATCCTCTTAGATGTGGACTCACTCTTGTTAAACACTGTTATAATAGCTTAAATGAAAATGAATCTGGGGGCACCTCGGTGGCTCACTCGGTTAAGCGTCTGACTTTGGCTCAGGTCATGATCTCGTGGTTCATGTGTTCCAGCCCTGCATCAGGCTCTGTGCTGACAGCTCAGAGCCTGGAGCCTGCTTCAGATTCTGTGTCTCCCTTTTTCTCTGCTCCTCCCCCATTTGCATTCTATCTCTGTCTCTCAAAAACGAATAAATGTTAAAAAAAATAATAAAAATAAATAAAACAAATCAGAAACATGGTTTTTTAAAAATCCCTGGAATACATGCAAGTTTGAAAGTTAATGAGAAAATCATTGCCTCCACCAAAAGCAAATGGGACACAGAGGTAGTTTGAATCAGTCAACAAATCTAAACACAATCTTATTCTTTGTTCTTGAATATGCTTGGGATATGTATCTGACATTTTTGTTTCTGACAAAAGTTATGAGAAATACTACATAGTTCAACTTTTCCTATGGGTTTCCCCTGCAACTTTCATTACAATAATTTCTTTTTTATAATTTTTTTTAATGTGTATTTTTGAGAGAGACTGAGAGACAGAGTGTGAGTGGGGGAGGAGTAGAGAGAGAGGGAGACACAGAATCTGAAGCAGGCTCCAGGCTCTTAGCTGTCAGCACAGAGCCTGACCTGGGGCTCAAACCCACAGACTGCAAGATCACGACCTGAACTGAAGTTGGACACTTAACCGACTGAGCAACCTAGGTGCCCCATCATTATAACCATTTCTTCAGAGACAAGGTGAGGAGAGGCCATTCATTCATGGTTTTTTGTCTCATTGTCCTAATAATAACATTATATAATGAATAAATTGCTCTCCTCCAAAGAGGAGAGGAAAATGCAGCCAGAGTAGATGTTTTGCCTGTCATCACTATCACACTTCTGTGGAAATAGCCCCAAAGATTGGGGGAAATCCAGAAGGGAAAATTAAAAATTGACACATTTTATTAAATTCTCATAGGGTCACAAATGTATTCATACTACTTGCAGAAGTGTTTGGGGTGAGGAGAGGGGAACATACTGTATTTTATCTGTAGTTTGTTATTTTTTCAATGTTTATTTATTTTGAGAGAGAGAGACAGAGAGGGGGGAGAGGCAGAGAGAGAATCCCAAGCAGGCCCCATACTGTCACTGTACAGCCCAGTTCGGGACTGGATCTCATGAACTGAGGGATCATGACTTGAGCCAAAACCAAGAATTGGCCGCTTAACCAACTGAGCCACCTGGGAACCCCTGTCTGTAGTTAATTCTGATTTTCCTGGTCTACCCTACCCACAAAGGTTTGAGTAAGAAAATAAGTAGATTCGATCTAGTCCAGGAATTTTAGTCTGATGCAGTAACTGAAACAGCTTTGAGGTAAAGGCCCAGCCTCTCAGATTTCTTCACACCACCCCACTCTTCAAGATGGCAGCAGAGTGCATAATAGGGAAAGAGTGACTTCAGCACTGCAAAGCCACCAAAGAAAGGGGTTCCCACATCCCTTGGTGAGGTGTGTGAGTCCTTTCCTTGTCCACATACCTCACAGGAACCAAGAGTAACTATGGAAAGCTAAATTCCATTCCTCCCTCTGCTTAGCTCACAGCGCAGCTGCTTAGGTTTACTTTGATATGTCTGCCTCCAAGCTGGGGAGGGGAAACCATGAGGGGAATTGTATCTTTCTACCTCCTTCTAAAATGAGGAGGTTGGGGGCGCCTGGGTGGCTCAGTCGGTTAAGCGTCCGACTTCAGCTCAGGTCACGATCTCGCAGTCTGTGAGTTCGAGCCCCGCGTCAGGCTCTGGGCTGATGGCTCAGAGCCTGGAGCCTGCTTCCGATTCTGTGTCTCCCTCGCTCTCTGTCCCTCCCCCATTCATGCTGTGTCTCTCTCTGTCTCAAAAATAAATAAACGTTAAAAAAAATTAAAAAAAAATAAAAAATAAAAAAATAAAATGAGGAGGTTGAATTAGATGTTCCATGAAGTTCTTTCATCTCTAACATTCTGTGATTCTATTCCCCCTTCTCTGCTTCCACTGAGATACCCTCAGGCCTGGCTTTGGATAACAGTGGGCTCCTCCAATACTGAGAGGTCCTGAGGTATCTGTGCCCCTCCTCATCCCAAGATCATAGAACACCTAGAGGTGAAGTCAGTCTAAAGGGCTAATCTGTAAATAAAAGGTGCTCTGTGAATCCAGGAATAGGCCCATTTTACCCATTTTTTTCATGCTGGACTATTGCTAGGAGCTTAAAAGTAGAGGTAGGAGCCATCAGTCAGGTGGAGTCTTTGCATTCTAGTTAAGTCATAAATCCTTAGAGGCAAGCCCAGGAATTTCCTCCTTCCTTTGCCAATTCACCAGCCAGCCATGATCTTGGTGCCATTTAGAAAAACCACTTCCCTCCTTACAGTCTACTGGCAGGAATTTTAGATAGCAGGTACTTTCTTGAGCTCTCTGGCTCTACACTTATGATTCAAAAGACTGTGGCACGCAGACTTGTATTCCTCTTCTCTCTCAGCACTCCTTCCGTTAGACTAGCATATATTACCTCCTGTTCCACTGAGACTGGTTATAGAAAAGGAAGATCACGTAATTGTGTTCACTGGAAGGAAGGACATATTTTGTTAGCAAATGATTCACTTTCTGAGCCTTTCACCTCTGGGTTTGAAAATGAGTCTCAGAAGATGCTTATAAAGGCTCTCTTTATGAAGTAGAGCCCCACATGACCAAAAAAATCTTGTGCAACAGAAGGCAGATCCCTGTTTATGTTAGATTTATTCCAGAGAATTCTTTACCCATTCATCCATGTATTAAATCTTTTAAAATATTTTAAAATCTTATGAAGACAATAGAGCTTAAAGGTTTGTGTTTGAGTGATTAGCAAAAGATACTATTTAGAGTAGAAAGCACCTGCATTAGCTTGTAGAGCTGCCAGAACGAAGTACCACAGACTGGGCAGCTTAAACACCAGGAATTTATTGTCTCACAGTCCTGGAGGCTGGAAGTCTGAGATCAAGGTGTCTGAGGCCACTCCCCATGGCTTGTAAATAGCCCTTGTCTCCCTGTTTCTTCATATGGCTGTCCCTCTGGGTATGCATATATCTGGTGTCTCTCTGTCCTAATCTCCTCTTCTTATAAGGACAGCAGTCCTATTGGGTTAGGGCCCACTCTGATGACTTAATTTTACCTTAATTACCTCTTTAAAGGCCCCATCTCCAAATATAGTCACATTCTGAGGTCCTGGGGTTAGGGCTTCAATATATGAATTTTGGATGAACACAGTTCAGCCCTTAACAGCACCCCCACCTGGATGAGTCTGCAGAACAAAGGCAGTAGGGGATTCTTTTTTAATTTTATTTATTTAAAGAGAAGCAGAGAGGATGAGCCCTGAATGGAGATCATAGAGTCCCCAAACCCCTTTGACGTCATGTCACGTACATGCCCCTCCCTCTCCCTGACAGCCTCTTACCCAGCCTTTTGTCTGCCTGCCTCTCACCCTCCTTCCTGGAAGTGCCTGCCCCTCTGCCACATACAGCACTTCACAGGATTTCCAGGTGAGGACTCCCGAGGGCAGGGGAGAGTCAATGAAAGTGGCCTACTGCAAACCAAAATTTCTTTGACACAATGTGGCTTATCATTTTAAAATTCATGTGCATTGATGCTTCTGTTTCATAAAATGGCAATGTTTGTAAATGCAGAGAAACAAAATGTAAATATTAAATCAATTAAAATTAATAGTTAATGCAAAAAATGTTTAAATCACTTGTCACTGTTAGGAAGATGGCCAAGTTTACTCAGCATCCCCATATACCTCCTGACATACCCATTTACACCCCTGGGTAACACACACCAGTTAAAGAACCATTATTGAGACTTCCATTATATTCAGGGGGAGGAAGGGAACAGAACAGCTAATAGCAATTGCAAAGAAAGAACTGTGCTGGCCAGCCTTTGGGGAGATAGTGCAGCTGCCTTTTCTTTCACCCAGGCACACCCAGTTCACCACTCCAGACTCATTTTTCACTGATCCCTGGAAGGTATTTACGGATAATCTGCACATCATCTGTTTTGGTAAACCATTAAGACATATATGCTGACCTATCTTTGCTAATTCAGAACTAAACAATCCTTTCTTCGAATCACTTCTTTCCTTTATCCCATAATTTCACAACTTTTTCACTTGTGAAATTTATATAAACAGTAGGTTTATTTAAAGACACAGGTAAAACCTCATTTCTGAACATGATCTTTTAAATGTTCAAGTTTCATTGTAAGCAGTGTTTGCTTCTGTACCATAAACCCTCTGGAATCCATCATCTACTTAATTTTTCCCCAGCAACAACAAGGTGAATGCTATGTCATATAAAATACTAGGTGTTTTGGGGCACCTGGGTGGCTCAGTCAGTTAAATGCTCCACTCTTGATTATGGCGCAGGTCATGATCCCAGGGTTGTGGGATCGAGCCCTGTGTCAGGCATCATGCAGAGTGTAGAGTCTGCTTGGGATTCTCTCCCTTCCTCTCCTTCTATCTCTACCCTGCTTGCATGCATGCACACTCTCTCTCACTCTTTCTCAAAAAATAAATAAAATAAAATACTAGGTGTTCTGGGGCGCCTAGGTGGCTCAGTCGGTTGAGCATCCGACTTCGGCTCAGGTCATGATCTCAGAGTTCGTGGTTTGAGCCCCGCATCGGGCTCTGTGCTGACAGCTTGGAGCCTGGAGCCTGCTTCTAATTCTGTTTCCCTCTCTCTCTCCGCCTCCCCTGCTCATGCTGTCTCTCAAAAATAAATAAATGTAAAAAAAAAAAAATACTAGGTGTTCTGAGTAGATAGATCTACATGTTTTGGAAGACGTGGTTTTAATGTTCAGTGTCACTTTTCCTGTATCTGGGACTCCTATCTTCCCAGGGACTCACCTTCTCCTCCCTCCTTGCCCCTACTGTGGCATTGTTCCACAGACTGCTGGAGCATATAAACTAGACTAATTACCTCAGCTCTTTAGAGGTAGATTGGAGAGCAATAAGAATAATTTTAATTTTTTATAATATAAAAATTGTGAGGTTATTCTGATTAAAGTAATAAATATCGTAAAGTATTGAGCAGTTCATAAACTTAGTCCCTCGAGACTATCCCTCCAACAAAGAAAGGAAAGGAAAAAAAGAAAGACACCCAGGATATCAATATTTTTTAGATCGAATTAAATGACATTTGGGGGTAAAAAATATTTAAGCTTTCCAGAGTATTACATCATTCCCATTTCATTTTATGAGAGCAATATTTTTGTTTTCTTTCTGGCTTCTAAACTCATCTTAGGAATTTAATTTGGAATAGTGACTTTTTTTCTCATTTTATCTTATGGCTTTATAGACCATTGCCAAAACTCTCAAGATAGTGTGCGAAGTGTTATCATCTGACCATGACTGTGGACCTCCCCGGATCCCATTTAGCACCTTCCAGTTTCTGTACACATATATTGCCGAAGTGGATGGGGAGATCTCTGCCTCACACGTCAGCCGAATGCTGAACTACATTGAACAGGAAGTGTAAGTAAACTGTTACACATGGAAGGGGAAAGAATACCCATAAAACAAACATAGCAGGCCAAGATATAGGGAAGTTACTACATTATACTGCCCTGGGAACAGAGAAATGTTGTGAAGAACAAGAAATAAGGACCCAAAAGCAAAGGGGAAAGGGCAAAAAGAATGGCATAGGACAGTGATTCTGGTGAGGGGTTGGAAATGCTACTTCTCAGGCTGTTGCCTAAAATACCCAGTCACAAACTCAGGGGCAGGGCCCAGGCATCTGTGTCTTAGCAAGCCCCCCAGATGATTCTGGCTCACACTCAGGTTTGACAAGTAGGGTAGGAGTGGAGGAGGAGGAGGAGCAGGGGGCCAAGAGGTCAGAGAAAAAGAGGGTGATAAGGGCAGAAGCCACAGCAGAATTCACTTGGAGTGAGAGAGTTAATATATTGTCTTTCTTAAGATTGATTGTTAAACGAACTAACCCCAGATATATATTTTTCCCAAACAGAATTGGTCCTGATGGTTTAATCAAGGTCAACGACTTTACCCAAAACCCCAGGGTTCGGCTGGAGTAAAAGCACAGTTTTGGCAATTTTAAAGGAAGATACAGAGATGATTGAGCTTCAGAATGACTGAATCCCATGTGCCATCCAATGTCAATTTTCTTGTACAACTGGTACACACTAATAAACAATTAAGCAAACATGCGAAACCAGAAGTGTGTGGAATTAAGATGTAAAATTGTTGGAACAAAACACCTACATTAACAGCAGATTAGTATTCTTCCCATATGGACACTGAATGAAAGTGGCTAACAAAGCGTGGATAGAAAATGTATCTCAAGTCAAAGCCAGGCTGGCAGATTTTCAAAGGTAGAACGTTAACCAGACACAGTTTTGATGTTTTGTGACTATTAGGCATAACTTAGATAAGTATCTTTTACATGGTCAACCCACATTTTTACCAGTTTAGTTCTCCATTTGTGGGTGTGATGCTCGTCATTCATTCACTCACTCACTCTCCAATATTTATTGAGATTACCTTTATGTGAGGAATAGGACTGACAGACAAAATACAGGACACCCAGTTTAGTGTGAATTTTGGATAAACAGATAACTTTTCAGTATTTTTGCTTTGTTTTGTTTTGTATTCTTGCTAAACCTGGCAACCCAGCTAGGAAATATGCTGGCTTCTGGGCATATACAAATAAATCATATCTGAATTCTGCCCTCGTGAACTTAAATCACTTTAATGTAAGTCACCCTGAGATGTACTATAACATGTTGCAGAGGTCAGTATTAAAGTGTCAACGTCAGCAGATTTCTCTGACACCAGATACAGACATAATGGCTCCCTCTTGGGAATTGCCCTGCATGAGTTTAAGACCTCTGACATGGTCACTGAAAGATTTTTCTTTCTTCCAGGAAGCAGACGAGATGAACAGGCTACAGGGTCATTGTTCTTAAGGCCAGGTGTGCCAAGATTGCTGGATTCCTTCCTTCTGCAATACTCTTCTCTCATAAAAGTTGTTTTTGTGTAACAATCAGGTTAGCATGCCTTTTCATATACACATATCTTCCTACTGAATTGGGGAGAAATGTGTCTATTTAGTAAAAGTAAAATAAGTAAAGATAAATAAGAGAAGATTGTGAAGGGACGTCACCGCAGGTCTTTTATTTTGGCTTAGAGTAAAACAATAAAGAGCTGAAACACATTCTCCCCCCACGGTCATCCAGCTGCACCTGCAGGGGGTGGGCAACAAGCAATTTGTCCCTGCTGTCTGCCATCTTAGCCAAAGCGGCCTATCATGTCTATCCACTCCTGGACCCCAGGCTGCTGGAAAAGGCTGAAGCCCTGCAGGTGAGACCTGGCACCCTGATGAACTGGGATTAGGGAATGAGTGTGAAGTCCTCTAACCTGCCTCAGTCTCTCATTTCTCTTTCACTGTGACCAAAGAGTTCAAATAGGATCTTGCCTGGGAGTGGGGAGTGAAGGGGAGCAGAGGGAATAGCCCCAATTTAAAAGGACCTAAGACAAGTTAAGGTCGTAGACGAAAGCAGAAGGGGCCTTGTATGTCTGAGAAAACAGACTGAAATTAGAAACTAAACCTCAGGAGCCCTGAGCATAATCCCTCAAGAGTGAGGCAATGTGACCCCAGCCATCAAAGTGAATACTGGACCCATGTATGAAGTCACTGATGGTACTGTAGCCATCCACTGAAACTGAGCACAGTCGGCAGTGCCGCTAGTTCATCTTCTAAACTTAATGTCTGCCATTTTCCTCCTCTCCTGCCCTGGCTCACTGCGGCGATGCTTCCTCTAAGCCACTGATACCGCTAAGCCACAGATGCTCATCAGAGACAGCCTTTATAGCACGTCAGCCAAATCAACCTACTTCAGCAGTCACCCCAAAGGTGAAAAACAGCTGGCCTCAGCCTGTGCTGTGCTGTAGTAACAATATTATAAATACTATATCAGTGATAATTGCCAACATGTATTAAGCACTTACTATGGGTAGCCACTATGCACAACACTTTATATAAATTTTCTTTACAGCCTGACCTTGTAAAGTCAGTACTATTCTCCCCATTCTATAGATGAAGAAACAGCCTTAGAGAAATTAAGTTGTTCACTGCCACTGGTGAGAAGGAATTTGCATCCAGGCCTTTCTGACTCCAACCTTGTGCTGTCTTGTTTGCTCAATGCTTTTAGTAGTATCTCCCCAGAAACAGCCTCTGAGATAAGAATTTAAGTGCAAATAAAAAAAATAAAAAATAAATAAAAAGAATTTAAGTGCAAATAGCTTATTTGGGAGGCGATTTCAGGAACAGTGGAAAGGGAGTAGGAAAAGTAATATAGTGAAGGAAAGAAAGCCAATAGACAGTGTGTTACCAGGCAGTTATCCCTAAAGTCCAGTTGTGCTGGAGGACTCTGGGAGACAGGGTAGAACACATGTAAGAATTATCCCAATCTGAGGGATGAGGAAGCTCTTCATCGTCGGCTACAGGCTGCTTCCTCACCCAGTTCTCCTCTGTCATTGAGGGCTGTTTCCAGGGGCATTAACTTACTTGCCTGGCTTAAGGCCTGAGCTCGCTCCTTTCGCTGCAGAAAAAAAAAAAATGCTCTCAGGTGGGAAGTCCTAGGTGTTTACAATAAGCAGCTTTTGAAGGCATTTGCATGGGGTACCACCAACAACTGCTGCAATACCTTACAGAGATTTCAGTAAAGAAAAATTTTTAGCATTTTAATCGCTATTGTTTCTCTCCTTGGGTTAGGCACAAGTCCGTAGGGGCAGCAGGGCAGTAAGTGACTGACAGTGTGTGTTAAAATCACACTTGACCCTCAAACCTGGCACATGGTCCCAAACCAATGGTTTCTTCCTTGTGATGAGATCATTCCAAGGGGGTTTTCTTGGTCCTTGATGCCAACAGACCCTTGTCAGATCCTTTCCATTAACCTTCCTATTATAACCAGAAATAAGTGAATCCTAGCATGACCTCAGCCAAGCTGTCAAACTGAGACCCCTATAACATATGGTTTATATTTCTCCTTAAAAAGAAAAACATTCAGGAAGCAATAAAATCAGGATTTTATAAAGAAAAAGAAGTGGGCTCTTTCCTTCCTAAATTAAGCTATTTTGATTAAAGTGAAGACTGCAGATACATTTAAAGCTTCAGTGGGAAATGCAAAGATTATGGCTCAATTCCATTTTCTCTGTGCTTCATGCCCTCTTTCCCCTTGACACTGTTTAATCAGACACCTCACCATCCCTAGTTAACCAACATCCAAGATCACCAGGGTCCTACAACAGAAGGAGCTGGACACTCACATGTGGAAAGTTGATTTTGAATTAGGTATGAATAGGATTCTTAACCTAAAATCCTTGGAGAGGCTCCTGAATGTTTCTGATAACTATATATATATATATATATGAAATGTGCACATTATATATATATATATATGAGTACTATATATATATATATATATATATATATATATGAAATGTGCACATTAGCATTTTTCTGGGGAAAAAATACAAAGCTTTTAGCAAATTTTCAAAATTGTATATGATCAAAAAAGGTTAAGAACCTTTGGGTAACAAATAATTCCACAAGGCACTAAATGGCTTGAGGAAAAGCAACAGGGTAGTCTCAGATTTTTCTAAGCAGAACCAAGCTCATACTTCCAACATGTAATTTATAATCCAGTCCACAGCCTCTTACTTTTTGATTCTTATATCCTGGCTATAAATCATAACCGTGTTTTTAGATTTTCATATATTTTGCAACTTTGCTTGTTTTCTATAAACTGAAATTGGGTTGACATGAACAGACACTTTCACACTTCAAAAGTGAGCCAATTGGAAAAGCCATTGATCCAATGCTGTAAATTATAACACTGCCTAGACTAAGCAGAGTCACTAACCATGACACTAGAGGGACCTAAAGTTCCACAACAGGCTCAAAGGGCTGAGTCCTGAATAATCCTAATAACAGACCATCAAAATAGATAAAGCAAAACTGACAGAATGAAAGGAGAAATAAACAGCCATATAATAATAGTTGGAGACATGAATACCACCCTTTCAATAATGGATACAACAGCTAGACAGAAGATAAGGAAATACAGGACTTAAGTAACATAATAAACCAAGTAAATCTAACAGACATACATTGAACATTCCATCCAACAACAGCATACACATTCTTTTCAAATGCACATGGGACATTTTCTGAATAGACCAGATGTTAGACCACAAATTAGGTCTCAATAGATTTAAAAAGATAGATTATCATGCAAAGTCTCTTCTCCAATTATAACAGGATGAAGTTAGATATCAAAAATAAAACTGAGAAGGTCACAAATTTGTGGAAATTAAACAACATACTCTTAACCAATGGATCAAAAAAGAAATCACAAGAGAAATTAGAAAGTACTTTGAGCTCAATGAAAAAAACAGAACATGGCAAAACTTACAGGATACAGTAAAAGTAGTGCTAAGGGAAAAATTTACAAATGCTTACATTAAAAAACAAGAAAGACCACAAATCAACTGCCTAACTTTACAACTTAAGGAGCCAAAAAAGAAAAACAAAAAAAAACCTGAACCTGAAGCTAGCTGAAGGTAAGAATAATGATTAAAGCAGAGATAGAGAACAGAAAAACATTAGAAAAAATCCATGAAACCAAAAGTTGATTTTTCAAAAGATCAACAAAATTGACAAAACATTAGCTAGATGGACTAAGAAAAAAAGAGAAAAGGCTGAAATTACTAAAATCAGAAATGAAGTAGTGACATTACTACTGAGTCTACAGAAATAAATATAAGAGAGTACTTTGAACATAGTGGATAACCTACACTAAATGGGACAAATTCCAGAAATCAAACCTACCAAGACTACCAATCATGAAGAAATTGAAAATCTGAATAGACCTGTAATAAAGAGATTGAAGCTGCTATCAAAAATCTCCTGACAGGGGCGCCTGAGTGGCTCAGTTGGTTGAGCGGCCAACTTCAGCTCAGGTCATGATCTTGTGGTCTGTGAGTTCAAGCCCTGTGTCCAGCTCTGTGCTGACAGCTTGGAACATGGTGCCTGCTTCGGATTGTGTGTCTCCCTCTCTCTCTGCCCCTCCCCTGCTTGCTCTCTGTCTGTCTCTCTCTCAAAAATAATAAACATTAAAAATTATTTTTTTAATCTCCTAATAATGAAAAGTCCTGGACCTGAGGGCTTCCCTAGTGAATATTACCAAACACTTAAATAGGAATTAATATTAATCATTCTTAAGCTTTTCGAAAAAACTGAAGAGGAGGGAACCCTTCAAAACACATTTCATAAAACCAGCATTATTCTCATATGAAAGCCAAAGACACTATAAGAAAACTACAGACCAATATCCCTTATGAATACTGATGTAAAAATCCTCAACAAAATACTTGCAAACTGATTTCATCACCATATTAAAAAAAGTATTATACACCATGATCAAGTGGGATTTATTCCTGGGATGCAAGGATGGCTCAACACATGAAAAATGATCAATATAATTTATCACATTAATAGAATGGAGGGGGAAAAACACATGATCATCTCAACTGATGCTGAAAAGCATTTGACAAAACTCAACATCCTTGGGGTGCCTGGGTGGCGCAGTCGGTTGAGCGTCCGACTTCAGCCAGGTCACGATCTCACGGTCCGTGAGTTCGAGCCCCGCATCGGGCTCTGGGCTGATGGCTCGGAGCCTGGAGCCTGTTTCTGATTCTGTGTCTCCCTCTCTCTCTGCCCCTCCCCCGTTCATGCTCTGTCTCTCTCTGTCCCAAAAATAAATAAACGTTGAAAAAAAAAATTAAAAAAAAAAAAAACTCAACATCCTTTTATGATAAATACATTCAACAAAATAGAAATAGAAGGAAACTACTTCAACATAATAAAAGCCATATATGAAAACCTCACAGTGAACATCATATTTAATGGTAAGACTGAAAGATTTTCCTCTAAGATCAGGAACATGACAAGAATGCCCATTTTCACCACTTCTATTCAACATAGTACTGGAAGTTCAAGCCAGAGCAATTGAGCAAGAAAAAGAAATAAAACACATTCAAATTGGAAAGGAAGAAGTAATATAATCTTTGTCCACAGAGTATGTGATCTTACATGTAGAACACCCTAAAGTTTCTACCAAAGAACTGTTAGAACTAATAAATGAATTCAATAAAGTAACAGAATACAAAGTCAACACACAAAAATTGGTTGCACTTATATACAACTAATGAACAATCTGAAAAGGAAGTTAAGAACACAATTACATTTATAATTGTCTTCAAAAAAGAATAAAATATCCAGGAATTAACTTAATCAAGGAGGTAAAAGACTTGTACAATAAAAACTTTAAAATTATGTTCAAAGAAATTTAAAAAATGCAAACACATCCTATGTTCATGGATTGAAATACCTAATATTGTTAAGATGTCAGTATTACCCAAAGAGATTTACAGCTTAATCCCTATCATAATCCCAGTGACAGTTTTAGCAGAAATAAAAAAACAGTGTGGTACAGGGGTAATGGCAGATATACAGACCAATGAGTAGATAGTCCAGAAATAACCCCTTACATACATTGTCAAAAGACCATTCAATGAAAAACGCGTACTTTTCTGAACAAAGGATGCCAGGAAAAGTGGATAGCTACATGTAAGAATGAAGTTGGACCCTTAGCTGATACTGTACACAAAAATTAACTAAAACTAGATCAAAGACCTACAAATAAGACTTTAAACTATAGAAATCTTAGAAAAAACATAAGGCAAATTTCATGATATTGGCTTTGCCATGGATATCTTGGATATGACACTAAAGACACAGGCAACAAAAGAAAAATGGATGAATTGAAAACTTCACGAAAATAAAGTTTGTACATCAAAAGACAGTATCAAGAGAGTAAAAAGGCAACCCACAGAATAAGAGAAAATGGGCAAAGGACTTGAACAGATATTTGTCCAAAGAAGATACACAAATAACCAATAATCACAAGAAAAGATGTTCAACATTACTAATCATTATGGAAATGCAAATCAAAATTACAATGAAATACCTCCTCACCCTCATTAGGGTGGCTACTACCAAAACCAAAAAATAAACAACAAAATAAATGGAAAACAAGTGGTGGGGAGAATGTGGAGCAATTAGAACCCTTATCACTGTTGGCGGGGATATAAAATGGCCCAGCCATATAGAAAACAGTATAGCAGTTCCTCAAAAAGTTAAAAATAGAATTACCATATGATCCAGCAATTCTGAATATATACCCCCCAAAATTGAAAGCAGGGTCCAGCAGAGATATTGGTACACACATGTTCAGAGCAACAATATTTATGATAGCTAAAATATGGAAGCAACCCAAGTGTCCATCAACAGATAACTAAACAAAACGTGTTATATACGCACAATGAAATATTATTTAGCCTTAAAAAGGAACGGAATTTTGATATATGCTATAACATGGACAAACTTTTAAAGATAAGTGAAATAAGCCAGTTACAAAAGGATCAATACTGTATAATCTTGTTTATATGAGGTACTTAGTCAAAATCATAGAGACAGAAAGTACAATGGTTTCCAGGGGCTTTTGGGGAGAGTAGAATGGGGTGTTGTTTAATGCATATAGAATTTCACTTTCACAAGATGAAAAAAGTTCTGGAGATGATGGTGGTGATGGTTGTACAATATTATAAATGCATTTAGTACCACTGAATTGTGCGCTTAAAGATGGTTAAGATGGTATATTTTATTATTTGTGTATTTTGCCACAATAAAAAAACATTTGAGAAAATAAAAACAAAAAACCCTGGAAGCGATTACCTCAAAAATTTAAAAAGGGAGAAAAAAAGAAAAACTCAAAAAAACACAGACAAACAAAAAGGAGGGGAGAAGCATAAAATTCCAAACAGTAGAAAAATGGTACACCAGGCAGCCATTTTGTAATTGTAAATTACTGAGAAGCGATGTTGATGAGATATTAAAACACTCACAGTAATATGCATCATATCCTATTGTTGTAATGTATTTATACATATATACACAGTTGGGAAAAGTCTAGAAGGGAATGTACCAAACTGCTAACAGTGGTACTCTTTGGGATTATGGGTGATTTTTTATTTCTTATCTATGTTTTCTAAAATAAGCATGTATTAAGAAAAATCCATGTAAGCTTCTAAAAAAATCAAGTCAGCTTAAGGAAAAAACCCTGTAATCTCAAGTAAATATGTTAAACACTTATAGAAGGATGAAGACGGGAGAGGTTTTCAAGTCTAATTCAATACAAAGCTAAATTTATTAAATACCCAGTTTCCCCAAATCAGTATGATTTTAGTTTCCGAGTTTTTATTTTAATTGTAATTAAGATTTTCAAAATCTAGTCCTTCTTATTAAAAAATGTAATCAGTTGGCTTATTTAATTTCTCCCCATATGATTTAAAACATTAACCCCAAACTCAATGTCTTAAACACCAAAGACTAATTGCCATTAAAAATCGTGAAGCATGCTAATGTAAGAATACGGAGTCATTCTTCATTAACAGTAATTACCTCGACTGAAGAGCGAACTATGCATGGAAGTAAAACAAAATCCCAACTAATGAGCACCATTCTGAGAGCAAGGGCCACAGTGAATAATTCTGAAATTGCAATCAGAATTACACAAAGCTAACCAGACCAAGGATTGACTTTTATTGACTATCAAAACCAAAATCATTCAAAATGGCACACAAAACACCGAGCCGAGCCAATTCTTTTTGAAACCTGTTGGTCCTCTCCCTCAGTCCCTTCCTCTGGCCCTTGAGAGTCCTTGTCGCCTCTTCCCTCGGCTAATTCAGGGTAGCGGTTCTTCAGAAGTTCTTTCAAGCGTTCAGGAGCCCGGCTCCTTTCGGCCCCGCCCCTCCCGGCTGCCCCGCCCCCTCCTGCCAACCTCGCCCCCCCCCCGGACCCTCCCCGCCCCGCCCCGCCCCGCCCGGCCTGCGGCGTTCGGTGGACTTCTCCCACTTTCTCTGCCAGTGTGTGACGAGCAAGGCGCCAGGAGGGGTCTATTGCGCAAGCTCAGGGTGCTGCGCTGGAAGTACCGGAGACGACCCGGCAGCACTCACGAGACTATGAGGCGCGACATTCGGCGGGCTCCTTCCCGGAAGCGGAAGCTCGGGGGGCGGGCCAAGGGGATCCGGGAGTCCACGGCGGTTAGTTTCTTTTATCGTTTGGCTTTACTTCCCTCCGTCTGGGCTTTTCTGAGGCTGCGAGAGATGGTCAGGTCCGGATCTCGATCGGGCCAGGTGAGGGCTGCGGACCTGAAGCGTCCACTATGGGGGTATAGAGGGACTGAGGGGGCAAGGGCCAGGAGAAGTGCAAAACTCTGAAAAAAATAAAAGCAAAGACAATGTGGCGGCGTTAAAAATGCTGGGAGAGGGGAGTTGGGGGGACACCCAATGTTAACATCCTAACACAGCCGCACTGTATGTTCTGTTTTAATTGTAGTCTTCCAGAGCGTTGGCTTTGGTGTAGGGCGCCGGTTCGAGGCCAGCCTCCGTCGTGGGTAGGGTGACTTAACCTCTCCAACGCTCAGTATATTGTTGCATCAAATACAGTTTCTTGGCTTTTCCACCAAGTGTTGCTATTAGCTGGTCTTCCGTCACAATTACTGGTATTTTACAACTACTTGTAAAAACTAAAGTCTCCCAGTTAGTGCCCCCACCGACAGCCTTACCCATTCCAAAAGCACCCCCTCGTCACTAAATGATTTATTTTCTGCTTTAAAATCTACACAAATCCTCTTTCAAGGTAAAATCTCAGTTCTTTGGCCTGTCAACACAGCTATTTTTTGATTCCCCTAGTGCATTCCTTACCAGACCCGTCCCCACTCCAAGTGTATCCAGAACTGTTCACTGATATGTTCTTCAGTGTCCTGGATGCCCCATGCCCTCTCATGCTTCCATGTCTTTGCACTTCCCTTTCTGTACTGCCTGGAATGCACCTCTGTTCCTGGTACCTCCACTTTCTATCTTTTCCCTCAGCTCAGGAGCCACTCAAGAGCCTTCCCTACCCCTCTCACTTTCCCATTGTTTGGGTGCTCCTTGCTTCCCCCTTTTGTGCTTTGTGCTGACCATTATTAAACTGCTTTTCATACTAGGGACCTTCCTAATCTATATACGTCCCTTACTGCACAATTTATCTCTATATCCTCAAGGCCTGGGATAGCACATAGCATATAGTAGATTTCTAGGTGATGAATCAACTATTTCTCACACAGACTCACTACCTGGAGTGATCTTATCCTCTTTAATATATCCACGTCTCTCATTCTCTCACTTGATATCAACTCACCTATGATACTGTCTTCCCCATTAATATTAATCTTAATGCTTTTTAAAAAAATACCTGGCTCAGACTTTCTTCATGAGTACTTCCTGAGCATCCTCACCCTTATAGATCTTTCTCTTACATTGAATGAACTCAGAATACGTGCAGTCAGCAAGGGGGAAAACGTGGTTTTTGTAATCATGGTCACCTTCAAGATTCACATTCCAATTCTGCCATTACTATGGTAGTGATATTAAGCAAAGTGCTTTCTACTTCTCTGAGCCTCCTTTCCCTTAGCCATAAAGTAGTTGTAAATAGGTATAAAATCCTGCCTCAAAGAATTGGGGAGAATTACATGAGAGAACCTGGTAAAACATCTATCTCACTCTTGGCATAAATGTGCAACAAAATTTGGTCCCCTTAAAAACAGTTTACAACCATCTTGATGGTAAGAATAGCTAACACTGGGGTGCCTGGGTGGCTCAGTAGTTAAGTGTCCGACTTTGGCTCAGGTCATGAACTCGTGGTCTGTGAGTTCAAGCCCCACATCGGCTCTGTGCTGACAGCTGAGTCTGGAGACTCCTTCGAATTCTGTGTGTGTCTCTCTCTCTGCCCCTCCCCTGCTCATGCTGTATCTCTCTCTGTCTCTCAAAAATAAATAAACGTGGGGCGCCTGGGTGGCGCAGTCGGTTAAGCGTCCGACTTCAGCCAGGTCACGATCTCGCGGTCTGTGAGTTCGAGCCCTGCGTCAGGCTCTGGGCTGATGGCTCGGAGCCTGGAGCCTGTTTCTGATTCTGTGTCTCCCTCTCTCTCTGCCCCTCCCCCATTCATGCTCTGTCTCTCTGTCCCAAAAATAAATAAATGTTGGAAAAAAAAAATTTAAATAAATAAATAAATAAATAAATAAACGTTAAAAAAAAAGAAAAATGGGGCGCCTGGGTGGCTCAGTCAGTTGGGCCTCCGACTTCAGCTTAGGTCATGATCTCTCAGTCTGTGGGTTCAAGCCCCCCATCGGGCTCTGTGCTGACCGCTTAGAGCCTGGAGCCTGCTTCAGATTCTGTGTCTCCCTCTCTCTGTTCCTCCCATGCTCACACCTCTGTCTCTCTCATTCTTTCTCTCAAAAGTAAATAAACATTTTAAAAAATTAAAAAAAAAAAAAAAGAATAGCTAACACTGAGGTAGCACTTGTGTGGTAGATGTTACTCTTAAGTGTTTTTCCACAGTAGTTCTAATTCATTTAATATTCATAATAGCCTTATGAAGTAAATACTATTATCATCTCCATTTTATAGATGAGGAAATTGAGGGATGAAGACTTCGAATAATTTTCCTACAGTTACAAAACTGGTTAGCAGTGGAGCAGGATTCAGACCCACATAGTTGGTCCCAGAGTCCCTTCTTTTAAACATTATACTATAATTAGATGTATGACTTTGAACAAGCCTCCTTTCTGTAATTTAGGTTCCTAGCTCACAGAAATGATAAATCATAGGGTGTGGATTAAATTATTCTACAAATGTAATCTTACTTTGCACCTGTTAGTAGGAGATACAACTTGTAAGAAATGCATATATTTTTCTCAAATAGCAAAGAAAAAAAGTTTAATGATAATACCCAGTAGAAGTAAATGTGAGATAAAGATTATGGTCTCATGCATTGTGGTTTGGGGCACTCCTTTTTGAGAGTGTTTTTGTAAATGGTATCAAGAGCTATTAAATGAGTTATAGCCTTTCACCAAATAAATAAGCTTTTAATCCTGAGTATGAAAACGCTTTTTTCTGTACATGGAAATGTTTATTTCAGGCTTGTTTTTCAATTGTGAAAAATAGAAGCAAACCAAGGATGTGTTATATTACTTCCACTCAAGAAAATATTATACAACCATTAAAAAATTTTGTGAAGTTATGTTAATATGGAAAAATATTTAAAAATAAAATCATAAGATTTACTTTTTTGCAACTAGCTAGTCATCATGACTAAGAAAATCCATATGGGAAAAGATTGGAAGACCCAGTAGCAAAATCTAGTGTCTAGATCTGGTTTCTAAATATCATTCGCTAAAAGGAACCATGACTTCTAGGAGGAATGGTCAACTCCACAGCTGGAACAGGAAAATTATAAGATGAGCCTGGATACATCAAAATAAAAAGCATCTGCAGAGTAAAGGAAACAACAGAGTGAAAAGGCAGCTTATGGAATGGGAAAAAAGATTTGTAAACCCTCTGCCTACTAAAGGGTTAACGCCTAAAATATATAAGGAACTCCTACAACCTAATAGCAAAAAACCAAATAATCTGATTAAAAAATGAGCAAAGGGCCTGAATAGACATTTCTCCAAAGAAGATACATAAAAGGCACATGAAAAAGCACATGAAAAGGTGCTCAACGTTACTAGTCATTAGGGAAATGCAAATCAAAACTACGGTGAGATAACACTTTACACCTCTTTAGATGGCTATTCTCATTGGTGAGAATGTGGAGAAATTGGAATACTTGTACACTTTTTGCAGAAATGAAAAATGGTGCAGCTGCTATGGAAAACAGTATGACGGTTCCTCAAAAAATTGAAAATAGAGCTGTTGTATGGTCCACAAGTTCTACTCCAGATTTTTTTTCCAAAAGAATTGAAAACATGATCTCAAAGAGATATTTGCACTTCTCTGTTCATTGCAGCATTATTCACATTATTAGTCAGGATGTGGAAGCAATCTAAATGTCTATTGATAGTTAAATGGGTAAAGAAAATATGCTATATACACACAATAGAATATTTTTCAGCCTTAAAAATCCTCCCATGTGCAACATGGATGAACCTTGAGGATATTATGCTAAGTGAAATAAGCCAGTTAAAAGGACAGACAGTGCATTATTCCACTTCCATAAGGGACCTAAGATAGTCACACTCAGAAGCAGAGAGCGGAATGGTAGATGCCAGGGGCTGGTCTGGAGGGAGGGAGAATCGGGGAGTTGCTATCCACTGGGTATAAAGTTTCAGTTATACAAGATAAATAAGTTCTAGAGATCTGCTGTACAATATCATACAAGTAATCACCTGTATAGTATTGTGCACTTAAAAATTTAAGAAAGTAGATTTCGTGTTATGTATTCTTACTACAATGAAAACAACAACAAAAGATGAGCCCAGAGCACCTTGTTGCAGAAAGTAAGGAATTGCTCAAAAAATAATGGGGCCATGTTGAAATGATACAGGAGCTAGTTTGAAGAGACTACCACTGATAGAATCTGGGACAATTGGAGCATCAAAGTATTTTAATAATGATGATGATGGATCATAACCCATGGCATAACAGGAATCACTGATCCATACTAACAAACAACAAAGGAAAAGTGCTTACCTACAGTTGAATGCCAACTAACAACTATAGAAGGAAGATGGAAGTTACACAAATCACCGTTTCACAAACAGTTGGGATTAAGGCAATCATCAAGGGATGCTACAACTACTGGGTGAATCTGATGAATAGAAGTCTGCATAATCTCAAAGTATCTCCCCATTAATTACTTAATACAATGTTAAAAATACTAACCTTAATACTAACAGTGAAAAACCTGGCAGATGCCATCTTAAATGATCAAAATTTACATTACCAGTAATGGGACAAACTGGTACCATATGCCTACTTACATTAAGAAGGACAAAATTTCCCTTTTGTGGTATTCCTGCCAAAAATGCACAACCTGAATCTAATCGTGGGGGAACATCAGACAAGTCTAAATGTCAAGAGGGACATTCTACAATGTAAGTGGCTTGTACTCTTTAAATATGTGAAGGTTATGGAAGACAATGAGCGATAATCCAAGGAACTGTTCCAGATTAAAGGAGACTAATGAGGTATGACAATTAAATGCAACATATGATCCTGCATTGGGTATGGACCAGAATATTTTTTTTAATAAAGGACATTATTAGAATAATTGGCAAAATGTGAATAAAATCTGTAGTTTATAATACAGTGTCAATATTAATTTCCTGATTTTGATAATTATAGTTATATAAGTGACCTCGTTCTTAGAAAATATTTAGGCGTACGTATTTAATATAAAGGGGTATCATATCTGTAACTTAGCCTGAAATAGTTCAGGAAAACCACTAATACTTAGTATTTCTCTGTGTTTTTATTGTATATATTTTGTTTTTGCATATATTTTGAGAGAACATGGCAGATGTAGTAAAATGTCAACAGTTGGGGAATCTGGGTAAAGTGTATATAGAAATTCTTTGTACTGTTATTTCAGAATGAAAATTACAAAAGAGAGTTTTGATGAAAATGTGCCAATATGATAGTTACTTTTTTAGGGTGCTTTTATCCTGGGTAATTTTCATTACCTGACTTTCTGTTATATAAGCTCATGCATGTTTTTTGGAGAAAGATCACGTGTAATCTTACAATTATGCCATACATTTACCTCTGTATACTTTTTGTTTTTAATTTTGAAAGATAATTGCGGTAGCTGTTTTTGGACTTGGTCCAGTGTATTGGAATACCATGGTTTGGAATTTTATTACAGTTTTGGCCAGGACACCAACATATGTATATATAAAAGGGAAGGACCCTGAAGGTGTCATGCAGGGACCAGTGGAGCAGTACTATGTAGGATCTTATTTCCTATAAAGTTGGTTCTCTTTACTGGCTTCATGACTCTATCATATCCCAAGTTATCTCAAGAAGAAATATAACTCCATTAACCCAATTTTTAAAATGTATTCTCAGCAGCATATAACTCCAGATTAGTTTGATAGTTACTGCTCAAAGCTATCTTGGGATGAAATATGTCAACATGTAAAGAAAAACCATTAATGTAACTGCCAACAGTGACTACTTGTGAAGGGTGAAATGAGGGGGTGAGTAGGGAATTTAACTCATGTCTTAAAAAAATTTTTTTTTTAACATTTATTCAATTTTGAGAAATAGAGCGTGAGTGGGGGAGGAGCAGAGAGAGGGGGAGAGACAGAATCTGAAGCAGCCTCCAGGCTCTGAGCTGTCAGTACAGAGCCCAATGCAGGGCTTGAATCCACTGACCATGAGATTATGACCTGAGCTGAAGTTGGACGTTCAACCGACTGAGCCACCCAGGCACCCCATTATGTCTTTTAAAAATTGTATTTTAATTAAAATTTTTTTGAATGTTTATTTTTGAGAGAGAGAGAGCGCGTGCAAGCTGGGGAAGGGCAGAGAGGGGGAGACACAAAATTCGAAGCAGTCTCTGGGCTCTGAGCTGTCAGCACAGAGCCCAACTTGTGGCTCAGATTCACGACTGTGAAATCATGACCTGAACTGAAGTCAGATGCTTAACCGACTGAGCCACCTAGGCACCCCTAAAAATTACATTTTAAATAGAGATTATATTTATTGATATAAGTTATTAAGGTATAAAGAGGCATACCTTGGAAAATCTCCCTTGCTCTGTCCTCTAGATTCTCAGTTTCCCTCCCCAGAGGCAAACACAACGAACTGTTTGTTGCCTAACTTTCAAGATAACATGGATGCATGTTAAAGCAAGTGCATTTTTTTTTCTTCTACACAAAAATTAGCCCACTTATTTTACTTTTAAAATAAAATTGTTTTTTCAAAAACAATATTGTTATATGAGTTTGAAAAGAAAAAGTGAGGGAATGAGCTGTAGGTAAAGAAGAATGGTAGAGTTTCCATGGGCTGGTCTTGTCAGGCATTCTAAATAATGTGGATAACTATTGTTTAACACACTGTTGGAAGTCCTCGCCTCAGCAGTCAAACAACAAAATGAAATAAAAGGCATCCACATTGGCAAAGAAGAAGTTAAACATGGAAAACCTGAAAGACCACCAAAAAGCTGCTAGAGCTGATACATGAATTCAGCAAAGTTGCAGGATACAAAATCAATGTACAGAAATTGGTTGCACTTCTGTACACCAATAATGAAGCAACAGAAAGAGAAATCAAGAAATGGATCCCATTTACAATTGCCCCAAGAACCATAAAATACCTAGGAATAAGCCTAATCAAATATGTAAAAGATATGTATGCTGAAAACTATAGAAAACTTATGAAGGAAATTGAAGAAGACACAAAGAAATGGAAAAACATTCCATGCTCATGGGTTGGAAGAATAATTATTGTTAAAATGTCAATACTACGCAAAGCAATCTACACATTAATGCAATCCCAATCAAAATTGTGCCAGCATTTTTCTCAAAGCTAGAACAAACAATCCTAAAATTTGTATGGAACCACAAAAGACCCCGAATAGCCAAAATAATATTGAGAAAGAAAACCAAAGTGGAAGGCATCACAATCCCAGACTTTAGCCTCTACTACAAAGCTGTAATCATCAAGACTGTATGGTATTGGCACCATACACCAATGGACACATACACCAATGGAATAGAATAGAGAACCCAGGGTTGGACCCACAAATGTATGGCCAACTAATTTTTGACAAAGCAGGAAAGAGTATTCAATGGAAAAAAGTCTTTTTAGCAAATGGTGCTGGGAGAACTGGACAGCAACATACAGAAGAATGAAACTAGACCACTTTCTTACACCATACACAAAAACGAACTCAAAATGCATGAAAAACCTAGGTCCCTTGTTGGGACCTCATCAAGATAAAAAGCTTCTGCACTGCAGAGGAAACAACAAAACTAAAAGGTAACCAACAGAAAGAGAAAAGATATTTGCAAATGACAAATTAGATAAAGGGTTAGTATCCAAAATCTATATGGAACTTACCAAACTCAACACCCAAAAAACAAGTAACCCAATGAAGAAATGGGCAGAAGACATGAATAGACACTTTTCTGAAGAAGACATCCAGATGACCAATAGACACATGAAAAGATGCTCAGTGTCACTCATCATCAGGGAAATACAAATCAAAACCACACTGAGATACCAGCTCACACTGGTCAGAGTGGCTAAAATGAACAACTCAGGAGACTACAGATGCTGGTGGGAATGTGGAGAAATGGAAACCCTCTTGCACTGTTGGTGGGAATGCAAACTGGTGCAGCCGCTCTGGAAAACAGTGTGGAGGCTCTTCAAAAAATTAAAAATAGAACTACCCTACAACCTAGCAATAGCACTACTAGGAATTTATCCAAAGATACAGGAATGCTGTATCTTTACAGTGCTTATAGCAGTGCTTTTCAATAATAGCCAAATAAGGGGCGCCTGGGTGGCGCAGTCGGTTAAGCGTCCAACTTCAGCCAGGTCACGATCTCGCGGTCCGGGAGTTCAAGCCCCGCGTCAGGCTCTGGGCTGATGGCTCAGAGCCTGGAGCCTGTTTCCGATTCTGTGTCTCCCTCTCTCTCTGCCCCTCCCCCGTTCATGCTCTGTCTCTCTCTGTCCCAAAAATAAATAAACGTTGAAAAAAAAAATTAAAAAAAAAATAATAGCCAAATTATGGAAAGAGCCTAAATGTCCATCAACTGATGAATGGATAAAGACGATGTGGTTTATGTATACAATGGGATACTACCTGGCAATGAGAAAGAATGAAATCCTGCCATTTGTAGCAACGTGGATGGAACTGGAGGGTATTATGCTAAGTGAAGTAAGTCAGTCAGAGAGAGACAGATATAATATGTTTTCACTCATAGGTGCAACTTGAGAAACTTAACTGAAGACCATGGGGGAAGGGAAGGGGAAAAAATAGTTATAAACAGAGAGGGAGGGAGGCAAACATAAGAGACTCTTAAATACAGAGAACAAACTGAAGGTTGATGCGGGGGTGGGGGTGGGAGAGAGGGGAAAATGGGTGATGGGCATTGAGGAGGGCACTTGTTGGGATGAGCACTGGGTATTGTATATAAGCAATGAATCACGGGAATCTACCCCCAAAACCAAGAGCACACTGTATACTCTGTATGGTAGCCAACTTGACAATAAATTTTCTAAATAATAAATTAAATAAATAAATAAATAAATAAATAAATAAATAAATAAATAAATAAATGTAGGTAAGTAGAATCAGAGTTATGAACTCTGTGCTCTATCTTTAACTTACATGTTTTGAAGACTGGGGAATATAGAACATGTTCAGAGATTGAGTTTAGTCCAAATTTACTGTAGTAGGTACTTCTCGTTAAAATAATATTTCAACCTTATTTTCAGCTTAAACTTAAGGAACAAATATGTCTTGTTTACGTGACATTTTACTTAGAACAAATAATTTATTGATTTCAATTGTAATTGTGGATTTGTATGATACATCACCTTTAAAAAAATTAATAACACGATATATACATCAAATGGAATATTATTCAGCCTTAAAAAGGAAGGGAATTTTGACACTTACTACAAGACATTAGATTAAGTGAAATAAGCCAGTCACAAAAGGACAAACACTGTATGATTCCACTTATATGAGCTTCCTAGAGTAGTCAAATTCATAGAGACTCTCAGTAGAAGCGTGGTTGCCAGGGGCTGAGGGAAGGAGTAGATGGGAAGTTAATGTGTAATGGATACAGAATTTCATTTTGGCAAGATGAGAAGGTTCTGGAGATGGATGTTAGGTACAGCAGTGTGAATATATTTAATGTCACTGAATATATTTAATGCCACAGAACTGTGCAATAAAAAGTGGCTACACTGGCAAATTTCATGTTATATTTTTATCGCAAAAAGAAAGGAAACAACATTTCAGGTTTTGTCAAGACAACCTACTGAGAATATAATAGAAAAATATGTGTATATTTACTATAATTTAATGCATTATACCATAGGTGATATCTTCAGTGAAACACACTGGGCCTGCTAAATTAACAAATGGAAAGAAAGGGTAAGTACTTAAAGAAGTTCACCACTTGAGAAAATGTCAAGAGAGTTTTTCTTGAGTCTTTGCGCTGGACTAAATTTTGCCTATCCCAGAAAACTAGATAGGTATCTACCTTCACAGACTGTGGGGAGGAACCTTCCATATCTACCCATGTAGATCATCTTAGTGTTTAATAATCTTTATAATCATTATAAAATCTTATATAAATCCCATCTTATGGACAAGCTTCCTTATTCAACCTTTACTGGGAAGAAAATGACTACTTATATTTTAGAAACAAATTTTGTAGTATGTGAAAATATTAATGAACTTGTTTTCTAGGACACATTTAAGAAAGATATCACGTTTTAATGCAGATTCTGGCTATCCTATCCATTCTGACTCAGAAAGTCAGGTAAGATTAAACTGAATAGATAAAATATATACTATCTTTTTTAAAATGTTTATTTATTTTTGAGGGAGGAAGAGAAAGAGCAAGAGTGGGAGAGGGACAGAGAGAGAGGGAAAGAGAGAATCTCAAGGAGACTCCGTGCTATCAGTGTAGAGCCTGATGTGGGGCTCCATCTCACCAACTATGAGTTCGTGACCTGAGCCAAAATCAAGAGTCAGAGGATTGACTGACTGAGCCACCCAGATGCCCCTACAATACGCAGTATCTTAATTATTCAGGTAAAAGCTAAAAAGTAGGAATAAAAGTGCAGAGGTTAAGTATTAATTGCCTTAAGGACATATGAAGGCTTTTTGCTTTAAAACATGTTTTCTACCAATAATAAATTGCTTCTAAAATTTTTTTTAAAACTATATAATTTGTTGTTGTTTTCTGTGCTAAAATTTTATATATGAATTTCTAAATGAGTTTCTCCTTACAGACTGAAACTGTGCAAGGGCTTGATGGTTGTGCTTCTTTGCTGCGGGACATTTTAAGAAATGAAGATTCAGGTTTTTAAATTTTTTAAATGCCCTTTGCTAACCACCTTTTCTAAATTAATAATTCTCTTAATACAAATGAAGTTTTGTTTTAATTATTAATAGGTTCAGAAATAGCATATTCAGAAAATAGATATAATCCCAGATCTTTAGAAGGCAAAAGATTTGGATCCAAAAAGAAAGGACATGAAAAACATGTTCCTTCAGGAGTCCGGAAAGAAATTTGTAAGTATTTTCTCTTTTTTGTTTTTGTTTTTGTTTTTGATGTGTATTTATTTATTTTGAGACAGAGAACGTGCACATGAGCGCACACAAGTCGGGGAGGGGCAGAAGGAGAGAATCCCAAGCAGGCTCCACACTTTCAGTGCAGAGCCCAACTCAGGACTTGATCCCACAAACTGAGATTATGACCCAAGCCCAAATCAAGAATCAGATACTTAACTGACTGAGCCACCCAGGTGTCCCTTTTTTTGTTTAAATATAAGCTTTGGGGTACCTGGCTGGCTCAGTCAGTGGAATATGAGACTCTTGATTGTGGGGTTGAGTGTTTGACCCCCATGTTGGATACAGAGGTTACTTAAAGAATAAATAAAATCTTTAATATATATATAATCTTTAATTATGAGGGTTTTGATAAACTATTGGGATTATGCAGTTGGTCTTTCATTTTAATAATATGTGGTTATTAAGGTGTATGTGTGTGCTTATGCTTCTCTTTCTCTATTCAGCTTCTAATTACTGGGTAGTTGCTTTGTTTACTATCACTTTCCCAAGAAGAAAAGTAGAAAAAGTGACTGACTGGGTTTTGTAGAAGAAAAGGTTCAAACTCAGAATGCATTTGGGAGGTATATAGAGTTATCTTTGTTCTCCTTACCACTTCTTTCTATAGATAACCACAAATTGGTTTTGTTTCATGTGCATACTTACAGATACTAATTGATTTAAAATCATTTTATGTGTATATATCCTAAGTAGGTTTAGCAACTCAACTTGTTGAGCTGCACAGTTAGAATACATGGTACCTAAGAAGGTAAAATTCCAAGTTGGGTAGGTAAGTAAGGAAAGACAGCCTTCCACTGCTTGATGGTGAATGTAGCCAAGAATATTTTACATCCTCCCTGTTAACTTTGCTAACTTTATAAAGTGTAATAATTCAGCAAACAGTTTAGAACAAACAAGTTTTGATTATGTTGCCCCCTGGAGGCCTGTAGAACAAGATAGCCCAAAATGGAGATGAAAATATCCACAATGAGAATTCAGATAGACAAGAATGAGACTAGCTAGTTCTGTGGTTCAGGCAGGCCAAAAATATCAGCGCAGCAGTGCATGATTAGAATCAGCGTAGGCAAGAGGTAAAGTCTAGAAAGTTATCCACAGCAACAGCCCTGAATATTAAGAGATCTGGATCCAGGCAAACAGGCTGAGAAAATGAGAGTAGAGCATTTATAGGAGTAGAGGTTGATGTTCAGAATGGCATGAGTTGGAGAATAAGGCAGAGAACTGAACAACTTACTAATCCATCTTGGAGGGTAGTCATTTTTAGCTTCATATTATCTTGACTTGCACTGTTCAAGAAGGTATTTAGGTGCATGTGGCCATTGAGCACTTGAAGTATGGCTAGTACAACCAAGGAGCTGAATTGCAAATGTTATTTACTTTAATTAACTTAAATTTGAAAACAGATACTTGACCCAGTTATTAGAAAACTTTTAAGCATGTTTGGAATAACTTGGATATATGAATCTACTTTTTCAACTATCAATTTTATTAAATCTAAATTCAGATCAGATATTTCTGATGAAAATTTTGCATCTAAGTTGAGATGTGCTTTGTGTAAAGTACACACTAGGTTTAAAATATCTAAAAATTTTACATTAATTACATGTTGAAATGTTAATGTTTCAGATATATTGATTTAAATAAAATGTTGAAATTTTACCTATTTTTACTTTTTTAATATAGCTACTGGAAAATTTTTAATTGCATACATGGTTTACATTATACTTCTATTGGGCAACACTGATCTAAACTAGGGACAAGCATAGTATAGCCTGGTTTATTTATAAGTAATGTTTTGTTATTTATTTTGTAAATAAAGGTTTATTGGAGTGCAGCCATGCTAGTTCATTTATGTATTTTCTATGACTACTTTTGTGCTGCAACAATAGAGTTGAGTGTTGTGACAGAGACCATCTGGTCTGCTAAGCCTGAAATATTTATTCTCTAGCCTTTTAAGGAAAAGTGTGCTAACCCCTGGTCCAAATTCTTAAAGCCAAGGTCTATTTACTGGGGCCCAATGGACAAATAAAGGAATGGTAGCACCAATTGCTCATTCCTCTAATCTCCTCTTTTTTTTCTCAAGGCAGGCTATTTCTTGTCCAGGGTATTCCTCTTTAGGGAACTCTCATTTGGAATGTATGTGGCTGACAATGGTGCCATGGTAGCAACTTTCTGGATCCCAGTTTAACTGCTTACTAGTCAGAGTTGCAACAGAAAAGAAACGGCAACACTCTAAGATGATTCAAGGAGGGTTTATTTACAGAGCAACTCATTACAAAGGAGTGAGTGGGGTATAGGGAAACCACAAGGGATTATGCTAGCCCAGTGCAAGCAGCAGCAGCAGAGGCCTTAAGAGATGAAGTTAGGGAGAGGTTACTAGGACCCAGACACTGTTATTTAGAGTAGACTGCCATGAGAAGAGTGGTGAGCTTCATTTAAGGAACAAAGCTGACCCAAGTTTCTTCAAAGAGAGGGGTTTGGGAATAAATACTCTGACTTCATGCTTCTTCTTTCTTTGGTACTTGCAAGACTCCCAGTGGGTCAGGCCCAATTGGACCCGTTTTGATGTATATCAAGTCTGGGACTTGATTTTTATTCTTACAGGCTAATAAGTTAGCCTTACTGTGTCATGGATGCTGGCAGGAGACACAAGATTCCTGGGTCAGAGGCAAAGGACTTTATTACTCACACAGTAAATAAAGTAAGCAACATGTATGTTAGCGTATTTCCCCCTCACTCCCAATTCCTGTGGGGGTAATGTGATGGACCCAGATGGATGCTGCTCATCCTGTAGGTTTCTTTCAGCTGAGGAACACTGAGCTTGGGAAATCCATTGTGTTGGTAGTGAGCACTTGTCTCAGGGAAACATTACCTTATCCTTTGAGTTTATTCACTACAAACACAACCCTGAGAAATGGCCCAGATAAAGAGCTTAGGTCAAGGCCTTACTTTATTAGTATACTGAGCAAGACACGTAGGACCACAAGAGGCCCATGAGGACTGTCTCTTAACAGTGTAATCCATATGGATTAGCATCCCAGGAAGAGCAGTGTGGAGACAAGTAGAGGATGGATTTGGAGGAGCAGATGAGAGATACCTGGCTTTCTAGATCCTCAGACTCTAGAATTTTAAGGAATTTATTACAGCATGTTAACTAGTATCTTATGTATTATTTCAGTTTTAAGATACATTATCTTACTATTTTATGTTAACCATCTCCTGGGGTGTGATCTTATGTATTTTCTGTCTGGAACCTGCCTGATCATTGAGTGTCTGTGGGGTCAAGCTCACCCACCTTATGCAGACTGGGAGTAAGGAGGCAGAAAGGCAGTTCCATAAATGCATGGAGCTTCTTGAGAGTGCTCCTGACATTTAAAGAAAAAACATTTTTTTAATAAGCAACTTTTTACATTTGATAGCTGTTGAATGCTATGGGCACATGGCTCTGCTTTCAGTAACATACATCTATTGCTGCCCTCACCTTGGGGAAATAAACTGCTACAGGGAGAGCATTGATTGCCCCCTTCAAGGCTAGGTGTTCTTTTACATATTTCAAATTATAATAGGCATCCAGCAGCTCTTATCTGTAGTGGTTATTTGTTCTATATGAGTGGCAGAAAGTATCTTACCACTGGACAATGCTTGTACATCCAAGCAGTAGTGCTTGTATAGAAGCTAGGATTCAAGGACTAAAGAAGTTTTGTGGACTGAATAATGAGTACATTCCTTTCATGAGTTCTAGTTATCAACTGACACCAATTAGACATATCATCATCCTAATGTGTTAGGTAACATTTTCATGTAGGGTGGTTTGGTGTAATGAACAAGAGCAAGAAAATATATCTTATTTGTGTTTGTGTATTAACAGGCTCATTTTGTTGGTGATGGTTTGGCTGTTTTTTTTTTTTTAATTTTAAAATTAGTAGTAATTTAATTGCAGTCTTTTATTTATTTATTTAAAAAAATTTTAAGTTTATTTTTTTTTGGAGCGGGGGGTGGGCCAGGGGAGGGGCAGAGAGAGAGGGAAAGAGAGAGTATCCCAAGCTGGATCCACATTGTCAGCAAGGAGCCCAAAGGGGGCTTAAACTCACAAACCATGATATCATGACTTGAGCTGAAATCAAAAGTTGACCACTTAACCAACAGAGCCACCCAGGTGCCCCTAAATGCAATCTTTTATATGAATTTATGGTTTTTACCTTGTCTTGAATAATTTGCTTTAAGATTTGCCTCTTAAATACAAATCTGTAGCATTATCAGTAGAGTTTTGTATAGACTAAGTTAATAAAGGAATAAATTGAGTTATTTTAATTCTAAGGCTTTGATTTTTTAAGAGATATGTTTGAAGTTTATTAATTTATGTTGGATGATGACATCTTCTAGCAGATGCAGAGGCATAATAGTATAGCTCAGCTTTATCAGAGATTGTGAAAACTACTCCTTGAAAAGAAGGTGAATGAGAGCCAATGCTTGGGACCCCTAACTGTGAAATCTAGAATTCATCAAACCAGGCAATTCTGTCTTATGGGACCAAAGAAAATTCAAGTGCAGAAGAGAGACCAGGAATCAGGAGGAAAGGAAGACCAGTGTGCAGTATGGCCATGGGCTGCCTGTGATCTCATCCTCCACCATTTTAGGTTTCAAAGCTAAAAATATTTTAGAGATACTTTTCCACTTGATTTATTATAAAATTGTATTTCCAATAAATAATTTTTTTGCAGAAATGTTCATTAACCAGTTTGTTGCTCATCTATTCAGATAATGGAGAATAACTTCTTTTTCGTTTTAATCACCTCAGAGGGCACATGTTTAGAGGTATAGTATTGATATCGGATGGGAATATTTGTGAATATGAAATATTTACTTGTCTGAGTTAAGACTTTGTAGCAATTTGGTAATAGATCTAACATTAAGTTCTTACTGTGTGCTAAAGTAGGTGATACTTTTATTATTATCATTTTTATGATGAGGAAGAAGAGGCCAAGAGAGGTTAAGTAATTTGCCAAAAGTTACTCAGCTAGTAACTGTTAGAACTTGTACTCAAGTCTGGGAAATATGTTCACAGGAATAGATCATCTCAAAAGGAAGCATACCCCAAGTCTAAATAGAAGCATCTACTATCGCATCCATTTTCATAGTCAAATAATAATTTAGTAGTTTTTTTCTTTAGATTTTTTTTCAATCTTCATTGGTTATATTAGTTAATCTGCCTTTAACTTTTTGCTTTTACATGTAAGTTCTATGCTTTGGCAATGTTTTTATTTTTAGTAAGCTATATATATTTGGAGAATTCCATACCATTTTTTAAAACTTCACTTTTTAAACAATGAGTAACTTGCATAAATCAGTTGCACAAATTGACAAATTTTTACGTATGTATACACTCATGTAGCTTCCACCCAGATGAAGATATAGAACATTTTTAGCACCCTACCATGCTTCTGCCCCATCATCATCCTCACCACCTACCCTCATCCTTAAGTAACTAGTTTTCTGACTTCTATCTGCACTGGAGAATTTTACCTATTCTGCATTGGAGAATTTTACCTATATTTGAACTTCATATAAATATACTTGTATACTATGTAGTCTGTGTCTGACATCTTTCATACATTATGTCTGTCAGATTCATAGAGGCAGTTGAAAAATGAGTAATTTGTTCTTTTCCATTGCTGCATAGTGTTCCATTGTACGAGTATACCACAGTTTATCCATTTCTACTATTCATGGCTATTTGGATGTTAACATTTTTGGCTACTGCAAATAAAGCTGTTGTGAATATCCTTGTACAGATCTTTTGGTAACCATGAACACTCACACCTGGGAATACATTTGCTGTATCTAGAATATATATTTAGCTACTACCAAAAGCTAGATATTTTCTGAATTTATTTTGCACCCTGATAACCAATGATCTACCAAGAACACGCTCATTTCTATTAATAATCTTGTAGAAAAAGTTTGCGAAGGGGATCTCATTAGGGAAACAGATCTTGATACTTTTCTCTCTAGATCTCTAGAGTAGTGCTATGTAGAAAACATTGCTTTTCATGTATTCGTTTATTAATTCCAGGTTTCTCCCTTGTACTACTTTGTAGGTAGACTAATAATGAGACTCTATGGGGGCAAATAATGAAGCACAAGATACAGCCCTGCCTAAAGAAGCTTACAGTTTAGTCAGATAGACAAGAGAATGAAAGATAAGCAATATAGTGTAATGTGCAGGTGACATATAACTCATATAGACACTATGTGCTCTGGGATGGTGAAGAGCGGTCATTGGAGTAGAATGATTGGAAAACGCTTCATGGAAGAGGGAAGCCTTCAGATGAGCCTTGGTGTGTGGGTAGAATTGAGTTGGAAGAATGGTTCATCACAAGTAATGTTATAGGAAGGTGAGAGAAGCTTTTTGGGTGTCTAAATTGACTTGACTGGAATGAAAATTTGAGTTGGAAAAAGTTGGTGGGAAAAGTTGGTTGTGGTCAGGCTTTGGAAACTTTAAATGCCAGGTTAAGATTTTCTTTGAGGGCCCATTGTCTAGATTAAGTACACTTTTATTCTTGGTCTTGGAGCTCTGATTTTTTAAAAAAAATGATTCAAGCATTCAAATTTTTACAGACTATTCTGTCTCTCCTATTCCGTTTTCCCCTGAGAGCATGAACTGGACAAGGAGCAAGGTGAAAGAGTTTTACTGGATTTTTAAAATAACACCCTTAAAGAGGGGTCTTATAATTGAAGGAGAGATTTCACAAATACCATTTAATAGAGACTTTAAAGATGTAGTGGAGATAATTTTTGACTGGAGAGCTTACACAATTCATTAACTACTTTTAAAAGAGAATTTGAGGTGATTTTCTTTTTTTTTTTTTTTTAATTTTTTTTTTTTCAACGTTTATTTATTTTTGGGACAGAGAGAGACAGAGCATGAACGGGGGAGGGGCAGAGAGAGAGGGAGACACAGAATTGGAAACAGGCTCCAGGCTCTGAGCCATCAGCCCAGAGCCCGACGCGGGGCTCGAACTCACGGACCGTGAGATCTTGACCTGGTTGAAGTCGGACGCTTAACCGACTGCGCCACCCAGGCGCCCCTGAGGTGATTTTCTTTAGGGGGTGATAGTGGTAAAGCCCTTCTGTAAAGTATATGGTGAATTGAGCTATTTCTGAGAGTCTTTTTCTTCCCTTGTATTTTATGATAAAAGTTTTTGAAGAATCCTATTTCAAGAATTTTTTTTTCCTTCTTCCACATTAGTATCTTCAGATAATAAGAAATATGTACCTAATGAAACTTCTGCTGGAAGTGAGAGAGACTCATCAGATATACCACAGAATTGGTCATTTCAAGATCATTATAGAATGTATTCACCGATAATCTACCAAGCCCTCTGTGAGCATGTGCAGACCCAAATGTCACTGATGAATAACTTGGCTTCAAAGAACAACCCTGATGGAATTCCTGCTATACCCTACCATACCATGTCTGGTTCTGGTTAGTATGAATGATGTTTTAAAATGCATGAATATAAACTCTAATTAAGTTTCCTACTTTTTGTAAAAGCAGTATGAGATGTGATAACTTTTCCCCCTCTTACCTTTTAGAGTCTCAGGCAACTCCACATTCTAGTTATGGCTTATCAACCTCCACCCCAGTCCAGTTACTTCAGCCTCCATCCTGCCCTCCTATGGTTCATTCTGTGGGTACATTTTATACATTCTACAAATAATTATTTGCCTTTAGGAATTGTCACCTTAAGAGAGAAATTTGAATTTACTGATTGTAGTAATGCCCAAGGATGTAAATATTAATTATTCAAATTACTTTTTTCTAGAAATATTTTACCCATTCATTAAGGACAATGTGGGAGGGGGAGGGAAAGAGATCAGTAGAAAAAAGAAATCACCCATACCTACCACTTAAGCACAATTGCTGTTAACATATTGATAGAGCACTTTCTAATCACTTAATTCTCTGATTTTGTTTTCTGGTTTTTATTTAAGTTTACTTTTAAGAATATGGTCATAATTAAATTTTATAAGTTTTATATACTACTTTTTTTATTTAGCATTTTACTGTGAACGTGTTTCTGTATTAATATATACCTTTTGTAAATTTTTAATAAGTGAATGAATACTCTAGTTAGTGGATATACTGTGCTCTATGTAATTGCTCCCCTATGGTTAGACATTTAAGTAATAGCTTTTTACTACCATAACAGTTCTGTAAACATGTTTGTGCAAAAGCTTTTTGTATGTTTGAGCTTATTTTCTTGCAATGCAATTTCCCAAAGTGGAAGTTTGTTTCAGTCCCAAGGTGGACTGATTTTTGATGCCTTTAAACCATATGTGATATTTGTAAACAATTTATTGTAGTCATGGCTTTATAATGTTCCCATATCGCAGGGGGAACTAATTAATAAGCTTGAAAAAACTAGAATATTGTGCTGAGGCAAAATCTGGCTTCCTCACTGGTAATCTATAACTCCATTCTGCAGAAGTCATTTTCTAATATTTCTGGTTTGAGTTGATTATAGTTAATGCCTACAAGTCAGTACTCACATTTTTGAAGGCTTACCTTGTTTTTTTTCTGTCTTTAGGAAGTTCAGACTGATGGTGACAACCAGTTTGCATCACAAGGTAAAACTGCTTCTATGAACTGTACAAACGTTCTACAGAATTCCTTCAGTACTGGTCTTGGAGTTCCACGCAGCCTGCCCAAAAGTGACAGGCCACCTCTTCCACCATTCCAGCAGCTGGGTCTTGTCAGTGGGATTCTGCCACAACACGAAGTTCCTAAGGAACCAGACCTACTAAAATGTTTTCAAACATATATGAATCTATTGCATTCTCGTCAGCACAGTCAGACACACCAAAGCCCCACTCTGTTTCCACCAGCTTTCCTGTCCAGTAATGAAGATAGATGTACCAAAGAACACATTGGAGAAGTCCCAAGTGAAAGAAAGGATTTAAACATACACGTGCAAGATTCAAGAATAAAGGATGTGCAGAAAACAAAAAATGTGAACCAGAGTGCTGAAAAAGTCAGAACTATAAAGTATTTGTTGGGAGAGCTCAAGGCCCTGGTAGCAGAGCAAGGTATATGAGCACTTTTAAAATGAATTTCAGGGCGCCTGGGTGGCGCAGTCAGTTAAGCGTCCGACTTCAGCCAGGTCACGATCTCGCGGTCCGTGAGTTCGAGCCCCGCGTCAGGCTCTGGGCTGATGGCTCAGAGCCTGGAGCCTGTTTCCGATTCTGTGTCTCCCTCTCTCTCTGCCCCTTCCCCGTTCATGCTCTCTCTCTGTCCCAAAAATAAATAAATGTTGAAAAAAAAATTAAAAAAAATAAAATGAATTTCTGTGGTGGTAATGCTAAATAGCAGTATCCTATTATTTAGTCATCATTTAAATTTAGAAAAATAAACAGAGTTTGTGATATTTTCCATAGGAATATGTCTTGAGCTAATAAGGAAGTGAGTTCTGCCTATTTTATTGTTTAGATTTTGATCCCTCATGTTTCCTATGGGTTTGAAATGTACAAGAAAGAATCAAAACAGTCTTTTACTTGCAAGCATGTCTTCATTCTACTTGATTCCGAAGGACCTTGGAAAGATTCAATCAAAGAGAATTTATAGCCATAAACTTTTAGGGGTTAGAAGACCCCTAAAGATGATTAACTCCCTAGCATAGACTGGTAATTTTTCCTATTTTAAAAAGATGCAGATTTTCTTCCTATAATTTCTTTAATAACCAACTGTTGCAAAGGTTTAACAAATCTGACTCGGAGGAGTAATCCAAACTTTTTAATGCCCTTTTCAATTTACTTGTGGGTTTTTTAATTAAATCAAGACAAATGTCTCAGATGGAATTATGAGATATTTGAGCCAAGTTGTATTCATTTGTTTTCATTGTGTGTATATGCTAAATAATGGCTTTCACTTGGAGTGAGTTACAGTTTTGGCATCTTAGAAAACACAGTAATTGATTGTGGAAGCACTGACTGAATACCTAATATTTTCAGACAAAAAGAAATTCCAAATCTTAAAATGTCTTATAGGAAGAACATAGCACTATTAATTTGAAGGCTCAATATATTAAAATCTCTGTGTTTTCAGACTTTCAATTTATCACTATTCTCTTGACCAAATACTGAATCATGATAACAGTAATAATAAGAGTAATAATGTTAGGTATCATTTATTGGATACTTACATGTGCCTGGCACTGTGCTATTTTATATGCATTATCTCATTTAATCCTCACAGCAGTCCTATGAGGTATTGTTGTTATCTCCAGGTAACTATGGAGAAGAAATCTAGGCTCAAGAGTTAAGAAGTTTGACTAAAACTCTATTGCTAGAAAATGGCAGAGCTCAGGTCTCTGCCTCTAATGCTTATGATCAAAACCATTCTACAAAGGATTGGTAGGGAATTTCTCAGTAATTGTTTACTATGTGCTCAGATGTTTACTATGTACATATACTTTACATTAGGGGGCTAAAATACCCGTGGGATTGGGGCGCCTGGGTGGCTCAGTGGTTAAGTGTCCGACTTCAGCTCAGGTCATGATCTCACAGTTTGTGAGTTCAAGCCCCGAGTTGGGCCCTGTGCTGGCAGCTCAGATCTTGGAACCTGCTGCGGATTCTGGGTCTCCCTCTCGCTGCCCCTTCTCCCTCCACTCACGCTCTGTCTCTCTCTGTCTCTCAAGAATAAATAATAAAACATTAAAACACCCGTGGGATTGAGTCACATTTTATAATTTAAAATATACTTTCTACTTCTTTAGGGTATAAGAGAGTTAATACTATAATTATTAAATGTTTTCAGTCGACAGAAAATTTGAATGGAAATGAAGGGGCAAATATAAAAGGACAAAAGATCCAAAATCCACCTACCTGTCTGTTTGCCACCTCTAAAACCATGCACTCTCCACAATTAATAGCAGAAATGGTACTGCTTTTGATGCAACACCAGATAAGGTGTGACTGGTTGTTTTAAATCTACTTTATAATATTAAATACTAAAACCTTATCAGAGAAGATCCTCCCTCAATATTTTGCCAAATTGAATCACCTAAAGAGAATTATTTGCTTATGCCAGGATCAAAGGTTGTGTTGTAAACGTTAATACTGTAATCAATTCTAGGAATCCCTTCAGCAATGATAAGGAATCCAGTAGTCCTTTGGGAATATGAATATGAACTGGGAGACATAGTTATCTTCTTACTAGACTCTTTAACTGGAAAAAAAACCAAAACACTAATAATTCTGTGATTGAAGATTAATCTTTAGTTTACTGAATTTCTTTAGAATTCTTTTGAGTAAGCAAATTCAGGCAGAAAAGAGGAAAATAAAATTTATATATCAAATTTATAAGTAATCAAGTTGTTTATAGTAAGTATGTACTTATCTGGGAAATTTTCTTTTTTAGTAATATACATAAATAATCTTATCCAAAAGCAATTAATGGTATTGTTTTTATTATTTCTTTGCCCGTACATAGAGGATTCAGAAATTCAGAGATTGATTAGAGAATTGGAGATGTGTATATCTCTGCTTCCAGCAATAAGTGGAAACACAAATATTCAAGTTGAAATAGCACTGGCTATGCAACCACTAAGAAGTGAAAATGCCCAGTTACGCAGGTAAGCATTGTTCTTTGCATATTTTTGTCATTTGCAGAGATGTCCCATGGCCAGAACAAAGGTGCGAAATGAGATATCTAGGACTCTGTGTGAAAAATAGATTTAGTATTTTATTGTGTTTCTACTTTTACCTCTCCATTTCTAAACATTGCCAGCGTTCTCTAACTTCTGTTGCTTCTGCTCACTGGTATGTCTTTCCTCCCACCTCCTTTACCTCCATCGTCACTTGGTCATAGGGTACAGAGGAAAAATGAAGTTCCTCAAGGTATTTGTCAGGCTAGTCTAGGCTCTGCTGCAATATGAAACTTAAGAATCTCAGTGGTATAGCACGGTGAAAGTTTCTTTCTCCCTTATGCCGAGACCAGCATGGGCCGTCATCCTAGGACGCAGGATTTAGATTCCCTCTATTTTCTGAGGCCACTGTCTCCTAAGATAATGTTTTTCAGGGAAAAGAGAACATGGATCTGGCACACCGTCTCTGTACCTCCCAGCCCAGAAGCGACAGTCTCACTTCCACTTCTATTTTGTGGGCTAAAATGGGGCAATGACACATATGGTCGTGCCTAATATAAAGGTCTGGGACATAACATTTTCCCATACTGCCCGTGCACCCCAGAAGGAAAGGAGAACCTGATGGGGGTGAGCACCAGTAGCTCCACCACACTCAGTCACAGAAAAAACTCACTTAAATTCTTAGATATTTTGTCTTTTGGCTATCATAACTTATGTTGGAAACCATTTGCATATTATTAGCAATATCCTAACTTTGCATGTTTCAGCGATGACCACCAAGGCCACTACTCCAGGGTTTATACTTTGCAGAGAATTAGAATCCATTTTCAGTGCTTCTGCAGCACTGCAGTGTGAGTGCATCCTGAGAAGGTATTAAGAGTTGTATGAGCTGTAGACATTGTATTGGGTAGGACCTGCAAGGACCTGCACAAACATTTTTAAGAAATCAGAAAGCAGTAAAATAGGATTCCTAGTTGGGAGAGCAGCTTAAATTTATAGATCTGGAGCCTGCAAAGGCATGACACCTAGTGAGATTTACTTGCTTAGGATTATTTCTCTAATGGTCATTAGTCTCTAAGATACTATGATATAAGATGAGGTTGCTGGTTTTAAATTTTAATAATAACGTCTTCAGTTCTGACCTAAGCGATAGCATTAATTTTTCAAAATAAAAAACAAGTATGAATAATAGTAATGGTAATAGCCAGGAGTACTACTAACATTTATTGAATGTTTCTGATGTGCCAGGTTATGTCCTTTATATATGTCCTCTCTTTAAATTCTCAGAATGGCTCTGTTGTGTTATTCTCATTTACACATGAGGAAACCAATGCACAGAGAGGTTATATAATTTATCCAATGTCATGTATATAAGAAGATTCAAACCAGGCAGTTTGCTTTTAGAGGCCAAATTATCTTAATTTGTACACTTCTGCATTGCTTTTGCTAGGAAGTAGAATCTAACTTACTTATACTTCAGTACTTCAATATTTAAGTGTATTTTGTGGAACAAAACTGTACTGTAAGCTGTTTGAAAGAAACATGTTTTTAAAGGTATGACTGTCAAGTAATTTTTTTTTTTCTTAAATAAACATACCAGAACTTAGTCTCAGACTATTGTCTGTTTTAACATGTGCTGATGGGAAGTATCAGGAGTTCTTATTTATTTTCCTTCTTTAGAACATTTTAGAATTGTTTTAGGAGCTAATTTACAAGCCACTCAGGAAAATGAGACATACTACTTTATTGGTCACTGCTTGTGTTTAATTTTTTAAAAAGGTATTAGTTTGATGTTCAACCACTTTCTTCAGACATGGCACCAGATCTTTTTGGTTCTGTGTCCTTAGAGCACAAAGATTATATAGCATACTATTCCCACTGTTTACTTGACCTTCTAAAAATGAAATTATTGAAAAATAAAGAATTTGTCTGTTTGTCTTTTTAGTGGAATGAGGTTTCCAGCAGAGGTATAGGAAGTTTTGTGCCTCTTTGGTAACTTTATTTGGAAAGAGTCATCTGTAATTTCCATTATACATAGGTTTATTAAAAAGTGTTTTTCAGCATTTTCAGTCAAAAACATTTTTTTTTTCTGTCCGGACATTTAGAAACTACATGTTTCTATTTAGCCAGAAAAGTGATCTTTCAGGACTTCTCTTGGAGTTTATTGCCATCTTGTGGCTTAAAAAAAATAGCCAGGTGCAATGATTCTATGGTATTTGGGCATGGCAATTTGGGCTGCACAATTTTTATTTGGAACTTCTGATAAAATCCTCAACATTTAGCCTTCCTCGTCCCTTCCCATGAAATGTCTATAGTGCCCAGTTCATTGTGACCCCCAAAAGCCCTGGCACATTCCCAGATTTCCTGCATGAGGTTTTGCAGGGGTACTACTTCCAGTTAAGAACCATTGAGCTAGAGAGTTCCTTAATATTTATAGGGTAGGTTAGAATTCATGACCACTTCCTGACTTTAGACTCAAGTCTGAGACCACTATGTACTCACAATAGAACAACAACAACAACAAAAATGAAATAGAAGTGAGTGGGAGGAGACATGGGTGGCATTTGGTCTTTGGGCTTAGTCATTTGACAGATGGTACATAATTCTCTCAGATGGAAGCCACTGGAGGAAGAATATATTGTTTATTTGTTTATTCATGTTATTTTTGAGTTCAAAGATAGGGGAAAGCCTGTGAGTTAAGATTTAGATATGCAGAGTTTGTCATTTAGACCATCTGGAGATCTATACGGTAATAAGTAGAGCACAGGAACAAGATCCAGGATAGAAATGCAGACTTGGGAGTTACTCCCTGAACACATTTTTGTTGAGTTATAGATTTGGCACTGTTGTAGGCACTGGAGAAAATGGTGATTAAGAACAAGTGATTTATTTAAAAAAATGAACAAAAAACCCTAAGTGATTTGTGAAGTGATGTGACCTAGGATGGAGCTAGAGTGTTTGATGCTAAGCAAAATTAGTCAGGGAAAGACAGATACAATATAATTTCACTCACGTAGAATTTGAGAAACATAACAGATAACATGGGGAAGGGAAAGAAAAGTAAGATAAAAACACCGAGGGAGGCAAACCATGAGACTCTTAAATACAAAGAACAAACTGAAGGTTGCTGGAGGGGAAGTGATTGCGGAAATGGGCTAAATGCGTGATGGGCTTAAGGGGGCCACTCCTTGGGATGAGCACTGGGTGTTACATTGTAAGTGATGAATCACTGGGTTCAACTCCTGAAACTTATACTACACTGTATGTTAACTAACTTAAATTTAAATAGATTAATTAAAAAAAAAAAACAAGTGATTTGTTATCAGCGTGTAAGCGGCAAATTCATCAGGAAGGTATAGAGTGCAAACGTAGGCAAGGGTGAACTGGTGGGAATAACAGCTTTTTAGGGAAAGAATACGGGAGCAGGAGACTGTGAGAGAAACCCAAGAAGGAGCAAGTCAGGATATGGCAGGAAAGCTGGGAGAGGGATGTCACAAAAGCCATGGGAAGGAAGACTTTATAGGAAAGATCTTTGCATAGCATTCAGACTAAACAGACTGACAAAAGAGATAAAAGAGGGTCGAGAATAAACATCACCAGATGAATTGCTCAAAGAAAACCCAAGAAAACTTGAAACAGTATTCCATAGTTTTAAGGAAATTAAGGATAATAGAATCCTTCTTAAAGGCAGGAAAAGAGAGAATGTTTAAAGGAGAAAAGACAGGAAAAGGAGAAGAAAAGTGAATTAGATGAGGTCAGGAAAATGAAGCAAAAAAATCTCACAAAAATGAAAACAAAATAAACAAATATGAAGTCAGGGATCTTATATTCCATTAGGGTATTTTTTATATTCCATTAGAACCTAAGTAATATGAACGCTCATTTTTGTTGTTTTTTTAGGTTTTGCTCTTTTCCCCCCAAATCTTTTGGTTTCAATTACTACTAAATTCATAGTTCAGTGGCTCCAACCAGCCTTCACTTATTCTTCTTCCCAAACCCTTTTTCAAAAAAAGTATTGATATATACATATATATATAATTGATATATACCTATATATATAATTGATAATATATATGATTTTGTGGTAAGCAAACATATATATAATTTTGTGGTAAAATATATATGACATAATATTTGTCTTTTTAACCATTTTGTAAGTATACATTTCAGGGTCATTAAATACATTCACAATGCTGTGTTCCCACAACCACTATCTGTTTCCCCCAATTTTTTCATCCCCAACATAAACTTTGTACCCATTAAACAGTAATTGCCTTTCTTCCTTCCCCTTAGCCTCTGGTAATGTCTGTTCTCTTTTCCATGTGAATTTGAGAAGGCTGAATGTTTGTCCCTTTTATTTGCTGCTGTATTTCTAGTGCTGAGAATTGTGCCTAACATTCTGATAAATGTTTGTTAAATGACTGAAGAAATGGTGGATAAGCTTGAAGAAACAAAACAAAATAGAGAATAATTAAAAATTATTGTAAAGAAGATACATATGGAAGAGAAACAAAGAATGCAAAATTTGGCATAATTAGCGTTTCTGATAAAGAGAACAGAACAAATGGATTAAAGATAAAAGATGCCTGGATGGGTGCCTGGAAGGGTGCCTGGATGGCTCAGTCGGTTGAGCGTCGGACTTTGGCTCAGGTCACGATCTTGCAATCCGTGAGTTAGGGCCCCGCGTCAGGCTCTGTGCTGACAGCTCAGAACCTGGAACCTGTTTCAAATTCTGGGTCTCCCTATCTCTTTGCCCCTCTCCCACTCATGCTCTGTCTCTCTCTCTCTCTCTCTCTCTCTCTCTCTCTGTCAAAAATAAACATTTATAAAAAAAATTTTTTTAAAGATAAGTAAATAATGGGAAATTTAGTAATCTAAAGATCTGTGTCAGTGGATCAGCAGGGCATTCAGGATCCCAGGAAAACTATTATAATGATCCACACCAACACATAAGCTAATAAAGTCACTATATCATATGGATAAAATAAAATTAACTTTTATAGACACTCAAAATAAAAGCAAATATATAAAAAGAAAAATATCAGGCTGGCCTCAGCCTTTTCACAGGAATATTCATTGCCTGAAGATCTTAGAACATTATTTACAAAGAGCTAAGGGAAAGTAAGGATGCCCCAAGAATCCCATATGTGACCCAGCAGTCCTTTCCATGTAAAGTCAGCAGTCGTAATCTCAGGAGTGCAAGAACTTAGAAAATGCAGCACTCTTGGACTCCTTTAAAACGAACAAAAAAATTATTGAATGGCAAATTCCAGTCAACCAAGAAATGAATTCAAATAAAGGAGTGGATTAGAGATGAACATTGAATCTATACATAGAACTAAGACAGCTATGGGAATTAACGTTACAGAGTAGAATGTGTTAGTAATCTTCACAATATAGATTCCAAAATTAATGTTTTTATATCCTATTTCCTTTATTTAAAGTTATCTAGGAATAATATTTCCTGAGGTAGAGAAATATTTGTCTAAAGTTCATTAGTTCTAATTTCACTTGTTACTTTTTCCTTCAGATAAAATCATGTAATCCTAAATTCAATACATAATATTTTAAAATAGTATTTTTTTAATGTTTATTTATTTTTGAGAGAGAAGAGAGACAGAGTGCAAGTAGGAGAGGGACAGAGAGAGAGAGGGAGACACAGAATCTGAAGCAGGCTCCAGGCTCTGAGCTGTCAACACAGAGCCCGACACGGGGCTTGAACTCACAAACCATGAGATCCTGACCTGGACCGAAGTCGGCCACTTAACTGACTGAGCCACCCAGGCACCCTATAAGATAGTATTTGTAATATTATCCTATTATTTAAAAATTCTGTCTGGCTAATTTTTTCCTCTTTCTATAGGCCTAAAAAATGTCTAAATGATATCCAACAAGTAGTGATTATTATTTCTGCTTAGAATTGTGCTAGAGGTTCTAACTAGTAAAATAAGGCAAAAAAAAGGAAATAGAAGTCCTTTATTTTATTTTTTTAATGTTTTAGTAATGTTTATTTTTGAGAGAGAGAGAGAGAGAGAGAGAGACAAAGCATGAGTGGGGGAGGGGCAGAGAGAGATGGAAACAGAATTCGAAGTAGACTCCAGGATCTGAGCTGTCCACAACAGAGTCTGATGCGAGGCTCAAACTCATGAGCTGTGATATCCTGACCTGACTCAAGGATCCTCAAGTCCAACACTTACCCAACTGGGCTACCCAGGCGCCCCTATAAAAGCCTTTTAAAGTACAGGCTGTATTATTCACAGATGACATGATAGTCTTTGTAGAAAATACTACAGAACCTACAAAAAAGCAACTAAAATTAATAAATGAGCCTAGCAAGGTTGTAGGATATGAGATCAATATACTGTAGGCAATTATATTTCTATATACTGGCAATGAACAATTTGAAATGAAATTTAAAAACAGTACTTTTAATAGTATTGTCAAAAAATATGATCAATTTAGGGGTAAGTTTGATTAAAAACGTGTGAGACTTGTATACTGAACGTTATAAAACATTGCTGAGAGAAATTAAAGAAGACCTATATAAGTGAGAAATAAACCAGATGCATAGATTAAAAGATTTATTATTGTTAAGATGTTAGTTCTCCCCAAATTGATCTATAGATTCTATGTAATTGTTGTGGTCAAAATCCCAAGAGGTTTTTCTGTAGAAAGGTGATTCGAAAATTTATATGGAAATTCAAAGAATCTAAAATAACCAAACCAAAACAACTTAAGGAAAGGAGAATAAAATTGGTACTATACTATTTCAAGACATAAAGTTATAGTTATCAAGACAGTGTGGCATTGGTGTAAGGAGAGACATGTATAATTGAAACAGAATGGAGTCCAGAAATAAACTAACACACAAAGATAACCAATTCTTGACAAAGATGCTGGGGAAATTCAATGGGGAAAGAAAGAATAACCTTTTCAATAAACAGTGCTGGAATTGGAGAGCCATATACAAAACAAAAACAAAAACAAAAAAAAAAGGAAAGAAAAAAAACGACTTCAAATTTTACCTTCCACCACGTATAAAAATTAACTTGAAATAAATCACAAGTCTAAATGTATAACTAAAATATATAGAACTTATAGAAAAGATTAAAAAAATCTTAGTCATTCTGGGTTGGAAAAGATTTCTTAAATATAATGAAAAATATAAGTAGAAAAAATTTATAAGTTGGACTTCATCAAAATATAAAATTTGCTCTTCAAAAGACACTATTACTAAAAGTAAAGAGGCAAACAACAGAGAATATTTGCAATATGTTTAATGAAGGACTTATAGGACATATGAAGAACTGTTACAACTCAAAAAACTGGCAAAGTATTATAATGGACACTACATCAAAGAAGATAGATGGATATCAAATACACATATGAAAGTATCTCATCATTAATCATTAGGAAAATGCAAACTAAAACCATGAAGAGATAACACTACATATCCATTAGAATGGCTAAAAATTCAAAAGACTATACCAGATGTGAGTAAGGATGTGGAGGAACTGGCACTTGCATAATTTACTGGTGGGAATATAAAATGGTGCAAATACTTTGGAAAATAGTTTGGTAGTTTCTTAGAAATTAAACATAAACCATATGATCCAGTCATTTCGTTCTTAGGTATGTATTCAGAGAAGTAAAAGCATATGTCCACATAAACGCTTACTTGTGAATGTCCATAAGGAAACAAGCTAAATGTCTGTTAGCAGGTGAATGGATAAACAGATGGTGGTATGTTCACACAATAGAATACCATTCAATAGTGGAAAGGAAAGAACTATTGATATGTGCAACAGCATGGATGAGTCTCAAAATCATTATGCTGAATGAAAGAAGGCGGGATAAGTATGTATCATATGATTCCATTTACAATATAATTGTAGGGGTGCCTGGGTGGCTTAGTTGGTTAAGCATCCAACTCGATGTCAGTTCAGGTCATGATCTCAGTCATGGGATCGAGCCCCACATGGGGCTCCATGCTGGGCATGGAGCCTGCTTGAGATCCTCTCTCTCCCTGTTTCTCTGTTCCTCCCCTGCTCATGCTCTTTCTCTCTCAAAAAAAAAAAAAAAAACCAAAAAACAAAAAAAGCTAATATAATTGTATACTATATAAATATATAATATAAAATTCTAGAAAATGCAAACTAATTTATAAATTAGTGGTTGTTTGGGAAGGGGATATTATGAAATGGAGCATGTGGAAATTTTGGGGTGTGATGAATATAGTAATTGTGGTGATGGTTCCACCACATCATATGTTAGTATAATCAAATTATATACTTCACATATGTGCAGTTTAATATGTTTTATTTTAGGGGCGCCTGGGTGGCGCAGTCGGTTAAGCATCTGACTTCAGCCAGGTCACGATCTCGCGGTCCGTGAGTTCGAGCCCCGCATCAGGCTCTGGGCTGATGGCTCAGAGCCTGGAGCCTGTTTCCGATTCTGTGTCTCCCTCTCTCTCTGCCCCTCCCCCGTTCATGCTCTGTCTCTCTCTGTCCCAAAAATAAATAAACTTAAAAAAAAAAAATTAATATGTTTTATTTTAATAAAGCTATATTTAAAAACAATGAGTACACTGAAAAAAGAAATATTTGCCTAAATGTCAGCAGTTCTTTTCCTTTGTTTAAATCAAGTATATGAAAATATAATAGATAATATTTGCTAAAAACGTGCAACTATTTTAAAAAGATTATTTTTTGTCATATCATTTTTTATAGAATAATCATGTTTTATTTTTTTAATGTTTGTTTATTTTTGAGAGAGACAGAGTGTGAGCGGGGGAGGGGAGGAGAGAGATGGAGACAGAATCCGAAGCAGGCTCCAGGCTCTGAGCTGTTAGCACAGAGCCCGATGTAGGGCTTGAACTCACGAACTGTGAGATCATGACCTGAGCCGAAGTCGGACACCCAACCGAGTGAGCCACTCCAGGTGCCCCTAGATCAATTATGTTTTAAAAGTCTGGCTTTTACAGAGAAAGACAGATACCATATGGTTTCACTCTTATGTGGATCCTGAGAAACTTAACAGAAACTCATGGGGGAGGGGAAGGACAAAAAAAAAAGAGGTTAGATTGGGAGAGAGCCAAAGCATAAGAGACTCTTAAAAACTGAGAACAAACTGAGGGTTGATGGTGGGTGGGAGGGAGGGGAGAATGGGTGATGGGTATTGAGGAGGGCACCTTTTGGGATGAGCACTGGGTGTTGTATGGAAACCAATATGACAATAAACTTCATATACTGAAAAAAAAAAAGTCTGGCTTTGAAAGCTGAGAATGAGAGGGAAGGAGAATAGGTAATTGTACACTTGGGTTGGAGGGAATATCTTCTTAAATATGGGGGCTGTTTTGTTAATCTCAGCTGAGGCACATGAGCCAGTAAAGAGTGAGAAGCTGTAGGTGCAGAAGAGAAAAGGCGTGGAATAGGAGCAGAGTCCTTTAAGGTAGAGGAAGAAATGGGATCGAGGAAGTTGATGAGGTCCCCCTTCTCTAAGACTAGAAGAAAGGGGTGAGGATTAGTGTATATATATGGATACATTTGTACACCCTGGGCAGAAGGATAACAGTTTGTCCCCAAGCCATATTATTTTTAGTGAAAACAGGAAAGTATCCTACTGAGAGTTGGAGGATAGGAATGACAGGCTTACAGTGAGGGATGAGAGTTTAGGTTGGCCATATAGGGGAAGAAGAGAAGAAATTGACCATGGATGTACAAAAAGATTGTCAAGCAAACCTTCTGTCACATACTTGGTGTGTAAGAGGACCTCAGTACCTTCTGTTTTCCTAGAAAATACCGAAAGCAGCATTCTAGTTGGAGTTGCAGATTGCCAGTCTCTGTTGCCTTTTCTAGATTCTCACTCTGTGTTATAAAGGGGAAATTTCAGAAAAGTAGAATTGTATTGAAACAAACATGGGATTGTATTATACTGTTGTTCTTCTGTAGCTTGCTTTTTTTCATTTTATAATGTGTCTGGAAGATATTTCCATGTCAGTACATGTAGATATCTCTTTTTAAAAACAACACCTGTGTATTAGTATTTCTTATTATGGATGTACCATAATTTATGTGGCATTTTAAGTTATTTCTAACTTCTCGCTATTAAATATTGCTATTGTGAACATCTTTGTATATATCTAAAGATTGTAGATGCTTTTGCACATGTACTACCGTTGACCCTTGAGCAATGCAAGAGTTAGGGGTCCTTACACCCTACAAAGTAAAAAATCTGTGTGTAACTTTTGATTCCCCCAAAACTTAACTTCTAATAACCTACTATTGACCAGAAGCCTTATCAATAACATTGAATGTATTGTTGACTAACATAGATTTTGTATGTTATATGTATTATGTACTATATTTTTGCAATAAAGTAAGCTAGAAAAAAGAAAATATTAAGAAAATCATAAGGAAGAAAAAATACATTAACAGTACTTCACTGTGTTTATCAAAAATCTGTGGATAAGTAGACCTGCACAGTTGAAACACATGTTATTCAAGGCTCAATTATATTTCTAGGCTAGATAACTTAGAGTTAGAATTATTTTGTTAAAGATAATAAACATTTCACATTTCACATTAACATTTCACATTAAAGATAATACATTTTCACAGTATCACATTGGATACTGTCAAATTGCCGTTCAATTGGTTATATCAGTTAGGCTCTCACCAGTCGAGAGAATTAATTTGCCTCACCAACAAATAATGTTATTTCTTCTCATTTTTGTCAATCCTGTGGCTATAAAATATCTCCTGTTTTAAATTTGCATTTCTTCATATTAGTGACGCTGAGCATTTTTCATATGCTTATAAGCCATTTCTATTTCTTATGTGAATTGCCCGTTTTTATTGCCTTTCTTACCGATTTGCAGGAGCTCTTTAAGTGTTATGGATCTTTTGTCTTTTATATATGTGGCAGGTATTGTCTTCCAGAATGTTATTCTAGAACAAGTTTTAAATTTTGATACTGTTAAATCTTTTATTCTTTTCCTTGATGGTTGCTGGGTTTCGAATCTTGCTTAGAAATGCCTTCCCCACTTCAAGATTATGTAGATTTCTACCTAAAGCTTGTATAGTTGCTCTTGTTTGTTTGTATATTTTCTGTATACCTCTTTCATCTATCTGGAATTAATACATGCAAGTGATGTGAGGTAGAGCACTATAATTTTAGATTCAGTAACAAAAATAAATATTTTAATACAGAATATGTTCAGGTAATTAATTTTGGAAAGATAATAGAGACAACATTTTTTCAGCATTAACTTCCTAGAAGTAAACATTTTTGTAGTTCCTCTTGTATGTTCCTATTTGTGAGGGGACTACACATTGTGAAGTTCACTGTAGGGCAAAGTTGCTGCTTCTTAGCATTCTGTCTTTTAAAATAAGGCCATTACATTTTCCATCTAATAAAGAAATTATTAGAAACATAGATTTGCATTTCCCAATTTTTTCAATGTATGACAGACCAAGCAAATACATGTCTGATAACAGTCAGTCCCTGTAGGTGTTCTAGTTCATAGTTAGATCTTTTAAAGAGTACATTGTTACTACAGTAATGAAAATACAGAGAAGGAAGACAGAAGAAGAAAATAGCAAGAGGAGATAGGAAACGGAAAAAAAAAAAAAAAGACAAAGAAATAATTGAGAGAACAAAAAAAGGAAAAAAGAAGAATAAGAGAAAAGTCAGCCTTTTTCTTGTGAGGGGAGAGTTTAATGTTGTCCCAGGCAATCTTTTCAAAAATATCACATTAAAAAAAAAAAAAAGCTCTATACATAGTAGCAGTGATGTGGTTTTGTTGTTTTGTTTATTTGGTTTTTGTCTTTTGTTCTGGGGATGAGATGGACTTCTGCTATCCTAAGTGGGTACTGTCTTTCATGCTCTTTTTTATTTTTTATTGTTTTAATCTTTTTTTTCAACATCAGTGTACTCTTTAATCCCCACCCCTGAGCGAAATAAGTCAGTCAGAGGAAGACAAATACCATATGATCTCACTCATGTGGAATTTAAGAAACAAATGAGCAAAGAGAGAAAAAGAGACAAATCAAAAAACAGACTCTCAATTACAGAGAAGAAACTGATGGTTAGGAGAGGGGAGGTGTTATCCTTTTTAACAGGCTGTTAGATGTACACTGTTAAATGAGTTTGGGAATCATGTTTCTTTATTATTTCGTTTAGGCAACTGAGAATTTTAAACCGACAACTTAGAGAACAAGAAAAAACTCAAAAGGCACCTGGTTCTCTGGAATGCAACCTTGAATGTAGGTAAAAGAACTTTAAGAACTGATGATAAATTCTTTGTGGTTCTGGAAATACTGATAAAGAATTGAGCTTTCTTAATTATTTTGTCATAAGAGGACTTTCTTTTAATCTACATTTGAAAAAATAGGAATAATACCCTTATTAAAAATTAAAATAGCACAGAAACAAAAATAAAAGATCTGTGCTATTATGTCCCAATAATACACCCCTATTTCTTTTTTAAAAGGCTGTACTTCCTTTCACATGTCTTCTGTTCATATAGAATTAATGTGTTTCATAAATACTGAGTTCCTACTGTATGCCAGGCACTAATAGAACTATATATGTATTTTATTTTTTTCTTTTTTAAAAATGAGATTACACTCGATATGCTCTTCTGTAGCTTGCATTTATTCACTTAACATGTAGGGAGCATTTTTCTTTTTTTTTTCCTTTCTTGTTCAGGTTTTTATTTAAATTCCAGTTTGTTAGTATACAGTGTATTGTTAGTTTCAGATATAAAATTTAGTGATTCATCACTTACATACAATACCCAATGCTCACACAACAAGTGCCCTCCTGAATACCCATCACCAATTTAACCCATTCTCCCACCTGCCTCTCCTCCAGTAACCCTTAGTTTGTTCTCTATTGTTAAGAGTCTGTTTCCTGGTTTGCCTCCCTTTTTTTCCTATGTTCATCTGTTTTGTTTATTAAATTCCACATATGAGTGAAATCATATGGTATTTTCTCTCTCTGACCGATTTACTTTGTTTATCATTGATACTCTCTGGCTCCATCCACATCATTGCAAATGCAAGATTTTATTCTTTTTTATGGCTGAGTAATATTCCATTGTGTATACATACACACACACCGCATCTTCTTTATCCATTCATCAGTAGATGGCCATTTGGGCTTTTTCCATAATTTGGCTGTTGTTGATAAGGCTGCTGTAAACAACAGAGTGCATGTATCTCTTTGAATCGGTATTTTTGTATCTTTTGGGTTAATACATAGTAGTGCAGTTGCTGGATCATAGGATAGTTTTATTTTATTTATTTATATTTTTTTTAATGTTTATTTTTATTTTTGAGAGAAAGAGAAACAGAGTGCAAGTGGGGGAGGGGCAAAGAAAGAGGGAGACACAAAATCGGAAGCAGGCTCCAGTCTCCGAACTGTCAGCACAGAGCCTGATGTGGGGTTCAAACCCATGAACCATGAGATCATGACCTGAGCCGAAGTGGGTGCTTAACGAACTGAGCCACCCAGGCACTCTTGGCTTTATTTTTAACTCGTTGAAGAACCTCCATACTGTTTTCCAGATAGGCTGCACCTGTTTGCATTCCCACCAACAGTGTAAGAGTGTTCCCCTTTCTCTGCAACCTCACCAACACCTGTTTCCTGTGTGGTTCATTTTAGCCATTCTGACAGGTGTGAGGTGATACCTCATTGGGTTTTTTAAATCTATTTTGAGAGAGAGAAAGAGAGTGTGCATGTGTGAGCAGGGGAGGGGCAGAGAAAAAGGGAGAGAGAGAATCCCAAACAGACTCTGCACTCTCAGCATGGGGCCCCATGTGGGGCTCGAACTCCCAAAACATTGAGAGAACAACCTGAGCTGAAATCAACAGTCAGAAGCTTAACTGACCAGGCACCGCTCTCATTATAGTTTTGATTTGTATTTTCCTGATGATGAGTGATGTTGAGCATCTTTTCTGTTAGCCATCTGTATGTCATCTTTGGAAAAATGTCTACTCATTTCTTCTGCCCATTTTTTAAGTGGATTATTTGTTTTTTGGGTGTTCAATTTTGTGAGTTCTTTATGTATTTTGGATACTAATCCTTTAACCAATATGTCATTTGCAGATATCTTCTCCCACTGTGTAAGTTGCTTTTTAGTTTTGTTGATTGTTCCTTCACTGTACAGAAGCTTTTTATTTTGAAGTAGTCCCAATAGTTTATTTTTGCTTTTGTTTCACTTGCCTCAGAAGACATATATAGTAAGAAGTTGCCATGGCTGATGTTAAAGAGGTTACTGCCTATGTTCTCCTCTAGGATTTTGATGGTTTCCTGTCTCACATTTAGGTCTTTCATCCGTTTTGAATTTATTTTTGTGTATGATGTAAGAAAGCAGTCCAGTTCCATTCTTTTGCATGTTGCTGTCCAGTTTTGCCAATGCCATTTGTTGAAGAGACTTTTTTTCATTGGATATTCTTTCTTGCTTTGTTGAAGATTAGTTGACCGTACAGTTGTGGGTTTATTCCTGGGTTTTTTATTCTGTTCCATCGATCTTTGTGTTGTTTTTCTGCCAGTATCATACTGTTGTGATCACTACAGCTTTGTAATATAACTTCAAGTCTGAAGTTGTGATGCCTCCTCTTTGCTTTGCTTTGCATTTGCTTTGCTTTGCTTTGCTTTGCTTTGGCTATTCGGGGTCTTTTGTGGTTCCATACAAATTTTAGGATTTTTTGTTCTAGCTCTGTGAAAAATGCTGGTGGTATTTTGATAGGCATTGCATTAAACGTGTAGATTGCTTTGGGTAGTATAGACATTTTAACAATATTTATTCTTCCAATCCATGAACATGGAATGTTTTTCCATTGCTTTGTGTTGTCTTGAATTTCCTTCATTAGTGTTTTATAGTTTTCAGAATACAAATCTTTAACCTCTTTGGTTAGGTTTATTCCTAGGTATCTTACGGTTTTTGGTGCAATTATAAATGGGATCGAGTCCTTGATTTCTCTTTTGGCTGTTTCATTGTTGGTGTATAGAAGTACAACAGATTACCGTACATTGATTTTGTATCCTGAGACTTTACTGAATTCATGTATCAGTTCTAGCAATTTTTTTGGTGGTCTTTTGGGTTTTCTACATAGAGTATCAACGTCATCTACAAATAGTGAGAGTTTGACTTCTTCCTTGCTGATTTGGATGCCTTTATTTTTTCGTGTTGTCTGATTGCTGAGGCTAGGACTTCTAGTATTATGTTAAATAACAGGGTGAGAGTGGACTTGTTCCTGTCTTGTTCCTGACTATATAGAGGAAAAGCTTGCAGTTTTTCCCCATTGAGGATGATATCAGCTGTGGGTTCTTTTGTATATGGCCTTTATTATGTTGAGGTATGTTCCCTCCATCTATACTTTGTTGAGAGTTTTTATTATGAATGGATATTGTACTTTGTCTAATGCTTTCTCTGCATCTATTGAGAGGATCATATGGTTCTTATCCTTTCTCTTCTTAATGTGATGTATCACATTGGTTGATTTGCAAATATTGCATCCCAGGAATAAATCCCACTTGATGATGGTGAATGATTCTTTTAATGTACTGTTGGATTTGATTTGCTAGCAATGTGTTGAGAATTTTTGCAGCCATCTTCATCAGGGATACTGGCCTGTAGTTCTTTGTTTTAGTGGAGTCTTTGTCTGGTTTTGGAATCAGGGTAATGCTGGCCCCATAGAATGAGTTTGGAAGTTTTCTTTCCTTTTCTATTTTTTAGAATAGTTTAAGAAGAATAGGTATTAAGTCTTTTTATAAATTTAAATTTATATTTATAGTTATATTATATATATTTATAACTATTAAATTTATAACTTTAAATGTTTGCTAGAATTTGCCTGTGAAGCCCTCTTGCCCTGGACTTTTGCTTTTTGGGAGATTTTTTATTACTGATCCAGTTTCTTTGCTGGTATCGGTCTGTTCTAGTTTTCTATTTCTTCCTGTTTCAGTTTTGGTAGTTTATATGTTTCTAGGAACTTACCATTTCTTCCAGATTGTCTTAATTTGTTGGCATATAGTTTTTCATAATATTCTTTTATAATTATTTGTATTTCTGTGATATTTGTTGTTATTTCTCTTCTCTCATTTATGATTTTGTTTATTTGGGTCCTTTCTCTTTTGTTTTGATAAGTCTGGCTAGGGATTTACCAAGTTTATTAATTTTTTCAAAGAACCAGCTCCTGGTTTCATTGATTTGTTCTGGTTTTGGGTTTTTTTTTTTCCAGTTTCTTTATCACTTATTTCTACTCTATTCTTTATTATTTCCCTTCTTTTGCTGGCCTTAGGATTCATTTTTTGTTGTTGTTGTTGTTGTTTTTAGCTCCTTTAGGTGTAAGGTTAGGTTGTTTATTTGAGAATTTTCTTCCTTCTTGAGGTAGGCCTGTATTGCTATATACTTCCCTCTTATGACCACTTTTGCTGCATCCCAAAGGTTTTAGACCATCATGTTTTCATTTTCATTTGTTTCCATGTATTTTTTTATTTCTTCTTTAATTTCCTGCTTGACCCATTCATTCTTTAGTAGCATTTGTTTAACCTCCTTATATTTGTGGTCTTCCCAAATTTTTTCTTGTGGTTGACTTCAAGTTTCATAGCATTGTGGTCAGAAAATATGCATGGTATGATCTCAATCTTTTTGTACTTGTTGAAGCCTGATTTGTGACCTAGTATGTGATCTATTCTGGAGACTGACCCATGTGCACTCAAAAAGAATGTGTATTCTGCTGCTTTAGGATGAAATATTCTGAATATATCTGTTAAATCAGTCTGGTCTGGTGTCTTTCAAAGCCATTGTTTCCTTGTTGATTTTCTTCTTAGATGATCTGTTCATTGGTGTAAGTGGGGTGTTAAAGTCCCTTACTATTATTGTATTACTATCAATGAGTTCCTTTATGTTTGTTATTAATTGTTTTATATGTTTGGGTTCTCTCAATTTGGGGGCATAAATATTTATAATTGTTAGATCTTGTTGGATAGTCCCCTTTATCATGATATAGTGCCCTTCTTCATCTCTTGTTACAGTCTTTGTTTTAAAATCTAGTTGGTCTGGTAGAAGTATTGCTACTCCAGCTTATTTTAATGTCCATTTGCATGATAGATCTTTCTCCATCCCCTCACTTTCAATCTGCAGGTGTCTTTAGGTCTAAAATGAGTCTCTTGTAGGCAGCATATAGATGTGTCTTTTTTTTTTTTTTTTTAGTCCATTCTGACACTCTATGTCTTGATTAGAACATTTAGTCCATTTACATTCAGAGTAATTATTGATAGATATGTATTTAGTGCCATTTTATTGCTTGTTTTATCATTGTTTCTAGAGATTTTCTGTTCCTTTCTAGTCTTTGCCACTTTTGATCTGTCCTTCCCACTCAAAGAAGCCCCTTCAATATTTTTGCAGGACTGGTTTAGTGTTCATGAACTCCTTTAGTTTTTGTTTGTCTGGGAAACTCATTCTATTCTGAATGACAACCTTGCTGGATAGAGTATTCTTGGCTTCAGATTTTTCCCATTCAGCATGTAGAATGTATCATGCCACTCCCTTCTGGCTTGCCAAGGGAGAGATCTGTGGAGAGATCTACAGCTAACCTTATGGGTCTTCCCTTGTAAGTTAGGGACTTTTTTGTCCTACTGGTTTTAGATTTTTTTCGTTATCACTATATTTTGCAAATTTAAATATAATATGTCTTGGTGTTGGCCTGCTTTTGTTGATTTTGTTAGCAGTTCTCTCTAACTCCTGGATTTGGATGTCTGTTTCCTTCCTCAGATTAGGGAAGTTTTCAGCTGTTATTTCCTCAAATAAACTTTCTTTCCCCTTTTCTCTCTCTTTTTCTTCTGGGACTCCTACGATGCAAATGTTACTACATTTAATGGAGTCACTGAGTTCCCCAAGTCTACTCTCATGATTCATCATTCTTCGTTCTTTTGTTCAGCTTCATTGTTTTCCATAATTCTTTTTTTTTTTAAGTTTTTGTTTATTTGTTTTGAGGGAGAACGTGGGTGTGCAAGCAGGAGAGGGGCAGAGAAAGGAAGAGACAGAATCCCAAGCTGACAGCATAGAGCCTGATGTGGGGCTCAAACTCACGAACCATGAGATCGTGACCTGAGCCCAGATCAAGAGTCGGATGCTTAACTGACTGAGCCACCCAGGCAGCCCAATTATTTTCCATAATTCTATCTGCTGTATCACTTATTCATCCTTCCATCCTTGTGGTCATTACATCCAGGTTGTTTCGAATCTCAGTTATTGCATTTTTCATATCTGTCTGATTGTTTTTTAACTCTTATTTCTGTAGTAAGGGTTTCCCTGATATCTTCCATGCTGTTCTCAAGCCCAGGGAGTATCCTTATGACTGTTATTTTAAAATCTCCATCAGTCTTATTACTTATATCTGTTTCAATTAGATTTCTAGCCATGACCATTTCTTGTTATTTCTTTTGGGATGAATTCCTCCATCTTGGCATTTTGTCTAGGTCTCTGTCTTCTTCTGTGTGTTAGAAAAGCCTGTTGTGTTTCCTGCTCCTGAGAGTAATGACTTTATGAAGAGGTTATATAGTATGTAGGGCCTGGTGCTTCAGGGAGTGCCTCTGGTGTGTGCTACATGCACTCCACTAATGTGTTTTGGCTGCTCTATCCCTTAGGTCAGTCCTCTGCAGAGGTTCTCCTTACCTGCAGTGGGCAGTGCTTGGACCTTGGCTAGAGTGTGGTCAGTTTTATCTAGGTGTCTGGCCTCCTTCTTAAATGAGACTTGATTCTACTTCCACTAGAACTGATGCTTTGCAGAACTCTATGGTCAGTAGACCTGATGTGTGCAGGGGTTTGTGCTGGTGTTCTTGGGGAAGGGCCTACTGCACTGGTCCTTAAACTTGCCTGAGAAAAGCAGTACAAACAGAGCACAGGAGGACAGGTCTTCGTGTAAGCAGATTAAGGAGCCAGTGTTGGGGCTGTGCTTTTTTTTTTTTTTTTTTTTTTTTTGAAGTTGGTTTATGCCTATGGGTAGAGGAAGGAAATGGCTCCAGCCAGCTCCTTTGTCCTGGAGAGGGTACTCGGTGCTTGGTGCTCTCAGAGAAGCACTCCCAGAAGAGTGAGTGATTTCCCCTTGTACCTCTCAGGTGTTTTTCAGATCACTGTTTTCACACTGCTTGTCTGTAGTTTGCTTGCCTGTCTGGGGCAGCACAGTGCACTTTGGTCTCTATCCCAGCCAAACCTGCTGACTTTTAAAATTCCAAACTTCAAGGAAGTGCTGTGGAGGGGGGCCTGCACTGGTCTTCAGGGTGAGAGTCTTGCCTCGCTGGGGGTGATGCAGATTTGACTGAGAAGGGCAGTTGTGCTGGAGCTCAGGGGCATGGGATTTGGAGCAGGCTAAACAGCCGGTATCCAGGTTAGCTTCCCTCAGCAGGTGTCTGTACCTATGCTGAGGGCAAGGGATAGAAATGGCACCCACCAGCTCTTTTGTCCCGGGAGAAGCAACGTCACCTCTCACAGATGTGCTCCAAGAAGTAGGAACCGTCTCTCCCAATGCGCCTTAGGCGATCCCCAGATCATGCCATTTGCTCCGGGGTTGCTTGCCTGCCTTCTTTCCAGGAGTAGGGCAGCCCCCTCAGGTCTCTCTTCCCAGCCAAGCTGGTAGACCTCTAAAACTCCAGTCTTTGTGCCCCACTGATTGCAAAAACTCATGAAAATCAGCCCGTCTCGTTTTCCCAGCCAATGGCTTTGTGAAAGTGTTCTCCTTGTATGTAAGGGCTCCTTTGCTTCCATAGCACCCGTGATCTGTTTCTCCCCCAAACCATGTCTCTGCACTTCTTACCTTCCTCCATGTGGCCTCTTTTCTCCCTCCAGTTGTACAGTTTGTTCTGTCAGTCCTCAGGTCAATTTCTTGTGTATTCAGAATGATTTGATAGTTACTCAGCTATGTTCGAGGCATAAGGCAGGCCTAGGGTCCTCCTGCTATGCTGCCATCTTAGCTCCCCCTTCCAGTAAAACCTGTAGTGCGCATTTTTCTGTATCAAAATACATAGATTCTGTTTAAGAACTATTTGAATATTCTGCTTATGTTGCTTCTAGCATTATGCATTTGAAGTCCTCTGATGATAGCTATCTAGGTATTTTCCCAGTGCAAACAGTGGTACAGTGAAAATCTTGTACGTGTGTCTTTGTGCACATGTGTGAGCATTTTGTAGATAATAGCTGTAGAATTAATGAGTCAGTCGAATTTTGACAGATATTGCCAAATTGTGCTTATGGATCCTAAAGCTTAAAATATTAGGAAAAAGAAAAAAACTACTATTAACAAGGAAAAGATTAGAACAATTTGTTTCTTTGTTTTTTTATTCTTGGGATCTTTTCCTAAACTTGACAAAACTCAGATGACACAAAGGAAAAGACTGATAAGATTTGTTCTCAGAATTTTTTGTCATTTTCTGCATGGCAAAATTGTAAACACATTCAAAGTGCATTAATAAAATGGAGACAATTTTTTCATAATACATGATATAACAAAGGCTTAATTTTCTTAATATATAAATAGCTCTTACAAAGCAATAAGAAAAATACGAGTACCCAACAGAACACACACTTCATAAAAGTGTTCATCTTTACCAGAGTAATCTTGGAAAAAGTCACTCTGATTCCACTATGAATAAACAGTGGGGGTGGAGATATGTGGGAGAGAGGGGCAAACAGGGAAATGAGGAGATTGGTAGTTGCCATTCTAAATAGCTTATATCTTTTTAGTCTCTGACCATTTGCCTTATTGTTTTCTTGAAAGCATTTATCGCTATTTATGATTACTTGTTTGTTATCAGCTCTTTGAGAGCACCAGCTATGTCTCTGCTATTCATTACTGTATGTCCAAGTTCTAATTCCGTGCCTCACACATAGTAAGTCCCCACTCAAGGCTGTATTTATTAAATGAATGGTGCCGTATACTTTTACAGACATTAAAAAGAATGTGATAGATCTATATGCTAATTACATATTAATCTTATGGGAGAAAAAGTGTTATTCATCTCTGTTTAAATATATATGTTATATGCCACAAGTGTTTTTCCAGAAAGATACCAAAGTTAATTGTGGTTGCCTTTGGGAGGAGAGTGGAGGTGGGGTGGGAAGGGAGATTCTTCACTGAGAATAATTTGGTAATTGGTATTTCGTCGTGTTTGAATTCTTTTTACTTTGTGCATGTATTATTCTTTCATTAACAAAGGTAAAAAAAAAAATCTTAATGCTCAAAATATCAGTTGGAGAAGAAAGGTATGATCTCTGCATCAAATTTTAGAAATATATTTAATATTTACGTGGAACTGCTCAAACATACAATGGTTAAACAAATCAATAAGTTCCAGATCTTTTCCTTTTTATACACAGATCTTTTTCAGGTTTGTGCTTTTAAAATTAGGGAAACGTTGATTTGATCTGTTTTGTCTTGCAGTGTTTTCTCTTCAGTCATTGAACAAGTCCCTGCAAAACCAATTACAGGAGTCACTGAAGAGCCAGGAATTACTACAGAATAAAAATGAAGAACTTTTAAAAGTAATTGAAAATCAGAAAGATGAAAACAAAAAATTTGCTGGTATATTTAAAGAGAAAGAGCAAACTTTACTTGAAAATAAACAGCAATTTGACATTGAGACAACAAGAATAAAAATTGGTATGTATTTGAACTATAGTTGTGGTCACATTTTTTAAAAAGGAAAAGGAAACTGAAATTTTATTGTGGTTTCAGAATTGGAGGAAGCCTTAGTCAATGTGAAAAGCTCCCGGTTTAAGTTAGAAGCTGCTGAAAAGGAAAATCAAATATTGGGAATAACATTACGTCAGCGTGACGCTGAGGTGACCCGACTGAGAGAATTAACAAGGTAATATTGATTTCATTTGAATAACATGCCTCTTGTCAGATTACTTATGACTTCAAAAATGATTTTAGGTCTGCTCTCTTTCCCCTTTCTCTCTTGTCGATGTTTTGCTAATTTCTAATGATGTTTTCTTCTGCTCCAATTAGGTTTAGAAATGCCAAACCTGGCTCAATGCTTTTCTAAACCATGTGATTCCAAGAAAAGGGCTCTTGTAAAGAGCTTCAGCTTATTATATGTACATAAGCTGAAGACTCACTTAGCAAATTGTTAAGAGCCCTCTGGTTCTGACGCCAGAGAGACCTGAATGGAATCCCATTTCTACCCTGTGCTAGCTGTATGGCTTTAACCAAGTTATTTAACCTCTATAAACCTCAGCTTTAACGTGGGGCATGATTAGGGTTGATGGGAACACTAAGAAATAACTCACATGAAGCACTGAGCACAGTAAGCCCTCATGCCAGATGATCTTGGGAAAGTCATGTAGCCTCTGTGAGCCTCAGTTATTTCATCAGTGAAGTGAGGGAGTCAGCAGCAACCCCTAAGAGCCCTTTGTTCCCAAATATGTCTTTTCTCAAATCAATAATATCACTGCACTCAATTTTTACCTGATATGTACTTTAAAAGTACAATTTTCTCTTGAGACATTTGTTAAGAATTGGATTTCCAACTACTTACTTAAATCCTAGAGAAGTCTGTTATTTTAGGCCTGAATATCATTAGATCTGACCATACACTTGAATGATACTGGAAGTTCATAGTTCAGATATAAAATAATTTTGAATATAAAATAATCTCCTTCATATTTCAAATGAGAAGATCCATTTTGAATGACACACTTAGGAAAATAGATGAAATAGTAATGTATCTATAATACTTAATCTATTTAATTTTATAAATATATTTGAAATGATTCTATATAAGCTATATGAACATAGAAATACTGTTTTTTTTCCACATTCATATTTCATTCAAATATTTATTGAACAATAGGGAAAAACAAGACACTTATGTATCCATGTAGTGTTATAATTAATTAGGCTCTAGTCAGAGTTTCTAAAATGTTGGCTTATACCACTCTTATTCAAAGTAAAAGTGAGAGAATGTCCCCCTTATGAAAGCCTTTATAAAGTCTCCAAAGAAAAGCATCTCCTCTTTTTTGAGGACTACTTTTGGGATGAAAACTCTGTTATTATTAAATATTTATGGTAAAAGAAGCCAGTCACAAAAGACCACATATTGTATTATTCCACTTAATATGAAGTGTTCAGAATAGGCAAACCCATGGAGACAAAAAATAGATTGATGGTTGCCAAGGGCTGAGAGAAAAGGGGAAGAAGGAGGAGTGAGTGCTGATGGATACAGAGTTTCTTTTTAGGGTAATGAAAATGTTCTGAAATTGGATAGAGGCAATGATTATATAATTGTATGAATATATTAAAAACAACTCAGTTGCACACTTTAAAGGGGTGAATTTTATAGTAAATTATATAACAAAGTTTATTTTTAATTTTTGTAATGTTTATTTTTATTTATTTATTTATTTTTTTGAGAGAGAGAGAGAGATCAAGCTGGGGAGGGAGAGAGAGAGAAATCCCAAGTAGGCTCCGCGCTGTCAGCACAAGGCCCGACTCAGTGCTCAAACTCAGGAACTGTGAGATCATGACCTGAGCCAAAACCAAGAGTCGGACGCTTAACTGACTGAACCACCCAGATGCCCCTCAATAAATGTTTTTTAAAACATACCTATGGCATATAATCCATTTGGAAGAGAAAAATAGGATAGCCACTCAGCATGGTCAGGTTCCATGAGCAGTTGCTTAGGTGTCCCTGGGAGCATCTCCTCATTAAGGGGCGTGGTGTTCAGCCTCTCGCAGAAAGTGCAGCAGAGGATTTAGTTGCCTGAGAAATTGTTTTTCTTCTCAAAATGTTTTTTTTTCATTCCAATAAATCTAGCTCCTTTATGAGCATGAAATCAGAAACTGGTTTATCTTTTATTAATAGTATACTTTGATTTTTTTTCCCCAAAGTCTTCTCTCTCTCATATCTATTATTTTGTCTCCTCATCTATGATGGAAAGATTTTAATAAATGCATTTTCATAGATGGGGAAACTGGGACCATACAAGTTAAATATTAATAGAAAGTTAATAAGCAAGGACTAGAACTCACATCTCTTAATCCCTAGCCAGGTTTTCTCTCTTGCACATGGTATGTCCTTAGCTAAAATAGTTTATTCCTGGTAACACTTCCTCGTAACTGCTAGTCTGAGTGAACCTTAGATGTTTTGTTTTGTTTTGTTTTGTTTTACCTGAGAGATGTAGGGATGAATGGATGGATTCATTTACTTATTCATTTATTCATCAAACACTTATTGTATATTATATTCCAAATATATATGTGTGAAATACAAAAATATGTAATCATTTTAGTTGCTAAATATCCATGTCATCAAGCTAAAAGCTTATTCTAGTGCTTTGATGATGTATATAGGAAGATACAGCCTTTTTTTTAATTAAAAAAAATTTTTTTAATGTTTTATTTATTTTTGACTGAGAGAGAGACAGAGCATGAGCGGGGGAGGGGCAGAGAGAGAGGGAGACACAGAATCCGAAGCAGGCTCCAGGCTTTGAGCTGACAGCACAGAGCCTGATGCGGGGCTCGAACTCACAGACCGCAAGATCATGACCTGAGCCGAAGTCGGACACTCAACCGACTGAGCCACCCAGGCGCCCCATATACAGCCTTTTTTAAGAATAAACTTGACTGAAGAGGCCCCTGGGTGGCTCAGTCGGTAAAGCATCCCACCTCAGCTCAGGTCATGATCTCTCAGTTCAGGAGTTCGAGCCCCGCGTCGGGCTGTGTGCTGACAGCTTGGAGCCTGGAGCCTGCTTTGGATTCTGTGTCTCCCTCTCTCTCTGCCTGCCTCTCTGAAAAAAAAAAAAATTTTTTTTTAATGTTTATTAAAAAATAATAATTTTTCTCTCAAAAATAAACATTAAAAAAAATTTTTTTTAACTTGACTACTATTTAATTTTTTTTAATTTTTACATTTATTTATTTTCGAGAGACAGAGCACAAGTGGGGAAGGGCACAAGTGGGGAAGGGGCAGAGAGAGAGGGAGACACAGAATCAGAAGCAGGCTCCAGGCTCCAAGCTGTCAGCACAGAGCCGATACGGGGCTCGAACCCACGAGAACTGTGAGATCATGACCTGAGCCGAAGTCGGACGCTTAACTGACTGAGCTACCCAGGCACCCTGACTGAATACTATTTAACATAGTGGTCCATTTGTGGAGAAAATTGATAAAAAAGATGTAAGGGCAATTTTCAGAGTAAGTAATAGTTTAATTATTAGAGAAATTAGCATAAATGGAAGCGCAAAGAAATGAAAGGACTTGCCTGCCTTTCACAGCTAGTTGGGGCCCAAGCTGGGACTTGAGCCAAGATGTTAGTTTCCCTCTTGAGCCTTGCTTTCTCTTTTGGAAAGGACAGCTTCTCTCTGAGAAGATGATGTGTTTTTGAGAGATTCTTCTAACTTTGTACCTGCTCATTCTTTCAAAATAACACAGTCTGCCTTTTCACTAGGAATGAAAAAGGATTTGTTTGCTAGTAGAGCCTTTTCTTAACACTCACCCTAACATAGAAGCATAGGAAATGAAAAAGGTTATTACTTCTTGTATATTATCTGCTTTTAGAAGACTGTGTCTGAAATATTAGGTGTAAATGTTTTACACTCTTAAGACTCCAAGATTTTTTCTGTCAGTTTTTTCCATTATTGTCAAGGACGTTTTCTTCTCACGCTGGGCATAAATCCTGTGTCTTGACTACTAGCTCACCTGTTAGATTAGCGGGTCTCTTTAAATGATTATAGAAACATGGTGGGCAAGCTTAAATTAGCACAATGTCTTACATTGTTTAGTACTACCCCTACATTTTCTGAAGATTCAGTAAGAACTTCAAAATGCCAAGTATACCCATGGATGGTAGTTTTTGTTTTGTCAAAACAAAACAAAAAGTTGGTAGTTGAGCTTAATTATATCAAAATTCACCCACGTTGGTGATTTACACTGTGTTTGGTGATACCCTGTGCAATTCAGTTAATTAGGAACATCTCCAATACTATAGCTGGGCTACTGTGACCACTTTAGTTTTACTTTTGCCAGAGGGTAAAGCAGCACCATCTGACAGCACAGCTAAATCTTCACGTTCAGCTCCCTTCCATCTTCCCTGTAGTCGTACACTGCAGTAAGAAGGATGGATGTTTTTTTGCACATGTTTTAAGTAACCTCTTAAAGATTGCAAAAAATTTCTAAATGCCTTTTTCAGAATGTTGTGGAAGGATAGTGGGACTAGAAGGTACGCATAGGAGTTTTAAACAAACACCCTAAACCGTCGCTCTCTCTCCTTTCTGAAACCTTGAATAATTTTGAAATATACCCTTATCACTTTTTCAGAAATTCACTACAACACATGTTACAAAACCATTAAAATGTGAGGAAATTAATAGATTTTCAGTAAATAAGTAGTAAATATTCTAATAGCTTCTAAGAGCACTCTTAGTGCTGATAGTTATTTAAATTAGTATATTTTTATAAGTAGCTGAGAACCTTGCATTTCTTGTAAAAATGTGTCCATTTTCTAAGCATTAAAAATCAGTGTATTTAAATAGTGTCTCCCATATAATAGAAACAGAAATACATCTACTTTGTAGCGATTCAGGTGCTCGTATTGCTTCCTTTAAATTTTTGACATACTGTCATTTCTTTACTTACAGAGATTTTTCTTTTAGTTTCAGAGATAATGGTGAGTCACATTTTGTTTATAAATTGGATGCTTAATGATTGCTATTAATTTCCAGAGATTAAACTCTTATTAATGTCATTGTCCCTTTCTCCCTTTCTTCATCACTGATTTTGTTCACAGTGAAGATAACACTTTTATTTAAGTCTGGAAAGAAACCTCAACATAAGTATTCCTTTTCTAAAAACAAATAAAAATGAAAGTTCCAGTATATAGTCTGATCAAATTAATTAGTGGATCATTTCAGAATTTTTTTAAAGATATGTTCATACAACATATTTTTTCTTTTAATAATAGCTCATTGGCTTTTTGAAAAGGCATGAGGAAAAGTGGTAAGAACCATAACCATTTGAAGAGCAGTCAGAACTCAAAGTATGTTTAAGATGACAGTGTAGTAAGTAAGCCAGGTTAGAAAAAGATTTATTTTTCCTTCTGTAGGAAAAAACCCACTCATTCTATATCCAGAGATATAATCACTGCTGTTTAATATAGATTTCCTCTTAGTATTTTATTTGGCCGTGTGTGACTGTTTTTACAAAAAAAATAGTATTGTATCCATGTTATTTATGGACTGCTCTTTTAAATTTAACCTTATATAATGGACCCAACAAATATTCCTTACAACACAACTATAAATAGCTATGGTACAATTAGAGCATAATTTACCTAAATCATTCTACTCTATTTGAAGGTAAAGATACTAAATCCACCTATTTTCTATTATAAATTATATCTTTGCAAGTATATCTTGGGTACAGCCTCTTGGTATATATATATATAGGATGAATTCCTAGAAGTGCAAATTAGTGGATCCAAAAATGTGAGATATACAAATATTTAAGTCTTCTGATGGATTGCCAGTTTGCTCTCGGGAAGGGCTATACCAGTGTACGTGTCCCACGGATAGTACCTGCTTCTTCAAGCTTCTCTGACAGTGGGTATTATTCTTATTTTACTATGTTAATTTGATAGGCCTCCTCCAAAATAATCACATTTTCAAAATTTGAATTTCTCTACTTAAAAGTTGAACTTTTAAGATATGCTTACTGGCTACTTTTAATCTTTGAAAATTTCCTGTTAATGTCCTTTGTATCTTTTAAAAAATTGATGTATTTCTTTTCTTATCGATACATAAGAATATATATATGGTTCAATTCAAAAAGTCCAAAAGCTTGATAGAAAATGGCTTTAATAGGTCTGCTAATAAAAGCTGCCATCAAATGAACACCCATATAGCCTGAAGCTGTGTTAATGATAATAAGCACATTACCCTCATATTTTATCTTATTTGATGTTCGTTGTAATTCTGAAGTAGATACCTTCACTTTGCAATTGAGGAACTTGAGATTCAGAAAGTTTGAGTGACTTACCCAAGATCACAGCTAGCGATGATAGTATGTGACCCTGAGTGGTTTTTCGTATGCCACACTTCTGGTACCTAGCTGCTGGTCATACCTAATTATACCAGAATTTATCTCTAACTATCCTTTTTTCCCAGTATTGTTCCAGTGTCCTTTGCATATATCTTTTGAATGGAGAGAAATAGCTTAATTACTAACAGAATTCACACCATTTTACAATGTTGCTCAAAAATAAAGCATTTTATACCCTAAGAGAAAAAAATACTGAGCCTCTATTTCTAAATATCATAATATTAGATTTGATACAGACTGAGATCTTTGATTGATTTTATTGTAATGTACTCATTCCAGAGTTCATTCCTTGAATTTTGCTTTTAGTTACTTTTTTTTCAATGTTATGAACCAGGTGCTTGCCTCAGATCCTTTCTTTTAAAGAAGCTGTATAGGGGCGCCTGGGTGGCGCAGTCGGTTAAGCGTCCGACTTCAGCCAGGTCACGATCTCGCGGTCCGTGAGTTCGAGCCCCGCGTCGGGCTCTGGGCTGACAGCTCAGAGCCTGGAGCCTGTTTCGGATTCTGTGTCTCCCTCTCTCTCTGCCCCTCCCCCGTTCATGCTCTGTCTCTCTCTGTCCCAAAAATAAATAAATGTTGAAAAAAAAATAAAAAAAAAAGAAGCTGTATAAACAAATAAATGAAAGAAACCAGTAAAAAGAATAATTAGTGTACTGAATTCTTCTTAACAGAACTTTACAGAGCAGTATGGCAAAGCTTCTCTCAGATCTTAGTATGGACAGTGCTCGCTGCAAGTCTGGAAATAATCTTACCAAATCACTTTTGAACATTTATGAAAAACAACCCAAGTGTGACCCAATCCCAGCTCACACTTCCATAATGAGCTACCTAAATAAGTTAGAAACAGATCACGCTTTCATACATTCACAGCCACTTTCTACAGTTAACAATGAGGAGAACATAGAACCAGGTAGACCTTACGAAAATGTTCTGCCCTCCAAAAGCCCTCAGCATGGTAACACAAGGAACAAGGAGGAAGTATCAGCCCCTGGGAACATTCCTACCCTTTCAAAACAGGATTCTGATGAGAGTGAAATCACAACTTTAATAGACGATGAGTGTAATTTGGATAATACAATTTACATTCCATTTGCTAGAAGCACTTCTAAAAAGAAATCACCATTATCTAAGAGATTATCCCCCCAGCCACAGATCACTGTGGCTTCACCGCAGCTGGTCAGCAACAGTGGACTTGTCTCTGAAAAAGAAAATAAATCGTGTGCACCCGGAGTTGGTTCCTCTTCCAAAAAGGAAGCAGAAGATACCCCTGAGAAACTTTCCAGAACACCTGATATGGAAGACAAGCAGCTCCTCAAGAAAATAAAGGAAGCCATCTGCAAGATACCTGCCGCCCCTCAGGAGCCACCAGAACTGGCGGCGTGTCATGGCCCCTCTACTTGTCAGAGCGGCAGCATTCAAGTGAAAAGTAGTGCTGTCTCCGATGGTAGCTTTTTTAATTCTGACTTGACGTCTGACTGGAGCATCTCCTCTTTTTCAACGTTCACTTCTCGAGATGAACAAGACTTCCGAAATGGCCTTGCAGCGCTGGATGCCAATATCGCTCGACTCCAGAAGTCCTTAAGGACCGGTCTTCTGGAGAAATGAACTCAGAAGAAAAGGGATTGAGTACCTCTTTTTAAGACTAGAACTTGGCTACAATTGAATGTATATTTTAAATTTCTCTAGCGAAATGGATATTATGTATTATAATTAATTGTATGAATAATAAATTTATTGTTAGAATATATTGACAGTCTGGAGCTTATACAAACAAGTCATCTTAAGAAATTGACATTTGTTAAGAGAAGACAATTACAGGTAATTGGGAAAGTATCACAAGTAATATTTTTAGTACTTAGCAGTTTGAGGTCTTTTCTTACCCAGCTGGGCTAAGGGTCCAGGTCAGGATTCTCTGGTTGTCCTAAAGAATAATGGGAAGGGAGTCTCTGGGTACAATTTATTGTATTCAAACTAGGCTTTCTTTTCTCTTTCAGGATTCCTGTTTGTTTTTTAATGGCATCGTGTTTTTCTGTGGGATGCTCTGTGCTACAGGCTAGTGTTATGTATAAACATTTCTTTTAAGAGAAAAATGCCAATATCTCCACCTCTTAAAAAACATTGATTGGGCCAAGAAAATATAGATAACATCCTCAGTTAGCGTATGGTTTCTTAAAACTTTGGCACTTTTATTTGTTTGATTCTGAGTAGGTGTTTAAGACCTTTTAAAAATAAAGTCAGACTGATAAATGCTAATAGATAAGTCGTAGCTTGGGAAATTTGTGTTTTTAAATAAATGAGAAATGTTTATTTGGGTTTTTTTGTCCTTATTATATTTGAACATAAAGGAGTTTTTAAATCTTTTACTGGTTATAATTCTGCGTTTCTGCACTAATAACTCTTTTTCAGCCCATTAGCTGAGAACATTCTCTATTTGTAAATAATATGTATTAAGTTAGTTTCTGCTTCTCTCTACTAGCAGTTCTTAACTATTCAGTATCACCACCATCTGTGTGAGCAGCACATTTGAGCAATTAGAAGGCTGAGGGTTGTCCTATCACTAATACTTCCTACAGGTCCACTGGCTGGTACCTTTCTGCAGAGTGCTTGGGCAGGCTTTAGCATTGAAGTGTTCTGCTGACTGCAGGATCTCTCCCTATTAGTTTTTAAGTGTTGGTGCTGCATCTTCTGGTGGACCCAGATATAATCTCTTTGGCATGTCCAGATTTTATAGAGATTTAAGTCTAAAAATATTAAATGAATCTTCAGTTATTTTCACAGGATTGTCCATGACTATTTTTAACTTTTCTTCCAGTATTCATAAATTAATCAATTGATGTATTTGGAGGCAATAGGCCACAACTCTTTAACATATAAGTTCAGAAGTACAGTTCAGAAACATAAAATACAGGAAGGAGGAAAATTGTGTCATCTGCCCACGCCCAAATATTCAATTGTTATTCATATGCAGAAGTAAATTCCTAAGATTATTATATGATAATACAAGAAGAGCATCGAATTTTCCCCTTAAAACAGGATGGGCATTCTTATGTGCAAAGAAAATTATTAAATGCTTCCATAAGTTTCACTTAATTAGGGTTAGCAATGTGATTGAAAAAGAAGAGACTGGAAAATCCTCTAGAAACCTTACCAGGAGCTTACTCTTTATTTAATATAAGACACATATATGGCACAGAAACATGAAAAATTGGGTTAAATTTCAAGGTGGAATAAGATTCTAGCAAAAAGGATGAGATAGACAGTGAGCTTCATAGAAGTTGAGAATACAAGAAGCCAACAAATGGTCGAGGAAGGCCTAGAAGAAAAGAAACTTCACTTGGATGTTTAAGAACATACAGGATCTGAATAATCATGTGGGTATCCTCAAAATGTTTACCCATAAAGTACCATCAAAACATGGAGTTGAGTAGTATATTAAAAACATGATAGGTATACCAACCTGACTATAAAATAGAGGGACTAAGATTACTACAGTTAACTCTTGAACAACACAAGGGTTAGGGGCACCAACCCCCCTCTGCAGTCAAAAATCCATGTATAACTTAGACTCCTCAAAAACTCTACTACTTATAGCCTGCTGTTAGCCAGAAGCCTTACTGATAACATAAGCAATCGATTAACATATTTTTTGTATGTTATCATGTATTAATATACTGTATCTTTAGAATAAGCTAGAAAAAATGTTAAAATCACAAGAAAGAGAAAATACATTCACAGTGCTATATTTATCGGAAAAAAAAATCCACGTATAAGGTGACCTGCATAGTTCAATCCTGTGTTCAAGGGTCAAATGTATATGATAATGGTAACAGTAGGTGATGATAGCACAATTAGAATAGTTAGGGTCAGACTAGAATGTCTTGAGCTCCAGGCTGAGGAATGATCACCAACCATGAAGTCATTGGGTATTTGGGAATATTTGGTGGTGGTGGTTTTTATGTTGTTGTTAATTGAGGATCACCAGATAAAACTGGGTGTTCTCAAAATTGCATTGAGTGGTCATACACAAAGATTAGAGGAAGGGGAGGCTGGAAACCACCTAGAAAGCTGTGGCAGTAGTCCAGACAAATCAACAAACAGAAATAAAAGTGGCAATAAAAGTGAAAAAGGAGAGAGAAATTGAAAATTTTTCAGTTGGCTTGGTGATTTGATAGAAAATGAAAGAGAAATCAAAGATGACTCCCAAATTTTCCGGTTTGATCAGTTTGAGTCCACTGAGCAATGTCTCAAGTGAAAAATAAAATTCTTGGTCAAGTTCTAAATTAAGTCTTGATAACAATACTGATAATGGAGAGTGGGATAAAAGGGAGAGACAGCATGCCTGTTCTCAGTAGTCCTCTTTAGAAATCTTCACATGAGAAGTCAGTGTAAGTCTCAGAAGGGTCAGTCTGGCCCCAAATCCCAGTACCCCCTCACACAGCCTTTTCATATGTCCCAGAATGTGAAAAGCAGATTAGTGAGGTTTCTCCCAGCCTCTGAGAAGGTGAACTCAGTGTAGCATGGGAAAGAACCATCCTCCAACATTTTGTCACTGTTCTGTCCTGTCTTGGATCTGTGGAGATAATGTGCAAATGTCAACATGGATTTAGTATTTGTGAATACCACTGAAGGGCATCTGATTCTGTCTGACCAAGTGTAGAGATCCTAAGGGCCAAAGAAGCCAAAGAAGTACTTTGTACACATTCTTCCTTTATTCCTGCCGCTCTTGGAGTTTAGCAAGTCTTGCAAAAATCTTTTCTTTTCACTAATGGTGGCATTTATGTCAAGTGCCTTAAAAGTTATAAAGGCCTGCTTCAACCACATGGAGAGGAGGGCAGAATTGCAAAGTGTAATTAGAAAGGGCATCAGCCAAATCACAACTTAGTATTTACTGCTCACATCGTGGGGTGTGATCTCTTCAGCTAAGGATTCCTTCATTAAATGAATACATGAAATGAAAGCTCTAATATTTGCCAGCGACTATTCTGGGCTCTGAGAATACAATAAAGGAGACATATTCTCTGCCCTCAAGGAGGTTACATTACAGTGGGGCACAAGCAAAGGAACAGAAGTTATAAGTCCTGGAAGAAAAATGGGAAGGGGACAAAGATGATAGAATTGATTTAATTTTCCATTATTAGGGTAAGAAGCTCTTCTCAAAACTTCTGTTTAGGAATCTAGAATTTAAGCATACCACCAGATAAAGCTGGATTTGATTTGTGAGCTAACACTCCCTTAATCATTTTTTTAAAACTTTTTCTTATGTTTATTTCTGAGACAGAGACAGAGCATGGGTAGGGGAGGGGCACGGAATCACAGATTGAGGGAGACACGGAATCTGAAACAGGTTCCAGGCTCTGAGCTGTCAGCACAGAGCCCGACGCGGGGCTTGAACTCACAAACCGTGAGATCATGACCTGAGCCGAAGTCAGTCACTCAACTGACTGAGCCACCCAGGTGCCCCCTTAATCATTTTTTAGATCTGTTAATTTTTGGTTTCCTCCTGCTCACAATTGCTTGAATGTGCCTCATATTTTGACGTTTTAGTACAACATTTGTAGAGAATTTGGCACTCTTATTTAAAGCAGTTGGCCTGAGTAGGACCTCCCTGAGAATTATAATCAGAGAGAGCAAGATGTTAAGGACTTCTGAGAGGCTTAAAGATGGGTTTTTGAAAGAACTTTAAAAGTCCTCTATATCACACTTACACCCAAAGAAGGAATCTTTTCTACAGGGATACCTGCTACTGGTAAGATCCCAAGCACACCACATATATTCCTTTTGCCTGGACCACCCTTTTGTCCAGGCTCCTCCTGATAAATTCTTCCTCATTCTCCAAACCCCTGGTACTACGACTGTACCTTGTATATGCCTCCAATGATGCATGTATCAGTTTACATATCAACCTTTCCTACCCTGCATGCTTCTCAAGGGTAGGGACCAGGATTTATTCATTTTTGACACCCCTCATGGCACTTGGTGCCTGTCATATAGTAAGCAGTTCATAACAATTGTTGGACTTAACTAAATCCCTGACAAATGGTCATCTCGGCTTCACTTGATTTTCTCTTGATGTCGGCAAGTTCATGCAACAGTTGATAGCTTTATTACACACATCTAAGCCCCTGGCATTAACCTCCCTGTATTTTTTATTCTTTATTCCCTTTATTCACTTCTGAAGCAAAATTCATTTGTTTAGCAAACATCTGCACACTGCTTGTGCTGTGGAGAAGCCACAGATTTTTTTAATATTTAGAAGGGGAGATAGGGTGAAACATTTATTTAACTCTGTCACCATTGCAGGGATAATTTATCCTACCAGCCTACTTTACCACCTTGTGGGAGGGATAAATGTAGGCAAAGCACTTTGAAAACTGGAGGGCACTGTATAACCTGATTTACAACATTTAGAGAGCCCTCGCCATCCTGCTTGCCTTGTCTTGATGTCCTCTAGTTTGTCAATGTCTTAAAACTTAAATCCAGCAATGAGCAGATGAACTCCAGATGTGATGTTATCAAGCAGAATGCAATTAGATTATCACTTCCTAAAATCTTGTTAAAGTTGTTTTAGCCATTATATTCTACTGCAGATCATATTAGGGCTATAGTTCATTTCCAAATAGTATTCACATGGTCGTTCTTGGTGTTGAGTAGCATCGTATTAGGACAGGTCAGGGGGACCCAGCTCCTGTCCAGCTGGTGAGCAGTTCTTCAAAGCTGAGGTTCTGACCAAACAAGTGGTCTCAGCTGCCCCACAGTTCACATTTACCATAAACTCACCTGTCCTTGAAGCCAGGACTGTTCATAGAGGCCATAAAGGACCATGAAAAGAGGCAGACTGGGCATCAGGAGACCTAGATTCAGGTTCTGCTACTGTTTCTCTGTGTGAACTTTATTCTCCAGTTATAAAATGTGAGGATTTGACTAAAAGTTCTTTGGTCATTCCATGATTTGATGTTCTTTTTAATATTGTATTCTAGCATTTTGACTAGACATCTTTCAATTAGTCAGCTGTGGAGGTTATGCTCAGGGTATGTAGAACTTCAGATGAAGTGAAAAGGCCATTTCCCTATCAATGGGATGGCCTTGTCAATTCTAGAGAAGATTTATAGAAGGGAGGTCATTATTTGTCACCTATGATTCAAAAATTCTGATATTGGGGCGCCTGGGTGGCTCAGTCGGTTGAGCGTCCGACTTCGGCTCAGGTCACAATCTTGCGGTCCGTGAGTTCGAGCCCCGCATCAGGCTCTGGGCTGATGGCCCAGAGCCTGGAGCCTGCTTCCGATTCTGTGTCTCCCTCTCTCTCTGCCCCTCCCCCATTCATGCTCTGTCTCTCTCTGTCTCAAAAAAAAAAAAAAATTCTGATATTACTGTTCTATTAATAATTCTATCACAGGACTAATTTTTGAACATCACCATTTCTATTAGCATTCTATACTTAGAAGTTTGAAATACTCCTGGTATAAAAAAGATTGTGGATAATTTTTGCTTTATTTTTTACAGTGACTTTTATAGATAAAAGGGACCTTATGATTCTCTATTCCAATCTCATTTTTAGAAATAGGGAAACTGAAACCAAAAAAATATTTTCAAGACCCTTGCTCAAAGCCACACAACTAAATCCTTGAACAGATATTGCAATTTTCAGTCTACTTTTGTCAAAATTTCCCTGATATCAGCTAACTCTCATGACCATTTGAGTCCCAGGGCCCCAAATCTGTCACCAGAATCTAGCTATATGGCATTCTTTCTCTACTAGTATGGTCTAATATGGAATGAATGAATGAATGAATGAATGAATGAATAAATAAATAAAAATTCCTCCTGGAATTTATCATAAGGATTAAGTAAAAACCACTTTGTGAATTATGAACACTAAATAGATGATAATGATCACTATATATAGTTGATCTATGTACCTGTGTATATACTGTACTAGATACTTAAGGTTTTACTTTTGCTTTCTGAAAGGCGCACAATGTTTTTTAAATCTCTGTTTTGCATTTGGCATAATACTAGTAAGACAATCCTCCAACCAATCACTTGGCTAATTTCATCAGAAGTCACTATTTAAACTTGTTTTTAAAGTAGGTGGAGAAAGTTACATGAGTTTTTCTCCTATCAACACTGGCATTCACAGTGAATTCTGACATTTCCAGGACCCCAGTACTACCATCTACTCAGCCTAAAGGATTAAAGTGTTCATTTCTCCCTGAACACTTCAAAAAGACATGCAGAGGCATCACAAACTATCCAGGAGGAAATTTTGGTGCCCTTTGGAGCTGTAGGAGTACACATTTGTTAAGATCTACAACAAGAAATGTCCACTGCTCAGTAGGGAACACACAGCCAAGGTACATATTTACCCCACCATCCTTTCCAGATTATTCTGTACTTGGCTGTGAGCTCTAGGCCTAGAATGGGGTAGGTTAGGAGAATCAAATATTTCAAACTAAGCAGCTCCAAAACAAGCAGAACAGACCTTCTCAGAGGGTAGTCGTTTGTTTGTGGTTTGATGATAAGAAAGAAGTAAAGGGAAAATAAAGTTTCAAATCCAGAGACTAACTGGATGGAGAGAAAATTAATCTTTTTTTTTTAGGTCAGTATCATCAGACTTGCTGTCTTAGGGTAGGGAGATTGGTGGAAGATGAGACACTACTAGAACAAGTTAATACATAAATATGTGAGTAAGTAGGTCTTCACTATTTAGAGCAGTGACCTATATGCCACCTCTCCATTCTTCCCACACCACAATGCTAATGATCATTTTTTCACTAGAGAACTGAGCCCTCTGTCATCATCTCTTCCCTCTCCCCATCCCAACTGTATTAAAAATCCATCTGATCAGATTTCTGTAATAATGGATGACTAATGCATAAAGCAACTCCTTCAACCCCTAACTTACCCAGAAAGCGTATGAGAATTTAAATTGTAGTTTTGTATCTTTGGCCAAAGATTGAGGAAAGGTCAGGAGAGATTATTGATGAATATAAGACACTTAGCAGTGATATTTCACTGGATAACATGGATATTTCAGTGGCTAAGGTCATTTTAATAACAATGCATTAGAAGAGCAAGAATTCTGCATCATGAGTCAGATGATCAAGTGACTCTTCATATTCTATGTGACCTTCATTTATTTATAACATTATATCTCTACTGTGTTCTACACACTGAGCACAAAGTGCACACAAAGTGTGCCTCTGAGGAACCTTGGGCCCCAGAAACTGCCAAATGAGGAGATGGGATCTTGAAGACTCTCCAGCTCAAAGATACTCTTTCAAAGAGTGACTTTCTAATGACTGAATATCTTAATTTCACCCTCACATTTAAACAATAGTTTCCATTGGATTTCAATGTGAAGATGGTAGTGTAAAGTCCTTTTCCCTTCTTTTGTAGAAATCAAAATGAACAAGAGGAGTACAAATACCATTTGTGGGGGAAAACAGGAGACAGATCTAAAACCAGGCCACAGATTAGAAGGGTTGCCAAAAGTAATAGTCTTCAAGCAGGGTTCATATGAGAGGGAATAGAGGGAAGATGCTATGACTCCAGATAGAAGAAGAAAGAGCTAGTAAAGCACACTTCTCAGCGATGAACAACTCACCCAAAAGAGAGAAATTTTAAATCCTTAGTTTATGACACAAGAAGAAGATTCATAGGCTTTATGTTAGGGGAAAACACACAGATGCCTATTAACGATGTAGAGAAGAAACACTTAACAAATCACTGCACAGAACTCTGAACATTAAGGAAAATTCTAACCCTTCTTACACACAAGCATTCTGCAGATAGCTGATCCAGGGAAAACTTCCTTATGTGCTTCAAAAAATGAGTCATCAAAAAGGACCAGTGGAGAATATACTAAAATATTTTGAGAGAAGAAAATGAAAGAAATAGGAAAATCAAATTATAAACTAAAAACCACCAGAAAAATGTTGCCATAGAATAGATACAAGTTGACTAAATATTTGACCATGAATTTTTAAAACTGACTTAATAGCTATTAAGTTATTATATTATATAGTAATATATAGTATTATATAAGCTATTATATAGTAAATAACTACTCAAATCAAGAGCATTGAGCAGAGAAGCAAGAGTTTAAGGACAAGATGAGAAAATAGCTGATGAGGCAGATGCTAGCAGAGCTTAGGAAAGAAATGAAAGACAAAAATTAAGCCATCTCAGAAATGAAGGGAAAATCAATAAAATTAAAACATGATAGTTTTGTTATAAAATCCTAGGTTCAAATTTGTTTTCCTTCAGCACTTTGCATATTACACTACACCGTTGTCTTCTGGCTCCCAGTGTGGCTAGCAAGAAGCCTGTCATAGATCCTTATTGCTTTGAAGGTGATATAATTTGTCTCTCTGGAAGCCTTTAGAATTTTCTCTGGATTTGATCTTCAATTTCACTCTAATGAATATGACAGTATTGTGTTTGTGTCTGTGTGGGTTTTTTAATTTTTTAAAAATGTTTATTTATTTTTGAGAGAGCATGCACACTCGCGTGAGTGGGGGAGGGGCAGAGAGAAGGGTGTGGGGAGAGAGAGAGAGAGACAGAATCTAAAGCAGGCTCCAGGCTCTGAGCTGTCAGCACAGAGCCTGACTCGGGGCTTAAATCTACGAACTATGAGATCATGACCTGAGCTGAAGTCGGAAGCTTAACCCAGCTACCCAGGTGCCCCTGTGTCTGTGTGTTTTTAAGTGTCCCATATTAGTGCTCTATGAACTCTTTAAATCAATAATTTTACACCTTTTTCTAATTCTGGAAAATTCTCAGTATTTCTTCTGGTATTTCCTTATAATTTGTTTTCCTGTCTCCTGCTGTGATATGTATTAAGTTTTTACTTCAAACCTTCATGTCTCTTAACTTTTCTCTTATTTTTGCCATCTTTTTGTCTATTCTTAACTTTTATGTGAAAAGTTTCCTGATCTGGTCTTTCATCTTAGTAATTTTTTCTTCATCTATATTTGATAAATTATAAAAATTCATTTATTGAATTCTTAATTTCAATTGTTATGTTGTTCATGCTTCATATTTCTAATACTCTTCTTATCTTGTTCAATATATTTATTATGTATATTGTAAATCTTTGATCTATTGATTCTGTTCCCTTTAGCATAGACCATTAAGCATGTGCACCTCATTTGTATCATTCTTTCCCCCTATAATTTCATATTACTTTGGGAATACTAGCTACCTAGACAGGCAGTTCGTACCTGGGAGAAGAGACTGAAATGCATACTCTAAGACCTCTTGTGATGAGTTTATATAATGTGTGGCAGGAAATATTCCTTAGACTGATGACTTCTGTTATTTCAGTCTGGATTTGATCACCCCCTATTTACCTACCCTCGTGACCTGGCTTTTCCTGTATCTTCTCCCTCAGCTCTGCTCTTTTTCAAGATTTCCTTCCTTACTATTGGGATAGGAGTAAGGATTGCTCCAGGGTCAAAACATTGATCTACACCTGGTGTTAGCCACTCTCCACCGGCAAGACTGCAGCTGTGCCATAGTATTATTCTTCCATCCAGTAGTGCTGTGCTAGCATTACTCTTCTGTTCCACAGAAGTGACAAGGTGAGCAGTGACACACCCAGAACAGTGAGGGAAGGGAAGGGGAGGGAAGAAAATACAATAAAATTGTTCTTCTACAACCTGTCCTCTGCCTTGCCTTCTTCTATTCTAAGGTGCCATTGTCCAAATATATGCTGGAACAAAGCCACTTCCTCTCTTCCTGAATGTTTCTCAATGTTTTAATATGATATTCTCTTGTTCATTAACCCACCCATCACTTCCGTAGCATTTCTAGGGTGAATTGTGAAAGGGGGCAAGCAACCTATGTTTGTTTGTCATCTTGTCCTTCCCAATAATGTGTAATATCACCTCTGTCACTCACCATGTTCTGCAATATCTGTGGGTCCATTGCTGCTCCCTCAAGTCTGTTTCACTGAGGCATTATCTGCCTCTGTGCAATAGGACATTTCTAATTATTGCAGATTTATAGTGTCTTGAAATCTGATAGGGTGATCCTTTCTCATTCATCTTGTAAATTGTCTTGGCTATTCTGGGCCCTTTACTCTTCTGTGTGAATTCAGGGATCAGTTTGTCAAGTTCTATGAAAAATCCTCTTGAGATTTTATTGGAATTGCTCTGAATTTATAGGTTAATTTGGAGAGTTGCCATCTTTATTATATCGAGAACTTTAATCCATTAATATTGTATAATGCTCCATTTATTTGCCCCATAAAGATCTTGTTAAAATTTTGTGGGATTTATTTGTAGGTACCTTATAGCTTTTACTACTATTGTAAATCACTTTTTTTGGACTTTTTTTTTTCCACAGTGAAAATACTTTTGTTTTTTCTGATCATACAAAGAAACCCCAAAAAACAAAAAACCAAATGGTCATTGTAAAAATTTGATCTTTATATAAATATATGAAGAAAGTAAATCCCACCTAAAATTTCATCATCCTGACATCCTGAGACATGTTGGTTTTCCATTCAAGCATTCTTTATGCATGCAATATACATAGACAAATAAATGTATATATATATATATATAGGATCATATTGTGCTTGCTATTTTTTTCATAAGTACCTTCCCTCTCCACTTCCTCTTCCCATATTAGCACCTTTTCTATTCTGTAGCTATATACCTGTAACCTATATTCATAACCCAGTATTTTCTCCATGCTCATAAAATCTTACATGGATTCATGGGGATTTCAGGGACTTGATCATTATTTTACAAAAATGGGTCATGTTATACTCATTTTTCTCTATTTTTATTTTCTCACACTTAGAAGTACCTATGAAAATCCCTCTAGATGACCAGAAAGTCATTCAGTATGCATCCAATTTATTCTTTTCAATGGCTGCTTAATATTCCATGATATGGAAATATAATACTATAATTTATTCAACAGTTTGACTCATTGTAAAATAAAGAAATTAGTTATCTTAAGTAGAAAAGGATTTAATGTGGGAAACTCAGGACTTAAAAAATTATTAGAGGGACCCAAGAGGCAAACTCTAGGCTGGGCTTTCAGGAATGGCTCCCATAGCAGTCCCACAGAACCTATCGCCCAAGGGGACATCTGTATCCATCAAAGTCAGGAAGATGCTGTCCCAGTTGCTGGTTCCAGAATCATTCCACTTTAGCTGTAACCTGGGGATCAGGTAGCTGCCACCAGAACTTTTGACTCCAGACCTAGACTGTGTCAGTCAGATCTGCACTGGCACTAATGATTGGCAAAATTAAATCCCAATCTAAACCCCTAGCTTCAAAAGAGTCTGGGAAATATGTCTTTAGCTTTGCAGTCTCTGCAAAATAGACACACAAGAAAAGTGTTAACTGGGGGCACCTGGGTGGCTCAGTTGGTTAAGCATCTGATTTCGTCTCTGGTCATGATCTCACCGTTCCTAAGTTTGAGCCCTGTGTTGGGCTCTGTGCTGACAACTTAGAGCCTGGAGCCTGTTTCAGACTCTCTCTCTTTCTCTGTCTCTCTCTCTCTTTCTTTCTCTCTCTCTCTCTCAAAAATAAATAAACATTAAAAAAAAAGAAGAAGAAGAAAAAAGAAAAAGTGTTAATTGGAGGGAGAGTGGGCCAGTCCCCAAATCTTCTGTGATTCACTTTGTTTCCAGTTTGAGGTCCCCCAGGAACATTCTCACAGCAAACATACTTGTCATGCAGCCTCATGTGTTTCTATTCTCTATTTCTATTTCTAAGGAATAGCATCCCAGAAGTAGAATCTCTGGGTCACCAGAGATACGTGTCTTTCAAAATAGATCTTGCCAAATTGCCTTCTAAAAAGGCTGTACCACTTTACATTCCTGCCAGCAACATGTGAGAATTGCCTTCATCACACTACCAGCAAACAGCAATAGGCACTATGGCTTTGTGTATGTGTATGTGTGTGTGTGTTTACTTTTTATCATGGAGAATTTCAAATATGCATAGAGTAGGCAAATAGTATAATAAATTCTCATGTTCCCATCAGTCAGTCTTAACCACCATCTATCCATGGCCAATCCTGTCTCATCCATTTATCCTGTTTCATATATGCTAAAGCAAAGCCTAGATACCATATTATTCCAGCCATAAGTATAAGTAAAAATGTATTTCTAAAATATAAAATAAGTATAATATTATCATACCTTTAAAAATTAATGATTTTTAAAATATTCAAATGGTGTTTACATTTTGTTTGGGCAGAAATTCAAATAAGACCCACAAATTGCAATTAATTAAAGTCTTTATGTCCTTTTTAATTTATAGTTTCCTCCTCCATCTTTTGTTCCTTAACAATTTATTTGTTGGAAGATCCAAGGTATCAGTGCTGTAAAGTTTCCCACAGTCTGAATTTTGCAGATTGCACCCCTATGTTGTAATGGAGTGTATTCCTTGTCCTAGTTATTTCCTGTGAATTGTTAGTGGAATGTAAAGGTTTGGTCAGATTCAGGTTTGACCTTTATGGCAAGAATAATTCACAGATGGTGTCTGTGCCTCCATCAAAGTCACATGATATCTGATTATCTCTCCCTTTTTGATGTTAGCAACCATTGATGCTCTGTGTCAAGATACATTAGGGTTGCAAAATGATGATAGTCCAACTCTGTCCTTTTTCATTTAGGATGCAAAAACTTTCTCAACTCTGCTTTCTGGTTGCCCACTGAGACAGTTTATATGCATTAAACAAGAAAAATGCTAGGTTCTTTCCAGGTTTTTACCAGTTTTCAAAATAATGAATTGGTTTCCAGGCATTCTTCAATTGGCGACATGTTTTTTAGTATCATTATAAATTCATGGATTAAACTTATTTCATGTGTTTCAATTCATTGCAATTATGATTCTTACTGATACTTAAATTGATCAGTGGAAGCTTTGCTATGGCTATTTTTATGTGTGCCAGTTTGATGGGTAACAATCGTTTTATGTTGCTTTCATTTTTATTTCTTTTTTTTTTTTTTTCAACGTTTATTTATTTTTGGGACAGAGAGAGACAGAGCATGAACGGGCGAGGGGCAGAGAGAGAGGGAGACACAGAATCGGAAACAGGCTCCAGGCTCTGAGCCATCAGCCCAGAGCCCGACGTGGGGCTCGAACTCACGGACCGCGAGATCGTGACCTGGCTGAAGTCGGACGCTTAACCGACTGCGCCACCCAGGCGCCCCTCATTTTTATTTCTTTAATTTCTAGTGAATTTGGGCATATTCATGTTTATTGGGCTTTTGACTTTACTCACTAGTGAATTGTTTGTGTCTTTTGCACAATTTTTTATTTAGTTGTTGGTTTTATCTTATCAGGTTTTAAGGGTGCTTTGTATAGAAAGGAATCCTTTGCAAGAATACAGTTGCACAAACATTTTCCCTAATATCTTGATTGCTATTAACTTTGTTTTAGTACCTTTTGCTATACCAGAAAGAAAAAAGTTATTTGTATGTGGTCAAATATGCCTTTTATTTTATAGTTTCTTGGTTCTTAGTAAGGAAAGTCTCCCCAAACCATAGATTGTTCATGTAATCTCTTAGATTTTTTTTCAAGTTTTAAAATTATTTTTCCTTTATATTTAAATCTTTAATCCATTGTAATTTACTTTTGAATATAGTCCATTTTTATTTTCTTTCAGATGTGTAGCCAGTTGTGCCTATACTTTTTTTTTTAATACTTTATCTTTTCCCCATTGAACTACCACTTTGGCACATTTCTAATAACCACTGTCATGTAATTAGCAATTATTTATTCTGTTCCACAAATGCCATATTGATTTGAATACGTAAAGTTTATCATACAACTGATATCTTAGTAAGCCCTTCCCCATACACACTCTCTTTTCTTACATTTTTTAGTTGTATTAGCTCTTCTTTGGCATTCATTTCCCATGTGAATTTTAGAATCATTTTACCGAATTCCAAGAAAAACACTGTTAGAATTATAATCGGAACTACATAAAATGTATATATTAAATTTACTAGAGGGGTGCCCGGGTGGCTCAATCGGTTAAACATCTGACTCTTGACTTCAGCTCAGGTCATGATCTCACAATTTGTGAGATAAAGCCCCGCATCAGGCTCTGCGCTGGCAGCATGGAGGCTGCTTGGGATTCTCTCTCTCTGCCTCTCTCTCACTCTGCCCCTCCCCTGCTCACGTGCTCACTCTCTCAAAATAAACTTAAAAAATAAATTTATTAGTATTAACAGTTTTATATTTTCTTTCCTTCTAGGAACATAATATAACTTTCAATGTATTCAAATCCTGGTTTTTTGTTTTAATAGTTACGTTCTTTTTCCAGTTTTTTTCAGTATAGATCCTGAGTCTATCTTGTTAAATCTATAAGTATTTAGAATTGCTGTCACTATCATGATTTGAGTGGATTTTATTGGCAGCATTAATGATTACATAGACATAAGAAAAAACTTTCCAGACAGAATGTCCAGTCACTGGAACTCATAACTGAAGTCTGCTTCTCATATTATCAGAAAGGAAAGGACTATATGCACCTAAGACCATTTAGGTATGGTCTTGCTGGTGGTAGGAAGAATGACCAGATGAGTCCTGGAAGACCTACAAAGAAGAGGAATCTGGAACATTATTGTTTTAGCCAACCTCTTAATGTCAGGCTTCTGTTTATGTGAGGGTTCTTGACTTAATTGACCAGTTTTTCCAGTGGGTACATGGACTTATAGGAAGCCATTATAAAATATGCAGGGGTAAATCCAGAGCAAAAATTTCCTAAAGAAGGATTTCTTCTGTTATTTTCTTTTCCTCTTAGAAATTCCATTTTGTTGTTATGATACAGTTTTGTTGTTTTGTTTTGCAATGACTACCTTTTAAAAAATTTCCACAGGTAAGTAATACAATAAATATACCCATTTATTCACTTTGTATATTCACAAATAATGGAAAATTTCTGCTCATCAGAGGCCAGAGTATTGAATTTGGCATGGCAGGATTGAATAACTAATTGATACTCTGCAGAATAATAGTTACCATCTGTGGAACAATTATTAGGTATCAAGGACTTTGCTGGTATGCTTTGCAGTGTATCTTCTCATTCAGCCTTCAAAACAACCCTATAAAGCAGTCATGGTTTATTTCACTTCTCTCATTTTTAACAGTTAGAAAATTAAGACTCAGAAGAATTTAAGTTACTTGTCAAAGATCACACAACTAGTTAATGGCAAAGCTTCAATGCAAACCAAGTGGCTGACTCAGATCTTACTACTATACTATATTCCCTCCACACAAAGAATTTGAGACAGACACGTACAACTTACCTCTAACCTCCATTTCCCTTTCTGTAAAACACAGGAATTTTAGTAGATAATATCATCTGGTTGTAGATTCTCATGATGCAGAAAACTGAGTTTACCAAATTTGTAAATCGAGGGCATTACATAGAGATGCCCCAAATTTGCTTTACATAATAGATGGATTTCTCAGCCATGATTTTCATGTGCTCATGTGGTCCTTAAATGTGGTCTTTGCTGTGCTGTATTTTTATAGCACTTCCTTCTGTGGTTTCTAAGATAAACCTCTACAGTGTGTTTGGTTGGGAAGGGGAGCAAACAGAGAACCTATAGGTTTAGCAGTAAAATATGAGGGAGAACGATAGGTAGAATGTGAAATAATAGGACGTGATCACTTGAGTTCATATTTGTCTGTTTATTTAAACTGTTGTTATTCTTTCTGACTATATAAAACAGAAGATTTAAGTGTTCTGCAAAGTCACACATGAAAACCTAATACGTAAAGTGAAGAAAAGCAGAGTTGCTCTGGACAAGAAGTGGATGAGTACTTGAGAACCTTGCCTGAGTCTCCAATCCATCCACTCCAGTCACCTCTGGAATTCTGGGGTTCTGCAGTTTGAAATCATTGACTTGGATTAAATTTGTTTCTAACATACTAGCCACAACATCACAGACTAAATTTTAGAGTTGTTATTGTAAGAAGTGACCTAATAAAATAGCCCTTTCCTGAAAGATACCCAAGAAATACTCACTACAGGATACTTGCGGGGATTGCAGTGTGCAACTGTGGGGGATATGATGGTTACCTTTTACTTTCTACCTACTAAACTGTTCTCTCCTTTATTTCTTTTCCTACCAAATAGAATTGTGACTTTTACGGTTAAAAAAATTAATTTAAACATTTTTCTGGACTTCGGAATTATATTTTAATTTCTGGTTTTGTAGTCAAATATTTTCCCCCAAAGACTAACCTTTTCAATTATATAATGATAATGCATGAAATAATAAGATTTAAAGGCCGTTGACCCTTGAAAAATCTGAGGGGTTAGAGGAACCAGCCCCATATGCAGTCAAAAATCCATGTATAACTTTTGACTCCCCCAAAACTTAACTACTAATAGCCTACTGTTGACTGGAAGCCTTACCAATAACATAAACAATTAATTAACACATATTTTGTATGTTATATGTATTGTATACTGTATTGTTACAATAAAGTAAGCCAGAGGGGGGAAAATGTCTTTAACAAAGAAGAGAAAATGCATTTACAGTATTGTACTATATAAAAAAAATCTACATGTACGTGTACCCACGCCGTTCAAACTCTTGTTGTTCAAGGGTCAACTGTAATAGAAAATCAATTTACAGTAAATATTTACAGGAACAAATCCACAAGCACATTATGGAGTTCAGTATGTCTATATTTTCATATGTTCATTCCTCTGGTCAAAGCACTGATCTTCAAACAAATAATTAGCCTTAAGAACTGAAGAGCAAACAGAAGCACAGTTGGTTGATTTCTGAACTGTTCTTTCTGTTTTGGATTTTACCTAAGCTATAAGTAGTTCTCAATTCTGGTCTCATATCAGAATTACAGGGAATTAAAAAAAAAAAATTCCAGGCCACACCTCAGACCAACTGAATCAATTTCTGGAGGAGGAACCCAGACATAAGTAGTTTTAAAAATCTCCACAGGTGAATACAACATGCAGACAGAATTGAGAGCCAGCAAGTCTTTAGCCTTAATCCACGAATGCTGATCTAGGTGGATTTAATAAATTCAGAAACTAAGGTGAGTCATTTATTATTTTATACTTATGAAAGATTAATAAATGGTGACATTTTATGTTCTCTTCTTTCCCTTTCCTTCTCCTTTGGCTTTCCTAACAAGGGCCCAGTAGCAAAGGGGGTCAGGCCAATGAAGGGATCCAGAGATAGGAAGGAAGTGTAGAGGATATGCACAGACAGATGGAGGCCAGGGTTTGCAGATTAAACTTCCTGGGAAGGCAGTATAGATAAAAAGACACCCCTTCTCCACCAAGGAAAGGAATGTATTCTACAACTAGTTTCTTGCTTTTGGGCAAAGGAGCTAACGTGCATCATTTCAGGATATTTAAGGAACAAAAAACAAGTTTCTCTCCGAAGCAGATTTATTTCATCTTGACAAACCAGAAGTATGTGCTGGGTTTGTGTGTTTGGACCATGGAATTTTTTTCAGACTAAGTGAGATATTTCCTAGAACTTTGGGCAAAACCTCTTCATCTCCAGTCAGTAGCCAGAATTTGGAAGGACTGGTGCAGTTTAGCTCTCATTAACTCTTAAAAATGACCAGCTAAGTCTCCCTTTTAAGACAGGACTCTTTCTAAGAAGAAATTTTTAGAGGTGGAATAAAATTGACATAATAGGGCAAGATACTAAATCAACAAGCAAAAAAATCAATTGTATTTCTATACACTAGCAATGAACAATCTGAAAAAGAAATTAATAATTCCATTTTTGATAGCATCAAAAAGCATAAAGTACTTGGGAATAAATTTAACCAAGAAGGTGAGACTTGTACACTGTAAACTATAAGACATTGCTGAAAGAAATTAAAGAAGATGTAAATAAATAAGAAGACATCCTATGTTCATGGTTGCAAGACTTCGTATTGTTAAGATGACACTACCAAAGTAATCCATGTAATCCCTATCAAAATCCTTCAGAGGATCCCAGACATGGAGGGAAGAAGGAACCACACTTTTGTGAGTTTTACCTCCCGTAGCTCAACGTGGCTTTCACAGTGAATATGAGAGAAAAGGACAAGGGGAACAAGTAGAAAACAGTAGCAAATATGGTAGCTATTAATCCAGCTATATCAACAATCACTTTGAATATTAATGGTCTAAATGTGCCAAATTAAAACACAGAAATTTTCACAGTAGATAAAAAACAAGACCCAACTATATGTTGTCTGCAACAAGCACACTTTAAATATAAAAACACTTATAAATACAAAATATGTGGTTGGAGAAAGATACCCTATGCTAACACCAATTTACAAACGCAGTTGTAGTTATATTAATTTCAGAAAGAGCAGACTTCAGAGCAAAGAAAGTCATTGGAGATAAAGAGGGCATCATGTAATGATGAAGGATTCAATTCTCCAAGAAGACATAATAATCCTTAACATGTATGTATGTGCCTAACAACAGAGCAACAAAATACATGAAGCAAAGAATGACAGAACTGCAAGGAGAAATAGATGAATCCACTACTAATAGTAGGAGCCATCATCACTGTCTATCAGAAATGGACAAATCAGCAGTCAGAAAATCAGTAAGGACATAGTTGAATTCAACAACACCATCAATCAACAGGATATAATTGACATCTATCGACTACTTTATCTAGTAACAGCAGAATAAACAATCTTCTCAAGCTCACGTGGAACATTCACTGAAAGACCATATTCTGGACCATAAAACACATTTAACAAATAGAATAGAAATCACATGTCTGCTCTCACACCACAGTGGAATTGAATAGGAACCAATAACAGAAAGATAACTGAAAAATCGTAAAATACTTGGGGATTAAATAACACACTTCTATATAACACATGGATCAAAGAAGAAATCTTAACATTGGTGAGGATGAGGAGAAGTTGGAACCCTTCTGCATTGCTGGTGAGAATATAAAAGGTGCAAACATTATGGAAAAAGTTTGGTGTTTCCTGTAAAACTTTTAGTGGTTCCTCAAATAAATAGACTTACCATGTGAGCCAGCAATTCCACTTCTAGATATATATTCAACAGAGTTGAAAACAGGACTCAAACAGATACTTGTATGCCAATATTCATAATGGCATTGTTCACAATAGCCAAAAGGTAGAATCAACCTAAGTGTCTGTCAATAGATGAGTGAATAGGTAAAGTGCAATGGAGTGTTATTCAGCCATAAAAAGGAATGAAGCTCTTTGGTGCACAGTACAACATGGATGGCTTTTGAAAGCATTATTTTAAATGAAACGAACACACATAGAAGGACAAATATTGTATGAGTCCAACTATATGGGGTATCTAGAATAGGCAAATTGAGAGACAGAAAGTAGAATGGAGGTTACCAGGGACTGGAGGGAGTGGGGTATGGGGGAGTTGTTGCTTAATATGTACAGAGTTTCTATCTGAGATGATGAAAAAGGTCTGGAAATAGTGGCAATGGTTATACAACACTGTAAATAGTACATTTCAAATTAGTAAATATTTTAATTCCATTATCCTTGAGAACCAGAATTCTTCACGTGTGCGAAAGGAAAGAGAGGGTATAATATAGAAAATATAGAATAGATTAAGTAAAAACCCCATAGTCCTGAAATTGAATTTGAAATATTAATATGGACTCATGAAGTATTCTATCCTAGTTTTATCTTTTGAAAAGGCCTAGAGACGGTTACCAATCTAGTAGTAATGAATACCCCTAGTTACCATATTGTCATCTTAAAATGTCAAGAAAAGGAAGTAGAGCTTCTTGGAGAAATGGATGATTCCATGTCTGGGACAACAAGTGTGTAATGATGAGCCTGGAACGTCCTGTCACATCAGGTAGCAAGGAAGTTACCTATTGGCTACAGATGGGAGGGACAATTTTTGCTTTAATAAGGATTAAAATTGCAATAGATGGCAATCCATCAAATACCTTTAAATCTATGAATTTTTAAAAATATTAAGAAAGAAACTTACAAGTTACCTTCTGGGGATGACAGAACCAATTTATTATCTTGAAAATGGGGTAAATTAAAAGAAAGAAGCAAATATTTATCCAGACTTTCCTATATGAACTTACCTCCTAGCAACCAGATATTAGATGAGAGGAAACACCTCCTTATAAACGTATTCAGCTAATAGATAAAAACAAAATGACAGAATTAAAATATCATCATTTTGCAACCCTCAGTGAATTCATGGATCTAAGAATTGAGCATTAACAGCTGCTAACCTTAGAAAAGAACAAAACCAAATATCATGTGCCTCTTGATCAAAGACTACACGACTACTTATAATCTTGCAAAAGGGATGAAACCTCCGTCTGGTGAAGCCCCTGGATCAGCAGCCAAATTCAAGGAAAAGCAAAGGACAGGAATATGCTGAACTGCCCCATAAAAGTGCAATTCCCAGACTGTGGGAAACTCCACAGGTCAAAAGGCCTAAGTTCTTCAACTGATAATTGTAACAAAGACTTAAAAGGGACCTCAAGCTAAAAACAAAAGCGAAACCAAACAAGCCGCAAGATGCATTAGGAGATAACACTGCAAAGAAGCTAGCAAAATGTATGTATGTATATATATGTATTATATATATTTAATCACTTTACATATATAAAATCACTATATATATATAATTTTTTTAAAAGATTTATTTATTTTTGAGAGATAGCACAAGCAGGGAAGGGGCAGAGAGAGGGGGACAGAAGATCTGAAGCAGGCTCTGCCCTGACAGCAGTGAACAGGTTGCAGGGCTCAAACTCACACACCAGGAGATTATGACCTGAGCCAAAGTCAGATGTTCAACCACAAAAGTGGTTACATAAAAAGCAAGGCTAATGGTTGCTTTTAGGAGCACAGAGACTGGGGGCTCTTATTAGGCTGGGATAATGGAGAGACTTGCAAGGTGCCTGGCAGAGTTCTCTGTGTTGACCGAGGTAGTCACTGCAAAGATATTTACCTCACACACCAAGTGAACAGATCAGAAAATTCCACAATATATTTCATTTCCGGTGCAAACTAAATATTAGGTGAGCTACATATATATATATATATATATATATATATATATATATATAGTTTTTTTTTTTTAAGACTTTGTAGGTATCTTACAAACCAGTAAGAGATTCTTAACACACAACGAAGGGAAGGTGTCAGAGGAACCCTGGAGCTAAAATTTCAGAGATGAAAGATCCCTGAAAAAAAAAAAAAAATCCCATGGAGTCTCCATTTTACCGATTAGAAAATTGAGGCCCAGAGACAGTGAGTGTCTTGTGCAAGCTCCGCAAAACTAGTACTAGAAGCAGGTCTAACACCTAGGTCTGCCAGTCTGGGACTTTCCCCACCAGAGCAGAGACTTTGCTACCTTTACACTTTAATTCTTTTCTTTCCCTTTTTCTTTTCTCTTTTCTTCCTTTCTTTTTTAAAGAAATGGCTAGTTGAACTTTTTATGTTTCTCCAAAACATTCCTAAGAGGACGTTTCAAAGAATGCATTCAAAGTTGGATCTTCTGGGGAGAAAGATTAACTGCTTTCTCAGAGCTAGGGCTAGTTAGCCTGACAGCAGAGTTGGGTGGGAAACCCTGGTCTGAATCTTCCAGATATTATCTCTAACCTTAGGGCGTTTTCTCTTTACCTTCTATAGCTTCTTCCCCTCTCTCTCCGTGCCTTTCCTTGCTCTGACTCTCAGTTAAAGAGACATTGATCATGCTTGCACATTTAAGAGTTAACAATAACTGGGGACACCTGGGTAGCTCAGTTGGTTAAGCCTCCGACTTGGCTCAGATCATGATCTTATGGTTCCTGCGTTGGAGCCCCAATTAGGACTCTTGTGCTGACAGCTCAGAGCCTGGAGCCTGCTTGGGATTCTGTGTTTCCCTTTCTCTCTGCCCCTCCCCCGCTCGCACTTTCTCAAAAATAAATGAACATTAACAAAATTTTTTAAAAAAGTTAACAGTAACTGAATGGAGGGTACTTTCCTAAGAGCTCTACCTGCCGTATCTCATTGAAGCTTCACACTCCTTTGACGCACTTAGATTAACTCTATTTGAGAGGTAGAAACGAGTAACAGAGATCCTAAATCACTTGCCCAAAGTTTTGCGGCTATAAAGAGTAGGGTTCTCAACTCCAGAATCCGTGCTCTTAAGAACTAGGTTATCCTGATTGTACAATTTGTGTTTCTTCATTTATTGAACAAAATGACACATAACTTGTTCTAATTTTAAAAGTGGGCGCATTAAGTTTTTCACGATACTTTATATAAAAAACAAAATTGTATCCCTTTGATGGATCTACTCGATTCGTTGTTTTTGATCGCCACATCAGAGAGAAAGGAAATTAATTTTGAAGCCTATGCTGCGTTTTTCCAGTGAGCGGACTTCTTTTGTCCCATATCGGGTGGTCTTCAGGCGAAAATACAAAACAAATCGAGAAAACACGCTGACCGCAGCCAGAAGACCCGGAGCGGCTCGGCGTCGGGCCCTGGCTTTGCCAGGGATTCAGGGCTCCGGGCTCCGAGGCGCATTGACGGTGGGCGTGACGGGAAGGACCTCGGGCCATTCCCGGAGCGCTATGCAAATGACATGTAAATCAGCGCGTGTGAGCAGCTGCCGGCCGTCCGAGTCCGATCCCCGGCACCGAGCTCTCAGTTCTCGCACACACGCGCATTCGCTCTTCGCTCTCGCACTTGCTTTCTCGCCGGCGGCTCACCCCTGTCCCATCCGGCCCGCCCAGGACGCGCCTCGTCGTCTCCCCGGCTGCAGGGTCGGCTGCCCGCGGCTGAGCGAGCTCGGGGCGCGAGCCGCGCGACTGCAGCGGGGCGCCCTCGCCAAGCGCGGTGCCTTGGCTACCCGGCCGCCTTCGCCGCGCGGGTGAGTGAGCCCGCCCCGTGCTTTTGTCCCGGCGCGGCCCCTGGGAGTCAGTCTCTGAGGGTGGGGTTCGGGGGTTGGGACCCTTGTTGGGAAGCCTGTCCCTGACTCCCCAGTTGTAGAGGGGCTCCTACGTGCAGCAAGGAGGATTTTTTTTCGGGGCGAGGGGGAGCAGCGTAAGGGAACGACCGCAGTGACTCCGGACAGCCGGGAGTTTTCTTTTGCGGAGTGAGGTCCTGGGGAACAGTGATACGGTGGTCTGGACAGGCGTCTTTCGAAAGGGGGGTGCCTTTGCTTTTAGATGTGCTAATCGCCGAAGCCCTCAAGGAAGAAGGGTGTGGGCTCATCTGCCAGTTCCCAGGGTGCCACGTGAAGGCCCTCCCAGCCCAAACGTGAGTCTGGGAAGGTGAGGCAGTAGAGGCAGCCGCGGGGTCCCAGGCAAAATTGGCGCTTCGGGCATTGCGGTCTTGCTTTCTCTCCCAGCTACTTTCTCAAACTCCTCAACTCCTCCCCTCCCTCTTCCTCGTTAGCTTCTACTGGGGTTCTGTGGTTGAATGACCCTTGTTTGCAGATCATTGCGGTTAGAGAGTTTTGGATAACTAATTCCCAGGATGCGTTACATGTCAGTGGTTGATGTAGAACTCTTCCTTGGAACTTGTGACTACTAGCACCCTTCAAGACCCAAAGGACTGTTTTTAGGGGTGATACTACAGATGGGAAGATGGACTGATGGGGAGAGGTTTACTAGGCCTTCTTTGGTTAGGGGACTTGCCCTGTGTATCATAACCTGAAGGAGAAAGACCCAGGCCTTTGGGACCTAAAGAAGGGTAAAAGTAGCTATTTCAGTCCAGGGAATTGGGTCGGGTTGTGGAGTACAGTTGGGCAGTGGGCATGGTGCCAGGCCCCAGGCCACTGTTTTTCCCTTTCCCTCCTCTCCCCAGGTGCCAAGAGCAGTATGTGAAATGTCCCCATCCCCCTCACCCTCCCCTCCCCCCTCCAGGCTTTAGGTGCTTGCCCTAGAACTGCATTCCTCTTCCAAGTGGGGGTATGGTTTCTTCCCGGACAAGGTAAAATCCTTTAGGTCAAAGTGAACAACTTGTTAATAAATTATCTCCAAATGGGGGGCTTGAGAGGACCATTGGGGAATGCTTGACACTTCAAAGCATCAGGTATCCACAATGCAAGTCTCTGGGGGAAGTGTAGGTGCTTGTGCTAACCTTATTGGGTCCCTAAAGGGCATTTCGGGTTCTAGTAAAATAAAGTTTTTGTTTTTATCACTTTCTTTCCCTGTCTTTTCTTTTCCCTTAAATTCTTGACCTCCTTCCCTTCTCTCTTCTGTGAGCCTTTGTCTCTTCCCCACACTCCAGGGTCTGTGGAGTCTGATGCTGTGGCACCACAGTGCCCTAGGCCAGCTTGGAATGTTCCCTCCTGGTGAGGTTCCCCCTTTTCTCCCACGCTCAGTGGACCAGGGTCCTTGAGCCAGAGCAGGTAGGGGTCTGGGGAGTTGGTTCTAGGTGGGGAGTGACTGGACACTGGATGCTGGATTGGGTAGTGGGTACTCTGGAGGTGTCTTTTTCCTCATTCACTGATGATGCAAAATGATGCTCGTTCTCACACACCAGTAGGCATGAGCCTGGAGAACGACCCCACAGTGGTGAAGGATTTGTGCTGGTCCAGCCTCCTTCATTTGGTTTCTTTTGTGAAATAGCTAGCTAACTGAGGAGGGGGCTAGCTGGGGGCTTATAATAGTTTTTCTTTGTGTGAGGTTTGCTGACCCCCTCAGCAAGAGACTGTTTTCCCAGGGGCCAACAAGATGTGGGAGAAGTCTTGATCCTGGTTAGGGGTCTTCACCAGTCTCAGAGGAATAGATCATGAACACTCTGGGGTCATCATGTACTCAGTGTCCACAAGAATGACCCCTAGATTTTTTCCCCCAAAATGTGAGTCAAGTCTGTGAAACTAGTTGGTTTTTTGGCTCTTGGCCTTTTAAGGGGCTCAGAATGCAGCCCAGAATGTAGGTACGGGTCCAGGTAACCCATGAACACGTGAAATTTTATTTAGTATCTTTCTGGAAACAGCACTTCTTGGTATTCTGGAAATACACACCAAGCCCACTTGGAAGCCTGACTGCCTTTACCCCAATTCAGACCAACACAAGCAGGTTGGAAAATTATTCATTCTTGAAAGCATCCCATCTATCCTTTCTGAAATGTAGTAGAATTTAGAGAACAAGCCTTAGAAAATAACTTTTCCCCACAGAAGATGTTGTCTTTGCCTATCTTGACTGTTGTGTCACTTTTCTCTGACCAACAGAAGGTGCACCCAGAGAAGCCTAGATAGGACCATTTGTGTGGGAAATGTACAAGTGGACACTTGGGTGGCATGTAGGCTCAGACTCAAGCAACCATCCAGCATTAATCCAGAGTGAGGACGTCACACATGTCACTGGGATAGGTTCCCATGCCATGTGACTTTTGCCCCCTTTCCCTTCACTCCTCCATCTTCTTGCCCCACAAGCACAGAAAGTGAATGTGCTGGGCTAGGGTCTGCTGAGCCAGCCACTCACCTCTCCCACCTGTGCCATTCTGCAGATGAATTCCTGTTTCCTTATTGAGTTTTGGCTTCGTATCTTTCCATGTGTTTTAAGTCATTGTATCAAGAAAATGCAATTGTTACAATCTCAAGGTCAGCAGACCTCAGTGTTTGTCACTACACCTGGGCAGATGCATCCTTCCTGTCTTGTACGCACCTGCTGAGGCTCTTGTAAAATGGACAGTGACAGCCAGCCCAGTGGGGCTGGGGCAGGAAGAGGACCAGTAAGAATAGGTCTCTGTTTGCAGCTAATGGGGATAAGGCTGAATTTCCAGATGGTCACACCACCTTATTTTCATTGTCCTCCTGCCCACTGTCCCTTGGTGTCTGAGGGTGAATGCCCACAATGGGCACCTCACTAGGAAGCTGTGGGAATTTTTATGTAGATCCAGCTTCTTAGATTTCCCACCATTGTCCCCATCCCCCCCACCGTTGGTACTTCTGTCCCCTTCCTCCCCTCCTCTCTTCTTCTCCTGGGCCCTGAGTGCAGAGCCCTCTGGAGACAAAAAGGATGATGAGAGATTCCTTTTTAGATCTCTTTACCCCCACCTCTACTCTCGGCCCCCAAATCTGATGCTAACTTGTTAATCTGGGATCTTATGAGTTATTTCTCATAATCTTGTGGGAACCAAACTCTTACGTTATGGATTTTCATAGTTGAGGATGCTTTTTATTTCTTTATTTTCAGGACTGAGATTTCTAGTACAGAGTAGCTCTCCTTCAGATTTCTGGCAGGAGGAAGCAGCACAAGGGTAGAATGTGAACTTTGGCTTTAAACTTGGGTTCAGAGCCATCCTGTTCCCTTACTGGCTCTGGTTCTTGACCATGGTATTTAACCTTGGTGAGTGACTTCAGTTTCCTCATCTGACAACGAGGGTAGTTATAAAAATTAAATGAATATATGAATATAAGAGGCACAAAAGAAGGAATACCTGTTACCATGCAAACTGAGTAGTGTTCTCTTTATAGAATGACCTATACCTCAGCCAACAAACATTAATTACTGGACCTGCCCTCCATCTGGCCCTGTAGAGGTTTATGAAACAAAGGTAGTATGCCCAAGAGACTTTGGGTCTATTTGGGGGAAAAGCTAACATTTACGGAGAAATTAGAAAACAGACAAGTTCTGTGGCACAGACTCAATCAGGGGAATTAAGGGTGGCCAAAAATTCAGGGCTGGAGTGGTCAGGAAAGGCCTCAAAGATGATGAGGTAGGAGGGTGGGCATGAGCAGACCCTGAAGGGAGAGTGGGTACTGACCAGGAGAGAGGAAGGTGGGATTACTTGGCTCTAGTGTCTAGTGTCTGAAAGCTCCAGCCTCTCCTTTGTGGGAAGCTGGTGCCATACCTTTGACCCTGCGGTGAGCTTTCAGCCATGCAGGCCTGCTTCTGAGATTTCTTTGGGGGATGGTTTTCATTCCAGGCTTGTTTTCCCTCTGCTGCACAGAATATTCCTGGAAAATTTTTGTTTTAATTTTATACTGAATCAAAAATGATGAGAGGCAAATCCACAGCCAGAGTGAAAGCCCAGACCCATGAAAGACTTTTGGGTTCCCAGGGCTTTGTGTTCTTTCCTTGTGATTCATTTATTGTAGCTCATTTCCTGGTTCTGGAATGGCAGGCATTGGGGCTGGGGGAGACCAGTCCACCTGATCCCTGCATTATATTGAGGTGGAAACCCTGGCCTAAGAGGCCAAGCAATTGGGTGGCAGAACTGGAAGCAGCCGGTGTTCTTATCACCCCAGCCTGATGGAGGATGGTGATGGGGTGAGAGGGCCTGATCTAGGCAGTGGGTAGGAGTGGATGCAGTTTGGTTCCATCATCTCCACCTGGTTTTCCAGAGTCTAGAAGGCCACCTTCCTTGGTCTAAGACTTGGTAGTGGGGTGAATTGAAGTGTTCAGCAAAAGATTCTAAGGGATTTCCCATCTGCTGCTCTATAAGAAGGCACTTTCCACTCATCTACCTATTTTTTGCAGTTATGTCTTTATGGTTAGGTATAACCATTCTAATTCTTCTCCTGAACTTTATGCATTTTTCTAGCTGAGTGCTAAGCCTAGTCATAGAACATGCCTACAGTGGACCTATTCCTACCCTTCCCCATTAACCAGGTTAAGTTACTATTTGATATTTTCATATTAGTGTCAACAGAGTGATCATTTCTGTAGCCACTTGGTTGCTAACCTTGTGGAAATGAATATGTAAATAAGGAGGCAACAGGTTGTTTCAGAGTGCCTGGAACTTGCCTCTTACTACCAAAAGCTACTGTCTTCACAGTAGGGCCTCATGGTGGGCATGATAAAATTAATGCAATTGCTACTGACTTTACCCCATGGCATTTCAACCAGTGGTGTTTTGGGGAGTTCTAAGGGTTTTTGTTGTGATTGGACAGCCACCTAGGGCCCCTTCTGATCATAGATGAATGCAGCCACTCAGGCCCTCCTCCTATGGGCCCTCTGGTTTTCCCAGAGAATCCCTTGGTTTTATTTTCATATTGTTATTGCTGCTAACCAGACCTTCGCTAACTCACACTTGGAGTATTAACTACAGCCTCTCTGTGGCACAAATACATTTCACACTTGATAAAAAGCCCGGCCTGACTGCCTTACTCCACCTTCAGAAACTTTCAGTGGCTCCCCACATCTTACAGTACAACCTTAACCTGAAGTTCAGCGGCTTCCATAATCTGACCTCAAAACCAGAGAGACTGATTCACTTATTGTCCTTGAAGCCAATGTATACACTTTCTTCTCTGCTTTTGACTATGACTTAATCCTCTTCTGGAATATTCTTCACTTGCCTCTTTGAGTAACATGTCCTATCCTTAAATATTTGCTCAGGGAATTAATTAAGATCCCAATACCTGTCAGGTGCTGCCCCAACATGGAAGCTGACCTCTTTAGCTTCAAGTTCTTGTTTTTGTTCCAACTTCTGTGGCAATTAGTCTCTGCAAAATTCTTTTGGTGGTGATACATCATTTATTATTATGGAATGTTTTTATCTTTTGTTTTCATTTTTTTTTTCATGGTAAATTTTAGATCTATAACTACATTGAAAAAACTTCAAAGGAAGGACATGCCTAATGCCTTTATTTTCTCATGGTGGTGGTTCCAGAACTAGCTGATAACAAAATCCCTTTGGGAGCCTTGTTTGCAAAATAATGCATGCCTCCCCTGTGGAGTCAGGGAATCTTTGTTTTTCCAGAGCTTCCCAAGTGTTTCTTGTGTCAGCCAGATTTGGGAATCAGTTTAGGTCAATTTTTCATTGTATAATTATTTCTTTGATTTATATATTAGGAAGGATTCTTTAAAATTAATAGAAACCAACTCAGGCTAGTTGATGAGGAAAAGAAACGTAATAATAGTTGTGTGGTAAAAGGAGATGACATTGCATATTTTCTTGATTCCAAGTTACCATAGGCTGTAAGACACTTTATAGTTTCTTAGGAATAAAGCACGTTCTTTAATATACACAATTTTAGAAATTTTCTAAATTACAATATGCCTTCATTCATGAAACTGTCACTTTCTTCATCATTATCACGATGAAAATACTGACTGAGCTCCTTCTGAATTGTGTTGGTCTATTTCAGTTACACATGATTTCAAGATGAAATGCTGTTTTTCATAATCTGTGCTCAAGAGTTTTCAATGTTCACTCCTTCTTAAATTCCTGGGTTAACTTCTTAGTCATGACATATACATATAGTTTTTAAAAAATACCCTGTTGGCTTTGATTTGCTAATATTTTATTGGGTTTATTGCATTTATGGTCATAAGTGAGAAGCATAGCTATAGTCTTTTCTGTCCTTGGCCAATTTCATATGTGACCACAATTTTAACATCTTAACCCCTTCAGGATTAACAGAATAATTCTGAGGAATGTTAAATTATACCAGAATTTTATCTACACTTTCTTTAGGTCAAACTTACAGGTTTTATTAGAAGTAAATAATGTTGCTAAAAGTTACATATCTTGTGACAGTTAACCAGAAGCTTTGAAAAACTTATTGTTCAGTACCCAAATCATCATGTGTTGCACATGATCAGTTCACATTTTCCTAGCTTTGAAAAGTCTATACTTTATTCTGATAAATTTGGCAGTTCTTACTGCTGTTTGATTCCACTGCTTGACAGGTGGTAAGCATTATTTTAGGTATGCAATAACTTTTCTTTTCAATGCTGCATCATGATGAAATCTCTTTAGAGACATTTTTTTTCTTTTTCATTTTAAAAAATTTGAGGTATAATTTACATGCAATAATATTCACTCACTCATTGTGCAGTTCTGAATTTTGACAACATATATAGTCATATAAGCACCATCACAGTCAAGGTGCAGGAAGTTCCATTTCCCAGAAAATTGCCTTTTGTGTTTCTTAAAATTTTTTTTTATTTTTCGAGAGAGGGAGAAAGCATGTGAGTTGGGAAGAGGGGCAGAGGGAGAGAGAGAGAGAGAGAGATTGAGAGAGAGAGAGAGAGAGAGAAAGAATCTTAAGCAGGCTCCACACTCAGTGCAGAGCCCCACCTGGGGCTCGATCCCACCATCATCCTGGGATCATGACCTGAGCTGAAACCAAGAGTTGGATGCCCAACTGACCGAGCCACCCAGGCACCCCACCTTGTATACTTTTGTAGTCCAACTGGATGTTGAGTTGTTCTGAGGAGACTCAAGGAGCCACTGATCTTTTTTCTGTCCCTGTGGTTTTGCCTTCTTCAGAATGTCATTTAAATGGAGTCGCATGATATGTAGCCTTTTTAGTTTGCCTTCTTTTACTTAGCACAATGTGTTTGAGATTCATCCATGTTGTTGGGTGTATCAGTAGGTTGCTCCTTGTTGTTGCTGACTTTTATTTCATTGTGTGGATGTACCACAAGAGATTTATTCACCAACTGAAGGACATTGGGTTGTTTCCAGTTTGGGGTGATAATGAATAATTCACTATAAATATTGGTATACAGGTTTTTATGTGAACATAGATTTTCATTTCCCTTGGGTAAACACCTAGGAGTGGGATTGCTGGTAGCATGGTAAGTGTATTCTAATAAAATGTCCAACTTTTTTCCAAAGTGGCTGTACCATTTTGTGTTCCCACTAACAATGTGCGAGGGTTATAGTTTCCACATCCTTGTAAGCACTTAGTATTTGTCAGCTTTTAAACATTTTAGATATTCTAATAGGTATAGTTTTTTCATTGTGGTTTTAATTTCCATTTCCTTAATGATGTTGAACATCTTTGTTATTTGGCCTATTCTTTGTTATTTGTCTTTTTTGATGAAGTGTCTGTTTAAATCTTTTGCCTACGTTTTATTGGATTGTTTCCTTATGGTTGAGATTTGAGATATAATTCTTTTATATTCTGAACGTGAATCTTTTATCAGGTACATGTTGGGCAAATATTTTCTCATTGTGTATGGCTTGTTTCTTCATTCTCTTAACAATGTCTGCTATTGCTGAGCAGAAGATTTTAATTTTAATGAAGTCTAATTTATCAATTTTTAAAAATGTATTCTTTTGGCATTGTGTCCAAGAACTATTTACCTAATTCAAGGTCATTAAGACTTCAATATTGTATTTGATTTTAAGTTTTTATTTTAATTCCAGTTAGTTAACATACAGTGTTATATTAGTTTCACATATACAGTATAGTGACTCAACAATTCCATACATCATTCAGTGCTCATTACAAGTACACTCCTGGGGCGCCTGGGTGGCGCAGTCGGTTAAGCGTCCGACTTCAGCCAGGTCATGATCTCGCGGTCCCTGAGTTCGAGCCCCGCGTCAGGCTCTGGGCTGATGGCTCAGAGCCTGGAGCCTGTTTCCGATTCTGTGTCTTCCTCTCTCTCTGCCCCTCCCCCATTCATGCTCTGTCTCTCTCTGTCCCAAAAATAAATAAACATTGGAAAAAAAAAATTTAAAAAAAAAAACAAGTACACTCCTTAATCACCATCACCTATTTCACTCAACCCCCCAACTCCCCTCAGGTAACCATCAGTTTATTCTCTATAGGTAAGAGTCTGTTTCTTGGTTTGTCTCTCTCTCTCTCTCTTTTTCCCTTTGCTTGTTTGTTTTGTTTCTTGAATTCCACATATGAGTGAAATCATATGGTATTTGTCTTTCTCTGACTGACTTATTTCCCATAGCATTATACTCTGTAGCTGTATCCATGTTGTTGCACATGGCAAGATTTCATTCTTTTTTATGGCTGAATAATATTCCACTGTGTCTGTATACCACATCTTCTTTATCCATTCATCAGTCAGTGAACACTGGGCTGCTTCCATATCTTGGCTATTGTAAATAATGCTGCTATAAACACAGGGGTGCCTGTATCACTTTGAATTAGTGTTTTTGTATTCTTTGGGTGAATACCTACTATTTACTAGTAAATACCTAGTAGTGCAGTTGTGGGATCATAAGGTAATTCTATTTTTAGCTTTTTGAGGAACCTCCATACTGTTTTCCACAGTGGCTGCACCAGTTTGCATTCCCACCAACTGTGCGCAAGTGTTCTTTTTCTTCACATCCTCGCCAACACCTGTTACTTCTTATGCTGTTGATTTTAACCATTCTGACAGGCGGAGGTGATACCTACTTGTAGTTTCATTTGCATTTCCTTGAGGATAAATGTTGATGAGCATATTTTCCTGTGTCTTTTGGCCATCTGGATGTCTCCTTTGGAGAAACGTCTTTTCATGTCTTCTCATTTTTTTAATTGGATTATTTGTTTTCTGGATGTTGAGTTGTATAAGTTCTTCATACATTTTGGATGTTAGCCCTTTATTGGATATGTTATTTGCAAATATATTCTCCCATTCTGTAGGTTGCCTTTTAGTTTTGTTGATTTGTTTCCTTTGCCGTGCAGAAGCTTTTTATTTTGAAGTAGTCCCAATAGTTTATTTTTGCTTTTGTTTCCCTTGCCTCAGGCATCGTATCTAGAAAAAAATTGCTGTGGCTGACGTCAAAAAGGTTATTGCCTGTTTTCTAGGATTTATGTGGCTTCAGGTCTAACATTTAGGTCTTTAATCCATTTTGTATTTATTTAGGTGTGTGGTGAAAGTGGTTCAGTTTCTTTCTTTTGCATGTTGCTGTCCAATTTTCCTAATACCATTTGTTGAAGAGTGTCCTTTTCCCATTGGCTTTCTTTCCTGCTTTGTTGAAGATTAATTGACTATATAGTTATGGGTTTATTTCTGGGTTTTCTGTTCTGTTTCATTGATCTATGTGTCTGTTTTTTGTGCCAGTAGCATACTGTTTTGATTACTACGGCTTTGTAATATAATTTGAAGTCCAAAATTATGGTGCCTCCAGTTTTGTTTTTCTTTTTTTAAGATTGCTTTTGCTATTTGGGGTCTTCTGTGGTTCCATACAAATATTAGGATTGTTTGTTATAGTTCCTTGAAAATGCTGGTGGTATTTTGATAGAGATTGAATTAAATGTGTAGATTGCTTTGGGGACTATGGACATTTTGACAATATTTGTTCTTCTAATCCATGAACATGGAATATCTTTTTATTTCTTCGTGTCATCTTGAATTTCTTTCATCAGTGTTTTATAGTTTTCTGAGTACAAGTCTTTCACCTCTTTAAGTTTATTCCTAGATATTTTCTTGGTTTTGGTGCAGTTGAAGTGGGGTTGTTTTCTTAATTTTTCTTTCTGCTGCTTCAATATTGGTGTATAGAAATGCAACAGATTTCTGTACATTGATTTTGTATCCTGTGGCTTCACTGAATTTATTTATCAGTTCTAGCAGTTTTTTGGTGGTCTTTAAGGTTTTCTGTTCTATATATGGTATCATGTAATCTGCAAATATTGAAAGTTTTACTTCTTCCTTACTGATTTGTATGCCTTTTATTTCTTTGGGTTGTCTGATTGCTGTCTAGGACTTCTGGTACATGTTGAATAAAAGTGGTGAGAGTGGGCATCTTTGTCTTGTCCCTGATCTTAGGGGAACAGCTCTCAGTTTTTCCCCATTAGAGATGATGTTAGCTGTGGATTTTTAACATACGGCCTTTATTATGTTGAGATATGTTCCCTCTAAACCTACTTGTTGAGGACTTTTATTGGGAATGGATGTTGTACTTTGTCAAATGCTTTTTCTGTGCCTATTGAAATGATCATATGTTTCTTACTTTCTATTACTGATGTGATCTATCACATTGATTGGTGAATATTGAACCCACCTTGTATCCTGTAAATCCCACTTGATTGTGGTGAATGATTTTTTTTTTTAATGTATTGTTGGGTTCGATTTGCTAGTATTTTGTTGAGGATTTTTGCATCTATGTTCATGAAGTTATTGGCCTGTAGTTCTCTTTTTTAGTGGTGTTTTTATTTGGTTTTGGTATTAGAGTAAGGCAGGCCTCATAGAATGAATTTGGAAGTTTTCCTTCCTTTTCTATTTTTGGAATAGTTTGAGAAGAATAGGTATTAACTCTTGTTTAGATGTTTGCTAGAATTTGCCTGTGGAACCATATGGCCCTAGACTTTTGTTTTTGGGGAATTTTTGACTACTGATTCAATTTCTTTGCTGGTTCAATCTGTTCAATTTTTCTATTTCTTCCTATTTCAGTTTTGGTAGTTTATATGTGTCTAGGAATTTCCCATGTCTTCTAGCTTATCCAATTTATTGGCATATAGTTTTTCTTATAATTGTTTGTATTTCTGTGGTGTTGGTTGTTCTTTCTCTTCTGTCACTTGTTATTTTATTTATTTGGGTTCTTTCTCTTTTTTTCATGTTAAGTCTGGCTAAATGTTTATCAATTTTATTGATTAAAAAAAAACAGATCCTGGTTTCATTGATCTGTTCTTTTACTTTTTTTTTTTTTGTTTCTATATCATTTATATCTGCTCTAATCTTTATTATATCCTTTTTTTCTGCCAGTTTTAGGCATTGTTTGTTGTTCTTTCTGTAGCTCCTTTAGGTGTAAGTTTAGGTTGTTTATTTGTGATTTTTCTTGCTTCTTGAGGTAGGCCTGTATTGCTGTATACTTCCCTCTTTGGACCACTTTTGCTACATTCCAAAGATTTTGGACCATTGTGTTTTCATTTTCGTCTGTTTTCATGTACTTTTTAATTTCTTTTATTTTCTGGTTGACTCATTCATTATTTAGTAGCGTGTGTTTTAGCTTCCATGTATTTGTGGTTTTTCCAAACTTTTTCTTGTGGTTGACTTCAAGTTTCATTGCACTGTGGTCAGAAAAGATGCATGGTATGACTTCAGACTTCTTGAATTTGTTGAGGCTTGCTTTGTGAACTAATATGTGATCTACTCTGGAGAATGTTCTGTGTGTACTTGAAAAGAATGTGTATTGTGCTGTTTTAGGATGGAATGTTCTGAATATATGTTTTAAATCCATGTGTTTCAGTGTGTCATTCCAAACTGCTGTTCCCTTGTTGATTTTCTGTTTAAATGGTCTGTCCATTGATGTAAGTGGGGTATTAAAGTCTGCTACTATTATTATATTATTATCAATTGACGAATTCCTTTTATATTTGTTATTAACTGTCTTATGTATTTGCGCGCTCCATGTTGAGTGCATAAATATTCACAATTTTTCTATCTTCTTGTTGGATTATCCCCTTTATTATTATGTAGTGTTCTTCTTTGTCTCTTGCTACAGTCTTTGTTTTAAAGTCTATTTTGTCTATGGGGTACCTGGGTGACTCAGTTGGTTAAGCATTCCACTTCAGCTCAGGTCATGATCTCACGGTTTGTGGGTTCGAGCCACATGTCAGGCTTTTTGCTGACAGCTCAGAGCCTGGATCTTGCTTCAGATTCTGTGTCTCCCTCTCTCTCTGCCCCTCTCCCACTTGCATTCTGTCTCTGTCTCTCTCTCAAAAATAAATAAACATTAAAAAATTTTTTAAAGTCTCTTTTGTCTGATGTAAGTATTGCTACTCTGACTTTTTTTTTGACATCCATTTGTATGATATATGTTTCTCCATCCCCTCACTTTCAATCTGCAGGTGCCTGTAGGTTTAAAATGAGTCTCTTGTAGGCAGCAAATGGATGAGTCTTCTTTTTTTATCCATTCTGTCACCCTGTGTTTTTTGATTAGAGCATTTAGTCCATTTACATTCAGAGTGATTATTGAAAGGTATAAATTTATTGCCATGTTAGTATTTATTTTGTGATTATTTTTGAAGATTTTCTCTGATCCTTTCTTGTCTTTCTCTCTTTCATGTTTTACTGATTTTCTTTACTGATATACAGTAAAACCTTGGTTTGTGAGCATAATTCTTTCCAGAAACACACTTGTAATCTAAAGCACTTGGATATCAAAGTGAATTTCCCCATAAGAAGTAATGGAGACTCACATGATTTGTTCCACAACCCAAAAATATTCATATAAAAATGATTAAAATACTGCAATATAATACAAAATAATAAAGAAAAATAAACAAATTAACCTGCACTTACCTTTGAAAACCTTCGTGGCTGGTGTGAGGGAGAAAAGAGAGAGGAGGGTTATTGTGTAGGATGACTTTCACTATCACTAATGGAATCACTGCTATCTGTTGGCTCAATGGAATCTTTTCCTTTTCGTGCAACTTTAACAAGGAACTTATCCAGTGACACTTGCTTTTGCCTCCTTTTGAGGATTTCACGGAAATGTGACATTGCATGGATGATCACCCACAATCTCGCAGCACACACGAGAGAGAACCATTGGCTCAGTTGTGATCATGTGATGTTGTTATCACGTACTACTCATATTTCAAGACATAACTCATTTATCAAGTTAAAATTTATTAGAAATGTTTGCTTGTCTTGCAGAACACTCACAGAACAAGTTACTTGCAATCCAAAGTTTTATTGTATTTGAATTTCTTTGTTTTTATTCTTTGCATATTTATTAGTGGTTCTTGATATATGGTTAACATTAGGTTTATATATAACCTCTTCTGCATATAGCAGTCTATGTTAAATTGATGTTTGTTTAAAGTTGAACCCATTCTTTACTCCTCTCCTCATATTTTAGGTATATGTTGTTATATCCTTTTATTTTGTGAATTCTTTGACTGATCTTTTACAGAAATATTCACTTTTACTGGTTTTGTGTTTCTTGTCTTTATACTGTCACTTTTGTTTTTCCCTTCCACTCAAAGAGCCCCCTTAATATTTCTTGCAAGGCTGGTTTAGTTCATGAACTCCTTTAGTATTTGTTTGGGAAACTCTTTATGTCTCCTATTTTGAATGATAGCCTTTTTTTTTTTTTTTTCAACGTTTATTTATTTTTGGGACAGAGAGAGACAGAGCATGAACGGGGGAGGGGCAGAGAGAGAGGGAGACACAGAATCGGAAACAGGCTCCAGGCTCTGAGCCATCAGCCCAGAGCCCGACGCGGGGCTCGAACTCACGGACCGCGAGATCGTGACCTGGCTGAAGTCGGACGCTTAACCGACTGCGCCACCCAGGCGCCCCAAATGATAGCCTTTTTGAGTGGAGTATTCTTGGCTGCAGATTTTTCTCATTCATCACATTGTATATATCATGCCACTCCCTTCTGGCTTGCAAAGTTTCTGCTGAAAAATCTACTAGACTTAGGAGTTTTCCCTTGTAAGTTATTGTTTCCTTTTGTGTTGTGGCTTAAAAATTTTTTTCTTTATCACTTTATTTTACCAATTTAATTACAATATGTCTTGCTGTGGGCCTGCTTTTGTTGATTTTGATGGGAGTTTTCTCTGCCTCCTGGATCTGGATATCTGTTTCCTTCCCAAAATTAGGGAAGTTTTCAGCTATTATTTCTCCAATAAATTTTATGCCCCCTTATCTCTCTTTCCTCCTTCTTGGACTCCTATAATATGAATGTTATTAATGTTTGATGGAGTAACTGAGTTCCCTATGTCTGTTCTTATTTTGCACAATTCTTTTCTCTGTCTTTTGTTCAGCTTGATTACTTTCCATTACTGTGTCTTCTAGGTCACTAATTCATTCCTCTGCTTCTTCCATACTGCTGTTCATTCCATCAAGTGTGTTTCTCATTTCATTTATTGAGCCCTTTATCTGTGCTGTTATCCCTTACTTCTGTGTTAAGGCTGTCACTCATGTCTTCCACTCTTTTCTTAAGTCCAGTGAATATCTTTATGATCATTACTTTATTACTTTATTTATTTGGAGAGCATGAATGGGGGAGAGGAGCAGAGGGAAAGAGAGAGAAAGAATCCCAAGCAGGCTCCACACTGGGCATGAAGCCCAAAGTAGGGCTCGATCCCACAACCCTCGGATGATGACCTGAGCTGAAATCAAGAGTTGGATGCTCAACTGATCTGAGCCACCCAGGCACTCCCTATGATCATTACGTTAAGTTCTCTATCAAGCATATTACTTATACTTGTTTCCCTTAGATCTCTGGCTATGTTCTTGTCCTGTTCTTTCATTTGTGGTCAACTTCTCTGTCTTCTCATTTTGTCTAAGTCTCTGTGCCTAATTTATATTAGGAAGATCAGCTATGTCTCCTGTTCATGAGGGTAATGGCCTTATGAAGAAGAGGTCTTATAGTGCCCTGCCATGTGGTGTCCCTTGTGCTCCAGGGCCTGGCACTTTTGGGAATATCACTAGTTTGTGTGGTATGTGCTCTGCTGTTTTGTCCTGGCCGCTTTATCCTTCAGGACAGTCATCTGCAGAAGCTGTCTTTGCCTGTTATGGGCAATGTTTGGTCCCTGCCCTGAATGTGGCACATTTTAACTACGTGTGCTCTGGTCTGTGTTTGAAATGAGACGTGTTGCCACTGCCACCAGAACCAAGCCTTTGTAGAATCCCTGTGTCAGGAGACACAGTGTGGGTAGGTGTTTGGGTAGGTCTTCTGGGGGAGGGTGCCCTCTGTGCTGGGACTGAGGCAAGAGTGACTGAGAAGGGCGGTTCACCTGGAGTTCAGAGGGAGGATACAGGGCCTGGTGTAAGCAATTTAGGTAGTGTGTGTCAGTGCTGCACTGGTTCCTGCAGGTGTATTTATGCTGAGGGGCAGGACAGGGAAATGTGCCAACTAGTTCCTTTGTTCCCAGGTAGGTTTCTCTGTGAACACTGCCTTTCTGGGACTATGCTCTGAAATGAGCGAATAACCTCCCCACTGTGTGCCCAAGGCGTTCTTCAGATTGCTGTTTCCATGCTGTATGTCCTCAGGTTGTTTGCCTGACTTTTCTCCAAGAGCAGCACAATGCCCTTCCGGCTCTATCCCAGCCATGCCCGCTGACCTTTAAAACTCCAGGCTTAAAACCTTGAAGCCCTGCTGGTTTCAAGAACTCACACTTGACCCCTCTCACTTTCCAAGCCAATTGCCATGGGGATTCATTTTCCCTGTGTACTCCCCTGTGTGCCAGTCTGTCTTTCACTCTTCTTTGTGAGTGTGGCTCCCTCCCCACTGCAGCAGCCATGATCCATTTCTCTTCCAAACATGTCTCTGCACTTCCTACCCTTCTCAATGTGGCCTCTTCTCTACCTTTGGTTGTGGAGTTTGTTCTGCCAGTCTTCAGATCAATTTTGGGGGTATTTAAGATGATTTGATAATTACCTAGTTGTATTTGTGGGACGAGGTGAGCCTAGTGTCTTCCTACTCCGCTGCCATCTTCTGATCTCTCCCTCCAGTGCTTTCTTTACCACTGCCACCAGAACCGAGTCTTTGTAAAATTCCTGTGTCAGGAGACACGGTGTGGGTGGGTGTTTGGGTAGGTCTTCTGGGGGAGGGTGCCCACTATGCTGGGACTGAGGCAAGAGTGACTGGGAAGGGTGGTTCTTCTGGAGTGCAGAGGAGGGTTACAGGGCCTGTGGAAGCAACTTAGGTAGTGTGTGTCAGTACTTCACTGGTTCCTGCAAGGGTGGGCAAACTTATTCTGTAAATAGCTGACGGTAAATATTTTCAACTCTGCAGGCTGTACTACCTCTGTCACAAGTATTGATTTATGTTACTGTAGCAGGAAAGCAGCAATAGATAATATGTAAATCAATGGGCATGGCTGTGTTTCAATAAAACTTTGTTTATAAAAAATAGACAGCAGGCTGGATTTGGCCATAGTTTGCCTACCCCTGCCTTAGTTAAAGGTGAATTGCATTGACTGATTTTCAAATATCGAACCAGCCTTGTGATCTCTAGATAAACTCCACTTAGTTTAGAGCATCTGGTCTGTACCTGGCCCGGTCTTTGTTTCTTAGCCTGTGTTGTCACTGAGCTGGGCACTTCTCAGGAAGAGGGCCTCAATAGGATCACCTCTCATCTCCCATAAAGCATATATTGGGTGGCTCTAAACCATTAATGGCTGGATAGAAACAACTATGCATGTCGGTGGTGCCTCTGCCAAACTCCCTTTACAGTTATGTCAGGGGCCCAGAGGAAATGGAAGTTGTGTGGAGGAGTGGGACCCAAGTGCTGTCACTGCAGGTACAGACTCATCTCTCATTTTGGAGGAAACATGACCTAAGTTTGGTCTGTGGGGCAGTGCTTCCTAATTTACTCTCCTTTTCCTGAGGGTTGTGGTTGGCACAGTGGCTGCCAGACCCGGGAACTCAGGCATCCAGATGCCGGTCCATTGCTGTTGTTCCAAAAGGGCTTGACTAATCCCCTTTCCTGGGCCGTGGTCTCCTGCAGAGGGGTGTCTCTATGTGTGTGAGAGGTGGAGTAGGAGGGCCTGGCCCACCTGGCTTCTGAATGTGAACACTCCAGACCTACATGTCTGTGGTCAGCTCTGTGTTGACCACATAGTGCTGTGGTGGCAGGGTGCACCAGACAGATATTGTGCAGGCATATTGTAGAGTCCATCTCAGCTACTTTTCTTCATTTGTCGGGAGAGTTGGATGCATGCTGGATGGGAAGAGTCTGGGCTTTGCAACTAACAGACACGGATTTGAATCCCAGCTCAACAACTTATTAGACGGGTGGCCCCAGGAAATTATTTAGCTATGCTGAACTTTCATTTACTCATTTCTAACATGGAGATGCTCACAACATCCCAACATTGTGAGGTTTATAAGAGGCTCCTCACTCTCTCTCCTGTGCTGGGGTAGATATAAAGCAGGATATTCTTTAAAGGATATAAAGCAAGGAATGTGGGCAAGTCTATGGAGAAATGTAAAACAAATTGCAAACATGATGGGAAAATCCACTAGAAGACTAGAGTGTGGAGAGAGAGTGTCAGTCACTTTCTCCCTCCTCAGATATTTCTGGACTGGAGGGTGGGTAGGGATGACTCAGGAGCCAAGTCTCCGATTTTGCTCTGGAGCAAGGAGGGGCTAACTGCCAGGTCTGGGTGATGCCCTGGATTGTTTGGTTCTTCTGCCTTTCTTTATTCAGCCTAACTCACTGGCATGGCAGTGAGATAGTGGGACTGTGCCAGACTCTGGTCAATGGAACCAATTGCAAAATTGCCTGGGATCTGATGGTGCCAGGTCCCTAGGACCTGGTGACAATAGAAGCCCTCCTTTATACATGTATAGGCTCTCACTGCTGGCAGAACAGGTTCACACCATCCTTGCAACCACCCAGTGAGGGAAGGGTGAGGAGAGAGAGCCCTCTCCAAATGCCCTCAGAACCTTCCCACCTTTTTGTGTGCTCTGGGGTCTTTGCATTCTTCCTTTCTTGCAGAAAGTCAGTGAACTAAGAAAAATGCTGCTTCCAGGTCTAGTTTGCACACCTTCTGCACACCTTCCAGGTCTAGTTTGCACACCTTCATCCAGTATGACCTCACCTTAGCTTGATTACATCTGCAAAGACCCTGTTTCCAAATAAGGTCACAGGGAGTTGGTGGAGTTGAGTTCAACATGACTTTTTGGAGGACACGGTGCAACCCACAACAGAGGAGTTAAGAAGAGAAAATGGAAAATACCCATTTAGTAAATGCATACCAGGGCATTTGCTAAAGAGAGCTCATAAAACTTTTTTGGGTTCACAAATTAGATAAGGTTCCAAATTTGTTACTCTGAGATAACTTTATATTGTTGTACCCAAAAACACCATTAAAACACAGAACTGCTTACAACACCCCTGTTTTAAAAAACAATGTTGATTCTCTTCTACATAAAAGATACCATTTCTTTTTTAAAATTTATTTATTTCTATATATTTTTAATTTTATTTTTTTAAATTTACATCCAAATTAGTTAGCATGTAGTGCAACAATGATAAAAGATAACATTTCTAACTGTTCAGCCCGGCATGCAGAATAGGCTGCAGTTTAGACTCCTGCCACGTAAGATAGTTGGAGTTACCACTGAGTGGCTGTAAGTACTTTTCATTTGGTAATGCTTTCAAGTTTGCCTAATGTTTTCACACATTTTGCACTCAATCTTTGTCAATCATTTGGAATTATTCCTGTTCCCATTTTATGGCTGGTGAACGTTTAGGAGAATTAAAAACAACTTGCCCAATTTCACATGGCCAGCAAGAGTCATGACTCTAAGCAGAGGGCATAAAAGAACAGTCACTTGCCACTTTCTAGCTGTGTGACCTTTCAACAGGTTTCTTTATCTCTAAAGTGGGGATAAAACAGATACGTCATAATGTTTTTGTGAGGGTAAAACCAGACGATCCAAGTGAAGTGCTTGACATAGTATATAGTGCCTGCTGTATACTGAGGGCTCAGGAAATGTTAGGTGTTATTATGGTACTCTCTTTTTTTTTTTTTTTTTTAATTTTTTTTTTCAACGTTTTTTATTTATTTTTGGGACAGAGAGAGACAGAGCATGAACGGGGGAGGGGCAGAGAGAGAGGGAGACACAGAATCGGAAACAGGCTCCAGGCTCCGAGCCATCAGCCCAGAGCCTGACGCGGGGCTCGAACTCACGGACCACGAGATAGTGACCAGGCTGAAGTCGGACGCTTAACCGACTGCGCCACCCAGGCGCCCCTATGGTACTCTCTTTTAACTGTTATGTACTTAATGTTTCCAGTTTTTATCCCACTGTTGTAACATTGCTATAATTATCTTTATGAACATGGTTTATTTTTTTTCTGTTGTGTCATTTCCTTGGATTATATTCCAAAAGCAGCATTACCATGTCGAAAGGTATGATCCTCTTGGTTTGCCTTTGTTCCATGTTGCCCAATAGCCTTTTAGTGGGATGATTCCCATTTAACAGGCCATTACTAGACCCACGAGAGTGAGCTATCTCCCATGGGTGGTACTTCTCAGAGGGCCCATCAGTCAATCTTCACGAGGGTTGAAAACAGATCCTAGACTGGTTGGAGCCAAACCTTATAAAATAGGTTGCCCCTGCAAGACACAGCAAGACACAGACCAAGCTGGTCAGCAAACTGTACTGAAAACCCTGGGTATGGCTGGCCTCTTACTGGCTTTCTTCTGGGATCTGTGGGAGGTCTTTGCATATGCACTGCAGGTAGATATGAAGGAGTGGGGGAGGCAGGAGCTGCTTCTGAGCTGTGGGCCTGGAAATGCAGGGAGAAAGGCTGTGTATCTGTAGACCATGGGTGGCTCCAGACTTTTTATACAGGAGGGTATACAGTTTCTTAGTATTGCGATAACAAAAGTACCACAAACTGGGAGGCTTAAAACAACAAATTTATTCTTTCATAGCTATGGAGGCTAGAAGTCTGAAATAAAGTGTCAGCAGGGCCATGTTCCCTCTTAAGACCCTAGAAAAGAAGACTTCCTTGACTCTCTTAACTTCTGATGGTGTGCTGGCAATCCTTGTCATTCCTAGGCATTCTTTGGCTTGTGCATGCATCATCTAATTTCTGCCACCATCTTCATATGGCCTTCTCTCTGGGTCTGTATCCAATTTTACTCTTGAAAGATGCCAGGCATTGGATTAGGACACACCCTCATCCAGTATGACCTCACCTTAGCTTGATTACATCTGCAAAGACCCTGTTTCCAAATAAGGTCACAGGGAGGTGGTGGAGTTGAGTTCAACATGACTTTTTGGAGGACACAGCGCAACCCACAACGGAGGAGTTAAGAAGAGAAAATGGAAAATACCCATATTCCATATCACAGACTGCACTGTGGAGGGGGTTCTGATGAGATGTTAAGGGAGTGGTAGTAACACTGGTGGGAATGCTGGCAGTTGTCCAGGGCCAGTGCTGCTTCTGTTCTTGGATCCCTCCCCCCCTTCCCACTGAAGATTGGTTTCAGACTATGTCTGGTGACTGCTGTGGGGGATCAGGTGCATCTGGCTGGGGTGATGCAGCCAAGGGAGAAAGAACTTAGTTACTAAGCGAACATGGTTCTCAAGGAGCTGGTAGAGAGAAGGACTAAGAGCACAGGACTGGGCAGAAATGGAATCATGTTAAGTCTTAGACCAGCTGGAACATCATGGCTTCAGCTTCCTCACTGAAAAATAAGGGGACTTGGAGGGTCCTTCTCCTTTGGCATCACATCATTTTTTTAATTAATTTTTTTTAATGTTTATTCTTAGACAGAGACAGAGCACAAGTGGGGAGGGGCAGAGAGGGAGACACAGAATCTGAAGCAGGCTCCAGACTCAGAGCTGACAGCACAGAGCCCAACATGGAGCTCAAACCCACAAACTGTGAGATCGTGAACTGAGCCGAAGTCAGAAGCTCAAGCAACTGAGCCACCCAGGTTCCCTGGCATCACATCATTCTTATTTGAGAGTTGACATTTTAGAGAAGCCCAAGCTCCTTCACCCTAAGGATTGTTGTGAGATCTGTTTAGGCGATAGGGTGTGAACAGCTGACACGGGATGGGTGCTTGGCTGGGGACAACCAGAGGAGGCCTGGTATTTCCCAGCCCAGGCCTCCAACAGGACTTTATTCAAGTCACCTTCCCCATGGCCGCTTTCCTGGCCCCTCTCTCTAAAATTTCAACCCCCCACCCCTGATATTTCATGTCCCCGCTCCTGGCTTTTATTTTTCTCCTTGCACTTAACCCCTGTCCAGCATGATTTGTATTTTGCCTATTTGTCTCACTCATTGTTTTCTCTACTAGATGGCAAGCTCCTGGAGGGCAGGAATTTTTATGTAATGCCGTAACAGTGACCATCACAAACTGGACACTCAATACATGTCTGTTGAATGTTGAATAAATGAAGATATTGTAAACTTGATAGAGGGGATAAAATTGTAAAAGGGATATAATCTTGGGAGGGTGTCATTCTTTGTTGGCTCCAGGCCCCCAGCCTAGACTGCTCAGGGCCCTGCCATGAGTAGCTCCTGCTTTTGAATCCATTTACTGGTATCACAACATTTATCCATTACTAGTAACAAAACACCCCCAATGTTAGCAGCATAAAATAGCATTCGTTTTATTATGTCAGGAGTTGTGTGGGTCAGGAATTTGACCAGGACACGGTGGGGATGGCTTGGGAAGATGTGAATGGCTCTGGTGCCTCAAATGGCTAGGAGCTGGTATCGTCTGGAGGCGGTTTCACTTACATTCTGGTGCCCAGGCTGAGGCACATGGAGCCAGAGCGCCCACCTGTGGCCTCTCCTTGTGGCTTGGGCTTCCTCACAGCACAGTGACTGGGTTTGAAGATGAGTGTCCCCAGAAGGAGATTTAGAAAATGAGCATTCCATGAGAGCCAGGTGGAAGCTGTCTGGTCTCTTATTACCCGACCTCAGAAGTCACATAGTGTCCCTTTCACCATATTCTTTTGGTGAAAGCCGTTACAAGCCTGCCCAAATTCAAAGGGGAGGGAACATAGATTCTCCCTACCTCAATGGGAGGAGTGTCAGAGATTTTGAGGCCATGTTTTAAAACTGCTACAGGGAGGGGCACGTGGGTGGCTCAGTCTGTTCAGTGTCTGACTCTAGATTCTGGCTCAGGTCATAATCTTGTGCTTTGTGGGATTGAGCCCCACGTGGGGCTCTGCGTTGACAGCGCGCAGCCTGCTTAGGATTCTCCCTCCCTCTGTCTCTGCCCCTCCCCTGCTTGCGTTCTCTCTCTCAAAAATAAATAAATAAATAAATGTTTAAAACTTCTACAGATATTGTACTACAGTCTCATCGGCCTCAATCTGGAGTGAGCCTTGAGCAAAATTTCTGCCACCTTTGCACCAGAGCTTACTGTGAATTATGACTATTCTTCGATCTCACCCTTTCACTAATTGAGTTTCTTCAGGACTCTAATAGAGTCCTGTCGTTTTACCTTTTTTGCAGCCCATAGCAGATTATCTGGCACATTATAAGCACTTAGCAAGTGAGTTAGTGAATAATGAATGAACAAAGGGAGTAGGTGCTTTCTGTGCTGCATAGCTCTGTTGAGTATCTGCAGGAGCCTTGGATCTTGTGTCTTTCTGGGCCAAAGTTTTTTGTTTGTTTTTTAATTTTCTAGTTAAATTCCAGTTAGTCAACATACAGTGTAATATTAGTTTCAGTTATACAATTTAATGGCTCAACACCCGGCGCTCATCACAAGTGCACACCTTAATCCCCATCATCTATTTAACCCGTCTCTCCTGCCCACCTCTCTTCTGGTAGCCATCAGTTTGTTCTCTGTAGTTGAGAGTCTGTTTCTTGGTTTTCTCTCTCTTTTTTCCCCCCATGATTGTTTTGCTTCTTAAATTCCACATATGAGTGAAATCATGTGGTATTTGTCTTTCTCTGACTTATTTCACTTAGCACAATACTTTCTAGCTCCATCCGTGATGTTATGTTGCGCATGGCAAGATTTCATTCTTTTTTATGGCTGATGAATATTCCATTATATATACCACTTTTTCATTATCCATTTGTCAATCCATGGACACTTGGGCTCTTTCCACAATTTGGTTACTGTTGATAATGCTGTCATAAACAGTGGGGTGCATGTGCCCCTTCAAATTACCATTTTTGTATTCTTTGGGTAAATACCTAGTAGTGCAATTATTGGATTGTAGGGTAGTTCTATTTTTAAGTTTTAGAGGAACTTCCATACTGTTTTCCATACTGGCTGTACCAGTTTGGTTCCCACCAACAATGTAAGAGGGTTCCCTTTCTCCTCACCCTTGCCAAACCTGTGGTTTTTTGTGTTGTTAATTTTAGGCATTCTGACAGGTGTGAGGTGATATCTCATTGTAGTTTTGGTTTGTATTTCCCTGATGATGAGTGATGTTGAGCATCTTTTCATGTGTCTGTTAAGGCCAAAAGTTTTCTGCAGTTTCTGGTCATCTATGGAACTGCTTAGACCTGTGGCTTGGCCTCTGGCCACCCAGGAATAGATTTCTAGTGAGGAGGAAGGGGTGTGGAAATGAGAGGTGTCTGTTGTGTCAGGGGTTAAGCAGTAGTCTGATTTGACTGTAGGACAATAGTAGAATAAAGCTAGAATGCCACCACCTTGTTGCAGGCTGAGTGTTTAGAGGTCATAAGTTGATGGGGAGTAAGGCAGCACAGTTCACATACTAAAAACTGTGAACCAGGAATTTGATCTGGCTGTGACATTCAGGATGAATTGGAGGTGGCAGATAGCAGTGCCAAGAAGGATGGTGAGTGTGCAATCCACGTATGAGACCACGGCCTGGCCCTGGCTAGAGATTGCAGGAGAGTGAGCAAGGGGAGGGACATGAGTGATTGCAAAGTTAGCAGGTATTGGAGACCATGTGAGTAGTGACAGAAAAGAGAGAGTAAGCAATGATACCACAATCTTATTTTATGGGTGCAGTTTTCTATACTTTTATTGCGAAAAATTTCAAGTGTGCAGCAAAGCTGAAACAAATTTATAGTGAATACCTATATCCCCTCCACATTTTGCTGTGATATTTGCATTATCATCCACCTGTGTCTACCTATTTACATCCGCCCATCCCTCTACCATCCATCAGACCATCTTGTTTTTGTGACACATTTCAAAATTAGTTGCAGACATTGGTACATCTCCCTCTAAATATTTAAGCATGTATACCATCAATTCGCATTCAATAGTTGTTTACATTTTTCTTTTGAGGTGAAATTTACATATAGTAAAATGCACACTTCTTCAGCCCACCATTGTATGACTTTTGACAAAAGCATGCACCTGTGCAACCCAGGTCCCTTCAAATATGGACATTACCAGCACCCCAGAAAGTTCCTTCATATCCCTTCCCAACCAGCCTCTGCCACCACTCTCTAGAAGCAACTGCTGTTCTGATTTTTAAATCATATGTTTATTGTGCCTTTCTTAGAACTTCATATAAATGGGATCATACAGTATGTACTCTTTGGTTTGCAGTTTCTTTCATGGCGTAATGTTTATGAGATTTCATCCACATTGTCATGTGCATGAGTAGCTTGTTCCTTTGATTTCTGAGTGGTAGTCCATTATATGGCTATACCGTATTTTGTTTCTTCATTCATCTGTCAGTGAACACTGAGCTGTTTCCAGTTTGGGCTATTCTGAATAAAGCAGCTATGAACATTCTTGTACAGGTCTTTTTTTTAGTGGACACGTGTTTTCATTTCTCTTGGGTAAATACCTAGAGGAGAGTATCTCTGGGCCATACAATAGGTCTAGGCTTAGTTTTATAAGAAACGGCCAAAGTGGTTGTACCATTTTTACACTTCATCAACAGCTTGTAAGAGTCTGGTTGCTCCAACTCCTCATCATTATTTGGTGTTGTCAGTCTTTTTAATTTTAGCCACTTATTTGGTAGAATGCAGTGTCCCAAACATGGTTGTAATTTACATTTTCCTAATACGTAATTATATTAAGCACTTTTTCATGTGCTTATTGATAGTCCTTGTATCTTTCTTTCTGAAATGTTATTCCAATATTTTGCCCACTTAAAAACCGTGTTGTCTTTTATTATGGGGTTGTAGAAAGTCCTTCTTTATTCTGAATACCAGTTCTTTGTCAGTTATGTGATTCATAAATCTTTTTCCTAATTGTGGCCTGCCTATTCATTTTCTTAATGGTGTCTTGATGAACAGAAGGTTTAAATTTTGATGAGGTCTGATTTGTCGTTGTTTTTGTTAAGGCTGTTTTTTTCTGTGTCCTCAGAAACTTTTGTTTACTCCCTTACCATATAGGCCATCTTACACAAGCTTTATAGCTTTAATTTTTATGTTTAGATCTGTCATCCATCGCCAATTAATTTTTGGGTAAGATGTGAAATGGGGATCAGGATTCTTTTCCTCTTAAGGATATTCAGTTGCTTCTGCCCCATTTGTTGGAAAGTACTTTCTTTTTTGTTAGGTTCTGTGTTTATCCTCATTTTGCACATGAGGAAACTGAGATAGAGGTAGATTAAGTGATTTGTTCATAGGCCCTACGGTTGGTAGAGGCAGATTTAGGATTCACATCCAGAGCCTGTATTTTTAATCATGGTACTCTATTTTTTCTCATACTGAAGACTCCAAGGCTTTCGATCCGAGGCAGTGCACTGGAAGGCACTGGCAGAAAACTGAGGAGGGGAGGCTCAGTTTGGGGCTGAGTTGGAGACCCTGTGGGATACCCGAGTGGGCACATGGGGGAGACAGCAGAAAAAGAAGGGAGGCATTTGCATTATCAAGCTGGGGAGGAGGGAGGCAGGTTGTGCTGAAAGGGGACATGATTAAGCCCAGCCTGAACTAAACCGTTTTTTGTTTGGTATCAGGGGATTGGTATCCCGTCACATCCACCCTGGTCCTGAAGATTCTTTGAAACAGGCAAGATCCAGTTAGCCTAGATCTTTTGAATCTAGATGGTAAGGGTGACATGAGCAAGAGTTGTAAAGCTGGAGAAGAGAGAGAGATTAAGTGAGGCGGGGAGAGTCCTCAAGCATCTTGATCAGAGTGCCTGCACCGGTCCAGACTAACCTGGTTGCAGGCCCTGCTGCTGCTCCCTCACTACATGAGCTCACACATTTTGCTGAATTTCTGAGCCTCCTTGTCAGTACCAGGAATATAGCAGGCCCTTGGGGAAGCTTGCTGAATGAACAAGTGACCTCCAAAGACACAGAATTCTCCAACTTAAATTGCACAATTCAGTAGTTTTAGAACACGTGGCCCAAAAGTCAAAGCCAGAAGGAAGGATTGTGACCTGGAGCCGATCTCTAAATATTCAGGGTGGCACAAGAGGAACATGGCCTTAAAGACTCTCTTGGGAAGGACCCCTACTGATGGTCCAGATTCTGCATGGGGTCCCCTGGGCCTGGAGCTCTGGCACAGGCAAAGGGGAGTGCTCTGGCTCAGGGCAGAGAGCTCCTCAGCAGTGAGAAAGAGCGCGCCCCTGCCTGCAGGAAGGATGGCACCTTCCACTGTGTTGTTGCCCAGGGAATCACAGAAACCCATATCTGTCTCTGGTTTTGATGAACATGTCCTGCCAGATCTGGCTGCACTTCTAGAAAAGCCCGTTTAAATGAAGTTTGTATGATTAATGGTTTGAGTCCAGTCTACTCCACATATGAACAGGAAGCAGAGTCAATCAGGTATTCATTGAGTGCTTACTGGGGTCCAGACCCCATGTTTGGTAAGATCACTGCCCCTGTCTCCAGGAGCTTGTGATCTGGTTAGGGAGAAGACATGCTCACAAAGAGGTATGTGGTGAATGCCCATTGTAAATGGCCAAACACGTGGAATGGTGAGAAGCCAGCTTGGGCGGAGTATGAATAAATGCATTCTACCTGGGTTGCCAAACAGTGACAGACACTCAGGCCCTTCAGCACTTCCAACCCCACCATCTCCTTCCTTCCAGTAGTGCTCACATTTGAGTGCCTGCGGGGAGGGCGGCACTTTAATGGCTGAACTCATTTGCCCCTTAGGATGATCCTGTGAGGTGAGCTCTGTTAAGGTCCTATAGCTGGAAGCAGTGGTGCCAGGGTGTGAACCCAGCAGTCTTGCTCCAGAGCCTACAGTGTTAGGCCTGCAGGGCCCAGCTGGTTAGTATTTTATGGTGTTCCTCCTTCAAATATAGATCAAGAAGGAGGACATTTCTTTCATGATCTTAACATGTAATCACATCATATCCAACCAGTTTTTTAACTAAATATGGCCTCCTGTACATTTTGCCCTGGCATCAGTTCAGCTAAAATATTATTAATTTCAGAAGCGGAGGCAGCAAGACTGAACCACTACGTTTATGGACCGATTTAGACTGTCTCAGGGCACAGCTTTGAGGACTGGAGCATGCTGTGAGTGAATATTTTAACAATCCATGGCAAGATTACAGCATCTTGGGCTCAGACACAAGAATTATTCTCAGACAGGGCTTTTTTCAGTGCCATAAATTTAACCAGCTGGAATTCTTTTCCATCCTATTCAACCTCCTGAAGTCAAGAATTTTGCCTTTTATTGGGAAATCTGCATTTCATTGTATAGATAGAACATTATGTCCTTGGCTCAGTGGGTCGCCAAGAGAAGCTGAGACTCGGTTTTATTGCAGGCGCTGAGTGTCCTAAGGGCTTACATACCAGCAAGTCTGTTTCAAGCATGAGAGGTCAGAGACATAGCAGTGCTCTGATCAAAGGATGTGAGAGGCATACTGTCCACCACAGGGCAGTCTAAGCCTCATGCACAAGGGTGTGGGAAGGGCCACGAGTTGAGAAGAGAGGGTACTGTTGCTCAGGGGCGTGGCTTCTGCCACGCCTCTGGTCAGGATCCCCGGGCTAGGCCTGCCAGGGGATGGGTGCTGCCCCGCCCTCCACGACAGGACTGCAGAGCTGGAGGAGGGTGTGTTATCCAGTGTGCCGGAAGTCATCGTCGGCACCACTGATGTCCTTCAAAATGGTCCTCTTTGGAGAGTCTGTATTACCACCTCTGACTCTAGTGATGCTGCCATTGTTCAAAATGTCTTTGGAGTTTCAGCTTTAGAATTGCATTTAAGGCTTAGGATAGTACCTTCTTCCTTATGTGGGAGAGTTTTGCTTTTTATTGAGCTGCATCTGAAAATACTGAAAACCCCATCACTTAATTTATTTTTTTTATTTTTATTTTTTAAAAAAATTTTTTTAACTTTTTTTTTTTAATTTATTTTTGAGACAGAGAGAGACAGAGCATGAACAGGGGAGGGGCAGAGAGAGAGGGAGACACAGAATCTGAAACAGGCTCCAGGCTCTGAGCTGTCAGCACAGAGCCTGACGCGGGGCTTGAACTCACGGACCATGAGATCATGACCTGAGCCAAAGTCCAACGCTTAACCGACCAAGCCACCCAGGCGCCCCGCTCATCACTTAATTTATATATGCATATGAACTTATTGCTTCTATCACCTATAGGAAATGACTGGTAGTAATTTGATGCATACACCTTACCAAAACCCAACAATATCCTTCACTTAAACTTTTGTCAAGCTATTAAGTAATTTAATTTTTACTTACCTCTAGTGAAATTGGGCATGCTTCTGTGTTTTTTGGCTATTTGTGAATTGTCTGTTTTTGTCCTTGGCTCATTTTTCCATTAAACTATTTGTCTTTTTCGTCTCAAATTATAAAAGCTCTTTATATGATAGTGATATTTGGACAGTCCTTTTAATGTCTTGTATTATGGCACGGTTTCATCTTTTGAACCTGGATTAGATTTTTAGAACTGGCTGCCACGTGACATGATTGATTCAGGCTGAATTGACTTCAGCGATGTTATTTTAGTAACCATATGTTTGGAAGAATTTAAGGCTGTCATGGAGTTGGAGTCTGAAGTAATCAGGAATAGACTGTGTTGGAGGTATGACGAGGATGAGTAATTGATCGACTGTTTGAAACAGCTGATGAAAACTTAAAGCATACACGCTTTAAACATTTTAACTTCAAAAGTAACATTAAACATTTCACTGTTGCCGAACTTTCACTATGGGGCCAGTACCTGTTCTTTGTCAGTGAGCCCCCCAGTGGGAGTGTGTGTTACCTTTGTTGGATACACCGTGTCTGTAACACATTTTCTATTCTTTCCAGTTGGAATCTTTTTAGAGCGGAATGGAACTTAGATACTTTCAGAGCAATTGGAATGTAGAACCTTCTAGATTTTTATAATTTTTCTTTCAGATTTTTATAGTTGTTCATCCACACCTAATTCAACAGTTTTATAAGCATTTCATCTCTCATTTTTCACAGAAACATCTTTTATATTCACATTTTAATTACCTTGTATACTACTTAAATTATATATACATTTGGTTATATAATTTTAATAATGAATACAATTGGCACAAAGGGTCTTGGGGACAAACCAGCTCACTTTTGCAAACGGTTTCCCTGGAGGGGGCACAAGTGTGCAGGTAGATTAGAGAATTAGGGAATAAATAGTCTACTAGCCCTGAGCATTTAGCATGATGTGGTATTAGTCTCTTATAGAGAGTAATGAAAAGTGTTGGCTACAAGGGTGATTCTGGTAAGCAGAAGTTATTTAAAAAGCCTTGTATTCTAGCTGACATTTATTGTCTACTATGCCCAGTTGGCTAAGTGCTCTGTATGCATTATTTCATTTAATCCTTACAGCATCTGATGAGGTGCAAGTACTATTATCTCTATTTTATAGATGAAAAAACCAAGGGAGAGAGAAATTTTACAATGTACACAAAGTTACACAGCTAGCAAATGGCAGAGCCAGGATTTGAAACTAAGCAGAGGCTGTACTCTAAACTGCTATAGAAATAACCTCATAGTAAAAACTGGGAAAGATAGATATAAAATCTGTATGTGCACATGAATAATTAGTTATAGGATTTAGGATTAGTTATAGGATTAGTTATAGGGATTGAGGTTTAACAGGCCTGTCCCATGTTTTGACTGTTGAAAGGACTATGCTCTTTGACCTTTCCATACATTGCCTTCTAAGGGATGCCTGTTTAGTTGGAGGGGACAGAAGAGTTTGTGGCACACAGTAGGTGATCATGACATGTTAATTTAATCTGATTCTGGACTCTCCAGCCAGAATTTCCAGTAATTATGTTGGCAAGCCTATCAGAATGGCAAGCCTCTAATCAGTGGATTAGAGGTTGTGTTGGTTTTGTCTGAAGACCTGCATCAGATACCTGAAGGTTTGGGGAAAGGCAAATCTGAAGCTTCATATTTTCATAAGGAAGGACACACGAATTAACGTAAGGTTGAGTCTAGGCCTCAACCAGATGTCATTTATTCACCCACTGCTGTATAGTCTAGAGTTTCTTTTGCATTCTAGGGACCCAGATCAAAACAATATACAACCCTCAAGGAACTCATGGAGGTGAGTGAGATATATAAGAAATATATGAGAATTTTTTTTTTTTTTTTTTTTTTGAGAGAGCGACAGAGTGTGAGCAGGAGAGGGTCACAGAGAGAGAGAGGGAGGGAGACACAGAATCTGAAGTGGGCTCCAGGCTTCGAGCACAGAGCCCGATGCGGGGCTCAAACTCATGAACAGTGAGATCAGACCTGAGCTAAAGTCGGACGCTTAACCAACTGAACCACCCAGGTGCCCCCATATGAGAATTTCTTAAACAAGATAGGCAGAGGGAGCTCTGGGAGAACCTACCACAAGATAGGTTACACAGACAACAAGTAAGGATGTTTCTGGAGCTCAAGTGGGAAGAAGTTTGTCCAAGTTGGTGGAGCAGCAGGTACAGAGGGGAGGTGTGTGGTGTGTGGGTCACAGGGGATGTGTGAGGATGTGGGTGATACTAGGTGAAGCTATGCTGGGCTAAGGTCACATCACACCATTCTAGAGAAGTTGGGCCTCATCCTGAAAAACTGTAGAGAACCATGGAAAGATCTTACATGGGGAAGTGCCATGACCAGATTTGCTTTATAGAATGATCCTTTGGTTGAAGTGGAAAATGACTTGGGAAGTGGTGCCGGTGTGCTAGGTTTAAGGCAGAGAGACTAAGTAGGTTGTTGGAGTAATCCAAGTGAAAAGTGAGGCCCCAGTCAAAAGCAGTTGTAGAGGTGGGTGTTGTGGAGGATAGGCAATAAATAAAGTCCTGGTTTGAGCAACAAAAGCCCTGGATTTAGGTCAAGAGGACAGGGTTTTTAGCTAAGACTCTGCTGCTAATAAGCCAATATCTCAGCCTTTCTGAGTCTTAGTATTTGGATGGGACTGATATCCCCTGCCCAGCCCACCTCCTGGGATCCAATGAGGTCATTAGAAGAAGATTTAAAGGAAGCAGCTTGAAGCCAACTTGGCTGGAAAAGAAGTTTCAGTGGGGAGAAGCATTTTGGTGAACTGAGGGCTATGGCTATCTTAGGCTGTCCAGAGAATTAACAAAAGAAGCTGAAGGAGTGGGTGAAAAGTTAGAGCCCTTCCACATTTCTGGGCAACCAGTTCCAGGGTTCTTTTCCTTAGTACTCAGTCCTCTCCTACTCTGGAGACCTCTTAGTTCTTCCAAGTTCCACTCTGCATTTTGCAGTTATGCCATCTTCAGGGCCAAGGCCAGTACCACAGGATCTGGGCACCATTGCAAGTGATAAAAATAAGCTTCACAATTAGATCCCCAGAGCTCTAGCAGCCACAAGAAAACCACTGAGCCTCAGGGCACTGGCTGAGAAGGGCCCAGAATCCAACACCAGTAGGGACCCAAAAGTTCTTGGTGCCTCTGTCTGCATTCTGCCCATGGCTTAGAGTTGTCAGGCCATATGTCCCAGAAGCACAGATGACAGAATTGAGGTGGGAGGGGGAAATGAATATATACAGGCCAGGGTGACAGTCCCAGCATAGGCTGTTTTAGGCTGGTCTTGTCTCGGTGTTGAAAACTTGGGGCCATATCCCACAACACACAATTTCTGTACACCAAAGAACAGGCATCCTCACATTGCAATAATGAGAACAGTATGGGTTTTCGGAGGACTAGCCAAATTCACGCTGCAGCCTGTGTGACTTTGAGAAATCACTGACTTTCTCTAAGCCTGTTTCTGTTACTGAAAAATGAGAATAACATTGCCTGCTTTGCATGACTAGTTATTGTGAAGATTAAATGGGTGTGTACAATGTATTGTCATGCATACAGAAGGTCCCCATTAAGTAGGAGCTGTTATTGTCATTATCAGCAGGTGCTTGATAAATATTTGAATGGGTAGCATAGCTAAATGTAGCCAGGAAAACCGGCTGTGTTAGGATAGACTTGGCAGAAAGCAAAAACAAAAATAAGTACTCATACCAAGTAACCTCCTGGTGGTTATAGCACTGAGGTTGAAGTGCCTCATCTCCTCCTACCTGGTGTATTAGCGAGACCCATCCTGAGAAGATCCCAGCGGTTACACAGATGTGAGAGTCCTAGTGGTATATTACAGAGGAAAACATTCCAATTGAAAGCTAAGTCTCTCCCGACATACTCACAGGCAAAGAAGAGTTCCCTTTTAGGTCAAAGGGAAGGAGAACTACTTCAGTGTCGTGGGTTCTTTATTTATTGGTTCCAGACTAAGTTATGTTTCTTTATTTGTCTACAACTGTATAAGGACAACATCATAGATACTGGAGATTCAGGTGTCCATGCTCCAGTGTACCAAGCTCTGTCCAAAAAGATGGGTTTATAGTTTTGAGATACAATACATCACAATATTTACTGCTTCCTCTTTCCATCTGATTTTTCTACCCGAAATTTTTACGCTTGAATGAATGAGAAAGGTTATATTCATCTCTTAAGTGCTTGCCAAAGTCTCTGAAAAGCTTAGATGTCAAAGGAGAAGTTCCCAAATCTCCAGGGTGGGTGGTGGCAGAGAGCAGGGTTGGGTCTCTTTGCCTTTGTCACCATGCTTATCTTTTGAACAGAGAACCTTTAGTGAGGTGACAGTGCTTCTGTAGCCCCAGAGAACAAAGATCGGCATTCACAAGTGGTCCCCTCCTCCTTTTTTAAAGTTTCATTTTGGGGACACATGCAACTTTGAGAAGGAGGGTCAGATTGATAATTTGCATTTGTTTACATTTTGAAAACTATCTCTGCTGTAAATTCGTATCTCTATGGACAAAACAAAAGGAGAGAGAAAACAAAAAGTGGGCATAACCAGCCTCAGATATGAAGTCATCATCTCTGTGGACCATAAAAATGAGAAATGCAAAAAGGTGATCAGGGACTGAAGCTTGCTATGCTGTGGGTTGGAAGGAGGTGGTGGCTGAGATTTTGGCAGCTATGAAATAGAGCGATCAAAAGTGTTCTGCAGGCATTGAGAAACCAGAGTCAAATGTGAAGGCAGGGGCTAAAGGAAAGCTCACCAAGTTATGAAAGAAGCCTGGTATGGGAGGGAAGGAGGACTGTTAGTCTTCTGGTTGAGACTACAATAGTCAGAAGTTCGGGGCTGAGGAAAGCAAGGAACAAGCACATGGGCTTGCTTCCAGGGACTGAGCCCCCTGTGTGTTGGCTCTATGACTGTGGCTGCCGTGTTCCTGTGGGGATGTAACACCTAACCTGCTTCTACATTGGAGCCCTGGAGGGTCAAAGAGAAATGGGTGAGGAGCAAGGGGGACAAAATGACAAAAGGAGAAGAACAAACTCAAAAGGAGCTTGTGACACCAAAATAGCAAATGACAAGTCAAGAAATACAGGTAATAGAATCAACTGTAAGAATAGAAAATTGTCCCAGATGGAATTCATTTTATAAAATAGTGTGAAAAAGACTTTGTATAAGTAGGATGTACCCCTCCAAAAAAGGCATTCTTTTTGTTGAAAAAAAAAAAAAGGAATTATGGAAAACATAAACAAAACAAGACTGGATAGATATAAAAATTAAAATGTAGAAATAAAAAATGTAGTTATTGAAATAAAGATGTAATAGATAGGCATTACTGACGCCTACCTACCATTGAAGCATGAGTTACCAAATTGGAAAATAGCACAGAGAAACTTACCCTGCCTGTAGCACAGAAATTTAAATGTGTGAAAAATATGAAGAACAGTTCAGAGATATGAAAGGTGAACTGACAGGCTTTAACATTTTTTAATAAAAGTTATTGAGAGAACAGAGAGAATGAAAGAGAAGCAACATTTAAATACATGGCTAATAATTTTCTAGATTTGAGTAACAATATGAGTTCTTAGATCAAAGATGTCTCCTAATACACTGAAGGTTAAATAAAAGCGAATCCACAACTAGACGCATTGTAGTGAAAATGTAGAACATCAAGGGGGGTGGGAGGGAAGACCAGTGTATGACTCTGCTCAGGCTGCTATAACACAACACTATAGACCGGGTGGCCTAAACAACAGCAATTTGTTTCTTATACTTCTGGAGGCAGGGAAGCCTTAGCTCAAAACTGATTTGGTGTATGGTGAGAGCTCTCTTCCAGGCTGTCTTCTCACTTTGTCCTCACACAAGAGCAAGCTCTCCCCTGTTTCTTCTTTTAAGGACACAAACCCTACCCGCCCCATTCTTATTACCTCATTTAACCTCAGTTACCTCCATTAAAATCTGTGTCTCCAGATGCAGTCACATTGAGGGTTTGGGTTTCAACATATGAGTTTCAGAGAGACACAAACATGCAGTTCATAACAACCAACTACAAATCAGAGTTAAGATATAAATTATGTATAAATAAATGACACATTGTCACGTTTCAGCAGCAGCATAAAATGTTAAGACAGTAGAAACAACTTCTTCCTAGCCTCAACAGTCAGACAACAAAAATAAAAAATTGGCAGAGAAGAAGTCAAACTTTCAATCTTTGCAGATGACATGATAGTCTACATGGAAAACCCAAAAGACTCCACCCAAAAACCACTAGAACTGATGCATGAATTCAGCAAAGTCACAGGATATAAAATCAGTGTACAGAAATCAGTTGCATTTTTATACACCAATAATGAAGCCATAGAAAGAGAAATCAAGGAATCGATCCCATTTACAATTGCACCAAAAACCACAAGATACTTCGGAATAAACCTAACCAAAGAGGTGAAAGATCTGTATGCTGAAAACTATAGAAAGCTTATGAAAGAAATTGAAGAGGACACAAAGAAATGGAAAAACATTCCATGCTGGGACACCTGGATGACTCAGTCAGTTAAGTGTTTGACTTCAGCTCCAGTCATGATCGCACAGCTCATGAGTTTGAGCCCCATGTTGGGCTCTGTGCTGACAGCTCGGAGCCTGGAGCCTGCTTCAGTTGCTTCAGTTTCTGTGTGTGTGTGTGTCTCTCCCTCTGCCCTTCCTCTGCTTGTGCTTTGTCTCTCTCTCTCTCTCTCTCTCTCTCTCTCTCTCTCTCTCTCTCTCTCAAATAAATAAACATTAAAAAAATTAAAAAGAAAAACATTCCATATTCATGGATTGGAAGAAAAAATATTGTTAAAATGTCTATACTACCCAAAGCTATCTACACATTAAAAGCAGTCTCTATCAAAATAACATTAGCATTCTTCACAGCGCTAGAACAAACAATCCTAAAATCAGTATGGAACCAGAAAAGACCCCAAACAGCCAAAGTAATGTTGAAAGAGAAAACCAAAGCTGGAGGCATCACAATTCTGGACTTCAAGCTGTATTACAAAGCTGTAATCATCCTGACAGTATGGTACTGCACAAAAACAGGCACACAGATCAATGGAGCAGAACAGAAAACACAGAAATGGACCCAAAACTGTACGGCCAACTAATCTTAAAGCAGGAAAGAGCATCCAATGGGAAAAAGACAGTCTCTTCAGCAAATGGTGTTGGGAAAACTGGACAGCGACATGCAGAAGAAAGAAACTGGACCACTTTCTTAGGCAATGCACAAAAGTAAATTCAAAATGGATAAAAGACCTAAATGTGAGACAGGAAGCCATCAAAATTCTAGAGGAGGAAACAGGCATCAACTTCTTTGACCTCAGCCACAGCAGCTTCTTACTACACATGTCTCCAGAGGCAAGGGAAATAAAAGCAAAAATGAACTATTGGGACTTCATCAAGATAAGAAGTTCTGTGAAGGGTAGTTGGGTGACTAGGTTATTTAGGATAATTTCACTTGTATGTTTGGAAGTCAGTTTTCTGTCTCCTGGATGCCTTAGTTCTCTTTCAAGTTGCCTTTAATCTTCCATATTGTGTTCTAGTTCTGTTCACATGGTAGTCTAGGTTTCCAAATGGAGCCAGAGAGCAAGCCTCACTGTGCAAACACTTTTCAAGCATCTGCTTGTGATAAATTTACTAATGTCCTGTTGGCCAAAGTGAGTCACCTGGCCAAGCCCAGATTCAAAGGGTGGAGAAATAGACTCTACCCTTCGATAAGAGGAAAAGAATTTGTGGCTGCTTTTCGAATCTATCACAGTTCACTCCTTGGCCACAAATTATTCACTTTTTCCCACATGCAAAATGTGCTAATCTTCATCCCAGGCTTTCTGTCTCATTCTACTTACAGCATCAGGCTGGAAGCCTGTGACCTCATGATTTTCTTACATCAGGATGTGAATGAGGCTCCTCAGATGTAGTTCTTTGGGTAAGTCTCCTCTTGATCCAGAGATCTGTGAATTTAAAATGACAAGTCACCTGCTTCCCACACACTTAACATACAATGGTGAGGCAGGTTAACTGAATAGACACTTCCCCTCAAAAAATGGAAGAACAAGAGATACATAGAAATCACTAGTCTAGAATTCCCTTGGGCAGATATTGCCAGGTCACCCTACTCCAGGGCAATGAATAACTCTTGCTTAGGGCTCTGTTCTGCTTCCTGGGGTTATCCTCCTAGTCCGTTGTTCTCCTGAGGCTCTTGACCTCCATTCTCTAGCCCCTTGTTTTCCCCCCACCCCCAGAAGTCTTTCCTTTATTTCCATAAGAAATGACTGTGGTAACAGTTCAGTAGCTTTCTCACTTGACTTCTTGCCCATAGATAGTTGAGAGTCCCGAGACCTCTTTGATGTTCAGCCAACCTGAGTCCCTCTAGTCCGAGCTGATGGTACTTTAGCAAATATAGTTTTCTTTAAAACATTTTGGGCTTTCTGTTTAATAGACTGTAGTCCACCTCACTCAACAAAAGCCACACCCACAATTATTTTTTTCTCTAGACTTATTCACTAAAATTTGGCTTTAGGTTTCTGTCATGCCCTTAAGATTCTTTTTAGTCTAGCTGAGAAAGTATACTAGGCATTTCCTTAAATCCATCAACGGTCTTAACAAATGGCTATGCCCTTGTTTTGCTCTTTGTCCTAAGGTTTCCTTTTACTATGAGAATCATTTACTTGAAGACTATTTAAATATGAGGAGACTGGAGACAGGAGACAATTTTATTTTCCAACACAGCAGGTCCTGGGCCTTCTGTATTCTCTCTAAATTCTGGCTGCAAACTGAACATTTCCTTCTTTAGCTCATCTCTTGTCTTGCTATAATTTGTCATATGCAGTTAAGAGCACCTAACGCTTTCCAAATTCTATCTGGAGATATACTTAGCTATAACTGGAAATCCAGTAAGTTCATTTTTTTCCCCCTTTCAAGTTACTGTAGGCTTCAGTTTTACCAATTGTTCTGTCTCTATATAACATGAGTCATCATTTTCCAAGCCTGTTGTAGCAGTTTTCTTTCTTTCTTTTTCTTTCTTTCTTTCTTTCTTTCTTTCTTTCTTTCTTTCTTTCTTTCTTTCTTTCTTTCTTTCTTTCTTTCTTCAGCTTTGCAAACTATTTCCTTACTGGTCTTCTAGCTACTGCCCTGTTTCAAAGCCAGGGCACCCCTCTCTTACTTTCTATATTAGCAGCACCCCTCTCTTACTTTCTATATTAGTTAGCTCTTGCTATGTAAAAAACGATTCCAAAACTTAGAGACTTAAAACATGGCCATTTTTATTTATATCACTATTCTCTAGGTTGCCTAGGTGGTCTTTCTGGTCTGGGCCAGCAGTTGATGTCTCAGTTATAGACTGTAAAGCTATTCTTTAATGAAAATTTATGACCTTAAATGCATTATTGAAATTTTTAAATATGAAAAATAAGTTAAATATTGTGTCATTTAAAGTTGTATTTGGCTGTGTATAAAGGAGAACAAGAAGTAACAAGGAGTTTGGAGTTAAAGAGTCCAAGGCAGGTGTGGAGGTTCCATGATGCCATCAGGGCCTCTAGATCTTCTAAGTTCCCATTGATCTCAACTTAGCTTTCATACTCATGCTGCTGCCTCATAGTGAAAAGATGACTGCTTTACTTTCAGCTTTGTATCCACATTCCAAGCATGATGGAAAAAAGGACAGGTTGTAAAAGAGGCATGTATCAGCTGGGTCTGCTCTCTTGAATTAAAGAACTTTCCTGGAAGCCCTACCCTGTGACTTCCACTTAGTATATCAGTGGTAAGAACTATGACATACACTAGTTCTTAGCTGCAGGGGAGTCTGGGAAGCATAATTTGTCTGTTTTTTAGCTTGGCATGTTGCCTTCCTAAACTAAATGGGAGCTATGTTAGTAAGAAAAAATGGAGAATAAATATTGTGTAGGCAACTATTATTGTTCATACGTGCCCATCTTAAGAAGCTAGACAAGAAACGAACTAAACCTTTAGGAAAATAGAAGGAAGGAAACAAATGAAGACACATGAAATGAAATAGAAAACAATTTTGAGAATAAAAAAAAGTTATAAAATAGATAAATCCCTAGTAAGACTCCCCCTCCCAAAAGCCACAGACAATATTTTGAATAAAAGGGAAATCTAACTGCAGATAAGAAATAAATAATAAAAATCAGAAGACAATACTCTGAAGAGATTTATGCCAAAATTTGGATTGGGAAAAGACATAGAGAGTTTTCTAGGTAAATATAATTTGTCATAACTACTTCAAAAGATATAGAAAACTCCAATAAAGGAAAAATCATTAAAGAACTTAAACTAATAACCAAAAAACTTCCTACCCACAAAATATCAGGCTTAGATGGTTTTTATCTGTACTTTATTTAAAAAACTTTTTAAAAATTTTTTTGAGAGAGAGAGAGAGAGACAGTGTGAGCAGGGGAGGGGCAGAGAGAGAGGGAGACACAGAATCCGAAGCAGGCTCCAGGCTCTGAGCTGTCACCACAGAGCCCGATGTGGGGCTCAGGCTCATGTACTGTGAGATCATAACCTGAGCCGAAGTCGGACGCTTAACTGAGCCACCCAGGTGCCCCTGTACTTTGTTCAACTTACAAGAAGTAGATAATCCTAATATTGAAAACTATTGAAGACAATAGACAATTAAGACGAGTGATCTACTTTTACAATGATAATATGACCTAAATACCCAAACCAGACAAGAAGAATACAAGAAAGGAAAATAATAGACCAATCCCATTTATAAACATAGATGCTTATGTAATATTTGCCAATCTATTTCAAATATTACATTTTGACTGAGTAGAGTTTATGCAAGAAATTAAGGATGATCCAACATGAGAAGATATCTTAATGTAATAAAGCATATTAACAGGTCAGTAATACCTACAATTTATAAAATACAGATGAAGCAATTGTCAGAATTTAGTGTTTATTCATGATTAAAACAGACTTTTCAGGAAAGTAAGAATAGAAGAGATTTTTCCTTGACTTGATAAAAAGCAAGTATCAAAATATTATAGCAAAAACTATCCTTAACAATAAGACTATAGTCTCTCAGTAAAGTCATGAAAAAGAGAAAGATGCCCTTTCTCATCATTTATATTCAGCATTTTACAGGAAATTCTAACCAATGCAGTAAGATAAGGAGAATTATGTGAATGTTGGAAAGAAAGACAAAATGTTTTCATTTGCATACAATATGATTTTCCTGTTTTTTTTTTTTTTATGTCTGTTTATTTTTGAGAGAGAGAGGGAGACAGCATGAGCAGGGGAGGAGTAGAGAGAGAGGGAGACACAGAATGCAAAGCAGGCTCCAGGCTCTGAGCTGTCAGCACAGAGCCCAACGTGGGGCTCGAACTCATGACGTGGGTCATGAACCATGAGATAATGACCTGACCAAAGTTGGACACTTAACTGACTAAGCCACCTAGGCACCCCTCCTGGGGTTTTTAAGTAGAAAATATACAATAAGAGTTTGCCAGTTTCCCTAGACACAAAATCAACATATCAAAAATGTATCCCTCAGTAATAACCAACTAGAAAAATCAATAAAGGAGCCCATTTTCAATAATAGTGAAAGCCTCAAGATATCTACAAGTACTCCTAACTAAAAAAATGTACAAGAATATTTTTGTAGAAAATTACAGTTACCGAGAGGATCAAAAAAAAAAAAAGCCTTAATAAATGGAGAAAATGGCTGTCTACATAAACTGAAAAACTTATTATAAAGATGCCAATTCTCCCCAAATTAATTTATAATATAAATGCACTTCCAAGTATGGATGAGGATATGGAGCAACAGACTCATCACTGCTGAAGGGAATGTAAATCAGTACAACAGCTTTAGGAAACAATTTGGTTACATCTTTTAACCCAGAAATTCCAGCCCTAGATGGAGAATCTTTCTTATATGCAATCGGAGACCTGCATTAAAATGTTTATTGCAACCAAAAAAAGATAGGAAAACTGTCTAAATGTCCATCAGTAGGAGATTGATAACAGTGGTGTACTCATAGAATGAAATACTATACATATTATGTATAGCAACAAAAAGAACTATAGTTGTATCTCATAACAGATTAATCACAAGAACAATGTTGAATGAAAGAAGCAAGATATAGAAGGATATGAATAGAATAAAAATAGTATTTACATAAATTTTGGAGTCTGGAAAATAATAAAATACAGTGTTTATGCTTATATTGTCTTTTTTAATGAATCGATAGAAACATGCCTGGGAACGATAAACAGGGAGTTTATGATGGCGATTATCTCTGGGGAGAAAGGAAAGGGTGTGAAAATGGGAAGAGAGGGTTTGCAAAGAGCCGTAAGTGTATCTGATATTTTTTTATTAAAGATCTGTTTGTCTTTATGTTAGAAATCTTTCACCATTAGATGATGTTTTATCCTAAATGAAATGAGGTGTTCTGGATTGAATCCTGGAACAGAAGAAGAACATTAGTGGAAAAACTGGTGATATCCAAATAAAGTCTGGCGTTTAGTAAATAGTAATGTACCAGTGTTGGTTTTGTAGTTTTGACAAATGTACTCTGGTAATGTGAGATATTAACATTAGAGGAAATTGGTTAAAGGAACTCTCTGTATCATCTTAGCAATTTTTCTAAAAATCTGTTTCCAAATAGAACATTTATTTTTAAAAGTGGGGATGGATTTTATTTTTTTTTAAATGACCCTCACAGCTATTTCCCCTGATTCCTTCCCTTCCCACTCTCTATCCTGACCTCTGTTTTTGTGAATTCACTCTTGATAAGGTCCCTGAGGTCATCCTGGGTTTAATGCTTCTGGCCTGCTTGTGTTCTGTACATCTATAGCTCTACTTAGAACACTCTGAGAGGGCAAGACTGGTCTCTTTGTGAAGTCTGCTTTATTTCCATTTAATGGGTTGTTTGGTAGTCACCCAAGGTTTAGAGATCTTGGAGCCAGAAGGGGCCCTGAAAGAATACTCTATCTAGCCTCTTTCTATGCAGAGGTTAAGGCAGAAGAGTTATTTCAAAAGGAACACCTGGAGGCCAGAGAGGCTGAGGAACTCAGTAAGCAGGGATGATTGGAACCCAGAAGTTTTTCCCTCCTAGGATCATCTTTGTTTACACCTCATTGCCCCTCATAATAAAGACAAAGGATGTTGAACAGCCTCCTTATTTGCTTGTTTTGAAAACCAGAGGAAAAGAGTTATGTATCACCCACAGATGATTTAGGTGACTGTAGACTCTGAAACAGAACAGGTCAAGGTCAGGTTGGCACAACTTTTTATCTCTTTGTTATGAACCTTCTTAGGATTAGAGAATTCCTACCCCTGAGGGCAGAGTGGGCTGGGTGGTGAGGGAACTAAGAGTTGTAGAATGCATCTGTGGCCTCCATCCTTATCAGAACCCTTTGGATAGATGTAATTGCCCCCATTTTATAGATGAGGTAAGGCTTAGAAAGGGTACAGGCTTAGAATAGCTAAGTGACTTGCTGAAAGTCACCAAACTAGTAAGAGGTAGGCCTATTGTGATATGAGTTTGTGCATGGTTTCTGGAAGTAACTTCTAAAGCCTTTGTAATTTCATAAGTGATAAGAGTTATAAGGGCATCCTTTGTTCTCATCGCCTAAAATAGCTCTAGACCATAAAGATGAAATGGGTGATTTTTTTTTGTTTGTTATTACAACAAGCCCCTTTTAATCACACCCAAATTTATGTTAACAGAGTGATTTTTGGCAAGCCCTTAGATAACCATAGGAAGGGGGCTGGTTGCCAGAGGAACCAACCAGGTTATTAGAGGGTTAGAACTTTCAGTTGAAGTTCCTGACCTCTGGGGAGGGGAGAAGAGCTGGAGATAGACTTAAATCATCAATGGCCAATGATGTATTCAATCATGCCTATGTAATGAAAACTCATAAAAGGTTTTATGAAAATCCATAAAACCCCAAAAGGATGGGGTTTGGGGAGCTTCCAGGATGGTGAACATCCAAATGCCAGGAGGGTGATGCATCCCAGACTCCATGGGTACAGAAGCTCCTGTGCTTGGGACCCTTCCAGACCTCACCCTATGTATCTCTTCCTCTGGCTATTCATTCATGTCTTTTAGTAACCCTTGTAATAAACCATTTATCCAGTAAGTAAAATGTTTCCTTGAGTTCTGTGAGCTTTCCTAGCCAATAATCAAACCCGAAGAGGGAGTTGTGGGGACATCTGATTTATAGCCAGTCAGTCAGAAGTACAGGTAACAGCCTGGACTTGCAGTCAGCATCTGGAATGGTGGCAGTCTATGGGATCTGGTGCTATCTCCAGGCAGATAGTGTCAGAATCGAGTTAAATTGTAGGACACCCAGCTAGCATCTGAGAATTGATGACGAGGGAAAAACCTACACACATTTGGTGACCAGCAGTGAAATAGTGTTGTCATAAGGTACAGAAAAACTAAGGAGCATTCTCCCTTTACACTTATATTATAGGAAGCCAGGGCTGGCTCTAAGAACTCATAATTAAGGAAGACCCCTCTGAAGGCAGAGAGAATAAATTCCCCCGAGCTGACTGCCGCTCTTGGAACAGCTGGGGCTAGGAATGATGTAGAACATAAGCCAAGGCATTAAAACAGCTTGGAATAGGCTGAGAAGAACTTGCCGGGGGGTGGGGGGGTGGGGGGGTGGTGTGCAGGGTGGGAGGGGGGTGGGCATCAGGCCTGCCAGGGCTGCAAGCCACTGCAAACTCTTCTCTCTGGAAAAGAAGTCACAAGGGTCAGCTCACTCCTCCCACCCCTAATTCCACCATCCCATCCCAGCTGCAGGGCCCATGTCTGCTGGTCTGCCCAGGGAGGCCTCTCTGAAACGAAGAGCCTCACTCTGTGGTTGACGTAAAGAGGCTCATGTGACTGAAGAGGACTCCTCAGGGCTTGATTGAGGTGATGTGAGTGAAAGTAAACTGTAAATCACTATATAAATGTGGTTGTTGGCTGAACAGAGTGGAAACCTGGGAGGTTTGTGGGGGCAAGGGAGGAAAAGTGCCTCTTGAGAGAGGTCTCCTAGAAGAATATGAGATTAGTTGAGGTTCAGTGAATTCCTTTGTTGCTAACTCAAGAAGCATATTTGAAGGGATAAGCTCCCTCACTTAGAGCAGAGCATCCCAGACTTGTCGCCATAGTGACAGTGCTCATACAAGAGGCTTAAATCCCAGAAAACACCAGGTCATAAGGATTCCTTTGGAGCCATGATTCTCCAGTAGAGGACTCAGCTATTGTGTACTATCAAGGCGAGAGGCAGTGAGTTTGAATAGCTTCCCTTCCTTCCTGTTTCTTGCTGTGGGGCTTTTGTTTTGGTCTCTTTCTCTGGATTGATGTGGCCTTTGGAAAGGGGTGCATCCCTGCAGATGGACCTGGTCTTCATTAAAACCTATGTCAGAAGCTGGAGGCACTAACAATGAACTATCTAAAAAAGAAATTAAGAAAACAATCCCATTTACAATAACATCAAAAATAGTAAAATACTTAGGAATAAATTTAACCAAGGAGGTAAAAGCCCTGTATACTGAAAACTATAAGATATTGATGAAAGAAACTGAAGAGGACACAAATAAATGGAAAGATAGCCTGTGTTCATGGATTGGAAGAATTACTGTTGTTAAAATATCAATACTACCCAAAGCAATCTACAGATTCAATGCAGTCTCTATCAAAATTCCAATGGCATTTTTTCACAGAAATAGAAAAAAGCAATTCTAATATTGTATGAAACCACAAAAGACCCCAACTAGCCAAAGGAATCTTGAGAAAGAAAAACAGAGCTGGAAGCATCACACTTCCTGATCTTGAAGTATGTTACAAAGGTAGAGCATTTAAAACAGTGGTTGTTCTGGGGCACCTGGATGCTCTGTTGTTAAGCCTCTGACTTCGGCTCAGGTCATGACCTCACAGTTTGTGGGTTTGAGCCCCCCGTCGGGCTCTGTGCTGACAGCTGGGAGCCTGGAGACTGCTTCAGATTCTGTGTCTCGTTCTCTCTTTGCCCCTCCCCCATTCACACTCTGTCTCTCTCTCTCAAAAATAAACATTAAAAAATTTTTAAAAAACAGTGTTGTTCTGGCATAAAAACAGACACATAGATCAATAGAACAGAATAGAGAGCCCAGAAATAAATCCAGGCACATAGGGACAACTAATCTTTGACAAGGGGTCCAACAGTATACAATGAGGAACAGAAAGTCTCCTCAATAAATGGTTCTGGGAAAACTGGATATCCACATGTAAAACAATGAAATTGTGTCGTATCTTACACCATACACAAAAAGCAAATCAAAATGGATTAAAGACTTAAACTTAAGACCTGAAACTATAAAACTCCTAGAAGAAAACATAGGAAAAAGCTCCTTGACATTGGTCTTGGCAATGATTTTTGGATGTGACACCCAAAACTCAGGAAACAAAAGTAGAAATAAACCAGTGGGATTACATCAAATGAAAAAGTTTTGTACCGTAGGGGCGCCTGGGTGGCTCAGTCGGTTGAGCGACTGACTTCAGCTCAGGTCATGATCTTGCAGTTTGTGAGTTTGAGCCCCACGTTGGGCTCTGTGCTGATGGCTCAGAGCCTGGAGCTTGCCTTGGATTCTATATCTCCCTCTCTCTGCCCCTTCCCCACTCATGCTCTGTCTCTCTCTCTCAAAAGTGAATAAATGTTAAAAAAAATTTTTTTTAAAGTTTTGTACTGTAAAGGAAGCCATCAACAAAATGTAAAGGCAACCTATTGAATGGGAGAAAATATTTTCAAACCACATATCTGATTAGGGACTAATTATCTTAAATATATATGGAACTCATACAACTCAGTAACACCCACCCCCAAATAATCCAATTAAAAGGCGAGCAAAGAACCTGAGTAGACATTTTTTCTTCTAATAGAAGACAGTCAAATGGTCAACAGTATATGAAGAGGTACTCAGCATCACTAATCATCAGAGAAATGCAAATCAAAACCACAATGAGGTATCACCTCGTACCTGTTAGGATAGCTATTCTAAAAAAATACAAGAAGTAACAAATGCTGGTGAGGGTATGGAGGAAGAGGAACCTGTGTACACTGTTGCTGGGAATGTAATTTGGTATAACCATTATGGAAAACAGTATGGCAATTCCTCAAAAAATTAAAAATAGAATTACCATATGATCCAGCAGGTCCACTTATGGATATATATCCGAAGAAAATGGAATCAGTATCTGGAAGAGATACCTGCATTTCTATTTATTGCAGAATTATTCACAATAGCTAAGATACAGAAACAACCTAAGTGTTGGTTGATGGATGAATAGATAAAGCAAATGTAACATGCATGTGTGTGCACGCACGCGTGCGCACGCGCACACACACACACACACACACACACACACACACACACATGAATGTTAGCTATTGAAAAGAAAGAAATCCTGCCATTGGACAACATGGGTGAAACTGGAGGATAAATCAGCCAGACAGAAAAATACATGTACTGTATCATCTCACTTATATGTGGCTCATCTCACTTATATATTTGGCTTAAAAAGCCAAACTCACAGAACCAGAGTAGAATGGTGGTTGTCAGGGGCTAGAGGTAGGACCAAGGTGGGAAAATAGGAGATGTTGGTCAAAGCATACAAACTTTCAGTTATGAGATGAATAAGTTCTGGAGACCTAATATACTGCCTAATAATACTGCATTGTATACTTGAAATTTGCTAAGAGGGTACATCCGAAGTGTCCTCACCACACACACACACACACTAATTACATGAAGTGATGGGATATGTTCATTGATTGTGACAATTCTTTCACAATGTGTACATATATAAAATCATCACATAGTACACACTAAGGAGGAGGAGGAGAATGAGGAGGAAGAGAAGGAACAGTTAGATGTGTCTGTTTTTCAGGCCCTTTTCTTTCTTGGGAATACTGTGAACTTATCATTTTGGGACTGAACAGAGTTCTCTAAAAGCCAGTCACCTTGCCCTTTGCCTCTTAGAACATAGATTTATTTGCAGTAAGCTACAAATACTCTCCTTATCCCACTAGCTCAGAAAGTCCAGCTGTTACTACCTCACAGGGGAAGTATAACAGACCCTTACAACCAGGCTGACTTGTAGGCTATGGCTACTTGCCACTGGTTACTTGGCTTTTCTGGTCTCTTTAAACTACACCCCAATTTGCAAGGACTTATTAAGAGACATGATTGCTTTTTTTCTAATCTGTCTGGTTTCGTCTGTCTGGCTGATTGTTCCTTCCAAACTTAATGGCTCCCAGCCCCTTTGACATTGATCTGGCCTTCTGCAGCTCTGCTTTGATAATCTGGTTTCTAGACTTGGATCTGCTTTGACCCTTGGAACACTGAGGCTTAAGCTATTGAGTTACTGGTAGAGGGGTGGTGAGGGGTGTCTAGATTCTGTCACTCATCCTGGTCTCAGGTCTCCCTGATGAGCCATGTTCCACTCCCACAGCAGTATAGCCAAAGACTGTACTTCAAGCCTCACCAAACTCTTTGTCTTCAGTGTCAGAGTCTGTAGGTCCTACACTTCCAGAACCAATGTAGTGTTTGGCCTAGCAGCACATTGGGAGCTAGCCAAATCTGTACTAGACGTGGTCCTACCTTAAGACACTTGTGGTCTGGTGATTGAGGTGACACAAGAATGTGAGCTCCTCAAAGGGAGGATATTTGCCTGTTTTGCTTTGTCTATTAGTGTATTCCTTGTGCTAAAAACAGTAACTGGTATTTAAGTGTTTGATAATAATGTGCTGAATAAATGAATGACTAGATAAAACTTCCACATACAATGTCAGAAGAGAGAAAGAAGTACAAGGGAGTTTCAGAAGGATGAGATGTTGATAGAGAAAGCCAACAGACAAGTTGGTCTTTTTTTTAAGTTTATTTATTTATCTTGAGAGAGAGACAGAGAGTGCATGTGTACTGGGGAGGGTCAGAGAGAGAGGGAGAGAGAGAGAATCCCAAGCAAGCTCTGCACTGACAGTGCAGTGACAACGCAGGGCTCCAACTTGCAAACAGTGACATCATGAACTGAACTGAAATCAAGAGTTGGATGCTTAACCGACTGAACCACCCAGGTACCCCCAAGTTGATCTTTACTATTGACACTGACTGTATAGTTCTTTGGAATTCATTGAGATATGTCTTATGGCCTCTTGCAGGTTAATTTTTGAAAATATTTCCTATATGCTTGCAAAGAATACAGGCATACTTCCAAGATATTATAGGTTCAGTTCCAATCCACTGCAATAAAGCAAGTCAAATGAATTTTTAGGTTTCCCAGTGCATATAAATATTATGTTTACACTATACTATAGTCTGTTTAGGGTGTAATAGCATTATGTCTAAAGAAAACAATGTACATACCTTAACTAAAAAATGCTAACCATCATCTGAACTTTCAGTGAGTTGTAATTTTTTTTGCTGGCCAAAGGTCTTGCCTCAATGATGATGGCTGCTGACCAGTAAGGGTAGTGGTTGCTGAAGGTTGGGGTGGCTGTGGCAATTTCTTAAAGTAAGACAACAATGAAGTTCGCTGCCTTGATTGACTTTTCTTTCACAGTTTCTCTGTAGCATGCGATGCTATTTGATAGCATTTTACCTATAGTAAAGCTTCTTTAAAATTGGAGTCAACCTAAAAAAAAAAAAAAATTGGAGTCAGTCTTCTCAAACCCTGCTGCTGCTTCAACTAAATATTCTCATTCCTTTGTTGTCATTTCAACAAGCGTAGATTTCATCTCAAAAAAACCGCTTTTTTTGCTCAAGCATAAGGAGCAGTTTATCACCTGTTAAAGTTTTATTGTGAGACTGCAGCAATTCAGCCTGAGCTCCACTTCTCATTCTAGTTCTCTTGCTATTTGCTACCACGTCTGCAGTTACTTCCTACACTGGAGTCTTGAACCCTCAAAATCAACTGAGGATTGGAATCAACTTCTCCCGATCTCCTGTTAATGTTGCTATTTTGACCTCATTTTGTGAATCACAGATGTTCTTAATGGCACCTAGAAAGGTGAATCTTTCCATAAAATTTTTAACTTACTTTCCCCGGATGCATCAGAGTAATCACTATCTATGGCAGCTATAGCATTATAAAATGTATTTCTTAAATAATAAGACTTGAAAGTTGAAATTACTTCTTTTTTAAAATATTTGAAGATTGGCAACCATTCTTTTATTTTTTTAAATAATTTAAAAAAAATTTTTCCATATGCGTTTTACTCACACCATGATAGCTCATAATAGAGTTTGATCTAAAATTTGGAGGTAGATTTTTTTCACCATGATAAGTGTACTCTTTAATCTCCATCATCTGTGTCACCCATCCCGGCCTCCTCCTCCCCCGACTACCCTCTGGTAACCATCGGTTTGTTCTCTACAGTTAAGAGTCTGTTTCTTGGTTTGTCTCTCTCTCTCTCTCTTTTTCCTTTGCTCATTTGTTTTGTTTCTTAAATTACACATGTGAATGAGATCATATGGTATTTTTCTTTCTCTGATTTATTTCACTTAGCGTTACACTCTCTAGCTCTATTTATATTTTTGCAAATGGCAAAATTTCATTCTTTTTAATGGCTAAATAACATTACATTAAATATATATATATGTATATATATATATATGTATATATATGTATATATACATACATATATATACATATATATATATATATATACACTCCACATCTTCTTTATCCATTCATCTATCGATGGACACTTCGGTTGCTTCTGTAGTTTGGCTATTTTTAAATAATGGGGCAATAAACATAGGGCATTTGTTCCTTTGATTTAGTGTTTTTGTATTTTTTTTAGGTAAATACCCAGTAGTGTCATTACTGGATCATAGGGTAGTTCTATTTTTAATTTTCTGAGGAACCTCCATACTATTTTCCACAATAGCTGCACCAGTTTGCATTTCCACCAGCAGTGCAAAAGGGTTCCTTATTCTCCACATCCTTGCCAATACCTGTTGTTTCTTGTGTTGATTTTAGGCATTCTGACAGGTGTGAGGTGCTATGTCATTGTAATTTTGATTTACAATTTCCCAATGTAAGTTTGATTTACATTGTAAATTTGATTTTCATTGATCATAAGTGATGATGAACATCTTTTCATGTGTTTGTTGGCCATCTGAATGTCTTTTTTGGAGAAATGTCTGTTCATGTCTTCTGCCCATTTTAAAATTGTATTATTGTTTTTGGGGTGTTGAGTTTTATAAGTTCTTTATACATTTTGGATAATAACCCTTTATCAGATATGTCATTTACAAATATCTTCTCCCAGTTCATAGATTGCCTTTTAGTTTTGTCTGTTTTCTGTGCTGTGGAGAAACTTTATTTTGATGTAGTCCCAATAGTTTATTTTTGCTTTTCCATCTCTTGCCTCAGGAGACATATCTAGAAAAGTGTTGCTATAGCCGATGTCAGAGAAATTACTGCCTATGCCCTATTCAAGGATTTTTATGGTTTCAGGTCTCACATTTAGGTTTTTAATCCAGTTTATTTTTGTGTATGGTGAAAGAAAGTGGTTCAATTTCATTCTTGTGCATGTACTGCCCAGTTTTCCCAGCACCATTTGTTGAACAGACTTTTTCACCCCTCCTTTGTCAAAGATTAATTGACCATATAATTGTGAGTTTTTTTCTGGGTTTTCTGTTCTATTCCAGTGATCTATGTGTCTGTTTTTATGCCAGTGTCATACTGTTTTAATTACTACCGCTTTGAATATAACTTGAAGTCTGGAATTGTGATACCTCTAGTTTTGTTTTTCTTTTTCAAGATTGCTTTAGCTATTTGGGGTCTTTTGTAATTCCATACCCATTTTAGGAGTGTTTTTTCTTTTTTTTAAAGTTCATTTATTTTTGAGAGAGAGAGAGAGAGAGAGAGAGAGAGAGAGTGAGTGAGTGGGGGAGGGGCTGGGGAAGAAGGGGGACAGAGGATCAAAGCAGGCTCTGCACTGACAACAGTGAGCCCGTGCGGGGCCAAACTCACAAACTATGAAATCATGACCTGAACCGAAGTTGGATACTCAACTGACTGAGCCATCCATCCAGGTGCTCCAGTATTTGTGAAAAATACTGTTGTTATTTTGATAGGAATTGCATTGAATGTGTAGATATTTGTTCTCCCAATCCATGAGTGTTCAATGTCTTTCCATTTCATTGTATCATCTTCAATTTCTGTTATCAGTGTTTTATAGTTTTCAGAGTACAGACCTCTTTGGTTAAGTTTATTCCTAGATATTTTATTGTTTTGGGTGGAATTGTAAGTGGGGTTGTTTACTTAATTTCTCTCTCCGCTGCTTTATTATTAGTGTATAGGAATGCAACTTATTTCTGTACATTGATTTTGTATCTTGTGACTTTACTGAATTCATTTATCAGTTCTAATAGTTTTTTTTGGTGGAGTTTTTAGGGTTTTCTGTATACAGTCTCATGTCCCCCACAAATTCTGAGAGTTTTGCTTCTTCCTTACCAATTTAGATGCCTTTTCTTTATTTCTTTATGTTGTCTGATTGCTGTGGCTAGCACTTGCAGTACTATGCTGAATAAAAGTGGTGAGAGTGGACATCCTTGTCTTGCTCCTGACCTTGGGGGAAAAGCTTTCAGTTTTTCACCATTGAGTATGATGTTGGCTGTGGATGATGATGATTCTTCTTCTTCTTCTTCTTCTTCTTCTTCTTCTTCTTCTTCTTCTTCTCCTTCTTCTTCTTCTTCTCCTTCTTCTTCTTCTTCTCCTTCTCCTTCTTCTCCTTCTCCTTCTTCTCCTTCTCCTTCTCCTTCTCCTTCTCCTTCTCCTTCTCCTTCTCCTTCTCCTTCTTCTTCTTCTCCTTCTTCTCCTTCTTCTCCTTCTTCTCCTTCTTAATGTTTATTTTTGAGGGGAGAAGTGCAGAGAGAGAGGGAGAGAGAGAATCCTAAGCAGGCTCCATGCTGTCAGCGCAGAGCCTGATGTCGGGCTCGAACTCACAAACCGTGAGATCATGACCTGAGCCGAAATGAGGAGCCAGATGCTAAGCCACCCAGGAGCCCCAGCTGTGGGTTTTTCAAATAAGGCCTTTTTTATGTTATGGTATGTTCCCTCTAAACCTACTTTGTTGAGGGTTTTATATCATGAATGGATGTGGTACTTTGTCAAATGCTCTTTCTACATCTTTTGAAATAATCATATACTTTTATCCTTTCTCTTATTGATATGATGTATCATGTTGATTATTTTGCAAATACTGAACCACCCTTGCATCACAGGACTAAATCCCAGTTGATCATGGGTATGATTTTTTAATGTATTTATTTTTATTTATTTTTTAAAATTCAAGTTAGTTAACATACAATGTAGTATTGGTTTTAGGAGTAGAACCCGGTGATTCATCACTTACACATAACACCCAGGGCTCATCCCAACAAGTGCCTCCTTAATGCCCATCACCCATTTGGCCCATCTCCCCACCTTCCCTCCAGCAACCCTCTGTTTGTTCTCTGTATTTGTCTCTTGTGGTTTGCCCTCTCTCTGTTTTTATCTTATTTTTCCTTCCCTTCCCCTATGTTCATCTGTTGTGTTTCTTAAATTTCACACGAGTGAAATTATGTATTTGTTTTTCTCTGGCTGACTTATTTCATTTAGCATAATATACTCTAGTTCCATCCATGTTGTTGTAAATGGCAAGAGTTCATTATTTTTGATTACTGAGTAATATTCCATTGTGTATTTATACCACATCTTCTTCATTCATCAGTTGATGAACATTTGGTCTCTTTTCAAAATTTGACTATTGTTGATAGAGCTGCTATAAACTTTGGGGTGCATGTCCACTTTCAAATTAGTATCTTCGTATCCTTTGGATAAATACCTAATAGTGCAATTTTTGGGTCATAGGGTATCTCTATTAAAAAAAATTTTTTTTTAATGTTTGTTTATTTTTGAGAGATAGAGCATGAGCAGGGGAGGGGGAGATACAGACAGGGAGACACAGAATCTGAAACAGGCTCTAGGCTCTGAGCTGTCAGCACAGAGCCCGATACGAGGCTTGAATCTACAAACCATGAGATCATGACCTGCGCCAAAGTCGGATGCTTACCTGACTGAGCCACCCAAGCACCCCTAGGGTAGCTCTATTTTTAATTTCTTGCAGAATCTCCATACTGTTTTCCAGAGTGGTGGTACCAGTTTGCATTCCCACCAGCAGTGCAAAAGAGATCCTCTTTCTCTGAATCCTTGCCAACATCTGTTGTTTCTTGAGTTGTTAATTTTAACCATTTTGACAGGTATGAGGTGGTATCTCATTGTGGTTTTGATTTGTATTTCCCTGATGATGAGTGATGTTGAGCATCTTTTCATGTGTCTATTAGCCATCTGGATGCCTTCTTTGGAAAAGTGTCTATTCATGCCTTCTGCCCATTTCTTCACTGGATTATTTGTTTTTTGGGTGTTGAGTTTGATAAATTCTTTATAGATTTTGGATACTAACCCTTTATTCAATATGTCATTTGCAAATATCTTCTCCCATTTTGTCAGTTGCCTTTTAGTTTTGTTGATTGTTTCCTTTGCCGTGCAGAAGCTTTTTATCTTGATGAGGTCCCAATAGTTCATTTTTGCTTTTATTTCCCTTGCCTTTGAAGACATGTTTAGTAAGAAGTTGCTGTGGCCGAGGTCAAAGAAGTTGATGCCTGTTTCCTCCTCTAGGATTTTGATGGCTTCCTGTCTCACATTTAGGTCTTTTATCCATTTTGAATTTACTTTTGTGCATTGCCTAAGAAAGTGGTCCAGTTTCTTTCTTCTGCATGTCGCTGTCCAGTTTTCCCAACACCATTTGCTGAAGAGACTGTCTTTTTCCCATTGGATGTTCTTTCCTGCTTTAAGATTAGTTGGCCGTACAGTTTTGGGTCCATTTCTGTGTTTTCTGTTCTGCTCTATTGATCTGTGTGCCTGTTTTGTGCAGTACCATACTGTCAGGATGATTACAGCTTTGTAATACAGCTTGAAGTCCGGAATTGTGATGCCTCCAGCTTTGGTTTTCTCTTTCAACATTACTTTGGCTGTTTGGGGTCTTTTCTGGTTCCATACCAATTTTAGGATTGTTTGTTCTAGTGCTGTGAAGAATGCTAATATTATTTGATAGAGACTGCTCTGAATGTGTATGTTGCTTTGGGTAGTATAGACATTTTAACAACATTTGTTCTTCCAATCCATGAGCATGGAATATCTTTCTATTTCTTTGTGTCCTCTTCAATTTCTTTCATAAACTTTCTATAGTTTCCAGAACACAGATCTTTTACCTCTTTGGTTAGGATTATTTCTAGGCATCTTATGGTTTTTGGTACAATTGTAAATGGGATCGATTCCTTGATTTATCTGTCTGTTGCTTCATTATTGGTATATAGAAATGCAACTGATTTCTGTACATTGATATTATATCCTGAGACTTTGCTGAATTCATGTATCAGTTCTAGTAGTTTTTGGGTGGAGTCTTTTGGGTTTTCCATGTAGACTATCATGTCATCTGCCAAGATTGAAAGTTTGACTTCTTCTTTGCCAATTTGGATGCCTTTTATTTATTTTTGTTGTCTGATTGCTGAGGCTAGAATTTCCAATACTATGTCAGACAACTGTGGTGAGAACGTCTGGACATCCCTGTCATGTTCCTGACTTTAGGGGGAAAGCTCTCAGTTTTTCCCCATTTATGATGATATTAGCTGTGGGTCTTTTATATATGGCCTTTATGATGTTGAGGAATGTTTCTTCTGTCCCTACCTTCTTGAAGGTTTTTATCAAGAACATATGCTGTATTTTGCCAAATGCTTTTTCTGCATCTATTGAGAGATTCATATGGTTCTTATCCTTTCTTTTATTAATATGGTGTATCATGTTGATTCACTAATATTGAACCAGCCCTGCAGCCCAGGAATAAATTCCACTTGATCATGGGAAATAATTATTTTAATGTACTGTTGAATTTGATTTGCTAGTATCTTTTTGAGAATTTGTGCATTTAGATACATCAGGGATATTAGCCTATAATTCTCCTTTTAAGCCGTGTCTTTGTCTAGTTTTGGAATCAAGGTAATTCTGGCTTCATAGAATGAGTTTGGAAGCTTTCCTTCCATTTCAGTTTTTGGGAACAATTTGAGAAGAATAGGTTTAACTCTTCTTTAAACGTCTGGTAGAATTCTTCTGGGAAGCCATCTGGCCCAGGATTCTTGTTTTTTGGGAGATTTTGGAGAACTGATTCAATTTATTTGCTGGTTATGGGTCTGTTCAAATCTCCTATTTTTTCCTGTTTCATTTTGGTAGTGTGTGAGTTTTTTAGGAATCTTCCCATTTCTTCTAGATTGCCCAGTTTGTTGGCAAAAAATTTTTCATAGTGTTCTCTTATAATTGTTTGTGTTTCTGTGGTGTTGGTTGTGATCTCTCCTCTTCTCATTCATGATTTTATCAGTTTGGGTCCTCTCTCTTTTCTTTTTGAGAAGTCTGGCTAGGGGTTATTCAATATTGTTTATTCTTTCAAAAAAACAGCTTTAAATTTCATTGATCTGTTCCACTGGGTTCTTTTGTTTCTGTATTGTTAATTTCTGCTTTTTTTGTTATTTCCCTTCCTTTACTGGCTTTGGGCTTTATTTGCTGCTCCTTTTCTAGCTCCTTTAGGTGTAAGGTTAGGTGGTGTACTTGGGACCTTTCTTACTTCTTGAAATAGGTCTGAATTGCAATGTGTTTTCCTCTTAGGACAGCCTTTGCTGCATCCCAAAGGGTTTGGACTGTTGTCTTTTCAGTTGCATTTGTTCCCACGTATTTTTTTATTTCTTCTTTTATTTCCTGGTTAACTCATTCATTCTTTACTAGGATGTTCTTTAACCTCCATGTATTTGAGGGCTTTCCAACTTTTTTCTTGTGGTTGATTTCAAATTTCATAGCATTGTGATCTGAAAATATGCATGGTATGATCTCGATATTTTTGTCTCTTGAGAGCTGATTTGTGACCCACTGTGTGATCTGTTCTGGAGAATGTTCCATGTGCACTCAAGAAGAATGTGTATTTTTCTGCCTTAGGATGAAATGTTCTGAATAACCTGTTAAGGCCATCTGGTCCAGTATGTCACTCAAGCCATTGTTTCCTTGTTGATTTTTCTGCTTAGATGATCTATTTCCTGTAAATGGGTATTAAAGTCTCCTACTATTATGGTATTATTATCAATGAGTTTCTTTGTGATTAATTGATTTATATATTTGAGTTCTTTCAAGTTGGGGGCATACATATTTACAATTGTTAGACCTTTGATGGGTAGACCCCTTAATTGTGATATAATGCCCTTCTTCATCTCTTGCTATAGTCTTTGTTTTAAAATCTAGTTTGTTTGATATAAGTATGGCTATTCCAGCTTTTTTTTTTGTTTTGACTTCCATTAGCATGATAGGTAGTTCTCCATCCCCTCACTTTCAATATGCAGATGTCTTTAGGTCTAAAATGAGGCTCTTGTAGGCAGCATATAGATGGATCTTGGTTGTTTGTTTTTTTTTATCCATTCTGATACCCTGTGTTGTTTGATCTGAACATTTAGTCCATTTACATTCACGATAATAATTGAAAGATATAAATTTAATGTCACTGTGTTACCTGTAGAATTGGTGTTGCTGGTGATTTTCTCTGGTCCTTTTGTAGTCTTTGTTGCTTTGGTCTTTTTTTTCCCCCCTTCACTTAGAATTCCCCCTTAAAATTTCTTGCAGGGCTCGTTTAGTGGTCACACACTCCTTCAGTTTTTGTTTGTCTGGGAAAGTTTTCATCTCTGCTTCTATTCTGAATGATAGCCTTGCTGCATAAAGGATTCTTGGCTGCATATTTTTCCTGTTCAGCATAGTGAAAATTTCCTGACACTCCCTTCTGGCCTGCCAAGTTTCAGTGGACAGGTCGGCTACAAACCTTACGTGTCTACCCTTATAAACCTTTTGTCCCTAGCTGCTTTCAGAATTCTCTCTTTATTTTTATATTTTGCAAGTTTCACTATGATACATTGTGGTGTTGACCTGTTTTTGTTGATTTTAAAGGGACGTCTCTGTGCCTCTTGGACTTGAATGCCTGTTTCCTTCCCCAGATTAGGGAAGTTCTCAGCTATGATTTGTTCAAATAAACCTCCTGCCCCTTATTCCCACTCTTCTTCTGGGACTCTATAATATGGATATTGTTTCATATCATGAAATCACTTAGTTCTGTAAGCCTCCCTTCACGATTTAGTAATTTCCTTTCCCTCTTTTTTTTTAGCTTCGTTATTTTCCACGATTTTATCTTATATTTCACCTATTCTGTCCTCTGCTTCTTCAGTCCTCATTATCACGGTATCCAGTTTGTTTTACATCTCAGTTATAGCATTTTTTATTTCATCCTGACTAGTTCTTAGGTCTTTGATCTCTGCAGCAAGGGTTTCTCTGGTGTCTTCTATCCTTTATTCAAGCCCAGCTAGTAGTCTTATGACTGTTGTTCTAAATTCTCGTTCAGGCATATTGCTTATATCTGTTTTGGGCAAGTCCCTGGCTGTGATGTCTTCTTGACCTTTCGTTTGGGGGAAATTCCTCCATCTTGTCATTTTGGCTACATTTCTGTCTTTTGCATGTTTTAAAAGCTTTTTATGTTTCCTGCACCTGAGAGTACTGCTGTATTAAAAAAGGGTCATACACTGTCCAGAGCTTGGCACTTCAGGAAGTGTTTTTGGTATATGCTCTGTTCACTCTGCTATTGCGTTTTGGCTGCTCTTTCCCATGGTCAGCCCTCTGCAGAGCTCCTCCTTGCTTGCAGTGGTGCAATGTTTGGACCTTTCACTAGGTGTGCTTTGATTTGTTTGTTGAAGTGACCCTGGAAAAAAAGGAGGGGGAGCCTGATCCCAAAGCAAGAGAAAAGGAAAGGGGACCAAAAAAAAAATCAAACAGAGAAGCAAAAAACTATAAGGAAGATTCTAAAGAAAAAGAAAGGGAAAAAAAAGAAGAAAAAACAAACAAAGAAAAAAGAACTGTAGGTGTCATTTTGAAGCCCTGGATTTTCAGTGCACTTGGTGGATGGGGGCTGGTGGCTGTGCTGATCTGACTCTGCTTTGGCTCAGAGTCAGTCTTGCCCCCAAAAATAAACAGTTGCCAGGCTTGGGGGTGCTGGGGTTTGGTGTTAAGTGGGTCCCACCTTCACTGGAGGCCACTGTGTTGTTCTCTGAAGTCCCACCATGTTGGTGTTGGGGGGGAAATGGCACCACTCCAATCTTTGATCCCCAGACTGGGGATCTCACATCCCCTTGCTGTTCAGGCAGCCCTCACAGAATAGTGAGACCAGTCAACTTCCCCTGTCCCACAACTCTCCTGAGGTTTTCTCTGGCGTGTGGCTGGGATTCAAAACCCACAGTCTTAAAGGACCCAGCACCATGTGGATCCACTCCCCTCCTTTGGAGCAGAGCCTCTCCATGCTGTGTAAAGTTCTCTGTCCCTGCGGAATAGTCCCATGCCTGCACAGTGCATGGAATCTGTAGTGTACCACCATTAAAGGCAGCGAAGGTTTTATATTCACTCTAGGTACGCCTCTGTCCCCTGATGATGAAAGGCCTTTGGCTGGCACCTGCAGGGTATTTCGTCCTTGGGAGGCAATAAGCCCTCTTCCAAAAGTACTCTGGGATGGGGAATGTTCTCTCCCAGTGTGCCCTGGAGATGTCTACACCACCCTATGCACTCCCAGCTAGCTGCCCCCTCCCTGCCCAGGAGTGGACGCCATAGCTCTGCTCCCAAGAAAGTCATGCACTTCCAAAACCTCAGAATTTGAGCTTCAAACACTGTTTGCAAAAAAGAGCTGGGACACTCAGTACTCCTCACTACCCAGTCCGTGGGCCAGAGAGGTTTTCTGCTTGTGCTAACTCAGTGTTGTACTTTCTCAACCCCTCTCTCTTTCTCTTCCTTTTGTCTCTCCATGAAAAGGGTTCCCTCCTCTCTTTTTCTCTTCCCCAATTCATTTCTATGAACCTCGCACCTGCCAAGCTGTCTCCCTCCAACTGTGGAGATCCTTCTGCCAATCTGCAGATTGATTTCCTGGGTGTTCCGAGTGATCTGACCTCAATACAGCTGTGTTTGAGGGACAAGGAAAGCCCAGGGTCCCCCTACTTCTCTGTCATCTTAACTCCTCCCCCTTTTAAATGGATTGTTGAATTCTGTTTGCTAGTATTTTGTTGAAGATTTTTGCTTCTGTGTTAATGAGAGGCAATTGGCCCTATAGTTCTCTTTATTTGTGGTGTCTTTATTTGGTTTCGGTATCAGGGTGATACTGACCTCACAGAATGAATTTGAAAGTTTTCCTTCTTCTTCTGTTTTTTGGAATAGTTTGAGAGAATAGGTATTAACTCTTCTTTAAAATTTTTTTAATGTTTATTTATTTTTGAGAGAGAGAGAACCAGAGCATGAGTGGCGGAGGGGGGAGAGAGAGGGAGACACAGAATCCGAAGCAGGCTCCAGGCTCCCAACTGTCAGCACAGAGCCGGACAAGGCTCAAACCCACAAGCAGTGAGGTCATGACCTGAGCCAAAGTCAGATGCTCAACGGACCGGGCCACCCAGGTGCCCAGGTAGTAACTCTTCTTTAAATGTTTTGTAGAATTCACCTGTGAAGCCATGTGGTTCTAGACTTCACAGTTTTTTGGGGAGTTTATTGATTACTGATTCAATTTCATTGCTGATAATTGGTCTGTTCAAATTATCTATTTCTTCCTGATTTAGTTTTGGTAGTTTATATGTTTCTAAGAATTTATGTATTTCCTCTAAGTTGTGCCATTTGTTGGCATATAGGGTTTTTTTTTGGCAAATAGGTTTTTTTTTAAATTTTTTTTAACGTTTATTTATTTTTGAGACACAGAAAGACAGAGCATGAACAGGGGAGGGGCAGAGAGAGAGGGAGACACAGAATCTGAAACGGGCTTCAGGCTCTGAGCTGTCAGCACAGAGCCCGACGTGGGGCTTGAACTCACGGATCGTGAGATCATGACCTGAGCCGAAGTCAGACACTTAACCGACTGAGCCACCCAGGCGCCCCGGCAAATAGGTTTTTATAACATTCTGTTACAGTTGTTTGTATTTTTATGGCATTGGTTGTTTGAAATTACTTCTTGATCCATGGGCTACAGAATGCATGTTGTGTTAACAGCCACGAAAACAACATTAACCTGATTGCACATCTCCATCAGACCTTTTTTTCTGAGTAGTAGGTCTCAACAGCGGGCTTGAAATATTCAGTAAACCATGTACTGAACAGATGTGCTGTTATTCATGCTTTGTTGTTCCATTTGTAGAGAACAGGGAGAGTAGATTTAGCACAATTTTTGAGAACCCTAGTATTTTCAGAATGGTGAATGAGCATTGGCTTTAACTTCAGATTATCAGCTGCATTAGCCCCTAACAAGAGAGCCTAACCTTTGAGACTTTGAAGCCAGGCATTGACTTCTCTCTAGCTATGACAGTCCTAGATGGCATCTTCTTCCTATAGGAGGTTGTTTAATGTATATTGAAAATCTCTTGTTTAGTGTCGCTGCCTTCATGAACTATCTTAGCTAGGTCTTCAGGATAACTTGTTGCAGCTTCCATGTCAGTATTTGCTGCTTCACCTTGCACTTTTTTGTTATGGAGATGGCTTCTTTCCTTAAACTTCATGAACCTACCTCTGCTAGCTTCCAACTTTTCCTCTGCAGCTTTCTTACCTCTCTTAGCCTTCAAAGAGTTGAAGAGAGTTAGAGCTTTGCTCTGGATTAGGCTTTGGCTTAAGGGAATGTTATGGCTGGTTTGATCTTCCATCCAGCCCACTCAAACTTTATTATCAGCAATAAGGCTGTTTTGCTTTCTTATCATTCTTGTGTTTACTGGAGTAGCACATTTAATTTCCTTCAAGAACTTTTCCTTTGCATTCATGATTTGGCTAACTGCTTGGTACAAGAGGCCTAGCTTTTGGCCTGTCTCAGCTTTCAACATGCCTTCCTCATTAAGCTTAATCATTTCTAGCTTTGATTTAAAGTGAGAGATGTATGACTCTTCCTTTTCACTTAGACACTTAGAGGCCAGAGGAGGGTTATTAACTGGCCTCATTTCAATATTACTGTGTCTCAGGGAATAGAGAGGCCTGAAGAGAGGGGAAAGAAACAGGAGAATGGCTGGTCAATGGAGCAGTCAGAATATCCACAACATTTATCAGTTAAGTTTGCTATCTTATATGGATGTGGTTTGTGGCACCCCTTATACAATTACAACATCAAAACTTATACAGTAGTAACATCAAAGATAACCTAATAATAAAAGTTTGAAATATTGTGAGAATTACCAAATATGACACAGAGATGCAAGTGAGCAAATTCTGTTGGAAAAATGGTGGCCTCAGACTTGCTCAATGCAGGGTTGCTATAAACCTTCAATTATGAAAAATACAGTATCTGTTAAGTGCAGTAAAGCAAAGCACAATAAAATTAGCAGCCACATGTATGCTTGCAATGCATGTTTTATAATTATTGGGTATAAAATTCTACATATGTCTTTTTAGATCAAGCTTTGTTGTTCATGGTAACAAACTTGAGAGCTTTTATGCAAATAATTGTGGGATTGAATTGAATTATGTAGAATTCTAATTCTGAGCTGTTGTATTTACATTACATTTACTGGACTCTTCCTAAAACCAATGCTGGGGATATCTTCTATGTTTTTATCTCATTCCTCTTATCATTTTGAAGTGGTTCTCTTGTCAAATTACATTAAAGTCTATTTTGTCTGGCATTAATTTTGCTATTTCAGCTCTCTTATGGTTAGTTTTTGCCTGGCATATTTTCTCATTATTTCCATTCATTTCTTTCAACTTCTTTGTGTGTTATATTCATCTTGTAAAAAGCCTATAACAGTTATGTGAGTGGGTGAGTGTATGTACCTTTTAACTGGTGAATTTGGTCCAGTTACATTTATTGTTATTTATGGTACAATTCAAGTTGAAATGAAATAAGTGCACAGGAATGGAGAAATTGTTGATGGCTATGATGGGACACAATCTAACTCCACAGTGTAGTAGAAGATACCTAATAAATGTCAGCTTTCTTTTGCAGGTCCTTTCTCCAATCTGTGCCTAATGGGTATTTGGAGAATTTATGTTGATTTTTTTCTGGGTACTCTTTGAATGAAAATGCTGTGTCTTCTTCATGATATTCTTAGCCCCCCTAAACTCCAGCATTTTGACCATCTACGTGATACCTAAAAGAACTGGGCTGATTGCAGGGGGTAAAGAGGGAGTGGGTGGAAAGGAAATTGTGGCAGGTGTTGATGACTCACTGAAAACATTTAAGTGGAAAGGAAGTCTAGAAATAGGTTGGTAGCTAGAAAGAGAGCAGTAGGTCTAATTGTGGGTCTTTTTCAAGAAAGGATGTCTGGAGGCAAAAAGAAGGGAACTGACAGAATGTGAATGGTTGAAGATATTAAGGGATCAAGGGCTAATCTATCACTTAGTCTCTTTAGAACAAGTAGCAGGGGGAGAGAAATGTATAACAAGAAATGTTTTTACAGGGTGTACTATAAAAATATATATCTCTACTAAATTACTAGTGCAAAATGCATAAAGATAAGCAATATGATTTTTAAAATGTAGAGTCTCATACTCCTTTACCTGACTCTTAACAAACATTAATTAAAAAACGAACAAACATTTAGTTAAGACAACTAAATTTTTTTTCCCTACTCTGTCTCAGCACTAAAAAGAACTTTCAATGTCATTGAATCCATTTTCCCACCTAAAGTAGAAGACTTTACAGCATTCCTGACAGCTCTCTGGGAAATTTGGAACACTTGTGGTTTTAAGAAATCCCACCACCTCAAATGGGAAGCATCTGCCTTTGTGCAGAGGTGTGATGATAACGAGGCTCTTTCTTTATTTAGTAGCGATCTGCCTAAATGTAACCATCTCTCTCTTGACCAACTATATGATGAATGTAATTCCATTACATGTTGAAGACTCTACCATGTATCTGTCCCCTCATACTCATCTTGTAACAACACCTGAGACCTTTCTCATGAGAGGACTTCTGGATCACTCAAGAGGCTTCTACCTTTTTTAGCAGGTTATCTCAGTTTTTTGCATTCTGATTATAGCAGTTGATCAGAACCATTAGTGGAAACTGAATTCTGTCAGGTGCTTCCCATCCCCCCTACCCATCTAATGAAGTGATTATGTAGTTTTCCTTCTTCAATCAATTGATAAAATAAATTAAATTAATTTATTTTCAAATGTTGAACCAGCTGTACATTTCCATGGTAAACCCCACATTATAAGGATGTGTTATCTCGTGTTACTGAATTTATTAACATTTTGTTGAGCATTTTTGGCCTGTAATTTTCTTTTCTTGTAATATCTTTGTCTAATTTTCATATCAAGTAATGTTGGCCTCATAAAATTTGTTTAATTCAGGTTATCTACTTCTTTTTAATTTTTTAAAATTTATTTATCCTTGAGGGAGAGAGAGAGGGAGAGCAAGAGTGCACACGTGAGCAGGAAAAGGGCAGAGAGAGAAGAAGAGAGAGAATCCCAAGCAGGCTCCACACTGTCAGCATGGAACCCGATGCAGGACTCAAACCCACAAACCGTGAGATCATGACCTGAGCTGAAGTCAAGCGTTGGACACTTAACCGATTGAGACACCCAAGAACCCCGCTATTTCTTTTTGGTTGATTTTTAGTATTTGTGCCTTTCAAGGAATTTGTCTATTTAATCTAAGTTGTTGAATTTATGGGCATAGAATCATTCATAATGTTTACTTTCTTTTTAATGTCTTTAGGCTCTGTAGTAATATCCCCTCCTTCATTTCTGACAATTACAATTTTTCTTTCTTTTTTTTCCCCTGACAACCTGGCTACAGGCTCAAATTTTATTGATATTTTCAAAAACTTTTTTTTCAGGTTTTTCAAAAACTTTATTACTTGTTTTCTTTTGAATTTCAATGATTTGTGCTTTTATATTTATTATTTCCTTCCTTCTGATCAGTTTGGATTTAAATTCCTCTTCTTTTCCTAGTTTTCTAAAGTGGAAGTTTGGATCATTGGTTTGAGGTTTTTCTCTTTTTCTAATATAAGTTTAATGCTATAAATTTCCTTATACACTTAATCTGCTTTAGCTGCATCCCCCAAATTTTGGGACATTGTGTTTTCATATCATTCTATGTAAAATATTATCCAGTATCCCAGGACTTTGTCTTTTATCTATGGGTTATTTAGAAGCGTGTTGTTTAGTCTCCAGAAATGTACAGAATTTTCCAGGTATCTTTATGTTATTAACTTCTAGTTTGATTTTATTATGATTATAGAACATCTGTACATGATTTTACTTTTTAAAGATTGATTCAGGTTTGTTTGGTGGCCCAGAATATAGTCTATCTTGGCGAATGTTTTATGTGCACTTGAAAATAATGTATATCTTGCTTTGTTGGGTGTAGTGTCAATTCAGTTAAGTTAGTTGATAGTGTGTTCAGACCTTCTATAACCTTACTTATTTCTGTATACTTGTTTTATCAATTACTGATGGAGTACAAGATATCTTACTAATGGTGCTGAAGGAAAGAGAACAAAAAGTAATTATAAAGGGAATGTTACAAATCAAACTGGTAGAAGGATAGAGATTATATATATTATTTACTCTGTGTTCAATATTTGATTATAAGTGTTGAAAACTGACTCTGTTAAGTGTTCTCATCTTGTTCCTGTCTTTATCCTTTCATGTATTTTGTTAATTCCTATAGATAAAATGTGATTTATGGTTATTAATCTTACAGATAAAAATGTTCCAAGTCCTTTCATTGCTTTGAGCTCTCTCCTGGGTTCCAACCTCCCCTCCACTGTGTATTTTAGGATGCCTAACCCCCCCCACCCCCCGCCCCCAGTTGCTGGTATTGTCTGGTAGTGTTGCCATTGGACTTTAGTGACCTAGGAGTTTACAGGTCACATCCTTCTCATATAAAACAGAATATAGTAGGACTTGTGGAGAGTTCTCCAAGCTGAGGATTTCAGGACAGTTTTCCTAGAGGCGGTTCACTAAGAAATCCACAAGAATCACATGATGGCCTTCGTCTTTGCAGGGAAGACATGTGTCCCTGAGAGTGTTCTATGTTTCCAGGCACTCAGAAGTCTTCTCATTGGTTCTTAAAGTTTCTCATATGGAATAATCCCCAAAACATATTAAATGAAAAAAATCAAAGTATAGAATAATGCGTATAGTATGCTATCATCTGTATTTAAGACAAAATGGGGATAAAAATAGATATGTATTTTTATAACATATCCCAAGAAGACATTGATGACATGCCTGACTCTGAGGAAGGGAAGCTGGAGCTTGGTACCTAGGAGAAGGGGCAAGTAGAGGACCTTTCGCTCTATACCCTTTTGTGTCTTCTGAGTTTTGAACCATATAATTGCATTGGCTATTCAAAGAGGAAAACAAGTTAAAAACAAAATCCTTCTAGGATGGTTTATCAAACTTGATACTTAGATTGGCCCTGATAATTTACTCTTTTCCCTCATTTCTCCTTGCTTAAGTCTTCCTTCTTCCTGCCCTCCATGTCTGATCATTTGCCTGCAAGAGACATGTTGCAACATGCTCCTCCTTCTCAGAGTGTACTAGAAACTACACAGGGATGAGGTAGTGTTATTTCTTGTGACTGATTGCCATTTTTAATCCCAAACTTTCTAGACCAGAGGTTTTCAAACTTGAGCCTGCATCAGATTCATCTCGAGTGCTTGTTAAAACATTGGTTCCTGGGCCAGAGTTTCTGATTCACCAAGTCTGAGGTGTTTCTAACAAGTTCCCAGGTGATGCTAATTGGAGACCACTCTTTGAGAACCAGTGCTCTGGACTAAAATTGTTTCTTCTGTGATGTGTTGTCCAGTTTTGGTGCCCCAGCTGTGTCCTAAGAAATAAAAAAAACAGGAGAGGTTTGTCCCTTTCCAAAGGCATACGTGTAGCTCACCACTGTCCATCTGTCTGTCTAGCCAACAGTGTCTGTCAGGCTCTATCCCCTTCATAAGCTGATATGCATGTCACCACTAGCAGGACTGACCCTATCAGAAGCCTGCATCCCCCTTCATCTGGGCTCGCCAGAGAGGACATTCGTACAGTCATTGCTGTCATCTCCCCATGAAGACTTAACTGATATTCTTGTAATCAAGAGTCATGCTAATTTCTGATTCACCTTCCAGTGCTTCTCAACAGAGGCACTATTAGCATTTTCAATGAGACAGTTCTTCATAATGAGAATTCTGTTTAATGTGGGATATTCAGCATCCTTGGCTCCCTTCCCTGTCCTTGGTTATCATGGTGATCTGTAATCCCACCACACATCCCAGTGCACCCCTCCTCCAGCCTTCCCCTCCCCACTGTCCCTGGAGAACGGGATGAGAGCAGCACAGCTTTCTTCTGAAAAACACTGTCTTGTATTAAGCCATCAGTGAACCCCCTTATCAAACCACATTGCCTTAGCTCCCTGCAAAAATCCTGAGTCGTGTTTTAATATTTTCCTGGTTTTCATTAAATGTTGATATTAAAAAGTGATTGAATGGTGAATCCTTCTTTTGGAAAACCGTATGGGTGGAATTGTCTACCCATGATATGCAATCCCCTCTCTATAGAGAAATGCACTGGAGGGTCCCTGTTTCCTGCTGAAGTGGCTTTGCACCCTCACCTGCCAAGGAGAAAAATGTGACCCATTCTATTTCCCTTTTTTTTTTTTTAACCATGAGTGTCAGGGAACTCTTTTGCACCTGTAATGCTTAATAGGGATGCAAAATTAGTGTAGAAAACCATTTTGCCTATATTATCAGCTTTTATACATTTTTAATTTTTAAACATTCAGTAGCTTAATTTTGCATTTTCTTGTGGGTGACTTCAGAAGCAGGCCTTGGTGCAGGTTGAGTTGTGAAGGATTATAGCCAAGGATTATAGTTGCCTAACTAGCTGGGCAGAAGAATCCTGTGGTGGAACAGCCTGGCCTCACGTGGACACCAGGTAGGCCGTGGGCTTGAGACACAGGAGGGGCAGCAGGCAAGGGGGCTCTTCTTGCTGGCAGCACGTGAAGGTGTCGCTGGTGAGACTGAAATGCCAGGTGTGCTCAAGCTGGAAGTGAAGTAAGGGTCAAGGAACAGAGAGCCGCAGGTATCCCTGAGCCCTCACCAAGGTGGGAGAATCATTGAGGTGAGTGGTGGCAGAGGGACCAAACTTGCCAGGTCAAGAGAAATTCTGCCAGTACTGACTGGGTTAGCCCATGAGAGCTGCAGAAACCATCACTTACAGGAACACCATCCTGATTTGGCTCCCACTTGATCCTGTGGCCAAACAGGATACAGATGGGGTACAGATGGGGCTGGGTACAGATGGGGCTGGCACTCTGGGGTCAGCTTTCTGCCGAAGCTCCGTGTCCGGGTGGAAAAGAGCATCTATTTGGGGGACCGTAGCAGGGCAGAGATTCCACCCCATCCCGCCCCTCCTCTGAGGGCCCAGTTCCTTCCAGTTCCTCTTCAAAGTACGCCTCAAAGTGTCAGGGGACCACCACGCCAAACTGGGGGTGTCCACCCTCTAGATCTCCTGTGTGAGTCGGGTGTATAAGGCCTTTCCGTCTAAAAGTCTCTTGGTTGAAATTCCATTGTGAGAGCTTGATTCCCTTCTGGTTTACAAACTCTTCATTACAGATTAATACACCTTCTGGGAAGGCAGCAAATAATTTGCACATTTGAAAGAATGGATTTATCACTTTAAGTATTTGAGATGTGCTGCTGGAGGGAAACAAGCTTTTTTTTTTTTTTGAAGTTTATTTTTGAGAGAGAGAGTGCACAAGCAGGGGGAGGGCCAGAGAGAAGGAGAGACAGAACCCCAAACAGGCTCCGCACCATCAGCGCAGATCCTGATGTAGGGCTTGAACTCACAAACTGTGAGATCATGACGTGAGCTGAGATCAAGAGTCAGACGCTTTACTGACTGTACCACCCAGGCACCCCAAAACAGAAACTTCTAAAGGGAGGAGATGGGGTGAGGTTTAGGAACCCTTGCAGGCTAAGGGGGCGCCCCGTGGGCTGCTTTGGTGTGGGCTCTGGGGGAGCAGAGGTGTGGGCTGAGCTCTGGACAGTGAGGGGGGGTCACTGGTTTCTGAGAACAGTCCTCTCCCAGGTGTGAGTATTGTCTCCCTGTCCTGTGAGCTCCTCCTTACCCTGGCCTTGTCACCAAAGCCAGGCCCCTGATCGCCCACGTACCAGCTCTTTCCAGAGGGCCCAACAGCCACTACCTGCTCTGTGGCCTTCCTCCCTCACCCCTGCCAGGGCCTCTCCCCTGACCCTGTGACTTCACCCCAGCTCTGCCCTCCTCAGTTCTCCTGAATTCTGTCCTCTGTGGAGGAAGGAAGCACCCAGTTCTGGTTCTCCTTGTAACTATTCGTCCTGAACTTTAAACCCATAACCCCCCCACACTTGGTAATAAAAGCACCTATTGTCCTTGGGACATTTCCACACAGCCTCTCTGAGTGATGTGCTCCTCCTCCCAGCTGCTCCTACTCCCTTGTGCACGTGTGTCCCTGACTTAGCTTGCCTTTCCTCCTTCCCACCAGGCACTGGCCAGGAGGCTTCCAGTGGGCTGTCCCTGCTGCCATCCAAAACACTTCAGGAGCTTCTTGGCTAAGGGCCCCACGAGCCCACAGGGAGGCAGACCTCCAGGACGTCTTGCCCTGTGCTCCCAGCCCAGTTGCCACAACAAACAGCAGAGGAGACGTTGGTGAGTGGGCAGGGTTCAGACTGTGCCGTTGACCATTCCTCCCCAGCCGACCCTGAGGAGATGACAGAGCCAGGGCAGAATAGTGCCCGCAAGGTGAGATGACACCTGGTCAGGTGCCCAGACAGCTGGGGGTGAAGCCAGCATGCCTTACTGAGCATTATCTGTTGACCCTGGCTTAGCTGGTCAGAATTCTAGAACTGGTGGAGCTGGTGGGAACTGTCATTGAAGCCAGCCAGGAAACAAGATTCGGTATCTGCTGGGTGCCCTGGTTTCTGCTAGAAACTGTTATGCTGCCAAACTGGTGCTCCGTCCTTCCCAATTGTCCACAGGCTTCTTCCTCCTGCTACTCCAGGAAGGTGCTCTGGTTAACTGCATTTGGTTTCGATTTTCCCTTTGACTCTCTGGTTCCTTAGCAAGAAGCCATCATTGGGGGTGGAGCACAGTTCACATTCTGTGTTAATTGTGGAACCCATCTGTTCCAGGTCCTGACCAAGAGCTCCCACTGGCCCTGCTTCACAGACGTGATCATTGTCACTCTGGTCAGTGGGAAATCCCATTGAGAGTAGGTGTAGAGTGAGTCTGCTCAACAAAAATGGTGCCTTTGTGGGCAGCTATACAGTGGTCAATATTCTCAATTATATTTCAAAAGTCTGGGTGATCTTTTGGGATATCATACGTGAAAGTTAGGGGTCGGGGTCCATTGCTTTCGTAGCTTTAACTGGTGAGGAAGATGGGTTTCCTTCTGCTACCCTCTTCCCTCTTCTTGGGGTCTTGTGATTACAGTACTTGAGGGGTCCTCAGCCAGTGGCAGCCTGGGAAGTGGTCTGTTGACTCTCACTGTGAAGGAGGCTGATGGGGTCCTAACCAATTCAGTGAAAGCAAAGCAAGTGAGAAGGAGGAGGGGGAAAGAGCAATCAGTGAAAAGAAGCATAGCCTGTGATTTTATAACACTGATTTTCCCCCAAGGTTCTAAGGCTACTTTGAAGTATGGTTCCATCATTGAAGTGGGAGAATAGCTTCTTTCTTAAAAATTATTTTTACTTTATTTTTAAAAGATTTTTATTTTTTAAATGTTTATTTACTTATTTTTGAGAGAGAGAGAGAGAGCGCAAGCAGGGGACGGGCAGACAGAGAGAGAATCCCAAGCAGACTCCGTGCTGTCACTGCAGAGCCCAGTGTGGGGCTTGAACTCACAAATGGTGAGATCATGTCCTGAGCCAAAATCAAGAGTTGAACACTTAACCAACCAAGCCACCCAGGTGCTCTGACTTCAGCTCAGGTCATGATCTTGTGGTTTGTGGGTTCCTGCCCCACGTCAGGCTCTGTGCTGACAACTCAAAGCCTGGAGCCTACTTCAGATTCTGTGTCTCCCTCTCTCTCTCTGCCCATCCCCCATCATGCTCTCTCTCTCTCTCTCTCTCTCTCTCTCTCTCTCTCTCTCTCTCTAAAAAATAAATAAAAATTAAAAAGAGAGAGAGAGAGAGAGAGAATACTCTTAGGCTGCTTTGGCAGACAAAACTAAATACATGGGTTCTGTCCTTTTGTTAAAAAAAAAGATCTTGTAATTTTAAAGCAATTTTTAAAAAGTGATTATGAGGTTGGACTCTAAAGTGGCTGATGAAGGGAGAAAGCAGTGTCTTACTACTGCCTGAAGGAAAGTACAGAATGTATGGCTGAGATGGGGCCATTATTTTAGGATTCAGGGAAGGCTGGATCAAAGTGAACACTGTGTATGCATGAGCATTGCTCCCTTGAGAGGCGAGCCCTAAGGCACTCTGACATTGTGAAGCAGCAGAAGCAGAAGATCAAAGGATGGAAAAATTAATGCAAGTCCTTTATTTTGAAGGCAGGTTTGCCTTGGCTAAAATCAGGATGAAGGTAGAGGCTCGGGTGCTGGGGAGAGGGCTGTGTAAGAAGCCCTTTCTGTGGAGTTACCCATTTTATGCTCAAGGCAGGGAAATTTACAAGGAGAAAAAAGAGGACAAATCTTCATTGGAAAAGCTAGAGCAGATGGGACTGTGGAAATCATCCAGTACTCTTTTCCCTGCACTGATGAGGAAAGGGGGCCCCTGAAGGAGAGCTGCAGCGACACACCTGGTTGGTGCAGAGTCAGGCTGGAACTTGGTGCTCTTCTCTGGAGTCCCTTCAAGTCTGAGCTGATGGGCTGCTCACAGATGATTCGGACACCTTTAGCAAGATGCAAATGTTTCTTGACAGACTTCTCAGAAGGGCAAGTAACCTTTAGTTTCCTCCATACATTTTTTTCAGAGATGCCTGTGGAAAATCTCTTTTCTGAATTGCACACTCTTTTTTTTTTTCAACGTTTATTTATTTTTGGGATAGAGAGAGACAGAGCATGAACGGGGGAGGGGCAGAGAGAGAGGGAGACACAGAATCGGAAACAGGCTCCAGGCTCTGAGCCATCAGCCCAGAGCCTGACGCGGGGCTCGAACTCACGGACCGCGAGATCGTGACCTGGCTGAAGTCGGACGCTTAACCGACTGCGCCACCCAGGCGCCCCGTGAATTGCACACTCTTAATGAAGACATTTGTTCTGCTTTTGATAAAATAAACTTTGAACAATGAACTATGGTGCTATATTACATCAAAATGTATTTCCCTAGGCTTCATTGTAATTCTTCTTTTATACTGAAAGCTCATGTAATTTAGAGAGCTTTATGTTGCTTGATATATAACTTGTAATTAAATGTAGGGTTTGATCATATTTCTTTAAAAGTTGGGCATTAGGGTCTTGATTAATATTGTAACATCCCTTATACTATGGTTTCTATGAGAAAGTCATCCTTCTTCCTAAGAAAAGAACGTAATCTATGTCAATCTGGTTAACATTGATTTGATTAATGTATCAGACATTCATTCATTCATTCATTCATTCATTCATCATATAGTCCTTGAGTGATGAAGCAGGCAAAGTGCTTGCTCTCGGGTAGTTTTCCTTCTAGTGAGAGAGGAAGACATTAATGTCTGTCGTTGATTTTAAAGTTCAGTGAAGAAAAGTAGTGCAGGGTAAGGGGATGGGAGGATTGGGACAGGGTTATTTTTCATAGGATCATCGAGTGGTCAGGGATGGTCTCTTTGCCGAGGTGAGATGTCAGCAGAGGACAGAGTGAAGTGAGCGAGTGAGTCTTGAGATCTGGAGGAAGAACTCTATTCAAGGCAGAGAGACTAGCCACTGCTAAGGCCTTGAGGCAAGAGTGAACTTGATGTGGCCAGAGGAGCGGCAGGCAGGCCAGCCAGCTGTAGAGTGGAGGGTGAGGCCCAGTGTGATAGCAGGTGAGCTTGGAGCAATAGGCAGGGCTGGGTGAGGTAGGGCCTTACAGGCCATGGTAGAAGTTTGGATTTTAGTCTGTAGGTAACGGGTGGTCATCGGAGCATGCTGAGTAGGGGAGTGACATGTCCAGCTGCTGAATGGAGAACTGACTGGGGAAGCAGTGTGGAAACAGGGAGGCAGTTAGACCGCGGCAAGGGTCTAGGGTCATGATGCTGGTGGCTTGGATGGCTGGTGGCATGGGGTTGGTGACATGTGATCAGAATGGAGGCAGAACCAGAACAAAGGTAGGCAGGTGGATGATGGAGCCTTTGGTCTGGGTGGGAAGTGCTGCAGGAGGAGCACATTTGACGGGAGAAAGTTGAGAGTTCTTGTTACATCTTGTTAGATAAACCAGTGGGGATGTGGAGTAGGCAATTGGATGTAAAATTTTGGAGATTGGCAGAGAGGTTAGAATGGGAGATGGGTTTGGCAGTCTCTGGCCTCTCACCACATATAAAGCCATGGGACTGGAGTTGATCCCCCGGGGGGTGAGCAGGCCATCACTTAGAGACCAGGAAGAGAGGGGAGGGTAGGAGGAAAGAGAGGAGAGTGCAACACCCCATCCAGAGAGGAGTGTCTCTCCAGATGGACGAGGTGACTGTGCCAGTGCAGCTGAAAGCATTAAATATATTACCAGCCTGAGAATAGTGTCCTCTAGATGATTGCCTGGATTTTTATGTGCTTGTGGGCCTTGTCTCCCCCATTAGACTGGGAACTCACCAAAGCCAGGGATTATTTCACTGTTCTTCTGCTTGCACTTGGAGCCACTTAAAGCTACGGCTAAACCACCTACTGAGTGGACACTTACTTGTAGAAGCTGCTTAGAGAGTCATCCATCAATGGGACTATGGGGACAGTGTTGATGAGGAAGGGGCAGAATGAGTCCTGCTCTTGGCAAAGAGGCCAGTGATATCCCAATTCTGAGTAGAAGGACTTGGGTGGCAAAGAAGACAGATGGGAAGAGCAGGAAGGAAGCAGGACTGTCAGATTCCTGATTTGGGGAGCGATCGGCCCCTTAAATGTAGTCATATAGTTCCCTCCTGAGGAAGGGGGGCCCTGAAAAGTCAGGAACTCTTTGAATGGCTGTTGATTGATGCAGCACTTGGATTCTTTACCTCTGTCTCTGCAAAATATGTGCATCTATCTATCTATCTATCTATCTATCTATCTATCTATCTACTATCTATCTATCTATCTTTCTGTGGCTTAAGAAGGATGGAGGAGCCTGTAATGACTTCCCTTGGAGGTACCTGATTCAGAACCAGCAGTTCAGGTCCTGACAAAGAGCAGAGTCCCAATGGGACCTGAGTCTGGACAGGAGTTCTGTGGTGGTGCTCGGGGGCTGTCATGGCCTCTTCTGTTGACTGGGTTCCATCGATCTGTATCTGTGGGGAGTAACTGGGCCTGAAAGTCTGGCCATCTCTGACTGGGGGTAGTGTCTGGGGTAGACCAGCCTCAAAGATCCCTAAGGGCTGGGCACACTAGGAGTTAATCTGCATAAGGAGAGAGATGAGTTTCCCGGCCATCAGGAATCTGGGATAATAACTGGATTCTGTCCTGTTTCTTGTCTCTTATGTAGACATAATGAAACCAGAGGACTCATAGGATCATAGGAAAGCATAGGAATAGTTTCCGCTGGGACACTGTGAGAGCTTTGAAGAGATGGGAGGCCATCTTGATGAGACAGGACCAGAAGTTGAGAGTCCTTGACAGCATAAAGGAGACCCTGCTTGTGGGATGAGGGCAGATCCTTGGCCCTCCAGAGTTTAAGCTGGTAATAAGCCTGCAAGCCAAGGGTCCATCCCCTGGAGTTACCCTGGGAACCTAATAACTAAATTTTTCCAGGCGATCCTGATCATGGGGCTTGATAAAGCCCAAGCCTGTTGCTAAAACTACGTTAAGATAAAAGCTCTTTTTATTAATTTGATACCCATTAAAACCATCACAAATTAATTAATTTTCAAAAGAAAGAAAACTATGCCTCAGTTCTGCAAGTAACTTATGTCCAGATGTTGACATCTTGGGACAGCCTGTCATGCTTAAAAATATTGTAAGAAATCTTTAGACAGTAAAACCTAAAAATAAAACCCCCAAAATTAAAAAGAAGAATAAGGGAAAAGCATTGTAGTTCAAGAGATTTATTGGTTTATTTATTTTTGAAAAGAATATAAAGTTAACAATTTAATACCAGATTCCAAGACCTAGGTATCCCCACTTTTGTAGTGGGGAGGGAAGGTAATTATAAAATGCAAGAAAGCACCCAAGGGAGAAAACTATAAAAATCACTGGAGGCTTAGCTGACTAGCCAGTGGTTTCTACAAGCTAGAGTTAGTGAAGCGCATGAACCCTTGATGTGAACAAGTGGTGCAGGGGGGCACAGGGAAGAGATCGCGTTTGATTAATTCATGGTGCCTGAGGAAGATTTGGAACCACTGACAACTTCCTTATCTACCAGCCTCCCATTAAGCCACCTGGGGTGAACTGAAATTGTAGTGGATGAGTTGAAATTGTATTCATAACATTATCCCTGACTGTGTTCTTTTCTCAGTGCCTGGGGTGAGTCTGGAGCACATTCATAGCAGTATTTCCGCCCTGTTGCCCCATTCATATAGCTGCCTGCTCAGATCTCAGCTTTCTCTGGGTTGCAGCTAGAGCGGTTCTGGGCCAGATTTCCAGGACGACATCCGCGGTGTTCTTACCTCTTCTTCTGAACTATGCCAGCTCGCGTCCCGCTGACCTCCAGCCGTGCCATATCCCTCGGATCAGGCATCCCCCACCTTTTGTGGGGTGATATGGTTGTTATGGAGAGGCCCACCTAGTGCTCTCAGTGGAGGGTGAGGAGAGAGTGACAAGCATCCTGGGATGGTGGCAGGACTTGCAGTTTCCTTGCCCACAAATGGAATGCAGGTAGAAGCTTGTCCAAAAGTTTATACAACACAAGCCCAGGGTCTGATACTGCGGGTGAGCATCTGGATTTAGGAGGGCCTGCTTGGTCAGGTGGGAGAAGTGAGTGACATGGGAGGAGAAACTGTGGTCTGTGCATTCCAGACAGGGGGACTCAAAAGGGAGGTCTTCCACTCAACAGATGTTTCCCCTCTTTCAAACCAAAGCCTTGGAAGGACCTCAAATGAAGGGAACTTTAGATGAAAATCAAGAAGATGAAAATCAATAAAAATAGATAAGGAAAAAATAATAAAAATATTTTTCACTTACAATTGTTTTTTGAAGCAACTAAACATGGACAGAATGTGATGGGGTTGATGAGAGTCTAAGCTAAAGACTATAGGGAGAGTGTGTTTTGCTACCTTTTCTTTAGGTTATGGTTGATAACCATGGAGGGTCTGAGATTTCACCTGCGTGCAAGCTAATGAGTTAGCTACGGTGTCATGGGACCTGTGGGTTAGGCATAAATGACTTTTTGATTCACAATGATAACAGTGGCCTGGGTACCAGCATTTTCTCACACTGGGTCTTTGAGCTTCAGTCCCAACAGGGCGATGCAGAGGGCCAGGTGGCACCTGTGCACATGGGAGAGAGAAATCTTGAGCTTAGGGAACTCAAATCTTGTATAATGGACAGTAAGTGTACGTGTGCTTTGCTCCAAAGGCGTACACGATCTCGCTTGTTTACGACATAGGTATCCTTGAAAAGATAGTCTGGAACAAGGTCACTCCATGCTTCTACTTGGAAGATGTGCAGAACTGAGAAAGAACCATGGAGAATGGCTTCCACATGCTGCATCGATAGAGAGGGAAAGGAAGCTGGTGTTACCACCTCCTTGTTACTCACCAGGCAGTGAGCAGGAGACCTCGTTCTTTACCTCATCAGAGCTCAGAGGTGGTACTGTTGTTAGATCAGTAAGGAGCTGGTGAGTAATGGGACTGAGACATCCAGCTGCAGGATTTATGTAGGTATTACCTACTTCTTATATGTGAAGCATCGTGTTAAAAAATAGCTAGAGCTTAGTCAGATGTTTATTGGCTCACAGTTCTAAGGGCTGTCCATGCATTGTGTAATTCTCATAACTAAGATTATCAGGTGCTGCTAAGGAAACTGTGGGGGACACTGAGGCACAGTGAGTTGATGGGGCTAGGATTCAAACCTCCATGTTTAGCCACTCTACTCCTCTGTTCTTTCTTCAGCCCTCAGGGTCACACAGGGAAGGTCATGGTGAAACTAGCATATGCACTGAGGATGTGGAAAGGTTTGGAAACCATGCCGCGTAGGAATAGCGGAAGGGCCAAGGGTGTCTCGTCTACAGAAGGATAAAGGATAAATGGTGACTGTCTTCAAATATTTGTAGGCATGTCTTGTAGCAGAGTAGAGTTTACTCTTCATGACCCCGGGGGGCAGAATGGGGTCCAGTTAGGAGGCATATCATCCCTCAGCCTGCAATGGAATAGGCTGCTTGTGAGTGTGGGAACTTCTCGAAGGATTTTCTGGGAGATTGCCTTTTGGGATGCCATGGGTGGGATCTGTCAATGGCCCCTCAGTAAGCACCTCTGTTTGTATTCTCTACAGGAGCTAGGTGATGGAGGAGGAGGTTTCTAGTGAGATATTCTAGACCTTTCCTAAGAGAGCAGGCCCAGCTGAACACAGTGGCCCAAACTCCCTCCCCTGCCATCCCTTTCTGTCCCCTTTCTAAGAATTCTCTACTGTCAGGCATGCCCAGAGGGAGTTCCTGCATGGATGAGGCTGTGTCCTAAATGGGGACTCCAGCCCACTGTAAGGGGCTGGAGAAGTCCATCTCAGCTGTAGGCCTGCTCTGTCTCATGAAGGGACCCACCAGGATCTTGGCTCAGTCCTGCCTCTAACTCTGATGGGTTTGGTTCCATCCCTCTCTGAGCCTATAATCACCAGCCTCCTGGCTTGACCAGGCTCTAGCAAGTAGCCTCACACACACCAGACCCACTGTTGCCCAGTTTGGGACAGAACAGGATTCCTATACTGGGTGGGAGGTTGAATTATGACATCTCTGTGGTCTCTTAACTGTATCTGTGGTTCTGTGATTCACCCTTCCTTTCTTTGTCAACAGCCCATGCTTTAAAAAGCAAGTGGGAACAAGTGGTTGGATCCAGTACTCCTCTGTAAGGACCTGGCTGTGACCCAGTGGTCACTCTCTGGTCTTGGGCAGCTCCGGTCCTGAGCGGAGCAGGTCTGGTTCAAGTGCAGGTCCAGGGAGGCACTTGGGGAGATGGTAAGGAATGGATGGTGGCAACTGCTTTAATGGCATCTGTTGCACTCAGCCAGAAATGTCTTCTTTTGGAAGCTAAAGACTCCCTCAATATGGTCTCAATTAGCCTGTGCATATCTTTAAAATAATTACATTTTCATCAAAGGGTTTTTGAGAGTGATGTTTAGCCCAGTGTAAAGGGCATGATCAGGATTTGATCCTGAAATAATGTCTCTGCTATCCCAGATGTCAGGAGTAACTAAAAATATACTCATAACTCAGAGGAATTCTTGGTTTATTGGACCCATCTCCTCTTCCTCTTAACCTCCCTCCAGAAAGTGAGAGGGTGATGAAGTGAGCCAAAATTCTTTAATTATCCAGTCTGCTGACATTATTTTATCTGCATCACTGATATTAAATTTGTACAGCATTCCATTTCAGTCACAGAGCTAGGAGCAGCCTCTGCAAACGCGGGCCTTTGTCCTTCTGCTGGTTGTGGCCAATGTTCTGCTTTCCAGTCCACCCCACCCTCCCTCAGACTTCTTAAATTCCAGAGCTTTCTGTGGCACCGGAAATTATCTGTCTGTGGAATGTCCATACTTCAGGAAAGTCCCTGAACTGTGTATCCCAATTCTGCTTCCCCCAACTCATCTTGGCCATTTGTGGTTAGGTTTTGGCATGTGCCTATCATTGGAGAAAGCTGGGTTTGGCGGGAGCATTTCATCGTGTTTCTATTATTGACATCAACGCAATTTCATCGCTTCCTATCATTGACATCCATGGAGAAGGAAGGGAAAGTGTGGCTAGTTTTTTTTTTTTTTTTCTTCTTCTTCTTCTTCCTTCATGTACAAATTTAATTTTCCCTGTTATATCCTTAACTTTTCTGGGCAGTCAGATGCATCTTTGGTTTCAGTTTGGTTCTCTAGGTTGTGACCTTTCCATCTGACTTCATGGTAACACACTCAGCTGGTTTACTTAGCACCTGGTTGATGCTACTCTTACTGCTACAATCAGGTCATATTTATTGAGGGCTGCTGGATGCCAAGCACTCGCTGAGGGCTCCAGTCCTCACAGCCTCTTGAGGCAAGTACTATTACCGTCCTCTCCATTGTACAAGTGAGGACACAGAGATTCGAGAATTGGCTGAAGATCCTGCAGCAGGGCTAGGGTTGGAAGCCAGGCAGCTGGCTGACTTCACCGCGCCTCCCTCCCACCCCGCCCCACTAACTGCCTCCCGGCCCTCCGCTGTGCACGAAACCAGTGTCCCCACTAACCCTCCAGGAAGTGTTCCTGTCTTTCTAAAACCCTGTCCTCAGCAAATGTTTAATGAGAACTGAGTGTGCAGGCCATTCTGCCATGGAGATGCAAAGATCTACAGACGTGATTCCCACCCTCCCCCCACAACCTCTCAGACACTGTGGCCAGACAGAGCCTGAGCTCTGCTAAGGGGCCATATTTTCTGTCAGCTTATCCCTGGTGCTGCCATCAGCAGAAATGCCTGGTAGCACTTACCTGGGCCCACACTGCTTGTGGTGAGCCCTCACAGACATTTCCCTGACCAGAGCCAGCATTGTGGCTGGACCAGACCTTGTGGTCCTTATTACAAGATAAGACCTTAGCAACAAGCATCAGGGAACTTGGAAAAGACAGGGGTTATTACTTATGTATGAGTCCTAGAGGGTACATGGCATGCCTGGGGCCACACAGCGAGGTCATGGGGAGAGAGCGAGAGCTGTCTTGGGGTTCTGCTTTTCTGGGGCCAAAGGTGGGGGCCTACGGTCTCCCAGGATCACTCTTTATTGGTAAATTTAAAACCTAAGAGTGGGAATTAAAGTGTGGGAAGGGAAAGGTCAAAGGACCAGTGGTTTAAGTCAACCACAGCTCTCTAAAAAGCGAACTTGGAGGGTGGGGCGACTTGGCTCTTCATCTAGCATGTAGCTGGCGGTGTGCTTGTTTGAGACGGATGTCTTTGAAGTGGATGCTTCAGTAACCAAAAGCTTAACGTCAGGACCTTACATTACAGTCAGAAAAGCTGTCGGGTGCTTTTGCCAACGGTGCCTTTGTGGCATTCACTGCTGTTTCCAGGGTCGGTTAAGTATCTGACTTCTGCTCAGGTCATGATCTCTTGGTCTGTGAGTTTGAGCCCCACGTCAAGCTCTGCACTAGCAGCTCAGAGCCTGGAGCCTGCTTCAGATTTTGTGTCTCCCTCTCTGCCCCTCCCCCACTGATGCTCTGTGTCTGTCTCTCTCTCTCAAAAATAAGTAAACATTTAAAAAAGTGATGAACAAACTACCAATTAAACAAAGCTGTGGACATTTTTACAAATGAATGAGAGAATATTTTAATTACCAAAAAGGTAATTAGATTGAAGGATGGCCTGTTAAACTATGTACATTGAGTGTATGCAAAACCATGCACCATCCTTGTTTTCATATTTTCTCACAGATTCGTGGGAACTTGGTCCTGGATAGGTGCCTGTGACCCCATGTTATAGATCCTGCTAGATCTAGGCCTCAGAGCGGTGGGACTTTGAGATTAGAGTAGGACTCAGCTGCATGGAAAAGACTGCCCATGCCATTCCAGAACTACCTGTACTGGCAACATTGTATAGGAGAGGGCGGAAGGCCTTTAGGTTTTGCTTGATAACAACAGTGGTCTTGAACTTCATGACTCCTTCCAGTTGGATCCTTTCCCGTCTTGCTCAACACTTGCCTCACTTCCCAAGCCTTGCCTAACTTGGTTGGATATCTAAGCGCACATCCCTCCAAACTGTGCAGGAATCCCTAGACCTGGCCCTTGCTTAAGGCCTGGCACTAGATCAAGGAGCTCAAGCTCAAACTGGAGCTGAAGAAGGAGAGAAAAATATTTAGGGGGCCATGAGCCAGCCCAGGTAGTAGGCTGACATGAATCAAGAGGACCCAGATGCAAAAGCCATAAAAATTTCATGCACTTTGACTCAGTAATTGAAATTCTTAAAATATATCTTGGGGAAATAATCTAGACTGAAGGAAAAGTTATATGCATGAAACTGTGACTTGTGAGGTCATCTGTTTTTAGTGAAATTGGAAGCAACCTAAATGGTAAATAACAGGGGCACGACTGAGTAAATTATGGTTCATCCACTTGGCAGAATATTGCAAAGTCATTAAAAATGAGACTTATAAAGAGTGTTCCATAACCAGGAAAAAGTTTGTGGCTTAGTCTGAAGAAAAGTATGAAAATGAAGGCATTGATACTATATAAATATAATTAAAAAAAATTTTTTTAAGGTTTATTCATTTCTCAGAGACAGACAGAGTGTGAGTGGGGGAGGGGCAGAGAGAGAGAGAGAGAGAGAGAGAGAGAGAGAGAGAGAGAGAGAGAAAATCTGAAACAGGCTTCAGGCTCCCAGCTGTCAGCACAGATCCTGATGCGGGGCTTGAACTCATGGGCCATGAGATCATGACCTGAGCTGAAGTCGGACACTTAACCGACTGAGCCACCCAGGTGCCCCTATATAAATATAATTTTGATTTGAAAGGTACATATATAGAAAAAAACCCAGGAGAAATGTACATGAAAAATGATAGTATTTGTGTCAGGAAAAAAGTCATCTGTAACCCTTTCCACAACTAGACTTTAGCAGATACTGTTTATGAACAATGACAAAAGAGTCTGGAAGAGGGGGACTGGAGTGAGTTCAAAGTTCATGCAGGGAGTCAGCAATCAAGACACTGTCTAGAAGAGGGGGAAGGACACATATGAGAACATGTCCAAATATAACCCAGTGTGTGAAATAACATAACCGTTTCCTGAACTGAAGGCAGGTGAAGCATGAATAGGGTGAATGTGGCCAAGGAAGAAGTCTGTGAAGTCACGTCTCACATGTAGACTAGGAAGACTGTGGAAGGATGGGAGTGGCCACACATTCATCCTGGTTCCCCTAGACAGTCCCGGCAAAAGGATTAATAGGATCCCTTTTCATTGTCAAAAGAGTCCTGGTTTGGATAATCTGTCACATGGTCACCTTAGATGTTGAAAAGGAAGGAGAAGGCCACTCTAGGTTGATGATAATTGTTCTGCTGGTCACCTCAAGCACTTAAGAGTGAACAGATTAAGATTCCCTGATGCTGAAGTGGGCCCAGCCTGATGGAGAGGTGGCCCAGGTGTAACATTTGAATACTGCCCCACTTCCTGTTTAGTTGAAGGCTAATCAGGGTGGTTATTCCCAAGCTTCCCCACCTGTAGCTGGAATTTGTATTTTGCTCTGGCCAGGAACTCCTCTCTCCTTGATTCCTTCTTCACCCATCCCACAGATCTGGTGCATGACTATTAAAATTTTCAGTGAGCAGAAACAGTACAAGTAGATAATTTGCCAGCCGAGCCTTCCCCTGTTTGTGTACCTGGGAGCATTTCTCCTCAGAGAAGTTCTTGACTTTTAATAGAAAAGCTCATGTATGGCTAGTGCAGAAATAAGTTCAAATGGCAGAAGATGATAACTTTAAGCAGATCGGGGCTTGGCCTGGGGTGGGCTCTGTTTACCTCTTGGTGTCTACCCTCTGTTCTGTTGCCCCTGTCAAGGCAGGCTTATGGGGAAGCCCATTGCTGTGCAGAGCACCAAGCTGACCAGCTGTGATTCAGCCTGGAAGCCAAGCCTAGGTTTGGGTTGCAGGAAAAATGGGGTTGGGTTGTGGAGGAGGCCTCCTCCCCTGTGCCCACAGGAGAACTAGTGTGACCCTGAGTGCCCCAAGATGCCTGCCTGCGACAGAAGAGGCAAAGGACCTTCCTTAGGCAGCATCTCTTACAGACAGTCTCAGCCCAGAGGTTGAGGAGGAGGCCAGAGGAGCCAGACAGATGCCCTCACTTTGTTTTTTTTTTTTTAATTTTTTTTTTTTCAACGTTTATTTATTTTTGGGACAGAGAGAGACAGAGCATGAACGGGGGAGGGGCAGAGAGAGAGGGAGACACAGAATCAGAAACAGGCTCCAGGCTCTGAGCCATCAGCCCAGAGCCGGACGCGGGGCTCAAACTCACGGACCGTGAGATCGTGACCTGGCTGAAGTCGGACGCTTAACCGACTGCGCCACCCAGGCGCCCCCAGATGCCCTCACTTTGTACATGAACAAACATAAATGCTTTGGGGATTGCCTAAGTGAAGAAATAGCTGGGCCTTTTGTGAATCTTTTGTCCTGCTGTTTGGTTGAGGAATACAAGTGGTGAGTGTGGGCACAAGCTCCCTTTGACTTTTTTGGACTTAAGCCCGAAGTTACCTTTTAGCACGTGAATACTATTTTAAAAACTCTCCGGTTAAGACCTAAGGGGAAAGAAAAACATGGCCTCACTTGAGAGAGAGAGGTTTGCTTTGGAGGCGAGGATATACATACTTGACAGGAACCTTCCGAGGTCAGCTAAGAGAGGACCCCTGAGCAAGCAGGTGTTCATGCCAAATCCCAGCTCCCTGGAGTGGCCTGGTGGGAGAACCTGACCTTTCCATGGGGGAGAAAGTACCATTGTGAAGACTTAAACTGAAACCGGTGTAAACAAGACGGCGCTGATCTTTCTCTCGTTTCATTTTATCTATGCCACAGGGAGCAGGTCCCATTAAAAGCAAAGTCCGATTTTTCACTTGGGCCCAGAAACCAAGAGGGACAAGCCATTAGAGAGGTAGCACCCAGCCCTGACCGACAGCTGTGAGGCAGAGCAAAGTTGATGGCAAGGGTTCTTGAGTATCTCATGTCTTGAATCTCCCCACATCAGGTCCTGGGCTCTGGGAAGTCCTAGGGACTGCTTTCTCCAAGAAAAGTGACACGGCACACCGGGTAACGCTGAAACACCAGACTAAGAGCAAAAACTGATTCTCTGCATTACACGTTAATGGTAAGAGCTCCAGATGACAGCAGTTTGTTAAATGTTCTATAACTATGAGAAATGGAGGTTAGTAATTAGAAGTGCACTGGTAACTGAGCACGCAGGAAGCTCTGTTTTGGGCCTAATCAGCCATGGCTGGAGAGGCCTAGCTGGTTGGTGGCTGTGCCCACTGGATAGAAGCTTACCTGAGGTGCTTAGAAGAAAATGCTCTAACAACTAGAATGGGTGTTTGCAGGGAGGCAGAGAGCATACTTCTCTTCAGAGTCCTGTGCCAATCTTGTTCCTGTGGGGCAGAGAACATTTAACACCCAGCAGGTGTTGGGGCCATGTTCCCCTCTAGGCTGATGCTGAGAAACTGCTGCTTTTGTGTCGGCGGAGTGTCCCGCACAGGGTGTTGAATTGTTGGGTCCAGGAGTGGAAAGCCATGAAGGGTTTTAGGGCCTGTGAACAGGCCGTTGCCTCACTAGCTATTTTGTTTCCAACCCCACTTTCCTAGTCCCTGTGGTTCTATTGTCTTTTGCTAATCTGGCCTCTTCAATAGGATTCCAGACCCTATGTCCTCGAGGTCCCCCAGCTAATACTTCGTGGTGGCCTGTTGATCTTCCTGTTGCCTTGCACTTCCTTCCCTGGTAGCTGATGTGGGGAAGGGCTTTCCCCCTGCATGTGAGTGTCCCTGTTCCTGAGAGAGGGTTGGCAGAGAGAGATGCTCTCTCCTCCCCACTGAGAGACAGTTGAGCTGACACCTCTGAGCAGAGGTTCCTCTCTCCGGAAGGTCAGTTACAGTTTGCTATGTTCCTGCTGACACACTGCCAGTGCAAACCTGAGATTGGGGTTCAGAGAGGCCCAGGCCTGGCAAACACCAGTGCCAGACCCGAGGATGCCCCATCCACCTGTGTTGCTCAGACTACAGATTGAACTCTTCACCCAGAACTCTCCACCTCGATGGGGAAGGAAAGGCAGGGCAGGGGTGGGGAGGACAGCCAGGGTGTGAGGGAGGGAGATCATGGGAGCAAATGGAGGCCACTGGCAGTGAGTCAGAAGGAAGGCATGTGTTCTCACTCTTCCCGCAGTGTTTATGTCACCATATTGGGAGGATGTAGTGTCTAACACGCTGTGTTGAACCTCTCATCTTATTTATGCTTGTGGTGGTCATTGTAGGTGCTCAGAAACACACAGCGGTGTGTATGTGGACAGGCTGTGTGCATTTTAACCCTTAAGTGGGGGTTCTTCTCTGTTGGGAGCACAAACTTGATGAACCTGGCTTGGTTGGCCCAGATGATCAACATGTGGCCCTGATAACATAAATGTTCTAAGTAGTCAAGAGGGAGTTGATTGTGTCAGCGTGTCTTTGTCCAGCCATGGAACAGGCTTTGTAAGACAAACATCCGGGGCCTAAGAAGTTGGGATCTGGAAGAAGATTCTTATAGATGTGAACCACAGGAATGAATGAACTTCTGGAATTTCCTTGCTGAGAGGGGTGTGCATGCTTGTGGCTGTGGCTTTTGGCTACTGTATATACGTTCTGCTTCCTGGTGCACAAGACTTACCTAATTACTAGCAGACAAGCTCATCACTTCAGAACCAGAAGTGACTGGCTACTGTCACACAAGTTCCCTTAACACGCTCATCCAGGTCCCTGAGGAATAGTTAAGGGTAGCTTGTCTGAGCTGCTGTCCACAGACCAAAGTATGTGAAGGGCCCCACAGGTGTTTGGCTCAAAAGAGGCAGACAAGGTGTGCACATCATATTATAAATTATGTTCATCTGTATATACAGATAATACACATCCAGGAGAAATGTTAGAGGTCTTCTAACCCCAGAGAGGTTAGGACACTTTTCCAGGAGCCACTGTTAGCAGGTCCTGTCCCTGAAATTTGGTGGCTCTAGCCTTATGCCAGCCCTTCTCTCCGGATATTGGTTTTCTTAACTATAAACTGAGAAAGTGACCAAATGTCCCCCTGTGTCTGGGACTGTGTGCAATCTAGTGGCAGAACCAGGACAAGACACCAGGACCTTGGACTCCAGCTACCTCCCAGGTCCTCCCCATGGCATCTTTAAACACTGTGTGACACTGTTACCAAGGGTCTGAACCTTGGTGCCAGAGACCTGGGTTCAAAGCCAACTGATAAGAAGTAGCTGTTATTGTTAGTTCTGTGACCTTGGATGTATTGCTCAACTCCTGAGTCTTCTCTTCAAAATGAAAATAATATCCATCTTACCGAGTTGCTTTGAAAATGGAAGTTAACTAGGTAAAACCCTCACTATGGTAGCTGGCCCCCAGGATGCATTCAATTAAATAGGTTATTTTTGTTTGTAACAGTAGATAGTGTGCATCACTTCATTTGTCCGGACCTGAGGTTTCCTTTCTGTGAAACAGTAGTGTTGGACTGGACCCGTGCTTCTCTGACTTTGCCGTCCCCAAGGGAAGTGGAGAAAGAGCATGTGCTCAGCGACAGGGGCTTGGGGCGTAGTCTGAAGAAGCTTATGGAAAGCATCACATTTCTTTGAAGTCCTAGATTTATTTGTAAATCTACTTATCATTGTCATTTTATACAATAAGGTGAATGCATTATTGCTTTTATTGTTTTAATATAAAAATGTTTCCCCCACATCTTTGAGTATAGTTGATGTTCTGGGATGAGATGGCCTCGAGTATCCCCAGAGGGCACAGAGCGATACGCCCGTGGGGATGGAGGTGGGATTGTATCGTTTCCAAGATCCCTCCCAGCTCCGGCATCCCATGTTCCTGGGGTAAGTGGTACCTAGGAATCCTGAAGGAACCTCAGATGGGCAGGCTCCCCTAGGCCCCTGCCCCTAGTGGGACAGGGCAGTGTGAGGTAGGGGTGGAAGCAGCAGAAGGGAGGGAGAAGATGCAGTCTCTGGAAGTGAAAGACAAAGAAGGCTGGAGGAGCAGGGCTGTGTCTGAGCCTGACTTTTGGCCCGTGGGCTGATAAACCTGGCCGGTTTGGGTTGGCAGCCCTCCACCACCCCAGGTAAGTTGCAGGAAACACTAAGCCATTGTTTCTCATCTCCAGCTGGAAGCTGTCCAGGGCATGGGCCCTCATGTCATGGAAGGGTGGGTGAGGGCAAGGGGTGAACTTCATGTGGAAACATAGGGCTTGCCACACTGCCAAAGCATCCTCCTGGCAGTGCTGATGTAGCATCCAAAGCCAGGGTCTGGGGTTGTGCCCAGCCAATGGGAGGAGAGTGGAGGCGAGCCTGGAAAAGAGCAGCAGGCTTTGGGGGAGAACACAGATTTCTGGCCTGTGAATGGGAAGAGAGAGCATCTGGGCAGGGGTGTGGAAGACAGATGTGCATGGACTCTCTCAGGCATGAGGGATTGAAATGAAGTCACCTATTTGTTTAGGACAAGTATTGGGGCTTTCCCTGGGCAAGGGATTGACTGCATTAGTCAAATTTGTACCCATCAGATAGCATTCCAATGAATCTAAGAGAATATCACAAAAGTTGTTACACTGGAAATGTCCTGTTGGGCAAGGTATTTATTACAATAATAAGATTTAACATATCTAGATGAATTCTTCCTGAGCACGTTACCAAATAGAGCTAGGATTTGGCGTTAAGAAGGATTGGATTCCACTTCTGCTTTGTTATGACCTCAGGCAAGTCACTCTGTCTTAGAGCCTCAGATTTCCCATCAATAAATGGGGTTATAATATATTTCAGTATATTGTGACGTTCTGGATTGGGAAATCATTTTGTAAGTTATCAATAGCATAATGTTAATTTGTGTAAGTTTATTTATTTTTGAGAGTGAGAGAGTACATGCATGCTTGAGCAGGGGAGGGGCAGAGAGAGAGAGAGAGAGAGAGAGAGAGAGAGAGAGAAAATCCCAAGCAGGCTCCTGGCTGTCAGCGTGGAGCCCAGTGCGGGGCTTGATCTCATGAACCATGAGACCTGACCTGAGCCGAAATCAGGAGTCGGATGTTTAACCAACTGAGCCACACAGGCGCCCCTAATGTTAATTTCAAATAAAAACCCTTTTGGCAGCATTAACAAACAGCATTGCTATCTTCTAGGCCCTCCACAACCTTGTCTTAATGAGTTTAAAGATTGTGACTCTCTAAACTTCTCTTGATTGAAATCATCCTTTGTAACTCAAAAACATCCCTTTTTCAGATGAGTTTCCTTGCTCTTAGACATGCATCATCATCTCCCCACTTCTAGTTTAGCTCTGTACTGCAGGGCTCACCTGCCCAGATAGCCCTGGACTGTTCTCTGTGCCATACAAACCTCAGAGATCCCTGTACCTGTCTTTGAAGATACATTGGTTCACTCTGGGACCCACTTACTTCATCTGTAAAATAAGGGGAAAAGGTGGTTGGACTAGATGATTTAGGTCCTCTTCCAGCCCTCGTGTTCTGTGATCCAGCCATATTCCAGAGTGCTTACAGTAAGCCAGAATTTGGTAAGGTGAGAGCAATGCATATTGCCTAGCCGATGACAACTGATAAAAATAAATCAATATTCAAATGTACATTAGTAATCTACTCTTTACAAGAGGGCAATATTTGCAGCAACATTTAAAATAAATTAGAACATCTAAATGAAATGTGATCTCTTATTCTTCATAATAATAGTTTCATCAATTGATAAATAATTATCAGTTATTTGATAATTATGAAATATTTATATTTGAGGGAGGGATTGCTGTGTGTGAGGCATTGTTAGAAGTACTTTGCATATTATAGTTACAAAGTATTGGGTATTCCAAGTATATACTCCGTGTTAGATACTTGAAGTCACTTCTAATCTCTTTAGAGTCCTACAAAACAGGTTTACAGACAGAGAAATTGAGGTTTAGAGAGATTAAGTAAATTGCCCAAGGTCATTTAGCTACTAAGTGGCAGAGGCAGGTTCAAGTCCGGGCATTTTTGTCTGACTACAGGTCCTGTGATGACCTGTGATGAGACCCCTCACTGGAGTCCATTGGCTGGCTGTCACTACCTAGCTTGCTCTTAAACTGCCCATCTGTTGTTACCCGTGTCTTAGGACTGGTGGTTATGGCAGCTGTGTTTTTGATTCAGTGTCTGAATTGGTCCTTTCTGTCTAGCTGAGGCAGCCGGCCTAAAAACTGTGTGGGGAAAACCCCACTGGAATTAGCACACTCCCTCCTCTGGCGTGTTGGAGACACCCAGCCTTGGCTCCCTCCTCATTCTGCTTCCCTCGCACCTGCCCTCTGGTCTCCATGCTAGTCAAGGGTGGCAGGAGCACTAGAAATCCCTAACAGTTTGCCAGGCCTTTGGCTTCAGCCAGAGGAGACACGATGTGTTGGTGGGAGTAATTGGAAAACAGCTGTACACTCGAATTTAGCGTTGGGGCCCATGGGAGCTGACGCATCAGGTTGGCTCATGCCTCATTTTCCTATGCTGTGTCACAAGGGAGAGAATTTGCAAGAGAAGTGTCCCCAGGCCTCTAAGTAAGGAAAGCTTGCATGAAGCACGCACATGCTAGAACCAGATGCACTGCGCTGGGCCCCAGGAGGTCCAGCAGGGGCTGTGGACAGCCTGTGGCTAGAGATGAGCTTCAAACCCTGCCCTGGTTCTTATCAGCATGCCACATCTCCGCAGCCCCTCCTGCTGGTGGGGCTTCCTGCTGCTGCCCTTGTCCTTGGAAGACACTGTTCTAGCCCAATGCCTGAGGCTCTCACACCAAAAGGCGGGACTCCCACAAAGTGGCCCTCCTCATTCTGTCTCCTCAGATCCGTCTGTCCTCAAATCAGCCTGACGTTAGTCCAACCACAGAGCTATTTTCCCAGGAGAAACAGGCCTGGGGATGCTGGCAGCTCCCCTAAACTGTGAGGAGAGGAGCAGGGACTGCGTTCAGCAGCCAGGCCTGGGCAGGCTATGCTCACCCTCATGTATATCTGTGTTCTTAGAATCTACAGGCCCTCCCAGCACAGCGTCCTCTAGGCCTGTCCCTTCAGATCTCTGTCACACCGCAGCTCCCTGCAGAAAGCAGAGAGGTAACGTGTGCTTTAGGCTGACTCAGAAAGAAGGGGTGGGGCATGCCAGTCTGGAGCTCGATCAGCTGTTCAGAGCCCCCTCTAGGGCAAGGAGTGGTTAGCAACATCATGAGGCTTACTTCCTTCCTGGGCCTTCTTTTTCAGAGCTTTTCTGGACTTCTCTGAAGATCAGGAGAGGAGGCGGGGGGCACACTCATGGCGCAGTGTGATGACCTCTCCTTTACTCCCTCCCCCTCTCCTTTCTAGATCTTCCTTCATCCCTCTGACACTAAGTTACTAAACGTTGGCTGAACTGGGGCAGGAGAGTGAGAGAAGAATAAAGCAATAGAAAGAAAAGTAATATGTTTCATTTACTTTATAAGTGAATGAAAATACTCTCCCCCATTGATTTTGCTGTTAATATATGCCACTCTAAGGGACTAAATGAGGTAAGTCATCTTAAGCACTCCAGTAGTACTCTTGACACATAGTAAGTGCTCACTAAATAGTAGCTATTATTGGTTCTCTCTTTTTCTCCTCTCCTCCCCACCTGGGGTTTCCTCCCAGCTTTTTCAACCCCAGTTTCTTTCTGGACAGACCTCATAAAACCAGAGGCTCAACTTGGGAGCTGGCCAGAGGCCAGCAGAGCTGGAATAACCATAGAGTGCCCATTCTTAGCACTGGCCCAGTCTCTGTCCTCATGGCAGTGCTGATGTCTCATAGGTGTGCCTTGATGACTGGTGTGCCTGCCTGATTCAGCTGTCCAGCCTGTGAGGCCCTGTGTGGTGGGCTGGGAACAGAAGCTTCTTTCTTCCTCTCCTGGTGTCCTGCATCATGTTCCTGCTCCGGGCTTGGCTCCCTCTGCAGTACCTTTTCCCACCTGTCCAGGTGCCCCGTGGAGGGCTGGCAGCAGTCCAGAAGACACAGGTGCACTAGGGCAGGAAGTGTCCAGAGAGGCCCATCAGGCCACACAGAGAGAGGACCACAGGGAGAGAAGGGAAGTGACTTTCTTAAGATGCTGGTTAAGGTGCAGCCACAGTGAGAACCAGAGTTGCTGACTGCCTCTTTGGTGCCGTTTTACCCTCCAGTGATGCCTCCTGGTTTCTCCTGTGGCCCCTTCCATGGCCGAGGCTGCTTCTATCCTCCGAGCTTCTGAAAGAAATCTTAAAACAACAATGATGTTAACCACAGCAGCTGCCATGGATTGAGCACTTCTTCTCTGCCAGAGACGGGGCTCGGGCTGCTTTTCAAACACACTGCCGATCCCCACGGCAGCCCTGCAGAGAATGGGGTCTTAGTAGGAGCCCTGTTTTACAGATAAGTAAACTAAGACTTTCAGAGGTTTTCGCTTGCCTCGAGGCCACACAGTTTAGCGGTGGTGAATGCAACATCTGACTGTAGAGCGCTCTGTTTTCCTCTGTGGGGCGTCCTAGGGACAGAAGCCTGTGCCTGTTCCCTGAGGTGATTCTCTGGGCTCCCATGGTCTTAGGGTGATAGGGCTGCCTCTACATGAGCATCACAACTCTCATCTCTTTAGGAAACTGGGCACAATTGGTATGGCTTAACAGAATGGAGGGAGGAGGCATGGTGTTTGAGAAGGGGGTGGTTGGATCAAAACACTTGTGACCCCAGACTTACTTTTGTAGCAATAATACCTGATAATGGAATGAACACACATTGGGATTGTTGCTAGATTGTGACAGAAATGTGTCTTTTGCTAATTTAGTTATGATCAGGGTCTCTGGTTCTGGCTTTGATATATTTTTTGTTTTGCATGTGACTTCTATTGCAAAAAGTTTCTCTCAGCCTGTTCTCATTAAATCCCAAATTAAGCAAGAATCCCAACAGGAAGAGAACAGCTCCAGGAGACCAGGCCTCGCTCGTTCACACTGTGTATGTGGTTGGGTGTGTTTATTTGATTTGATCTGTGTGTGTGCGTGTGTGTGTGTGCGTGTGTGTGTGTGTCCCCTTTTAAGAAAATTTAAAAATAACTTTCTGCCAAAGATGTGGGCACTCAGAGTAGTGTTGCTGAGCCGACATCCTCCTCCCGCCCGTGGTCTGCTGCTCTGCTGATGTGGCCAGGCTGACGTGGGCAGCTCATCTGCCTGTGGACACCCAGCCCTCCTTTAATGTGCTTTTCAAGAGGAAAGACCCAGGAAGCCCAAGGGAGGGGACAGACTGCCTGATGGCTCAGGGAAGAACTCCACTATGGGGGACACAGTGGGCTGGCTTTGAGTAATCTCCCTTGGGAAGCTGAGGACCTGGATCCAAGTCGCCTGGAAGTGCCGGCAGGAAACTCAGAAGGTCTATCCAAGGCAGGACATCATCATGCCTGTTTCACACACTGGAAGACTGAGAAGCAGAGTAGGAAAGATACACGAGTTACATGCCTGGTTTAAAGCCAGATTAGCACCCATGTGTCTGGAACCAAGTACCTGTGGGCTCCAGAGGGTAGATTTTTTTTTTTATTGTTGTGATCTGTTCACCCATTTCTTTTCCTACATCCTCTCTGTAATGTTCTCGAGATTCCATGCAATAAAGTTAAGTGCTGTCATAGCTTGGAGGAGATTTTTTAAATTCTTTTTTAGCTCAAATTTCTATTCATTCATATATTCCACAGGTATTTATTGAGAATGTATCATGTGCTCATTAATATTGTAGGCACTGGGGACGTGGTAGTTAGTGAATCACAGGGGGCCTGTGAGCCGGTGGAGTTTGTGTTCTAGTGGGGGAGACAGATGTTAGTCCTGTACATGCACAACTACGTGACTGTCAACTATGGTCTGTGGGACAAAGAGGACATAAGGGATTTGATGCATGCTGCTAATGCTAACATGGGGCCCGGCCTAATCATGGGGCCAGAGATCTGTGTCCAGTGTTTCCAATCAGCCCTTTTGCACTTGGGCAGTTGTTTTGATTTTGCTTTCGAGCCTCAGTACTGGAATTTAACAGTTGTTCTTTTAAGTTTCCTCTCAAGCTCTGGTCCATTTTGCTGACTTTTCAGGGCTGTATTTAACAGCCAGCATGTCAGCTGTTCCTACTTGCTTAGTGTAACCCACAGGACTGATGGACACGCCTCCCATGTTTTTGTCCATACCATTGTCCTTGGTTCTGTCCAGTTCAAAATGAGTTTCCATTCTTGTTGCCACCACCAGAGACCTCCATCTAAGACTTAGAACCAGATTCACTCTGTTCCTCAGTGGTGAACAGCATTGTGTTTTGGATTTATTTCTTCCTTTATTAGCCATAAAGTATTAAGATATTTGCCATGTCTTCCAGAGGTCTGGGGTTTATTTATATTCAGTCTTGGCCAAGGACTTAATTGACTTAAGGGTGTTCTCTTCATCAGTATCTGTCTCTACTTCAAATCTCTCTGGGGCACATTTGTTCAACCATTGTCTTTGGAAGAAAAGGTAGAATCAAATTAGATATTGTTTCACCATCTTCCCACCCATTCTTCAAAGCCACAGTCTACTATTCCTGTAAAACCACTTTTCCCTTTCCAGTTGTGCATTTTTAGGAGGGTAGACATGAGAGCACATGGTGATGGGCAGAACAAGGGGCTGGGTTAAAGCAACAGTTCTCAAAGTGTGCCCGCGGGGGATCTTTGGGATCCCCAAGACTCCTTCAGGGGCCCAGAGGTCCAAGTCATCTTTGTAATAAGATGGCATTTGCCTTTTTCACCCTCTTTCTCTCTCAAGTGGAGTTTTCCAGCAGCTTCAAATACTGTGATATCATAGAGGCTGGATGTGGAAGCAGATATGAAAATCTAGTGCTGTCTTCTGTTAGCCAGACATTAAAGAAATTTGCAAAAATGAACAATTCTTCTTACTAAACTTTTATTTTGGAAAATAATTTATTTTTTTTTTTTTAATTTTTTAATGTTTATTTATTTTTGAAGGAGAGAGAGACAGAGCATGAGCAGGGGAGGGGCAGAGAGAGAGAGGGAGACACAGAATCTGAAGTAGGCTCCAGGCTCTGAGCTGTCAGCACAGAGCCTGATGTGGGGTGTCGAACTCACCAACCATGAGATCATGACCTGAGCTGAAGTCGGATGCCCAACTGACTGAACCACCCAGGCGCCCCAATATATTATTTCTTTTAAAAGTGTTATTTATGTTAACATATAATGGGCTTCTTTTGATGTTTTGAATGAATTAGTATTTATTAGTTTTGATTTTGAATGCTGTAAACACTGTCAACAATAACTCATAAACAAAAGCTCTTTGGGAACCTCACTAAGTTTTAGGAGCATAAAGGGGCTCTGAGACCAAAGAGTTTGAGAACTGCTGAGCTAGAGGGTAAGGGGTCACCTAAGTGTTACAGGAATCCCAGTTACTCAAGGATCGGACAGGGCCCAATGGAAAAGCTTAAAGTCACGTCATTGCTGATTGAGACATCTGCAGTTTGTCCCATGGCGTGAGTTGCATAGGATGAGAGATCCCTTTGGAACTATGGAAATCCTCTCCCCTGGAGGAGAAGGACTGGGCGCGGCATCACCTTGCTACCATGTATTAGAGGCATGCACCAAGGACCAGTCCTGCAGCTCCACAGGGGTCAGGATGCACCCTGCTAGGTCCTGTGCACGACTTGAACCCTTGGAGTCTGGCTCACATCTCAGCCCAGATTCCTTAAGATAATTGCAGCACGGGGTTCCCCATCCATCTGTTCCCTGGGCTTGCCTCTCACTACAGGGACTGTATGCAGGGCTTCTCTAGCTCAAGGAGTAAAGAACTGGTCTCAGGAGGCACATGTCTCACGAGTCCTGTGTGCTAATCCCATGCCAGATGTGCCAAGGGGTGAATGACAGTCCAGGCAGGTTGTGGATCTGGACAGTCCAGGCAGGTTGTGGATCGCCCCTCCGAGGGCTCAGCTCTCTGCTTGACAGCCTCCCCCCTTCCCTCCACACTGAGATTGGAATCGGCAGCTCTGAATGAGTAAAAACCTGTGAGCTTCCTCTCCTGGACTCCCTGGGACTCCACTGAGAGCCTCTACAGCTGGCGGCCAGGGGTTTCAAAGGTCACCCCAGCTGGGTGGATTAGAACAACAGATCTCCCTGACTGAGCGGAGTTGGCTGCCCCGGCGGAAGGCAAGTTGCAACATCTGCGAGCAGAGTCAGGCACACGCCCCTTAGCTTTTCAGTCTAGCCCTGGGCTCCACAGCGTCCCTGGCTCTCCGTCACCGTCTTCCTTCTCAGACGGACCTTGGACAGGAATCTCTGCAGTCCACTGGTAAAGCGTGGCTGCCCATGCGGCCCGACGCATGGGAGAGCTGCCCGGGGAAGAGGCCACGGTAAGGCATGTCAGTTCTCTGGTGTATGGCCCTGCCCCACCGCTTGCTTCTGTGGGTCACAGCAAGTCCACCTGGCACAGCCTGCAGCCAAGGAGAAGCTCACTCTGGTATTAGAAGCGATTAGGGAATTGGTCAGGATTTGAGTGCACAGCAGAGAGAAGATTAAGGTTTGGGGGGGCAGGGGGGGGTGGTGGAGGAAAGCTGTCGTTGCCTGGGGCCCTTGCACCTGGGTGGTTTGCTGCCTCCACTGCGTGCCAGGACTGGAGGGCGGGTTCACGGCCGGCTGCCAGGCTTCCAGTGCACAGCCTGCTGGGAGCCTGGCCCTATAGGGAAGGTATGGTATTTCCAGGATGCCTTGCTGCTAGCTCAGGTGCCTAGAGACCACAGGCATTTAAAATGTATGTACTTTGGGTAGAGAAGAGGACAGCTGGTTTCTCTAAACTTGTTCTGCTGTATCACTTGGTCCCTAATTTGTAAACTTTTCTTCAGAGTCTTTTTGCCTCAGAGTTCACTCTCTTTGGGCCATAGTTGAAAATGTTCTTTTCTGGGTTCAAGAGACAATTTAGAGTGCTTTTGATCAAATTAAAGTCAAGTTAACTTAGTGCTGCTTTGGATGATTAATTATGTTACTTGTAAAAACCTTATTTGGAGGTGAGCTTTGGCCCGAGCATTGGGGGGGGCGGGGGGCTGTTCTAGCTCTCTTTGACCCCCCTCCTCCATTTTTTTCTCTTCTTAATTCTCTGTCCTTTGATCTGCATTTAACTGGTATTGAACGAATCTCTGAGCTGGGGTGTGTTTCCAGCAATTGAGCACTGCGTGCCAGTAGAGAAATTATTGCAGAGTTAGCCAGCTCCTCTGGTATTCTCAACTGGAACATGGTCATCAGGCTGCAAGAGAGATTAGGAGGAATAAGAATGGTATGGTTTGATTTATTATTATTATGATTATTATTATGATTATTATTATCATTTTAAAGGTTTTTTTTAAGTAATCTCTATACCCAACGGGGGGCTTGAACTCACAACCCCGAGATCAAGAGTCTCATGCTCCACTGACTGAGCCTGCCAGGCACCCTTGATTTATGATTATTTTTTGATAGAACATTCCAAATATGTCAGTAACCATTACTTCTCAATGTAGACAGATTCTGTTTATGCTGCTGATGGCAGTGGGTGGGGTGATGGGCTGAGCGAAGCTGTTTGGTGTGTCTGGCCAGCCTGGGACTGGACTCTGGTCCTGCTCGCCTAATAGTTAAGTAACCACCCCACCCCCTACCACCACCTTATGGGGGACTGGATGTCTCCTGGCTATATTGACTTGCCTGTTCCTTTTCTAACCATGAAGCCAGACCTCCCCTACATATAGATGACTTTTATCCTCTGTGCTCTTGGAGCCAAGCACTTTCCCAGTGATGATAGCATCCAGGGCCTTCAGGAGATTTAGAGGGATCTCAGAAGATCTTGGTTCAGGACAGTTTGTAGAGAGGGTCCTGAGCCTGATGTCACCACTCTTCGTTTCCAGCTGCCCAGAAAGCATAAGGGGGACAGTCTTGTGTCTTCCAAAGCCAGACCTAAGAGCAGAAGGGGAGGCACATTCCCTGTCCCCTGTCCTCTGTGTGGTTCCTAAGCTTCTGCTACTACATCTCCCTTTACTGGGGACAGTAGGAAACATCTTGTCTGGGTCATGGGGCCCTCTAGGAGGCCTGCAGGGTATGACTGAGGTCAGACTTGGGTTTGGTTTCTACCTCTTAGCTCTATGACCTTGGACAAGCTTTATTGGCTTTCTGAGCTTGCCTCCTCCTTTGTGAAAGGAGCATAGTCAGAACTGCCTTGTAAGACCATGGGGACTGCCCGTTCTGTGGCAGTGTTGGAACAGACGTGACGCTGCTGAGGGAGGCTGCGGTGGTCCTGGAGCCCTCCTTCCCTGCCTCCTCACAGAGTGCTGCCATCTACTTCCTACTACTGGTCACAGTAATCCTGCTCAGATACTTTTGCCCTGAAGGTCACTGGGCTGGCCTGGGCTCCTTGCTGTTCTCAGTGGAGAGGGTTGATGTCCTGCAGGGTCGGGAGAGTGGTTTCCCTTTGGGACCTGGATGATGGCAATGTTGATCAGCTACCACTGATTGAACCCCTTTCATGCTGTTCTGTGTGTTTTATATGTGCTCTCACTCAAATCCCATCCTCCCTGTGACACTCTGAGGCTGATGTTATCACAGCCATTTTACAGAAAAGGAAACTGAGGCCGAGAGACTTGAAGTACCTTACAGTTCACAGCTGGAAAGTAACAGTGCCCCTGGATTTGTGGCAGGGTCTGATCCTCATGAAACCTATGCCCTCCCCTACCACCTCCCCGTGCTGGCAACAGAGTGTATCTGTCCCCTCCTCAGTGGTATCAGAGGAGGGCACAGCGAGCAGTGTCCCCTCTAGGGGATGGTCCTAGGTAGCTGTGCAGGACTTAAGAACCCCATTCCTTCCCTACCACCGTGTTACCACACTTGCCACACACATGTCATTGTTCATTGCTGTATCCCAAGCACCTCACTTGGCACATGGTTGGTGTTCAAGAGATATATTTTACTTGACTGAATGAATATATCCTGACTTTTGCCATTAAAATATCACAACTACTTTGAAATTGTTGTGTGAACATATACAAACACGATGATATAAATATGGCAAAATGTTCTTTGTTGAATCTACATGATGGGTATTTGAGGTACTCGTGTTCTCATTCTTTCAACTTTTGTGTATGTTTGAAATTTTCCATAGTAAAACTTACTTTGAGTTTAAAATTCCTATATCATTCAATTCCTATCGTTATCTTCCTTGTAAATATACACTCACATAACCCCCTGATATTCCACTGTGTTTAACCAGTTCCCCCTGCTGAATATTTAACTGGGTCTTTCTTTCTATTTCTACTCCACAGGATAATTTTTCTATTTCTTCTGCTATAAATAATGTGATTAGCCTTCTTAGATATAAATTTTGTGCTGCGTCTCTGATTCTTGCCTAATAATACATTTTCTAAATGGAGGCTTTCTGGGAGGAGAGATAGACTTTTTTTTTTTTTTTTTTTTTTTTTTTTTTTCCAGAATCTCTCTGCCAAATTGCTTTCTGGAGAGATCACACCAATTTACATTCCCCCCAGGAGGGTGTGAGTGAAACACCTTACCACAGTCTTCCCGGCACTTCATGTTATCTTGTTTTTTAAATGCCTGTTTGGTCAGTTTTTGAAAAAGAAGATAGGTTGTTCTTAATTTGCGCTCTTGCATTCTTACTGAGACCAGGCAGTATCCATTTGTTCAGTGGTCATTCGGTGTCTTCAGTGAGCCACCCACATCATAGCCTCTGCCCATTTATCTGCTGGGCTGTTTTCTTCTCAGATGTAAAGTATTCCAGTCCTTTGTTTTCATTGCAAACACTTGTTCCCAGACTATTATCCATCTTCTAATGTTGTTGATGGTATGTTTTTTGTTTGTTTGTTTTTAATTTAAATTCAAGTCAGTTAATGTACAGTATAGTCTTGCCTTCAGGAGTAGAACCCAGTGATTCATCTCTTATGTATGACACTCAGTGCTCATCCTGAAAAGTGCCCTCCTTAATGCCCGTCACCCATTTAACCCATCCTCCCACCAACTTCCCCTCCAGCAACACTCAGTTTATTCTCTGTACTTAAGAATCTCTTATGGTTTGCCTCCCTCTCTTTTTTTAATCTTATTTTTCCTTCCCTTCCCCTATGTTCATCTGTTGAGGTTCTCAAATTCCACGTATGAGTGAAATCATATATCTGTCTTTCTCTGTTTCGCTTAGCATACTACACTATAGTTCCATCCATGTTGTTGCAAACGGCAAGATTTCATTGTTTTTCATTGCTGAGTAATATTCCATTGTATGTATAAACCACACCTTCTTTATCCATTTATCAGTTGCTGGACATTTGTTTGACATGCAGAAAAATCTTAATTTTATATGTGATATGCTAACGGCTGTCTGCTTTTTCACTTGTTACCCCAACCTCAGACCCTCTTTCCACCAGCCAACTGACTGCTTACAGGAGGCAAGAGAGCCAGTGGTTAAGAGTAGGAGCCCTGGCACCAGACTCCTGGGTTCAAATGCCAGTTCTGGCCCCTACTAAACGCCATGACCTTGGGCAAATTTCTTAATCTCATTGTGCCTCAGTTTCTAATCTATAAAATGGGGATGATAAGATTATCTGCCTCATAGTGTTGTGAGGAGCAAATGAGTTGTTATTTAAAAGTGCTTAGCATAGTTCCTGATAGATAGTGCTACATAAGTTTTGCTTCTACTGTTATCTACTGCCGTGAGCCTGTGAATCTTACCATTTGGAAAGGATTTTGTTTGCAAAGTTAATACCTTTTCAGCAAAAGAGAAAGCTAAGTTTGTCAAGCAGGGGATGTGCCCTGTCACAAACAAACCTGAGTCTTTGTTACTTTAACTTGAGCTTCAGAAGACACATGCGTATTTTATTGTTAGATGTTGTTAAACTTACACCAACTAATTACATGCCCCAGATACCACTGTTCCATGGCAAGTAAGACGTGGTCCCCAACCTTGAGTTGTTCCAGCCTGGTGAGGCTCCCACCTGGACTTGGAACCTTGAGCAGGGATACTTAAGACATTATTCCACCTGGTGCCCGTGGGTATCCAGTGACTTTGGGGTCTGACCGCCCAGCTTCTTCTCAGCTGCTGCTTGTTCTCCCAGCCTTGTCCTCCAGTCTTTTCTGTGCATTTGGGGAACTCCTCCTCCCCCATCTTTCCCACAAATCCCTTCTCTACTTATGAGAACCCCTGAGTCTCTTTCTGTTGCTTCCCACCAAGATCTGAGATTCACACCTGTTACCAATTCCACTAAGGAAGTTCCTTTGTTCCTGCTAACATGCCAGTCCCCATCTACATCCTGTCCTGTCCCACCTGGGCCCTGTGCCAGGAGCTGGGAGCCTGAGGTATTCTTGCCAGTGATGCCATCATTTTGCTTTGTCTCTTTGGGCTAGTGACTTACCCTCTCTGGGCTCAGTTATAAACAGAAGAATTTGCCTGAATAATCTTAGAATGTTCCCTTCCCTAATGTTCTGTGACCTTCGAGGCTTTCCACAATCTAGTCCCTAGATGTGGGATGTCCTCCCTAGATGTGCTTCCTTCTCTCCATTCATCTGTTCACTTTCACCTCACTTCACCTCGGCCGGGATTCTTGCTGTTTTAACCCCAACTCTTTCCTTTCTGGGAATATGGATCCTGTTTTTCTTTAGCCTGTGAACTCTCATAGTTCACGCAAAAGCAGCTTTTACTTTCTGCCATGAGTGCCTGATGTACTTGTTGATCCTGAAGGGCCAATGACTATTAACTACTGATTTTAGATGTCAGTTGTAGAAATGCTGAGATCAGCTGGTCTCTCCATTCTTATCCTACCTGCCCCTTTCCTAGAAGTTCTCCATTGGGTTCTGAGGAGGCCAGCATGTGGTCCTGGTGCTGGTGTCTGGGCCAGGCTGGGACTTACCCTGGCAGCCTTGCGTGTGGAGCACACAGAGCTTCTCATTCCCAGAGAGGAGCTCTAACAGACCCTGATGTAACGGGGTGCCTGTTCCCCACAGAACCCACGACACAGGGGCCCCACCAGCACACTGGGAATGCTCGCCACGCATAGGGATGAGGGCCTATACTTTGTCTCATCTGACGTGGTCTTCCTTCCTGTTTGCAGACCATGGGGGATGTGAAGCTGGCTGCCTCAACACAGGTTTCCAAAACCTCCATCAGTGTGGATCACTCAAGAGTCGGTTCCATGCCCCTGACCGAGGCCCCTGCTTTCATTGTGCCCCCTCGGAACCTCTGCATCAGAGAAGGAGCCACCGCCAAGTTTGAAGGGAGGGTAAGAAGCATGGCTGGAGGGGAGGCTGGAGAAGAGATGGGCAAGGTCATCACTGCTTCTCGAGCCCTTTCCTCAGCAGACTGGATCTGGCGGAAGGCCTGGTTTTCTTTGGACCCACACATAAAGTGAATGTATTTCAGTTTGACTGACTTCTTTTGTTTATGATTGACTTTGGTCTGTGTCGGACAGCTCGAGGGTGGGAAGTGGCACTGAGATGTTTTGCTGTTAATGTAGGTCATTACATTATGTGCTACCTAATTATAGAAGATGACATGGGCTGGTGGCAGGAACCATACAGCTTGGGTTTAAATATGTGTCCTCAAATCTGGACAGCTGAGAACCGACTGTAGCTTTTCTTTCACTTTCTTCTTCAAAGGAGTATTTCATTAACTAGCCCTCTCATGTGTCATCTTGGCACATCCAGAATAGTGGGGTGGAAGATAAGACCCCTTATCAGTTTGGTCCCCTTGTGCTAATTAATATTGGTCTCTTACCCTTACTGGGCCTCCATTTCTTCTGCAAATGGGCGTGATAATTCCTTGCCCACCTTGTACTAGAAAGGAGAAGAAGAAGATGAGGACATTGAAGAGTAGCTGTGAGAGTCCTGAGGTTATTATGCCTGAGTGAAGGGACCTGTGGTGAGCTGCTGGCTCAGGCCTCCAGGACGTCAAATTATCCATCTGACATGGAGATGCATGTGCAAGTCAGGAATGTTTGCAAGTAATATTTGTCCTGGGATTAAACGTGGGGAATCTACCCCAGGAAACACTTTAGAGGCTAGAAGGCTTTGATTGAGCAAAAGACAGCTGAGGTGATGAGAAATTCATAGGTTGCGTTATAAATCTACAATTTAAGAGCAGGCTCCTATGTGCTTGTGGGAAGGATGGGGTCAAGTGCATCACCGTCCCAGATGACACCGGACCTTGCCTTTGTTTAAGCACTAGGTCTGGCTTTGTGCAGGATGGCCCTCACCATCTGGAGAGTGTGCAGGGTGCCCTGGGATGGACGCTTTGCATGGTCCCTGTGGTTAAGACTGTTTGCCAGTGAATCTGACCTTCCCCCTGAAGAAGATCATGGGGGAATGTTGGTGATGCTGCTGAGGGTTCTGTTTCTTCTTTCTGGGCCCCTGCTGGAATGAGAGATCTTTTCTGTTGCCCTGACCGCGGGCCCTACATCCCCACAGCTGGCAGGAAAGAAACAACAGAAGAATCCCTGGGGATTTAGAAATGGCTTAAAGCCATGAAAAGGAGTGACATACTGATACACGCTGCAATGTGGATGCACATTGAGAAGATTATGCTAAGTGAGACAAGCCAGGCACAAAAAAAGATCACATGGTGAATGTCCTCGTGGGTATGAGATGTCCAGAATAGGCAAACCTATCATAGATCTGTGGTCGTTGGGGGTCAGGGGGGAGTGGGGAGGGACTGCTAATAGGTAGAGGGTTTCTGTTGGAGATGATGGAGGTGTTCTGGAATTAGATCATGACGGTGGCTGTTCCACTTTGTGAATGTGTTCTAAAACACTGACTTTATACTTAAAAAACAAAATATAAAAAATGAACTTGAAAAATAGCTTAGCAAACTGATCTCACCTCCAATACCTACACTCCTGCCCAACTGCCTCTGAGAGACGAACTCCTCCTCAAATTCAGGCAGACATGGAGACGAAGAGAGGACTTAGCTTCCTTTATACGTGGTGGTGCTTCTGCTTCCTTTGCTGCCTTTGGAAGCCATGAAGGAACCAGGCCCTTGAGTTACTTGATTTGGAACCTTTGTGGAATGAGTGCTGACCCAGGAATCGGCACACTGAGTTCTTTGTTGCTTGGTCATCCTTCGGTTGGCTTTATACATTCTGTGGACCTGGTGGCTTTCCAGGTGGCTTTCATACATTCTGTGGACCAGCTAGGTTTCCCTATCTGAGAAGAAACAACTAGCCTACAGGAGTGTGAAGAAAATGAGTTGAGGAAGAAAATGGTAAAACCACTTCATACACTTAACAAGTGTAGGAATACAGTAGTATTTTTTTAAATGAGGTGAAATTCATGCATCATAAATTTAACCATCATAAAATAAACAATTCAGTGGATTTAATGCATTCACATTGTAGACTGCAGTATTCTTGTATAGCATTCTCTATTTGAAATTTTTATTTTGCTGATGTTGATGAAACTTGACTTTCTTTTTATTAAAAATTTTTTTTTATGTTTATTTTTGAGAGAGAGAAAGAGAGTGCGTGTGAGCAGGGGAGGGGCGGAGAGAGAGGGAGACACAGAATCGGAAGCAGGCTCCAGGCTGTCAGCAGAAAGCCTGATGCAGGGCTTGAACCCACAAACTGTGAGATCATAACCTGAGCCGGAGCCAAACACTTAACTGACTGAGCCACCCAGGCACCCCGAAAGTTGACTTTCTATATTACATGTGGACTATATGTCAAAATGAATGTATTCCTTAAAAGTCAGCCTGCACAGCTACTTTACCCCTTCCAACCTGCCTGGAATTAACACAGAACACCTTGCAGGCATGTGATGGATAGTGGACACAGAAGGAAGACAATTCCAGAGAGATCTTAGATGGAGTGTCTGGCTCCCTCTGAGAGCTTGCATATGGAAAGGCAGAGGGAGAGGCTGTCATAGAAAGCACTCTGAAACTAACATGCTGCAAGTGTGTGTAATCTCCATAGCAAAGGGCACAGAGGGATGTTTTGCATCAAGGAAGAACCACCTCAAAAGATTACAGAATGAGGATGCTGGTTGTTTTGCTAGCAGAGATGGGAATAGGGAGTGTTACTGACCTGATGCCCTCAGAGAAGGAAGAGGTAAGGTGGTGTGGGCCTGGAGTGGCGTTGGGCTTTGAGCAGGAGTTGCTAGTTATAAACGACTGAGCAGGGTTACTCACTGAGTGTGGTCAGTGGTTCTCTGCCTCGAGGGCATGTTACTTTTCACTGCTGCAGCCACTAGACCCTGCCTGCAGCGGACCTCTCCCTCCAGGAGCTAGGGTGCATCCTGTTCTAGATGCCCATTCTGCACAAACTGGTCCTGGTGTCTGTCACAGCCGCCTCGGGAATCTCTGCTCTTCAGTACCTGGGCTCTGGCAGAATCTCTTATGAGTGAGTGACTTTTTAAAATTAAGCTTCTTCTTAGGTCCAGGCTGGTGCCCATCGCAGCAGGCATGAACCTCCCCCTCTCGTAGTGGCAGTCCCTAAGAGCTCCATCCACTCCCCTCTCTAAAGTTGCCACCACCAGCTCGAGTCCTAAAGCCTGGCATGAAAAGTGCCGGGATGTCCCAGCTTCTTCAGCTCAGGGCACAAGGACCCTCCCATCACTTCAGGGAAACACCGTGGACACCAGGATGTGAGAAAGTTATAAAGGTTTGCTTCCTGCTGCCTTCTGAAGCTGCTAATTAGAAGTTGGTTCAAACTTGTACTTTTTGGTCATATTCCTGAAAGAGAGAAATTTGTTGCTACCCTGCCCTCACTTCCTTGTTATACCTATATTTAGGCCAAGGATTTAATGAATGCTTTCCTCCAATAAAGCCCCTCTTTCTATTAAGAAGATTTGGTTGACATGAAGGTAGGACCATAGGTGCTCCTGGGGCTTATATCTTTCGAGAAGCTCCAAACTATGAGATGTTCAGCTCTGTAGGTCTCAGTACCTCCCATCCATTAGGGCTTTTGCTCTTTATGGCTGACCCATTACCAATTCCCTTTGCCCTTGATCTTTTCTACTCTAGAAGCTACTGTAGAGGCTTCTTTTGCAGCTAGAGGTGGCTCAGTGACACATTCTGGCTGAAGTTGGCTAGGAAACTTCTGGGAAAGCTCTTGCTTTTCATTCTTTTTTTTTTTTTTTTAACAGGTTCATTTTATTATTATTATTATTTTGTGCATATGTCCACACCAGAGCAGGAGAGGGGCAGAGGAAGAAGGAGAGAGAATCCCAAGCAGGCTCCATGCCCAGTGCAGAACCCAAAGTGGGGCTTGATTTCATGACCATGAGATCATGACCTGAGCCAAAAATCAAGAATCGGATACTTAACCAACTGAGTCACCCAGGCGCCCTATTATTATTATTATTATCATTATTATCATTATTAGTTTGCTTTTCTGATTAAAAAAAAATCACTGGTGCTCTCATGTTCCACCTCTTCTCTGCCTCCTGCCTTGAATGCAAGTATGATGCCTGATGCTCAGCAGCCATATTGAAACCATGAGGCAACAAATCAGAACACTGAGGATTGGTTGGGTTGGGCATAGGATGGGGATACAGCGGTGGGGGAGCATAATGACCAGCAACTAAGAGACAAAAAGTCCCAAGGCTTAAACACTTTATTAGATAGGATCTTTGACTGTGGTTATTCACACAAGAAATTTTACAGAAACATATTCCTAACTGATAAACACCCAATGATGCATGTGGAGATACTCTGTCTTTAACTGATGGGAATAAATAAGGAAGAAGACATAGCACAGAGAAGAACTAAAAAACTCCTTCAGATCAGAGAAAGACAAATAGTGTATGATCTCTCTTACATGTGGAATCTAAAAAAAAGAAAAAAAAAACCCCAAACTCATAGATACAGAGAACAGATTGGTGGTTGGCAGAGGTGGGGATGGGGTGTGGGCAAAATGGGTAAAGGCAGAAATGTACAAAGTTACAGTTATAAAATAAATAAGTCATGGAGATGTCACATACAGCATGGTGACTATAGTTAACAGTACTGTATTGTATATTTAAAAGTTGCTAAGAGAGTAATCTTAAAAGTTCTCATCACAAGAAAAAAAAATTATAACCGTGTGTCATGATGGATGTTAACTAGATTTACTGTGGTGATCATTTCACAATATATACTTATATCCAACCATTGGGTTATATACCTGAAACTAACATAATATTGTAGGTCAATTATATTGCAATAAAAAAGGGATAAAAAACCTCTTTAGATCCTTACCAAATTGACCAGTAGTGATGAGAGTATCTTATTCTGAGTTGAAGGTGTCCCTGCAGTTAACAGCATTCTAGAAGAATTCATTCCTTCCTGACTGTAGCCTTTGGCCTGAACTGACAGGGTCTAGGATCTATGAGAGGAAGTCAGTCATATGGATTTAGGAGGTAAGTTAATATCATTTAACGGTTAATGACATTTTCTATAATATCATTCTAGAAAACCACTATTCAATCAGGGTCTACTGAGTAGGCCAAACCTGCCTACCTTTTAAAAAATTTTCTTGGCTCTGTCAACTGGGGACTATATTTTCGGAAACTCGTAAAGCTTTGGATCTCTATCTCTTCAGTACTACCTTTAGATCCAGGCAGTGAGCCCACATTCTAGAAACCCTGGCTCCTTCATCTGGCTGTACCCTCACCTCACAGCAGGGCATCTGTCTGCCCCAGGGATGTGCCCACTGGAGCCACACCATCCCCCGTGTTCTGAGCACCCAGGCACCCAGGGTTCTCTACCCAATGACCCTGACCCCACTCCAATGCCTGTGTAGGCCTCTTCCCGTGAGAAGGCCTGCTGGGCCTGAATGGGGTGGTCAAGGGGAAGCTGCTTGCTTGGGGGAACAAGTCCGTAGACGAAACTCAGGTGTGGGGCTCTGTTGTCCGCCCACGTGCATGGGGGACCCCCCACAGCACAGGCTGCCGCGAGGGGGAGAACAGTAGTATCCCGGACTGTGCTGCTGGTGGTGAACCTCTCCGGGACCCCAGGCGCGGGGGCCTCCTTGGGCAGATAGCCAGGGCCCCACCAGTGCCAGGGGCTGACGGGAACCCTTCCAGCTGTCCTGTTGCCCATACAGGCAGCTGAAGTGCCGATGGACTGCTTCCCCCAGCACAGAGTCACATATGAAAGGAGCAAGCTGGTGGGGAAATATACTGAAACTACTGGAGATTTCTTTCCCTTCGCCCTGGAATTCATTCTTACCAGAAAAAGCAAACATGGTGATAAGCCCTGGCTGTGCTGTGAATCAAATGAGCTGATACTTCAGTGCCTCTTGAGAAGTCCGGCCCAAGTGAGGCTTTCATCCAAACTGAGGGTCTCTGTGTTTACTGAAGTGGGCTTCCAAATGAAGAGCCAGCCTGGCCTCATCAAGGCATGTTTATATTTAAGTCATGGAGGGTGGAGGAAGGGAACGGAGAAGACCTGACCCACAAAAGCATGAATAATTCCTCAGTTTTCCACTTTAGCAATGGTAGTATCCAGCCCACATTAACTTCTTCCCAGTTTACTTCTTTTGGGGTTTTTTTTTTATTAATTTTTTTTAATGTTTATTTTTGAGAGAGAGAGAGAGAGAGAGAGAGAGAGAGAGAGAGAGAGCATGAGTGGGGGAGGGGCAGAGAGAGAGGGAGACACAGAATCTGAAGCAGGCTCCAGGCTCCGAGCTGTCAGCACAGAGCCTGACACAGGGCTCGAACTCACGAGCCGTGAGATCATGACCTGAGCCGAAGTCGGACGCTCAATTGACTGAGCCACCCAGGCGCCCCCCCCCTTTTTTTTTAATTTAAATTTTAGTTAACATACAATGCAGTATTGGTTTCGGGAGTGTAATTCAGTGATTTATCACTTACATACAACACCAAGTGCCCTCCTTATACCCATCACCCATCTAGCCCATCCCCCACCCACATCCCTCCATCAATCCTGTTTCTTCTCTTTTTACGGTTAAGAGTCTCTTGTGGTTTGTTTCCCTCTTTTCTTCCCCCCCCCCTTCCTATATGTTAACTGCTTTGTTTTTAAATTCCACATTTCCACATGTGAGTGAAATCGTGTAGTATTTGTCTTTCTCTGATTGACTTATTTCACTGGGCGTAATACCTTCTAGTTCCATCCACATCACTGCAAATGGCAAGGTTTCATTCTTTTTTTTTTTAATGTTTGTTTATTTTCGAAAGAGAGAGAGAGTGTGAGCAGGGGAGGGCCAGAGAGAGAGGGAGACACAGAAACCGAAGCAGGGTCCAGGCTCTGAGCTATCAGAACAGAGCCTGATGTGGGGCTCGAACTCACGAACTGTGAGATCATGACCTGAGCCAAAGTCAGATGCTTAACCGACTGAACCACCCAGGAACCCCAAGACTTCATTCTTTGTGATGGCTGAGTAATATTCTATTGTGTATGTGTACACACACACACACACACACACACACACACACACACACACTACATCTTCTTTATCCATTCATCAGTCAACGGACATTTGGGCTCTCTCCATAGTTTGGCTATTGTTGATAGTGCTGCTATAGACATCGGGGTGCATGTTCTCATGCAAATCTGTATCTTTGTATCCTTTGGGTAAATACCTGATAGAATCATTGCTGGATTGTGGTTCAGTTCTAACTCAGAAGTGCTTAACCACTTTGAGAAATTTGAGGGAAGTACCTGCTTTGTTCTGTGCTTTCTGTGCTTAGGAATCTTGACGTAGTTCTGGAGACAAATGTGTGTATATAAAACAGTAGGATATGACAGTGTATAATTAGAGGCTTGAAATAGTTCAACAAATTGCCCGTACTGTAGGAATTGAGAGGAGATTAAGGCAAAGTTTGCAGTGGCTTGGAAACCTGTTTCCCACTTTCTGACCCCTGGGCTTCCAGTTTGTCCTTCCACAGTGCAGGTCTGACCGTGCACCCCCTGCTGCGTGTCCCTGAGCCTTGTGTACAGCTCTTCAGCACTGCCTTAAAGGCCTTTGCCACCAGCTCCTAGGTCTCCAGCACTGTCCTGCTCTCCTCCCTTCCTCCTCCTAACATAGCCAGCCCTAGCCCTGCTCACCCAGCCCACAGCACACATAATGGGGACTTCGTTCTGCTTTCACTTTTATGGAGAAAGGATAAATAAGGAAAATATTTTATCTTCCCTGTCAATCTGGGGTTAGGAATGGGGCAGAGTGTGAAAGGAAGGGAGGTAGCATTTGTGGATACCCTGTGGGGCATGTAAAATGTCAGCCCCATTTTTTTGTTTTTTTTTTTTATAGAGGAAGAACTGGGGCCTCAGAGCAATTATAAAACTTGTTACGGTGATGTCAGTAAGTTATGGAGGCAGTACTTTTGGGTCTAAATATGGCATTTCTCATACTATATGATGCCATCCCTGTCACATGTCTCATCTGGTTTTTTGAACTCAGTGACTGTTTCTTATTCATCTTTGTGCCCCAGGAGTAACACAGTGCCTGGCACATGATAGGTGCTCAGTAAATGTTTGGTTCCCCCAAGAACCAAGTTGGTGGGGCCTAAGACTCTAGACTTCTTGCCAACTCAAGTTCATAGGGATTTTGTCTTATGTTTCTTATAGGGTCTTATCTCCCCTTATCCCATCCCAGTCCCTGTCTGGCCCTTCTAGACCCCTCACTGTTCACCCACACCCCTGCGTCCCTGCTCCTTTCCTTTCCTCAGGCCGTGCCTCTATCAAGAATGCCCTTTCTTGGGGCACCTGGGCGGCTCAGCCAGTTAAGTGTCAGACTCTTGGTTTCAGCTCAGGTCAGGATCTCACAGTTCGTGGGTTCGAGCCCTGCTGTGTCAGACTCTGCCCTGACAACAATGTGGAGCCTGCTTGGGATTCTCTGTTTCCCTCTCTCTGCCCCTCCCCCACTCGCTCTCTCACTCTCTCTCAAAATAAATAAACATTAAAAAAAATACTCTTTCTTCTCTTCTCCATCTCATCCAGAATAGGAGTCCAAATTAAATTCTGCCTCCTTCAGGCTACTCTCCTTAAGTATGCTTTCTTTGTAAAGCATCTTATTAGAGTACAGAAGAACTGTGGCCATAGGATGTGGAATATTCCCAATAATCACATAAAATCATTTGTGAGTAATAACCACAGGAAAGAGTTGTCTTCTTTGGCCTTTTAAAAATGTATTATTTGTTAATCATATTTCTGCTTATAACCTTGTTATAGAGAAAAAAAATTGTTTAATTGTTAAACTGTGAAAAATTCAAACAATGTAAGCAAGTTCCTTGCCTTGACCCTTACTTCTGTTCTCCAGAGGTAATCACTGTCAACAATTAGGGCATCCTTCCAGAAATGTTCTATGCACATAGAAGCGTGTATCTGCATTTGCTTTTATATTTACCAATGGGCCCATGTATGCATACCTATCTGCAACTTGGTCTTTTGACTTCACATCTTTTGACATTTATTTTTCACATTAGCACATAGATCTACCTCACAGATCTAAACATGAACTTTCTAATACTCACTTGCTCCCTCTCTGAATTTCTGTAATGCTCACATGTATGATTCATCTTTACCTTTATCAATTTACAGTTTTATCAGTTATTGTTTATTGTCTTTTGTTTCCTCAGTGAGAATGAGTCGCCCAAGGTCTAGAGCGATATTATCCAGTAGGGTGGCCACTAGCCACATGTGGCTATTTCAGTTTAGGTTAAGATTTTTTTTTTTTTTTTAAATTTTTTTTTTCAACGTTTATTTATTTTTGGGACAGAGAGAGACAGAGCATGAACGGGGGAGGGGCAGAGAGAGAGGGAGACACAGAATCGGAAACAGGGTCCAGGTTCCGAGCCATCAGCCCAGAGCCCGACGCGGGCCAGTTGGGGCGCCTGGGTGGCGCAGTCGGTTGAGCGTCTGACTTCAGCCAGGTCACGATCTCGCGGTCCGTGAGTTCGAGCCCCGCGTCGGGCTCTGGGCTGATGGCTCGGAGCCTGGAGCCTGTTTCCGATTCTGTGTCTCCCTCTCTCTCTGCCCCTCCCCCATTCATGCTCTGTCTCTCTCTGTCCCAAAAATAAAAAAAAAAAAAAACAAAAAAAAAACGTTGGAAGATTAATTAAAATTAAATAAAATTTAAAATTCAGTTCCTCAGTCACTGCAATCACATTTTAAGTGCTCAGTATGCACACAGAGCTACTAGCTACTTTGTTGGGCCACACAGATTATTGAACATTTCTGTCATTGCAGAAAGTGCTGTTCGACAGGGCTGGTCGAGACCACTCTTACATTTAATTCAGTTCCCATAAACCAGAGACCCAGAGCCAGAAGAGATCTTAAAAATAGTCGTTCCTAAATGAATAAATAAATAAAAATAGTTGTTCCATTTACATTAGAGATAAGACATTAAATTCTTGAGCATTTATTTAGGGCATAAGATTCATTCGAGGAAAAATGTAATCTCTTCATGAAAGAATCTCTGTCTTCCATTTTCACTGAAGAAGGGTAATCTTACTATCTAGCAGACTTGAACATGCTCCCAAAGGTTCCCTGGCTGTCCATTTCAGGTGGCTCAGAAATTCTCAGGGCAAGGCGGCTGGCAGAGGGCTGCCTGGGTGTTACCGAGTTCCTGTAGTGTTCCACGGAAAGGCAGCAGAATGGGGCAAGAACGCTCAAACTACCATTGTCAGCACGTAGCCACTTCTGGTTCAAAATGTCAGAACTGAACAGACTTACTGACTTCCCCTCCCCCCAAATATGCCATTGAAATGAACAGATAGGGTTAAAAAGAGAATGAATTCTGAGCCGTACTGAGAACAGGGGTGGGAATGTGAGTGGGTGAGGGATTTTCTTGGGATTGCATGGAAGGCTGTATCAGCACCTCCCCCCATAGCAGATGAGTGGTGAGGCTTCAGCAGTGAGAGCCACGTATGTGAAGTAAAACCATGCAGAGATTAGGAGTGGGCTGTAGGACAGAGGTCCGGGTGACTAAAGGATGTTTTACTTAATATCCATACAGAGAAAACTAAAGTTCTTAGTATGGATATTAGGATCTCAGAAGAATGTCTTTTTACTTTGCCTGCAGGTGAAATGGTTGGATGTGCTATCTGTCTAGTTGCTCTGTGCCCGAACTTTCTAAGTAAAGCCTGCCAGTAGGTGTGCCCCACTCAGGAGCACTGAGCTCACAGGCCCCTCATCTGGGGAGACAGGAATATACCCAAGGAATGGAAAACCTACACCAGCTACCTACATTTGGAAACTAGTTCTTCAGTTATAGATTGTGAACAGTTCATTCATGGCCACCAGATGTTTGAAGAAAATATTTATACAATAGAATATTGTTATCAAAAAAAATTGCCCTGTTTTTAAAATCAACCCATAGACAAAGCTCAAAAGTGTTAGTTATAGTCACAGAATAGAAAGTAAACTCCGTGAGCTCTGCAAAGCCAAAAGTAAAGGGATCATGAGTGGTAAGATAGGGGCAGGAAAAGAGAGGAAGAGAAAACTCTAAGGGCACTAATGTCCTCATCTGACATTACTTCTTATCTGAGAAGTGAGGAGATACCATCTAAAGCAGATGGATCAAAAAGTAAGTTTGAGGGGTGCCTAGGTAGCTCAGTCAGTTAAGCGACTGACTTTGGCTCAGGTCATGATCTCGTGGTTTGTGAGTTCGAGCCCCATGTCGGGCTCTGTGCTGACAGCTCAGAGCCTGGAGTCTGCTTCAGATTCTGTGTCTCCCTCTTTCTCTGCCCCTCCCCCACTCGTGTTCTGTCTCTCTTTCAAAAATAAATAAACATTAAAAAAAAACCAAAAAAAAATAAGTTTGAGTATATGACTTAAAACCATAATACCAGAGGTAAAAAATGGTCAGCCAGTTGGCCATATTCGGCACACAGACCTTTTGTGTTTGGCCAGTGGTGTTCTCAAAAACTTTGAGCTAAGATTTACAAATGGAAAGCTTACACGTCCAATTCATTTCTGAATGGCTTTGTTCAAAAAGTAAGCTTTGGCAATGCTTCCACGTAGCAGCATTTGGGCAGTGGGTGTTACCGCCTGCATCCAAGGGTGTCTTTGCCGGGTTGCTACAGTCCTCCCCATCCCTAGCCATGTCCCAGCACATGGACAAGAGTCTGTTGCCAGTTGTGACTTTGCCTTTTCCCTAGCCACGTTCGTGTTAATAGTGGGAGAGCAAAAGGTAGGCAGGGAGGGGCCCTCATGACACTTCTTGTCCACCCACTCCCTGTGCTTGTGTGTTCTGACCAGACTCCATAGGCATTTGAGTTTGTGATCTTGTCATCAATGTCCAATAGAAGATCTAACAGTCAAAACAAGACTGGCAAGGGGGAGGCAGTGTAAGTCAGTGGAATTCCTCATCATTCCGAGTGGGAATTCACTAAATGCTACCTAAATTCCTTAATCAAGAAATAGACACAGGATACTATCTAGAATTACAGATAAGAATGATAATAGAAAGATGATTTCAGTGCTTATATCTGGAAAGTGATAGTATTGCAGGGAGGGGAAAGAGCGAAGGGGAAAGAAAACTTTGCCCTCAACTTTCACCTTTTATCTTATATATGTTCTTATTGCTTGAATTTTTAAACAATAGATAGGAATTACTTCTGAAGTTTCTAAAAACTACAATGAAATTGCCTAGGTATATCTATCTGAGCTCAGCGTCCAGATTCCACTTAATAAATGGTCATAGATGAATACACAATTTATATCAAAAGAAACAGGTAGGGGTGTCTGGGTGGCTCAGTCAGTTAAGCATCTGACTTCAGCTTAGGTCCTCATCTCACAGCTTGTGGGTTCAAGCCCTGCATTGGGCTCTGTGCTGACAGTTCAGAACCTGGAGCCTGCTTCGGATTCTGTGTCTCCCTCTCTCTCTGCCCCTCTCCCACTCACACTCTGTCTCTCTCTCTCTCAAAAATAAGTAAACATTTTTTATTTATTTAAAAAATGTTTTTAAATTTAATGTTTATTTTTTTGAGGTGGAGGGAGGGGCAGAGAGAGACAGAGACAACAGAATCTGAAGCAAGCTCCAGGGTCTGAGCTGTTAGCACAGAGCCTAACGCAGGGCTTGAAATCACGAGCCATGAGATCATGACCTGAGTCAAAGTCGGATGCTTAACTGATTGAGCCACCCAAGTGCCCCAAAAATAAATAAACATTTGAAAACAATTAAAAAAATCGTGTCTTTATTTTTTAAATTTCACAGTGGTAGTTTACCTATCAGGGAGAAATAGAGAAGGCTGGTGCTATCTGGATGCATCTGTCTCCTTACTAAGGAGGCTTTTAGGCACCTATTATTTTAACATGTTTCCAATTATCTTGACTTGAAATGGAAGCAAGATTCTGTGGCAAAATGAGCCATGAGAGATGGAGAGACCAAATTAGGCTCTTCTTACTCTGTGTGCTCACGGTGGCCCAAAGGGCAAGGTATGAAGTGCCAGGTTTGGCATTCATCAGTGCAGAGGCATAGGAGACATCAGTGTGGCCTGGCATAGATAGTTTCTGCAGGACCCAAGATGTTCACATTCCTTATAACATGCAACTTCCTTCCAACTTTAAATTAATAACTGAGATGCTACTTTTTAAAAAGTTGGCAAACATGAGTTGAGTTTCTTCTGTGCCCTGGATACCAGGACTACACAGAAAAATAGAATGTGATCCCCATGATCAGCAGTCTTGCAACTAATGGATTATCAATTTTGGTTACAGAAAATTAGACTTCTCCTCTCTGAAGCCTCTTCTAGCTCACTGTGTTCTTTTCCATTGCCACGTTCTAAAAGGGTTATATTCTGCACTCTGCAATTTAGAATGTAATTAGATGATTAACATAACATGTTTGGAAAGAACACTGGACTTGGGTTCTCATTTCTATGAAGTTGCCTTAAAACTTTCAACAAACCACTCAACCTCCCTGAGTCTCAGATCCCTTCGTATCAGATCACAAGTTTGGTGTCCATTAGGCCCTTTGGGATCTGAAATTCAATGATTTGTATACTGTCATGTGTGTTCCCTACTTCATATATCAATTTTTAAAAAACACACCTCAGTCCCACTTCCTGGTAAGTGCCGAGTAAAGAAGGATTATTTGTTTGGCCTCTGGATTTTCTGAATTTTAATCACTTACATCATTAAAGTAATGTTCCGCTTTTATTTATGGTAGACTTCAAGTGTTTGGAGTTGATTCATTTAACTAATGTTTATTGAGCACTTTACTATGAGTCAGGGACTGTGTTAGTTTAGAACAGGAAGGGTTTAAGGAGGCTAGACCCTCATTTGTGAAGATTATAGTGTTTGGGATCTACAAATCAGATTGGGAGTTGGATCAAATAATCTTGACAGTTGTTCCCATCTTTAACATTTTATTATTTTATTCCATTCCAACAACTTGGTTTGGAGTTTTCTTTGTATTTTGTTTTGATCATGTCTTATTTTTTAGTTAAGATATAATGACATATAGCATATTAGTTTCAGGTACACAACATAATGATTCAATATTTGTGTATATTGCAAAATGATCACTACAGTAGGATTAGTTAACATCCATCACCATAAATAGTTACAACATTCCTTTTCTTGTGATGTGAACTTCTAAGATCCACTCTTCCTAACAACTTTCAAATATATAATATGGTATTATTAACTATGGTCACCATTCTATACATTACCTCCTGTGACTTACTTATTTTATAACTGGAAGTTTGCCTTCACCCATTTCACCCACCTCCCACCCCCTGCCTCTGGCAACCACCAGTCTGTCCTCTGTACCTGTGAACTCGTTTTTAGATTCTACATATAAGTGAGAATTTAGATTCTACATATAAGTGAGATCATATGGTATTTGTCTTTCTCTGCCTGACTTACTTCACTTAGCATAATGCCTTCAGGGTCTGTCTATGTTTTCACAAATGACAGGATTTCCTTTTTTATAGCTGGATGATATTCTCATATATGAGAATATATATATATATATATATATATATATATATATATATATATGTGTGTGTGTGTATACATACGTATATATACACACACACACACACACACACACACATATATATATATATATGTATATATGTATGTATATACATATATAGTATCTTCCCACTAGAGTCTGGACCCCACAAGAGTGCTGTCCAGATTCTACTCTGCTGCTACCAGGGAGCCCATCCTGCTTCTGGCCAGTTATTGTCTCCTCCCTTCTGAAGTCACCGGAGGTTTTCTCACATTGTATATCTTTGGCTTTATGTGCTTGTCACTGGAATGAGAGCCCCTTGAGGGTGATTTCCTACGCGTTTTGGTGCTCTCCACAGGATCTAGGATGGTGCTCTGCCCATGGTAGGTTTTCAGGTTTCAGTAAGGCCTGAGTAGATTGTGGCTAACAAGGATGGATTTAAATACACTGGGGCACTATAGTCACCTTGGTGATGCCCAGATGCCATCCTTTGCAACATCTTTGCTGGGCGATTTGCTGGTTATCATGGGGAGCTGGCTTCTCTTAGGACCAGGGTGACAGTAGGAGGGCTGGGCTGGCATTCAGGTGCCTGGGTCTTTACTTCTAAGTCTCTCTGGCCCCCGAGCTTTAGTTTCCTCATCTATGAATGAGGAGATAAGACCAAATGACTCTCATGCTTCTTCCTGCTGTAATAGTCCATGATTCCATCAAGATAAAATTTAAATGAGGTTTAGGGTAGAGACCTAGTGGTTTCACTAGTGTGTCTGGTGTTCCATGAAGCTTTGACACTCAGGAAGGACGACTCCAATGGCTGGTGTACAGGTTAATTTAGTTCAGCAAACAGTAGTTATAGGTAGGATGTATACCTGGGATAAAAACATGACAGAGAGGACCAAGAGACTTTCCCTACATTCAAGGGATTCACATTCTCAAATCGCTGAGGCTGTGAATCTGCCCCTCCACGCCTACTCTACACACACCAGCCTTGAATGCCGGGATGCTGTCTGGGAAGGTAAGAAGTGAATTCTGATGTTGCATGTCAGACCTGAGAGCTCCTTCAAGTTTGAGCTCTGTGCCCTGCCCCTGCTCAAGAGCACATTGAAATGAAAGGGAGGGGGTGGGGGCTCAGTGACAGTGATTAGACACCTGTGTCCTCCTGACAGAGCTGTCTGAGTGGTGGTAAGGATGATGCCTCATTTTTTTCTCATCTTGTGGCGCACTGAGTCCCTGAGTGACTCCTAAGAGATGCAGGTCCATCCCTCTCAGAAGACTCCAGCAGGGTTTAGGGCAGGCCAAGGCAGCATGAGTAAGGTGGGGCCTGTTGGGTGCTGGTGTTTGAGATGGCAGGCACAGGCTTGGGAGGCAGGGCTGCTTGTGAAATGTGAAGGACTTGGCAAGCTCAGCCCCAAACCCTGGGAAGCCTGACAGGGGAGTAAAAAATGAGACTGGGAGAGTTGGAGCCAGGAAGGCAAGGAAAAGCAAATCAAATCTGGATCCTGATTTAAAAGGCATTAGGCTGAGCAGAGCCGGGCACCTGAACATACTTTCCACAGCCTGTCATGCAGGGCTTGCATCATCCGTGAGCAGCGAGGGGAGGTTGAGTCCGTGGGGACTGGTTCCCCCGGCTGCAGCCCCCACAAGCAGGCTGCTCAGAGGCAGACACCACTCCACAGAATACCAGAGGGCAGGGTGACCTGCCAAGGTTAAGTCCAGGAAGGAGAGGGGAGACACTGGTCTCTGGAAGTGGTGAACATAATGGCCCAGTGCCGGTCAGCCACACACACATATAACCAGTGCTGGCACTTGACTAATGACTTACTTGGGGCAAAGCTCTTTTATAATAAAGTCAGGTCAGCCACCACTACACTTCTACCTGCTCATTTCCAGCCAAGGTATGGTTATTGGAAGCTTGGGGTGAAATCTGGACATCTAGGTGCCTGAGTCATTGATGGAGACACTGTGTAGAGTGGTTTCTTACAAGGGGTCCATCAGAACCCATTGGGGCACTTGAAGTCTCCCACACCTTATCCCAAGGGGGTGAGACCAAGAAATTTGCATCTGAACACATTCACATCCCATACAGGTTATTCTTTAAGCCGCCAAAGGGAGACCATTGGAAGCAAAGGTCATGACCTCAGGCTTTGCTTCATGTTGGGGAGCATGTGGGAATGGCCAAAGCAGTGGAAAAGGAGGTACAATTTTTCTTCTGGGAATGATGTATCTGACAATTGAGAAGGTGTTCTCTCTCTTTTTTTAAAAAAAATGTTTATTTATTTTTGAGACAGAAAGAGCACAAGCTGGGGAGCTGCAAAGAGAGAAGGGGACATCCAAAAAAGCAGGCTCTGCACTGACAGCAGAGGGCCTGATGTGGGCCTCGAACTCACGAACCATGAGATCATGATCTGAACTGAAGTCAGATAGATGCTCAACCAACTGAGCCACCCAGGCTCTGTGAGAAGGTGTTCTCTTAATTGATGGGCTGCGCAAGCACATGGTTGACTCATATAGATTAGTGGTTCTCACTGTACCTGCTTATCCACATGTGTATACATTTAGTACATAAGCAGATACAGAGCATATCTGTGCCTTATACATAAAAAGGAAGATTTTTGCCTCTCCTCCCTAAACCCGATTTCACCCCCCTGGGGTGTACCCTCATACAAGATTAAGTTTTATAATGGTTAGAATCTTCGACTGGGATGGAGTTAAGGGATCAGAAAAGAGCAAAGGGAAGATATGGGGTAAGAATAGCACACAGAGATGAGTGCTCTACAGTTTGTGTAGTTGCAAAAGATGGGCTACTAATTTGACTATAAGCTTCCTAAAAATCATGATCAGGCGCAAGAACCATTTTGTCCTCAAAAAGTAAACCAGTTTCAGGGTGCATGTGTGGCTTAGTCGGCTAAGCATCTGACTCTTGATTTCAGCTCAGGTCATGATCTCATGGTTCGTGAATTCAAGCCCCATGTTGAGCTCTGCACTGGCAATGCAGAGCCTGCTTGGGGTTCTCTCTCTCCCTCTCTCTTTGCCCCTCCCTCCCTCCCTCTCTCTTGCTCTCTCTCAAAACAAATAAATAAGCATTTAAAAAAAAAGTAAACTGGTTGCTCAGGAGGTGCCATCACAGGACATAAGTAGTAGGGGGTCTCGAGATGGTGTGTGCCTATGTATATGTACGTACTTATCCTTGTGCAAATAAGGGGAGCGATCTAGATTTTTAAAGCAGTGAGAGATGCTATTTGGGCAGAAGAATAGAGGACCCTGGCTCTGTCACAGTCCTCTCTCCTGTGATTCTCTCCTAAAACTCACCATGGTCATCTGCCCTGCCTTTTCCCAAACTGGCTCACCTGTTTTTCTTCACCTCATCTCCTTTGTGGCCCTGAGATCTCTCTGTTTTACATGCCTTCATGCTCCCTGAACCTCTCAGTGCCCCCAGTCAGGTGAGAGGTGTGGCCTCCAGAGGTAGAAGTTGTGGGGGGGGAGGGTGCGGTAAGTAGACAGAACTCCCGCTGTGGCTGAAGGCCATCAGTGCCTCTGGGAGGCCTAGTTCACCTTGACTTCTTCTTCAGGAAGAAGTGGCCAGCCCTGTGCTCATAAGCATGTGCTTGCCAAGGCTCAAATGGTCATAAAATGTCAGGGCAGGACACAGAGAACCTCTGTGCATACCTTGTGCAATGGGGCCGTGGGAGGAGTAGAAAGACCATGGGCTTTGCAGCCAGGACATCTGGGTTTGAATTTCTTCTACTTAGTTCTCTAAGCTTCACAGATGAGCTGGGAATAATAATTCCCATTTCACAGCATGAGTGGGAGGGAGGGTTGATACAATAGAAGTGTGCCAGCACATAGTAGTTGCCTAATAAAATGATAGGCATTATACCAGTAATATGATCAGGCAGATCAGGATCTGCCATAACACCACTCTAAAAGTCTTGTTCTAAGAATGTTTTAAAGTAAAAATATAATATGCTATTTAAGAACATTTAGTGGGGCGCCTGGGTGGCGCAGTCGGTTAAGCGTCCGACTTCAGCCAGGTCACGATCTCGCGGTCCGTGAGTTCGAGCCCCGCGTCGGGCTCTGGGCTGATGGCTCAGAGCCTGGAGCCTGTTTCCGATTCTGTGTCTCCCTCTCTCTCTGCCCCTCCCCCGTTCATGCTCTGTCTCTCTCTGTCCCAAAAATAAATAAACGTTGAAAAAAAAAATTAAAAAAAAAAAAAACATTTAGAAAAGCAAAAGTAGAAAAAAGCTTAAAACTACTTACTCATCGTTCCACCTTGCTATATTATAATTTTGTTTGATGGTTCTTGTGTTTCTTTGTTAAGCTGGGGGTTTCTTTTGTTGTCAAGATAAGGATAACTATAGGATTTATAGGGGCAGGGGCCAGACTTGATTTTGAATTCAGTCCCATCTTTTTGTAGCTGTAACCTTGGGTAATTTGCTTAGTTACTCTGGAAGTCACTTTCCTATCTGTAAATAGGAATACTACTACCCATATTGTGGCATTGTTTAAAGAAAGTATATTTGCTGCATATGTCATATATATAAGTGCTTAATCACTGATAGTCATAATTAAAATCATTCATACTGTTTTGTATCCTGCTTTTTTCACCCAACACTTCGTTCTTCAAATCACTGTCAACATAATTTTAATGGTTAATATTCCATTAAATTCGACATACTACCATTTACTGAGACATTTCTCTACTGGTGGTTATTTAGATTATTTTTAATATTTCCTTTTACAAATTAAACTCTGATGAACATCTTTATATGAGGCTTTCAATGCCATATCCTGGGTTAGCTTAGTTTATAGCAGGGGGATTCGTGGAAGAAAGGCTTTGGGCATTTTTAAGTTCACATGCTTTCCATTAGGCTAGTCTTCAGCTAGCACTGGCATCAGTGAGGGATGAGACAGCCCCAGTCTTTAGGACCCATCTGCTCCTGCATCTGTGTTGTGCACACTCTGTCCTCGTGGCATGCCCTTCCGCCAGCATCTTCCTGCCTCACCTCTCAGTCTGGTTCTTCCCCATCTCTGCCACACTTCTCTCCGAGCCAGAATCCTTCATTGGGCCTCAGTCTGCAACTGTCCTCTGGCTTCACCTCCTGGTGCTGGCTTCCCAGTCCTGGTTAATTTATCAATTTATTAATTTATATCATTAATTTATTCAGTCACAAAAGAAGGACATGGTGCTCAATTATGCTCTCAAGAATACTCCTGTGGGAGTTGGGGAAGGGGCACTGGTGAAAAATCTTGTCAAAAGACTAGGTGGTATTGGAATAGCTTTTTGATATCTGGAACCTTCTTGCCTGTGATCCTATTACTCCCCTGAAAGGCTACAGTGGAAAAAGCATGAATTTAGAGATCTTGTACAAATAACTTACCTGCTTTGACCTTCATTTTCCTTACCTGTAAAATTAGCATAGTAATGAGGACCTTCCAGGTCTATTGGGAGGATTAAGTGAAATGATGTGCACAGTGAGGTCAAACGTCCATCCCTTCCATCCTGTGTAGCAGGAGGAAGAGTGGAAGGCCTTGGAAGGCCTGTGCTGTGGTCTTTGTGACCCTGCAAAAGTATTAGAACCCCAGCCTGACCTGCTTGTACGTTGCTTAGGAGAGGAGCTGAGAAGTGACAGGAAAAAGGTTTCGTGTGCAGTTCATGAGTTAAGAGAATATCACTTAATTGTGGGCTTGATGGAAAACATTATGTGAGGTTGGTTTAGATCTTTCCAGAGGTCTGCCAGCAACCTCAGAAGTGGAGCCTTATTGAAAACAGCTGGGGAGGAGGTTGGCGCCCAGCCTCTCCCTGCTTTTCCATGCCCCAGAGCTGTGTTGCTCTGTGGACAGAGCTCAGCCCCAGGACTCTGCCAAGGGCCCTGGCAGCCTCAGCTGGGGACAGGCGGTGGCTCTGCCCAGCTGCAGACTCCAGCTTAAAGGTTGAAACCAGTTAAACCAGAGAGGATTTGGCTAGGACTGCCAGTTAGTATTTCTTTCAGGGCTTGGAGTTAACCACTGACTTGAGTCCTTGCAGGATGAGTTAACTATTGTGAGGTTCTCTGGGCAGAGGCGAGGGCTGCCTGCTGGGCGAGTGGCACATGGACTCCATTGTCCTTTGAAGTCCTCTGAGCTGTCCTGCTGGGCTCCAGCTAGGGAATGAGGATGCTGTTCCAGGCACCCATGTGGAAGCCCCCCCCCCGCCCACCGCTGTGAAGGGCCTTCCATGGAGCATGCTGCCTGCTCTGCTACAGCCAGAGCCCATTTGGTCTCATTCCAAATGGTCACCAGCCATGCTGACTTCAGCTGAATTTTCATAAAGGATGGGGTGTCATTCTCTCAGCCTTCCTTTCTGAGGGGACTCACAGCTAGTCTCTTTTTTTATTTAGTCTCATCAAAATGTGCTCCTAGCAAATTTGCATAATTTGAACCTAAGTTGTTCAACTTTTTTGGTTCTTTGAAAGTAGAATATTCATTGTAAAAGTAAAAATTGAAAATACAGAAAACATGGAAAAGCAAATAATCCCACCACTAGAGATAATAGCTTTTACATTTTTGTAGATTTCCTGCTAATTTTTTTCTTTTATAACAGGAAGAAAGTATGTGGTTATTAAATGGCATCTTATCCATATTAAATAACTATAGTTTGTAAGCTCCCTTTTTACTTATTATTTAATGAACATTTTCTTACATGCCTCAAGATTATAATTTTTAGCAATGTATATAGTATTTTACCTTCTTGTTGTATTGTAATTATTTTAAATAGACTGTATTAGGCTTTGGATTTCTAGTATTTAATCTTTTAAATAACTTAAACTTACATCCATTTTCCAGGACATCTTTGATAATTCCTAAGGCAGATAAGAGACTTAGTGAATCTTGTTAAGTCTTTTGATAGCTATTTCCAAACTGTTAAGGTAGCCATATGCAATCAGCATGACTATGCTAATCTTATAAGAAAGAAAAATGGGGGCACCTGGGTGGCGCAGTCGGTTAAGCGTCCGACTTCAGCCAGGTCACGATCTCGCGGTCCGTGAGTTCGAGCCCCGCGTCAGGCTCTGGGCTGATGGCTCGGAGCCTGGAGCCTGTTTCCGATTCTGTGTCTCCCTCTCTCTCTGCCCCTCCCCCGTTCATGCTCTGTCTCTCTCTGTCCCAAAAATAAATAAACTTTAAAAAAAAAAAAAAAAAAAAAAAAAAAGAAAGAAAAATGAAGATCAGATTATTACCCTCACATCAGTAACATTTAAAAATTTAACTTTCCCCGACTCTCATAAGTATTAGTAATCACTTTAATTATTAACACACTTTAATCAAAGATATTACATTTTATTTTACATTTGCTTGCTGCCCTTTAAATTAAACATTTCTTTGTATATTTGGCTGCCTCATGAACTTCTTGGTAATATCCTTTACTTTTCCCATTATGTGTTCTTTTTATTTAGACATATAGACATTTTATATATGAAGAATCTCCACCTTTGTATTCTGTATATAATTTAGATCTTTTTGGTTTGATTACCTTTTAATTCTGGTCATGGCTTTACTTTTGTACAAAGGTTTAAATTTATGTAGTCACATATCTTAAATTTTTTTTCAATATATGAAGTTTATTGTCAAATTGGTTTCCATACAACACCTAGTGCTCATCCCAAAAGGTGTCCTCCTCAATACCCATCACCCACCCTCCCCTCCCTCCCACCCCCCCATCAACCCTCAGTTTGTTCTCAGTTTTTAAGAGTCTCTTATGCTTTGGCTGTCTTGCACTCTAGCCTCTTTTTTTTTTTTCCTTCCCCTCCCCCATGGGTTTCTGTTAAGTTTCTCAGGATCCACATAAGAGTGAAACCATATGGCATCTGTCTTTCTCTGTATGGCTTATTTCACTTAGCATCACACTCTCCAGTTCCATCCACGTTGCTACAAAGGGCCATATTTCATTCTTTCTCATTGCCACATAGTACTCCATTGTGTATAAACCACAATTTCTTGATCCATTCATCAGTTGATGGACATTTAGGCTCTTTCCATAATTTGGCTATTGTTGAGAGTGCTGCTATGAACATTGGGGTACAAGTGCGCCTATGCATCAGTACTCCTGTATCCCTTGGGTAAATTCCTAGCAGTGCTATTGCTGGGTCATAGGGTAGGTCTATTTTTAATTTTTTGAGGAACCTCCACACTGTTTTCCAGAGCGGCTGCACCAATTTGCATTCCCACCAACAGTGCAAGAGGGTTCCCGTTTCTCCACATCCTCTCCAGCATCTGTAGTCTCCTGACTTGTTCATTTTGGCCACTCTGACTGGCGTGAGGTGATATCTGAATGTGGTTTTGATTTGTATTTCCCTGATGAGGAGCGATGTTGAGCATTCTTAAAATTTTTTTTAACGTTTATTCATTGTTTTGAGAGACAGAGAGAGCCAGAGCATGAGTGGAGGAGGGGCAGAGAGAGAGGGAGACATAGAATCCAAAGCAGGCTCCAGGCTCTGAGCTGTCAGCACAGAGCCCGACGTGGGGCTCGAACCCACAAACTGTGAGATCATGACCTGAGCCGAAGTCGGATGCTTAACTGACTGAGCCACCCAGGCACCCTTGTAGTTACATATATTTATGGGTTCTGCCGTTAGTGTCAAGCTTGGGATCTCTAAGATTATATCTGCATTTCTTTTCTTTTTTTTTACTTTTAATATTTTATTTCAACCAAAATGGATGTTTCTATGTATAGTGTGAGGCAGGGATCTGACTAAGATTTTTTTCAAGTGATCCATATTTAATAATCCAATTTTTCCCATTAATTTGAAGCCACTTTTATCATATACTAAAGTCTCATGTGTAAAATTTGTTTTAGGATTTTCTGGACTGTTTTACTAACCACTATGTATACTCTTGTATCAGAACCAAAATGGTTTTAATTATTATAGCTTTTTAACATTTCCATATCTAATAGCATAATCCCACTGATTACTTTGAAACCAAGGGCAAAGTACTTTTCATTATTGATTCAAAACATACGTTGTTTAGAAAGTTTTGAAACTGTCATTATATGGGAACTTTGCACTTACTAAGTTTATTCCTAGATGAAGTGTGTGTGTGTGTGTGTGTGTGTGTGTACGTGTACTTTTTCTAACTGGAAATAGTTACTACATATGAAAACAGTCTTACTTTTTGAGTAGTTTATAACAGGATAAAGCCAATATCAGAGATATATGTGTAGACTTTAATGCTTTTATTATTGAACAAAAAAATACTAAAAATTAATGAACCATGCTTTCAACTCATAAAATCAAAGAATAGAACAAACTGAAGAAAAACAGAAGCAAGATATTTATATAGAGGAAGTAAGTTCATTATGAAGTAGGAAAATGATATTAATTAATAAATTTAAGGACTATTCTTGGAAATATGACATAGGTAAACCTAACCAGGCCAACCAAAGAAAAACACAAAATGTAGAAATGAGACTCTAACCACTGATCTGGAGTTGACAAAAATGACATTTTCATGTTTAACTTTGGTAATACACTTGAAAATCTTGAAAGAAACAGATTTTTCAAAGAAAATAGGAGCTGCCAAAATTGACTAAAAAAGAAATTGAAAACGTGAAAAGTTTCGTGGAAGAAACTGGAAAGGTTGAGGAAATACATCCTGAAAAGATGCTAGACCAGATAGTTTCGTGAGTGAGTTTATGAAACCCTTCAAGGAATGCATCATTCTAAGCTCTGTATTTGTAGCACAAAGGTTATTTATGTTACAAATGGAATATTTCTTTCATGTCGTCTCTCACCTTAATGCATTCAGTTCCATTAAATTCTTAGAAAACTGGGACTTGGGTTGGAAGGTATCCCTGACTGACAACATCCCAGCCAGATGGTTCTCTAGCCTCCTTATGGACGCTTGTGCAGATGGGGATCTACCATGTTACATTTATGTTATCCCTCCTTGTATGAGCCTAAATCTGCCTGCCTACATGATGGACCCATATATCCCTGTTCTGTCCTCTGGAGCTGCACATCACAGAGAGTCTGTTAGATAAGAGCTCTTCATATATTAAAAACAGATATGCTCTTATTTGGTGTGTTTTATTTCAGGCTAAGTATATCTACTTCCATCAGTTAATCTCTATGTTCCTTCAGTAAATTTCTGTTGAACACCTACAAGGTGCCAACAGGGCAGTGACCACTTTGCAGATCATGAGCCCCTTCATCAGTGTTCCATTAATGTGTGGCACTTGTATGTGGTGGTCAGGCTGAATGGGACTGCCTTCTCCTTATTTGGACACTGTGCTTTGTTAGTGGCTTGAGAGTGAGTAACATTTAGGAGACTTTGGCCCAGCAACTTTTACACGTGAGCTACCGCCACCTCAGATTTTGCCTAGTTGAGGATTTAGAACCTTCACATGACTTGTTCTCTTTTCATTTCTATTTATTTGGACCTTTGGCCCTTTAGAATGTTGATTCTGTTAGCTAACATGTTATGCTCTGCAGCTCTCTGGGGGCCAGTATTGATGCCAACTTCAGTTCTCCTGAGCAGACTTGTGTAATCTTCATTCAAGTAATTAATAAAAATGTTGATGCAAGGGAGAAATATGGAGTCCTGGGACCTACCAAAGAGACTGTGTCATTAATTTAAAAATACATATTATTGATCACCTAGTGTGTGCCAAGCAGAGTGCTAGCAGTTGGTGATTCATCGGTGAACCAAACCATTATAGTTCTTTCTGGGGGCAGCAGATACAGCCTATTGCTGGGACAGATGAGAGTAACCATGCATAGAATGAATGATACAGTGTGATAAGACCCTGAAGTAAGAACACACAGTGCCATGAGAACATAACAGCATGACCTCATTTGGGAAATCAAGAAAGGTGTCTCTGAAATGACACTTGAGCTGGGAGAGAAGAGAGATCAGCCAACCATCTATCCACTCAGTAGTGGATTTAGTAGTCATGCTGGGTATGGAGAGAACTTCAAAAGAGGTGTAATGTCTAGTTCCCCCTCTTGAGTAACTCACAGTCTTACAGGGAGTGGTGCCAAATGTGCCTGGAATAAACAAAATCATAACCTGTGTTAGTGGTAAAGGTGCTGTCATCCCAGATTGTTGTGAGCCATTCTGACTTAAAGTATTCTCACTTTTTCCAGTAAAGTCATCCAGCTATCCTTGGAGTTCCAATATTTTGATGTTGAAACTTTTATAACACCGACTCCTTTTTGCACCTGGAGGCTGCCCATAAATCACTTGTCAGATAATGCGTCCTGATTCTATGGAAAATATGGTCACCGTGCTTGCTGTGGGGCAGAAAGAAATATGAAATGGTGATGTAATGGCGATTGGTTGCCCCAGATTTTCTGAAATAGGCCTGATTTTAAACGGTCCGTTTTGAGATCAGATAAATGTCTGCTGGCTTTAAAAATGTAATCCCTTTAGATAATAGTGTAGGTGCAGGAAGTTGGGAGGTGGGGGAGATTAGAGGGGGCTGGATAGTTGGAGAGGCTTTCTAGAGAGGGAGGGAGTGGTCCTAGGGGAGTGGCAGAGGGGAGGGATGGAGCATCTTGGACTTTCTCCTCACTTGGTTCTACTAGCCGTGCACATTGCTAGGGTGTCTGTCCTATTCACCTAGCAGTGTATGGTGTGTGCTTTTGAAAGGGCAAAATTAGGAGGGTAAAGCTGATGTGTGACACATCCTATATGCAAATATAAAAACTATAGTTATCTCCTTTTGCAAAAGGGAGATAACAGAGAATTGGTTGTATTGGCATTTAGCTCTGACTTTGGGATATTTTTCTGGGCTTTATAAATAATTACTACCTACTGAGAGACGGAGCTCTGTCCCCAGTATCCAATCTGCAGGTGTGTTTGGAGAACTAGGCCCTCTTGTGGCCAGGGGTCAGGAGTAGCAGTGGTCTGAGCCCAGAGTGCTCTTAGGGGTCTTTGACTTAGAGCAAGCCTTGGTGAGTCGCGCAAGTCAGACTTCCCTGTGTTCCATGGGTCTTCCCCTCAGATGACCCAGCAGGGCAGTCAGAGCCGAGAATTCTCTCTGCCATGGCCCGCATTCGTGGCTTGCACCCTGGTGGCAGATCCTGCCAGGGGCAGCAAAATCAGTTCAAAAGAAGCTGAGTGAGGGCCAAAGCAACATTGGTTTTTTCCATTTCTCCTTGTCCAGCAAAAAGAAGGAAAAAAATACCGACTTTGGAAATGGGACCCTGGCCCTGGACCCAGCTGTGAGGCTCTTAAAACAGAAAACGGCTTTGGAATAAACAGTGCTCTCATGCTTGCGTCCTGCAGCTCTCTGGGGGCCAGGAGTTCTGGGGCCCCAGGCGTGCCCATTCCTTCTAGGCTGTAGACTGGCCTGGCTCCCCTCTGTCTCCGGGGCAGGAACCCCCTGACTTGTTCAGGCTGCAGCAGGCTTGGTGGAGGGGGCAGGGAGTGTTACAGGAATTCCCAGAGTCTGGGGGCTCCCTGAGAAGGTGAGTGGTGTGGGTAGAAGGAGCTAAGCTTTTCTGGAATAACGTGGGCTCTCTAGGGACATAAGTTTACAGATCCTTTTCCCATACCCAACCTGAAGATGACCTTTTTAAACAAACAACAGAAAGTATGAACCAAGCAATTTCTCAGGAGCCCCCAGGACCACTCCCAACAGTCGGCTTCCCCCCAAAACATCCCATCAGCACATTCTTCCCTAGGACTTGCTTCTCCTGCCACTTCCTGCCACTCCCCAGGGGACCAACCTCACCCATCTTTACCTCTTCCCCACCCCTCTCGTCAGGCCTGGAGGTGACTATGGCTGACTTGCTTCATTCAGTAAAGGCCTTATGTAGGGTGACCCTGGTGCCTGCCAGTGTGTCTAACAGCTGCTTGGACTGCACCTGGAATTCTCTCAGCTGGTTGGCCTCAGCAGTTACCTACACTGAGGTGGGGGCAAGCCCTGCCTACAGACTCCTTAACCCACGTTAGTAACAACAGCTTTTATGTAACGGTGGCACTGCTTTTATTTGTTCCAGTTCTCTGTGACAAGAAAAGGAGAGCAGATGCTCCAGCTTTCTGTAGATGTCTGTTCACCATCCTTCTTGGATTAGGGATGTTCTAGGGGTTGGGGAAGAAGGCCTATTTGGGCTGCAGCGCCCCCCACATAGCAAACCTTCGAGCTTCTCTTACAGCAATCTTGGAAATGGACTGGCTGTGAATCCCTCTCTACCAGCTGGGGGTTGTTTAGGCCAAAGCAGGATCCACTGACCCTGTTCACCGGCTCTGGGGGTGTAGGAGGCACCTAGACTTCTAGGCAATGACTATAGCTGCCATTTGCAGGGCTGGCCTCCTCTGGGGATGAACATACTTGGTACCAGCTCAGCTGGGCCCCAGTCCCTCTGGATCCCTGAGGATCACATAGGTGAAAGGGACATTGGCAGGTTGGGGGAGGGGGAGAAAGTTTGAATTTTGTTTTGACTAAATAACTGGGCAGCATTTCTCCTCCATTTTTTCTAGATGCTTCTTCAGAAATAAATTTCAGTGGCTTGGACTGGGAAGTCTAAATCAGCTTTAAATGAGTGTTTTGAACTAGGATTCAAACCCCTCTGATATTCCCCTGCCCCCAACACGCCCCAACACACACCCAGTGAAGCACCACATGCACAGGCATGCTCACAGTAGGACCTCATTTGAGGGTCTTGGCAGTTGTTTCTTCTCTCTTTCCTGTGTCCCCTGGAGTCCTGCCCTGAAATTCCTGAGCTTGTGTAAGAACTTCACCGCGGACTAGATCAAGCCAAAATAGCTGCCCTGGTTATACCGGAACTGTCTGTGGAGGGACATTCAGAGAACTGGAGGGAGCCCCAGGGCTCTGCTGGCCTGCACCTGCACCGCCCCGCCTGGGATCCTCCTTGGTTCAGGAGTCACCTCTCCTGGCCCATCCCAGCATGGGGTCCCTGAGGGGCTGCCAGAAGGATCAGCAGAGCTACTGGGGACCATCTGGCTTCTGGTAAAGCTTGAATGGCTTGTTCTAGGGACCCAGCCCTTTCAGTCGCCCAGCCCAGCTCCCTTGGAGCACAGCACTGTGTTGAGAGGTGGCCTGGGATTCCTGCTGTAGTAACCACAATGATCCTCTCTCTCTATATGCTCCCACAGTCCTCCACACAAGCCTCTCTCAGGGCGCTGTCTATGCTCTGACAGGCTGCGCACCCCTGTCATCCAGCACACCGGGAGCCACTCCTGGCTGGAGAACTTGCTGTGTTCATCTTACTGCCTGGCCCAGAGAGAAAGCCTATGTGGGTAAGGACAGAGTGGGGCAGAACTAGGCAGGGACCAGGTCGTGCAGGGCCTTGGGAGCCATAGTGACTGGATTTTATTCTAGTGCAATAAGAAGCTGTTGGAAAATTTTTAAATAGAGAAGTAACTTTGGTCTCAATTACATTTTTTAAACTTTTATCTCTTGATTTTAATACTTAAAGCTATTGTGTTACAGGCAATGTAGTGTTTGGCAAAGGGATACACCTATAGGTATTTGAAATAAAACAGAATTCAGAAATAAGTCTACATACATATGACTCATTGATTTTTTTTTTTTATCGTGTAAAACATACATAGCATAAAGTTGACCATTTTAACCATGCTTAAATGTCCCATTCAGCGGCACTTAATGCCCCCACCACCCATTCTCCCAAACTTTTTTCATCTTAGAAACCTGAAACTCTATACCTATTAATAATAATTCCGCATGCCCCCTCCTCCTACCCCCAGCAACCACCGTTCTGTTTTCTGACTACTCTGGGTACCTCCTAAAAGTAGAGTCAGGCAGTATTTGTTCTTTAGTGACTGGCTTACTTCATTCAGCCTGATGTCTTCAGGGTTCATTCATTGTATTGTGTATCAGAATTTCCTTCCTTTCTAGGGCTGAATAATATTCCATCCTATGTGTGTACCACCTTTTGTTTTATGCATTCATCTATTGATGGAAACCAGGGTTGCTGCCTTCTTTTGTCTGTTGTGAATAATGCTGCTACGAACGTGGTTGTGCAAATAACCATTCAAGTCCTGGTTTTCAGTTCTTTAGGGTTTATACTCACAAGTGGAATTGCTGAATTATATGGTAGTTATATTTTTAATTTTTTGAGGATCCTCCATACTTTTTTTCCACAGCAGCTACGCCATTTTACATTCCCCCCAACAGTGCGCATCCCCCCACAATGTTCCCCCCAGCATTCCCCCCAACAGTGCACAGGGCTCCAGTTTCTCCTTGCCACCACTTGTTATTTTCTGGTTTGTTTTTTTTTTTTATAATGACCATCCTTAAAATGTGCTTTTATAAAAAAGAAAATGGAAACTTGTAAAATTATGGCAACATAAACAAAAGCAGATGAGAGAAGTCAACAGGTTGATGGACAATGGAAAGTGAATAGATGACTGACTGGCTTTGGCTTCAGCATTTTATGTTGTGCAGTGCCTGTGGTTAGGGGAATGGACAACAAGAAAAATAAGCTAGGTTGTGCCAGAAAATTCCTAAAGGGCTGAGGAATTGGAGGCATCAAGTACTTTCAAAGCTTGGGTTGTGCAGTGAAGCTGAAAACTGGAGGGTTGATTAAAAGTCTAATAAGAATCAATTAGGCCTGGATCCCCTCCTGTGCTCTGTGCACCAGACCACTACTCCTTCTCTACACTCTGAAAGACCAAAGGTTCTCTATGGAGAGACTGAACCTGACCAACTCTCAACTCCTGGACACAAGGCCCAGCTGAAGCCAGAGGTCTACGGGCAAGTCAGTATACTAAATAAGAGCCTCATGGCCTTCCCTCACTCCCAGTGCTAAATGCTGGTAGACAGATGTAATTACCATGTCCCCATCACCACCATCAAAGCAGCAAATGGGAAGATTCTTCTTTGTGGAAACAGATCATCTCGAGAGAGAATTTCCACAAAAATTGACAGTTGAGGGTTTTTACCACTTTACTGGGAGGCCCAACAAGTTGCCAAGGCCCCACCTGTGTGCATGGAGCTTTTTAATTTCTTCACTTATACATATGAACATCAGTGGAGGATCATCAGATGTTCAAGGGAAGCCTCTGTTAGGAAAGAGACAAAAAGAACCAAGAAAGGAACCAGATAGAAATAGAGGCCACAAAAAACAGAAAACTTTGAAGAAATTTAATCTCACCTTAGAGATAAGATGTTGCTTCCTTTAAACAAGAAGAGGCTATTATTCAAAACAGCTTTGAAAAACTGAAAAAGAAAGAGTTTTTTGAAGTTAATGATAGCCAAAATAATAACTTCAATAGACTGGAAAATAAAATTGAGCATATCTTCTGGAGAAAACAAAAATAAGGAAGAAGGAAATAAGTGAGAAAAAAAAGAAATGTAGAGGGTCAACTGGTTGGGCTAGTATCCAACTCATAAGAGTTCTAGAAGAAGAGCATTTAAAAAAAACACAGTGGAGCCAGAATTGTCAAAACACAAATTCCTAAAAATCAAAAGACAAAGTTTACCAATAATGAGAAGACTATTACCAAAGATCCAATATGAGTGAACAGAGAAGGCACCCACACAGGGCCGCCTGGGTGGCTGAGATTGTTAAGTGTCAGACTTAGGCTCAGCTCATGATCTCCCAGTTTGTGATTTTGAGCCCTGCATCAGGCTTTTTGCTGTCAGCACAGAGGCTGCTTGGGATCCTCTATCCCCCTCTCTCTTTGCTCCTCCTTCTCTCTCTCTCTCTCAAAAGTAAGTAAACATTTTTAAAAAGAGAGAAAGCACCCACATAAAGGCAAATCTTCATGACATTTTAGACTGTCAGAGATAAAAGGGAAGATTCTAAAAGTTTAGAAGTAAAACTTCTAAACACACATGCGCGTGCGCAGCACATCAGAGATGAACGATCGGTGTGGCACTGTACCTGTCAGTAGCGACACTGGATGCCAGCGACATTGCTTTCAAATGCCATGAAATAATACCTTCAAAACGTTGAAGAAATTTTTTTTTCCATTTAGAATTCTATTCCTAGATGAACTGTAAGTTGAGCATAAAGTTAGAATATTGACACTCAAAAATGCCAGGTTTAAAAATTGTAACCTTCTATGCATTCATTCTTAAGAAACCACTGGAAGAGGATATATTCAGTCAAAATGTTGATAGACACCAGGAAATGTCCAAGAGATGGGGAAGGACCACTATCCATCAGGCTTAGAAAGCATCCAGTTTAGATTGGAGGAGGAGGACAAAATATTCCAGGAAGGATATCTCCAAAGGAGAACAAAATCAAAGCAAGTGGTGAATTAATTATCTGATGTGTTTGATCATTATTGAGAAGAAGTTTATAGTTCTCCTAAGAAGTTGAGGTTCTTAAAAAAGCTAAGAAAAACAAAAGTATGGCAGTTATTAACCCTAGAAAAAATGAAAAGTTCAAAACATTTAATTGTAATATACTCTGCAACTGGACAGTGAGCAAAGTTGAAATGAAAAAGTACTATACATTGACATAAAAAATTTGTGATGTTATTATTGGAGGTTAGGGGAGGTGTTTAAGGGGGAGGGGGATTTGAGAGCTAAAAGCTCAGATTCCGTACAGAGAAGTTAGGAAATAATCCCTAAGATTAAAAAGAATAAAGTAGTAGTTATGTATGGCTGTTGTTTAGAAATATGGGAGAAAATACCAGAAGAAATGGCAGCAAGAGTTGAAGATGATTCTCTAAAGGAGGTAGAAATTAGGGGTGGGAGGGGTGGAGCAGAGGCTTGCTTTTTTGTTGTTGTTGTTGTTGTTATGACTTCTAGTACCAACCGATATTTTGGCCATGTACGTGTATTGTCTTGGTAACAATAAAACCATTAAAAAAAAAAAAAAACATGTTTGGGGAAAAAAAAAAAGCAAAACATGTTTGATCGTGTTTTTCTGCCCAACGGGCAGTCAGACACTGACATTGAACAAGGAGCAACTTTTGACTCCTTACCCGGCATGATTCTCTATGCGGATCAGGATACTTTGGGGCAACTGGGGCCTGGAGAGGACATTCTGCCATAAAGTAGCAAGCTCCTGTGTCTGCTCTCTGCCCCTCGTGCCGGGTGTTTTCTGACAGTATCGCAGAGACCCTCTTCTGGCCATATTGATGCAGACAGCCTGAAAGGTCCACTTTCAAAACCCCACCTGCTCCCTCCCTTCCTCACAGCCTGCCAGCTGGGAGAATCCAGGCAGAATGCACGCTTTGTGTGGTAACATGTATGTGGAGCAGGTGTTGGGTCAGAGGGGCAGCCTGGAGAGACTAAAAATTGGAAATCAAGCCAAGGGGACCGAGTCAAGAGGTTTTGGGGTGGTTGGGACCCTCGGCTCATTTTTGCCCACCTCTGCTTTTAAACGGAATACTTCATATTCTCAGAGAGTCCTCATCATACAGGACCTTTCCAGTATGACCTGTGGCCAGTTTTAGAGTCTTATGGTATCTGGGCTCTGCTCTTTGAGGGGCAAGGAGGCATTGCCAAATGGTCTGCGTATTGTTTGGGGAGCAGTCCCGAGATGCATCTGTTCTGCCAGTGAGGTATGTCTGTCTCTCCTTCCAGGTCCAGCCACGACTGGCTAGAAACTCCAGATTTATTACCCCAGATTTATTTCCTTTCTGACACTCACCCATGCCCTTGAAATTCCAGGCCTGCATTAGTCAGTGAGGCAGAAATCAGGGGATAGTCTCTGTCTCCAGGGTCCACGTGGTGTTACAGGAGTGGAATGGTGGTGCAGTGAAAAGTACAGACTGCGTGTTTGTTGTGAGATGTGCTCTGTGATGCTACATAAGAACAGTGATCGCTTCTCAAGTAAATATAATAAGTCCATTCAACTAAAGCAGAAGCTGTTCTCAAAGTATTAGGTTTTTACCTAATTGAGAGTGTAACACCTTGAGGGTGTCTTTAAGGATGTGAGTTGTACAGGACGAAGCCCAGCAAGCCTGGAGGTTTACAAGTATGCATGTTTCTTAGGGCATTTTCACACTGTCAATAAAGCTGGGAGCTGAATGGGTTCTGGGATACCTTACTATGAAGAATTATTTACTCTGAGGAGAAGAGAGAGATCTAACTTGTAGACTTTCTTAATAATGTGCTTATCTCAGTTGATCATTAACTTTTCCATGCAAGTGGATACTGGTATCATCCCATCGTACAGCTGTGTAAACTGAGGGCCACGTAAGTTAAATAACTTGGCCCAGGTTAGGCAACTGGTAATCGGTGCAGACAGCATTCATACACAGATGTGTCTGATTCCAGAGACAGTATGCCTTCCCAAATTAGGACTCTTGTTTGCAAGTGACAGAAACCACCTCTACCTGGGCTAAGCAAAAGAGATCAGTTGTCTTATACAACTGAGTGAATCCTGAGTCCAACACAGTTCAGTCAGGCAAGGTCTCCATCTCTTTTCTTCACTGTGCGTGTAATGTCTTATTCAGCAGGTGACTTCCTCCTCTTGGGTGGGGGCAAGAACACAGGGGCGGGGACGGGAGAAGAGGATAGCTGTAGATAGCTTCAGGCTTGCATCTTCCCAGCTTGAGATCTCTGTGAAAAGAGACAGCTTTGGTCTCCCCTTATTCTAACTTAAAACTGCAGTGAAGAGCTCTGATTGGCTGGCTTGGATCATGTGTCCATTTTTGGAGCCCAGGCACACTGGCCAGGAGGCAGCTGACTGACTGGTGTTCCCACCGTGTGGTAGGCAGAGGGGCATGGGGTGTGCGGCTTACACTGGGGAAGGTGGGCAGGAGATCTCGAGCAAGTCAAACAAAACCAAGCCACAGCCCATATTTGTTAAAATCTCTGCAATGCCACATGCCTCCTGTTAATATTTTAATATGTCTGAGAGCATATCTCAACCCAGTAGCAGAAATGGAGAGCTCCTGGGCCAGCCTCATCAGCTGGAGAGGCCATGTCCTTGAAAGTCATCATGAGAACGAGTAAACCGAGAACCCCAGGGCTTTGTGAAGAGAGGCTACTGGTAGGGCTTAATAATCCTGCAGCCACCCCGGAGCAACTGGGAGTTTAAACAGAAGAACACTTGCCGTCATAAGGCAACTATGAAGTTACAGGAACTAGGAGAGCAAATATGTAAGGAGTCCTGGTTACACTTAGGATTTTGTTTCTTTGTTGGACTGCTTCAGGTGTTTTTAGGTGTTTGTATCATTAAAAGGGAATCAAATAAAAAAAGTTGCATGCATTGGTAAGCTTGATTTAGATAAAGGAAAATAGATTTTTTTTGAAAGATTCTGAAGGGCCTGAGGTGTAACCCAAGGCTGCCAAGACATCGCCTGCCTTGTGCTCTGAGTGGGATGAAACATGAAGTTCTCAGACTTGCACATATAGGGGTGCAGGGGTGCCCATGTCTTGGGCCATGGAACTTGCCATAAAAAGTGGAAGTGGCTGATCACAGAGGGAGACTTTCGGCATCTGTCCCTGAAGACATATGTGGCATTTGCTGAGCCACTTTGAGGAATGGTTCTTTACATTCTGATTTTATTTTTCATGGAACCACTTTTGCCCTCACTGTTTCACCTTGGACTAGGGGCAGGGTGTGCCAGAATTTCAGCTTCTCACTAACTGCTGTTTTTGGCTAGTCTGATTTCTTCCTGATGGATTCTGTGTGTTCAGTTAAGGCTTTTGACTTTTGGCAACGGGATTATTCGAAGTGCCTGCCTGTCTATAGGGCTGTGTGCCAGTTGCTAACACAGACACAGACCCCCAAGCTTGGTCATGCCATGCCCGTGGCTCACCCTTCACTCTTCACCCTCATAATACATCCATGATGTCAGTTTTATAGACATTTTTTGTGGTTGAATTTGTTTGGGGTGTTAATGTTTTCATTCTCCTTTCTGTGTATCATATGCATTTATTTATTATCTGAGTGAGCTTATACTTGGAGTTGGGGCAGAGGATTCCTCTTCAACCAGTTCCTCGGCACCATTGGTTTATTTCCCGTTATTTTTTAGTTTTCAAATCACCAGCCCTGACCAAGTAATATATCATAGGGGAACTTGTTTGTTATGTAAGAAACAGCCTTGAAATAGGGTAAGAAGTTCAGAATCTTGTGTTGCAGGCAGTCAGGGAATTATAAGCCGGTAGACAGTCACGTTGCAGAGTCGGTATTGTCCTGCTCAGGGGAGAAACTTCCACCTAACAGGTTTCTGAAATGTCCATCTGCTGGGCTCAGCCATTCCCAGCATCGATTCAGTGACTCAACAAGATTCCAATGGATAGTCTTGGGTAACCCCTCGAGTCTACTGTTCCCAGCCCCGAAGTTTTTTAGCTCACGGCTCATGACTTCTTTTGTCTACCTACCTTCTCAGCTCTCTAGCATCCCACTGGGCGGCCTGTTTTCACCCTGGCCTCAGTGCAATCCTGGTTTCTCTCCTCTTGGTCTCCCTCCATCTCCAACAGGGGCGGACTCTCAGATACATCTCCTGCCCGACTTGGCTGATAACATCAGCCTTCAGTTGTGTGGGCTTGCAGTGTGCATGTGGAGACAGGCCTGACCAGAAACAAAGGACTTGCAGGAGATCATCAAAAACAGCAAAATCACCCCCTGTCTACCACTCCCCAAGCTAAGAAGACAGACATGCTGCCCCGAGTCTTGCCAGGGTTGTGGAGACAGGGAGCTTATCGCTCCTCTGGCCTTAGGCTGTGGTAGGCCATGGTAGCCTGTCCTGAGCACCTTGGAATAGACTGAAAGCCCTTCACACATGGCAGAGAAAAATCAAGAGTCTTAGTGCCTTTAAGAATGTTTCATTTTCGGTCATTAAGTAAATTTCAAAACAGCACCAGCTTTTGAAAAAATGTCTCTCGAGTATAACAGGTGGGTGTAACATAGCAGCTGAGCAACTGCCCGCTTTCTCCTCATCTCCCAACACATACAGAATGAGCCCCCATTCCCTCTACAGGCCTTTTGAGGACATAAAGGTTCGTGAGGACATTTTATGGAACTGGAGCACAGTTTTACTATTTTAAATTATTATAGGGGTTATGGTTATTCTATCTTTATTTTTATGACAAGCTGTTGGTTATGCTCTTGATTTATTTGATCCCAGGCTTTTGTTCAAGAACACAACCTCCAATTAAATGTGGTTACTGTGGCAAAAATATGATTCTCCTTAGAATGACCCTCTGTGGGGCTGTTTCCAAAAACTCATTATGGTGAAAAGGCAAGGCTAGCTGTTCATGTTCGTGAGCATGTCTCCTTGTGGTCACTTGGTTTTCCTGTATGGAGGATTAGAGGGTAGGAAGGCTGTGGGCTGGACAGAGGAGACTAGAGGGAGAGACAGGAAGCTAAGTGGGTCACTATTCAGAAACATACTATCTCACAAACGGCCTTAGGTATCAGGAGCTGTTTTCTCTTCTGTGAAAGAAGGAATACAACCTGAAGAGGCTAGGTAGCTAAGCCAGTCCCAGGACTCAGGCCTCAGGTCTCAAGCTGCCCTCCCTGTATCACACTGAATGTCCTGGGGGGTGTCTTGGGCACACGTATGGCACTAATCCAGTCTATCTTAGACTGTTCACATTGCCATAACAGAAATACCATAGACTTGGTGGCTTAAACAACAGAAATTTATTTCTTACAGTTCTAGTGGCTGGGAAGTTCAGGATCAAGGCACCACTAGATTCAGTGTCTGGTGAAGGCTTGCTTCCTTGTTCTTGCTGTGTCCTCACATGATGGAAGAGGTGAGGGAGCTTTTCACTATCCCTTTTCTAAGGGCACTAATCCCATTCATGAAGGCTTCAATTTCAGGACCTAATGACCTCCCAAGGGCCCTATCCTAATACTATCACATTGGCAGTTAAATTTCAACTTATGAATTTGGAGGAACACAAGCATTTACTCTATAGCACTGCCCGATTGTTACTCTGGGGGAACATCCAAGACTTGTTTTTGGCCTGGCCATATCTTTTATGAACTCTTTGACTTTTTCTCAAAGTGGAGAGCAGATATTACTTTAATGAGAGATTCAGGGTCTATTAGAGAAAGAAAAGACACTTATCAGTGCTTTAGGTTCTACAGTATTTGTCCTACCAAAAACATGAATTTACAATGAGGAATAGAAAGATCTCCACTTAATGTGCCATTTACTGACTAATCGTCTACTTCTTTGGGCCTCTTTCCTCAGCCCTTTGGACTTAATAATATGATTGGCTTTGTGTGCTGTGTCACTGACACTCTTGGAGCCCTACCCAGACCCCCTTCCCCAGACCAGTATACCCATTCCTAGACACTGTGTTGGCTAAGGGTTCACAGATGGGATTCCCTAAGCCCTTATTTTGGGTTCTGCTTCTGGATACCCCAACCCAAGACACTTCGCTCTTAGTGTTGCAAGAATGAAATGAGATTCTGTATGTGAAGGCCCTCTAAAAACTGAAGTATCAGTGGGTGTTTAGTGTGACCTGGGACCAAACTGCAAAATTTCTAGCTGTGGGTTCTTGGCTGAAGGTTCGTGATGAAGGTGGATAAGGCACCCAGGGAAGGCAGGGCTGTTGTCTTGTATCCCAAAGGTGTGAACCCAGGCTTCTCTCTTTTTCTCACCCAGGAGTCCAGGATAGTGGACAGACAGTAAAAATGGGTTTACATAAAGCTGATTGTCTTTAAGTAATGTTAGGTAGTGGTGGGAGGTTTTTCTCATATTAGGAAGATAAGAATTGGAGTTGCAAATCATTTAGACCTTGGAACTGAACAAGGTCCCAGAAATCCTTGTGTGTGCTTCAGGTGCAAGGTGCTACAAAAGTCCTGCTACAAACTGCAACTTTCTAAGAGGTGCCAGTTTCAGCATATTTAAAAATTCCTGGATATTTATTTTAACAGGACATTTCAGGGGTAAATTGGCAGAGGAGGAGAGGGTGGTGTAGAAAGCAAGAGGAACATTGAAAGAGGGAGCTGGGTCCCTGAGGTCTAGAATACTTGCAAAGTCCCAGTTAATCATTGATGCCCCAGGGCCTGATGGGCCACCAGAGGTGGCCAGGCTGCAGGGGGCCAGAGTACTTGCTAATGGAATGCTAGCGATGCCTTTGGTGCAGTTAATGATTTATCTCCTCCCATTACAGTGTTCTGCACTCCCTTTCTGTGACACTGTCAGGAGGCTAATCATCTTCTGGAGGTTAGGCTGGCTGTGTCTAACAGAGTGGAGGAGAAGACCATGGTGGTTTGCAAAATCACTATAGTACTTCCAACGGGCTGGGCTTCCTTTTGTAGGAAAGAGTGTCTTTCATTAGTTGTTTCCTAAAAATATGTTTTAACAAAGTAATTGTTGTCTGATGTTCCTTTGTGTGAACCTTTGTGCCAAGATAGCGTCACAGGATGATGTGATTTTATATGGGTACACAACATTTATCACCATCAAAGTTGCATAATGTTTATTTGCAGAGTGCTTTTATTTCCATTGCTAGATTTAAGTACCTTGAGGGCCTTGACAGATTAATGAATGTTTATATATTCGTTATACATAGTAATATAAAAGAAATACATATATTCATTAAAATTTTTTTTTCTACTTCACAAAGGCCAGCTATGTTACTTGCAGAAATACCAGAAAATACTCAGTAAAGAAAAAGAGGACAGACCCAGAGATAACCACTGTTAACACTTTGTTTCATATTATAATAGATGTCAGACCTTATCTGTCCAAGTGAATGTGGCCCCCTTCAGCACCATCAACCTTACAATAGGACTTGAGGGGCACCTGGGTGGCTCAGTTGGTTGAGAGTCTGACTGTTGTTTTTGGCTCAGGTCATGATCTCACTGTTTCTGGGTTTGAGCCCCAAGTCGGGCTTTGTGCTGGCAGTGCAAAGCCTGCTTGAGATTCTCTCTCTCTGCCCCTCCCCCACTCTCACTCGCTGTCACTTTCAAAACAAATAAGCTTTAAAAAAAAGAAAAAAGGGTGGCTCAGTCAGTTAAGCATCCAACTTTGGCTCAGGTCATGATCTCATGGTTCGTGAGTTCGAGCCCCGCGTCGGGCTCTGTGCTGACAGCTCAGAGCCCTGGAGCCTGCTTCGGATTCTCTGTCTCCCTCTCTCAGTGCCCCTCCCTTACTCACTCTCTCTCTCTCTCTCTCTCTCTCTCTCTCTCAAAATTAAAAACATTAAAAAAATTAAAAAACAAAAGATAGGACGTGAGTGTTTTGGTGAAGCTGCAGTGTCTTCAGGCATTGTTTTCTGCTTCAGGGGGAAGTGACTTCAGAATCTGAGCATTCCCTCACAGATACTCAGTCTCTGTCACGAATATGGTTTAGATTTCAATGAGAGAGGGATTTTTTGTTTCCAGAAATTATAGATAAGATGGGTAGGATTGATTTGAAGTTTTGATTTCGTTTTTTTGTTTTTTTGCGTTTTTCATGGAGGCCAGACTACACATTAGGGAGGATGGGGAAGCAGGCCTTGTGAGGTTCATAAAGTGGCATTGAAGGGATGACTATGGAATAACCAGAGAGGGGATTATTCACGTTGGGGCTTTTTTCTCTGTGATTCCAGGCTTCCTTTCCTAGGAAGACATTTGCATGCTGGCTGCTGAGAAATGGGTTTGAGGATGAATTGATGGCTGGATGCCTGGGAATGGAAATGAGCACAGTCCAAAGACAGCTCCTGAAGCTGTTAGCATGGTTGTTTCTGCATTGGCGTGCTTAGGGGAGTCGCTGTGTTTGGATGCCGATGTGCAATGCATGTACCTGCTTTCCCCCTCTCTCCTTTGTACCGATATAGCATCTCTCTGACCTTGCTGGGGATGTGAGGAGGATTATTGCTATAGGTCATTGAAAGCTCTCTTTGTAAATGCAGTTTGGGGTCATCCAGCAGATTGTGGTTTTGTCCCATCCATGTCCATTCTCTTTTGTCTTGCAGTGGATACATGGGTAGGAAAAAAAAAAAAAAAGCTGTTGCTACCACCAGTTTATAATGCAAACGTTTTCTTTCTCGGGAGATTTTTGTGATGTTTTCCATGCATTTTCCAGTGCTAAAATCCCTTAATTCTGGGTCCAAGGCTGTGCATCAATGGGCCGGTCTGAATCCTGCTCCTCCAAAGATGAGTCTATTCTGAAGAGCCTGTTGAGTTTCAGGGGTTGGAGGGCCCTTGGGGAAACTTCTTTCTCTGAAACTCAAGGTGATTTCTTTTCTTGGAATTTGTCCCTCTTAATCTTCCCGTCTTTGGGGAAACATCTCTCTCTGAACAAGTTACTATAAGGCTACAGGTACTTAGGAAAGTGCTTACCACTTGGCACTCAATAGATGTTGGCGGCTGTTATTAGAGACAGCCGTCTAGAGCTGCACAGCTCCATGAACACATCAAGCAGAAACACATGTGTTGTAACTTTTCTAGTACCGCATTAAGAAAGTGAAAAGAAGCAAGTAACATTCATTTTAACAATATATTTTACTTAACATGTCAAAAATACTATATTTTCTATGTGTAATCAACATTTTTAAATGATCAAGATAATTTTCCATTCTTTTGTTCGCACTAAGTCTTCAAAACTGGAGTGTAATTCACACTTATGGTGTAGCTCAGTTAGGACTAGCCCTGTTTGGAGTGCTCCGTTGCCATGTGTAGCTACCATGGCTACCAACCCCGGGTGACTCCAGTCTGGAACCTTGCCACTCAGGGTGAGTTCTGGAGACCAGAAGCATCAGCACCATCTGAGACCTTGTCTGAACTGAAGAATCTCTGGCTCCACCCCAGACCTAGAGAAGCAGAATCTGCATTTTAACAAGTGATTTATTTGAATATCCAAATGGGAAGCCCTGGTCCAGAATGCCCAGGCTTAGTCCCCACCCCCTGAAATTTTGATTTAATCTATCCAAGGTAGGAGCTGGGCACTAGTATTTTTTTTAAAGCTTCCCCTGGTGATTCTAATATGTAGCCAGGCTTGAGTCACTTGCATAGTGGGCTCTGGAGCCAGGATGCCTGGCTCTGCCCCTTTCTACCTTTGAGGCCTCGGAAAATCTACTGAAAGACTCTCCGTGCCTCAGTTTCTTCATGCCATGAAAGTAGTATCTGCTCCAAGGGATGTTATGAGGATTAAGTGGTTAATACGTGCAAAAGCACCCAGAACAACACCAGGCACATAAGAAGCACTCCTTAAGTATAAGCTCTCACCCTTTCTTCTTTTCCTTGAAGGTCCGGGGTTACCCAGAGCCCCAGGTGACGTGGCACCGAAATGGGCAACCCATCACCGGTGGGGGCCGCTTCCTGCTAGATTGCGGTATCCGGGGGACTTTCAGCCTTGTGATTCATGCTGTCCGTGAGGACGACAAGGGAAAGTATACCTGTGAAGCCACCAATGATAGTGGTGCCCGCCAGGTGACAGTGGAGTTGACTGTAGAAGGTGAGTTTCAGGAAGCGAGAATCATGGTGGGAGATGAGCTGTCAGTCTCCCCAAGGCCTGCAGCTCCTGTTTCTGCCCCTCTCGGGCACAAGAGAAACCCACAAGGGAAAGCGTGCCGAGCTCTGAACTCAGGAACTTTTAGTCTAATGGGGGAGATGTGGTTCCTGAGAACAAGGGAGGAGACACGGTCAACCTCACATCACCTCACTTTCCTGCTCTAGCCTTCCTATGGCTTCCCCTCACACTGTGACTGAGACCAGACTGGCCCCACCTGGCTCTCCAGACTCATCAACCACTCCTGGCCAGGCTCCCTCCACTGTGGTCAAGCTGTCACCTCCCTGCTCCCCACCGCCCTTCCTTCAGCAAGCCTCAGGGCCTTCTCCTGCCGTTCCCTGTCCTCCTTCAGGTCTCTGTTTCCAGGTCCCCTCCTTAGAGGACCCTTTCTGACCACCCTAACCCCAGAACTCTCCGTCTTCCCACTCCCCCTGAACCTCTAACTAGAAATGCTGGGAAGAGAAGGACTTTATATTGTTTTTACTGTATCTCTAGCATCTAGAAAACTTCCTGGCATAGGATAGGTACTGAAATATTTGGAGAATGAATGAGCAGTGTTTCTTATCATCATTATAAAGTAATACTTGCTCATTTATAAAAATTTTGTAAAACTCAGAAAAATATATAGGAGATAAACATACCAATGTGTTAACACTAATTATTTTGTCTTCCTTTTCCTCTCTGTACTTAAAAAATTCTATCAACTTTATTAACTGTAAAACTTCCAGGAAAAACATTGACCATAAGTAAAACTGTTTCTTTTGCTGCTAGTGTATCCCCCATGTGCTGAAGCCCTTCCACTGAGGAGAACATTTCCAGTTCAGGCCATTGGCTGCTGCTTAAAGGCCTGATGTCTGAAAGGACATGGGGGTTTGTCAGACCCTCAGAGTTATGACGAGGCTCCCTTGACCTCAGCTTATAAGCCTTTCCAGGGGCTTATAAACCAGAGGGTCAGACTCACTTTCTCCTCTCTCAGGAGACAGTCTTCCCCACCTGGTTTTGAGGGACACTGTATGAGAGGATTAAGGTAGCCAGGGAAGGTTCCAGAGGGGGTGAGGTGCACCTGGGCCAATGTTTTCCCTGCTTCCCTACATCACTGAAAGACAGGCTGTTTCACAGAACAGAATGTGCATAGTTTGGATGCTTTCCCCAAATTATTTAACTGAGTGACTCATTCCTTTTAATGACCTTCAAGTGCCTGTGGGCAGGAGCATTCCAAATGGAAAGTGGCACCTGATCAGAGTCTCTGAGTGGCCCTCATCTTGGACAGTTCTGGTGCTGTGCTTTCCCCTACATTATGCACTTTTTCAATATCCATAAATAAAAATTACTTTCCCCCCTTGTATTAGTCAACTCAAGCTGCCATAACAAAATACCACAGACTGTCTGGCTTAACTAATAGAAATGTATTTTCTCACAGTTCTGGAGGGTGTGTTTGGTTTCTGATGAGAGCTCTCTTCCTAGCTTGCAGATGGCCATTGTGTCCTCATATGGCAGAGAGAGAGCACCAGTGTCTCTTCCTCTTCTTATAAGGGCAACAGCATTGAACCTTTATCACCTCTGTGGCCTTTTCTCCAAATACAGTCACACCGAGGGGTAGGACTTCAACATATGAATTTGGGTAGACACAAAAGTTCAGTCTATAATACTCCTTTTCTGACTTTCTGTTTATTGCCGGGGAAATGGGGAATTATGAGTCAGAGATCCAAGGTTCTGGTCCCAGCTTTCACCAATCATATGTGTGACTTTAAACCTCTGGACCTCTGTTCCTACAGAATAAAGGGTTTAAATTCAGTGATCTCTATATCCTGGGCTAGCCTTTGTTTTCTGTGATCCATTTTAAAGGAATGGAGTTGGTTAGGCACGCAGAGGAGGTACCTAAAACCCAAGTAATATGAAACCTTTTTTTTCAACTCCCACTTTTGAGGAAGTTAGAGCTGATGATCTACTAAAATTTTTTCCTGCATAATTGAGATGTGGGCAACAGAAAGGAAATAAGACAGGAGAGCTACAGAGGAAGGAGAGAAGACTAAGGCTCTCAATCCTGTCCCCTCCCATTTGGTTTTAATTTGGGAAGATTTAGGCTCAGACCACTTGAGACGTTTTAGGTTCTAATCCTAGGAGATAGAGAATGGCCTAAAAGCTGCAGCGTCTTTAAATGTGAATGGCCGTGTATGCATTCTGCTTCTGCATCAAAGGGCCATTTCAGCTGTGGCTTAGGACCACCCTATAGATCATGGGCCTGGTGGGAATGGGAATTCTTACAAAGGGGATCTAGCAGCCACCTGCCTTCTCACCAGCTCTGTGCTAGGCTTCTTACTTGGAAAGATCAGAGGTCCTGGAATTAAGAGTACAATTCATATGTGAAGACTCTTGACCCCCTAGTGGTCAGACTCAGAAGGCAGCGTTGTTAAATGGTCTTGGAATTTAATTCCACTCATTTCTAACTATGGGGAATTTCTCCTTTTGGAGCCTTATTTCCTTTTCTGTACACTGGAATTAACAGCTACCCCACAGAGCTGTGTAAGGATCAGTGCAGCATTGGAAAATAGTAGGTACTGGGTAAATGTAGCCTTGTGATATTTGAACCCAGTATCAACATCCTGAGCACTACTTCCAGAGAGAAATGCTTGCATGGAGAATAGATGAATATGCTCTCTCGTCTGGTTGCCTGTTTGGTCACCAGGCCAGGAAACATACAACATCCTCTATGAGCACAGACGCCTTAACGATAGGACCATTCATACAATGACCTTATGTAGTGGAATGCAGCCCCAGTGTGAGCCCTGGAAAGGCTCCCCGCAGCCAGTCCTGACACGCACCCACCTCCAGGGGGTTGGTCACAGGGACTTGCCACAGAGCAAAGAAGAGAGACAGCTCCTGCCCTCTGGGAGCTTTCCTTCTAGTCTCGGGGCCACAGGCCTGTTCTCCAGCACAGCTGTCCATAGAAATATAATGTGAGCCGTGTATGGAATCTTAAGTTTTCTAAGCCATGTATAGAATCTTAAGTAGCCACGTTAAAAAAAAGAGGTGAACTCACGCCAGTCAGAGTGGCCAAAATGAACAAATCAGGAGACTACAGATGCTGGCGAGGATGTGGAGAAACGGGAACCCTCTTGCACTGTTGGTGGGAATGCAAATTGGTGCAGCCGCTCTGGAAAACAGTGTGGAGGTTCCTCAAAAAATTAAAAATAGACCTACCCTATGACCCAGCAGTAGCACTGCTAGGAATTTACCCAAGGGATACAGGAGTACTGATGCATAGGGACACTTGTACCCCAATGTTTATAGCAGCACTCTCAACAATAGCCAAATTATGGAAAGAGCCTAAATGTCCATCAACTGATGAATGGATCAAGAAATTGTGGTTTATATACACAATGGAGTACTATGTGGCAATGAGAAAGAATGAAATATGGCCCTTTGTAGCAACATGGATGGAACTGGAGAGTGTGATGCTAAGTGAAATAAGCCATACAGAGAAAGATAGATACCATATGGTTTCACTCTTATGTGGATCCTGAGAAAGTTAACAGAAACCCATGGAGGAGGAGAAGGAAAAAAAAAAAAAGAGGTTAGAGTGGAAGAGAGCCAAAGCATAAGAGACTGTTAAAAACTGAGAACAAACTGAGGGTTGATGGGGGGTGGGAGGGAGGGGAGGGTGGGTGATGGGTATTGAGGAGGGCACCTTTTGGGATGAGTACTGGGTGTTGTATGGAAACCAATTTGACAATAAACTTCATATATTGAAAAAATAAAAAGAAAGAAAGAAAGAAAGAAAGAAAGAAAGAGGTGAAGACAATTTTCATAAAATATTTTCCTTAACCCAATATATCCAAGATACTAACATTTCAGCATATAATTAGTATAAAATTATTAATGAGATATTTTACAGTCTTCAGCCTTTGGGGTATATTTTACACTTACAGCACATCTTGATTCAGATTAATTGTATTTCAAGAGCTCAATAGTCACATATGGCTAATGCCTATTGTTGGACAGCACAGTTCCAGAAGCTCGCATTTAAATAGGGATAAACAAGGCTTAGCAGGAAAAAAAAAAAAAGGAAAGAAAACCCACCTTATATGAATAAGGTGGTGAGTAGTCCTGGGCAATGACATCCACAGAGTGAGTCTAGAACTTGGGGTGGAGTGAGGGGTTGTGCTGAAATGACAGAGGTGCCCCATACTTGGTGGTCTGAGTTTTGTGTTGCAGGGACCAAGGATTCACTTAGCTCATTTCAAGAAATAAAGGGTTCATTTTAAGACTTGAGCTCAGGAGCCCAGGGTAAGCCAAACTGGCAGGCCCAGAGGAGATCCAGGCCTCAGGATGGCCTATACTCACCTTACAGGATTGTTTGGTGCAAACGCAGGGACACACGAATCCCCCTAGGAAACTTGTTAAAAATGCAGGTTCTGATTCCATGGGTCTGGAGTGGGAGCCTGAGTGTCTGCCGTTGTAACCGGTCCCAGAGGATGCCCATGCTGCTGGTCCATGGATCACACTTTGAGTAGCAAAGAAGGATTCAATTACCGATGTGATATCTTTGGCCTAATACAGTAATTCTCAAATGTGAGCATGTATCAGAATCACCTGAAGGATATTTCTGAAACCACAAAATGCTAGGCCTTGCCCCAGAGTTTCTGATTTAGGAGGTTGGGATGGGCTCAAGAATTTTCACTTATAACAGTTTTCTTGGTGATGCTGCTGCTGCTGATACTGCTGCATACTGGGACCAATACTTTGAGAACCAGTGGGCTGGTGCTTATACCTATGGTTAGGGTACTCCAGAGAGACAAATAGATTGTACATATATATGTGGAAAGAGATTCATTACAAGAAATTGGCTCACGTGATTGTGGAGGCTGACAAGTCCCAAGATGGGCAGTCAGCAAGCTGAAGACCCAGGGGAGCCAACCCTGTAGTTCCAATCCAAGTCCAAAGGCCTGAGACCCAGGGGAGTTGATGGTGTCATTTCAGTGCAAAGGCCGGCAGGCTCAAAACCCAGAAGAGTTGATATTTCAGATGGAGTCAACAACAGAGGAAGAACCCATGTCCCAGGTCAAAGGTAGTCAGGCAGGAGGAATGCCTCCGTATTTGAGGGAGGGTCAGCCTTTTCATTCTATTCAGATCTTCAACTGATTAGATGAGGCCCACCCACATTGGAGATGGCAACTGTTTTACTCAGGCTACTGATTTCAGTGTTGATCTCATCCAAAAACACCCTCACACAAACATCCAGAATAGTGTTTGACCAAATATCTAGGCAACCTTTGTCTCAGTAAATTGACAAACAAAATTAACCATCACATCTACTAAATACTTTATTAGAATATTCCTGAATTATTTCATGGAATCTGATTAACATATTTCTCTTTTTTAAGCTATTCATTAGGAATATCAGCTAAGTAACACAAAGCTTCTATGAGAGTTAACAGTGGTATATGATATGGTCTGGAAAGGCAGAATGGGAACATGTGCACATAGGTTGTGAGAAAGCAGCCACAAAGCCAAGAAAAGACATGCAGAGACCAGGTATAATATAGCCAGAGCTAACTCTCAAACCATCCTTCCTCCATGTTTCTGGCAAGATTGGGATTGGTCATCCTTGGGACAGGTGCCACCATGTTCCAACCTGCACTGGTTACAGGTAATGGGCAGGTAATGGGTATAGAACATGGCTGCAGGTGGTTGTCACTTTTGCAGGCCTGTGGTCATGGCAGGTGTCACTAGGGTGCGGCTTATACTCTGCCAGTGTGATTACAAATGGAGCCTTCTTTGACTTTCAAAAGAGTCCCAGTGTAGATAATAAATTACATGGTTATCCTAGCCACGATTGACGTGTCCGGTGCAATGGGCAGTGAGAAAGCTATAAAGGTAATGTTGAGAAATGAAGGGTTATTTTAGGAGAAGAGGAGTAGCAAGAGCAGTAGTTTCAGAGGACGTAGATAAAGTTTACTTTCGTCTCTGAAACATACATTCCAGTCCATTGACCACTCTGCATTAGAATGCAGTGAACAGTTTTGGGGGCGCCTGGGTGGCTCAGTCAGCTAGCTAGGCATTCGACTCTTGATTTCGGCTCAGGTCGTGATCCCAGGATGGTGGGATCGGGCGCTGCGGAGCTCCTTGCTGAGCATTGAGCCTGTCTAGGATTCTCTCTCGCCCTCTGCCCCTCTCCCATGTGCACCTGCTCTCTCTCTAAAATAATTTTTAGGGGCGCCTGGGTGGCGCAGTCGGTTAAGCGTCCGACTTCAGCCAGGTCACGATCTCGCGGTCCGTGAGTTCGAGCCCCGCGTCAGGCTCTGGGCTGATGGCTCGGAGCCTGGAGCCTGTTTCCGATGCTGTGTCTCCCTCTCTCTCTGCCCCTCCCCCGTTCATGCTCTGTTTCTCTCTGTCCCAAAAATAAATAAAAAAACGTTGAAAAAAAAATTTTTTTTTAAAAAATAAAATAATTTTTAAAAAATGTGAGGAACAATTTTTTTTTAAGTAAATTTTAAAATAATGAATACGTGTTCACTGGGGAATAGATTTGGCCAGGAGCTCCCTCCTCTTGGGGAGTTTTCTTTGAAATAAGTAGGAGGGTCAAAAACCTAGCTTCCCCCCTCTTTTTTGGACCCAGCCTTGGCCATCACTCTTTCTTCTCTCTCTGTTAGGTACCCCATCCTTCGTGCAGATTCCTCCTCCTCTGCCTCCTTCCACTGCCCTGTGCACCACTCTGCTCCTGTCTGTGTTAGGCACTGGAGACAGAGCAGAGCAGTTCAGACAGAGTAGCTGCCTCCTTGGAGTTATTGGGAAAGAGAGACTATAACTAAGTAACAAATATAACTTTGGCAGTAGAATTAAGAGCTCAATGACCATGTGTGAGAAAGAGGGCCAGGTAGCGGGCTGCCTGGAATGTGACGGTGGGACAAAGAGTGACCTCATGTCCTGGGATTTAAGGGAGAAGAGTGGCCCTGGGAACTCAGAGCTAACCGAAGGGTGCGGGAGCTCAAGTGTGTATTCTCATTTCCCCGTCTGTCGTTACTTGAGGGCTTCTTCCTGACGTGGACTCTCCATCCCTCTGGCTTGGCCTCTATGTGATCCACATCTGGTCCTGAGACCAGAAATAAAGCACCAAAAAGTTGTGGGAGTATTTGCAGACATGTTTTAGAGTGGGAAATAGCGAGACAGTTAGTGGGGTCAGCAGAGAGAGGATATGTCTGGAGAGGCAGGCAGGACTTAGACCCTGGTGACGGAAAGCCACTGGAGGGTATCAAGGAAGAAAATAACACGATTTGATTTGGGCAAAATATCTCACTGAAGGGTGTGGGGTGGGGTGGGCGGGGGGGTGGACGGGGTGCAGGATGCCATTGGTTTCCTGTCTTTAAGCATCGATTTTCTGGAAATTGAGAAAACAGTTGTTTCCATTTCCCCATAGAAAGCATTTTCCAGATCCAAACTGGAGAGATCAGTGTGCTGGATCTTTTAATGGCATGCCGGCCAATGAAATGATAGAAAGCCGCTCCCCTCTGCCCCTCACCTCCACTTTGTTTGTTTAGCACTTGTTCCTTTATCCCAGAAAGATACGGATTTTCCTCAGTTCCTCCCTAATCCACACCACTGGCTGGCTCAGTGGGTGCTAAGGGCTGTAGGGGTTTGCTTTGCCTTTTAGTTGCCCCTCTTCCAAACAAGGCTTGTGCTCCTGTGGTCTGCCCGGCTTTCCTCTTCCAGAAGGTCGGCCTCCTGCTCACCTCCTACCCAAGCACACTTCCCACTTGCCCCAGCCTCCCCGGCGCTGCAGCCTCCACTCTCTATACCCCCATGAAACCCCTGTCCCGCAAGCCAAGGCCCCCTGACAGTGTGGGAGAGAGAGGGTCAGGCGGCAAGCTGCTGGGAGTTTGGCAGCAGAGGGGACAGTGACCCCATGTCATGGGACCTAAGGGAGAAGAGTGGCCCTCATGACTGCTACTCCAGCTATACTGGCACCACTGACACCCGCTTTCCTGGGGGATTTTGAATTTGTAGGAAATGCTCCTGTGCCACATTTTTTTGCCACTACCCTTTTGTAGGGACAGATTTCTCAGATCCCCTTTATTTTCACATTGGATTAGATTGATGACATAATGGATTTTGAGCCCATGTCTGTTTACAGCGGCTGAGTCTTAAATCATTGTATTCCTCAAGAATGCCTGTTGTGCCTCTCCTTGTGTGTGTTTGCCTGTGTGTGCTCTTATTTCTTTTGTACTATTTTTTTTATATCTACATCTCCCACCTACCTAAAGATCTGTAATCATATTTCCCATTGACATTCTGTATAAACTCAGTTTATAACACTCCCTGATGCCCCTTCCTTTTTTGTAGGAGCATATGCCCTATCTAGGGGCACCTGGGTGGCTCAGTCGGTTAAGCATTCAACTTTGGTTTAGATCATGATCTCACAGTTCATGAATTGAAGCCCTGTGTCGGGCTCTGTGTTGACAGCTCAGAGCCTGGAGCCTGCTTGGGATTCTGTGTCTCCCTCTCTCTCTTCTCTTCCCCTGTTTGCTCTGTCTCTTTCTGTGTGTCAAAAATAAATAAAAAACATTAAAAAAAAATTCAGCAGCACTTGGGTGGCTCAGTCGGTTAAGCCTCCGACTTTGGCTCAGGTCATGATCGTGCCATTCCCAAGTTCGAGCCCCACATCAGACTGTGTGCTGACAGCTCAGAGCCTGGAGCCTGTTTCAGATTCTGTGTTTCCCTCTCTCTCTGCCCCTCCCCCATTCACGTTCTGTCTCTCTCTCTCTCAAAAATAAATAAACATTAAAAATTTTTTTTTTTAAATTTCAGCCAGGATTTTAAAAGCTCTGAGTTTTTGTCCATTTCTGTCTCATCAAAGTTAACAATAAAAATGTGTTAGAAATGAACATTGTTCTTTCTGCCCCACAGATCTCTTGGTAGTGAAACAGTTGTGTGTCAAGACGGCCTTGGCAGAAGCCTCACTTACTTGCTATGTGGAAGAGCCACATGCAAATCATTTGGTCTCCTTTCTGCTCCTGAAGGGTGACTTCCAAACCCCCTTCACCTTGACTCCCTTTCCTCCTTTATTTTCACCCTCCCCTCTCCTTTCCCCTCTTTCCCCCTACACGGTATTGCTAGTGCCCCTGACTGGCCCGGCTTTGTCCCTGCTGACATTGCCCCCTTTCACGGGTCTCACTCCTCCCCATCTCCGACCTGTCCCCAGCCCTTAGCCAGCAATCCATGGCTCTCATCAGACTGTATTGAATGTGCTGACTTTGTGCTGGGCTCTCAGGGCAGCAAGAGAGTTCGGTATTGCTCTCAAGAGACTGACTTTCTTGACCTCACATTTCATTATTATATTGCAGTTATGATTCAACATGTGGGTGTATTTATGAGGTGCTGACTTTGTGCGGTGCCATGTGGGAGACAGAGTACTTTGTTGGACCCTTTCTGCAGGAAGTTGGTTGGTCAGATAGGACCTAGGCTCATTAAAAGCTAAGTCAAAGCAGAACTCCAGCCAAGGCAGCACGGGTTTATTTGCCCAATAATCGGCACATGGGCTTTGTAAACTCAGAGAAGAATGAGACCCCTGGAGGCTAAAATAGTCTGCGATGTCTTCTTGGAGGACAGACTTGGGCGAGTCCTGGAGGAACGAGTCAGATTTAGGCACAGATTGGGATTCCGAAGATGAGGACGGGAGGAAAGAGGAGAGAGTTAGTGACACCATACACACAAGCACGTACACCACACACACACATGAGCACATGCACACACACACATACACAGTCTTGTGTTTTTCATTTTCTCTACCCCAGTGCTCTGTAACCTGTCTTGCTTTGTTATCTTCCTTTAAGGTCATTTCATGCTTTTTTTTTTTTTTTTTTTTTTTTTTTTGTATATAACATGTCTGTTCTGCCATTTATCCTAACACTACCTTTCTTTAGGCTATATTAGCATTTTTCTTTTTATTTTTTTCTCTCTTTATTGAGAAATAATTCTTTCTTCAACTCTTTTATTTTTCAGTTGTCCACCTGTTTACCTGTGTCCTTTCATTTTCCTGGACTGCTCGTACAGTGCTTTTCTACATCATTTGCTTTTAAATCCAAATATGCCCATGAATCGGTGTGAGCATCTGACCTCATCGTGTCTTCTAGTGCACCTGAGCATTTACATACTGAAATAGTCATGGTTGGACATTTACATATTGAAATCAGTATCATTATAATTTATTTTCCCTTAATATTTTAGTTGGGGCTTTATATTTTCTTCTTGAGATGAAATATGGGAGTTAGCAGTAAACTTTAATTTAGGATGGCACAGGGGGCATTACTAAATATCTGTTATAAAAAATGGGCATTTTTTTCTGATAAAAACCACTGTTTGAGGGCACTTGGGTGGCCGAGTCAGTTCAGCATCCGACTCTTGATTTTGGCTCAGGTCATGATCTCATGGTTTGTGAGATGAGCCCAGTGTCGGGCTTTGCACTGACAGCGTGGAGCCTGCCTGGGATTCTCTCTCTCCCTCTCTCTCTCTGCCCCTCCCCTCATCTGTAAATGAATAAATAAATAACTTCAAAACAACAACAACAACAACAACACTGTTTTAAGCAGTCCTTAAAATCCACTCTGAAGTTGCCTGCAAAGTAGGGCATCTGCTCCCTGGTTTGCCTAGAACAATCCTGGTTTACTTTTGTTGTCCTGGCAGAATTATTACTTATGTCACTTCCAGTGCAGAGAGTCCCTGTCTGGGTGATAGTTATATCATCACGTACTTTGGAAGCATCACTTCTCCTTGCCATCTTGTCGGCAGCATTCTCTGTCTCAACCCGGTCTTTATGTGTCCTTTAACAAAAAAACCCTCGTTCCCTCCACTGTTGAACTTTTCACTCCTAAAACCTGCCAGCGTTCTCTTTTACTCGTCCTTGAAAAATCTAAGAGAACTGGTTCAATATTTTCAGTGCCTTGGCCTTTTCTTCCCCCCTCACTAACTCGATCCTGTCTTCACCAGTTCTCTTAACCTACTCTTCTATTTTTGGCATTTCCATCCTAATCCCCTTTCCACTTATTTTCTTCCCTAGCCTTACTGTTCTGCCAGATTTTCATACTTTCACAAAATTAATTTTGCCTTATCTGACAACTTGCAACTTCAAATTTTTGCCTATAAATAGACCTTGTTGGTTATTTTAGCCCACATTCTCTTTTGGTTTTGATGTCCACTCTCCAGTGTTAACTCACATTAAAATAAGCACTCTGTTCCATTTCTAGCTGCCTGCTTGGTGTGTTACCTTTGGATCATACCATAAACTGCTCTCACCCTGATATAAAAGTTCCTCCAGACAGCATTCTTTTCCTGTTCTTTTAGGCAGTGCCATATTTTTGCTCTATTTTTTTTTAAGTAATACAGGAATTTTAGCCTTTGGATTAAGATGTTTAGCTCCCAAGAGTCTTAAAAATGCTTAGCCTATTTTTTTTTATTGTGGTTAAAATACACATCAATTTACTATTTTCACCATTTTAAAGTGTACAATTCAGTGGCAGTAAGTACATTCACCATATTGTGCTACTGTCACCACCATCTAGTTTTAATTTTTTTTAATGTTTATTTATTCTTGAGAGAGAGAGAGAGAGCAGGGGAGGAGCAGAGAGAGAGAGAGAGACAGATTCCAAAGCAGGCTCCAGGCTTTGAGCTGCAGCTCAGAGCACGACACGGGGCTGGAACTCATGAGCTGTGAGATCATGACCTGAGCCAAAGTCCGACGCTCAACCAACTGAGCCACCCAGGCACCCCACCACCATCTAGTTTTAAAACTATTCATCATCCTGAACAGAGACCCCCCCCCCCCCCCGGCATCCCCACTGAGCATTTACTCCCATCTGCCTCCCCCAGGCCCTGGAGAGCCACTAATGTGCATTGTCTCCATCCATTTGCCTCTTCTGAAATTTCATATAAATGGAATCACATATATTTTTTTGAGTCTGGCTTTTTTCACTTGGCGAATTTCCTCAGAGTTCATCCGTGTAGTAACATGTACCAGTACTGTATTCCTCTGTATGGCTGAATAATATTCCATTATAGGAATAGACCACATTTTGCATATCCATTCATCAGATAATCAGTCTAATTTTTATCAAATCTTTGCTCCGAGATGAAATGAGTGATACAGTAGCATGATGAGGGCAGTGAATGGTACATAGATATTTTTCGGAGGGCGTCTCAGCGATTGGGTATGTGGCTAATACCATGGTGTTAGCCGATAGTAGTCTTCTGTTGGGGTAGCAGAATCTTTTTCCTTTTTTGGCTTTCTTTCTCCATCTGCCCCTTCTTTTTTTCCCCCCTTATTTTTGGTAACTAGATTACATTTTGTTTTTTCTTTACCATTATATTTATAGGTTTCAAAAAATACAGCTGAATAAATTACTCATAGTTCTCCCACCCAAAAATAATTACTATTAATAATATTTTGATGTATTTTCTTCTGGTTGTTTTCCTGTGCTTGGATGCTTTATTTTTTCCTAGTTAAGATCACATTGAGTTCATAATATTGTAGGATGCTCTCTCTCTCTCTCTTTTTTTTTTTCCATAAAGTTCATTTATTTTACAAGAATTTGAATCCTACAAGGATTTGGGCACTGTTCTGGATACTTCTGATGAATGAATAAGAAGTTCTGGTGGGGAGGGGCGCCTGGGTCGCTCAGTTGGTTAAGTGTCTGACTTTGGCTCAGGTCATGACCTCACAGTCTATGGGTTCGAACCCCACATGGGGCTCTGTGCTGACAGCTCAGAGCCTGGAGCCTGCTTCAGACTCTGTGTCTCCCTCTCTCTTTCATTCCTCCACTCATACTCCGTCTCTCACTGTCTCAAAAATAAATAAGCATTAAAAAAATTAAAAAAGAAGAAGTTCTGGTGGGGATATGGTTTGGGAGTCATCAGCTTATAAATGATATCTAAAACTTCCTGTGGTGGGGGGGGGTGGGGAGGGGGGGAGAATCAGCAGTGCACAACTAGGACCCACTCAGCCATGCGGGCCCTCCCACGTGCAAAGGTGGAACAGAGAAGGTGGTTGACGAAGAGTAGGCACCTGGCAAAAGCCAGAGGGTCTGGAGGAGCATGTACTTGGGAGTGGAATAGCCCCATGTCAAATGCTGTTGAGCACCTGAGTGATGGGGGACAGAATTATCCATTGCGTCTGGCAAGACAGTAGTCAGGATGAGTTCATTAGAGTACAGAGGATCATAGCCCACCCAAGTGAAGTATGCCGAAGAGCAAATGATAAAATACTGCAATGTATTTCTGCATGTTTCATATATTCTTAAACATAATCTTGTGGCAGGATAAGATGTTCAGTTGTACACTTTACTTAACCACTTATTATCTTCCTACTGTGTGACATTTATAGTTTCTAATTTTTACTGTTACCAAGAAGACTGAAATGAAAAGCTTTGTAAACTTTCTTTTCTACTTTTAGCATCACTTCCTTTGATTTGGAGGCACAGAAAGGAAGGTGCTGGTCTAAGACCAGAGTCTCTTTAGAGCTTATGATTCTTTTTTTTTTTTTTTTTTTAATTTTTTTTTTTCCAACGTTTATTTATTTTTGGGACAGAGAGAGACAGAGCATGAACGGGCGAGGGGCAGAGAGAGAGGGAGACACAGAATCGGAAACAGGCTCCAGGCTCTGAGCCATCAGCCCAGAGCCCGACGCGGGGCTCGAACTCACGGACCGCAAGATCGTGACCTGGCTGAAGTCGGACGCTTAACCGACTGCGCCACCCAGGCGCCCCATAGAGCTTATGATTCTTATTCGCTCCAATACTTTAAAAAAGGACTGAATGCTTTGCCCTTCCTCCAAAGGTGTCTGAGGGGCCCCAGCATCTTGATTGCAATTGTCAGTTGGGTCCTCCCAGAACAAGTTTCTCCTTTTATCTGCTTAGAAGTTCTTTTAACCTTGAATAGACTATTGAATGGCAAGAACCAAACCCACATTATGGAATGAAAACTATACACAATTCACTGAATAGTTGTGTTAAACAGAAATACATGTACAATAATTGACAATCCACTGGAACCTTAACTTACATGTGATGCTGGTGTTAGCTGTTAATCCTTTTCCACGAAGGTTCATTCATCCGTAAACCTGATATGGCCAAGGGAAATACGCAGTCTCCATTCCCGTGTTCCTGTGCCTTCCTACAGATGTGATCGGTGCTAGAATTTAAGGAAGTTTACCCCTCTTCCAGTAAACACCCTGCAGATTTCCCATTGCAGCTGCCTGCTGATATTCAGGGAATGACTTCCACACCTTCTATGTGTGCCTTGGGCAGGGTTTTATAAACATTCCCAGGTTGTGGCAAAAAGAGAACAACTTCCAGGCTGATCACCATCTCGGAAATGTCCTCCTTTCCCAAACCTCCATATTCCTGAAAAACACCCCACCACTTTAAAGTCACTTCCTGGTCACATTAGGAGTTGTCCCACCCCAGTAGCAGCTGCCTGACTGGGTTTGCTATTTAACTGCTTCCTGTCCACCTTACCGAGGACCTGTAGTATCCACGGTGCTGCTGATGCAGATTCTGGTGAGGTGCTGGTGGCAATGTTGATTGTATCAAATGTGAATAGATCTAGTGTGAGAGATGCGTGTGCATCTCCTTCCCTTCAACAGGCTCATCTTCTGGAGAGGCCCTGGATCGCCACAGATAATCCCCTAAGTAGAAGGTCCAGTGGCATGGGATAGTTCAGCAGAATGGTTGAGTGTTCTACAACAGGCACACCTGGATGCATTTCTGCACTATTACTGGCTCTGTGACTTGGGCGAGCAACTTAACTTTTCTAAATCTCTTTTTTCTCGTCTGTTTAAAACATAGAAGGATAATGTAGTACCAGCCTCCTTAAATGATGTTATGTCAAGTGCCCACCATAGTGCCTGGCCCAGGACAGGCTCAGTCGGGGTGAACTGTTTCTGTCAGTATCCCATCCCCACCCCTGTTGTTGACTCTTCTGACTTTCATTGCTCTGAGTTGGTGGCTCAGACCTGACTCTTCAAGCCTCTCTCTCTTTGTTTTCTACTTGCAGGGACCTTTGTGAAGAAGCACAGTCAGCCTGTTGTTTCCAAAACCTTGGGGTAAGTTGTGGAATGTTCAAACCAAGGGAAGGGCCAGATTGGCTTTTCCTGCTGACCTGGCAGAACCAGGTCTAGGGTGTGAGTATTCTTAGACATCCTGGGCTATAATAACTTAACACAGGAGCCTACAGGGATGTGAGGTGGCCCTCACACAATGCCTGTGGATAGCCCCTTTGACTGGTTCAACTGCTAAATGCTGAGGAAGAAGTGGCCATAGTCTGCAGGGATCACTGACAATCAAGGCAATAGTCAGAAGATGTAAGTAAGCAGACCTAGAAGAGGCAATCAATATGTGACACCTCTTATGGAAAGTAAACCTGTATTGGTAAAGATAAGTAACAGTTGCTGCTATAACAACTTATATCAAAGTCCACTTAGATATTCTTGAACAGGTGGAAAGCCTTGCCATCATCTTTCAGGGACCCAGGCTCCTTCCTTCTTATGGTTCCATCATCTCTTGGCCTTGGAGCTTCTCTTGGATCTTCTGCATCTAGAGAGAGAGTGTGGAGAATCTCACAGGCGGTTTTTGTGGGTTGAGTTGAGAGGTGGCAAACGTCACTTCTGCTTGCAGTCTGTTGGCCAAAACCCAGGCTTTTGGCCAGAGCTCAGTAGAATTCAGGTATACCTTACTTCAAGGGAGGCTCTAATATGAAGTCTGGTTGGATGTTCAGGAGGTAGAAGAAATAGGCTTTGGTGCCACAGACGTTTCCAGAGGGTACATGAGAAATGTGTTTAAGGCACGGAATTGGGAAGGTTGCCCTTTGCTGGTATCTGACCCAACTTAAGTGACGTGGGTGGAGGGCAGAGAGAATATCTGAATTGCTACTGCACTCTGCTGATTTCTTTCCAGGGACAGATTTGCAGCCCCCGCGGTGGAGACCCGTCCCAGCATCTGGGGAGAGTGCCCACCGAAGTTTGCTACCAAGCTGGGTCGAGCCGTAGTCAAAGAGGGACAGATGGGACGGTTCTCCTGCAAGATCACTGGCCGGCCCCAACCCCAGGTCACGTGGCTCAAGGTGAGGTTTTATCTGCCCCAACTCTGGCCCAGGCCTGGGGACCCTGAATGTGGAGGGTTAGACCCTTGGACCGACAGGAGTCTGTCTTTCCAATCAGTTCCTTCTGTTTCAACTCTAGTCGTTCTCTAGGGTTCTCTGTAGGTCAGTAGTCATGCTTCTTCTTGCCCCTATTTGCACACTCTGCCTCTGTTACTCAGCCATCAATGTCCTATAATCCATATACTCCCCAAACAGCATTAAACTTCTGAGTCAGTACAGACATGACCATGTCAAGAGAGTGGAATTTGAAGTCATGAGACTAGGTTTCAAGCCACAGCTCCATCATTCATGAAACATGTGATGCTGGGCAAGTCATTTGTCTCTTGGAACCCTGGTCTCCTTATCTGTGAGGCAGAGATGATCCCACCTATCTCAAAATACTGTCTGGAGTATTTCATTCAGGGCTGGACAAGGTGAAGGCAGAGCAGAGGAGAGGGGGAACAGGGCCTTGAGGAGACGTGGGGAACATTTGGGGTCAAGGCCTGCGAGAGTCGCTTTCATAGATGGAACTCCTGGATGAAAATGAGTGATGGGACACTTTTAGCTATTTCCTAATTCTCCTGGACTGACCCTGGAAAAAGAATAAAGGAGAGGGAGGCAAAGCAGAACCAAAGTGAGGAATGTAGGATGTCTTAGGCTCCTTTGGAACTAGGGCTCCTTTGGAACAACTTCCATATGCCTGCTCTAAGCTGGACCTGATGCCGCACCACACACATAGACCTCAAGTCAGGGCCCTTGGATTGTCCAAGGACTCCTCTCTGAGCACATTGACAGAGCCCAGAGCAAAGGGTTCTGCCTGTGCCTGGTGTCTGTCCCCCCGGGACTGGCAGGAGATAGGATAGTGCCAAAAGGTAAACAGGTTTCTCTGACCAAACTACCCTCTGCCCATCCACAGGGAGATGTTCCCCTGAAGCCAAGTGCCCGTGTATCTATGTCTGAGAAGAATGGAGTACAAGTTCTGGAAATCCATGAGGTCAGCCGAGATGATGTGGGAGTGTACACGTGCCTGGTGGTGAATGGGTCGGGGAAGGCCTCCATGTCGGCCGAGCTTTCTATCCAAGGTATCGACTGGTGGGCGGGCCAGTGCAGAAGGCCCCTCCTAGAAGGAGCTGCTGTTCATTACAGATCTGTGTGACACTGACCCGCCCACATACCCATGCCTTCCCTAGAGGCGAGATCTTGAACTTAGTCACTGCACTGTGCCCCACGCCTGTGTCTGCAGCCTTTTCTTCTTGCTCAGACTCCTTTTTGTATCTCTAATTGCCACTGGAAAAGTCGACGTTGCTCATGTCTCACCATCACCTCAACTTTAACCTGCCTAAGATTTAACTTATCATCTACTCTGTCCTTCTCTTCAAGTCTTCCCTCAACTTAACTCTTTCTACCCCTGGATTCTGCTTTTCTTTCTCACCCGGGCTGGGCATTTCAGCATCTCCTTTGACTCTTGCCTCCTCCTTGCTGTAGGCATCGGCCCCTGTCAGTTCTCCCTAGGAAATCTCTTTGAATATGTCTCCTCTTTGCATTCCCCTTGGCTCCGCCACATCCAGCCTGTGGAAGCAGGAGTGTGGGCAGGGAAGGGGATTGGCATCACTCCGCAGAGTGGGAACCTTGAGCAAGGTGGGATTTGGGGGGGTCAGGGAGAGAAATGACCTTCAATCTCCTCTTCCTGTCTCAGAAACGATTCCTCCTTGCCGTCTTCACCATTGATGTCTCAGGTGTTTTTCTCAACTCACAGAGAGTTCTACGTTGCAACCCAGGACATAATATATATATATAAACATATCAAACCAAAACAAGTTTCATAAAACAATCCCGAGTTGTACTATGTACAGTATGTGCTGGTATTCTCTATTCCATCCTATACTATCAAAAGTCCTGGTCCTGAAAGAAGTAGACTTTACAGCTCACCATGGGATGGAGACTCACTGTTGGACATTGAGAAGAGTGATTTAACCACTCCCTCTACTTGCCCTAGCACTGAATTAAAGAACTGCTCCCTTCTCAGATTCTTAATGGCAAAATGATACGTTGCCTGGGATATGTTTTAAAATACTCCCGGGGGAACCTGGGTGGCTCAGTCGGTTAAGCGTCCAACTTCGGCTCAAGTCATAATCTCATGGGTCATGAGTTTGAGCCCCATATCGGGCTCTCTGCTGTCAGAGCAGAACCCACTTCAGATCCTCTGTCCCCCTCTTTCTCTGCCCTTCCCCTTCTGGTTCTCTCTCTGTCTCTCTCTCTCTCAAAATAAATAAACTTATTAAAAAATACTCCCAGAAGAAATTCCTCTAAAAACCAAAACAAAGAGGGATAAGAAAGACTGGTAAAATGTCACTAGTTTTTAAATCTGAGTGATGGCTTTCTGAGTTTGTTATATCCTCTCTACTAGTGTATGTTTTGAAATTTTCCAAAATAAAATTTTTAAAAAATAATGTGGCAGGAAAAAATATATGGTATTTTTTTCTCTTTGAGGAACTGACTGTATTTTTTTTTTCAATGTTTATTTTTGAGAGACAGAGACAGAGTATGAGCGGGGGAGGGGCAGAGAGAGAGGGAGACCCAGAATCCAAAGCAGGCTCCAAGCTCTTAGCTTGTCAGCACAGAGCTGGACGCAGAGCTCAAACTCACAGACCACAAGATCATGACCTGAGCTGTTGGATGCTTAAACGACTGAGCCACGCAGGCACCCCATCCCTGTATATTTTTAAAGCAAGTACTTGTGAAAACTGGTCACTTTGGGAAGTTTGTTTTCTAGGGCCATATGTAAGTTAAACTGTTTGGGTTTGAACTTTTCAGATGTTTATTTTTGTTTGTCCCATAATTGGTTTCCTTCTGTGGCTAGTGAACAGGACAGGTCCCGTGGCACAGAGTATGGCCACTGAGGCCACCATAGATGGCCCAGGGAAGCCCTGGAAATGTTGACATTGTCTCAGGGGAGGGCTCAGAGGAGCTCATCAGATCTACTTGAGTAGTTCAGGACCAGGAAGCTGAGGGAGTGAGGGAGGTAGGAGTGGAGGTGAGGGGCAGAGTGGGAGCTGGGGACGTGAACACTCCATAAGAAATGAAAAACAGTGTTGTCTTATCACTTTCTCCTCTCGGTACCTGTAATATTCCACTAACAGTCTACCCCTCTCCCTTTTTCCAGGTTTGGACAATGCCAATAGGTATGTCTAGGCTTGTAGTCGTTGTTTCCATCTTGGGATGCCCTGCAAGAAAAGAGGTTGTAATGGAGAAATGCCTCGAATTTCCGAGTCGTCATATAGGAGGGAGAACTGACTGTTGGGGGACATGGTTGTGTTTGGTCTCATTCTCCTGTTGCAGGAGGCCATACAGGTTCTGTAGTAGGCTTGCCATCGTAGTGAGACTCTTGAACACACAATGCTGTCATCTTTCCCAGAGTCTGGCCAATGCCTTTACCAGTTAGCAGTCATTAGGAAGGGTGCTGTGCCAGGCAGAATCCACTCGCCCATGTAGCACGTCTTCATCAGGAGCTTCCTTGTCCATGCGTGAGGCCCGGGGCTAGATGCTGGGTCTGCAGGGTGGGCAGACATCTGGTGGAGAGAAGGGGCTTTCAGCGGAGCTACGATAGTTACCAGCTGCCGTGCATCTGAGGAAGGGTAATGAGCAGCGCTAATTTAGATTGGAGGTTCAGAGAAGCCCATCCTGAACACTTGACATTGAGCTCAGGCCCTTGAAGGGTGGTGTTAACCAGAAGAGGAAAAGCTCAGGGAGGGAGCATTCTCAGGAGAGGGGGGGTACGGAGGGGAGCCACAAGAGCACGTGTGTGGCTGTAGCATGGTAGGCGTCGAAGATAGTCTTGTGAGGTCCAGGAGGCAGCAGGAGCCGGCTCTCATGGGCCATCTTGAGAAGCTCAGTGCAGCAAAGATCAGCTGTGCTTCTCACGCAGAATCCAAAATGGATGCAGAGAACCAAACAGATCAGAGGGGGCCAGCGGGGACAAGGGGGAGCCAGTTGTGTGGTGGGAACTAGGGTGGCACTTGGGTGGAGGGGGAGAAAAAAGGCTGATTGGATAAGTGCAGACAGGATTCTGGATTGGGATGAGGGGCAGGGAAGTGTCAGGAATGACTGCTTGCCTTCTGGGTTGGGAAGCTGAGAAAGCTGCAGAGAGAGACCTTTGCCTGTACTCTGTCTTAATTGGTAGGCTTTCATGATCCCGTGAAGAGTAGTGTTTGTGAGTAACCAGATGATCATTCTCTTTCTCCTCCTCCCTCCCCATTGCCCGCCCCTCCCCCTGCCAAACCACCACCACACAGGTCATTTGTGAGAGGAACAAAGGCAGCCAAATCAGATATCAGGAAGGAAGTGACCAATGGAGCCACGCAGGGGCTGAAACTGGGCAGCCTGGAGCCTGCAGCTGAAAGAAAAAACTGCTCCGGCACCCAGAGAGGTGGCTCCCCGACCTGGGCTACAGGTAGCCATCCTCAGCCCCTGCGGGAGTCCAAGCTGGAGCCGTCTGGGGACCCACCTAGGAAAGCCCTGAGCAGCCCCATCCTGCAGAAGACTTCCAGCACCATCACCCTGCAGGCCGCAAAAGTCCAGCCGGAAACAAGAGCACTGGCCTCGGGCGCCCTCTCTCCTTCTGGAGAAGACGGGGAGAGGCCAGCTGCCCCCCCTCCGGCCACCCTCCCCACCAGGCATTCTGGCCTGGGAAGCCAGGAGGTTGTGAGCAAGGTTGCTACCAGGAAAATCCCCATGGAGAGCCGGAGGGATTACACATTCCCCAAATTTGAAAGCAAGCCCCAAAGCCAGGAAGTCAGTGAAGATCAAATAGTCAAGTTCAGATGTGAGGGTGAGTAGAGCTGAAGAGGGTCACTGCCCCACCCCACCTCACCAATGTAGCCCCTGGGTGGCTACTCCCTCCCACCTGGCCCAGAAGCCACCTCACAGGGGTCTTCCCTCAGGAAGGACTCAGCCTAGTAATGTGCCTTGTTCTGGAGAAACACCCAGCAGTGGCCCGATGTTCGTTGTTGGATAGGGCCTCGGCCCTGTGCCCTAATTCTTACCACTCTAGAGGGGAAAACCCATCATCAATATCACCATCAAAAAACAAGCCACAGGGGCTCCTCTTTTCTCCCTTCTGCTGGCTTTGGCTGATCTGGAGACCTGGCTTGTCATCCTATGTCTGTCCTCCCCAAGGACCCTGCCTCCATCTTGAGATGTTTACTCCTGCACAGTGCAGGGTGAGGGGTAAGAGCCTCTTCAGTGGGAGGGCAGCTCACACCAGCCCTAGCTCCTCCCATGGGCCCAGCATGCCGCCCGCCCCACTGGCACAGTACGCTTTCTGGGAGCCTCATGCCCTTTGCCTGGCCCTGTAGTTTCAGGGACCCCGAAGCCTGAAGTGACCTGGTTCCTGGAAGGTGCCCCCGTGAGAAGACGAGAAGGCATCGTTGAGGTTTATGAGGAAGGCGGATGCCATCACCTCTGCCTGCTCAGAGCGCGGGCCAGGGACAGTGGGAACTACAGCTGCACGGCCTCCAATGTCCAAGGCCAGGTGTCCTGTGGCTGGACTCTCTTGGTGAAACGTGAGTACACTCCTCCCGTCACCCTGGGTTTTCCGTGGTGGGGCCATCCATGGGGTGCTTCCTACACCACAGGAGTGTCGCCCCCTACCACCCCCATGCAGGGTGTACAACCCCACAGAAGCACCGTCCCCACCCACATGCCAAGGCCAAAGTCATTGCTCCAGGACCATGACTCCTGATCAGGAGTTCACGCCACAGTCCCCTCAGAATAAGCATGCCCACACCCCATGCCCAGCCCTGCCCAGAGCTCCCTTTTCTGGGTTCCTCAGCTGTCCAAGGAGTGCCATGACTCATTCTTGTAACCACAGAGAACCAAATGTTCACTAAATATACACATTTAGAGTCATAGGAGATGATGTGGGATCCCGCATCTTTTATGTTTACTGAAATATCTGTTTATAAAAGTTATGCATGTTCACGGTGGGGGATTTAAACACAAGATGGTCTTATGACTCAGAAACATTAAAAGGTATTTTAATGTCTTTAAAACAAAATCGGCATTGTGCTGTTTGTATACTGCTTTCTATTCTAATTTGTTCATGTTACATAAGCATCTTTCTATACGATTTCTTTCTATATTACCTTAATATTCTTCAAAAACATGATTTTTAAAAAGTGTTTGCATACTTATTTTTAAGAAAGAGAGAGGGAGGGGCAGAGAGAGAGGGAGACACAGAATCCCAAACGTGGAGCTCAAACTCACGAACCATGAGATTGTGACCTGGGCCGAAACCAAGAGTCAGACACTTAACCGACTTAGCCATCCGGGCACACCACAAAAACATGACTTGAACAGCCATATGATATTTCATAGAATAGCATATCTGATTTAGGCTTGCTCTTATCATTGAATATTTATGTTGTTTCCATTTTTTCACTGTCGTAACAAAACTGTGATAAATATCCTTATACCCATCTATCTCTATAAAATTTCCTCCTTATTCTGAATGCTACTTAGGGACCCTCAGCCCATTGAGGAACATATTAAACCACAGGGATAGAGTCAGCAAATTTCAGGCTGTTGGAAGTTCTATGGGACAAATACTCTTTGCCTATTTTTTTCAACAAATAAATTGCAAGAAAAAGAGGAGGAAGGAAAATTTCCAATTGGAAACTTTGATGAAAAGATACATGAGATATCAACAGTTGTAATCCATGGACTTTCTGTGGATCCTGATTGAGACACCTTTAAAAATGTTTTTTAAATGAGAACACAAGGAAAATTTGAGCATCCACAAGATATTTGATATAAAGGAATTAGTGCTATTTTTAAGATACGATGATCTTGTGGGGTTTTTTGAAGTCTGTGTAGTTTAGAAATATAAATTGAGTTATTTACTGGTGAAATCATATGATTTCTGATATTTTCTTCAGAAATAATCCATGTGTAGTGGGAGCTGGTGGGCATTAAAATGATATGAGATTGGCCATAAGTTGATAATTATTAAATTTGAGAAACAGATATATGATAATCCACTGTACTGCCCTCTTTACTAGAGTGTATGTTTGAAATTTGCCATGATAAATGTTTCCAAAAAAAGAAAGGAAAAGAAAAGAACTTAGTGCTTCATCCATACAGTAGGATTCCATGCAGCCAGTAAAACAAATATGGCGGATCTGTGGGCTCTGATGGTGAAGCATGTCCAAGATATAACAGTAAGGGAGAAGAGCCAAGTGCAGAGCTGTGTGTATCATATGCTATTTGCACAAAAGGAAAAGAATCTATGTAGATATGTGCACACAGATGCTTACGTGTACATAAAACATTTCTGGAAGGGTCCACGACTTGACTCAAGGAAGGGAAACTGGGGATTCTTAGGAAGAGGTGGGGGTAATCTTACTTCTCACTACATGAATACAGTTGATTTACTTCTCAATTGGGATTTTTCCTATGTTCATGAATTTCTTCATAAGAAATAGTATCCGTTCCATTTGGAGGTGGGAGTTCCTATAGAGTTCACAAGTGCAAGAGCCTGAGCCTCATCATCCCAGGCTCTATGCATGGGATGGACACATGGCATCATGTCCACCGAAAGTTAAAAAGCATCATTTTGCCAACCAACATTGTTGGAGTGTTAACTAGCATTATTATTAAATGGAAGCTATGCATCAAGATTCTCCTTACAGTCAGGTAGGGATGAAAGAGAATGTGGTCTTCAGAGCTACCACAGACCCGGGGCAAACGGGATGGGAATTAAGCCCGCCATAAAGCTGGCTCTTCTTACCAACAGTCAGCTGTTTGTTTTTGAATGAATGCTGCTCAGAATGTTGTAAGTCTTTGGTTAATGCCCAGAGTTCAGAAAAAGTTGAATTTGACTGTGTTTGTCAGTGTCCTTGTATGTCCTTGTATGTCCTGTGTTTGCCAGTGTCACTTGTATGGAGGAGTGGATTTTAGAAGCCCTTATGCTGTCATTGCAAAAGTACTTCTCGACTCCCCCTCCTCCTGGAGACACTGGCTGGTCTAAAACCGTTCCTGATGACTTCACCAGCATGCAGGTCACCTGACGCATGTCTTTTCACCTTCTCTTGCAACACCCTCTTTCTCCCTTTTGTCCCGTTGCTGCAGAAGAGCTGTCTGTCTCTCTTACCTGGACTTCCCTCTCCATCCTTTCCTCTCTCTACAAAGATCTTATTTAATGATGATTTACTCTCCCATCATTTCTTCAATCTGTCTCCCTCTCTTTATCCAGAGTCTCTCTCACTTCTCCCTAGAAGTATGCTCTGGTCTTCCCTATGCTGAAAAAGGAAAGAAAGTCTTCCTTCTGCTCGACGGCCCCTGAAGCTCCTCCTTGATTTCTCCACTGTCTTTCACCCCAAACTTGCTGCAGGTGTAGTATTGACGCACAGGTTCCATTTGATAACAACAGCTCACACTCCGCAAAGACCTGCTCAACGTGCCAGGCTTTGTGCTAGCATTTGTGCTAGCTTTGTGCTAAATGCTTTCTCTCTGGGGGTACCTGGGTGGCTCAGTCGCTTGAGCGTCCGACTTCGGCTTAGGTCATGATCTCGTGGTTTGTGGGTTCGAGCCCCGCGTCGGGCTCTGTGCTGACAGCTTGGAGCCTGGAGCCTGCTTCGGATTCTGTGTCTCCCTCTCTTTCTGCCCCTCCCCCACTCGTTCTCTCTCTCTCTTTCTCTCTCTCTCTCTCTCTCTCTCTCTCTCTCTCGTAAGTAAATGAGCATTAAAAAAATTTTTGTTTTAATGACTTTGATTTTGGGCACCTGGGTGACTCAGTTGGTTAAGCATCCGACTTCAGCTCAGGTCATGATCTCATGGTTCGTGGGTTCGAGCCCTGCGTCAGGCTCTGTACTGACAGCTCAGAGCCTGGAGCTTGCTTCAGTTTCTGTGTCTCCTTCTCTCTCTGCCCCTCCCCCACTTGTGCTCTGTCTCTCTCTTTCAAAAATAAATGTAAAATAAATAAATAAATAAATGCTTTATCTCTGTTACTCCATTCAGTTATCCCAACAGTCTCATGAGATCATTGTAGTCACACCCATTTTCCAGATGAGAATACTAAGCTGTAATGAAGCTAAATGACTTGTTGGAGGTCACACACCTTGTGAAAGGTAGCATATTTCTTACCCATGTTGGTCTGACAAAGAAGTCCGTATTTTTTCAATGGCTGTCTACGGCATTTCCCTGGGAGGGAATTTGATGTTGGCTGGGAAAAGGGATAGAAGTGCCTTCCCACAGCTCTCGAGGTAGTCTGTTCATCCCTTCCCTCAGTGGCAGTGAAGATCACATGCACCATCATTCTGACTGTAGCTGCTCTCCTGCGGCCTTCTCTCCCTGTAGGGGAGCTCTGGTGTGGGGGTAGAAGGGCGGATGTAGCTGGGCAAAAAGCCTGTCTTCACCATTGGGCTTAACCTGGTCTGTAAAGTGAGCTTAAGATAGCAACCTCATGGCACTGTCACAGTCACATCTAGAAAAGTACTTGGCACATAGTAAGCCCTCAAGTACCCGTGTTTGCCCTTAAACTCCTGCAGGATAATATGGCTTACCCCTCACCACTGCCTGGACTAGCTTCTCTTGAAACGCACTGGTGAGGCTTTTTCTTAATGTTCATTTTTGAGAGAGAGAGAGAGAGAGAGTGGGGAAAGGGCAGAGACAGAGGGAGACAGAGGATCCAAAGCAGGCTCTGCACTGACGGCGGACAGTCTGACGCGGGGCTTACGAGCTGTGAGATCATGGCCTGAGCCAAAGACAGACACTGAACCAACTGAGCCACCCCACTGCTGAGGCCTCGTCTAATCACCAAACTCATTTCCTCTTCTCAGCTGTCAGTCACCTTGACGTTTCAGCAGCATGTTCCAGTTGTAGAAGAGATTATCTATTCCTATTGCTCTTAGTTAAGATCCCCAAACTACAAAATGCTCCCCAATTCACCAATGTAGAGGGCTTCTAGAAAGTTCAGCTCAGTGGTTCTCTACTCGAATATGCATCAGAATCATGAGGGAACTTAGTAATGCATAGTCCCAGGCCCCCAGTGGTCCTGAACCATCGGCTTAGGTTGGAAAACTACAACACACGTGAGTCTTTGTCCTGGAATTGGAAAAAATAGTAATTAAAACTGAAACGTCCTTACCAGTGGGCATGTTGTCTCTACAAGTACAAAGATATTCCCAAGATTGTGCAGGTCTGATAGAATATGTTAAAGGAGAGAAGGGGCACGAGAAAGTGGGGAAGAAGTTCTGTGGATGCTCCAGGACACAAAAGGAAGCCAACCTAGGAGGTGCCTGAGTCCCGGGTGCGGGGCGGGGGTTGGGGGAAGGGGTACAGGCCCATGTCCTGAGCACTCCCAGACCTGGGCTGTTCTGTGACCATGAAATAGCCCCTGCCGCTTTCTCTGCCTCCCACTCCAGGTCTCCACACCTGTGGTGCTGCCTGCCTCCAAGTGTGAAGATAGGTTAAGGTCCAGCCAGGCTCCTAAGGAAGCTCCGGGTGTTTGGGGCAGCGAGGCATCTGCCTGTAAGGCTCAGGGTGACTGCAGTCTGTCACCAGAGCAGGCCAGGGTGGTCTGAGGTGGCCTGTCTGTTCTTTGCCCTTGCAGAGCTGGCTGTGATGGAGGTGGCTCCCTCATTCTCCAGTGTCCTGAAGGACTGCACTGTCATTGAGGGCCAGGACTTTGTGCTGCAGTGCTCAGTGCAGGGGATCCCGGTCCCCCAAATCACTTGGCTGCTCAATGGTGAGTTCCCCCTGCTCCAGCCCTCTGGGCCCTTTGGCCCTGCCTGTATACTCACTTGGCTTTCCCCCATTTATTGCTCAGAACCATCTATGCATAAGTAGGAAATGCTGGGTACAAAGGTCACAGGGTGCAGAAAGATCACAGCCTACTATTGCCCGGCTGGGGACACTGGGCAAGTTACTATTCCTATCTGAGCCTTGAGCTCCGGCAACATGGGAATAACATCAACTACCTTCCAGAGTGGCAGATGTGAAAATTAAGTTAGTTCCTTAATACAAAACAGTTAACGTGCCTGGTACATGGGTGCACAAGCAATCTAGTTCATTTTTGTGGCCAGGCTCATAGTAGACCCTCAATAAACATTTGTTGAGTCAATAAATGAACAAATTAAATTAGTGAACCACACTGGAAGTTACTCATGGAACCTCACCTTTTATTTAGTGGCAGTTGGTTTGGGGATTCATAGACCAGTAATTTTTTTAATGGTATAGTCCTAGAGAGACATGCCAACTTTTTGTTTGTTTGTTTTTGCCTGGTAAGGTCTTTTGGAAAAAAATTGGTTATCTCGTATTATCACTCTTCTCTTTTTAAAAAAGCCTTTCAATTCCAAAATTATGGGAGGAATCTAATTTTAGAACTAACAACACTTCATAACATTGATGCCATTGAGCAGCGTCTGCTTTGGGGATCCACAAGGAGGGTGAAGGGGCACCTGCCCATCAGGAGACAAAGGGCACTTCTCCTCTACCATCGAGTGGTCGGATGACCTTGGACACCCCACTTTACCTCTCTGGGCATCAGCTTCTTTATGGGTGAGGAAATAGGCTGGAACAAAAGGTTTGGGACCTCAGCCAGTTTTCAGGGCTGATAGAATATGCCCCTCAAGGGACAGCGGCACCCTGTCACCTATGCACCAAATAGCCCCTAGTTGTTTATCCCGTTGACGTGTTACCTATAAACCTTCCTAGTTGGTATAGTTTGCTTAGGCTGTGGTAGAAATTATCTCTAGTGAGTGAGAGAAGGTTCCATGTAGTCTTTCTATGTGTCATCTTCTTGGACAAATAAGTGAAAATTGAGGTCGCCCTTCCCTCCACTCCTCACTATGGACAGAGCTTCTGTTGGATCCTGTGACTGACTACAAACAGGCAGCCTCCTTGCAGCTGGAACAGAACATGGGCATGAAAGACTAGTCAAGGATCTGAGTAAGAGAGTTTCACTTCCATCTGGCTCAGAATCCAGACCAGAGGTCCAGACACATTTTCTATAAAGGGCCAGATAGTAAATATTTTCAGCTTTGCTGGCCATACAGCCTCTGTCACAACTACTCAACTGTGCTACTGTGGCATAAAAGCAGCCAGAGGCAAGTTGTAAATGAATAAGTATGGCAGTGTTGCAATAAAACTTTATTTGTGGACACTGAAATGTGAATTTCATATGATTTTCACGGATCACAAAATATTTTACCTTTGATTTTTTTTCAACGATTTAAAATATGTAAGAACTATTCTTAGCTTCCAGACCATACAAAGGCAGGCTGAAGATCAGATTGGGCCTGTGAGCAATAGTTTGCTGACCCCTGGACTGCACCCCTCAGGACTGGGAAAAGCAACCCCACCTTCTTCTTCTTGGTGAATCTTGGCATTTCCACACCATTACCACTAGAGGGAGAGCGTGTTCAAGTTCCCTTGGCTGCTGACTCTGGTCTTCCCAGTCTTGGGGTCCGAGAGTTCTGGGTCTCCCAATTCTATAATTCTGAGTGCCCTGAGCCAACAGCTCCTTTCTGGGGGCCACCATTCCATCCCACGCTTGTAGGGCCAAAATGAGTTACCCCCCCAGTAACAAAAGAGGTCTCAAACATTTTATTGGCACATTTCGACAGCAGAGGCCCTTTGATGGCAGTCATGGAATGTACTGGTATTCTCAAGGAAGATAGGTTTTAGGGCGTCATTTTCGCAAAAAGCAAAGAGTAGTGTTCAGTCATCTCAGTAGCAGGATCCTGACCCCCTTCATGAAGTGCAGTAGGTAGGGCAGAATCTCTTCTCTCCCGCCCTATGGCATGCTTGCTTGGCAGTCTCTGCAGACTGTCCCAGAGACACAAAGTGTTGCTATGTGCCTAAGAAAACATTGCATTGCAGGGAGAGGACTTCTTTCTGCACTTTGTCCCTCCCCTACCGCCCACCCTCAATTTTATGAAATGCAAACCAGGACCCTGGAGCCTGACAAGGGAAGAAATTGACAGTTGCTTCCAATATGGTGAATGGACACATTCCTGTTCTAAGGCCAGAATATTCAGTAATGAGATTTTTTTTTCCCCCTGGAAATGAAAGCTCACATCCTGGAATAATAAAGTCCCAGGAACATATAGCATTAAGGAAACCAATGACGTTCATAGCATGTGCCTCTATCTCCATGAAGGACTCTATGTGACCGGAATAAAGGGCATCTTGTAGTGGGGACTCTGAGAAGAAGGGACTAGAGTCATTTTTAGTTTCCCATATTTATCTTTTCCATGGACCCTAAAATGTACTGAAATGGACCCAACTGCAACATCAGGTGGAGGTCACACAACTGCCTTCTGATGAATATATGCAGTGGGAATGAAGTCATTATTTCTGGAGATGTCTAAAAGGAGCCAGGAGCCTCATGTTGTCTGGGTGAGGCCTGTTGTGCCTGAAGCTGGGCTATGGGCCAGATGACCCTGTAAGATTCTTTCCAGGCTCAGAATTCTGTGAAGTCCAGGATGTGGATGTAAGGACTGTTTGTTTAAACAAAATGCACAGAACTATGTCCCTTGCCCTTCTGCATTCTCAGTGCCTCCAGAATCTCCCCCCACAGTCCTGCCCACCCCAGCCTTGCTCTTGCACCTCCCTCCATGGCACCTGCAAGCCTCTGTCCAGCTGGCTAGGAGTGGGCCTGCCATGTCATCGGCCCCCGGTGGATCTGAGCAAGCGTGGCGACATGACAACAGCAGCCCTGCAGAGGACAGGGTTCACATCCCCTCCACTGGAAACCCCTTGGCCTGAGCCCTCCTGTGCTTGCCTCCACAGAGCAGCCCATCCAGTACGCTCACTCCTCCTGTGAGGCCGGTGTGGCCGAGCTCCACATCCAGGACGCCCTGCCGGAGGACGATGGCATCTACACCTGTCTGGCCAAGAACACCTTGGGGCAGGTGTCCTGCAGCGCCCGGGTCACTGTCCATGGTAGGAGCCTCTGGGCACCTCTCTAGAAGCACCTTTGCTGCAGACATCTGCTTTGGAGAAAGAGCACTGCACCTGAAGGCAGGCAGGTGGAGGAAATAGCCTCTAGAATGGCCTCACAGTGACAGGGGTGTGCCAGGGCAGATGAATATTCAAAAGCCAATTCCCTACCTCCTCACCCGACCTGGGCTAAGGGAAGATTCAAGGGAAGGAGGCGAGGGCTCCCTTGGCTGAAGAAGCTCCCAGTGTGAAGACTTTGCACACTGAAAAATGACTTACAAGGAGAACTCACGTACTCCCTTAGGACTTAGGTGTCTCACAAATGCCACCTCCCGTGCTGGGGGCTACTGGGTAACAGAGTGCTGGTATTGAGGCTTTGAGAGGGTTGCAGGTTGTTCCCCTTTTCCTTCTGCCCCTGCTCCTCCCCACCAGCCTGGGCTCATTTTCATACATCACCAGCATGGTGTCCAGTAATCTGATTATCATGGTCATCCATTGATCCTTGCCAAGCCTTTAGTCCCAGGAAGTTTCAGGGGAGCCACAGCACTCAAGACACAGCTGTCTGTGCTGTGGTGTCAGCAGGCATGGTTACAGTGCCTGGGGAATGCTTCCCAGGGCCAGGGTGTTCAGGTAAGCCTGCCTCCCCACTCTCACCCCAGCCTGGGCCCCCAGCTCCTGGGTGTGACTGGGGCCTGGGTGCTTGAACCGGGTGCGCTGTGCTCTGTTTTCCCAGCAAACTGGCAGGAGACCATGTCTCTTCTCTCCATCCCCCAGGGTTCAGGCCTCATGGAGAGAGTCTCCCTGTAACGTGAACAGCCACCTTCTGGGTGTGGAGAAGCCACCTTCTGTGTGGAGGCCACAGGACATGGTTTCACTGAAAAGGGCAAGAGGAAAATCATGTGCTGGTTACTTCCTTAAATACTTCCTTCTTTAGACCTCAGCAGCCCTGGGGAGGGCAGTGCTCTCCCTCTTTTACACAGAAGGGTCTGGAGGTCTCAAAAAGTTAATGCAACTTGCCTACGCACACAGGCTAGCAAGTGGAGCTGGCCTTTCAGACCCACATCCTCATGACCCCAAGCCTGTGCTCATTCCCATGCCTGGCCCTTTTCTAGAGCATGCATCCTCTGGCCCAAAGGGAGAGTCTGGGCCCCATGGGCTCAGCAGTGTCACCCCTTAGGGATTAAGGGGCTCATGGTGAGGCTGGCTCTGTGAGGTGCCCTGCCAAGAAAGGGCACATGCCCTGGCCTCCCCAATATCTCTGAAGTTCTCTGGCATGGAGTCATCACTCGGGACCTGGCCTCTGTTTCCTTTCAGGAAGCTGTTCACACCCAGGTGGGAGCCTGAGTCTGACTCCTGGGAATTTGTCAGCCAGAATTCTGGCTGTCATTATCTATCCCCTTTATCCTCACAGATCTCATTTCATGGCTCTTTGAGGGGCCTCGGGAAATTGTAGTAATGAAACAAGAAGAGATCTGAGCCTCCTCTCCTTGGCAGCGGCCCTCACCTTCCCGACAGGGGACTCTCCTTGGAGGTCCACACGGCCTACCCCACAGTCTAGTAACAGGCGAGAGGGCCAGAATGACGTGGGATGAGTCTACTGTCTGAGACTCTCCTGGCTAGCTTCAGCCAGCGGCCCTGCTAATCCAGTGCCTGTCCCCACTTGCCTGGCTTTAGATTGGATTAAAGAGACCCTAATAGCCCTACTGGAGGTGGGGGTCCCCAGACAAAGGATCAAGGGGTCTTTGGGGCTGTCCTCCATGTCCCCAGGTCTGTGGGAGGAGTGAGGCCGGGGTGATTGCCTATCCAAACATGTTTTAAAGCAGAAACAGGTCCTCAGCAAGAACTCTGCCAGAGCCCTTTGGGTTTGCTCTGAGGACAGCCCTGTGTGGGTGAGAACTCCCTCCCGGTGTGGGGATTTACTGGCCTGTGAAGGCCAAACAGAGGCTGAGATACCATAAATGGTGAAGCAGGCTGAGAGACGCAGCCACGCGCTCGAGCAGCAGGGCTGGGCCATCTGCACAGGAGGGGGGTGGGCTGAGCCTGCCTGCCGCCGTGGCACCCCGGGCCCTGCCCCAAGGCGGCTCGGCTCAGGGCTGGGGGCGGCTGCAAGCTCTACTGTACCGAGTGCTGTTCCGGCCTCCGCGTAGCTGCCCAGGGTCTGGCCTTTCTGCTACCCTCAACGTGCTGGGGGCCACAGTCTCATCGTGGCTGTGCAGCAGGCTGCCCAGTGACCTGAGTTCCATTTGATTCTCCGGGCCTCATCTTCCTCTTCTGTGCAGTGGGGACACTGATAGTCACAGTCCCCAGTACTGTGAGGATTAAGTTAACGAATGCATGTAATGTCTTCTGAACAGAGGACGTGCTCAGTGTATGCTGACCCCCACTTTTAAACAAGGTAAAATGCCAAGTCTAACTAGTTTTACCAAAGGACCAACTTTGCCACAGTAGATAGGTGATTGTCTGACGGTCCATATACCTGTTCGTTGGTTTCTAGTGAAGGGAGACAATCAGAATCAGAGAAGGGAGGCATTGGGCCAGACAGGAGAACCAGAGGAGCAAGCCATTCTAGGGACTCTGGCCACGAGAGGGCGCCCTTGAGCAGAGTGCCCTCTCTGGTTTCCAGGGAGGGGTGGTTTCCAGGGCGGCTCTGCCGTAGGCAAGATGAGCGGGAGAGTCCCACAGATGCTGAGGAAGGCCAGGCATGGATGTGCTCTTTGTCACCTCTTTAGCCAAGGTTTTGTAATCCAGAAATCGCTGGCCCAGCACTCTGACATGATTTCTGCAGCCAGCTTACCCGGCTTTCTCTGCCTCCTCTCCATGGCAACCCCTTTCTCCAAACTCTGTCTATCTCCCCCAACAGATGTCACTTCCTCTAGGAAGCCCTCCCTGGTATCCCCAGAATGAGTTATCTTACTGGCTGAAGCACCCTTATCACTGTGCTTATTTGTCAGTAAATCTGTACTGAACCCCTGCTTTGTGCCAGACATCATTCTGGGGAGGCTGCCGTGGGCAGGATTGATAAGCTCTGCCTTCATGGTGTGTACATTCTGATGGGGAGACACCCAACAACCAGCACCTGGTTTAATCCAGTACTGACATAGAAGGGTACAAGGGGTCCTTTTGGATGGTGGGTGGTGAAGGAAGACTCTAGGCAGAGGTAACTTTTGAACAGAGACTTCAGTGAGCTGGAGAGAGTGCTGCGGAAGCAGGCAGTACAGTAAGTGCAAAGGCCCTAAAATTCAGAACAAGATCAGCCTGTTCAAGGAACAGTGAGATAAACCATGTGGCTGGAGCATGGTGAGTGGGTTGCCAGCGGTAGAGAGTGAGTTCAGGAAGAGACGCAGGGACTCATCAAGCAGGGCCTCTATGGGTAAGGAGCTCGCAATTTTACTTGTGGAATGTTACTCTAATTGCTGTTTCGTTGTCTTCCCTGCCAGACTGTTGGCTCTCTGCAGGCAGGGGCCATGTCTTACCCATTACTGCGTGTAGAATGGGGCCTGCCCTGTGAGCATGTGTTCAGTGAATGGATAAAGGCACACGGAGGTCAGTGATCTCCCCAGGGTACCCCTCTGCCTCCCCACTTGCCTGGGTGCTCAGTACTCATTGGCATGTGCAAGAAATCCACAAACTAGCTCTCAAGAGACCCTCAACAAATATTCCTCCTTTCCTGCACCCTCCCTAGAAATAAAATCCCCAGTAGTTAACCAGACAATGAAAGCCCTCCCTCACCACCCCGACCCAGGATGGAGACTAAAGGGTGATTAATCTAAATTCCTGCAAAGCCCAGGAAGATCTGAGGGAGAGTAAATATTTCAGTGTATTTGGACTGAGTCACTGGGGTTAGGGAGACACTTCCTTAGGCTAGAATATTTTAGTTTCTCTCCCCCTGAAGTATCTTTGTCAAGGCTAAAATTCTTAAGTGACTAGATTTGCTAACTTGCTAACTGTGCCCATTTTGACAGAGTGTCTCAGCCTAATGGTTGTTTATTTAACTGAAAGTTTACTGGGCCTCTTTTCTTTTCTTTTTTTAATGTTTTTATTTATATTTGAGAGAGAGAATGAGCACACAAACAGAGAAAGGGCAAAGAGAGAGGGGGACAGAGGATCCAAAGTGGGCTCTCTGCTGATAGCAGAGAGCCCAATATGGGGCTGAAACTCCTGAAGCTTGAGATCATGACCTGAGCCGAGGTTGAACACAGCCGACTGAGCCACCCAGGTGCCCCCACTTGCTGGCCTCTTAAAGGCATCTCAGGACATGAACTGTTGGTAAATTAAAAACAAACAAACACACTGATTTCTAGAGTAAAAAAAAGAAAAGAAAAGAAGCATATTTATTAGAGTATTTGTTTTTGGTGAAGATACCCTAATGAAAACACTAGTGCCGGGGAGATCAGCCATCGCTGGACAGTGAGAGCATCAGTAGAAGCCCAGATTGCTTTCAGGTGAATGGCAGGCACTCTGTGGGGCAGCTCGGAGCCCGGACAGCCCCCTGCCACCACCTCTCTCCCGTTCTATGCTCAGGTACTCTGGATGGTAGTGTCGGGTTCGGACCCTACCCTCTGTAAGCTTACAAGCACTGAAAACATTTGTAATACTTACGTTAGCTCAAGAGAAACTTACTGAAGAAGAATAAACATGAGTTTTGATTTTTTTTGTCCTTTAAGAACCTTGGTCCACCCGCAACATCTGTCCAAAAGTCTTTTAAATGTTTTTTTTTTTTAATTTATTTATTTATTCTTGAGAGCGAGAGAGCGTGGGGAAGAGAGGCAGAGCATCCCAAACAGCAGCCCAAGCTCAGCGAGGAGCCCAAGGCGGGGCTCAATCCCACGACCCTGGGATCATGGCCTGAGCCAAAAGCAAGAGTCGGACGCTCGATCGACTGAGCCACCCGGGCGCCCCGCAGTATTCTAGTTTTATATAGGCTGACTGTAACAGAAATGGGGTTGTGCAACATGTGGGTTCTTCATGTCACAGAAAGACCTCTGAGTACACATGTGTACATATGTGTCCATATCATTGAACTGTGGCCTTATTTTATTAAATTTTTTTTTTCAACGTTTATTTATTTTTGGGACAGAGAGAGACAGAGCATGAACGGGCGAGGGGCAGAGAGAGAGGGAGACACAGAATCGGAAACAGGCTCCAGGCTCTGAGCCATCAGCCCAGAGCCCGACGCGGGGCTCGAACTCACGGACCACGAGATCGTGACCTGGCTGAAGTCGGACGCTTAACCGACTGCGCCACCCAGGCGCCCCCTGTGGCCTTATTTTACTAATTGGACAATTAAAGATGTAGAACTGTCTACTTCTCCAACCCACTGTTGGTCATATCTGTCATTTATTTGCTTGGAGTCCTTGGTCAAAATGCCATCCAGAATTACAGCTTTGTGTCCCTAACAGCAAAATGTGATCTGTGCTATGACAGTGTGGTGGAGAATGTGGTTCCCAGGCCCTCGTTTGGAGGGAGGATTGGGTGGTTTGGATGCTGTACCTTTACGTTTAGAGTTTGATTATAACCTCTGAGTCAGTAAGAAGGCTGTGGTTGCAATGATTCCTGCTTCCCATCCAGCAGCCCCGTCATTACTGGTCAGAGATCTTTTGGGGGGTGTCATATGTCGTTGTTTCCTTTCATTCTTTTCCTTGCACACTTCTATTCCCACTTGTTTCTTAGGTTCTAGAGAAGTCAGTTGGGGGAAGAAAAGCCAACCGAGCAAGGCTCTGCAGGGAAGAATCTCTTTTTACGACACAGAAGTTTTGTTGAATCACCAAGTAGGTTTATTTGCTGAGGAGACAGACTTTTGTTGGAAGAGAATTCACATACCTTCCCGGGGATTCACACCTTGCATATAGGAAGGGGCTAGGTGAAGGTAAGCTTACTTTGATGAGTACTTTGATCAAAGTAAGCTTACTTTGATGAGTACTTTGATGAGTACTTACTTTGATGAGTAGAGTCGACAGTGATAGCATTTAGGGAAAGGAGGAGGCTAGTCTGTGATCCCTGGACCATGCTGGACTTTGAGCACCAAATAAAGAAAGAAGGGAAGACTGCTTCCAGAACTCCCCGTCAGTTGGTGATTTACTGAATTTCCATAGTATAACAGGGTTTGGAGTGAATCCGAGTTGCTGCTGGAATGGTATTGTGCCTTGTAATGACTAAGCAGAACAGCTTGCCAGTCCTTTTCCCTCCAGCTGTGCAGTTGCAAGAGGTCTGTGTGTCTGTGCATGGAGGCATTAGGAGATGGGGTGTTAGGAAGTAGGGGAGGGCTATTCCACGTCCATTTTCATTGGGTGACCACCTGTGAATCCAGGGATGCGGGCAAGCTGCTGATGGACAAGCCCTGAGGCTCTGAGAGTGGGACTCAGTAAATGGCCACGACAGCAATAGGCGATGCTCCCTCCATAGGGGAGAGTCCTGGGGGCTCCTTAGATGGTAGGGTGTTTCCCACCAACACTCTCTGTGTTTTATATGTCTGTGTCATCTGTTTAAACACTTTACCACAGTTTTTTGTTGTAATCGGAGATAAGTTTTGAATGAGCTGGGAGCCTGCTGGGGACCATTTTCAAGACAAACGACTCAAAGTGTAAACATGTGTATTTAATGCAAGTTTGGATCCATAAACATGGGCCTTTGAAGAGCATCAGGTGGGCTAATAAAAGACAGGTGGAGAAAACGCTTTTTTTTCCTCTTAAAGTTTATTTACTTATTTTGAGAGAGAGGGCAGGTGAGTATTGGGGGGTGGGGCAGAGAGAAAGAGAGAGAGAGACTGAGAATCTCAAGCAGGCTCCACACTCAGCGCAGAGCCTGATTTGGGGCTTGATCTCATGAACCATGAGACTACGACCCGAGCCGAAATCCAGAGTCAGACACTTAACCAACTGAGCCATGCCAAAAAATGCTTTGAGCCACCCCAGAAAATGCTTCTCTAGAGAATTCTGAATTGTTTTTCCTGTTAAACGCATGGAAAGGAAAGGAAGGACCCAAAGGGAAGAATAGGGGGATCATTGTAGTACAGAGGGAGGGTTGAGATCACAGCCAGCCACTGGGACTGAGGCTGCAGAGGTTTCTTAATTTCAAGCCCAAGAAAAGCTAACAGCCTTGCTCATGTCTCCAGGTTTGAGGAATGAGTTATACAGGCTATTGTATAAGAATTAGTGAGAACAGTAACAAAGTACACCTGCTATGTGGGTATTTAACTCTTCCTCTGAATAGGAGCTCCTCAAAATATAATATTGTATTAATACCAGTTCACGCGAGTGTTTCAAACTATCAATTAATGTTTTTAGCGAGGACCTTTTTTTTTAAGTTTATTTATTTATTTTGAGCAGAGAGTGTATGCATGCAAGCAGGGGAGGGGCAGAGAGCAGGAGAGAGAGAATCCCAAGCAGGCTCCATACTGTCAGCGCAGAGCCCAGCACCAGGCTTGACCTCATGAACTGTAAGATCATGACCTGAGTCGAAAACAAGAGTCTAACGCTTAACCAACTAAGCCACACAAGAGCCCCGAGGAACATTTTTTAATAGACAAAGTCTAATCGGTTAGAAAAGCTGGCTCATCTTACTTAATTCCAGTAACAAGTCCACTTTCCACCTTTGAGTTAACTCCGTGTGACAGGTGGAGGAAGCCCTTGCTGGGAGGAGAGGCATTTGCCCACCAAACCTGGCTAGTTAGCTGCAGAACCAGGCCTGTGGCTGCTCAGCCCCCATGCCACCCCCTCTGGTTCTTGGGGACCTCGACAAGTTCTCTGCTGGATACTTCTTCACTGGAGAAAGAAGTTCATGTTCAAGTTCATGACAGGATTCTGCAAAAACAGTTTCTGATGAGTCAAAACAGAGCATGGCCAAGGAGGAAAAACCCGGAGGGTCAGTAGGGCCCTTCCTTTTCCCTCCATCCATCTTTGCTCTGTCCTCTCTCCTGCTCCTCCCCCTTCCCCACTACCGGCTTTAATCGATACGGCATCATTTTGGCTTATCAACAAACTGCTTCTAAGTATTCCTGGTCTCAGTCCTTGTCTTTCCATGGAAGACAGGTTTGATTCATTCCCTTTCTCTCCAAATGGAACGGGGCACCCAGTAGCTAGCTACTCAGTTAAATGACAGAGTGAGTCCATGAGTGACTAGAGAGTCATCAGCCAAGTGACCAGGTACCAGAGCCATGGATGAGTTCATGTTCAATCTTTAATCCTGTGCCAGTAAATCAAGGGGGCTCGGCCCTTCCTGGAGCCCAGAGAGAAGGCCTTCTCTGGGCTTGGTCTCAGCAGAGCAGCAGGAAGCACAGATACGGGGAAAACCTGAGCGTATTTAGTCCAGCCCCATTTGAGCTGGGTAGCGCATCTGTCACTGGGTCCCCCGGACCTCTCCCTTGCCATCTGTGTGCCACAGCCAGTGTCTGCCCTCCCCAGATGAAGAAGGCTCAGGTTCCCTGGGCCACTGGGGGCCTTTCGTCTCAGACCCTGGCCCCCGTCCCCCTGCTTCAAAGCAGGACTGTGCCAGATGATAGCTAAAGCACGACCCCAGAGGCCCACCTCTCTCAGGTAACTGGTGAGTCTGGGGATGGGCACAAACAACAGCAGAGAGCTCCCAGTGGAATCTAGGTGGCTGGCCTTTGTTCTCAGGGCAGCAGGGCAGCATCCAGACCAGATCCCTGGTGGCCATGTCAGCCCCGGTGTCTTATGACAGGCCACCTCCCTTCTCTGAGCTGACATAAAATGAGGACACCACCTGCCCTCCCTCTGAGGATGTTGAGGGTGACACCGAACCAGCTGCGATCATCTTTCTGAACCCTCAAGTGCTGGACTCTGCAAAGCATTGTTGTGACGATGTCACAACAGAGAGGCGGCTGTTAATGCCCTTCCAGACGTCTGTCTGGTTAAATGGGAGTGCCCTAGTTTGGAGGATGGTTCTCATTTTAGTTATGGTCAGAATGAGTGTACCCAACCAAAAAGATGGGTTAGGAAAGGCAAAAATTTTAAAAAAAATTATTTATTTTTGTACTTATTATAAATATACTTATTATACATTTTGCATGTTGCTTCTTTTAATCATCTAAAAACCCAGCAGTGCTTAATCATGCATTATACACTTATCAACACTGTATCGTCCTCAAGAACTGATGATAACTGGGGTGCCTGGGTGGCTCAGTCGATTAAGCATCCGACTTCAGCTCAGGTCATGATCTCACGGTTTGTGGGTCTGAGCCCTGTATTGGGCTCTGTGCTAACAGCTCGGAGCCTGGAGCTTGCTTCGGATTCTGTGTGTCCCTCTCTCTCTGCCCCTCCCCTGCTCACACTCTCTCTCTCTGCACCTCAAAAATAAATAAGCGTTAAAAAAAAATAAAAGAAAAAACTGATGATAACTGTGGGTCAGGGGCCTCGCTTCAGATCACACAGCTGGAGCTAGGAGTTCAGAGCACCAGTTTCCCTCTGTCTTCTTATTTTATCTAAATCTGTGCAAGAGTGAGCATAAACTGATGCACAGTGCACAGGCCACAGTGAGACAGAACAATTTGGCTTTGGAATTAAATGAAATACACACGCCTGGCTCTTTTTACCTGGCTGGCCCTTGCTTTGCTTTAGCTTTCCTCCCCTGGCCAGGGTCTAGGTCGTAGGTCAGCAGGTAAGACGTCTGTCCTTGTGGAGGGTTCACCACTGGAGAAGCCTGGCTCCCTTGGAAGAGATGGCCTCCAGGGCATCTGGTCTTACCACCAGAAGGCCTGGGTATGAGCTCTAGGTCGGCCTGTAACTGGCCCTGTGACCTTGAGCATGCCCTGGCCTCTCTATCAGTGAAGTGGGGTGGTGGTATTGGGACTGGGGCTTCAGGGTTCTAGTGAGGGCTGCTTTTCCTGGGCTGCATACAGAAAACTACTTGCCCCAGAACTGAGACCCTCACTGGCTCCTTAGTCCCATTGCGGAGTGTGTGTGTAGGGAGGCTTGGTTGGTTTCTCACCCTGAGAAGAACTTGGGGTGATTGAATGCTAGGGATGACTCAGCCATTCACTAGCCTAGGTTCAGTCACACTGGTCCCATGTGAGCCCACACTGCAGGTCTGAGGCCAGGTTCATTCTGCACACTTACTTCCAATCACTTCTGTCTGCCCTCCATCCAGGCTCAGGGCCTGGGGAAGACAGAGCAGGTCTTCCTGGGACTATGGCGGCATGGGACTCAGTGTCTCCTAGGCCAGGCACCCACAAAATAGTCATCCACTCATGTCTCTCCTGGAGGGGGTGCAGCCAGGTTGTTCTCTAATTATTTTACCTCTATCCCAGGAGAGTTTTAAGCAATACATTTGTATTCCTAACAGTATTTGCCTCGGGTCATGTAAAAATGAGTCTGTGATCCTTGGGTGAGGGCCCCATCTGTGTTTCTTTGCAGCTGATAATCCACAAGTAGTGGAGCCCAGGTGAGTAAGTGTGAGTCAACACACGTGTCAGCCTCACACAGAAGGTCTCATTGGTGTTGAATAGTCATACAAAGTATGTTCACATGTTGTCTCTTTAAAACTCCCTAAGTCCCAGGATTATACTGTCATTACCTTAAATACAGGGGAGGACGTTGAGCTTCAGAGAGAGGCCCCGGCCTCAGACCCTATATTTCCCATGGCTTTCAGAGCACCAGTAAGCTGCTGCGTGGAAGGCAGTGGCCAGGCTACCCTCACAGGAGAGGGAGGCACAGATCTACTTTTAGTCCCCACTGGCTGAGACTCATAAGGTGTGGGCCAGGAAACTTGGCAGGGGGAAGACCAGAGAGAGGGTGGGGGCCAAGGAAGAGCCACCACTGGCTCGAAGGAGTTTTTGATGTTCTCTCGGCCCATAGGCATGCCCATCTACATGGACCTCTGAAGCTGGGGGCTGACTGAGGCAGCAGAGAAGCAGGAATGGGGGGAATCTGGACAGGCAAAAACATTTTGTCCTCAAGCCTCAGTCTGTGCAGGACAGGAAATTCCTCAACTCTCCCGAGGCAGGCTGCTTTCCTGGCCACTGTAGCCCAGCCAGCGAGACGAGATCTCTACACTTTGAATACTGGACCTCCCTGAGCCCAGTCCCGGGGCCTCATGTCAAAGGCAAGCCTACCTTGTCTGCCCCTCTATCAAAGGCAGCGATGTTGGGGGCTGGGGTGAAGGAAGCAGTGGGGACCTGAGAGCACATCCTCTGGTCACAGAACATCCGGTTGCCCTGCCTCAACTGCCCCTGTGCTCTGGCTTCATAACCTTCACAATGCACCTGCCTTGGGGGAAGTTTTCCTTCAGCATCCTGAGCCTTCTCACCCTCTCCCCTCCTCATTCCCAGAGGCTGTGCCAGGAGAGCTCTGCAGTGGGCTGTATTCTGTTTTTAGTGCCAAAAGAGAAAAATTTGGTGGCAAATTTGGAGTTCGGCTTTTCTCAGGCATACAAGGCACCTTGGAGATGTATCCCCGTGGCTATGGGCTTCCTAAAAATCTGATATAGGTGGCCCTTGCTAATAAGAACCCAAAATACCTCAGTCCCTTTCCCCCAAAACTTAGAGTTTAAGATAGAGATATCATAGCCCCTTCCCTCCTTCTCCCTGCCCCCACCAAAAGACAAAAACAAAAAAGCTACAGAATTATTGAAGCCACCTGGTTCGCAAGGCAAAGGGCAAGATCAGAGACTGAGCAGCCGTGAGCTTGTCCTGCACCAGAACTATTCTGTGTGGGAAGCTGACACCAGAAGCTCAGCCACTTTGCTGCCCCTTCCTCTCCTGCTCACATGAGGCAGGTCAAAGCCCAGCCTGGGGAGTATTCCAAGAATAACAGAAAGCCTGTTTATTAACCCTTTTCCCCGGAGAACTGAACAGGAGTGAGTGGGCCAGCCCTGAACCCAGAGAGTTGTTCTAGTTTTTATCTTTGGCTAGCTGGTGTACTTCCTCCCTCCCTCAGAGACTTTCTTCCCCAGTTTTTACTAATATTGATGTACAATGAATTGCATGTATTCGTGGTGTTTAATTTGAAACTTTCACCCATGAAACCTTCACCACAATCTTAAGAAATGAACATCTCCATCAACCCCAAATGCTTCCTTGTGCCCCTTTACCATCTATCCCCATAAGCCCCAGGCAATCACTGACCTGCTTGCTGTCACTATATTTTGCATTTGCTAGACTTTTATATAAATGGAATCATCCAGTATGTGCTCTTTCTTTGGCTTCCTTTATTCAATGTCATTTTTATGAGATTTGTCTCTGTTGTAGTGTCTATTGTTAGTCTGTTTCTTTTTTATTTTTTTAATGTTTATTTTGAGAGAGAGAGAGAGAGACAGAGTGTGAGTGGGGGAGGGGCAGAGAGAGAGGGAGACACAGAATCTGAAGCAGGTTCCAGGCTCTGAGCTATCAGCACAAAGCCTGAGGCAGGGCTCGAACCCACTAACCACGAGGTCATGACCTGAGCCGAAGTTAGATGCTTAACTGACCGAGCCACCTAGGCGCCCCTAGTCTGTTTCTTTTTATTGCTGAGTAGTATTCCACTGCATAAATATAGCACACTTTTTTTATTCATTCACTTGTTGATGGACATTTGGGTTGTTTCTAGTTAGGGTCATTAGGAATAACCCTGCAATGAATATTTGTATACAAATCTTTGTCTGGATATGTGCTTTCATTTCTCTTGTGTAAATACCTGGGGGTAGAATGACCGGATGGTGTGGTAAATGCATGTTTCGCTTTTTAAGAAACTGCCAAGCTGCTTTCAGAAGGGTCTGTACCACGCGTGGTACAGCAGTGTGTGGGATGTCCCGGAGCTCCACACCCTCGCCAACACCAGTGCTTGAGATGGTCGGTCTTTTTCATTTGGGTCACTCTCATGAGCAGAGCATCTTTGGCTTTCTTGAGGTGTTTAAAATCTCCTGAGATGGCAGTAGAGTGTCACACAGCCATAGAAAACGACAGGGAAGCTCTTTACTTCTGCTTTATGAGAGGCATCAAGGTGTATTGTTAAATGAAAAGCTGTCCATAGTGTGTATAGTGTGCTATCGTTTCCTTAAGAGAAGAAACTGGAAGAGTATACTTATTTGCTCCTTTGTGTTATATACATAGACTGTCTCTGGCAAGATGAACAAGAAACTGAAAATTGGCTGCCTCTGGGGAGAGGTGCCTAACAGCCAGAGGTCAGGGATAGAAGGGAGACCTCACATACTCTGGAATTTTTAAATTTTGTGCATGTAAGTGTATTACTTATTCAAAAAAAGAGAGTGAAATAAAAAAAAAAAAACCCTCAAATGCCAGTTATTGAAGTTCTCAGGAACCAGAGCCCACATGGGGCGTGGCCCTGTGGAGGCCCTGCCTTCCCCTTGCTCTCAGGCAAGAGCTCTGGCATGCCAGGTAGAGAAACAGGCTCTCATTGTTCCTACTGATCTCCAGCAACTCCCCATACTCCTTATCTGTTAGCAGTCTGCCTTTAGCTGGAGCCTGAGCCTCAACACAGTCATTTGCCCAGCAGCCATTTAGTCTGTGTTTGTTGAGTGAATAAATGACTGTTCACCCCACATTCTATTGTCTGCCACACAGAAAAGAAGAGCGACAGGAAGAGTGGGTATCTTCTGCCCGCGGCTCCCAGCAAGCCCGTCGCACCCCTCTTCCTGCAGGGCCTCTCTGACCTCAAAGTCATGGATGGAAGCCAGGTCACCATGACAGTCCAGGTATCAGGTCTGTGTCTGCATCTCTCTCCTTGGGGTGTATGTGAGAACAGGTGTGGTTGCAGCATGGACATTGCTCCCCATCGTCCCACCGAGATCTTTGACCCACCAGAAAGTCAGCATGGCACAGTCAGTCAGTGGACCCAGAGAAGTGGAGCCTGTTCTGCTTCCTCTGGGCAGGATTTTCTGGATTCAAGGTTAATTCAGGGTGGCCCAGGGGAAGAAAATGACCACAGCCAGCAGGGTGGGGATTCGAGGGAAGACATAATGGGGCCAATGTAGCTGGAAGATTTTGAACACTGATTTTGAACACAGCTGATGTGAGAACTTCTCAGTTCTGGGAGATGGTCTTTGTTGCTGTATTTAAGTTTAAAGTGAGAAGATAGAGCAGAGGTCCTTCTAAAACCAGGGTAGGGTGACAAGAGCATGTGACCAGCAGCCCATTGTGAGCTGTCACAGTCCTTGCTAGAGGCCAGCAGGAGAAGCCTGGGGACTCTGCTGGCACAGGCTTTCTAAACAGATTTGTGCCCAAGTGCATCCGGAGTTTCCTGTTCATTGCTGACCACTGGTCAGTCCCTCTGACAGCCTAGAGGTCGTCCTCCTGGGGTGTGGTTGCTCCTGAGCTGCAGAAGTAATAAAGATGAGCTGTGTAAGAACCAATGGGCTCCCCCTTTCAGGGATCCCCAATGAACCCCCTCCTGCTCCTGCAGGCCTGAGGCAGTCCCATGATAGTCCCAGGCCAAGGGCGGGCTGCCTCCCCTGTGCATACTCCTCGAGCTGACAGAAATCAGAGGTGTTCTGCACCTTGCCTCCGTACCCGTGCTGGCTAACCCATCAGAGACAGATGGCGGTCTCCTCTGTCCTTGAGACAGACTGACACCACACAGCCTCCCTCGGCAGCCATTCCCGGGGGCCGTGCTCCTCGGGAAGCAGAGCATAATGCTACCGCAGGGGAAACCCCCACAGGGGGCCCTTGTTTTATGACCCACCAAATTGCTAGAACCTACCCAGGAAAGTAGGCTGGTAAAACTGAAAATGCTCTGCACCCTGAGCTGTGCTTGGAAACCCATACGAGCTGGTGCCCGTTTCTACCCTCAGACAACATTTGTGTGGTAGCAAAATGGAATGCTAACTGACTTTTCCTTGTGGTGAAAATGGATAGAGGAGCTACTGCGAAGTCACCACCGTATTGTGTGTGCACTGGGGGTGGAGGCGGGGACAGGATATGCATTCGCTGCACACCCAGTGAGCCAGTTACTACTCAGTATTACCAAGCAATTTGAATTCTGATTTTTTTCACTTCTGATCCTTTCTAGTTTCTGCAAATCTGTTGTTAAATAATTATAATGAACATGCATTGAGCACTTTCCTTGTGCCAGATGCTATTCTCATCTGCTATTCTAGTGGGCTGCTCTGTGAGACCATATTAATTTATTCAGTCCTCCCAACAAACCTTTAAGGAAGACATGGTTAGGATGTTTTGTAGATGGGCGACTGAGGCATAGAGAGGTTAGCATTTAGTACAGTGTCACAGGATTAAGTGCAAAGCTGCCACATGGCCCAGGGAAGCACCTTCCTGACAAGTCCACCTGCCCTATCTGCCTATGCAGGGAATCCGCCCCCCGAGGTCATCTGGTTTCACAATGGGAATGAGATCCAGGAGTCCGAAGACTTCCACTTTGAACAAAGAGGGACTCGGCACAGCCTTTGTATCCAGGAAGTGTTCCCGGAGGACACGGGCACTTACACCTGTGAAGCCTGGAACAGCGCTGGAGAGGTCCGCACCCAGGCAGTGCTCATGGTGCAAGGTGTGGCTGCTGGGCTGACCAGGGTGGAGGCAGGCAGGGGTGGGAAATAGGTGGGAAATAGGGAATAGACCATTGTGGTCTCTCCATAGGCAATTTGGAGGTGAGGAAACCACATGAGCTTACTTTGTTTCCCCTGCAGTCCCTGTGCCCCTTTGGTCCCATTCCAGCCCCAGAGGCCAGCTTCCCACCTTTGTCTTGGGGTCTGGCTGAGGGGAGCCACTGTTCCCTGCCTTCTGAAGTCCCTTCCCTCTCTGAGTTACTGGTGACAAGCTGCATCGAGTGCCAGGAGAAAAATCTTGTGATACATTTAACAGCTGGATAGTGATAGCTTTTCCCCCCTTTACTAAAGTATAGTTAACACACAATGCTACATTAGTGTAGTGATAGCTTTTGAGGTGACTTATGGCCTATTAGAGTCCTTGCCTTTAGAGAACCTTTATTTAAGAAGAGAGACAAGGTAAGGACACATAAAGCAAGAACAACTGTTAATTACACACATCTCATTGTAGATCATTAGCACCTAGCCCAGTGCACCTGTACCTTCTGGGCTACCTCCCCTTGCTTTGGATATACAAACTCATGTCAATATGATCCTCAGAGAACATAACCATGACAGATTTAGCACGAGAAGGATGTGCTGTAACTGTACATCCAGTGAAAGTGATTTCTGAACATGCTGTTATTGGGGTAACGTGCAATTTTCGACCTTCACCACCACGGAAAGCTGAGTAGATGCTGTCTGCTGAAAGGCCTTCCTCTCTAATCCAAACCTTTGCCAACTTCCAGAGCCTCAGGATGGCACCCAGCCCTGGTTCATCAGCAAGCCCCGCTCAGTGACAGCCTCCCTGGGCCAAAGTGTCCTCATCTCCTGTGCCATAGCTGGAGACCCCTTCCCTACCGTGCACTGGCTCCGAGATGGCAAGGCCCTCTCCAAAGACACTGGCCACTTTGAGGTGCTGCAGAATGAGGACGTGTTCACGCTGGTTCTAAAGAATGTGCAGGCCTGGCATGCCGGCCAGTACGAGATCCTGCTCAAGTGAGTCTGCGTGTCCTGCCGACCTCCTTTAGCCCACTAACCCCCAGATCCCTACCTCCTGTCAAAGTCTCCACCCGGGACTGGGAATCCAGCAGAAACCTGAAATAATGTGGAGCTGGGCTTCCACGTAAAGAGAAGCCTTGGTGCTGCCAACAAGCTTTCCTTTTTCCACTAAATGCAAAGGTGCTCATTGAGAACCTTCCCCACTGAGCTCAGTTGCCCAGAGTCCTCTGTCTTATTACATCCCAGCTTTTGTTCTCTCATTATGTGGTGTGCGGAGAATATGAAGGAGGAAAGAACTGATTAAAATCGGAAAGGCAGCAGGATAGAGGGAATGTATTAGTTGTCTATTGCTGTGTAACAAATTACCCCAAAATTGAGCAGCTTAAAACAAGTTATTGTCTCACACTTTCTATGGGTTGGGAACTGGAAGCTGCTTTGTGGGATGATTTCTACATCATGTGCCTTGCACATCCCACATCATTTTGCAGTGAACATGTTGGCAGGGACTGTAGTGTCTGAAGGCTTGACTGAGGCTGGAGGATCCACTTCTAAAATGGCTCACTCACAGGACTGGGGCCCTGAGGCTTCTGCTCCTTGCCATGTGGACCTCTCCCTGGGACTGCTTGAGTGTCTTCGTGACACGGAAGCTGGCTTCCACAGACCTAGTGATCCATGGGAGGGAACAAGTTGGAACCTGCAGTGTCTTTTGTGATCTACCCTTGGAGGTCACACACCGTTACCTCCGCCACATTCTGTTTGTTAGAAGTCACTAAGTGCAGCCCAAGAGGGTTCCATCTCTTGGAGAGAGGAATGTCAAAGAATCTGTAGACATTTAAAGCCACTACAGGCAGGTTAACCATGCCCATTCCGTTTTTTCTCCTGTTTAAGGTCTTTCTAGGTTACAGGGGAAGGTAAAGCTCCATGAAGACACACTGCTTTGCTCCCAGTGCCCAGAACAGTGCTGCCCAGAGCCAGCAGTTAGTGTCTGTTAAATGAAAGTGATCCAGAAATGCTCTTTTACCTTTAAAGTGCTCTAACTCTTAAAATTCCATGCCAGCCGTGGGCTAATGGAGACCGAATGCCAGCCCCTAGGGTTGATGTGAGCAGAAGAAGAGTACTCGTCTGCACCTCAACCCTGAAAACAGAAGGTTATGCCACATGCCAAAGATGTTTGGTCCTGCCTTAGCTCGGGTGCCTGGCCACTTTGTAAGGAGCTTGCTCTCCTAAGTACTGAGTGTACCATGTCCAAGGCTCTGAGCTACAGAGAGACTCTGTAGCTACATGTCAAAGCCACTGGCATGACAGAGCATTATTCCTATAATAATAACAAAACCCAGTTTGTGCCTCACTTCTTGGGTCCTTTCTGGGCATGCGCTTTATGCTTGTATCAGTTAGCTTTTGCTGCATAATAAACTAGTCCAATATTGAGTGGCTTTATAAAAATAGTCATCTGTTATTTCTTTGGATTTTCTAGGAAGTTCAGCTTAGCTGGGCAAGGCTTAGTGAATCTCAGCTGAGTTAATGGAGTGTCTGTGGTCAGTTGCTGACATGGTTGTGGGCTGCCTGGTCATCCTGTTGCCATCAGCAGTATGCACAGAAGACACCAACAGCCTTTGCCTTGCACCCAAACCAGTTATCAGGAAGGCAAATCTGCTTCCAGAATAGGAAGAAGATGCTGTCTTCCTCCCGCAGGCCAGTGCAAATAATGGAAACTGATGATGTGTGAGACCAGAGCTTGTCTGCATGGAAGGAGTAGTGCTGTGGGACAATACTCACATTAATCGAGCCAAACATCCCAGAAGAGATGAGCTTTTTGTGGGATTCTGAGGACAGTAGGCTGAGATTTAGCAAATGAGTAAAGGCTTGGCTGTTAAGGGCCTGTTGAAGAGGCTGAACAAGACAGGGTAGGGAAGAGCAAAGCAAGGGCTGTGGGAAGTCTGCCAGCCCAGAGTGGAGGGTTGCACTGGGAGGTCGGCAAGCAGACTGTCTGGGCCCAGCTGGGGATAGTCATAAAACTTAGACTGTCCCAGCTGGAAGGGACTTCAGAAGTTATCTAGCTGACTCATCGTTTAATAATGGGGGAAACTGAGGTCTCAGGGTCACAGACTTGCTCACGGCCACCCAAAGACAAGTAGCAGAGCCCAGATTGGAACCCTCATCGCTGGCTTTTAATCGGATTCTCTTCCATTCCTTGTTTCTCTCAAGTGCACGAGAACTTAGGGAATCTGGGAGGTTGCGCTGGGGTCCACATCCACACAGCCCTTGTCCCATGCCCCTCCCCAAAGTCCAGCCTCTTCATTCCTTTGGGAAGCTGTTGCCCTGCCTTGGCTTTGTCCCCGGCTAGGGAGTATGTGCCAGGTCCACCAGGGGCCCCATCCCCTCCAGCTTTTCTCATGCTGGCAGAAATCAGACCTAGACCCAGGACAGAATGCCTTTCAAAGAGGGAGACCCGATGGCTGAGATGCAGGGGGGTGGGTGACGTGACAGCTCCTATCTGTCCCTGCTCATGCTGCAGGATAGGTGTGGCTAGATGGGTTCTGCCTCCCCTTCCTTAGCTCTTATCTCCTGAACTAAAAGAGGAAGTGTCAAAAAGTTCCAAATTTCAGCTGAAATTTTTGAAAGATTGAGACTTGCCAGGAAATTAGTTCTTTAAACTAATTTTGCCTATAAAATCCATTCCAGGCAAGGGTGATTCAGAGTGGGACAGGGTCCAGAGTGGGCTTCTTATTCAGGGTTTGTTTGGGAGGTTGACAAAAAGAGTTTTGCTAGTTTGTGAAAGGTGCAGCCTGTGAGGTCATAGCCCCATACCTGCTGTGGCAGCAGCTGGGCTGGGCATAAGGCCTCATCCTCAGCCCCAGGCCTGACTTTATAACTGAGTATGTAGATGCAGACACCAAAGATGGCCTTAAGAGGCTGTTTGGCTGGTTATGTTATCTGGTGTGTGGGTCCCAGGCCACAGGCCTTTCTGACCTTTGTAGACTCTGAACGAGCACATGACTTTCTTAAAGGCCTCGCAGAGATTTAAGTTTATGGCTGCAGAAATGGTGACCCCCAGGTCACCCCAAGGGATGAACCACTTAGTGGGGCAGCCATGGTATCCCACATTTACCTCAGTCTGCCCCTCAGACTTCTCCAGGTGCTTCAGGGTGAGGCCTGTGGACAGGTCTAGCAATAGGCTACCTGTGCTCCCTTCTTAAGGGCGGGTAATGGAAAACAACAGAAGCCCTTACCAGCTTCCCCATGGGAGACAGAGCTTACTCCAGCTCCGGGGACTGGGAACCCCACCATATAAAGCCTCTGAAAGGTATGGCTGGGCTAAAGCATAGCCATCTGGTCAGGGTCTACTCCTGATTTTTGCATCCGGGCTGTGTTGTGGCAAGAAGAAACTCAGCTGAGGCAATGTTGGAAAGTGCTACTGGGAAAACACGGTCCTTGGCCATCCTGTCCTGCTGCTCCTCACCAACGTTGGGCCCCACACCCTGCGCTTGAAAGAAAAGTGGGGGAAAGAACGGCCTAATACTGACCAGCAGCCTGGCTGAAGCGGGGTGCCAGGGGGCTGGGCCTCACCCACAAATGACCTCTCATGTTTATGCTACAGGTTGATCCAAAGCCCCATGAGCCCTTCTGTGCTGAGTGCTCAGGATGTTCTGAGGGCCTCTTAGCCTTCACAGGGCCAGGTACTAAGGAGGCACCTGATTGCTATTTGTTGAGCAAAGGAACACCCTTGAGCCTTCAAACTGTTTGGACAGGAGGCCCCCAGAACCTTGAATCTGGGCCCCCTGAGAGCCTGAGCATCGAGGAAGGTGACCAGGAGGGGACCCCAATAGATGAGAGGAGAGTTGGAGGACAGCACAGATCAACCGATCCTTGTTTCAAATGGGTCTTCGTGCCTGGGAGTGAGCAGCACCCCCCATTTCCCCTGCATATCATCTGCCACGCCACGGGCCTCCCGAGTCTGATCAGGACCTGGCCCTCCACTGGGAGGGAGGCCAGGCAAAGCGAGGTAGATACCCACATACATCAGCAGAGCTGAATGAACGCATGCTCAGATGTCTGTGCACGTGGGGATGACTGTGTTTGTACACCTGTTCCCGGACACAGACCTGCAGGTGCAGGTGTCCACCAGGTAAGATCCCATGTATGTGTGTATCCATGCGTGTGGTCGATATGTACACACACACAGAGACATGAGTAGACTTGTACTGACAAGCACTGGGGCAGAGTGGGAAGGTTACAGATCCTGGATTCAGGTAGACACAGGTGTCCATCCTTTTTCTGCTATTTTTAGGCAAATTATTTAATCTTTCTAAGCCTTATTGTTATTTTTTAAAATAAAAATAAAATAAAATAAAATAAATAAATAAAATAAAATAAAAACCTAATCGGTGAGATAGATTATGTAAGGAACCTGTCACAGAACTTGGCACTCATCTGTGGTGGGATCTGAGGCACACGTCGGACCATGAAGTGCTAATAAGATGGCCATGCAGGGGGCATGAGTGGGAGACCATGGGAGTCCCAGCACTGCCTCATATAAACTCCTGAGCCTCCTTTCCTTACCTTTCAAATAGGCATACTAGTGCTCCATACCTCACTGGGATGCTATAGGCACAAGAAGATAATGGTTGTGAATGAAAGCTGGAGGTCACTGTATAAAATGGGAGGTTATCACCTTGAAGAGTCACCCTTGGCCCTCAGTCCTGCCCACCCCCACCCTCGCCCCTTGCCCCCACCCCGCCTGAGCAACGTTGGCTGGTCAGAGCTCAGAACCGCCAGCAGATGGCAGCCTTGTGGGGTTGGAGAGCTGATGGGCTCCAAGTCCCTGCAGCACCCAAGCATGGTACAGCCCCTCCCTGAGCAGAGGAGCCTCAACTTAAAGGGATGCTAAAGTTCAAAAAAACATTTAAAAAAAATTTTTTTTATGTTATTTATTTCTGAGACTGAGGGAGACAGAGCATGAGTGGGGAGGGGCAGAGAGAGAGGGAGACATAGCATCTGAAGCAGGCTCCAGGCTCTGAGCTGTCAGCACAGAGCCCGACGCGGGGCTCGAACTCACAAACCGTGAGATCATGACCTGAGCTGAAGTTGGTCACTCAACTGACTGAGCCACCCAGGCACCCCTCAAAAAAAATTTTTTTATGTTTATTTATTTTTGAGAGAGACAGAATGTGAGCAGGGGAGGGACAGAGAGAGAGAGGGAGACACAGAATCTAAAGCAGGGTCCAGGCTCTGAGCTGTCAGCATAGAGCCTGAGGCAGGGCTCGAACTCACACGAACTGTGAGATCGTGACCTGAGCCAACAGCAGAAACTTAACCAACTGAGCCACCCAGGCACCCCACTAAAGTTTTCATTGTGGGTTGAGGAATCCAGAGCTCTCCCTACCAGAAGGAAGGAGAGAAAGGGCCATCCACACAGGAAGACACCTGTTCGGTTTTTAATTCAGAAAGTTCTGATCTGAGGGCATTGGCTGATGCGTGGGGATTGGAAGGTGTTTTCATTTTGCAAGCAGGAGAGGGGAAGTAGCAGCTGGAGGGCGGGGAGGAAGGACACTGCAGAGAGGACATAACCATCTCTGTATTGAGGGAGTGTGAAGTCAGACTCAGGGTCACTGCCCAGGGCTGCACAGTCTAGATCAAGCAGCTCCATCACACCCTAGCAGGTTTAGACTTTAGTTTTCTTTTATTTATTGAGTGATTGTATTATTTTTGTAATATACTTACAGAAAAGTATTCCTACTTCTGGATATCTGTCTAAGCTGTTGTTCAGATTTTTTTTTCCTTTTTATACAAGAGCTGGGGGGAAAAAGGGTGACCAAAGAGGAGAAGGTCCCTGCCCTAAATCTAGGCTTGTGTGGTCATGTGGGGTCACAGCTAAGCCCTTGACTCCCTGTTCCCTGGAGCAAGCCAGCCAGCCTTTGGCCAAGTTCCTGCTTACCCTGTCCTCCTCACAGCCCTCGGCTGAGCAGGCCCTTGGCTCAGAGAGCCTCTTGATCTGTATTGATCTCTCGAATTCTTCAGGAACCGGGTTGGCGAATGCAGTTGCCAGGTGTCACTGATGCTACAGAGCAGCCCTACCAGAGCCCCCCTGCGGTGAGTGCCCCCAGGAGGTGCCTGGCCAGGCCCCATGCCACCACCCACCCACCTTTCTCCTGGCCCCTGCAGGCCCAGCCCAGCGGCCCCAGATTATTCGTATCCTCCAGCTGAGGCTGCTGAGCCAAGAGGGAGAGATTGGAAGGGGAATGAGGGAGGGAAAGCAGGGGAGGAGGCGGGGGGGGGGGGGGGGGGGAGTTATTATTTTTTTTTTTTTTGCACACACCCTTATAAGGCTACTGAAGTCATTACCGATGTAACAAACCAAGTAAGCAAGCAAGAGCCTCTCACCAATGTTCCCTTCTATAAACACAGCCTGGCCAGCCCCAACCTCCCCTTCTCCCTCCCCTTTACCCTCCCTCCCTCAGGGATTTGCTCTCCCCTGACGTTTTGTTCTTACCCGGCCCCTTTTCCTCTTGCTACTTTCCTTTTTTCCCTTCACTGGTTGCAGGGGGAGGGAGCCTGCCAGCTGTGAGGGCCTCTGTGGCCGGGGAGCCAGTGCTGATGGTGGTGGCGGTGACCGCTATGGGACCCTGAGGCCCGGCTGGCCAGCAAGAGGGCAGGGTTGGCCGGAGGAGGAAGACAGTGAGGACGTGCGGGGAGTGCTGAAGAGACGCGTGGAGACCCGGCAGCACACGGAGGAGGCCATCCGCCAGCAGGAGGTGGAACAGCTGGACTTCCGTGACCTCCTAGGGAAGAAGGTGAGCACCAAGAGCGTGTCAGAAGAGCACCTAAAGGAGATCCCAGCCGAGCAGATGGATTTCCGCGCCAACCTGCAACGGCAAGTGAAGCCAAAGACTGTGTCAGAGGAAGAGAGGAAGGTGCATAGCCCTCAGCAGGTAGACTTCCGCTCGGTTCTGGCCAAGAAGGGGACTCCTAAGACCCCGGTCCCTGAGAAGGCACCGCTTCTGAAACCCGCCACCCCAGATTTCCGCTCAGTGTTAGGCAGCAAGAAAAAATTACCAGCAGAGAATGGTAGCAACAATGCCGAGGCCTTGAATGCCAAGGCAGCAGAAAGTCCAAAGGCTGTGGGCAATGCCCAGGCTTTAGGGTCCCTGAAACCCTCAGGCAATGCCAAGCCTGCCGAGACCCTAAAACCTCTGGGCAACGTCAAGCCTGCCGAGTCCCCCAAACCCGTGGATAACGCCAAGCTTGCTGAGACACTGAAACCCTTGAGTAATGCCAAGCCTGCTGAGACCCCAAAACCTGTGAGCAACACCAAGCCTGTCGAGACCCCGAAATCCGTGAGCACCACCAAGCCTGCTGAGACCCCAAAATCCATGGGCAACGCCAAGCCTGCTGAGACCCCGAAATCCGTGGGTAACGCCAAGCCTGCTGAGACTCCGAAATCCATTAGTGCCACCAAGCCTGCTGAGACCCCGAAATCCATGGGCAATGCCAAGCCGGCTGAGACCCCGAAATCCGTGGGCAACGCCAAGCCTGCTGAGACCGGAAAAACAGCTGGGAAGGAAGAACTCAAGAAGGAGGTTAAGAATGATGTGAACTGCAAGAGGGGGCATGCAGGAGCCACAGATAATCAAAGCAGATCAGAGAGCCATGGGACAGCCCCAACCTTCAAGGAGAAGCTACAAGATGTCCACGTGATGGAGGGCCAGAAGCTGCTACTCCAGTGTCAGGTGTCCTCTGACCCCCCCGCCACCATCACCTGGACGCTGAATGGAAAGACACTCAAGACCACCAAGTTTATCGTCCTCTCCCAAGAAGGTAACAAGGGCGAGGGCTGGGAAGAAGGGGGCTCTGTACCAGGGCCACTGCAGGCTCATGGAGCCTTGGGCCTGTTGACTGCCATTTGCAGCCCAGAGCCTGGGCTGGAATGCCCAGCCTCTGTGCCCCCTCGCTGACAAGACAGGCGCCCTACTCAGGGCCCTCGGGCACACACTCCGTCTCTGGGCGGTGAGAGGTGGGTGGCTGGTCCTGTGGCACGTGCCCAAGTCCTGGCGTCTGTCTGGCAGAGCTGCCTCAGGGCAGCCCCAGCTGTGGCTCTTCAGAGCTGCCCTGGGCCTGAGCTCGTGCCCCACAGCTCTGGTGTGGAGAGGGCTGTGTGCGTGGACGTGACAGGACCCTGGGGCTGGAGCCCACCAGCGGCTCTGAGCTGAGAGCTGCTTTTGCAGCAGCAGTTTGGATTAGGAGAAGGGTGTGCACTGACGGGGTGGCACAGGACTATGGTTTGGGGTCAACAACAACTTAAGACTTGATAACATTGTGGGTTTGAAGGGCTCTGTCGGAGAAGCCAAAAACCCCAAACAGCCCCTACGGCACACACTCCTGGGCGGACAGAGCCACTCGCTTCCTAATTTGGATGAGACTTTTGTTTGCTGGTATTTCACATTCTTGGGTTATGGGGATGGGGGGGGCACTAAATCCTGACATCTGGGGCCTTTCAGGGTCTGGAATTCTGAGATGGGTCAGTTTATACCTAGAGAAGAGATGGGGGTGAGAGGGACATTTTCCCTGGACCCTCAATTTGGTTTGAAATGTTTCAGCCAAGCATCTCAAGGCTGTAGGGGAGCTCCGAGTCCAGCAGACTTCCCACACCCCACTCTGGTGGCCAGCGCTGGAACAGAGCCCGGCCCGAGCTTGAGGCTGATGCTGGTGGCTCGGGACAGAACAGGGCACAATGCTCCCCAGGAAATAGCATTTTACCCTTAAGAGGTAGAGGGCGGCAGCCAAGCAGAGGCCCAGGTGGACAGGTCCTATGAGTCCTGATCCACTGAGATGTCACAAACAACCCCAACTGCGCTGCTCCCCTTTCTGTCCTCTGACTGCACACCCCTCTCCCCTCCCCCACTGCCCCCTCCATCAGGCTTCTTCCTTCCTCATGAAAGGCGAATGGAGGAGCATTTGGAGAAAGCAGTATCCCTCTCAGCCCACAGTAAAATTTCTCTCTTTATCCTGTAACTCAGTCAGCAAATCTGGAGCAGCTGAGCGTTTTGAATCTAAGTGCTAAAAGAGTAAAGGGGAAGTTGACCAGGAGAGAGAAAGTGTTTTATTTTCTGCTGCTGTGTTGATAGGAGAATGTTTTTATGTGGTTATCTCCAGATTGGCAGGGTCCTCGGGAAGGCATCTCATCCACACACACACACCCCCACCTTGCCTCTGCTAGTCCAGCCTGCCTGTGGTCCACACACAGGTGGGCATGGGGGAATCACCACAGTGAGGTACGATGTCCAGGGGAGTGGATGTCACAGCTGTCCCTGTCACCCCTGTGGGCCCCTCCCAGTTGGAAAGCCTTTGGTAGAACTGATCTGAAACCCTGACTGGGAACATTTCCCAGGCTACCCTGTGGTGATCTCTCCAGGAAGGATAGAAGGTGGGTAGCCATCCGCCCTTGGGACATGTGCGGTCACACAGGCCTGCACAACATGAGGCCCATGGCCACACCAGCCTCAGGGAAGCCAGTGTTCAGATAGCTGAGGGCAGTGCCCAAAGGAGACCTGTGTGGAACCTGCAGGGTCCCTAATAGTAGCTTATATACAGCCTTCTTGACTGAGCAGTGTAAGCAGACCTCAGCTCTGGTCTCAGAAACACGCCTGAGCCATTAGACCCTGGCTGCTCGTGTCCAGAGGGTCTTGAGCATGTGGTATCGCCTGTCACTGAGCATTAAAGGGTGTAGAGACCCAGCTACTCCGGTATCACCTCCCATAGAAACTGTCACCTCAAAGGGACAGTTTAGGTCCAAATCAGAGGAAGAAGAAATGATTAAGAAGGCCAGCACAAGGAGTGGATAGAGAAGGTCTAAGGGAGGTGGATAGGAAGGGGTTGTAGAGACAGCCCCAAGTCCAACTTTTAAAAATATTCTAAATATTTGTAATTCTCCTTTGAAAACTTAAGAATAGCTTGCACACACTGAACAAACACCATGTGCCAGACACTGCTCTAGGCATCTTACGCTTTTCACTCTTTTAATCCTGCCCGTTTCCAGAAGTGAGGTGTCCTGCCCGAGATTGCGCAACAGGTTAGTGACAGAGCTCGGATTTGAAGGTAGGCAGCTGAGTTCAGGCGCCTAGACCTCCATGCCGTCTTACCTCATAGTTAACTCTTGTTAGGAGTCAGCACACTGGTACAGCTGAGAAACCTTTCATGATGCACTCACCCAGAGCGTTGTCCGTCAGGAGAAAATACTAATGGCTATTTACTCCTCGACACTGTCAGTAGTTGTCAAGAGGCTGCAAGACTGGCAGTGCCCTCTAGGCTTGCCAGGTTTCTGGCATTTTCCCTGCAGTGGAGGAAGCAGACCTTGACATGGGCCTGTCTGCCTTGCCACGGTAGGGAGAGTGCCTGGTCTTAAAAATACCATCCCGTTTTTCGGTCCGTCCCTTCTCTAGAGCTTCTCCCTCTACGTCTTCAAGAGGCTGGGTTAGACACAGACCCCAGGAAGAAAGCCTTATCAGTGACCACTTCAGCAGGCCCCACTGCAGGGAGCAGGGCACTCTGGGAGGTGTGAGTGGATCTGTTCTCCATAGATCTGGAAAGAGGGGGCACACACTCACAGTGATAAAACTATTCCAGCCAAGTGCTGAAGTTGAGCTAGTAGGTATAGAAGAAGGAGCTGAGTGCTGGGGCCACAGGAAAGGCTGGTGCTGAATGAGCTGGGCCAGGACCCATGGCAGGCAAAGGAGGGGAGGTATGGGCTTCTCAGGCAGGGGCTCTGGCAGCAGCAAAGGCAGGTCTGCTCACAGCATGGGCTCGGCTGGAGAGGAAGGCATGTCCCATGCCATCCTATATCATGCTAAAGAGCTCAATCCTCAAGGCAGTAGGGAGCCATGTAAGAATGTGGAATGAGGAGCAGTGCACACAAAGCTAGGGTAAGGGTTTAGGGGTTTTGATTGACTCCCTACCCAAAGACAAGTGAGGAGCCTACTGAAGAGGTCAGGGAGAAAGGTGGCAAGGCTTGGGCTAATATAATAAGGCAGCCATGGCACAGACAGGAAACAACCAGTTCAAGAAGCAAGGACAGAGCTAATAGATCCTGTTGCCTGGCTTGGGAGCAGGGGGCAGATAAAGAAGAGGAAGGAGTGGAAGACCACTGTGTGCCAGTGTCTGGGTGACTGGGGTCACATTTCTACTGACATTGATGGAAATAAGGAAGCTGGTGGTTTGAGGTGGTCTGGGGGTGAAGGTGGAGGGAGTGGCTAAGGGGGTCTCCCTGTCCTTTGCACTCCACTCTGCATCCTCTCTGCCCCCCACCTCACTGGCTTGGAATCCTTCTTCCTTCACTGCTCTGAATCCTGTGCTGTTGTCATCTAAGATCAAAATTTGCTTCCTCTAGGTCTTGCCAGACCATTGTCACCAGCCTTTGGCCACGAGAGACTCCTCGTTGAGTACGGTCCGCACATACATCTACACCCTACTGCTGTGTTTACAGGTTTCAGGGGGCTTCTCTGAACCCCTGTGGCTTGGATAGGGCTTATAGCCTCCAGGCCCCCTAAAAACAGGGTTTTGTTCCCCCCATTTAGCACCAAGGAGAGAAGAGGTGTGTAACGAGTCGGCTGGCATTGACTGCTAATTCTTGAAGGGACATGTAGAGGCACCCTTCCCCTCCCTGCATCCCCCAGAGCTGTCAGGCAGATGGTGGCCACTTATGGTGGCTTGGCCTGGCCTCCAGGCCTGTGGAGGGATGACACCAGGCCCTTTCAGGCCTGCAGCCATGCTCCTCAGGCTTTGGCCTTGGCTGAGGACTGGGAGGGATGGCCAGTGAGCCAAGGGGAGCTCTACACTGCTCCTGAGAAGTGTTTTCATCTTTATGCCCTGTTTCCTGTCCCCAGGCCAGGCTTCTTTCCCTGGCAAACATGTCTCCTAGGCTAATACGAGAATTTATTTTTGTTGCCGTTGTCAACTGATGATTCGTTTTTAATCACCTTTAATGTGAGATCTTGCAAAGGCTTTTTAAAAAACCTATGTGAATTCATCGTACAAAACACTAGGATTTATGCATCCTAGTGCATAAATGCAATATGCAAGGCAACATTGTTATATGCATAATCCATTTGAAGAACTCTGATGTAGGAATTTTTTCCTTTCAGAAACTATCTTATCTTTTTCAATGGTAGGTTATATTTGACTAAATGTTCATGACTTTGTCTTGCATAGATCCTCCCAGATCACCTGCTACAGAAATGTGCCTTGGTCATCTCAGATGGCAATTTTTTTTTTCTTTTTTATTATGACTGCATTCCAGTCTCAAGAAAAAGATTCGTAATAGACACAGTCACTGCCCTCCAAGAATTAGTGTGGGAGACAGACATGTGTTTCAGCAGTGGCCTTGGAAGACATGCTCTGATAAAGAGAAACTCGGGGCACAGAAGAGGTCTATCTGTGGCTGGGGATGCTTATGGGTGATAGGGAAGGCACTGTCCTCAAGGAGGTGATCTGGAGCTAAGTTGCACTGTCCAGACGTTCTAGGGGACCAGGGTGGGGAGGCACTGCCCACTGAGGGTATCCTCAGAGCACAGCCTCTAGGGCTTTGGGCCACCCCCTCTCACCCTGCACACACCCCCCCCCCACCCCCCACCCCAGCCTCCCCTCTCGCCACACACTTGGAGCAAGATGGGAGACCTCAGACTCCATGGCCATGAGGGGCTCTCCCAGGGACAGTTCTAGCTGAGCCATTTATTGGATCCTTGGTTCTGTGGTGACTGCTACCATCCCCCTCACCTCCCTCACAATTCCCCACCAGGCTGAGGCTTCTCGGAAAAAAAAAACTCTGGGAAACGGTTTTTCTTCTGGAGGTCAGGAATAAGCTGTCCCACAGGAAATACCAGATTCTTCAATCTGGGCTAGCCGGGCCTCCAGGCCTGCCTGGGGGCCCTCCCCCAGCCCACGCAAGCACAAGCACATGGCCAGGGGTCCAGGCTTTGGGAGGCTTGATGAGCTGCCTGTTCTGCTACTTTCCCTGGTGAGGGGGTGAGGGCTGTGGTCTAACCGCCCCAACTTCTCCTGGTGGTCTCACCAATGTCTTTGCACTTTGTGCCATTTGGGCTTAAGGCTGAAAGCAGTGAGGGGACTGAAGCTGAAGCACAGTCAGGGATCCAAGCAGGATATGTACTGGGAGTGGGGTGTCTGCTCCCAGAGCCTTAGCCTCAGACTGAAGGGAAGTGACAAAAGGGGGTGTGTTTCCCCTAAGCCTCAAATCAGGATGCCAGAGGTCATCTTAGCAGCCCCCTGCCCTCTCGGATGAGTGGAAGGTCCTCTCTAGAGAGGACAGTCACCCTCAATCCCAGATTCCTGTGCCTCACGGTCTCACTCTCCCTGAGAGTGAGTCCAACCTGAGCCCTTTCTGTTGCAGTTTCTGCAAATTCTGTCTCCTAACTACAGTGAGAAGAGATCCTGATCCCTTGCCCTCCCCTGTGGGAGAATGTAGGGAGGCCTTTCCTGAGAGGTAAGGTCTATATGAATAGGAGGGAGTTGGTCCGGAGGACTAAGGTTTCCTTGTTCAGACATAAGCCAGGTGCCAAGAAGCAAAGAGAACTGTTAAATGCCTCTGCCTTCCTTTCTAGCCTTAGTGAGGTTCTCTGAATACCCTTGTATTCATTGCTCTCAAGTCTGTGCCTCTGCCTAATGGGGGTGAGGGTACTTTTTGAGATCAAAGACCCTTTGGGAGCAGTGCCTGTTGACCTCCCTTCTGGCCACGTTGCCCCGCACATACGCCCGGGATGCACACAGTTCTGTCCACACAGGGCCGGTGGCTTATATTGAGCAATTGGCAGGGGGAGTGGAGTAGCTGGAGCCAGTGGCTCCAGGCAGCAGGATGCACGTGGCCCTGGCTCTGTCCTCCTCTTTTTTGTAATGACTGCCGCCCTGACAACAGGGCAGCTTTGGGCAGGACGCCATGCTGTTGACTTGTTTGTGTGTCTGAAGGCAGGAACTCCAGTGCCACTGCCCTCCTGCCTGGCCCAGCAGTCCCAGCCCTCAGCTGGCCTCTCCCCACATCCTGAGGGAAATCCCCCAAGGGGGGAACTCCAGGGAAGTAGCCCGCTCTGGAGTGAGAGAGCTAGGGTGGGCAGGGACCAGACCCCTGATTCCTGTGTGTGCCCAGCCTGGCTTCTCCTTTCCCTAACCAGGCCAGAAGAGGTTGCTGGGGTGGAGAGACTCTACCCCTCTCTGAGGTCACCAAAAGACCTTGCACTGAAGGGAGATGCCCCAAAGTGCCCCTCTCCCAGCCCAGTGCCCCTCGTTGGCCGTGCTTCTCAGCTCAGATACTATTCCTGAGAAGCTAGCTCCAGGGTCCCAGGCTATAGTTCCCTCCTTCTCCCAGCAGACCTTCCCACAGGTCAGTGTTCCTGCTCAACAGGGACCCCTGCCTCTCTCACCCACCTCTTTGTTCAGGACTCCCTTTTCTAAGATTCCCAGAATAAATAATTGCTATATGCTGGGCGGAGCCTCCTCACCTGCCACTGTTCCTAACATGGGTCTATAAACCTGTGCCTGGCTACTACTTATCTCTCTTGGTGACATGCCAGGGTGCAGGTCCAGGGTCCCTCTGCTCCTTCTATTGTATTGGATGCTCTCCAAAAGCTGATATTATTTTGCTCTTTTCTTCTGTGCCTTTCCATTATGTCCTATAAGAGAGCTTGCTGGAATTTGGGAAGAGGGTACCAGGAGGAAATATACTTAGGGATCAGTTATTTTGGACCTGGCTTATCAGAAAAAACTACCCTGACCCTTGGTAGGGAGAGAGGGTTGGTTCCCACAGGACGTCTGACTTCTGGGCTCCCAGTGGCTATCCATGTGAATAACATTCACCTGCCATGTCCCAGGTCCCAGGGCAGGTATTGGGCTTATATTGGGTCCACTCAGTGGTTCTTCCTCTTCCTTCCTAGGTTCACTGTGCTCTGTCTCCATCGAGAAGGCATTGCCCGAGGACAGAGGCGTATACAAGTGCATAGCCAAGAATGGTGCCGGCCAGGCTGAGTGCTCCTGCCAAGTCACCGTGGATGGTAGGTCGTGCCCACCCATCACTGCCACACAAAGTAGTCCCACTTCTCAGCCCTTCCCTGGCCAACCATACCTAAACAGAACTGCATCCAAGACTGCCATCCCTACCCGAGGCATTTGTTTTGTGGGTGTCAAGCCATCTTTTGCACAAAATGAGCCAGAAAGGAAAATGGCAGCTCTACTTGATGGCCCTATGTGACCTTGCAGCCCTGCCCCTGGCTGAGAGGAGGGGCCGCTCACCTTATTGTCCCCGCCCTGTCCCCAGTCCTGACCCCCAGATGCAGAAGCTTGCTGAGCAGGGAAACCAGGCACTGGGCTGGAGGAGAAAAGACACACCCACAGGAAAATGACTACATAGTATTTTACAAGCTGCAGCAGACAAGTGTCAGTGCTGGCAGGTCAGACCCTTGGTGAGGTGAGGACGGAGTAGAGCGGGGTCCATGTGGGGATACTTCCCTGAGGAGGTGAGTTGGGGCTGCATCTTTGGGTAGAGGGGAGAAGCCCACCTCTGCAAGAAGAGAAAGTAATTGTAATACAGCAGAGGGAGAGGAAGAAATGTGGGGGCAGAGGGCTGCCTGGTCTGAGTGGAGTTTCATTTTTTTTTTAATGTTTATTTATTTTTGAAAAAGAGAGAGAAAGAGAGAGGGCACAAGCAGAGAGGGGCAGAGAGAGAGGGACACACAGAATCCGAAACAGGCACCAGGTTCCAGGCCGTCAGCACAGAGCCCGACATGGGGCTGGAACCCATGAACCGAGAGATCATGACCTGAGCCAAAGTCGGACGCTTAACCTCCTGAGCCACTCCGCGCCCTCTGAGTGGAGTTTCTGAGTGAGGAAAGGGGGAGGCCAAGCTGTGAGGGGTTGAGATTTATCCTAAAGCAGGCTGTATGTTTGTGACTCTTCTTTCTCTCTTCTTTGTGAAGTTTAGAATTAGAGCCTTAGAAGTAGAACAGACCTTGGGATGATCTAGGCAACCACCCTCATTTTGAAGAGTAGAAAACCAAGGCCATTGAGAAGGAACATGCCCTACATGAGGTTTCCTGGTCTGTTGAGGGCCAAGCTAGAGCCAGAATGCTGTAGTGGGATTCACAATCCAGAGTGCTTTCTTCTTTTTTGATACTTGCCTGGAACTGTCTGAAAAGGTTGTGTGGGGGAAATAATTTCTTGCTCTTGAAATGCCTGGTTAGTAACTCTTAGTGACACGTGAAAAACTGGTGTCCAAATAAGGCAACTCAAAGACCAACTTTGTTGCTCTTCTGACTCCTGAATATGATCACTTGGGGTATAAAGTCCTGACCTGTTTCCCTGCCATTCCACAAGATGTAGAACCTTTGTCCCCATTCTCGGCTTTATAATCTGATTTCCTGATCATAAACACTGAGATCCGTGATATATTAGGAATGGAAAAAAAGAAAGTCTTTTCTTTTTTCTTTTTTTTTAAGAAAAAAGAGCATTGAGGTGGCTCAGTCAGTTAGGTATCTGACTTTAGCTCAGGTCATGATCTCATAGTTGTGGGTTCGAGCCCCACTTCAGGCTCTGTGCTGACAGCTCAGAGCCTGGAGCCTGCTTCAGGTTCTGTGTCTCCCTCTCTCTCTGCCCCTCCCCTGCTCATGTCTCTGTCTCTCTCTCTCTTTCTCTCAAAAGTAAATAAACATTTAAAAAAAATTTTTTTTTTAACTTTAAAAAAAATAATAAAAGAAAAAAGAGCGCTGAAAAGTTAAAAAACATATACACACAATGGCAAAACAACTTAAATTGTCAATAGCCGGCAGTAAAGCTGAAATGGAAGACTATTGTGTGTGTGTCTCCCTGGAGGAGTTCTGTGAATGTATCTGTCACTAGGGATCTGAGTCCAAGGAGTGGATTTGATGGGTCAGTTCAGAGCCGGGCTTGAAACCCATGTTTTGAGGCTCTGGGTAGAGGGGCTGCTGCCGCCAGGTACTCTGTGGTGTGTGACCTGGGCTGTCACCTGCCCAGGTCACGTTTCCTGCTGCTTTCCCTACAGGTGCTGCAGTTTACAAAAAAAAAAAAAAAAAAAAAAAAAAGTGTTTCTGGGAACTTGACTCCAAACAGCCCACACTTGAGACCCATGCTAGACCCAACCAATCTAGAAGGAAGCCCCGCCTGCTAATAGCTGCTTTGGGGATCCCTGGATTCTTTGGGTCCTATTTACAGGGCTAGCTGAAGGCGGGACAGCAATTTATTCTCCTTATCCACGAAATGTCAGCACCTTTTTGAGAAACAGCAAATGTTTTATTTTGAAAACCAAACTTTGTTTTCAAAATAAAAATTTCTTTTTCCCTATAGAATACATTTGGTTTTTTGTTTTTTTTTTTTTCTTTTTTAAGGTTTGGGGAATTCATTCAGCAACATATGGGACTTTTTTACCCATAAGTTGGCTTCCTTCTACTAGATTCCCTTGTACTCTCTGCTAATCTTTTTTTTTTTTTTTTAATGTTTTATTCTTGGGAGAGAGAGAGAGAAAGACAGAGAATGAGCAGGGAGGGGCAGAGTGAGAGAGGGACACAGAATCCGAAGCAGGCTCCAGGCTCTGGGTTGTCAGGCTCCCCAGAACCTGATGTGGGGCTCGAACTCACAAGCTATGAGATCATGACCTGAGCCGAAGGAGGCATAACCGAAGGAGCCACCCAGGATCCTCACTCTCCACTAATCTTGATCACCATTAGTTATCTCTAGTTTGGCCTCAGGGCTGCCGACTGAGATCTGGGTCTTAGGAGAAGAGCTAGCAAAGAGGTCAGAGGGAGACCAGCTGAGATAACAGGACTGACTCTCAGTTAATTGGTTTTGTTTTTCAAAGAGAAAAAGGGTAGCCCCTTCACACCCACTCTTTTCCCTGTTGCTAGACTTGGAGATATACTAGTGTCCTGCGAGTGGGTGGCCTTCCTGCCACATGGAGTTTTATTTCTCAGTCATGAGCCACCTCTTCACAAAGAACTGCAGTTTCCCTAACTGCTCCCCTGCCACCTTGCCTCACCGTTTCCCCTCCTGTGCTCCCCTCAGCCCAGCTGCTTTCCTGTCCTCCTTCCATCCCCTGGTGCTCCCGGCTCTCCCCAAGGCAGTGGTACCTAACTGAAAGATCCCAGGGGGTCCATGGACTCTTTGAAATTATAGGCAGAATTTTGTGTGCTTTTAAATCAGAGCATTTTTCTGAAGAGAGCACCCATAGTTTTTAATCAAACTTGCCCTAAGAAGGGACTGTTACTGAATTTGCAAGTTCGTTCATTGCGTGGGGTCTCCTGATTTCTCTCTCCATCTGCAGCTGCCTGCTTAACCTCCCGATAGGACTGTGTCCCTCCTTCCCAAGGGGCAGTGAGGTTCCTCTCCACATGAGCTGGCCCTACCCCCTGACAGTCACTAGCTATCAGTCACACAGCCTGTGCCAAACACCATGAAGACTATGTATCTGTGGCCAATATAAGGATATATTTCAGGACCTCATGAAAATGACTTTGGCTCATTGGCCACTCTGTATTAGCCACATTCCTGTTTTTTCCCACTTAGAGTAAAGACAAAGGGAGGTAGCTTTTATAACTGAGCACATTTGGCCATTATCATCATGCTGTATGTCTTTTCCCTAAGAAAAAGGGTGCTCTCGTGCACTTTCTTGATCTGGTCACACCCCTGTTCCTTCCAAGTGCAGCAGAAGGACCAGTGTCAACCTTGTACCCCAGAAAGCACCTGAAGCCTGAACTCTTCCAGGGGGACAAAGCTGACCTTCAAGGTTTGCTCTGGCCAGAGGCTCTTGTGCATTTTTAGCTCATCCAACAGTTGGGCAGGGTATCTCTCGGTGGGAAAATCGAGGCTCAGCGAGGGTCAGCATCCTCCCCAGGTCATGCAGACAGTACACAGGAGATGCAGACTCTCTGGATGTCTCTGATCCCAAAGCTCTTGCCCTTGGAGCCACCCTGTGCAGGGAGTTAGAACAGGATTTACCCTGACAGGGCTCACACCTGGGTGTGTCAGTTCTACAGCCTACCCTTTCCATGACTTGGTATGGCGTCTCTGTCTAGTGAATAGCATGGCACTATCCACTGTCCGAGAGATCCAGGGCTGCCTTAGTAACAGCCCTTCCTACTGGGGAGTCCTCTGCTCACCTGGCCTGAGTGACCCATTCCCTCTCACTCCAGGTGAGAGGTAGGGAAACAAAACCCTTTGTAGGCCCAAATCCCAAGACAGGGCAGCTTAGGCCACCCTCCCCCAGCCACCCTGGCCACAGCTACCAGTGAGATCAAGGGCTTCATGGCCATGGAGGGTCGTACATTTGTGTGGTAAGAGGTGATGTTCCAGCGGGCATCCCGTGGTCATTCATCCCACTCTGTGCCAGGCACTGCTCTTGGGGCTGGGTTAAAAGCAGTGAACAAAACAGAAGGTCCTGTTATCGGGAACTTTACATTCTTGTGAGGGGGAAACAGTAACATAGATGAACAGACGTGTAATCTCAGGCAATACCAGGTGCTACGACACAAGCAAAGTAGGGTGTGGGGAAGATGTTACTGTTAGAGAAGGTGGCTGTGAGGCCTCTATGAGGAAGTGACATTGGAACAGAGGCCTGAAGGAAGTGTGAAGGAGTCTCAAAGTAAGAAGGAAGAGGTACTGGTGAGAGTAAAGCCCGAGCAGAAGCTATACCTGAGGCATTCCCGGGAGTAGGAAGGCCAGGGTGGCTGAGCTGTGAGCCAGGGCAGAGTGGTGGGAAACGAGTTGAGGAGTACCAGCAGCCAGATCTGTCAGTCTGAGTGTGGTGGGCCAGCTCTAGACATGGTGAAGCGTCACTCAGGTGACCCTGGTGACCAGAGTCACCCAGTCCCTGTGTGGATGAGAGGGAGAGCAGGGAGACCTCCTGTGATGGCCCAGGCAGAAGGTGATGTCAGCTTAGGCTCCACAGAAGAGGTAAGAAGTGATGAGATTCATAATCTGTTCTCACAGTAGAGCCGATAGGATTTGCTGATGCATTAGAAATGGAGAGAGAGAGGGGCGCCTGGGTGGCTCAGTTAGTTAAGCGTCTGACTTCAGCTCAGGTCATGATCTCACGGGTTGTGGGTTCAGGTCCTGTGTCGGACTCTGTGCTAACAGCTTCAGATTCTGTGTCTCCCTCTCTCTCTGCCCCTCCCTCCCCGACTCATGCTCTCTCTCTCTCTCTCTCTCTCTCAAAAATAAACAAACATTTAAAAAAAGAAGAAGAAGAAGAAGAGATGGAGAGAAGGGGAAGTCAAAGTGACTTAGTTTTCATGGGGGAGCATGGATCAATGGTGGCACCACCTTCTGAGATAGGCATGTAAGGGGCAGGGGCCAATCAAGTGCCTGTGAAGTGTCAGATGTCCGTTAGACGTCCAGGTGGGCACATCACATAGGCAGGCATTTAGATGAACCTGGAGTTGAGTAAGGAGGTCAGGGTTGGAGGCAGGGTAGGGGAGCTGTCCACATAAGAGGCCACTGAATGTTCTGGGACTGAATGAGGTCCCTAAGGTGGATGTGGATGGAGTAGGGAGGAGGAGGAGTAGGGCAGGACAGAGGTCTGGGAAGGAGACCAAGAGGGAATGGCCACAGTGGGACGGGAAGAAATCCAGGAGAGAGGCGTGCCCCAGAAGCCAAATGACAGCCATTTGAATAAGGAAGGAATGATGACATCAGTGTGTCAGGTGCTGCCCCTGAGAACAGGATGAGCCTGAGACCATCAGCTTTAGCGATTCAAAGGGGTTTTGTGGCTGTGACAAGGGGGGTTAGCGGAGCGATAGTAAAAAAAGCCCAAACTGAGGCATATAGAGACCGAGGGGCCTGCTGAAGTCCATGCAGCTAATAACTAACTGGGTGGGAATTTAAACACAAGCCTTGGCTCCTAACTACCACGCTTAACTGCCACCATGGCCATCAGGAACCTCTGACTGTGCCTGAGCTGATAGCCATGCACCCTTCTTCCTGCCACATTCACAAGTCTGCTCCCACTTTCACATTTGTCCGTCATGTCACCACAGGCAGCTAACTTGCATTCAATTGAACTGAATAAAACTGCTTCCCCAGTAGGCCAAAGACGGTTGAATATTGGCAAATGATACGGTTCCACGTGAAACAAGTAGACAAAGCACTTAGCATCGTGCCAGGCATGGGCTAAGTCACCCAGTGAATGCCCACTGTTACTTTACATCTCATTTACTCTGTTGGGGTGTTACTCCTGTTTTCCTGGTGAACGTCAGCTCAAAAAAGTTCAGGGAACTTGCCCAAGGACTCATAGGCCCCAAAGAGTAGAGCCAGCAAGGAGCTCTTTTCCTGACTAGAGCACCCGGTCTTCTGATGGAGCCAGCTTGCTGCTTGCCCTCGGGCAGAGAAAGAGGCCACCCCCTCTGCCCCCTGGTGGAGCTCCTGGACGCTGGACCCCCTCCCACCCCCAGAAGCCTCCCAAGACCTCACTCCCCCTGCCTTAGGCTTGTAATTCAGGGAACCAACCTCCTGGGGAAGACAGAAGCAAAAATGCCGCCCTGAAGGGTCAGGTCCAGAGCTAGCCCAGGAGTGGATGGGGGTGAGGTATTGTCCATATAAGGACACATTTTCCTCCCTATATAGAGGCCCCCCACCTCCCTATATTTCCATCTTCCCATCCTTCTTTGGGGGCACAACCCGGCCAGCAATGGACTCCAGCCCTGGGGCCGAGATCTAGAAATGGAGTTCAATTTCATCACAAACTGATTAAAATAGAAAATACAAGCTGCTCTTAGTCTTGTATTACTATTATTTTTATCCCCTGGGCATCCATGTGAGCACAGAGCTGGTTCTGATTAAGCACGTGGTCCTTCCAGCCCACCCCTTGCTGCAGCCCTCACAGAGGGCCGGTGGCTACTGGCGCACACACAGCCCCCATGGGGCAGGAGGACTGAGGGAAGTGGGGACTCAGTCCCACCCCTGGGGGGGCTCCAAGTCTGGAGGTGTGCCTGGTTTGAAAGGGAAACTTGAGCCCCTTTCCTCATGGTCAGATGGAAAGATAAAGTACACAGAACTTCTAAAAACAAAGCTCAAAGCACATGACAGGGTAGTGCACTCACACGTCAGTGTAAAAGCCAGCACCCAAAAGCTGAATACAGATGCGGAGGCGGGAAACATGCGGGTGGGGGCTGGTCAGGCAGGGCTTTTGAAAGTGGAGAATTTTTTTTTTTTTTAATTTTTTTTTTTTTTTCAATGTTTATTTATTTTTGGGACAGAGAGAGACAGAGCATGAACGGGGGAGGGGCAGAGAGAGAGGGAGACACAGAATCAGAAGCAGGCTCCAGGCTCTGAGCCATCCGCCCAGAGCCCGACGCGGGGCTCGAACTCACGGACCGCAAGATCGTGACCTGCCTGAAGTCGGACGCTTAACCGACTGCGCCACCCAGGCGCCCCGAAAGTGGAGAATTTTAAAGCAGACTGGGAGGGAGCTGAGGAAATGTGGTGAGCAGGAGGAATGAATTAATAGGTACATGATCATTTTTCTCCTTTCCCGAGCACTACTGACTACATTCTCTCCTTTGAGCATCTTAACACTATGGTAGAAGGAATAAGTGTACTTTCCTTTGCACAGGTGTGGAAATAGAGACCCAGGGCAGTTGACATGATTTGCTCATGATCCCAAGATTGCTAATGACAAAGCCAAAACTGGTACCCTCCTCCCCGGTCTCTACTCTAATGCCGCTTAGAAGCAAAGGCCCATGCGACCCCACGAGGAGAGAAGGAATCTCCGTCCCTGTGTCCCTTCCTTAGGAACCCAGGAAGACCAGCCTCTCATCCTTGGCTTGCTTATGCCTCAAGTTACACACCAGTTAAAAAAAAAACAAAAAACAAAAAAACAAAGCAATCCCGATCCTTCTTCACCTTTCTCCTGCGATGTCCCCAGAACTCACCAGAAGAAAGATGGGCAGAGAGAGTATTCAAGCCAAGAAGCACAGAGCTCTGTACACTCTTGGCTGTCTCTTCTTCTTCTTTAAAAAAGGGGAAAACAAACACACTTTGGAGTGTACCTTCCTGTAAATTGTCATTGGTGCCTATCAGGTCTTGAAGGAAGGGAAGAAAGAAACATAGACTGCTACACCCTGGTTGATGGTACCCTAGTCCCCAGACATCAAGAGATACAACGATAGGTGTTCCTGTCTCTCAGAATAGTCCCAGAGACCCTCCATGTACCGCATGCCCACCTTCAGACACACAGGCACGTACACACATGTGCATACAAATACACATACACACACACACACACACGGCCTATGTCACACACAGACTGGGAGTGACATATGAAAGTCATCTGTGGAGCTTCTGGATAATATGGACACCCAGGCCCTAACCAGACCAATTAAACCAGGATCTACAGGGTGAGACACCTATGTACAGCTGCTTCTAATGGGCAGCCAATGCTGAGAACCACACAAGTTGACAAATACTGAGGATTTTTCTGTAGCTGAGAATGACCATTAGGCCAGGGGAAAATACCCAGTGTGAGGAAGTGAAATCATCCCCTCCCCACAGGACTTTCTGCTTCTCCATCTGTATCCACATGGAACCTGGTGTGTGGGTGGCCACTGAGGAGACAGGACACAGGCAGTGTCAGCGACGGAAGGCACGGACCCCTGACTCACCATGTAGGGTTCTGTTTGCTCTTATAGAATGTGGCAGAAGGAGAATAGTGGAGGCAGGGTAGGGCTTCCAGCTTGGTTCCCTCAGCACTGTTCCCTGCCATATACTGCTAGGAAGCTCTTCATGAGGCCTACGCACAACCATTCCTGTAATTACATGTGTACAGCTTTGGCTGATTTCAGTAGGGAGTTGCCCCCGTAGCCCCAGAGGCCTGTGTGCCTCGGAGCTGCCGGTGAGCTTGGACGATGCCCACACCGGGCCTCCTTTCCTGAAATACCCTGCTAGAACTGAGAGTGGGCAGGCTTTAGGTTAGGAAGGAAGCTTGACTCTTTGTGGGAGGATTTATACGGGCTGATCCACCTTCTGAAGCAGAAATGAGACCCAAATGCCATCTAGAAGGAGCAGTGCATCCAGATGGGAGCATCAGGAGACCGTGTGCTAGGGAAGTGTTCATCCCTAGGCCCTAGTTCTGTGCAACCTGTGTCCACCACACAAAGCCCCAGGAACCAGTCTGGGAGAGGGCATGTGTTAGCAGCTAGGACTGCCCCATCCAGGAGGCAAGACAGCAAGATGGCCCTTCCTCCCTAGCCAAGCCACAGGAATGTGGTTCAAGCTTCAGCTGGAAAGTCCCACCCCCTCCTTCCTCCCTTTGAGTTTCCTGTCTTCAGGAGCCAGAAAATGAATGGCAGGAAGGGACTCTGACAGGGAGGCTCCCTCTCAGCACATCCCTGAGGAGAATTCCTTGTGGGGAAAATGCTGGAGCACAGTGATAGCTGTTTAACCAGCTCCTTCTTATCCGAGTTCCTGGGTGGTTTCCCCAAAGCTTCCTGAAGTCTAGTCTCCTTGGGGCCCAGTAGGGCCCTTTCTGACCACCCAGCCTAGTGTGATGTTACTCCTCTGCCCCAACAAGGGAGAGAGTGTGGTGATGTCCACACTCAACGTTAAAATGGAATAGGGAACATGGAAGAGAGGACCAAGGCATTGTGCACTCATCCATGTGCCATTTCAGGTCCACCCAGAAGGCTCGGTTTCATTGGATCCACTTTGAGGAGGAGTGCACAGACTCCCATAATGGGTCCAAGGCTCAGTCCAGAGGGGGTGAGGCATGCCGGCTGCCTGCTCAGAGGCCTTCATCTGGTCTTAAAGTCTGTCAGTGACCATCTGTAGAAAGAAGTCTGGGAAATCAGAAGGTGCAGGCCCCTTCCAGACCATGAGCTGAGGCATGGACCCTGTCCCCTCTTTCTTCTGTCGGAGAGACCTCTCTATACAGAGCAGGCTTTTGGAAATACAGAGCCGTTAGCGCCAGCGAGTAAAGACCCAGTGAAGGGAAAAGATGGGAGAGAAGTGAGCACAGGGGTGCCACCGCTCCTCCGACCCTGCCAGTGATGTGATTCCTGGCAGCCCGTGCCTGCCATGCAGGGGAATGCATAATAGCTCCCAGCATAGCCTGTCCATCCATCTTGCCTGGGTGACTGCTCTCTCCACCTGATTTATAAGGCGCAGTGGAGTGCGCGCACGCTCCTTCTTTGGTGCTCCGGTGGAGGAAGGTGCCCGAGGCAGGCGCCGTCTGCTCGGCAGGCACAGAGGGCCCCCAGAGTGGAAAGAGGAGCCGGGGGGGTGCTGTAATTTTGGTTGGGGTGGGATTTTTATTGAGACACCTCCTCTGTTCATTTCCTTGGGCAGCAGCCAACTAATGTCCGTCATTACCTGTTCTGTTCCAGATGCTCCTGCCAGGGAGAATGCCAAGGCCCCGGAGATGAAAGCCCGGAGGCCCAAGAGCTCTCTTCCCCCAGTGCTAGGAACAGAGAGTAAGTACTTGCTCAGCTTTCCTAGGCAACCCCAGGACTGAGCCCCAGCTTCCTTGCCTGCACCCCAGCGAACCCCGTGAAGCCTTGGTGACTGGGCCAGTGGCCGTTTGGCACTGCCCGCCTCTCCCAGCCTCTGCACAGCCTTAGTGGTGCATACCCACGTCCACTCGCCACCTCACTCAGGCCCTCTGTGCTTCTCACCAAGACTCCTCCTCCTGATCTCTCCCAGGTGAGTCCTGCTGGGCAGAAGCTTTCCAAACCGTGGCTCTGCTCTCATCACTCCTGATTGCGGTGCCCAGCGGTCCCCAATGCCTACCAGTCCCATTCAAGTGGGCCTCACAGACATTGCACTTGTGCACACTTGTCCTGACGTGTGGTCTAGCCTTTCTTTCCGAGTCTGCCCCCAACTCCTGTCTCCTTACTTTATGCTCAGGCCAGCCCGAGCTCCTCCATGTGCGATGGAAGTGCCCGTGCCGCTTCCATCATGCCTCTGCTCTGGGAGCACCTCTCTCTGTGAGACACCTCTTTCATGGGACAGACTCCCGCTGAAAAGCCGCGTCATCCCTGAGTTTGTCCTTGCCCCAGCTGCAAGTAACCCTTCCTGTGTGCTCCCGGAGCACTCAGCACCTCCCTGCTGCCACTGTCTGCTGCCCAGTGTCTGGTGATGTGTCTGTGGCTCACCCCTCCTCCACTGTGAGTCCCCTGAGGGCTGCCCCTGGGGCTTCCGGGATGCCGGGGCTTGCTCATAGAGGGACCCGGCCTTGCTCGTAGAGGGAGGTGCAAGAGTTGCAGCTGTGGTATAAATAGCTGTGCAAGGAAGGACTTGTGTGACTCTACAAAGTGTCTCCCTCTCCCTGGTCTCACCTTCCCCCAGGGCCCACTGATGTATCAGGCACAACACCCCACAAAAATATCTCAATATCTTATAGAATTAGAAGAAAATAAACTTTTGGGTCAAAGAAAATGTTTTAATTCACAATATTAATATATTCATCTTTATACCAGTGCAGTTGTAAAATATAAGTTATGTGTGCATATACATACATATTTTTAAATTTTTATTTGTGTTTTTTTAAGTTTATTTATTTTGAGAGAGAGAGAGGAGGAGGAGGAGGAGGGGCAAAGAGAGAGGGATAGAGAATCCTAAGCAGGCTCTGCACTAGACAGCACGGAGCCCAGTGCAGGGCTTAAAGTCGCAAACCATGAGATCATGACCTGAGCCGAAATCCAGAGTCAGCGCTTAACTGACTGAGCCACCCGGGTGCCCCTTATTCTCCTCTTTTCAAAGCTGCATATTTACCCTCCTAATGATGAGCTTGGGTTCCTTGTGCATACTCCAGCCAGCTGCCAGGGGGATGCTCAGCCTTCAGTATGTTGGGGCAGCCAAATTGGAATTATAATGTCTAGTGGATATTTAACCAAAGTGGGGAGCTCAGAGTATCGGGAGTAGACCTTTAATAAGTTGCTGGAAATGCGTATATAACTATAAGAAAAACCCAGTAAAAATGGGTTGGTGATTTTATTTTCCAAGAGGATCACTTGGACCCATGCTCTGTTAGTTACGGCAAAATGGGAGCTTCGAAGAGCACCAGGTGGTTGTGACTTAGGGACCGATGCAGTCATTCGCCTCTCCTGAGGGCAGAGGCAGGAGTGCATGGACTTTGAGCCGGGCCATCAGCAGCCTGCTGCCCTCAGCTCTGGCACATCCATTACAGGCAGATCCTGGGGACAGTGAGGTGGGGTCCAGGGGAAGGTTGTGAAGGAGAAAACAAGCTGGGGACAGTGAGCAGCCCCGGGAGCTGGGCCTTTGCGCTGGGGGAGAGAGGGCTGTGGGGCACACCGAACAAGTTGTCATCATCTGACTTGGGGTGGTGGCTCTCAACCCCAGCTGCATATTAGACACACCTGTGGAGCTTTTAAAACCTCTGCTGCTGGGGCAACCCAGCCTAGTTAGATCAGAATCTCCAGAGGTAGGATCCAGGCTTCAGTACTTGTTCAAGCCTCTAAGCTATTCCAGGGTGTGGTAGGTCAGCCTGGAAGCCTAGAAGCACCCTGTGCCCACACTGTTGGTCTTCAGAAACAGAGGGGGCCTCCCTTACTGCCTCTGTTCAGTGTGGCACTGCCTTAGGAGCCCTCATGCCCAGGTCCTCAGAGTATCTCTGGCACCAGCCCACAATCTCTACTCTTTAAGGAAGGAGCAAGATGCTGGAAGCAGAGCTGGAAGCCAAGGTTCTTACCCCTACAGAGTGAGTGGGAAGTGGGGCTCAGTCAGTGGCACTGCTTAGGGAGAGGGGCTGGCTGGCAGAAAGTGCTGGTCTCCCTTTCCATAGCAAACAAATACATCCATATCTAGATTAAGTCCAGAGGACGCTACTTGTCTGTGGAAGGGGAATTTTACTCTAGTCTTTGTCTTGCAGTTACAGACAGATGTCTTACCCCCCAAGGGGATGGAAATGTGTGTCTCCGTGTACAGTAATGACCACTTTGAATGGCCCATCCACCCAACCTCTCGTCACCCCAACACATCACCCGCTGGGCACTGAGGACATTAGCCGGGTGGTTCTGGTGGCCCCTCCACCTGCTTACATACCTGTGTTCGTGTCCTTCAGAAACCTGTAGAGTTCTCTGGGTGCCTCCTGAACACCATGGGGCTTCCTTCCCAGAGGCTCCTAAGAAGACAGCTGCTCAGAGATAGGAAATGAAGGAGGTGTCTTTTAGGCCTGTACCCCCAATTCTTTTCTCACTTGTTGGGCTAATTTGTATTATTTATTAATTACATAAATTAAATATGCATGCATTCTTCTTTAAAACATTCTAAACAGTATAGAAATACACCAGGTGCAACATGAAAGCCCTCTTTAATCTACCCCCAGTTCCACTCACCTCCTCAAATATAGTCACAATTATTCTTTTTCTATGCACTTACACATACTTATGTAAATACAGCACGTAACCTGGACACCTCTGCAACTTGCCTTTTTTCTCTTAGCATGGCCATCCCTGGTCCCAGACATCTCTGATCCCATGAGAAAGCCCAGATTGATTCTCTTATCTCTGAGCTGTCTGGCTATAACATGTGTTCATTTTTTTCAAGGGCTGGGAAGTACCTAATCTAACCAGGAAGTCCGTTTCTCCTGCCAGTAATCGAGGGAAGGCCAAGTGGTTTTCTTGCCAAACAGATCATAGCCAGATCCCTTCCTGGATGACCTCTTCCCACCCCCAGCTGTGTTGGTCAGTCCTGTGTGTGAGTTGTCAGGTATAAGAGTAGAGGGCACATGTCCGCACAATGGCCTGAGGGCCCTTGGGAGTGCTGCTGGGGACCATGAGGGAAAAGCCAGTTCCATCTGCCAAGCCAGGTAGCAGGGTGAGAGAACACAGACAGAAGTACAAGCTAACCTGCCAGACACTAACTCCCAAGTACAGGAATGAGGAGTGGTCGTTTCCCCCTGGGACCAGGGAAACTCTGGGCCAGGTTATGAAGGAGAGAGGAGTGTGGTTTGAAGCGAAATGATGACATTGCTGGAGCACTGGAGGGAGGATCCCACTGGAAGGGATGCTGTGAGGCCCCCCACTCAGGTGCTCACTTAGTGTCTACTGAGCCCCCGTGCAGCAGGCATCCTCTAAGGCGCTTAGTCACAGATCACTTCAGGCAGGTCTCATTCAACTGAGCTACAAGTAGCTCTCATCTTACAGATGGGCAAAACTGAGCCTCAGAGAGCTAGATTGTCCTGCCCAGGGTCTGACAGCTGGTAAGATCTGGAACTGTGAGGACAACCCTGATCCATGTTCCTGCTGCAGCACTGTGCCTTGCCGGTCTCAGAGCTGTACTTCGTGCAGTCCACACAAGCCTGGGCAAGTGCTGCCCCCGGGCCACAGCAGGGCAGGAGTCTGCTGCCCTGAGAGCTGGGGGGACAAGGAGAGTGACAGCTGGGTCCTGAGACCTGTCACGGTGTTTGCTGCATGCCTCTCAAGAGGCATTTTTTTATAACTTTATTTTGATATAATTTCAAATTTATAGAAAAGTTGCAAGAATAGTATAAGGAACTCTTGTATGTACCCATTACTGAGATCCACCAATTATTTACATTTTTTCCCAGTGTCCTCGCATTCTCTATGTATGAATTCATATAGATATATTCACCGTTTATCAGGTATTCATACATATGTATGCACGCTATGTATATATTCATATATATTCACCATGCATCATGTAGGTATATAGATATCATTTATGAATAAATTAGAGACATCATGCCCTTGACCTCTAAATATGTCATTGTGTATCTCCTAAGAACATAACCACAATGCAGTTACTAAAATCAGGACAGTTAACATTGAACCAATACTACTATTTAATGCAGGGTCTGCATTCAGTTCTTGTCAATTGTCCTGATATCCTTTAATGGTCCTTTCCCCCCCTCGATGGGAATTTACTGTCAGCACTCTTGGAACACTTCATCCACTCCTCCAGTTCAGAATGGTCATCCCCTACCTTTGGAGAAAGAGCAAGAAAGAAGTGCACAGGCCCAGGGTGAAGCACCCAAGACTCTGCCTGATTTGAGGAGGCACGGGGAGGCAGCAGCACCTTGTTGGATGTCCAGATGCGCATTTCTTGCACCTGGCTCTGGGGCAGTGCTCCAGCACAAGACATAGCCAGAAAGCACTAGGCTGGAAAGCAAGGGACAAAAGTCTTGGTTCTGCCTCTCATTGAACATATGGCCTTGGTCAAAGCCGTTCATCTCCAGACCTGTCAGATGGGGACTCCAACTGAGCCCAGAATTTTTCCATCTCTGATAGCAGTTCGTTCAATGGAATGCTTTTGTGTGTGTGTGTGTGTGTGTGTGTGTGTCTGACATTGTTCAGGTGAGGTCAGCTAACTCCCCTTTGTATCATCCAATATGTGATGGGTTGACACTACAGCAAGTGTGGCTTGGGTTGCACAGCAGCAGAAACATCCTTATGAGAAGGAGGCTTTAAGCAGAAGGTCCAGTTCTAGGGGATTCCAGCTGGAGGGGATCTGAATGGAATTTTTTGTGAGGGAGGCATTGATGGGGCTTAAGAAATGGTTTTAGAAAATACAGATGAAGGGGCACCTGGGTGGCTCTGTCTGTTAAGCATCTGACTCTTAATTTTGGCTTAGGTCATGATCTCCTAGTTCGTGAGTTGGAGCCCCACATCGGGCTCTGTGCTGACAATGCGGAGCCTGCTTGAGATTTTCTATTTCCCACTGTCTCTCTGTCTCTCTGTCTCTTTTTAAAAAATAAATAAATAAACTTAAAACAAAATACAGATGAGGCGATGCCAGGGTGATAACAGACTAAGGGATTCCTCCTTGTCAGTCTGTAGAGCTGATGTTGTTTTGAAAACAGGTAAATGAGCAGAAGTCACTTTTATAACTTGAGGACAGGAACCAGGGCCTGTTTGTCTGAGAAATGTCAGTGTCCAGCCCATAATAAGCATGTGATTTTTCACATTGATTCATGAGTTCCCATGCTTTAAGGGTCCCTGCCTCTACTGCACTTGTGGGATTTGGGGACGATGCAGACAGAACACCCCTGTGTATTCCTTGCCTGGCGTTGGCCTGACATTGGTCACTTTGGCTTCAGTCACCACGATAGACCATTCCAGATTTTGCTTTTAGATGTCTTTGCCTTGGCCCTCCATATGGGTGTCTCTCTGAAACCAAAAGTCATATCATCTTGAAAGCATCTTTGGATGTCAAAAGTAGCATCCAGTTTTCCTGGAAGATTCCCTCAGGATCATATCTTTCTTTTAAATATTCTCTTGGAGTCATGGGGGATGTTAAGTCACCGTAGTATTCAAAGAGCTGGAAGGAATTGCTGGACAGGTGGAGGTTTGGTATCAATACTTGCTTGACACTGGAAGATGTGGGACCCTGAAAGAGAAGCTGGGGTACTTCCATGAATTCCACGAATTTGAAAGCTGGTGCCAACTACTAGTTACTCTCAACCAAAATATTGTCCATGAGGAGTGATAGTACCCATTATCACCCCCCACCCTGCCGTGCATGTGACCCTGTGACCTCCATCTCTGAGCTGCTGCTTCCAGCTCCTTCCCCAGCTCTTCCGTTGTCTCCCATGATCCTGTTAAGTGGGAGGACGGGTCCTCCCCAGAGAGGACATTGGCACTGCCATCCTGGCCATGCCGGGCTGCCTCTTTTGCCTCTTTCACAACCATCCCCACATTCTGTATCCTAGGGGCTTGGGGATAAGCATTCGCAGTAACAAGAAGAGCAGTGTTCCTCTGGAATCTTCTTGTGTGACAGCCTTTGATAGGAGATGAGTTCACGAAATTTGCCCAGAGATGTTAATTCTGGGAATATGACCAATATTTCTCCATAGGTCTGTCTATTAGACATACTGGAAGGGCCTGGTGTGTGCAAGGGGCAGGGAAGTGTTGGGGGCTTGTCAAGTCACCCAGAGCCCTGAGTCTACCTGAGTGCAGGGCGGTGGGATTCGACCTTTCATCCTCAAGTCCACACAGCCGCCCTCCCTTCTCTGACACAGCCCTGTGCGTGAATGCTTCCTCCACACTTCACCCAGCCTGAGTCACCTTCAGGAGCCTTTGGTAGAAAGTTGATGCTGATTTTGGGAATTGTGAAGGGTTTGATGTCTATTTTTAGTTAACTACCTAAAAAGGGAAATGTCCCCAGAGAAGCAGACATCCAGGGACCTCCCTGTACCCGAGGCTGTTTGTGCTACCTCCCAAATTCTCCTTTGCTTTCCATTATCTCAGACCCTTTTGACGCTAAGAGGCCTACCTTTAGTCTCGTCAAATATCTCCCAAAAGCTTGCTCAGGTCTTCTGCCCTGCTGATTCATGGGAGAGGCACTCCTGTGCTTTCAGACTGAGCAGTCTGGAAACTCCTGTGCGTACTGACCTCCTCCCCTCTAGCTCCCTCCCCCCACCACCACTCAGGGCAGCAGGAAGGTTCAGCAGGAGTAGGTCAGGACTTGGGCAGGCCTGGTGCAGAAGCAAAATGCTGGGTTGCCCAGACAGCCGGGAGGCTGGCCTCCCCATCGCTGCCCCAGGTTTCCCCAGCAGGCATCCAAGTTCAGTGCTTTGTTCATGATGTTTTCACTGGGCTGCTGCACCTCTTCCAGCCTGTCTCCTCTTTAGAGTGGAAGACGCCGCGCCCAACGGCTTTGATCTAGTTGGTGACAGAGCAAAGAGGATCTGCTTTTAATGGGAAGTTGCAGAGGGATTCAAGCCCCAGGGCTTTATCTCTCAGCATCAGAGCCCCAGGGGTGGGGGGGTGGACTGTTCTTAGAAACTCCCAGGTTAACAGAGATCCTCAGGGGCTCCACTTGTTCCTTTAATAGCTTTTCAAGCATATGCCAAGTACCACACTAGGCACTGGCAGTACAACAGGTGAACAAAATGGGCCCCTGTTCCTGTCTCCAGGGAGTGTGCTGTGAGGTATGCATGTTGGACAGGTGTTTCTGCATTGTAATACATTGTGAGGAGTGCTAAGAAAGAACCACCTCCAAGCAGCATGGAACCCAGCCTGACAGTAGTGATGGATGAGGTGAGGCCAACTGGAAGAAGGTACCAGAATCGGCAAAGAGCTGGCGGCAGTGGCCAATACTGCAGAAATGGAAAGGCATTCAGTGTGGGGGATAGAGCAGCCCTCCTGGAGGGTGACGCAGGGCCCAACAGCATCAGCATGCCCTGGACAGCCAGGAACTGTGTTTCTAGCAAATTTCCCAGGTGTTTATAATGCACACTCCATTCTGCAAGCCGCTGACATTGAGCGCCAAGGGCCTGGGTGACGGTATTCCCTAAGAGGGAAGAGTAAGAAAGAAGATGGGACAAAAGCTGGGGACACATCTCAGAGGCCCTTGTAAGATGAGTTGGACTTTATGTTAAGTGGCAGTGGGTGGCCATTGGAGACATTTAAACAGTGGAGTGATTGCCTTGGAATGACGGCCGTATTAGGACAGGGACGGGGGACCAGAGGCTGAAGCGGTAGTAGTTTGGACTAGAATGGTGACAGTGGGGATGTGGAAGGTGGCAGACCGAGGAGGTATGGAGTGAATGGAATTGACCGATGCTAGTGACTGGGGATGGTAGGGAGGGGGCCTTGGGAGAAACAGGGGCAAGCGGCAGGTTTGAGGAAAAGATCCTGGATTTACTTTTGGACATGCTGGGCTTGCAGTATGTGCCAGGAGAAGGGACGGTCAGGTAGTGGGATGTATAGATGGGCTGAGAAAGAGGTCTGGGCCCCAGGTAGAACAAAGCTGGCAGAGAGAGGGATAAGAAAAGAAACTGTAGAGACTCCTGGGTGGCTCAGTCAGTTAAGCATCTGACTTCATCTCAGGTCATAATTTCACAGTTCATGGTTTCGAGCCCGACATCGAGCTCTCTGCTGTCTCTGCTGCCAACGGGGAGCCTGCTTGGGATCCTCTGTCCCTTACTGTCTCTGCTTCTCCCCTGCTTGCTCTGTCTCTCTGTGTCTCTCTCAAAATAAATAAATAAACTTTAAAAAAGAAGAAGAAGAAGAAGAAGAAGAACAACAACAACAACAACAACAACAACAACTCTAAGCAGTGAACAAAGTACCCTGACAGCAGTGCTATGCCAGGAAGGGGGTGCATCCTGGGGCTGACTGTCTGGGGGAGGGGACTGAGCTCCTCCCCTGAGGGACAGACCAAGTGGCAGGCCACAGGAGGATGTTTTGCCCTCCTAGCCTGACAGTGTGGTTGGTAGCTGCCATGGGATTTGCAAATATAGTTGGGTTTTATTTTCCTTCTAGAATATTCCTCTTTGACAATGGGTGGTGCAAAAGTTTAAGGTGTTGGAAAGGGAATGAGAGACAAAGGGCTGACATTAGTATAAGACAACAAGGTGGTAAGATGGATGAATCCAGAGAAGAGGAAACTAGTTAGTAACCCAGGGAGAGCTGAGAGTTTGAGCATCTGGATCAGCAAGAGGGTTACCTGAGGACTTGAACTGGGAGAAGGAACTCCAGGAGCAGCATGAGAGATATCATGTAGGTACAGAGCCCAGTTGATACAGGGTGGCATACTAAATAGGTGACAGAGTGGACAGAGAAGTCCTCTGGGGATCCATCTGGGGAAGAGGGGCGACTGGGGTGAGGGCCTGGTAGTAGAGCATGCACCCTGTGCTCTACCTTCTTTACAACGTAGCTTAATGCTTTACAACAAATTTTACTTATCCCCTTCACCTGTTTTGAATGAGGAAACGAAAGCTCCAAAAGGCTAAGTAACCTACTTTTCTTTTAATGTTTATTTATGAGAGAGACAGAGTGCAAGTGGGAGAGGGGCAGAGAGAGAGAGAGAGAGACAGAATCGGAAGCAGGCTCCAGGCTCTGAGCTGTCAGCACATAGCCCAACACGGGGCTCAAACTCATGAACTGCGAGATCATGACCCGAGCTGAAGTCAGACGACTAACCCACTGAGCCACCCAGGCACCCCATTAAGTAACATGCTTTAAATTTTTTTTTTTTCAACGTTTATTTATTTTTGGGACAGAGAGAGACAGAGCATGAACGGGGGAGGGGCAGAGAGAGAGGGAGACACAGAATCGGAAACAGGCTCCAGGCTCTGAGCCATCAGCCCAGAGCCCAACGCGGGGCTCGAACTCACGGACCGCGAGATCGTGACCTGGCTGAAGTCGGACGCTTAACCGACTGTGCCACCCAGGCGCCCCAAGTAACATGCTTTAAATCAACAGCCTAGGGAGCGACAGGGCAGTATTTAAACCCAAGCCCAGCTCCAGAGCCTGTGCCCACTGCATTCCTGCAGGGGGACAGAGAAGGGCGTTGAGGGCTTGGATATGAGGATGGAACAGAGAGTGAGCTGCTACAGAGGCAGCCACACGGGGCATCAGGAGGCGTGGTTCCTGTGTCTAACTTGGCCCCATCTGGTGTTATGAGCCTCACAAATCACCTGGCTTTTATGGGAATCTATCTCCTTTTTCATGACGTGGAAACAATGTGAGGTGCCCTGCTTGTATGTGGTTGGGGAAGGAACTCAGGGGGAAAAAGGACAATGAGATCGTGGGTTAGACACTGTATGCACTGAGCCCAGCTCACTGTGAGAAACCAGGTTTTAGGATCAGGGGATTCTGCTTTCCAACCTATTAAATATATTCTTCTAAGCCCCGAACACAGTTAATGGATTTCAGCAGATGCTCGTATAAAATATGTATAGAATAGGATATAGAACATCATTAACATTTAAAATTGTCTTTACTAACAGGAACTAAACCAGCTTTAAACGCTAACCAATTCAAACAGCAGAAGATGCAGATTTATAGAACAAACATGAAACTTTGGCCCTCAGTCCATTTAACCGTGACAGAGGAAGACAGGTACTGGTTGGGACCCTACTTCTAGGTTTACTAGGGCCACGTAGGTTTACTAGGGCTGCCAAGGTTAGTAAAGAGTGGGACTTCGGAGTCATCAGATTTCATGGTATGCTAACTGCCATCCTCCTTACTAGCTCTTGGCCAGCCATTCCTGGGGCTATCAAGCTCCTTACTGGCCTCCAGAGCCCACCATCCACAGCTGCTCCAGTCCGCTGTGGCTGCACAACAAAGTATCATAGACTTGGTGGCTTAAACAAGAGAAGTATGTTGTCTCACAGTTCTGGAGGCTGGAAGTCCAAGTTCAGCATGTTGGCAGGTTGGTTTCTTCTGAGGCCTCTCTCCTTGGTTTGCAGATGGGCACTTTCTCACTGTCCTCACGTGGTCTCGTCTCTGTGCATGTATCCCTGGTGTTTCTGTGTGTCCACATTTTCTCTTCTTATAAGGACACCAGGCGGTTTGAATTAGGACCCCCGCCCCATGGCTTCACCGTAATTTAATTACCTCTTTAAAGGCCCTATCTCCAAATATGGTCATATTATGAGGTGCTGGGAAGGTCGAGTTTCAACATATAAATTTGGGGGGATAACAGCAGCTCCACAAAGCAACCGTGAACAGGTGGCTTTTGTTCTCCGTGGGAGGTCAGACGCTGGCTCTTGTAGAAGCCCTTATCTTCCCGTGCGGGCCTCTCCCAGTTGTGCCTCTCCCTTCCCAGCAGCCCTAGATGAAGAGGGGCAGGGGCTTCGTGGCTTGACCTGTCATGGCTGTTCCATAGCCCATCTGGTACTCACTTCCAAGGGGTTTGTCTTTCCCATGCTGTTCCATCTTGGGGCTCCCCCTCTCCACTGACTCCTAGCCTTCTGCTTTCAAACCTGTACTCTTCTCTCACCTGGGAAGAAACCTTGCTTGATTGACATTCCCTCTTCCATCACCCTGTTTGTCCTTGTCCCTTCAACTCCAGAATTCTTATCAGATTAGCTGACTCCCTACCTGTTTCCTTGAGAATTTCCTCTGGAGTGACTTCTGACCCCACTGTCTCATGGCACCTGTCCTCTCAAACCTTACCCATCACTCAGTGCTGATCATACCTGAAGTCTAGTTCCCAGTGCCTATTCTTCTCTACCCTTGCTTGCAGTGACAGTCCTTCCATCTCTCGGGGTCCATAGCCCTCTCCTAATTCCCAGCTCCTTACCATGGGCATCACCTGGGATCAGACCCTGGCCCCTTCTCATCTTTCACTGCATTCTTGCCCCCAAGGAACTGAACCATCCTCACAGTTTCCATTATGATTGCATGTTTGATTCTGGAGTCTTGCACTTCCAATCTCCACCAACGTCTCTCTAGAATTCTGATCCTGGGCATCTAGCCTACAAGCGGGTTAAATTCTTTCGTCTGCCATATTCACTTGGACCAAACCAAATGCCTCATCTTTCCCTTCCAAATTTCGTATTCTGTAACTTTAATTTTCCCCGTTTATCCAAGCCAGAAATCTCTAAGGAATCTTTGTACCTCCCTCTTTTTCAGCCCCTAAATTGTTTTAACTTTCTTCTGTCTCCTACTTGTATTTACTTTGCAACTGCCTTTACCAAGGCTGGACCTTGATCATTTCCTTCCCAAAGGATGGCAGTAGCTTTCTAATTGGATAGCCTTGTCCCCCAGGAGGTGGAGAGACCTCCAGGGGTCCCTGAGCCCAACCCAACTGCCGTTTGTGTGAGGACTCCCTGTTCAGTCAGGACAAAGACCTAACTCTCAAACTTGGGATTCTAGACCAGCACCGTGATGACAGTGATATTCCGTGTCTGCGCAATATGGTAGCCACGAACTATGTGTGGCTGTCGAGCACTTGAAATGTGACTGCTGTGACTGAATTTTTTTATTTTCTTTAAATTGTCACACTACCTTCACACCACTGTTCTCTAATCCTAGTCTTACACTCTGGACAACCTCCACCAAACACCCTGACCCTCAACTCTGAACCCCTCTCTGTTCCTGAGCCATGGGGCCCTTCTTTCTCCAGTTCAGATGTTCTCAGGCCCTCAGATCCGTTCCGTGTCCCACCACTGAGTGCTTCCTAACCATCTCCTCAGCCCACAGTGCACTCCTTCATTTGAGCAACTGCATCATGTTGGAGGGATAAAACTTTTCTTCTTTTCTTCTTTTTTTTAAGTAGGCTATACTCCCAATGTGGGGCTTAACTCACCACTCCTAGATCAGGAGTTGCATGCTCTATGGACTGAGCCAGTTAGGTGCCCCCTGGGTAAAACTTTTTTAAAAAAACTTTCTATTTAACTTTTATTTTGAAGTAATTTCTGACTTAAAGAAAAGTTACAAAAATAGTACAAATAATTCTTGTAAACCCTTCACTCTAATTCCTCAAATATTAACATTTTACTATGATTGTTTTGTGTTGTATTTTCTCTCCCTTGCTTTTTCCCTCTCTCCCCCCATCTCTCCACACACACATATACACATATGTACACCTGTGTATATATAATTTTTATGAGTAGTTTGAAAGTAAATTGTATATAGGATATCTTCTATACCTAAATACTTCAGTGTATATTTCCTAAAAACAAGGACAGTCTCAGGGTACGTGGGTGGCTCTGTCAGTTGAGTGTCTAACTCTTAATTTCAGCTCAGGTCATGATCTCATGGTGTGGGATTAGTCCTGCATTAAGCTCTGCACTGAAAGCATGGAGCCTGCTTGGGATTCTCTCTCTCCCTCTGTCTCTACCCCTCTCCTGCTCGTCTCTCCCTCTCTCTCTCTCTTTCTCTCTCAAAAATAAATAAAATAAACATTATTTTAATAAAAAACCACAAGGACAGTCTCACCACAGCTTGATGATCAAACATGAAATTAACACTGATATAATACTATCATCTAATTTATGACCTTATGTAAATTCTGCCAGTTGTCCCATCAATGCCCTTTATGATGGGGGGAAAAAAAAGGCTTTCCTGTGGATCACATGCCTTGACATTTAAACCCTTGAAGACAAGCTCTGATTTCTTACATTTGTTTGATTTTCTTCTTGGTACACACGTTAGTAGTGTGTACTGACTGGCCTTTGCCTGGCAAATAGCAGGCCCTCAATAAGTTTCTTGAGATGGACAGATGAATCAATAATGGTGACAAGCCAGGGTGAATTTGGTGGAAGCAGGCCTCACCCTGGGCTTAACCTCATAACGAGTAGCCATCAGCTCTGTGATCTGAGATCACCTGCTTACACAGTCCTTGTGCAGTTCTCAGCTTCTCAGGTAGCAGCCCTCTCCCCATTTTACAGAGGCACAGCTGAAAATCCACACCGTTATATAATTTGCCTATGGGCAGACAGCAGTGCCCAAGCCAGGACATATTGCTTCTTCTCTGCAACCTGCAAAGGTGAAGCTTTGTGGAGGAGTGATTGCTAACATTACTAACATTACCCCCACTCATTCACTCAGTAAATAGTTACCAAGTGCCTACTATGTTCCAGGCACATTGGGTATACAGCAGTGAACAAAAAAGAAAAAATCCCTGCCTTCACAATCCTTATACTTAATGGATAGAGGAAGGGAGACAATAAATAAACAAGTAAATGGTTTGTTTTATGGTTGTTCAGTGCCATGGGTCGGGGGGGGGGATAATAAAGTGGGGTAATGGTGATGAGTGCTGAGGACAGGGGGTTGGTATTTGGTATAGAGTGGTTAGGGAAGATCTCATTGGTTAAGTGACTCCCATTTTTGTATTAAGGTACAATTTCTATACAGTAAAATTCACCCTTTCTAGTGCACAGTTCTGTGAATCTTAACAAACGCACATAGTCATATAACTATTGCCATAATCAGGATATGGTTCCACCACCTTATAACATGTCTTTGTGCCCCTTAATGGTCAACCCCTGCCCCCACCCACCACTACTAATCTGTTCTCTGTCTCTATAGTTTTGCCTTGTCTAGAACAAGGCATATAAATAGAATTATATATTCGTAGCCTTTTGAGTCTGGCTTCTCTTAGTGAAAGAGAAAGACGAATCATTGAGATTCATCTGTTCTGTGTGTCAGTTGTTCCTTTTTTATTGATAAGTAGCATTTCATTGTATGAATATACCAAAGTTCATCCGTTCTACAGTTGAGGAACAAGTGGATAAATTCTAGCTTTTGGCAATTACAAATAAAGCCACTGTAAACATTCACATGCAGATATTTGTGTGTGCATAGATTTTCATTCCACCTGGATAGATAGGTCTTGATTAAAGACTTTCAAAAAAGATGAAAATAAGCCATGAAGATAGCTGAGGATATTTTTGCATATTCATCATATTGTTATTTAGCCAAATGAGTAAGTTTTTGCTGTGAAATTGGTCTGTTTGGGTCATTTTTCTTATTTGAATTATTTGGAGAAAGTGGAAGGAATAGGGTAGGAATGGAAGAGACTGTTGGTTGGTTCATTCATTTGTTCATTCATTCATGGATCCATTCAACAAACGTTAAAAAAAAAAAAAAAAAAAGAAAGCCACTAGTCCAAGTCTGTGATCCAAAGGAAGCCTGAGACCCTTGGATCCACACCAAAGGCTGATTTTAGGTGGTTTATCTGACATAATTTCCTTTCTGAGTTTCCTGACATTAGGGTAAGAGAATAGTTAGTGAGTGTGGGGTTATCATTGTTGAAATGGACAATGGAGAATCAAGCGTTTTTTAGTTTTTATCTCAATGGAGGCTCCAGAGACCCTCCAGAGGCCCCCTGAGAACTGATATTCATTCAGTCACAAGGTCATCTGTGTAGGAGTGCAAGATATCCTGAGAACCACACTCAGGTGAGGGCTCTGTCTGGCAGAGGACCAGTGGGCAAGGCTCCTAGGATTTAGGAGCTTTGTGAAAAGCCAGGATTAACAAAATAACCTGTGAACTTCTTTGTTTCAGGTGATGCAACTGTGAAAAAGAAACCTGCCCCCAAGACACCTCCAAAGGCAGGTAATTGGTCACCAGCAGCATTTGGGGGCAAGAGTCCTCTGCCATGAGGGGTTTTTCTTTTGTCCTGGTAGATTGACCACTGGTATGAGATCCCAAAAGACCACCGCCCTCCTTGATTCAAGCTCTGTGTTATTCAAGCCAAATTTTCCCCAAGAGCCTCTGCACAGCCTGGTCCCCTACCCTTTTCCACTACTTGTCTTTTTTCCTACTCCCCTTATAGTGTCCCTCGCTGTAGGGACATCATGTGGCATCATGCAGTACTAGAGACTTTCCCATCCCTTCTGTGAAATTCTGCCTCGCTCTCTGCCCCCCACACTGCCCTTAAGGCGGTGATCTACTTTACGCTCTCTTAATACTCTGTTCTGTATGTCCTTGTCACATAGAGCCCTTGTCTGTTTCCCAGTGAAAGATATTTGAGGACATGAACCATATTGAACCTGTCAGCCAGGGTAACCTGATGATTAGAAAGCAAGGTGCTGCTTAATTAATAAAGGAGTTAGGAGGTAGATTCAAACATTTAGGGTAAGATGCAAATTCCAGAGCAATTGACAGATGGAGAATTATGCCATGTAAATTGTGTGGGCCACTTCTGAAGAATCAAAATGAAGAAATGAAGAGAGCTAGCAGGGTCCATCAGCTCAGACATTCTGGAGCAGCGGCCACTGTCCTCAGTGTTGCCCTGAAGGCTCTGGAAGATGAGAGGAACAGACCAGTGTGGACAGCAGCACTGAGTGAGGTCAGTCTGTCTGAAGCTCCCTCTTCATTGCTCACTTTGTCACTTGTCCCCTCCCAGCCATGCCCCCTCAGATCATCCAGTTTCCCGAAGACCAAAAGGTGCGCGCGGGAGAGTCTGTGGAGCTGTTTGGTAAAGTGGCAGGCACCCAGCCCATCACCTGTACTTGGATGAAGTTCCGAAAGCAGGTCAGTGATGGAGGGGAACAGCCCTCCCAACCCCTGGGTGGGAAGGGATGAAAAATGCCGTCTCACAGAGGCCACATGGCTCTTGATCGGTTGGGGCCTTAGAAATGGGAGGGTCCCCTCCCCCACCTGTCACCACCCACCAAATCTGAGTTCTTAGTGATCATTTCTTATGAGTCTGCCATTAATACTTGCTTTACTGATAGTTTGTGTATAGAGAAAAGTATGAAGGAAAAAATAAAAACCACCCATGCCCTCCATCTGATTTTGATATTTTAGTCCAGAATTCTACTCAGAGTCAGGAAAATTGAACCAGTGACCAAAAGGACCTCTCAGACTCTGTAGATTTCTGTGATTCTGTGCCAGCCCACTGAACCCTATCAGTGGCAACAGCTTAAACTTACCATGTGCTTAATAGATAAAAGTGAATCTGAGTATTTGGATGGATAAATTGTACATTAAATAGAACTTTGGCTTACTGGTCCAGAAATATACCATTTAAAAGAATGGTCCTATGAAAGAAATGTTTGAATTTCTGAACAACCAGCTTTTATAGGGAGATGGGGAACCCACCTGTTCCACTGAGCCCGTATTGGTAGTGTGTGCCCATGTATATCATCAGCAGAGGCCCCAAAACGTGGCTGGCACTGAATCAGGAAATTTGGAGAGGATGTGAAGGTTTCTTTTGAGTTCTCTGGTGCTCTATTTCCAAACCACTCAGACTGTCCTAAGGCCCAGAGGTGGGAGGCTAGTTAACCAGGAAGGAATGGAGGGTTGGTGTGAAAAGATGAAGCATCATCCCAAAGGATGCTGGCTCTATGCTATATCTGGGCTAGCGTCATCTGAAGTAAGATGGAATCCCTCCCTTTTCAGAGACATTTGGCCAGGTCCCCATTCTGTCCAAAAGAACTTTCTATAGTGATGAATATGTTCTATTTCCATTGTCCAATATGGTAGCCACCACTATATGTGGATGTTGAGCACTTGAAGTGTGACTAGTGCCACTGAGGAAATGAATTTTAAATTGTAATTAATTAAAAATTATGATAACAGCTTTCTTTATAACAATAGCCATAAAATTCATACACCATAAAATTCGCCCTTTTGAAGTGTCCAGTTCAGTGGTTTTCAGTATATTCACAAGTTGTGCAACCATAACAACAATCTAATTCTGGAACATTTCCATCACCCTCAAAAGAAACCCTGGACCCATTAGCAGTCATTCCTCCCTTTCCCCTAGGTCCTGGCAACCACTAACTTACTTTCTGTCTCTATGGATTTGCCTTTTCTGGGCATTTCATATCAGTGGGATCATACAGTATATATTATTTTATATCTGGCTTTTTTTTTTTTACTTAGCATAATGTTTTCTGGGCTTATTCACATTAAAGTATAAATCAGTACTTCATTCTTTTTATGGCTGAATAATATTCTATTGTCTGGATATGCCACATTTTGTTTATCTGTTCATCGTTTGATGGACATTTGGGCTGTTTCCACTTAATTAATATTTAAGTATCCACATGTGGCTAGTGGCTACAGTATTAGACAGGACAGAAGAGGTCAGAACACCTTTGTAGGTGGTCTTTGTAGGTAACTTTGCTCAGATGTGTTCTCCTGCCATCCCTCCCAAAGCCATGGTGATACAGGACACTCCTTAACTCTGGTCTGGAGCAGGAAGCACAGACCTGGTTGGTCTGCCAGACCCTGCTCGGCACCCTCCCTGCTCACCCCAGATCTGAACCACCTCAGGGACACTTGGCTTTGGATGCAGGAGAGGAGGGGCCTTAAGGGGAAGCCGAGAGTTCAGATGAGACAGAGCCCCATACTGCTTGTCCAGTGACATTCTCTAGTGGTAGGGAGTGGAGGTCAGAGCCCTCTTCCTTTCTTGGCCCAAGTCTCTAGCACCTGCCCTACTCTCTGCCCCCAGATCCAGGAGAGCGAGCACATCAAGGTGGAGAACAGCGAGAATGGCAGCAGGCTCACCATCCTGGCCGCACGCCAGGAACACTGTGGCTGCTACACTCTGCTGGTGGAGAACAAGCTGGGCAGCAGACAGGCCCAGGTCAACCTCACTGTTGTGGGTGAGTCTGGGGACAGGGTGGCCTGGAGGTCAGAGGACAGGAAAGGCAGAGGCCCCCAGCAGGATGGTGGGCCTCAGGGCCTCACCTCCCCAGGACCTGCTCCTTCGGCACCCTGCCCACAGCTTCCCATGCTCCCACGTTCCCTGTTCCTGCTCTCACACACTTGCTGTGCTTCATACTCCTGGGGAAGCCCAGACCCACACACACACGCTGCAGCATTTTCCTGTTGCCACGAATCTCCTCCTGGCTTCTCCCTCTCTAGCCTTTGCAAATCTTGAGCCACTCTGCTCCAGACCCACCTCTAGCACCCTTGCTCCCTCTCCTCTGGTCCACTGCCTTTATGCTCCCCAGCTTACTCAGTCTCCTTGTGGATCCTCAGCCTCAATCACTGTTGCCTTCCACTGCGCTGCTCCTGCACCTGATTTGGGGGCACTTCGGGAAGGTAACAACCCACAGACTCAGTGCTGGACTCGGCTGGGGTCCAGGTGGAGGCGTCAGTAGGCTCAGTGTCCTCCCCCACTCTCTGTGATAGCTTGTCACCCTGTGGGGCCCCGCCTCCAGCTGCTCTGAGAAACAGAAGCCTTCAGGCATGATCTTGTATCACTTCATGCCCCACGCCTACGGGTGTCTCCATATCTGTGCCCCCTTCTTTCTTGTCTTCACCTTCTCCTCTACTTCTGTAAATGTTGCCAGGGCTCTCTCATCCCAGCCAAACACTGCAATATCCTGGCTCGCTCTGGCCGCCCTACCATCTCTCTCTTGCTCACTTTACAGCCTCGCCCTCTGAAAGGGGCCAGTCTCTGCTCTGATTCTGCTTCTTCGCCTCCCTACAGCCTCCCTTCACCCCCATTAATCTTCTGGGACCACCCTTCTGAAGTCACTGACTTCCCGATCCTAAATCCACTCATTTTTCTCACCTTCTGCATCCCAGTATGGAGTGAGTCTGTCTCCAGACTGATTTTCAAGTTCACTTTTTCCTTTCCATCCCAATCACTGTTTTTCATGTCCTGGTGAACTTCTTCCTGAAATATCAAAATACCTTCCTAACTGGTCTTGCATTGTGGGTTGTGCTCAGCAACTTGACCCCTGACATGGCAGGTGCTCAGGACAATGAAGCAACAGCAGATGAAGGAGTGGGCAGGTGGGTAGCAGGCTGTGTCCCTGTGCATTTGTGGGCTTTCAGATACCATGCGTGTGAAGGACTTTGGCCTGACAGTTTCTGATCTGATCCTCTTTTTCTCTTTCTTTCTTTCTTTTTTTTTTTTTTTTTGCTTCTTTTGATCAGGATTTTTTTTTTTTTTTAATGTTCATTTATTGTTGAGAGAGAGCGTGAGTAGGGGAGGTTCGCGGGGGTTGGGCAGAGGATCCCTAGCATCCCTGATGCGGGGCTTGAACCCACAAACCGTGAGAGCGTGACCTGAACTGAAGTCACATACTCCACTGACAGAGCCACCCGGGCGCCCCTAGATCAGGAGTTTTAAATCTGGGAAGGCCAAGTGTACTAAAGGGACAGGGAACAGGTTTCTCAGCCATAAATGATAGGACACACCTTTTTCTCACTCTTTCTCTTCGGTGACACCAGATATTTGTTTCAGGAATTTTCCCCCAGGAGTCAAGAACCTTTGGGGGTTTGGGGGACTGATGCTAATGATCCAGTTTGCTTATCCTTTTAGACCTGTACCCACAGTATTGATTTGGCCCCACGCCCCAGCTGTCAGCAAGCATTGGTTTCCAGTTTTCCTCTTATCTGGGGAACCTGGGGGTCAGCTCCTTTGAACTGCTTTTCTGTGACCAGTGCCCCTGCCCCCACTCTGGCTGGCTCTGCAGTGCCACACGCTCCCTTCCCCCCAGCACCACCACGCAGCTGCAGTTCTGGCCTTTTATGGTTTCGTTTCTCATTCTCCCGGGCCGGCCAGTGCTGACAGGGCCGTTGGCGTGGCTGCCCGCCAGCTGGCAGGAGCAGCAAGTTAAATGCCGTCCTGGGAGGGGAATGGAATGGAGGGGAACGGGCTTTCTGTCTGCCTCCCCCTCGCAGAGCTAAGAATAGAATTGCCCAATAAAAGGAGCACTCGCATTGATGGATCCAGCAAAGCAACATTCATTCAGAGCTCATGGATTTAGAATTAGTCAAAGTAAACCTGGATTAGGCCCAGATTTACCTGCGTGTCTCTAGGGACATCTGTGTATTATCTGATCAGGGCTTATTAAGTAGATGTCAAATATAAATGAGATGAAACAGGAATCATTCAGCCTACTCAGCGCAGTTTCAAGCACTTTGGAGGCATCCATTTGCGGGCCAGCTAAATCAGGCCTATTGAACACAACTGCTACTTGTTAGCAGTAAACTTCTGCAGGTCCCTTAAAATGCCATTTTCTTTTCATATAGTCTATGACTCCTTTTTTTTTTAAATTTTTTTCAATGTTTATTTATTTTTTTAGAGAGTGGGCAGGGGGGAAGAGGCAGAGAGAGAGGGAGACACAGAATCCGAAGCAGGCTCCAGGCTCTGAGCTGTCAGCACAGAGCTCAACGGTGGGCTCGAACTCACAAACTACGAGATCATGACCTGAGCCCAAGTTGGATTCTTAACCGTCTGAGCCACCCAGGCGCCCCATGACTCCTATTTTTAAAATGATAATAAAAAGTAGCCTTACCCTCAGGTAGTTTCAATGAGTGATGTTTAACTAATGGAAAGGTTTATATTTTAAAAGGCAGCACCAGAGTGTGTGGAGCTGGGAGGGACTGTGCAGACATCTGCCCCTCCAGCTCTACCTCAGGGGGGTGAGAGAGGGGCCCCCGAGAGAGTCCCTAACCCAGATGCATTCCTTCCTGTAACTTGTCCGGCCTGAGAAAAACATCACTTCGCCTATCTTTAAAGGAGAAAAACAAAGTAGAGAGAGTCTCCAAATACCCGGTAATCCCCCAAAACTACCAGAGCTTGGAACTTGCAAGGTTTTTAAAGACAGGAGATTTCCCTTTGTAATGCTTGGCATGGGTTTAAGCAAGATGCTTCTTGATCATATGCTGCCTGATGGCCTGTAGAATAACAGGCCCCTGGAACAAGGGTCTGGAGATTTTTTTGGAGTCTCCTTTTGGCTCTGCCACCGGCTAGCTGGGTATTCTGGGTAAGCAAAGTACCTTGGCCTTCAAGGGCTGGATGATCCAGGTCGATGCCTCCGAGGGGTCACATCCCCTGCCCTTGTCTATAAGCTGCAGGCGGCTGCTGAGGTGCAGTGAAGGGAGGTCCAGGTGGGGTTAGGCCACAGAGCACCTTCAGACACACAGGTGCACGGAGACTGCCAGGGCAGCTGCTCCCTTGAGAAGTAGTGGAGAGGAGATCCTCTATTTTCCCAGGACTGAACAGAAAATCCTGAAGCTGGTGCCATCTGAGATTCTTCCCTTAGACTCAGCATTTCCCATTCTGTTAGTCAAGTCTCCAGGGAGCCATGGGAGAATTCCAAGGCGGCGTAGAGCTTAGGGTTCTAGACACTGAGCCCGCCTTGCCTTTACCAGGCCATGCCCAGGGTCCCCCTCCCAACCCGAGTGTGTCTGTGTGCTTAGTGTGGAAGGGAGGCTCACGGGCATTCTGTTCTGAGGACGTCCCTCTTGTCCCAAGCGTTTTCCTCCCTGGCTAGTCCAGCCTCTGTGTGAGGCTGTCAATTGGAAAGAACAGAGGGCATCAGGCACAGCCCATGGCCCTAAGGGCAGGCGTGAGGGTGGGCGCTTCCATTCTCCGACCACTTCAGACTTGTGAGTCTTTTCTGAACCCCTCAATTTGGAATCAGATTCCTTGAAAGCATTGAAGTTTCACTTGGAATTAAAGCTCCCCCCACCAATTTCACATCTTCTCTTGTGCTGCAGGAGGTGAATGTATATCATTTGTCCGTTTTTCTCATCCTTTCAGCCAAGAAACATCTGGAACAGGGTAGGGTACAAATAGTACCTCTTCTGCAATACCCATTTCTCAACATTTTCTTTCCTTAACCAAAGCAGAAGGGAGAAAAATCAGTCAGTGGAGTGTGTCTGCATTTGTTGTATAAACCTACATGGCTTGAAACGTGTCCAATCAGATGTTTTCCAGGCAGGTTTCTTTGGGGGAAGCAGTGAGTCTGTCTTTCATCCCTCTTTGGGCTTTTTTACTTCCTTCACTGGGTCTTGAGAGGACTTGAACCACTTGCCTCTACAAGAGTTTAAAGTAATAAACATCTTAGCCAACACCAGAAATATTTCTAAAAAGGCCAATACATCTTTCAGAACAAATGGTTTTTCTAAGAGAACACTTTAAACAACCAGTGAAAGCGGCTCCATCACAGGAGGCCTCCAGAGGGACTGCCAACGGTGGAAAGTAGCCCTGTCACAATCCGAGTCCTTCCAGGCGAGGTCCAGGCTGGGGTTGCAAGGCAGTGAATGGCTTCCAGGCCATGGAAGCTGTGGGGCCTGGGGGGAGGGGGTGGTGAGAATGTACATGTATGTGTGTGGATGTGTATACACACACACATACACATGTCAACAGGTTTTTTTCTTCGCTATATGCGTAGAGTCATTTGCAGAAATTCTCTTTGGCCTTCCTGCCTTGCTGAAGGGAGGGAGAGTAGGAGTCAAGGACTTTACCTGGGTTTGCTTACTTGCTGTTTACAAAACCCCTAAAAGGTAGATACATATTAGCACCATCTTCCAAATAAAAAAGACCAACTAGGAGTTTGGAAACTTGGAAGTTAAGGAATTCGCTTGAGTTTACATAGCTTGTAAAATCACATAGCATGACAAGCATGGTTTTAATTGCTAGTTTGGGGAACTCTACACTTCAAACTGCCTTGAGCAAGGTGGGGGGTGGAGGTTACTGAATACTCCTATCTGTAGCTAAATCAACCACCTGTAAAAACTAAGTCTGAAAAATAGAATTTTGTTCAGATGAGCAACTGACAAGATCAGCAAAACTCGAGAACCCCATCAAAATATTGGCTACCGTGATTTGCCTTGAAGCTGGCAGCATTACTGGTCTGAATGGGAAGGCAGCCAGCCGAAGGGGCCGCTGCTAGCTTGTGTCCTCCGCTCTTTTCCCAACCCACAGTCAGGGATGGTTGTGATTTGCTACTGCGGTTTGGTTTTGAAATTCTTTACCTCATTTCATACTGGCCCTATGAGGATACAAGAGGTAGGGTGCGAGTAACTTTTTATGGATTATAAAATTAGAAATAAACTCCTACAATAATGGTAGTGATGGCTCTTCAAGCCAGCCACTTTTCCAGGAACTCCTCACAACAACCTTGTGATCCAAGTGCTATTATTATCTACGTTGCTTACAGATAAGGAAACTGAGGCACAGAGAACTGAACAAGTAGTGAATGTAGACAGGGCTGTGGTCAAACCCAGATCCATCTGACTTCAGAGCTTACTGTGCTATACTGTCTGTCAGGAGGGGGCAGATGTTTCCCAAGTCCCAGAGAAAGTGGAGACTGACCCTAGTTATGTCGCAGGCCACTGGCCTAGGGCCTGACGGAGACACACACACACTCTGAATTCTCTCTCAAAACATATTTTTGATGGGAAGCAGTCCACGCCTTCTGGGCAGCTTCCTAGATCTGTTTACTCAAAGAAATATGTTTATGACTGAGGCAGAGTACAGGAAATCATGACTTGTAGACTGGAAAACTAGCCAAAAAAGGAGGGTTATTTTTCCAGCAAGTAGGTTTTCATGTGGCTTTCCGTGTAGGTGTGTTTCTACATAGGTGTGATTGTGTAGATGAGGTCAGGAAAGCCAGGACCAGGGCTGGCAACTGGGGATCTACAGGCTTCTCCCCCAAGACAAAGCTAATTCAGGAATGTTCTTTCTGTGCAATTCTTCTCCCCGCCCCCCCCCCCCCCCCCCCCCCCGCTCCGTAATCCTGAAGGCTTGTGTGATGTTGTGCTTCTCTGTCCCCAGACAAGCCAGACCCCCCGGCCGGTACACCGTGCGCCTCTGACATCCGGAGCTCCTCGTTGACCCTGTCCTGGTATGGCTCCTCATATGATGGGGGCAGTGCCGTGCAGTCCTACAGCGTCGAAATCTGGGACTCAGTGGACAAAACGTGGAAGGAACTAGCCACATGCCGCAGCACCTCTTTTAACGTCCAGGACCTGCTGCCAGACCGAGAGTATAAGTTCCGTGTGCGTGCAGTCAACGTGTACGGAACCAGTGAGCCGAGCCAGGAGTCTGAACTCACAGCAGTGGGAGAGAAACCAGAGGGTAGGCTATCTTCCGCTTTATCACTGGCTTGAAGTAAGTTTGTGTGACTTACCTTGTGCCTGTAGAAACCTGTACTGAGAAGGGTACTGAGAACTGAAAGACATCAATGATGGCTGGCAGAGTCTTTGGGGATCTTGATTTCCAGGGTTGTGATGCTGATCCATCCTTTAGAAGTATCTTTGACCTTCAAAACACATTGAACCAGCGGTTTTGGTACACTGCCACCAGGGGGTAATAGTGTGTTAATCAGGAGCAAAGACCTGGAAGGTGGGAGTTCAGATGGGCCTGAAGTTTCAGCTTCCCTCTGCACCCGCCTCCCTCCTTCTCTTGCACTGTCTACTCAGTGCCAGGTTCTAGGGACACAAAGACAAATTAGACAAGAGGCTTAAAATCTTAACTAGGAGCACAGCTGTGTAGACAGTAGCTATAATGAGAGGGGATACATGAGATTATAGTGATGTAAACAAAGGAGACACAGCAGAAAGCATGATTGAGTTTGCCATGCAGGTTGAATAAGGCTTCCTAGAAGAGTTGACACATATGCTGAGTCTTGGAAAAAGGAATGGGCTTCCAAAAGGCAGGGAAATAGGGAGAGGCATTCCTCCCAGAGAAAGCAGCATGTCCAAAGGTACAAAGTGATGGAAATGCATGGCATTTTGAGGAGCTTGTGTGTGGCCAGGGCATATGCTGTGCAAGACAGAACAGAAGAAGGCAACCCTGAAGGGGCAGTTCAGGTGAAATTGAGAGGTTGATCAAAGATTCCAGGCAGGGGATTGATATGATCACATCTGGTTTTATTTATTTATTTATTTATTTATTTTTTTAAGTTTGAGAGAGAGAGAGCGCGCATGCGCAGGGGAGGGGCAGAGAGAGAGGAGAGAGAGAATCCCAAGCAGACTGCATGCTGTCAGTGCAGAGCCCAACGTGGGGCTCAACTTCACAAACTGCAAGATCGTGACCTGAGCCAAAGTCAAAGGTCAGACACTTAACCAACTGAGCCACCCAGGCGCCCCACATCTGTTTTTTTAGAAAGAGAATTAGAGAAAGAGTAGAGTTTTGCTACTCAAAGTATGGTCTGGACCAGAGTCTTGGGATCCTGGGATTTGCTGGAAATGCAGACCCTTCGCCCCTCCATTCCTCTGGTCCCTTCTGAACCTTCATTTCAGCACGATCCACCCCCATGGATTCAGATGTGTGTGACAGTTTGGGAAGTACCCAAGTGGAAGTGGGGGGGTGACATTGGAGTCAGCAAGCTACCAGTTGGGCTTCTGTGGTGCATTCCAGGTGAGGGATAGGTAAGGGCATGAACTAAACCCTCAACAGGTAGAACTGACTATTCTCAATGACTTTTTGGGTAGAATTGAAGGAAAAATGAGAAGAGTTCAGGATGACTTCCAGTTCCTGGCTTGGGTAACTGAATACAAATTTAAGAGGCATTTATTATCATAGTTCTCGGTGGCTAACATATATCAAGCACTTGCTATATGCTAACAGTGTGTTGAGCACTTTACATGCATCATTTTATGCATCTAACTCACTGAAGTAGATAGTTACTACCCCCGTTTTACAGATAGGAGAAACGAGGTTTACAGGGATGAAGCAACTTGCCCAAGATCCCAAAGCATGTAATGTAAATGGTAAGCTGTCTGACCTGAAGCCTGTAGTACTTTGGTTAAACTGAAGGAGGAGGTCAGGCTGCCTCCCAGGGACTTAGACGTTAGGCAGCCGGGAGTCCGGGAGAAGATGCAAGTTCTGGTCTCAGTCCCGTGCAGATGAGGTGTCTGAGGGATATCCAGGCGTCTTCAGACTACTGACTGGCTGAATCTAGAGCTCAGGAGAAGGGTTTATGCCAGAACTACAGATTTGGGGGTTTCGCTATATATATTTAATTGATTATTGAAGCCATGGGCTCAATGAAGTCACTGAGAGTGGTAGAGAAAGTCAATACGGATACCGAGATGAAGAATCCTGCAAGGCCAGAAGGAAGGATGAGGCAGAGAGAAGCAGAAGCTGGAGCCGCGTTGAAGAAACACAGATTGCAGAGAGGGCTCCGCGAACAGCAGCAGTGCTAAATACAGAAAGAGATGAGGACTCAGGGATTTATCCCTTTGATATTCAGCGATCTTTGAGAGGAAAGTCCAAAGCGTTTCCACAGGGTGGAAAATGGTTGCCCTGGGGTTAAGGAATAAGTGGGAGAAGAGAGGCCAGGACTGTGGAATATTATTTCAGAAAGTTCAATGGGAAAAGAAGAAAAGAGTGCCGTGAGTTTAAGGTGGAGAAGAGGTGGGGGGCAGGGAGGAGGGTGGAGGGACACCAAGGGAAAGGGCACTGGGAGAGGGAGAGCTTAAGGGTGTGAGGCTTAGAGAAGAGGGGAGAGTGAAGGACAGGGAGCTGGACAGGGCCAGTCTGAAGTCCCCACGCGATCAGAGGCATCACGAATATGGAACTGCCATTATAGTTTGATGCCCCTCTTTAGTGAAAATATTAGATATAAAATAGACATGAACTCTTTACTTTTATATTATTATTTTTTTAATGTTTTATTTATTTTTTGAGAGAGAGAGAGAGAGAGAGAGAGAGAGAACGAGCGGGGAAGGGGCAGAGAGAGAAGGAGACACAGAATCCACGAAACAGCCTCCAGGCTCTGAGCTGTCAGCACAGAGCCCAACGTGGGGCTCGAACCCATGAACCACGAGATCATGACCTGAGCTGAAGTTGGACACTCAACCGACTGAGCCACCCAGGTGCCCCATTTTACTTTCATATTAAAAGAGGGCTCCAAAAAGAAATTTGGAGGATGCCAGTGGAAAACACTCCAAATTTACAAGATTGCCAGTGCAGCCCTATCTTGGGGGCCTTTACCCCTGAGCTCTGGGACATGGGAGCCACAGGGGCATGGATCCTGGCCCCCAGGATGGCCCTGCTGAGCCTCCGGGCAGCTGTCCTGGGGCTCCTGCCCACTAGCTGCTCACAAATGTCTGCTGAGGGAAGCGGGGTAACAAAACTGCCATCTGCCGCCCTTTGACCTTCTTTGTGGGGAGCAGGCAGGTTAGCGTAGGGGTGCCAGGACAGGCATTCAGTTTTATGTTTGTAGCATATTGCTTTGTTCGAGAACACTCCCTACCTCTTGAAAAGTGACAAGGGAAGAGACAGCATTGCAGTGAGATGTTCCCTAGATGGAAAGGAAAGTGTCCAGGGCCCCTATGGCAGACACCAGGAGAAATGGTAGAATCCCCGATGAAGCCCATGCAGAGGACAGAGGCCCTCAGAGCTGCAAGGTGTGGCTCCCAGGAGGCCAGGACAGCAGCTCCCAGGCCTGTAGGGAGAGTGTGTGGGGACAAGGGCGAGGACCACCAGGCTCTGGGCAGGTGGCCTTTCCCTTCTTCCCCTACAGCCAGCCAAATCCCACTGTGGTCCTCAGTTCTCCCCCTAGGGCCCCTCCTGGCTGAGAGCAGACAAAAGGAAATGCAAAAATAGCCTGCAAGCCAGAGGAGGGGTCCAGGCCACCCAGGGCTTCCAGACTGGATGCTGCTCCCACCTCTCAGGGCCAGCTGGATGGCTGGGGTGGGGGTGGGGGGGATGGGGGGGCGGAGGACAGAACAGTTGCCAAGCATTAGGCCTGAGGGGCAGAGGGTGGAGGGGGTGGGAGGGTGGGGTGTAGGGATGTTCCGAGTGAAGACCTCTGTGCACTGGTCAGATGCTTTTAGTTATAACCTGGGTAGGTCATCTCTGTCCACCTTAAAAGGGAAATGACTCTCAGAGAAGTGTGGTGTGTGTGCACACATGTGTGTGCGTGTAGAGGAGGGATGGGAAAGGTGGTCATGGCAGCTCCTCTCTAGGGAGCCTGTGGGGTACGGTGGTCATCATAACGGCAGGGCTACTGAACCCTCCCTTCACTAAGTGCAGCTTATGTGGGCTCTTGCCTTCCCCACTGCCACCAGTACTCCTCCTGCCTCTGCCTTAGCAGCCTGGGTTTTCTGCTTCATCCTGACCTCTCCATTCCGTCCCTGCTAAGCGCCTGACCCTCACGCTACATTCACTCACACAGTGCTCTGCACTCCTCTGCACGCCTCCTGTGTTCTGGCACTATTCCAGGTGGTACAGGACAAAGCACAGGTGTCCCCACCCAGCTTCAGTGGCCTTTTTAATCAGAGCCGCCCCTCAGACTAGAATCCCCAACCCAGCCAGCTCCCCTCCCTGTCTCCCCAAACCTGGGTAAGCAGAAGCACTGCCCCCAAGACAGCATTCTCTCCCATCCCAGCCAGGCCTTCATCTCTGCCCCACCCTATCTATCCATACTGTAAGTCTTAAATCCACTCTGTCCTTGCTCCTGATCCTAATTTGTTCTAGAATATATAGTTGTTAGCAAAACAGCTGTGAGAAAGGCTTCTTGCAGAGTTGGGGCTTCCTTGCAAGCCTGAGGGCAATTAGAGATGTAGAGCCCCTGAGGGCCAGAGATGAGCCAAATAGCGCTGCTCACCCGGTCGGGGCTATAGACGCCTCTCTGGGGCTGGGGTGCCCTCTAGTGCGCACCAGGTGTGTGACGGCCCTCAGCCGTGGACAGCTCAGTCCAAGGGACTCCCTAGAGGCCTGCCACGTGAGGGTCCCCAGTGCTCATCTGGTCTTGTCTCGGACACTACTCCAGGGAAATGAGACTCATCTATTTGCAGAAATATCTCAGAACCATCTTCCAAATAGTTCTTGTGCTTAGCTCTTGGATCTCATAGCTCTTTCTGAATAGTTTCTAAATGTCTTGTTGAAGTTCCTCCAGCCGCAGCTCCTTCTGTGGTGGAGAGATGGAAACCGAGTGGCTCACCTCTGCTGTACTACAGACCTTTGTAACTGAACTTGGCTAATTGAACCGTGGCCTTTCCCCACCTCCTATCCTGCCCCTCTCCTTGTGGCCGCTTCCCCCTCCAAGCAGAATGGAGGCAGAGTGAGAAGGAAAAGGAAGAAGGGAAATATCTCAGCCAGGAGTCTTGGCCTGTTTCAAACGGAGGAAGATTGGTGTGGTAGCAGTGAGCCAGGAAATAAGGTCGTGAATTCCCTGAGAATGGCCTAGGTCCCCACAACCATAGCATCAGGAGAACATTCTGCATCTTAATTGCCAAGGGAAAATAAGGCAGAGGTGAAGGGCAGGTGTGGTGTTTGTGGTGCGAGCAAGAAGGCCAGCTGTGTAATCTCTAACTGGTGTCTGAGACACTGGGAGAGGCCAGTTCTAGAACTGCATGCCCTCTCCAGGGCCATCTGGAAGATGCCCCTGGTGCCAGGCCATTGGAAAGCCCCTTATGGGCTCACAGCACGGCTGATGCTCCTTCACTAGGGAAGTACAGACAGCTCCTCCTAAAGATGCCAGGCCAGGGAAGTCTGCCTTTTCCTTCCTCTCTCATCCTGCTGTCCATTGCACACCCCGGTGAGTGGCATGGGAACAGGTGAAGCCACTCTCTCAGACAGGAGCACCATGGACCAGTACGCTGGGCCTCCCTGACAGTAAATGTTGTTATCATTGTTAGTATTTTATCTCCAAGGCCCAGCCAGTGACAGCATCCTTCATCATTGACTTGAACCCCTTGCTTCCCTTACAGCCCTGTCTGAAGTGCCATTGTTGAACTGACCTAAACGTCTGTTAAACCTATTTACTATCCTTATGGTACATCTCGAGATGTGAGTTCCATATGCCTACCGCCTTCCTCCTATGTGAGGCATAACACTAAATTGTTCTCTCCAGTTATAGTACTTATTAGTTGGTAAAAGTCTATAACTTTAATCTTACCCTTGGCCATTGTGATTTTTTTTAAATCATAGCTGCTACAGACATTTTTCCCTAACCAGAGAGGCCTAACCATTTCTGACCATCTTCACACGGCAGCTCTTTCAGTGGCTTTCCATACCTCTCCAGCCCCAGGGCGACTTCCTAAGTGCTGAAAGCCCTGGTTCCAGGAGCAGATGGCCCCAGGCTCTGCTGAGAGCAGAGGAATAATACCTGCTTGTGGCCAGTGCATTCCCCGCACCCCGATCCAGACCCCCAACCCGTGACAGCATTCTGTTGGCCAGAGCAGTAAGTTGAGGGACGGGGCTCCCACACTTGGGTTCTCACTAGATGCCCTGGGGCTTGTCCGCCCCAGAAGGCTGAATGATTCCATTCTCTCTGAAATGTGACTCCATCATGCCTTCCAGGTGTTGTTCCCAGATGTGTTCTGATCATCTATGAACTGACATGGTCATTCTCCACTCTCAAATATGCAAGTTAGAAGACTTGGCCAGTGAGACTCCTGTCCTGGCGCTATCTGTGAAACCCCACCACGGATCTGAGGGTTCCCATCTATCTTATTACTAAATGTTTCCGGGGCATTTTCCTTCCTGCGACAGACTATTCTTCTCCGTCTCACTTCTGTTTAGTTGTTTAAAGCTAAGCTTCATCAACAGCATTGTAAGGACCCTAAACACATCACAGCTCCTGGGGGATTCACCCACATGCTGTCCCCTGTCACACACTCTGTCCCCCCAAGTCTTACTCTCTCTCTCTCTTTCTCTCTCTCTCTCTCTCACACACACACACACACACACACACACACACACACACACCCACACACACACACACACACACACACACACACACTTGCACTGGTAAAATCTCTGTCCTCCTTCTTCAACTTTTCTTAGGTCTTTGTTCTGTCTCAGGAAACCAACATTGGCTCCCTCTGCCAGTGGACCACAGCCCACATCATGACTGAGGAGCATAAAGCATGTCACAGAACATGGCATCCAGAGCTAGCCAAGGACCCTAGAAATCACCTATAAGTGCAACTCCCTTCTTTTACAGATGAGGACACTGGGGCCCAGAAAGGGAAAGGTACTTGGCCAAGGTCAAGAAGCCATAGTGGCCTGATAGGGACAAACCTATGCCAAAGGAATGCCTGCAGCTCTGAAGTGGATGTGTTTGGTGGGCACCTGCCTGTCCCCTCACGCCCCCTCCCCACCCTGCCATTCTCGTCTGATACATCCATATGAGCAGCCAGTATGTACTGCTTATGTCCCTTCTCGCCCTACCTCTTAACACCTGCTGGTTTCACTGTGTGACCTCACCCACCTCCCTGTTGTGTTCCAGCATTTCCTTTAAGACCCAACTCGAGGGCTCCTTCTTCCCAGAATAATTGCTCTGACTTTATAATTGCCTCATTTCATGTCAACTTCCTACATATGTATATGTATATTTGTACTTTGATATCATGTGCTTGATTATAGAACACTTGTAATGGATATTTCTAGGATATGTGGTTTCGCCTCCCCACTAAATTGTGAGCCCCAAGAAAGGAGAGATCATGCCTTCTGTGTATTTTGGTTGTATGCCCACAATACCTGGCAAGATACCTGGCCCAGGGCTGGAATCCCATGTACCATTAACCATCAAATGGATAAATAGATTTGACACTAGGAGCAATTTATGTTGCTGACTTTCAAGCGAGAGCAGAAAGGGGCTGTCACAGTCATGCGTGGGTTCTGAAAGTTGGAGCCTGGAAGCTCTGTGAAGAAGGCTGTGTCCAGGGGACCACGAGGTCACAGAGGAAGGGATGGAAGCAAGAGCCGGGGGGGAAGCTGCTCGGTGGGGTGAGGAGGCCAGGGCCTTCTGGTGTGTCCATGTGTCCATGGCCCGGCTGCAGAGCAGACTGACCCACCGCCTAGCCGTGCCCACAGCTCTGGGCTTGGTGGTCTTGGGCCTGGGAAGGCTGAGGCGTGATGAAGGCCCCAGCATGTTTCACTCTCAGTGCGTCTTCAGTACTAATCACTGTGTCCTCTGTGTCTCTCCCCATCTCCTTCCACCCCCAGAGCCAAAGGACGAAGTGGAGGTGTCAGATGATGGTGAGTGCTGGCCACCTGTCCTCAGGTAGACTCGAGGCGGGGAGGGGGGCGAGTGAGGAATCGGATGGCTCACACTCACCCCGCCCCACCCTGCAGATGAGAAGGAACCTGAGGTCGACTACCGGACGGTGATTGTCAATACTGAACACAAAGTGTCTGACTTCTACGACATCGAAGAGAGACTAGGCTCGTAAGTGGTGCAGGAAGTGCCTTTGGGGCCCCCAGAGTGGGGGTGGCACAGATCCCATCATTAAATTCCGTGCCTTGTCTTCCCATCTTTTCCTGGGTTCTGCCAGCTTCCCACGCTGAGGCCCCCTGCAGAAGCAGGAGGTGCTGACCTGGGTCAGCACCCCAAGAGGGCAACCTCAGCCAGGGCGCTCTTAGGAGCTTCTTGTGCAACCGACTCAACTCCATGAGAGGCTTGAGCAAGCCCTGCCTTTCCTGTGCGTTACTCCAACCAGGCTGATAAGGTGACTGGGTCTGGGTCAGACTGTCCGAGGCTACCTTCCATGTCATCTGCAGGAGTCAGTCAAGCCTGACCAGTCTCACTGTTCAGCAACCGTAGCTTTAATGCATCCATAAAATGCACACCGCTGAAAGGCACAGCTGCTCACTCTATGAATCTGGCCCACACTATTAGCTCTGGCTCTCCCCTGGAGTGTGGAGACCCCAACCCTGAGCCCTCGTCACAGCCACACCGTCCCCTCCAGCAGCAGCACCCAGGGCCGACTGTCTCCTGCTAACTATCCCTAAAGGAGCAGGATGGAAGAAAAGGGGACGGGGCTCAGGTTTGATTTCTAGCAAGTTCCTGGGGAAGAAAGGAGTGACACCAGCCTCAACAGTTCTGCACAAGGAGCCTGCTCTGTCGGGAGGAGCTGTGTCAGAGGAATACCTCACTCTCCTCCCCTGCAGTGGACGGCAGGGGCCTTCCTGGGCCGTGTCCAGGGGACCAGTGCTGAGCAGTGGAGCAGGAGGAAAGCAGCCACTCGGAAGTTCTCTGTAGTTGGGGAGGACTGTCTCCACCCAACTTCATGGGTCTGTCTTCGGGGAAGGGGAGAGAAGCCCACCAGCCAGGGTGGAAGCCTCAGCCCAAGGAAGTGATGGCCCTGAAAGAAGAGCAAACCTGGGCAGTGTTTGGGCAGGGATGCAGGGCCAGGCACAGGCTGGGGTGACAGGTGAGAGAGAGGAGGTTTGTCTGTGTTAGAGGAACCCTTCATGATCCAGAGCAGGGACCGGCAGACTTTTCTATAAAGGGCCAGAAAACGGGTAGCTTAGGTTTTGTGGGCCATATGCTCTCCGTCGCAGCTACCACTCTGCCACTGAAGCACAAAAGTGGCCGTAGACAGTGTGCGCACCAATGGGTGTGGCTGCATCCCAATAAAATTTTATTTCTAAAAAGAGGTGGGCTAGATTTGTCCCACAGGCCACCATTTGTCAGCCCCAATTTAGTGGAAAGCTTGGCTAAATTTGCCTTTCCTCTCCTCCTCCTTTCATTTCCAGTGGGAAATTTGGACAGGTCTTTCGACTTGTAGAAAAGAAAACTGGAAAAATCTGGGCAGGGAAATTCTTCAAGGCATATTCAGCAAAAGAGAAAGAGAATATCCGGCAGGAGATCAGCATTATGAACTGCCTCCACCACCCCAAGCTGGTCCAGTGTGTGGATGCCTTTGAAGAAAAGGCCAACATCGTCATGGTCCTGGAAATGTGAGTGGTTTGCTGGGGGCCCCTTGTGTGTGCCCACACCCAAACCCCTCTGCCTGGAAATGGAGAGCCCTGCAGGCAGGCCTATGACATGAAGGACACTCCCCAGCCCACGTGGCCGGGTGTCGCCCCCTCAGAACAGACGATCTGTGCTCACCTGTGGCCCTAACCCATGACCAGCAGCCCACAGCAACCCTGTTCACTGCCATAACAAATTGGCGGATCTCTGAGGACCCCTGCCCCCTTTTCACCCTCACCTCCCTGTGAAAGGGCCAAGGTTACCTGTAGGCTCCTTTCGTTCAGGGATGTTCTCACCTAGAGGTAGCTTTGGAGTGGAAGGGGAGGGACACAGCCACTTCCTGAATGGCCTTCAAAAGAAGAGGGGCCCAGGGCTGGGGGCTCAGGATACGGGAGCGTAACCCTTGCTCCTGTCCTCCTCCTGTGCCCTGCATGCCCCCATACATGCCTGCTTGTGTTCTCCACTGCTCCCTCAGCAGAGAGTAGTGCTTCCTGGGCTGAGTTGTACATGGGCGGAGGCATGTATCACATGACCTCCCGCCAAGGCTTCCTGGGATCCATGGTTCCTCTAGTCCCCATCCTCCACTTGTCTCACCTCTGAGCCACTGACCATGTGTATGCACACACCCACACACACACACACACACACACAAATGCACATATTGTTCTCAATAAGCCAGGTGTCCTCTGCAGAGGTGTCTGTGTTTTTCAGAGTTTCCTTTCCTTTTTCTTTTTAAGTTTATTTATTTATTTTAGATAGAGAGAATGAGCAGGTGAGGGGCAGAGAGAGAGGGAGAGAGAGAGAATCCCAAGCAGGCTCCTCACTGCCAGCACGGAGCCCTATAAGGGGCTTGAACTCACAAACTGTGAGATCATAATCTAGCTGAAGTCAAGAGTCAGATGCTTAACTGACTGAGCCACCCAGGCGCCCCTCCTTTCCTTTATTTTTTTAATCAGAATTTGTTAATGTTATGCAATCACATTTAAAAAAATGTGAGAAAATACACAATGGAGAGTTCGTTCCAACCCCTGTCCCCCATAGCCCCCACCACTGCCACCAGTAACCATTTTTATTTATTTTATTGTTTGTATCCTTCCAAAGTTTCTTTATGAAAATATAACCATATATTTTTTAAAAATAGTTCCCACCTTTTCACACAAAGCTAACTCATATCCACTATCCTGTGTCTTGCTTCTTTTCATTCAACAATTCACCTTGGTATGAACTGCTGTGAACATGCCAGTAGCTGATAGGCCTCCTCGTTCACCCTGCCCGTGGAATTTCCTTCCATGCATAAACCACAGTTTACTCGAGCAGTCTTCTTTTGAAAGGCGGTTTCACAGTTTCCAGGCCTTTGCTTTTGCAAATAAGCAGCGTTTGTAACCTTGTACTTGCATCTTCTCACTCCTATGTACGTCTGTAGGGTGAATTCCTGGAAGTGTGGGTGTGCTAGATCAAAGGGCATGTGCATCTGAAATCTTTAGAGCTATTGTGAAATAGCCTTCAACATCCTTGAATTGCTCATCTTGAGCGCCAGGACTCTCTGTCCTTTGGAGGGGGCTCTACCAACACCTTCCTTCCCAGGAAGGGTGAGGCCAGTGAGGCCTCCCCAGGCTTGAGGTGTGACCTTCTACCCTCTCTCTGTGATGGCTTCGGTGTGTTTCCTTTCGGTTTATGTACATTTGGAAAAGCTATAGTGGGTTAAAAGCATAGAGTCCAAAGTGAGTCCGATAAATCTCCCATCAATCCAACTCTGCCTCTTACCTGTTGTGTGGCCTTGAATAAGTAACTCAGCTTTGCCTATCCTTAGTGTTATTATCTGTACACAGAGGATATAAGCTGCTTTATGAATGATGTGGGGATTAAATGGAATAATGTATGTCAGGCATTGTGCTGTATAATTGGGACTTAATAGTATGATACATTGACTTTTCCTGTGTCATGGTCTTTTTTATTTTTTCACTTAAAATTATTTTGTGAGCATTTAACATACAACTAGGTGTTGTGGAACAAACCCTACAATTCAGGAGAGCTGGAGTCTGGTCCTGTTACTGCCAAGCTGTGATTTTCTAATTATTAAGTCCTTCCAGCATCTAAACTTCAGCAATTCTGTGGAACTGTAAACGATCCAAAGAAAAGCTGCATTTGTGTCTTAGAATTTGTATCTTACAATCGGTTTTCAGCCCCCGTCTAAGCTTACCTCCCCACTTCCAGGCAAGAGTAGCCCGTGTCTGTGGCCTCACCCATCACAGCCTTACAATAGCCCTGTGGGCTGCAACAATTCACATTTATTCTAGAACAAGTTGCTGGGTCCAGGCAGTGTGGGCATGCGTGGACATGCGGAGAAATGTCTTATGTTTAGATGTTAAGCCTTGGGCAAGTTTGTGCGAGGGTGCGGGAGTGGGGTAGGAGGCAGCCAAGCCTGGGAGAGGCCGGGCAGCAGCACCAGTGGGCAGAATACCATACTTAGCGTGGAAATGCGAGTTGGCAAGCTGGATGGAAAATGTTGAGAGAAAACGTAAGAAGGCCTCGGCTGGCCTGGCTTTCATCCCTCTTCCCCACATCTCTCCCAGGGGCAGGAGCAATCTGACACGCACAGATGCCAGATGATTCTTCTGCACTTGGGGTAAAGAGCTTGCCCCTTGATAGGAGCTCAACCAAAGAAGTGGGAGCACATTCACACTCGGTCTGTACTTCTCTTCCAGCTTAAACAGACTCAGCCATGAGAGGGCAAAGGCTAGCTTGCAGAGGGTACCATTTGCTATTCTCCTTGTTTGATGGAGAAACTGAGATGAAGAGAAAGATAATGCCTGGTGATGTAGAAAAGTGAAAATATATTCCAGGGGCCTCTCTGTCTGTTCAGCTGCCTCAGACACAGTGAGAAATCAGAAGTAATGTGTGCCTTCAGCCTTTCTGACCTCTGATCACAGGACAAGCCCCCACCTTTATAGCAGTGTTGCCCAGACATGGAGATTCCCTCAGGCTCCTGGCCTGCAATCTGGGCTTGTCCTTTGGGTGTGCTCGGGACATTCCAAGGGGCAGTGGGACCCTCAGCAGTGAAGCAGAAGTGCGATTTAGACCAAGTCATCCACCGCCCACCTCACTTTTGTGCTACCATTGGCAAAATTTAGCAAAGAATATTCAGCAAGGAGTAGAGGGTCTGGGTATGGAGTTTGGAGTCCCCTGAAACGCCATACCTTCTGGCTGCCAATGGGGGCTGGCCAAGGTCTACAGTTTGGGGAATGAATTTGATCCCTTGGGATTAGGTAGCCTTGGTAGTAGGTATTCACTCACTGGCTCACTGTCCGTTTACTAAGAGCACATTCCCTCTGGCTCAGCCTTGGCCCTTGGCATCATCTCTGTGGGTGGCAGCTTCTTTCCACCCTAACCTTGAGTATTTTGAAGAGAAACCTACACAGAACCATTAATCCTATTTATGTTATCCCTTCCATCCTAGAAAATGGACCACGGAACAGTTTTCAAAATACATTAAGTACATTTGAATAGGTTTGGACCTATTTGAACTTACATTGAATAGGTTACCTCTAGAAATGCAGTAGTAATTACCTCCGTGGCTCAGATTTCCACTACACATTGCCTCAGACATTCCGAAAGGCACTTAAAATAACGGTTGCTTGCTTTTCCAGAATATTTTAAATTTAAAAGCATTTAAATTTTGGGGCACCTTGTCGGTGCCAGATATGGCCAGGTGTAAATAAAGGTCTAGAGATGAGCCAGACCTTTTCCACATATACTTGCAAACAAGCATAAGCTAAGGCAGACTTGATACAAAAAGCTCAGAGACAAGACTGTGGAAAACCCAGGGAGGGAAAGATCATTTCAAATGGGGAAATCGGGAGTGCTTTCTCAAAGGAATTTCTTGGTGAATTGAATTTCAGCTGCCATCCCAAGGGCAACTATTGGGTAAGCTGGAAGCCAGTATTTCCCAAGCTTGTGTCATCATAAGAATTATCTGGCTAACATCTGGATCCTCCCAAGATTTTCTAAATCAGAATCTACAGGGGAAGATCTTGGGAGTCTGTATTTTCAATAAGGGTCCCAACTGGTTTGGGGGGGGGGGGGGAGGTAATTAACATTATTGAGCACTTACTATGTGCCAGGCACTCTGCTAAGCACTTTACCTGTATTAATCCACTCAGTCTTCACAGCAACCCTGTGAGGTGGTGCTATTTTTATGTGCATCTTCCAGATGAGGACATTGAGGAACGGAGACAGTAAGGCTCCCAAGAGACCTGGGAATGTAGATTAGAATTTGACTTGGAGCCTTGGTAGAGAGCAATAGAAATGGAAGGCTTTGGTACAAAGGCGCCACCTGCTGGCCACCCAGGGACCTCCTGCTCTGTTGGTTCTAGAGTGTCAGTTCTAGCGTCCCCAGTGGCCACTGGCTCAGCCCTCCCAGGAAGTGTTGGTGATGGAGGCGGTGGTGTGCTAGGCCCCACGCTGCATCCCTGTCTGTCCCTCCAGCAGGGGTCAGTGACAAGATCCACCTGACTCACTACAGGTTGTCAAATGGTAATTAATATGTGCTGAGCTCCTACTGTGTGTCAGGAATGATGCTTTGCAGAAGTTCCTTCATTCCTAACAATTTTATGAGGTAGGGACAGGTAAGGAAACCAGGACTCAGAAAGGTTAAGTAATGTGCCCAAAGTCACACAGCTTATAAAAGGCAGGGACAGGATCCACACTCAGCTCTTTCCCTTCTTCATGATGGCTCCCCTTAGAAGAGGAAATGTCCCTTCCCCCTCCCCTGCAAAAAAGAAGAGGGAAGTCCCTTGGAAGAGGACAGGCCCAGAAGGAAGCCTACTCAGCTGTGTTCAGCTGGTGGACCTATAGGCCATTGCAGAACAGCTTACTGATGTCTGGATGCTATAAAATTCACTGGGGAGATGCTTTAAACTTTCTGAGCAGCAAGGAAGGAAGGTGGGTCAGAGGGCTGGGACAGGGGAACAGAAAGGACCCATGCAACTCAGGAGGCAAGGCCATGCCTTTGCCCTGAAGGGCGATGTGCTGGCTGGCTATAGCCTCTGGGCCAGTCCTTAGCAGAAGATGCCCACTGTGAGCTCCAGAAACACCACAGTCAGGATCCAAAGTCTATCCAGACAGGAGGGTATACTATACTTCCAGCCTGGGCAAGGGAACAGGTGTAACAGTTTTACCTGGAGGAAGTAACTGAAACTATAGGCCTGGCCAGAGGAGGCCAACTGATCACAACTGTGAGTGTAATGGGTAACAGCCAGTGAATTTTAGAAAATGTGCCAAGCCTCCTTATTATTGCAGATAATTTTCTGATCCTGGCTATGCAAAACAGATGCTTATGGGTGCCGTGAGTATTTTAAGCTTCAGCTCTTGTAAGAGCGATTCCTTACACACCTGTCGTCATTACACACCCTGGTTGGTGGTTGCCCTTTGTGTCGAGGAGATGATGTCTAGATCTCTCAGTTCGTGACCACCTCTGAAACTGCCCAGCCCAGATGCTCCCCTGAATCCCCCAGCAGCATAGTGGGCACAAACAAGTTCCCCCGAGCAGGGAAACCAGGAGGTCCAGGGCTTCCTCACACAATGGAAACTGGGACCAACATAACAAGGCAGGGGACTGGAACTCAGGAAGCTGCAGAAATGCCAGGCCCCTCTTAACCTAGGTTTTCCTGCCAGTCCCCCTACCATCCTCCCCACCCCATTCCCAGCCTGCTCTTGGCCAGACCCCCTGCCAGCCCTGGGCCCCGCAATCCTGTGATCTGACCATCCCTTTTGCTCCCGCAGTGTGTCGGGGGGTGAGCTGTTCGAGCGCATCATTGACGAGGACTTTGAGCTGACGGAGCGGGAATGCATCCAGTACATGAGGCAGATATCGGAGGGGGTGGAGTACATCCACAAGCAGGGCATCGTCCACCTGGACCTCAAGCCTGAGAACATCATGTGTGTCAATAAGACTGGCACCAGAATCAAGCTCATCGACTTTGGTCTGGCCAGAAAGCTGGGTAAGGCCATCCACCCGTCCTGTTGTCACCCACATGCAGTGGAGGTAGCCGTTTGTGTTCCACACACTGGGCACGAGAGGGAATGCACTGTGTTGGAGTTGAAATTGGAGACCGTGGCGGCTGCTGAGGCTCAGATCCTGCCCTTGTCACTAAATAGACTTGACTGAGAGTCTTAAATTCCTTATCTGTAAAATGGGATAAGAGCCATACCCACCTCATAGAGCTATTAGGGGGTCAAGTGAGTTAATATAGGTTAGGTGATGCAAGCAGTGCCTTGCACATAGTGAGCACTGTGTAGGTGTTAGCTCTTCGTTATTGTTGTGGCTGTTGTCATGGTCCCCTCTTGTAGCTTCCACTCTGGCGCAGCAGCACCTCATTTTGGCAATGGCGCCTGTTCCCATTTGCATCCTACCCTACGGTTTCCAGAGCACTTTCTCATACTTGCATTTGGTTCTCACAGCAACCCTGTGAGAGAAGCAGGGCAGATTTTGAACCCTGGTTTATAGACTAGGAAACTGTAGCTTTGCCCAGCAGGTTCCACCTGGACCGGCCAGGAGAGGTGCTGGGGCTGGAACAAGGACCCCAGACCTAGTTTGGGGTTCTCTGAGGCCTCTCTGCTATTCCTGCCTTGGGAAGGTGGGTGGATGGGAGAAGGTGGTAGGGACCTTCGTACCCAGCCCTGAAGCCATTTCGGTCCGTAACCAGCTGCCTCATACCCTGCCCACATTCTCCCTGCCCGTGTAGCTGTTCAATGTCTCAGCAACAGCCTCCCCCTCTACCTCCTGACCACTTCCCTGTCAACAGGAACCTGAGAGCTGGCACAGACTGGCCTTTCACCACCCTGAGGGGAGCGAGTGCCAGGGCGCCCTGTTACAGAGAGGATACTGAGGGAGCCAGGTTCTGCCAGGCTGTGACTTGCATGGGAATCAGTGCCAATGCTGGGTACGAGAGCCTGCTCTGCTCCACCTGCTGAGGGGGCAACAGCTGGTGTACAGGGCCTGCCTTCAGGCAGGAAGCATTCCTAATTTGAATGAATAGGGCACCACTGGTCTCAGGAGCTGGCAGTCAGAGCCCAAGGGACACGATGTGCAGGCTCCCTTGGTGAGAAACGTGGGGATAGTTGTGTCTACCATGGCCTTGAGAACTGGGACGAGCTAAAATGAGTCAGGAAGGGTTCAGCTGGGAGCTGGAGCAGAGCTTTCAATCTGAAGGCCATTAAATGGTTTGTCTTAGAATATTTGCTATGGGCTCTGTCATGAACAAGGCCAGGTGTGGCCCACAGGCCAGAGGTGTGCCACCCACCCCTTTGTTGATAGATCCCCCAGGAGATGGTATTTATGTGCATCCTATTGGGCATCTCTGGTCCTTTGAGGGGGACCAAGGGGTTAAGGTCTTTCCTGGCTATCCTCCCATTAGCTCTGGGAGGAGATAGGATGCTATGGGTTGAAAGGGGGGGGGGGGGGCAGGAGGGTGTGGCTCAGAGTGGGACCACCTGGCTTTAGGTCCTGACTGCCATGTGAAAAGTGCTAAATCACGCATCTTCCCTGGTTATCCTATTCTTCCTCAGGAACATGAGGGTCATACCTCCCTCAGGGCTGTCGAGAGTATTAAATAGGAAAGTCCTTATAAAACAGGGAGCAGGGTACATAGGACTTAGTGAATGTGAGAGATTATTGCCAAGCACAAGGCACAGTCCCTTCTTCAGGGAACTCATGGAAGAGACAGACACATGGAAACTTGGGGGCAGGGACGAATAGGCCTCCTCTCCCCATCCCACCCCGGTGAGTGTGCAGTTTGTCAGTTTCACTGGTACATTGATGCCTCTGTTTACAAAGAGGCTGAGTGTCTCTCTCCCAGAAAGCAGCTGAGGGCCAGGCCTTGTCTGTGTCCCTCCCATGCACACAGATAGCATTTACTTACCACTGGTTGGCTCCTGAATGTTCTGGCAGTTGATCCCTCTCCATCCTGGTTACAGAGAATGCAGGATCTCTGAAGGTCCTCTTTGGCACCCCAGAGTTTGTGGCACCTGAAGTGATCAACTATGAGCCCATCGGCTATGCCACGGACATGTGGAGCATCGGCGTCATCTGCTACATCCTGTGAGTCTCAGGGCACGTCGGGGAGGGGCAGAGAGCTCCACAGGAGGGCCCCCAGGGTGCCCTGACATTGAAGGGGCCAGGATGGGTCATGGTGGGTAGCCCACCCCAGAGTTAGGAGGGCGGCAGCTCCTATTCCCCTCCCACCAGCCTGCCCGACTCCTGTTTTTCCGAGGAAGTCAGCAGCCCACATCGCACTTCTATAGAAGTGGCTAGCTCTGACACTGAGACCCCATTCTGGGCCCTTGACTGTCCCTAATGCTGGCCAGGCTGGGGCCTTTGGCCAAGAGGATGGAATGTGACTGGTGTAATTTACCCTCACTTGTGTACGTGGGTCCAATGGAGGCAGGGAGCCCGGGTGCACATCTCCTGTGGGTGTCATCATTATCTTCAGAAGATAGCACCCCATCCTCATGGCAGGGGGACCCCAACTGCAAGCCTCATCCATGAGCCTATTGTATGGGCCAATTAATAAGCACTTTTGATGGTAGAGCCTTAAGTGGGGTCAACAGACAACAGAAAGCCACACAGAAATTAGAACTGGGAAATCAGGTAGAAAATATGAGGCCATTTCAGTTAACAATGCTGGAGAAAAAGAGGGGAGGCCAGAGCGCCTGGGTGGCTCAGTAGGTTAAGTGTCCTGATTTCAGCTCAGGTCACTATCTCACGGTTCATTCCTAAGATCAAGCCTGCACTGGGCTCCACGCTGACAACCAGAGCCTGCCTGGGATTCTCTCTCTCTCTCTCTCTCTCTCTCTCTCTCTCTCTCAAAATAAACTTAAAAAACAAAACAAAACAAAAAAAACAAAAAGGGGAGTCCAGTAATGTAGACCAGTGCTTTGTAAACAATAATATGCATGAATCACCTAGGCCTCTCCTTAGATTGCAGGTTCTGGTTCAGAAGGTCTGGGAGACCTACAAACCACATTTCTAACAGGTTCCAGGTCACCAGTGGTACTGATCCAAGGACCACACTTATGAGTAGCAGTCTCTGGAACACACTTTGGCGGGACCTTAGTGATTGAGTCTCTGAAAGCCCGGGCTGCCGATAGTCACCGGCCGCAGAGGCAGCCCCTGATCTCATGTAGCAACACGCAGTAATGGGATGGTCCCTCTGAAGATGCAGATACACATGCATTCATTTTGAAAATAATATTTTTCATTGTTGAAGCAAACAGAAATGTTTATGTTTTCATAGAAAACTGGAGGAAGGCCTAAGAATGCTTTTTTAGACCCCAGTATGATAAATGGCCCTAGGTTATTCTGCACAGCCAGGGTTAGTTAGTAGCCACCATTACAAAAGCTTTAGCAGAAATGGAGTGATCTTGTGTGTGTGCCCTGTGGCTTTTCCACATGCTCGGGAGTTTTAGTCTCACTGTGGTGTGTCAGGATAGCCTCCCTCAGTTAAACTTGTGTCATGGACTCCGTACCCCAGAGAGTCAGCTTCTTCCTGGCCCAGGGTCACCCCAGCACAACCACCACCACCTCCTCCCCCAGAGCCACGGAGAAGAAACTCCCTGGCCAGTAGTGCATGTACCTGTGTCTTCCTACCCCAGCCTCACTCCAGGAGTAAGGGAGCAATGAGTAACAAAAACTACATCCAATCTGTACTCCTAGCTCCCTTGGTAAATAAGAAACATCAGGCCAGTGGGCCCAGTCGCCTCTTCTGGGGCTGCCCCAGGCTGCACAGTGCTCACACTGGATGTCTGGCCCCGGGGGAGACACCTGGCACTTGAGAAACAATCTTCAGTCAGTTTATTATGTCCAGATCTAGTTGTCTCGTATCCTGGCTCAGTCCCTGGGTCCCTCTGCAGCCATCAAGATTTGCATAACTGTCTCCATCGGTTTTCTCACTGCTGCACATTGGGATCATCTGCTCCCACAGATTTTCACCTGGGCTCCTGTCTGATCCTCAGAACAAACCTGGGAGTGAATCGGGGCAGGGATTTGATCTTTGTTTGGCTCGGAGGTGACCGGGGCCAAGGAAGTACACGTGACTGCCTATTTCCCACGGTCCTGGAGGGTGACCAGCCTTCCCAGTTCCCCCAGTGCCTTCCCAGTTCCTGATGAATTGCCCGGGATATAGGGCTCTCAGTGCTAAAGTAAGGATAGTCCAGGAAATTAGGAGAGTTGGTCCAACTAGTCAGGGACGAGGCAGGGCCTGGACTGCCCTTTAATTTTCACAGTGAACACACCTGTGTAACCTGTACCCAGATGAAGAACCCCCACACTAGTCCGGCCCCTGCAGCCCTCCCCGTGCCCCTCCCAGTCACTATCCCTCAGAGGTAACCATCATCATGTCTAACGTCACGTGCTAGTTTTGCCTGTTTTTGAACTTTACGTAAACAAAATCATACAGTGAGCCATATCTGGCTTCCTTTGCTCAACATTGTTTGTGAGACCCATTCATTTTATTGTATGTAGCTGTAGATTGTTCATTCTCGGTGCTATGTAGTGTTCCACGGTAGGAACATCGTCCAGTTTATTTATCCATTTCACATTGATGGGTTTTTAATAGATGCCAGTTTGGGATATTTCAGGTATTCTGTTACATGTGTCTTAGTGAATGCTTTTATGCATTTCTGTTGGATGTATAATCTAGAACTAGAATTATTGAGTCATAAGAGTACTTTATTTTAAAATGCAGGGGCACCTGGGTGGCTCAGTTGGTTAAGCGTCTGACTGCGGGTCAGGTCATGATCTCATGGTTTGTGAGTTCGAGTCCCACGTTGGGTTCTGTGCTGACAGCTCAGAGTCTGGAGCCTGCTTCTGATTCTGTGTCTCCCTCTCTCTCTGCCCCTCCCCCACTCATGCTCTGTCTCTGTCTCAGAAATAAACATTAAAAAAAAAAGTTAAAAAAAATAAATAAAATAAAATGCAAATTATTTTAGGTGGAGAAACATAACAATTTGGATAATATGTTCTATTGCTTTACTAGATTACTTTTAAAGCTAAGACCAAGAAATAAGGGAGAGCTTTTTGAAATGGGGAGAACATAATTTTGCTGACTGGGGCACCATCCTAAGGGTGTTTGGGCAGCAGAGTGCAAGAAGAGGGGAGAGATGTGTGTGACAGGGAGGCAGGTGAGGGCCAGACCTGATGGACACAGGCCGGCCCTGAGAAGCCTCCTGCAGCATCCTGGCTCCTGCGTACCCCACTGTGGGCTGCCCTGCCCTCTGGGACTTTTCCTGTTGGCTCTCACAGTGGGGATTGAGGACTGGGAGCTCCTCTCCTGAGTGAGGGCTCTCAGCAGAGCACATGGCACCCAAAACAAAATGTGGAGCCAGCCAAATGGCTTTTTTCAGACCCCGCTTTGCAAAATTCTGGAGCTGTTGCTGGAAGTCCCCAGAAGAGGTTCTGTCCTCTGTCCCTCTCTTTGGAGCTTGGTTGTCTGTCTGACAGCCCTTGTCAGGGCCACCTTCCACATTTGTACCAGAGGAACACCTCCATCTCATTTCTGGGGCCAGTGAGAGAGGCCAGGGAGTTGTGAAAATAAGTGATAACTCATTTACTATTCAATGTATATTTGGTGAGCACTCCCTGAGCCATGAGCTCTGTCCCTGTAGGTTTTTCTGACTTTGTTGGAGGAGCTCCTGAAACCCCTCAGGGATATCAAGGCAGATCCTGTTCTGGCACTGGATCCTGTTCTGGCCTCGTGGCCCGCCCCAGGTTTTCCAGGCGGAGTATAAATGCGGTGGCTGGGGTTATGGGCCCCCCTACCCTCGCATCCCTGATTCTGGAGGGAGATGGTAGATTCTCTGAATTTCCTGGAGATTCTTCTGGTGTTAGTAATGTCCATTTGGTTTCTGGCAGGAGGAGACAGGACAGGAGTGCTCTAGGCCACACTTCAACATGGAAGATATTCTAAGCCTTGCCTCCTTTTCTAAGACCTCCTTTCCTTTCTTGCTTTTCTCTCCCCTATTTTCTGAGCATTTAGCATTCCCTTACTGCCTGTGGGGACACCAGAAACCTTCTGTGTGCCCTTCTCTCACCCCTACTCCAGAATTCCTTCTCTCCCTCTCCTGCTTCAAGCCAAGGTAGAGGGCAGTTACTCCTCTGCTTTCTTCCTACCATCTTCTTATTGGGCTCAGCGACAGATTTCCTACTTCAGCTCATTTGTTGAGCACCTACTGTGGTCCAGAGAGCTGGGGCCATCCCCAACCAAAATCTAACTTCTGGGGACATGAGCCCAGTGAGCGAGGGAGAAGACCTAGTGCCCAAGCATCAGGTACATACTCAGACTTGGGGTTTGGTGCATGGTTCTTCAGAGGGAACAGACAGCCCCACTAAAAGCTGCCCCTGCCCTCGCAGACATGCTCTCTGATTCCAGCTTCTGCATCCTCCAGGTGCCCTGAGCCCACGCCAGTCCCAGCCACCACTGCAGGTTTTTCTCTCCAGAGACATGGGCTGTGGTTAGCGTGACTAACCCAGGGTGTCTACTTTCTAGGCCACTGCACAAAAGGATACCCAGTTCTTCCTCTGGGACCTGCCCAGCCCTCTCGAATCTTCCCACCGCACCAGGGAATGAGTATCTGAAGGCTAAAATGGGACAAAAGACTAACACCTTCCTAAGCACTCAGTAGTTCTGCTGGCAGATGTGTGGTCTGTTTCAGTGGGCCATTCGTGCAGTGGGGTCACCTGCTGCTTGAAAAACACCATGAAGAAAGTATAGTGCAAGAGGCATTTCTGTACCTTTCTCCGTTCTGATGTTCTGCCCTGCAAGCAAAACAGCCGTGGGCATCAGATTCGATGGGTGAAGTTTTGCTTCAGTGAGAGAGTAAGAATTAAATGAGAACACCCTGCAGTCATGACCTTTGTGACCTCTCAGCGACCATTAAAAATGAATGTGAAGACTGTGCACACACTTGTGAACAGCAATGTCAAGTGACAAAAAAAAGTGGAGCATCTAAAAACTTGCCCACTCTGACTATAGTTTTGTAAAAACTAGATAAATCCATTGGTTATGTTGGGGAGGAAGAAAAAACTTCCCTCCACCTTTTTAGGTTCTTTTCTTGGAAGCCTGCAAATCAAACTGACAAGAGACAGATTAACAAGAGGGGGAAAAAAAAGATGCGTAGGAGTTCACAAAGAAATGTGATTCAAGAGGTGTTTAGATTTGGGGGCTTACATACTATTTTAACAAAGAGCAAGCGATTATTGTTGTTATTAGACAAAGGAAAGGGGTTTGGGGCTTCTGGAGGGGTAAGTTGTGAGAAGGTGACTAGGAAATGTGTAGTAAATAAAGGTTGTTTTGCAAGGTCTGTTAAGATGAGTCTGTTTCTGGTAAAGGAGAGAACATATTTACAAATGGAAATTTATGTCACTTTTTTTTTAATGTTTATGTTGAGAGAGAGAGAGAATGAGTGAAGGAGGGGCAGAGAGAGAGGGGACACAGAATCTGAAACAGGCTTGACCTGGGGCTCTAACTCACAGACTGCAAGATCATGACCTGAGCTGAAATCAGACATTTAACTGACTAAGCCACTCAGGTGCCCCGGAAATTCTGTCACCTTAATAAAAAAGAAATCATTGTCCTGCTTTTAGACAGAAAGGGAAGGCAAAGAGCTAATGCCTTCAGCTCAAAACAATCTTTATGCCAAAGTGGCATATTTTGGAGTGGCATACTCTGATCCCCTTCAGTTAACAAATGAGATAAAACTAGGAAGAGAGGTGGAGAGTTGTATTTTGAATGCTAATGTTATTATGTTTGTTGACTGGGTTGATCAACCCAACCATACATGATCCTTATGCAAATTCTAGTAATAAATAAAAAGTCCAAAAAAAATTTTTTAAGATCCTGCCAAATTCCACCACCAAGAAACATGACTGAAATTCCAACACTCTCTTTGTCATCATGCTCTGCGTATATTGCAAGTTTTATTTTAGAGACATACTCTTTAACAGGAGGAATTCTGTGGGAGCTCTGCCGGCAAGGAGCCAGCCAGGGCTGGGGGTATTTCAGACGGATGGGCTGCCAGGAAGGAGGAGCAAGGAGGCTCTCCCCAGTTGTGAACTTTACAGAGATTAAGCCCTATCTTTGCAGGATTGCAGTCCCTAATTAGGAAAGGAAGTTTACAGAAGGGGACGTTTCAGCATTCCACAGCAGGATTGTCTGCCCTTCTTGTAGTGGTTGGAATGCTGCAGGACTTTACCCCTCTTCATTTCAAACGGAAAATGGAAAGACCGGAGGAGGCAGATGCTGACAAGCAAGGGTCAGGCTGCTTCTCCATGGGACTGGCTGAAGTCACACAGGATCAGGATCACAGAGATGGGGACCGCTGGGAGCTCCTAGGAATTCTAGCCCAGTACCCTTGGTGTAAAAAGGGGAAACTGAGGCCCAGAGATGGGGGAGGGAGTAGCATATAACCCCGCAGACTCGGGAGTGGTACACTCCCACCCTTTCTTCATTGTCATGCAATCCAGAATAATTAGCCCCGTGCCTTCTTCAAGCAGAACAGAAATAAGACATTTTAATGCCATCCTTAAAACTGTTATTCTAAAACACCAATATATTGACCAGGGCAAGATCACTCACATTGCAAAAGTTTTCTTTTTTTTTTTTTTTACAAAAGCTCTCACCAGAAGTTTCCCCCCATGGCAAGCTTGCCTCACAATATTTCAGTGGGTTTTGTTTTACAAAACTTGGTTTTCAGGTGCTATTACATTTCATCAGCTGAGGCCTTATGAATGTAAGAGACAGTTCCAGAAGGGTTTGTGTTATTGTTTATGACGATGGATTCATATGGATTTGGGAGGCAGGGACATTAGTGAAGCCTTAGTTTGGAACACTGATGGCATGAGGGCCCTGGATCTATCTCATGGGACTCAGGTGGGATCAGGGCAGGACCAGCTACATAATTTGTGGGGCTCAGTGCAAAATAAAAAGATGAAATGACTTGTTCAAATATTACTACAAGTTTCCGTTTGACAGCAGAGTATTAAACCAACAGTGGGGCCTTCTAAGGGTGGGGCTCTGTGCATCCGCATAGGCCTGACTCCCATGCTGCCAGCCCCAGGTCAGGGCGAATGGCAGGGGGATGGCTGGAATGAAGAGGAGGTACACAGGAGTAAGAGGTGAGGCCAGTAAGCTGTAAATCTGTTCTCCTTGGCTTTGAGGTACTTTGTCTTACACATTTTATTTGGCTTACACTATTGGTAAATGTGTCACTCCCAAGGTCACAGATTAGTGAGCCCATGCGGGTGAACTGTACACAGAAGAAGCATGCAATATCCACAGTCACAGACAGAGCCCCTTCCTATGGACCAGGCCTTGTGCCAGAGCTGTAAACTATGGTTTACTTCACTGTCACAGGGGTCTTTATATAAAGGAGCAGTGAAGATTTAGGCTCTAGATGCCTGGGTTCAGAGCTCACTGACTGAATCCTTGGGCAAGTTACCTAACCCCAATCAATGCCCATTTCCTCATCTGTTAAAGTAATGAGTTACCTGTGTTATAGGGTGGTGTTAAGATTGAATGAGTTCAGGGCGCCTGAGTGGCTCAGTTGGTTGAGTGTCCAGCTCTTGATTTCAGCTCAGGTCATGATCTCACAGTCGTGGGATCAAGCCCCATGTCATGCTCTGTGCTGAGGGTGAATCCTGCTTGGGATTGTCTCTCTCTCTCTCTCCCTCTGCCCCTCCCCTCCGCTCATGCTTGCTCACTTTCTCTCTCTCTCTCAAATGAAAAAAATAAAAGATAAAAAAATGGAATGAGTTCATCTATTTTAAGCTGTTTGCCTAGTGCCTGGCGCATAGTAAATGTTTGGTTAATGTTTGCTGCCATGATGATGTTGATGGAGGAGGAGACAGAGGAAGACGAGAAGGAGAATTGGTACACGTGGTGACTGCTGTATAGTTAAGTAGTAGGTTCTCCATCATACAGAGGAGGAAAATGTCCAAGGTCACCCACAAATGAAAACACTGTGCTCTTTCCTCAGCTTTGGTATCTCTTAACGCAAGCTTTCTGGTTTGGCCTAAGTGCCTCAGGCTTACTGGTGTAGACAGATCACCAAACCCATGTTGCTGATTCAAAGTCTACTGTTTGTCCGAGCTTGCCAAGTGTCCTGAGTGTGCTGGGCCCTCTCATTCGTGCTGACGGGTATGAAGACGAGAGGTAGAAGGGGGCAGGGACAGCGGGTGCAGTGGTGAGTGCTGTACCATGTGACCAGTCCCTGACGAGGGTGGCCACAGCACAGAGATGAAGGGAGCCGTGGAGAAGGTTCTGGGCCTTGGGGGAAAACAGAGGACGGGGGGAGGGGCCATGCTCTGTACTGTGGAAGCTGTAAACTGAAGTGAATTCGTTCCCCTCAGCCTCACAGGCAGGTGGTGAGAAGAGGCTGGGCCACAGAAGCCTGTGAGCTACACCCTCTCTCCTTTCCTCAGGTGGGAGGAGAGGCAGGCACAGGAATATTAGGGGTACAGGGCTTTGAGGGCCCTCACCTTTGACCTCAATACTCTCTTGGGGGGATCGTCCCACCCTGCCTTTCCTGCCATCAGCCACTCCCCATTCACCTGTTGTCCTGCTTTTATCTTCCAGGGTTAGTGGACTTTCCCCCTTCATGGGTGACAACGATAATGAAACCCTAGCCAACGTGACCTCAGCCACCTGGGATTTCGACGATGAAGCGTTCGATGAGATCTCTGATGATGCCAAAGATTTTATCAGCAATTTACTGAAGAAAGATATGAAGTAATGAGTTGAGATTTCCATCTTTACAGCTTCCCCACTCCCTGGACTGGTGTCCAGAAGCAGGGACCTCCTTTGCCTGTCGTGGGCCCCTTCCCACTGAGGAGTGGAGGGCGGGCACTGCAAGAACGGGGGAGGTGAAGGGGGTCTTCCTAGGTCCCCCAGCTCCCTGGTTCCAGACACTCCACTGGTCTTTAGAAGCACAGAAACCCCACTTGAAAAGCAACACTTCATGGATGCTGCAGGGAGAGGGGCAGCTTGTGTGTGTGAATATTGACAACCTCTATTTTCTTGTGTGCTGTGGCCGGGGATGCCATGCTGAAACCTCAGCCCCTCTTCAGGGGTGACTCTGCAAGTACCCTATTGTGGACCTAATCATGCCCCCAGGCTATTCTGGCTTGATGTCTTTTCCATATCTAAATTACTTAACAACTGACGGCCTGAACGTGGTACCTTCTCCCGCTGGCCAGAGTGAGGCCATGATTTCAGACCTCTGGCTCAGCTCTGTCCCAGCCTGCGCCCTTTCCCCCATTCACCGCGCAGACTGTGCAGTTCCCCACCTCCACCTTGGGGGCTGCTGGGAGCTGCCGTTGTGGTTGTTGGAGGAACACATAAAACAGTTGCATAAGGTGCTCGGTAAGTGTCCCCATGAGAGAAGAGTGCAGCTGGGAGGCTAGAGCGGAATCCATAGGTGAGCACTCTCCCCTCGAGGGAACCTGCGGGATTACAGCAGGTAGGCTGGAGGCTGTGCCAGTGTGGGGAAAGCTGGCCTGCCTGGGGGAAGGGAGCCGCAGGCTGTCAGGTGGGAGAAACTGGCCTGTTGGGTGCCTGGCCCATTGTAAACTGGTGACCAGATGAGGCAGGGTGTGGCTCCAGCCCCCTGCCCCCGCCCCCCCCCCAACCCAAGTAGCATTTGGCACCAGGGAGCAGTTCTACACTTTGCCCTAGAAGAAGGGTGGTGTTGAAATAGGTCAGACACCAGAGGAGGAGGGCTGCCCAACTCCACAGGTAGGTGACTGCATTCGCCAGGTAACTTTATGGTGCAGGCTCTGCCCTGTCTGCCTGGCCCACAGACCCCTGGAGGCTACCAGTTATCTTGTTCCCCTCTGGGAGAAACCCTGTTTGGGACCAAGAGCACAGTTGCTAAAAAAAGAGTGTTGGAAGGTCTCTCAGATGGCTCTGATTTTCTCGATATGTGTCCACCTCTCAGTCCTTTGTAACCACCTCAGGCCAAACTCCTCCAGAGGCTACATCCACACTCCTTCAGTGAGGCTGTCTTAGTGTTTTGCTCTCACAGCCTTTGTTAGAAATAGACATTACTCAGGTAGAATCTGGATGTTGTGGGGACCTAGGTTCCCTTCCAGTGTGAGCAATCCTTGCTCCCAAGATGCTTTGCAGAGATGCAGACCTCCTTCCTAATAACTCTGGTCCAGGATGGTTTTTGTCCACCAAGCTTCATTCACTGAAGATTTGGTAAATGGGGCAATATGGATATATCTGTTTTCTCATCTGACGTTGAATTAGTTCAGTAATGAGCTGTACTAGACCCTCTGTGCTCATAAAATGGATTCACCAAAGAACTGATTTCAAATGTCAAGATACTCGATTCTTATAAACTCTTGAACTTAGCATCTCTTTAACCAGAAATCTCCACCTTTCAGCACTTTGAAAAATATTCATCTAGTATAAAATTAATGATGTAAGTTGTAGAAAATTTGAATATAGGAAAATTAAAATAATCCATGATCCTTTTATCTAAAGATCACTACATTTTGTTATACTTAGCAAATTTACTCATACTCGTTTTTCTTTTTTAAAAAATTTTTTTAACATTTGTTTATTTTTGAGACAGAGAGAGACAGAGCATGAACGGGGGAGGGGCAGAGAGAGGGAGACACAGAATCGGAAACAGGCTCCAGGCTCTGAGCGGTCAGCACAGAGCCTGACGCGGGGCTCGAACTCACGGACCGCGAGATCGTGACCTGAGCCGAAGTCGGCTGCTTAACTGACTGAGCCACCCAGGCGCCCCTCATACTCGTTTTTCTATGTGTGTTAGCATCTGGTTCTTTGGGCTTTATTAGTCCTATTATAACTAAGGTGATGGCCCTGAATTATTTCTAGATTCCCAGAGCTTTCAGAGAGATTAAATGAGTTTGAGTACAGTTTGTAAGGTTGTCATAATGCATAGATTGTATGCAGGACATACTTCTGAGTTTTAACAAGAAAAATCTGATACTCAACCACATCACAAGACATGAAAACTCAGTGATTCTCAGAGATTTAGGCTTCATGTTTTACCTTCCTTTCCACCAGATAGGGAGGCTAAAGGATTAGGCCTCCACAGCCCCTTCCCCACGTGACCAGTAGAATGACCCCATCCTAGAATATCTGCCCTCCAGCACTTAGACGACTTCTTTTTTTTTTTTAATTTTTTAACGTTTATTTATTATTGAGAAACAAAGCATGAGCAGGGGAGGGGCAGAGAGAGGAGGAGACACAGAATGGGAAGCAGGCTCCAGGCTCTGAGCTGTCAGCACAGACCCCGATGCAGGGCTCTAACTCCCAAACTGTGAGATCATGACCTGAACCCAAGTCAGACGCTTAACCGACTGAGCCACCCAGGTGCCCCAAGCACTTACACTTCTTAGACCCAAGGGCAGGTCATGAGACTCCACCTGCTTACTTGGTGGTTAGGCCTTAACACTAACCTATTCTGATCTAGTCAGTGTAACCCAGACCAAGAGAGGAAAAATGCCAGGGGCACAGTAACCCTGATCATGGTGGATGGACCGAGGACAGGTGACCTCCCATTTCTGATCTAACCAGCAGTCTCTGAGGTGCCCTCCTGTTCAGAAATCCTCTGATCTCTGCCTCCATCAGAAACCGCCTGAACTGCACCGAGTGCCTTCAGCATCCGTGGCTAATGAAAGACACCAAGAACATGGAGGCCAAGAAACTCTCAAAGGACCGGATGAAGAAGTACATGGCAAGGAGGAAATGGCAGGTAATGAGGGAGTCACTTTGGACTTGGATGTTGCCCTTTACATTTGCTTTATTCAAGCTACCCTCAATCCAACAGTGTTTACCTCTAAAAATAGTCTGGGACCAAGAGTGACATTTCATGTCTTCGTGGCTAGGGATGAGCAATGTCATCTTTAAGACTTTTTGGCAACCCTGGAGAATGTGATCTCCTTAAAGGTAGTGGGATAGGCTTATATTTCTTTATAGTGAAGGAGGAAGGCACATGATCTACAAAGAGAGATACGGTCCCCACCCTTCTCCATAGGGAGATTGTATGTTACTATGTGTCCTTGGGCGAGTGACAACCTTACTGTGCCTTCATTTTCTCACCTGTAAAGTGGGGAATAATAGTGGCACCAACGTCACACAGCATTATTTTGGGAAATATGGGAGATAATCTTCATCTGGCTTTGAGCACTTTGCATGGCACATAGTAAGTGTTCAAAAATAACACCGTAGCTAATATTATGGCTGGCTGGCCATATGTCAGGGAACATTCAAAGCACTTTCTATGCAGTGAGTCTTTTAATCCTAGGAGGCAGGTACTATTATTATCCCCACTTTTCAGACAAACTGAGGCAGAGAACAGTTGGGAATGTTACTGAAGATCATGTAGCTAGTAAATGGAAAAGGATTCAAACCCAGAGCCTGGTTCCAAAGTACAGTCTTAACAATGATGTAAAATTGCCTCTGATTTTTAACAGATGCATGAAATTGTCATCCAAAACCATAGAGAATTTGTCATCAGCTGTTTTATTTTTATTATCACTATTAGTATTACAAAATTCCTGGGCTACTGGAGGGTACATGGTTTCAGTACTCAAGGAATGTATAGTGTAGTAGGGTACTGAAGCAAATGGACATAAAAGGACACCGTGCACACCAAGAATCGTAAACGATCAGTATAGCCTACCATACCCATATATGTGAGTGTAGATGGGAGAATGGAGCCAGTCACACCAGAGGCTGGATGTGGTTGTGAGGAAATGCTGCCAGGGGCAGAACTTTGAAAGTGGTCATGGAAAATGGGCTGGAAGAAGAGAAGAGGGCATAACTGCACAGAGGAGAAAGCACAGAGGAACTCACCCTGACAGGAGCAGAGTCCTTTAGCTGGGCAGTCGGGGGAACTAGGGCATGTAAAACTTGTCTGTGTGGCAGAGAAAAAGGAGATCTCTGTTTTAGGGGCAACTGGGACGCTGGTAATTTACCATACGCGGTGACTAAATCCTCAAAAAGTACAACTTCACATGGAGGGTGAGAGGAGCAGAGGCAAAGGGGCAGCTTTTGGGCATGTGTGTTTAAGGGACCACTTCCCCTGAGTGGCTCGGCCAGGACTCCCCCAAGATGGGAGTCCGTTGTTGGTTAGTCCCCAGTGAAGGTTTAGGTGGACCTCCTGGCTCCCTCAAGTGCCAGGCGAGTTGGAACACCTGTGCCGCTTACCTTACCCTCTAGTGTCATTTGAATCCAGTGAAATCAGAGTAACTGAGTTTCTTAAAAACAAAAAGGGGTCCACAAAACCTAAGTTGGCTTTATTAATGATCCAATGGCTAACAGATCTCAAAGAAATAGTGGTACTTCTGGCATGGATAGGGTGGCTGGTGTGGGGGTGGGGCTGTCCTCAGTGCAGTGAGTCTCTTTGGGGTTTGCTTGAATGATGAACCAAAGCCAGAGGGGGGCTAAACGCAGGGGACAGGAGCAGAGAAAAGGAAATGGGAGAGGAAATAAATGAAATTTTTTAATCTAATGGGTCAGGGAACAATAAATTGTGCTGATATTTTAAATTGCTTAAATTTTTTTCTTGTTGTTAACAGTGCTGTTGGCCATAAGGTTTTCTGGAAGTGAGAAGGGAAAGAAAAGGATAGAATTCAGAGGAGAAACCTTAATTTCCTATCTTTTTGTTTTTAATGTTTATTCTTTTTTGGGAGAGACAGCACGAGTAGGGGAGGGGCAGAGAGAGAGGGGGACAGAGGATCTGAAGCAGGCTCTGCACTGACTGCAGACAGTCTTATGCAGGGCTCAAACTCACTGTGAGATCATGACCTGAGCCAAAGTCGGATGCTCAACTGACTGAGCCACCCAGGCACCCCTGATTTCATATCTTAACATAGGTAGCAGCATTTGGAAATGGTTTTTCCACAAAAATAATGGTTAGGTTTCACAAAATTACACACAAAAGTAGTCTATAAAATCCCACGTGGTACATGATGTCCCTGAAGTGTAATTTCACTGATAATGGTTCAGCAGCATCTGACCATCCACATTTTTTACCCCAGATATCAGGACCTTAGCACACCTGGACCGGGGGGTTCCCTCTCAGAGCAGCTGAGGTTCTGTGTGGTCGGGAGCAGAGTGCCATGGAATAAAATGGGGTAGACTGTGGTGGAGGGAGAGGGCCAGGCGAGATACGGGTGGCCCAGAGATCTCTACAGTTGCACAAGAGAAGGTTCCTTGCTATCATCCTGATGTGGTTTCCATAAAAGGCCCAGGAGGAAGGAACTAACATGAGAGCAAATCCCTACAAGTGGGGCAACATCTAGATGACTAATCATATTATTGATCTTAGAATGAAGTTATTCTGAAAGAGGGTATGTTTTTTATTTGTATGAAAAGAATTTTCAAAAGATGTGATGAGCAGTAGCACCGAGGGTGAATTGAGGAGGATAACAGGGCTTCTGCTTGTAAAACTGGAAGCTGGGGGGGGGATGGGCTAAAAGGGTAAGAGGCATTAAGGAATCTACTCTTGAAATCATTGTTGCACTGTATGCTAACTAACTTGGATGTAAATTTAAAAATAATTAAAAAAAAAAAAAAAAAAAAAACAACCTGGAAGCTAAGGACTAGGAAGTAGAGGCCTGTGGGCAGCCATCTTTATTTTCTGAGAACCACAAAGGCTTCTGCAGTATGGACCACAGGGCCATAGAGAAGAAAGCTTTTGACTCAGGATAGCAGAGAGTACTCTTGGCCATCACATTTGGATATTATGCACTTCTCAGAGAAAGCTGGAGTCTTGGAGCTGGTGGCATATATGTACGGTCTAGGATGGTTGGCTGGCTCCAGGGTGACCAACTTGCTCCAGTGTGCCAAGGTCTGTCTTGGCTTTAACCCTGAAATACTCTCATTCTGGGAAACCCCTCAGTCCTGGGCAAACCAGGCCAGTTAGTCACCCTGGCTGGCTTTTCCAGGGGAGGGAGTCTGAGTGGCATTAGGGAGGCCAGTACAGACACCGCCCGCCTGGAGCACAGGAACCCAGCCTTGGCAATGGCCTTCAGACAAGAAAAAGACTTCCTCCAAACAAGGATGGAACTTGGAGAACTGAAACTTTCTTTCTTGGTATTCTAAAAATTTCCAGAAGTCTTAATAAAGCAGCAACCAATTTTCAGCTCAGAGTCATGAAACTTAAAGACTAGAACATATAGATACATATTTCTTTTCTAGCTCTGACAAGTTCCCTACTGATTTTTTTCATAAGAGATTGAATTCTGATGGAGATTATTTTTAAGATTTTCGTTACTAAGCACTTCTTACTTTTGTCCTTGTCTTAGAAATTATATGCTGTATCACTCCATCTGATGGAAAATTTCCTCCTATGTATAGCCTATTTGTTAATGTGTATATGATCCCTTCTCTGAAATATTCTCTTTTATCTGCCTTGTTCTGGTAACATCATATTAGTCATTTTGTTAGTGGAAGAGGAAAGACTTCCTTATTCCACACCTAAAGACAGTCTTGATCAGTCACAATCTGGGCATTTGGAATTAGGGAGCCCGTGGGCTACACAGTCACATGTATGAATCCTAGTCTTTCTGCAAAAGACTAGAGCTATAGGGAGATTTGAATCTTCTGGTCCAAGAACATGAGATGCACAGAGGGGAACTGATTTGCCCAGAGTCACACAGTAACATACCTTTGTTGAGAATGAACCCTCTCATTTGACAGACTCCTGGCCCAGGCAAACCAATCTGTGTTGGATAAAGGGAATCAAGAGCCAGAAGGGCTGGGTCTGAGAGTTTGGCTGACCAGGAAATAGTCTGGTCTGACGTCAGCTCCATAGGGAGGGCTGCCATGGCTGGCACCTCCTCTTACCCATTCCTGAGGTCAGGATAAGCTCCCAGGGGAAGAGCTGGGTCTCTCCAGCTAGCACAACAAACAGGTCAGTGATGTCACCAGTGACCTCCTCTCCCAGAAGAGCAGAAAAGACTGCCAAGTGGGCTCAGTCTGCAGGTATTTTGCCTGCAAGGCCACAGTGCCTGTGCACACAGTTAAGTTGGTCATTTGTCATCTCTCACCTTCTTCCCCCACCCACTGTATCACCTCCACTTGGGGCTTTCTGTGCTCTGTTCAGAGTGACCCAGCTTCACCATGGTGACAGAGGGCCATAAACATTACCACACTGCAGTGATGTATGTGTGCAAGAGGGTGGATGGCCAGAGGGCAGAGCAGGATTGAATGTCCAAAGTGCATGAAAATAGTCTGCAATAAGGATGGCATGTGACAAACAGAAAAGTGGCTGTGGTCATAGCAGATCTCCATTTAAATCTCACACACACACACACACACACACACACACACACACACACACACCATTACGAGTCCCTAGTGCCCTGTAATCCTTTACTTTCAAAATAATCTTTTTTTCTGGAGATATACTGGCTTTCCTGATAGTCGAAATTGTGAGGCTTTACTGAAATACTTGAGCGCATGAAGTTAGTTCAGGAGGAGATGGCTTTGCAGGGACAGTTTACAGTCCAGTAGATGAGTGCTAGCCACTGGCCTATGTACAGGCTGTTTCTTTTCTCTCTGAGCAGCCAGCCTGTGGTAACGTCTGCACTCTGGACATACAGTATCTGGGTGCCTAAAAAGATGTTTTGGGTGTAGGGGTGGAAAGAGTTGCTTATGCCTTAGTTTCTCACCTCGTCTTTCCACTGACCTTAGAAAAGGGGCAAGACACTTCACTTGAAGGTGAGAAACATAGACACGATTGTGTATTATTGGGGATTTCCTGATCTAAATCCTGTGCTTGGTAGAATTTTCATAATACAAAGAAAATTTTCGTCTCAAGTTCTGGCATCCTTTTCAGCAGAAATTCTCTCTTCTTCCAAGGTTCCTCATCTGAGAAAAGCAAAGCGCCGCTGCTTTTCATTTCTTCGGGCGCTTCTTTTTGATGGCTGGGTGTACATCAGGGAAGAGCACCCCTCCAGAACTTCACTGTGCATTCACAGACTTGTGCTGGGGCCAGCCAGAGTGTTTCTGGAAATCTCTTAAGTATCTGAATCATAAACAGAACTAATGAGACCTTGGAGATCATCTTGTCCAACCCCCTTCTTATACAGAGAAGGAAACTGGAGCCCAGAGAGGTTAAGCGACTTGCCCAAGGTCAATGGAATGCTTTTTTTTTTCCCCTTTGCATCAGGACCTGTGGGATCCGTAGTAACTTTCTCTGGACCAATTAAAATCCTATTGCTAGTATTGTTTTACGAGAAACAGCCCCACTGGGCCTCGTCAGCAATAAGTCTTTGGAGCTGTCTCAGCCTGCAGTTGCTTTATATAAACTATCCCTTTTATGGGAGTTGAAGCACAGTATGAAAAGGGTTTTTGTCTCATGTTGACCTTGTTTAGTCACATTAACGCACACATTGGTTCCAGGCCCCATTCCATTCTCCGAACATCTTCTGACACGCTGATAGTGCTGAGCAGAGCAAGGTTGGGCTCACTCCTCTGGCAGAACTTCGGCACTGGGGAGGTCCTCATTTCAAGGACAGCTGCACCTCTGGGGCTAGGCTCTTTTCCCCGAGCCCCACTGCCCAACGGGAACCAGGGACACCGCCTGAGTCCAACGCCAGTGTCTATTTTCCAGAAAACGGGCAATGCTGTGAGAGCCATTGGAAGACTGTCCTCTATGGCAATGATCTCAGGGCTCAGTGGCAGGAAATCCTCAACAGGATCACCAACCAGCCCGCTCAATGCAGAAAAATTAGAATCTGAAGGTAAGGAGCTCCAGGAAGATTTGCTCTAGTTGGCAAGAAAGGAAGGGTTGAGGGATGGAGGGACATTTTGAGGTTTTAAGGGGGGTTTGGGTTTTTTTGATAATATAAACTATAAGGATAAAATTCAGAACTACTTTTAGGTTGCCCTAAAATTACTAAGTCTGCTAGTTATTCTTTAATTGTTCAACGTTAAGTTTAGCTACTTTCAGAGGGAAAGTTATTGTCTCATAGGACCAGGTGACCTCCGCTGTTCTTGTCCCTATATTTTACATAGTGAAGACTTCATTAAAAGCTTCCTTTTCTCATTAGAAAAGTGAGATTTGTATACTGATAGGTAAACATAAAAATCACATATAGTAGTATCTTTTCAAAAAATATCCTTCCATATTCTTACTGCCTTTGTGTTTTTCTTTTTTTTTAAAAAATGACCTTTAGTCCATATTCCTTTGGCTCTTGCCACGATGCTGAAACATGCCATTTGAATGGGGTAGACTGCGCGTGACAGGGCTCCTCCTGGAGACCAGTAGGGCTAGTTAGCTGTTTGCACACCGCCTTTGAGACGCTGCCCCGACCATCTCCTCAGTGAAGGCTCTGGCCTCTTCCATGCTCCAGGTGCATGCAGGGTCTGGCCTTTACCTTCTTGAGGTGCCTCATTTGGCCAAAGACACCCCCCTAACTCCCGCTGCCTGGTGTTTTTGGCATCCAAAGGTGAGAAGCTAGGTCTAGATCCCTCTTGTGCATAAAAGCCGGGTAATTGGCGAGGCTGCTTGCTGGGCTGCTCTGATGCAGCTGGGGGCAGAGTCTGCAACACGTGGGCCTGGTCCCTCCTGATCCGCACTCCCCAGATGACCCAGAAATAGCCTGAAGGGAAGGGAGAGTATATAGGAGCCCCTCCAAGTCACAGCTTTTCCCTGGACCAATCCCAGATCCTGGTCCGTAGTCATACATTGTGAAGGCAGGGTGAGTGTGGAGAACAGAACTACTGGTAAATTGAAGGCATGTCTAGGACCCCCTTTCCAAGGAGCAGGTGAAGGGCCTGCTGCTATAGGAGGGAGGGCAAAGCAGGGACAGAGATCAGGACAGCTGGTGTGGTTTGTCCTTCTTCGATCCCTTCCACTGAATCCTGAGACAGCATGGAATGCAGCCAAAAATCCTTTTTAAAGATTATTTCCTTTTTCAGTGTGTCAGCATAAAGGAAGGAGGGAGTTCAAACATTTCCACAGTTTTGTCACAGTTCTCTCTTCTGCCAAAACCATGTGGCGGCAGGCCAACCTGTCCCCAGGAGAAAGGTGTACTTGACTCAGTCCCCTAAGCCACATTATTTGCTGAATTACAGCAACTTAAAAAAAAAAATCAACTTTTTTAAACCAGGGAAGAGAACAGGAAATGAAGAACTGACCGTGTTTCCTTCCCTGTCTCCTAGAAGATGTGTCCCAAGCTTTCCTTGAGGCTGTTGCTGAGGAAAAGCCCCATGTAAAACCCTATTTCTCTAAGACCATCCGTGATTTAGAAGTTGTGGAGGGAAGCGCTGCTAGGTTTGACTGCAAGATTGAAGGTAAGTTGTAGCGGTTCTTCCCTTGACTTTGACCACACAAAAGTGTGGCGTGGTGGGTGGGTGGGCCCTGCTGTGTGCCTCAGGCAGAATGTCAGTTCTGGGCAGCCAGGACGCAAGCGAAGATAACTGGGTCAGGAGGAGTTGGCCCACTGCCCCCACTCCGCCTCCTGAAGGTTGGTGCCGTTCAGTGACTCACCTAGGGCACCTCTGATATTCTACGTATTCATATCAACCACTGATGTGAGTGGTTCATCACAGACCTATTTGGCTATGGAAGAGGCTTAATGAAATGAGCTTTGCAGGCTTCTGGGAAGCCTGTGAACTGCCCACAAGAAGCTTCAAAGGAAGGCTGGCATGAAGAGGATGTGGAGTCAGAGGCCCTTCTGCTCAGCTGTGGGCTGTGTGAACTTGGGTGGTGATTTAACTCTTCTGAGCCTCTGGCCCTTACCTGATGATGTCTAATGCCTGAGTCGTCCTGGGGATGCTGGGAGAGGACATAGGTGAAAGGGGGAAACCTTTTACGTCTGTTCAAGGTGTCATGGAGTCCAGGAAAAAGGTGTGGGATTGGCAAGTGCGGAGATTGAGCATGCAATGTGACTTCATTCACATTCAATGTGAGGGAAGCTGGGATCCAGACGCCTATGCCATCTTCCCCATGCTGCTCCGCCTGCCAAGAATAATGTGGCAGCAGAATTGAGTTGCCAGTGCTCAAGAGAACTTAAGGGATCTTAGCATAGCACCTGAGAAATTAGCAATGTTGGTGACACAAAGCATTTCAGTTTCCACAGACTGCAACATTCTAGAAAGATAAGGGCAAAAAAAGACAGGTTCTTTGCTTCCAGTTTGTGACTACTGCATGCCAACTCAAGTGGAGGGTTATCTCCCATTTCAGTCTGACCAAATAAAGCACAGAAGTTCATTAAGCAACTTTACTAAGGCTGCATAGCACAGGACAGCAGTCAGAACAAATCGTGCCTCCTACAGTTTAAAATTCTCCAGCAGTATGACTAGATAATGCCTTTTGGGTAAAGCAATCCAAAGTGAAGAATGAAAACAGTTTATTTCCTGCATCATTATATTCTCAAACTGCCTTATAAATGCAGTGCCTATCATAATCTTTCTCTGTTCTCATTCAATTAAAAAAAAAAAAAGGTGGATGTGTTGCCTTTGCTAGTGTGGAAGTGTGCAGATTGGGGGGCACTGCGAGAAACTCCGAATTCTCTCCGTCACCACACTGTTTTTGGTCTTCTGAAGTTCTTTTTCCTTTTTTTCCTTTTTAAACATTATTACAACATAATGATTATCATCTTTGTACTTTTCTGTCTGGGATTATTCCTTCATATTTGCATAACTTCCACTGAAACACTGAGAAGGAATTAAAGCATATGGAGGCAGTTTTGATAAAAACAAAATTCTACTTGAAAAGAATGTTATAATTCTTAAATTCTTTTTTTTTTTTTTTTTAAGTTTACTTTGAGAGAGAGAGAGAGTGAGCAGGGGAGGGGCAGAGAGAGAGGGAGAGAGAAAATCCCAAGCAGGCTCCGTGCTTTCAGCTTGGAGCCCAATGCGGGGCTCGAAATTATGTACCACAAGATCATGACCTAAGTCTAAACCAAGAGTCAGATGCTTAACCAACTCAGCCACCCAAGCGCCCCTAGAATTCTTAAGTTCTTATGTGTAATTTTTTTCCTATAAAAGTTATTTCTCCCAAATTTAAGAACAACTCAGATTGTATAAATATATATATACATACATATATATATGTGTGTGTATGTATATATATATTTTTTTTTAAAGTTTATTTATTTTGAGAGAGAGAGAGCACAGGGGAGGGGTAGAGAGAGAGAGAGAGAGGGAGAAAGAGAATATCAAGCAGGCTTCTCACTGTCAGCACAGAGCTGGACATGGGGCTCAGTCTCATGAACCATGAGATCATGACCTGAGCTGAAATCAAGAGTTGAATGCTTAACTGACTGAGCCATCCAGGCACCCCTGTATCTTTGTAAAGACCTATATGTGTGTGTGTATATATATCATATATAATACATAAATATGATGTGTGTGTGTATGTGTGTATATATATATATATATTTTAATTTATTTATTTTTTATTTTTTTTTAACGTTTATTTATTTTTGAGACAGAGAGAGACAGAGCATGAACGGGGGAGGGGCAGAGAGAGAGGGAGACACAGAATCGGAAGCAGGCTCCAGGCTCCGAGCCATCAGCCCAGAGCCCGACGCGGGGCTCGAACTCATGGATCGCGAGATCGTGACCTGAGCTGAAGTCGGACGCCCAACCGACTGCGCCACCCAGGCGCCCCTATATAATATTTTTTAAATGCTGAACTTTGCATAAACATGACTAACATATAAAATGAGGCTAACCCATGTGGCCAATTTCCAGTTATCCATAAGTAGTTTATCTGTCTTTGGATCAGACTAAAACAAATAATGGCTTTTCTTTTAAGCAATATTATCAGCTCCTCTAATTTATTATAGAGCTGTCATTAGCTTTGAGTTATAATTTACATACCATAAAATTTACCTATTTTATGTGTACAGTTAAATTATCTTCTGTTAGATTTACAGAATTATGCAATCACACAACCAATTTTAGAATATTTCCATCATCTCCAAAGATCTCTCGTGCCTATTTGCTCTTTTTTTTAATTTAAAAAATGTTTTTTAATATTTATTTATTTTTTAGAGAGGGAGAGGGAGCACGCCCAAACTAGCAGGGGAGGGGCAGAGAAGGAGGGAGGCAGAGAATCCGAAGCAGGCTCTGCCCTATCAGCACAAAGCCCAAACTCATGAACCATGAGATCACAACCTAAGCCAAAGGTCGTGCTCAACCAACTGAGCCAGCCAGGCACCCCGAACTTAAACACATTTAAATAAAAAATAAGAGAACAGGGGCGCCTGGATGGCTCAGTCAGTTTAGTGTCTGACTTCGGCTCCAGTCATGATCTCATGGTTTGTGAGTTTGAGCCTCTGTGCTGTCAGCACAGAGCCTACTTCAGATCCTGTCTCCCTCTCTCTCTGCCCCTCCTCCACTCGTGCTTTCTCTCCTTCTTTCTCAAAACTAAGTAAACATTAAAAAAATTTATTTAACTATTATACAAGAAATTTTCTTTTCGTCCAAGGACCTATTTATTTAGCTCTAGGAGTGCAGTTGGAGTCAAGGCTGTGTTCCAGGTAGTACTCTAGATCTGTATAAAGGTGGGAAGCAGTACAAGCCCCACGTGGATGGTAAGTGACATGACTATATGACACCTTTTTTTGCGGGGTTTTGGATATCAGTATTTACAATATATGCCCATATCCAAATGTAAATCTCAAAACAGATGCTAAAAGCCAACATCATACTTTCCCTGTACCCCGTTAATCAATAGAGGTTGCTTACGAATTGCTTGCACGAATTGATAAGAAACTTGTGTTCCCTCCCTGTGCTGCAGGATACCCAGACCCTGAAGTTGTCTGGTTCAAAGATGACCAGTCAATCCGGGAGTCCCGCCACTTCCAGATAGACTACGACGAGGATGGGAACTGCTCTTTAATCATTAGTGATGTTTGCGGGGATGACGATGCCAAGTATACCTGCAAGGCTGTCAACAGTCTCGGAGAAGCCACCTGCACAGCAGAGCTCATTGTGGAAACCATGGAGGAAGGGGAAGGGGAAGGAGAAGAGGAAGAAGAGGAAGAGTGAAAGCCAGAGAGAAGCAGTTTCTAAGTCGTCTTACAAAGACTATTTCTCTAAAGCTCAAAAAATCCAAGATAGTAAAAGCACCTAGTGTGATAGATTATCTAGTTAGGTCTTTTGGGGGTTGATTGTTCTGCAACAGCAGTTGACACCTAGCAGCAGTTATTGATGGGCATTAATTTGAATTAGCTGGCACCTTAAGATACTACCAGTAACTTGCCTCATCAGTTGATTTTAAAGAGAAAGTAACCAAAAGAAATCTTTATCTGGGTAAGGTCATAAATTCCCTAACTGAAAGCACTCATGAAAAATAAGGCCCTGTGGTCACAGCCCAGAAGGTCCCTGGAGAAAGAGATCTCTCTCCCAGCTCCTAACTGCAGAGAACCGAGTCTCCTCCAGCCCTGCAGCACGCCATTCTGAAAGCAGTTGAGCCATTTGAACGTATGAGGCACATTTTATTCCAAAGTATACTGTACACATTCAAACTTCATTTCTCTCCCCTGATGTATCTACCCGTTTTTCTGGATCTGAATTTGCCATGAGTTTAAGCACTAAGGACATTATGCTTCTTAGATTCTGAAGACAGGTCCCCTGCTCATGGGTGGCTGGCTTCTTTAGGAGAATAGAATCTCTTTTCTTCCAAAATCAGTAGGAAATCTAAACTTATCCCCTCTTTGCAGATGTCTAGCAGCTTCAGACATTTTTGTAAGAACCTGTGAAAAAAAAAATCCTTGCTAATGTGCTTTTCTTCTGAAACCAGGATTCGTATTTGTGCTGTTATAGAAGATCAGCTCTGCATGTGTGGTAAAGATTTCTGTGTTTGAATGTATGAAAAAGCAGTTTCCTAAAAAGTTAGTCTTAATTATTTATTGGCCGCTGTGAAACGGATTTCAACTGATGAAGGGCTGTAGAACTGCACATACTTTGGAATCTCCTTCAGGGTAGTCTGAGTTTAACATGCCTTCAATTCTAAACACTCTCCAGAGGACTCTACCTACCTTATGGGTTCCACGATGTTTTCTTCTTGAATGTGCATCAGTCATGCCTTGCCCCCCAGCCTTCAAATGTATTCTTAGACCTGATAAATGCACTCAGACTTGCATCTTTAGAAATTTTTCTTTCACTACATTGGCACTTAAATTTTTCTTTATAAACTTTTTGAAGGTCATAAACAAAGACTATAAACTAATATGCCTAATACATTTCCTCTGAGTGTGTGTGTGTAACATTCCAAATACTTTTTTCTTTTCCACTGTTTGTAAAGTGCAGCAATTTAATATTTGAAGGGACTTTTTAATAGTTCCTCAAGAACCAATTTGAAATGACTTCAGTGCAACCCTACACAGGATCAACTTCAGAACTTTGATAGTAGTCTTATGTTACCTTCCATTCTATTTTTATCTGCTTTTTGCTGCTAGTTTCAAATTTGCCAGTATTTTTTCTTTTTGCTTTTTTAGCAGTTACAATTTTTTCATAATAGCCACAGTATTGCCACGGTTTATAATAAAGGGTTTTAAAATTTGATTTAGAGCTTTTGAAGCTTTTCTTCACTTAACTGTGTTTAGAAGACTATAACCTTTGTGTGCATGTATGTTGTGTGTGTGTGTGCATGTGTGGTGTGTTTGTTACAGATTTTTAATGTCTTGAAATTGTGTTAATGTTCTCGCAGTTTATTATGCCATCAGAATGGTAAATGAGAACACTACAACTGTAGTTAGCTCACAATTTTTAAATAAAGGATACCACAGTGCATGCTGTTTGTTCAGTCTCTGCAGCCTCCTCTTTCTTGCCATGCCACCAGCTGTAGACTACCCTGATGGATCCTGGAAACAAACAAATGTTGTGCTGCATGAATGGCTTAGATGGTTGTGATTCACTAAGGAACAGGATGACTGACGTAGTTCTTGTTGCTAATAGGCAGCTTGATTTGCACATGTTCAAAATTTCTCTGGAGTGTCATTTGGTTCAATTACATTCTACAGATATTTAATATCTATAGGATCCTCATAATGCTAAAACCTATATGACATTTTTGGCGTGTGACAAAATCATCATCATTAATATTATTTACCAGGGCTTGGTTTGCATTTGTAACGTTGGTGCAGTTTCTTACTGGCAACCAAGTTCCATCTTTCCGTGTCTTGACATCAAAACATTTGTTAGGAGGAAATTCCTGATAATGCTCCTGCTTTATAGGAAATCTGTTATCAGATGGTGAGCCTCTTATGTCTTGAGTGTTCAAACAATATTATAGATATTCTAGAAACAATTAAGACATGCTAATAAATATTGGACTAGATGATTCTATGATTCTATGGTGTAGTCTGGAAGGAAACAATCCATTGGTCAGTTAATATTTAATTTTTTTCATTTTTTAAAGGCAGTCACAATCCACAAATGTTCCTAGTGAGGAAATTACTAGTTTTAAAGACAAGGATTTTTTATTCCTCATTAGGGAAAAATGTACCATACATGTTCTGCACCAGGAAAAATAACATATACATTTTCTCCCATTCCATTTTCATCCCAAACATACAAAAATCCATTGGTTGCTGCTTACATTGCAGAACTTCATATTAAATGATATTTCTGTGTATAATTACAAAGACATGCTATTGTCAGCTCTAACTTTGTATAGTTTTTTTTTCTTTTTTAAAGCCATTTTCTTTTTTAAATTTTTTAAGTTATTTTTGAGAGAGAGAGAGAGACAGAGCATGAGCGAGGGAGGGGCACAGAGAGAGGGAGACACAATCCGAAGCAGGCTCCAGGCTCTGAGCTGTCAGCACAGAGCCCAATGCAGTGCTCGAACTCATGAACCTGAAGATCATGACCTGAGCCGAAGTCGGACGCTTAACCAACTGAGCCATCCAGGTGTCCTGAGTCTTTTTTTCTTTTTAATCAAAGTGTTTGAGTTTTTTACTTTTCACATTTTACCTGCTTTTAATAAATCTATGCTAATGAGTATCAAGGAGATAAAGGATAATTCTAAAGAAATTCAATTCTCCCACTTTTTAAGAAAACACAAGGTAATACTACTTTCTTTACCCCTTAGGAACTCCTCCGTATTTTGAAAGGGAGGCTAATATCTGTGCCAGTCATTACTGAGGCTCTTTGCCCCCTGGCACAGCTTTGCTGGCTCCCTGGCTAGATGGGGCTGTGACTAGTCCTGGTCAGTAAGCTGTGAGTAGAAAGTGATGTGCGTCCCTTCTGAGCCAGAGGATTTAAGTACTAGTGCAAGACTCTCCATGATGACTGGCAACATGTGAGATGGTGACTACTTTATCTGCCTGGGTCCCCAGCCAACCCCAAATGGGCAGATAACACAAGTAAGAAATAAATCTTTGTTCTTATAAATCAAGATTTTAGGGTTCTTTGTGGCTGCAACATAACAGACTATCCTGTTACAAGGTCATCACTGTATTCTAGATCTGTTCTAATAAGGTACCCATGAGTCACATGTGACTATTTAAACAATTTAAAACTCAATTCCTCTGTTGCACTAGCCACATTTAAAGTACTAGTCAGTGCATCTGGGTGGCTCAGTCAGTTAAGCATCCGATATCAGCTCAGGTCATGATCTCATAGCTCCTGAGTTGGAGCCCCGCGTCAGGCTCCGTGCTGACAGCTCAGAGCCTGGAGCCTGCTTCAGATTCTGTGTCTCCCTCTCTCTCTGCCCCTCCCCTGCTTGCTCTCTCTCTCTCTCTCTCTCTTTCTCTCTCTCTCTCAAAAATAAATAAGCATTAAAAAAATTTAAAAAAATAAAGTACTCAATAATCATGTATGACTAGTGGCTACCTTATTGGACAGCACAGATTAAAACTTTCTGTAAAGTTCCATCAGCACTGTTCTAGATGAATTAGGAATAAACAAGAACTCCAAATTTTACCCTAACTGTGCATATTGCTTTTCAAATTACTGTGAAATGAAAACTTAAATGTTTGTATGAAATCAGTCTGGAGAGCATGGTCCATAGTTTCACCAATTATAGTGGATAATCGACTTTATACCTAGGTTATAGGTTTTGATTCATTGCTTATATTCATATATATTTTTTACTTTTTAAAACATTTTAAAAGTACCAATTCTGTGTTTCTCATCACAAAGTCTAAATAGACCTGTAATTCACAAGCAATTACGAGACTACTTGGGATACCAAACAACCAGCTAGGACAAAAATCTCCAGTGTTTTTGGAACATGGAGCTAGTTGAGATAGGGGAGCTTGCAATGGGGACATATGAGATAGATGTACAGGAGAGACAGGGTCACTAACACAGGATTTCCTTGACAGTGGACCAAAAGGAAGGTGGGAGGGGCCATTGCAACAGCTGCAATCATTTAACTTCAGTGGCTTCGTTCATTGATATTGGAAATATCCAGGAAATCTGCAGTGTTTGGAGACATTAAATTTCTAACTGCTGCTTCCTTGAAATTTCAGCCCACAGGCCCCACTGTGTTCCAAAGGCTAACATTCTGCAGCAAGGGCTCCACGTCAGAGACCATAGCCCCAGTGGCGACCACATGGAAATGTATGATAAATCTTCACAAGACATTATTAGACTCTCTGAGACTAGATTTCTTCTAGATGGAGATAACTAAGGAGAAGGAAATTATAAAGTAACCTGTCAATTTGGTCATTCACACTTATTAGCTTCTTTTGGGCAGACAGAAGTAGCCTCCAATAGTTAAGAGATAAGTTGAGCTACAGGGCCCCTCCACCATCTTCTCTCAGATGGTGTGTTAAAGTGAAAGATGGCCTCGGGCCAAATTCATCAAACATTTATTAGCAAGTAGTCCTACAACCTATTCTGCAAGGTCTGTGAAGTCGCAGATCTCTCTCCAGAAAGTACCTGACCTGTTCACTGAAGACAGATGCTGCAGGATACTAGGGTAGGATTTACCTAACCTGCTTAATCAGCCAAGTGAAGTCAGTTCCAGCTGGACTTCTTACTGGAGCTGTATTTCGTGCCTCAGTTTCTTCATCTATAAAATGAGAGTAATAGCTCTTCTCTAGTAGTTGTTACAAAAATTAAATGAGGGGCGCCTAGGTGGCTCAGTCAGTTAAGCATCCAACTCCTGACTTTGGCTCAGGTCATGATCTCACAGTTCGTGAGTTCGAGCCCCACATTGGGCTCTGTGCTGACAGTGCAGAGCCTGCTTGGGATTCTCTCTCTCTCCCTGCCCCTATCCTGCTTGCTGTCACTCTCTCTCAAAATAAATGTTTTAAATTCTTTTTTTAAATTAAATGAACTTATGCACATTACCTGATCCTGATGGTAAGCACCTATTTTTTCTGGCACTCAGAGATGCTAAGATGTGTCAGAAACATGCTCTACCCTCAAGAAATTGATTGTACTCCTGCAGAAACAAAATACATATGTGAAAAAGTTATATACTAATGAAAGATGAAAAGAACTATTTAAATTCACCTACCTCCCACAAAAAGGACCTTTGAATCCGAAAGTGCCCATGCAATTGTACAAAAAATAATTGCTGTGAGTTTAGGAAATGCTACAACTGCCCTTTTGTTCTAAGGGGAAAGTTTTAACTCCCAGTCGCTACTCTCCTCTTCATAGTCAAAAGAGAAAAACTCATCTACCTTATGAGTCTTATTTCACAATTAAGAGGAAATTTCTCAAGAGTTACTTCACTTGAATTGAACTATATCTTTATCGCAAAGAGTTCCCTAATTTTTTTCTTTATCTTTGATCTATCTGCCATTTAAATAACACCAACTCCCTTGAAAAAAACTGTGAACGTCAATAGCTCTATACAGGCAGGACGGGGAGGGTGGGAAGCATGTGGCAAGATAACTACAGTCTGATTTGCTAAATGAGGAGTATGTTATGGAGATAAACATAGATTGGTAATCCAAAAAAAAATCTTCAAGTCACTTTTTTTTTTTTTTTTTTGATATAACAAGGATTATCTTTGGGTGGTACCTTCCAGTTTATAGAGTGCTCCTCTATAAAAATCAATAGCTCCTTTCATTTTTTTAAGTCATTTAATCTTTTTTTTATCATGATAACTGTCCCTTTTAATCCCCATCCCCTACTTCCCCTATCCTCCCACCCACATATCCTGTGGTAACCATCAGTTTTTTCTCTCTGGTTAAGAGTCTATTTCTTAGAGGGCCTGGCTGTCTCATTTGGTACAGCATGTGACTCGATCTCAAGGTCATGAGTTCAAGCCCCATACTGGGCATGGGGCCTACTTAAAAAAAAGATTTAGGGGCACCTGGGTAGTTCAGTCAGTAAGCATCCGACTTTCACTCAGGTCGTGGTTTGTGAGTTCAAGCCCTGCATGAGGCTCTCTGTTGTTAGCACAGAGCTGCTTCAGATCCTGTCTCCCTCTCTGCCCCTCCCTTGGTCACTCTTTCTCTCTAAATAAATAAACGTGTTTTTTTTTCATTTTTAAAAATTGGTTAAGAGTCTGTTTCTTGGTTTCTCTCTTTCCTTTGCTCATTGGTTTTGTTTCTTAAATTTTACATATGAGTGACATCATATGGTATTGGTCTTTCTTTGACTTACTTTGCGTAGCATGATACTCTCCAGCTCTCTCCATGTTATTGCGAATGGCAAGATTTCATTATTTTTTTATGGCTGAGTTATATTCCATTTTGTGTGTGTGTGTGTCACATCTTCTTTATCCACTCATCTATTAACGGGCTCTTGGGTTGCTTCCATAGTTTTTCCGTTGTAAATAATGCTACAGTAAACAGAGGTGCATATATCCCTTTGAATTAGTGTTTTTTGTATTTTATGGGTCAATACCCAGTAGTGCAATTCCTAGATTGTAGGGTATTCTATTTTTAACTTTTTGAGGAACTCCATACTGTTTTCCACAATGGCTGCACCAATTTGTATTCCCACCAACAGTGCAAGAGGGTTCCTTTTTCTCCACATCCTTGCTAATACTTCCTTCTAGGAAGGATACTATATAATAATGAAGGGGACAACCCAACAAGAGGATATAACAATTGTAAATATTTATGCACCCAAAATGGTGGCACCCAAATATATAAAACAGTTACTAACAAACATAAAAGAACCAATAATAAGGGGCACCTGGGTGGCTCAGTTGGTTGAGTGTCCGACTTCGGCTCAGGTCATGATCTCACAGTCCGTGAGTTCAAGCCCCACATCGGACTCTGTGCTGACAGCTCAGAGCCTGGAGCCTGCTTCGGATTCTGTGTCTCCCTCTCTCTCTCTGCCCCTACCCCACTCATGCTCTGTCTCTCTCTCTCTGTCAAAAATAATAAACATTTAAAAAAATCTTTAAAAAATAATCAATAATAATATAATAACAGGGTATTTTTACACCCCACTAAATGATGGACAGATCATCCAAACAGAAAATCAACAAGAAAACAGTGGCTCTAAATGACACACTGGACCAGATGGATTTAACAGACATATTCAGAACATTCCATCCTAAAACAGCAGAATACACGTTCTTTTCAAGTACACGTGGAACATTCTCCAGAACAAATCACATATTAGCCACAAACAAGTCTCAACAAATTCATAAAAACTGAAGTCATACCATGCATCTTTTCTGATTACAACACTATGAAACTAGAAATTAACCACAAGAAAAAATCTGGAAAGGATATAAATACATGGATGTTAAATAAAATACTATTAAACAATGAATGGGTCAAACAAGAAATCAAAGAAGAAATCAAAAATTACACGAAAACAAATGAAAATGAAAATACAATGGTCCAAAATCTGGGATATGCTAAAAGTGGCTCTAAGAGGAAAGTGTACAGGAATACAGGCCTACCTCAAGAAGCAAGAAAATTCTCAAATAACCTAACTTTATACCTAAACGGGCTAGAAAAAAATAAACAAAACCAAAACCATCAGAAGGAAGGAAATAATAAAGATTAGAGCAGAAATAAGTGATATAGAAACTAAAAAAAGAAACAAACAAACAAACAAAAAAAACCAGTATAACAGATCAGTGAAACCAGGAGCTGGTTCTCTGAAAAGATCAACAAAATTGATAGACTTCTAGCCAATTAAAAAAAGAGAGACAGAGGACCCAAATAAACAAAATTACTAAAGGAAGAGGAGAAATAACAAGCAATACCACAGAAATACAAACAATTGTAAACGATATTACGAAAACCTATATGCCAACAAATTGGACAACTCAGAAAAAATGGATAAATTCCTAATTTTTTTTTTTTTTTTTGAGGAAGAAAGAGTGAGAGAGGGAGGGGGGCAGAGAGAGAGGGAGAAAGAGAATCCCAAGCAGGCTTCATGCTGTCAGCCCAGAGCCCAATACAGGGCTTGAACCCACAAACCATGAGATCATGACCTGAGCCAAATTCAAGAGCCCCACGCTTAACCAAATGAGCCACCCTGCACCCCAAATTCCTAACTTTTAATTGACGTTTACAAAAGTGAATTCACATTGACTTGTTTCTGACTGCATATTAACTACAGAAAAATAGGGCTTTGCTAGGTGGTCCCAGGAAAAGGCTGGGTAGATATCTTTTTTAAAGTGTCTAAAAAGCTCAAAATGGAGGATCCTATTTTCTGGAGAATCAGAAGACCGAGGGCTTAGAAAATGAGAAGCCACCATAGTAGGAGTGAGGGCCAAACAGAACCTACTGAAAATAAGCAGTAGCTCTGCTCTCTTTGGAACCCACACTAAGCTGAGAGTAAAAGAATAGTAACTTTTTTTTTAAAGCTCTAAACCCTTCACAGACAAATATGGGAGAAGACAAATGAAAATAACAGATTTTTGGAAGACAGAAAGCAAAAAGATAAATGGTCACCTGACTTAGAGCACAGAAGCTGAAACCTGACTTCCTACAGAGAAGGAAGCCATAGAAAGCAGGTCAGTTTTGTCCTCAAGAATTCCTAAAACGCTAAAGACTGGAGGAACCCGGTACCTATGAGAGGGTCCTTAAAGGGGATGTAAGGTATCAACTCATAGATGGTAACCAAGGTCTTTTAGGTCAAAGAAGGTCAAAAGTTCAACTAGAAGACTAAGAGACAGGTGGGATGGAATAACTATGAATTAGGACAGACCAAGGTCCAGAGTCCAGGTCAGTCTGAACACATCCTTAATACCCAAAAAGTGCAGAAATGAGGCCGACCCTAGAAAGACATTTTCTTGCTCAAGCAGTTTTAAAGACAGATAAGCTTCTTCAAGTTGGTTGTCCAAGAAGCCAAATCGTTTAGACTTTCCATAATGAACTTTCTTAATGAATGCCTTATATTCATTTATTTACAATAGAAGCTCAGTTAACTAATTTCCATTTAATCCAACTTGCCCAACTTAACCACAATTTTCATTCCTCTGTAAAATAAATTAGATGCCCACACACTTCTGAGTTGTACATTTACCAGCAGTCAATTGGGTTTGTTCTTAAACTTACTTATGCCAGTTCTACTTGCAACTGTAATCACATAATTTGATTATTATATAAACCAACAAAAATTGAGTGATAAAGGGAAAAGTGGTTTCTGCTATGGAAAGCAAATTAAGACTAGTGGCCATACATGGCAGATTGAACACTCAACATTTATTTCCTGCCTCCCCAAACTCCACTAAGATGAAAGGACAAAGGCATAAACCCACAAGGGCAAAGAAAAGAGGTGAGATGGTAGACTTCAGTGTTGACAAAATTTGGGGATAGACTAATTGGTAATTAAGTTTGCTCTTTTTCTTCTCTGCAATTGTCTGCAGGAGAGCAAGCCTCAAAGAGGAAGCTGAGTCCTACCACAGAACTAGGCAAAAGTAGAGGAATTAGATTGACTCCCTCTCGTCTCTTCCTCTAGCCCATATGGCCCTCTGACAGCCCTGGCAGAAAAGAGGATTTTCTAAAGTTAGGCTAGAGAGGCCATGGACAACAGGCCCAAGTGAGATGGGGGTGAAGCAACTTGGAAAACACAGGGCTCAGGGGAAAGCTACACACTAAACCTTGAAACTCCAGCCCTCTCCCCCTGTGTGGCTGCCAGTACTCTGACTGCCAGGCAAAACCAGTTACATAATTTGCAGGGCCCAGTGCTAGAAAAAAGTATTAAGAATTTCAAGACAGTGACATCAGGGCATCAGGTGCCCCTGGCTTTTTAAGTAAGCTCTATGCCCAATGTGGGACTCGAACTTATGACCCCAAGATCAAGAGTTACATGTTCCATCAACTGAACCAGCCAGGAGCCCCATTCTGTTTTGTTTTGTTTTTTTAATTAATATTTTACCTGTAAATGTTGCAAATTTTAAAACCTAGTTCTTCCCTAAACTATTAAATTCAATTTCCGGATCTGATTTGCTAGATTTACAAATTTACCAAGATGTAATACTCACTTTTTTTTTTAACTTTTGAACTTCTTTACCCATTTTTTCCATTCTCCACCCTCACCTCAGGCAACCACCAAACTGTATCTATGAGGTTGTTGTTTGTTTTTTCCAAGATTCTACATACAAGAGAGATCATAACAGTATTTCTTTCTCTGTCTGACTTATTTCACTTAGTATAATGTCCTGCAGCCCCATCCAGTTGTTGCAAATAGCAAGGACTCATTCGTTTTTATGAGTAAATAACATTCTGTTGTTTATCTGTGACATAATTTCTTGATCCATTCATACATCAATGGACACTAGGTGGTTTTCACATCTCGGCTATCATAAATAGTGCTTCAATAAACATAGGGTGCATATATCTTTTCTAGTTAGTGTTTTCATTTTCTTCAGATAAATACCTAGAGGTTGAATTGCTAGATCATATAGTTTTAAGTTTTAATTTTTTGAGGCACTTCAAAAAATTTTTTCCATAGAGGCTGCACCAATTTCCATTCTACCAATTGTATACAAGCGTTCCCTCTTCTCCACATCCTTCCCAACACTTGTTATTTCTTGTCTTTTTGATACTGGCCATTCTAACAGGTGTGAGGTGATATCTCACTATGGTTTTGTTTTGCATTTCCCTGATGGTTAACAATGTTGAGTGTCTTTTCATGAACCTATTGGCCATCTGCATATCTTTTTTGGAAAAATGTCTATTCAGATTTTCTGGCCATTTTCTAATCAGATTATTTTTTTGCTATTGAGTTATATGGGCTCCTTATATATTTTGGATATTAACCCCATCCAGATATATGATTTGCAAATATGTTCTCTCATTCAATAGGTTCCTTTTTTTATTTCATTGATGTTTTCCTTTGCTGTGCAGGGGCTCTTTAGGTTAATGTAGTCCCATTTATTTATTTTTACATTTGTTTTGGTGTCAGATTAAAAAAAATACTGTTTTGGTAATACCTATGTCAAGGAGCTTACTGCCTATGTTCTCTTCTAGCTTTATGGCTTCAGATCTTGTGTTCAACAGCTTTTAACCCATTTTGGGTTGTGTGTCATGTAAGACAGTGGTCTACTTTCATTCTTTGTATGTGTCTGTCCAATTTCCCCAAGCCCACTTATTGAATTTTATTTCTTTTTCTTGCCTAATTGCTCTGACAAGGAATTCCAATATCATGTTGAATAGAAGTGGAGAGAGTGGGCATCCTTGTTTTGTTCCCAATCTCAGATAAAAAGCTTTCAGCTTTTCACTGTTGAGAATGATTTTAGTTTTGGGCTTGCCTTTTTTTGGCCTTTATTACTTTGAAGTAACTTCTATACCCACTTCATTGAGTTATCATAAATGGATGTTGAATTTTTTCAAATGCTTTTTCTGCATCCATTGAAATGATCGTGATTTTTACCCTGCACTTTATTAATATGGTATATTACAGTGGCTGATTTATGGATGTTGAACCAGACTTCCATCCCTGATTATATATCATCCTAATGGTTACCACTAATCAAAAACCAGCAATGTGCAAAAAAAAAAAAAAAAAAAAATAGAGAAAGGAGTCCGAGTATATCACTAAAGAAAGCCAGCAAAACCATGAGATAAGAGAGCAAGAGAAGAACAAAACACAGAGAACTACAAAAACAACCAAAAAACAAATAACAAAATGACAATAAGTACATACCTATCAATAATTACTTTGAATATAAATGGACTAAAAGCTCCAATAAAAAGACCTAGGGTGATGGAATGGATTAAAAAAGCAAGACCCAGGGCCACCTGGGTGGCTGAGTTGGTTAAGTGTCCAACTTTGGCTCGGGTCATGATCTCATATTTCGTGGGTTTGAACCCTGCACCGGGCTCTGTGCTGACAATGTGGTGCCTGCTAGGGATTCTCTCTCTCTTCCCCTCTCTTCCCCTCCCTTACTTGTGCTTTCTCTCTCTCTCATAATAAATACGATCATTTTTTAAAAAAAATTTTTATGTTTATTCTTGAGAAAAAGAGAGAGAGAGAGAGAAAGAGAGAGAGAGACAGAGCATGAGTGGAGGAGGGGCAGAGAGAGAGGGAAACACAGAATCTGAAGCAGATGCCAGGCTCTGAATTGTCAGCACAGAGCCTGATGTGGGACTCGAACTCATGAACCACGAGGTCATGACCTGAGTCAAAGTTGGACACTTAACTGACTGAACCACCCAGGTGCCCCGTAAATAAATAAACTTTAAAAAATAAAAATAAAAAAGTAAGACTCTGACATATGCTGCCTACAAGAGACTCATCTGAGACCTAAAGACACATGCAGGTTAAAAGTGAAGGGATGAAAGGCATTTACCATGCAAATGGGAGTGAAAAGAAAGCCAGGGTAGCAACACTTATGTCAGACAAAATAGACTTTAAAACAAAGACGGTAACAAGAGACAAAGCAGGACACTATATAACCTAACAAGGGAACAATCCAACAAGAAGATATAATAACTGTAACTATTTAGACACCTAACATAGAAGCACCCAAATTCATAAAGCAGCTAATAACAAAAATGAAGTAATTGACAGTAACACAATAATAGTAAGGGGGTTTAAAACCTCCACTTACATCAATGGATAACTCACCCAAACAGAAAACCAACAAGAAAACAGTGGCTCTCAATGAGACACTGGACCAGATGGACTTAACAGATATATTCAGAACATTCCATCCTAAAACAGCAGAATACATTCTTTTCAAGTGTACATGGAACATTTTCCAGAATAGATCACATATTAGGCCACAAAGCTAGTCCCAACAAAATAAAAAAACTGAAGTCATACCATGCATCTTTTCTAACCAAAACATTATGAAACTAGAAATCAGCCTCAAGAAAAAAAATCTGGAAAGACCACAAATTCATGGAGATTAAATAACATGCTACTAAACAATGAATGGGTCAACCAAGAAATAAAAGAGGAAATAAAAAAAAAACCTGGAGACAAATTAAAATGAAAACACAACAGTCTAAAATCTTTGTGATGCAGGGGCGCCTGAGTGGCACAGTCAGTTAAGCATCTGACTCTTGATATCAGCTTGGGTCATGATCTCACAGCATGTGAGTTCAAGCCCCACATCGAGCTCTGCGCTGATGGCACAGAGACTGCTTGGGATTCTGTCTGCCCTCCTCTCTGCCCCTTCCCAGCTTGTACTCTATAAATAAATAAATAAGCAAACAAACAAACAAGCAAACAAACTTACAAAATTTTTACAAAATAAATAAAATCTTTGTGATGCAGCAATAGTGGTTCTAACAGGGAAGATTATAGCAACACAGGCCTACCTCAAGAAGCAAAAAACAATCTCAAATAAACAGCTTAACCTTACACCTAAAGGAGCTAGAGAAAGAATAAATAAAACACAAAACCAGTGTTAGGAAGGAAATAATAAAGATTAGAGCAGGAATAAACAAAATAGAAACTCAAAAAAAAAAAAAAAAAAAAACCAGTATAACAGATCAATGGAATCAGGAGCTGGTTCTTGAGAATGATCAACAACATTGATAAACCTTTAGCCAGACTCATCAAAAAAAAAAAAAAAAAAAAAAAGTATAAATTCCTAGAAACATATAACCCTCCCCAAACTGAATTACCAATGAAATCGAATTGGTAACCAAAAAATACTATGAAGCCAGCATTGCCCTGATATGAAAAGCAGATAAATGTGCTTCAGAAAAACTGTACTCTTAATCCTTTTCACCTATTTCACCCAGAGCCCCCCTCCCCAGTAACATCAGTTTGTTCTCTATAGTTAAGAGTCTATTTTTTGGTTTCTTATTTTTCTCTTTGTGCCTTTATTTTGTTACTTAAATTCCACATATGATTGAAATTATATGATATTTGTTTTTTTCTAACTTCTTTCACCTAGCATAATACTCTCTAGCTCCATCTACATTGTTGCAAATGACAACATTTCATTCTTTTTTATGGCTGAGTAATATTCCATGGTGTGTGTGTGTGTGTGTGTGTGTGTGTGTGTGTGTATACACCACATCTTCTTCATCCATAATTTGGCTATTGGAAATAATGCTGCAATAAACATAGGGTGCATATACCTTTTTGAACTAGTGTTTTCATATTCTTTGGATAAATACCCAGTAGTGGATAATGGATCATATGATAATTCTATTTTTAATTTTTTTTAGATACCTCCATACTATTCCACAGTGGTTGCACCAGCTTGCCTTCTCACCACAAGAAGTGCATGAGAGTGAAGTACACTTACTATGATGAGCACTGAGTAATGCATAGAATTGTTGAATTTCCATATTGTACACCTGAAACTAATAGAACACTATATGTTAACTCTCCTGGAATTAAAAAAAAATTTTTTTAATGTTTATTTATTTTTGAGAGAGACAGACAAAGCGTGAACAGGGGAAGGGCAAAGAGAGAAGGAGACACAGAATCCAAAGCAGGCTCCAGGCTCCGAGCTGACAGCAGAAAGACCAATATGAGGCTCAAACTCATGAATTGCAAGATCATTACCTAAGCTGAAGCAGGACGCTTAACTGACTGAGCCACTCAGGCTCAATTTTTTATTTTTTTTTTAAAAAGAGAGAGAATGGTATACTGCAAAGCAGAAGGAAGAGAAAGCCTGGCTTCCTTTCAATTCAATGACTGTGCACAATGTCTTTTCCCCCAGTAAAACCATGTCCCAGTGAGTTTCACAGATCTTAACTAATTACATTTCTTTTTCCTCTTTCCAGAGGGGACCAGATGTGTTTATTTCTGATATTTCCTGTGGTAGGTGTTTTTTCATTTCTGGCCATCCAGTTCAAAACCACTTCCTATTCAGAGAAAGAAGCTCAAGTGTAGGCAAGTAGCCCCTTTCCCTAGAATTTGGGAATGTGACCTTCCAATCAGTGCAGGAGAACCTGACCTTCCAATCAGTGCAGTGCCGCAACCTAAAAATCTGACCCTGGAGTAACACAGGAAGCAAATGACAGTTTTGAATCTTTCAGGGGTAGTAGAAGAAACAGTAATGGCAGTGTTCAATGTCCATTTGTGGCCAGGCCAATGACAGAAGCTGCTGGATACTAACTAGATTCTTCCTGTGTATTGATCTGGTCTCTCTTTTTGGCTGCCTAATTTCCCATGGCTTCCTGTCCATGTTCCAAACCTCATTCATTAGATTTTCCATCAATTTTGTGAGCTATCCATTGATCTTACCATACATTCTTTTCTCTCTAACTAACCTAAGTTGGTCTCCATTGTGTGGGAACCAGGAAATGATTAATACCTTCCCCTTTTGTATGGAAGTTACCTTTTCTATGATAAAAAGATGAGGGAGAGAAGTGCCTCCTAAGCAATTGCTCCTAAGTCAGGTGGCCAGCTCTAATCCAAAAATATCCATTATTAAGATTTGCGTGCTAATCTCTTCTTTACTTTTCTTTATAGTTCTACTACCTGTGTATATATCCCAAATTATACTGTATACGTTCTTTTGTGCCTTACTTTCACTCAGTATTTGTTTATGAGATTCATCCAAGTTTTCAAGTACAGCTCCAATTTGTTCATTTGCATGGGTATAAAGTAACCTATTGTAAGAACATATCAAGATTTATCTATTCATTCTACTGTGTATAAGACATTGTATTCAGTGTGAAGCTAAAATAAACAAAACTGTTTTGAATATTCTGGTATATGTAGCCCAAGTGGCATTCAAGGGCATCTACTTGGCAGAATAACAATCATGGGTTATGTGTACCTTTGACTTTCCTAGATAATGCCAAACTATTTTCTGAATTGAATGCACCAACTCACCACATCAGCAGGCTTCAGGAGTTTCTCCTGCACTAAGCTGTGACTAACAACTGGTGTTATCAAATTGTTTCATTTTAGCCACCCTGGAGGATGACAAATAGCATCTCACTGCAGTTACAATTTTCATTTCCCTGATTAACAATGAACTTGAGGAGATTTACATATGTTTATTCATCATATTTTTTATTTGGTAAAGTCCCTATTCAAGTCTTTTGTTCACTTTTTCAATGTGATTATCCCTCACTGATTTGAAAGAGTTTTCATATGTTGTGAAGGCTAGTCCTTTATTAATTATGTGTGTGGCAAGTATCTTTGTCCACTCTGTACTTTGTGGGGGCTTTTGTTGGTTTTATGCTATCTTTTGATGAACAAAAGCTCTTTATTTTAATCTAGTCAAATCTAGTATCATTTATAGTTGGTAATTTCTTGTTTTAAAATTCTTCTTTACTTTTGAGGTCATAAGGATATTCTCCTATATTAATTTCTAAAAGCTTTAAATATTGTCTTTCACATTTAAGCCTATAAATGATTTTTGCTTCTGCTGTGAGAAAGGGATATCCCATGTGGATATCCAACTGTTCCAGCAGCACTTACTGAAAAGCCCATCTTCAAACCATAAGAGACTCAATTACAGAGAACAACCTGAGGGTTACCGGAGAGGAGACAGGTGGGACATAGGCTAAATGGGTCACGGGCATTAAGGAGAGCACTTGTTGCGTGAGCACTGGGTGTTGTATTTAAGTAGTGAGTCCCTAAATTCTACTCCTGAAACCAATACTACACTATATGTTAACTAACTTGAATTTAAATAAAATGTTGGAAGAAAAACAAAAGAAAAACCCATCTTTTCCCTACAGCATCTCTGTCATACACAAAGCGTCTATGTATATTTGGGTCTGTTCGTAGGCTCTCTATTCCACTCCATCAGCCTATTTGCCATCCATTTGCCACTACCATACTATCTTATTTACTATAATTTATAATAAATCTTGATATAGATCAAATTCTCCCAATATTTTGACAGTTCTTCAACCTTCACATTTCTATGTAAAATTTTAATTTCCTTATCCAATTCCACAAAAACAAAAATTAACAAATAAGAAAAACCACCTGATGAAAATTTGATCTGAGATTGCATGCAACTTTTAAATTAATTTAGGGAGAACTGTCATCTTTACCATATTGGGTCTTTCAATTTATGACTTATAACAGCATTCAAACCAGTCTTAAGGGTTAACTTGCTTCAAGCTTATGTACTTCTTGCTTGCTGACCTAAGTCCCTTGGTCTATAGCAGAACTAAATTACTTTCCTTGGGATTTGCAGACCACTGGCCTTGTGGAGTGAAGGACCAAATCTCCCAGAAGATAATGCCTGACTACACCTGAAAACAGCTGCTGATGATCCCAACAAGTCTGTTCAGTGTCATGTCAACATAGGACTAACGGCCTGGGCACTTGCTGCTCCTGCATATAGCCTCACTCCCTTTTCTCCTGCCTTCCCCCTTTAAAACCCTCCAACTTCATGTGGACGGTGATAATGGTCTTTGAGATGTTAGTCCACCATCTTCCCAAGTTGCTGGCTTCCTGAGTCAAGAAACCTTTCCTCTCCCACCATCACTTGTCTCAAGTATTGATTTTTGAGTGGCGAGCAGCTGAGTCTGAGTTCAGAACTAGTTCCCTGTCCAGTAACCAACTCAGAATGTCTCCACTTATTTTGGTTCTTCCTTAATGTCACCCAATGTTTTATTATTCTCTACATAGAATTGGAACATTAGCACAGAGGCCATGTAATTATGTACACATATTTTAAATTGTTATGTTTTCCTTATGAACTGAACCTTTTATCATGATTATCTCTAGTAATGCCTTTTGACTAATATCAATATAGATATAATTGCTGTATTAGTTTCCAATTGCTGCTATTACAAATTTCCCCAAGCTTAGTGCCTTAACACAATACAAACATATGATTTTATAATTCTGTAGGTCAGAAGTCTAAAACAGATCTCATTGGGCTGAAGTCAGATGTTGGCAGGACTATGTTTCTTGCTAGACAGAGAACCCATTTCCTTATATTTTCCTCATTCTAGAAGCCCCCTTCCTCCACCTTCAAAGCCAGAAACATTACATCTCTCTTTGCCTTTCTTCTACAGTTACATCCCCATCTGACTCTGATTCTTTTTCTGCCTCCCTTGGTGATTACACTGAGCCCACTCAGATAACCCAGGCCAATCTCTACATCTCAAGGTCCTTGATTTAATCACACATGCAAAATCCCTTTTGCTAAGGAAAATAACACCTATAATCTGAGCGTTTGTGTCCCCCCAAAATTCACATGTTGAAATCCTGATCTCCAACACACTGGTACTTTGAGGTGGGGCTTTTGGGGGTTATTAGGAGCTGTATTAGCACCCTTATAAGAGAGGCCCTAGAAAATTCCCATTGTTAGTCTCTCAATCTTAGCTCTGGTACTAGAGTTTACCCTCAGAGAAATCCTGGCTTTGGCTTTTGCTAACTGATCACTGTTATAATTTCAATGTCCTGTTCTTAACCACTACCAACAGAAGCTCATTCCCCATTTCTAGCTCCCCCTTTGGAGATCCCTTACTTTCCTGCATAGTTAGTAATGGTTTAAAAAGAATGTCATTTTTCTCCAGTCTTTGGGGGTTTTCTTGTCTTTTTTTTTTTTTTTTTTTTGGTAATGGAGTGTAGTAGGCTGTATAATGGCCCCGCAAATAGGGCCCTACTCTTTTTTTTTTTTTTTTATGTTTATTTTTGAAAGAGAGACAGAGTGCAAGCAGGGAAAGGGCAGAGAGAGAGAGTGAGATATAGAATCTAAAGCAGGCTCCAGGCTCTGAGCTGTCAGCACACAGCCCGATGCAGGGCTTGGACCCATGAACCGTGAGATCATGACATGAGCCCAAGTCTGACACTTAATGGACTGAGCCACCCAGGCACCCCAAATGCGTCCCTATTCTAATCCCCAGGATGTTACTTATATAGCAAAAGGAGCTGTGCAGGTATGACTACGTTAAGGATCTTGATATGGGGAAATTTTCCCAGATTATCCGGTTGAGCCCAATGTAAAGCCAAAGTTGTTTGTTATAAGACAGCAAGTGGAAATTGAGAGAGGGCAAATTCAGTAACAGAAGCACAGACTGAAGTGATGCAACTATCAGCCAAAGAATGCCAGCACTTCTAGAAGCTGGAGTAGGTAAGCAATGGATTCTCCCTTGGAACCTCCAAAAGAAACAGCTCTGCGTGCACCTATCTAAATCTAATTGATTAATTAACCTCTCCACTTGCATGTCTAATAAAAATTTCAAATTCAATGCATAAAAAACAAAATTCCTGATTTCTGCCTTCATAAGTTTCCTTTGTAACTCAGTTCCTCCAAGGTGCTCACAACATCTCCTTCACTTCATATTCCACATATAATATATACACAAATCTTATCAGGTCTTTTAAAATATGTCCAGAATTCAATTCAGTTTTCATCATCTCAATCACGACCACTCCAGCCTAAACCATTATCACTATGACCTTGATTACTGCAATAACTTCCTGATAACACCTTTCACCAACTAATAAATATTTATTTTCCACTGGCTCCTTCTATATGGTCTCTGGGAGACAGAAGACTTTATCTCTTTCATTTAGTGCCATGAACCCTCAATGCAACCTCACTGATGCTCCACTTGCTAGAATGGAGCCACAGACACAGCAATTCATTTAAGATGTTTGTGTGAAAATTAGCTGTAGGAGCCTTTTACAAATAAAAAAAAGCAATGAATGAGCGAGTGGGATCAGATGGTTGAAGCAGTTTCCATAAGCCTTCCCTGTTTCCCTCAGCGGACAGGTTTTCTGTCTAAGCCAACACCCTTCTGTTCTTGACCACTGTGGGTGGAAAATTTCTCGCTCCACTCTGCACCTCACCCTTAGCCGACTGCCTAATCACCTCGTCGTGGTCCCGCCTTGGCGACAGGTGAGCACACATGGCTTGGGTGGCAAGATGCACTTGAATCTTCCAGACCCTCACAAATGACACTGGATCCTTGGCCACACGTGCGACTTCAGTCGAATAGTAAAAAAGGCACACTTCTCGTTGACTTTCACTGTACCAGTAACTTGAAATTTAAAAGCCAGGGCAGAAACCTTCAGAGACTGAACCTTCAAGCTGGCTTCTGGGGAAAGAGCAGAGCGCACTCGCCATAAAGGCTCTTCTCTACTGGTCCCTGGGGTTGATGGGAAGCAATATTGGTCTGTATTACCCTGACCCAAAATGGCAGGTTATTAGATCACGTGCATAGCGGTGACGCTAGAGCCACTGGAAGCAAGATGAGAAGGGAGAAAGAAAGCATTTTCTTGATCCACTATGGAGGCAGAGGTTATAGGTGAGAGAATAGGGACGAGGAAGCATCCAGATGGCAGAAACTGCGGGCTTGGCAAGGGAGGCCATAGGCGACACTGACCTAACCCAAAATGGCTCCAGAGGTTATAACCGGGAGCGCAAAAAGAGGCGGTGATTACGGTGATCAAAGATGGCGCTGGCGTCTGAAGGGAGGTGACGGGCGGGGGGGTGCCAGGAGTGTCTTTGCCCTCTTCCAAGATGGCGGCCGTCGTGGGCGCTGTCTCTGGCTCCGCCCCACGGTCTCGGCCCCGCCCCTCCCTCGTCCCTCCCTCCGCCTCCTCTCAGTGCCGAGTCCGGGCGGTGGTGTTCTCGCAGGGAGAGCGTGCTCGGGGCCCTTGACATGGCGGCAGCGGCGGCTACTGCAGCGACAAAGGGGAATGGGGGTGGGGGGGGACGGGCCGGAGCCGGCGAAGCTGGCGGCGCGCGGAAAAAGAAGGGCCCAGGGCCTCTGGCCACGGCGTACCTGGTCATCTACAATGTGGTGATGACGGCGGGGTGAGGCCAGGGCTCGGGGAGGCGGGGAGCGAGCCTGGCCGGGGAGGGGGCTCTGCGGCCGGCGGGGCCTCCGGGCCCCCGCGCAGCGCAGCCCGGGCGGTGGGTGTCTGGGTCCGGGCTCCGGGGCACTGTGGGCAGCCGAGCGCTGAGCCGGCCCGGGTGCCTGCCCGGAACTCCCGTCTGGGCGAGGGGCCGAGCAAGTTCTCAGGGACTGGGTGTGCCCGAGCTGGAGTTCCCGGGCACCAAGGGGGTACGGGTTTGAAAGCCGCCCTGGGGCTGGTCCCCAGGGCCTTGGAAGGACGGGTGGGCTGGCCAGGGGTCGGCCATCCTGCAGCGCGGAGGAGAGCTCTGGCGGCAAGTCACGAATGCGAGCCATTTCCCCCAAGGGGAGTGGAGGGAGCTGTGGCTGCAGAGTGACCATATATTTAGGCGGCTGTTTTCAAAATCCAGACTGAGCTTTAATCTGAAAGGTAGTGGAAAAGCGTTCAAAGTTTTTGACCAGTGACATGAGCAGAGCTGTGCTTTAGATGAGTTGAGACTTTTTAGGAGGGATTGGGGTAAGGAAGAAGGAATTGGGGAGGAGGGCAATAGACCCTCCAAACTGGTTTTACCTTCTCTTGTTTCTCCCTCATTTCAGCCCATCCCTTGCCTCAGCAGGTTTAGTTCTAGTTCTGACACTAACTAGCTATGTGACCTTGGATAAATCACTTTGCTTTTCTTGTCCTCTGTTTCTCATCTATAAAACTAAAGAATTTGGGTTAGGTGGGCTCCAAGGTTCCTCCAATTCTTTGATCCCATAGTTTTGGTGAGGAAGATCACAGGATCAGACTATTTGTTGTTGTTGTTGTTGTTTTAAGATTTTATTTTTAAGTGATCTGCACCCAACGTGGTGGGGCTCAAACTTAGAACCCTAAGATCAAGAGTCGCATGCTCTGCCAGCAGCCAGCCAGGCGCCCCTGTTACGTATTTTTAATTCATATTCATTTATAAAAGATTTTCCCTAACATTTTATTATGAAAATACTTAAAGATGCAGAAAAGTTTAAAGAACTCTATGGTGAACATCTAGTTTTATTTATTTTTAAAATAGGTACTACATTGGCAGGTGTGTAATTCAAAATATTACCTAAGAGCATACAGTGAAACTCTTCCCTCTCACCCTTCATTTCCACCCAGATCCCCTCCCTGGAGGCAGCTAATTTTGTGATGCTTTCACATCTTCACATGCTGATACAAGCAAATATGTACACACACACACACACACACACACACACACACACACACACACACACACACCCTTTTTTAAAAATGCTAATGTCATGTTAGCATTTCAGCACCTTGCATTTTTCACCCAAATATATATAGAGAGAGGTTTGTGGACTTGATTGTTTTATTAGAAATGGCTGGTGTTGAAATGTAGTTTCAAAGAGATGGTGACTTGCTTGACTAGCTTGAGATCATGGAACTTGTTAGCCGGAGATCTATATCTAGAAACTATTTCTCTTGACTCACAGGCCAGTGAAGAAATACTACAGATGCAAGTTTTCTTTATCACATAAATCGTCACAGAGTGACTTTTATTTTTTTTTTATTTTTTTTTTTTATTAATTTTTTTTTTTCAACGTTTATTTATTTTTGGGACAGAGAGAGACAGAGCATGAACGGGGGAGGGACAGAGAGAGAGGGAGACACAGAATCGGAAACAGGCTCCAGGCTCTGAGCCATCAGCCCAGAGCCCGACGCGGGGCTCGAACTCACGGACCGCGAGATCGTGACCTGGCTGAAGTCGGACGCTTAACCGACTGCGCCACCCAGGCGCCCCAACAGAGTGACTTTTAAAAGAACATTCTGGAATATGTGTGTATTTATATCTGTATGTAAATTCTTATCAGCAAGGGCATTAATGAAAGCATTGGACTGGAAAGAGATTTTAAGGTTCATTGGGGAAAAAGGAAAGAAGCCTTTATTCCTAGGTGATAGAGAGTAGGGAGTGGTGTCTTAAGCCAAGAAGAGAAATTGGGATTTTGAGAATAAAGTAGGCTTTTTTTTTTTTTTTTTGTAGGCTGCTAATGTTGAGACAGTTACACCATTCAAGAATTCATTTCTTTTACAAATTCTTATTTGATGTCTTTGTATGATAGTTTCTGGAAATAACATAGATCATATATCCCACTGCCTGGTTGAGATTGTACATTATTTAGGTAAACCTATTGTTGCTTTCAAGGAGACATACCTTAATAATAAACGTCCATTTGTTTCATTATGGAGCTTAACAAAAAACTACAGGGCCTGAGAAATTCATTTTTGAGAAGGACACAACAGAAATGTAACATTCCCAGTGATAGGCCTAAGTGTTTCCCTGTTTTGTGTTTTGTATTGATCTGGATTAATTGATTTTGGGAAATTGAGCTAAAAATCCTTTTTTCTTTAAAAAACCCACCTTTTATTCTTATTTCATTTGCAATTTTAAAAGAATAGGGTATAGGTATGTTTCTGTGAGATACTTGTGACAATAGTTTAAAACCTCTTTTCTCCTCCCTATTATTATTACAGACCCTCTGACTGCACAGGCCATTTAAAATTTTCCTTTAACAGCTTTTTTTTTCTCTTGTCTTAGACATTCTGGCACTTAATTTAGCTGCTCAAGGACCAATTTAGCTTATTCTCTTCATTTTGGCCTTGTTCTCAACAGGCAAGTTTGCCAGAAAGCTGAGCTCCAGATGGGTGAGGTGCCACTGTGCTTTTGCAGAGCACTCTTGGTTGGGTGTTGGTGGTGGTGCATTACAGCTTGGCATTTGAGGGCCATAATTGATAAATCCAGGATGCTGATTCTTCAGGTCACCTTTAGCAGTATCTTTTGTTGCCAAATTTCAGTTACCTCAGATCCCCACTTTTTTTTTTCTCTCTCTAATGGCTCTTTTTTTTCCCTCTTTTTCACAGGTGGCTTGTTATAGCAGTTGGTCTGGTCAGAGCATACCTGGCTAAGGGTAGCTATCATAGCCTTTATTATTCCATTGAAAAGCCTTTGAAATTCTTCCAAACTGGAGCCTTATTGGAGGTAGGTACTCAGATTTGTTGTTGTTAGTGGTTTCCATCGTGATAAAATAAGAAACACGCTGCTGAATTATATTGAAGGAGCCATAACTCTGTTGGATTTCCTTTAAATTTGAGAACTTGCCTCATAGCATACTATAATGTTGATGACCAGATTTATCTTTGTGACATTCTGGATAAGGCAAAATCTCATTGAATTTATATTACCTGGAATATATTTTACATCCAACTTCTATTGGAAATCAAATGAAACAAGCTTATAAGAGGATTGTTTTTAATTCTAGGGAAATCCTAGGGAAGTGTTAGCAAACTCAGATACTCTCAGCAGCCAGCTTATGATGGAAACAGTGAAGCTGGTAAGTGTAGGATGTTAGGAATGGTAGATCTAAGAAACAGTAGAGCCTCTATAAATGCATCAAAAAATTGTTTTAAATAAATGTTCATTAATTTCCCTGTATGAAGAATAACACGTATCTAGTCCTGTCTCCTGTGTTCAGTATATGTTAGAGTTTTTGAGTTGCGAGTGACAAAAACTCAATGCAAACTATTCTGAGCAAAAAAAGGAATTTACTGGCTTTATAGTTGATAAAAATAAAGGGTTAACTTACAGAATCAAAGGGACCAGCTCAGTTATGAGACCCCAGGATTGGATTGGACTTTGTCAGACTCTTTCCACCTCTCATCTGTGTTTATGTCTGTTTCTCTTTGAATGTTGGTCTAAGGCTCCCCTACTATAGACTGCCTTCTCCACATGGAGAAGTTCTAGGGAAGGGTTCTGGTTGACCTTACTTAGACCAGTCACTCTTGCCTGTGATGTGAGATAGTTGATTAGCCAGGTCTAGGATATAAGCCCATCCTTCTGGCCAAAGGGACTATAAGCTTTGTGAATGGAAAAGGAGGTATAGGGTAGCTTTGGGCGCATAGTTCATTATGGTTGCAACAAAGATCTGGTATTCCGTTTCATTTCACTTAGCCTCCAGGACAAGCCCATCATGTCATTTGGAAGGTTATTACCTTTCACCTCCAGGAAATGACATGCAACACCTTAAGCTCCCACCTTCACATTTGAAAGCAGAAAGTTGTTTTCATTTTTTTTCCCTCTCAGCAGAGGTTTCAATACTGTCCATATGTACATGTTTTAGGCAGATGGTATGGAAAAGTGAGCTTCCAGCTGTGAATCCAAGTACCCGTATTGTAACTCTGCTGGTTTTATCAACTAACTCTGTGATTTTGGGCAAGTCATTTACTTCTTGTCCACAGCTTCTTCTCATTTGAAATAACTAGGTTAAAGTTGATTTCCAAAGCCCCCTCCTGCCCTAACAGTTTGAGTCTGAGGAAACTTCAGCAAATCCTTGTGGGGGCCATTTGTTAAACTTCGAGTTTTGAATTTTTTTGGAAAGAGCCAAAGTAAGTAGTACCTTGCCTCTCAGAGCTTTGGCCAGCACAATTCTCTCAAGCTGTAAAGAAGCAAGTTTGGAGCCAGGACCATGAGAAACTTGCCCCAGTGCTTGACACAGTACGCAGGTGTGCCCAATTAGAATATTTCATTAATTTAAAGGGGTTCTATCTCTGTAAGACTTTGTAATAACAGAGGTATGATTTTTAAAATTTCAGTTTGTCTCAGGGAAGGTAGTGACATTAAATATGTTATACACAAAATCCACTCAGGAACCAAATCTTACATTTTGAAGGATTAGCTCATTTATCCCTATAGAATTTTGAACAGGGATTTAAGAAAACATTTTGGATTTTTGGTTTTATCTCTGTTATCCTCACTCAGAACCAATTAGGTGACAAATCCTGGATTTAATTTTGGGAAAAGGATTTTGCAAAATGAAGTGAGGGCTCCCAGGAATAGCAGGGAATTAGCTGTGTAGTTGTCAGTCACGGCAGCAGACCCCTCAGCCTGGGGCAAGAGAGCAGGCTTATGAAAAGTGCATTTCCTGAGTGGTCGGTGAAAGGCTATTTCATGTCTACTCCACCTGCATCCTAGAATATATTACATGTGCACAGTGTTGTTGAAGTACAGATTAGTTATCCTCATGGGAATTATTAGTGTTTGACAATATATCTTTTTTGCAAGGGGAGAAAAGGAGAAAATGATCCCAGGGAGGTTGCTCATTTATACCTCTGTATGCTGAATGTCATTATAATTTTGTTTTATTGAAGGATAATTAGCATACAGTGTTAATAGTTTCAGGTGTGAAATATAGTGATTCAGCAGTTCTATACATTACTCAGTGCTTATCAAGATAAGTGTACTCTTAATCTCCTTTATCTGTTTCACCCGTCTCCCCCCAACCTCTGGCAACCAACAGTTTGTTCTCTATATTCAAGAGTCTGTTGGCGGTTTTTTTTATTTCCTAATATCCTGTCTTTGACTTTTATTTTCCTCTGTCTCTTTTGCATTTTTTGCCTTATTTTAAATTATAATTCTAGTATATTAATACACAATGTTGTATTAGTTTCGGTGTACAATATAATAATTCAGCAATTCTGTGCATTACTTAGTGCTCATCGTGATAAGTATACTTTTAATACCCTTCACCTATTTCACCCTTCCCCCCACCCACCTTCCCTCTGGTAACTATCAGTTTGTTCTCTCTCATTAAGAGTCCGTTTTTTGGGTTGTCTTTTTTTTCTTTGCTTGTTTGTTTTGTTTCTTAAATCCCACATATGAGTGAAATCATATGGTACTTGTCTTTCTCTACCTGACTTACTTCACTTAGCGTAATACTCTCTAAAATCATCCATGTTGTTGCAGATGGCAAGATCTCTTTCTTTTTTATGGCTGAGTAATGTAATATACGTATATGTATATATATATATATAATATATATAGTATTATATGTATATATAATATATCATTGTATATGTATACTACTATAAATGAGGTTACTTGTATCTTTGCATGCTGAGTGTTAGTAGATTTTGTGGGAGTTTGCTTAAAAAGCAAATGGAGATTACTTGTTGTTTGCAACAAACTTCAAATTTTTTTAGGAAAATGTAACACTATGCTTTTCAAAAGATTTAAAAACATATGCTAGGCAAGTGCAAATGGGATGAAGTAGTATAATAAAGTAAACGATTTTGCTTCTGAGGAAATTAAATAATGTCTTGCAAAATGGGTGTATAGATATACTGAGTCAGTGATACAATAATGTATCTTTTTTATAAAATGAACACAAATCCTAATGTTTTTGCATGCTTGTTGGACAGTGTCTTGAGTGTATTTTATAGATACTTTTGCAAGTTATTCCACAGGTGATCATTTAAATAAGTGTGTGCTAGGGGCGCCTGGGTGGCGCAGTCGGTTGAGCGTCCGACTTCAGCCAGGTCACGATCTCGCGGTCCGTGAGTTCGAGCCCCGCGTCGGGCTCTGGGCTGATGGCTCAGAGCCTGGAGCCTGTTTCCGATTCTGTGTCTCCCTCTCTCTCTGCCCCTCCCGTGTTCATGCTCTGTCTCTCTCTGTCCCAAAAATAAATAAAACGTTGAAAAAAAAAATTTAAAAAAAAAAAAATAAGTGTGTGCTTGAGTTGCTGTAATGTATGCCATGGAGGTTGAGCCCTTACTAATAGAGAGCTTAAAGTCTTGTTGGGTAGATGATTATATTAGGGCTCTTGGCTGGAGATTACAGAAACCTCCTTAACCAACTTGAACCATAAGGGGACTTTTTTATAAGTTTGTAAGATGTCCTATGGAATCCAAGGACAAGGATGCACCCAGAGCCCTTCAGGGAACCCAGGGATTCTTGCTGCACTCTTATCTCTGCTGTTCTCACTTTAATTGTGTCTGATTCTTTCTTCCCATCTTGCACACTAATTTTCTTGGTTTCTTAATCTACATGGCAAATAATGGTAATAGCCAAAAGCTTCTGAGACTATTGCTCCTGCAAACAAGGGAGCAACTAATTAGAAATAGAATCCTACCTGCTCCCAATTCCACATTCCCAGTGAAGGGTCTGAATTGTCCAGCTTGAATCAGGTTCTCATTCCTGGTCACCTGGTAGACAGGAGCAATTAGTCATATTAACCATACAGAAGTTGGAGGGAAGGGCTAATTTCTAGAAAAAAGGGTACTAGGTGGAAAGCCCAGTAAGTATTTACCAAGGCACTGAAACACAGTACAACCAAAATTATAACGTTTGAAATGATTTATAAATTGACAGAAGATGAAATATACTGATAATCTTGTGAGCCAAGAGGTCAGTGAATGAATATAGTGTGTCTTGAATTGAATCTTGAGTAATCCTGAGAGCTAATTAACATATGTAGGAAAAATATATTTTAAAAATGTCATTCGTGGGTAAACAAATTTCCATACCATAAAATTAATGAATTGGTGATACATGTTATGACACAGACGAATCTTGAAAACATTATGCTATATGAAAGAAGCCAGACACAGAACAACACACATTATGTGATTCTATTTATATGAAATGTCCAGAGAGGCAAATCCATTGAGACAGAAAGTAGATTAGTGGTTGCCAGGGGCTGTGGGGAGGACAGAATAGGGAGTGACTGCTAATGGGTACAGGATTTCTTAAGGTGATGACAGTATTCTGGAATTAGTGGTGATGGTTGCACAACCTTGCAAATGTACTAAAAACTGCTGAATTGTACACTTTACATGGTGAATTTTGTGGTATGTAAATTATGCATCAATTTTTAAAAAATTCATCTATAATAAGCTGTGGGTAAATTTTCTTCTTCATTTCTGTTTTTGATCTGTGATATTCATTGATAAGGATAGACTGCCTTTCCAGCTTTGTTAGAGTTGAGTTAAAGGTTAGAATTTAGTAGATTGATGTTGTATTATGACAGTTTAAAATTATTTCTGAGAGAATTTGGATTCAGTTAACATAAGACTATAATTATAGCAAAGACACTTAAATACTCATGATTGGATATACTTCAGTGATTGGCAGTCTGATTCCAGTGGTTTAAGAATGGCTCTGCAAAGACATTAATTGTTGAGACTGAAATAGAGCGTCATCAACATATGTACATCACTATATATATCACTTACCTATCACTGTCCAGCTGGGAATGCCTACTGGACCACAGGAATTCCTTTTCTTCCCATTCTCTTCCAGATCCTTCTATTGTTTGGAACCCCCTCACCTACAAAAAAAAAAAAAAACAAAAGAGGGAAAACACCCCAGTCTCACTTGTGATCTTTTCTTAGAGTTTGTCTAGGGCTGAGGCTGCAGTGGCACAACTAGTTCCAGAGAAGCAGTGGAGGAGAGTGGACAGTTTTTGTTGTGTCTTCTTACCCTACGACCATTTTCCAAACCCCATCTCTGTAATCTGTTCTGACTCATTGTGCTTCATCTTTCAACTGCTTTCAGACCCTTTAATGACATATTCAGGAAGCTGACTTTGATTATTTCTCTAAAATAAAGCAAAATGTTAAGAACTTGTAGTGTCCATAAGAAGAAGGGGGCTCCCAGCTTGTCTTCCTGCCAGTTTTTCTGTCTGTTTACCTCAAATGGTAGATGACTTTTTTTTTTTTTTAATGTTTACTTATTTATCTTTGAGAGGGAGAAGGAGAGCACGTGCATGCCTGGGAAGAGGGTCAGAGAGAGAAGAGAGAGAGAATCCCAAGCAGGCTCCGTGCTGTTCATATTGTGATCCCACAAACGGGAGATCATGACCTCAGCTGAAATCAGGAGTTGGATGCTTGACCAACTGAGCCACCAGGCTCCCCTAGATGACTTTTTTTCCCATAGGGATGCTTGGAGGTTACGTTCTGTGGCATTTAAAAAAAAATTTTTTTTTTTTTAATGTTTATTTATTTTTGAGAGAGAGAGAGAGGGAGACACAGAATCCGAAGTACGCTCTGGGCTCTCTGAGCTGTCAGCACAAAGCCTGACGTGGGGCTTGAACTCATGGAACCGTGAGATCGTGACCCGAGCCGAAGTTGGCCACTTAACCGATTGAGCCACCCAGGTGCCCACCCCTCTTTGGCATTATTAATATGGTAGTATTAATATGGTAGTATGCTTCAGGAACATCATTGGTTAAGTTTACTTTGTGTACTTGTCTGGGGACATGACCACCATCTGTAATATTTTTCCTCCCCGTGAAAACATGATAACTTCTCAAAAATAATAATTTAAAAAGGAAATTTTGAAACACAAGCTAAATGTACATTTTAGACTACCTTTATTCTGAAGACTTGTTTTGAGAAAACAGACCTCTAAAAGAGACCTCTGAAATGCTCACAGAGCAGTCATAGTGGGGATATTTCACAAAAACAGAAATGACAACAAACCTCAGACAAAGTAGCTTCAAAAACACTGAAAACCAGAGGTAAACTAGGGAACTTGGGTGTAATTAATGTCACAACGTTAGAAGGGAAGAGGGATCCTGTGGGAAACAGGAGCCCACCCACACAGGCCTTCCTGCTTGATGACTCAAGCAAATAGAAGAAAATTGATATGGCATTCAAACAGGTGAGACAGCTAATGGCTATAGAAAGGAATGGACAGAACATTTTTTTAAGTGAACTAAAAATATAGGTGGTGTCAGTACAGGGCAGGAAGGAGGCCATAGTGCAGAGAAAGTAGGTGATACTAAAGATCAAGAAAAGGCAAGAATTCCCAGTTATAGGCTGAGATTAAATAGATTGCAGAGCAGAAGCCATTGAGAATGTTCAGAATTCACCATTTCGAATATAAAAAAGAACATTATAAAATATGTAGTGCCAAGCAGATCAGAAATACTACGTGTTGGTGGATTAGCTAACGTGTGAATGATTGTCTGAACAATAGGAAAGCGAAATATATGAGAAAGTAGTGAAATTCAACAGACAAATAATAATGCAATAAGAACTGATGTATCTGGATTGAGGGTATACAACTTGTTCAAAAAGTAAGGTTGGAACAACAACAATAGAAAAGGTTGGAACGTGTAACTCGTAATCAGGAAAAATTCTAGAAAACTTTTCTGAAACTGAAAGACCAACTCAGTATGCTAATTGAGAGTATTTGGAGTTCCACATTGGAGCTGTTTTTCAAGAAAAAAATCCTTTCCCTTTTTAGGCACCTATTTGTTAAATTTTTAAACTCAAAACAAAGATTAGCAATTTCCAGCAGAAAAGAGATCTTAAAATGTTACAGTAAAACAGCCTAAGGCCCTAGACTTTGAAGAATAAAAAAATTCACATGAAGCTAGGAGAAAGCATTAGGTTCCTGGGTAACCTTGCAATTTCCTACAGATGGAGACAATTTGAGAATACCTACAAAAAGGAATAAAACTTTGGAAAAGCCTTATCAAAGGGTATTTGGCTCTTACGTAAATAAAATTAACTATGTCTTTAGAGTAGCAATGTTCTGAATCTGTGCCATTTGATACAGCAGCCACTATCACATGTGGCTGTTGAGCCCTTGAAATGGGGCTGATGGGACTGAGAAACTTGAGTTTTAAGTTTTATTTATTTTTAGTTTAAATTTCAATAGGCACATGTGGGTAGTGGCCACTCCACTGGAGAGCATAGCTTTAGAGCATGATCCGGATTGCAAGGTGTCCATTTGGCATTTGATAAGATAATTCATATCTGACCCAAGTAGAATGAAATAGGAAGGAGAGTAAAGAAGCAAAGGGAGACAAACTTAACAGTGTAAATTCTGTGTCACTCCAGAATTCAAATTCCTAATTCATAAGGTGAAAATAATAAGAACGATTATTAGACTATGTTGATGTGTTTAGATTAGGAAAAATAGGAAAAAAGCAAATTGCAGGTAATGGGAGAGGTATGGAAGGGTATGTATGAAGCTGCTACTGGTGCTTATCCCCATGGAAGGGTGTGGTATTTGGGGGAGAATAAAAGGGAACTTCTCCTTTTTACTCTCTATACTTCAGTGTGTGCTTATATATCACTTCCATGACTCTTGAAATAAAAGGGAAGGTATAATAAACATAATATGTGGGACACTTGGGTAGCTCAGTCAGTTGAACATCTGACTCTTGATTTTGGCTCAGGTCATGACCCCAGCATCATGGGATTGAGCCCTACATGGGGGCCCTGTGCTGATCATGGAGCCTGCTTAAGGTTCCCTCTGCTCCTCTTCCCTGCTCACGCTCACTGTCTCTGTCTCAAAAATAAAAAAATAAATAAAAATAAAAAATAAATGCAACACGTAATACAATGTAATAGGAAACAAAAAGAGAAAAATAAGATTAAAACATTTTTTGAAAAAAGAAGAAAATAGGCAGTTTAGATAGATTACCTTGTGACTTAAAATGATGTACAGAATTTTACATCTGCTGTTAAAAAAGAAAAAGGAAAGGGACGCCTGGGTGGGCTCAATTGATTGAGTGCCTGACTCTTGATTTCTGCTCAGGTCATGATCTCACGGTTGTTGGGCTTCAAGCTGGGTGTGGAGCCTGCTTAAGATTCTTTCTCTCTCTCTCTCTCTCCCTCTCCCCCTACTCTCAAAAAAAATAACAAAAAATAAAAAAGGAACAATAACAGTAAACCAAAAAGATAACCAAGTATAGCACAAATGTATCATTTCTACTATTTATACAAATAGATTCATTAATTTTATCAAAATAAAAAGGTATAGTGATGGTTAACATTTTAAAAAACAAAATTCAGCAACCTGTTGCCTATAAAAGACAAGCTTATTGAAGGACAAACCAGCCTGCCGTGACCAAGCATACAAGAAAAACAGGACCTCCCAGTTACAGCATAAGATAAAGTTGATAGCAGACCAGAAGCCAAAGGGAAACTGGCAGAGTTCACAGTTTGTCATGCAGGAGGAACATGGCAGACATGTTGGTGAAATTAGTTGATGGGTAAATGATTATCATAGAAAAGCTGGCAGAAATGTTACAGAAGTAAAATTAGAATTGTACTTAAGAAGTGTCACGGTATATGTAAAAGAACACTGGAGACAAGAAATTTGGGTACTGAGACTTTACCTAAAGTGTTTTCCCAGTTTTAAGTTCAGTGAGGCTTCAGCATTTCATTATCAGATTACAAAAATAAAACAGATTGGGTGCCTGGGTAGTCCAGTTGGTTGAGCATCTGACTTTGGCTTAGGTCATGCTCTTGCGATTCATGAGTTCGAGCTCCACTCCACTTTCGATTCTCTGTCCCCCTCTCACTTTCCGTCCCCTGCTTCCATGCTCTTAAAAAAAAAAAAAAAAGAAAGCAAGTAACAAATTGATAAATTATAGAGGTTAGTATAGTAAGAAAAGTAAAATTAAGTGACAGAAGGTAATGGTAATTAAGGAAATTTCACCTGTTTTCTCCTTTAAAAATGACATAAAAGGGTTTTGAAAACAAGTTTAGATTGGAGTCTTTCAGGGAGTCCAATAAATACCCCCTTTTTCTTGCTTATGTTCTGAACATTGGGAAATAACTCAAAGGAATTGAATAAGGATCCTAAAAACTTTATTAGCAATAAAGGCCTGATAGTAGCTGTAAGACAGGTAAACTTGTCTTACTGCATGTAGTGCATTTGTTTATTGTTGTAGTCAATTTTTGGCAAATTTCTAGTATTTGTAGTCAAGGATGTCCTATTTCAAACAGTGAAACGTGAACATACAATTGCTAAAATAAACATATACTGTAAGTGTATTAGAAAATCAATTCCCATAAGCAGATACTGAGGAATCTGAGAGTCTCCAGGTCTCCTGCTGCACCTGTTGATACCAGAAAGCATTTAGCTTTTATAAGACCCTATCAGGATCATGTAGATCTATTGGGAAGAATATGGATTTTATGATGGAGGCTGTGTGTTAGTGTGCAAGCTAAACAGATTTGCTAACTGAACTCCAGAATTAGATCACCACCCACCCTATCCTAGGCAGCAGCGGCCCCGGGTGGTGAGGAGTAAATAGAGAACTTGAAGTTCTTTGTGAAAACCCCAGGGTAGAGCTGAGTCGAGCATTCCCCACCTATTCTTCCCAAATTTACTGCTCAGATGAGTCATTCTTCCTTTCCTGGGGTAAAGTGATTAGCAGGTGGAGAGAGACCAGAAATATTTGGGGAGATAACCCTTCTCATAGAAGTCAGAAGAGATGAAAAGGTGTTTCCCTCTAATCATAAGTTCTATATATTCATTTTAGAAAAAAAAAACAGATAAGCATAAAGAAGAAAATGGATGGAATCAATGTTTTAAGAAAATGGAATCATACATACATATGGTATGATGATTTTCAAAACTAACCAGATACTGATAAACATAACTCAGATTAGTTCTGGACCTCTCCACAGTAACATGAATGTGGTAGACATTTCTTGGGGAGCTGGCCAGCTCAGGAGATTTTGTCCTCACTGGAAATTCTCCCAGTTCTATGGCTATACCTCTGTTTCTTGATAGCAATGAAATCTCTACTGCCTCTCAGGCCATGACTGGCTGATCCAGGGGTATACACCTGGCCCACACTACACTCGCCAGATTTTTCTTCTCCCAAGAATTTGGAATTTTGAGTTGAAAGATATTGGGGCCCATTGTAGCCTAGTCACATTAAATCTATGAGCTACAGCTGAGGTCTCCAAAGGTGCCTCAGTTCTGATTCCTCTTGAGATTTGCTAAACTTTATTGTGAGCAAATTTTGATTGCCATAGTCAGTAGAGTTGTGACTAGATGTTTTACAACACCTGAGGGAGTCCAACTCAGTAAAGATTTTTCTTGCATCTATCCTGACTTTTGTATATCCCCCAGGCTAACCACTGTGTAAATATAAATTGATAGCTTTGTGTAGTACATATTGATACTAAAATATCCTCATGAGAAATGAAGCAAAAAGCTTAAGTTAGAAGAAGGTCGTTGTCTTAATTTTCTATTGCTGCTTCAAAGTCCAGATCTCATGGGCACCTGGGTGGCTCAGTTAGTTAAGTGTCTGTCTTTGGCTCAGGTCATGATCTCCCGGTTTATGAGTTTGAGCCCCACATCAAGCTCTCTGCTGTTAGCGCAGAGCCTGCTTTGGATCCTCTGCCTCCCTCTCTCTCTCTGCCCCTCCTCGTTCTCCCTCTCTCTCTCTCTTTCAAAAATAAACATTTAAAAAATAAAGATCTCATAAACTTAGCAGCTTGCTTTTAAAATAACACTCATTTATTAACTCATGGTTCCGTAAGTCAAAAGCTGGACTTGGCTGGGTTGTCCACACAGAGTCTCATAAGACTTAAATTAAGGTGTGGGTCAGGCTGGCCCTAATCTCTGGGCTCTAGGGAAGAATCTGCTAATAAGCTCATTCAGCTTGTTGGCAGAATCCAGTTCTTGTGGTTGAAGGTCTGACATCCACTTCCCTTGCTGTCAGCTGGAGGTCACTTCCTGCTTCTGCCACCAGCTTTGCTTTTAAAGGGCTCACTTTGTTGGATCAGGTCTATCCATATAATCTCCATATTTTAGAATCAATGGATTTGGGACTTTAATTACATTTGTAAAAGTACCTAGATTAGTGTTTGGATAACCACCAAATAGGAATCATGGGGAATCATCTTTAGAATTTTGCCTGCCACAGTTGATATAAAAAGTGAACCTGAGTGAAATAAAGCTATCATCACAAAATAATTGAGTAATTTGTTCACTCTGCCCATTGTACTCTGTAAGTATTAACACCATTTCCAACTTGCTTATTTAGTTGAAAAGGATTTCAGTGTGATAGTGTTGTTATTGCAAAAGCAATGAAATGGACTGAAATGATGTAACAGGGGATTTGAGATTCCTGTTCAGACTTCAGTTATTAAGTTAGTGAAGGTACATGAAATACAGGGATCTCCTTGGATTTTTAAAACATAACTATTTTAATATTTCTTATTAATTGTCTTTTGGGGATTACCATAGTTTTTCGGTTTTATCCTCTAAGTATCCAATCTGTTACACAATTGCTTTATTATAAGCCTTTTGCATTATTGGTTTATTTGTTTTTATCTAATCCATCTCTGCCTTGTTGCACCATTCAAAGAATGTGGACATAAGGATAGGCTTTCTGTGATACTTTCTTCCTACCTTATCTCATGACATAACCTAGAGGATTATTTTGACACCACACTTACAAATGAATAAGACCTGGCTCATTTGTGATGATACTGTACTTTCTTTTTTTTTCTTTTGATGTTTTTACTTTGGCTGTTATTTATCTTGGTGAATATTCTAACTTCAGTTAAGATTACTTCTCTATGTCCATTACTATATTAATACTATTTTTTATTCTAGTGTTGGTCTGTATCTCTGCTTTTTTATTGTTCTGTGCTAGTTCAAAGTGCTTTCTGATATTCTTATTTTTATTTTATTTTTTAAACACTTATTTATTTTGAGAGATAGAGAGAGACTGAGCATGAGCCGGGGAGGGGCAGAGAGAGAGGTAGACACAGAATCCGAAGCAGGCTCCACTCTGAGCCATCAGCACAGAGCCCAATGTGGGGCTTGAACCCACGAACTGGGAGATTATGACCTGAGCCAAAGTCAGATGCTTAACCGACTGAGCCACCCAGGCGCCCCTGATAGTCTTATTTTTAAATCCAAACTTATTTTTCATAAATTGTCACATACATCTGACTGCTTCATTATGTACCCAAACATTTGTATACTGAAATACATTTTTTAAAAAGTAAATTACTTTCTATTTCGTCTTTGCATATCAGTTAGAACATCGTACTTTTTAAAAATGTTTGGGTGGATAAATGATATCATCTGTGAATTTCATTTCAGGATAGAAGAGGTATTATAAAATATATGTGATTAAAAAGGGGAGATAGAGTCTACTAGGACTGACTTGCTATTCTGTCACACAAAGAAAACGTGATAGCCCTTAAGCACTCTACAGTTGATGCTTACACAACACAGAGGTTGGGGCACCAACCTCCTATGCAGTTGAAAATCCATGTATAACTTTTGACTCCCCAAAAACTTAACTCCTAATAGCCTACTATTGGCCAGAAGCTTTACCAATAACATAAACAGTTGATAAATTATAAGGAAGAGAAAATGCAGTTATTGTACAGTACATTAGTAGAGTGAGGCACCACACCTGTCCTCATCCCCACCCAAAGTTAGCAAAGCTGGATCCTGGAGTCATGCCCGGTCTGTGCTCCTCTTCCCAGGAATGTAGAAAACCTCATTCTAAGCACAGTTCAGGGGAAGTCAGAGAACTGGCAAAGGCAGAGCACTTTTAGACCTTCTCTGTAGGTCACTTGCTTCACCTGACCCCCCTTTACATAGTTCTAATACAGTTTCTGCTTGTGGGAAATGCTGGCAAGCCAAGAGAGGCCAGTTCCCCTTGAGTATTGTTTCCCAGCCTTAGAGAGTTTTCAGCACCGTGGACAGCACCCCCTCCCTGCTTTTTCTCTCTGCAACCTAGGTTTCTGCCTGATGCTATCCTGCACCCAGAGTTCTTCTGGAACTCCAGGTTATCATTCTGTGGTCCTTGGACCACTCTGGCCAGTGACTGGCCCTGCCACTTTGTTGAGAATCCCTCCCCAGAGCTGGTTCCTTTGCGTCTCTCAGTTGAAGACTTCAATGAACCCAGCTTCCCCAACGTGGGCGGTATGGTAAGGAGTGCCAGGAGCAGGCAGGAGCCCTACTGTCCCAGCTTTCTCCATATGTTTCTTCCACCTTCTCTTCACTTCTAAATATTTGGCAACCTCTATCTTTTTAATCACTATATAAAATATGTGTTTATTGAAAAAAATCTGAGTGTAAGTGGACCCATGCAGTTCAAACTATTGTTGTGTAAGGATCAACTGTATATCCTTTGCTGTAATGTCCAATTGTTAATCAGCTGCCTGGATGGGTGCCTTACCACATACGTGGATAGGTTTTCTATTTGTGCACTGTCATTTGTCTTGTCTCAGCATGCTCTTTATTCATGTCTTTCATTCCTCATTTAAATCTATAGACATCTTAGTTTTCCTCAACTTTGCAGCAGGAGGTCCAGTTTATCTTGTCATATTCACACATTTGAGATTCTTAGCAGTGTTTTCTTTTGAAAAAGATTATAAGATTTGCAGTGTAATAATGCTTTTCTTGTCAATTATCAACAAATTTGTGAAGCTTGATTTTTTTTTTTTAATCCAAGCCTCCTTCACTTCCCCCCACCCCAATTTAGTGAAATAACAATTTTTGAGTATATGGTCTTATATTTTAGATGAGCTAAGTCTTGTCAAGTTATAACTTCAGATATCTTCTGACTAATGTGCAATAAAATAATATGATAGAAAAATCAGTAGAGTAGAAATAGAGCCTAGATTCTGGACCCTGGTTACTACTTTGGGCAATTTGAACAGCTTTTCTTAGCCTTGATTTTCTCATCTGTAAGTAGAGATAACTGTCCTATCTGCCAGGGTTGTTGTTAGGACCAAATAATAAACTGCTACAGAAATGTGAATTCTAAAGTGTACTACAATAGCTGATAGGTCTTATCATCCAGAAAAGCTTTGATCATTAAATAATATTATGGATGGGTGCAGATTACATTTTTATTATTATATAAGTTTCAGGTATACAGCTTTACAATTCAATATCTGTATACACTACAAAGTGGTCACCATAAGTCTAGTTCCCAACCATACCATTGACCCCCTTCACCCCTTTCACCCACCCCGTAGCCCCCTTCCCTTCTGGTAACCATTAGTCTGTTCTCTGTGAGTTGTTTTTGTTTTATTTTGTTCACTTGTTTTGTTGTTTTTTACATATGAGTGAAATCATATGATATTTGTCTTTCTCTATCTGACTTATTTTGTTGAGCATAATGCCCTCAAGGTCTATCCATGTTGTAGCAAATGGCAAGATTCATTCTTTTTTATGGCTGAGTAGTATGCCATTTTATAAATATGCCACATCTTCTTTATCCATTCAGCTGTTAATGGACACTTAGGTTGTTTTCATATCTTGGTTATTATAAATAATGCTACAGTGAACATAGGGGTGCATGTATCTTTTTGAATTCGTGTTTTTATATTCTTCACATAAATATGAAGTGGAATAGATGGGTCATATGGTAGATTTATCCTTTTTTTTCTCATTTATTTATTTATTTTGTGGGGGAGTGAGCATTCTTGTCTTTTTCCTGTTCTTAAGAGGAAAAGTTTTTGGGGTGCCTGGGTGGCTCAGTTGGCTAAGCATCCGACTTCAGCTCAGGTCATGATCTTGCAGTTCATGAGTTTGAGCCCCACATCGGGCTCCGTGCTGACAGCTCAGAGTCTGGAGCCTGCTTCAGATTCTGTGTCTCCTTCTTTATCTGCCCCTCCCCTGCTCATGCTTGCTCTCTCTCTCTCAAAAAATAAATACACATTAAAAAAATTTAAGAGGAAAAGCTTTCAACTATTCACTGCTGAATACAAGAAAAAAAATATGTTAGCTGTAGAATTGTCATTTATGCCCTTTATTATATTGAGGTACATTCCCTCTGTACCTACTTTGTTGAGAGTTTTTATCATAAATGGATGTTGAATTTTGTTGAGTGCTCTTTTTTTGCATCTATTGAGATCATATGATTTTTATTTTTCACTGTGTTAATGTAATGTATCATATTGATTTGCACCTGTTGAACCATCCTTGCATCCCAAGAATAAATCTCATTGGATCATGGTGTATGATCCTTTTAATGCATTGTTGGATTTAGCTTGCTAAAATTTGTTGAGGATTTTACATCTATTTTTATCAAGGATATTGGCCTGGTAATTTCTTTTTTGTGTGTGATGTCCTTGTCTGATTTTGGTGTTGGTGGTGCCGGCCTCATAAAATACATTTGGAAGCTTTTCTTTCTCCCGTTTTTTGGAAGAGTTTGAAAAGGACAGGTATTAAGTCTTCTTTGAATGGTAGAATTTGCCAGTGAGGCCACCTGGTCCTGGACTTTTGTTTGTTGGGAGGTTTTTGATTACTGTTTCAGTCTCCTTGCTAGTTATCAATCTATTCTGATTTTCTGTTTCTTCATGTTTCAGTCTTGGCAGATTATATGTTTCTAGGAATTTACCCATTTCTCCTAGGTTGTTATTTCTTGGTCTCAATTGTAACTTCTCTTTCATTTCTGATTTTATGTATTTGAGCCCTCTCTTCTGTTTTTCTTGCTTGGTTTAGCTAAGGGTTTGTTGATTTTCTCTTTTCAAAGAGCCAGCTCTTGCTTTCATTGTTTTTTTGTTTTGTTTTGTTTTTATTGTGCTTTGAATCTCTATTTCATTTATTTCTACTCTGATCTTATTATTTTCTTCCTTCTACTAATTTGAGGCTTTGTTTGTTCTTCTTTTTCTAGTTCCTTTAGGTGCAAAGTTAGATTGCTTATTTGAGGTATTTTGTTTCTTGACGTGGCTCTGTTTTGCTCTGAACTTCCCTCTTAGAACCACTTCTGCTGCATCCCATAGATTTTGATGTGTTGGATTTTTGTATTCATTTGTCTCTAGGTATTTTATTTCTCCTTCGGTTTCTTGGATGAACTATTGACTGCTCAGGAGCATGCTGCTTAATCTCCATATTTTTGTGGGGTTTTTTTTTTCCTTGTAATTAATTTCTAGTTTCATACCATTGTGGTCAGAAAAAATGGTTATAATATGATGTCAATCTTTTTCATTTTATCGAGACTTGCTTTTTGGCCCAGCATGTGATCTGTCCTGGAGAATGTTCCATGTGCAATTGAGAAGAATGTGTTTTCTGCTGCTTTGGGATGGAATGTTCTGTATATATCTATTAAGTCCATCAGGTCTAATGTGTTGTTTAAGGCTAGTGTTTGCTAATTGATTTTTTGTCTGGATGATCTATCTATTGATGAAAGTAGGGTATTAAAATCTCCTACTGTTACTGTGTTTATGATTTCAGGTCCTCCCTTTAGGTCTGTTAATATTTGTTTTCTATGTTTTGGCAGTCCTATGTTGGGTGCATATGTATTTATAAATGTTATATTTTCTTGCTGGATTGACTCCTGTGTCATTATATAATGCTCTTCTTTGTCTTTTATTATAGTCTTTGTATTAAAGTCCATTTTATCTGATAGGAGGATAGGTATTCCAGCTTTCTTTTCATTTCCATTTGCATGGCATATCTTTTTTTAACCCTTCCCTTTCACTCTGTGCCTTTACTTCTGAAGTGAGTCTCGTAGGCAGCATATAGATGGGTCTCATTTTTTTATATATTTAGCCATTCTGTGTCTTTAGATTGGTGAATTTAGTCCATTTATATTTAAAGTAATTATTAATAAGTAATAACTTATTGCCATTTTGTTAATTGTTTTCTGGCTATCTTTGTAATTCCTCTCTGTTCCTTCTCTTTTTCTCTTTTCTTGTGGTGTGATGGCTTTCTTTAGTGTTAGGTTTAAATTCCTTTCTCATTTTCTTTTGTGTATTTACTCTAAATTTTTTCCTTGTTGTTACTTTGAGGTTCACACAAAATATTCTGTGTAAATAGCAGTCTGTTTTAATTTGATAGCAACTTAATTTTATTTTTTTATTTTTATTTTTTTTAATATATGAAATTTATTGTCAAATTGGTTTGCAACTTAATTTTAAACACAATTCAAAGCTTTACCTTTTTACTCTTCTCCCGCACATTTATATTTTTGATGATACATTTTGTATCTTTTTCTTCTATGCTTCCCTTAATTCATTATTGTAATTTCAGTTAAGTTTACTACTTTGTCTTTTAACCTTAATGCTTGCTTTATAAGTGATTGATTCACTACCTTGTTTATATATTTACCTTTTCCAGTGAGAATTTTACTTTCATATGTTTTCTTACTAATTAGTGCCAATTTTCTTCAGCTTAAAGAAGTCCCTTTAGTATTTCTTGTAGGGCTGGTTTATTGGTGATGAATATTTTTAGCTGTTACTCACATGGAAAGCTCATAATCTGTTCTTCAATTCTGAATGAAAACTTTGCTAGGCAGAGAATTTGAGATGGAAGTTTTTAGCTTTCAGCACTTTGTATATGCCTTCTGGCATGTAAAGTTTCTACCGAAAAATTTGATAATAGCCTTGTAGGGTTTCCCTTGTACATAACAAGTTGTTTTTCTCTTGTTGCTTTTAGGATTCTCTCTTAATCCTTAGCTTTTACCATTTTAACTATAATGTATCTTGGTGTGGATCTCTTTGGGGATACCTTATTTGAAACTCTGGGAATCCTGGACCTGGGTGTTCAGTTCCTTTCCCAGATTAGGGAAATTTTCAGCCATTATTTTTTCAAATAATTTTCTTGCCCTTTCTCTCTGTTCTCCTTCTGAGAGCCCTACAATGTGAATATTATCCCACTTGATGTTGTCTTAAAGGTCCCTTAAGTGTCTTCACTTTTCTTAATTTTTTCCTTTTTTTTTTTTAAACCACATTTGTAAAGGTGCTATGTAACCTGGAAAAAGTGTTAATTATTATAAGATATTTTGGAAGTAGCCAGATAAAGTGTCAGAGGATAGAGACATGTCTGCTAATGTTTTTTTTTTTCTTGAATTTACATTCTCAGAACTGTTTCTAAAATTAGAATTCTAATTAATTTCCTATCTTCTCTTCTTTTTTCAAAAGACTGTTTTCAGGTATGTTCTCCTTAATTTTTTGTTCCTTAAAAAATGATTGTGGGGACACCTGGGTGGCTCAGTTGGTTAAACATCCAACTTCACCTCAGGTCATGATCTCATGGCTTGGGGGTTCGAGCCCCACATCAGGCTCTGTGCTGACAGCTCAGAGCCTGGAGCCTGCTACAGATTCTGTGTCTCTATCTCTCTCTGCCCCTCTCCTGTGCGTGCGCTTTCTCTCTCAAAAATAAACATTAAAAAAATTTTTTTTAAATGATTGTGGTAGTTTTTGGTATTTAGTTAAAAAATGGGCAGTTAACAAAATAAACAGCTATATCAATTCCCTCCCCTTTTAAAATTGTGGATATTTTTTTAGCCCTTGTGATTAAGGTGTCTGGGAGCCAATACATTATAATTCTTTGATTCAGATTGGAGTTTAGGGAATTTTTCCCCCTTCTACTGCCTACTCCCATTACCAAGCCCCACCACTTCTTTATCAGAGTAATTCGCAGCTACATTCTTTCTTTCCTGTGTTCTCAACTCTCATACTGTGCAGGTCATTATTATACCACACTTAAATAACTGCTGCAGCTCCTTTGCTATTCATTCTGCCCTTGATTCCTTTGTGCTCCAAACCTTCCAGAGCTTCTTAACATTTATCCATTGCATCACCTTTTTCTTTCAATGTTTACTATTGAAGTATAGTTGATATATACGATTATATTAACTTCAGGTGCATAAAATAGTTATTCAACAATTTTATGTATTATTTAGTTCTCACCTCAATGAATCTGGTTACCATCTATTATCATACAACTTTTTTTTTTTTTTTTTTTACCAACTAGGGAGATACCTTTGGGCTTTTCTTTCTTTCTCTAAAGTAGCTTTATTCAAGTATTGTTAACATACAATATTATATTAGTTTCAAGTGTACAACATAATATTTCAACAGTTCTATTCATTGCTCTCATCGTAAGTGTACTCTTAAATCCCCATCACCTATTTCAGTCATCTCCCCTGGCCATCTTCCCCATTGATAACCACCAGTTTGTTTTCTATAGTTAACAGTCTGGTTTTTTGTTTTTGTCTCTTTTTTTCTTTGTTTTGTTTCCTAAATACCACTTATGAGTGAAATCATATGGTATTTGTCTTTCTCTGACTGACTTCACTTAATATAATACTCTCTAGATCCATCCATGTCATTGCAAATGGCAAGGTTTCATTCTTTTTTTATGGCTGGGTAATATTCTACTGTGTATATATAAAACGTCTTTATCCATTCATCTATCAACGGACACTTAAGTTGCTTCCATATCTTGGCTACTGTAAATAATGCAGAAATAAACACGGGGTACATATATTTTTTTGAATTAGTGTTTTCATATCCTTTGGATAATTCCCAGTAGTGGAATTACTGGATCATATGGTGATTCTATTCTGTTTTTAACTTTTTGAGGAACCTCCGTACTGTTTTCCACAGTGGCTGCATGAGCTTACCTTCGTACCAACAGTGCACAAGGGGTTCTATTTGCTCAGTCTCCCTGCCAATACATTTTATTTCTTGTCCTTTTGATTCTAGCCATTCTGACAGATGTGAAGGGATATCTCACTGTGGTTTTGATTTGCATTTTCCTGATGATTAGTGATGTTGAGCATCTTATTCTGTGTGTTGGCCATCTGTGTATCTTCTCTGGAAAAACGTCTCTTCATCTCCTCTGCCCATTTTTAATTGAATCATTTGGGGTTTTTTGGTATTAAGTTGTATAAGCTTTTTATATATTTTGGATATTAACCCCTTATCAGATACATCATTTGCGAATAAATATCTTTTCCTAGTCAGTGGGTTGTCTTTTTATTTTGTTGACCATTTGCTTCTCAGGGCAAAAGCTTTTTATTTTGGTGTAGTCCCAATAGTTTAATTTTGCTTTTGTTTTCCTTACCAAAGAAAGCATATCTAGAGAAATCTTTCTACCACACATGTCAGAGAGATTACAGCCTATGTTTTCTTCTAGGAATTTTATGGTTTCAGGTGTCACATTTAGGTCTTTAATCCATTTTAAATTTATTCTTGTGTATGGTGTAAGAAAGTGATGCAGTTTCATTCTTTTGTGTGTAGATGTCCAGTTTTCCCAGCACCTGTTTTGAAGAGACTTTTTCACACTGTATATTCTTGCTTTTGTCATCGGTTATACCATACAACATTATTACAATATCACCTTGACTATGTTCCCTATGCTGTACTTTTCATCTCCATGACTTAATTTATTTTATAACTGGAAATTTATACCTCTTAATCTCCTTTATCTGTTTCACTTATTTTAATTTTTTTTTTTTTTCATTTTGCTGTTCTGTCTGGGTAAGTTCCCTTGCTTTGTCTTCCAGCTTGCTGATTCATTCTTCTACCTCGTCCAGTCTTCTGTTGAATCTTTCTAGTGTATTTTTCAAACTTCTGTTTGATACTTTCTTATACCTTCTATCTCTTTGTTGAACTTCTTACTCTGTTCAACCATTCTTCTGCTGAGTTCACTGAATATCTGTATGATAATTTCTTTGAACTTTTCATCAGGTTGATTGCTTATCTGTGTTTTGTTTAGTTCTTACCCTGAGATTTTGGCATGTTCTTTTTGGATACATAGTCTGTTTCCTCATTTTACCTAACTCTTTGTGTTTGTTTCTATGTATTAGGAAAGTCACCTACCTCTCCCAGTCTTGAATGAGTGGCTTTACATAGAAGATGCACTATTGGGCCCAGAAACACAGTCTCCCAATCACTAGAACCAGGTGTTCAAGGAGTGTCCCCTGTGTGGGCTGTGTTGTCCTTCTGTTGTGGCAGGGCCCAGGGCTGTGGTATGTTGGTGGGCTGGGCTGGCACTTGGTTGGACTGCAGGTTGTGTCCACAACTGCTGCAGTGTGTCTGTGGGAAGGGTTCTCTGCTGGCTGTGTTTACTGTCACTAGTATGTTAGAGGATTCCAAAATAGTGCCTACCAGTGCCCATATTAGTAAGGCAGACTTGAATCGCAAAAATTCCTCCTACCAATCTTTGTTTCCAGGGAAAGTTCCTGCCGTTTTAGGTTAGCAAATGATTCTCCTTTACCTATGGTCCATGTACTATTCAAGTTGGTATTTTTGTACTGGTTTCTGGGTTGAGTGAGTCTGCATATCAGCCCTTTAAGAGCAGATTTTCTATTCCCTGCAGTTTTATAGTCTTCCTGAAGGTGATGCCTGTTGATTTTCAGAGCCTAGTGTTTTGAGGGCTCATCACTCCCATTCAAGATCTAAGGATTTGGTGCCAGATATAGACCTCAGGTATTTTGATCCTCCAGGAAAAAGTCTGTTCCTTTAATGTCCCTCCCAGTTATGATCACCATAGCTAGGGTTTGTTTCATTCCCTAGCAAGTCTGTGTTTCTGCCCCCTCTTTCCCATCTTGACGCTATCCTTTTATCCTTTATTGTGGAGGTTCTGTTCATTGAACTTTCAGGTGCCTTTCAGAAGGAGTTATTCCACATTTAGTTTTAGATTTGTTGTGTCCATGGAAGAGGTACATTGAGGATCTTGCTACACCACCATCTTGAACCCAGGTCCTCAGATTACTTCTTTACCACAACCATCACCAGGGTTAAAGCAATGCCACATACAGGATGAATTGGAAGGCAATTTAGAATGACCAAATTGGCCAGTTGGATGGCCACTGAGATGGAAAAGAGATAGCAATCACACCCAAAGCACTGGAAATAAAAACCCTGAAGGCAGATGCCACAAGTATTAGCAGGACTTGGAAATCAATAGGACTTGTAGGTGAGGGAAAGGAAAATAGCTGAATTTGGGAGACTGGGAAGTTGATGATCAAGAGGCATAGCAGCCGTGAAGGAAGAAAAGCATGAGTTTCTTGAAGAGGCATGCCATGTTTGAGCCACTGCTGGTACACCTGGATGGAGGGGTGCAAAGGCAGTTTGCAATGTGGGCTTGGAGCATAAAGAGATCTAGGGTAGCAGATTGGACTGGGAATATGCCTGTAATGAGGTCACCAAATGAGACAAGATGGAGTCTGACTTTGGAGCTTTGTAGGTTGAATGAATGTCTGCATTGAAGGGCCTGCTGGATAAGAAGAGCCAAAAAAGGCTCTTCTAACCCTGTATTCTATAGTCTGACAGTTCTGTTCTGTAGAATGTGGAACATGGGAGATGTACATCTACTGTTTTTACAAGTTCATGTATTAAAAAAGAGATCCTTGACATCTGGTAGACTACTGGGTCAGATTTACTCCTTACAAAATTTTCCACAGATACAGAAACTAAAAATGAACAAACAAACAAAAATAAATAAGAATTTACATTTTGTTAAATAGCCAGGTTTAAAAATGGAATGTTTATTTTTCAAATTCAATACTGAAAGGCTAGTTTATATAAACTATATTGTTATTGATCTTTACTAATTCTTTCCTCTCCCTTTTTTGTCTCTAGATTTTACATTGTGCAGTAGGTAAGTATGGAATTTTTCCCCTACTATGCAGTGGATTTTGCTTTTTTTTTTTTTTTGAAGTCATAAATAATAGGTCAGTTTGATTATTACTGAATATTGGAAAACTAAACTATTTAATCATTGTATATAAAATTGCTTACACTGGTATGGCTCTTGGTTTCTGAAACGATAGGTACTATTTAGATGTTATCACTGAACAATTTACTAAATGTCACAAGTATTTCACTCTGTCAGTCTCGTTTCACGGGTGACAGAAACACTAGCATATTTATTAAAATGTGACTTGGAGTCCTGGTTCTGGACTATGTAGAAAGCCCTCTTTATGATCACTTAAATATTATATTTTCTTTCTTTATGTTTAAAATGGAGTACCAGGTATATTGCCTGTGTCCCAAATGAATATTGAATGTGTGTGAGAGAGACTGGAAAAATATAAATATAAAGTTATATAAATGTAAGGGATTTCTATGAAAAGCAGATACAGTGTGTTTTCTTTTTGGGGGAAGGAGAGGGTCATCAAATTCTGGTCTGGAACTGAGGTATAACTTCTTGTCTGGGGTGGGTTACACCCCTCTAAATAGAAATGAATTTTGGAAAGTTGACAGATCCCATAGAGTAAGCCCATAGTTGTTGCTGTGCATCTGGATTTGTCTCTGAAAGGGAGGGAGGGTTTGCAGTTGACCTGGGAAAGCACCACAGGTCTGAAAACTCAAGAACCATGGATCCAGATTCACAAATTAAGTGGGTACCTGCTATATTCAGGGCACTGCACTTGGCACTGTGGAGTTTAGAGATGAGGAGACTTAGTTCAAAAGGACACATAAGTGGAAGCCCCTGGGTGGCTCAGTCGATAAAGCGTCTGACTTTGGCTCAGGTCATGATCTCACTGTCCATGAGTTTGAGCCCCATGTCGGGCTCTGTGCTGACAGCTCAGAGCCTAGAGCCTGCCTCGGATTCTGTGTCTCCCTCTCTCTGTCCTTCCCCAACTTGCTTGTGCTCTCTCTCTCTCTCTCTCTCAAAAATAAATAAAAATAAGCTTTAAAAAATAAAAAGGACACACAAGTGGACACACAGGAAGCTATCTACCTTAGGTCTTGCATGGTAACCCTGATATCTGTCTCCATTACTTTTAAGGAAGACAAAGCATCTTGTAAAGAGTTGCATCTCAGCTAATTTCCCGCTAGGACAGAGGTTTACAGTCAGGAGTTTGTCCCAATGATTTGCAGAATTTTGTGTGCATGTGTCTATATTTTAGGGACAGCTGGATAGAATATATAGCTTTCATTAGATTCCCACAGGAATGTGTGATCCCCAAAAGGTTAAGAAATACTGCTTTAGAACCTTTGAGCAAGAGATTTGAAAGGGGCTTGTTGGGGGGGGGGGGGTCTCATCTGTCACATGATCTGCTTTGTCAGAAGTTGTAGGACCTGGGCCATGTCACATAGCCAGTAAATGGGTTTTAGCTGATGTGTAATTTCACACACATTTCCTTTTTAATCCTTTATCTACAATTTTGAGATGAAAAATTTTGCCCCTTCTTAGATGGTTGAATGAAGTTTAAGCATAAGCTTGTAGATGAGGGGCCACATTTGGCCCGAGAGAGTTCTGGAATCACTTTAGGCCTTTCCCACATGATTGAACCCTGTGCCCCATTCTCCCCATTCTCTTAACCTTCAGCTGCCCCTGTACAAAGCTCTTAGATGCATGTTTTCTAAGCATGTGTGCTACACTTTAATTATTATTATTTCATTGTATTTTAATGCCCCAATTCCCTTTATCTTACAATGTATTTTCATACCTGTTTATAATAAAGTTCTATCCCTAGAAATAAAGTTTCTGACCAGTATATTTATTCACACCAAGAACATTACTGAATGCCTGGCAGGTGGTGGGTGCCAGACAGTGGATTGGACAGTGAGAGTAGAATGTGAGCAGGCACCAGCTTGGGTTCAGGAAACCCACAGTCAGATGGGCAGCCTTCTGAGCTCCGCTGGTCGGATGCACTCTGCAGACTAGTGTTCACGCTACACTCTGTTCTGATGGTTTGTGGACAAGTGTCCCCAGGGCCTAGCGTGGTACTTGACACATCGTAGATACTTAAAAATACCTTCCTAATTCAGGGTGCTTGGGTGGTTCAGTCAGTTAAGTGCCCTACTTCACTCAGCTCAGGTCATGATCTCACGGTTTGTGGGTTCGAGCCCCGCATCAGGCTCTGTGCTGGCAGCTAAGAGCCTGGAGCCTGCTTTGGATCCTGTGTCTCCCTCTCTGCCCTTCCGGCCCTCCCCAGCTCTGTATTTCTCTCTCTCAAAAATAAACATTAAAAAAATTAAAAAGAAAAAACTCCTTCTTAATTCCTCAAGGACCTTGCTCTGTCAGTGATTCTGTCTCCTGCATCCTCATTCTTTGTCATCTACCTTTTCCTTCTCAGCTCACAAAATGCTCAGGGGTGCACCATTCTAAAAATAAACTTAACATTTGACCCTACATTCCTCCCTTATAACTACTTAATTCCTCTCTGTCCCTTTTACCATATATTTTTTTAATGTTTATTTATTTAGAGAGAGAGAGAGAGAACTAGAGCAAGCAAGCAGGGGAGGTGCAGAGAGAGAGAGAGAGAGAGAGAGAGAGATTGAGAGAGCCCAAGCAGGCTCCACACTGTCAGTGCAGAGTGTGATGCAGGGCCGGTCTCCATAACCTGGTAGTCATCAGATTTTATCATTTCTGTTTCCTGAATATTTCTCAGATTGTCCTGTTTTTCATCACTGTTCAGGGCATCAGTGTGTCTCATCTGGACTCCCTTTTGGATCTCCCTGAACTTCTAGGCTTGCAATATTAACAGTAATAATAAGAGCTACCCTTCATTGAGCATTTACTATGTTCCAGTGCTTTAGACTCATTACCTCATTTACTTCCCTTTTTACAGGTGACAATACTGAAGCTTAGAAGGTTTTCAATCTTGCCAAAGTTCACAGTTAATAAGCCCTAGAGCCAGAAGTTGAACCTTTGGCTGTGTGACTCTAAGCCCATGCACAGCCCTTGAGGGAGTTAGTTAAAAGATAATTCTGAGTCTGTGGCTTCCTTGCTTAAAACCGTTCACTGGTTTAAACTTCTTCATGATTTGGAGCCTGCCCACCCTTCCCAGCCTTCCCTGTGCCCTGCCTCTCACTCCATGCTTCAGCCACCCTGGCCTTTTTGTGGGTCTCCCCACTGCTTCTTGCCTCTGGTCTGTGGCCAGGCCTTGCTTTCTGGAATGAGCAGCCCACCCCCTCCGGCTGGCAGCTCTTCGCCGCTTTTCCTCCAGTAAACTTTCCTACCAGCCACTGGCTCCATTAGGTACCTTTCCTCACTTCTATGTAATAGCAGACACCTCGCTGTTGTTGTACCTTCTGCTGTGTATTATGGTCTGTCACTGTACCTGTATGCCCCACCAGCACCACTGAGTCTTTGAGAAATGAGAACTGTTACTTACTGATTTCTGTATCCCGCCACCTCACGATACAGGCCGCCTAGTGGAAGCTCGGTGAACATTTGATCATACACTTACCAAATTCCGGTGACATTTTCCAAAAATGGTTTCAAAATGTGTTCAGTTCTTTTAGAAAATAAATAATAGTAAATAAGCTGTTTCTGGCATTAATCTAAAGGCAGTCCTTTTTTTTCACTCCTACAATTTAAGTTTAGTTTTAGAATGCTGGTTCTTTTCTTGTGGCTTTGTAAAACTTTTCACTCTGAGAATTTCGTCTTTTACAACTTGTTTTGGAGCCTTGAGATATTTTTAGATTACATCTAGATACCTTTAGATACATGGAAAGTCTGGACCTCAGTCAGTCCTGGGTTGTTTATCAGCTGTGTGACTTCCAGGAAGTAACTCCATCTCTGCATCTTTATTTCCTCATCAGTTAAAGGGGGATGATACCCATCTTGTAGGGTTGTTGTGCAAACGAAAGGGGACATGCATGAGAAATACTTAGCATGATGTCCAAAACATGGTAATACTGAAAACTGCCCAGCCCCAAATGGGAGCTATTGTTATTAACTAAAACAACAGTAATGTCATAGAATGTTAGAAGTTTCTGTCCCTGATGTAAGGTTGAATATCTGTATAATTCTTCCATATTCCTAGTTTTCTTAAATTATAGTTTCTGTGTGAGTGCTTCAGGACTGTATGGGTTGGAGCTGCTTCTGATTCATGGTTGTGACAATGCAACGTGACAAAAACAGCCTCCAGAAACAATAAACTAAAATTCTGTATGAGGGGCTTGTTTCTGAGAAGTCAAACCTTCTATCTGTGCAGAAGTATTCCCATGCCCCAGTTATTTCCAAGTAGGTTGTTTGTTCTCCATTGATAATGTAGAGATGGGAGTTCTTTTTGAGGTTGGGGGGAATGATTTTGAACACGTATTGGGGATGTATTTCTTTTTTTAAGTAAAATATAATTGACATATAACGTTGTATTTGTTTCAGGTGTACAACATAGCAATTCGATATATGTATACATTGCAAAATGATGACCACAATAAGTTTATTAGTTAATGTCCCTCACCTCACATAGTTATATTTTTTTTCTTGTGATGGGAACTTTTAAGATTACTCTCTTAGTAACTTTGATAAAAAAAATATAGTATTAATTATAGTCACCATGCTGTACATTACATTCCCAGGACTTCTTTATCTTAGAGCTGGAAGTTCATACCTTTTGACCTCTTTCACTGATTTCCCCCACCCCCAGCCTCTGGCACCCACCAATCTGTTCTCTGTATCTGTGAGTTTGGTTTTGTTTCTTGTTTTTTTCCCTCAGATTCCATGTATGTGTGAAACAATGCAGTATTTGCTTTTCTCTGGGACAAGATGTAAATGCTGTGGTTGCAGCCCTCAACCCAAGATTTGTAGTGCTTTATGTTTATGCAATACTTTTCTTTTTGGAAATGAGAATTAAAAAAAACAAAAAACCACTTTGAGACTTACCTTTCACAAGACTGCCAAGAAGGGTTCTGATTTCTTTATTCATGTGGTATATAGTTTGTACTGAAAGAAGGCATTACCTGTTTTCCTGTGTTGTGTTGCAAATTAGGTTGTGGAAGAGGTATATGGGACATGGGTGGCTGTCAGCTAACTACGGAGTATGGTTCTCCCTCTTTGTTGGGATGGAAAGTAGAGGTAGAGGGACTGGAGCTGAAGATACTCTTGGTAAGATGCGGCATTGTGCATTTGGTGAACCTTCATGTTGAAAATTATACCGTCAATATAAATAGCTTTGGAAGTTCTCTTGATTGAAAAGTGTAGAACAGGAGCTCAATCATAGCCCAGAGGGTACTATGTCTAAAGTTGAGTATTAGCACTTTGATAAACAAGGACAGAACCCCTTTTCCTGAAATATTCTGTATTTCTGGTTTCAAATATTTGTTCTATGTGCCGGCTTGCCCTCTTCTTTCAAACTAATGGCACATTTTCTTTGCTTATTTTTAAAAAGTGAATTTTAAGAAATTTGCATTTGCCTTATTATTAGTAGGTAGCATGTGGCTTCAAAACCGATTCTGCTAGGTAACAAATGGTGCCAGGGAGGAAGAGGAGCAGCTGTTAGGGAGATGAGCACCAGAAGACCACATCTCCTGCCAGAAATCTTTTCCCTTCCACCAATTAGAGTGAACCAGCTCCTCTCCAAACCGTTAACGTTACTGTCCCCCACTTTAAGCTAACAGTCATTTACAGTGCAGTATTGTGAAGGAACTGTCATCACATATTATTAAAACCAGGCCCAGGACCCTCCAAATTGTAGTGTAAGAGAACTCCGGAAGGAAGCATCCCGGAGGGAAGGGGTAATTCCTCTGGATTCACTTACCTGATTCTGTTTCCACCCCTGTACCTGCCCAGTCCTCAGGGGTATGGCTTTGGACAAAAACTGCTTTCTCTAGTTCCACTTAGGTTAGTTGACATTTTTTGAATGAACTTTACCAAATAGGAAGAGCAGAAAGGGAATGAGTATCAAACTACAAACAGTATAAAAATAGCCATATTTCCAAAGTACAAACTTTGGATTCTGAGACCTCCCCCCGCCCACCCCCCGCTTTGTTACTGGGAGCTGACACAGCTTCACATGGACTTCGTTGACTCTCTGCCACCCTGTTCCTAGTGTGCTCAACCCCCTCACAAAAATGAATAAAAAATGTTTTGGATTGAGATTCAGGTGTTTTTTTTGTTTGTTTTTTGTTTGTTTGTTTTTTTTGTCTGGGGGGCCTGCTTAGTGGTGCTAATGGCTGAGGGAAGAAGGAGCCCTTTGAGGTGGGATAATGGACTTAACCTTTCCCATCAGGCTATCCTGTCTCCCCTGCCCAGAGGCTTCCAAGGCTCCCACTGGAGAGTGTGCAAGGGGAGGGTTAGAGACTTGGGCGGGAAGTTGCCAAAGTCAATCTTCACATTTTTGCAATTCTGCCTTTGTCATTTATTAAGTACAGTCATTTCCCAGTGTCTGACAACCAGAGCTCTGTGAAGACTGACCATGGTCAAACCGTAGTCTTTCCCAAATCAGTCAAGCCCTTCACACCAGCCTGGCTCAGTCTCCTGCCTTGGCTCTTCGTTCATTGTGTTGCCTCCTGATCAAATTTTGCGTCCTCCCTTCAGACACAAAGCCAAGAGGAAGGACAGATAGTTTTAGCACCTGCATCTTCTGCTCCTGGCACCCACAGCTAAAGCACTTGTTCTCTGAATAAACTTTGTGTTTTCACACCTCCATAATTTGTACGTACAGTCTCTTTTGCCTGGAACACCCAGCTCTGTCAGTTGTTTCTTGCTCCATATGAATGTACTGAGATGAAGGGAAGGGAGAAATAAATAGAGCATGCTCATTAGGAGCCCCAAGTGCCTGAGCAGGGAAGGTTGGAGACTTACCCAGAGCTCATGTGTACCGCCTGGCACCTGGCCAGCAGTCAGTAAGCTGTAGCAGCATCTCCATTGGTGACTAGTGGGAAAACTTCAATTCTGAGGGTTTCTGTTCCCAGTCAGAATTCAGAAGGGAAAGCCATGAAGAGAGCCTAGATGGGGAATTTTACCCCCTGCCATCCTTGTAGGAGCAGCTAGGGGGTTGGTTTGAACGCAGAACTGTTACTGAGTTATTTGAAGTGTCTTCTCTATAAGATACTGTACCATCCAGTCCCTTAGGAACCAAGCTAAGGCAAACCAGGTGTGTTGGAAACACAACTAGTTGTTGACAAGTCAGGCTTCCTCTCGCTAGGCCTTAGTTTTCACATCTGAAAAGCTAGAGGTTGGCCTAGCTAATAGATTAATGTTCTTGCACCTTGATGTTCTGACATTCTTTGAAATTAACTAAGGCAGCTTCAGAGATGAATTTTAGTTATCTGAGTAGTGATAGAAAAGGAGGATAGGATAGATCTTACAACATACCTATGTATTAGTATTAGTAAACTTGTTTCAAGTATGGTAGTTTCAGTAAATCTTTCCTCCCGATGCATTTTGAAATCCACATCACAAAGCAGAATTGAAATGGGAGATGCGCACTTGCACATTTTCTGTAGCATGCATTTACCCATAGTCACCACTAGGTGGCACCCTTGTATTAGTAAGGAGATTTTTATCTTGGAAGTTCCAGAACTTCTGGAAGACTTCTAATAAAAATAGATAGCAAAGAATCAATAGCTGAAACTGAGGAATGAGAAGGTTTTTTAGAAAAAAGAGAAATGGATGTTTTTCTGTGAATTCTGATGATTTGATCATTAATATCGGAGGTAATGGAAAACTAGAACTTTCTACATTACCCTAAAGGAAATTATCTTGTATTTCTTTTTATAAGGCACCAAAATGTCTTTAAAGTTAAGAACAAAATTAATTTGCTTCATTAAAAAGCTGGGAAAAAAAATCTATTTCCCAAATGTTCTCTGGTGAGATGGTTAGTAGCAACCTGAAGTCAATAAACCTGTTCTTTGCTTCAGAAGCAGGTTGGTCCAAGGAAGCTGGAAGCACCGTCTAGTGACTGAGTGGAGTAAATTCCATTGAGCCAAAAGGGGAAAGTTTGAGTTCTCTTTTAGCAAAAGAATTACTTGATTTATGACTCTGTGGGAGGAGTTGACTGGTTAAATAAATAATAAAGGGAGCAAAAATGCTTAGGAATATTTGTATGACACTGGTATGTCTTTTTTTATAGCTTGTACAGCTTTCTTGGGAGAGGATTTTTTTTACTCTCCGTTCATAGTGAACATTTTTCCGATAATTTTTTCCTTTCAATAACGGTTTCTGTCTCACTATGTTCTTTCAATTAGCAGTCTGCATTTAAGATTTATCCATGTCTTTGTATGGCTTGATAGCTCATTCCTTTTGATTTCTGAATAGTATTCCATTGCACGGATGCACTGGTGTGTTTATCCATTTACCTATCGAAGGACATCTTGGTTGTTTCCAACTTGGGATGACTATGAATAAAGATGCTGTAATTATTCTTGTGCTGTTTTCATGCGGACAAAAAAAATAATTTTGCATTTTGAAATCTATTGAGTATTTACCTAGTAGCACAATTGTTGGATTGTGTCATGGGACTGTGTTTAGCTTTGTAGGAATCTGCCATTGTCTTCCAAGGCGGCTGTACCACTTTGCATTCCCATCAGTAATGAATGAGAGTTCCTATTGCTCTGCATCCTCACCAGCAATTAGAGTTTTGGATTTTAGCTATTCTAATGTGCATAGTGGTATCTTTTAGTATTCATTTCTGGAATGACAAATGATGTTGCACATGTTTTCATACTCCTATTTGCCAGCTATGTATCTTCTTTTTATTTATTTATTTATTTTTCAATATATGAAATTTATTGTCAAATTGGTTTCCATACAACAGCCAGTGCTCATCCCAAAAGGTGCCCTTCTCAATACCCATCACCCACCCTCCCCTCCCTCCCACCCCCCATCAACCCTCAGTTTGTTCTCAGTTTTTAAGAGTCTCTTATGCTTTGGCTCTCTCCCACTCTAACCTCTTTTTTTTTTTTTTTTTTCCTTCACCTCCTCCAGCTATGTATCTTCTTTGGTGATGTATCCGTTCAGATCTTTGCCCAGTTTTTTAATTGGGTCTTTTGTTTTCTTGTTGAGATTTCAAAATTCTTATATTTTGGATACGAATCCTTTATCAGATATATATTTAGCAAATATTTTCTCCCAGTCTGTGACTTGCCTTTTCATTCTCTTAATAGCACCTTTCACAAAAGCACAAGTTTTTAATTTTAATAAAGTCCAGCTTAACTACGTTTTTTTCTTTCATGGATCTTGCTTTTGGTGTTGTATCTAAAAATCCACTACCAAACCCAAGTTTATGTAGATTTTTCCTTTGCTTTCTTCCAGCATTTTACAGGTAGCTCTATGATCCATTTTGGTTTATTTATTTATCTTTTTAATTTTTTTATTTTTTTTCAATATATGAAGTTGATTGTCAAATTGGTTTCCATACAACACCCAGTGCTCATCCCAAAAGGTGCCCTCCTCAATACCCATCACCCATCCTCCCCTCCCTCCCACCCCCCATCAACCCTCAGTTTGTTCTCAGTTTTTAAGGGTCTCTTATGCTTTGGCTCTCTTCCACTCTAACCTCCTTTTTTTTTTTTTTCCTTCCCCTCCCCCATGGGTTTCTGTTAAGTTTCTCAGGATCCACGTAAGAGTGAAACCATATGGTATCTGTCTTTCTCTGTATGGCTTATTTCACTTAGCATAACACTCTCCAGTTTCATCCATGTTGCTACAAAGGGCCATATTTCATTCTTTCTCATTGCCACATAGTACTCCATTGTGTATATAAACCACAATTTCTTTATCCATTCATCAGTTGCTGGACATTTAGGCTCTTTCCATAATTTGACTATTGTTGAGAGTGCTGCTATAAACCTTGGGGTACAAGTGCCCCTATGCATCTATGATCCATTTTGAGTTAATTTTTGTAAAAAAAAAAAAAAAAAAAAAAGTCCAGTATGTGTCTAGGTTTATTTTTTTGCATGTGTATGTCCAGTTGGTTTAGCACTATTTATGGAAAAGACTGTCCTTTCTTCATTGAATTACCTTTGTGCTCTTGTCGGATATTAGCCAATTATATTTGTGTTGGTCTGTTTCTGGGCTCTCTGTTCTATTCTGTTGATCTACGTCTTACTATTTTGCGTATACCATGCTGTCTTGATTATAGTTAAGCCTTGAAACCCAGTAGTGCAATTCCTCCAAGTTTGTTCTTTTTTTTAGTATTGTATGGGTCTTTTGCCTTTCCATAAAAACTTTAGAACCAGTTTGTTAAGACCTACAAAATAGCTTCCTGGGGTCTCGAATGAGATTGTGTTGAATCTGCAGATCAACTTGGGAAGAACATCTTAACAATATTGAGTCTTTCAATTCACAAACATGGAATAGCTCTCCGTTTGCTTAGATCTTTGATTTCTCTCATCATTTTGCAGTTTTCTTCAAACAAAATGTTTTGTTAGATTTATATCTAAATATTTCCTTTTTTTTGGATGTTATTATAATTGGTCTTTTTAAATTCAAATTCTAATTGTTCACTGCTTGTATATAGGAAAGCAGTGGACTTCTATATATTTACCTTGTATCCTGCAACCTTGCTGTACTTGCCTCTTAGTTCTGGGAGTGACTTTGTAGTGGTTTTGTAGATTTTGTACATAGACAATCATGCCATCTGTGACTTCCTTTTCAACCTGTCTACTTTTCAAGGTTTTTTTTTCCTTACTGCAGTGGCCAGGTTTCCGGTTTGACATTCCTAATGTTCATGACTTGATAAAATAAAGCGATTCCCAGATCAGTTTTTCTCCACAACCAGTTCTGAAGAGATATATACTTTCTGCTTCATATTTACTAACAAGGCATAAAACAATATTTATTTGTAAGGTCACTCAGGATTTTTTTTTTTTTGTAGATCTTCTCTATCCTTACCTTTGCATGGTCTGTTTTGCACTGAGATTGAGAATATTAAAGCCTCTAATTATTAATGTGTTTCTAATTCTCCTTCCTTCTCCCATAGCTTCTGCTTTAGCAAAGCAGATAATTATTTGTAACTGTTATACCTTCAGTATGAACTGTGACTTTTAGCACTAAAAAATGTCTTCTTTGAAGCCTTTGTGAATCACTTTTGTATTAGCATAGAAGTGAGTCTTGTTTTGTGGGAGCCAGTTTGAAAATCTCTTTCCTTTAATAAGTGACTTAAGCCTATTCACAATTATTGATATGACAGATGTTTGACCTTACTGTCACATTTATGTTATAATTGCTACATATACTATGTAATATTTGCTGTGTTTACCTACATGATGTGTTTGTTGTGTTGTTGGGGTTTTTTATATTTATTTTAGTATTTAGAAGGTTTTGTTCTAGTAGTTACCTTTGTATTTATACTTTTTTAAAGGCTCTTAGTTCTCTGTTTTCTTATTTAAACTGTTGTGACCTAGTTTGTCAATTTTTGAAGATCTCTTTTGAGCCCCACCAATGGCCTGTGTGGCAGTCCGGGAGCTTCTTCTACTTCTATCTTTCCCACTCCCTTTTCTTCTCAGTTTTCTTACCTGCATTTTTTTCACTTTGTCCAAACGTGTAACATCTCTGTTACTCTTCTGCCCTGGCCTCACCTTTGTCTGAATCTTAGGTCTACACTTAAATGTGTTAAATACTCATTGTCCTTTGCTGAGGTTTCCTGTCACCTTGTACTTGAGGGAAAGTCACCTCTAGCAGTGTCAGGGACTATGAGGGCTGTCTGAGATTTTACCCCACGTGTAAGCTGGAAGGTTAGTCTGTGACTGGTGGGTGCGGACAGTGTGCGGTGGTTTGTGTCAGAAGGGGAAACCTGGAGCTTGGGAGCCTATTGCTTTTACTGTGAGTGGAAGCAACTTGCCTTTTGTTGGGTAGATGCTACCTTACCCCTTAAAGCTACCCCATGCAGACACAAACATAAGAAATGACTTGGTTAGAATGCAGTCAGCAGCTTGCCTTTCCCAGAAAGCAGCTTCTCAAGAAGTGCTTGTGGACACAGCACTCCCCTAGTTCACACATGCTTTTAAGACTTTTTTCTGTAACCTTGATAGTTGAAGGACTGATTTAGAGGTAAAATCTTCAGTTTACAATTTCTTCCCCTGAATTTTTTGTTCATTTGCTCCATCATTGCCTTATATGTTTCTCTTGGGAAGTCTGATGCCAACCTAATTATTTTGCTCTTTTAAGATATTTGGTCTTTTACCCTGAAAGTGCTAAAGATTTTTTTCCCACCCTTATTAAAGTATAACTGACAAATAAAAATTATATACATTTACAGTGTATAGTGTGAAGTTTTAATATATTTATACATTCTGAAGTGTGATTACCACAATTAAGCTAATTAACATATTACTTGATATAGTTTTTTTTTTTTTTTTTTTTTGGAGTGAGAACATTAAGATCTACTCAGATCTACTTAGAAAATTTCAATTGTACAATAGTATTATTAGCAGTGGGCACCATGCTGTACATTAGTTCTCCAGAACTTATTCATCCTGCATATCTGAAACTTTGTACCTTTTCACCAACATCTCCCCATCTCCCCAGCTCTTGGCAACTATTGTTCTATTATCTGCTGATATGAGTTCCACCTTAAGTGAGATCATACAGTATTTTTGTTTCTTGCCTGGCTTAACTTCACTTAGCATAATGACCTCCAGATTCACCCATGTTGTTTCTCAAATGACAGGATTTCCTTCTTCTCTAAAGCTGAATAATATCCCTTGTGTTGTGTGTGTGTGTGTGTGTGTGTGTGTGTAGTGTGTGTGTGTGAAGGGAATGTTATTTTCTTTATCCATTCATCCATCAATAGACACTTAGGTTGAATCCCTATCTTGGCTGTTGTGAATGATGCTGCAGTGAATATGGGAGTGCAGACAATCTCTTCAAGATACTGATTTCATTTCCTTTGGATATATATCCAGATGTGGGATTGCTGGATTATATGGCAGTTCTTTTTTAAAATTTTAAAGAACCTCCATACTGTTTTCATAAATGCTGTTCCAATTTACATTTCTACCAACAGTGTACAAGGATTCCTTTCTCTGTATCCTCTCTAATGCTTATCTTTTGGCTTTTTAATAATAGTTCTTTTTTTTTTAAAGTTTTTTTTTTTTTTCAACGTTTTTTATTTTTATTTTTGGGACAGAGAGAGACAGAGCATGAACGGGGGAGGGGCAGAGAGAGAGGGAGACACAGAATCGGAAACAGGCTCCAGGCTCTGAGCCATCAGCCCAGAGCCCGACGCGGGGCTCGAACTCATGGACCGCGAGATCGTGACCTGGCTGAAGTCGGACGCTTAACCGACTGCGCCACCCAGGCGCCCCTTTAATAATAGTTCTCTTAAGTGTGAGATGATGTCTCATTATGGTTTTGATCTGCATTTTGCTGATGGTAGTGATGTTGATTTTTTCATATACCTGTTGGCTGTATGTGTGTGTTCTTTCAAGAAAGGTCTCTTCAGGTCCTTGGCCCATTTTTTAATTAGGTTTTTGTTTTCTTGCTATTTAGCTGTGTGAGTTCCTTATATATTTTGGATATTAACCCCTCATCAAATGTATGATTTGCAAATATCTTGTCTCCTTGCATAGGTTATCTCTTCATTCTGATCATTGTTTTCTTTGCTGTATAGAAGCTTTTTAGTTCTACGCAATCCCATTTGTCTGTATTTTGTTGCCTGTACTTATGGAATTATGTCCAAAAATTAATTGCCCATATTGGCGTCAAGAAGCTTTTCCCCCATGTTTTCTTCCACCAGTTTTACAGTTTCAGATCTTACCTTTAAGTCTTTCATTCATTCTAAGTTGATAGTGTGAGATAGGGGTCCATTTTCATTCTTCTGCATGTGGATATCCAGTTTTCTCAACACCATTATTGAATCCTTTCCACAGTATGAGTCCTTAGCACTTTTTTCAAAGATCAGTTGACCATATCTGTGCGGCTTTATTTTGGGCTTTCTATTCTGTTACTTTGGTCTGTATGTCTGTTTTTATGACCATAACATGCTGTTTTGATTACAGCAGCTTTGAAGTTATTTTGAAATCAAATAATGTGTTGCCTCCATCTTTGTTCATTTTGCTCAAGATTGCTTTGGCTATTTGGGGTCTTTTGTGGTTTCATGTGAATTTTAGGATTTTTTTCTATTTCTGTGAAAAATGCCATTGGAATTTTGATAGGGATTGCATTGTATCTGTATATTGATCTGGGTAGTATGGAAATTTTAACAATATTAATTCTTCCAGTCCATAAACACAGGATATCTTTTCATTTATTTGTGTCTCTAATTTCTTTCATCAGTGTTTGATAGTTTCCAGTGTATAGAGCTTTCACCCCTGTGTTTAAAAATTATTCCTAAGTGCTTTTATATGCTGTTCTAAATGAGATTGTTTTCTTAATTTCTTTTTCAGATAGTTTGTTGTTAGTGTATATAAACATAACAGATTTTAATATGTTTAATTTGTATCTTGCATCTTTACTGAATTCATTTATTGGTTTTAACAGATCATTTTGTAAACAGAGACCATTTTACTTCTTCCTTTCTGTTTTGGATGCCTTTTAATTTATTTTTCTTTCCTAATTGCTGTGGCTAGGATTTCCAGCACTCTAGGGAATAGAAGTGGTAAGAGTGGGCATCTTTGTCTTCTTCCTCATATTAGAGAAAAGGCTTTTCAGCATTTTACAATTGAGTATGGTGTTAGCATGGGTTTGTCATATATTTCCTTTATTATGTCGAGACACATTTCTTCTATACCTAATTTGTTGAGAGTTTTTTATCATGAAAAGGCTTTGAATTTTGTCAAATGCTTTTTCTACATCTATTGAGATGATCATATGATTTTTATCCTTAATTTTGCTAATGTGCTATATCACATTTATTGATTTGCATGTGTTGAACCATTCTTTCATCCCAGAGATTAATCCCACTTGATCATGGTGTATGATTTTTGCTGTTGAATTTGGTTTGCTAATATTTTGTTGAGAATTTATACGTCTGCATTCATGGGGGATATTAGCCTGTAATTTTCTTTTATTGTAGTTTTCTCGTTTGACTTTGGTGTCAGGATAATGCTGGCCTCATAAAATAAGTTTGGAAGTGTTCCCTCTTCAGTTTTTTAGACGAATTTGAGAAGTATTGGTATTAGTTCTTTAAATGTTTGGTAGAGTTTACCAGTGAAGCCATCAAATCCAGGTTTTTCTTTTTTGGGAAGTTCTTGATTACTGATTCATTGTCTTTGTTTATTATTGGTCTGTTGAGATTTTCTGTTCACAATTCAGTCTTAGTCATATTCTAGGAGTTTATCCATTACTTCTATGTTATCAAATTTGTTGGCATATAAATATTCAGAGTAGTTTCTTATGATCCTTTGTGTTTTTGTTGAATCAATTGTACTGCCTTTTTTCTCACTTATAATGTTATTATTTGAGTTTTCTTTTCCCCCCAGTCTATCTAAAGGCTTCTCAATTTTGCCTATATTTCCAAAAAACTAACTCTTAGTTTCACTGATCTTTTCTGTTGTCTTTCTAGTCTCTATTTCATTTATTTCTACTCTGATCTTTATTATTTCCTTCCTCCTGCTTACTTTGGGTTTAGTTTCTTCCAGTTCCATGAGGTAAAAGTTAGGTTGTTTATTTGAGATCTTCTTTTGTAACGTAAGTGTTATTGCTACAAACTTCTCAGAACAGCTTTTGCTGTGTTCCATAAGTTTTGGTATGTTGTGTTTCTGTTGTCATTTGTCTCAAGATATTTTTTGATTTCCATTTTGGCTCCTAATTTTCCAACTTTACTCCTGTTATTAGTTTCTAGTTTGAGACTATGTGGTTAGAAGAGGTATTTAATGTGATTTTAGTCTTATTAAATTGTTAAGACTTATTTTGTGACCTAACCTGTGATCTGTTCTGGAAAATGTTCCATGTGCAGTTGCAGAGAATGTGTATTCTGCTGTTGTTGGATGGAATGTTCTATAGATGTATACGAGTGTCCCTTGGTCTGTAGTGTTGTTCAAGTCCTTTGTTCTCTCATATTGATACCTGTCAGGATGATCTATCTGTTGTTGAAAGTGGCATATTGAAGTCCCCTACTATTATTGTATTTCTGTCTATATCTCTCTTCAGTTCTGTTAATACTTGCTTTATATATTTAGATGCTCCACTGTTGGGTGTGTATATATTTACAGTTATTATATCTTTTTGATTAATTGACTCTTTTATCATTACATAATTATCTTTATCTCTTGTGACAGTTTTTGACTTAAAGTCTGTTTGTCTGTTGTAATTTAACCACCTCTGCTCTCTTGATTCCATTTCATTGGAATATCTTTTTCCATCCCTTCGCTTTCAGGCTATGTGTCCTTAAAGCTAAAGTGAGTCTCTTGTAGGCAATATATAGTTGGGTCTTTAAGTGCATTCAGTCACTGTGTCTTTTCATTGTAGGTTGTGATCCATTTATACTTAAAGTAATGATTATTTTGAATTCTTTGCCAGGTAATTTATAGATCTCCATTTCTTTAGAGTCAATTATTGGCACTTTATTTTGTTCTTTTTTGACAGTATCATGTTTTTCTGATTATCTGTGATCTTTGTGACTTCACATTAATGTCTGTGCACTTGAAGAAATAGTCATTCTTTCTGGTCTTTATAGACTGTCTTTGACAGGGAAAGCCCTCTACCAGTCAACCTGGCCAGAGATTCTAGGCAGGCTGTCTGGTGGATGTCTGCATGGCAGCTTGCTGCTGGAGTCAGGCAGGCTGGCCTGGTGCCTCGGTTAGTGAGTGGGTATGCCTCGTACCTGGGTACACTAGGAGAGGTCTGAATCTGGGTCCACAGGATCCACCGTGGCATCTGGGTCCAGAGAGGCGGGCTTAGCACCTGGAACTGCTGTGTCGAGCCTGGAATGTGGGTCCATGGGGCCAGCTTGGAAACTGGGGCTGCAGGGGTCTGTCTGGCACTGGAATGGACCTAGGAATGGGCCTGGGTCCTACATCTGTGGAGGCTAGCCTAGTATTGGAGTAGTTCTAGAGCCTAGGTCAGTAGGGACTGGTCTCGTGCTGGGTTCTACAGGTGGGGCCACAGGTGCAGGCCTGGTCCTGAGATAAAGTTGGGTGTTTACTTCACTTGCCTTACCCCACAACAAAGAGTATCTCTCTCTGAGCTGTACTGGATGTTTTAAGTTACCTCTACACCCAGTGTGGGCCTCAGACTCATAATCCTGAGCAAGAGTCGAATGCTTCCTCAATTGAGCCAGCCAGGCGCCCCTATTAGACTTTAACTTGCTGGGAACACTGAGGATTTTTTCTCTATAGTTGAAGTCTAATAGGGGCACCTGGCTGGCTCAATTGAGGGAGCATTTGACTCTTGCTAAGGATTGTGAGTTTGAGCCCCACACTGGGTGTAGAGATTACTTAAAAAATAAAATCTTTAGGGGCGCCTGGGTGGCGCAGTCGGTTAAGCGTCCGACTTCGGCCAGGTCATGATCTCGCGGTCCGTGAGTTCGAACCCCGCGTCGGGCTCTGGGCTGATGGCTCAGAGCCTGGAGCCTGTTTCCGATTCTGTGTCTCCCTCTCTCTCTGCCCCTCCCCCGTTCATGCTCTGTCTCTCTCTGTCCCAAAAATAAATAAACGTTGAAAAAAAATTTAAAAATAAGATAAAATCTTTAAATAAATAAATAGGAGTACCTGGGTGGCTGTTGGTTAAGTGTCCTACTTCATTCAGCTCAGGTCATGATCTCACGGTTCATGAGTTCGAGCCTCATGTTGGGCTCTGTGCTGACATGACAGCTCGGAGCCTGGAGCCTGCTTCAGATTCTGTCTGTCTCTCTTTCTCTCTGCCCCTCCCCAGCTCATGCTCTGTCTCTCTCTGTCTCTCAAAAAATAAATAAACATATAAAAAAATTAATAAATAAGTAAATTAAATAAGTAAAGTCTAACAGATTCACAAAGATATGCCTTAGAGTTGACCATTGCAAGGCAATTTCATAGGTAGTTAATATGCCCTTTTGATATGTAGATTCAGGCTTTCTTTTACTTCTGGAAAGCTTTATTGGATTCTAATTTTAAACTTTAGTTCTGTTTCTGTTTTTCTTTCTCAGGGACTCCAAATATATGTACACCCATACCTCAGGGGTATTGTGTTTGTTTCCACACTATAGCAATAAAGTAAATATCACAATTAAGAGAGTCAAATGAATTTTTTGGTTTCCCAGTGCATATAAAAGTTATGTTTATACTACACTGCAGTCTGTTAAGTGTGTGGTAGCATTATGTCTAAAAGAACAATGTATATACCTTAATTAAAAAACATGTCATTGCTACAACATGCTAGCCATGATTTGGGCATTCAGTTGTAATCTGTTTTCGTGGTGGAGGGTCTTGCCTCATTGTTGATGACTGCTAACGGGTCAGGGTGGTCTGCCAAAGGTTGGGTGGCTGTGGCAATTTCTGACAATATGACACAAGTGAAATTTGCCACACTGGTTGGCTCTTCCTTTCACAGTCTCTCTGTAGCATGTGATGCTGTTTGATAGCATTTTACCCACAGAATCAAAAGGAGTCAATTCTCTCAAACTCTGCCAGTGCTTTATCAACTAAGTTTACGTAATATTCTATATCCTGTGTTGTTCATTTCAATAGTCTTCACAGCATCTGCACCAGGAGTAGATTCCATCTCAAGAAACCCCTTTCTTTGTTCATCCATTAAAGTTTTACCATGAGAGTGCAGCAATTCAGTCCCATCCTCAGGCTCCACTTCTGATTCAGGTTCTCTTGCTGTTTCCCCCACATCTGCAGTTACTTCCTCCACTAGAGTCTTGAGGGTTGGAATCAACTTCTTCCAAATTCCTGTTAACGTTGCTATTTTGACCTCTTCCCAGGAATCATGAATGTTCTTATGGCATCTAGAATGGTGAATCCTTTCCAGGATGTTTTTAATTTACTTTGCTCAGATCTATCAGTTGCAGATCTAGGGCAGCTACAGCCTTACAAAATGTGTTTCGTAAATAATAAGACTTTAATGTCAAAATTACTCCCTGATCCGTGGGCTGCAAAATGGATGTTGTCTTAGCAGGCATGACATTAATCTTGTCGTACATCTCCTTCAGAGCTCTTGGATGACCAGGTGCATTGTCATTGAGCAGTTATATTTAGAAAAGAGTCTTTTTTCTGAGAAGTAGGTTTCAACAGTGGGCTTAAAATATTTAGTAAGCCATGTTGTAAACAGATGTGCTGTCATCCAGGCTTTGTCGTTCCATTTACAGAGTACAGGCAGAGCAGATTTAGCACAATTCCTAAGGGCCCTAGGATTTGCGGAATGGTAAATGAGCACTGGCTTCAGCTTCAGGTCACCAGCTGCATTAACCCTAACAAGAGCCAGCCTGTCCTTGGAGCATTGACTTCTCTCTAGCTGTGAAAGCCTAGATGGGATCTTCTTCCAATAGAAGGCTGTGTTGTCTACTTTGAAAATCTGTTGTTTAGTGTAGCCACCGTCCTTAATTACCTGAATTAGATCTTCTGGATAACTTGCTGCAGCTTCTACATCAGCACCTGCTGCTTATACTTTTATGTTATGGAGACAGCTTCTTTCTTTAAGCCTCACGAACCAACCTCTGCTAGCTTCCAACTTTTCCTCTGCAGCGTCCTCACCTCTGTCAGCCTTCATAGAATTGAAGAGAGTCAGGGCCTTGCTCTGGATTAGGCTTTGGTTTAAGGGAATGTTGTGTCTGGTTTGACCTTCTATCCAGACCACTCAGACTTTCTACATATCAGCAATAAGGTTGTTTCACTTTCTTATCATTAGTATGTTCACTGGAGTAGCACTTTTAATTTCCTTCAAGGACTTTTCCTTTGCATTCACAACTTGGCTAACTGTTTGACTCAAGAGTCCTAGTTTTTGGCCTGTCTTGGCTTTTGACATGCCTTCCTCACAAACCTCAATCATTTCTACTTTTTGATTTTTAAAAAAAAATTGTTTTAATGTTTATTTAGTTTTGAGAGAGACAACGCAAGCAGAGGAGGGGCAGAGAGAGGGAGATACAAAATCCGAAACAGCCTCCAGGCTCTGAGTTGTCAGCACAAGAGCCTGACGCAGGACTCGAACTCATGGACCACGAGATCATGATCTGAGCCAAAGTCTTAACCAACTGAGCCATGAAGGCGCCCCTCTAGCTTTTGATTTAAAGTGAGAGACATGCAACTCTTCCTTTCACTTGAACACGTAGTGGACACTGTGGGGTTATTAGTTGGCCTGATTTCAATGTTACTGTGTCTCAGGGAATATGGAGGCCCAAGGAGAGGGAGAGAGATAGGGAAACAGCCCATCAGTGGAACAGTTGGAACCCGCACATTTACCAGTTAAATTTGCCATGTTCATGGGCACAGTTCGTGTTGCCCCAAAACAATTATAGTAGTAACAGCAAAGATGACTGATCACAAAATCTTCCTAATTGGGGCACCTGGGTGGCTCAATCAGTTAAGCATCTGACTTCAACTCAGATCATGATCTCACAGTTCATGAATCCAAGCCCTGCATCGGGCTCTGCATTCACAGTGTTGAGCCTGCTTGGGATTCTCTCTGTGTCTCTCTCTCTCTGCTCCTCCCCAGCTAATACTCTCTCTCTCTCTCTCTCTCTCTCTCTCTCTCTCTCTCAATAAATAAATAAATAAATAAATAAATAAATAAATCTGTCCCTCTCTCTCTGCCCTTCCCAACTAGCATTTTCTCTAAATAAATAAACAAACAGCTAAAATATATGACTGATTACAGATCACTGTAACCAATATAGCATAATGACAAAGTTTGAGATAGTGTGAGAATAACCAGAATGTGACAGAGACAAAATGAACAAATGCTGTTGGAAAAATGGCACCAATAGACTTGCTCAGCATAGGGTTTGCCACAAACCTTTAATTTTGCAAAACCACAACATCTGTGAAGGACAGTAAAGTGAAACACAATAAAGTAAGGTATGTCTCTTTGTTGGATCTTCTTTGCCTCTCTTCCAACCATTGTTTCTCTGATTCCTTTTACTTATTTATCTCATTTTCATTCTCTTCGTTGTTCTTTTCTTCAGTGTCCTTTATTAAATTTTCATTTGATTCTAGTTTCCTTTGATCACCTTGAAATTAGTTTTCATTTCAGGTATGATTTTGTCTTATTCTTTCATTCTATCGTGCATCAATCAATTTTTGTTTTGCTTCTGCCTGCTTTTGTCCATTTCTGTTCTCTGAGTTTCTGAACTTCTTATTAAAAATAATTTTCATATCCCCAAATGCTTATTTAAGCATATTTAATTCAGTTTGGAGTGTTGTGTTTAAGTTTCCTTGTGATTGATTTTGTGGAGTGCATTTTCATTAGCTGAAATGTTTTGATCTTTTTTTTGTTTTCTTCTGATAATAGCTTTGCATAGTTGTAAATTGCTTTCATCTATTCACTTTGTGGAAAGGGTTAGAAGTTTGTGTTCATTTTTAAAGATTCTTAGTTTGAGAAAACTTTTATGTGTAAATGTAGTGATGTATAGCCCCTTCAGTTGAATTCCTTTATTTGAGGAGGTTATTGGGAGATATTGTATGGCCATCAACTATTTAAGCTTTACTTTGTGTTTTGGGAGTCTAAATATCCCCCTGTCTCTTCTCTTTCACCATCCAGTCATTAGAAAGTACCTGTCTTTTCCCTTTTTGCCTAGTTCTCCCCAGAAGCAATGCCTTTTTGGGGTTGCCCTTCAGGAGTCCCACAGACATGAGTCCCTTCTCTCTAGCGGGCTGTCACCGACAGGGTGATTTTTCAGTGTTTTCGTACGAAGAGTGGACTGCCTCTTTCTGGGGTGATTATTTATTTCAGATTTAGGCCCTCTGTTCCTCTCTTCTCTTTTCCATGCCTCTTGTCCAAACTCCTCACTTTCCACAAGGGTTTGCAGTGGCAGCTCAAAAGATTGCCCTGTTGGAATTTGGTGTTTGTTTTTCCACTTTCAGGTGAGTAGAGCCCTCAGTTATCTACATCTTTTGGTTGTAATGAGGATAGACATTTTGTATTGATTGGTTATTGTTATCTGTATAGATATTTGGAGGATGCATAGTATTGTTATATAGATGTATTGTGATTGTTATTTAGTGTTTGTTGAATGTGTAGGTAGTTCTAAAATGTGCAAATTATAACTATACCTGTAGCTAAATCTTTGCACCGCTGTGATAAATCCTTACAGATAAATTTCTAGAAATAGGTTAAGAGTAATATCTCCTTTTAAGACTTCTCCTAATGCATACTTTTCAGTTGCCCTTTAGAAAACCTCTAAGCATTTATTGCATCTCCGCCGGGTCACAGGCATTGCACTGACTAAGCATGGAGAATACAAATACCCCGTCGTGTTCTCGAGCTAAGGACACATACGTGAAGCGCAATGGGACAAAAGTTTTGCCCAAAGGGTAACACCAAAGAGATAACATGAGCACAGGAGAGGCAAGAGTACTTTTTGGAACCCTTTTCCATTATAAACAAACTCCCCTCTATCTTCACAGAATTCTTCCTCAGCTTTCTTACCTTGATAGAACACTGGCTCCCTCTGAGGACACGCTTCCCCTGCTGCCCCTCAAGGTGGAGCTGCTCACTCATCCACCTGCCCGGTCTCTCTCCAAGCTCTTTCTGTGTCTTAGGCCACAGATTGCCTCTGTCCTTCGACTCTTTCATGGGCTCTTCTCTTTCCTTGTGCCTCTCAGATGTTAGTGTTCCCTTGGTTTTGACCTTTAGCCTTCTTTTTCTTCCGTTATACAATCCCTCTGTTTGACTTCATCATATCTGTTCTGTGGCTTCAGTGGTTTCCACATATTCACTTCTGGGCCACATCTATCTTCTGAGTTTCTGTCCCAGCTACCTGTTTTGGAATCTCTACTTGGTTACTCTGAAAAAACCTCAGACTCAACATGTGTAACGCTTAACTCATCACTGTATGCCAGGCCTGCTCTGCCTCCTTTTCTCTGGATCTGTTAGTAGCATTACCCGTTTCTACTAGTTACAGAATCAGAAACCTGGAGATAAGCCTTGACTTTTTGCCTTCTCAATCTCTCTCTCTCTCTCTCTCTCTCTCTCTCTCTCTCTTTCTCCCTTCAGAGAACATTATTTCTCTGCCTCTCTGTTTATCCTCTTTTTGCTCTCATGTCCTACCCTGAACTCTCTCTACCCTTCTTTCTCTTCCTTCTTGCTTTTTCTCCCTTCCATTTATTTTTCCTACCACTTCATTTAAAAAAAATTTTTTATAGTTTATTTATTTTGAGAGAGAGAGAGTGAGCATGAGTAGGGGAGGGGCAGAGAGCGAGGGATAGAGAATCTCAAGCAGGCTCCATGCTGTCAGCATGGAGCCAGTGTGGGGCTCAAACTCACAAACCATGAGATCATGACCTGAGCCGAAGTTGGACACTGAGGTTAAGCCACCCAGGCGCCCCTCTACCACTTCATTTTTGCTCACTTTCTCCATTTCTCTTTTTCCACTTCCTTCCCCATTTGTTTCCTCTGTATTACCTGTTCTCAGACTCTCCTCAGCCTTCACTGCCAGGTATGAGCCTTGCTCATGCCTCTGCTCTTCTTCCTTTGGAGTATTTGAGTTTGGTTGGGACATCTTGAGGCCAGAGTGCCATTTCTAAAGACTGGGGCAGAGGAGAATGGGACCAGCAAAGTATCAAATACCTCTAGACTAGAAGCCAACTCGCTGTTTTCTCCCTTCCTCTTCCACCCTAAGAGATAGCCAGTATTTATCTTCAGAGCATATACATATGTTCCCAAATGACAGCTCTGTGGTGCCTTGAAAGCTACAAATAGTTAAAACTTGGGTGCAAAAATCACACCCAGAAAGCCTTCATCCTGATAAAAGAGGCCTGAATGATCAGGAATGGGAACTTGAAAGGAATATCGATCAGTGAACAACAACTAGTCTTTGTGTGTTTAATGGTGGCTCTTTTCCACAGCCTTCTTGAGACCTGGTTCATCTTTAGCTTTTATCACAGTCATAGCCTTGAGGAACCTGACTAATAATTCCAGGAGGCAGTTGAGTTGAATAAAGGGTGTTTTGAACTTCTAAGTTGTTCTGTTAGTGACAGCTGCTCAGAAAGGAATCAAGGGTCTATAAATAATGGCAGATTAGCACCTTGAATAGACTGTCAGGAATCAAATAGACAGCTTGCTCTTATAGATAGATTTTTCGAGCTGGAATATATTGTTTCTTTATTGACTTACAGGAAAATAGAAAAAGCAAAAGACCTGTGACAATCTAAGGCAGGAATAATCTTTTTATATGTATATATGTTTAGCATATGTTGGTTAATTTTTGATAAAGTAAGTTGAGAAGAATCTCAGAAAATAATTAGCTCAGTTCATTATGCTTTTGAAGGGACCTGAGGGATATGTTGTTCCACCCTTCTGCAGGGATCAAAACGGTTATTGCTTCCAAAGAATGAACACTCTAAAATCATTAAGTAGGGACGCCTGCCTGGCTTGGCCAGTAGAGCATGTGACTCTGGATCTCGGGGTTATAAGTTCAAGCCCCACGCTGGGTGTAGAGATTACTTAAAAATAAAATCTTTTAAAAATAAATATGTATGTAAATAAATAAACCATCAAGTAATTATGTAATGGTATCGCTTACCTAAATAAAATTTATACTGAAAATGTGATTCTGCCAAAATATTCTCTATTGATACCTTAAAAATTACCCCAAAACAGAGTGGCTTAGAATCACAAACATCTCCTGTCTCATAGTTTCTGTGGGTCTGCAATTCAGGAGCTGCTTGGGGGGTTTCTGGCTCAGTCTGTGTCATAGTTGCAGCCAGGTGTCAGCCAGGACTGCAGTCAGTTGAAGACTTGACTGGAACTGGAGGGTCTGCTGCTGAGATGACTCACTCACATGGCTGTTGGCTGGAGGCCTCGGCCTCACTACTTGGTCCTCTCCATATAGGGCTGCGCCAGTGTCCCTCATTACAGGACAGCTAGATTCCCACAGAGTAGATAGATGATCCTAGAGAGAAGGCAAGGAGGAAGCCACAGCGCCTTTTATGATCTAGTCCCTATTGGCAACCACCATTACTTCTATTTTTTCTGTTCATTTGAAGCCAGTCACTAAGTCCAGTGGGAAGGGGAAGAGACAGTCTCTACCTCTTGACGGGAGGAGTATCAAAGAATTTGTGGGTGTATTGAAAAACCATCACAGCCTTTTTTGCCTGATTTTTCTCCTTCCTGTGGTTGGAAGTAGTACAGCTTAGCAGTTAAGAGCAGGGACTCTGGAGCCAGACTGCCCAGGGCTGATTCTGGTTTTACCACTTACCCATCATGTAATTTCACATGACTTACTTCTTTGTCTCTCAGTTCCCTCTTGTATGCAGTGGGGGAAATAATAGTCTCTACCTCATTAGAGTATGTGAGAAGTAAATTAGTTAATATAAGAGAAGGATGTAGAACTATGACTGATGTGTAGATTACTCTCAAATAGTTGAATTTCGTATTATTGTTGCAGTTTGGGCAACAACATAGCCTTGTATTTTTCTCTTTATTTCCAAATAATCTAACATAATGCTTGGTCTAACCACAGCACATAGTACAGAGTTTCTGGTCATCTTGGCAAGTCCTTTAGGAGCGCATGGATACATCATAGGAGCAAAGTGGGCTGGGACCTCCCAGTATAGAGTCCACCTGTAGAGCAGCCTGTGAGGGCCTTAGCTTTCTAATGACACAGCATGAAGAAAGCGTATCCCTCCACGCTGAAATTCTGACATGTAAAGGGCTTTCTCCTAAACTTCGCAGCAACCTGCTCTGGGATATGGGATCCGTGTCCAATACTCTTAGGGTTCATTCACATATTCAGCTCATCAATATTTATTATGTTTCTTTGGAGTTCAAAGCAAAGTGAGTCTTCATAGTAGTTTATTTACTGTGAAGAATCAAGTAAAATATGTATTTTCTAGCTCTCTGGAGTTTACCTCTTTTCATATAACATTTCATCTTCGATCTGTGATTGATTTGTTTCGATAGAGACTATGGTGCTTATGCTGAAGTTTTTCCTTTATATAATCTGTGTAGGGGGAATGGGGTAGTCACATTTCCAACACTTTTAAAGAATGGTTTATTAAAGAGCAATCAACTATTTGTGATAGTTAAATACTTCAGTAAATACTCACTTATATCTGTTAGATCTTGACCTGGCATTGCATTGCCACATTCTTGGCTCCAGAAAGATGTTTTTAAAAGATGCTCATGAATACCACATGTCAAAATTGCAAAAGAAAGCAGTTTTGTTTTTTTTGTTGTTGTTGTTTATTTTTTTGCTTTTGTTTTTGGACATAAAATACTAGCAATTTTTTTTTAAGATATGCACTCTGTTTTATAGCTGATTTAGAAAATTGTTAACCAGAAGGAATTACTACACCAAATTTCCAGCATCTTCTTTCTTAAATGCCAGTAGTCTTTGTGGCTGGAAAGTATAATTGAAATAGGTTCTTTTAAAAAGCGTTACCTAGTCTTAAATACTTTACATACTTCTATACTCTTACATACTTTGATTTCTTAAGTTTACCCAATTTCCCTTCAGATTTGGGGTTCATTTTTTCAACTCTGAAAAAAATTATATAGTAGGATTGCATTTGGCTATACATCCCAGAATTCTGACTGCTGTGCTCTAACCAAATAAGGGTTTCTTTTTTCCATATGACAAGAAGTCTGTCTTTATGCTCCACCATCCCTAGTGTGTGACTTCTGTCTTAGTACATGTGATCCCACAGTCGTAAGACAGCTATAGTGAGTTAAGTGGTGTCTTACCATATTCCAGGCAAAAAGTGGCTGAACAGCAAGGCTTTTCAGAAACTCTGTTTTTCGTTGGTCAGAACTGTGCCCTCTGGCTTCCTCCAGCTGCAGGGGATTCCCAGGAAGCTAGTATTTAAGCAGGGCACACTGCTACCCCAAATAAGAGCAGTGCTCTGTTAGTGAGGAAGAGAAGGAGAGTGCACAGTGAATGAGCAACTAATAGTGGCTGCCACAAAGGGTTTGGATAGTTGCTGAAGTCTCAAGCCAGTAGAGCAATCCATCAGCTCATCTGTGGCAACAGAATACGATGATATTATAGTATTTGATATGAATAATCTGCTTTACATTTTTTTAAGTTCATTTATTTATTTTGAGAGAGACACAGACAGTGTGAGTGAGGGAGGGGCAGAGAGAGGGAGAGAGGGAGAGAGGGAGAGAGGGAGAGAGGGAGAGAGAGAGAGAGAGAGAGAGAATCCCAAGCAGGCTCTGTGCTGCCAGCAAGGAGTCCCATGCAGGGCTTGAACTCCCGAAACCGTGAGATCATGGCCTGAGCTGAAACTATGAGTCAGACACTTAACTGACTGAGCCACCCAGGTGCCCCAATCTGTTTTGTATTTCTAAAGTTGGATTTGAGAAACAAAAACAGAGATTGGTTTATATATATATATATTTACATATATATATAAAACTATATAACTACATATAGTTATATAGTTACATATAGTTTTTATATATATATATATATATACACACACACACACATACTGTATATAGTTATATATAGTTATAAATCTCTGTACCCCTAAGTAGTATACGTGGTCATAAACCTCAGTAATGATCTGTACATGATCTTATCCTTCCAGCAAAGTCTTTCATTAGAAAGAAGTTACTTAAGTAGATATTTTTCTTTCAAAAGCTGCTTGAATTTAGATTTTTGACTTAAATGAGATGTTTTTTGGCTAAAATGATGTAAATCATGTGAAAATGCACATTGTTTTGATTGAAATTGTAACCATTTTTATTTTTAACAGAATTTACGGTGTGGTGGCTATTGAATCAAGTTGTGGTAATTTTTTTTTTTTTTAATGAAAAGGACTTGTTTCTAAAGTAATCTTATTTTGGGGGCCCCTGAGTGGCTCAGCCGGGTAAACGTCCACCTTCAACTCTGGTCATGATCTCGCAGTTCCTGAGTTCGAGCGCCACATGGGGCTCTCTGCTGTCAGTGCAGAGCCTGCTTCAGATCCTCTGTCTCCCTCTCTCTCTGCCCCTCCCCTACTCACGCATGCGTGCACGCGGTCTCTCTCAAAAATAAATATTAAAAAAATAATCTTATTCCTTATAAAGTTATTTTTTATATTCCTTATATAGAAGTAACACATTCACTTTGTAAAAAAAAATATTTAGTAATACTGAAAGACATAAAGAAAATAAAAATGACTTTACTTATCCAGAAATAATTATTGTTACCTTTTTGATATACATTCCTATGTGTATAAAGTATTTGCATTTTAGAATAATACATTTTAGGTATTTAGATAATATATTTTGGAATTATTGTGAACATAGTTCAGCACAAAGAAGCGTATTAACTGAGATATCTCTTGACATAAAAATTTGAGAAAACTTTGGATAAATAACTGCATTTCAACCTTAAAAAGGTAAGTAAAAGTTACTATTTAATTTTCATTCTTCATAGCTGAAAAATTTTAAACTAGTGTTGATGGAAAAGTTTGACATTAATAAATCATTACTGATTTTGATTTATCTTGTAACAAGAAATAAAAGGTTTTGCCCTGAGCCTAGGATTTCCTTATTCCTCCCTGAGGCCATTTATTTATTTTGGGGGCTTACAGTTGAAATATTTTCAGAATAATAGCAAATGATTGACAGGAAAATATAATTCTTTTTTTTGAACAGTGACCATTTAAAGGTCTGTGTAGGTTGGGTCCTTTTGTTACCTGCGCATTCATTTGCCTATCATTTTCAAGCTGCAGATATATTCCACCTCTCTAGTTAAATTTAGCTGAGGAATTGTTAGGTTCAGGTTATAATTGCTTTCTCTCTTCTCTTCACTTTCCCAGCCTCTGCAGTACTTTGACAAGCTTCACTCCTCCTGCAAGCAGTGTTTTCAGTGTGTGTCTTTTATGCACTGTCGACAGGCTCTTTCCATGTTCCGCTGGCCTCCTACTCAGTGAATGCCACCACTGCCTCCCACCTTAGTGCAGGGATGGGCAAACGGAGCTGGGCAGAGTCACTGTACTTTAACAGCCCCTGTATGAACAGCCCTCAATAGACCTTTTCTTTTATCCTTCTTAGATCTCTTGCCTACAATAAGAGTCAAGTTACCTCCAAATGGTGCTTAGTTGCCTTGATTATGGGCTCAGGGTTCAAATAGCTAGGCTTTCCTGTAAGTATGGGTAAAACAGAGTGAGTGCAAATACTATGTTTTCCACTTAAATGCCACTTTAACATTATTTATTGGACAAATAACATTATAAATATAACATTGGAATTCATTTTAATCAAAAGGAAAAAATGCCCCTAAATTCTGCAGTTTTAGTCAACAACTTTGTTTTTCTTTTTTTTTTTAGAGGCCTAGTCTATATGCATATGCAGTTTTTACATTGTTATAGTTAAAGTGGCTATCATTTGATTTCAGAGTTTCTAATATAATCATTTTTCCATTTTGTTACATAATGTCTGTAGTAATACTTCAATGAGTTTGTTTTTCAAATGGTACAAAGTGGTACAAAATTAAAAAAATATAAAAGGGTATACAATGGAAAATAAGTCCCTGTCCCACCTTGTTTCCTTGCTAGGCTCCCATCCCCTTTCCTAGAGATAAAACTGCTTTCCCTGTTTTTTTTTATAACATAACTCGTGTGGTGTGTGTGTGTGTGTGTACACACACACACACACACACACACACACACACCACACACCCTTTTTTTTTTTTTAGCTTCTTTTCCTTTATATACTGGTTTTCAGAACACTGTATTGGTTTCCCAGAATCCTGTAAAGTATACCAGTAAAAGTTTGTGGGGGCTTTTTCCCATGTATTTTATCGTTCTTTAAAAAGGTTCAGGGTTTGGTTTTAAATCAGGCAGCAACATTTCTGATCAATCTGACATCTCTCTCAGCACATCAGACTGGCTTCAGCTAGCAATACCTTATTAAATCCAAAAGAAAAGCCATTTCAGTTTTGAGGGAAAAAATCCAGTTCTGAGAACAATTAATATTAGTCTGTAATTTAAAACAAAATGAAGGCTAGTATTTCATGTTGCTTTATACACCCTTCTCCTCATACAGAACCAGAGATGTAATTTTCCTAACTCAGGCAGACACTAATACTGATAGACACTGCATGCGCGCGCGCGCGCGCACACACACACACACACACACACACACACACACACACACACACACACACACACACACACACACCCCTTCTCCCAAACGACAAAAATCAGATATGTCCAAGGGACATTGAAGGTTTTGCTTCTTATTTTATCATCATGAACTCGTGAACTTTAACATATTTGATGTGATTCAGTCCATAGTAAATTGCTTTTTAATGCTTAAATGGGCCATCTTGGGCCTGTGGAAGCATTGTTAGGTTGTTTTCCAAGTCTTTTTTGACAGAACTCCCATCATCTTTGATCACTTCCTTGCTTTCTCCAAACAGTTCAGTCCATTCTCTAGTACTAGCTACAACTTGGGTGTCGTATTCTACTTAACAATTTAAATAAAGACTGAAATATTTCATAAAAATAACTTCCTGGCTTTCTGATATGAAAAGATATTTCAGGCTCATCTTTTTTTCATTGATACTTTTAAATTTTAAATTCACTACACAACATTGAATTAGATGTTTCATTATGCCTCCCCTAGTGGAAAATGTTTAGGTTGTTCCCATTAATAATTTTTCAGCCAGTATCTCTGTTGATATATAGACTTTTTTAGTCTTTGGGTTTTTGCCTTTGCATACATTTTCAGGTGTGATTATTAATTCAAAGAGTATGAATATTCTTTTAACTCTTAAAAATATTGCCAGATTGCTAAAGGAATCACTAAAGGCAGGGCGGGGTGCCTGGGTGGCTCAGTCAGTTAAGGAGTCACTAAAGGATTGTGCCCTATTGCAAAGTGAGTATGGTGGTTTTAGCACAATACCAACATTTAGGTATTATAATTACTTTTTTAAAAAAATTTTTAATGTTTATTTACTTTTGAGAGAGAGAGGGAAAGAAACACAGAATCCGAAGCAGTCTCCTGGCTCTGAGCTGTCAGCACAGAGCCTGATGCAGGGCTCAGACTCACAACCTATGAGATGGTGACCTGAGCTGAAGTCGGACACTCAACCAACTGAGCCACCTAGGCGCCCCTAATTACTTTTAATACTTACTGGGTTAATCATCTAAAATCAAAGGTACTCTCATTTACGCTTTTTTTCTAACTATGAAGTTAAATATAATTCCATATATTTATTATGTTTATTCTTATGTAGATTATCTATTTATGCCTTTTGCTTATTTGCCTAATAGGATCTTAATTTTTTAAAAGACAAGCAATTTCTATTCTGTATACTTTGAATGTTAACCTTTTGTCATATTGATGGTAAATATTTTAATTATATTCTAGTTACATATTGACCAATAAGTAACCTTTGAGAGTAACCACTAAATGTTACACATAAACATTAATTTGTTGTGTTCAAAACTAGGTATGTAAGCTTGGCAAGTCACTGTATCTCTCCAGACCTCACTTTCCTCATCTGTCAGATGTTGGGTTGAACTTGCTCTCATACATAGATCCTTTCCAGTTCTAACAGCCAAGATTTTCTTAGCTACACATCACCATATTAAATGGCCCTTGTGGTTCCCTGCTCTCGTTAATAGAGCATCTGTCCCATGGAAGTCTTTTTTCACAACCACCGAGTACAGTTAAACTTCATCTTCTGCAGTCTTCCTTCACTGCCCATATGGTTTGGGAGAACTCTGAGAAAGAACATGGTTTGGAAGAAGTGTATTGCTTGATTTGCTTGAGTGAAATCCTGTGATTATTGGTTTTTTTCAAGTCATAAGGAAATGATTCTACTTTTTCAACCTTGTCGTTAGATCTTGTGTTATTTCAAGTAAATGACCATTGGATCAGCTTCAGTCTTTTGAGAAAGCTTTACATAAAAAGAATTTTCAGAGTGTATTGAGACAAAATCTAATAAAATTTTAAAGTAGAGATACAAGAAAATATTTTTTATCCCCAATATCCAGAGTACTTATGGGTTATTAGCGTAAGGAAGCAAAAAGTGACTATAAATTAAGAGTTCAACTATCAATCTTATTTGGGTTTTGACAGTTTTATTAAATCTTTTTTTTTTTTTTTAGTGAAAAGCTTATGATGTAGTCTTGATGGTAAAATATATATGAGCCATCCATAGTTCAAGGCTGCAATTAACAATCTGGCCTGAAACACCTGGAATGCTGTGGACCATAAAAATAACTGGATGGCAATTTGCTATTGAAATGCTAACTACAATACAGAGTTTGAAAGAGTTTCTGTGACTTATAATTGACTCACTGTGTTCTCTTAGAGAACAGTTTCTAGTATTTTTTATGTTTTCATGTTTTTCAAAATGTGACACCCTTTTCTGTTATCTTTAGAAAGGTGGGAAATAGGTCTCATTTTTTTCAGGTCTGTATTTTGCTATCATTCAGAGATTCGACTTTCAGTAACCTTATTCTTAGAGAGTGGAGACCCCAAAAGTAAACAAATGAAAAGCCTCTGGATATTTGATAAAACCCTCAAAAAGCTCATTTCCTTCAAAGCCCTCTGAGTCCTCTCTTGGAGCCAATTTAGAATTACTTTTTACTTGTGAGAACCTCAATTAAATGGAAGAGCAAGCTGCCAGTGGCAAACACTTTGACAGTTGGCCATCTAAAACAGTAGACTGTATGAAAGACATTCTAGTAAACTAGAAACTACTGTAGTCAAAGCCATTTAATATGTAGGGATATGGCTCAAAAACCGAGCACCTGGTTCTGTTTCTTTCGCGTACACTGAATTACAACTGGATTGATTTCTCTCCTTGCATTGGCCATAAAGGAGTTCAGTGCCAAGTTTGTTGCCTGTCCCAAACTCAAGTACACAGGCTTTCTCCTCATCTATTTAGGTGTTAATTTCTTCCATTGTTTCAAGATATTTTCCCTACCCTTATTTCCTCTAAGCCTAGCTTCCTACCTTCTATTTTTATTATGTATTGTTGTGCTTTTCCAGCTCTTCTCAAGTTTCCCTAATGTCTGTAAAGGTGGGGGAGGGGAGAGTTGTATAGTTTTACTCCAGGGATTTGAGAGTAAAGGCGAAATAGCCTGCCATAAATGTGAAATACTTATGAAGTCCCCTTTTTTATGTTTTAATGTAAAAATGGATATCCCCCCCCCGCCAAATTTTTTTTTTCAGGGAAAATGAGTGAACCAAGACAATGTAGTGTGTGTGTGTGTGTGTGTGTGTGTGTGTGTGTGTGTGTATATATATATATATATGCATGCATGCATGCATGCTATGGCTTTATCTCCTAAAGTAGAATTGCTTATATAGGGGTAAAATTCCAATGAAAAATACTTTGACTTGTTCATGCAACACAATGCAACTTAGTATTGACTTTCAATAAGTCCAACAGAGCCACTTTCTCCTCCAGTATTGAAAATGTTTACTCTTTCTTCATTTGAATACTAGATGAAATAGTTGGTTTGCATTTAGGGCCTGTGTTGGATGACTCTTACATTATCTTTGAACAGTAAAATCACAGTCAGGGTGGTGAGTAGCCAGGAGACCTAAGACCACCACTCACTCTGGTGCCCACAGTCACACCGAAATACTAGGTGGAGTCATCTACACTAGTTTTGTATCTTATTTTCTTTGGGTTGAGTTCATACAGTTGAGTTGGAGTAAGTTAACTGCTAGTAGGTTGTCACTGGATTAGACCCTGCTGTACATCTTTGGCTTATACATGCCCCAGTTTGAGAAGCACTACAGTGCTTAAAATTTTATCACATCAAGGGAAAAGATTTAATTCTAATTGTACATTTCTTTCCAATGTTAGACACATGACTTATCACTGATAGGTGATAGGATTTTCTTATGTCTCCCTCCCTTTTTATCCATTTCAGTTTAGTCAAAGGTAAGCATGAATGCACTTAGTCCCACTATCCTTTTAGCACAAAGAAATATAATGCCCTCTTACAGTTTAGTACATCTTTTAGAAATGCTAACCTCAAATAAATCCAGAGCTTATCATATAAATACCATAATTTTGCTATTGATTACAGTGTAATACACAAATTTCTTTTGTCAGAGCTCAATAAAGTAAGTGTAGTTAAGTAAAATGTACTGAAAATTGCTTTGGGGGTGGGGGCGGTTAGGTACTGCAACCCCAAGAGGCATGGCCAGTTTTCTAGGTTCTGGGAAAATAGAAAAGAGAATTGCCCTTCTGTCGGTCCTTCTTTAAAAAAAAAAACAAAAACCATTCATCTTCCTTGAGTACCATACTCTGACACTTTTCTTCATTTTGGCCAGAAATATTTTATTTCTCTGAGATTAGCTTGTACTGTAAGAGAAAATATTTAAGAAAATTCCTGTTTAAAATTGGAATTAGCTCAGTTTCAGAATTATCTTTTTGCTGGTGCCAAACGTTTAAATTCTTGTCAGAGTAATGATTTTATTAATTTTGAAATCAAATTCATGGATTTTACTGGTGCAAGCAATGTGGAAAAGTACAAAGAGCAAAGTTTAAAAATGACTCCAAATTCTACCATTAGAACTAATCTTCATTACTATTAGGTAAACACCATTCCAGAGAGGGTTTTCTTCACATATATATTAATATAAGGAAGAAAAAAAATAGACAGATGGAAGAATCAAGATAAATAGCTCCTGCCCTACATGCTACTTTTCCTTAAAATTATTGAGTATATTAAAAATAAGTATAAAATCCTCTTACCATGAGAGATATTTTATTAGAAGTCTCTTAAAGCTTAACAAAAAGATATAAAAACTTAGATTAGAATTACGTTTGGCTATATTTTAGTTTCAAGCAGTATCTCTTAATTCTATTAAGGAAATAAGTATGGTCACTTCTCCTTTCATGTCTTTTTCCCTGGCTCCCATTTTAAAATTATATTAGCAACATATTATTGTGGCTTATAAACATTTACCCAATGTTCTATGACCATAATTACTGTAATTATTTAGTCTTAGCTTTATATTTGAATGGATTCATTGCCTACTATGGGCCCTTTGACCATGACTTCTCCATTCCTGAATTCTTTATTTTGATTCATCTCTTTTTGGGCTGAATTTCTGACAGCATGTGTTTCTTAAGAAGGTTGGTTGCATAGGCATTATGTGGCAAGTTCTTTCATATTTAGGGATGTTTACCTTTTGTCATTGTGCTAGAGTTACATCCTTGTCTGGGTATAATATTCTTGAACATTCTTTCCTTCAGACTATTGTAATGTTGCTTTATTGTCTTCTGACATTGGATGTTGCTGTGAAGTCTGAAGCAGACTGATTTTTTTTTTACCACTTTGTAGGTAACTTGTTGGTTGGTTGGTTGGTTTATTCATTCCTTTATTCATTCATTCATTTATTTTTGTCTGAATCCCTGAAGTATTTTTGTAACCAAGAAATGTCTCTTTTTTTTCATTCACTGTCTTTCCCCCCCCCCCCCCCCCCGGAACATAGTGTATTTTCTCAGTAGAAATTTTGTTCTTATATTTCTTGGATTGTGCCTGAATACACTTTCTGTTCCACATATTGGGTTCTCTACCTTGGGGTAGCAATTATCCTTGTGTTGGATTGCCTTTGTTGTCCATAATGATTATCTTCTTTCCAGTTGCTCTAAGTTTTTACTTTCTCCCTAGATTCAATGTGTGCTTTATTTTTTTCCCTTATATTATGTTTGTATGGGTGCCATGCCTCTCCATCTTTCTAAAGTATGAGCATCCCTGTCCAACCATTTTATTTGCTCTGATACGGATGTTACTGAATTCTTCCTGGCTGCCTTTCTACAGTGTTTAATATTCAGTTATTTTCCCCTGTGAGCTACAGTTTAGAACCAGAGTTTTCCTGTTTTACATATTTTTCTACACACTGAGGGCATAGGGGTAGGGCTTAGGAGAGTGCATGGATATTAAGGCGTAAAGTCTCAGTAATTAAAACAGTGTATATATGTATAGAAGAAGAAAGATTTTCAGGATATTTTTTAAGGGGAGAAAAGAAGAGTATAGAACAATGTGTATAAAATGCTGCCATTGTGTAAAAAGTTGGAAAAAAGGATCTATATAAATACATCTTAATACATTCACTTACATATTTGCTATTATATACCTAAAATATATCTCTGGAGTGATAGATAAGGAATTAATATTTGGTTGCCTGTGAGAAAGGTACCTGAGTGGTAGTAGGATGGGATTGGGAGGGAGACTTTTCTGTCTGTATCTTTTTATACTTTTTAAACTTTGAACAATGCATGAATGACTTATTTAAAAACATGAGCTCTTCCTTCCCTTCTGGGATATAACTGTTCCATGCTAGGATTCTGCCATTTCTTAAAAAGTGTATCCCATTCCCACAGGGAACTTTGTGCTAGTCCTCAAGCTCAGTGTGGGGCTGGAAAGGCTTGGCATCCATGAGGTGGCTCCTGGTTAGTCACATCCTCCACTTTACCATCACCTTCCAGCCTCCACGTCTGTCATACTCTGCTCAGAAATTTATTTCTCTCCAAATCTGATCCTGTTGGTGAAAATTCTCAAGATTGTGTTGATTCACCAATATCATTTTTGGGATATGGGGATAGGGTAGGAGGTGTGCAATAATCTTTCCTTTTTGGTTGCTACTGTTGAGTGTTGTTTGTGTTATTGAATATTACTATTTTTAGTTTAGTGGATACGGTATTTGGGTAGGGAGATCCTGGTTGCACTTGCCATCATTTAGTTTAATTTCTGGCACCAACTTTATGTCTCCTGCCTTGCTTTGGTCTGGCCTCCATTATGCATGTATTCCTTGATGATTGGCTCCTTTTCTGGTGGTGGGCTCCAGCTGAACACTGTTCTGCTCTGCTCCCAACTTACGTTGCCTTGCTGTACCTGACTTTCAATCCAGTCTTGGTCACAGGTAGCCAGTCTCCTAAGCCCATTAACCTGGTCCATCTGAGGGCTGTGCCAAGCAGGGTGGATTTCCAGTGCTGCCCACCTCTGCAGGGCTCACAGATTGTCCTCAAAGCACCCTGGTTCTGGAGAATCAAACTGATTGCCAGATTCCCTTTATACAGCTTTTGCTTAACACACACACACACACACACACACACACACACACACACACACACACATACACATGCACACCCCACACATATAAACACTTGTGTTTCTTTTAATCTGCTGATGTTTTGCTTCAAAAGTTCATTGCCCTTTCAACATAAATTCCCATAATTATTTCTCAAGTTATAACCTCGCCTTGCCAAAGATGCGCACTGCTGATAGAGATATTTTTCTGAAACAAGAAGCGATCATGCCATTCTGCTGTTTACAAATGTTTAGTTGCCTCACATCACCTTCAGGCAAAAGTCCTAAAATTAAGACATATCCCAAAACAAATCAATTACAGCCTGAGAGTGTAAATTCATGGGGGCAGGGACATTGTCTCATTTACCATTGTATCCCCATCATGGAAAACAGTATGTGGCACAGAGTAGGTACTCCAAAAATATTTTTGAATTCAATTAATGCATAATAGATGTGTAGTAAGTCTTTTTTTTTTTTTTTAATGAATTTTGGCCTAGCGATGGCTTATTGATAAGATTGAAGAAACTCTCCTTGTCTGAAAACAGCCAATTTAAGTAATCAACAACCAAAAATCTGCAGTTTCGGTAGTTTTAACATGCTATGTCATGTGTTCAAATAAGAGATAAGAGCATAGTAAATGCAGTCACATCGAAATTGACTTCAAGAAGTCTAGAAAAGAAAGAGGATCTGGTCTGTCTGTGCACTTCATTCCACAAGAATTTGTGATAACTTCTATATAAAATATAATAATGTGGTATACTTCAGATTTGGCTTGAAACTTTGACTACCACATTAAAAAAGGGCAATTGAGAAGGGCACCTGGGTGACTCGGTTGAGCGTCTGACTTCAGCTCAGGTCATGATCTCACTGTTCGTGGGTTCAAGCCCCACATCGGGCTTTGAGCTGACAGCACGGAGCCTGCTTCAGATTCCCTGTCTCCCTTGCTCTCTGCCCCTCCCCGATTCGTGTGTGTGTGTGTGTGCGCGCGCGCGCATGCGTGTGCGCTGTCTCTCAAAAATAAACATTTTGAAAAACGGGCAACTGAGAATATAACCCTGTATGTTAACTATAGTAAAATTAAAAGAAAATAATAAAAGAAAAAGGGCAATTGAGTTATATAACTCCTATCAGTGGAGAAGAGTAAATATTTCTTAGCAATGATTTCTAAAATATATTTCCCACCTAGGGCTTTATGGAAGGGGCATGGAATGATAGAGTGTATATTATACTAATGCATAGCATTCCTACAGCAAATAATGATTTTTTTTAACAGTTCCTCATGAAATCCAGCTAATAATAACATTAAACCCAACTCAGTGATACCAGTTCTGTTCAGAGCAAAGATGATATGGTCCATCTATGTGGCCTTCTGTTGTTGGTCTGGCTTAACTTCAAGGATAAACTTGGAGCCCCTGGCCCTAAGATGGTATTCCATCTGGTTCAGTAGAGCAGGCATTTTGAGATTGGGCTGTCAGGCTAGGACCAAAACTTCTGTTTGCTGGGTGACTGGTTGAGGTAGGTTCATATGCCATAGAAACCAAGTGAGAATTGGTGTGAATGACATAATTTGAGGGAAATTCAGGTGCCTAAATAGGCAGTTTCCTGAATAGGGAATTTAGGAGCACCTGTTACCAAAGCCATAAATATCTCTGCATCTGCATCAAATTAGAAAGCGTTAATCAGCTATTTTATTCCCTAACTTATTAAGATTTAAATTTACTGGCTTTTTACCCCCTAACTTACTAAGATTTAAATTTGCCGTTGAGGATAGGCTAAAGCAGCCACACTTCTATGCTGCTGGTGGGAGTGTATATTGATACAAACGTTTTGGAAAGCAATTTGGCAATGTATTTCAAGAGCCTTAAAGGAATTCATAGCATTTGACCTAGTAGTTCTACTTCTGGGAACTATCCCAAGGAAATAATCCTTAAAAAAAAAAAAAAAAAAGTTCTAAACCTCAGAAATTTTTAAGTATAATTTGTAATACTTCATTACTTCATTTATAATATCAAGAAATTAGAGCAATTTAAATGTCTTACAGAAGGAGAATAGATAAACAAATATATTCTGTTCAAAGGAATCTTATGACTCAAGTTAAAATATTTTGGAGAATATGTTGTAAGAAATTTTCTTAAAATGTTAAGTGAGAAAGCAAATTACAGAGTACAAATAATAGAAGTTGAACTGTATTTTAAAATACACTTAAGGGGCGCCTGGGTGGCGCAGTCGGTTAAGCGTCCGACTTCAGCCAGGTCACGATCTCGCGGTCCGTGAGTTCGAGCCCCGCGTCGGGCTCTGGGCTGATGGCTCAGAGCCTGGAGCCTGTTTCCGATTCTGTGTCTCCCTCTCTCTCTGCCCCTCCCCTGTTCATGCTCTGTCTCTCTCTGTCCCAAAAATAAAATAAACGTTGAAAAAAAAATTTTTTTTAAAAATAAAATACACTTAAGAACACCTAAATGGTTCAGTTGGTTAAGCATCCTACTTCAGCTTGGGTCATGGTCTCATGGTTTGTGAGTTTGAGCCCCGCATCAGGCTCTGCCTGACAGCTCAGAGCCTGGAGCCTGTTTCGGATTCTGTGTCTCCATCTCTCTCTGCCCCTCCCTCACTCGCACTCTGTTTTCTCTCTCTCTCAAAAATAAACATTAAATTTTTTAATAAAATAATAAAAATACACTTAGAAGTAAAGACTGGTAGGAAATGTTTACCAGGAACATTTATTACCTAAGGAATAAATGTTTTTGGTTATTAAAACTTACTTTTAAGAAAAACAATCACAATTTTTGATTAGCATTTTCAAAGGGAAGACCTATATAACTGTATAAATCTTTGTATTCTCTAGGAAAAAGAACTCTATAGTAAAGAAGGGGTAATTAATTATACCCAGGTCCTACTGAATTTCAGTATTCACTCCTCACGGCAACCAGATCCCTCTGTTGAAGTTGCATTTACTAATAAGCGTTCTGATTTCGACAGCAGGAAAAAAGTGCCCCCAGATGAGGGTCTCTGAAATCCCAACCATTCAGTTATTACAAAGGCTGTGCGTCTCTTATAAGTAAATAAAGTGACATTTTGGTTTATTAACTAGACTCTTATGAATTTGATTAGTCTTGAATCAGTCTCCCAGAGCCTGATTTTTGCTCACGAATGGGATAAAATTAGGTTTTTGAACTTGGAAATCTGAGTTCCAGATCCTGAACTTCTTGATTCCCACTAAAATACAGCAACAACCCTGAAGCACTTTTCAGACCATTAGCAGTCTTAGCCCATTGTTTCATTGGCAAAAGAAGAAAGAGCAGAAATGAAAGAGAAAATAATATTTTTATGTGATGAGCTAGTCTTTGAGTTAAAAAAAAACTAGAAATACTGGTGGTCTTTCCTTAAGTAGTAAATGCTTAATAACTCACTTAGGAAAGCCTTTGATTATGGATCTTTAATTTTTCTGGTAATGTAAACTATAATATAATCTGGCTAAGTATATTCACTTAATATTTGACTAACTTCTTTAGCAGTATTACATATATCACCAGGCTTTGTAGTTAATTCACACATTAACTTTTTTATAAAAGCTTTATTCATATAATAATTCACATATACAATTTCCCCACTTAGAGTATACAATTCAGAATTCACACAGTTGTGCAAACTCTTACCACAGTCAATTTTAGAACATTTTCATTACCGCCAAAAGAAATCCAATACCCATTAGCAGTCATTCCCAGTTCCCTTCCTAACCTTCTAGCCCCAGGTAACCACTAATTTACTTTCTGTCTCTATAGTTTGTCTGTTCTGGACTTTTCATATAAACCGAATCATGTAACATGTGGTCTTTTATCCACTGGCTTTTTCATTCAGCATGTATTCAAAGTTCATCAATATTACAGTATGTATCAGTGGTTCATTTCTTTTTATTTATTATTCATTATGTTTTACTTTTATTTACTTTATTTCTAATATTCCGTTGTATAGCTCTACCACATTCTATTTATCCATTCATCTGTTGTTGGACATTTTTATTGTTTCCGATTTGAAGCCAGTATGAATACCACTATGAACATTCTTTGCAGGTGTTTGTGTGAGCAATTTTTTTATTTTTCTTGGGTATATACAGACCTAGGAGTAGAACTGATGAGTCATATGGTAATTCCATATTTAACATTTTGAGGTACCGGCACACTGTTCATTCTCCAGAGTAGCTACACCAGCTTATAATCCTATCATCGATGTGTGAGGGTTCCAATATCACCACATCCTTGTCAACATTTGCGATTCTCTGTAATAATGTATCTGATGATTATAACCAACCTAGCAAAGTATATCTCATTATGATTTTGACTTGCATTTCTCTGTTGAGTAATGATTTGAGCATCTTCTCATGTCTTTATTATCCACTTGCATATCTTCTTTGGAGAAATATCTATTCAAATTCTTTGCCCATTTTTTAACTGGGTTCTCTTATTGTTGAATTGTAAGAATTCTTTATTTTGGATATAAGTCCTTCATTATATACAATTCATGGATATTTTCTCCATTCTGTGGGTTCTCTTTTCACTTTCTTGTTGGTATCCTTTGAAGCACACATAATTTTGATGAAATCTGATTTATTTATTTTTTCTTGTGCTTTTAGTGTCATAGCTAATAAACCATTGTCTAATCCAAGATCACAAAGATTCACATTTCTTTTTTTCCTCTAAGAGTTTTATAGTTTTAACTCCTACATTTAGGTCTTGATCCATTTTGAGTTAATTTCTTTCTATATGGTATAAGGAAGTGTTCTAACTTTATTTTTTGTTTTTATTTTTTATTTATATTTTTTATTTTTTGTCCAGTTGTCCCAGCACCATTTATTGAAAAGACAGTTATTTTTCCACTGAATTGTCTTGGCATACTTGTTGAAAATCAAGAATCATAAATGTGAGGGTTTATTACTAGACTCTATCTATTGGGCTACAAGTCCATACCTTTATTTTTTTTTCATTCATTCTACAAAGATTTATTGAGCATCTTTATATGGCAAGCATTGTTGACATGTCCATGTAACTTGCTTTTGGAAACTAAATCATTCCTCTCCAAAGCCCAAATCTTCTCCAAGAAACTCATTCTAACAGGATATAGTATCTCTTTTTCTTAATGAGTTGTGAAGTGATTTCCTTTCATAGCTACACCCATAGAGACAATTTTATCTTCGATTTGTACACAGAGTTTTGGCAAGTTGTTGTTTGTTTTATAAATGTTCAGAAGTCTGAGTATGTTTTAGAAGGCTTAGAAGAATGAAAATTTGTCTGGGATGGTCCAGTGGATGTAATGAAGATGGGTTGGTTTTATTTTAATTTTTTAAATGTTTATTTATTTTTGAGACAGAGAAAGAGAGAAAGAGAGAGCATGCACATGAGTGGTGGAGGGACAGAGAGAGAGAGAGACAGAGAATCCCAAGCAGGCTCTGCACTATCAGCACAAAGCCTGATGTGGGACTCAAACACGAACTGTGAGATCATGACCTGAGCTGAAGTCAAACGCCCAACTGACTGAGCCACCCAGATGCCCCAAAGATGGGTTAGTTTTAGAGTGAAAGGAGGATCTGCAGCCATGATGAGAGTTCCTGTCAGGTGTAGGGTGGCCCACGTGTAACTTGAAAGGTGCAGAAAGTTGGTAAGTCTAGTTGTTGTTATCAGTAAGGCCAGAGAGAAATGGCAGAGGTGAGGGTAGTGGAGCTGCTGGATTGGGTACCCATATACTTCTGTTTCCAATTTTATTTAAATTAAAAAAAATTTTTTTTTAATGTTCATTTATTTTTGAGAGAGAAACAGAGAGACAGAACACAAGTGGGGAAGGGGTAGAGAAAGAAGGAGACACAGAATTCGAAGTAGACTCCAGACTTTGAGCTATCAGCATAAAGCCTGACTCAGGACTCCAACTCATAAACCGTGACATCATGACCTGAGCTGAAGTTGGACGCCCAACTGACTGAGCCACCCAGGCACCCCTCTGGATTTTATTTTAGAGGGGCAGTTCCTTGCCAGGATAAAGTTACAACAAGAAAATGAGGCTTACAGATACTGGCTTATTGCTGGGTCTAAGATGACCTAAAGGAGGCAAGGGTTTTTTTGTAATGGTGGTGGCTCGTCTTTCTATAGGGGTTGTAGTTGTAAGAATTGAAGGGGAAAGCCAAAGAAATCTAAACTTAGCAGAATCTAATGATTATCTAAAATAACTCAAGATGATTCCAGTGTTACAACTTTCAGACTTTGGAAGGATAATTGTACCAATGCTTACTGTAATGAACAAGGTGAGGAGGAATGGCTTATATAGATTACAAATTTTGATTTTGGTATGCTTATTGGCAAAATATTTGAGTAAATTATAGAAGATAACTATTAGTTCGGTATCTAATAATACAGTATAGACAGTATATACGATATCAGGAGTTGCTAACATTCATTAGATATAAATACAGTTGGTTTCCCTTCCGTAGGTGCCTGTTCATTTTTGAAACCCATATTGTAAAATGACCTTTCAGTGTCTAATTTTAGAGGTTAAGCAATGGTTTTGCTTTCTCTATATGATAAGTGTAAACTATATTGCACTTGGTTAGGGATTTTGACAGGCTTGAGAAAGGTACCTAGATTCTGTGGTATGCTGTGCCATTAACAATATTGTTTTGAAAAAAAAAAGCAGTATTCGTTTTGGAGGGAAAAAGTTTTTAATATTGAAAAACAGTTTATATGCCAATATAGATAAGTTTTAGTTGCTCAAGATGGTTTTATGTCTAAACGTTAAAATCGAATGTTTCAGAAAATTTATGACATGTTGAAACTTGGTACAATATATGTTTATTTACCCATCCTAAAATATCTTTCAGGAATTGTTCCATCTTCTGTTGTCCTGACTTCTTTCCAGGTGATGTCAAGAGTTTTTCTAATATGGGCGGTAACACATAGCGTAAAAGAGGTAAGTGTTTATGTAGACTAGAATAAAATCCTATCAGCACTAACAAATGCTGGTCAACTTTTCTCTCTCACCATGTGTGTTATGGCTAAAGATGGAACTCTAGGTCATGTCAACATAGCCTAAATAAAATTTGTATTTGCTGTAGCAGTTGGGTTACTGGTGGGAAACACAGTCCAGATATACAGTGTTATTAAAGAGAAGACTGGCTAAATGATAAAGTCCTGCAGTCTTACTTCCCATAGAGATTTGGATGATGTGGATGTGGTCTGCAACTCAGTTATATTTGGGGGGTATCTTGTTTGTATCCAGCACACTAAACTCGACATCTGCACACCCTTATAGTGGGACTATTAGGGGAGTAGGGGATATTAATTCATTCCAGAGCACTGCTTTTTATAGGGCCAGGAGAAACAAACTTGTTTCCACACCGCCCACCAGGACTCGTGGAATTCCCAGTGTGCCAAGTGGTTCTGGAAGAGGGGAGTGCTGTGCAGAGGGGCTGGGGCCGTATGTACCCAGGCAGGCCCAGGGATGCTGAGAGAAAGCCAGCATTACCATTGGTGTGGCTCCACAACTAAGCTTTCATTTTCTGGTTTTGGAGAAGAGGATTATTTCTCTGTATGTTTCTCCCTTTTTAAAGACCATTATTTCTTGCTAACATCATCTTCAGGTAGAGTACCTGTAGCCACTAGGAGGATTCATTTTTCAGTTTTTCAGTCCCAGTAACCTAGCACCAGCATTATTGGAATCTTTGGGGTTCATGAAATGTGCTTATCCATTAGCATTATTCTGATGTTTTCTTTGTCTTCTTCTATTCTTCTAAAATCCCTGTCAAAACATTTTGGTTTTCAGGATTTATTTTGACAGTTTCATTTGTATTTCAGCTAATGAGGGGTAATTTTTTTTTCTACTTTTTATTGGCATATGATATACATACAGAAAAATGCACATGGCTAATGAGTTTTTAATCAAAGCTGATTAAGCTAAGTTATTATTTTTGTTACATTCTATGAACTTTGCAGATCCAAAGGCTTTTTTTAACCTCTCTCACTTCTTGAAGATGTCTAAACTTTATATGCAAGAAGAATGTAAAAACAATCACATACTTTTAAAAAATCCCAGTTAGTTCATATATACAGTGTTCTGTTAGTTTCAGGTATAATATAGTGATTCATCAATTCTATGCATTACTCAGTGTTCATCATGAGGAATGTGCTCTTAATCCCCTTCACCTCTTTCACCCATCCCCTTCTCATAACCATTGTTTGTTCTCTGTGGTTAAGAGTCTGGTTTGGGGGGACACCTGGGTGGCTCAGTCCATTAAGATTAAGTGGCAGACTTCGGCTCAGGTCATGATCTCATGGTTCGTGACTTTGAGCCCCACATCAGGCTGTCTGCTGTTAGACCAGAATCTGCTTGGGATCCTCTTGTCTCCCTTTCTCTCTCAAAATTAAGTAAACATTTTAAAAAACATTTTTTTAAAGAGTCTGGGTTTTGGTTTGTCCCCTTTTTCTTTGTTTAATACTTTGTAAAACGTGATCACATTTCCACATTTCTGTAAAAAAAACAACCACCAGCAAATAAATCCTAATGTAGCATATCACCCTTTGTTCTCAGTCTGATTTGTTTATAGAGTGAGGAAGTTACTTTATGTATAATACCATGTAACCTTTTCATTCATTTCAAATTCTTTCTGCAAATCATTTTTAACCTGTATTCCTTCCTTCCTTATGTACTCACAATATTTGTTTTAACCAACAACTCATTAACTTTCCAAGAGTCTCAAGTGACCCAAAATTTCTTTCTGCTAGGAACTCATCTACATTCTTAAATAGGTAATTTTGTAGTTTAAGTAATTAAATGTTAGGTACATGAAGACAGAGTATTGTCAACTATGGGGTGTGTGATCGCTTTGTCCACCCAATCAGATATTAATTGTTTAGGTGCCAGTGCCCCAGCTGATAGATTATTTATGGCTTCTGCTTTTTCTCTCTTCTGCTTCGGTGATCACTCTTCTCCTTAATGGCCTCTGGCAAAGGGGGTTGTAGGTAAATCTAAAATGCTTTTAATTCAGGTCAAGCAGTTGTTAGCTATATCACTGTTAGCAACATTTGCCAGAATTCCCTGGGGGATCATTAAGACTACTTGGTTTAAAAATGTTTCTGTGGATTATAGGTGCTCAGGCCTGGCCATTGTCCCCAGTAACCATGCTGCTTGACTGATGCATAGATTTGACAGTTTCAGATGGTTTCACATTTAGTGTCATATTTGAACTTTACACTAAGTTATACAGTTGTTACATTTGCATACTCAAAATTGTTTCTCTGCAGCCAAACTTACCCAGTTTCCACTGTCACTGACATATTAAGAACATGGTGTAATAAATTTTGTTTTCTTTCTGCCACCTGTTGGGTCCTCTTCTTTTCACATATATACCCTATTAGTTAGTTGACTTGCTCCTTTCTCACATAAATAGGATTCATTGTTTCTGCTATCTTGGGATCATAGTTCCTTTCTCCTTGTTCCCCTTTTCTTTGAACAAAATTCCTTCATTATTTTGTTTACACAGTAGATGCCCTCCCGGCCCACCCCAGGTCATGGATAGCTAACTTGAAAGAGCCTGTTGCTGTGGCATTTCAGAGGCCAGTCTGCTGTCTGTCATCTGTTCCTCAGTCTCTGCTCTAGGCCAACGCTATTTTTCCTGCCTTAGACTTTTAGCGGTAATTCACTTTGTTCTGTACAACATTACTTATAGCTTCCCTGCTTAACTTCCATTCTTCTGTTTCTTGAAACATCTTTAAAATATATTTGGGGCGCCTCGGTGGCTTAGTCAGTTGGGTGTCCAACTGATTCAGGTCATGACCTTACAAGTTGGTGAGCTCGAGTCCCACATCAGGCTTGCTTCTGTCAGCGCAGAGCCTGCTTCAGATCCTCTGTCCCCCTCTCTCTCTGCCCCTCCCCTGCTCGCATTCTTGCTGTCTCAAAAATAAACAGTTTTTAAAAAATATACTCTTATTTTCTTTACATTCAACTCTATTTACTTTAATGGTGGGAACCACATAACTAACACATAAGGAAATTGATACCAGAAATAACTGCTTAATAATATATATCTTGGGGCGCCTGGGTGACTCAGTTGGTTAAGCATCCGACTTCGGCTCAGGTCATGATCTTGCAGTTTTTGGGTTCAAGCCGTGCATCAGGCTCTGTGCTTACAGCTCAGAGCCTGAAGCCTGCTTCGGATTCTGTGTCTCCCTCTTTCTCTGCCCTCCCCCCGTTTGTGCTCTGTCTCTCCATCTCTCTCAAAGATAAACATTTTAAAAAAAAGTTTTTAAGTAGTAATACATATCTCACTTTCTCATAGTCATGTTCAAATTCTTTTCATACTACTATACTTTCATTCTCAGTTTCTTTTTACATCCAATTCCCCTGTAAAGTGGACAAGAGAGGCGCCTTGAGGGCGCTCAGTCAGTTAACTGTCCAGCTTCAGCTCAGGTCGTGATCTCACAGTTCGTGAGTTTGAACCTCATGTCAGACTCTGTGCTGACAGTGCAGAGCCTGCTTGGGATTCTCTGTCTCCTTCTCTGTCTGTCCCTCCCTCCTTCTCTGCCTCTTTCTTTCTCTCAAAATACATAAACACATTTTTTAAAAATAAAGTGGACAAGAATTCTTCTTGTTCCTAGCGTTGTTTGCATTTGGACTCTTGCTACCCCCACCCACTCTGGCCTGCTTAGGTTTTCCATACTCATTCCCTTTGTTTTTCTGTAATTGTACATGGTGTACTAAGGTAATGGCTTTTAAGACTAGATGCTACTTTTTTAATATGTGGGATGTATTTCCTTTTAAGAGGCCCTCTAGCACACACATCTCACTTATCATTTTAATTCTCTGCCCATGCCATGCTAGTCACATAAATGTTGCCATGTATCCTATAGGACCAGAAGGTGACTAGATGGCTTTCTTTTATGATTGTAAGGACCCACCCACCAGTTGGTATGACATCTTAATTGGTAGGTCTCTTTATTCAGGTGTTTCTAAACTGAGCATAGCAAATAACCTTCCCACGTTTTTCCTTTTAAAGAGAGCATCTAGGGGCACCTGGTGGCGTAGTCAGTTAAGCATCCGACTTCGTCCAGGTCACGATCTCGCGATCTGTGAGTTCGAGCCCCGCGTCAGGCTCTGGGCTGATGTCTCGGAGCCTGGAGCCTGTTTCCGATTCTGTGTCTCCCTCTCTCTCTGCCCCTCCCCCGTTCATGCTCTGTCTCTCTCTGTCCCAAAAATAAATAAACGTTAAAGAGAGCACCTATATGGCATAGTAAAGCTTCTGACAAAAACAACAAGCTCAGGGTGGGAGGTAGACTATGGGAACCAGCACTTCTAGCTGACCTCTTTCCTTTCCAGTTTTCACTCTTGTCTCCCCAACTTGAACTGGCTCCTTCCCCATCCCTTAGCCAGGCTGGCCACTGCTGCCTCCCCATCAGACCTCCCTGGGCTTTTCCCTTGCACTCTGTTTGAGTCTGTTCTTTGTCTCTTCATTGAACTGAAACAAGATTGGCATTTTTCAAAGTGAACTGCAACAGAAAATACCACCCTCTATCCCTCACTGTAACCCCCCTTCCAAAGGAGACAAGTTCATAGGGCACTTGTTATGGTCCAAAAGTAGCTAAGCTGAGCCTCAGATTCCTAGATATGCAAACAGGCCACTGTCCCTTTTCATGACCCAGCCTTCTTTGAAGAAGCCACCCCAAATCCTCGTCTGAATTCTCAGTGTGAGATCACCGTGTTCTTGAAGCAGAAGTCCCTGATCACTAACATGGACAGTAGTTGAGAAAGAAGTTGCTGGAGTCTCACTGTGGCTTTAGCCCAAATGTAATGAATACCCTCTATGGTCTGCTAGGGATAGTTTGCATAAAATAAAACTATACCCTGGAGTGCAGAGCCTTCTTTTCTTTCTTCCTTACCCTCTACCACCATTGGATAAAGGGATGTTTTCCTGCATTCTTCTGGAATGTTCTGTGAGTTCTCCTGATTTTTCCAGTCAGCTGTTTCCCACCTCTTTTTGGCATGCTACTGGGCTTTGTGACACTTAAACTGCCATTCTTGCCAACTTCTCAGTGAGATGCTTACAAGAAGCTTGTAGTCAGTGTTTAAGAAACTTAGTAACCTCCAGTTTTTTATCATCATACTGATCTTTGATGCATTACAGTTTACAGAAGGCCTTATTAAGGTATGTTGTGATCATTCACTCTTGACAGCTGTCCCTTGAGATAGGTTGTAGCCTCCAATTAGAGTTTGGAAGCTAGACAGGCAAAGTGACTGTCACACATCCAACATATGGCAGAGTTGGGGATGGACTTCTGATTCCAAAGTCTTCCCACTGTATCAGAGCTTCCTTCTCACTGTTTAAATTGTGGTGTGAACACAACCTTATTTTGTGTGCTGACTATGCTTTCTCTATCTCGTGTGGAATGGAAAAGCCCCATCTCGGACCCCAAAACACGTGCCTCTCCAGCAGCTCTGTCATGCCACATGCATATGCTGAGGTAGGATGCTCAGTCAGATCATCCGAATGGGAAGCGTCAGCGTGAGCTGTGGACCCTGGGCGCTGATCTGTGGCCCTTTGCCCACTTGCTCCTCTGTTATTTCATTGCTGCAGTGGCTCTGTGATGAGTCCCTCTGATTAACTAGCCTTTCTCCTTGAGTTCCAAGACTGGGCACCTGGGTGGCTCAGTCGATTAAGTGTCCGACTTTTAATTTCAGCTCAGGTCATGAAAGGCTAGTTTCATGGTTTGTGAGTTTGAGCCCCATGTCAGGCTCTGTGCTATCAGTGGTTGAGCTAATCAGCCTGGTTGAGATTCTCTCTCTCTGCCACTCTCTCTCTCTCTTTCTCCCTCTCTTTCTCTCTCAAAAATAAATAAACTTAAAAAAAAGTTTCAAGACTGTTTTTCTATTCACGTTTATGGACTGTTTGGAACAGAATTACCCAGAAAGCTTATTAAAAGTGAGCACTCCATGGGACGCTTAGGTGGCTCACTCAGTTAAGCGTCCAACTCTTTATTTCAGCTCAGGTCATGATCTTATGGTCATGAGATTGAGCCCTGTGTCAGGCTCCACATTGACAGTGCAGAGCCTGCTTGGGATTCTCTCTCTCTCTCTCTCTCTCTCTCTCTCTCTCTCTGCTCCTCCCCTGTGCATATATGCATTCTTTTTTTCTCTCTCAAAATAAATAAACTTTTAAAAAAATAAAAATGCACATTCCAAGTCCCACCCCACATTTGATACAGAATCTCTGGGAGTGAAGCCAGAGTATCATCATTGTTATTAAACTCCTCAGATAATTTTACAAATTCTAAGATTGGAGAAACACTCCAAGATACTTTTTGTTGTGCTGTAATTTTAATTGATTGGCTTTCCCTCTCTCTTTGTTTTATTTTATTTTTAAGTAATCTCTACATCCAACGTGGGGCTTGAACTCAGAACCCCAAGGTGAAGAGTTGCATGCTCCACCTACTGAGCCATCCAAACACCCCTGACCTTCACTTTCCTTGATTTTCCTTCATATTTCTACTTAATGTACTTGAAGCCTAACCAGATCTTAAAGAATAAAAGCCATAGGGTTCTCTTACACTGCTAAGTAAAGGCACTGTGGAGTTTCTCGTGCCTTGTCCGAAATCCAGAGCTGCTGAACTGAAGTTCGTGTGCATGTAAGAAGAAACTTGAGAGGCCCAACTTGAAAGCAGAGGAAGATGAGAAGCCATAGCATTGAAGAAGCAAAACTAACTTCCATTGGTTTGTTTTTAAGAGAGAAGATAAGGAATCCAGCTGCTTCATTTTGGGGTGGGTTGTGGGAAGGGCTCTGTCCTGGGCATGTGCCTGTCATGTTGCCTTGCCAGAGCCACCAGACAGATCGTTTAAGAGGTCATTTGCAGGCCATTGCACGGAGGAAATGCTGTGCAAACACACTAAACACTCCTCTTCCTGGGATTTATCAAGAAATGTCACCTTCCTTGGACAGTTTTTTTTTATTTTCTAGGTAATTGGAACTCCATATTCTAGAACTTGGAGGCTTAGCAACCATAACTGGTGTGAGGAGTTGTTAAGTGTTGACTTTGACACTTATCCTGTAGCTTATGACAAAATACTTCAACATTCTGGACCTCATTTTTCTCATCTGTAATACAAATATCTCATCTGTGACCCTGCTTATGTCAGAGTTTTGTGAAGATGAAGTGAGAAGGATTTGCAAAAACAACGGTATTCAGAAACCAAGATCTCGAGCATGCAGCTTTTGCTGAACAGCTCCTGAAAGCCCTTAGAAAGCAGTTCCACCTCGGAAGGAATGCTCCTTGTTTCCTCGATGAACTGTTTTCTTTTTCTTCCTCTTCTCTTCTCCTTCACTCTTGCGGAAGCTAAAATACTAAGTAAAGTACCACCCTAACTCCCACACTCCTTATCCTATTTTTGGTTGCATTACAGGTTTTTCTTTTCTGCCTGGTCCTCTGCTGGGTTCGCAGTGTGCGCATGCTCTTAGTCACCTCATGAGGTTGCTTCTCCTGTTAGTGTGTTTCTTGTGGCTGCACATGCTTCTTGTTGTCCTTAATGGCCCTCTGTGCACACAGTGTTTCCGCGAGGTGGGAAGGGCGCCTTCTTACCCCATCAATCAGATGAGGACCTGAGGTGCTTTGTCTGGGGCACACTTGGTTCTCTACTTAGTCCAGAAGCCATGCCACTCTGTCTTGTAGCACAGCGCCCTTTCCACAGTGACATTTCATCTTAGCAAAGGCCATTGGGATACATTCAGTATCTTTTGCCCCCTTGAATGCTGAATGTCTCAGATTCTCCACCTGATTCCATCTTCCCTTACTTTCTATTTTAAATATTTCTGTAGGTGGATTTGCATCACCTTCACTTTTAAAATTAGCACCTCTCTTAAAGGTAGAAACCATTATCATTTGATTGTTAATCAGACACTGTCAAACTTTAGACAACTCCTAGACAAATGCAGCCACACTATATTGCCACTTCCATGTCTGTTAATAATGGACACCTAAAGATAGTGTTACTTTTTTCATAGATGGTTCATTCTGCCATTGCCTGTACTTAGCATAGGTGATTTTGGCACAGATTGCCTATTTTTCTCTCCATGTTTTTATGCCTGTCTCTTTCCAACATTTTCTTGAGCTAAGTATGAAGATTTTTATTTCAAAATATTGAAAAATACTTAGATTTTTGTAGGTTCACTTCTGCCATCCCATGTTGCTTCTTTCTCCCATTGTCTTAGTGCTTTTGTAGCCCTTGAAAAACTTCGCTGGATTCATCTGTTCAAAATATAGTATAGTTCTTCAGTAATTAAGTCAGTTGTGTTAAAAGGAGAAGCAAGCACACATGTTAAACCATGCAAACCGGCATCACCAGTACTTCCTACAGAACATAGCCCCCTTTCTCAATTAGTCGTTGAATAGGTGCCAAGTACAACAAAATCAGGAAATTGGTTTCATTCGTCTTTAATGTTAATCTTCGTCTCCTCCGGGCTCTCCTCCCCATGGTGACCCTGCTTCACAGACACCCCTGCACTTGAAGCTTCTCAGGACCTTTTCTTCTGCTCTCTCACCCTAAGGGCTAACTCTGACATCCACCATTCCCAGTTGTCAACTCCGGCCTGAGAGGGAACAGTTACATCAGACAAATGCCCTGGAAGGCTGCACAGTTTGTTATTTTCATTTGGGGGGATCTCTCTCAGGAGAGAAGGGGTGAGGGCCAGACCTGCGTCAGCCTACCCCATTACAGACTGTCCTGGAGACACCCAGCCCTTTCAGGCTTGAGCAGTGTTGGCTTCCTCCTTTTCCTCTACCCCAGAGCTTCCAGATCTTAGGTTTTCCAGTATATTTTACAGTTAGTTAGTCTTTTTATATGTTATGCTAAAGTCCCCTGCTCCCTCGTAAGTGATGTTCTGGAAGCATCAGTAGGGTCACCTACATTGCTCCTGTTTTTTCATAATGAAATGTCTGATAAAGAAACTTACTGTTGGAATTTATCATCTTCAAGAATAAGACATTTCTATGCTATTGGGTAGTATCTTAATCTTTGTATTGCTGCTCTTTACAAATAGTAGGAAGCTTGTTTAGAGCCAAATCTGGTTACTTGCAGTCCTGAGATTAACAAAGATGCTTGACTTTTGACATTAGGGAGCTTGTGGAGAAGGAATGAGAGTGAAGGAAGGAAAAATAGTTACCTTGGGTATAAAATAGTAGTTGCCCAAATAAGCCCACGAGATTGACGGGCTAGAGCTTACGTGGTTTCAGCTTTGGTTACACGGCATCAGTTTGAATTAAAGAATAACACGGGGAAGCAAAACTCTGTGTCACAGAAGTATGCTGCAGAGTTGTATTGTCAGTGGACAGTTACCAGGAAGTGAATTCTGGCATTCAAACTGTCAACCATGGTTTGAAAATGAAATGTGGTAAAGTGCTTATTTAGACTGTTTATTCCAAGCCAAAAAAGGTAACAGTTTGGTTACCAACATTTTTCTTTTGGGTATTTCCTCTTTCCCAGCACTGTCTAGTAGAACTTTCTACAGTAGTGGAAGTGTTCTGTATCTGCACTGTTCAATACAGTAGCTACTAGCTATATGTGAGCACATTGAACCCTTGAAACAAGGTAAGTGTGACTGAGAAATTGAATTTTAATTTAATTTAATTTAATTTTAAATAGCTACCTGTGATTGGAGGTTACTGTATTAGTGCAGCTGTAGATGTTCAGTGTAATATTACTTACCATTCTCTTGATTTCAGTCAATTAGGTTTTCATAGATTTGATCTCCTATGCACATGACTGTGTGATTTTTATTTTATTTTTTTTATTTTATTTTTTAAGTAGGCTCCACACCCAACGTGGGTCTTGAACTCATGACTCTGAGGTCAAGAGTCACGAGCTCTCCCAACCAAGCCAGACCGAGCCAGCCAGGCAGTCCTGTGTGATTTAAAAAAAAAAAAAAAAGATGAAAGATACTTGGTATGCTATGTTATTTAGATCCAGGGATTTTTTTTTTTTTTTTTTTTAACACTGGGATTAAATTGTTAACAAAAATCCTACTTGCAGATGTGGGAAGCTGTGTGGCTGGTATTTCTGTTGCAGAGATAGCAGTAGATTAGCTGGTGAGGCGGAAGGCCATGTGAGCCCCACCTTTCAGAAGCCTGTAGCTTGGCCCCTGCAGTGGATTCACCCATGATAACACGTCCCAGGTTTGCCCTTTTTGAAACCATTTCACAAGCCTTTTCTATTCTATTTGAGGTAAAAGATGCCATAGAAGTACAGTCAACATTATTATCCCAATGAGCTCGAAGATTCTCATTTCATACTATAAAAGTGAGATGATTGACATGCATCGTGAGCATTGCTAAAATATGTCAGCAAAGTCAGGGAAAGTTAAAAATTGTTACCTATAAATTACTTTTAAACAGGTGTGTTCCACAGTACAATGAGTGGCACTTTTAAAGCATTGATTAATATTCATTTGAAAACTTTTAATATGTGGGAGTAGGAACTATCTCTTAAATTACCTTCTCCTTTGCCAAATTGGTCTTTTATATACTGTAGCTTTTGCAGTATAACTTTATTTTTAAGCATGAAAATGGAGTATGAGATAGTTTAATTAAAATCTATAAATTAACAAGGATTTATTCAGTACATTCAGCCCTCTGACAGCTGGCCTACGCAGAGAATGCAGCAGGTAACTGGTCTTGTTGGGAATCTTGACAACTATGGGGCAGCCTGAAGAAATCACCTCTTTTCCCCCTGTTCCTGTGAAATATATATAAAATATAGTTTAGTTTCTTCAGGGAAGAAGGATCAATAACATTTTATATTTATTCATATCAAGAAGCACTAGATAGGCCCCTCTCATTACAAGCTGTGATGCATCACGGATAAAATAAAGCATAAGTTGTCTGCATTTTCCAGAGAGAGGATCCTTTTCAAGTCTGAAGTGAAACCCTGGTGCACTGCGGGAATTTGTAAGATGTGACTTGATGTACATGTGCGGATGTGTGTGGGTGCATGCTGAGAGTATGCTTTGCATTTTAGAAGGAGGGGAGAACTAATTACCAGGCTTAATGCATTAAAGACTTAACTTTTTTCCTTCAGATTGCTGCCATAAATGTTTGATTTAACAAGAGGAGTTTTGGCATCTTCTCCCTTTTACCTTATTTTGCTCTGGCATAAAAAAAAAAAAAAAAAAAAAGACCAGAATAACCAAAACCTTGAAAATTGTCCGTCTCTTTTGCATTCTGCACTTGGTGCTGGATTGTTAGATCAATTTTAGGAAATCTTTTGTTGAGGTCATTGCCTCAAAGGAAACTGTGTTCAAAACCTCAAGTATAAAAGCTAATCAAGCTAACCATTTTTTTAAATAATATTTTATAGTTTTTAAGACTTTAGCTTTTAAGAATGTTACATTTGTGTAGCGTTTTGTGACCTGTGCAGAGGTTATGAACTGGCAGCAGATGTCTGTCCCAGAGGTGGGTTTAAAGAGAAAGTTCAAGAAGAACCTAGTGGCTGGAGGGTGTATCGTCTCACAAGAGCAACAGTGTTCAGCTCAGCTAGTGATTGCCAAGTGGATCCAGTGTTATACAATATGGATTTTTTAAAGAACAGGTAGAAATCTAGATTATTTTTTATGTGGGATCTCCCAGCTTTTAAAAACTAGCTCAAATATTTTTAAAGCACCATAAAAGGACAAACAGAACATCTGTGGTCCATGATTGTGGACCAACCTTTTTAATATTTCTACTCCAGGAAATGGTATTCATAGCTTCTATTTTTATTTTCTGTCTTCTTGAAGATTTTGCAATTATTAAGCAGTTACAAAACAAAAAGAACCATGACATTTCATGATATTATATAGCCAAGTTCATGTTCTTTTGACCTGTCATTTAGGTTTCTGACAAAGATCAGTCCTCTCCCGTCTCTCCTCTAGAGTGTTGAGTTAGGCACATTTCATGGAGGTTTGGGGGCAGACTGTGTGGAGCGAGTATGCCCCAGATCTCCCCATAGGGTCACAGTTACCTTCTGCTGTGGTTCTAGTCTGGATTAGATATATGTGATCCAGGTTGGGACTGCCTATGACCCGTCTGATGAGATCCCCATGCTTGAGTTGGGGTGGAGGAAATAGTTGCATGAAAGATTTTCAGTTAATAACATTCTCTTTGGAGGTGAGAGAATCAAACAGAACTCAGGAGGAATCCTGGGAAAGCCTAGCAGCTGGTGAGGTCCTTAGACATCCCCAGAGATGGTAGAAACATATTACCGCATCTCCTAAACAACACTGAAACAAACAACAAAAAGCAAAACAACAACAAAACAAAATATTACCTTGGTAATTAAGCCAAAGAGGGCAGCCATCATCGAGTCACAGCATTGGCTAGCATAGTAATAGGAACTTAATAAGTATTTGTTGAATTGAATTTTCTTTTCATGGAATAGTAACAGCTGCTATTTATTAAATCGCTAGCAGTTTACTAAGCACTTGCTGTGTGTTTCTGACCCTACAATAACCATGCAAAAGCAAATGTTCTCCCAGTTTCCGCAGGAGGGAGCAGAGGCTCAGAGAGGGTAAGTAACTTGCCTTGGGACATGCAGCCTGGAAGACTGAAAGTCTCTGGTTCCCGAGCAATAATGATTAGAGAAGAGGAAGCTATCACCCTCCCTTCATGTTTTCTAGGAAATGGGCTGACTACATAGTAGCATTAAAGCTGGGCTCATGGGGACATTTTAGCATTCAGATCTGCATGTCTTTGTCCTAAGTGCGGAATTGATTGAGCATTGCTTGTTGACTGCATGCTTATACATTTTTTTCATTGCATGTTCAGAAAAGTTGATTTCATGACGAAGAGTTGTTTTGGTAGGCCAAAATGTTTGACTAGCCATCATCTACATCAAAGAATAGCCCTTAGTTATTGTGTTGTAATAGAAAGAATCTTTAAACCAGTTTCCTTTGTCACTGTAAGTTTGAAGAAAATCTATTTGGATGCACTTTTTTCTCTCTTGTAAGGAGGAAATGTATTAATATTTCTTTATAACATAACTCACATTCTCCATAAAATAAGGAATAGTATTTTCTGGTTTGTTTACCATATTACCCTATTAAGGATTTTTAATAAATGCTTAATCATGAAAGACACTTCACACATGAATTGTCATGGGAAAAGACTAATACTGATTTAGACTTTTTAAACCACCATATTTAGTATATTTCAGGTTTTTTTCTTATCAAGCATGATATTTCTTTTAAGTAGATAACTAAATGTGTTATATTTTTGTTCAAAAACTTAATAAAGCTATGGAAAGGACCGGGATTGTCTTCAGAATTGTCCTACTGTCCTGCTCAAGCCCTCGGCTGACATCACCAACCAGGCACCAGCCCTGTGACCCTTAGCCTCACTCTCATTAGGGAGCTGCCCTCCTCACCCGGGGCTGTTCCAACCAAGTCAGAGAACATGCAGGCTTAGGCTGCAGACGGGTCACCATTTATTCATTCTTATTCACTCAAATATTTATTCAGTATTTTCTACTCTCTAGCCGTTGTGCGAAGCGCTAGGATACATGAGAGAATGAAGAACATGGGTGCTGTCCTCACAGTGCTTCCCGCGTAGTCAAGGAGCAGAATTGAGCAGACAGCAGTACCATACAATGGGATAACTGAGAAGACAGAGGGAGGACAGGGTGCTGCTGGGACCAGGTGGTCACTTCTGCTGCCCCAGTTGAAGTCTGTGCTAGCCTGTTCAGTTGCTAAAGAGCTGTTCCAGTCTCCTCTGCCCAGTTGTTTTCTCTTCATGGGGTGGTCCTGGGGACTCAGTGAATACATACGCAGCACTTAGAATAGTGCCTGGCACTTAGGAAGTGCTCAGTAAGTGCTAGCTACATATTCACTGTAATGTAATCTAAACTTGTCAAAAAATTTTAGTGACCAAGTTCTATGCAGCTGTTTTGAATTCTTTTCCATGTCCTGAGGTCCAAGACAGAGATATAATTGATTTTTCACATAGAAATGAATGTTTTTTATACTTGAATAGTTTCACAGTTAGCTGTTGAAAATTTACACATAATTACTTTTATCATACTTAAGGAGTAATTAGCCCTGCAAATGGGAGTTATCATTATCTTAATCATCATTATTATCCTACTCTAAAGCATTTATTAAAAATTAGATTTTGCCTTATAATTAAAGCTAACCCCTCTTCAAAGCAAGTTTGTGGACCTTTCTTCAGGGTATTTGCCATCTGAAACAATACAAATTGAGAGGTAGCATTAAGTCTATTACTCCTTCGCAACTTACCCTCTTTTAGTGTGCTCTTATTTATGTGCTGTGTTGTAAATGTTCTTGTATCTTTTTGTGGTTATGCAGCCTGCCTCTTCCAGGTGATTCAGAGGCTTCCTATCAGGAACAGTATATCTAGAAACTAAATGATAGTTGTATTTGCTTCTAATTGTGGCCCCAGAAAAGTACAAAAGCTCTTGATTCCCTCCACTCAGATTCCCCACCTGTTGGCATTTACTGCATCTGTTCCATCACCTTTTCTTCTGTCTTTATATACCCATTATCATCTGTCCTTTTCTGAACCTTGAAGCAAGCTGCACGTTCTGTCCTGTCACCCCTCAACACTCAAGTTCATGTTACAGACATTCTCCTACATCACCTGCAGTGGAGGTGATGGCTTCCTACAACCTTCCAATCAAGAAGCCGATATTGATCAAATACTACCACCTCCTCTACAAGCCCCATTTGGATTTCACTAGCTGCCCAAACACTGTTGGGTTTTGCTTTGTTTTTTTTTTTCTTTTCTTTTCTGGAATGGCAAATATTTACTAAGTATTTCTGTGCTCTGGGTATTGTGCTAAACACTAGGATACCCGGGGAAAGGAGTGGTTGTTACGGTATTCCTGCCACATACATGGCACATACATGTCAGGTCTCTTAAGACACATCAGTCTGAGAGAGCTTCTTAGTCTTGCTCTGTTTCTCATGTCCTTGACAGTTTTAAAGAGTACAGGCCTTAACTTCTGTAGAGTGACCCTTCACCCACATCCATCCCGTGTTCCCTCATAACCAGTTCAAGTCATACATTCTTGGCAAGAATACTAGAGAAATGGTGCTGTGATCTTCTCAGGGCATCACCTGAGGTGGCAGTGTGCCATGACTACCCATCCGGCTCCAGTGGTGTTGACTCCAGTCACATGCTCCTGTTGGTCTTTTCCCACCTTCAGGTAATGTCTTCCCCTTTTTATTGACGAGTATTTTGTGGGAATGACTCCTGCCTATGTCAGCCACTCCGTGGTGGTTACTAGGTGATGATCCTCTATTTCTGTCACCCCTTTTACGTGTATTAGGTGGCTTCTTACTGTAAGGAATAGCTTTCCCTTTCTCCCATTTATTTATTCATTTATTTATTCATTTATTTCACTTATATCATTAGTTTGGACTCATGAATTCCTGTGCATTTCAGTGGATTGTAATCTGTTACTTACTTTGATGTTAAAATTGTCTGATTTGGCCAGTGGGAGCCCTTTCTCCTTGTCCTTTTGATTTATCTCTTCATTTGTTGAGCATTTTCTTACTTTCTGACAAAAAAGATTTCCAGACTTATCTTGTACTTCCCCTGGCCCAGCCTTGGAATCAGCCATTTTGCCAAGGAGCTCTGGTTCCTTTTAGTGGGAGATGGTATTTAAGGACCCAAGATCTGGGTAGCTGAGGTGCTTCATGCTACTGGAGTGTTAATGCTTCTAGGTCCTTTCAGTGGAGGAAGCCAGGAGATATACACGCACGCACACACACGTGCACGCGCGCGCACACACACACACACACATATGCATACTGTACATACATCTAAAAGTATATAGCTCTGTGTGGGTGTGTGTATATGTATCTGTGATTGATTATGAGTTCATACAGATTCCTTCAATTACAATCCAACACCTTAGTGTTCTCTCTGGCATCCTCCCTCCCTGTTTGTAAATACTTCTCAAACAATATGAAGCCCCCCCCCCACCCTTTTTTAACATATTGATTTCTTTGCTGAGCTTACTCTTTACTCCATGTAACTGATTTCCCAACCACACTGGCCATCTCTTCTACCCATCACCTCTTGTGTCTCCCTCCCCTCCCTATCCTCAGTTGCTAGGCCTCTGGCTCACACCTGTCTGCAGCACCCCCAACCTTCCCTCTTCTGTCCTTGTCATTGGCCTCCAGACCCACTGGTCTTCCATGTCCATGTGGCTCCCTACCCCTCACCACATCAAGCTTTTATCCCCCATGCTGACTTCTCCATGAGGGGAAAGGAAAGAGACATTTATGAATCTTAATGCCTACCCAGACACAAACTTGAAATGATTGGGAAGATCACTTCTCTGGAAAACTAGAGGCTTATCCCAAAAGGTGTTCTGTTCTTTTTTTCTCATTTTCTTTTTTATCTTTATATTTATAAGTTTGTTTTCATCTTGAATTCAGATAATATTTTGCATTTTTATTCCTGCAGAGCAGAGATAGAAAAGAGAAACAAGCTTTTGAGATAGATTTTTAGGGGTGTTGGCAGTAAGTTAAACTCAGGAAGTAAAACAAGGCTAAAACAAAAAAGCATTGAAGATAATTAGCAAAAAGCAAGGCTCAGGGAAGAAGTTTCACACTAACTGTAGGGAATTCATTAGGGTTTGTTTCAACTTCTTATGTTGGTTTCTATCTCAAGTCAATTGATTCATGATTAAATTCATTTCATGGGTATATTCAAGATATCTCTGGACAGCAGTGACCTAGAATTTTTCATACTTTATCCAGTCCTTTTCAGTGAGCCTATTCCGTTCAGTCCGCCCATTATCTCCTTTTGAGAAGTGGGCCACATTTTTTGAAGAAGTCATAGCTTTCTTGATATTCCTTATCTGTTCTCTAGGCTCTTGTATATGGATTCCTTTGAAGTTTTCTTGATTTCGTAAGAGAGGTGTTCTTCCCATAACAACAGGTGTGGGTGGGTGGGTGTGTGCGTGCACACGTTTGAGAGACAGAGAGAGCACTGTTCAGAGTTTAGGGGCACATACCTGGGTTCAATTTCTGTAAGGCTCACTTGCCTCATCTGCAAAATGGAGATTTAATGAGGTAATATATATAAAAACATACTTTGTATATAGTAAGAGTTCAGTAACTATTGAGTACAATTATTATATTTACTCACTATAATTATTAAAAAGGGATTACTAAAACAATTAAAAATGGTCAAAGGACTTGACTGGACATTACTTAAAAGAAGATATACAAATGACCCAATAACCACATGAAAAATGCTCAACATCAATAATCATTAGAGACTGTGTGTCAAAACCACAATGAGATGCTACTTCATACTCACTAGGATGGCCACTATCAAAAAAAAAAAGGAAAGAAAATTACAGTGTTGATGAACATATGAAGAATTGGAGCCCTTGTGCACTGGTGGTGGGAGTATACAATGGTGCAGCCATTGGTTTAGCAGTTCCTCAAAAAGTTAAATATAGAATTACCATATGATCCAACAGTTCCACTCCTAGATATGTGCACAAGAGAATTAAAAACAAGGTACTCAGATACTTGTATACCCATTTTCATAGCAACATTATTCACAGTAGCCAAAAAGTGGAAACAACGCAAATGTCCATCAACAGTTGAATTAACAAGCAAAATATAATGTATACAAACAATGGATTATTCAGCCTTTAAAAGGAAAGAAATTCTGGTACATTTTACAACATGGATGAACCTTGCAGGCATTCTGCTAAATTAAATAAGCCAGACACAGAAGGACACATATTGTATGAATCCCCTTAAGTGAGGTACCTAGAATAAGCAAAATCTTACAGACAGAAAGTAGAATTGTGCTTCCCAGGGACTAGAGGGGTATACGGGGTTATTACTTACTGGGTACATAGTTTTTTTAGGATGATGAAAAGTTTTTGAGATGGATAGTGGTGATGGTAGCACAACATGGTGAGTGTTGTGAATAATACCCCTGAATTATATACTTTAAAATGGTTAAATTTGTAAATTTTATGTTATGTATATTTTACCACACACAAACAATCGATCCCCTCCCCGAACACACACACACACACACACACACACACACACACACACACACACACACACAGTCTGTCAAAGGAAGACTGAAGAATGATATCTGTACACAGGTCGTATGAAGGGAAAATTTGGAGGGAGGGGTCATATGAACCTAGAATGGGCATTGACCTGTGGGCCAAATCTAGCCTGCAATTTATAATGGTTTTTACATTTTTAAAGGGTGTGAGAAACAACAAAGATGAATACATGACAGAGCCTAAAGTATTTGGAGGCAAAGCCTAAAATATTTGTTATTTAGCCATTTACAGAAAAAGCTTGCCAACACCTGGTCAGGAACATTGCTGTGGAGTGAATTGTGTTCTCCCCAAATGTGTGTGTTGAAGCCCTAACCCCCAGTATTGTGGTATTTGGAGGGCATATAGGAAGTACTTAGGTTTAGATGAGGTCATGAGGGTGGGATCCTCATGAGGAGGTTGGTGCCCTTATAAGAAGAGACCCTAGAAGGCTCTCCCTTCCCCTCCCTGCCACATGAAAATGTGATGATAAGGTGCTAGCTGCAAACCGGGAAGAGACCCCTTACCAGAAACCAAATATGCCAGCACCTTGATCTCAGCCTCTAGAACTGTGAGAAAACATATTTCTGTCGTTTAAGCCACCAGTCTATGGTATTTTATTACAGCAGCCCCAGCAGACTAAGACAAACATACTCTTCAGAGTTCTGCCAAGAAGAGACTCAAGTCCTTGCCTTCTAGATTTTACCAAAATCTCCTCTCTTCACAAATGAAGGGGGTATTAAGGAGAAGAAAGAACACTTATCATAAAGCATGATCTTGGGATTTCTTTAAAATAACCAGAGCGGGAAGCAGCAGGTTCCAAAATGCTAAGAAGAATAAGGTTTCTACAATAGTGATTTTCTTATGTGGCACCATCTGTTTTCCTTTGAATGTAATAAAAATGACAGCTTTTCATGTACTGATACTCCCTGAGCCTTTTAAAGTCAAACATATGATGCTATTTGTGTGTAAAGGTTTTTCTCTTGCACCCATTTGTTTCTCCAGCTTGAATTTCTATGTAAACTCCCTTGGCTAAATTACACAAGCCTCCCACACCCAAGCGCCTCCACCCTCGCCATAGAGCAGGGGACGGAAACCTGCCGTCTGCAGCACGGAGGGTCCGGTACGCAGCTCACTGACTGCACTGGGCAGAGGAAGGCTTCCAGACTGGCAGAGCCGCCCCACTCCCACTCCCACTTGTGCCACGATTGCAAATGTGCAACTTTGAAACATGGCTTTCGGACGTTTTTGGCAACCAACCCTTTGTCCCCTGCTTTTCCTTTGTAAACCTTGATAAACCTCCTTTATCTCCCTTCTTCTCCCCCCCTCCCCCCCCCCACATACCTACTTTTCTCTTAAAAGGCAATAATATAATTTAAAGTAAACATCAGGGTGCCTAGTGGCTCAGTTGGTAGAGTGTGTGACTCTTGATCTCTGGGGTCATGATTTTCAGCCCCATGCTGGGCATAGAGATTACTTTAAAAAAAAAAAAGCTTAAATGTCATATTCTTTTTTAAAAGATAGTTTTATGGAGGTATAATTTACATACGATCAAATTCACCCATTTTAGGTGTACAATTCAGTGCTGTTTAGTAAATTTACCAAGTTGTGTAACCGTCATCATAATCCGGTTTTAGAGCATTTCCATCACCTCACTGTGATCCTTCATGCCCTTTAAAGTTCATTCCTAACCCACTCCCAGCCCATGGCAACAAGTCATCTACTTTCGTTCTTTTTTTTTTAATGTTTTATTTTTGAGAGGGAGGGGGAGACAGAGGATCTGAAGCAGGCTCCAGGCTCTGAGCTGTCACCACAGAGCCTGACACAGGGCTCAAACTCATGAACTGTGAGATCATGACCTGAGCTGAAGTCAGATGCTTAAGCAATTGAGCCACCAGGCGCCCCAGTAATCTACGTTCTGTCTCTAGATTTGCCTTTTCTGGACGTTTCATATAAATGAAATAGTTTGCATTTGGCGTCCTTCACTCAGCAGCATGTTTTTGAGGTTTATCTATATTGTAGCATGTATCGATATTTCTTTTTTTTGTGTGGCCAAATAGTAGTCCATTGTATGGATTATATCAGATTTTATTTATCCATTTGCCAGTTGCTGGACATTTGGGTTGTTTTTACTTTCAGCTGTTCTGGGTAATGCTGTGTGACGATTGCCAGCACATCTTTGTGTAGGCATATTAAACCTCTTATTCGTGATAATGAATAAAATCATGTGTTTCTAGTTCCTAATTCAAAGAGTAGCTAAGTTGAACTTTTTATAATTGTAGGCCTTAGCCCTTCCAAAAACCCCTCCAAAGCTAAACTGGCTTTTTTTTTTTTTTTTTTTTTTTACCTTAAGTGATCTTTTTCTCTGAGTCATTGGCCTTTGATAGAAAGGTTCCCCACGTGTTAGAAAAGTGTTCCCAACTCCTGCTTTAAAAACAAAAACAAACCAGAAAGAAAGAAAATAAATGGTATCATTTGAGTTAAGGGGCACTGACCCCGCACATGCCTTGTGTGCAGACCTGTGTCAGGGCCCGAGAAAGCCACCTAAGAGGAGAAGCAGAGCCCTGAAGACCTTAGAGTCGGAGATAAAGAGCCAGAGAACTATTCCCGTGGTATGCCCTCAGTAGTCAGCAATGAAGGGAGGTCTTTAAATTATTCTCTCCTCTCTCATGTTCTTTGATAAAGGAAAATTATTTTTAAGTACTCTTAAAAGACTCTACCCATTTTTTTTCCAGTTAAAAAAATTTCCATTTATGCAAAGAGGTTAGGGTTAGCCAGAGTCTTGTGCCTTTCCCATGTACAGGTTATATGCACACCCCACCCCTCTCTACAAAGAACAGCAGCTGGAAGCTTTCATTGGCTGCTTCTAAGTCAGCCTTCCACCCTGCTCAGGACTTTCTCCTGAGCAGTCTCAGTTTGACTGTGTCCAGAGTCGGGAAGCACTCGGCTTCATGGGGCGGCCTATTTCATTAGTCAACTGGTTTGTTACACACTTCTTTTTTTTTTTTTTTTTTTTTTTTAATTTTTTTTTTCAACGTTTTTATTTATTTTTGGGATAGAGAGAGACAGAGCATGAATGGGGGAGGGGCAGAGAGAGAGGGAGACACAGAATCGGAAACAGGCTCCAGGCTCCGAGCCATCAACCCAGAGCCTGACGCGGGGCTCGAACTCACGGACCGCGAGATCGTGACCTGGCTGAAGTCGGACGCTTAACCGACTGCGCCACCCAGGCGCCCCTGTTACACACTTCTTATTTTAACCAGGCATTTTTACTCCCTGTTAACTTTGCCATTAGTCTTGTGTCCATATGCCAGTTGCACACAATATTCATTTACATATTCTGAAGTAGTTAACCTTCTCCTTTTCCAAAGTAAGCTTTGCTTGTTCAGGGGTTCTCATAACCTCCTCAGACCTCTGGGTGGGATCTAATCTATTTGGAATGGAATCACTGGGATGAGACTATTAATGTGGCCAAATACTGGTTGGTTGCTTGGCTGATCGGTCGTTTGAACAACCACCTGCACCCTGTTGGCACATAGGAAGTTTGTAGTTCACTAAAAACTGCTCATCTCCCAGATTCATAAGCTGAGTCTTCTCCATTCTGTGGTGGAGTCATTTTGTTGCTGCTGAATAGTTAGCCTGGTTAAATTTTATCTTACTGGGTTTTTTATTGTGGTAAAACATAACAAAATTGTCCATGTTAGCCATTTTTAAGTGTATGGTTCAGGTGCAGTAAGTACATTCCTGTGGTTGTACAATCATCAGCACCGTCCATCTCCAAAACATTGTTCATCTTTCCAAACCAAAACTCTGTATTCATTAAACATTTATGTCCTATTTCCTCCCACCCCTCACCCCTGGCAGCCTTCTAGTCCTACTTCCTGTCTGAATTTGACCTCTCTGGGTACCAGATGAGTGGGATATAGTACTTGTCTTTTTGTGACTGGCTTATTTCACTTAGCAAATTGTGTTCAAGGTTCATCCACATTGTAGCATGGGTCAGAACTCCCTTTTTAAGGCTGATTAATATTCCACTGTATGTATATACCATTCAACTGTTGATGGACATTTGGGCTGTTTCTACCTTTAAGCTATTGTGAATCACGCTCCTGTGAACACAGGTATACAAATAGCCGTTTGAGTCTCATTGATCTTACTAGCTTCAACTCATTACATTCTGTCCCTGTTTTGTGTCATTGGATAATTGTTTACAAATCAGACAAGCTTGGGTCACTGACTTTACCCAAGTACCTTCTTAATAACAGTGTTGTATTTCCTGTTAATCTGAAGGTACCATTTGTATAACATGGTCTTCACAGCTGGGTTCTGGGAGCACCTGCTTTCACATCCAGCCTGAGTGTGAGCTTGTTACCGTTCTTTTGGTTCAAGTCTAACTTGGGCCTGGAGAGAATGAGTCCAGTAACCCTGAGGCTGGACCAGAGTGCAAGGGGGGTTGTTTGTTACCTGTCTTTCGGAAGGCCACTTAAGACTATACAGAAACTAATATCAGGTATCCAAAGCAGGAACTTAATCTTGGAGTGACCTGATTAGAATTGAATTTGTTTGCTCCACTTAGCAAAAAGCACAAAGTGCTTTTAGGAATCAGAAGATGAATAAAACACATTCCCTGCTTTCAAGATGATTAGAATGCAAAATATTGGAAGGGCTCCCTATTGCAACCCAGAGATCTTTAGGCAAAACTTCATCCCATAGCTGTAAAACAGATCTTCAGATGAGGAAGATTACAAAATAAATACATCAAAAAGCAAAATGCTCTGAAATTATGTTTTAGTATAGGTGGGTTTTAAGCAAGGATTTGGGGACAGACTGAAAAATGAAACATAAAAGCTTCAGAGGTATTTAGGTTTTACTCGGGCTAATACAAGAGCACCAGGAAAACAAAAAGTACTCTTGCTCTTGACAGTGCAAAATTCTTATTATTTTTAGGGATTAGTAACTATGCATTTATGAAATTCTTTGTCAGAGCAATTTAGCTAATAGGTATGTAAATGACTAGTTATTTTATTGCGTAGGTGGATCGCTCCATGTACCCTCTCTGAGGAAGAATATAAGTGCGAAAAAGCATTCACATTGCAAATGCAAGGAAGAAAAGTTAAGGTTAGAATGCCGTACCTTTGTTGTATTAGGTGTTAGGAATAAGGCAGAGAACATGCATCTTGTCCAAATCTGTCCTGTTTACTCAGTGGAATTTCTTAATCACATCCAGCTCTCTGACTGCCTGTATTAGATTCAAGAAACCATGAGTGAATTGAGTATAAGGTAGTTTCTTGTTACTGGTCTTCAAGCCTGGACCAGGATCATTGTAAATGTGGCTGGGGGGATGGCGGAGGCACTGAAAGCAAATGCCAGTGTGGTGGAAATACATTCCACGTGAGATTTGCAGTCCAAGGCATCTAAAACCTAAAAACCACCTGGGGGGGGTGGTGCTGTGTTCAAGTTTATCGTTATTTTCATCATGAAAATAATCCAGAAGAGGCTGGAAATTCCAGAGCCTCCTGTGGTCAGCATGGAAGTTTCTATAATTTTTAAGTTAAACCAGGCTTCTTCAGGGGAAGAAATCACCAATGGGAGAGAATAAATGGGCTATGCCTTTCAGACAGTCTCTGGCTCTTCTTCCTTCACTTGAATTCATCCTACCCAGTGAATTAGCCTCATCTTCAGTTGTATTTCAGGCACTATGTTCCCCTTCTTTGAAGTTTCCTCAGATTCTTAGCTGTCATGCAGATCAAATTAAAATTCTTGTTAACAGACAGACCCCAAGCTTGCCACCAGTTTGCCCTGCTACCTTCTTTTTTTTTTTTTTTAAATTTTTTTTTTTCAACGTTTATTTATTTATTTGGGACAGAGAGAGACAGAGCATGAACGGGGGAGGGGCAGAGAGAGAGGGAGACACAGAATTGGAAACAGGCTCCAGGCTCCGGGCTCAGCCCAGAGCCCGACGCGGGGCTCGAACTCAGGGATCGCGAGATCGTGACCTGGCTGAAGTCGGACGCTTAACCGACTGCGCCACCCAGGCGCCCCTGCCCTGCTACCTTCTTATCTAACTAGTCTTGACTCCCACTAACATCAGTTCACATTCTCCGCAGCAGGCCAGCAGACAGAACACTCATCTGTGTTAGTTTTTTCCTGTGGGCTTTAACTCGTGGGATTCCTGTTTCTGCCCCTCCTACTCATCAGTAAGCTGAGTTCTTCTCACTGGCCCTTAATCACTCGACTCTACACAGCTGTTGTGATAGGCACGTGTTCCTATGTATGGTAGGTAGGCTCTTCCTGTGCTGTGCTGTGGCCACCAAGGATACAGACCAGGGCTGTGTCCAGTTGTTCAGTCCCCTAGCTCGGCAAGAGGGCGGGGTCCGGGGAGGGGGCGTGGCTGGTGCTGCACACTGGTGCAGCTTCTTTGTTAAAATGTTTTATGTGTTTGCTTTTGCTTTTGTTCCTTTTCCTTCAGGTTCAGAGCGAAGACAGTGTCCTTCTGTTTGTTATTGCCTGGACAATCACAGAAATTATCCGTTACTCCTTTTATACTTTCAGTCTATTAAACCATCTGCCTTACCTCATCAAATGGGCCAGGTAAAGTACATGGGATAAAGATTAACTTTTGAAGTGATCCATCACTGTATTTGTCCTTTTTTGCTAAATATTGTCTACAAGCTCCTAAAAATAAATATATATACGATGTCAACTATACTTCAGGGTTTTTTTAATTCTATGAGACAGGTGTTGGGATTGGTGATATGAGACTGGTCTTCGGATTTCATCAGGATAAGGGATGCTCCTTAACTTTGATTATTAGAAATACTGTTTTAAGTTGTATATACTTATTTTTATTGGATCAATTATTTTCATTTAAATTATTCGGTAGAGATTTGATGTAACATCTCTTTTTTTTCATACCAAATTTTACTGATGAGCTCCTGCCCTTATGTTTTTTGGACCAAGTCCAATTCTCCTAGTCTCAGTTTTGCCAAGAGGCTATGACTCAATTTTTAATTCATAACAAACGATACATGTGGTTTTAGAATGTTAGCAATTTTATTTTGCTTTGATAATTTTTGCCAGCAGTATTTGTTATGAATTGGGTAAAGGGCTGACAGTTCATCCATTTATCTGAACTAATTCAGGAGATGGTTGTGAGCAATGTTCTGAGTTGGAGAAGACTGTGGGGAGAGTGACAAAGCAAAAGGATCAAAACTGTTCTTGGGACCCAACTGCTCATTTCTTAGAAGGAAAATGGTGCTTCCTAGACAATTTATGAGTTTGATGGTTAAATTAGAGACATCAATCAGTTGTTTCCAACGTTTCAAGTATGCAAACTTCCTTTTTCCCCCCAGTACACAATTTTATTAGGAAAAGGGAAGAATGGGAAAAGATAGCAATTAGTAACTAACCAGGCAAGCATCATGGAAGCTGTCTGGTCTGTTACAGGGAGAGTTGGCTGCCCAGCCCTGAACTTATCAGTGGAGAATGATTTTCTTGTCCATGGTTGTCCATGGCCTATGGAAGAATCTTCCTTTTCCACTGTCCTCTTTAGCATGGCTGAAGCTGGCAGCGGGGAACATGGTGAACACGGCTTCCGTTCTTTGTCACAGATTCCTCGGCACAACTTCTGCACCTGGAAGTTTGGAACCCAGAGTGCTCGCTGTCAGCTACAAACACCAAAACCTCTTTAAAATTTGAGCTGATGGTTTCCTTAGCAATACTAACACCTCCGAATGATTTCCAGTTAGTTCCACAGGATGAACTTCTCTCTGAATTGTTTTTGAAACATAGAGAATTCCTTTTTAAAGTGAAAAAAATTGTGTGGATTCTCCTCTGTAATAGTAACTGTAGGGTTGGGTTGTTTGTTTTGTTTTGGTTTTGAAAAATTACATAGTGACCAAAAGCTGTTAGGAACTTTTAAGGTTTTTAAAATTAGCCTATATTTCATTTTTCACAATAACATGTACAGACATTTGGCTAATAGCAGCACTAAAAGCACACTGGATGCGCTATGTTTTTCAGTCCACAGACCAGTTTGGTATACATTGGAGGGATTCTAGCTACATGCTCTAACGTCTCCCCCACCAACTCCCTGCAAAGCCCCCAGCTCCACTTCTACCCCACAGGGCAGGATCCTTATATGAACCATGACTCAGTGCCTCTACTTCACCAATGATTGGCATCATCCTTGTTATTTTAGGGAGTTGTATTGAATGTTGTTTATTGGGCCAAACTGAACAAATTGTAAGCTGACCGAACACATTTATTATGTTTTAGTTTAGAACATTCAGAGACATACCTGCTATAGGCCCTTTCCAAAGACTGGCTTGTAAAGCCTGAATTTAAATAGTGGGCAAACAGGAAAAAGTAGAAACAGTAGCTTCCTGGAAAACCTGTACGGATTAGAAGGGTGGGAATGTATCCTTCTACTAGTGCTGGCTTCGAGCCTCAGTCATGAATATTCTGTTTTGTTTCAGGTACACACTTTTCATTGTGCTGTACCCAATGGGAGTGTCAGGAGAGTTGCTCACAATATATGCTGCTTTGCCCTTTGTCAGACAGGCGGGCCTGTATTCCATCAGTTTACCTAACAAGTACAATTTCTCCTTTGACTATTATGCATTCCTAATTCTGATAATGATCTCCTACATTCCAAGTAAGTAAACAGTTATACATATATTTATTTATTTTTTTAAAACTGGCTCTACAATAACTAGAGTTAAATGCCTTTGGATGTTTTTATACCATATCCAAGTAAATGTAAATCTGATTTATTGGGAACGCTTTGGTTTTTATTGAATGCTGACTGTTACAGGGAATTTTCTCTGGTAGTAATTGAATAAAGATGAACCGTTCTCAAGATAGCTGCCAAAATGCAGCCCTTCTCAGTGTGTAGGTTTGAAACAGTGAATACCAAGAAAGGTTAACTACCTATTGAGGGAACGTGCTGAGTAGAAAACAAAAAAGGCCATTAAAGACTTACCGTGAATTTTTCTGTCTCTTGAGAACTGCTTGTTACAGTATTTGGAAAACATTGTAAAGAGATTTTTGCATTTTTATTGTATCAAAATAGTTACTTCATTTTAAGGAACCGATAGTTAACTAGAAACAAATAGCAAAATAAAAATATATTTTTTTCCATATTTCTTATTTTCTTGTTTGGAAATAATCACTAAAATCATCTGAACAGGACATATGTTCTCTTCAGGATGATTTCCAGTTATTTTAATAATCCTGCTAAAGGTTGAAATACAGGTAATCAGATGTGCCTATCAGCATATTCAGTAACAAAGAGAAATGGCCATGTTTGAGGCTTCTGTGAAGTGAATCTTGTTTGCTGAGGAAGAGTTGTTTAGTCCTTTGCTCAAATTCTGGTATTCACTTGAAATCCTATGATTGATTTTCACATATCCAAAAAGATTTTGTTCTAGGCGAGGATATGTAACGTTAATGTGTCTTCTCATTTAGCTATTTTTATAGCCATTGTGACTGTGAGTTTTATTTTAGTCTGTAAGATGCTATATTCTCCCCTAAACCTCAGGTTAAATTCAGACAGGAAGGTTGGATTTTTCTTCAGCCCACAGCGTGAACTGAATGAATCATCCTAACAATCGTAAGCGACATGTTTGTGTCCCTCTGTGGAAAATTGCATTTCATGCGTTGTGAGAAAAAAAACAAAAAAACAAAAACTACATCCAGATTTCATGTGAACGTTTATCTTGGAGAAATTCTTGGACTGTAATTCTGCTTCATGATTCATTTCCCACTCTTTATTAATTATCAAGTCCTCCTCTTTGGTACTGGAACCGTGGTGGCCAAAGGCCCTTTCTCTTCAAATTAAAAAGGTAGTTGATTTTCAAACAAAAAAGATAAATAGAGAAGAGTCAAAATTAGCTTATGGTTGTTCATCTTTCTAGTTTCGTTCCCTTCGAGTTTCATTTTCCAGTCTCTAAATATTTTTTATTTCATTTATATTTTTTAATGTTTGTTTTTAAAAGAGAGAGAGAGAGAGAGAGAGAGCATGAACAAAGTAGGACCAGAGAGAGAGGGAGCCACAGAATCTGAAGCAGGCTCCAGGCTAAGTAATCTCCACACCCAACGAAGGACTCGAACTCACAACCCCAAAATCAAGAGCCACACGCCCCACCGACTGAGCCAGCCAGGTGCCCCCCATTTTCCAATATCTAGAGCCACGGTTCCTAGTTGCAGTTTTGCCACCCCCAGAGTAGTACACGTTATCCCAGTGGGCACCACAGGATTTATGTAAAATCAGCAGAAGTTTTTGGGGCACCTGGGTGGCTCAGTTGGTTGAGCATCCAACTTTGGCTCAGGTCTTGATCTTGCAGTCCGTGAGTTCAAGCCCCGGTTTTGTCTCTGTGCTGACAGCTCAGAGCCTGGAGCCTGCTTTGCTTGTGTCTCCCTGTCTCTCTGCCCCTCCTCCCCACACAATCTCTCTTTCAAAAATAAACATTAAAAAAAAATTTTTTTTTTAATTTTTAAATCAGCAAAAGGTTTTGAATGAATAAGAGATAGGTATCAGATTGGATAACTGGCAAAGGAGCAGGGATAGTATCGTGAAATCAAATTATGGAGCCCCTACCTCAGAGATGCTATAAGATCTTAGTCTGCCAAAGAAGGAAGGAGTTCATTCCAGGACAGCCTGAGTCTCTCTGTACCTCCTAGTCTTTTTTGTGGTCTGGTGGCCAACCAGTGCCCAGACTTTTGCCTCTGCCTATACTGAACCCTTTATCTAGTTAAGGGGCCTGGTCAAGCACAGGTGATATGATTCCCAAGGGAAAACAAACCCCGTTCCGTGGGATTGTCCTTATGGGCCTTAAGACTGAGAGATAGGCGAGAACACAAAGAGTAGGTTGGGGTTCTCCACAGAAGTTGGCTTTCTTGACCTGGGTTCCTTCCCCTTCTTCCATTCTCAGCCTTGTTTTGCTAAGAACTTGGCTTGGTTAAAGTCTATATTACTTCTTTCTTAAGGTGGCTTAACCCCTATAGACCAAGAAAAAGGGCTGATTTCAAATAAAGATTAACAGATTTTCTCCAAATCCCTCACACACACACACACACACACACACACACACACACACACACACACACACACACGCACACACACACACCCCAATCCAGGGTCAAGATGACAGCCCAGGCCCTATCTTCAGATATAAATCATTTGTGTCTGCTGGCACTCATTATGGTTTTGGCCTGAGCCAGTTGCCCTGGATGTTTTTAGTTGTTTAGGTTGTTGAGACCAGTTTGTACAGTTCATTCCAGCCAACAGCACATTTCCAACTTTCCAAAACTTTGTATTTATAAGAAGAAAATGCAGAGTTAAGAGAGGTTGCTGTTGACATCCAGCCTTGACCAAATTTGGTGTTCTTTCTACAACTTCAGTTTCTTTTTATCTTCTCTAATGGGAAGTTGGTAATATGTGTGTATTATATAAAAAACACCCTTTCTTTATGGTCCTGACCTATTGTTGCATTGTTGCACGTATAACCCAAATTGTAACCCCGGGAATTTTCTCGTCTCGGGGTGCTTTGGAAGCACCCTCACTCCCTTGCAAGGTGCCCCTCTCCCACCCTGCTGCAGCTGCACCGTGTATAGTATCTGTGGGACTTGTAGATGTTTAAGTCCTGTCTACATTTCCTAAGCCCCCTACATTGATAAAAGTTGGCTGTAGGGGTTGGGATTTACAAAACAAAAAAGGGGGGTGCTGAGAAATGAGAAACACCGATGTAGGGTGAGGACACTGAGAAGTTGGGCACCCTCCAGGTCATCAGTAAGCATAACCACACCTCCGATTTTCAGAGACACTGAGAAGACACTTTTCCCAGGCAGCATACTTCCGTTTGCTCTCAGCCTCCAGTGTTCCTCTCCCGAGAGGAAACCCTACCCCCACCACAACCCTCGAGTGCACAGCAACTATCTCCATTCTGTGTGTGCTGAACTGGGAGAGAAGGTAGAATGCAAAATAGCCTATTGTCAGGTCGAGATTGTCTTGGGGGGGTTTCTTCTTTGGAGTCCATGGTTAAAAATAGTAGCCATGTATCTGGAATTGTTTTGGCCGTTATAGTTGGGTTCAGCCTAAACATGTGGGCAATTCAGATGGAGACAGCATCACCCAAGTTCTGATCACCAAGAAATCATTACTAGAACTGTAGAGAACCACCAGCCCGAGGGCCCCCATTCTCCTGGCCGCCTCCACACACATTCCTTTGCTCGGGCACGGAGAAACCTCCGAAGTTGCAAAGAAATGGGACAGCCATATCCGCCCTCCCATCTCTGACCTCTGGCCCTCACCCGTGGGGAGGAGGATACTCAGCCGGCTTGCTGCTGCCACCAAGGGTCTAAGGAATGGCTTCCAGGTCATCCTTCCTCAGCCCCTCTGAACTAGTGCAGAAGCTTTAGCCAGCCCTGCAACCAGTGCAAAAGTCCTTAGTGTACTTTGCCACAAAGTTTCCCTTTACTAAAGTATATCTATAGAAAAATGACTGGCCCCACATTTTTAAATGATTGCAATTAGCATTCCTTATGGTTTAATTATATCTTTACTTCCAGTTTTTAGATTATAGAGCTTGTCAAATTTTCTGGCTTTCGTACCAGAATAGTTCTCTCCCTGTTGAATTCTGTGCATAAGCTGGGTCTTTTCTCCGAATAACTTCCTGCCTACAAGTAGCGAGTGGAGTGGATGGCAGTCCTGGTCGGTACCGGCGCCTCCTCTGCGGTTTCCCAGATCCATGTGCGCACACCCCCTGATGTCTTAGAGTGCTTCGGGAGGATCGTTTGAAATTTGGCCAACGTGGAACCCATTTAAAAAGGAAGAAACTGTCAGGGGAATAGTGGAAATTACCACCCCCCCCACCCCCCGCCCAGAAATACAGGTTACTGTCTACAAAGTAGAGATTGGAGCTGTTGAGAAGGGAAGAGGAGGAAGCATATTGTACATTTAAGACCATCCCACTGGAGTTATTACACAGTTGTTGAACCCCCAGTTCCCAGTAACCTTGTGAAGGCAGGTGGCTTAGCTGGCATTTCCCAGCAGGAATCCTATAGGCATTTGGGGTGGGACAGCTCTTAGTTGTGGGGACTATCACACATTGCAGGTTTTGGCATTCCTGCTTCGTATGTTAAATGTCAGTAACCTTCCTCCTCAAAATATACACTCCCCTCCCCGCAATTTCCGAATACTCCTAAGGGAGGAGGGGCCACCCCATTTATTTGAGAACCAGTACTTTTTAAAGTAATCTATGAAGTGACCAAGAACAGAATCTCCAGTCCCTAAGATACTAGCTTACTTTTCATCAGGACTTTCTACATCCAAACCTGGCTTCGTCACGTTCAGATGAAATGTCATAGCCCTCCTCCCCCTCCTCAGTCTTTCCATTCAAAGAACAACCATTCTCAGGAAGTGCTTTTGGGAGATCCCCTCAGGTGACAGCAGTGACAGAAGGGGCTAGGCTGAGTGTCAGGAGCCCAGAGACTGGTCCTGATTGCCAGGAATTTGCCGTGAAACCAGACAAGTCACCTACCCCCTCTGGGGCCTGAATTCCTCTGTAAACAGGAATGGTAAGTCTGTCACTAAATGTCAATTCGGAGAATAAGTGTGAAGATATTATTAGAGGGGGTAGAATGTTATTTGGCAGCTCTGTGGCATCTTGATGGGTAATGGTAGTATGGTACTCTGTGTCACTCTGGTCCGCACCACCCTTTCCCTTCAGCTAAAGCCGGAAAAGGTAAGTCCCTCTGCATTTTTCTTCCCTTTCCCCAGGCGTACTTTGTTCCCTTCCTCGGGGAAGGGATGAGAAAGTAGAGAGTCAGAGAGGACCTCAAGTCCACATGCTTTAGATTTTAAGTGATTTAGATTTAAGCAATTCTAAGTGATCTCTTTAACCAATACTCTCTTTTCTTTCAGTTTTTCCCCAGTTATACTTCCACATGATACACCAGAGAAGAAAGGTCCTTTCTCATACTGAAGAACACAAGAAATTTGAATAGTTCCTGCTTTCTGCACACCCCTAAAAAACAAACTTTTCAATGACAAAAAATGCTGCAGACTTTTTGAGTTCCCAATACGTTTCATAGAAATAAGTAAGAACTATTTTTAAAGTATTAAAAAAATAAAAACAAGAACCAAAATCCAGTGTCACACAGGCCTGGGATTTTATTTAAAACAAAAAACAAAAACAACAAAAACTGTTACATAAAACCTCCTGGCCGGTCCATTTCAGCATGCTTTTCAACCAGAAGTTCCCAATATTTATGATGGCTCTGGAAAGGGATTTGGCATTTTATATCCTCCTGTTTCCTTCTTGTATCTGATAAATAAAGATCTGTAACACTAAATACTTGAGAGTTACAGTCTGAGTAATGACGTTGTACCAGCTGAATGCCCGGCTTGCAGTAGAGTTCTGTTTCAGTCTGCAGTGTGTTTATTAGCATTCCCTTTTCAAAGCGCTTGACCGCATGCTGGAAACTCTGTATTTTTGAAGTGGCAAACTTTGTTCTCTGGAATGTTCTGAGATTATGGCTGGGACCTATCCCCTCATATCTAGTGAATTAATTATACAATGTATATGTCTGTGAAGCTTTGGGGTAGTACCTGTAATCTGAAAACAACTAGAACCCTTTTGTTTGTTTTCAGTTGAGTCATTACTGCCTGCCACTAAGAAACGTGCTTGAACTTAGTATGTGTACATCGTAGAGAACCTATCTTATCCAGGGCTCAGCCTCAATCATATTTTAACACAGTGACAGTTCTCAGAAAGGGAAAGCTCAATCGCTAGTAAATGACAAGTACCTTTCACAGTATCATTCTCAGAACACCCCTGAGTAATGTATTTACCAATAGCTCTTCGCGTTTGTGGACCCAAAGCCGGTCAAGTCCCATAAGGAGTTAGAGAATCTGTTACTGAAAGCACATGGAAGGTGTAACTTTAGAAATGTAATCCCGAAGAACATTCAGAGATAGGTTTATACACCCTTATTATTTTATTTTTAAATTTCATTCAACTCTTCTGTTGGGATACTTTTCCCAATTATGGTCCTGTGTAAGTCCCACCAAGTGTAAGTCCAGAGGCAGCGATATGTTCCCGTTGGGCAGCCATGAGCTAAAAGCAGTGTCATCCCCATGTGTTGGAGCAGCCAAGCGATAGTGTCCTGTGGACATGGGCTGATTACTGTCATATCTTCATGCCATTTAATTGCTCAGCTGTGCATTTAAGACTCTTCAAGAAAGGGTTGATGAAAATGTAAAGCCCAAGTTCAGATGTGCATTAGATTTTAAACACAGAATGTTCTTTGTGGATTCTTTCTTCCACCCCCCACCTTTCTTTTTTAATGGTTGATTTAAAAAATTTTAAAAGCCTAGCTTACTAGCTTACTGAGTAGTTATTTAAAATATAGTTGCTAATGTCAGAAGAATGTCATAATGGAAAACTAATTTTTTAAGTGTTATTTTCATAAAAGCTTGACAATTAAGATGAAAATGAGAAGAAAGTATGCAGCCTAAAATTTAATGCAGGCAGATGCGTAATAAAATTATTTTTGAATTGAACATTAAAATTCTGCTTCTTTAAGTCAGCACTCTTAACTTGGGCATGTTGAGATTAGAATCTGTTCTTGTACTTCATAAACTAAATATAGAGGAAAGACTATTTTTCATGCTTTTTCTTTTTCCAAAATGTACTTCTACTGTAAAACAAACAATTTGAGTTACATTAGTCTTATTACTTAGTTTGGGTAAGATTTTTTCAGTCTTTTCTGGAATAGTTCCAGAAGATGGGATAAAAAAAAAAATGTAGATTTTCCAGGATCGCTGGACTGGGGTTTTATTCGGGCCTCTCTGTTATAATTTGTCACTATTTACAAAGAACGGTCTGTCGCAAACAGTGGTATTGCACCAAATTGAACTTTGGCAGCAAGAACACAGCGCGCAACTCCCTCCTCAAAAAGGGTCTCCACCCCTGTGTGTACTTCTGTCCATCAGCGTTTAAAAGGCTCATGGCAGATAAGTAAGGCGTGCGTGCGGCCATCACCTCCCTCCGTAACTGGTTTCTTTTATCTCCAACATGAATTAACTTCTCCTTTGAAGTGGCAGTGTTCTTTTATGAATTGAGAACATCTAACCCCACCAACTGTCACACCTTAACAACGTGTGAACGAGGAAGGTGTTGTTCGGTGGGTATTTTGTCAGACTTCCCGTTTTCATTTCAGGACACAGTCAAAGGCGTCATCTGCCCGGCTGCCCACCTGATTGGCTATCTCAGGTTACCCCCTTCAGGGACCACCTTCCAGCAGAGAATTCTTTGGGGTATGCAGTAGTGCTTTGTAGACACTGATCTGCATCCTGCTGTGCTCTGTTTGCTCAGGTTGGGATCACTCACTTAACACGTACTGACCGTTATCAAAGGCACCATGGAGAGTTAGTCATGGAATAAAAGCACTGTCCTTCCAGATAAAAGCTGTTCCTCTGGAGCAGACTTCCCACGGGAAGGGTTTAGAAGATGTAGAGGTAAATTACGAGGCATATGAAGATTGTGCCCTCATTTCTACTCGTTTGTTTCGGTTATTCATTTATAATAAAAGATTGGCGTTGACGTGGTACAACCTGCAAATTATTTTCAACTCTGAGTTTCTAGATAAAACATTGTAAAACATCAAAACCAGTACATACTGCTCCTTTGAAATTTGGGTAAAAAATTATACAACCATATATATAGTCATTTTTGTATTTTTTCTATGTTGTGAAAACCAAAATTGTAATTTTATAAGTCTTTGATTCACTAAAATTATATAATTTAAATGTATTTTTTGTATATTTAGAAATAAGGAGTTCAAAGACTATATCTAACTTTCTATGCATGCATTTGGAAGCTGTTTTTACCTGATAACGTTAATGTAGTAATAAGTTGTATTCATAAAATATGGATCTGTGTTGCATTTCAAAATAAACTGGTGTGTGCTCTGCCTGGATTTGAAATACTGACCAGTGAGTCTAGTGATTTTTCACATTAAGTTGGCCTAAACGTGGCGTTGTAGGAATATGGAAGAGTTTCCGTTCTGTCACGGCTTCCAGTTCTTTCTTTGAGAGGTTTAAAATCTATTTCTGCTATTCATAATGGTTCTCCACTTGACAGGAGAAATAGATTATATTAAGAGGTTTCCAAAAAGTCATTCTTCCTGCCAGGCCATCTTCAAGCTTACCAAACCGCTCTCAGCCTGGCTGCAGAGGGACACGAGGGATTCCACATATAAGTGACCAGGAAGTCTAAGAAAATCGGTAAACAATCGAGGATCCTTGTCTTACAGTGTTTTGGGGTTTGGGGGTTCTTTTACGATATTTTTTTAATCTCACTTTTCTAATATAAGTTAAGAGGGGAAATATTGTTGCCTACCAAAGTTCATCTTATATTAAAACAAGATGTGGGGGCGCCTGGGTGGCTCAGTTAAGCCTCCAACTCTTGATTTCAGCCCGGGTCATGATCTCATAGTTCGTGAGATTGAGCCCCACATTGGGCTCTGCACTGACAGCACAGAACCTGCTCCCTGCTTGGGATTCTCTCTCTCTCCCTCCCCGGCTCATGCTCACTCTCTGTCTCTCAAAGTAAATAGATGAACATTAAAGACAAAGAAAGAAAAACAAGATGTGGTCAAGTACCTACCTCATGAAAATGTCCCCAACTACAGAGCCATCCGAGGAACCACTTCATGCACTCTCGAGTTCACAGTAGGTAGTGGCAGAAGGGATGCTGACAGGATGCGCCCCGCCTGGCCACTTCTGGCCTGCTAGTTATAGACTCCAGACCTCTTCACCTCCGAGTGAAAGTGCTGATGTGCCCATGGGATGGGTATTTTCTAGAAGGCGATCTCTGAGTGACCTTTTCTTATGTGCCTCTAGCAGTAAGGTGGCCACTGCTGGGTCTGCCATGTCCTTCTCAGACTTAACCATCACTGTTGGTCTCTGTTCCAAAGGGAACATTTTCTTCCCACCTGCTGTCATGGCTTAGACATGACCAGCACGGTGGTTACAGAATCACTCTTGTGTACAGTCTAGTCTGTTTCAGATAGGCTTTTCATTTATGAAAAGAATTATTTCCACTAACACTAAGGAACAGATGGTAAAGTTCATAGTAGAGGCTACCCAGAAAATCCAACCTTTACAATCTTAGTGTGGTAATGGGAAACCAGGGCTTTCTAATTTGTCATTGTCATATTTTGTGGCAATTATGTGTCCTATGTTAACATAATAAGCTCTAGCCTGAGGAATTACCGCTGGTATAATTAAGAGACCTACTGTTACACACACTGTTCCAAAAATACCGCTGTGTTGTTCTGTTCCCTTTAACAAGAATGGAGACTAGCTTTGCGATTCCTCATATTATTTAAAAAAAAAAAAAAATCCCAGCCTTACAAATGGACTGGCTCATTGTCATACAATTTAGTGGTGAAGAAACTGTTCTAAGCAACTCTTACCAAAAATAGCCATACCTATTAACATTCGCCTGCCTGCAGCTGAGAACCAGAGTTACAAGAGAGCTGTATGAGTTTTTGACCAATGCTTTGTTTTTAAAGTGAGAGACTATTTAATCTTTTTAGTTCTCAAAATTAGAAGGATAGTCCTTAGTGTTACTGGGGCAGATCGCGCTACCAAAATAATCTTTTTCTCCCACAAAAGGCAGTTCACCCTAAAAGCATCACTTGATGAGCAAAAATAAAATATGAGAAAGGCTGTGTATATAAGTACCTAGTGCCATTTCATAGATCTTTTTATGTCGTTTGGAAATTGCGTTTTCTGCTCACTAGGTCCAGAGCATTACTCCCACAGCAGCGCTTTTACATCTGTCTTTGACCTTTGTGGCTACAAGTCCAAATAACTGCACTTGGTTGCAGGCCAAACTCCATTTCCGTACTGTTGTAGCCGGGCTGCCCCGCTGGGGGGCAGCACCTCACAAGCGATCGGGGCCTTGGCGTGAGGCGTTTGGAACTAAGCTTCAACCCGAGGACACCAGAGGACATCGCCGTTGGGGCAGAAAGGCGCACTAATGAAAATTAGTCACGGATCTCTGTTGTCCGTATAGAGCAAAGACAGGCAGGTCTCAAAGCATATTCTGGAGGGGTACTTTTTCGAACGAAGAGACCAGCTTGGATGTGTGTGCTGAGGATCCATCTATTTGTTCTCTTCCCACTGCAGAACCCTCCCCAGCACGGACTGTGTGGGGCTTTTGGAGCTGGTCGTAAGGCAGGTGTGAGCGCCCCTGTTTAGCCGGAGAGCCTGCTTGTTCATCTTTGAAACGTTCGGAGAGGTCAGTTCCCACTCTGCTTCTGTCTCCGGATATTTTTGGAGGGTGGCCTGGGCCATGAGAAAATGTCAGGCCACCTTATAAGGCGGCGTCTGGCCCCGAGAATGCTTGTCTGCAGCATGTCCTGTACACTCTGTGGGTGTGAGTTAACTTGACTCTTGGACTGGGTTTTCTCACAGATGCAAAATGCTTCTATTCATGCCGTGGGTTATTCTCACTCTTTAACGGGCTTCAAGTCTCCCTCGAGAGAGAGCTGTTTAAGTGACACCAATTTTGGACGTACCAGATAGATAACCAAGGGTATGTGTAATCCTCAACAAACACACTAGTTGACTGTGCCGGAGCCCATAGAAATAGTCGACTGCAAGTGGTTTCTTTAAATTTTTTTTTTCAACGTTTATTTATTTTTGGGACAGAGAGAGACAGAGCATGAACGGGTGAGAGGCAGAGAGAGAGGGAGACACAGAATCGGAAACAGGCTCCAGGCTCTGAGCCATCAGCCCAGAGCCCGACGCGGGGCTCGAACTCACGGACCGCGAGATCGTGACCTGGCTGAAGTCGGACGCTTAACCGACTGCGCCACCCAGGCGCCCCGCACGTGGTTTCTTTGACTAGCGTATGTCAAAGGGAATTGCACGGAATATTAGTTCTGAGTGATGACAGGAGGGGGAGTGTGTTGGGAGGGTGGGAGTCTGTGGTTTAAAAAGTTGAAACAAAAAGTGTGTTCTCCTACTAAACTTTTCAGATCTTTTTGCATGTGAATGCAAGTTGTGAATCTCCAAGAGAGGGGGTTGCTAATGTAGGATTTTCCAGAGCTATTTTCAGCATTCATCTTCGAACCATCTTCAGGGCTGACGCTCCTGGAACACCTTGAACAATACTAATCGGTTGGTGGCAGCTTTCCTGGTGGAGGAATGTTAACCCATCCACGGGGCAGGAGAAAAACAAAACAAAACAAGAGATGGGGGCTTAGCCACGGATCTAGGAAGATCTTCCTCGTTTTTTGTTTTAATAATCCACCATCATCAAGTAGGTAAATGAATTGTTTGAAAGCCCAGGTGTCAGCAGCTCTGGACAGGCTGCCGTTTGCTGCTTTCCGGTGAAGATCAAAGGTGCCAGTGGACGTGCACTCACGTGTCAGAGAAGACGTGGCTGGGACCAATAACCCTGAGAAGACCAGGGCCACATGGGCTTGGAACCCCAAGCTGGGAGCAGTCCAGCCACCACTCTTGCGCCTACACCTCGGTTTCTGAACGCAGACTCAAGTGCTTGCTGTCAGAGCCTCTCACTCAGACTCGTGTCCTCCTTGAGACTCCTGGTGTCAGGAGACCGTCTTCCACACTTCCCCCACATTCCCGAATGTTGCCAGGGGGTGGCTGCTTTGTCCTTGTGTGCACTGTTACCTGACAAAGCCTTCCAGTTCCTTTTGTTTTGTGTTGCATCCTCCCATGTCAGCTCACCACGTAGACCTCTTATGAGCCCGAGAAGCCAGCACTCAACACTGTGCAGAGGAAACAGAAGCTGTACAGTGAGACACAGAGCTGGGACTAGCCCTCAGGCCCTCCCCTCCCACACACACCCACCAGGGCCCCTCCAGGTCTGTGTCCTGCCCTCTTCTGCCCACATCCTCCCATGGCTTTGCTGAAGCTTCTAGCTCTTACTCTGCTCCTGGTCTCTCCCTGCTCCCTAGGCTCCCCCGCCCATGACGCCTCAACCTTCGTCATCAGCCCCTCCTGCCAGACTCCATCGTTCTCACCATCATCACAAACCTCCCTGCCCTCCCGCCCTCCCACTGCACCCTCATGGCCAAACCCCAAGCTGGGATCAGTCCAGCTGCTACCCTTGCCTGTGCCTCTCACGCCTGGGACTGCTTGCCTGGCACACTGTCCATGATTCCCTTCAAACTCCATCCTCCTTAAACCTCTGACTCACTCAACCCAGGATAGCACCCCCGATTTCACAGAGAAAACAGCCACCAGACAGCAACTCCTGTAACTTTCTGTCACCAAATTTATAAATGTGCCTGTACCAGAGGGCTTTTCGTGTCTTCCTGTTAGAATGGAAGGGGTGGCCCTCTAACCTCTTACCAAAGCTAACCGCTCTTCTGTGCTCTGGGTGTTTCCAATCTCCTCCTTGCCCCCTCCCTCCCCCCCCCCCCCCCCCCCCCCCCCCCGCCGCCGACTCAGGGACCTGACTCTGGCCATCCGGCCCTCTCTGTGCTCTTTGCCAAAAATTCCCATCAACTGCCTCCCCATCTTAACCTGGACCCCCATGCACCCCACTACTCCCCTCTCTCCTGTTCCCCGGAAGGCTTGGCTACAAGCACTTCTCTGCTTCCCACCTCCCACTCTTTTCCCATCTCACTACCGCCTGGTGCTTCCTACCATGCCAATGACACAGCTCTGTTGGTGGCCACTGGTGACCTTGTTATGAAATCCAGTGTACATTTGCTAGTCCTTGTCTTTTGGCTGAAGTTGGGGGTGCCATCATGCTGGATATTAGAAATGATGGTATGGTTTGGGAGTAGACTGGGGGACCCAGCAGTACCAAATCCTGGGCCCCTGAGTTTGAGCCCCACACCCACATCAGGCTCTGCACTGGCAATGCAGAACCTACTTGGGATTCTCTCTCTCTCTCTCTCTCTCTCTCTCTCTCTCTCTCTGTCCTTCCCCAACTCATGCTCTCTCTCAAAATAAATAAACATTTTTTAAAAAGTTAAACAACAACAACAAAAAAAAACTAGCAAGAGATAGTAAGGAGCTGGGCCTAAAGGAAATTGTGAGACCTGCTCAACTCAGCTTCCACTCTGCCCACCTCACTTTTCTCCACCCCAGACTACCGTCTCCCCACTGTGACAAGGAGAGAGGCTGACCAAAGCCCGCACCAGCTCCAGTGAAGAAACACTCAAAGTTGAGTGCGTGTGCCATCACACTTGGCAGGAGGCTGGCTCCGGTGGGTGGAGGCCAAGTCCGGGAAGGACAGGAAAGCATCAGGGAGAACGCAGATCCCGCCCTGCTTACCACTTACAGCTTGAGGAGCCGGAGGAGAGACCCACACCCCTGCATACCAACCCCTCCTGCTCCCTGACCCTTTTCATTCTCACTAGCAAACTCAGCTTCAGCAGAATCTCCAAACCGAACACTAAGCTCAGCGTTCCTCTTTCTCGGGGAGGAGCTAAAATGTGCCGGGGGAGAATGAGGACAGACCTAGGAACCATTCCCAGGAAGCCACCATCATTCTTGAGACCGTCGCTACTCTGGACAACCCACGCTTCTGGTTTTCTCCTGCTTCCATGGCCAGCCTTGCTCTGTCTCCTCTGCTGCCCCCAGCTCAGAGGCTCTCAAGCTTGAGTGCATCCAGAACCACACTGGGAGCTTGACAAGATCAGATTCCTGGGCTCCTTCAGACCTACCAAATCTGAATCGGCACAGACAGAGGTTGGGGGTCCATTTTTACACAAGTCCCAAGGATGACTCAGGGCTTATTTTGCAGAATATTGCCTTAAGGGCTGATGGTCTTGAGGGTTCTACCCTAACTCTCCTTCTCACTTCAGCCCAAGGCCCCTGGAGCAGATCCGGCCCTTGAACGTGTTCTGGTTGGCCCGTGTTGTTTTTTGATTTTTTTTTTTTTATATTTCTTTTGAGAGAGAGAACATGCACTAGTGCGGGTGCGCACTTGAGTGGGGGAGGGGCAGAGAGAGAGGGAGGGAGAGAGAGAAAATCCCAAGTAGGCTCCGTGCTCAGTGTGGAGCCCGATGTAGGGCTCGATCCTCTGACCTTGAGATCACGACCTGAGCCAAAGTCAAGACTCAGATGCTTAACCGACTGAGCCAACAGGTGCCCCCACTATTGTTTTTTTAAATTGAATCAGTTGTCAACACTAAAATTGACAGATGTCATGTAGGCCATCTACAAGAAATCAGAAGATGAGGCAGCAGGAATCCACATTCCCATATGTTGGTCATCAGTGAGAAATAGGGAGTGTTGCCCCATTGGTTGGAGCTTAGGCCCCAGGGCCACCTGCCAGAGATTCCAGTTCACCCCCGTCCAGCCATGCCCCCCTGGCATCTGAAGCAGGAGCTGGAGAGAAGGAGCTTGGCTGCCATGGTTTCAAGCTCCCTCCGATGGGAGCCTGTGCACCCCATGTTCCATGAAAGCCTACCAGGCCCTCAGTGCCCTTGGCTCCCACCTCCTGGCCTTTGTGCACCACATTTCCTCTGCCTGGGAGGCTCATTCCCTCTCTACCTGGCTAATTCCTGCCGGTCCTCCAGGAAGCCCCTGCCCTGAGGTCCTAGGACAGCTCTGGTGCCCCTCCTGGACGCTCCCACAGTGCCAGGGGTGCCAGAAGAAAGCTCACCTAATTAAATTAGAATTTCAGATGACGGTGAAGCTCTTATTAGTATGTCTCAGGCAATATTTTATTTGCCAAATCACTGTGACGGGGTCTGTATTTCCCCCTCGCGGTCCTTATTGCCACCTTCTCTCACCTTCTCAAGACGGTAAGCTCCACGAGGCTAGGGACTCCTCCCAGCTTGTGTACCCCTGTAGTCTCAGTCCTCGCTTTCCACTGGGGTTTGGGACACTAGCGGGAAACTTAGAAACAAATGATGTTTTTTTAAGTAGGCTCCACGCCCAATGTGGGGCTTGAACTCACAACCCTGAGATCAAGGGGCAGCTCAGTCAGTTAAGCATCTGACTCTTGATTTTGGTCCAGATCATGATCTCAGTTGATGAGATTGAGCCCTACATCAGGGTCTACACTGACAGTGCAGAACCTGCTTGGGATTCTCTCTCTCCCTCTCTGTTTACCCCTTCCCCACTCACATGTGCACACCTGTGCACATGCAGGCTCTCTCTTTCTCTCAAAATACATAAATAAACTTAAAAAAAAAAAAAAAAGAAAAAGGAGGGGCACCTAGATGGCTCAGTCAGTTAAGCGGTGGACTCTTGATTTCTGCTTAGGTCATGATCTCACAGTTCACGGGTTCGAGCACCACATCGGGCTCTGCACTCACAGGGCAGACCCTGCTTCAGATCCTGTGTTTCTCTCTCTCTGCCCCTCCCCCCACCTCAAAAATAAATAAATGTTAAAAAGTTTTTTTGAAAGAAAAGACAATGTGTAGGAAGGGGCTGGACCCACGGCTGTGTACTCAGGCGTGGCCTGAGGAGCCATAGATGCAGGATTTGGTCCCGATCCCACAGACACCCAAAGCCCACAGTTGGCTCCCTCCACAACACTGCCTCCCTAGTCCCTGGAACACAGGGGCATTGGCGGCGGGGGGGGGGGGGGGGGGGTGCAGAGGATTCATTTAGGATGAATGTCATGTGGGGACCCTGCCCAGACAGCTTCTCAAAGGGCCCAGGTGCCAGCTCCTTAGAGACTTAGTTCTCTCTGTGCCCTCCGAGAAGCCCAGCAGGTGCAATGGCAGGTTGAGGTCCGAGGAGGGCTCCGCCTCCTCATTCCAGACGGCACCACCCTGCACATGCTTCCAGTCAGAGCACCGTTGGTCTGAGTTTGGAACTTTCCTGAGCCTCAGCCTCTTCCTCGGGCACTTCTCATTAGCAAAGCTGCTGCCAGCTGAGAGTCTGGGTACAAGGAATTCCCACAGGCCTGGTGGTTGCGTAAGTGTAGCAGCCCAGGACCTGAGCCCCTCCCCAGGCTGGGCCAGGCCGGGCCCGCATTCCCCGGGCATACAGATGTGTGCCCACGCGCCATGGTCGTCTGACCCCAGCCTACAGCCTGCATTTCCTTGACTGTCTCTGCCTCTTCCCCCAGCCTCAGGACGGCTGAACAAGCCCCAGCTCTGGCCAAAAGCTCAGGCACTGATCACAGCCTGCCAGCAGCTTGGGGCTGCTTCACTCCATATGCAAAGTAAGAAGGTGAGCAACCCCACCTGCCTCCGGGCACACTGTCACCAAATACCATCCCCCATACCTTCCCACATCTCCAGCCCACGTCGTCGTATACAAGGGAACTATGACTTGTCAGAGCCGGAAGGGACCTCAGACTGGCATTGACTCCTCCAGCTTCCACTTGTCCAGAGTTGGAAACCGATGCAGAGAAAGGGACACAGGTGGTGAGTGGCAGGGCTGAGCTACTCCTCATTCCCTATCCCCCAGCCCGAAGGACAGCTGTGCAGGGCACTTCTGAGAGTGCAATCAGACAACTTCATGCTCCTCCAGGAACCTGAGCTTCCTGCCAACTCTGCCCTCAGCTGCCCACACTGTGATTTCATGTGTACGCTTCCAAAGAGATCAGAGAATCAGGGTCCTGGGGAGGGTGTCCTGGATACCGCCTATACCCGGAAGCCTGGAGGACACAACCAGGGGTCTCTGTGCCAGGCAGCCCTGTGAGCGGGGAGGGAAGTCTGCAGTGGGGTTCAAGTGCCTCCCCCCCACCAGGCCATAGAAGCCCTGTGATTGTACAGCTTATCCTGGGCCTAGGAGGGTTTCCCAGAGTCCCTACAGGTAGTTCCCCAGCAATGGAAGTCCCAGCTCCCAGCATCAGCCCCTGTCCCCTCATTGGAGGAGCACAGCCTGGGATGCAGCCTGCACAAGTGGAATCCGAGGGCTCCCCCAGCCTCCTGTCAGGAATCTCAATTCAGAGCCAGGCGGCTGTTGGCTTGCAGGGTATATTTAGAAAAGTCAGGCTCCACTTGCTCCCTGTTCCCTTACAAAGTGTGAACTGCACCCATCACATGGAAATGTGATTCACTTCTCAGCAACCAGGCTGAGCTGCTTCCCACCGCCTCCAAGCAACCCTCCCTCTCTGCCCCACTCAGCCCTCCTGTGCCCATCTCCTCCTGTGCCCCACGTGGAGCCGGAGGCTCCGGCAGCACCGTGACCTGGTGGGACAGGCAGAAGGCGCCTCCACGGTCAGAGGCAGAATGTCTCTTGTGCATCTTTCGCAGCAATGCATTGATCTTAGTCTGTTTGCTTTCTTTCTGGAAACCTGGACACTTTCTTCCTCATGGCCTCACAGCCCTCAACCCTCAATCCCACCCCCACTCCATGCTGCTCCTCCTGTGGTCTTTAGAGGCCTGGGAGAAGCTCACAGTCTGTTGGTAAGTCCCTCATAGAAACAAGCGCCATCAGGCAGAGGTTGTACCCCAGCAGCCTGCAAGCTGAACACGGTTGGTTTTTTTTTTTTTTTTCTTTTTCTGAAATGATATTCTAAATTGTTTTGGTTACTAACACTTTTAAATTAAGAGAGTTCACATTTTAAAAAACGAATCTCCTGCTTCTCTTGAAAACAAGGTCTGGAGTTCTGGTAACCCTGGACCCTAGTCCTGTAGGGCACATGGTGAGAGAAAGGAGGGAGGCTGTTCCCTTTCCATGGATGGGCTCTCCAGGCCACGCTTTCCCCTCCTTCCTCCTAATTACCGGCTCCGAGCCTGCCCCAGCCCAGGGCAGGCACGTCCACCCCAGGCCTTCCAGCTGGAGCCCAGTCATGGGGTCCGAGGGGAACAAGCAGAGGAAGCCAGGGGTGATGGTCCCCACCTCTCCTCCTTCTGGGAGGCACCAGCATGGTGAAAGAGCACTGGGCTTGGTAAAGAACTAGGTCACAGAGTCCCGCTGTGTCACTGTATGCGCCCCTGCCCCCACTCACTCGTTCCTCAGAACAATGAAGGGGTGAGTGCTGGAACCTCTCTGGCACCCCCTGGCCCCGATGCCATGTGACTTAGTTAGGCAGAGAGGAGGAATCTGATGTTTGAGGGGTGCTCATGTGATTTCAAATCCGCAGCACAGGAGTAAAAGCCGACACTATAGTACAACCAAAAAAGACTGACCTAAGGCCTCAAGGCAACAGAGAAAGAGGTCTGGGACAGAAGTGATTTGGTCCATTCCCAGCATCCCTAAGTCTCCCCAGGATGTCATCTGCCTTCAGGCAGCACTATCCCAGGGTAAGTTTTTGATGGCATGCCGGGGGACCCAGGGATATGGAAACCCACAGGCACATCCTCTGAATGCACAGTGACACCCACGTGCAGCCTTTCATGCAAGAGTGACCCATGAAGAGCGGGAGTAACCAATACTGCATAATACTCACTAGGTGCCAAGCACTACTTTATATTTTTTCACATATAGTAACCCATTTATTTCTCCCAACGGTTCTATTAAGTCAGTATTGTTAAAATCCCATTATACAGATGATGAAACTGAGGCACAGAAAGCTTAAGTAATGGCCCAAGGTCACCTGCCGGGTTGGTATAAGCTGGAGATACACCCAGAGGGCATTCCAGAACCCTCACTCTTTGTGACTATACTAATTATACTGCTTTTGCTTGAGCTCCAAGGCTGTAGGGTGCCCCTCGCTGAGCACCCACCCCCTTGCCATCTGAAATTATGTCCAGCTGCAGCCACCCAGCCTAATTTCTAAGCTGATTACCAGTGAGCACCACGTGATGGCAGGCCAAGCAACACCAACAGTAGGCAAGTGCCGTGGAGGACCCTCTTTCAAGTCAACCTCTGCACCACACAGAGAAAGTAAGGGCCCAACAAGGAAATCTCTTTCCTTTGTTGTCATGGTAAAACAAAACAACCCATTTAAGTGCCCACAAAATGACAACATCTCCATGACTCTCTTCCCCATTTTTGTCCTCCTGCTCCGTCCTAGCCAAAAGGATTTCACTCAAATGCCTGAGACAGCTCCTTCTGGCCTCCAAGAGCACTGATATGGGTCCTACACTCACATAAAGAACATTCACAGAAGCTGACCCAAAGGAGCCACGTTGTCTCCTTGCATAGACCATAGAGGAAGTTTGGTAGTCGCCCTACTAAGGTATCCCAGGCAGGAGCCAGTAGAGGGGGAATATAAATGAAGACAGGAGAAAATCTGCTAGGTGTTGACAGGCCTCCAGAGCCCTACAGAGCCCCTGAGCTGGCCTTCTACACACCAGGGAGTGATTCCCACCAGGGCCTTGGGGGTGCTGTTTGGCAAACCCAGGGTTTCCTGATCCGAGTGTGTCCCTGTGTTATCTCCCAAGCCCTCGCCCTCAGGGGCCCAGAGACAAGCCTCCCAAAACCTTGCCACCCCCCGTCCTGTGGGTTCCCCAGGCCTTGGTTACTGCTCCTGTCTCTCCTGAGAGTACCACAGTCCCTTTCCTGCTCCAGCAAGACCTGACTTATCTCCAAGAAGCAAACCAGTCCCTCAGACCTCTCTGAGAATCAAGACACAGGCAGGAACAAAAACATGGTGGAGCCACAGAGGTCTGTCCCTTGCCAAACTCCCCAGAAGACTTGGCCTACCCCACTAGAAGCTCAGTCCATCTGAATGGCCCAGGAGTCTCCTGATTGCTGATGTTAGGGCCAGGCAAGCCTGCCCAGTGAGTCTCCCTTCTTCCCGACAGGACCGGGCAGCCTGGTTTGCTGCTAGCAGGAAAAGCGACCGAGATTCCTCGCCGAAGCAGGAGCCCAGACTCTCCACTTAGGGGCTCTGTAGGCCTGTAGGACTCCACGCAATGATCACAGGCCCTGCTCACTATCGAAGCTAGGCTGTGGCTGGTCAGCTGGGCATTTGCCAGAGGCGACCAGGTTCCCTGTGTTGGCTGATGGCCACCCCTTGGTGTGGATGTGACCTCTGGGGGTGGGGGTGTCAGGGGGAAGAAAAAGAGATCAGCTGCCCTGACTGAGGCCAGTGGTTCTCCTCTTGCATTACAGGCTGAAATCAAGCTATGGCCAGGGTCATGCTCTCTCTGGAGGCTCTAGGGGAGAATCCTTACTTGCCTCTTCTAGCTTCTGGGGGCTCCGGGTTTCTCCGGCTTATGGCAGCATAGCTCCAACCTCTGCCTCTGTGTCCCCGCATCTCAAATCCTCTCTTTTCCTCTCTCAAAGGAACACCAGTCATGGATTTGGGGCCCATCCTAAATCCAAAATGATTTCATCTTGAGATGAGATTGTACTCTCATTGTAAGATCTTAACTGCCTTAATTTTATTTGCAGACCCTATCTCCAAATAAGGCCACATTCACAGGGGCCCAGGGTTAGGACTTGGACATATCTTTTTAGGGGACACCATCCAACCCACTACACTCGGTTCCCTCCTCTATAAAATAGGACAACGCTGTAAGGATCGCATGGGTTAATACAAGCTCAGCACTCAGAGCAGGGCCCCCGGCACATCAGAACTGCTCAGTAAATGTTAGCTGTTACTATCCTTCCTCATTCTTCAAGACGCTACACCATGAACTTGCTCTGAGCCGTACCCTTGTCCTTCCCCTCACCCAGACAAAAGCCCTTGCCCACACAGCCGCTTCCACAGCCTCGGTAGACCTCTCCAGCTTTATCCCAGGGCTTGGTATGAGCGGGAGGAGGCTGGTTTCCTCTGCCAGCCCATTGGCTCCGTTTATAAAAAGCTGAATCTTATTCAGCTCTTTTAAAAAAAAAAATAACCATTTTTGAGTCATACGAAAATAGCTTGATCACAAGCAATAATGTGTGTATAGAGACATCATAGAGAGAACATATCTTGCCATCCTAAGCCCAAATGCTTCCCAGTTTCCCCCTGACCATTTGACTGGTCCCCTTCACCTCTGTCTTGCCAGCAGCCAGTACAGAGCCTGCCACCTGGGGCTGGGGCCCAGCTATCAGCTGATAAAGTGAAGGAGGGGGGCAGCCTGAAGTCAGAGCAGAAATGAAGGAGCAGCTGAATATACTGCCCAAGGACCCCTCGTATAGGGGGGACACGGGCGTCCCGAAGGGTGATGGGAGAACAGAAGGAAGGCCTGGACTCCAGGGTGCCTGAGGCACCGTGAGTGTCATCAGTTGAGTCTGATGGAATGGTGCCTGACCTCCAGGAAGCTCAGCCCGGTCCATGATACATCCCAGAGCGCTAACCAAGCAAAAGAGGCCCACTATATCCACTGGCTCAGCTGTACGAAACGCATGGCAGTTACCTTTATTTTTGTGGACTGTTTACTATTTATGACTAATTACCATGTAACATAATAGCGGTTATGTATATAATTATGTGGCAGATTAATTTGTTATAAGCTTTATTTAATTATACTGCTAAACTCTGTTTGGTGAGTCTCCACTGCCTCCAAAGCAAAAACAAAACAAAGCAAACTTTGAAGGCCCGTTGCTCACCTCTGCTTTCACGATTGGAGAAGGTAGGTAGGACCTGGCCCCACCTCCACGATAGCCCGTTCTCTGGCCAGAGTTGTCCTCATGACTATTGTTAAAGGTACTGTCCTGTGCTGAGCCCTTGCTGTCCTGGGCTAAGGGTCTTGTGTCCAACACGCATACCGCATGGGTGTGTCTAAAAGCCTAGGATGGGCTCAGTCTCCTCTACTTACCTGGGCTGGGAGAGGGGTCATCTGGCTCCATCCTGGGAGGTGGTTGGAATGGCCTCAGGGCTCCCACAGGGTGTGAGTTCACTCCAAGGGGGTCTATCCTGCCCCTACCCACACAGCCCTGCCTCTGGCAAGAGGCATGGACACTACTCCACTGGTTCTTCACCCCTGCCTTCCTCACATTGCCTTGTTCCTTTTCTTTTCTTTTTTTAATGTTTATTTTTTTTTATTTTTGAGAAAGAGAGAGAGCACAAGTGGGAAAGGGGCAGAGCGAGCAGGAGACACCGAATCCAAAGCAGGCTCCAGGCTCCGAGCTATTAGCACAGAACCTGATATGGGGCCCGAACCCCCGGAACTGCGAGATCAAGACCTGAGCTGAAATCGGACACTCAACCGACTGAGCCACCCAGGTGCCCCGGTCTTATTCCTTTTCTATCTCTCCTGTACCTGAGTGATGAGCACCACAGAAATGCTCATGGACTCCTCAGGTTCCAGCCTTAGAGCCAAATTGGGAAGAGGCAGGAAGCCACTGAGAGAAAAGCCAGGCAAGCTATGCAGCAAACCTGTGATCTTGACCTTTCCAGGAGACATAGAAGATACCTGTGGGAGCCCCACTAGACCTCTGTGGGGTCCAGCCAGCCCTTCAATCCATTCCCACTGTAGAAGTTCTTTCTCTCATCTAGCTTCATCCTTCTTTTTTTATTTTATTTTTTTTAATGTTTATTTATTTTTGAAAGAGAGAGAAAACACGAGTGGGGGAGGGGCAGAGAAAGAAAGGGAGACACAGAATCCGAAGGAAGCTCCAGGCTCTGAACTGGCAGCACAGAGCCCGACACGGGGCTCGAACCCACCAACCATGAGAGGTCATAACCTGAGCCGAAGTCAGCAGCTTAACTGAGATACCCAGGCGCCCCAAGCCTCATCCTTCTTTCATTTATTTATTTATTTATTTAGAGCAGGGAAGGGGAAGAAAGAGAGGGGGACAGAGGATCCAAAAGGAGCTATGCATTGACATCAGAGAGCCTGATGCAGGACTCGAACTCATGAACTGTGAGATCATGACCCGAGCCGAAGTTGGACGCTCAATCAACTGAGTCACGCAGGTGCCCAGAGCCTCATCTTTCTTATAGGGCGGTTTCCTTGGTCTCTCCTCACAACAGGTCAGCCTCCAGCCCTGACCCCAGTCACCGCACACCAAGACCGCATGTCCTCAGTCCCTGTAACAATATGAGCAGCTAATACTCACTGAGCATGGTGGCCATGGGCTAAGCTAACCCTTTCAGACCTAGTCTCACTTGCTTTTCCAGGGGCCCCACGAAGTGGGTGTTGTCATCACCATCACGGTTGGACAGATAAAGAGAATGAGGCTCTGACACAGAGCTGGTAGGGTCAGAGGTGGGATTTGACCAGGTTTGTCCTACTGTAGTTCCCATGTTCTTAACCACTGCATTATAGCACCTTCTCTCCTATTACTCATTCGACAAATATTCCGGAACATCCCATTAGGCCAGACCATGTTCTGGATACTGAGGATGAACCCACACACAGGGCAGAGATGGACGAGCCTTTGTGGGGCTTACACCCAGGGCCCCCTGGCACCCGTGTGCAAGCTTTGTTCTCCTGGGACTTTGAGAGGCCTGCCAAGGGCCAAGGGTGGGGTCAGTGCAGTGGCACCGACTGCATTCCTAGCCAAGGAGGCACGTTATTTGGGATGAACTGCATGCCACAGAGCAGACTTCAAGCAAGGTGCTGATGCTGGGTCTCAAGGCCTCCCTGGGGACTCTCCCATACCCTAAGCTTGAACACGTCCTGGGCCTTCCTCCTGCTGGGTTGGCCCTCCTGAAGGGCACCCTTCCCCCAGCATCCTTCCCTTTGGCTCCTTCAGCCAGACGTTGTACTAGCTAGAAAATGGGCCTGCAAACCTGACCACCCCCCCACCCGCTGTCATCCCACCTGACGGAAACTCACTAATCACCACGACTACATCTGTGAGCTAATGAAAGGCAGGCAGAAATGTGGCCGGGGCGGGGGGGGTGGGTGGTCCTGGCCAGGCAGCCTGACCTCCATCCCTGCAGAGTTGCTGAGGGGACTCAGGTGGAAGGATGGGATGCCACCGCCCTCTGAGAACCACCTGGTACAGCCCAAAGGGCTCCCACAGAAAGGCAGGGGGCTCTCTCTGCTGACCCCATGGTTCTGCAGACCCAGCCTGAGGCTTCACTGGGAGGGGCGGGAGAGAGAAGCACCAGGCTGGACGTCTTCCCCAGAGGGACCCTGACGCAGTCCTGGTGAGGACTTAGCTAGAAAGAACTACTTGTCCTAGAGTAACTACTGTGTATCAGGCCCCTGACTTACCCTGGGAGCAGAGATGTTTCTTTTCATTCCACTGATGAGGAAATTGAATCTCAGAGAAGTGAAGTAATTTTATTGAGGTCACACAGAAAGCAAACAATAGTTGGGTCTAACAGGTCTCACTCCAAAGTTGACACTTTTCCACCACATCAGATAGCCTCCTTTACAAATCGGGGCTGGAGAACCCATCTTCTGGAGGCCTCCCTCCTGAGAGAAAAAGGGGAGAAGACCCCTTGCGAGACAGGCCCCAAAACATAGCAGGTGGTGACTTATGTGTGGCCCACAGCCCTACCACGTCCCCATCCTGCCTGATAGGGGACAGCTCTGCTCTCAAGGCAATACTTCCCCAAACCACAGTCCCAGGATCGCAGGGACCTCTGGCCCAGCCTCCCGGCCAGGCCGGAGCCCCCCACCTCTCTGAAAGTGGAGATCCAGCCAGGCTCTGGCAGGGAGGTTACCCCTGAGCAGGCAGCGCTTCCCAAGTATGGTTGGAGGCGGCAGCATCCGCCTCACCAACACTGAATCTGGATGTGGCGGGGGCGCTAAGCCAGTCAGTGAGATTACCAAGAGAGTGAATTCATTAACTAGAACTTGGAAATGAGCTAAAAGCATACAGTCACCACGTGTGTGCATCGGAGGGAAAAGCCATCACCGTTGCTTCCTCCCTGGGGCAGGGTCCTCACTTGCCACCAGGAGCATTCCCGCTCCATCTGGTTCCAGGCTTTGTCTGAAACATCACTTCCTAAGGAAGCCCACCTTGGTAACCCCTAGGTCCCAGGCCCCTGCGATTGCTCTTGCTCTGCACTTCTCCTTCAGGGCCCTGGTACAGGTGTCACTATAAGACTGCACGGTTTGTAGGTCACCTTCTGTCTCACCCTCTGCAGTGTCAGCTCTGAGAGGGCAGGGATTCTGGCCTTGTTTGTGCTGTACCCACAGCACATGCACTGTGTTCGGCATGTGGTAGGCATTCGTGGATATCTGCTGAACGCATAACTCCGGGTAGAAAGCTGGGAGGAGTAAGCTCAGGTAGGAGGAGAGAAATGTGAAAGATAGACTTTATTACCTTGTGGTTTGCAGGCCTTTCCCCATCCAGGAATTGCTCAGCCCACATAGGAATTTCACAGGGCCGTGGAATACTCCTGCTGTGGAATCATTTCATCTACCCCCCAGTCCTGGGGAGGACAGCTTCTGCCTGCATCCAAGCTCTCCCGCTGTTCTCAGAGATCCCTGCAAATGCAAGTTCCTTAGCTCTCCTCCCATGTTACTAGTGACAGTGATGTGTGCCCTTTGCTGTTAGAGAAGTTCTTCTCTGAATCTGACTCCTGTGTTTCCTATGCCATCTTTATCTTTTTTTTAATGTTTTATTATGAATTTTTGAGAAAGACAGAAAGAAAGAGTGTATGTGCATGAGTGGGGGCGGGGCAGAGAGAGAGGGAGACAGAGGATCTGAAGTGAGCTCTGGTCTGACGGCAGAGAGCCCAATGTGGGGCTCAAACCCATGAACTGTGAGATCATGACCTGTACCGAAGTCAGATGCTTAATTGACTGAGTCACCCTTTTTTTTCCTTTTTACAGAGAGAGAGCATGCGTGAGCAGGGAAGAGGGCCAGAGGGAAGGAGGGAGGGAGAGAGAGGGAGACAGAGAGAGAGAGAGAGAGAGAGAGAGAGAGAGAGAGAATCTTAAGCAGGCTCCACGCTCAGCGTGGAGCCCGCTGTGGGGCTCAATCTCATAACTCTGGGATCATGATGCAAATCCAAATCAAGAGTCAGACGCTTGCTCAACTGACTGAGCCATCCAGGTGCCCCTCTTATGCTATCTTTATCTGCCTGTTCCCTGTCCTCTTGAACACAGACTCTCACAATATCAGAACTAGACAGGAGCTTAGAGATGATCTAAGAAAGGAGCTTTGAAGTTCTTTTGTTTTTTTCTAACAGGAAAATCCCTTTTGCAAAAAATTCAGATCTGAAATCCTCAAATGTGAGGCCAACAAAAGGGGAGCGCTCTGATTGACATAGGGGTTAGGAACCCTCCCAGGGCACCCCAGGAGCTCCAAGGAATCCAGTCTGAAAACCAATGATAGATCCAAGCCTGACACTTTGTGGACAAGAAAATCCAAAAAAGAGATATAATCCGTCCCAGCCAGGACCACAACGCAGGTCTTTCCTGCCTGAAGTCCACAGCCAACATTGTCAGACCTTAGTGGGAATGGCAACGTTTGGGGTGCTCTGCATTTGTACTTTAAAAAAATTATTTTAAAAGTTTATTTATTTTGAGAGAGAGAGAGAGAGAACACAAGCAGGGAGAGGCAGAGAGAGAGGGAGAGAGAGGATCCCAAGCAGGCTCCATGCTGTCAGTGCAGAGCCTGATGCAGGGCTGGATCCCACAACCCTGGGATCATGACCTGAGCTGAAATCAAGAGTTGGACACTTAACTGACTGAGCCACCCAGGCGCACCAGCATTTGTACTTTTTAAAAGTATGTTCCAGGGTTGACTGGCTGGCTCAGTCAGAGGATCACGTGACTCTTGATCTCAGGGCAGTGAGTTTGAGCCCCATGTTGGGGATAGAGATTACTAAAATGAATAAATAAATAAACTTCTAAAATTTAAAAATATAAAAAATAAAAGTATGTTCCAGTACCATTTGGGGGCTATGTGTTTTGTGTTTTCTCCTCTATGATATCTGGCACTAAAATATGCCAAAAAAAAAAAAAAAACTGACAAGAAATTGGCAAAGAAAGTTACACAAACATGTTTCACAAATCTCCAAATCTTTGAACAAAGATGGTCATCACATTTTCTCAAACATTTCCACATAGGGTTACGGAGTAAAGCCCATCTTTTTTGTATTATTTACTTATTTATTTCTTTTGGAGTGCCTTTTGAGCACAAACCATGCAATTACAAGAAAGATCCAATTGGAACGAGAATGGTGGCGTCCTTTGTGCTGGGACTCATTAAGCCTCTCAGCCCCAGGGACCTGGGGATTTTCATGGAGCCAATTTCCTTCTTGGGATTGTTAACATAATCCCCTAATTGGAGCATCGAGGGTTCTATTAGTGGCTATCACAGTGCTCCAAGGGGGCACATTCCTAAGAACCAGGAGGAAGGTCTAGGCTTCCTCTTGGATTTCCTCCGTGAACCACATGCTCTCTATCCCACACTCTGACCCTGCCCTCCCCCTTCAGCTGGCTCTCAGGCCCCAGAGCAAGGGAGTATGACGTATCTCAGGTGAGTAGGACTAAAAACAGCTGGACCGCAACGGTGCTTACGGGTCAACCATCTTCCATGTGATGTGCTGCTCTTAGAATATTAGTCAATATAACCAAACTGTGGGTGACATTTTTATCTTATTTTATTTTTTTGACATTAAAAAAAAAGTTTATTTTGAGAGAGACAGAGGGAGCAGGGGAGGGGCAGGGAGAGGGAGAGGGAGAGGGAGAGAGAGAGAGAGAGAGAGAGAGAGAGAGAGAGAGAGAGAATCCCAAGCAGGCTCCGCACTGTCAGTACAGAGCCCAATGCAGGGCTCGATCTCACGATCCATGAGATCATGACCTGAGCCAAAATCAAGAGTTGGACACTCAACCAACTGAGCCACTCAGGAACCCCAACTGTGGGTGGCATTTATTATGCATCTAGCATATTCCAGGCACTGTGCTAGTTTACCTAATTCTGACAACGAGTAATCACAATGTTGTTCTCTCCACTTTGCAAATGAGAACACTGATTTTTTTTCAGAGGAGCTTGGGCTGAGCCAAATATTATTTCATTTAATATTTACATGTGTTATTTACTCTAATACTAATAATGGTTAACTCTTAATGAGTGTTCCCTATGTTCTAAGAGCCTCACTTGTATAAACTTGTTTAATCTTCAAAACAACTCTCTGAAATTGGGTGTTATTATCATCCCCATTTTATATATGTGAGAACTGAGGCACAGAAAGTTTGAGAATCTTGCCCAAGGGTACTCAGCTCTCAGCCTCATCGTCAATTCCAGGAAGTCTCAGTTCAGCTCAAGCATTGTTTGTGCACCTCCCGTGATTCAGGGGAAGCAGCTCAGGGAGTGGGTAAGGACGTGGAGGCTGGACTCAGACACACCTGAGGGCAAACTCCAGTCCTATCACAGACAGTGAGTATGGGCAAGTGGATTAGCTATCTATTATTGCTGCATAACAAATTGCCCCAGCATTTGGCTGCTTAAAACAATACAATTTAGTATCTCACAGTTCTGTGGATCAGGGACATGAGAGCTGCTTCGCTGAGCGGTTCTGGCTTGGGGCCTCTCATGAGGTTGCTGTCAAGATGTCATCCGAGGGCATGGTCATCTCAAGGCTGACCTGGGGTAGGAGCTGCTTGTAAGTTCACTCCCATGAACCTCTGCACACCTCCACATGTGAGGATTGCCTTGTGGCCAGAGGCTGGCTTCCCCAGGGTGAGTGATCCAAGACAGGGAGAGACAGCACCCAGGAGGGAGGCCACAGTCTTTCTGTAACTCAGTCTCAGAAGCAACCTTCCATTACTTGTACCCTATTTTATGCATTAGAAATGGGCCGTAAGTGCAGCCACACTCACATGGTAGGGAATTATGTAGGAGCATGCATGTGAGGGGGAGGGGAAGAGTGGGCAAGTGTAGAGGGCATACCACACAGCTCACTCACTTCTGACTCTCAGTCCCTTCATCTACAAAATGGGAATCATACAGTTCCTACCTCAAAGAATTTACTTTAGGCCTCAATGAGACAATGCCCATAAAGAGACCAGAACAGTGGCCAACAAACGACGAGTGCTCCATAACAATTAGCTGCTGTCACCACCAAGGCTGTAAACTACTTGCAGGAAGAGACCCTGCATCTTTCTTGATCATATCTCTCAGAACTTGGCACTTCCTTTCACTCCACAGATGCCGGGCACTGACTGCCAGCGTGGGCGTGGGGAAGAATGAGACAGGGCCTGCCCTCAGGGAGCACGCCATTTATGGCATTCCCAAGGCCTGCGGGAAAGGATCAGGAGGGTATCGGGAAGGTCCGCTGTGAGCCAGCCAGGGCATGAGGTCAGGCCAAGGGCTCTGACCACTGCTGGCTCTCAGCCTGCTCTACTCACAGATGGTTGAGTAATGCAGGTTACCACAGGGTAACTGGTCCTGGGTGCGAATATGCCAGCCCTGCTCCTGTGCATGCTGGCTTGGTAGATTCCTAAACACTGGCCAGACCATTCCCAGGAGAGGCTGGCACAAAGTTAAGGACAAGTTCCAGAATGCTAGACCACGTGTGGTGACAGTGACTGTGGCTCCCTTAGGCCTTTCTTCAAGGAGCAACATGTTGCCCTCTGCATGCTTGGCAATGGCAGCAGCTGTTCACCATAACCCACCTGGACTCAGGGCAGAGAGCAGAGGGAAGGGGATGGGGAGAAGGTGGCTGAATCTTCAGCAGAGGGCCATATGCCTGACCAGGCTGCACACCAGACTGAGCACCGCAGAGAAGATGGGGCTGTGCTGGAAAGGCACATGTTGTAGAGTCATGGGTTTGACTCGTGGCTCAACCATTTGTCTGCTGGATGACTTTGGACAGGATGCTTAACTTCTCTTCACCTCTGGTCCCCATCCACAGAATGACCTTCTACCTCGCCCAGAGGTAGTGAGAATCAGCAGTATAGCTGTGCAGGTGGTAGGTGTTCCATCCATGGAACCATCACTGTTATCAGGATGGGAGGGGCTTAGAGAAAGACCGAAAGTGAAAGTTTAGTCTGTTTTGTTTTGCAGATTCTATTGAAGCATAGAATTAAAAAGTGCGCGAGGGACACCTGGCTGGCTCAGCCGGTAGAGCATGTGACTCGATCTCAGGGTGGTAAGTTCAAGCCCCACATTGGATGCAGAGCCTACTTAAAATACAAAACCAGAGCCAAAAACATTAAAAAGTGCATGTATCGTAAGTGTACTTACAGCAAGACAAAAATTCACAACACAGGTGTGTAATCAGCATCCGATCAAGAAACGAAACATGATTGACACCTCAGAAACCTGCTCCGTGTTCCCCTCCGATGCCTATCCACCTGCTGGGGGATCCAAAATGCATCTAACTTCTAAGATCCTGCTTTTGTATTTTATTTAAACAAAAACAAATCGTATGCCCTCTTTTGTGTCTGTCTTCTTTGGCTCAGCATTGTGTGTGATATTCACTCGTGTTGTTGAATGTGGTTGTCGTTTGTTGGTTCTCATTGCTCTGTAGTGTTCCACTGTATGAACATACCCCATGTTATTTATTAATCCACTGATGATGGACCTTTGGGTTGTCTTCAGTTTGGGACTTTTAAAAGCAGCACTGCCAGGGCGCCTGGGTGGCGCAGTCGGTTAAGCATCCGACTTCAGCCAGGTCACGATCTCGCGGTCCGGGAGTTCGAGCCCCGCGTCAGGCTCTGGGCTGATGGCTCAGAGCCTGGAGCCTGTTTCCGATTCTGTGTCTCCCTCTCTCTCTGCCCCTCCCCCGTTCATACTCTGTCTCTCTCTGTCCCCCCCCAAAAAAAATAAATAAACGTTGAAAAAAAATTAAAAAAAAAAAGCAGCACTGCCATGCACGTCCTTTTTTTATTAAAAAAAATTTTTTTAATGTTTATTTATATTTGAGAGAGAGTCAGTGCATGAGTGGGGGAGAGGCAGACAGAGATGGAGACAGAATCTGAAACAGGCTCCAGGCTCTTAGCTGTCAGCACAGAACCCAACGAGGCTTGAACCCACAAACCATGAGATCATGCCCTGAGCCGAAGTTGGACGCTTAACCAGCGGAGCCACCCAGGCGCCCCTGCCATGCACATTCTTACACCTATTTTCATTTGGTGGATTTAGGATGGAATTACTGGGTCAGAGGTCACCCAGACTTGCAATTTTAGTAGGTACTGTTACACAGTTTTCCAAAGTGTTTGCACACACTTGTATTTTCACTTTCTTGTTTTAGTCATTCTAATGGGCATGTAGTGGTGATTTTAATCATGAGTTAACTGTGATTTTAATGTGCATTCTCTTGATGACTAGTGGGGAGGGGCACCCCTTCCTATGTTCATTGGATTGTTGGGTGTGAATCTAAATAGTTTGATTTCTGTCCTTGATGTGGCTGCTCTAGAGGACTGACCTTCCTCACTCCCAAGGGGGATTTGGGATTTCTGTGGTTCCGCCACAGAATTGCCAATTAAAACAAAACAAGCTACCATCTGTGACAGATACTGCCGACTGCTCCAAGCAGCTTCATCCCCCACCCCCGCGTCGCAGGGCTTAAAGCTCCAGGTCAGTCGTGACCCGCCCTCCCTCGGCCTGGCGCACACACTGGTGTGAGATTGGGGAGGCAGAAGTGTGGCCAAGCACGAGCTTTCGCTCCTGCCACCTTTCTCCTGGCCGGCTCAGTGAGGGGGACGTTTGGTTCCCCTGGGGTCCCAGTGGCAGAGACCCGAGGCCCGGGCTCTAGCTTCGTGGGCGTCAAGGGGTGGACAGGCAGCATCCATTTGCTGATGTGGATCACTTGGATCGCTGCCGAGGTGATGGGGTCCTGGAGCTGGCAGAGGGGGCCGGTGGCTTCCCACTCCCCCGGTTCTGGGTCATGGCAGAATTGGCAGAGCTCTGGTCAGGTCAGTTCTTCTGGAAGGCACTCCCAGGTGCCCAGCCTACCTCTGCTCCACCAGCCCTTCCAGTGACTTTTGTGAAGTCCTAAATCCCTGTTTTAAATTATTTTCTGCTTCAGATAGCTAGAGTGATTTGCTTTACCTGCAACTAAACTCTGACTGATAAATTGTGATACACTGATACCACCATTTCTTGAAAGAAAAGATAATTTAAGGCCAAAAAATAGGAAGAACATAATCCTAAAATAAAAGAACAGTTTCTTAAGTGTCATTGAATCAGCCCCACAAGAAGTCCATTTCTGTTCTCTTGTTTTGCCAGTGGGAATTTCAACACTAGTGGGCTCTAAAGGAAGACGTGAGTTTAGAAGAGGAATTTAAAGAAAAGAAAGAAACAGTGGCCCCCGAAATGGGACACGAGGAAGTTGAGAACTACTGGGTTGCCATTTATTGGCTACTTTACTCTAGCACTAAGAGTAATGTGACCCTGGTACAAACAGTATCCTGGACTCATAAATCGCCACAGGGGCACCTGAGTGGCTCAGTTGGTTAAACATCTGACTTCGGCTCAGGTCATGATCTCACGGTTTGTGGGTTTAAGCCCCGCATCAGGCTCTGTGCTGACAGCTCAGAGCCTGGAGCCTGCTTCAGATTCTGTGTCTCCCTCTCCTTCAACCCCTCCCTCACTCATGCTCTCTCAAAAATAGACAAACATTAAGAAAAAATTAGAATGCCACAAATAGGGGCACCTGGCTGGCTCAGTCAATAGAGCATGCAACTCTTGATTTTGGGGTCATGAGTTCAAATCCCACGTTGGGGGGAGAGTTTATTTCAAAACATATTAATAAAATGAATTCACATATAAAGGAAATGACGGGGCACCTCGGTGGCTCAGTTGGTTAAGCGTCTGACTTTTGATTTTGGCTCAGGTCCTGATCTCATGGGTTCGTGAGATAGAGCCCCTGGTCTGGCTCTGCACTGACAGCGTGGAGCCTGCTTGGGATTTTCTCTCTTCTTTTGCCTCTGCCTCTTTCTCTCTCTCTCTCTCTCAAATAAATATTTAAAAAATAATAATAAATGAAATGCCACAAGGAATACTGTGCTTGTGGGTTCTTTTGCCCTGACCCAGAGTTGAGGGTCAAGGAGAACTTTTGATGAGGAGGAGCATAGGGCAAGAGCCACTACAGCTGTGTCCCAGAAGATAATGATCATTAGGGTGAACATTAGGGATATTTGAGTGGTTATTTGGTAATTTAAATGTTGATAACAGGATTTGAGGGAAACAACTCCTGAGAGGAGAGAGGGGAGCCAGAGTAAGGAGCCATCCAAGAGGACCCGGCTCTGCAGCGGAAGTGGGGAGGAGGTTTGCTGGGTATTTATTTGGGATCTGGGAGGACCTACCCACCATCTTTGCTCTGCTCAGCTGCAGCTGCTCAGGGCTGCAAAGTCCTCAGTGCTGAAGCCTGGCTGGGGAAGGAGGTCTCCAGACTAAATGTCAGGTATGGGCTCTGGAGACAGTGGCAGTAGTTGGGGGTGGATGCTTTCAACAGAGTCCAGCTGTAGCGACAAGGAGAGGGGTTGATGCTCCTGTGATGGAACTCTAGAAATGGAAGCACCTTAGTCATCTTTTGGCCCAGTGATGTGCAGTGATGCTTCCTCTCTCTCTCTTTCTCTCTCTCTCTCTCTCTCTGTTTTTTCCTTTTTTAATGGTTTACAATGGAAATTTTCAAATATACACAAAAGTTGAGAGAAGAGTACGATGAACCCCCATGGACCCATCACCCAATGACAATAGTCATCAACTTGTCAGCCTAGTGATTTTTAAGCTGTTTTAGCCTCTGATTCTCTGTTCTCTTATGTATGTGTAGCTGAATGAAATTATGAAATCTTTACTTATGTGTTTTCCCTATCCCTTTCTCCCATTCAAGCAGATGTGAGGAGAACTGACAGCACCTAGGAGAACTTAAAGGGTTTCCAAGGGAGGTAAAAGGGAGGGCGCCTGCTGGCTCAGTTGGGAGAGCATGCAACTCACGATTTCGGGGACTCGTGAGCTCGGGGTTTTAAGTTCAAGCCCCATGTTGAGCATAAAGACTACTTAAAAATAAAATCTTTTAGGGGCGCCTCAGTTTATTGAAATCAACAAACTCTTGATTTCGGCTCAGGTCACGATCTCACAGTTTGTGGGATCGAGCCCTGCATCGGGCTCTGTGCTGAAAGGAGCCTGCTTGGGATTCTTTCTCTCCCTCTCTCTGACCCTTCTCCATTTGTTCTCTCTCTCAATAAATAAATAATAAAAACATTTTTAAAACTTAAAAAAAATCTTTAAAAAAAAGAGAAGGAAGGAATCTGCATTTGTGTGCTAGGGCTTCTAACCAAATACCATCCACTGAGTGGCTTGAACAACAGAAGTTTATTTCTCACAGTCCTGAAGGCCGGAAGTCTGAGGTCACAGTGTCGCAGTGCTCGTTCTGTCTGGGGGCTGGGCAAGATCTATTAGCTCCCGGCCTCTTGCCTGGGCTTGCAGATGGCCGTCTTCTCCATGTGTCTTCCTGTCATCTTCCTTCTATGCCTGCTTGTGTCCAAATTTCCCCTTTTTGTAAGGATGCCAATCATATTGGATTAGGACTCACCCGAATGGCCTCATTTTAACTTGATTATCTTTGTAAGGACCCTATCTCCAAATAAGGTCACATTCTGAGGTATGGGGGTTAGAACTCCAACACATCCTTTTTTGGTTGCGGGGAGGGGGGGTGCATAATTCGACCTATAACGGGGACTCACTGGCATAGACTGACTGAACACTTAAAAAAAAAAAAAAAACACAAGAGAAAATTCTCTCCAGGCTCGGAAGGGTTTTCCTGGGATGGGAGGTGGGCTAGAGAGAAGGGTCTGTGGGATGAGGAAGAGAAAGGCAGAGAGGGGACATCGGTCAGCTTCCAAGGGCACTCATGTCCCAGGGATGACACAGAATCAGCAGAGGTAGCTGGACCCACAGGGGACATGGACAGAGACATGGCTTGTGAGTGGACACCCATGTCCCAGAAGTGAGCCACTATCTGAGAGGAGAATTCCAAGAATACTTGGGGTGAAAATTTCATTCACCTTCTGGGAATGGGTCCTGGGAGTCAGAGATTAATTTAGAAATTTAGATAATAAGGGAATTGAGTTTATCTGCACCTGCTGAGTTTGTCAACTCAGAATTATATCTGTCAAACATAAAACAGATGAAAGGACTGTTCTAGGCAGAGCTCGCCCCCCAATTCTGGTCACCGTTGCTATATCCAAAGGCAATACAAGGAACCCTAGGATTCCAGGAAGCCCAGTTGGAAAACACTTAGGGTCCCCCCCTCCCACCTCCCAAATGAACATACAAGGATATAGAAGCTCAGAAGAGGAAAAGGCCTGCCCTTGTGGACAGGTACAAAACAGGTTAACAGAAGTACCAGACTAGAATCCAAGGCTCTTGATTTCTACCAGCATACTTTCTTGGTGGCTTTCTCAAAAATTTCTCAGGGAGGCTGATAATATGTCTCTACTTCATATCCAGGTCCTCAGAGGTATCTCACTGCACAGTGGGCAGCTGGGGCCCTGAGCCATACTGGAGTGGGCACGGGATCACCTCTTGGGGCCTTGCCAGATTTTTGTTTTGTTCTAATAGATGTGCAGTGTCCTGTGCTCTTTTGACATGTCCCCATTAATCTTGGAGGGCATCTTTGCTTTCTAGCCCAACGAGGCATTCCAGGTTCACCTTGTCCTTTCAATACCCCATGAAATTATCCCTGGAATAAGTCATTTATCCCTGGTTCTAAGTTGAGTTTTGCCAGCAGTTTCGCATGAAGAGGATTTGGGAAATCATGACATATTAGGGGGCAAACACCGTTAAGAAGCTACATCTCTAATGTAGATTTGATTATTCTTCGGTCATTCCCCACATACTGAGGCAACTCCTATATCCAGGAATGGCTGAGACCTTCCTCCTTGAACTTGTCTCCAGCATCTTTTAATGCATTCCTTTCTGCTCCAACTATTTAGAGTGGACGCTGTTCTCGGAGATTGGATACCTGACCTAGTTGGATTTGAAAGCAACAACGATCCTATTAACATTAGGAGATAGCATTCTGGTAGTTTATATCACATAATAATACAGTTAACCTCTGTGGTCACCTTTGATGAAGGTAAGGCTTTGGAGGACAGAGCCACTGCTGAGATAAACCATTGTGGTGAGAATAAGGAATATAAAACCTGGGGTATAGGCTGGTTGCTTCAAACTACACAAAGCAGTTAAAGAAACAAATAACAACCTCAGGTTTTCCCCCCCTTCTTTTTATTTTATTTTTTTAATTATTTTTTAAAGTTTATTTATTTTGAGAGAGAGTGCAACCAGGGAAGGGGCAGAGGGAGAAAGAGAGAGGCCCAAGCAAGCTCCATGCTGTCAGCTCAGAGTCCGATGGGAGGCTCGAACTCACAAACCTCAAGATCATGACTTGAGCCAAACCAAGAGTTGGACACTTAACTGAGGCACCCAGGTGCCCCTCCCTTCTTCTTTTTAAAAAAGTTTTATATAGAGAGTTCTATGTCAATTATACCTCAATTTAAAAAAGAGCTTTACTAGCTATAAATAGCTATTAGCTGTAGTGAATTTATTAAAATGGCTAGTATATTGATATAAAATAAACTGCATATATATTTTTTTAATGTTTATTTTTGAGAGAGACAGAGCGCAAGCGGGGGAGGGGCAGAGAGAGAGGGAGACACAGTATCTGAAACAGGCTCCAGGCTCTGAGCTGTCAGCACAGAGCCTGACACAGGCCTTGAACTCGGGAATGGCGAGGTCATGACCTAGGCCAAAGTCGGATGCCCGACTGACTGAGTCACCCAGGCGCCCCTGATCTGCTTTTTATCACTATAGATTAGTTTGCATTTTCTAGAATTTTCCTATAAATGGAATAGTACAGTATACACTGTCTTTTGTCTGGTTTCTCCCACTCAGGATAATTGTAATCATTTTGAGGTTTATTCATGTTGTTGAATATAACAACGGTTCATCCCTTTTAATTGTCGAGTAGTATTCCACTACATGGATATACCAAATTTATCTATTCAACTGTTGATGGGTATTTGGGTTGTTTCTAAATAAACCCGCTATAACTATTCGTGTATAGGACTTTGTGCAGACATATGCTTATATGCTTTCATGTTTCTTGGGTAAATACCTAGAAGTGAAATTGATAATTATACGGCATGTGTATGCTCAGCTTTTTAAGAAACTGCCAAGATGTTTCCCCACTGGGAAATGGTTGTACCATTTTACATCCCCACGAGCAGTGTGTGAGAGTTCCAGGTGTCCCACATCCTGTCCAAGACTTTGTATGGTCCCTCTTGAATTTTCACCATTCTGACAGATGTGTAGTGGTATCTTGTTGTGATTTTAATTTGCTTTTCCCTGAAGACTAATGATATTGAGCATCTTTTCATGTCCTTATACATTATCTATATATTCACCCATTTTTGTGAAGCGTCTGTTTAAATCTTTTGCACGTTTTTATTGGGTTATTTTCTCATGATTGAGTTAGAGCTCTTGATAGATGCTGAAACCAAATAAATCTTTTTTCAGAAATGTGATCTGCAAATAATTTCCCCCAGTTTGTGGCTTATCTTCGCATTCATTTAGCAATGTCTTTTGAAAGTTTTTAATTTTATTGAGGTCTAATTTATCAAGGCATTTTTTAATAACCTGAAAAATAATGATTTTTACTTTTGGTATTATATCAAAGAAATCTTTCTAACACAAAGTCACAAATATTTTTTCCTGTGTACTGTTCTTATAGCTTTAGGTTTTACATTTAGGTCTATAATAAATTTTGCGTTAATTTTTTGTGTGTATGGTGTGAAGCAGAGGTTGGCAAACTTTTTATGATAGGATCAAGTAGTAAAAGATTTTAAGTGTTGTGGTTCCTCTGATCTCTATCATAACCTCTCAACTCATGTAGTGGAAAAGCAAGCTGAGACAATAAATAAATGAGTGTGGCTATATTTCAATAAAACTTTATTTAAGATTTTATTTTTTTTTTTTAATTTTTTTCAACGTTTACTTTATTTTTGGGACAGAGAGAGACAGAGCATGAACGGGGGAGGGGCAGAGAGAGAGGGAGACACAGAATCCGAAACAGGCTCCAGGCTCTGAGCCATCAGCCCAGAGCCCGACGCGGGGCTCGAACTCACGGAGCGCGAGATCGTGACCTGGCTGAAGTCGGACGCTCAACCGACTGCGCCACCCAGGTGCCCCAATTTAAGATTTTATTTTTAAGTAATCTCTACACCCAACATGGGGCTCGAACTTATAACGCCAAGATCAAAGAGTCGCATGCTCTACTTACTAAGCCAGCCAGGCACCCCAAAACTTTATTTATAAAAACAGGGTAATGGGCACATTTGGCTCACTGGACAGAGTTTGCTGACCCCTTTTTCAAACACCAGTGAAACTCCTAGGCAACAGAAGCAGCTCCATCCATGCCTGTCTGTCGGGTCTGGTCCTGCCTTGCTTGAAGATCCTTAGTGACCTCACGTCAGTAGTACCTTGCAAGAAGATAACAATTCTTCTCATGCCCCATCTCTGTACTTCTTCATTGCTTTCTGACCAATAACAAAGAGCATATTCCTGTATGCCCCCAGAGGACCAGGCAAAATGTCTGACTCAGTTAAGAGCTGTCCACAGATTTCAAACAAAGCAAACTGTTAGGTCATTCAACTTCATCCTCTCTGCCTGCTTTGGGTTAACAAAAAAAGTCAAGAAGGTTAGGTCAAATTCTGCCCCTAATGCTGTGTGATATTGATCAAGTCACTCTACTTCTTCCTCTGGCTCCCCATCTCTGCATCTGTGGGGGCTGGGGGGGAGCTTTCTCTTAACACTTTCAGTGTTACTGAGCAGTTAAGAATAAGAATACATTTCTTACCCACCTGGTTCATTCTTTACCAGACAATTCCAATGCTGCCTTCTCCTTGAATAGCTTTTAAAGGCTGCTTTCAGTCTTTTAAAAGCACTATACAAATGCAAGGTATTGTTACTATTTTCTCTCTTTAAGTAATTCTAGAAAGCCCAACCCCAGGATTTCACAATCTGTCACTGTCCCTTGGTGCCTCTGCCTGTTGCCAGGGAGAGAGATTATCCCAGCTTGGGGAAGGTCAGCCAGCCCCAGCAAGATTTCTAACACAGCTTGGCTTGCCATGCCATCCCCAATCACAGATCCAAAGTCAGTGACACAGAGACGGGACCAGACCACTCCAAGGCCATACAGAGTGGCCACTGAGAGAAGAAAAAGCACTCAGCACCACTCAAGCTCCTCACGGGCCACTGTGATCACCACCCACGCCTGCAGGAGGGCGCAGGTCTCCAGTCTGCCCAGCAGACAGACTACGGTCTGTCAGAATCCTGCAAGAGGGAATGTCTTTTGCGAGTGGAGACCTCATCTGCATGGCCCTGGGGGCCCTGCTTTGAACACAGCAGAGATGAAAGAGCAGATCTTCCAGACTACTAGAGGAACTGGTACACACTCAGTACAGACATAAAAATATTTATCACAGTCATCCATAAATGTATGCAAAAACTTGAGACCTAGAAATGTACCTCATTCCATGCTTACCTCTAAAATGGACCTCTATTTATTAAGAAAAAAATTATGACTTGGCTATAATTAAGAATGACTCCAATTTTACATAACGGTGAATAATTTGAAAAGAAATTTCACATCATCATCCTGAGCCTTATAACAAGTCATCAAGGGAGGTAGGAAAGCATTGGTATTCTTGCCGGCTGTGGTCTGCAGTTCAGAGAGGTGAAGTCACTATAGGATATAGCACAGCCAGAAATTAGTTGAACTGGTGTAGAACTTCCAGGTGTTCTGACTCCAGGCTTAGAGCTCTTCCCTAGTTGAATTGGCTCTGCCAACCAATAGGGAGACAGCTGTTAGGGCCAGATGGGGGGTTCACACCCAGCCCTCAGCTCCCCTCTTCTTACCTTGCAACATTGCTCCTGGCTTACAAAACAAGCACATTAGGGAGTAAGCAGTGTACTTTCTTTACAAAAGGATTTGCCATAGAGAATTCTGAATAGTAATCTCCCCAAGGGCATCTGAAAAAGGTTCAAACTATAAAAGTGGAATGTAAACACAGTCTGGAGAGATATCATTATACTGTGAGAGATATACTGGAGAGATATCATATACTATGTATATGAGGTTCATATACATAGTCCATTATGTGTGCAGATAGCCATTGGGATAATTTAAGACAAGATGGAATAAAATGACCTCTGTAGGGTATAGGGGTACTTGCCTCTGTGCCTTCTCTCTTAGATTCAATAAAGTAGTTATGGACTGTGTGTGTGTGTGTGTGTGTGTGTGTGTACTCATAGGAAGTACACACACAGTGAGGGAAAGCCTGGCTTTAACTACCAAAGCTGAAGTTCAATGATGCTGTCTTCCAAGAAGGTTGCCTTTGACTTTTCTAATGAAAAATTAATAGGCACTTACTTGCTGCTGACTTTAATTACATTTGCTGGAGACAAGTGTCTGCCAACCAGCATGGCTCTGGCTATCTTCTTTGCTGGATCTGCTCTCAGCAAAGCTCATTGGTTTGGGACAAGAGAGGGGGCCATTTTGGCTGAGAACTTGAAGAGGCAGAAACATCAATGGGTGATGGTTGTATCACGTTTTTTACAAATGGGTCCCAATCCATTAGCATTCACCTGACAGTGAAGATGATCCCAGAACATCCTGGTAGAGCATGGATCAGAATTCTAAACCTGTGGGCTGAGGACTATGAAGAACTGAAGAGATCTTAAAAGAGAACCACTAAACCCTATCTGTAGGCATAATAAACATGTTTCCCCTACAGATACAGAACCATTTTTCTAACATGTGGATGCTATTGTGATTAATAAAGTATCAATTCACTTAAATCAATTACTAAATTTATAATACCCTTTTCCCATTATGTATTTTCTTAACTAAAATTGGGGTCCATGAAATTTTTTTACCTTAAAAATGGACCTTCAAAGGGGAAAAAAAAAAAGTTACCATCACACAGGAAAAAACTAGAAACTTCTGTAATTGTAAAGCAGGGTTACTGAAGGAATGGTCTTTCTGGACCTCACCTTTCCCCCCATTTTCTAACTGTTTTATTGAGATGTAATTTGCATTCCATCAAGTTCAGTCATTTCACGTGTGTAATGCAGTGGTTTTTAATATCTTTACAGAGTTGTAGAACCTTCGCCACAATCTTAGGACAGCTTTCTCCATCTTGCTGTATTCATTAGCAGTTGTCCCCCCTCTCCCCTGCCCCCAGCTCTAGGCAACCACTCACTGGTCTATTCTTCTGTCCCTATAGATTTGCCTCTTTCGGACATCCCATATAAATAAGATCATACCATAGGTGGTCTTTCGTGACTGGAGGAATGCTTTGAATCCTCAGAACTCCATCCAGTCTTTGTATATCCAACTTCTATGCATACTTAAGGTCCTTCTCAACCCTCCCCAAAGTCTTTCTTGCTCCCCCAGCCTAGGGATGTTCTTCTCCTATTAGTTCACAGCGCTTGTTTGGAGTGTTCAAGAAGCACCGGGCACATACTCTCTGCTGACATGGCCCTGCTGTGCAGCTCTGTGATTCCCTCACCTTTGACTTCTTGAGGGTACCATCTTGCTGGCCCATGACTTGAGCTCCTCCCACTCAACTGTGCCCAGCACAGTTTTCTGCTTGAAATGGAGAATCGGTTTATGTGTGTTGAAAGAATAAATGACTCATGGGAATGTTTCCAGACATTTAGGATAAAGTGCAAGAAAGAAAGCAAATCAAGAACAGGAACCAAGATAAAGTGTGGAATGTGGGCATTAGAGTCCACAGGGTTGGCAGCTGCCCATCAGGTGTGATCTAGCATTGGCTGGATGGCATTAAAAGGCCCTGGGCAGCAAAGGGTCTCTCACTTACCTCCAGTAGCAACTAAAAGAACGTATTAGTCACTTCTTCAGCTCTGAAGGCATTAACCGCCTCCATTAAAATGCAAATGTCAACACCTGGGAGAGTGGCAGATCGAGCTATTATCAGCCATTTCCACCTCAGCTACAATCTGAGCTCTTTGAATATTTCCTATTCCCTGAGGCCCAGAGGTTTGGAAGAGTGTAGGGTCCGGAAAAATCTAGGGCCTGGTTCCCTACGGCCAGTTGCAAACTTCTTACCATCCTGGATTTCCAAGCCAAGGAAGACGGAGGTCAAGAGTCAGAGGGCTGATATCCTCGGTTCCTCCTCAGAACGCCTGGTGAGGAGTGGGCCAGAGTGGAGAATGGCTCCCAGGGACCTCAGGGACTTCAGCCACCCATGTCCTGAGCCTCCAAGGATGACCTACCCTCAAGACACTCAGTGCTCCATCCTGTTAGCAACTCTCTGATTTGTTGATGAGTTAGCTCTTTGTGGTAAAGGTAAATCATCTAGTTTGAAGGGTGGGGCTTACTGTTAAAATGCAAATATCCAGGTGAGAGTGACACGCTTTTGGGAAAGGGTGATCTTTAAGATTCTTTCACCCTACATAGAGACCTAGGGGTCTTAGAGTTCCTTAATTCCTTGTGAAGAACTCATTATGGGGCAGGGCAAAGTTCATTTTTGACCCTGACGTCCTAACTGGTTTTCATTTCTGCCCTCTTTCTTCCTGCTCCCAGGCACCCGAGCCCTTTTCTGCTTCCACGTGCCTTGGGAAATGCTCAGTGGTCCCAGGCATTCTCTCCTTTCTCTCCTTCACTCATCCTAAACAGCAAGCATCCATTCTCTTCGTGCTCCCCAGCCTTGGTTGGGCATTAGTGGCGGAAGCCTTCTGATCAAACTCACTCACATTGACTTGATAAAAATGAACAGTCCTGGCATGAATCCTTCAGTCTCCAAGAGGTAACTGCATTCATTTTTTCAACTGCTTTATTGCGATATAATTTACATACCATAAAGTTCACCTGGTGGTTTAAACTGTGCAATTCAATGGTTTTAATGTATTTCTCAAGCTGTACACTCATTACCGTAATCTAACTTTCGAACATCTTCATAACCCCCCAAAAGAACTCTTGTGCCCATTAGCCATTACTCCCCATTCCCGCCCATCCCCAGGCCTAGGCAACCATTGATCTGCTTTCTGTCTCTAGATTTTTGCATTCATATTTTTTAATATTTATTTTTTATTTTAGAGAGAGAGCATGAGCAGGAGAAAGGGGCAGAGAGAGAGAGAGAGAGAGAGAGAAAATCCTAAGCAGCTCCACACTCAGCATGGAGCCCCACTTGGGGCTTGATCCCACAACTGTGGGATCATGGCCCAAGCCGAAATCAACTGACTGAGCCACCCAGGCACCCCTGCCTTCATTTTTAGAGAATGACTGTCATCCCAAAGCATGACTATCTAATAGAATTTTAGGCAGTGTGAGGGAAGGTGTTTTTAGGTAGGGGAGTCTGACTAATACCCACTTCTACAAATATTTCCAACTATTCTAAAATATGAATATTCTAATGTCCAAAACAGAAATATTCTTCCAGAAAGAAACCTGGGAGAGTGAAGAACGAAATCCTAAAGGGTCACTGAGGCACAAAGGAGAAGATGGTTGGAGGGAGGAGGGGGTGTCAGCAGATCTCCTGAAGGAGCTGCAGTGCCCCAAGATGTGTGGTCACCTCACCTCTACAAACCAAGTACTCATTTCAGAAAGTGGCGTTGGGTCAGCCCCTCTCTGATGACAACAGCCGAGTGCACATCCTGGGAGTGGTCATCAAAACCTTTGCCTTTTGTTCCTCTCTCGGTTTTCTTCTGACCTTAAGGACTCCTCCTGTTCATAGGGGTTGACCCCTGGGTTTCAGCCCTCCACAGGTATCTGCCAACCAGCACCTCACTCCCATCATATCACTTCGGGGCTCAGTCTACCTGTGCTGTGCAATCGTTTCCTTACTGGGCCCCTAAGCTCTTGGATCTTGTTTTCCCAGTGTAGTTACATCATTGCCAGAGTTTGCCTCCTGAAACATAATGGGTCAGAACACTCTTGTCCCCAAATTCCGGGGCTCATTAAACTGAAGCCCACCTTCCCTCTGCAAGGCATTCAAGAATCCAACCCACCTCTCCATCTTCATCCACTGTTGCCAGTTGCAACCTGCCCTCCCCTGCAGAAGACTCCATTCCGCTCCCTATTCCTCAGATGTACCATTTGTTTACCAACAACAGTTATGGGGCGCCTCCTCTGTGCCAGACACCCGGCTAAGCACGGGGCACAAGAATAAGATACCAACTCTGCCCTCAAGGAGTTCAGCTGACAGTGGAGACAGTTCTGAAAACAACTTAAGATGATACAATGTGACAAGTGCTATAATAGAGATAAAAGCAAGGTGTGCTGGGAGCTGAGGAGGAGGGAGTGCCTAACAGCCTGGGTGAGGCACTGGAGAGAGTTTCACAGAGGTACCATAAATGCTATTTGTGCAGAGTAGAAAAGGTGATCTTTACAGAGGCTTAAGGAGCAACTCAGGGTGGTTGGATGACATGGGGAAGTGGTTGGCAGTGAAAGCAGGCAGGTAGGAAGAGGCTGTTTCGTGGACAATTTTCAGTTAGGGGGTGTGACAGGCATGATCAAAGTGGGGGACAAAGTGGAAGACAGATTGAGGGCAAGCAGGATGGAGGAAGAAGAGAGCTGGAGATGGTTCAGGCGAGGAGCAGGGAGGATGTGGGTGAAGATAGTAGCTAGAGAATGTGGAAGGAGACAGATGTGTAACGATGAGGGTAGGGCAGCAGGACTCTGGGACAGGGACAGGGATCGAGGAGGGTTCGCCACTCCAAGACCAGGGAGATTGGGGGATGGTCATTCCACAAGTGGTGAAAAAACAGGGTGAGCAGACTTTTTAGGAGACTCCCTGACCTTTTAAACAAACTGAATCTGCCCCTGGTGGGTACCAAGGAGCATCCACAGGGAGCTCTCCAGTGGACAGGGCTAAGCTTGGAATAGGCAAGGGACGCAGGGGCTGAAGATAAGAATTTCAGAAATACCTTAAGGAAAAAAATGTTTATCCTCTGACCCAGCAATTCTACTTGTAGGAATTTCTCCTAAGGATATAAAGATGGGTGTGAAGATTTCTCTGCAAAAATGCTCATTGTTTATAACAGTAGAAGAGTGGAAACTTTTTATAAACTGTTGTGACAGTGAAAAATGTCCAACAGTAGGGGATTGGCTAAATTATGCTGTTTTCATGCAATGGAATTCTGTTTGGACAATAAAATGGATATTATAGATGAATGCTTGCCAATATGAAAAATGCAATATTTAGCACAGTATTTAGCTAAGTAGAAAAATGCAGATTCTAAAACTATTTGCACAGTAAAAGCCCTATTTTTTGTTAAGGAAAAAATTAAGATGTTAATGGTTCTCTCTACATGGTATGATTATGAATGTGTTTTGTTTGCTTTGTCTTTTTGGGGGGGGTTAGTTTTTCTACTTTTAACCATACATAGCTCTTTTGGTAAGATGATGGTTATTTTTAAACATTTGAATAAAATGCAAAGGAATGAACTAGGGAGAGCTTCAGAGAATAAGAGGATCAAGGACGGAAGCCAATCACCTTGATACCTCTGGCCATTTGGCTTCGGTCCATGCACTTGCCTCTCTGGGCGTCTCTCATACCATATATGCTGCAGGAAGTGAGGTAGAGCATAAGGGGCAGGCTGTACTTAGGTTCCATTCTGCTACAGACTACGGGCCTTGATTTCTCTAAGTCACAGTTTTCTCATCTTTACAGTGGGGAGAATAATGTCTTCCTCAAAATGTTTATTGATATTTAGAGATATGTAGTAGTTGCTTACTAAACATCAGTCCATTCTTCCTTTCTTCTTACTTATCCCTCTGCTAGCCCCAGATTCGCCTCCAGAGTCTTTTTAAAAAACATTTTTAAAAGTTTATTTATTTTTTGAGAGAGAGGGAGAGACAGAAAACCAAGCAGGTTTCACACTGTCAGTGCTGAGCCCGATGTGGGGCTTGAACTCGCAAACTGTGAGATCATGCCCTGAGACGAAATCAAGTGCTGGATGCTTAATCAACGAAGACACCCAGACACCCCTCCAGTCTTTTTTTTTTTTTTTCCCCTTCACAATGGGAAGTAATTCCCCTTCTCCCCCTCTCTCAATTCCCAAAATGACTGAACTGGAGCTCTAAACCGAAGTTAGTGGCCAGCTCCTCTCCCTCCCTGATTGTAACCAGAGTTAGGTCATCTCTTTATCCCTGGATCACCTAGCACAGTGCTTTTTGCACATAGCAGTGCTCTGCAAATGTTTGTTGACTAAATTTCATGCTGCTTTTTTACGACTTAGTTAACCATGGATTGATTATTCAAAGGCTGAATTACTCAAGGGTTATCTTATTCAGATCTCTCCAAATGTTTCTCCTCCCAATTTGTAACTCTGGCAAGGCTTATCTTGCAATCTGCAAAGAGATGACCAACAGAGAGAGGGAGAGAGAGAGAGAAAGGGAAGATCATTCAGACTCCAGGCTCCTTGTCAGAAGCTCTGCAGAGAGAGCTGGAGGAAGAAGACCAAAGTGAAGGTTGTTTCTCTCTCCAGTAGAGGTGTGGTCTCCTACCCCTCCCACTGTTTGGACTGACAGAATTTCCACTAGAACAGCCTAGGGGCAAGGGGAATTGGGTAGGTACATCTTCCACAGACCAAGATCCTCCTTGATCCGCAGTAAGTCCTTTTCTCCACTCCTGCCTCTTTGTGACTAGTGCTGGGCAGGAGTATCTGGTCTTTCGTTGTCCAGCGGGAACCCGGCTTTGCTCCGGGTTACCAGCTTGCTACGTAGGGGAGGCAGTTTGGTGCTGATGGGAGATCTTTCGGTCGCAAGTTAGAGAACTCGTGTGGCCATGGCAAGTTGATGACACTCCTGAAGCCTCAGTTTCGGATCTATAAATCGGGAATAGTCACATGCCTCCTGGTCTCTGTCACATCCCAGGGCTACTGAGGGAAACCAAACGAGATTTTTTAAATGTGTGAACAGGCAAAAACTCTTCACAAACGCCAGGTGTTCCTAGCGCTGTCTGAAGGGCTCTCTCTCAGAAACTACCCACCAAAGCGTTCCTGTCCGCCCCGCCCTGGCTGCATCAGCCTCACCCACTGCATCTCCATCTTTTCCGTCACCGTCCTCCTGCGTCTCAGAAATCCTCAATTTCTCCATCTCCCCCGTCCATTTCCGGGTCTGGCTCTCCGGTCCCTCCGGGGACTCTGGTCTCCCGCTCCCAGCGGCAGTCGCGGCCGGGGCGCCCCCAGCCCGGTGCGCCCTCCTTTGGCACTGCCGCCCGGCCAGAGAATCGCCCAATAAGAGCGCGGGAGTCAAGTCTGACAGCTCAGGAAGCGGCCAATCGAGCCCGGCCAGGGAAGGGGGGCGCAGCGCGGGGGCTGAAGTTGGGTTGAATGGGGGGGGGGGGGAGGGGGATTAAAGGGGGATACAAAAGAGGGGAGCTTGGACTAGGGGCGCAAGAACCCAAGCGGGGGTGGGGGGGAGGACCGCACGCCACCCAGGTCCGGCGTAGGGACAGCGGGCTGGACCAGGCTCCAGGAGCCAGGGAGGGAGGGGGCGCGGCGAGAAATTTAGGTGAGGAAGGGGAACTGGGGCCCCCGCGGCCCCGAGCGCCTCACGGGGCCTGGCCTGAGGATGCCGGCGGGGCGCAGAGGCGGGGGCCGCGGCCCGGCGGGGGGCGGAGGCGGCCGCGCGCCGCTGTGAGCCGAGGCCGGAGCGGCGCGGGGGGCGGGGAGGCGGCGGGAGGAGGGGATGCGGAGGGCTCTCCGGCGGCGGCGGCGGCGGCGGCGGCAAGCGGGCGAGAAGGGAGGAGCAGCGCGAGCGGCCGGAGCGGCGCAGGGCCCGAGGCGTGCATGGCGCGCCCTGAGCCCGGCTCCCGCTGGCCTCCCCGGAGCGCCCCCGGGCCGCAGCAGCTCTTGGGCGGACCCCTCTCGGCCGGCTGCATCTGAGCCCCGGCCCTCGATCTCTGGATGCCGTACTCCCCGGGAGAAGCCCGCCTGCTTTGGGGCAGAACGGCGGCGGCGCTGCGCCGGATTCCGCCCTCCGCCTGGTCCTTCTGCGCCCGGCCGCGGTGGGCCCGCAGCCGGCGGCGAGGAGCCTAGGGCTTGCGGAGTCGGCGAGGCAGCCCTCCTGGGCCAGCGGGTCCGGGCCAGCCCCGCTCCGTTTGGGGGGAAGGGGGAGGCGAGAGGGGAAGGGCCGCGCCGCAGGAGCCGGTCCTCGCCCCCGCCCCCTGCGCGGACGCGCTGAAAGCTCGGCTCGGCTTTCGCGGGGGCCTCGCTCCCACTCTCTCCGCGGGAGGTGGGGGATGCGGGCGACGGCCCCCCTGGGCTCTAGGACCCACCCCCCAGGGCCCCGGCGCGGTTGCTCCGCCCGCCGCCCCCTCCCCCGTCCTCTCCACCCCCCATCCCACCTCCCCACCCCTCGTAAGAAAATAATGCTGCCTGGCGCCCACACCTCCCAGTCGCTCCTAGTCCGCCGCGAGGAAAGGGTGCCCGCTCGGTCTCCACGCCGGGACCCCAGCCTCGCCGCCCTAGCCGCCGCCTCGCCGCGTGTGCCGCTGGGCCCCGCTTAGGCAGAATCTGCGAACGCCGCGCCCCGGCATTGCCAGCCCCGGAGAGGCGCCGCCCGCAAGGACACCTCTCCGTCCCGCCTCGTCCGCAACTCCGGTCCTCGTCGAGCTCGACGCGAACCAGGAGTCCGGACGTCCCTCTGCGCGCGGCGCAGCCACTCAAGCAGACCCAGCTGCCCCAGCTCGGAGCCAACTCCATCTCGGACCTGGGACTCCAGACGCGGATTCTCAGCCACTTCTCACCTCGGGGCTGTGCCTGCCTCCCCGCTTGTCCTCCTGCTGCCCTGCTTCTCCGCTCAGGACGGGGGTGCCAAGATGCCCCGCTGCTGCGCAGGGCCCCGGGCCGCCCTCGACGTGTGACCCCAGCCTGGTCCCCCTGCTCGGCCATCCGCCGTCCCCTTGGAGACCCCCGGCCCGGCCCCCGGGGGAGGAGGAAGAAGACGACGAAGCCGAGGGGGGGATGTCCGGCTCCAAAAGCGTAAGCCCCCCGGGCTACGCGGCGCAGACAGCGGCGGCGCCGGCGTCCCGGGGAGGCCCGGAACATCGCTCAGCGTGGGGGGAGGCCGATTCCCGCGCCAATGGCTACCCCCACGCCCCCGGGGGTTCGACCCGCAGCTGCACCAAGAAACCCGGGGGGGCGGTGACCCCGCAGCAGCAGCAGCAGCGCCTGGCTAATCGTTGGCGCAACGACGACGACGACGATCCTCCGCTGAGTGGTGACGACCCTCTGGCCGGGGGCTTCGGCTTCAGCTTCCGCTCCAAATCTGCTTGGCAGGAGCGCGGCGGCGACGACTGCGGTCGCGGCAGCCGCCGGCAGCGGCGGGGCGCGGCCGGCGGGGGCAGCACCCGGGCGCCCCCTGGGGGCGGCGGTGGCGGCTCGGCCGCGGCTGCGGCCGCAGCTGGCGGGACCGAGGTGCGCCCTCGCTCGGTGGAGCTGGGCCTGGAGGAGCGGCGGAGCAAGGGCCGCGCGGCGGACGAGCTGGAGGCCGGTGCCGGTGCCGTCGAGGGCGACGAAGGGTCAGGGGATGGCAGCAGCTCGGCCGGCTCAGGCGCGGGGCCCGGCTCAGTGCTGTCGCTGGGCGCCTGCTGCCTGGCGCTGCTGCAGATATTCCGCTCCAAGAAGTTCCCGTCGGACAAACTGGAGCGGCTGTACCAGCGCTACTTCTTCCGTCTGAACCAGAGCAGCCTCACTATGCTTATGGCCGTGCTGGTGCTCGTGTGCCTCGTCATGTTGGCCTTCCACGCGGCACGGCCCCCGCTCCAGCTGCCCTACCTGGCAGTGCTGGCGGCCGCGGTGGGTGTCATCCTTGTCATGGCTGTGCTCTGTAACCGCGCCGCCTTCCACCAGGACCACATGGGCCTGGCCTGCTACGCGCTCATCGCTGTGGTGCTGGCTGTCCAGGTGGTGGGCCTGCTGCTGCCCCAGCCGCGCAGCGCCTCGGAGGGCATCTGGTGGACCGTGTTCTTCATCTACACCATCTACACGTTGCTGCCTGTGCGCATGCGGGCCGCGGTACTCAGTGGGGTGCTGCTGTCTGCCCTCCACCTGGCCATCGCCCTGCGCACCAACGCCCAGGACCAGTTCCTGCTCAAGCAGGTAGGAGCCCACCTGGTCGCAGGGACTAGCTCGTGGGGTGGGCAGGCCTTGGCCTGACGCCAAAGAGAAGTAACTCATCACCTTTAAAGTGGTGAAAAGAGCCAGAGAGACACGACTGTGCCAGCTGTGGGGTGTCTTCAGAGCCTTTTAACCTTTTCTGAGCCCCAGCGTGTTCATTTACAAAAAAGATGTCCTTGTATTATTTGTAATGTTCCTGGCCCCTAGAAGACATGTAGCCATCATTGTGAGGATGCAAGTGAGGAAGGAGAGTTGGAGGAGAAAATTCTATGGAAAGGTCCCCATTCCTTTCCTTGTCCCTGTGTAGAAAAGGCTCCTCATAAAGGTGGCTTGGACCCTGCAGCAGCCTCTCCATCCTGGTTTGTTAAGGATTCCTGGATAGAGGGTTGAGGAGGGGAGCCCCTGGGAGCCCCTTGCCCAGTCTTAAGGAGGAGAAATGATAACCCTGCCAGTTGTCTGAGGCTGGGGATTTGGGAGCTGGAGATATACCTGAACTTGTAGGAGGACTGACAAGTTTGCTTTGTTTACAAAAGTGCCCTAAAGCCAAAAAAGCTGCCTTTAGCAAAGGTAGGAAGGAACCTCTGTGTGTGGCGGTGTTCTGGCCTGAGCGGAAAGCTAGTGCTGGGTGGCATGACCCCTTCCCTTGGGTGTTCCTTGTTATTGCTTGTGGCGGGGCGGTGCTTTTTATCCCTGCTGAGACTGGTTCCATGAGCTCAGAATGGTGGGCTCTGGAGGAAGTAAAACCTCTGCCTGGTTAACTGGTGACTCCACTGAAGGCTTGTGGGAGAGAGGTGTGCTTGCTCTCCTGACCGGTGGTGAGACTGGCCCCTCTGACATGCACGCCTCCTAGTAGCAGTTGCCTTGTCTGGAGCTCCAGGGGCTTCATCCGTTGACCCCTGCTGAGCCTAGTTGTTTTAGTGCAGCTTGGCTGTGAGAGTCAGGGGGCCCTTGATGCAGGCTAGTCTCTTGACCGTGGACCCTGCTCTGCACCCCATACCTCTCTCTGGGTGTCTGTGTCCTCTGAGAGAACCTCTAACCATACTCCGTTGGCACTGCCTTCCTTCTTCTCCCCACTTCTCATGCCTTTTCTCAGACTTTGATCATGTTAAGTACTGCCTCTTCCTTGACGGGTTTTCCTGTGCCCCCAACTTCCTGGGTGTGATACTCTCCCACAGGGAATAGCACAGTATGGGCTTCAGGGAGCTGGGCTCTAGCTCTACCTCCAAAGTACTCTGCGACTGAAAGGAAGGGGATCTGCAACCTCTTTGAGCCCCAAGATATTTTCTCGAAAATGAAAGAAATGTGTATGCCCCTTCCAGTTGCAACCTCTGTGCCAAGCTTCACCCCTCACCTCCTGCTCAGGGGCTCCTCCTTCCATTCCAGGCACCCTGGCCTCTCCCCCTACTGCATGGTTAACGACAGAGTCAGAACCACAGAGTGGAGCACTTCCTTACTTTCCATTGCCCATTGGTTTTGCTCCCCATCCAACGTAAGCTTCTTGGATGCAGGAATCCTGTGTATGTTTTTTCTTTTCTACCCTCTCTCCCTTGTCTAGGACATTTCAGGATACTTAGTAGGGATTTAATAACTGCTTGCCAACTTGGTGGTGTTCCAGTGAGTGGAGTAGGAGGGGTAGTTGAAGCTTAGTTGAAGTTTTTATGATCTGGGATCAGAAGGAAAAAAATCTTCAGAGATCAGCTTTGAACTTGAGAGAGGAACCTACTGAGAGGTAGTGATATATATATGCATACATATACATATACATATATAGGTATGTGTGTGTGTGTGTGTACACACACACACACACACATATATATATATATATATATATATATATATATATATATATATATACCTCCTTGCCCAGTCTCGAGGAGGAGAAATGATAACCCTGCCAGTTGTCTGAGGCTGGGGATTTGGGAGCTGGAGATATACCTGAATATATATATATATATATATATATATATATATATATATATATATATATATGTTAAGTACTGTTGTTAGTGCTTATAAAACCTCCAACTCCTTCTGACTTGAGGACCCAGGCTATCATGGATGTTGTATCTTTGGGCGTTGGTCCTGGCTTGGATGGGACGCAGGTTGCTCGGATGGGTGTAGTTTTTCTACAGAGGGAAGGGCATGTCATCCACATGGAGAAGCAGAGATTTCCAGGATCATTCGGGCTATTTTTCTGAACCAGCCCTAGGCAATTCTGGATGCATGGGTTCATGAGACTGGAGTCAGATCCCAGGAAAGGAGTGCTGGGCCTCGGGAGCTCCAACCCCATCTTCGCATGAAAATGCTGTGGCAACAGCAGAGTGACTGTCTGACTTCTTTCTCAGGCAAACCTCTCTCCCTTCTCTCCCTACCTTTACCACCTCCCATCCCATGCTGCTTTTCCCCATTGTGGTCTTTAGACTTGGCTGTAAGCTTCTGGGTGGATTTACACTTAACTTCTTACACTTTTCTCTGTTGAGGACAGCAAAGCTTGTTAGGAATGGTCCAGGACAAGGGACTTTTGGTTTCAGAGAAAACTGTATTTTTTTTTGTATATGATTTACCTTTCTGATTATGTCTGATATAGAATTTTTATTTCTTGACCAAACCCTGAGGGATGGTTGGGAAATATTAGTGGGACAGTGCAGCATTAACCTCTGCCTCAGATTACCCCAGAGCAGCAGGTGTTTGAGGATGGCTTGCATTAGATGCCTTGTTCTTTTCTTTGATAAAGACACATGTCCAGGGAAATGGAACAGCAGTGCATGGTTTCTAATGTTGGGGCTTTGGAAATCCCCCCCTCCATGGTGCCTTGGACACATAATAGGCCCTTGGTAAACTGTGTTGGCATTTCTTTGCTTCTCCTCCTGCAAGGCTGGCCCCCTCACTCCCACAGCTCAACTCCTCAACATCATCGTCCGACCTGGGTATTTTATTCTTCCCCAGCCCCTCTTGTGTTTGGGGTTCTGCCCTTTGCTCCAGTTATGAGGAGAAATATTTGGTTTCTGAACTGGTGCCTCCTGATAGTTTTTATTCAAGAGATAACCAAGAGGTCATCCCCCTTTGGGGGATGATGTTTCTTCCCTTCCTACATCTTTTGCTCTAGCTCTTCCCCCGGTATCCGTCCCTCTCCCCCTCTTCTTCCTCTCCCACTTCCTTTCTCCTTCTGCCCCTGCCAGTCCCCTGTTGCTCTCTGCCCACCTTTCTCCTCTCCTCTGCCTGCCTCCTTGTTCTGCTTCCCCATCTCTTATTGCCTGTTTGCAGCTTCTCCTGTGCTCTTGTCTCACCGTGGTCTCCTCTGTGGGGTACAGTAGGAGCGTCACAGGGTTGTTTTTTTCTCCTTCTTGGCCTGTTAGAAGTCCCTCTGCTATACCCATACCATAAATAACACCCGCATCTGCCAAACACATTCCTCACTTGTGTTAATAGGCTGCAATGATGCCGGAGCCTGTTGCCATGGCAACCCCATTTTTGTTTGATTGTATCCCACTCTGCTACATAAAGCCTCTGCATGCACACACACACAAACAAGCACGCTCACACAACCATTACATATGCTAAACTATTAAAGATTATTTTGGAGAAAATATCTTTGGGCCCTGTGGGGTTATCTGACTGAGGGGATGAGCATCTCCACTGTCCAGTGTTACTCCGGGAGGTGATAATGGATGGAAGAGCTCTTTGAAAAGTAGAGAGTCCTGTTCAAATGTGGGGTATTATTATTCTGCAACCACATTAAGCCTGCCTGCCATGGTTTCAGAGGAGAAGATTCTGACCCCATGTGGGTCCCTGTGAGCTTGGGAGAGCTGTTAGAAGTTGCCGTCACGGTGTGGGATGACCCACCCTCCTCCCCAGCGGAGTTTCAGCTCCTTCCTCTCTTCCCCCTAAACCTTTTGGAGAAACTCAGTGATCTCTTGTATTTCTTCCTTTGTGACTGTTTGAACCTGTAACTGTCACCAGTTGCTTCAGAGATCAGAAAGGCACAGGCGCTGTGTGGGTGTTGTTCTGTGACTGTGCACGTGCGAGCGTCTGTAGCTAGGAGGCTGGGGAAGGAGGGGGATGGGGATCCAGACCACGAACTGACTGCTGTGCATGTGCATGCATGTCTGCTCACGCACACACACACACACACACACGTGTGTGTGTGTGTGTGTGTGTGTCTGTGTGTGTGTGTGTGTGTGTGTGTGTGTGTGTGTGTGTGTGTCTGTGGCTTGGGCTGACCAGGGCAATGGAGGAGGTGGACCTAAGGAAGCCTTTGTGTTGACTTTGAAAGGAGATCATTGCAGCTCTGTCCTGTTTATTCTTGGCTGGTGGCTGGCTTCCGTGGCCGTTTGCCTTTCTGATTCTGGGCCTTAATCACCCTTCTGACCTTGACGTCTGGCTCCTCAGGGAGGTACCCTGGATGCACACCCCCCACTTTCCATAATGAGGCTGAGGGCTCAACTTGAATGGTCAGCTCCCCTGAAATACAGGAATCCGATCCTTCCCTTTCAAGAACTCTTCCTACTGCCCACTCACTCAGCTGCCCAGTGAGCCCCATTGCAAAGCCACCTCCTTGCTCTGGAGCTTGGCCCAGAGGCCTGTGTTGTGGGTCACTATAGCTGGCCCATGTGCGCTGCCTACAGCCACTCCCCGCCTGCTCGCTGGGGTGCTGTGGAGGAGGACACGCTTCTACCGCAGTGGCTGGGAGTTGCCACCAATTCCCCCCTGTCACCCACATTTCTGGACAGGAGAAATCTGGCCTTAGTGAACCCCAGGGTGGGGGGTTGGCTCTGAGTTTGGAGCCGAGTAGGGTCTGCTTGTCTTCCTAAAGTCTAATGTTTTTTTGCCAACTATATTTGCTAATTATTTTCAATTATGTTGCCTCCTCTGTGCAACAGGGCAGGGCTGTTTCGGGGGTGGGGGCAGAAGCCTCTGGGGGTGGGGTCAAGCAGAGCTTCTGGGCAGGGGGTCATCTTCCAGATCCCAGGGATGCCTCGATTCCTACGGAGAGGACTTCAGGAAGGGCACAGACCCAGTCGAGGAGCAAAACGACCAGCTTCTGTATTTGTGAGAATGTTCAGTGTTAATAATTCAATCTAAGTTTTGATCTAGAGCAAGAGAAGGAGGTCTGTGTGCTGTGGAACATGGAACAGCATGCTCATGTTTGTCTATAAAGAGGACACAGATGACGTATTAAACCCCATCACAGGAACCTGCTCAACCTCATGGAAGAGTTTTAAAAATCCGTGTAAAAGGCTTTCCTATGCTGATGGGCCCTGGCCACAAGTCACTCTGTGAGAAGGTGCAGCTGGTAGCAGAAGCAGGGCCGTGGCCCATGCTGGGCCAGGCCTTTTTTCTCCTAAGTGGTGTGGCTGGGGCTCCCACTTTAGTCCCAGCCAGAGACAGAATGTGAGTGTTGGGCAAGGCCAGGTGGGAGACTCCTGTGACTGTACCAGCCTCTTTGTGGGAGACTTCCTGTCCATGATGCCTGCCTGGTGCCTCAGTTAACTGTACCTGTCTTGTGTGTGGGGGGAGTCCAGCTCCTGGCCTGTTACTTCCCAGGAGGGCAGCCTGTGTTGGGATTGGAAATAGTTGGCTCCAGGAACTCTGACATGATTGTACCCATAAATCCTTTGGTGCTGTTAAATAAGTATGTTTCAGCATATCCTTCCGTCTGTGCTTATCAGGTGGGGATGGCTAGCTAACAGAGGGCAGACTCAGCATGATTTTTTTCACCCAGACTCAAAACTTCATGGAGATAATTGGAAAGCCTTCCTTCTCCCCCCCCCCCCCCCCCAGCTTTTCTCAAGGCAATGTCCAGATGGAGGACAGGGAAGATCTCTCTTTACATACAATGTTGCAAGCGAAATCAGGATTTCTAGTTAATGGACTGTGCACCCCAGGTGAACCCGCATTTTGAGGTTGGCTGTTGGAAAACACCAGTAGGCTGTTTGGGTATGTTGATGGGCATACCCAGTTCATAGGAAGATTCAGGTCCCCTCTGAAATACTGTGGTTGATTCCAGAATTCAGAGGAGTGTGACTAGCTTGGTAAGGGGACTGGAAACCTTGATTTCTGAGAGAACATTTGAAAGGCTAGGGGATATTTAGCTGGGAGGAGAGCAGGCTGCAGCAGGGTAAGAAAGCAGCTGGGCAAGACATTGTTGCTGGGACCCCTGTGGCCAGACATTATAAGAGAGACTGAATTTCTTTTTAGTTGCTCGCAAGGGCAGGGCTGTGACAAACGGGTGGAAACAATAGACACATTTCAGCTCCAGGTAGGAGATACCTTTCTAGCTTTTGGGGTTGCAGCCATCAAACCACATGTCTCCCGGGGTAGGCAGCTGTGTAAGTGGAGGTTTTCACATAGAGACTGGATGGCCTCAGCTAAGCTTGTTACTGAGGAAATGATTCTGCTTTCAGAGGTCTGGGGTGGGGTCCAAGAATGGATCTGTTTTTTAAACAGCTTGGATCTAGGTTTCAAAGTTCTTCAGGTGATCTTGACCAACTCCCAGGCTTGGGAACATTGGCCAAGAAATCTGCCCAGGTCACCCTCAACCCAAGGATGTTGTGGTTTCGTGCCTTGCATCAGCGTGACTATCTCCTAAAGTCTGTTAGGGTGTTCTGTTGTCCTGTCCGTCTCAGGCTCTGTTTGCAAGAAGCGAAACCGTTACAGACCTGATGAGCCATTGGGAGACATTCAGGAGGGGCTGGGAGTATGTGCTGGTGTGAGGATGCAGATCTGGAAGGCGATGAGTAATGGTGAAACAGGGTGGGAGGAATGCCCCAAACCCAGACTCATATTCTCTTCCCAAACTTCCCCATCCCCTGCCTCCAGTTTGAGGCAAAGCAGGCTGGTGTGTGTGTGGGGGGGGGGGGGGGGGGGGTGGTCAGCAGAAAGATGGACCTTGATTTGAGTCCTGGTTTATTCATTCCTTTGTTTGCTAGTGGATACGAAAAACACTGAGGACACTCCTGGTCCAGAGTGGATGTACAGAATGTGGAGAACGAGGAGATCAAGGGGGTGGGGCAACATAGCAAGAGGTAGGGAACTAGGAGATGATTTGAAGGAGGAGGAATAGGGCTTCAGGGAAGCAAGAAGAGATCGGAGCTCTGAGTATGAGGACAGGACTGGAGGTGGGGGCAGGGATGCTCTCTGGGAACAATGGGATGTAGTTACCAGAAAAGGGGGAAAGACAAACAAACATGGGGATACAGTAGTGGCTTTATTCTTCAGGCCAGCCTCATGTGTCAGCGTGAAATCCTCCCACCTCCTCCTTGCTCTGAGTGGGTTATGAGCTGTTGCTTCTGGGCTTGAGGCTTCCTGACCTCACACTTGGGTGGTCCCCTCTCCCTTCCCCTTAGGAGTCTCGAGGCTTGATCCCACAGCTCACTGCGGTCCCAGTTGGCTTTTGGAAGGGGTCCTTAGAGACCTCAGGGACCTCAGTGCCCAGAACATAGTAGGTGCTCAGTGAGGGTTTGAATGAATGAATGAATGAATGAATGGGTGGTCGGGTGGGTGGACGACTGCACACAGACTCTGCTGTGCCGAAGTGCTAGACCAACACCTCCACAGAAGGAAGCGATGCAGCTTGGCTTGGAAGCCTATTTTGGTGGATTGCAATCCTAAACTCTGAGCAGGGCTTCCAAAATCCCTCCTGCTGCAATTTAAAACGTGTGCCTTCTTGGAAACAGAGAGCTGTCGCCTGGCACTGCCGATACTATATCACTTCACAGATCTAAAAGCCATTATTAAGTCATTCTTTCAGCCTTCTCCCCATTCATTCGGAGAGCAACCATTTATTAGGTGCCTACTGTATACCAGGCACTGTGCGAGGCCATGGAAGTTCAAAGATGACCCAGCCTGGGTCCCAGCACCCAGGGCTGCCATTAGCCAATAGATGTTTCACCTACACACATTTGCTTCTGTGTCAGATGAGCTCTGGAAATACTGGCTTAAACAGAATTCTTTACTGTAGGACTTTAAAGCTTTGAACATGTTAATGGGCACTAAAATTTGCCAAGAGGAGGATATTGCATGAATCCTTTATCAAGCATGTTTGACCCCTGAATCTGTTCGTTAAGGAGCATAACAAGGGTCATTAGTGTTTGTTGGAACTCACTTTAGGCTGCACTGCTTCAGGGGGCTGGGAGCAGCCTAGAAATTTCTTAGGGATGGGCCTCTGGGATAGGCTTGGGTAAAGTAATCTAGACAGGGGCATTTATTTGGGGTCTTTCCTCCCTCAAGAAGGTTTCTCAGCCCGCACTGTCTGGCTGCCTGTTTTAAAGTCTCATTCCCCATCTGGGTCTGAAATCCTTTATGAAATGAAATGATGGAAGGCACCAGGGAGACACCTCTTTTAATCTAGTTTTAGTTTCTTTTAGGGCCTTTTGCTGTCATTAGACATTGGATCAGGTTGGACTCCTAAATAATGACCTTTGGAGGGTCTGGGGTCCATCGAATGTCTTTCCAGACCTTTCACTTAAGGCACTGATTGCATTGGTGCCCACAGGGGAGTTAGCAGTGGGTCATTCCAGATCATCCTTCTCCAAATTTTCTTTGTTTCCTTCCCCCACTTCAACTCTCCCAGAGGAGGAAGCCCTTAAAGATTATTGATTATAAACCATGAGTTTGTACTGAGTGTTTACTGCATGTCTGACACTGAGCTCATCCCCTACATACATGACCTCATTGAATTATAATATCATCCCTGTGAGAAAGACATTCTTATCCCCATTTCAAGGCTCAGAAAAGGAAATAAGAGAAGGTAAGTAATGTCCTCAAGGTCACACAGCTAGTGAGCATAGCAGATGGTTCAGTGCCTGCCCATATTCCCTGGGCATGTACCTCTCCACTCTTGCCAGCTGTCAGGACCTGAGGGCTTTCTCCGGCCCTGAGCCTCTCTGCTGGCCCGTGGGGCAGGTCAGAAGTGTTGGGGGTTTCCACCTCCAGAGCAGCCCTCAGCCAATGATTATTGTGTGCTGGTGGATGAATATTCCAGCTCTGAAACGTGTGTTCTCCATTGGCTCCCTGTCCCAGGAAACAGTCAGCTCTAGTTGCCCACAGTGGGAATGGGCTTGATAGCTTTCCTTTTCTCTGGGTTTATTTCCCTTCCTCAGCTGTCTTCTCCATTCCCCTTCTAGTGTTTCTCGGGGTTACCTCTCATGTAAAACCACTTCTACTCAAATCTTTGTCTCAGGATCTTTTCCCATGAGGAATCCAGATTGAAAGATGAGAAGCAGGGAATCTAACCCAGGTTTGACTTGAACACCAGGGAGGGAGAGAGGCTGCTTACTGGGGCAAAAATGCATCAGGTGCAGGACTGCATGGCAGGCTCAGAACCTAGTCCTGCCTGGGTCCCTCACTCTTATCTGATAACATTTGTCACAAGTAGAGTGGTTGCTGGAGTAGAGGAATGACGTGGAATATAAAAGTTTTTTAAATATAGCTATAGAAATATACATGTAATTTATATATGATATACACTTCTATCTATCTCTATAACTATTTTTAAAATTTTTACTTCTTAAAAACGTATGGCTTTCTGTTTCCTAGACAGTGGGCTCAAACACTGGCCAAAAAGACTCGCTTTTCCATTTGATCAGCATTTGATAGATAACAAAGGACTTTACCATGTGTGATCTCCTTTGCTGCTCATGAGGGTTCCAAGGAGGTGATGGGTTAGGATGGGGCAGACGTGAGCTTTGGGGTCCAGAGGCCCAGGGGAAAACCCTGGTTATATGATCCTGGCTGAGCTGCTCTGCCTCTCCCAGTGTTTCCTTTCTGTTACCTGGGGATAATAGATTCCTGATTGACGGGATCTGATGTTTGGTGGCCAAAACAAGGTAATGCACTCATAGTTACAGACCTGTGATTGTGTTGGAGAGGGGGAAGAAGGGGTTCAGAGAGGTTAAGTGACCTCATTCAGGTTACACAGCTAGTTAGTTAGCTTAGGAGTTGCGATATAAATTCGGATCTCTGACTCCAAATCCAGTGCTCTTTTCTCATTTGGACCCGGCCCTGCATCTACTTGGTGGTGCGTGCAGAAGCTAGAGAAGGCACAGCTGTTCTCACGCGGTTGTCTTGGTTTGATTTTGGAATGCGTGGTGTTTTCTTTATGATGGCTTGTCCTTCCTTCATGGTGTCTGGCTCAGATGGGCATTCAGTGAGTTGTCATTTCCTGAGCCTGCAATGCTGTGAAGGAAGGCGGCCCTGAAGTGTTCAGGGGGTGGCTGGGATCAGATGTTTACCAATGAAAAGCTCCTGAGTGGTTATGGATGTGTGAGTAGCACAGCTCGGGGGTGAGGCTGCCTTGTATCCACTATTCTGGTGGCGTCAGTGGAACAGTGGAGAGGAGGGAGGAGGCGCTGGGGACACATCAGGGTCACTTCTTGGTACATACACCCTGGAGGTCAGACCCAGGGTCTTTCTGGAGAGGAGCATCTAGTAGATGCGCAGGTTAGCGCTTACTAGCGTGTGTCTTCAAAGCCCAGCTCCTCACAACCATCAACACCTTTCAAAGTACCCCGGACGTCCTGCTTCACATTCGCTTCTCTCCCTGTCCCTCCTGTCAAGAAGACTAAAGAAAAATGTTAACTCCTTCCTAAGTGCCACTTTTTGCTAAGTGGACTTTCAAGATTTTATTTTATTTTATTTTAAATCTTTATTTATTGAGAGAGAGAGAGAGGAAGGGGCAGAGAGAGAGGGAGAGAGAATCCCAAGCAGACACTGTGCTGTCAGCGCAGAGCCTGACTCGGGGTTCGATCCCACGAACCATGAGATCACGAACCATGAGATCACAACCCGGCTCAAAATCAAGAGTCAGACACTTAACTGACTGAGCCACCCACACACCCCTGTTTATTTATTTATTTAAAAAAAATTTTTTTTTCAACGTTTATTTATTTTTGGGACAGAGAGAGACAGAGCATGAATGGGGGAGGGGCAGAGAGAGAGGGAGACACAGAATCGGAAACAGGCTCCAGGCTCTGAGCCATCAGCCCAGAGCCTGACGCGGGGCTCGAACTCACGGACCGCGAGATCGTGACCTGGCTGAAGTCGGACGCTTAACCGACTGCGCCACCCAGGCGCCCCTATTTATTTATTTTAAAGTAGGCTTCACGCCCAGCACAGAGCCCATCATGGGGCTTGAACTTATGATCCTGAGATCATGACCTGAGCTGTGATCAAGAGCCAGGTGGCTTAACTGACTGAGCCACCCAGGCACCCCAGGATTTTCAAGATTTTATTTTTACATCTTCTTTTGAGGGATGGGAAAGGTACTTATTTGCTTAGCCAAGTCCCCAGCTTTCCTCTGGCTAAGTCCCTTTTCCTGTAAACATTTCATTCACCCTGCTGCACGGGAGGGACCCGTCTGCCCCAGACTGGCTCTCAGTCGGTACCACCGGCAGGCAGTACCTTGGCCTTGACATCTCAGCTGAGGAGGCTGCCAAAGGAGTGGTGCCAGAGCTGAACCCCAGTGAGCAGGGCAGGCTTGTGCCCCTCCAGGGGCCCTGCCTTTGCAACACTGGACCCTGTGAATCTAAATCAGAAGCATCCTCTTCTTTTTCTCTGTAACACTTATGCTGGTTTGCAATGTGTCTGGGCGTGTTCGCCTATCTTTCTACTTGACAGTCAGCTTTCTGAAGGCAGGGGTCTGTTTTAATACCTGAATACTTACTGACTGCTATTGACTTTCCCATTCCTACTTGCCCAGCATCGTGGGAAGAAGGCAGACAGCTACCATTCTCAGGTCCCACAGGGATTTCTGACTTGGCCAAGAAGAGTCCCTCATGGTGCTCTCTCCCTGGACCGGGACGGGCTTGTCCTCCACTGGCAGGGGACCATGTGCCTGCGGTCGTGGCCCTAGGAAACACTGCTTTTCATCTGTACCCTCTTCCCTCTCTTGGATTTCCCACTGGTCTCTCTGGTGATGTCAGGTGGGGCCCCTGCACCCATTTGCCCCCTGACCCCATCCTTGATCCCGTGTCGTCTTCTTGTCTTTCCTCTGGTGTCTTTTCCTGCTTCCCGAGCCTTCCTCACTCTTCCTTTCCAGCTGTAACGTGTGGGAAAGACCCCAGAGACTCACCAGGAAGCAAGTATAACTGTAAGGGTAATAAATATGGGCATGGATAAGTACACAAATTCCAAAAATTATTCTTCATTCCTTTGAGAGCAGTCCCATGAAATAGCAGTTCCCGTAACACGTTGTAAACTTCTTTTAGCTGGTTGCCGTGCATTACAGTGCGTGTGTCAGCTCCTTGTTTCACCTCAAACTCCCAGGGCTAAGACTTCAGCTCTCTGGGTGGGTTAACCTCAAGTAACCCAACAGAGCTTAATATGTGGGAAGTGAAGACACATCTAGGACTTTTTACATAACTCTGGTATCCAGGCTTATCTGGGGGAAGGGAGGGTGGGCGGGGGGGGGGGGTGTCGGTGCAGGGCATCCGCATCTTGTAATCCTCCTGGTGCGTCTGACATGCTCCAGGGCTCAGAACTACTGCCCTGAGTCTCCCTCCATCAGCACAGGGATCATGGGGATGACACTGAGTCTGATTTATGGCTATATTGAAAGGCGAGTTGTTTATATCGAAAGGGTTTATTGTGGTGATTCAGTAAAGAGTGATGGCCACTAAAAATTATTGCAGGCGTGTAATGGGAAGAGAACTTGGTTGGTGGTTGGTATATAAAATCTTGTCAGGCAAGGCTGTGGCTCGGTATATTTATGTTGCTCTTATCACCAGCAATTAGCCCCAAACACGGCTCGATAAATGGCTTAGCACAGTGCTAGAATAACTGCAAGAATATTTTAGATGATGATTACTACTCCATGTGCTCGACCGAGCCATCTTAGCAGGGCAGTGAATCTCACTCAACATTCTGTGGACCTGCTTGCTACAAACAAGTGCCTTTTGATGGGTATTAACTCTTTTCTCTCTTTGTACCTGGTAATTCCCTTCTGAATGGGTGGAAATTGTGCCAACATGCGGCCTTAACATCCTCAGCAGTGTTTATTATCATTTTTGAGTCCCTCCAACTAGAATGTAAATGAGAACAGTGTCAGTAGTAGGTGCTCAATAAATAATTGTTAGGTGGGTGAATGAATGAATTTGCTCCAAGTTACACAGCAGGTAAATAGCAATGTTAGTCCAGCTCTGTTAACTACTGTTACTTTTTCTTTGACTCTTAAGTTCGTGAAAAGCAAGGAATGATATCGCTAGTGACTCCCTGTATGCATTTATTGTTATCAGTCTGTGTGGCAAGGACACCTTGAAGTTACTTGTTTTCGAGCACCTTTAGATTGGGGTGAGAAGCACGAGGATTCTGTGGCAGCCCTCGTGCCCTGGGGGCACCTAGAGAAAGACATGAAATTGGGGTCCATGGGAGGACTGAGAAGATTGCAAAGTGCCAGATGTGTGGGGTGGAGGCCTGGGAAGTATCCCAATCCAGGACAGAGAGATGTCCTTGGGTTAAACTGTATGCGAATGGCCACATGTGGATTACGATGTGGTCTTTTTTGGAAAGGGGTTATCTGGGGAGAGTTAATTTTGGATTTTGCTTTACATTTATTTTTAAAGTGGAATATTTCTCCGGCATTGGTGACAATGGCCTAGAAAAGCCAGTTAGTCACCATATGAGATCTTCCCCATGTGGGGTGCTGTTGCCCCTGCCTATTTCCCACCTGCCTTCTGCAGGATGGGTTTAAACCCTCTCCCTCTGAGGCCTCTGGGGAGATTTCACTGGCAAACAGTTCTCTATGGGGAACTCCTGCTGGGTCTGAAGTGGTGTCATTCTCTGCTTTGATCCTGGGGTGGAGGGGGCTGGTGACAGCTTATGGGGGTGACTGCTCTTGGCTTCTCCTTGGGAGAAGCAATGGCATCCAGGTGAGGCTGTGTCTACCTCTGTAGGACAGGTTCCAGCCTGCATTCTCCTGCAGTCTTTTTTTTTTTTCTTTCATTACTTTTGCTTGGTATCTTCTCCTGGAAGTAAAAGGGAAATCACCTTAAATCCAGATTTGAAGAACAGACCTGGTTTCTCTTAAGGGAACAAAAAGATATGGACTGCGCCACCCCACTTCCCCTAAGGTCCTCTTTAGGTTCCACTGTGGACAGGAAGAGAGTATGTGGCCCTTGTGCTATGACGGCCCCCTCCCCACACCAGGCTGGCCCTGGAATGATGGGGGTGGGGGGCGCTTACTCATTTACCACAGGCGATGGAGATCTGCCAACTCTGAGACTTCCACTGGGTCTCCACCCCCCACACCCTTGTCATTAGCCTAATAGGCACAGCTTGTGCCTGGAGGGAGCAGGACAGTGGCTGCGAGCATGTGAGCTTGGGAGGACCCATAGGAGTTGGGTGCTGGTGTGGTTGTGGGGTGGGGTGGGGTGGGTCATGCTCTTCCCGGTAGAGTGCAGAGGCTGGGAGCCTTGGGTTTCCCAGGAGCTGAGAAGCTACCAGGCTGGCCACACACAGGTAGAGCATGCCACCCTGCCGTCTCCCACTTGTTCCCCCCACCTTAGCCAGCCCCATCCCTCGGGTGGTCTTGGAGGAAGGTAGTTCTCTCTGCTGTTAAAGTAATTTGGTGACTCTGGGGACAAAGAAATGATACAGCCCTGGGTGGGGGGACTAAAAGTCACTCAGCGAATAGTGTACAGTTCTCAGACATTTCTTTCCTGCTTTACCCTCTGTCACGGGTCCCTGTCTGCCAGTCCTCCTGGTCAGTCTCCTTCCACCTCCTTGAACTCAGCATGTCCTAAACCAAAATTCATCATCATCCATAACTTGGCTTTATTTTTGTCAGTGTCACCTCTCTCTTTGCCTGGGTTCTGGTGTTAGATGTTTGGGGGACCGTTCAGCAAGTATCTCCCATGTGTTAGGCACTGGGAACCAGGATGAGAAAGCCGCAGACCCTGCCTCTGAGAGGAGACTTGTAAATAGCGTGTCTTGAGCACCAGGCTCTTTCTAAGCACTTGAGTTGTGTTAACTCACTCAATCTCCACAGCAGCACTACGACATAAGCACTGATGTTGTTCCGCCCATTTTGCAGATGGGCACATTGAGATATAGGTTAGACCAGGCTGAACCGATGAACACGACAACCTGGTCCCAAGTCTGGGCTCTTACTTGTCAAGTCCAGGCAGACGGTCAGGAACTCACACCCCCAGGGCCCAGTAGGGCGACAGCAGTTTTAGCAGCAGAGACGGCGCATGCCAGCTTCTTCCTGGTGGGAATGGGGAATGCTTGCAGCAGAGGGGAGGCTGGCTATTAGGTGGGACTAGGTTGGGAAGAATATAGACTTCTGGGCCAAGTTTTTTTTTTTTTTTTCTTGAGGCAGTGGGGATCCCTGGAAGGTTCACATGCAGGAGAGGAAGTGGATGTGGCCCTGTGTGTGTTAAGAAAGGTGGTGTTAATGTTGGTGTATGGAGCTGAAGGGAGGCGCCTCCAGGGAGAGGACGAGTGGGAGGTGAGTGGGGACCCTGCTGTCCTGTCCTGTCCATGAGACTGAAGACAGGGGGTAGCTGAGGGTCAGGGCCTTCAGACAAGATGGGGAGGGTCACAGGGAGCATCTGGGCATTTACCTATTAGTTTCCTCTTGCCTTGGTTACCAGTGGTGCCAAACTGGTTCCCTCATGCTCTCTACCCAGGACACCAGTTCTCTAGTCTCTGGGAAATGAGATATCATCTCCTTCCTGGGGAGACCTGGGATGGGTCCCAGGGGCCCTCCTCTTTACCTTTTCTTGGGCTTTAAATATCCCATGTCAGTCTCTTCCCTACAAATCCCCAGGTCTCAGCCTTTATCCGGATGTTAGGTACCCAAACATTCAACCTCCTAGCCTCTCCTCCCTCTGTAAGCTCCCAGCCAGCCCTGTCAGGTGCCCAGAGACCTCATGCCTCAGAGAACTTTACTCTTCTCTGGGGCCCGGTATCCTGGCCACCCTGACCCCCAGCAGAGCTCCTGGTGCTTCGCAGGCCCTATATGCCACCTTCCACCTACTGTTCTTTCTCAGAGGCCACCTGACAGAGTGCAGAGTGAACCTCCTTGTTCATTGCCTGCCTCCCCCCGCCCGCTGAGAGTGTCCACTTCCCGAGGCGGGGCCTCGTCATGCTCACGACTGTGTGTCCTATGCCTCCACTGTTCAAATCCCAACTCTGCCGTGCCCCAGCTGTGTCTCCTTAGCAGGTTTCTCGCTCTTTCTGAGCCTGTTTTGCAGAAGATGGAATATAGTAAGAATGGTTACCCCTGAGGGTTGTGTTGAACACTGTATGTGATGATATATACAAAACACTTTGCACAGGGACTGCCAAGGAAAATGCCCTGAACGAATGATCTGTGGTCTGTCCTGGCTGCGTATCGTTTGCACTTGTAAATTCCCACACATTACAGGAGAGCCCAGTGTTTCTGCCAGATGCCTGTGTGTTTGGATGGTAGTAAACAGGGTAGAAGAAAATTGCGTTACCTCCAAAAGGAAGGCTAAGTGGAGGGAGGGCTAGGCCCTGGGTCCTGGTTTTTATCGCACCCTTGCCCCATCCTTATTCTGTCTGGTGGCCACCAAATGCCTAGTGCAGACCCACTAGGAGCAAGGCAGCCTCCAGAACTGACTGGGACCAGCCTGGGAGCTGGCACAGGACTTCCTGGGTGAGTGTGAACTGGGGCATGGGCTGAGCCAGGTCCCCCTGAATTCAGAGGTGACTGTAGCTGAGGGAGGCTGCAAGGAGGTCAGGACTGTGACTCGCATCCCTCTGAGGACTGTTCTAGAGAGGCCGGTAAATAAACTGAGAGTGGTTTTTAAAGAGTAGAAGCCACTGGGGAAGAGAGGGACACACATCTGCTTCTCCCAGATGTGCTTCTTTCTGTAACTTCATTAAGACATGTACTCATGCAGCAAAGGACAACAAAACCGCCCACGGGCCAGCAGAGGCCTCAGCGTGGAGAGTGCTCTGGGTTGGTGAGGACTGTTGGGGAGAAGGCCTGAGAGAAGCCAAATGAGACACTCGAGGGATCTGGCCTGAGGGCGAGTGACAGCCAGGACATTGAATCACATCCCTTGCCCCTAAGTGAGTGTCCAGGTGGGGTAGGGCCCATGCCTGGGCAAGAGATTGGTGATGAAGTCCAGAACATTCCCCCAGCTGGTTAGACCTTGCAGGGGGGGCGGGGGGGGGGACGCAGGGCTGGCCAGCTGGGTGGACTGTTGGAGGACTGCTGGGAAGTGGCCTGCCGGCTTCCTGCCTGTTCATAGACTCGTGTGCCCCAGACTGGGCCCCTTCCCTCCAGTCCTGCTACCCTAACACTGTGCAAGGGGCCCCCTGTGCCTGGGCTGCACTCAGGATGCCTGGGGAGGGGCTGTGCCAGCACCAGAAACCACAACAGACCCTGACCCTGGCTAATGGAGGCGGTCTTGAAATGGACCTTTTTTCTTTTTGGCTAAATTAACATTTGGCATTTCAGGGTGCTGGCCCCATGCCCGGCTGCTCTGGCCTTCTGCCTGTCAGCTCCTTTGAGGCTATTTTTGCCATTCACTTATTTATTAACTATTATTGCTCCCCAGGACAGATGGGCACACACACACAGACATGCCTGTGCGTGCACGTACACATGCCCTCCAACCCAGAGCCCACTGGAAAAGCTAACCTGCACCCACCAGGTGGAACATGGTGTGCAGAAGGGGGAAAGGATCAAAAGGATGGTCGCTGGGTTGGGGTAGAGGAAGGGCTGATGGGAGGCAGGGGCCTCCCTAAGCTCATCATTCCCCAGAAATGCCTTCCACCCCCCAAAGCATCTCTGTTCCTATTCTCTCGCCTTCGGGGGTGTTCAGTCCTAGGAAGGGCTCATGTGGGAGAAGATTGTGGGTCTTGCCTGAACCATCTTTCCAGAGAGATAAGCAGGGGGCCTGGGAGGACTAAAGGCCCCCTTGCTAGGACTTCTCTGTCCAGCTCCACCAAGCCCCCAACTTCCAGAGGAGGAAAACTTGGCACCTGCCTTCAGAGAGCTCGCGGCCTGGTGGGGACGATGCTGGGCTGTGCTGGTGAGATGAACAGTCCTCAGGCCCACCTCCTGATAACAAAGTGCATCAGAAGGAACAGGCTGGAATTGACGGGCGGTGTGCACATAGGTGTCTACCATTTGATCCCTCTGACAGCAGGTTGCTAGCAGCAGAACAGAGCCCCAAACCACACAGACCTGTGAGCCTGTCCTAGGTGCAGGGCACTGCCTGTGGTACAAGGGCACCTAGAGCACCATGCAATAATCCCCACCCTTGCTTCCAGTCTCTTTGTTTCGGGACCAGCCTATCTGCTCTGAGCCTGGGGCCCCAGCCATGTTTCCCTCCATGGCTCCGGGGGAGCCGGGGGGAGAACAGAATGAACAGCAGGGACCTTCTGCCTGAGTCTGTCTGGGCCTTGTCCTGGGCCTTGGCTTACACCTGTGAGAAATGGGAATGACGCTCCTGCCACAGCAGGGAGTGAGGACATCAGGGCCCATAAGTGATGGTGACCAGGCCCGAGTCCTGGGCTAGCTCCCTGTTTTCTCCCACCCAGCTGGCCAGCCCCACCCTTCCCTTCATAGGGCATGTGGCATCTAATTTCCTCATTCCCCTGGGCCCTTCTCTGCCTCAAGAAGACACTGCCTTCCTCAGACTGGATACTTACTGCAGAGGGACTGCCAGCTGGGGGCTTTTCTGCCTTGGGACCCAGTGCCAGCCCTTCTCAGGATGGCATCAGGGAACTCCCTAAGAGCAGGGGGTTTGCCTTCCATCAGACTGGGAGCTGAGGGCACGGGCTGCATCTCCCCCATCAAGACTAGGAGCTCCTGAGGACAATGACCATGCATCTCCTATCAGACTAGAAGCTCCCTGAGGTCAGGGGCTGAGTCTGTCCCCGCCAGATTGGGAACTCCCTGAGGACAGGAGATGTTAGCATCCCCATCAGACTGGGAGCTCCCTGAGGATGGAATCAGACTTCTTCTTCCCCACTTCAGGACCCAGTTTCTGGTTGTGGGACACAAAGGTACCCAGTCCTTAGTACCTGGAAAATCTGGAAAGAGGATGGAATTCTGGAGGCTCCACAGCTGTAGTCAGGGATGCTGGACGAGGAGAAATTTCTCACCTTTCTGTAGGAAGTCAGAGCCAAGAATTACATCCCCTTACAGAAGCTTCCCTCTGCTTTCCTTTCTCCTCGGTGGTGGGGTAGGGATGTGTTTTACAGGCAGGGTAGGGGGTGGCCAGGATTTCACAAGTATGATAGCAATTGAGCACTAAGTGTTTGTGCTAAGCTCAGGGTGTGAGTGAGGGAGGTGGGTGCAGGTGTGGGATGGGTGGGCAGTCAGGGAGGGGACTGGCCTGGTGCCTCTGGTGGGCAAGACTAAGTGCCCTCTTGAGCTGCTGCCTCACATGATCTACTCCTGAGCCCAAGGCTGGAGCAGCCCTGGTAACTGTCCTGTCCTCTCCGTGTCCTTGAACTCAACCCTGGTGCTTCTCCCCGGGAGGGATATTTGTGAGGTCCTCTCTGCTCTGTGCATCCAGATTATGCCAGGCTCCTGTCATACTGTGATCTATGTGTGTCTGTATCTTTCTCCCCTACTTGAGAAGGGACTGTCTCATTAATTTATTTGCTTGTCTCTCTCCTGGAATGGCCACAGCCCTTGGAGTCTTCTGGAGTACGATGGCTTCTAAGGGCTCTCAGTAGCATGAGGGGGCGCTCATTGAGAAGGGGTTCAAGCTTGCTGCCAGAGGGTCTGGCAGGGAAACCATTGTCATATGGTCTGGTCGTCCTGGTAGGGGCTACAGGAGAGGGGGGTTTGCAGCTCCCCCAATCATGAGCTGAGCTCACTGCCCTTGACCTGTAGTTATGACTCTGTTGCTGTGTGGCTTAATGGCAGGTGCTTGGGCTTTACAGACAGGCAGCTCTGGATTTGAAACCCACCTCTGCCACCTACCTGTATACAAGTTACTTTGGAAGAGTGACCACAATGCCTGACCCTCAGGGTCCGCATCTGATCACATGGGGCTGTTGCTATCTACTCCACAGCCATGGCTCAGGATTTGTGCACTAATCTGTGTAAAGCACTCTGACCTTCCCCACTGGTCATGGAAATGCCACAGATAGGCCGAGAGGAGGAGTTCAGTCAATTAAATGTTTTTTCCTGGTCTTGTGTGTTTTAACTTCCGGCTGCTTTAGCTACTCATCTAAATCTTGTCTCAGCTTTGGTGCCACTTTGCTGAGAGAAGGGGAGAAAGTGTGGCCATATTAGGAGCTGAGCAGAACCCTTTGAGGGCCCCTTTCTGCCCAGGAGGAAGCTGGCAGTCCCCGTGCCTGCACACAGTTCTGCCTCCCAGGCAAGACTGCATTATTATGAGCTAATGTCTGTGCTGTCTCTGGAGTGGCCAGGGAAGAAACATCGAGTAATATGATTACTACAACAGTAATAATAACAGCAACAACACCAACAAGCACACATAATTATGGAGAAGGCCAACATTTGAGGGCCTGGCTCCAGGCCAGAGCTGTGGTTAGTGCACGAGGGGTGGCCATGGGGCTTGAAGGCAACGGCTTTCAGGTTTTTCATACTCACATCTCCCTCGCACAGTCTTCCCCCATTAAATACAAAGCCTCTGGACAAATCAATAAGTCTCTTCCACGATAGCATAGCAGTTGGGTTTGATGTGGTATGATCTTGTGCTCATCCCAGAGTAGGTAAGGAGGTCCTACAAAGGGACTCAGCAGGCTCCATCTGTCCTGTGCACCCCCTGCCCGCTGCTCTCCACTTGCCCACTCAGAACGCCCCCTACCAAGACATCGCCCACTGTAGACTTGTGCCCACTCTTGGGTGGCAGTTTGAGTCTGAGAGCAGGGGGCAGTTGCCCAGTGGGAACTCTTTCCATAGTTCAGGCCAATGGCCAGTGTGGACCACACCCAGGCCCTGGATTTAGGAGTCGGTGTCATAGTGACATGCTCACATCACAGGATATGATTATTGTAGTGCAGTAGCTAAGGACTGCCTAGGTTGTAATTCTGGCTTTGTCATGCATCAGCTGTAAGGTCTTGGGTAAGTTCCTTAACCTCTCAGAGCCTCAGCTTTCTCATCAGAAAGTAGAAATAATAGAAGTAACTTCATAGTGGTGTTATCCATGCTCATGATAGTATGTGGTACATGGTAAGCCCATGAGGGTCAGTTCTTTTATAGTTATTATTATTTTAGTAGGGACAATAAAATACCTTCAATAGCTCCCACCTATGGGTTCTGTTATATGTTGAGTTGTATTTTCCAAAAAGATGTTGAAGTTCTAACTCAGTACCAATGACCTTATTTGAAAATAAGGTCAAGTTAGATGAAGCCATTAGGGAGGACCCTAACCCAATATGACTGGTTTCCTTATAAAAAAAAAGGGAAATTTGGACCAAGAGATAGACATTCATTGGAGGAAGATGGCCTGAAGACACAGAAAATGCCATCTACAAGCCCAGGAATGCCCACGGTTTCCTGAAGCTAGGAGGGAGGCCTGGAAGAGATTCTCCCTCATAGTGCAGAGGAACCCTGGGCTGACACCTTGATTTTGGACTTCTGGGCTCAGGACTATGAGACAGTAATTTCTGTTGTTGAGCCCTCGGTTTGTGGTGCTTTGTTAGAGCAGAGCCCCAGGAAACGAATGCAGGATCTGAGGAGGGTATGGCCCATTGACCCCCACTGCCACCCTGAGCTACCTGCCACCCTCAGGGGAGAAGAATGGGGTTGGCACTGAGAAGACAGGTTTGGCTGGCCTCTAGTACCTGGAATCTGTATCAGATGGCCCAGGCTCTTGGCCTGTAGGTGAACAGAGTTGGAAACATTTATAGGGCCTGAGACACAAATAGCCCACCCCTCACTTCCCACCCTGTCTTCCTGCCTCTCTCCTCTGCTTCTTAGAGCACTCCCCACCTCACCCCTGCTCCAGGCAGGAGGAAATGGAGAAGGGAGGTCATAAATCCCCAGAGAGGGCAAGCCAAGGTAAGATTTGGGCCTGAACATCTCTGCCCCTCTCCCCGCCTGTCTCCTGGAGACTTAAATCTGTTCTCTAGGCGGGAAATGGCTTGCCTGTCTGGGATGTATCTGTATGTCTGTGCATGTGTGTGAGTGTGTGTATAAAGAATGTCCCTCATTAAGCTGCTGTGGGCCTCGTGACCATGACTCATAAACGTACAATCAAGCTGCACTGGACAGAGGAGACCTGTCCCCGGAGTGGGTGATGCCGGCTTCCGATGCAGCAGCCAGCGCCAAGGCCTTCCACGGCCCACCTTGGCAGCCCGCCCCTGTCTTCTCCCTTCAGAGAACGGGTTGTTCAGTGTCACTTGAGGGAACAGATAGGTCTTAAGTGCCTCTGTCTGCAGGGTGTGGGGATCCAGCGATGAGGAAGGTGCTGGCCTCACCACTGGGAGCTTGTCATTTGTGCAGGATGGAGGGGTGGGTAGTGTCTAAGGCAAGCACACAAATCTAAGGAGAATAAAATAAAGGAGCATGGAGAAGTGCAGGTTGAGAGTCAGGAGTGGGGAGAGGGCCTGGGGAGGAGGAAAAGTTGGGGATGTCAGGGTGGGGTGAGCCCATGGGGCCTTCATGAAGGCAGCTCTGGAGCCCCGACATTGCTGCAGGGGGAAATGCAGAAGCAAAGTCCTGGAAGCGGGAGTGTGCAGGGTGTGTCTGGGCACACGGAGTCTTCCTGGTGATCCAAGTGCAGAGTTCTCCCTGGGGCAGGTGGGAGAGAAGGCAGAAAATGTAACCCATTACGGCCTCAGATGCTGGCGGTGGAGGTCTGTGTAATATCGCTGTAAGAGGAGATCTTTTGAGGCCAAGAGTGCATGGTTCAGGCTGTACTTTAGAGGGGAGTTGGACGGGAGAGTTTGTGGTTTGGGGAGAATGTAGCTCTGGAAAGAGGCTGAAGCAGGTCTGGGAGGCGAGTGGGGAGCACAGTGGAAGTGGGAAGAAAGGGTGAAGGGAGACACATTTCTCTGGGCAATTGAAGATTTGGCAAGCGAGGAAGAGGAGGCATGGAAGATGAGCCAGGGTAAAGGAATAGTGCTGCCATTCAAAGGGAGGTGGGTGGGCTGTGGCTCCCTGGCCTGTGGCATGTGGAGGGAAGGGGCCGGTGTGCTTGGGGTCAGAACTGGCGCCTCTGATGTGATGAGAGGAATCATCATGGGGCTAGGGAGATGCAGAGCCCTCTCTGGGGAACCTGGGATGGTGGTGACGTGGGATCCTTGGGTGAACATGTGCCATTTGCCGTCTCAGGATGAGCGACCAGGGTGGGTCTCAGCTCCTGGGGCCCCGGGTGCTTTGTAGCTCAGACCTGCCAAGGGGTGTGGTGGCCAGGGCTCCCAAGGGAGATGAGCCTGCTCTGATTCCTTCAGTGGCTGTGTCCTTGCCCACAAAAGAGTTGGTAGCCATGGCTGGGTCCAGGGTCTTCCTGTGCTGGAGAGCCACTCTGGGTCTTTATCCAGCACATTTCTGGCCTCTCAAGCTGTCTTACCTGGCAAGACTTCATTTAGATCGTTTTCTGTGCTTCACTATGTAGGTTTCTGAAATGTCAGAGGTTGCAAGAACGTTAGCTGCCATATCCAATTCTTATTTTTAGTGGCATGAATGGATGCCCAGGCAGGCGAGGTGACCACCCAAAGTCACGGGGCTAGTCAGGGCTGGTTTAGCCCTTTCTTAAGGGATTGGGATTTATACCTGTCTTCTGAATGGAGATACTGTCCTCTTTCCTATGTGTGGGTTTCCGGCCTCTTCAAAGTCAGGAGCTACATGTCCATCCCTGCCACTCAGCCAAGTGGACATTAACAAAAATTTGTCACCTGAATAAAAAGAAGTACAGTGTCTAGCACATGCAAATATTTATTCAGTTGGGGAGTGGCAGGTGCGAGGGCTTAAGGAAGTGTCCTCTCTGGGGGGCTGGCTGTCAAGGGCCTGTGAGAGAGGAGAGGAGGGCTCACCGGCTTTGGCCATGGGGAGATTGTTTCCATCACTGCCTTGTTGAGGAGCCCAGGAAGGGGGCGGAGGAGGAGAGGGTGGGGGCCTCTCACTGGTAACGATTCCTTGTCTTCCCTGGACACGCTAACTCTGTGCGCTTTTCTTGCCTCCTGCAAGGAGGTCAAGGCATGTGTGGGGTGGGGAAGGGGGAGGAACCCTGTACCTTTGGGGATGCTAGGCAGTCAGAGGTGCTTGAGGCAGACATGTCTACTTACTGGGTCAGACAGAGCTGCAGTGCACTCTTGGCTCTCCTCTCTCTGAGGGGAAGGATTAGTCAGTTTGGGCTGCCATAACAAAATACCACAGACTTGGTGGTTTAAACAACAGACATCTATTTTGTCACAGTTCTAGCGGCTGGAAGTCCAAGATCAAGGTGCCAGCAGATGCAATTTCTGGTGAGAACTGCCTTCCTGGCTAGCAGACGGCTGCCTTCTTGCTGGGTTCTCACATGGCCTTTTCTCTGCGCATGAGCTTTTGAAAGGGAGAGAGGGAGAGAGGGGGAGAGAGAGAGAGAGAGAGAGAGAGAGAGAGAGAGAGAGAGAGAAGACTCTGGTGTCTCTTCCTCTACTTAGAATACCAGCCCTTACTGGATGAGGGCCCCACCCTATGACCTCCTCTAACTTTTTAATGTTTATTTATTTATTTATTTGAGAGAGAGAGTGCGCAAGTGGGAGGGGCAGAGAGAGAGAGAGAGATTGAGAGAGAGAATCCCATGCAGGCTCTGCACTGTTAGCTCAAAGCCCAGTGCAGGGCTCTGTCCCACGAACCGTGAGATCATGATCTGAGCCAAAATCAAGAGCCAGATGCTTAACTGACTGAGCCACCCAGGCACCCCGCTTTGTGACCTCCTTTAATCTCATTTACCTCCCAAGATCCCATCTCCACATATAGTCACACTGGGGTTAGGGCTTTAGCCCAGCAATTTTGGAGGATATGTTCAGTCCATAACATAGAGGGTTTGCGAATGACAGCTGTAGGTTTGTATCTTCCCCAGTATCAGGGTGCCCTCTCTGTGGGTGTGAAAGTCTTGTCTTGCAGGAAATTTGCTCAAAATCTTGAAGTCTCTACAAATTTCTGTGAGCAAATTGTCACATTCCATCATTTACCTCAGATGAGGGTCAGAGTCCGAGTGTCCCTTGTACCTTAGAGCTTCTTCCTCTCCCGTCAGGTCAGGGCCAGGGAAGGCCTTTGGGAGGTCTGTGAGGCTGTCCCTCTGTGGGGCAGCGTGGTGTCTTCCCCAACTCAATTGGACAAAATGTTCTAGTTCTGAAAGTTCCAGAGAAAGAGGGGCACCTGGGTGGCTCAGTCAGTCGAGCGTCCGACTCTTGACTTTAGCTTGGGTCATGATCTCAAGGTTTTTGAGTCTGAGCCTCATGCTGGGATCCGTGCTGAGCACGGAGCCTGCTTGGGATTCTCTCTCTCCCTCTCTCCCTCCCCCTCCCCACTGGAACAGGCATGTGCATGTGCACACTCTCTCTCTCACACACACACACACTCTCTCTCTCTCTCTCAAAATAAATAAACTTTAAAAATAAATAAAAGTTCCAGAAAAGGAGATTCATGCCATTAGCCCCTTCTAGGGAAGAGTCTGGAAATGAGTCCTGAGGAATGAAATCTCAGAAAGAGAGCTGTTGGGGTGGGGGTGACCTGTCCATCAAGATAGCAGGTCCTGGAGGAGAATGCCACCCCCCGTGGGACGTCGTCATCCCTGCCAGCCCCTCCTGCACCATCTCTTCTTTCCTCCTGTCCCTCCGTCTCCCTTTCCCGGTACCCTCCCTGCACGCCTCATGTAGTTTCTGCATTATACCTCCCTGCCCCTGGGTGGGTCCTTCGTCTTAGATTTTTTTAATATGCAACATTTCAAAGTAGAGGGAATAGTGAACTCCCATATACATACCCATCATTTATGCAGCAACTGTCATGGTTTTTACCACATTTATTTTATTTATCCTCCCCCCGCCCCGCCTTTGCTGAATTATATTAAAGCAAATTCCAGCCATCGTGTCAGTTTCTTTCTATATACTGAGTATGTATTTTGGAAAAAAGAAGAGACCTGCACCTGAACTTGACCTCTGCCTCTGTGCCCTCCTGGGTCAGTCACTAATGCCCTCGATGCTGTTTCTTCACTGTGATTTCTTCCCAAGGGTATGGTGTTAAGGTAAAATAAAGGAGCGCTTAAAAAGAAGATCGGTGTAGTAAGAAGGTGCACCAGGTTATACCCGGAGGCTTGGGTTTTGTAATTAAACTGCATTCTCCCTGGTTGGAGCTCCTCCCTAAAGCCATGAAGGCTCTGTGGGACATGCTGCCCCCTCTCCCTGGTCGCAGGAAAAGTAATCATTTTCTAAATGGTCCCCCAGACGCTGAAGAGTGGCTCATTAGTCCTCCCAGGGGCCGCTGTCACCCCCGGGAGGACAAATGGCCCAGCTTGGAAAGAATCTGGGTCATTTTATCTTGCACCATGAAGACCTCCCCAGGGTTCTGATGAGAAGTGCTCTGACCATGACCACAAGACTACAGGTGCACTGGCATCTGGCATGGAGGTGTGCTCGGCTGGGGTGGGGCCGGGTGGGGGGGTGGTGGTGGGGAGGCTGGCTCGGGCTCTGTCCAAGTCTGGTTCCACGCTGTCTCCCCATCCCCAGCTGAGCCACGGGAAGCGTAATGATTCTGTCTCATTCCTCTCTAACAAATGAATTTCTCGCTCTCTTGGCACACTAAGCCATGTTTACAGAAAATATCAGTCTAGAATAAACAGTTCCTGTCAGACCCCAGGGCCAGTGGGGACTGTGGCAGAACCCGTGGGTCTCCTCCCTGGTCACTAGAAGGGGCTTCAGTCCCTGCTGTGGCTCACCTCTGGGCTCTTCTCTCTGGGGGGTCCTAGAGGCTGATGTAGTAGTAGCTTTGGAGTTAGACAGCCTTACACCCAAATCCTGCTTCCTGCCTTGACTGCCTGTGCGCCTGCAGGCAGGGTCACTTAGCTCCACAGAACCTCAGCTTCCTCATCTGTAAGTCCTCAGAAGGGTGGCTTTAAAGAGGAGTTGTCAGGCCAAGCACCTAGCTCAGAACCGGTACTCAGAAATGTTGCCTTTTCTCTCTTCTGACTTGGAGCTCCCGTGTCCCCCTGGCATCACTTCTGGACACAGGGAACATTGACAAAACAAATCATTGTTGGTACAGTTTCTGAGGAGCATTTCCCATATTATTTCATTGGGGTGTCAATGATGTATTTATTGTCATCCTCATTTTACAGATTAGAAAAATGAGGCTCAGAGAAGTTAAGATTTTACGCAGTTGCACAGTAAGTGTGGAGGTGGGGCTGGGGTGAGGCACCAGCTAGTGGGTGAGATCTGTGCGGAGTGGAGAGGGCTGGGGATAGATGAGATATGGTACAAGCCTTTGAAGATTCAGTGTCCCCACAAAGTCATTCTTCACTCACCCATCTAGGTAGGTCCCCCAGTAGTTTAAATTTTTTTTAATGTTTATTTATTTTTGAGAGAGAGAGAGAGAGAGAGAGAGAGAGACAGAGCCTGAGCAGGAGAGGAGCAGAGAGAGAGGGAGACACAATCCGAAACAGGCTCCAGGCTCTGAGCTGTCAGCAAGCACCAATGCGGGGCTCGAACTCACAAACTGTGAGATCATGACCTAAGCCGAAGTCAGATGTTTAACTGACTGAGCTGCCCAGGTGCCCCTGTCCCCCAGTAGTTTATATGCCTTTAGCTCACAACATACTACCTAGACCACCTTTTCAATCCCTCTCTCCTTTCCCCCCTGAGTTTCATTTTATTTGAATTGGAGCTGGCAGGCACCTTTGAGGTCACTCCCTTAGCTCTGAGAATGAGGCTAAGTGCACAGAGGTGAAGTGACCTGCCCAGGGGCACCCAGTCCACAGTGAGACTGGAACGTGACTCTCAGGCATTGCTCTGTCCACGGCACAACCCTGCCCCGTACTTGGTCCCCCTCAATCTTTGCTGCTGTATACTCCTTCAAGGCAGACACCGGGGCTTTTGTGTCTTGGACTCAGTGCCATCAGGTTCAATAAATGCTTGTTGAACAAATCAAAGGGAAAGTGAGCCACTGCCTCTCTTTGTCTTTTCTGAAGATAGAACATGAAATGCCTCAAGTTGCAGCCAGAGGGATTTGGGTTAGACTGACAGTAAGGTCAGGCAGATCAGCTTCCTGCGGTGGCCCTGCTGCCCCGAGTCTCTGGAGGCTGTGTAATCACTTGTCCTCTCTGGTGAAAGCCACACTGGTTTAGGATGTGGGTGGGGTGTGGTGGATACGCTGCAGGTCTGGACCCACTTCAGGCCTCAGGTTTCTCAGGGGAGGCCCTCCCCAAGTGCATTTTTCTATGGTTCGACTCCAGAAATTCTGTCTGGGAGGGAATATCTCCCTCCCTCCTCAGGCTGAGATCAGAGGCCTCCCAGAAATGGACATCCTTCCTTGGGCCCCAGCCCACCCATGGGCCTGAGCTCAGAGCTCAGAGATCTCGTCAGGGACGGGAAGTGCTCCTGCCTGCCTGAGATTAGGGTTCGGGGAAGTGTTTCGTGTTTCAGGCAAACTCAGTGCTTACCTTCAGAAAGGTCGCTACTTAAGAAAACACTACTTAAGCAAACAGCCTGGCAGGGTCTGTAGCTCCTCTCCTGCAAACCAGCAGCATTTCCAAGATGAAAATGGGAAAACAGAGCAGGAGAGAAAGGCTCTTCGTCTCCTGGATGAGCCTGTGTTGTGTAGCCTGTGACTGCTTCTACTGCTGGCAATGTCTCCAGGGCCTCTGTTACTTCTTACAAATCTCAATTTAGCCAGGAAGCAAAGTCCAAGCCTGGGCTGTGAGGCCTGCCCTGTGGGGCCATGCTGGGTGTCTATAACCCTGTGAGAGAAGGCCCCGGCCATCGTGACAGGCATGTTCATGGACAGGGCTATTTAGGGCACCCATCAAACGAGCAATAACCAGGACTGCCCTTTTTGTTTTGTTTTGTTTTGTTTTGTTTTGTTTTGTTTTGTTTTGTTTTGTTTTTAGCCTGAGGAAGGGTCCAGATGTTGCTACTTCTCCAGATGTTTTCTTATGGTAAAGCCACAGAGCAGAAATAGGAAATGAGGGGTGTGGAGGAGGTGGTTTTCAGAGCCTTCCACATAACAGATAACCAACTGATAATCTGTCCTCCATTCCACAGAAGGGCCCAGATTCCTCCCCACTGAGCCCACCAACCTTCAAGCACATCCCTCTCGGGATTTTGTTTTTACCTTCTCTTAGACTCTCCGCCACCAGCACTGGAATTGCTGTCCTAATACCCTTAACGTGTCACCCGAAGAATGAGGCCTGGCCCCTTTGGGAATCGCAGTTTGAGGAGTGCCTGGACTTTTGGAGGACGTTGTGGTTGCATTATCTGACATTTACTCAGAGCTAGAGGGAGACACATGGGGACAGTCCTATTGGATTCTTCCTCTGTCGCTCTGTTCTTATCTCTCCCATCTCCCCTATTTCCTAGTGGGGAGAATGCTTTCTCTAAGAGCAGTCTGGTGGCAGGAATCTGAACTAAGACAGGGCACCCAGGCTGGGCCCCAGTAAGGCCCATGATGGAAGATGTTTCTCTCCTGCCATGACATTCCCCTTTTGGTCAAGAAGTCTCCCTGAAGGCTAGCCTCCTTCTTTCCTTCTGTCTCTTCTGGTCCTCCCCTATGTGAATGAAGATTTTGTAGGAATGGGAGCCTTATTAGCACCTTCTAGAGGGTGAGGCAGATGTCCTGAACTCCTGGACACAGGGGCAGGGACCTGGGGTTCTGAAGCTCTGCCTGCAGGAGGAGGGCATGGTCCAGAAGGTGGGACATTCTCTTTGGGTGGGTTTGGTAAGTGGGCCCACAGGGTGTGGGGACAGGAACTGGACTGTGTTTGGAGAAGGGTGATAAAGGCTGTAGTCTGTCCACCTGGGACTCTGTTGTGCAGTCAACACAGGCAGAAAGCCCTGCATTGACCCACTCACCTGTATTGACATGTCAGCCCAGCTGCCCCATTAGGTTACACCATTCTTAGGTGTGTGTGCCAGAGCCTGGAGGCCTGGAGGCCTGCGTCCCCGGGCTGCCCTGGCCTCCAGAGGGTGACTTCAGGAGCAGATTTAAAACCCCCGCCCTGCTTCACTTTTAAGACCTGGGCTGAGCTTGTAGTGCTGGGCTCGTACTCTGTGGGAGCAAGGGCTTGGAGAATGTCTAGAGGATGGGTCTCAGTCCAGGATGGGAGGCAGGCTAAGGAGAGCAGGCAGGAGCTGAGATCCTGGGCCAAGCTCAGGCCTTTGTCCTCTGTCCCCTCGGAGTTGCGTCAGCATCTGTTGTCTCTGGAGATTTCTCTCTCAGGCTGGGAACTCTGAGGACACAGCCTCTCAGAATGTGACACCCCCCCCCCCCCGGCCCCAAGTGCCCAGGCCAGGCCCCAAGCACGACTGACTGCTAGGACAGTAATGGGAGAGGGTCAGCCAGCATCCACTTGCTCTCTGCTGATTTCAGACTCTGCTTCCTCTTCTGAACCTGGAAGAATTCCATTCAGTTTTCCAAGCATCTGTTTTGCTCTTGGACTTGCTCAGCCCTCTGTGAGGGGACCCATGATGGACGACAGGCCTTCTGCAATGCAGGTGCTTGTCACCTGGAGGCCTGGGCAGATCGCTGGGAGTCTGGAGAGGGGGCCACAGGGCAGGCAAGGAGAGCTTCTGACAGATAGACTGGGAGGGTTATGGAGGTCAGGCTTGGTAGTTGGAAGGCATATTTGATGAATCAAGGGCGTCTTCCTGTTGCTGCTGATTTGGAGATGAGTGGGAGCCAGAATGGCTAGTGCTAAGGAATTTGGGCTTTACCCGGTGGGCGATGATTGGCCGTTGCAGGAGTTTGAATAAAGGATGGGTGTTATAGTGATGCTGAATATCAGAGCTTCCGTTATTGAGCCCTTCCTATGTGTACTTTATGTGTTATGTCCTCTGATTTCATCCTCAACTGCAGCCCTCTAAGGAGGGTATCGCTATCCTGCTTTCCCAGAAAACCCGAATCTCAAAGGTCACCCAAGCTAGCAAGAGGTGGAAGTGTGATTCCAAAGCCAGACTGACTGGGTGCAGGGAGTGGCCAGGCGATTGGCCCCTGCCATCCCCTGACACCTGGGAGATGGGGGTGCTCCCTCCAGGAGGAGGAGGAAGGGAGGTGAACTGCCTCAGGGGCAAAGCTTCCCTGGAGGGAGTCTTTGTGAGCTGTTTCCTGGAGAGTTCTAGAAAGGAAACTCCTCATCGCTCTGCCATGCTTAAGAGTGATGAGCTGTGTTCTAGCCCTCATCCCTCCCTCCTTCATCCATTCAACGCTGGAGGGTGCACTGGGGGTGGATGGGGGCCTCCTGCTGGGCTGATGGGATCCCAGCTGTGTGGGGAGAGTACGGTGCAGCCCCATGGACTCCTGCTGTCTGGGGACCTCAGGGCGGGGGCCACTGGCTGGGAAGCACAGGTTCCAGGGCAGGGGAAATGGGTGTGGAAAAAGCTGGGGCGGCAGCAGCAGCAGCAGGCAGATTTATTTAGGCTCTGTTCGCTTTAGGTGTTTGCCTTTCCTGGGCCGGTGGGTTGGTGAAGACAGGGAAAGTTCATCTCTATCCACATGCTAGATTAGCCCCTCTGAGCACAGGACACTTTGTTAGCTCCGCCGGCTGGGGCCTAGAGGGTGGGCAGGGTGGGTCCCCGAAGGCCTCCTTCAGGGGCAGTTTTCATACTCTTCCTTTGGGGCCTCTGTGAAGGAAGCAGGTGCTCTGGCTTGCTGGCCCCACCCTTGGGGTTTCTGAATCAGAAGGTTGGAATGGGGCCCAAGAATTCTCACTTCTAGCCAGTTCCCAGGTGCCACTGCTGCCACTGGTGTGGGGATCCCTCCCTGAGAGCCGTCTTGCTAGACAATCGAGTGAGAATTTGTGGTGCCTCTTCCTTCGTCCAGCCTTGCTGCTTGGACAGGTCTGTGGTCTGGAGCTAGTCCTTTCCACCTGAGAAAGCCACATCCTGCCTTAACGCCCTGGCTCTAAGGACACCTTCCCCTGTGGCCACACTGAGAACTGTGTGTGCTGGGCCATCTCTCCTCTTTTTTCTCATTCTTCCTGGGTTTATAGTGCTGTTCACACTCCCTGAGGACTGGGAGTCACTCTCACTAACAGGGTCGGGGTGGGGGGTGCCCCATGGCACCTCGCACAGCCCCTGGCACGTGGAGGAACTAGGACCCAGTGGGTCTGATTCAGCTGGGCCATTGTCACAGTTAAGCCATTCTCAAAACCAGGAAATTGAGATCCAGCTGGCGAGAGATTTCACCGAAGTCTCCCAGGCCGGTTAGGGGCAGAGCCGGAACTAGAACCTGGCTTCTTGGGCTCTTATTATATACTGTCTGTATAGACCATTTTATAGAAAGAAATTCTGTAAGCTTAGAACACCAGCTAGTTTTCCAGGTCTTTCCTATACCTGCAGGGCTACATTTGCGTGTGTGTAAACGTAGCCTGTATAGCTAGGACTTTGTGTCTGTTGGAGTTTTTAAACTTAACAATTTGTATACTAATTTTCCTGCTGAGTGTACAAATGAGTGTCTCTTGTGGGCCGTCCCTGCATTATCTCCTCTAATTCTCACAGTGGCACTGAAGGCGCATACTATGATTGTACTCCTGCCGTAGAACATCCCATGGAGGTGATGTTCCATGGTTTGCTTAATGTTTCCCAAGCACAGAGGACTGAATTGGTGTTTAGAATTGTCACTGTGGGTCCAGCGCTTTTAGCGCTATCTCAGGCCACCTCTTACATTTCTATGCGCCCACCATATATCATTGATGGATTATCCAATCTGATTTTTTTAATTGAGGTGAAATTTGCATAGCACAAAGCCATTTCCACATGCATTAATTCAGTAGCATTTAGTACATTTACAGTGGTGTGCGACCACCACCTCTGTCTCGTCCCAAACATTTCTGGTCACCAAACCTCAAAACCGGTAGTAGTCATTCCTAATTCTTCCCTCCCCCCAGGCCCTGGGCAACCCCTAGTCTGCTTTCTGTCTCTATGGACTTCTCTATTCTGGATATTTCATATAAATGGAATCATGTAATGTGTGTCTTTTTGTGTCTGGCTTCTTTTTATTCAGCATAATGTCTTTGAGGCTCATCCATGTTGTAGCATTTATTAGTATGTCATTTCTTTTTATGGCTGAATAATATTCAGTCACATGGCTGTAGCACATTTTGTCTGTCCAGCCCCATGTTGTTGGTGACCAGAGAAACCTAAGGGCCAATGTTGGGTGCTAATGTTTGAGAAGAGAGGGGACTAGGAGAGGAGTTTATAGTGGTTTTTTTTTTTTTTTAGTTTATTCATTTTTGAGAGAGAAAGAGAGAGAGAGAGTAGGGGAGGGGCAGAGAGAGAGGGAGACACAGAATCCAAAGCAGGCTCCAGGCTCTGAGCTGTCAGCACAAAGCCAGATGCGGGGCTCGAACTCACGAACTGCGAGATCATGACGTGAGCTCAAGTAGGACACTTCACCACCTGAGCCACCCAGGTGCCCCTTGGAGAGGAGTTTATACATGGGGGACTGCTTGGGACAGTGGGAGAGTGGGAGGGTGTCTAGAGTTGGTGGTCAGGGTTGAGCCTGGGTATGTGGCCTGGAGGGATCTAGTGGGCAGAGCTGGATGAGGAAGCCTGGCAGGGAGGGGGTGTCACATTCCTGGAACAGAGGAGCAGGCAGTTCAGGGAAATGTGGTGGCTGAACTCCAAAGATGTCCCCAAGCCTGGATGTGAATGGTTTCAAATTGAGGAATTTTGATCCAATACCAAGGGGTGACCTGGTGCCCAGATGGAAAAGGTCCTGTATTGCCTGAGAAACGGGAGCAATAGCTATGGCCTGGCTTGCAGGGCGGGTGTGTGAGTGACAGGCTGGCTGAGGGTGACCGTGTGTCCCCGAGAGGAGCTGGCATGGGGCAGGGGTGGAGAGGGCCTGGACACTGTCAAGAGCCTTATAAGGAGCCCAGCTGGGTGGAGTGGTGGGAATGCTGGCTTGCTCAACCCCATGTCCCCCGAGTGTCCTTGTCCCTCCCATCTTTACAGCAGTCAGTGCTCATTAAACCATTGTGCCATTTGAGTGATCACAGGAGAAATGGAAAGGGAACAACCCTGAGTCTCAAGAGCACGATTTCAGGAGGAAAAATCCCTTTCCTCCCCTCTTTGCTGCCTCCAACTCAAATGAAAACACCACTTTGCTGGTCAGTGGTACCTGACAGTTATTATCTCTGTAACTGACTGGAGAATTCTTGTTTTGAGTGTTTTAAAATGTAGGTATTATTATTCCCCAGGTGTGGCGAGGCCAATTGCCATTGAGAAGATCAGTTGTTCCTCACAGTTTCCCTAGGAGGGGGCGCCATGTGCGGAAGCACTGTGGTGGGTCAAGAGACAGAGTGAGGGGGATTCGTGGACGAGAGCTTTTATTGGGGTTTCTGTGGGAAGGAATGGGTGAGGCAGAGTAAGCAGGCTTGGGATGGGCTCATTTGAATAATTTCAGTGGGCTTTGGGTGTAGGGACTGTCCCTGGCCTGGTGCCTGTCCCTGGGGTGATTAGGGCAGGGGAGTAACGGTGTGGAGTGTGGGTGCATAAAAGCTTGATAAAGGAGGTGATTGGCAGTTTGGGCCCTGGATTGGTTGGTTTGCATATAAAAGGTTTGCAGGCAGGTGAGAGGCAAGTCATTTGCTCTCTTTAGGAATTGACTGGACTGCAAGATGTCAAAGCATCCGAAAAACAGAAAAATAAAAAGACATGATAGATATGGTGGGGAACGTCAAGGACCTGGTTTTCAGCTGGGTCCTCCTGGTGCTCTGTGCTCAGCTTTCTCTGATCCTGAAGGGAAGAACAGTTGGAGTTCAGCTTCTCTGCCTGCATGGACTCTGTGTCTGGATAAGGAGGACTTGGAAGGTGGACAGACTACAGTCTGAGTTGACTTATGTCTGCCTGTCCCTCTCTGTCAGCTCTGGCACTCAGAGCCTCCCCAAGGGCCTGAGGGAGGAGCGTGCAGGGGTGGGGCTGCTGTGGTCACCAGGTCTTTTGGCTGCAGAATCAGGGCCACAGCAGCCAAGAAAGACAGGCCTGGGGAGCCTGCACTGGTTGGCTCACAGGCCTTCACTGAGCTGCTCTGCTTTCAGGCGCTGCTCCTGCCAAACAGCAGCCACAGTGATGGGAAACCCTTCCTGGCGGTTCTAGCATACTCACTTCCCACTGCTCTCCCTCTGGCATCTCTGTGTTGTCCCAGAAGCACCCTAGAGGCAGGGAGGGTCTGTCAACTTCTGTCTGTGCTGTGTAGGCAAACTGAGGCTCAGAGGCCAGAGTTAGGGGCTCAAACCCCAAAGTTAATTAATACATTTACCGGCACATTCTGACCGGGCTTCTCTTGGGAGCCGATTGAACATAGGACATGAAAAGATGGAGTAAGACAGAAATATGTGTGTCACCCATCTTCCCTTGCGGCCAAGGGAATCATCCTCACACTTGTCTATGCTCAGCTTGACTCCTTCAAGGGTGCCGGGGTAGTGAGCCCTGGTTTTGTGACTTTCTCACCATGTTCCATCTGATTTGAAAATCCCCTGTTGCTGAACTCAGAGTGGCTCTGGGGGCACATACACATAGCCCACAGAGCTGCCAGGAGCCCTGGTCTGATGGGAGGGGGGCGGGGGATGAAGGTTCCCATTTCTTTTCCTGCGCTGCCTTCCCACCCAGGAGGCCTGTGTGAGTGTTTGTTCTGGGCATAGTGCACATTCTTCTCTCCAGAACGCAGCTGGAGAGAAGGGACAAGGCAGGAACCAGGCCCCGAACACAGGCAGGGACATGGGCCAACCACCCACCTTCTGGCCCCATCTCACTGGCTACGCCAGGGCAGGAAGTCCTGGGTGGGGCTGGTGAGGCAAGGCCAGAGGTACCAGGAGGCCCTCTGCTTGATGCTCTGAACTGGCCAGCAGCTCGAGGATAATCACGTCCATACCCTGTGTCTGAGACAGTGTTTGTCCAAGATTGGAAGCAATGGGAAGGGGGAACTGTCTTTGTTTGGGTCTTGTGTTCTCAGCACCAGGGTGCGTGGGTGATGCTTGTTAACCAGCATTCATGCTGCATTTGAAAGTCCCTGTCCAAAGCCTGCAGGCAGCATCCCTGAGCTTGGCCCGGGCAAGGTTGTGAGTCAGACACCGTGCTGATTGTGCCCCTTTGCTGGTACTTTGCAATCAGCTGTTCTGTCTTCTTCAGTGTTTCTTGGGTGGGCATATCTCTGTTCTTCCTCACCAGATTCCAGATTCTTCGAGGGAAGAATCGCTTCCTCATAAACTAACCAAACTTGAAATGTTTGCTTACTTGGGAGGATGAACACCTTCATACAGCTGACTGTTATCAAAGCAGCATGTAAGGGAGGTGGTAAGAGAGAGAGGATTCCCGTCTGGCTGGAGGGGTCAGAGAAGACCTCATGGAAGAGGGACTGTGAACGGGTATGTATTCAAAAGAGAGATGGGATTGAAAGCAGAAGAGATAGACAGTGACAGAGAGGAAGGAGGGACCCAGCGTTCTGAGGGGCATTGTGTGAGGAGAGGCCCCTGGAGGGCTGGGAAAGGCTGGCTCAGGGGTTTGTTCTTAATCTCATGGTCAGCAGAAGCCCTTTGGGAGCTTTTGATTGATGTGGTTCGTTCATACATCTGGCAGTGGTGTGGCAGTGATGGGAGGGAGAAGCTGGCATCCTCAGGAAGATGGAGGTGAGCCCCGATGGCTCACTGTGCTAAGCCACTCAAGAACACGCTGGAACTTTTCTCAGAGTCGTTATGTTAGGTGATGTTATTACCATCCCCATCTCACAGATAAGGTAACTGGACTCAGGTCCCACATGCCATAGGTGGTGGAGTCGATTCAAACCCAGGTCTTTCTGGCTCTAAATCTGTGCTGTTCGTGCTCCTCAAGACTCTGCAAGATGTGAAAGTACTGGTACAGAGACCCTTTGATTTCACTGTCCATCACATCAGTATGGAGAAATGCTTTAATGGGTTTTTTTTTTCTTTTCATTGCCAGTCTTTGATTATATAATAAATATAACATAAGTTCATGTTCTTTGCCCAAAAGAAAGTACTGTAGGCATGACTAGTGTCCTCTTTGAACACTCTCCCTAACTATGGTTCTCTGAGGTCAGGACTCAGGCTGATCCTGCTTTTTTCCCCACCCTGCAAGCACAGTCACCTCGATCTTTCCACCATTTGCTTAGTGACACCTTACATAGGTGTCCCTGGGTCAGTTAATAATCATTTAGGTGGTCTCCCCTGCCATTCCCACCTTCCCCATTTTGATCCCAGCCACTAACTGGGCTCCAGTGAACACAGGTTGAAAATCATAGGCTCTAGGATATATGTATATACGGTGGTCACACGTATGCTTATTTTTATCCTAAGTGCAAAAGCCGCAATTTTTTTTTTTTTAATTAGAGGGATGGGGCAGTGGCATGGTCATTCCCCACCTCTATGTGAATTATATTCGTCCCTGGTCTCCTAGGATTTTGCTTTTCCTGCGGAGGAGTCCTCACGTGCTTGGCATTTCCCTGCCCAACCCCAGCCATGGGCCTGGCCTTAGCATCAGTGTCCCTTTTACCATCTCTCTGACCCCTCCAGACCTGCTTGAGCCATAAGTGATGTTGGGGAACTTCAAATCAGGATCCTCGTTATATACATTTTCTCCAAAATTATTTATGCACATTTGGAAATTTCAAAAAGTAGAAAAAAAGCATATGCATGCAGAGTACCATCACTCTAAATTTTTTTTGATGTCTTTATTTATTTTTGAGACAGAGCATAAGCAGGGGAGGGGCAGAGAGAGAGGGAGACACAGAATCTGAAGCAGGCTCCAGGCTCTGAGCTGTCAGCACAGAGCCCATCGCAGGGCTCGAACTCACAGACTGTGAGATCATGACCTGAGCTGAAGTTGGACGCTTAACTGACTGAGCCACCCAGGCACGTGTAGAGTCCCATCACTCTAAACAGCCACTATTGGCATTGTGGCATTATCTTTCGAGTTTTGTGAATATGTATGTGAGCGCATCCAAAGGCGTGCAAAACTTTTATGTAGTACTAGCCTTTTTGTATCCTGCAGTTTTCACATAGCTGAGAGCACGCTCTTGCTTGATGCTTTTGTTCTTTTATGTAACTGTATAACTTCACTAAGTGGATTTACCATACGTAGTTTAGCCATTCTCCTATTATTAGACATTAGCTCATTTCCAGTATTTTAGTGTTATAAGTAGTGCTGAGATGAAGGTCCTTGCACATAAAGCTTTTTCCTTATTTAGGTTGATTTTCTTGGGATTCTCAGAAGTGGAATTACTGGGTCAGAGTTTGAACATTTATAAGGCTCTTGACACATATTGCCAAATTGCTGTACAAAAGGATCGAGCTGGTTCGCATTCCCGCTAGCGGGGTAAGCGGTGCCTATCCGGCTGCATCTCGAAGCATCCAGCTGCTTATGTTACAGACGAGGAAACCGAAGCACACGGATGTGAAAGGGGTGAGCCAAGGATGCACGGCTCCTGGGCAGCAGAGGTGATTCTGGAACCCAGGCCCAGGCTATGAACTATCTCACCACCTACTTCTACTTTAATAACGTTGTCATGTTTTGAGCTGTGTCCCAGCCTCTCTGTAGGGACAAAGATATCATAGACAGAACTCGGTTGCCTCTGAACCACGTCCACTGCCCTGCCTGCATTTGTGCATGTGCACACTGGGGAGTGTTTGTGTGTTAAGAGTTTGGGTCTCGTCCTGGCACGGCCTTTGCACGCTTCACTTCACCCTCCTCTGCCCCACCCCCTCTGCCGACTTGTGTCCTCTTACCTGTTAATATTAGTGACTGGCCTGCTTGCTTCGCAGGGTTGGTATGTGAACTAGCTCGTGCCGAAAGCACCATGATACAGTAAGGCACAATATAAAGGAAATGTGCTGTTTTGATTGTGGTTATTCCTTAAAGCACTCCCAGGATGGGAGATGCAGCATTAGGGCATTGAGGTCTGAGTTAAGTCACTAATTTGTAATGACATTTTGTTCCACAGAACATTGAAGGCATCTACCAGAGAGGCGTTCATCAAGATAAAATAAGACTAAGAAAAGTGATGCTGTACAACAATGTGCATGAAGTCAGTAATCCTGCACTGTAGACTTAAACATTTGTTATGAGGGTAAACTTCATGTTATGTGGTTTTTACTATAATAAGCAATAGGGAGAGGGGAATAAAAGGGGACATATGAAGACAATGCAGAAGGGACACTCATTACATCCTTCAGAGGTCAAAGAGGGACTATTTTAACTCAAAGGTACAAGCCGATGGATATACCCAAAGCTCTCTAGACTGGCCCGTCCAATAGCAACATAATGTGAGCCACGTGTACACTTTAAAAATTTTCTAGTGTAACCACATTTAAAACAATGAGAACAAACAGGTAAGTTTATTTTTAGCACTGTATTTTATCTCACCCCAAATATGCAAAGGATTATCATTTTAACGTGCAGCCAGTATAAAAACAAATCATCAGTGAGATATTTTATATCTTGACTGAGTCTTTGAAATCTGGTGTCTCTATGATGCTTACAGTAGATCTCATTTGAGACTAGTCATATTTCAAATGTCCAGTAGCTACATGCAACCAGTGCCACTATTTTGAACTGCTCAGCTACAGAACATTTCCAGTGTTGCAGAAAGTTCCAACAGATAGCCCTGCCCTGGACTTCAAATCCTTCAACTTGCCTTAGGAGCCACAGCTGTGGTATGGAGAAGCCAAGGAGGGACTAGGGCCCTGCGTGAGGCATGAGGCTTAGAGATAGCGCCCCCAGCCCTGTGCCTGGAGAATTCTTATGCGGAAGGCGGGGACACTGTGCTGTTGGTCCCTAGGGAGTGCCTAGTCTGATGGAGGAAGCTGCATGGTGGGTCCTCTGGGAGGTCCCAGTCTCGCAGCCCAATGAGAGAGAAAGTTATCCCCTTGAGGAGTTGGCCTTGAAGTTACAAACTTGGAGCCCACAGTCTGATGGTCATTCACAGTAACATCATGGCGGTTGCAAGTAGTTATAGTGATGGACTACAGCGTGGCCTGTTGTGGAGGTGAATGTGAACCAGGAGGCAAAGACCTTCAGGAGGGATAATGGCACGTGCAGAGAAAAGGGCAGAACAGGAAATGTTGGTACAGAGCAGACTGGCATGACTGCAGTGGTGAGGACCTAGGGTTGAATTTGGAGTGTGTGGGGGCGTAAATACCATAAAGGTTTAGATGAGATCTGATAAGCCAGAGCAAGCTATTTTAGGCACTGAAAAGTGATTGGATAAAAATAGTATTTGAAGAAAATTATCCGGATGGTGGTGGCTGTGAGCTTGATGGTGTAGACGAGGGGAGCCTGGCCTGGGATGTGGAGCTGAGGTGATAAGGGACTGACTCATCCTTGCAGAATCTCAAGAAGTGAGCACCTTCCAGTGTCCCTGTATCATCTCAGCCCTGGGACCAAGGCAGACCCCCCCGCCCCCGCCCGAGACCGTGCGAAGGCCTGGACAACAGGCCCGAATCAGGGTGTACTCCACCCTCTCAGTCACTCTGTAGCTGGGTGGTGTGTCCCAGCCCAAGGCTTGGTGGAGCCCTTGGCTTTGGAGAAAGCCCTGGGCTTTGTTAGAGGTCACCTGGGGGCCTTGCTGGTGAGGTGCTGGGAGAGCTGGTTGCCACGGCAGTGGGTACTCTGAGGAGGAGGGCAGCCTGTGGCTGCTTAGGTACTGCAGGGCCGAGGGGATGGGGCACCCCAGACAAGGGGGTGCTTGAACCCCAAGCCCCTGTGAGCAGCTTTGTCAGTGCCCAGCAGCTGGCTGGACTTGGCCACAGGAGAGTTCACCCTCAAATTTCCCTTCTTACTCTCTTCCTGTCCTCTCTTCACTCTTCCCAGGAGCCTCTCGAGCCAGGTGCACGGCTGGTCCTGCGTCTCCCCCACACAATCCCCTTCACTGTTTTATCCCTAAAATAAAACAAAGCTTGATCCTGCACCGGTTTAAGCCCTTTTCTTCCTCCCTTTCCCCTCTGGCTGGAAAAAGCCCACTTTGCTTAAGATCAGACGGGAAAAGTGATTGGGAGTGGGGAAGAAGATCCTTCAACCAGAACAGGAGGGATTTAAGCTAGACATGAGGAAGAACTTCCAGATCTGAAGATTAAGTGCTGGAATGGATGAGTCAGCCATTCCTTTCCACGGCAGTCTTTGAGGACAGGGGAGACTCCTGCGAGAAAAGAAGGACCTAGGGATTCTGGATGTTTCTGTGCTTCGCCCTCCTCTGTGCCACAACGTAGAGTAAGGAAAAAGTCAGTGAGGCAAGGCACAGAGGAAATTGTTGGCAGGGCCCCTTTCCCTTCCACCTAGTTCCACCCATTCTCAGGAACACCAGGACAGAGACAAATTTAGTCCTTCTATTTTTTAGAGTTTATGGAGAAAAACATTAGCATAAAATCCTTGTTGGGCAAGGGGGAATTCCTTCCCAGCTGGACCTCCTTGTTTCCTTCCTAATTCTGGGAGATCACATTGTACGTGAGTTTCCCCAAAGTGGTGGGAAGGGTGAAGCATGCATGGGAGTGTGCCCACAGGCGTGCACGCTTGTGTGTGCTCTAGAAAGCAGTCCCCGGTCTGCTGTGGCCTGGACACAGGTTTTCAAATCCAGCAAGTTTATCAAATGCCCACTAAGGGACCACACAGGCCCGTTCTCGTCTGCACACAGCTTACCGTTGAGTGGAGTGGGGGAGGCAGGTGTGCGGACAGCTGTGCTCAATACAGGATGGAGAGGCACTCACGGGAAGCCCCAGGCGGGGCCTGCCAGGTGAAGAAGATTTCAACAGGCAGAATGGGGTTTTGAAACGGAGAGAGGTAGCAGGCACTGTGCTAGGAGGTATACTGAGGGAGCGCCAGGAGCAAAGGAGGCCAGGCAGCGTGAAGATAGGTGTGTGTGTTTGGGAGAAAGGAGCCAGGAGTTGGAGCATGGGTATGTACTGGGGCCACAGTGGAGACCCACTGGGGGGCATTGCATGTCCTGGGTGGCCTATTTGTCACGTGTTTGGCCCAGGAGACACTGGGACTGAGGTTTCTGTCTGGACGCCGGGTACGGGCCTGATTGGCCTTCTGAGTGGAGAGAAGTCTATGTCCTTGAGAGCGGGGAGCCCTTCTGCTCACCACACATAGCCCAGGGAAAGTTGGTAAAGCGCAAAGGACAATTTTCGCTTACAAAACAAAAAAATGAAGTTTGCACAGTAACCCCTCTGCCCCCCAGAACCCTTAGGGAGCACGCCATTCTGTGTGGCCTTTTCCCAGATAATTAAAAATTTATGCCAACATTTATCATTATAACTTTTTAATGCTATCTTCCTAAAATATGTACTTTGTCCACCTCCTTAAGAAGTCCCTGATATATAACCTTTACTGGGTGATTTGGGCCATCCTGTGAGTATATTATCATGTTCTGCTGCAGAACAGGGCAGGCCAGGTCCGGGGGAGGGATGTTTGCTCCTGCACTAGATAGCCCCCGCTGCTGGATCTTTTGGATAACTTAAGCATGCTTTAAAAAAATCACTTTGCGTCTTCATCGTTAATAGACTGTCACTTGTCACTTCTCAAAGTTATCACAGTGCCTGCCCAGGCAGTTCTTCACCTCTCCCACCCCCACCCCACCTCCACTTCTAATTTGCTATTTCTAAACTGCACGAGCTTGGCAACTATATTATTAGAATTTGTGGAAACTAACAGTTATCAGGTACTTAGTGATAACCTGAGATTATCACTTATGGGTAAAGTTCAGGAATGTGAGTGCATAGTCTAAGTGACGCCTGTTTTGTCCCATAGGGGTGCCTTTTTGCTTATTTCTGGGTTCTCAGTTGTACTATGGAAGGATGAGGTACCTCTATAAATACGCATTCTTTTTATTCAAAAACCGTCAGATCCCCAGAAGGGAACATGAAAGTAGTCAATTTGTTAAGGTGGTAGGATTGGAGGCAGTATCTTTTTATTATTTTGTATTTGGATAAGAAAAAAGTTTTTAAATCAAATTGAGTTAAGTGAATGAAAAAAATTTTTTTAATTTTTTAAAATGTTTTATTCTTTTTTTTTTTTTTTTTGAAAGAGAGAGAGAAAGACAGAGTGTGAGCAGGGGAGGGGCAGAGAAAGAGGGAGACCCAGAATCCGAAAGAGGCTCCAGTCTCCGAGCTGTCAGCACAGAGCCTGACGCGGGACTCGATCATGACCTGAGCCGAAATCAGACGTTTAACGTACTGAGCTACCCAGACTCCTCGAAAAAAACCTCTAAGTTAAGAAAACAGATTTAAAACGTTACCATTTAAAAATTTGTTGTTGTATGTAGTCTGTGAGGGTCCTCAGCACCTGGGGGTGGAGAGGAAGCTGGGACGGGGGTGGGCAATTAGAGTCTGGCACTGGTCTGCAGAGGGCCCCTGCTTGTGACAACAATAGCTGCCAGTTCATGAGCACCTGGCCGGGCCAGTCTAAATGGGCACTTTGTACATGTTATCTTGTTCTCATGTGACACCACACCCCTAGGAGTTAACGTCCTTGTCCTCATTTTACATGAGGACTTGGAGAAAAGGAATAACATGCCCATGGCCACAGAGCTGAGTTCTGAGTGAACCGGTTTGAACTAAGGCCTGTCCCACTCCCAAACCCCATGGTCCTTTCCACCTCTTGGGACAACGGTGTTGGCACACTGTGTGTTGGTGGGGGGAGGTTTCAGGTGGTGGGAACATGGGTTTCTGTGCGGGCACACACATTTGCCTTGGTTGTGTCCTGATGCAGAGACTGAAGTTCCCAGTCTTCCTAAGCCCAGTGCATTTGGAGTCACGTGTCCCTTGAGCCACTTGGGGTGAGGGAGACAGTGGTGGCCTCCCTGGGGATGTTGGTATCCTCCCCACCCCCGCGGTCCAAATAGCTTGTCCTATGGGCAGGTGGTGGGACACAGAAGGGCACTGTGTGTGTGTGTGTATGTGTGTGTGTGTGTGTGTGTGTGTGAGAGAGAGAGAGAGAGAGAGAGAGAGAGAGAAAGAGAGAGAGAGAGAGATGGGGGGGAACTGGCACAGAGAGGGAAGCAGAGGAGGGAAATATCCATGTCCTCTGCCTGTGGGTCAAGGGGCTGGGTTCAGACTCAGCTTAGCCACTAGCCCCTGGCTAACTGACCTTAGGCCAACCTTATCAGCCTCATGCCCTCTGGGCCTCAGGTTGCCACTCGTGAGATAAGAGAGCTGGAGATGGTTTCTTGGTCTCTACGTGTGGGGTTTACGAGAGCCTCAAAGAGCAGGTCCTCACTGGCAGACACCAGCCCATCTCAACTTTTCCCCTCAGTCTTTGTAAAACCTGGCAGGCTCACAGAGCCTTCCATTCAGTGTTTCTCTGAGGGGAAAAAAAATCTTTATTGCTTTCGTAGCCCTCTCTTTCTGATCATAAAAGCCACACACAGCTCTTGAACACGGTCTGGAAAATTAGGAAAAAAGTATAATGGAGAAACTAAAATCACCCTTAATTCTATGACATTTCTATATGTCCTTCTAATCATTTAAAACCAAAATGAGTATAATATAGGATATACTGTTTTGTAACTTGCTTCCCCCACTCTGGCCACTACATAGTGAATTTTTCTTAATTATATGAAGTGAATTAGATGCGAGGAGGAGGTGCTCGTCCAGAGCAGGTGGACCTTATGCAGCCTGTGTCAGCACAGTGCTTCCGCTGGGGCTTCTGAAAACGACCCTGCCCTTACCCTCCGAGTCCTGGTCTGATGGGGAAATGTGACAGAGGGGGCCACGGTGGGGACTGCAGGTGCTCCTGGGATCAGAGACCATCCCTCCCCCTGAGGGATGGGGCTACTTTTCTGGAGGCTGGGAGAGCTGGTTGTAGAGTCACTGGCCACCCCAGGATGTGACCACCCATTAGCCTGTAAGGCTGTGGTGCACAGCTTCCCTGGCCTAAGGAGGAGGTCATTCATATGTAGTCTGCACCATGAATGGCGTCCCCTGGAGTTGTGCAATGACAAGGGTGGGCCTAAGCCCAAGGGACTGCCTGCGTCACCACTTGGAGTTAATAGGAGCCCCGGGCCTGGAGACAGCTGAGCACATTTCATGGGCTGAGGTTATTTTGGTCCTGTTTCCATCCCATGGCATTTGGACCTTGGGAAGGGGAGATGGTGGGAGCTGGGCTGCAGCAAGGAGTCCAGACTCCATGCAGGGAGTGTCCATGCTTCTCAGCCTCCTTGACTGGGTGAGGCCGCCTCTCAGGAAGGGCAACCCCATCGTCTGCCCTCATTCCTCATCCCCGGGGTTTCTCCCTCCTTCTGGGTGGGAAGTCATAATTGTAATTTATAGCCTCTCTTTCCCAAGAGATGATCTTTCACTTTATTTTGTCCCAACTGCACTTGCTGTCCCCTGCACGGCCCTCAAGGACATCTGGAAGTGTTTAGACAGTCTGTGGTCATTAGGCAGCAGTACCACGGACCAGCTAGGTTTGGCCTAGCTCAGTGGCCCAATGGCCTCAGGGATGGCACATGCTTTGAAATTCTCAGAAGACAGCTTTTTTCATCCCAGACCCACACACTTTTGCTTCCTTTTCCATGTATCTCCTCCCATCCCACCCTGCAGGGCTCAGCGTGCCTGCACATTCTTTGAGCTTCTGGGAACCCCTTGGCCAATCTGTTTGGGCAGCTGGTCCTCGTGTGCAGGTGCACTGGGCGGCCCCCAGGCCCCAGGAGGGGCAGCTGGGAAGTGCGCTGGCCCCTGCCCAAGGCTGAATCAGCGCAGTGTGCTGGTACTGTTTGCTTCTGGTTTTCCGAAGTCAGCTTTGGCCACCTCATTCCAGAGAGGAGGGAAACCTCAAGATGCCCACCTCTGGCCCTCATGAGTCTCTGTAGTACTTGGTTGAAGTTGGAATGAATACTCCCTTCTCATTTGGAGATTTAGGGGAACAGTCCACAGAGATGAGCCCCCACAGATACAGACCTCAGCCTGCCACCCTGTGCAGATGAAGGGGGAGAAAGAAGCAGGACGAGTCCATCCTGGGGATGTGACTGGGAAACCCAGCTGCCAGGTCCAGGTCTGCCTGGTGGCTTCGCCCACAGCCACCAGAGCCCAGCCCAGCCCTTGCTACTTGCTCCGTGGCACCTCTTAGTCCCCTAAAACAACTTTTTATCCTCCTTTGGGTCTCCGCCCCTCTGCAAATCTAAGCAGAGCCATAAACCCTCCCTGCAGGGAAATGTACTTCTTCGCACACAGAGAAAGCTCAAAACCATCTTAGGGGGTCCTGGGTTCCCGAAGACCACCTGTGCACGCCTCAGAGCCCCTGCTAACCAGATCGCACACAGCACGGCTGGACCTCTGTGGCCCATTCCACCAGTGTGTGCAAGAGGGGAACGGGCTTGAAGACACGGGGTGGGGGGCATAGAGGGCGAGGAGAAGACTGGCACGGCACCGGGTGATTAGTGGACCCCGAAGGCTGCTCCGCACTTGCCATAATCACAGCCTTTTGGGCCACTGGCTCCTCTGGGGTGCGGTGGTCTGTCCTCTGAGCTGATGGCTCCAAGTGTCTGTCCAACTTTCCAGCCTACGACCAAAGCTAGAATCTTGATTGTTCAGGGACTGGCAGCCGCCCATCACCCAGGGCCACCTGCTCTGCCCCCGTGTCCAGCTCTGTGCAGGACCCCTTCCCAGGCACTTCCTATGGCCCTGTCCCCATTTGTACCCCCCACTGCTCTTGAGGAAGGACAAGGGTCATTTGCAGCTCCCTACGAGCCAGGCTCCCCAGCATGCTCTGTACCCTTTGTTTCTTGGGGCTCAGAGACCTGTTTAGACATCTGTGTACTCTCTGCTAAAGTAGGTTTAGGTCATGTTCACTTTACTGTGGAGTTTATCCTGCTCAGAACCACGAACAGTGAAGCACTTATTCTGGGAGAGTTGATTGACCCTGTGGTCAGCGAGGGGGAAAGTTATAGGTTTTTCTAACCTCTGGGTTAGTGTCCCTCTCATCTGCTTGTCACATGCCTCTCTGCATGTGGTGCTCTGCTGGGGGCGTCACCAAAAGCAAGAAACAGATGTGGGCTGTGCTGGCCCTGGAGTTTGGCGGTGATGTGCAGGGAGTGTGTGTGGGGGTGGGAATTCTCTGGTGGAAGCTCTCCGTGTGCAGATGGACCCTATAGGTATTGGGGGAGAGGGGATTGAAAGATTTCGGGGACAGGGCTGCAAACCTGAGCCCAGAGGAAACTCTTAGCCGTGTTCCTAACTCTTTAGAACCATTTCCCCTCCTGGGCCAGAATTCCTAGCAAGGATCTTCTAATGAGGTTTGTGGTTTGATTCACATCCTCCTCTCCAGAGTGGCCAGCTGGAGCCCTCTCCACTGTCTCTCTAGCTCCCAGTCCTGTGTCACCACCAGGCCCTCATTGTTGGCACGTGAACTCTGTGCCTCACTGAACACCCTTCAGCCTCTGTCTGTCCCTCTCTCAGCTGACCTCCTGGGTACCCTTCCTGGCCTCCCAGAGCCAGCCCAGTACCTTCTGCTGCCTAGGGCGCTCCCTCCACCAACAGAAGTGCCTCCCTCCCTGCCCAACTCCCTCCCTCAGGGGCCCGAGTATGGGCACAGGTTCTCCCGCTTATCACCCCCTGCCCCCCTGCCGAGGCCTGCCTCCATTTTTCCACGTTCTCTTTCTTTCTTATTACCATCAGCCCTCCGGACAGGGTGGTTCTCAGCGTGTGTGTCTCCCTCAACTCCCCATTTCCACCCCCCAACATGATGAAAGTGGCCCTAGCGGTACATCTTGGGGTCTCCTGGCTGCCACATGGTTGAGCCTCCTTAGCTGCTGGTCTACTGCCTCCTTCCTGACCTTTTCTCCTGCTTCATCTCTTGTCTTGGCCTCTGGTCCTCTGCTTCCTCTTTAAGCATTTAAGTGTTTCCCAGGGCTCCACATGGGACTCTCTTCTAGCTGGTCTTGCCTACCTCTGTGATTCAGTAATTGTCTCCATATCTATCCCTCCAACCCAGACCTCTCTGGAGATACACTCGCAGATTTCCAGTTGTCTGTTGCTCCCAAGCTTTGTGTCCCTTGGGCTGATGGTTTTGACTTTAAAATGTCCTCTCCATTCTTCCCCCTACCCCCTCCCTCCACATCCCCTCCTAACCCGCCTTGCTTAGCCCCCCATCCCTCATCCATACCGTTGCAACGGTCTTTAGATGGTCGCCCTGACTCAGCCCTCTCCCTCTTGGGTGCATCTGCCACACAGCTATAATGCTACATTGCCATAGCTCAGGTCTGAGCATACTGCTTCCTGGCCATTCCAGCCCTCAGTATCAGCTTGCCCCCTTTGCCCTGTATGCTTGCATAGCTGCCTCTCAAGCTTCCCTGGAATGCTTTCTCTCCCTCCTCCTGCCCACTCTGCCACTGCTCATCTGCATTCCAGAGCCCAAGTCAAACATCACCTCCTCCAGGAAGCCTTCCTGGACCATGCCTCAATACACAGGAATGGGCTCTTTCCCTTCTTTCTTGCCCCCCCTCCCCAGGACCACACTCCCCCGGCTGTTGTGTTCTCCCTGGTTTTCTTTGTCTTTCTCCCCCTAGACTGGGTGTGTCTTAAGATCTGAGACAGGCCTTATTTATTGCTGATTTCTCCAGCCCTAGCAGAGTGCCTGGCCTGCCACTGGTCTCAGTACGTTTGTCTAATTAATTTTGTATGAAGATAAATTCTCCTTGTATCTGCTAATAGGTCTTCTTAAGGGAGGTTACTGTGTCACTTAGTTTGAATGTCTTGTGTTTGTGGCTGGGCTGAGATGAATGTCCTCCTCAGCAAGAGGCAGGTTTCTCTCTGCAGGCTGTTGGATTTGCATGTTTTTATTACTCTCACCTCATGTATTCCCTCTGTGATTTACCCCCCAGCTTCTTGCACTGCTGGTTACATCCTGGACAATTAATACATACTTCCAGATCAATAAATTTGGCCGAATTGATTTTTTTTCCCCCCTGGCTAGCTTCCCCAACTCCTGGTATTTTCTGAGAATCTAGAAGAGGTCTCAGAATCTAGGCTCCTTTAAATAACAGTGTCATATCACATGGGCTGAAACATCACCCATGAGGTAAAGGCATTGAAAAAGATCACCTAATGCATTTCAAAGCCAGATTCCAGTGATTTTCAGATTATTCCTGGGATAGCTCACGACTTGCAAACACAGATAACTAAATCTGTATATGCATGTGTCTGTGTGTGTCTTCATCCTAATTCTCTAGGTTTTCTATACATCTTAATTTTGCGAGTTTTGGTTTTGTTGATTATAGGACATAGCTTTGAACCTCATGGATGTTCAATTTTTGTTGAATGAATGAATGAACAAATGAACAAATGAATGAACGAGCAGATTAGAGCTTGAGGGAATGCTTTTTCTCTTGTTGAAGGTGTCATGATTTCCCATGGATCTCAAGGATCTAATGTGTCCACAAGAGGTGCTGGATGATGCGTCTGGCTGCCTCCTTTCTCTGTTCTGGAGTGGCCAGTTGCTGCTGGAGTTGCCTTCCACACTGACAGGCTCACGACCTCTGGTCACTTGTGTTGAGGAGACCCAGCTGTGCTGCTTCTAGAAGTCACAGGCAGAGGGGGCTGGCAGGCAGTGTGGGAAGAAAGTTTCTACAGCCTGGAAAGTAAAGGAGGCTGGTCAGGAATGTTTCTTGAAGGTTCCTGGAACTGGCCCAGGGGGGGTGGGGTGTTCCCCTTGGATGGCAGATTTTAGCCCAGGGCTCAGGATCCTGGGGGGTGGTGTTGGAGTATGGTGACCATATAATTAAGTATCAAAACCAGGGCATTTTTGACAGTGAAAGGGAAGGGGAGATTTATGAATTACTGCTCCAAAACAGCAGGTGTAAACCAGGACCATCCAGGGCAAATCAGAACGTATGGTCTCCTGAGTGGAAGACAGGCCTGTTCTGGGGGGCTTTTCAGTTCTGTCCGGAGAGTCCCCTCAGGTAGAGAGCTGGAGCAGCGTGGCAGTGTTGCAAGAAGTTGAGAGATTACCAGGGTAGGAGTTAGGGTCCTGGGTTGCTAACGTCCTGTGGGGGACCCTTTCTTGGGAACTCAGGGTTCTGGCCACCAAGAAGTGTGAAGTGTCAAGGCTGAGTCACGTGGCTCGGCAGCCAGCCCTGTGCCCTCACACCCACCCCAGCTGAGCCACCCCAGGCTCATTCACACTCATGTGCCTTTCCTCACTTTCTGTTGGCTTCATGAGTTCTGAAGAGGGCTGAGTCTTTCGAAAGCCTTTCCACAGGGCTGGTGCCTCTGAGTCTCTGCCCGTGTCTAGGACAGTCCTTCCCAGGCTCTGTCACTTATGTTGTGACCTCAGGCCACTCTCAAAGCTTTTCTGAGCCTCTAAGATGGAGATAAGGACAGCTACCTTGGAATGCTGTCTCGGGATTAAAGAGAGAAAGATGGTGATGATGATTCTCTGTTAATCCACAAAGGAAGTCTTTTTGGAGACTGTAGAAAGGGAAGTAAGGAACGGGGAGAATGAGATCATTGTCATGAGGGCTAGTATCTAATTTCCACAGCTCCCGAATGTAGATATTGTTATTCTCCATCTTACAGATGAGAAACTGAGGCACAGAGAGCTTAAGTAACCTGTCCACAGTCACACAGCAAGTAAGTGGTGCAGTGGAACTCAGGTTTAGGCTTTTCTAGATAACTCGGGGATAGAGGGGGCTCCTTATAGGAGTTCTGGGGGGCTGGAGGGTACAGGAATATGCATTCAAGACACTGGCAGGTCTCCCCACCCTGCTGCACACACCTCTGTCTCACCAACTAGGTCTCCAGAAAGTAGAAGAGTCATGATTTCTGGCGCTGACACTGCATGTCTGGCGGGGGCTAAGTGGGGCTTATTTGTAAAAGGTTTTAATAAAATAAGCATTTTGACTCTATTGACATTTCTTCCCTCTCCTTTCTCCATTCCCCCCTGCGTCCCTCTCTCTCTCTCTCTCTCTCTCTCTCTCTCTCTCTCACACACACACACACACACACACACAGAGTGCTATAATCTGTGTGTGTGTGTGTGTGTGTGTGTGTGTGTGTGTGTGTGTGTCTGCATCTGCAGTGGACATTTTTTGCCCCTAGAAGGATGTGCTCTCAAATGGAGTGTGCGTGTGCAACTCTGACTCCAGGGTGACCTCTGCAGGAAGGGCAGCTATCTTGGCTTCGGCAACTTATTTGTTTATTTGTTTACTGGGAGTGGAGCAGGGCGCCGTGTTCACATTGTTCAGAGACATCTGCTGTTTGCAGTAACTTGCCAGCCAGGCGGAGCTGCGGGGTGGCTGGCTTTGCAGTGTTCCCTGTAAATATTATGACTCTGAGGACCGGAGCGGGGCCCCAGGGACTTCAAGGAGACTGCAGGGTTCGTCCTCCGTGTGGTGCCTGCATCCCTGAAGTCCTGTTGTCCCCTCCTTCTCCCAGCTGATGGGTCAGAGGAGCAAGGATGGCTCCGGGAACAGCAAAGTGGTTGATGCTAGTGGCCTCTATAGTCCACAAATTAGAACAGTTGGGGCTCAGAGATTATGCCAGAGCAGAGCTTCAGAGTGGGAGGCTGGACAGAAGAGGTACCCTGTGGCTTGAGGCCAGCTCTTGTGGCTTTAATGGGGAGGGAACAAAGAAGGAACAATTTAAACGGCCCAGTAGTCCCCTGGGGCTTGGTTCTGGGGTCAGAGAAAAGATAGTGCACGTGGACAGGCTTTACAAAGACACACCTGCCTTCAAATCCCAGCTCTGGCTCTTATCTGCTGTGTGATCTGGGGCAAGGCTCTCAACATCTCTGAACTCCAGGTAATGTATACACAGGGCATATAAGCAGGTGTTATCAAGAGCTCTGAAGGTCATTTAAGCACCCCCCGTCCACATGGGGGCCACTCTTGACCTATCCCAGAAGAGGCAGTCTTTTGTGACACAGTCATACTCTGGGAGGAGCTTCTGTGGCTCTTTTAGGTTTCTCTTGGTCGGAAGATTCATCCTCGAGTCCAACCAAATTCCTTGATAATATGTGTACTGCTGAGCCTTCTTGTTCTGTTCTCAGAGGAGACAGCTGGTCCCATCTGCAGCTGTGAGCTAAAGGCTGTTTATTATTAAATCTCCCTCAGGGTCTCTTCTCCAGGCCTAGTGACCTCAGGTCCTCTGACCTGGGAAGCATAAGGTCACGTGGCTAATAATATTTGGTGGGGCCTTCCTGGGTTCAGAGCTTCAGGGAGTAAGAAGCGTTGACAACTCCCTCCCTCTCATAGGGCAAGAGAGAGCATTTACCAGGCCTGCCTGGAGGAAGGGTGTGTGTGCATGTGGATGGGAGCATGTGCACCTGCATATTTTCTTTTCCTTCTGTTTGGCTCAATAGTTTAAACCTCCTTAGCGGAGTGGTACAGGGGGCTCTGCACCAGGAGCTGCTGGGGCCGCTGCTGTGATCCTAAAATTAGCCCAGTGGGTGGGCGCTTTTTCATCCGGCATTCCTCTCCCTGAAGAGCTTGTCTTTCTCCAGGAAGGTGGGAACCTGGAGCTGAGCCCAGGCAGCCCCACCCCCTACGCCACTCTGGTGTGGGGCAGTGCTGGGAGCATCTCAAACTCTCCAGGAGACCAGAAGAGTTCCTCTCTCGCTACCCAGCCTGGGTAAAGCCAGGCACGGAGAGCCGAGAGTCCTGGAGCTTGCTGCAAGTGCAAGGCCATGCTGACCCACTTCACATTCCTGAAGTGGTAATGCGGGCAGCTGCCCGGCTGGGCTACACAGGACAGAGGCCTCCTCCTCTCTTCCTTGTCACACACTGTGGGCACTGCCTGCCCCTCAGCTGGGCTTTAATGGAATCCATAACAGTGCAGATGGAGCTCCCCAATTCAGAGCTCCCCAAATGCCTCACCAAAGACTGCTTTTCCCTTTGAGCGTTCCCCTGTATTCACAAGGCCTACCTCTTCAGCAGAGGCTGTGTGCTCTCATCCCTGTGGTCTGGGCTGTGCGTGTTTATCTGCGTCTGCGTGTCCCTTACAGTGTCACTAGGGGGTACAGCAGACCCGGAGCACCCCTCTTCCCACCTGTTGTGCACGGTGGTCACTGCTACGTGGGAATAGCATCAGACCCTGGGGTGGCTGTGGAGGAGGCTGATTAGGCCAGAAGGAGTTCAGGGGGCCAGAGTAGATTCCATATCTAATTGAATCTTCTACTCTCCTGCTTTTTTTTCCTTCTGATAAGATACAATAACAAGAAGGTTGTTATTTTAACCATTTTTAAAAAACTATCTGGATTTTTAAAAAAGAATGTGTATTCATTTTGAGAGAGAGAGGGCACGAGTGCACTAGTAGGAGCGGGGCAGAGAGAGAGAGAGAATCCAAGCAGGCTCTGTGATGTCAGTGTAGAGCCCGATGCGGGGCTCAGTCCCACAACCATGAGATCATGAGCTGAAACCAAGAGTCCGATGCTCAACCGACTGAGCCACCCTGGTGCCCCTATTTTAACCATTTAAAAACAAATTTTTTTAATGTTTATTTTTGAGAGAGAGACAGAGAGCAATCAGGGGAGGGACAGAGAGAGAGGAAGACACAGAATCCGAGGCAGGCTCCAGGCTCTGAGCTGTTAGCACAGAGCCTGATGCAGGGCTCAAGCTCACAAACTGTGAGATCATGACCTGAGCCAAAGTTGGATGCTTAACTGACTGAGGCACCCAGGTGCCCCTTAACCATTTTTAAGTGTACAATTCAGTGGCCGTAAGCACATTCACAAGGTTATGCAACCATCACCACTACCCATTTCCAGAACTTTTTCATCATAACTAAGCAGAAACTCTGTACCTTTTAAATAATAACTCCCTAATCCTCCCTTCCCCCTGGTAACCACTATTTTACTTTCTGTCCCAATGAATTTTACAGCGTTTAAGTTGAATCCTACAACATCTGTCCTTTTGTGTCTGGCTTATTTCACTTAGGATAATGTCTTTAAAGTTTATCCAGGGGCGCCTGGGTGGCTCAGTTGTTTAAGTGTCTGACTCTTGATTTCAGCTCAGATTATGATCTCACTGTTTGTGGGATCGAGCCCCACACTGCCTGCTTGGGATTCTGTCTCCCTCTCTCTCGGGCCCCTCTCACCCACTCATTCTCTCAAAATAAATAAATAAACATTAAAAAAAAAGCTTATCCATCTTGCCCCATGTATTAGAATTTCATTCCTTTTTGAGACTGAATAATGTTCCATTGAGTGCATCCCCCACATTTTGTGTATCCATCCATCCGCCCATGGACATTGGGTTGTTTGCACATTTTGGCTGTCTTGAATGATGCTGCTGTGAACATGGGGGTACAAGTATCTATTTGAGTCTCTGCTTTCAATTCTTTTTGGGTGTCTACCCCAAGGTGAAATTGCTGGATCATATATCATAATGCTATGTTTAGTTTTTTGAGGAACTCTCATACTGTTTTCCACAGCAGTTGCCTTATTTTACATCCCCCCCACCACACATACACAATATAGAGGGGTGCCAGTTTCTCCACATCTTCACCAACATTCCATGCATTAAAAATTTTTTTTAACGTCTATTTATTTTTGAGACAGAAAGAGCACAAGTTGGGGGAGGGGCAGAGAGAGAGGGAGACACAGAATCTGAAGCAGGCTCTGGGCCGTCAGCACAGAACCTGGTGTAGGGCTCGAACCCACAAACTGTGAGATCATGATCTGAACCAAAGTGGGATGCTTAACTGACTGAACCACCCAGGCGCCCCCTCCATGCATTTTTAAAAGCCAGATTAAGTGTAGTCCAATTTGGGGATGAAGGGATAGATGTGATTTTAGAGGACTTTTCTGGCATTAAAGGGCTGTTTTGTCCTCTGTTTAGAAAGGATATCTGGAATAAGTGGGTCCTCTGCAGAGGGAACAACCAGAGCAAAGACCCTGGGGTGGGAATGTGCCTGGTGGCCTTTTTGCAACAGAGCAAGGAGGCCAGTGTGGCTGGAGTGGAGGCAGCAAAGAGGAGGACTCCAGATAAGTCAGTGAGGGAAGGGAAGGGAAGGATAGGATACAGACTCAAGGACCACTGTCAGGACTTGGTCCTTCCTTTCATTCTGTGGAATGAGAACCATTACAGGTTTTGAGCAAGGGGTGACAGTACACTGACTCATATTTTAAAAGGATCCTCTGGTTGCCTGTTGAAAAGAAACCGCAAGGGGCAAAGGTAGAAGCCAGAGAGGGTTTTAGGCATCCAGGTGAGCCTTGATATGGAGGAAAGATTTCAAACATGGAGCCTGAGCCTGGTGACAGTGGCGCCGCTTGGAAGTGACAGGAGAAGCCCCTGGGAGACCAGTGGAGAAGCCTGCTAAACGTGCTGTGTGATTTGCAGGGCCCAGTGCAAAATGAAAACCCTGGGCCCCCTGTTCCGGAAGTATTGAGAATTTTGAGATGATAACAGATCATTAAACTGAGCGCATGGCTCTGTGCAACTGCACGGATTACACATTCACGAGGTGCACCCAGCTGCTAAGTCATCCAGCTTCTCCCAAGCCAATGAGCAGAGCTGCACCGAAGAGACCCTCTGGCCATTGAGCCCGTTTCACGGCACCCTTGGGGAGAGGCTTCTGGGATTGGTTTTGTGAGACCCTGCTGCACAGGCCACAGGTTAAGACTCTCAGGAGAGTGGAGACAGTGGTCTTGTGGCTGAAGCAGATGGTGAGCTCCCATCCCCACATTCTGGCACAATATGGCTGAGACCTCAGCTCTGAGGAAAGGGAGCTGAGAACATTCTTGGCATTTGCTGGAAAGGAGAGAGCTGCTGTCCTCCAGTAATGGAAGAATGGAACAGTAATATTACACTGTTTTTATTAAAAAATGTGTTAGCAGTTTACACTTAATATTACCTGTAAAATCCTCAAACCACCCTATGGAGAAAATACTGTCATAATCTCTTTGTTGCAGGTCAGGAGACTGAAGCTTAGGCGGTTTAAGTAACTGGCCTAAAGTCCCATCACAAAGTAGAGAGGCCAGGAACGGAACCCAGGTTTGCTGTCTCCTGGGCGCTGGTGCCTGACCTCTCGGGGACAGAACTAATTGTGAGCTCCTGCTTCCTGCCCTGACCTGGAGAAGCAAAGGAAGGGGAAAGACAGGCAGATCATGCCTGTTTGGGGCCCATCTGTGTTCATCCCTTTCTCAGACAGTAATTATGTTGGTAACAATCTTTTTTGGCACTGTTAGTACTTTCCAATATAACAACTCATTTAATCCTCACGCCAGCCTAGAGGGTATCTCCATTTCACAGAAGACTGGGGCACAGTCAGGTACTTGCCATGGGTAGAGGTGAAGTGCCATGGGGGGTAAGGGCACTTGCTGTTTGCACTGCTCATGGTGGGGAGAGAGTATCTGAGGTGACTCCAGGCCCTGGCCTTGTGGGTACATGCCTGCCCTGATTTCAGACTCCAGGAGAGGAAGCTGACCAGGCCTGGTGGCGGATAGTTTGTAGCACGTGGTTTAGGTTGGTAAATGAGGCTGATAAGGCTTGTCACCCAGGTCTCACACACCTCTTCTCTGTGCTTCCTCCTCTGGGGAGGTGGGGCCCAGGATCTACAGTCCCCCAAACACCAGTGTTTGGAACTTGGTTTCGCCCGTAGGGACCAGAATGTCCACCGGAAGGCAGAGGGCATGATTGTCATTTTCCCACTCAAACTCCTTCAGTTCTTGCTCATTTTCATGGCTCCCTGTAAATGGTGGTGGTTGATAGCCATGCTGATGGCGGTGGTCATCGTAACTGGGATTCTTCTGGCTTATTTTTTTCCTAGGAGACCAAAATGTTCAAACCTGAACTCCCTGTTTTGGAGACCAGGAGAGGGAAGAATTACATCTAATGAGGGAAGGAGCCCCAACTAAGAGCGTCTGACCCTTTGTGGGGAGGGGATATTCAGAGCCAGGGATGTCTGGCTGTGTCCTTTGGGGTTGAAGGGAACTGGCTTTGAATTCTGACCCTGCATTTGTTGTTTCTCCTGTGCAGCCTCGGGCTGAGTTCATTTCTCCTTTGAGTCTGTTTCTTCTTCCGCAAAAGCGAGGATAATCTACTAAAGTTAACGTAGAAACTTTCCATGGTGAGACCCTTAAAAGAAGGGAAGACAAATGCAATTTTGGAAACTTTTTTGGACTGCTGTTCAGACAGTTGGCTAAGACCTGAGACCCCCATGGGTTTCTCAACTTTGCAGTTACTGAGCACCCCCTTCCAAAGTCCCTGCTTCTCTGAGCCCCCGTGAGGCGACCCCACCCTCACCCACATGCCCTTCCCACGCTCTGTGCTGTCACACAAGCGTCTCCTGACAGCCTCCATTGTCTGCCTCACCCACTCCCTTCTCACACCTTCTCCTCCCCTTCCCGTCTCCCCCATTTCCGCACCCCCACCCCAGGCAGCAGCAGTTGCTCTCCTGGATTGTCTCAAAGTTCTGTAAAACCCACCTGCTCTGTGGGCCTGAAGCCTCTGCCTCCTGCCCTGTCTGTTCCTTTTTTACCTCATAAGGCTCCCCTCCCCAGAGTGGAGAGACTCAGCATTATTTCAAGAGATTTGCCTCAGAAGTCCTGCTGGAGGGGAGTTCCCTGGCCCAGACTCAGCCTTGTAGTGGCTTGTGAGGGCCCTCCCCCAACTCCCCCCGCCCCGGGGGTCCTCTGTACCAACACTACCCCACATCAACCCCACTCTCCAGCTCCAGAACCAATACTGGCATAAGACCAGATGTGATCCCAGAGTGCCTTGACCAGAGACAGTGGACATCTGTGTGGTGAGTGGGAGAAACATTTGAAAGTGAACGTTTGTGTCTGATGCTGTGTCCATGTACCATAGGACAAAGAAGCTAGCCAGTACTAGGAATTCACTTCGCTTGGAGAATTCCAGCCTGAGTTCCTGAAGCTAGGCTAGAATACTTGGAAAATGAGAGTGTGGCACAGGGCATCAGCAGCACTGGCCTATTTGGCAGAGTCAGAGGATGGGCTGAGAGAAGAGCCACCCTGGAGCTTCAGGTGACTCTGTCTAAATAACTGAGGGCGCTTTGATCTGAACGCCTTTTTCTACCTCTCTTATTTGGTCTGCACCCTAACCCTGGACCGTAGAAGGGGGGGGGTGCTGGGCATTCTCATTTTACCTTCCAGGGAACAAAGGCCAGAAGAGATGCAACTAAGACATTTCCCCAATCAGACTAGGGCCAGGACCTGAGCCCCTGGTTACTTTCCTTTGCCAGGGCTTCCTCCTCCTGGCATTCCTTTGGCATCTCTGACAGGCAGATGACCAGAATAAGAGCCTATAGTTTGAACGTGATAGTGGGGCTTCCCAAGGATAGTGTCAGGCTGCCCTCCCTTGCGACAGGACCAGCTGGACCATCTGGAGCCTGTGAGGAGTGAGGTCAGTATAGTCAGGGGACTAGGGTGTGGTCTTTGTTGTCGCTCAGCCCACACACCAATCTGGAAGACCACTTGCTGATCTCTGCCTGAGGGCTCTCTGCTCTGGGAAACTGGGCTCCTGGTCAGTATATCATCTCAGGGTAGGAAGCTTTGTCCTCCTGGTTGGGATTTGGGGCCACTTGGCCAGTGGAGGCTATGGTCACTTTAGGACTCTGGCTGGAAATAACCGTAGTGAGGAGCAGCAGGACAGTGGTAGGGATGTGTTCTCCATACTGACCCCTCTTCATGGGTTTCTCAGTCTCCCTCAACGTGAGTTTGGGGCCAGATGACTGAATTGTAGCCTGTGGAATGTGGGCAGGAGCCACGTATACCACAACGTGTGCCCATCCAGGCAGTCCCCCGCCTTCTCCCGCCCTTCAGTGGTGACCCAAAAGGCCACGTGACCCAGAGGGAGTAGCCACTCAGCCTGTTTCAAGTATTTCATGAGCCAGAACTAAGCTTGTCTGGAGGTAAGCCCCCGAGATTCGGGGGTGTATTTGTGGCAAGGCCTGGCCTGCTCTAGCAGAGCGGCACATTTTGGTCCAGGAGCTGTGCTGCTGCCTGATGTGTGATCTTGGGCAGTGAATGTGTCTCCTCATCTGAAAAAGCCCTTTCAGGATCTGAAATTTGAAGATGACCGGTGGGTGAACATGTTGGAGAAGGAAGGCTTCCTGCCTATGGGTGCTCCTCACCCATAGGCAGGTGACTGCCATGCCCTAGCTGTTTCTCAGCTTTGTTTTGAGGTGTAATTTAAGGATCTAGCTTTGGAGAATGCCCAGCTCAGAACTGGTTTTTCTCATTCATTCATTCATTCATTCATCCATCTACTCATTCATTCATACAGTGTTTCTTGAGCATTTATTCTGTGCCAGATGCTGTGCTCGGTGCTGATATTTCACTGTGAGCAGTTGGGCTTTGCCCTGATGGAGCTGTCAGTCCAGTGGGCAAGTGGTTCTCTGATGAGAAATCACATTGACAATGGTAAAATTTCACTTATGCTCAGCACAAAAGGGAGGGAGACATGGGCCTGTGCTGGCTGTTGTGGGGACGTCGCAGTCACTTTGGGAGGTCAGAAAAGACTTTTCAGAGGAATTGAATATTTGTCTTTCTTCGTCTGAAAGAGACTGAGTACAGACTAAGAAGGGCAGCTTTCGCTTCTCTGTTTGCTATCAGTGACCCTTCAGTTCTTCACTCAAGAAGTCTGTAAGGTCAATTTCATGCATAGCAGCCCTTCACTCTTTCTGAAGGATCAGCTCTTCCCAAGTGGCCCACAGTTTAAATGTGAGAACATTTACCTACAGGCTGAAATGATTACACTCTTCTAAAGGAAGAGTAGATGACAACTATGCAAAAAGGGGTGAGCATGGGAGTGGGGTTTTCTAGGAAGAGGGACTAGCATATGCAAACGCCCTGTGGCAGGATGGAGCAGGGATTGAAATCAAGGGTACTGATAGCAAGAGGTAGTGTGAGATGAGGCTGGAGAGGCAGAAGGAAGCAGATGACAGGAGCACATGTAGCTGAGTTAAGGAGACTGGATTTTATTCCAAGAGACGTAGAAGTTATCAGAGTTTGAAGTGGGAGAGGAAGTGTAGTTTACACGATCAGATCTTTGTTTTGAAAAGATCATCTTGGCTGCCGTGTAGAGCTCCAGCTCTTGTCTGCTCTGTTCTTGTCAACTGGCGGTGGACAGGTGCATGTGTTTGTGTGGGTGAATACACGCACAATTTTAGAAAGGTCTGAGTTCCCTTCTTCTTGCTGGGGCGTGTCTCTGTTGGTCTGCATCAGCACGGATAAAAAGCGCTCCATGCTTGGGGCGCCTGGGTGGCGCAGTCGGTTAAGCGTCCGACTTCAGCCAGGTCACGATCTCACGGTCCGTGAGTTCGAGCCCCGCGTCAGGCTCTGGGCTGATGGCTCAGAGCCTGGAGCCTGTTTCCGATTCTGTGTCTCCCTCTCTCTCTGCCCCTCCCCCATTCATGCTCTGTCTCTCTCTCTGTCCCAAAAATAAATAAATGTTGAAAAAAAAAAAAAATTAAAAAAAAAAAAAAGCGCTCCATGCTTGAAACACCAGAGGATGAAACTTCCCCAGGGGATGACGGGAATTCACCAGATGCAAATCCTAATTCTGGGAAGAATGCTGATGGAGAAAGGAGCTATTGTCTAAAATTAGGCTTTGGGAATATTTCAGTGAAACATCTTCTTCCTGCCCTTTTCCTGATGGGGACTTGGTGCTGGTTCCTTCCACCTGCCTGCCTCAACTTCTCTTCGCCAGCCTCTCCTTCTGACCAGTTCATCCTCTTAGTTCACTTGGCCCACTCTGCTCTGGGGGCATGTGGGGCGAAGACTGAGGGGTCTGTTGTTACATGTTTTAGCTCTCACTGGGCAGGCACCTTGTAGGCAGGCTGGCCATTGGCTGACTGTGATTTCCTCTTAGCAGGTTATGTCCTGAGGCCTCTAGTGGAGGAAAGGCTTCTAGAAACAAGTGTCTCCTTCCCCTAATAAGATGTTCCTGGACTGGGAGGCCCTGGCTTGGGCAGAAAGAACTTATAGTCCTCAGAAGAAATTCTGATTTCTCTTATAGAAGTGCCAGGGTCCAGAGCCTGCCCCTGTACCCCTTAGCTTAACTGGGACCACCTTGGCTACACTCAGGGCAAGGAATCACTCCTTGCCCTTCAGTCCGGTGGGCCTCCAGACCGAGGACCACCTTAGTGACAGTCCTGCTAAAGCAGGCAGAACTACCAAGTGGCCCTTGAGTCCCCCCGTGCAAGGAATCACTCCTTGCCCTTCAGTCCGGTGGGCCTCCAGACCGAGGACCACCTTAGTGACAGTCCTGCTAAAGCAGGCAGAACTACCAAGTGGCCCTTGAGTCCCCCCGTACCTCGCTGCAGCCCTTGCCCTGGAGAGCAGGCACGTTGAGGACTTACGGGTCAGCCTCACACACAGTCTCCCACAGCCACGAAAGAACCCAGTCTTTGGGTTAAGAACCCCCACATCACTGTCACCACCAGAACTCCCGCTGCTACTTGGAAGACCTGCAGGGAGCCCAAGGAATTCTGCTGTCTTCCTCATGGCAAGTGCCTAACAGTCACCAGAACAGATGTTGACATGGACAGAGGAACGAAGCATTCTCTTCCCATGCCTAAACACCGCTTTCGTGGTCATCTTGCCCAGCCTCCCAGCTATCCCCATGCCATGTGAGCGCCCTATCCAGCATCTCTGGATGCCAGAGTGCCCAGCACACAGTGGGCCCTCAGTGGACACTGAAGGATGAAATCAGCCCTTAGAAAGGCTGGCCTGCCCGAGGCCTCTCATCCTTCTGGTCCCCCATGCATTCCTGGGACAAATTCTTAGCTACAGACATTCTTTCTCAAGAAAGCAAGATGGTGCCTGCTGACCTTGGGTTGTAAATATCCTTCCGTCTCCAGATTACTCTGAAAACAGGCAACAGAGGGGTCTGTCCCAATGGGTGGCTGAGCTTAGAGACAGAGTAGGCTGGGGCGATGCTGGGGTGGTGCCTTGACACTTGACTTTCGGGGCCCAGTTTCCAGGAAGGACACCCTGTGGAAAGCCCTCTTGGCTGCGATTGCTGGCAGCAGGACCTAGGAAAACTCAGCGCCTGGTTTATCTCTATTTGTCGTCCACTGAGGAAAAATGAGAGTATGCTTCCTTCTCAGAGATGGAGCTGTTTATATCTGCAGGATCTTGATACATGTATGCGTGCTTTCACACACACAGCCGCGGACATAACAAGTCCCCCACTTTGGACTCTGTGGCTGTGAACAGACACTAACCAGAGCTGGTCCATTTCCCCTGGGAATAGATGTGCTGCCCTGGAGCAGGGGCTCTGGTAGGGGTAGAGGTGTCATGGGGGGAGGGGCCTGTGGAGGGGCAGAGAGAGGGTGGGACTAACTTGAAAAGGCCTGGACTAAAAGCTGAGCATTAAGCTGTGTGGGCGAACAACTTTCTACCAAGGAGAGATGTGACAAGTGTCCATCTGCCCCATAACTGGTGTCCTTCTCAACTTTTCCATGTCTGTCCTAGGTCTTCTGAGCGTTCAGGTCTCCATGGACCCAATGTGGGTCAGTCAGTACTTTTGTCAGTACTCCCTCATGGGATCTTTGGATTCATCTCTCCAGTCCAACCTCACCCTTATCTCCGTAATGTGGCAGTGTTCCTAGAGTCTTCAGACCTCGTTGTCTCTACCCCTCTCTGCAGCTAGAGACAAATTATTCTTCCTTCCTGGTGGCGGTGAGGAGCAGTGTTGTATGGTGGTTAGCCATTTCCTAGCTGTGTCGTCTTCAGCAAGTTGCTTAGTCTTGCTATGCCTCATTTTCTTTTTTAAATGTTTATTTATTTTTAAGAGACAGCGCGAGGCCGGGAGGGGCAGAGAAAGACAGAGACATAGAATCCAAAGCAGGCTCCAGGCTCCGAGCTGTCAGCACAGAGCCTGGTGTGGGCTGGAACCCAGGAACCGCGAGATCATGATCTGAGCCGAAGTCGGACGCTTAACCGACTGAGCCACCCAGGTGCCTCATGCCTCAGTTTCTTTGTAAAATGGAAATTCTAATTGCACTGCCTCGTGGGGTATCAGGATTAGATGGGTTTTACCTGCATACTATAAGCACTCAGTAGACATTATTAAATCTCATCTCATCATGAAATCCCTCCCCCTATCCCGCCCAACCTGCAGTGGCTCTTTATTGCCTGTGATACCAAACTTCCTGTTTTGGTAGACAGTGGTTCATCATCTGGGCCACTCGAATATGCAGCATCTATCCCCTGTCACTCTCTGATCCTGCTGGCTATCCTCTTCACCACCCTGGTCATGCCGTAGTTTTTCAAGGTTGTTGCTTTCGTTCGAAAATTTCCCCTCCCCATCCAGATTCCATTCAGCTCCCCACCCAGACCTCACCCCTTCCTGAAGCCTGTCTTGGCCTCTCTAGCCCACGGGAGGCATCTCCAGTCTAAACCTAGCCATCTTGCTCTTCATTATCTATTTGTATGGTTTCCCTTGTGATCCCTACCTTAACGGAGAGTGCCTTGAGCAGGGGCCATGTTTTTTGCTTGTAGCATGACTCATGGGGTTAGCCAAGTACTGATTTGATTCCCGTAATATGGATAGTTGGGAGTTGACCATAACCATCAGTGGAAACTTCTCCATCAAATATGCTTCTCCATCAAGTCCTATGCTGATTTTATAGGAACCAAAAGGTCAAGAGATGTGTCCTAAGATTCCCAAGTGACTGCAGTAGAAATGGGATTGGACTCCAGCCCAGGGCCTGTGCTTCCTCAGTCCTGATCGTGTGCTACCTGGAGGGGCAGGGGGCTCGGGGGCTCCTGGCCAAATTCCATAGCTCAGCAAGTGGCAGTGATGAAAGCTGGGACCAGCCCTGCAAGTGCCAGGCAGTGGCTTTACTTTGACAAGGGCAATTTAGTTTAGGTGGCTTGTGCTAGCACTTGAGATACTCAAAAGTACCTCTGTCCCAACTCCTGAAAGCCCTTCAGGACAAGGGGCGTCAATGCTGTGACACCTGGGGTGGCAGGGTAGGGAGAGTTTGTCCCTTCCTCAGCCCTCATTCTCCCAGTCTTGTTCTGGCTCCTGGAGCAGCCCAGCTGAGACTGGGAGGCTCCAAGAGAGTTCCCCTTCCCTCTGGGTGTCAATCCAGTTAGCTGCGTGAAGCAAGGAGGCCGGCAGCATGGATGATACCAAGCAGCAGAGGCTTTCTAAATGCATTTGATAGCTGGGAATGCAGTGGATGATTTGCAGCAGACTTCCTCTCTCAATTATTTTGAGCTCATTCTGAGGTCAAATCAGTCTGTATTCCTTGTGTACATAACTGCTGCCTGGAAATGGCCGTGCTTAGGCTAAGCCAGTCATTCCTTGACGTGTTTGCCCGTTCTCTTACCACACCTTTATCAAGTGCCTGCCACGTGCCAGGCACCGTGTGGGGTTTTGAGGCTCTGTGAGATGTGGTCTCAGCACCCAGAGAGCCACCCGGCTGATCCTTTAGTAATTTGCTCTGGACACTTCTCAGCGTGAAGACCTGAATCGACCAGGAGAGAACCTGTGGTGAGTGTTGCGGTGCCCACCTTTCTGGGTACGTGTGCCCTCTCCTCTGTTTGTCAGGGTTCAGGATCCCCAGGGTCCAAGGTGGCCTTGCTGGGCTCTGCTTTCTGCTGTAGCTGTGGCCTTCTTTAAGAAAGGCCTGCTGACAAACATCCAAACTCTCAAAGCTGATTTATTTGGGGAGTGATTATTTGCTTCAACTAGGGGACTACAAAGGATGCACCCAGGCTTCCTTCCCATGGTGGCTCCCTTGGCACAGGCCTTAGTCCACAGCAGACCATCAGGAATGGCGGATGCCAGCCATGAGCCTGGTCAGGCTTTCCTGCCTTTGTGGCTGATGTGGGGCAGGGCACTCAGGGTTTTGGTGGTGGGATGTGGGCTGCCGCGTTCCTCTCCTCTCGAGTTCTCACACTGTGTCATCCCAGGCGCAGGCACGTGGCCGGGGAATGAGAGCATCTGGTGTTGCTGGCTTGGGTTCTGCTCGAGTCTGCCTTCCTAAGGACTCAGGCTCTTTCCATCCACCTCAGCCCTGGGAGGGACTCTGCTTCCTCCAGATGGGGATAAGAAAGCTCTCTCCTGGCTCCTCTGGTCTGGGAACTCTCAGGATGGGGCGTCAGTCATTCAGGGGTTGAGACTCTGCCCCGCAGGGCATCGCGATGCTCCCCTGGATCCCAAAGCGTTCCTGGGAAATGCCTATGTCCTGGAGGGTCAGAGCAGAATGTGCTGAGTCTTTGGGGAGAGGTGAGGAGGAGAGGGCTCTTCACAGTGGGATTGGGGTTGGGGCGGGCCTAAGCAGCTGGGACTAAGAGAGGTTGATGTTCTAGCAGGGAACATGGGGGTCAACTAAGGGACAGACAGGGCTTTAGGCTGACATAGGAGGTCACCTTTAGGAGAAGACAGAGGATCGTGGACGTGCCCCTTGGCAGAGGAACACAGGCCAGATGGGTGGAGAGGCCAAGGATCTGTGTGGTGGGCTCAGCAGAGGGTGGTGCTGGGACTACGGGGGACGGCCTTGCGGGGCCAGGCATGGGCTGAGTTTCCACTCACTTTCCTCCACCAGCTCTAGTAATTTTGTGAAGAAAGAGAGGAACTTGGGTTGTGGAAGAAAAAGAGGAAAACGGGCCCAACGATGAGACGGGAGCCACTGGGTGGTTCTAGTCCCACTGCAGGCCTCAGGGACTTCGCTGCCCCAACCTCTGGAAAAATCCCTCACTGTGCCCCCAGTTCAGAGCCTGAGCCCGGGGCCCAGGCTTCTGAGGCAAAGTACTGGGGCACCTTTTGCTTTCCTGCATTTGCTGTGTGGAAATGCTGAGGGCCCATCAGACAGGAATGTGAGGTGTTCCATAGCCTGTGCCAGCCCAGGCCCAGCAGCTTGCTGAGAGCCTCCTGAGAAGCTTCAGTCTTTGCTTTCCCTCCTGAGTTAGCAGCTCTCCAAATACCTCCCAGTGCCCCTGGTTTTAGGCAGAGGACATGCAGACTCTGTAGTGAAGGGCTGTTATCCCCAGGCAAGAGCCTGAAGAGGCCACTGGACCGAGGAGTGCAGCCCCTTCTCCAGCAGGGTGGTCCCTGTCTTTGGGGGCCTCTTCCCCCTCATGGGCAGGGCCCCTGAGGTGTTGCCCAAAGGGCTGTGGGAGCAGCGGCCTTGCCCCCAGCCCTTGCCCTCCAAGGCTGGGTGCGTGAGGCTGGGCTGCATGTGCACAATGCCTTGAGGCCCCAGACTGGAACCCTCGTGGGTCTGGTCACGTGTCCCTTTCCCTGGGGGATGTTCTGGGAAAATCACCCAGCAGTGTTCCTGGTGCTTCAAGACACTGGACAAATACCAGTTGATGTCCTTCCCCTCCTGACCCCCCTCAGGGACTGGGGATAGATTGGTTGGGGTCTTCAGTTTCTTGCTTTCACTGTATCTAAACCTAGATAAGCAGTGGAAGATCATTGCTTTTCAGACATTATATATCATCGCACTATTTAGTTTATGAACAGTCCCTGGGAAGTAGATAGTACATCCTTATTTTATAGAAGAATCCAGGGCTCGCTAGGGGGAGCGACTCAGTTACCACCACTCATCTAATAATAAGTAACTGAACTGAGATCTGAACCCAGGTCTTCTGACACCAGACCGCACGCACTTTCCACACACCGGGCTTCACCTCCTTGAGATAACGCAGAGCCTGCTCCTTCTTTCCTCTGGGCCTCTCTTTCCCAGCTTGTGGAGTGTGCACAGCCACTACACCTCCTTCCGCCCTTGAGAATCCAGCCACTCTGTCTGCTTTGTCTCTGGTCTGGTGTCTGGGCTCAGGCCCAGCTCTTGTCAGGACCACTACCTCAGAAACCTTCCGCAGTTTTTCAAGCAGCCTTTCCGTCTTCACACTTTCAGCCCCCTCCTGCCTTCCCTCATCTTATGTGCTCTGCATGTTGTGGTTTCTCCCTTCTGTACTGGAGCAAGTATTCACAGAGGAGGAGAAACAATGGACCATCGGATGCTCAGGTCCGGAAACCTTTCCTGTTTGCAGTATATTACTTAGAGGGAAGGGCTAAGGCACGTAACACAGAGACACCAAGATACTGTGGCTTTAAGGAGATGAGAGTTTATATCTTTAAGGAGGTGAGAGTCGAAGTGACCTGGTCCAGTTCCATGGGCTTGTTCCACCACCCACAAGGACATTATCCCTATCTGCATAGTCAGAGCTGGGTTTGGGGGCCTGTCCATGGTCCAGGCCAGAAGGAAGTACAAAAAGGTGCTGGTCCAGGTAGGGCAGGGGGCTTGTCTGATGAGGGAGAGTCACACACATCACTTCCACTCATGCTCCTTTGACCCGAGCATCACCATGTGGCTGCAAGGATGGCAGCTGTGCGCCCAGCTACTGCGTGCTGTTTTGGAAGAAGGGGAGAATGGATTTAGGTAGACAATGAATAGTCTCTGCCATAGCCTTTTAAAAAATGTATTTTTAGGGGTTCCTGGGTGGCTCAGTCAGTTAAGCATCTGACTGTGGCTCACGTCATGATCTCATGGCTCGTGAGTTCAAGCCCCGCATCCATCTGCTTTGGATCCTCAGTCTGCCTCTCTCCCTGCCCCTCCCCCCCCATAAAATTTTTTTAAATGTATTTTTAAAATAAAAAGGTTAATCTCAATTATCTATTCTAAAGGGATGTGGTAAGAGGTACTGGTGTGATAATCTAGAGCTCACTAGGTGGACCTCAAGCTGAGAGTATGTTTCTGGAGGCTAGGGGTGTTGGGGGGGGCAGTCTGCAAATGAATGCTTGCCACATTCTTCCCACTGGGTGCTTTTTATAGGCGTGTGCCAGTAATGGTTGAGTTTAATGGCTCACCCCTCAACACCCAGGGTATGTTTCCATTGGCCCTGGGGAGGACTTTAACTCCTCATACCTCATGGCCTCGGTGCCAGCCATGGTTGCCCTTCCTGCCCCGTGTTAGCAGGATGGCTGGGAGTGAGTGGCGGCTGGACTAGAGCCAACTCTTGGTTTTCTCTGTGGGAGGCTGAGTCACACTACATAGAAGGCTCCCAGGATGTCAGGGCCCTTGGGAAGTAGCTGAGAGCCATGGGGTCACGTTCTCCTGTTTTACATTAGAAGAAACTTCATGGGACCCAGACGACTTGCTGAGATAACCCAGCCAGGGAAGAGAGGGCTGGCCCTGCAGTAATCCAGGTCGTTTGCTGTTCATCAGCCTTTCTGTGAGCGCCATTTCGACGTTATTTCTCTCCTCACAGGCTCAGCCTCTAGGGATTTCCCAGTGATAGGCCCAAGGTCAGCCAGCCAGTAAGGGACTTACCAACAGGACACCCAGGTGCAGTTCCCAGCTCAACTGAGCTTGCATCACGCTCACAGGTACACACAGACTTGTCTCACGGCTCATCTTCCTGAGAGAAACCACCTCCAGGCCCTTACTGGTGTGGCAGTTAGTGCTACCTTCATTTGTCGTCTTTTGCTGGGTCATCTGCGTTTCGTAATTCTGACTCAAGCCTTGGCCTCCCTGTGGATGGGGGTCCTGTACCCCCCTTTCCTGCCTTGTGCTATATGTTCAGTGTCAGAATCAAAGACTGCTGGGGGCCTCGACTATCTTCTGATGTGTGCTGGAATATTCAAGGCCTTGAAAGTGCCCTGCAGCCCTCAACTTCCTTTTCATCCATTTATTCATTTAACAAGCATTCATGGGTGCCTGCTGTGTGTCAGCACCATCCTGGGGGAGGAGGACGTGCCAGTGAGCAGAAGGAGGCATGGCCAGCCCTGTGGGGCTTTCATCCAGCTCTTGCTGCTCTCAGCCGCTCACGGCATGGCCAGCCCAACCACGGTGCTTTACGCCAGTAGTGTGTTGGCATCAGTGTTTTATTAGCAGGTGTCCTTAGCTCCATTTTAGAGATAAGGGCGTTGAGATTCTAGTAGGTGATGGGATTTGCCCCAAGTCACAAGGCTAGCCCTGACTTCCAGCACAGCATTCCTTCGGTTACATCTCCCTGCCTTTCTATCCAGGTAATCTCTGGGGTACTCCTCTGGGGCCCCCGGATCCCTGTCAAGGCACCTGACAAGGCACCTGGGCAAGCCTGCCTTGTCCAGAGCAGCACCAGGGTGTCCCTCTGTCCTGGGTCATCCGCAGGGCCCCTGGGCCTTCCACACAGACAGACAGACAGACATAGCCCCATTACATGTTCTGCTCTCCAGTCAAGGTGAGGTGAGCAGGGTAATGGCAGTTCTACTTTCTCTTTTGTTTTTCTGTTTTCCTTCCAAATTCAGCAGACCTAAAATGGGCCCTGGAGGTGAGGCCTGGAGGGGGCAGGAGGTGTGGGTGGGTGGAGGTTAATGGGTGGAGAGGCAGCGGAAAGCTGCACTTAACCTGTGTAGGGTGGGAACCAGAGCTGTGTGTGTGGTGGTGCTCTCATCTCTCCTTCTGAATCCGATTCCAGCGTCTTGTCAGCCCCTTCCCTCCACCTACACAGCCTGGCATCATCCTCATCTGTCACCACTGTTCACCTGGAACAATGCAAGCCTGTCTGCTTTCCTGGAAGGGGGAGGAGGAAGCTGAGGGTGGGGGAACTGGGGTGGGGGGCTGGATAATTGTTCTCCGAGATGAGATTTTTGGATGAGAGAGACTTCATTTGCACTGGATTATAAATAAACTTCTAGCCCACAAAACTTCTTGCCAGGCCACAAAGCAAACTCTTCCTTACCCCGGAGATCAGAGAACTGCATGAAAAGCAGTTTATGGGTGAGCAGAGCCACCACCCAGCTTCTCTAGAAAGCCTTTCTAAGCCTCTCCCACCAGGCCAGTCCCCTCCACCCCAACTTGTGGCCTTGGTTTGGTCTGGAGGGGAATGTATCTGCATTTCCACACTGCTTTGTACGTGTGATCCCTGCACCTGGGTGGGTGGAGAGGCCGTTGCCTGACAGATTGTGGAGAACTCCGGCTTCCTCTAGGATTCCCCACAGATGGTGCATGGGGTCGGACAGGAGACTGGTATGACTTCCAGGTGTAACCAGCTGTCTCAGAGCTGCAGTGTGTGTGCTGCGGTGTTGGGAGTTCCGTTGCATTCCAGGAGAACAGGGACAGAATATTTGAGATCGGGGATGTCTCAGAAAATCCTGTCTGTGGCATCTCCATTCATGGTAGTATGGTCAGGACAAGTGTTCTGTCTGAGCAGCCAGAGACTCAGGCTGTGGCTGCTCCATGGATTGTCCCAGGTGGCAGAGACCTTGGCCATCACCCATTGCCTCTCTAGTTTTATTTTTGTTTTATTTTTTTAATGTTTTTTATTTTATTTTTGAGAGAGGGAGAATGTGCACAAGTTGGGGAGGGGCAGGAGAGAGGAGGACAGAGGGTCTGAAGTGAGCTGGATGTGGAGTTCGAACTCACGAACAGTGAGATCATGACCTCAGCCGAAGTCAGACGCTTAAGTGACTGAGCCATCCGGGCGCCCCACCTCTCTAGTTTTATATATATACACACATTTTTTTTTTTTTCAAATCCAGGATGAGCACTTAGCCTTCTAAGTCCCCAGTCCCTTCTCTACACTACCTTCAGTCATTGCTCCTAGGCTGCCCCTTCTCCCCATGGTTTCAAATTTATATACCTTCCTGAAGCCCTCAGGTTTCATGACATGCTAGAGAAGTTGACCTGCTCTCTAGATAGTCCTAATGCCTGAGACTATGCCTGGGCTCCCATCCGAGACCTTCTTATCCCTTGGGGTCTTATGGTTGAACCTCAGCACCCCCCACACCCCTTCCCTTTCCTCCTCTACATTTTATGCTCCCAAAAGTCAGAGGGAGTGGCTGCTGTCGGGTGTGCCTCCGAAGTGTGTTCTGAGCCTGGCAGATGTATGAATCTGAGCCTTTGGAAAATGACCCACTAAAGGGCAGAGAGGGAGGCCCATCTCTCTGAGGCCCAAAGGTGGGGCTCTCAATAAATTCACTGATTGTCAAGGTTTCCAAAACACCGGTTTGATATTCTGCAAATCAGCCTGTAATGATGGCGTGTTCCAGGTCCCTCTTGATTTGCCTTCTCTTTGTTCTTCAGCCAGCCATGCTGTTCAACAGAAATGTAACGAGAGCCACATGCATAATTTTAATTTTTTCAGTAGCCAAAAAAGTAAAAAAGAAAAACAACAAAAAACACAGATGAAATTAATTTTAACAATATCTTTTGTTCCACCCAATGTATCTAGAATATCATATCAACAGGTAATTAATATAAAAAAGCTTTCAAACTGTGGTGTGAATTTTACACTTACAGCACATCTCAATGCAAACTAGCCACATTTCCAGCGCTCGTGGCCACCTGTGGCTGGTGACTGCTGTCATGGACAGCACCGCCCTGCAGTTCAACAGGCGTCTGTCCTTTGCCCTTTAGGCCCCCCTCCCTCTGCCTTTGGATAAACCAGGTTCTCTGGCTTCTCCCACCACACCGTGCTGTATCCATTCCAGCTGTAACCCATGCCTTCTCCCAAGCATCCCGAGAAAGAGCCACCTTCACTACCATCCCCCTCATCGCCCCTTATGACTTACTCCCTTACAGTCTGGACTCCTCTTCTACCTAATCTCTCTCAGAGGTCACCTTCGGGGCCCCTGACAACCTTTGATTCATCCTTATCTTTTCAGCCTCTCCCACAGCACCTGACTCTTGCTTGAATCTCCCCCTTCCATTTAGCTTTTATGACACTGTCTTACTCATTCCACTCACCCTAAAACCAGTCCCTCCCTAGACTTCCCTTCGTGGCTTAAGACCCAAAGCCCTTCCCTACCCCCTGGAGACTCACTCCTCCACGACGCCCTGCTTGGGACAGCCCAAACACTGCTCCCCCCTTTCCAGGGTGCCTAGCCTCCCTCAGGCTCTGGTCCTTCTCATCTGTGCCATTTGCCCAGCTCTCTTTTTGGCCTCTTTAGTTCTAGCACCTTCCTCTTTGCCTCCCCCTTTCCAGCCATGAAATTAACATTCCCAAAGTGCAGCTCTGATCACATTTTCCTACTGAAAGCCTGCAGCATTAGAAGTTGTAATAACAGGGGAATATATACTTACGTTATAATGTTAAATGAAAAAAGTAGGCTACTATACGTGGTAAGATCATAGCTGCATGAAAACAAACAAAAACCTGTGAGTAGATTGAAAAAGAGGAATAAACCACTTAACACTGGTTGTTGTTGGATAGAAATTGAAATTTTCTTTAATGAATGCACATATTATAAATGGAAATTTGAATACTTTTTAGTTTTGGAAACGCAGCCACTCAGAGTTTTAATGCTTCCCGGGTCATGTGCCACGTCCTTAGCTGGTCATGGATAGCATATTCTTTGTGATCTGTCCGTGAGCTTCACCTCATCTCTGGCCAGTTCCCTTGCTCGTCCTTTTCCAGTCAGCATTGACTTTCTGGAGTTCCCCAGGCACCCTTGCACCCTTCGAACTCCCTCCACCCCTTTATTCATGTGGTTTCTCCCACCTGGATGCCTGGGTTCTGCCCACACTGCAAGTTCCATCTCTAGACCCCTCTCCATAAAGTCTTCCTAGTCCCACTGCCTAGAATGATTTCTTTTTCTGACTTGACTCTCTTTTCCCATTTGGCTTATACTGCCTGGCTTTGTAGGCATTTGAATTCTCATCTCCTCTATTAGCCGAGAAGTTCTTGCAGCCTGCCCTACTCACAGTAAAAGCATGTAGTTTTTTCTTTTTTAATATAAATTTATAATTTTTTTCTTTTAAGAGTAATACATACAATAAAAAAGTTGGGAAGTATTCAGTGGTCTAAAGAAAAAGGTCTTAAAAAACATTTACAATCCCACCATCACCTAGAGACATTCTACCACTGTTAACACGTATATATTTTTAGATTGAGATCATGTTGAATATGCAATTCCGTATTCTTTTTTTCCCCCACTTGACATTAGATTTTGAAAATTTCCCCATGATGCTAAATCTTCTTCAAATAAAATATTTTAAAGGCCTTGACATATTTCAGGGTATTTGAAGCTCCGTAATTTATTTAACTCTTCTCTAGTTCAACATTTAGCTGTTCCTCATTTAAAATTTTCTAATGATCCTTGCATATAAAGCCTTGCCCAGGCCAGTGAGTTTCTGTGTAGCAGCGATTCCTGGGAAGGGACCCACTGTGGGTCAAAGAGTATAAACATTTTATTTTTTTATTGGAGTATCGTTGACACAGAACATTACATTAGTTTCAGGTGTACAAGATAGGGACTGGACAACTCTATATCATGCTGTCCTCACCACGAGTATAGCTACTATCTGTCACCATAAACATGATTATAATACCACTGACTGTACTCCTTATACTGTACCTTTTATTCCTGTGACTTATTCATTCCATAGCAGGAAGTCTGTATCTCCCTGTCGCCTTCACCTCTTGTGCCCAACTTCCCCCCGCCACTTTCTGGCAACCGTCAGTTCTCTGTGTTTATGGGTCTGTTTCTGCTTTGTTTGTTTGTTTGTTCATTTGGTTTTTAGATTCTGCATTTAAGTGAAATCATATGGTATTTATCTCTGGCTGCCTTATTTCACTTAGCATTATACCCTCTACATCCACCCATGTTGTTGCAAATGGCAAGGTTTTGTCTTTTTCTATGGCTAATTTTCCATTGTGTGTGTGTGTGTGTGTGTGTGTGTGTGTGTGTGTGTGTGTGTACCCATACACACACCCCTATGCATACCGTGTTTTCTTTATCCATTCATCTATCAGTGGACACTTGCGTTGCTTCCATATCTTGCCTATTGTAAATAATGCTGCAATACACATAGGGGCGTGTATGTCTTTTTGAATTAGTGTTTTTGTTTTCTTTGGATAAATACTCAGTAGTGGAATTACTGGATCATACGGTTTTTAATTTTGAGGCACCTCCATGCTGTTTTACATAGTGGCTGCACCAGTTTATATTCCCACCAACAGTGCACGAGGGTAGAGTATAAACCTTCATCCATATTGCTAAACTGCTTTCCAGAAGAGTGGTACCAATTCTTTTTTTTTTTAATTTTTTTTTAATATTTATTTATTTTTGAGACAGAGAGAGACAGAGCATGAACGGGAGAGGGGCAGAGAGAGAGGGAGACACAGAATCGGAAGCAGGCTCCAGGCTCTGAGCCATCAGCCCAGAGCCCAATGCGGGGCTCGAACTCACGGACTGCGAGATCGTGACCTGAGCCGAAGTGGGACGCTTAACCGACTGAGCCACCCAGGCGCCCCTTAGAGTGGTACCAATTCTTATCCCTGCTGATGGATGGAGCATATTTGTTCTGTTGCATTCTTGCTAATATTATTACCATGAAAAAAGCTTTGCTACTTTAATAGGCATATATTGTTTTCATTTATATTTCACTGTTTGCTAGTGAGGTTTCACATGTTTTTCACATCATTCATTTGTCAGTCATTTGTAGTTTTACTTCATTGAGTAGCTTGCTCATCTGTATTACTGAATTTTTCTGTTAAGTTCACTTAATTCTTGTTCATTTAGAAAACACTTCATATATTAAGACTTTTTTCTCCTCTGGCATATTTTTTTTGCAAACTGAGTGTTTGTGAAGCTAACTTGGAGTTGAAAATGCCTGACTCTATCACCAGACTTGCAGTCCTGGGGTGCAGGGGCCAGGTGGCCAGGGCTGAGCTTTCCCAGACCCCCAGTACGATGCTCTGCACTGGGTGCTCAGTGTTTGTTGAGTGAATTAAGAGGATATCCCATTCAAGTGAGTACTATTCTGTGAAAGCTGTTGTTTTTCTTTTGAATGTATATACAGAGTCTGGGGTCTTCCTAGGAATGAGTAACCAAGATGACAAAAATAAAGTATACAGTGTGGCCATTTCTCTCTACAGGTACAGCTATTCCAGTTAGATAGAATAAACTATCTCCCTTGTTATTGTCACCATTTGCTTTAAAATTTAAGGGAATCAGGGGCACCTGGGTGGCTCAGTCAGTTAGGCATCCCCGACTTCGGCTCAGGTCATGATCTCACGGTCCGTGAGTTCGAGCCCCGCGTTGGGCTCTGTGCTGACAGCTCAGAGCCTGGAGCCTGTTTCAGATTCTGTGTCTCCCTCTCTCTGACCCTCCCCCGTTCATGCTGTCTCTCCCTGTCTCAAAAATAAATAAACATTAAAAAAAAATTTTTTTTTTTAAATTTAAGGGAATCAAAGCCACAATGAGATACCCCCTTACTCCCACTGGATGGCTAGCATCAAAAAGATGGATAAAAACAAGTGCTGGGGAGGGTGTGAGGAATCAGAGCCCTCACATACTTCTGGTTGGAGTAGAAAATGGTACTGCCACTTTGGAAAACAGTTGGACAGTTCCTCAAAATGTTAAGCATAGAGTTACCATGTGACCCAGCATCTCAGTCCATTCAGGCTGCCATAACTAAATACCACAAGCTGGGTGACTTAGACAACAAACATGTATTTCTCACATTTCTAAACGTTATCAAGTCCAAGTTCAAGGCACCAACAGATTCAGTGTCTGGTGAGAACCCACTTCTGCCTTGTAGATGGCTGTCTTCTCACTGTGTCCTCACATGGTGGAAGGGGAGTTAGAACTCCCCGAGATCTCTTTTATAAGGACACGAATCCCATTCACTAATCCCACCCTCGTGACCTGATCGCCTCCCCAAAGCCCCACCTCCTAATGCCATCTCATTGGAGGTGAAGATTTTAACGTAGGAATTTGGGGGCGAGGGGACACAAACATTCATTCCAAAACATCTAGCAATTCCACTCCTAGGTATATACCCAAGAGAACTGAAAACATACGTCTGTGCAAGAGCTTTGCACATGAACGTTCATAGCGACACAACCGACACAACCCATATGTCCGTAACTCATGGATAAGTAAAATGTAGCATAGCCATACTACGGAATATTATTTGGCCATGAAAGACTGAAGAACTGATACATGCCACAACAGAGATGGATCCTGAAAGTATTATGCTGAGTGACAATAGCTAGACAAGAAAATAGCTAGACAATAACTAGCTATTATGAGATTCTGTTTATATGAAATGTCCAGCACAGGCAAATCCATCGAGACAGAAAGTAAATTAGTAGTTGACAGGAGCTTGGGGGTGGGGGTGCAGATGGGAAATAAGCAGTGATTAATGGGCGTGGGATTTCTTTTTGAGATGTTGAAATGCTCTGGAATTAGTGGTGAAGGTTGCACAACCTTGAACATACACTAAAAACTACTGAATTATATACTTTCAAAGGGTGAATTTTATGGTATAAAAATTATATCTCAATGAAAAAGTAATTAAGGGAAACTGTGCTAGAAACAGGCATGGCCTCCCCAAGGCACAGTGTGGGCCTTTCTCACCCACAGAGGAGGTTCCTTGGAAAGAGCTTTGGAGGCGGTGGCCGGGAGCAGGTCCCTAATCAGCACCATTTTATGTGACCAGGATCTATGAGGAAGGCCTGGGGCACCTAGGATGAGAGTGAAAGAAAGCCGAGTGTCTCTTTATTAAATAGAATAAAGCAAAAATGGACCTAAATTAGGTTGGGATAAATAACAGCTTAGTACAGTAGAACAGGATGAGCTCTGCACTTGGAATGAGAATCTGTGGTTTAGCTCGGCTGCTGCCGTGCTGGGTAGTGCAGACAGGACTCCTTGCCTCGAGCCTTGGTGTCCTCATTAGCAAAAGAGGGGTGATACCACCTGGCTTGCTTATCCTGGAAGGATGTGAAGAAGATGCAGTGAAATAGTACGTGCACAAAGTGTTTTAATGTTGTAAATGTCATTCCTAGATAATGGTCTTTCTTCACATTTTGGTCTATCTCGTCTTTCTTGAAAATGTGTTAAGCAGATGTTAATTATCAATTTGTTAATATTTCATGCCCTGCTTTTAGTAACAGTGATATTGTACTAAGTAAACATTATACTTTTAAAAAACTTTTTAATGTTTACTTATTTTTGAGAGAGAGCACAAGCAGGAGAGGGGCAGAGAGAGAGGGAGACACAGAATCTAAAGCAGGCTCCAGGCTCTGAGCTGTCAGCACAGAGCCTGATGTTGGGCTTAAACCCACAAGTTGTGAGATCATGACCTGAGCCGAAGTCAGATGCTTAACCGACTGAGCCACCCAGGCACCCCAGCATTATACTTTTAAAGTCATATTATAGGTTGGTGTTTCCCAGAGACAGTAGCCCGTATGATTGAAGTAGGAGATGAGAAGGGAGATGTGTCTTGTAGTGAGGCTTGTAGAGGCCTAATGCCAGCACAGAGATTGAGGCTTTGTCTTACTGGTAATAGGGAGTCATGGCAGGCTTTTGAGCAGGAGGTGCCATGGTGTAAAGGTAGATGGGGCTCTCTGAGATAGTGCATTTCAGAGCAGGAGAAAATGGTAAGTCCTGAGCCACTAGACTCTCTCTGGACGGAGAAGGGGGTGGGGGCTGCCTTCTGGGCAGGACCCTATGGGAATGAAGACAGCAGAGAGTCTGGTCCTTTTAGCTCAGAGCCACTGAGATAGACAAGCTACCTCCACAAAAGAAGACCTCATCACAAAAGCCCCCAAGCAGAGGTAATGCGGCTTTGCTCACCAAAAAAGCATACAGCACTCTTTGTAGGGAACAAATTTCTAAGAGGTGTCACTATGATTTTTTAAAAAGTTAAAAATATGTAATATTGTTAAAAAGCCATTTAACACCTCATTGAGCATGGTGCAGTATACACGGAACTGTGCTGATAGGACTTCCAAGAGTATATAATTTAAGATGATCCTTCCTTGATTTATTGTATTTTATATCATAATAGGATTCCACCGAGGTCCCCTGAGCTTCCCAGCACCACCGTGTAGAACAAATGAAATCTGGGGCAGGCGGAAGGGGCTCTTGTCAGTCTTGTCAGCTCCTTTGATTTTGGGCTCATTTGGTTGCTAGTTTTGTGTGGTTGCAAATAGAAAAAAGGGATAGAACAGGAGCGGCTATGCCTGTCCTTGGGGCTGGGGTCCCAAAAGAGGACCTTTCTTCCCTTCCTAATACCTAGAGCAGTGGAGAGCTGGTCCTCGGCCCCCAGGGGCCCAGAGTGGGTCTGGCTCCTTGCAGCCAGATGGGTGGATTTGGAAAATCAAATCCCAGCTTTGGCTCGCACTTAATTGAAAAGATTTTAGACTTCAATGTGAAGAGAAAGCACCGTGGTCTGTGCAGGAACCACAGAGGGTGGAGGACGATCTGGAAGAAGGAGTAGGGTGGAGTAGGTGCTGAGATCCTGCCAAGGGGGAGGGGGTTGTCAGAGCTGGGGGAGGGCAGGTTTGAAAAGCCTCCCTCATCGGATTGCCAGGTAAATATGGATACCTGGTTACATTTGAATTTCAGATAAATAATTTTTTAGTGTAAGTATGTTCCAAATATTGCATGGGACATACTTACACTAAATTTTTTTTTTATTTTTTATTTGAAATTTCACATTTAACTGAACATCTCGTTCCCCCCATCACCAAATCTGGTTCCTTGGGGTGTTCTGATCCTTACCTCTGCCACTGCCGCCAACAGCAGATACACCCTGAGAACCGTGGTGCAAGAGGCAAGCTGACTTGTCCAGAACAGAAGCCATGCAAAGTAACAAATTGCCAGGGGTTCTTTTCCAACTCATTTCCTTCACTTCTGTTCATTCCCCATTCCTCTTTGTCTTGCGCCTGCCCCAGGATTGGCGAGTAGCAAGCCTATGGCAGCGGATCCAGGGAGCCTCCTGAAAAGTCAGAGAGGCGGTGATGTTTGCAGCGCTGGAGGTCTGCTGCGGGGAGTTCTGTCAGCCTCCGCGAGGAGGCGCTGCGCAAACCACGGAGCGCTGTAACTTCACCCTGGGCCAAATCAAACCTGCAGCCTGCAGCCTGCAGCCTGCAGCCAGCAAAGAGATTGGATTTCTGAAAGTGCTGGGGTTTTAGAAATACCGCCACCACTGCCGCCAGCATTGTAAATATTCATAGGCAACTCCCCTGGGTTTCCACGCAGAGACTAGAATTCCAAACATTCCCCTCCCCCGGGGTTTCTCCTGGTGTGGTCCTGAGACCACCTGGACCCAAACCATCTGCTGGGCTTGTTTTAAAAGCAGATGCTGAGGCGAATCCCAGGGCTGAGGTTTGCTGTATTGTCAGGTCCCCTCGTTACTCTGCCTGCTGTAGGTGCACACACACACACAAACACTCGAGTGTGCACATGTTCTGTGTGGTTAGATACATCCCTCGAGGTCCACGCAAGGGAAACCAACAAACCCTTAGTTAGGCCTTGCTTCCCTGCTGTTGTGAATGATACCTGTTCCTATTTACTAATCAACTCTTTTACATAAGGACAGGGTTTATACTTTTACTGTGTCTGCAAGGGGCTCAATAATTGAAAATTGTTTTTAGTGGAGAAGAGAGCCAGTCAGCATTTGGACCCTTGTGCTCAAGGTGTGAGATCAGGTTTAAGCTACAAACTCCTTCCTAGAAGAAGGCTTTAAGCAGAATTCCATTAGATTTTACTATGTCTCCTCTCCATTCATAACATTAGTGTCTGCACAGGAGCATTAGCACCTGTGAGAACTGGGGAGCAGATTTCTGCTTTTTTGGTGAGTGGTGTATGTGTGTGTAACAGACATCGATCTCTTTTTCACTCTCAGGTGAAATTGCCACAGTCATCCTTCCCAATGACTTTGCTCAAGACCCCTGACCCACACCCCAGCACCCTGTAACTGCTCACCCCGTTTTGTGTTTAGTGAATGAGAGAGAGAAACACTGAGACACACTAAGCTGAGCAAAGCCATTTGGACCCCTATTGGGTTACTGGGCATCATTTTACCTGGATTTGCACCGTCTGTGGCTACTGGCCTTCTGGCTGCAGGAGGAGTCAGATTACAGCAGGAGAGACCAGGAGGATTAGTACTGAGATGCTCCATCGGCCAGTTGATAATTACCTTCGGGGTCATGTCCCGAAATAGACTCTGGCCCCTCTTTCTCCCCTCAGAGAGGGAAGGCTGCTCTTTCTCTGTTTGGCTGGCTTTCCCATTCTTTTTTTTTAGTCCCTCCTGCATCTTACTCCTGTTATTTTTAAGCATAATTTACAAGCAGTAGAATTCACCCCTTCTGGTATACAGTTGTGTGGGTTTGACATTTGACAAAGGCATACAGATGTGTAACCACCAACACAATCAAGATCTGGAACCGTTCCATCCCCCAGAAGGATTTCCTCCTGCTGCCCCTTTTAGTCATCCTCTCCCTCCAGCCCCTGGCAACCACTGGTCTGTTTTCAGTCCCTACAGTTTTGCCTTTTCTAGAATGCCATGTAACTGACCTTTTGAGTGTGGCTTCTTTCAGCATAATGTATTTGAGAGTCATCGACGTTGTGTGTTATCACTAAATCGCTCCATTTTATAGATGAATAATACTCCATAAACATTCCTGCACAGGTCTCTTTGTGAACAAAACTTTTCATTTCATTTGGGCAAATACCTAGGAGTGGGGTTGTTGGTCATATGGCAAGTATGTGTTTAACTTCATGAGAAATGCCAACTCTTGTTAATTTTATAGAGAGAGTACGAGTGGGGGAGAGGGGCAGAGAGAGAAAGAGGGAGAGAGAGAATCTTAGGCAGGCTCCATGCTCTGCACAGAGCCCATGACCCTGAACAGAAATCAGGAGTTGGATGCTCAACCAGCTGAGTCACCCATGCACCCCTACCACTTTTTATTTCTAATAGCAAGGTCTGAGAACCCAGTTGCCCTGCTTTCTTACCAGTGCCAGTGTGGCAATTCTTTTTCCTTTTCCTTTTCCTTTTTAAATTTAATTTTAGCCATTCTAATAGTGCTTAGTAGTATCTCATTGTTTTTTTTTAAATTTGCGTTTCCCTAATGGGTAATGATTTTAAGCATCTTTCTGTGTGCTCATTTGCCATCTTTATATCTTATTTTGTGAATTGTCTATTCAGATCTTTTGCTCTTTTAAAAAGTGGGTCGTTTTCTGCTTGTTGACTTTGAGAGTTCTTTATGAATTCTGGGTACAAATCTTCTTATCAGACATGTGATTTACACATAAGTTCTCCCAGTCTGTGACTTGTCTTTTCATTATCTTAACAGTGTGTTTTGAAGACCAGTGTTTTTTGGATGACATCTAATTTTTTAATTTATCATTTCATGTCTTTTATGGATCATGATTTTGCTGTTGCATCTGAGAAATCTTCACCTAACCTGAAGTCCTGTGTTTTCCTGTAGAAATTTAACAGTTTCAAATTTGCATTTGAGCGTGTGAACCATTTTGAGTAAGTTTTTATGTATCTTGTGAGGTTCGAGTTAGGCCTATGGATAGCCAATTGTTCTGGCACCATTCGTTGAAAAGATTGTCCTTTCTTTATTTAGTCGCTTTTATATATTTGTAAAAAATAAAAGTATGATATATGATTTGCAGATATTTTCTTCCATTTGGTGCGTTGTCTTTTTAGTTTCTTGATGGTGCCTTTTAAAGAGCAAAAGGTTTTAATTTTGACAAAGTGTAATTGATCTTTTTTAAATTTTTGTCATCTGTGCTTTTGGTGTCATGACTAAGAAATCATTGTCTAATCCCAGGTCATGAGGATTTACTCTTATGTTTTCTTCTGAGTTTTATAGCTATAGCTCTTACATTGAGGTCTCTGATCCACTTTGAGTTAATTTTGTATATGGTGTGAGGTAGGGGATCCAACTTCATTATTTTTCATATGGATATCAAGTTATCCTAGCATCATTTACTGAAAGGAGTAGTTTTCCCCCACTGAACTGTCTTGATACCTTGTCAAATATCAACTAACCATAAATGTAAGGGTTTATTTATAGACTCCCAGTTTTATTCCACTGAACTGTATTTCTGTCCTTATGCCAGTATTGCACTACCTTAATTACTGCAGCTTTATAGTAAGTCTTGCTATTGAGTAGTGGGAGTCTTCCAACTAGAACATCTTTCTCAAAATTATTTTGGCTATTCTAGTTGCTTTGCTTTTCCATATAAATTATCAACTCAGCTTGTTAATTTGTTAATATCTAAAAAAAAATCTTGCTTGGATGTTGATTATGAATGTGTTGCAGCTATACATCATTTTGGGGAGAATTGACATCTGAATAATATTGAATTTTCCAACATGTGAAACATGGTATATCTCTCCATTTATTCAGGTCTTTTTGATTTCTTTCATCAGTGTTTTATAGTTTTCAGTGAACAGGTTTGCATCTTTTTGTTAGGTTAATCCATAAATATTTCATAGATTTGGTGATATTTAAATGGTAGTTTAAAAGATTCCATGTCTGATTGTTTATTGCTTGCATATAGAAATGCAGTTGCTTTTTTTTTAAATTAATTTTTTCTTTTGTAAATGAAAGATAAGCGATGCATGGGTTTAGCAAATTATCACAACTGGGTTAAGTCTTGTCTCTGCCTTATCCCAGTTGTGTATATGTGTGTTAATAGACTGAGTCATTGACTGACTTTATTATGGAGGAAATATTTGTCAAGTATTGCAGTTGCTTTTTATATATTGATCTGGTATCCTGTGATCTTGTATCTTTATATTTTTAAACTTGCTTATTAATTCTGGTAGAATTTGGGGGAGATTTTCATGACACAATCATGTCATCTGCAAATATAGACAGTTTTATTTCTTCCTTTCCAATCTGTATGCCTTTTTCCTGTCTTTTTTCTGTCTTATTGCATCATCTAGAACCTCCAGTACAATGCTGAATAAGAGTGATGAAAGGGCACTATCTTGCTTTGTTCCTGGTCTTAGCAGGAAACATTCAGTCTTTCACTATTAAGTGTGATGTTAACTACACATTTTTGCATATGCCATTGATCAGATTCAGGACTCTCCCTGCCATTCCTAATTTTTTAAAAAATGATTATTTATTTTTGAGAGAGAGAGAGAGACAGAGTGTGAGTGGAGGGGTTGCAGAGACAGACAGACAGACAGAATCTGAAGCAGGCTCCAGGCTCTGAGCTGTTAGAACAGAGCCCAACATGGGGCTCACACTTAAGAACCATGAGATCATGACCTGGGCTGAAGTTGAATGCTTAACTGACTGAGTCACCCAGTCATCCAAATTTTTCTTTTTTTTTCTTTTTTTAATGTCTATTTATTTTTGAGAGAGAGAGAGTGTGTGTGTGTGTGTGTGTGTGTGTGAGAGAGAGAGAGAGAGCACGAGTGGGGAAGGGGCAGAGAGGGAAACACAGAATCTGAAGCAAGCTCCAGACTCCCGAGTTGTCAGCACAGAGCCTGACATGGGGCTTGAACCCATGAACTGTGAGATCATGACCTGAGCCAAAGTTGGACACTTAAATGAGTGAGCCACCCAGGTGCTCTGGGTTTTTCTTTCTTAATCGTTCACTGATGTTGAATTTTTTCCATATATTTTTTCAGTAACTACTGAAATAACTATATGTTTTTTTCTATTTAGTCTGTTAATATGGAGAATTACATTGATTTTTCTTTTCTTTTGTTTTTTAATGTTTATTTTTGAGAGACAGCACAAACGGGGGAGGGGCAGGGAGGGGGATAGAGGATCTGAAGCAGCCTCTTAGCTGACATCAGCGAGCCCAAACTCACAAACTGGGAGATCATGACCTGAGCCGAAGTCGGGTGCTCAACCAATTGAGCTACCCAGGTGACCCTACGCTGATTTTTCGAAGTTGAACCAGCCTTCCATTCCTGGGATAAAGCGCACTTGGCCATGTGGCATTATTATGATACAATTTCCTGTCTGAAGGCGGCTCCTCATCTTCTCCTTCCCAGTTTTTCCTTTCTCCTGTTTTTAGTCGTCTGGTACCTTCCTTTCCTTTCAAAAAGGAGCATGCTGGAGAATGTTCTAGTTAGGGAAGAACATGTTCCAGCATTCCCTGAAGATTGTGCCTTCAGCCTTCATCTCCTCATTTCATTCTTTTTCCTTATCTCTTTCTCAGTGGTCCCAGTGACTTCCTAGAGGTATGTCTTCAGGGTTTTCCTTCAGAGTCACTTGCATTGGTTACTACTGTAGGCCACAGTCTATTTCTTCCTGAACCTTATCCCCCTGGTCTTAGGGGCTCCTCCTTCTGAGTCAGCTCTGCTTTGCCTGGCCCCCAGCCTCATATAAATCTTTGGGCTTCTGTGGCAGCCTCCTGACCTGTCTCCCACTCCCTGCATTACTTTTGCCCTTGATGAGTCGTCATCTTTTTTTTTTTTTTTTTTTTTTTTTTTTAAGTTTGAGAGACAGAGCATGTGTGTGGGAGGAGCAGAGAGAGAAAGAGGGAGAGAGAAAGAGGGCTGCACTTCAGCCCATGAACTGTGAGATCATGACCTGAGCCAAAGCCAAGAGTCACACACTCAACCGACCGAGCCACCCAGGCGCCCCCGGTTATCTTCTTGAAGCTATGTGCTCATGCTGCTGTTGTTTCCTTCATTAGTCCTTCATGCTCCTATTTTGTAAGGATTGTGCTAGGCCTCTCAGCCTGACATTCAGATGCCCCTTCAGTCTGGCTCTGGTCTGCCTTTCCAGCTCTATCTTCTCTCTATGGACTTCTCTTCAGGATCAGAAAGCCTGGATTATTTATTCAAGGATCCTGAGTACCTCACAAACATGAGTTTAGTGGATACTCTTTCCAGGGATGTCCTTTCCCATGCCTGCCAGACTCACCAATTATGCCTCCAACCCCAGGCCCAGTGTGCCCTCCTCTGCCCTCCTGCCCCCCATGCTCCCCTCGTCTCCCTCTTGCTTAGTGTGAGGCAGTTTCTGTTTCCTATCACTGGTTCTTTGTCAGTCTTGACCACTTATCTCTTCACCTGGATTGTAAGCTTCTGTAGAGCAGGGGTTTTCTTTCCTTGTGATAAGTAGGTTGTGTTTTTCTCTGTCATGTTTTTACAAGAAATGACAATGGTAGGATTCTGAGGTGGATGGGTTTGGGATGGGGCTTGGGGGAGTTGTGAGTCAACATAAGAGTTGGTGGAGCTGGTAATCTGAGTTTGCCCTTTCCCTGAAGGCACATCCAGGAAGCATCTGGAAGATATCCAGGAGGTGGTTGAGGGGAGCTTATAATGTCCTTCAGCCAGGAAACCAGAATTTATTGTGTAGCCAAGGAGAGAGCAGGACTTTGAGACAGGAAAGAGAGTCTCTTTCTGTTCATGGATTGGGACAGTCACCATAAAGGATGTCTCCAGGGAAACATGGCACCACATCCCGCATGAGCCCACATGGCCTCCAAGCCTAAGCTGGCTGAGGACCCCGGGTAGAGGTCAGAGTACCTCAGAGCTGGGGTGGGGAAAGCCTTCAGGTGGAATGCAGACCTGAGTCAAGGACAGGAATTCTAGGATCCAGTGGACAAAGAAGACCCTGGAAGAAGAGTGTGGAGGGCTGTCTGCCAGGTCACCGCCAGGCAGCTGAAGTCCCAGAGGGCTTCTGGAACTATAACGGAAGGTTCAAGGGCCAATTAGGGTTACCCCTTCTGTAGTTGAGACTAAGAATTAAGTTTTTCAAGGGAGGGATGGAGTCCTAGAAGCCTGAACATCTTTGCATGGCTTCTGTCCTGTGTGGCCTAAGGCCAGGGCAGGACCAGGATTAGTTTACCTAGATATCCCAGGAGCTGTACCTACCAAGAAAAAATTCGTCTCAGCAGCACCATTGCCAGGATCTGAAATGTGCTGTGAAACTTGCTTTCGTGGGGTGTGTAGTGTTGTGTTTTGCTTTCCCTTCACTTTTCAGTAAATATTCCTTTCCAAAGAATTCCAACCTTGTCTCTGTGACCTGAGGGGCAGTAGTATTTTTCCACACACATACCTCAGTCAGCACGGAGAAGGGCACTAGTGAGGAGCAGAGGGTGATGGTGGATGCTCTCCAGCTGGTATGATGGAGTTGTCAGAGGGCTGTGGTGCTGGTGCAGAGAAGGAATGGAAGCCGAGGAAGAGGAGATGAGACCAGCTATTGCCACTGATCCCTACTGGCTGGGGACCTTATCCGTCTCTCATTTCCCAGGGGATTTAGCACAGTGCTGGGTATCTCATGGGTAGTCAGCAAGTGCGTGCTTCATCGCAGTTGATCCCTGAGGAATAATAAGCTAATATAAAAATAATAATAAGCTAAGGATTCTCTGCCAAAGGGTAGCCCTTTGTCCTGCCCTGGACTTTATTGCACTTTCAAAAAAAGAAATCTCGCAATGCTTATGGAACCTTCCTTGCAATGCCCCTGCCACCTCCCACAATACACAGCTCCATCACAACATCACCAGTATCCCCAACCTTTTCAGTGCTGGGGCTATGGACACGTTCAGTATGATTATTCAGAGACTTGGTTCTTTTTTTTTTCAACGTTTTTTTTTGTTTTGTTTTGTTTTTTTTATTTTTGGGACAGAGAGAGACAGAGCATGAACGGGGGAGGGGCAGAGAGAGAGGGAGACACAGAATCAGAAACAGGCTCCAGGCTCCGAGCCATCAGCCCAGAGCCTGATGCGGGGCTCGAACTCACGGACCGCGAGATCGTGACCTGGCTGAAGTCGGACGCTTAACCGACTGCGCCACCCAGGCGCCCCAGAGACTTGGTTCTTTAGGGCCATAACCTGTCACAGGCCAGCCAAGTTTTGGCCTTTGAGGAAGTCAGAGAGCCTGACCTATTATGCTTGGCTACTCCCTGTGGTCAGCCATGGGTGGGTGTCCTTGGCATTGGTTTGCTCACAGCTAGGTGGTTTTTGCTAATGTGGAGGCTGGGGGCCCTATGCTTGGGGGCCGGAGGGTCAGGGTTGGGGCTCCAGTGACTGGTTGGAGCTCCAGGCCTGAGCTTGGTGTCTTCATCTCTCCCTCTGCAGCTTGTTTCCAATGTCCTCATTTTCTCCTGCACCAACATTGTGGGTGTCTGCACCCACTACCCGGCTGAGGTCTCTCAGAGACAGGCCTTCCAGGAAACCCGGGAGTGCATCCAGGCACGGCTCCACTCACAACGGGAGAACCAGCAACAGGTGAGTAGGGCCCTCTTGTCCTTTCGTAGCTACAGGGAGCACAGGCCCAGGACCTGCCTTAGCCCAGCTGCCCGCCACCCCCCCCAGCTCAGCTCCTTGTAGCTGCCCTGCCCTGTCTCCCGGGCAGGGACCCAGCCAGAGGGGAATGTTTTCCCTGGAGGGAGTCTACCATTTCTGGCTCTGTGGGCATGCTCTAGGGAGACTTTGGAGAAAGAGCTCTACCCCAGCCCTTGCCCACTGCCTCCTCAGTGTTCCCCTGTGGACTGCAAAGAAGCCAGGCTGCCCAGGCCCTGGGCACAGAAAAGCACCCTCCACCTGTCCCCAGTGCTGATGAGGTGAAGGAGCGTCTGCATCAGCATTCCCACCTGGGATTCACGTGCTCCCCCATGAGAGAGGAGAGAAGGGAGAGCTGTCAACCCCGGGACACCCTCGCCAGGCACGTCCTCTGTGCTGAGTTCTGGGGTTTGGTTGGTTCAGAGAAAGGATGATGGTTGTCTCACCCTAAACCTCATCCTCGGAGAACTTTTGGGAGGGAAGTAAGCCACTCACGTGGGCCAGAGACTTGCAGGACTTTTCCGAGTGAGCACTGGGGCAGGGTGTCCTGCCCCTGTGTGCTCTCTTGGGTAAGGGAAGGGCAAGGACTGAGGGCTGGTCAGCGTTCCCCTCCTGGCTGCCTGGCATCCTGTTTGGGGTTCAGGACCATTGTGTCATCTCCTGCGTGTGAACCAGATGAGGTCTGGGGACCCTGGGCCGCAATGGAGCTGAATAGCTCTCAGGCAGGAGCTCCAGAGATGGGACCGTGTGACCCCAGGGGAGCGTGTGGGCAGGTCAGCAGGGTGACGGGGGCCCCCACTAGACTTGTACCAGTTGTAGTTGTTAGAGATGAGGTTACTCCAAAGCAGGTTCTCCTCTCTTCTTATGTTTGTGCCTACCCAGCAAGCTGAATGGAGTCCTGCTGCCTTCGAGCTTGGGGATAAGGGAGACAAAGGCCTAGACAGCAGTAGTCCCCTGCACCCTCCTCGCTGGCACAGAGCGTGTGCTGTGGACGTCCCAAGTGCCCTTTGACCACAGTGTGAGAGGGTCTCTGACTCCATCTGGATGCATCCTGAGGAGTTAATGGCACGGGCTGGCCATATCTGGATGGCTGAGCAAGGGGGTGACGCTCTGGCACCATTCCTCCCCGCCCCCGCGAGTCGCTGCCTATCCCTGCTTCCTGTCCAGCCCTGCCGCTGTGGCCGTTGTGTCCTGCCAGGTCCCCAGCTCATGCTGTCCAGTCGGCGGCCTGGCTTGCCCCAGGCATTCTTTTGGCCCTGTCTGAACTCCTGGTCCAGCTCTTGAATGAGACCCATGCTCAGCAGTGTCCCTGAGTCCTCCCACTGTCTTTGTCTGACATGCTTGCTGCACGTCTGCAACCTACTGGAGGCCCCTATGCTCCTCAACGGCCCCCTCTCTCATCCCAGTTCCAGGCTCTGGCATCTCTTGCCAGAGATCCATCCCTTTTTGTGTTAGGGAGTGTCCCTTCTCACTCCTGGACCTTGTCCCTTCTCCAGTAAAAAGAACATTTTATAGCTCATCACCGTTTACTTGCACTAGCCCTGGACAGGCTGGACATTCCAGCAAATCCACAGGGATTTGGGAGAGAAAATCTATTTGCTTTACCATGTTCTGAGCCAAGATACCAGGGAGGAGAGGCGTACTTACTGGGGGTGGATACTCCTCACCCAGCCAGAGCCTTGTGGCTCTCGGGCCTTCCCCCACCCTTGGGTCCTTGGGAACACTCCTCGGTGCCACCTGATAATGGGACTCAGAACTGTTCCCCAACGCCCCCCCCCCCCACCTTCCTGACCCTCAGCCCAGAAGTGGTTATAATTGTAGGAAGATCTTTCATGGATATAAACCGTATGTAGCACACTTTCTCCCAATTGTCTTAGATTTCCACAGAATTGCTCTTTATTTTGTTTTTGTCACCAGTAACCATTTACTGAGAGTTCAGTAAATAGGAGGTGGCCTTCAGTGGCCATGTCCACTGATGCTCAGGGAGACCAAGCTAACCCACAGAGAGCACCCTCGCTAGATTAACAGTGTTTTCCAGGCCGCACGCAGGCCGTCAGCTGTGGAGCTGAGCACAACACAGCCCCATCCTCGGGGTATCTCATTGCTACAGGGAGACCCTGTTAACAAATCACCAAAACCCCGAGTGATCAGGGATTCTGCAGGAAGGCCCTGGGTGGTGAGGGGGTGCTGCTGCCAGAGCCAGGAAGGGGGGAAGCCTGAAGGAGGGCTACCAGCCACATGTGAGGATGGTGAGTCTAGCTGAGGAGATTGTGTGCAAAGGCAAGAAAACACCACCAGCAGCTTGGGAAGCTTCCCGTGGTTCTCTGTGTTTGGAGCAGAGCACAGATTTCAATGCAGGGCGTGCTGGGAGCATGCAATGAGATACCCCCGAGGATGCTGCTGCGTCGTGCTCAGCTCCACAGCTGAGGGCCTGGGAGGAGGACGCAGAAGGGAGGCCAAGTCCAGACCCTATCGGGGCCCCACATGACCCTCCCCTCCACTGTGTGGCCCTGGCCCCTCTCCCTGCTTCTTTCTCACCTCTTCTCTCAGTTTGTCAGTCAGCGTGATTTCCCCTCTCTTCTGGGTTACTCTCCCCTGTGTAGAAATGGAGCACTTGAACCTTCTCCTTCTGGTCCCTGCGAAGCCTTCTCTGGCCACCCCATTCTCCCCAGCCCGGGTCAGGTACCCCTGCTCAGTGCCGCAGAGTACCCCACACCCCCATGAGACTGGGAGCTTTGTGAAGGAGGAACCTTGCCTGTCTCACTCACAGTTATAACTCCTGGCGCCCAGCATGATAGGTGCTCAGTAAATATTTGATGACTAATTGAATGAATCTCATTTAATGCTCTCAACAACCTCATCCCTATTTATAGATGAGGAACCTGAGGCTCAGAGAGGTTCAGTAATTTGCACGAGGTCACATGGAGTCTCAGGTGACATCCAGGATGCCAGGGGGCTCAGTACTACAGGTTCACCAGGAGGGCTCTTCCCCAAGTATGTGCACAGAAAAACCAGGAGGTTGCCCAGGGAGACAGGATTCAAGTAGCCCTGGGGGCATGACTCTAGCCCCACCCCCACACAGGTGTTAGCTCCGTGGATTTCAGGTGACCTGAGAGGTTTTCTAGGACTTTGCAGGTGGGGACCCAGGCAGGTGGAAGGACCTATGACAAAAGCATGTGCTTCCCTCCCCAGGAGCGGCTCCTGCTGTCTGTCCTGCCCCGTCATGTTGCCATGGAGATGAAAGCAGACATCAATGCCAAGCAGGAGGATATGATGTTCCATAAGATTTACATCCAGAAACATGACAACGTGAGGTAGGAATGAGGCTGGGGGGTGAGGCTGGGGGTGGAAGGACTGATCCCCCAGGGAGACAACATCCCTACCTCCTCCCCTTCAAGGGAGCACAGCCCAACAGGGTGGTCTGTGGCTTTGGGGTGTGTGTTGTCTGGGGCGCCCTGGCCGCACCATGCCCCTACAGGTTGGAGGTGAAGCTGCAGGGAGAAGATATAGAAGGAAGGAGGAGAAAGGAGAAAGCAATAACACCAGCTGTTGGGGAAATTCCTAGCCTAACAAGGGAGACAGAAAGCAGACTTAGGACCCACATATCCCCATCATCGTCTCAACCTTCATCACCATCTAGCAGCTTCCATGCCTTCTAAGCCAGTGTATGTCAGGCGCTGAACCAGCCATTACCCATCTATTGCTAATCATCCTGACCATGCAGCAAAGTGGGGACCCTTATCAGCATCCCTCGTTTAGAGACTTAGCTTGGAATGGCTAAGACCCTCACCCAGGGTCACTCAGCGAGGAGTGGCAAAGCTGAGGTACACCTAGTTTGGCCTGCCCCAAAGCCCATGCCCCTTTTACTGCACATTTGCCGCTTCTCTAGACAGAAGCTGCCGGCAGCAGAGACGTGCAAACAGATGTAGACTAATAGAGTGCAAAATCTGCTTATGAGTTCCATGGGGACATGAAGCGATACAGTGGCCTTCATCCAGCATGGCTTCCTGGAGAGCCCAGTAATCCTCCCATATGCCCAGAAAAGGAGCTACTGTGTTTGCCTTTGAGAGAGTTACTTTCTCCCTGGGCAGGTTTTCCTTGGCCCCACAAGTCTTCCAAGGCTGGTGTAGAGGGAACCTTTTGAGGCTTGGGCTGAGTTTTCATAAAGGGATTAAATGGGATAGTATGAATTACTGTGCATGCACACACACACACACACACACACAAATATACGTCCTTTCAAGGTGAGGTTGATGGCCACGGGGGCGGGGCAGGCACTGTGTTTTCCTGTAGAAATTGTCAGAAGTTCAGGCAGAATTGTCCAGTTCCCAAGTGTGCCCTGGAATCTAAGACCGTTGTTCCTGCCCACCGCGTCCTGTATCCATCTTCCAAAACACTCAAAACCTTTGGGAGAAAAAGGTACCGGAACAACACTTTTGTCCCCATTTTGGGGGTACCCCAATCCCCCTGAAGCCCACCCATGCTCCGCTGTCAGGCAGGGAGAGCATAGACAGCAGCAGGAAGAAGGATGCCTATGGCCGAGTCCCCCCCATGTCTGCTCAGGAGGTGTCCCAAAGCTCAGAGAGAGAAGTGGGACCCAGGACTTGGTAGGTTGTGCTGACATACTGTTTTCCCACTTCTTCTCACACCCATCTCTGACCCACAAGGTGGAATAATTGGTAACAACAGTAGTTAAACTTGTATAGTGCCTTCTTTAACTCACACAGTGGTCAATGCTTCACTATATTCATGGAGTCCTCACAATATAAGAGGTTGGTGCTATTATTATCTCCATTTTATAGGAAACTGAGGCACAGAGATTAATTTGTCTAAGATCACAGATCTGATTAATTAGGACACCTGTCTCCAGAAAGCTTTTTGGTATCAGAGTTCTTACCTAGCCTGACTAGGGGTTTTTTATATGCTTAGGAGAAAGGAGTGTGTATGAGGGTTTGTGGGAAGGAGTCAGGGAGCCCCCAAGCCAAGGGGAGACTCAGAAGAGAGAGAGGAAGGAGGTTTGGCTTCTAGCGTGTGTGTGTGTGTGTGTGTGTGTGTGTACCCACCATGGGCCTTTCCTGTGTGATTGAAACCCCTGAGATCTGGGGACTCTATGATATGGAAAGAAAGAGCCTTCCCTATTAGAACAAATCCCAGAAGCCCAAATCAGGTTGGGAAGGAGTAACCTGCCTAGTGGTTCTAGCACATATAAAGCCCTGAGCTCCCTGTTTCTGGGATTTTCTCTCTTGATCCTGTCTTCACCATCTCACTGGCCCTGGCGTCCTTCCAAACACAGCTTGGACAAAAGGTGCTTTCTTTGACTGTTCTCAGTGTGGCAGTGCTTTCGGCAGATTCCACTCAAATATAAGGTAGAACACGAAGGGAATGAGGAAAATTTAGTGCTCAGAAACAGTTGGGCATTGAAGGCATAGATTCTCAGCCTGACTTGGTTAACACATCCGGCCACCTCTGCATCTCTGCCCAGCACCTTGCCCGCTCATCTCCTCCTCTCAGTGGCTTTGGGCCCCTATCCCTCCAGCAAGGGGGTTTGGTCAGAGGGGCTGACTCACGCCTCTTCCACCACCACAAAGAATGGCCCACCCCTGGGGTGACATCGCCCTCACCCTTCCACTCCCACAGAGGCTTGACTTTGGATGGGTAAAAGACTAGTACTCTAGGGACGCCTGTGTGGCTCGGTCGGTTGAGTGTCCAGCTTTGGTTCAGGTCATGATCTCACAGCTTGTGAGCTCAAGCCCCGCATCAGGCTCACTGCTGTCAGTGCAGAGCCCATTTCAGATCCTCTGTCCCCTCTCCCTCTGCCCCTCCCCCACTCTCACATGTGTATACACTCTCTTTCTCTCTCTCAAAAATAAGTAAACATTGAAATAAAAAAAGAATAGTACTCTAATCACAAAGTGGCTGGAGCGTCAGTGTCCATGTGGCAAGAATCAGACCTGCAGCCACAATGAGGGTATTTCTGTTTTAGGACGTGCAGAGGATCAATGACAGCAAGCAGGAAAGAGACAAAAGGAGAGAAAAATCAAGATGCTGCCCTTTTTATAGGGACAGACATAATTCTGACTCTGAAATTGCCAGGCTAGTTGTGGCTGGTACACATCCGAGGCCAGCCACAAGCAATCATATGCAAATACCTCGCGGGAGCCCTGTTTCTTGTTCCATTAGCAACCCTGGCTGCAGCTCTTGATGGAAACACATTGCACGCTTGGTCTCTCTTTTGGGTTGAACCTTTGACTCAGATTGGGGGTTGAGTAGTAGGTGGAGGGGTGACATCATAGTGTAGAAGGGCACTTTGGGGCTGGGCTCATGGCACAGTGATTAGGCGTGGGGTCAGGCAGCCCTGTGAGTCACCCGAGCTCTGCTGTTCGTGGCCATGTGACCAGGGCAAGTTATAGGTACTGATGCTGTGAACGTCAGTCTCTTCATGTACATGATAGGGCAGGAAGAATACTTACCTCGCAGGGTTGTGAAAAGCAAATGAAATCGTGTGAGGAAAGCACTTAGTGCAGCGTCTGGCACAGGACATGTGTTCAGTAATTGGGAACAGCTATTATTGTTGGTACTGCTATTATGATTATTATCGCGCTCCTATCAACAAAGAAAGGCCTGGGGATTCTCTAGCTGGAGAGTGGAGGGGTGAGGAGTCACGCTTGTCAATTCTCTGCGGAGTGGTAATATTTAGAGAGGGTGACGACGTGCTGCCCTCTAGCCCCTCTGAGAGCAAGGCCACAAGAAAAATAAATCAACCCTGCGGTGTGACAGGCTGGGCCTGGATCTACGGAAGGGGAAGAGACTAATGGGTGGGGAGAGTTTAGCCTGGGCAGGAAGGGGTGACAACAGGCCCCCACCGCTCTCTGTGGCCTCACCCTTTCCTGGCCCCCAACACAAAAGTCGCTCCTGGGATTGCCAGGAGGCTGTCAGGTGCTTTGGTGCTGACTATGCATTGAGGTGGACCAGAGGCCAAGGACCCTTGGAGACCCCTTCCCTGGAGCCCCCAGCCTCTCCCGTCTTTCATGTGGTGATGGATGGAGATGTGTTAACCCCTCTAGCTGGACTGGTCGGTGGGGCTGGGGCCCTTGCTGGGTGTCAGACCTGTGGCTTGAGAGCCCTCCTCACCGTCCTCTCCCCAGATGCCTGCCTCTCCTGCAGCCAGCAGAGGGGGGCTGTGCCATCCTGGGCCTCCAGCACATGCCAGCAGAGACAGCCCTGGGCTGGGGGGTCCCAGTGCTCTGCCTTGGAGGAGAGACAGTGAGGGTGGAGGAAGGGGCCAGCCCTAGAAGCTCACAGCAGGGGAAGGCACATCCCCATGGGTCGCAGTAAGTGTACAGATGTTGTCAGAGCTCTTGTGCCACCAGATTGCCCTCGCCAAGAGGTCACCGTTGTGAAGCAAGATGAGTGTCTGTGTTGAGCAGCCTGGGTCACACCCTGCTCTGCCACTTAATAGCTGTGGGAACTTGGATGAGTCACCTAACCTGAGCCTCAGTTTCCGCATCTGTAAAGGGGAATAGTGGTTGGGGCGCCTGGGTGGCGCAGTCGGTTAAGCATCCGACTTCAGCCAGGTCACGATCTCGCGGTCCGTGAGTTCGAGCCCCGCGTCGGGCTCTGGGCTGATGGCTCAGAGCCTGGAGCCTGTTTCTGATTCTGTGTCTCCCTCTCTCTCTGCCCCTCCCCCGTTCATGCTCTGTCTCTCTCTGTCCCAAAAAAATAAATAAACATTAAAAAAAAAAAAAATTAAAAAAAAAAAAAATAAAGGGGAATAGTGGTGTCCCCTCACTCATTCATTCAGTGGATGTTTTCCTCTGCTTCCATGGGTGGAGACCACCAACTGCACTCACAGACCCTTAGCTATGAGGCAGGGATTGCAGTGGGAACTGAGAGGGACCCCCTCTCTGATATTGGCAGGCTCACTTTCCTTTCAGGAAGACATGCACTACACAATGGATTAATTAGTAATGTGGGAACGTATCACATGAGGAATGGGGGTAGGGCTTTGCATTCTTGAAGGCTATCGATGTTACAAAACTTACTGCTCAATTATTCTGTCATGATAGAAGCCACAAAGGAACAGAGCCTGAAGACGGGGCCCTAAGACTCACTCCTTATGGGGGTGTCCCTGGCCAGGCCCCCCACCCAGGCAGTAGCCATAGACTGTTCCTCCTATGGAGGTGAAGCAGGCTACCAGGCAAGAGTCAAGGTCAGGTGACCAATACCCCAAATGTTTCAGGAGCCAGGGAGCACCTGAAGGATTCTGAAGGGCACTGAAGGATTCCCCACTTCCATTAAGGGTCGCTTTTGAATGAGGACAGCTCCACGCCTGAATGACCTGTCCTTATGTTGGAGCCCTTAGGTTTTAAAGGTTGTAGATGGTGGGAGGAACACAGAGCATTCCAGACTGCCGTCTGTGCCAACTCCTCCCCGGGGCACTGGTCCTCAGCTGAGGTAACACACTCCTCACCTGGCCCCGTCTGTTTGGACCTTGGGAGGGGTCCTGGATGAAGTGTGGGGGTCTTGGCTCATTGGCTCGAATCACAGCCTCATTCTCACGGGCCTGGCCGGAAGAGCTGCTAACCCAGGGGTGAAATTGAGGTAATGCCCATCCCTGCACAGCAGGGTTGTGGGGGGGGGGGGTGTGGGGAAGGCTGCCCTCTTCTCACTCACGTCCCCTCCTTTCCCTTCTCCCCTCAGGCTCTCCTGAACCTCCCCCTTTTAAGGTTATCATCTCCTCTCCCGTCTCCTTCAAGGACTTGGCTGTGTTCCCCAGGTCGCTCTGGTGTCTGGCTCAGCTGCAGCATGGCTGTGAATTGTAATGGCCTCACGACAACGTCCGTGATGCTCAGATACCTGTGGGTGGATTGTGCACCCTGTGGGCAGAGAGGGAAAATGTTTACCTCCAGTCATATTCCCGGCATCCGACCACATGAGGGATGGTTCTGTAAACACCTAGCGTTCCTGTCTCCAACCTGATATTAAGAAAAGTATTCTGAGCTCTACGTTATACCAGTTATAGACAGAGGTGGCCTTTATATTATTATCTCATTCATTCCACATTTATTTTGCTGCCACTCTTTGCCAGGCGTGACTAAGAGTAGACAGAAAAGATACCACGCTTGCCCCTCAGGGAGTATCTGGGCCTCACCAGTGAGGCCGGGCCGAGCCCAGTGCCGTGAGGACAGCAGCCTCAGAACGCAGCTGGCCCCATGGGGGAAGCCACTGGGGCTGGGTCTTATCTCTTTAATTAACTAACTAAATAATTAATTATTTTACTTGTGGTAAAATATACATAGTATAAAACTGACCATTTTAACCGTTCACATTGTGGTGCAAACCACCACCACTATCCATCTCCAGAACTTTTTTTCATCTTGCAAAACTGAAACTCTGTACCTGTTAACAGCTCCCCATACCTCCCTCACCTGGCCCCTGACAAACACCATTCTACTTTCTGCCTATGAATATGGCTTCTGTGGGTACCTTATTTAAGTGGGATCATAGAGTATCTGTTCTTCTGTGACAGGCTTATGTCACTCAGCATAACGTATTCAAGGTTCATGCATGTTGTAGCATGTGTCAGACTTTCCATTCTTTTTTGTTTTAATTTTTTAATGTTTATTTTATTTTTGAGAGAAAGAGTGCAAGCAAGGGAGGGGCAGAGAGAGAGGGAAACACACAGTCTGAAGCAGGCTCCAGGCTATGAGCTGTCAGCACAGAGCCTGACACGGTGCTTGAACCCACAGAACATGAGATCATGACCCGAGCCCAAGTCAGACACTTAACTGACTGAGCCACCAGGCACCCCAGATTCTCCATCCTTTTTAAGGCTAAATGATATTCCATTGCATGTAGGTGCCACATTTCGTTTATCCATTCATTTGTTGATGGACACTTGGGTTGCTTCAACCTTTTGGCTGTTGTGAATGATGGTGCTGTGGGTGTGCAAATACCTTCTTGAGTCCCTGCTTTCAGTTCTTTTGGGTGTATATCTAGAAGTGAAATTGCTATATCATATGGCATGTAATCCCATTTTTAATTTTTTTTTGAGAGAGAGAGTGAGCACAAGTTGGGGAGGGCCAGAGGGAAAGGGGTAAGGAGAGGGGGGGAGAGAGAGAGAATGAGAGAATATGAGAATATGAATCTTAAGCAGGCTCCATGCCCAGCTTGGAGCCTGACAAGGGGCTCGATCTCACAGCTGTGAGATCATGACCTGAGCCCAAATGAAGAGCCGGACCCTTAACTCACAGAGCCACCCAGGTGTCCCCTATTTTTAATTTTTTAAATAAGTCCATACTGTTTTCCATAGTGGTTCACCCTCTGACCTTTCCACCAGCAGTGTATAAGGGCTCTAGTCTCTTCACTTCCTCGCATGGAATTGGGTCTCACAAGAGACCTAAGTTTGTCCTTGGACACAGAATGGGGATCAGTGGGCAAAGGAGCCAGTGGCCAGCAAGGACTTATTATTTTAGCTCTTTGGACTCAAAATTGGGGGCCCTGGGGTAGGTAGGAAGGGAGATAAGTTAGGCTGAAGAAGCACTAACCTGTTGAATGTGTCAGGCTGTGTCTGTGAAATTCTTATTCTTGTAAGAAATCAGAGCAAGAAAGATATCAGAGAAGATATGAAGATGGGAGGGTTAGAATGAGATCCTAGAAAAATATGATTTGTTTTCAACCTCTTTTATTATATGAGGATGTATGTTCTTTGTAGACAAATTAGGAATCAACAATATAAGAAGACAATAGAAAGCACCACATTCTCATCACTGAGAGGTCACTGACTACTGCTCGGTCTTGGTGCAGTCCCCTCCCCCTCATGGGCTTCTCTTTTGAGATACATTTCCCCAGCTCTTGCAAGGCTTTGTGAACACAAAGTCCATTGTCTGGGTGGTGGCTGTAGGATTTGGTGGGCAGAAACAAGATCAAGGGCTCAGGGGATGGAATGGGGTCTGCAGGGGATCCTGAGGCTGGCAACATGGATTCCAGGGCATAGATCGACCCCAGACCCTCTGGAACCAATCCTGATAGTCAGGCCAGTCTTGGGGCCCTTCCAGGTTCTGAAGGAAGGGGTCCATTTCCGTGAGAGTGGAGAAGGCATGGCTGTCCCCGGGTGGATTGCCCTGCTGGTGGAGTCTGTGCAGATATCCGTTGTGTTCAGCATTCTCTCATTGGCCTTCCCCCTCTGCCTCTCCCAGCCTGTCCCTCAGATAGGGCATGGTCCACATACCCCGCTCTAATTGTTTTTGCACCACCCCTTGGAAAATGCCCAGTCACCTGGCATCCATTCTCAGCCAGATATTGATATGACCACACAACACTGACCGTGCTGCTCACCTAATGCTTGCGAGTGACCCATCACTCCTCTTCTATCTGACAAGGGGTGTGGACCTGAGAGGCTCCCCAGGTTGTATGGCTTGAAGCAAGTGGGAGGCATGCCACAGCAAGTGGGACCCCTGGCCTGTGGCTGGGCCTTCTCAGGCTATGCTGCTGGGGCCCATACAGCACTTCTTGCCCTGCTTCCCTAAGACCTTTAGCCCCCGCTGGGCCCAACATCCTGGGATTTGGGCTGAGACCTGGCCATACCCCCTTCCTGCCCCTACCCAATGACCTTTCCTGGGCCCAATTCAACAGACGGTTTGCCTCTAGCATCTCTTGAGCCCCCTCTGCACGCAGGGCCGAGGACTGCAAATCAGAGCAGCAGGTCCTGGGCATGGCCTCCCGCCCAGACCACCACGAGAACTCGGCATCTAGGCGTCCCACGCGCTCCCTGGAGTGGCTTCTGTTCGGGAGCGGGGTCAGACTCCAACATCTTCATCAGGCCACAGCACCTGTTGGTGCAAGAGGGAGCAACGGTGAGGAAATGTGCTTACCCACAAATACGTGTGGAAAAGCTGAGCCAAGCTGCGACGGAACACTGAAGGACCTATTGTGGTAATTGGGCTGAAGTGCCTGCCTGCTCTTGCCTCTGGAGTAGGAGGTGGGCAACCACGAGTGATGGATGGCAGGCAATTAGGGAGGAGTGCATTGCCAGGGCCGGCCGACCCTGCTTCCGCGTGCCCACCGCCAGGGCCTGATTGCGTTGCCGAGATGAGCTCTCAAGTGGGAGCTGATCAATGAACGAACACCGGACTGCAGGTCTGGGCCTGGCGTGGCTGTACAATGGCCCTGAGGATTACCAAGGAGCACATCAGGAAACCTCGGCCAGGAGAAGTCTGCAGTTGGGTCAACCTCAAAAACAGAGGAGCTTCCAGAGTGACAGCCGCTGAGTAGAAGCCTCCCCCAAGGCAGCAGAGGAGGGTGACTTTGCCTTTGACAGGAGGTGGGGGGAACGTGGAGGTGGCAGAATTTCCATAAATGTTCAGAGCTGGGACCTCAGAGACCCTGTCCAAACCTCTGCACAAGTGAGGAGCCTGCTCTGAGCCTCTCCTCTCCAGCAGGCTGGCTCACCACCCACTCGTCAGCCAGCCAGCAGCCTACCTTCTCTGACTCCTCAGTGTCTGTTGAAAGCCCCAGGCGGCGGCGGCAGTGGGGGTGGAGGGGGGGGTACAAAGAGTAGATCCCAGCAGTCTGGAGGGAGGCTCTGGCTTTCTCAGCCACCTGCAGGCCCCTCACACACTGGCGTGGTCGATGTTGTTTCCGACACCTCCTGGCATTAACCAGGAAGCTGCTCATGGCCTCTGCAACCATTCTGCCATTTATCCCGTGGATGTCGTTGTGGTGTCTGCTGATGCCAGGCCCTGGGCTCCACAGGCTCCTGTCTCAGGCAACCTGCTTGGGATCCCAAGAGGCCCCATGGGGTCGAAGGAAGAACTGTTGGAATTGCTGGCCTTGCCTCTTGCTTGCATTCAAACTGTGCATATTCTCTTCCATTCAACAAACCTATATTAGGCACTGTTGTGGGTTGAACTGTGTCTCCCTACAAAATATGTTGGAGTCCTAACCCCTGGTCCCTGTGAATGTGGCCTTATTTGGATATAGGGTCCTTGCAGATGAAATCAGATTAGGATGCTAGTGTAGGGTGAGCCCCTAATCCAATATAAGTGGTGTCCTTAAAAGAAGACGAAGACACAGATACACAGGGACAGCGCTGTGTGAGGACAGAGGCAGAGACTGGAGTGACAGAGCTCCTGAGTCCCAGAATACCGAGGGTGGGCAGCCACCACCAGCAAGTAGGAAGAGGCGAGGAAGGGTCCTACCCAGAGTCTCAGAGGGAGGACGGCCCAGGTGACAGCTGGATTTCCAACCTCTAGCCTCCAGAACTGTGAGAGAACACATTTCTGTTGTTTCAAGCCACGCAGCTTGTAGTACTTTGCTATGGCAGGAGACTAATAGAGGCAGCTTCTGCGGGCTGGGCATTGTGCAGGGGGGGGCGGGGGCGGGGGAGGATGGGGAATAAGGCAGAGGGCGAGGGGGATGTGACCCGTCCTCAGTCAGAGGGTTATCCAGTTGTGAATTTTACTGAACATTTATTCCATGTGCCAGACGTTGTGCTGGTAGCTGAGATGTGGCAGTGAATGGACGAGGCCAAAATCCCTCCCTCAAGGACTTTGCATTCTAGCGAGGACAGAGAGAGACAGGAGCATAATAATAACAAAAACACCTGCAATAATATATTAAATAGTGAAATGTACAGTGGAGAAAAATACAGCAGGGAAGGGAGACAGACATGGGAGGGGTTATAGATTCACATAGGGTGATGAAGGTCTCCTTGAAGTGACATTTAAACTAGTGCAGTGGCTCTCAACCGTGGCTGTATGTTAGAATCACCAGGGAAGCTTAAAATAAAACAAAACGGAACAGAATCCATCAAGAGCAGAGCCCCACCTCAGGCTAATTAAGCCAGAATCTCTGGGGGTGGGGCTCAGGGACCACTCCTGTGAAAGTGCCTGGTGTTTCTAACAGACTCCAAGTCTAAGGCCCACTGGTCCAGCAGGATGTGAGCAGCTGTGGAGGACAGTGCTCTAAGGCCCAGCAAGGTCCCCTATGGAGAAGGAGAATGATGGCAGGCCTGCCCACGGCCAGCCCTGCCAGAGTGTCCCTCCTGAGTAGCTAGGTAAGCTCCGCAGGTGTGGGGGTCACAGCTACAGAGTGTGCCCCCTCTTGATGGATCCTGTACTCGCCCTCTGAACCCCTGGTCCACACTCCTGATTCTAGGGGCAGCCCATTCTCTCCCTCCACTCCTCTTTTTGGCCCGGTGCTGTGGGTTACCTGACCCTAGTAGTAGTCATCCTGCCTTGCTGGGTTCGGTTCGGGTTCAGGGACGTTTTTCTCTTCCTGCTGTGGGGGTCTCATCAGCCCCCGAGGCCAGGCGTCTGCTCCGTAGCTTTACTCTGCATGGAGCTACCGCTGGGCCTGGTATCTCCTGGCTTTGCATTTGAAAAACTGACTTGAGCTGAATGCATATGTTTCTTAACTCTGGAGCAACAGGTCTTGATCCCAACCTCAATTGGCTTTGGTGTCTTGAGAGTTAAAGAATTTCCAGAGCAACTATGTGATGGTGCTTTCACATAGACTGAGAGAGCTGGTTCCCTTGTTCTTGAATGGAGTGGGGCAGTTGCCTAAGAGACTGAGAGCTGGAGAAGCAGCAGGTGGGTGGGGAGGGGGCTGCACCTAGTTAGGGCCTGAGATCAGCATCTGGAGCGTAGCGGCCTCCCCTCACCTGCTCCTCTTACCCAGCATGCAGACACCATGCACTCCCTTTGGGCAGGGTGCTGAGCCCATCTGCCCCGTCAGACCCCAGGCATCAAAGCCTGATGGAGACCCCAAATCTTTGCATCTCCTGAGCCCCTGCCTGCATAGCTGTCCACTCAGAAGCAGTCTGTCTGCTGTTCTTAGTCCTGTGGCCTGATGGAGCAGTGTATCTCCTCTCCGTTCCTCTTCTTTCTCCTCAGCTTTTCTTCTTTCCCCCCCTTTGGCTCGTCTCTGCTTCCACCTTACCTCGTGTGATCTGCCAAGCAGCTGCTAACCATGCCCCCTCTTGATGGAGTCCTGGACTTGCCTACCCACAGTGCCCCTCTGCCCCTCTCTGCCCCATATACAATGCCAGACCACTGAATTATGCTTTTATTGGTTTAAGTTGGCTGTGGGGCCAACAGCCTGGCCCGGTTGCCATGGGCAATTGACTCAATCTCTCTGTGTCTGTTTTCTCACCTGTAAAAGGAAGATACTAACCTCATAGGATGGTCATGATGTTTAAGTGAGTTAATGCACACAAAGTGCTCAGAACAGTGTCCAGCTGTTTTAAAAGGTAGGTTTTATTATTATCCAGGTGTACAAAGGCAAATAGATCAGGAGGCAGCTGCCATTGAAAAGATTGTTTGTTATTCATCCCAAGAGAAGGGAGCACAGCACACACCATGGGGGCCATGTGCAGAAGCGCTGTGGAGGATCAGGAGGCAGGGTGAGAGGGCACTGTGGATGAGAGCGTTTATTGGGGTTTCTGCGGAAAGGAATGGGTGAGGCAGGATAAGTAGGTTTGGGATGGGCTAGTTTGAATAATTTCATCAGGCTGTGGAGTAGAGGGACTATCTCGGGTCCGGTACTTGTCCCTGGGGTGATTAGGGCAGGGGAGTAGTGGCCCGGGTGTGAGAGCCTGGTTGGGGTGCGGGGCTCTGACCCCAGCGTGAGTTTTGACTTATCTCCAAGAAAGCCTAGTCGGGGTGAGACAGGCTCCCCAGGGTCAGTAAGGCCCCAGAGATCAAGCATCAGGATAGAAAGACAAGCTTAATTTACCAACACACATTTTCCAAATAAAATGACAAAATCTGTTTAGTTCTACGCTCTTCATTTGAAAAAGGAAGAGTCAGGTGCCTCAGAGCCTCGCGGTGCGGTGGGGAGAACGCGGGCCTGGGCGAAGGAGCCCACCACACTGCTGTCTGCAGCTTCTTCCCGGAGGCGCAGCCTCCTCATTTGTGAGAAGACACCAAGCCTTGGCTTTGGGGCTGCCTGGAGGACTTGGTGAGAAGACAGTTTGGAAACTCCCAGCCGTGAGCCGGGCCACCGGGAGCATCTCAGTACCTGAGAGTGATTACATTTTTGTGTCCATCCGGGGGGAAAGAAAACAACTCTCTGGGCTCTTACACATTCCAGCCCTGAGGACTCACCTCTGGCAATGTGCTGTGGGAGAAAAGGAAGACGTTTTCAGTCTCCTGAACAAAAGCCAGAGAAACGGATAGAAGATCCACAATGCACACTGCGGGGAACGGCTGGTACATTTGACTACGTGCCTGGGGATGAGGCTGAAGTTGCTGGCAGGGATGAGTTGGAGGCTTCCAGAGAAGCTTGCTGGCTGTGTCTTCCTCTCTGTCTCTCTCCCCTAGGCCGCTTTAGTCTGTCCCTTCTAGAGGACTCCCTTGGGATGGAGGGCTTGGGGTCTAAAACCCTATCTGTAGGGTGGAGAGGTGAGACCTTAATATGGCTGCCCTTTAGGCCTGAAACACTTTCCAAGCAGATGAATCAAAGGCCCCAGTTACCTTGAGGGGTTTGCTCAAGAGTTAAACAGGGCAGGCCCAAGAGGTGACAGAACTGGGGGAGGGGGGCAGGCCCCTGACTTTGGTAACTCAGGCAGATGCATACTCCCAGACTTCATATGCCTTTGTCCCATCTTTCCTCCTGAGTGGGAGTGAGGGCACAATTAGAGCACAGGAAGCAGGACTCTAGCATATCTCCCGGCCAGCATGGAGAGGCCAGCATCCTCAACTCTCTGGTGCCAGGGCTCTTGATCTGCTCCCCAGCAGCCATTTGGAGCCCCCCGCCTGCCCCTGCCTGCACCTGGACTCTTTCTGGCCAACAGCTCTCCTAAGGCAGAGGGTGGCCCTGGCTGTGTCCCCCTGAACTCCCTCTCTCATGGGGGTCTTCCTCCACCTGTCTCCCCAGCATCCTGTTTGCTGACATCGAGGGCTTCACCAGCCTGGCATCCCAGTGCACTGCCCAGGAGCTAGTCATGACCCTCAACGAGCTCTTCGCCCGCTTCGACAAGCTGGCTGCGGTGAGTCTCCTGCCTGCTGTCCTCAGCACCCAAGGGCCTGTGCTGGAGCCAGAGGGTGGCTCCATCTGGGCTGCCTGAGGGAGAGTGCTGTGGCCAAGGACTCGCCGAACCCCAGGGACAGGCGCTGTGCCAGCGTGTGCCCTGCTGGGCAGAGTCCACTGTTGAGAACTGGGGGGGGGGGGGGGGGCAGAGGGGTTGCAAGGGCTGCGTATCCTCACACCTTACTTTTACACTGTCACTGGTCACGGTGGGGGCAAGTGGGCGAGCCCTCCATCTGAGGAGGGGGGTGCGGCAAGGCCCGCAGGTAACACTGCCCAGGCCCCTGAGGAATTTCTGTTTGGTTGGCAAATTAGGTGCCATAGAGCCATTTTCTTGATGAGGTTGGCCAGTGATAAGAGAATGAGTCTGAGTCGCAACTGGCCTGCAGACAGCTACGTGCCACCCCCTAGAGGCTTCCGGAAAGAGGATGCTGCACTGTTTGGCAAATTGGAAGTAGCACCCCGGGGCCTGGAGTGGTGAACTGTGCGTTCGTTCGTTAGGCCCTTGCTGACACTGTCATCCTTTCCCAGCTTTCGTGTCTTTGAGTGATGCTCTGGACCTTTGTAGAGTCTTTGCACGTCAGGGGCTGCTTGCTGCGGTATCACCGACGTGGACACGTTCCCTTTTGCCCTCTCAGGACACCAGACCAGATCATTGATGAGAGGCCAGTGCTGGTCAGAGGCGGCAGCAGGGCCGCCAAGGGCATTAGATGGCGGGTCTCACACCTCACTGGTTGTTTCTATCACTGAACGTGGGTGGGGCGAGTGGGTGTATGCTGGGCCCTTGGATTTTGGGGGGGCCTTAAATGAGAGTCCAGGCCACACGGACTGGTGTGTCCTAGCATCCCGCTTCATGGAGTAACTTCTAGGGGCCAGATTTGGAGAATTGGTGACTAACGACATCCCATCCCAACCCTAGTCATGGGTCACCCTGACTGTCGGGTGACCCTGCCAGTTCCTCTGTTCAGGAGCAGCAGTGGGCGGGTGCTTCAGCTCTGTGGGTATCTTAGCGCTCATGTGCTTGCTGGTTTAGCAGCATTCTTTTTGGTATAAGTCTCAGGCTGAGGGTCAGATGAGCTTTGGTTAGGTCTCATTTCTGCTTCAGTCTTTTTGTAAAAGAAGGAGAATCAGCAAACTGTCCGTAGAACCTTAGGCCAAGAGTCAGAGCGTTCTCTGGGGCCTGGCAGTAGAACCAGGGGCTGGCTCTCAACTTGGGACCTTCCTCACTCTGATGAGTCTGCCCTGTTTGCTCCCTCATCAGACCAACTGCATTCTTCTTGGGTCTCAGCAGTGACCATAAAAGTGAGTTCCTGAGCCTGGGGAGGCTGGAATGCCTCTGTGAGGGCTGCTCAGCCTGTCCTCCACCGCTCCCCCCCCCACTACCCGCCAGTCCCGATAAGCCTGTCCTGGGGCTGGGGCCATGCATCTGCCGGCACTGGGTCTGTGCTCACTGCCCTAAAAGGCAAGTTATTCCAGGCATGGGGTGAATCTGTTTGCTTCCCGTTTCTTTCCCTCCCACTTCTCTTTCCTACTATTTTTAATTTTTAAAATTAATTTGCTTTCCAGGAGAATCACTGTTTACGTATTAAGATCCTGGGGGATTGTTATTACTGTGTCTCTGGGCTGCCTGAAGCGAGGGCTGACCACGCTCACTGCTGCGTGGAGATGGGCATGGACATGATTGAGGCCATCTCGTAAGTGCCAGTCTGCGGGGGACTGTCCATCTGTGGGGGTGCTGTCCCACAGCCTGAGTAACTGACCCACTGGCCTCCAGGTGGAACTAATGGAGGCAGGGAAACTGGGGCAAAGCTGTCTCCCAAGGCCCCGTGGCCATGCTGGAGGGCTGATTTGCACCTCTAGACTTTGAGCCTTCTCCTGGGCAACTTCTATCCACAGCAGCCTAGGAAGCTTTTCCCAGAGGAACATGTCCTCTAGGAGGGGAGGGGTTTGCAGACTCCAGGGTAGCGGGAGATGTGGCCTCACCTCTGCAAGAGAGGAGGACCAGGTGGCCGTCGTGCTGGTCCTATGCATTGCACCCTAGTCTTTTAGGTCCCACGACTACCCAGCCAGGGGCAGAGCCCATTGGTCCCATTTTTTTCCAGATGAGTAAGGTTGGACTCACAGGGGTTAAACAGCTCCCTAGGGTAACACAATAGGGCAATTGGATGCAAACAGGTGTCCCGTCCTTCCTGGGAGCAATAGCAAAAAAGATCTTTGGCCAATCCTTGGTCACTGCTAGCCAGAGAAGGAGGTCCAGTCATGAAAAGGTATGGGTAATCCAAGCTTAGGCTCAGGAATTTCGAGGTTCAGAAGTAGCCAGGGAGGGGCAAAGGAAAAGCCACAGTGGGCAAGGTCAGAAGTCAGAGTAGCTGTCCAGGAAGGTGGCGGGGTCCATTCGGTTTGGTGGAGTTCCTTTCTGCAGTGTTTACTGACTGCCCCTGCGTGCTTGGGCTAGCCAGTGCTTCCCCCCCTTGCCTGGAAGCATGGAGTCTGTTGAGGGAGAGGCTGGGACTCCCGCTGCTGTGATACCAGGCATGCCGAGCAGTCGCCACCAGGTGGGAGAGGCAAATCGAGATGGGAGGGTCCAGGAAGGGTCAGTTGTTTCCATTGGGAAGACCAAGAGAGGCTTCTTGCAGGAAGTGGCCCCAGAGTTAAGACAGAAAGGCGGAATGAGATGTTATCAACCTAAGCAAGGGGCCGGAGGCACTGTGGATGGAAGGCGCAGCCACAGCCGAGGTATCCCAGGACAAGAGCAATGATGAATGACATCAGTCTTTCCTGTGTCAGGCGTCAGCCTCTTGCCTGTGAGGTGGTGAGGAGGGCAAGTGTCCACATGGTGGTCCTGCCCTCTAGGCCAGGTCAGACTGCTGGTCCCACAGCTGCCTGAGTAGATCTATCCCAGGGTATCAGAGAGTATCCAGGTCCCTAAAGAGTACACACTGTGTACCCCCTCCCCCCCCCAAGCACCTGTACCCTCTTCTGCAGACCCTACGCCTCAGACATATACCCAGAGCAATAGAGTTTCCATCACACTCTCCATCCTGCAGAGGGCCCACCCATCTACTAGAGGCCCCTGCGCCCCAGGGTGTGGTGCATGTGCCACCGCGGTGGGGACTGGTGCTGTCTTCCAGCACATGGAACATCCCTGATCCCCTGCACCTGCTCAGGCTCCCCTTCTCTCCTGAGCAGGACATGTGTCCTCTCTTGAAATAGTTAACCACCTTTCTCCGTTATCCTGCTAATGTCCAAGAAGCAGCAGCAATGTGGACAGATCCGAGTATTCTATGAATGGGGTTTGAAGCGGCTATAACTTCCCTGTCTCGGTCGGGCACTAATATGCGGAACACAGCTGAATTGACTTGAGGGTAGCAAAGAGAACCTTAGTTACCTTAGTGGGGAAGCAGTGAGTCCTGGGTTGTAGTGTGAGGCGCTGTGCCCCCTTGTGGCCATGCCGGGAAGCAACGCCTCACTTACAGCACCTGAGCACCAGGGCCCAGCCTGTGCGGTGCCCGTCAGGTGGAACAGTCTCAGACTCTGAATTTGGGCTGGACCAGAGAGAAATGACTCTTTGACCCCTGCACCTTCTGTCACACCCCCGACCCCGTGCCTTCCAGCCCCACCCCCACTCTGTGTGCCTGGACCCCGACCCTCTCCCAGCCTTACCCCTGCTCCATCCCCAGGTTGGTCCGGGAGGTGACTGGGGTGAACGTGAACATGCGCGTGGGAATTCACAGCGGGCGAGTACACTGCGGTGTCCTTGGTCTCAGGAAGTGGCAGTTCGACGTCTGGTCTAATGACGTCACGCTGGCCAACCACATGGAAGCTGGAGGCAAGGCAGGGTGAGTGAGGGCCCAGACTTCGCTTCCCACCCAGCCCCACTCAGGGTGACTGTCCCAAGGCATGGGGCAGGGGGTGGGCAGGATGGGTTTGGCAGAATTTTAGTAGAAGGTCCTCTCCTTAACAAATTACTTGCACCACACCATGGCAAGTTGTAGGGAGCAGCCTCTCAACCTTTGCCCGGGCTTTACCCAGAAGATATTTGCACAAAATAGGGCAACTTGTTGTGTGATGTGATAGATGGGGTAGAGTTCTGGAGGAGGGAGGAACTGTGGGTAATTTTCAGGGGTGGCCAGGATGGAAAGGATGTGAGCTGGCCAGGGTGACTGGGCGGGATTCGGACAGGTGAGGAAGGTGGGAGTGGAGAGAGGGCCAGGCTGAGAGACTACAGCGAGGACAGGCACAGGTATAGGAAACACGGTATTTCCAAGGAATGGAAGTAGAGCACATGACCGCTTAGGGACCAGTGGGAAAAACAGTGCCTGTGTTAAAAGAACATTGGTGCCAGGCTGGGGGATCTGGACTCAGTCGTGTACTCAGCCAGAGCCACTGCTGGCTCCTGAGCGGGTTTGTGAGATTTGTGAGACTGAGACTGTGTCCTCCTGACAGGCTAATGATGTATTCTGTGATGAGGATGACATAATGTAGATGTGATGTGGTATGATCAGGTGGGAAGGGGTCTACCTTGAACAGTGGAGAGATGCAGTGTGTTGAGGCTGGGATCTAAGTTGGGCTTAGCATCTGAGCCAGGGTTCGGGCCCTGGGGTTTGAACTGTGGCCAAGTCAGTTGCAGTGTGGTTCTGTGTGGGGACTGGAGTTCTGAAGTCATGTTTTCTGCCCTGCTCTGCCTGCATCTCTCCCCACCTGCAGGCGCATCCACATCACCAAGGCCACACTCAACTACCTGAATGGTGACTACGAGGTGGAGCCAGGCTGTGGGGGCGAGCGCAACGCCTACCTCAAGGAGCACAGCATTGAGACCTTCCTCATCCTGCGCTGCACCCAGAAGCGGGTTGGGCCAAGGGCTGAGGGGCCGGGTGGACCGGGTGGGCCAGGTGGGCGGGGGAGGGCTCCAGGGGTTGCGCGGCCTTCTTCTTCTGGGGAGGAATGTTTCTTGGCAGCCGCTTCCTTGTCTTCTCACTCTTCCCTTGAGTCAAGTCGTGAATTTCTCACACGGTCGTGGTTCCTGCATCTTGGGAAGGACATGAGAGTTAGAAAGTCCTTGTGACGGCTGACAGCAAAGAGGGAATGTTTTCATTTTGCTTCTGTTGCAAAAATGCAACAGGCCTCAAATCAGTTAGCAACACAGCAGTAGGCCAGGGCATGGAAATAAAACAACTAGGAGGTCTGTCCGCCATCTACTGTATCTCCAGCCATTGGTTTCATCTCTGCCTTGCTCCTTGTCTGTTGCGTGAACTAGGTGGATTCGTTCCTTCCCTATCTCTTCGTCTCAATAGGTCTCTGTCCCTGCAGACCTTTATTTCTCGAGAGGACCTCTGTTCTTTCCCTCTTTCACCTTATAGTCCCCTTCTTCCCCCTCACTTTGTCCCATCCCACACTTGCCCAAATATAAAACTGAATTATTAGCAGACTTTGGCATTCTATTTTTAATAGTGTCATGTTCCATGTTCTTAATTTTTAAAGTGAATGAAGAGAACATTTTCTATTTCTCCCTAGATTAAAATGCCTTTTACTGATGAATCTTTCCATTGAACTGACCTGTTGGTCAGAACCTTTTGACAGAGAAATCTTCCCTCTTCCTTTCTTAAGAAGTTAGACTAGGGGTGCCTGGGTGGCTCAGTCGTTTAAGCGTCTGACTCTTGGTTTTGGCTCAGGTCATGATCTCATGGCTCATGAGTTCAAGCCCCGTGTTGGGCTCTGTGCGGACAGCTCAGAGCCTGAAGCCTGCTTCAGAGTCTGTGTCTCCCTCTCTCTCTGCCCCTTCCCTGCTCATGCTCTGTCTGTTTGTCTCTCTCTCTCTCTCTCTCTCAAAAATAAATAAACATGTAAAAAAATTTAAAAAAAAAGACATTAGACTAAAAATAAAATTAAGCTGGGAGAAAAGTCCAGAGAAAGTGTTGAGTGACAGCAGAGGTTGATTTTTAAAGGGATACAGGGCTCCTTGGGACAGGTGTCCACCCTGACAGGGACATCACACGGGCACCTCATCGCCGCAGCAGTGCAGCCCTGGAGACAGGTCCTGGCTGTGGGGCCCCTTCCAGGGAGCTGTGCCAGGCCCCCCACAGACCATGAAGAGGGATGGGAGGATGTATACGTTCTGGGGAGAGCACCCGGTGGCTTATTTGTCACATTTTTGAACATTTGCTTGCTGTTTGACTATAGTTCAAGTGAACTGACCTCCTCCCAGGCCTTCCTCCCACCCCCTCCCCTCTGTTAGGTTGATGAGGTCTTCAGCCCCACCTTCCTGCCCCACCCAGGCTGAGAGCTGTTACCTTCTACCCTGGGTTCTATGGGGTGTGTTCTTCCAGCTTCTTGACAAGCGGTCCAGAAAGGATGAAATGGAGACAGAGAGTGACACCCCGTATCCAGAGCAATGTCAGCTGAAGCAGGCTGTGTCCCCTCCCCTCTGTGTCCCTGGTCTTATGGGCTCCCTTCCCAGGCTCAGAGAGGGAATTGAGGGGAAGGCTGCCTCAGGTCTCCCCAGGGCCTCTCCGGCCCTCCACCTGGAGCCCATTGGATGGATGGACAGACAGAGATGATGGTTGACACGTGGGGAGCCAGCTGAGGCCCCGCTTGTGTATTTGTACAATGTCTATCGGCCTTTGCATCTCAAGCTCTAGTGACCCAAACCTCTCCGAGCTGCCTTCTGGGCAGCAGGGCCTGTCTTACTGCACCCTCTGGCAGAACATGGTTGTTTGGGATAAGTTGAGTGGATTGGAATCCTAGGTTTCTTCTCTCTCCTTCACCTTGAGCACCTCAGACCCAAGCTCTGCCCACCCCTGACAATTCTATGCCAATGACAATTGGGAAAGCCTCTTTGCTTTCTCATAAGACCAACCTCCCACCTAAGCCAGCTAGGGCTATGTTGGGAAATTTGGAGGGATTTAAGATGCTTTCTCCAGTGAGCTCTAGGATCCTGGCAGATGTCTAGGCTCCAGGATGTGCACAGAAGAGAGGGGCACCTGCCTCAGCCCCTACCTGGCCAGGCACCTGGGAGCCATGAGAAACTGCCCACTTGGGCTCACCTGGTAGGCTCTGCCCACAGACTGATGCATGTGTTTGGCTCTCCCAGAAAGAAGAAAAGGCCATGATCGCCAAGATGAATCGTCAGAGAACCAACTCCATTGGGCACAACCCGCCTCACTGGGGGGCTGAGCGTCCCTTCTACAACCACCTAGGGGGCAACCAGGTGTCCAAGGAGATGAAGCGGATGGTGAGTAGCAGGGGGAACAGTGGGTGGGCAGTACTCTCCAGGGCTAGGGCCTTCCTTGAGTGTGAGGACGGGGTCAGACCCCTTGTGTTGCCTGATGGCACCTGGAGAGCCACAGAATCCACTTTGGACTAGGAGCCAGAGTGCCTGATTTCTGGCCCTGGGCTCTCTCCATGAGTCTCACAGGCTGGAAGCAGCCCCTGAGTCCAGCCAGAGCCTCCAGTGGTCTGTTGGCACTGTCTGGTGGGCACCAGCTTATCAGGTGCCCTTCCTGGGCAGCTGAAACACATCCTTTGGCTCAGTTGCTCAGAGACCATCTCAGCACTTTTTGGTGAAGTGCCAGGTGATGGTCCCCTCTGCCCTCTGTGCTGAGAAGTGCCCCTGCTCACTGCGGGGCACTCTGCAGGGTGAGCAGAGGCCATGGAAGGGGTGGGGGACACGGGACCCCAACTGCCTTGGAGGACAGACACCCCCCCCACCCCCCCACTGTCCCTAAACACACACCAAGAACAGGCTAATTCAGGATGTGCTGCCTGGGTTCTGTCAGTGATGACAAAGAATTCAGAGGGTGAGAGGAAGAGGGAGAGGGGTAACAGAAGTCAGGGTCTGGCAGCAGTGTTTTTCTTTGTTTTTATCAAAGAGTTTGGCATCCATGTCCGAACAAACTCCTTGGCTCACAAGCAGCCTGGTTCCCATGGGAGTCGCCCACCGTGAGAGAGGGGTGGATGAAGCAACAGGGTGTGGGGAGCCGTGTGTGTATGTGTGTGTGTGTGTGTGTGTGTGTGTGTGTGTGTGAGAGAGAGAGAGAGAGAGAGAGAGAGACAGAGAGAGAGAGAGAGACAGAGAGACAGAGACAGAGAGCGCGCACATGCACGCGCCAGGGTAGAAGAATGAGGTGGGGCGCGCCAGCACTAGGATCCCCAATTTGGGGTCTGTAGGTTGGAGCAGGTTTTAGCTACAGCAGCAGGGACTAGAGATAAACTCCATGAAAATCCAGCTGAGTCAGCTGACTGAGCCAGGGACAGGCTGGGGACCCAGCCACTCTGCTGCTTGCTAACTGGCAAATAGCAGATGACAGAGGTTCAAGGAAAATGTGTAAGATCAAAAAATGAATTGAGTCAAGACCTCTATTTTAGTTTTTGACAGTCAAGAAGCAACTTGCAGGACATGAAGGTTATGAGGGAACAGAGTGGGAGGGACCCAGCCTTCCCCCAGGGCTTTGAACTTGGACTTCACAGGTCTGGCCAGTGCCGCCCAGGCCACTAGCCACATTCCCTCTCCCTGGGGGGCCCTCCTCAAGGCAAAGAGCAGTCGGTGGACCTCTTTGTTCTCACCCTAGCCCTTTAATAATCTGCTGTGGATTCTGTATCCACGTGACTGGGTCCAGAGGGGGTGAGCATAGTGTGGGGCCACTGAGAGCTGGGTGCAAAGAGGGAGGCTCTCATCCAGGTGGGAGGGAAGAGGAGCAGAAAGACAGGAGGGAGAGGACAGAGCTGAGCAGGAGACTAGGCGGGGAGAGGAGAGGAAGAAGAGCCACAAGCAGGCAGGAAAGGTGCCTGGTGGGCTTTCTCTGTTTAAAATTGTTGGAAAGCTTTTTTCTTTGGAGATACTTGGTGTAAGCAGAGTCTTCAGTTATTTCAGAGTCCCAAAGGAGACAGTTTGGAGCATAAGCACCGGTTTAGCAGATGTATTAATCATTGTTAGGACCAGGAGCCTTGGAACCATCAGCGGAAGGGCTGTAACTGGGGAAAGGGCCGTCTCGGGGGAGACTGGCTGCCAGGCTCCTCCGTGGCATCAGCTGCCTCGCCAGCACAGAGGGATGGGAAGGTGTGTGGAAGAACAGGGTTGGGGACGCCTCTGCAGCAGCCTTTGGGAGAAGAGACTCCCATCCCTCATCCTGGCCGAGCAGAGTCGCCAGAGGCTGGCGTCAAAGGACCAGTTCCAGCCCCCAGCCCGCCCAGTCTGAGTGTCTAGGCTGTTGAGGGGGTAGTTCTGCCAGCCGCCAGGCACACCACTGACTTCTGGTGTTAAACTTGCCTGAAACCTTTGGTAAAGATGCTCAAAAGGAGAGATGCTTCCCTGACTTCCACCGATGGTGGGGGTGGAGGATTAGGTTAAGCGGTGTCTGAGAACACTAAGAAAGGTACTAACCTGTAGGCAGCACTCTTATTTCTTTAAATCTTGTTTCGGCTTTTACTCAGCTTTTAAAACGTAGTGACGAGCTGCTCTGGTATGTGCTTAGGCACAAGTGTTGTGAAGTCCCTGAGGGTACTTACTAATAAGAAGGTTGACAGGAAGGGCATGCAGGGGCATCTGCTCATCTAACCAGGGAAGCTCTGCGTTCTGTGGGGGCAGCGGGCTGAGCCCAAGTGCCCAGAGGAGACGAGCAGCTTGCCAAGAGGGCGTACGAACCTCCGTGTGGATGAGCCGAGGGGCCATGGCCTCTGTTCCTGCTTTTAGGGCCAAGGGACCGGAATTGGGAACCACACAGGACCCCCTGAGCTGAGCTGCTCCCCAGAAGTGCTGTGGCAGAACCCATGTGAGGGTCCTCCTAGCCAGGCTGAGGACCGTTGTTCTAGAAGTAGTAAGCAGATCGTGAGACTTGAACCCATCTGCGGGACTGTGTTCTTTACAACCATTTGCCAAGGTTCTTTTGCCGACACCCTAACCCAGTGCTGAGCTCTCCACACTAACATGGCATCCACCGGACCCAGTCCCCAGCCAACCCCAGTAAATGACCAAAGGAGCGTAGGGGAAGGTCAGAAATAGGTTTGTTAAAAACGTGTCGGGTAGATTTCTGAGCTGCAGAGACCTGCATAAGCACAGTACAGCCTGGTTGTCCTCAGTCCCGGAGTAAAATCCTTGCTGGCCCCCGTGGTGGAATTCAGTGCCAGCGCCTCACCATATTCTGCGGAGAGCTGGCCTGTCCAGGCCCTGTGCTGCCCACTCAAGCTCGTGCTCTGAGGGATCGCGGGGGGCACCCAGCTTGGGCCTGCTCCCTAGGCGGAGCACCCACTTGACTAACACCAACTCCTCCAGCCTGGGGCTGGGATGGTGAAGTGGGCCGGGTCTTACAGCCTGGACAGAGGGCCCGATGGTTCTCAGAGGACAAGAAGGGTCTGGCATCCTCGGAGGAGCTCAGGGTCCACAGTTGGGCACTTGGATGTGCCACTAGAGGCTGCCGAGGCCCCTGGGGCCCTCCACTGGGGGGGGGGGGGGTAGAAAAGAGAACATGGGGTGTGGTGTGGACCCCACATCTGTTTTAGTTCCTGGCAACTCTGGCTCATGAATGCTTTTTGCATTTTCAAACTGTCTGCAGTGTGCATAAAGAGAGGTGTGTTCATTTGGCCTTGGGTTCACCTGGCGCTTACTGACCTCCACGTTTGCCCAGCAGTGTGCCCCACGCTGGGCCCCAAAAGACCACAGGTCACACTCGGTCCTTGCCCTGGCAACTGGAGCCTTACCTGACACAGCCCTGGGGCTGCTTGCTACCTCCTCCACTACCTCTTGGATTCCACCCCTTTGCCACTTTAGGGAACCCACCCTTCATTCTGCCACAGCTGGTCACACCCCGAGACACATCTGTCCCTTTGTGGACTGTGTAGATAAATAGGGATTTGAGTTTGGAGACCGGTAGGGGACCTTCACACTCACCCATGCCCTGTGTATGTGAGCGGCAGTCAAACCCATGGAACGCAGGTTTCTCACCCCAACCAATCCTGGCTTTTTGTAAGAACATGCTAGTTCTCATACGCTAGGAAAGCTGTTACAGGTAACTGGAGCTTAACTTTCTTAAGCTCAAAACATGTGAATTCCCAGATTTTGTGTGCTCAGTGAGGCTGGGGTGGGGGCAGTGGTCACTTAATGGTTTCTCTTATTCCATCTGAATAAGTGGTAGAATTGAGAGGGACCCACGAAGCCCAGGCTCTGGGGCAAGGGGAGTTGGGGAATTGGATGTGGGGACAGGAAGAGCTTAGACACGTGAGTTTTGCCAGTGGGCGACATGAAATCACAGTGTGCCCCCAGCACGTAGCAGAGCGTATCCCATAGGAAGAACCTGGCTGTATTCACTGAGGGAAGGAAGGACAAACTCCTGGGTGACAGTCCTCTCTCTGTGCAGACTCCTCGGTGAGCCGTAGAGAGTAAATGAGCTGCAGCCTTCCCGTAGTCCCTCTGGAAGCCTCAGTTCTCCGTCCTCTCTGTTCTCATACTTCTTTCCTTCTCTCTCTGTCCCTCTTTTTTAGGGCTTTGAAGACCCCAAGGACAAGTGAGTAACATGCCCTTCTTTATTCCTGCTCTCTTGGCCTGGGGGATAGGCCCACATTCGTCTTATAGCTCAGTTTCCCCGCATTGCTTGGGGAGTGAGGCCACACAGCCTTGGCTGAGAATGACCAGAGCACTGCAGCTGACAGATGGGCAGCCCAGGAGCCCAGGGCAGAGAGGCTGGGCTCGGCACTGCCCGTTTGTAATCTTCCCACAAACACATGCGTGGACATACGTGTGCACTCACAACTGCATACGTGCATGCTCTTCACATGCCTGTGTGCACGCACACACACGCGCCTGCTGCTCTCAGCAAAATGCAGACCTTGCACGTTGGTCACCAGGTCTGGCCACATCCTGGTGCCTTGAGGGAATGTGCTCCTCTTTCTCTTCCATTTCCTGGTTCTTGGGGGCTGTCAGAAACCCCACTCAAGGACTAGGCATCACCTTGAGTGATGGGCTTTTAGTTTGGCACCCTGATCATGACACCTGCTTCCCAGAGGGTGCCCTGGGCCGGGTTAAAGCAGCGGGGTAGCTCACAGCCCCTGGGGCAGCAGTCTTGCCTCTGGATCTTGGCCTTTATTTCAGGATGACGGTACCGCTGGAGAGTGAAGAGCAGAGACTGTTAGCTGTGGGGAAAAACAATGAAAACTTTGATGATAAGTCATATTATACTATAATAATATATGAGTAGAGTCAGAAAAGCCTTACTGTCGGTGAGGCCCTTCAGCCAGAAGGTCAGACACTGGCAGCTTTCTGTGTATGTGTGCAGTTAAAAAGCGGGGGGACTTGGGTTCCGGATCTCAGTCCCAGCTTCCCCAGCCCTTATTAGGGCGTTTCTAATGGGCCTGGGTGCATGGGCTCAAGTGGGCCCTCTTGCGGCGCCCCCTGGTGGTCAGCCTGCTGTGTGTCTGCATGTCTTGCTCCCCAGGAACGCCCAGGAAAGTGCAAACCCCGAGGATGAAGTGGACGAATTTCTGGGCCGTGCCATTGACGCCAGGAGCATCGACAGGCTGCGGTCTGAGCATGTCCGCAAGTTCCTCTTGACCTTCAGGGAGCCTGACTTAGAGAAGAAGGTACAGCACCATGGGTGGGAACGAGGCCCTGGGCAGAACCAGAACCAGGGGGAGGGGACAGGACAATAGAAGGCTCCCTTCTGCTCTCCATCACCATGGAAAGAGCCCTTTGTCTCCGTTCCCTCTGCTCCGATGCCATGCTACCCAGTAGATGGAGATTTTAGGGGGACTTTCATGGTCAGAAGAGAGAAGTCTTCACTTCCTCATGTCTCCATTTCCTTATCTGGAAAATGGGGATATTTAACATACCTTCTTCATAGGGTCATAGTGAGCATTAAATAAATCCATATATAGAAAGCACATAAGATAGTATTGGCCACATAGATGTTCCGTGAATGTCCATTGCTGTTTATGTTATTTTTATTGTTGCTATTATTGCTATCATTATCATCACCAGTGGATCCCCCTGCTGCCTCTGGCACACTGGAAAACATTTGGAAGAGGCAGTCAGTTGAGATCTCTTTGTCCCATCTCCTTAAATTGTGACTGAGAGGTTGGGTGACTTGCTCTAGGCCACCAGTGAAGTAGTGAAAGAGCCAGAACCAGACCTTGGTCCAGGGTCTTTGCCCACGCCACGGCGTTTCCCCAGTGTTGAGTTAAAACGGGCTTGTGTGAACTCAGGTCATCGTCCAGTGAGGCAATCCTAGGAGGCAAGCACTGTTCACCAGCAGTTAATGGAACTGAGTCACAAAGCACCCTCTCTGGTGACTCTGTGCCAGCACAGCCTCTGTTCCCACTGCCTATTGGTGTCTTGGGAGGAGCTGGGGCTGGGAGCTGGGCCCTCAGAGACGAGCTCTGTGATTTTGGGTGAGCCTCATGTCCTCTCTGAGCCCCAGCTCGCTCACCTGGGAAGTAGCAGCTATATAGGTCCAGTACCTACGTCCATGCATAAGGATGCCATAGACCTGATATGTGTCCTAGCATGCAGATGGCGCTCCGTGATGTGAGCCATGATCGTGACGAGTTACTCTCATGGTGACCCGACCTACAGGAAGTTTCTGGTTTGACACAATTCAACTGTCCTCCCCAACAGGCACCACTTTATAGTGCTTTGGACTGGTTTCTTGAGCACCAAGGCTAGTGCTGGTTCTTCCAGGTCTCCAGGTCTTAGGAGTGTCTGGGGTGGAGCGGGGCTGGAGTGGACGGGGCCAGGTGTCTCTGCCCCTCTCACCCCGCACATCCCTCTCAGTACTCCAAGCAGGTGGATGACCGATTCGGTGCCTATGTGGCATGTGCCTCGCTTGTCTTCCTCTTCATCTGCTTTGTCCAGATCACCATCGTGCCCCAGTAAGTACTGTCCCTCTGGCTGTGGGGCTTCAAGGGTGGGAGGGGAGGTCATGTAGGAGAGCAGAGGCGGAGGTCTGCGCTAAGCCTGTTTAGACAGGGAGAAGTTTCCAAATGTGTCCTCGGTGTGACCGGGAAGCTACAAGTCTGACTCCCTTGTGACAGAGAGGTGAGTTGCTCCTTCCAGGGTGGGAGATTTCCCTCTGGGCGCTGCCTTGCTGCATGAGAGACTCCTTGTCGGCACTTCGTCATCTTGGCCCATTGTACCCACACTGCGGCTGCCCGTTAAATCACCCAAAAGTACTCAGGTTTGCTTCTGTGTGACCTTTGGTTCTTGCAAAATCATCAATACATCTTCAAAAGATAAGGGTTTTCTGCAACTCTGGGTATTTCAAAGAATGGATTTCTGGTTCTGATGGCTTTCCTCAAAGAGATATTCTAGAATGCTTCCAAGGACTGACTGTGTCCCTTACAGAGGCCTGTGGCTTCTGAGGAACCACTCGGATGTTGCCAGTGGGCTTTTTGAGATGAAGTGTTAGGGACATAGTCACAGTAGAGTCACATCTAAACAGGAAAGATAACTGCTCCATGTCTGTTTGCGTGTGTGTGTATACATTTGTATGTGTGTGTGCCCATGTCTGTACACATATTTGTTACTTCTTATGCAACCTTTCAAACATACAGAAAAGTAATTAATATAAGCAGCACCCATCCCCTATACTGTAAAGTATAACTATTGTTGATATTTTATAATTTATCTGTTTCTTTTCTGCTTATTTAAATTTTAGACAAAAGGACATTCCCCCCCTCCCCTCAAAAACCCTCAATACAGTCCTATTTTAAGGGCTTTCCCTTCTTAACCACAGTGCCTTATACACCAGACAAAATTAGCAGCGGTTCTCTGCAGTCGTGTAACACCAAGTCCATGTTCAGATTTCCAAAATTGTCTCCCAACGTCTTCAACTGTTAGTTTATTCATAGCCAGGATCTACCCAGGACCCACTGGTTGTGTTCAGTTATGTCTCCTAAGTCCAACTTGATCCAGAAGGGGCCCCTCATCCCAATGCCTTCTACTCTTCATTTTGAAATAATTACAGACTTATAAAAAAGTGACAAGAGTATTATGGAGGGTTTCTGTACATCCTTCATCCAGCTTTCCCTCATGTTGACCACTTACATAACTGTAGTGTGATGGTCGAAACCAGGAGATTAACGCTGGCATGACACACTAGTAACTGGGGTGACACTAGTAACTAGTGACCGTAATCTAATTCCATCAGTGTTGCCCCTAATGGCCTTTTTGTGTCCCAGGGGCCAGTCCAGGATCCCACATTGCATTTACCTCTTCTGTCTCCTTGGCCCCAGCTAATCTGTGATACTTCCTCAGCTTTTATTTGTCTTTTGTGGCCTTAACACCCTTGATGAGTACTGGCCAATTAATGTGCAGATATCTCAATTTGTGCTTGTCTGATGTTTTCTCATGATTAGACTGAGGTTATGCTTTTTTGACAAGAATCCCGTACACGTGATGTGTCCTTCTTAGTGCATGTTATCAGGAGGTACACAATGCCTTCATGTCTTGCTGCTCAAAGCTTTGAATTTTTAATGACACGTTGTTGCAGAGATAGCCATTACATGTGTACCCACTATGACTCTGTCAGGATACCAGACACTGGCAGCCAGTTCCACTCTGGTTGTGCAGCTGATGCCCATTGCCCCCCACACGGAGGTGGCGCAGGGCTGGTGGGACTGTGGGTCCTTATTGCCACAGGATCCAATTTTTCTGGTATTGAAATGGAGCTACAGGTATAAATAGGCAACCTAGTCCTTCTGTCCCACTGCACCTGCTAGTCCAGTTAGCTTGGGCGCATAACCCTGCCTCTGGGCCGCTTTTCTTTTTCTGCAGCATGGCTTGTGGGCGGGGTTTTCCTCCTTCCCTGCTCTGCCCACAGTGGCTTCATTCCCCCTGGCCGCAGCTCTGAGTTGCTAAGGCATTGACGGAAGTCTTTCTCTAGCAGTCCTTTCTCTACAGAAGCAGGAAAGACCTACTTTAAAGGTCTTTCTTTCCCTCTGAAGAGAGTTCTCTACCTTGTTCTATTTGTGTAAGGCATCTAAGTGCTGGCCTCTGGGGGAGCCTGGAACACAGACGCCCTTTGGATGCCTCTCTAGTGGTATTCACCTGCCTTTTCAAGTCATCCACTTGCCTTTAACTGGCTCACAACGCCTGGCATCTCTAGGCCATTCTCATACCCTGAAAGAGAAAAGGGACTTCTGTGGTCTCCTGATATGATGGTGTGTACCTTGGCCAGCCCCTGCCCCAGGAGGGCCAAACGAAGGTTCCAGGTGGAAAGTCACTGGCCACTCTTTTGTCTGAGGATTCTGGCCCATGGTGAAAGTCACCCGTGATCTGCCTCAGGAAGAAGGGGCGGGGGGGGTGGGGGGGGGGTTCCTTGCATTTTCTTGCTGAACTGGCTGAAGAGCAGGGGAGCAAAACTGAGTAGGACTTGGTGTGGGGCTTGGCAGGGGACAAGATTTAGGGACTCTCTCCTCTAGAAGAATACATCACTGATGTTTCTCAGAGTGTCTGGTCAGGCTGCTGACAAATGCATTTTTAAAAATGATGGCTGTTTATCAAATCTGTTTCCAGCTTTCACAGTTAATCCTAGCTGAGAGTAACTACTTGGAGGGAATAACCAGGTGATTTTTAAAACAGGTCCTTAATTAGGCAAAATATTGAGCAGGTGACACTTGCTTCTCCCTTTAGCCCCCCCCCCCCCCCCCCCCCCCCCCCCCCCGCCGCTGCAGGCTTCTGCTCCCCACAGGGAAGTGCGGGGAGGTGGCAAGGACAGGAGCCAGATCATTACGGAGGGGTCCTGAATCAGTTCTCAAGGCTGTGTAAGCCCTTCTTAGTGAATCAGGGGCTAGAAAAGACTGGGCAATGGATTCAGGGGGAATGGAGCAACTTCCTTTTCCTTCCAGAGGTTTTCAGGGCCCCAGAATTCCCCACTTCCTCTCTTTTTCCAGCTCCGTGTTCATGTTGAGTTTCTACCTGACCTGTTTCCTGCTGCTGACCTTGGTGGTGTTTGTGTCCGTGATTTATTCCTGCGTGAAGGTGAGTCTAGCTCGCACCTGAGCCCCCAGCCACCTTCTTCCCTCCCTCCCCAGCCCACTGATAAGGAGCTCCTCCCAGGAGCCCAGGAGTCACCCTTGGGGTCAGGGGTACATTATGCTGGGGCACAACTCTTGATTGGCATTGCAGCAAGCTCGACTATAGGGAGCACTTTGTCAGTGGAGCCTTATTTGTGTTGGCTACTTTAATCTGCCTTTGCAAATCTTTGCAACAAGGAGGTAGTGTCACTGCCTCTTCTGTCTGTCCCCTTGGTATCCGGTAGGATGAAGGAAGGGCACCTGCACATGCCTGCTTGGAGCAATGGTCAATAAATATTTGCTAAAAGGCTGAGTGTGGAAGAGACCTCTCTCAACACCCCCTTCAGTGTCCCCATGTGCCTGGAATTGGCTCTGGGGGGACCACAGGGATGATGGCTTTTGAATCGCCCATCATATAGATGAGGAGAGTGGCCCAGAGTGGTTCAGTGTTTCAAACAGGGCCACACAGCTAATAATGTGGGCAGAAAATCCTATTCTGTGTTTTTCTCCCCTGCCTCCTCTTAGGCAGGCTGTGTCCTTCAGGAGACCTGGCCACAAGCCATTCTGGTCTGTGGTGGAAATCACTCAGGTTCCCCTTTGCTTTGTCCACCAAGCCTTTCCGTCATTTCCTTCCCTAGTGGTTTAAGACTTCCCTGATGGGACAGCCTGGCCCCAGAAAGCACTCTGTCCTCAGGCAGGGACAAGCCCCTCCGGCTTCTGCTGTAACCATTTCTCTGCTCCTCCTCAACACTCACTTGGAGCCAAGCCCTGGGCAGGGTGGGGGGCAGACTCTGCCATCATTCCCTACACACACTGCAGTAAGAACCACATTCTTCTTCTGGAAGGATTGGACCTTTGTCACCTCCAGAGTCCCCTTTCTCTCTCCACACTCAAAGCAGGGTATTTTGTTAGATTGTTAATTGTTTAATTACCTAATGGTCAAGTTCTTGGTAGACTAATTGTCAGAATTGGAAGCCCCCCCCCACCCCCCAACTGGGAATCCTCCGGAGTGGTTTAGCCCTCCCCCTGAGCGGATACAGAAGGTGACACCCCGAGGGAGGCAGGGTGGGCCTGGGTCAGTTGGCGTGTTGAGCTGTGTGCTTGGCCAGTGACTTCACTGCCTCGTAGGGTTTAATCCTAGTCCCCTGCCTCTCCACCAGCTCCTTCCTCAAGTCTGTGTTGAGTCACCTCCTGCCTTTTGGTCTTTCTGTTGTCTTGCCCCTACACCTCACTCCCAACCTGCTTTTTCCCTCGGGAGCACTTCCACTTTCTCTATCTCGTGGCTGTGAAAGTACATGGTACATTCACAGTAGCCAAAAGGGGGAAACAACACAAATGTCCATCAACAGATGAATAGATAAGCAAAAATGGTATATCTACGCAATGGACTGTCACCTACCCACAGAAGGGAATGGAGTTCTGACACACGCTACAATATGGATGAACGTTGAAAACATGCTTAAAGAAGCCAGACTCAAAGGGACATATATTGTATGATTCCACTTGTATAGAATATCTGGAATAGGCAAATTCATAGAGACAGAAAGCAGATAGAGGGTCCTGAGGTTGTCAGGATGGGGAATGGAGAATTAGTGCTTCGTGGGTGCAGAGTTTCTGTATCGAGTGATGGAAGGGTTTTGGAACTAGGGCATTTTGGAAATAGAGTGGTAATGGTTTGCACATTATGCATATAATTAATGCCACTAATTTGTACAGTTAAAATGCAAATTTTTTTATCTTTTTTAAATGTTTATTTACTAATTGGAGAGAGAGCCAGAGTGTGAGCAGAGAGGGAGACACAGAATCGGAAACAGGCTCCAGGCTCTGAGCCATCAGCCCAGAGCCTGACGCGGGGCTCGAACCCACGGACCACGAGATCTTGACCTGGCTGAAGTCGGACGCTTAACCTGACTGCGCCACCCAGGCGCCCCAAGAATCGTCTTTTTAAGTTATAAATTGAGGCAAAGTCATTGTTTGACGTACCCAATGAGCTTATTCAAGTCTGAATCAAAGCTATATGTAGTCTACAATTTTAAAACTAGAATCTAGACTTCTCTCTTTCCTGTTCCCTGCTTTGAGAAATCTGAGCTGCTCTGACTTCATTTATGTTTCCTGATTGGCATGTGTTCCTGATGGTAGGGGGGAGTGGAGGTGGGGGAGGAAGGCTCATGGCCCTGCCTGCACTGGCTATTTTGAGTTAATACTTTGGTCCATTGAATTCTTTTTGCCACTGTTCGAGATTATTTATGAAAATCATTCCTGCCTCCTTGTGTTTTTTTGAATCTATCTATTTTGTAATCAATGTCACCTTCAATAATTTTATTCTCAATTCCTTTATCCAGCTCAATGATTTTTCTGACGCTTCTGTGGTGGCCAGGGTTCCCTCGGCGGGAGAGCCTGGTGGATGGAGTGCCTGTCCCCCACCCACTCCATCCCTCGCCCCTCTGCACACACCCCCCTCAACCAGGAGAGGCTGCTGCTTCCAGCTTATAGATATAGAGCTTCTATAAACTATTTAGGAGAAAAGTGCTCCCTGGCGTAACAAATCTGACACCTGCTGATTTGGGCCTTTGGGCCAGGAGTCAAGTAGACTGTAGTACCCACCTTGAGGTCCTCACTGCATTTCCCTGCACCACCCCCCCACCACCACCTCTGATGCACCATCTTCTCAGCATTTCTCCACTTTCTGGGAAGTAGACCCTCACTGGAGAAGTTGTCTGTAGCTTGAACTCCTCTTCCATTTCATTATTCTTTCCTCTTCCATGTGGATGAACTGTTTGCACACTGAGATGTGACAGGGGTACTTCTCTGGCATCTGTGCAGCAGGGTGGACTGGCCTCGCTTTCCCTAATGCCGGGCGCGGCCTGTCCCGGACCCCACTGCACACTGCCTGCAGGTGCACGGACTAAAAGTTGATTTTATCACCTTTTCAAGGTATTGCCCTATAGCTGACTGAACTGGAATTTTCCGTGTCGTTCTGTTTTCACTTTGAAAACACTTGCCCTTTAGCAGAACCCAGACATTTCTCATCTTACTTGCACAGTTTTTCAGGAGTCATGGGCAGTGACTTTCTGATGAGATATGACAGTTCTAAATTACCCGCAGCATGAGCCCAGCGGATCCAAAGCCAGGCAGCTCTGTCAGACATGGTTTCTTTCTCTTTTCCATTTGTTTTCCCATTTCCCCATTTCCCCAATACAGCGTGGCCTTCCTTGCTCAAATGTCGATGTTTTCGCCTTTTTGTAGAGAGAAATGTGAAGAAAGTATCGACTGAATTAGTCGGATTAGCCAAGTTAGTTGTGTCAGCTGTCTGTCAGGGAATGGCTTCCTGGGTCCTTTTTGTGGGAAAGTTTTTCTGGAACTTCCCACCGAGTGCTCCGATGGCCTTTTCATGGTGGGCCTGTTTGGTCCTTTCCTGACACAGCGTGATCTGGTTCACAGACATCTCTGGGGACTTGGGGCTAACCTGGTGTCTTGGTCTCCTGGCCTCGCTGCTCAGAGCATCAGCTTCCCTTCAGGGCCCCGCGGTCTCCGGGCTGCTTTGCCCTAAGGATCATCCCTGGAGCACTTCTTTTCTTCTGGCGATGCCGTCTCAGAAGGGCAGTCTGAGCATCTGCACACGTCGCTCCTCCCTTCCCTTGGCATCTGTGCTGCCCTGGGCCCCACAGCTGCTTGTCTTAGAAAAAGCCATGCTGAGGGGCGCCTGGGTGGCTCAGTTGGTGAAGCGTCTGTCTTCAGCTCAGGTCACGATCTCACGGTTTGTGGGTTTGAGCCCCGTGTCGGGCTCTGTGCTGACAGCTCAGAGCCTTTAGCTGCTTCAGATTCTGTGTCTCCCTCTCTCTCTGTCTTTCCCTCACTCATGCTCTGTCTCTCTCTGTCTCTCAAAAATAAATAAACGTTAAAAACATTAAAAAAGAGGGGCGCCTGGGTGGCTTGGTCGGTTAAGCGTCCGACTTGGGCTCAGGTCATGATCTCGCGGTCCGTGAGATCGAGCCCCGTGTCGGGCTCTGTGCTGACCGTTCAGAGCCTGGAGCCTGTTTCAGATTCTGTGTCTCCCTCTCTCTCTGCCCCTCCCCTGTTCATGCTCTGTCTCTCTCTGTCTCAAAAATAAATAAACGTTAAAAAAAATTTTTTTTTTTAATTTAAAAAGAAAAGAAAAAGCCACACTGCATCCCTCCTTGCCATCACACAAGGGTCCGGACTCAGAATCTCAAATTGGAAATGGCTGGAGCAGTGAAGCAGCCCAGACACCCACCTGAGACTGGAATCCCTTTATGATAATAAGGATGGGCTGGCCTCTGCTTGATTACCTTCAGGGATGGTGAACTCAGTCATGTCTCCTGAGTACAGCCTCTCCTCTTTTTGGGCACCTCTGACTGTTCCATCAGCCTCCCTGTGACTTCTGCCCCATCCTCCTATGCTTGTTTCTGACAATGCTAGCATTTCTGCTACCTCCACTTAGATGGGTAGAAGAGGTTGGCTGCCTCCTTTCCCCACCTTCTGGTCTGGGCCCCCTATCTTTACTGTGGCTCATTAGCACGTTCTTACTTGGAAGGCCAGACTCCTTTCCTACATTTTGGAGCTTGGGAGTAGATAGGCACAGAAGGAGTACTTGACCACATAGCTCTTGGCGTGTGTGTGCATGCTTGCGTGCACAGGTGTATACATGTGTGTATTTAAATCTCCATCCTCCAGGCTGCTGGCTCCTCTTAGCTTGTCTCCCACAGACTACCGGGACCTGACTGCCTGAGCTCCTGGGAACCATGGCCAGGGCTGCTTCTAGGCTCTGTGTGCTCTGCGCAGTCACCAGAAACCTCTTCTCTCTCCCTGCAGCCTGAAGTCCACCACCGCACCCCCCTGCCCTTGCTGGCACTTCTTTCTACCCCAGCCTGGCTACTGTCCCCAGTTTCTGAAATAAGGTCTTACTACACTACAGTACCTCTTACCTCTTAGGTATCTTCTGTCCTGTGGGGACTTTAGAGCCCCACACTCATGCTTCTCCTAGCATGCTCAGGGGCACGTTTTGTCTATTAGAGGATACATTTTGCCAGACACACGTTTCTTTGGGGATAGAGAGCGTTTCACTCCAGGAGGCGTATCTTCAGTTCATCCCATGGCTGTTGAGCCAGGCAGTTGAGGGTCCGCATCCCAGCTCTGCACTTGGAGCTGTGTTTTCTAAGCTTTGAAGAGGGCGTTTATCATATCCATACTGCAGATGGGGTCAGTGAGGCTCAGAGAGGTTAGGCAGCTTTCCTGAAGCCCTGGGGCTAGGAGGTGCCATAGCTGGGATTTAAACCCCAGTGGTTCTAGATTCCAGAGCCACAGTCCTTCCTCCCAAAGACACTGCTTTTGTTAATATGTCCATTTGACCCCAAGGAGTGCAGTGGTGTGGAGCCTGCCTTGTTTGGCCTCTGCAGTTTTTATATCTTAAAAAAAAAAAAATGTCGTAAAGTAGGAGCTACTGCTTTTTAAAATCAGTTTCTTGTCAAAAAGGCTGTTTTCTTCATTTTTTTCCCCATTAGATTTCATCACCTTTTTTCATCTCTGCAATACCCTGACCCCACATCACAGAACCAGGACCCCAGGCTGGTCATCAATTTGCCTGGAGGTTTTCAGAGTGGCCGAGATCAAAACTGTCCTTCACCCCAGTCATGGTTTATTAATTATGTCCCCACTCCTGTATTTCATGTTGAATTGATTTGAGTTCATCGGACTGGGAATGTACTGGTTTGGAATTTTTTTTTAATCTTTTTGTTTTTGTTTTTGTTTTTGTTTTTTGAGCTCTAATTGTGAGTGAGCAGGCATTGAACAATTGTTTGCACAGGCACAATTATCCTGCTGGAAAAAAAAAAAATAGTCTCCAAGATCTGGTGGCAGCTGTGATGCATCTCTGTGAGAAAACTCTGTCCAGGTGAAGACGTTCACCGTCCGCACTGGGATTAATATGATGGGAGTTAGGGTCAATATATAGATGAACTTTTTGACTACAGGAGATGAGATACCCTATATCAACTGATACCAGAGCAGGATGTCAAATCTTCTGGAGATTTGAAGTTTTAAAGTGAAGAGCAGGTCTTTTTAAAGGATGACAAAGGAAATCGGCTTGTAGCAAGCCAGTGCATTAAAAGCCAATCATTTGTTAGATGTGAAGTACTTTTCCAGCCTGAATTTTAAAAATAGCCTGCAGTTTTTCTCCCGGCCTCTGGGTGGCCCCTGTGGGGCTCCTGGTCCCACCTTCCCCGGGGAAGCAAGCCCGTGTGCATATCCTGTTCCCCAGCCAATTTCTAATAACTAATAACTTTTGCCTACATCTCATCGGCGAGTGCAAAATAATAAAAGAAACCCTTCAATTGATGGATAGGGCGATTAGAACTGAAATTATTTAAATAACATGGGTCGGGGGATAGGATGGAATGGCAACATTTCAAGCAGACAAAAATTAGAAACCATCTGTCATACCTTTTCAGAGTGGGATCCTCATGCTAGTGCCAGAACACTTTCCCCATCTATGAAAAAAAAGTCCTTCAATAGGAAACAGGGGTTTTCACTCTTACTGGCAATAGAGCTCTTTAAAAATGCAAATATTAACTAAATTTTCTATTGAATTTAGCAGCTCACGAAGCACTTTGGTATGCATCATTTCACGAGTCTTCATGGCCACCTTGGGAGATAGATCTCCCCTACATATAAATAGGAAAGCTGCAGCTCAGAGCCCTTGATGATTTTCCCAGGGTCAGGCAGCTGGTAAGAGCTGTTTAATAAGTTCCTTATTGAGATACAATTCACATCTATAAGATGCACCTTTATGAAGGTGGATGAAACTGTAATTCAGTAGTTTTTAGTATATTCATAAAGTTGGGCAACTGTTAACCACTATAATTCCAGAACATTGTCATCATCCTGAAAAGAAACCCCATACCTGTTAGCAGTCGCTGTTCATTCCCTGCTCGCCACAGCCCCTGGCAGCCTCAAACTCTCCTTTCTGTCCGTATGAATTTGCCTGAACTCCTACAACGTGTGGCCTTTTGAGATTGTCTTCTTTCACTTAGCATATACTCTCAAGGTTCACCCGTGTCATATCATGTAAAAACATTTTGTTCCTTTTCATGGCCAAATGACATTCCATTCTGTGGAAATATCACATTTAGTTTATCGAGTAGTTTCCACTTTCAAGCTATAATGAATAGTACTGCTATGAACATTTGTATACGAGGTTTTACATGGACTTACGTTTTTAGTTCTCTTGGGTATATACCTACAAGTACAGTTGTTGGGTCATATGGTAACTGTTGATCATTTTGAGAAACTGCCAACCTGTTTTCCAAAGCACCTGCACTATTTTACATTCCCACCAGCAATGGATGAGGATTCTGATATCCCTATGTCCTTACCAACACTTACTATCACCTGACTTTTGGATTATAGCCATCCTGGTGGGTGTGAGCTGGTATCTCATGTTTTTGATATGCATTTCCCTGATGACTCACAACAAACATCTTTTCATGTCATGTGCTCATTGGCCATTTGTATAGATTCTTTGGAGAGATACCTATTCAAATCATTGTCCCATTTTTAAATTGGGTTGTCTTATTGTTGAGTTGGAAGAGCTCCTTGTATACTGTAGTCCCCCCCTTATCCATGATTTCATTTATTATGGTTTCAGTTCCTGTGGTCTGGAAACAGATGACCCTCCTTCTGACGTATCGTCAGAAGGTCACTAGTAGCCTAACACTACCTCACGGTGCCTACATCATTCACCTCACTTCCTCACATCACGTAGGCATTTTATCATCTCACATCGTCAGCAGAAGGGCGAATCCAATAAGATATTTTCAGAGAGAGGAGAGACCACATTCACATAACTTTTATTGTAGTATATTTTTGTAATTGTTCTACATTTGTATTAGTTATTGTTATTAATGTCTAACCATGCCTAATTTATAAATTAAACTTTATGCTAAGTGTATGTATATAGGACAAAGCATAGTATATATGCATTTCTGTACTGTCTACAATTTTAGGCCTCTGGGGGGGGCGGTCTTGGAATATATCCCCACGCATAAGAGGAGACTACTGTATTCTGGTTGCAGCACCCTTATTAGAGATATGGTTTGCAACAATTTTCTCCTATTCTCTGGGTTGTCTTTTTGCTTTCTTTCTTAAATGGTACATAATACAGAATTCTCCGTTGTAACCTTTTTAAATGTACAGTTCAGCAGCATTAAATGCATTCACTCTCTGGTGCAACCATCATCACTGTCCGTCTCCAGAACTTTTTCATCTTCCCAAACTGAACGTCTATACCCATTAACCAATTAACTCCCCACTCTGCCTTTACTCCTGGCACCCGCCATGGTGGACAAAGCCAACTGTGTAGATACAGTGGACTGGGTCATTTAGCTACCAAAACTAAGGTGGGTCTTTGGTTGGACATGCTGTTTGTCTAATTGAAGGAAATGTAGGGAGGGTAGGTGAGGGGAAACAGGAGATCAATGGGAGTCCTGAACAAAAGGTTCACTTAATTCACTTGTCTAGGGCCCCACCCTCCTGCTCACATGCTACTCTGTCCCCTTCTCACAAGCCCATTTCCTCCCTTCAGACCCTAAGTTTTCTCCAAGTCCTCAGACCCACAGCTTCTTACTGCCAAGAAGCCTTCCGACCCTCCTTGGGAAAGTTCTGGGTCCTTCCAGGCTTCCTTAACTGCCTGATTGTAACCCTGACCAGCCCAGAACTCACATGGCGGATTCATGTGCCTTTTCCTCTGTTCTGCTGGGGGCAGGATAGCACCTTTCCTTCCACCACGCCTCTCTCCCCTGTAAGCTTCCCAGGTAGACTCACTCCTGGCCAGCCACAGATTCTGTGCTGTCGTCGGCCGGGAGCAGTGGGTCAGTGGTGTGAGCCATCGCACACTTGCACACTAGGAGGGCATTCAGAAAGGACCTGGGGTTATGCTGGCACGAGACAAAGGTGGAGGGGAGGGAGGGCTCCCCCAGCTCCTCTATGGCGGTCTGGAGAGTCCTCACTGAACTCTGTTCTGTCTCTCTCTCCCTCCTCTTCCCTTGGTTCAGCTCTTCCCGGCCCCGCTGCAGACCCTTTCCAGGAAGATCGTGCGGTCCAAGACGAACAGCACCCTGGTCGGAGTGTTCACCATCACCCTGGTGTTCCTGTCGGCTTTTGTCAACATGGTAGGTGGCTCTACCCCCCACGCCTCCCTGGAGCTCCCTCTCCCCCAGAATTTCTTATTCGGTCTTCCCCTCAGGTCTGGATTCAGATTTGACTCCTAAAGCCTCTCACACAGGCTTTTAGTTCCTTGCTCTCAAGGCTGGAGGGACGAGAAAGACTCAGGAAGTCCCCAGGGGACGTTTACGAGCCCTAGCCTGGGCAGCCGGGCCAACCTTGCCGGCTCCTTGACTTCTTCCAGGCTCCTCTCCTGTCCCCCCTGTCAGTGTCAGGCTGCACCTGAGACCAGGGTGGACAGACACCCGCTGCCCTGTGGAGATGGGCTGCCCTCGCCTGGCCCCCACAGCTGACCCTCTCCCCTGCTGCCCCTAGTTCATGTGTAACTCCAAGGACCTGTTTGGCTGCCTGGCGGACGAGCACAACATCAGCACCAGCCAGGTCAACGCGTGCCATGTGGTGGAGTCGGCAGTCAACTACAGCCTGGGTGACGAGCAGGGCTTCTGCAGCAGCCCCCGGCCCAACTGCAACTTCCCCGAGGTAATGGGCAGGGGGCTCTGGGTGCAGACAGACCCCTCTGCCCCGCTCCCTCTCTGCTTTTGGCTGCTCTGGGGGAGTCAAGGGCTCTCAAGCTCACAGCCATCCCAGAGACCTTGTCCCAGTCTCTCAGTCCGTGTGCCGTACATCAGTGAATGAGGCCAGCCTTCTCCATGCAACAGTAAAACAGCATGCTTGCCATGGGCCAGGCACTGTGCTGAGTATTTGACATAGATTTACTTATTTCGTCCTCACAGCAGCCCTTTGACATAGACACTGTTAACGTCTTTTTTACACAGATGAAAGTGAGGCACAGAGAGGGTAAGTCGCTTGCCCAAGGTCACACAGCTAGGAAGTGGTAAAGCCAGAGCTTTCACCCAGGTCCTCTGGCTCCAGAATTCTTAGCCTTAACCTGAGGGCAGACCTGTTTGTGGACCCTTCACTTTGGAGCAGGCCTGCCTCAGGAGAACCTGCCTGAGCTTCTCTGCTATGGGCCAGAGAGCAGGGAGGGAAGCAAAGGAACCCAGTCCCAACCCGGTACTGCCATCAAGGTCATCCATTCAAAGTGTACATACAATTCAGTGGCTTTTAGGATATTCACAGATGTGTGCAGCCATCATCGTAATCTAGGTAGAACATTTTCATCACCCCCAAAGAAATCATACCCATAGGTGATTGGGTTTAAACACCGAGAACCCTTAGAGAGCGGCATGCATTAAGTGCCGATGGTATGTGCGGTGCGTCATTCACCTTTTCCTCAGGAAGCTCTCCGAGCCTGAGGCCAGGCTTCCAACCCAGGGCGTCTACTGCATGCACTGGGTAGTTCCCATACCCCAGCTGCCTTCGGGGCTCTCACGGAACCTGTGAGGTGATAGTTGTTGTTACCCTTTTCTGGGGAAAGTCCAAGCTTTCATCCAGTTCCAAAAGGGCCCCGTGACTCACACAAAGGTCCAGAACTGCAATGAGGGCCGCCGGGGCAGTCACAGAGCTGGCCTCCCTCCCCCAGCCCTGGGAAGGAGCCCGATCCATCTCCCCTGTACAGATGGGACAAGGGAACCTCCATGAAGGGCAGGACTCCCGCCAGCATTCACCTAGACAAGCGCCTGTCTTCCACCTGCCGCTGGGTCCGGCTGAGCCCTCCCAACCTGCCGGGGCGGTGGAGGGAGGAGCAGCCGAGTCTCCCTTCTGCCTCTGCTCCCTCGTGCAACTGGCGGAGCTCACAGGAGCTGCTGCTTGAGGGCTGTTTGCTGAGAAGCAGGGGCTTGTTTGATCTTACAGTTGCCCCTTGGTGGCTGCTGCTTCATGGCAGATGCTGAGGAGTGGGCGAAGAGAGTGGGGATGGTGGCTGCAGGGCTTATTCCAGCTCCTCACTTGAGGGAGATGGTTGGTCCCAGCCTTCAGCCCTCACCAGTCTGACCAGTTCCAGTCCCACTGACCCCAGGCCTTGATGACTACAGAGCTCTCAGGCTCACATGTCTTCTGATTCAGCAACTCCTCACAGATCCCAAGGCCCTTGGGGACACCACCTGTAAGCCTTGGCCTCCTGGCTGTCTGGCTCAGGGTCTGAATGGGCATCCAGGCTGGCCCTGGGGGCTCCCTCCCCGCACCTCCCCCGCCGCCCCCAAGGACAGGATTATTATCCTTGGGGCTGTTTTTATCTGGGTGGAGCCCCCCCCACTCCTTCCTCTGCCCCTGTTCCAGGTAGTGGCTTGAGGCTGGCCCCTCCCAGGGGGCCCTCTGTATCCCCTCTCTGGGTTCCTGAAGGCCTGAAGAGGCTCAAGGTCCAACCTGGGAGCGTCCCCCACTGCCATTTGGCCTCCAGCCCAAAGCAGAGGAAGTGCATAGTGAGTCTGAGTGCCTGACTCAGAAGTCACGATGCTAAGTTTAAAAGAAAGAACAAAATAACGACGGTGGCATGTCTAGGATTAGCATCAGGGGACGACAGAACAGAAAGGAACCTCCGAGGTCTCTGGTTCAGCTCCTTATTGTCTGAGAAAGAAACCGAGGCTCCAAGACCAGAAGGGACTTCCCCAGGGTAAATCGTGTAGGGACACAATCCTTGGTCTGCAGCCTTCTGGGCCAGACAGATTCAGAACTTTGGAATTTTTCAGAGTTTGAAAGAGTATCTCACACCCCCAGTGTAGCCTGGGCAGCACCTGATAATGAAATACAGTAATATTTCTGCAGCAAAATGTATGAATCGTCCCCAGAAGCAGGCTAAAGATGATAATTAGCATCACATCACGTGGGACAGTCTTTGTCACTAAATAAGGCCAGTTCAGATGTTGCCACCACATTAGTCATGAAAATAGTTTCGGTTTGCAAACCGTGGGATTTCACGTTGCAGGTCAGGGGCTGGGGCCTGTGCTCTCTGCAGTTACTGAGGGCACCAGGCGCTTCCTCTCATGGAATGGCAGCGGTGAGCCCGTGACATTGGAGCTTTTGCAGATGGGGAAAATGAGGCTTAGAAAAGTTGAATAAATGGCGCAAGTCACACCAACAGTCCACAATGAATCAGAGTTACAACTCAAGACTGCCTGAGCCTGGAGCTCTGCTCTAACCACTGGGCGCTGCTGCCAGCATTGGCCAGACTCAGCCTAGAGCCCCATCTTCTGGTTCCTAACCAGGGCCCTTCTGGTTTCGTCACAGGTTCCCATTGGCCAAAACGTGGCTGGCTCAGGGGGGCGGGGCGTGGGGCCGGGAAGGGTGGGGCCAGGGCGCTGAAGCCCGCTGCCCTCTCTCCGCAGTACTTCACCTACAGCGTGCTGCTCAGCCTGCTGGCCTGCTCCGTGTTCCTGCAGATCAGCTGCATTGGGAAGCTGGTGCTCATGCTGGCCATTGAGCTCACATACGTGCTCATTGTTGAGGTGCCCCGCGTCACCCTCTTTGACAACGCCGACCTGCTGGTCACCGCCAACGCCATGTAGGTGGCTCCCCACACTGGGTCTGGGACAGTGCAGGGAGGTTGGAAGAGCAGGCGGCTGGGAACCTGGGCTGCAGGGGGCTTGCGAGGGGAGTGTTGTGTTGCCCCCCAGCCTACCACCTGGGCAAAGCACCAGTGTCTAGTCTTCCTCCTCTCTTTCCCAGTGGGTGGGGGAGTGGCCTCAGGGTGAGTAGGTCCTGCTGTCCCCTCCAGTTTGTTATTCAGTCCTGCCCTCAGGCCTCAGTGAATTGTTCCTCATTTGTTCAGGACAGTCTCTGATGAGCTATTTTCACTTAACTCCATCTGCCTGTGGCACCTCAGGCCCAGAGGGGTAAAGATTCAACAGAGCTGGACGGCAAGGTCTGTGAGAGCAAAAGAACAGCCTTTGTTGTTCATGGGCTCTATGTCCTGCCTCGAGCTAGACACTGGGACATACATTATCCCTTTTCAGCCTCAGAGCAACTTAGCAAGGTCAGCAGGGCTGCCAGGATGGTTGGGTAGTCTGTGCACTGCTCAAAGGCTCCTAGTTATGATGGTGAGTCGTTAGGTCCCACATCTAGGTAGCAGGCATGGGAGTTGTGCCTCAGGCTACCTAGCTCCCAGTAAATTGGGAATCATACCTATAGTAGTAAAATGTAGGTAAAATGCCTGATATCAATGCTCTTTTCTTCCCATCACTCTATCCCCACCCCCCCCACACACACATATACATTGGGAAGTGCAAAAAATGTGACAGGTCTGTGTCCCCTGAGAAAATGCAGCAAACTGTGTTTTCTGCAAGTTATAGGATGGGATCCATTCATCCATCTAGCCATTCATCCAAAAATATTTCTTGAGGGTTTACCATGTTCCTTCCCCCATCCCCTCCCCCCCCCCCCCCCCCCCCCCCCCCGTCTCCTTTGCTGAAGCAGCAGCAGAGAACAGAGGACATTTCTGGTTTGGGAGTCCCTGGCTTGGCTCCAGGGCAACACTGTCCAATAGATAAATAATGCAATGTAATTTAAAATTTTCCTAGTAGCTATGTTAAAAAGGCAAAGCATACAAATTTCATATTTTTATTTAACCAATATATTCAAGATATTATTTTAATATGTAGTCAATATAAAATGATTCACGAAACCTATTACATTTTTTCCCACACTAATTCTTCAAAACCTAGTATCTATGTTACATTTGCAGGACATTTTAGCTTGTACTGGCCACACTTGAAGGCTCTAGCCACACGTGTCTGTGGTAACTACACTGGACACAGCATAGGTGTAGTGTTTCTTCTCTGGATGCAGCAAAGGGCTGGGGTGGTGGCTGGGCTGGCTTCTGTCCAGGCGGAGGTGCTGGGGGCCCCAGGGTCCCAGGTATGGGCTGGGTGATTTGTGGTCATGGAGACCAGATGCTAGTTGGGGCTGGGCTTATCTGTAAGCCTCCCATCCTGAAAGTCTCCTTGGATCCAGAGGGGTGTTGGGGGCGGGGGATGAGGGAGCAACCGTAGTGGGGGCAGCAGGGCTGGGAGTGGTGGGGGAGCAAGGCGGTGGGAGGGGCAGAGCAAGGTGGGAGACAGAACGGGGGAGGCGGGCAGAGCGGGAGTGGAGACTGCCGAGTCGAAGAGCAGCCCCGAACAGCCCTCCCCGCTTCCTGTTCACAGAGACTTCAGCAACAACGGGACCTCCCAGTGGTGAGTGGATACTCTCCAAGTCCTCTGACACAGCCTCTCCCTGCCCTTGGCCTAGAGCTGCCAGAGGCCAGCAGCCCAGGGCCCAGCAGAGAAGGTGGTGGTGCCCATTGGGGAGGGGGCCTGTGAGGCAAGGTGGGCAGTGAAGGAGAAGGCTGGAGGGGGCAGGGAAGCCCTTTACTCCCCAGGGACCAAGGATGCCTCATCAGGTAGATGCCCTTCTTTTCTTGTGTGATTCCCACCAGCCCAAGATGACCTAGGACGCACAGGTCATTTCCAGAGACCTCACCTTAAAGCATCTGGCTTCCCACTCTTCCCCAGGAGCATGTGTCAGACCCCAGGCCCAGGAGAATAGGAGCTGGTGCCCCCTGGCTCCCTGCCAGAAGAGAGGGGCCAGCAAGGCCTGTGGGCTTTGTAGGGTAGGCCCTGCACTAGGGCTACTGCTGGTCAGGGAGTCTGTGCAGTGCTCAAGGCTCAGGCTCTCTGCTGGGACAGGGAGCAAGCAGGGTTTGGGAGAGCAGCTTTTATGAAGAGTGTGTATTAATGTTAACAGGAATGCAGTTAGTCATTATTAGCTACCAGGTGTGGAGTTCCTACTGTTTGTCAGGTGCTATACAAGGAATTTTGTGTATTTTTCTTTTTTAATGTTTATTTATTTATTTTGGAGAGAGAGCGCAAGCAGGGGAGGGACAGAGGGAAAATCCCAGGCAGGCTCCATGCTCAGCCTGGAGCACGATGCAGGGGCTCGATCCCACAACCGTGAGATCATGACCTGAGTTGAAATCAGGAGTTGAACACTTAATTCGCTGAGCCACCCAGGTGCCCCTGGTATCTTTAATTCTTAAAATGTGGGTATTGTTATCCCATTTTACAGATTAGGAAACTAAGGTTCAGAGAGGTTAAGAGAGACTTGCCCAAAGCCCAGAGATGGCCAGTATGGCCTGCCTGGCTCCCTTGTTACTATGCCCACGGCCGCTATTGTCTACTGGGAGATGCCTGGGATGTACATGCTGCCTTTTACAAGGGCCTCATTTATCCCCTGATGTGACCAGAGGGAAGCTCCCCAGTGATGGGGGAGAGGCGGGCATCAGGAGAGGAGTAATGGCTGCTGAGCTGCTGGTGTGAGCAGGGGCTGAGACAGGGCTGCCAGCTGAGGCGGCTTCCTGGAGGAGGCATTACCTCAGGCAAAATTTGAGCGGGAGGTTAAGGAGAAGGGGGAGTAGTAGAAGGAAGACAAAGGCCTGAGGGGGCCTCTGAGCCTGCCATGAGGTGCCAGGCATCTGCCTCCTGCCTGCAGCCCTGAGCATGCGACCAAGGTGGCGCTGAAAGTGGTGACGCCCATCATCATCTCAGTCTTCGTGCTGGCCCTGTACCTGCACGCCCAGCAAGTAGAGTCCACCGCCCGCCTGGACTTCCTCTGGAAACTGCAGGTGGGTGGCCCCGGGACTGGAACTGGGATGGGGGACACACCCAGTCCTCGCCGCACTTTGTGAGTGAACGAGTTCATCACCTGGGCTAGCTGAGCCTTCGTCCTGCACTGAAAAGGTGTCCTGCTCAGTCCCACTAATCTGTGCCCCATGTCCCAGCAGGTCTGCTCCCTGCTTTCTGGAGCCAAGAGACAAAACCCTGGAGCTTATTCCAAACCATCCCACCCTTGACAGCACTGGGACTTTGACAGGCCCAAGACATATGGTCTTAAGTCACAAATATTGGCCAGCCATTGCTGTGTGCATCCAGAGGCAGGGACAGAGGGGAGGCATGGCCTCTAGTCTGTAGTGTGGGCAGCGAGGAGTCAGGAGAGAGGGGAGCGGGCAGGAGGTGAGGACTGTGGGACGCGCAGTCCCCATGTCACAGAGGCTGCAGTGCAGGAGCTGGTCCCGCAGGCTCCTGAGCAGGGCCTGATGTGACCAGAACTGGCTTGAAGACTCTTCCAGGGGAGAAGGGATGGAGGGGGCATCAAAGACCATCAACCGGAAGCCTGGACAGGTGGCTGTGCCCTGGCCCTGGGGAGAGGTGGTCCAGGTAGGGGCAGAGGCAGTAGGGTGCTAGTGCCCAGGGAAGTGCTCCAGCCTCCAGGCTTTGTGCCCTGTGCCCTGATGGTGTCAAAACCCGGAGGAGGGGATGCCACTGGGCCACACACAGGGTGATGCTCCAGGTGCTAGTGATGGACCCAGCCGCTGCTTGTTACCTGCTGGACCGACTCAGAAGGTCCAGGAGAGGGCGCCCACGGTGAGAAAGTCTTCCCTGTGGGCAGCCTCAGACCTGTTATTCCAGTTACTTCATTCTTAAAGATGGGAGCATCCAGTGGCCCCTGCTGTGTTTTGCAGGAGGTTGGCTGAGATTCCCCACTGAACGGATGTCCTGAGGTTGGGGGAAAACTTTTGCATGTGGAATGCCCCCTTATCCTCCCTGGGTTGGGAGGGACCCGGAGGATATCCAGTGTGAGGCCATACCTTCCTGGCTCAGATTGCTGCCTCCCTGCCTCCTCCCAGCTCTCATGCCCCTCATGCCTCTGGGGAGCTTCCCCAGAGGCCCCAGCTCTCTCCTAGGGGCTGACCAGGCTCTGTGGGACCTGGGCTGATTTCCCTCCACTTCTCTGCTCACTAGCACCCCACCTCCCATGTGAGCCCCGAGGAAGTCCCCCACCCCCAAGACAGTGGTTGTCCTGCCACTCATTTGTGTGGCAAAGATCTCGAGAAAGGGCTGGAAGCAAGGGACAGGTGAGCCTGCCACTTAGCCTGCCTTTGTGACCTGCTGCCCTGTCACCCCACCCCGCTTCTTTGTCTAGCTCCTGAGTACGCAGGGTTGAAGTGAGGCTGCCTGCCAGGGCTGAACAGAGCAGCCTGAGCTTCCCTCACAACCCCACCCCAGTGTTCAGGCAACCGCAGCTCCCCTCCCATTTTGAAAACAATTAAGGCCTGTACACAGGTGTGTGGGTTGGGGGTGAGCATGTCTCTACCTGGCAGGCGTGTCAGCCTCTCTCCACTGAACCCCTGCAACAGGCTCATGATGCTTACACGTCCCTTCATCACCCGTCCTCCTCCAGGACTTTTGGGAGGTGGAACAACATCAAATACATACCAACAAGCAAAAACCTGAACACACATCCTTGGGTTGGGTGAGTGATAGTCGGGTGCTCCCCACCCCTCCAGTCTAACTCAGCAGCTAATTTTGCTGTTGGATCTAAGGTCATGGTGGGTAGGTGTGGTGCTGGCAGTGAGCTGGGGAAGCCCGAGGTCCTTCGCTTCCCTGAAGTGTCTGTACCAGGAACACACCCTTACCCGCAAGCCTGCCCCTGGCCAGACCACTGGGTCTCAGGTCTTATCCCTCTCCCATAGCATTGACCTTATTAGGATCAGCAAGGGGGCTGTGGACCCCTGAGCCCTCCCACCTGGCCAGAGCCCAATCCTAGAAGCAGTTGGCTGTGTTGGGAGCTGCCCAACATCACGTCTCAGGGCAGAGTTGTCCAGATGTGGCGGGAGTTCCTGGTCAGAACCCTGGGGCCTTGGCCTGTGCTCCCTGCAGTAACCAGTCTCCGACTATCTCAACCCCAGCCTCCACCACCAGCTGCCTGGCACTGGGCAGATGCACTCTGGGAAGGGCATGTGTTATGTTTCTGCCACTGCTGGGCTGATCAAAGGAGCTAGAGTGCTCCTGGGCCCCCAGGCATGTGGTCTCAGCAGTAGTAGCACTGTGGGCAGCCTGTGCATTTTCCGAGGCAGATGGCCCGGCTGGGGCTCTTCCAGGGAGTAACCTTCGAGAAGCACAGAGATTCCCACTCTGGCCTACTCCCGCTGGCACACCTGTACCAGAGCTAGGCAGAGGGTGGCTTGGGAGGAGGGGCCTGATCAAGGCATCTCAGAAGCAAAGGTCTCACTGCACCCACCTGGCATCTCAGGATCCAGGAACTTCCTTAGGCATAACCCCTATTGTCAAGGCTGTGTTTCCAGTGGCTCTAGGACTGATGGGCTGTGGGTCCTCTCACCTCAGGTGCAAGGCTAGGCCTCTGAGCCCTGGGGTCCCTGAGCTTTCTACCCTAACTGCTGGACCCAGGTCCTGTGGCTTTGGGTGGGTGTGCCAGCAGTTTCCCCATGAGCAGCCACCATCCACAGGGAGAGCCAGGGAAGTGGTCCTGGTGCTTTTGGAGGTTGTAGCTGCAGCCAAATAGAAAGGCCTCCACGTTTAGTTAGGAAAGCCCCCAGCAGGCTGGCTAGATCTTTTCAATGGCCCTGCTAATGACCCTTTACCTGCCTGTTTTACCAACATGATCACTCCCAGTTAAGGGGGCCATTTTGTTTGCCATCAAGGGGGAGGAAGCTAGCAGACTGCACTGTGTACCTCCTGTGTCACATGAACTCTGGTCAGATGGCTCCTTGCACACCTTGGTGCATAACTGTCTCTGCTCTTCAGGCTGTGGGTCACTGTTGGCCTCTTGATTTGAGGGCTCTTAAGCTAGAGGGTGAGTGACCACAAACCCCTATTTCCCAGACCCAGGGGAACCAAAGTCAATGGTGATGTGCCCATCCCACCCCTGGTGGCACTTTGGGGTATCTGTACCTCCTGGCCCTGGGGTGAGTCTGCTCTGGTGGGAACCAGGGAGATTGGTGGGGCTTTAAGCCATCGTCCCAGTGGGGTTGGTCTATTAAGTGATCCTTATCAAACTGCTTTTCTGATTGTACTTCCTGATATGAAGAAGAAAGTGGACAATTGTGGAGCACTTGGTAGCTGGAGGGCCACTGGGGCTGTAGTTTTGGCCATCCCTGTAACCCCCTGCCTTGGTCTAGCTTTGGTTGGACAGGATGCTCTCAACCTGTCTTCCAGGACCCGTTTCCAGCCCGGGGTTCCCTCCTTCGGGGCCAACACATTCCGAGGGGCAGGCAGGCAGAGCCCAGTTGGATGTGTACAAGTGTCTCACTTTTCTGGTGCTTCCTCATGGAAAGCCAGAGGTGGGGACAGCAGGGGGACAGAGGCTGGGCACAGTGGAGGTCTCGGGTGCATGCGGGCAGGCCGCATGCCTCTCCTGACCGGGTGCCGTGTCCTAGGCCACGGAGGAAAAGGAGGAGATGGAGGAGCTGCAGGCCTACAACCGGCGGCTGCTGCACAACATCCTGCCCAAGGATGTGGCCGCCCACTTCCTGGCCCGCGAGCGACGCAATGATGAGCTCTACTACCAGTCGTGTGAGTGCGTGGCCGTCATGTTCGCCTCCATCGCCAACTTCTCTGAGTTCTACGTTGAGCTGGAGGCCAACAATGAGGGTGTTGAGTGCCTGCGACTACTCAATGAGATCATCGCCGACTTTGACGAGGTGCGACGGGTGGGCAAACAGGAGAGGGGCGGGGGAGACAGGCACCTTGCCTACATTTCTTCCTCTATTGTGTTACAAAGGAGAAAACAGGCCTAGAGACACTGCTTGCCTAAGGTCAGTGCTAGTAGGTGGAAGAATGGGGGTCCCAGCCCAGGCGTTTGGAATTTGAAGTCTCTGCGGGTCTGTTGTCCCACTGAGGCCCTGCCCAGCTACCTTGCCAGCCACTCTCCATCAGCCACCATTCCTTTCCCACCAGGCTGGGGCCCAGCCTTTGAGGGAGTCCAAGGAAGGAGGGACTCCTAGGCTAAGGGAGAAGGCAGGACAAAGACACAAAGCCCGGAATAGCAGAGGTGGAAACACAAACGTGTCTTATTTACTACACCCTCGCCAAGCACCTAGTGTGTGCCAGGTGCTGGGGGTTCTGTGCCCAATAGGGCATTTCGACCCTGGGAGCCCCCTGAGTGGTGAGGGTGAGAAGGTCAACCCCAGCTGGAATACAGAGCCTTGGGAGGAGGAAGAGGAGGATGGAACTGGGAACAGGCTGTGCTGGAAACAGCCCATGAGGCTCCTGGGGCAGAGCGTAGCTGGAATTGACTGAAGTTGGGTCTGGGCAGGCTTTTGACAGACAATGGAGATAGAAGGTGGGTGTCTCGTTGGACAAAGATGAGGTGGTGTCCCTGGGAGGGATGGGGATATGAGCCAGGGAAGGGAGGAGATGGCCACCAGCCCCTGTTGGGGGCAAGAGACGCTGAGGTGACTAGTGGGCTGGCCTGGGGCTCTTGGTGCAGGGCAGACAGTGACTCACGGTGACCACACACGGGTAAGTATGGGAGGAGGCCTGCTCTGTTGGCCTCACACTGAGCTGGTGTGGAGTTGGGCCTCCTGTGTGAACTGGGAGGACATGAGGGGCCATGCTGTTGCCCTTCCCCCATAGACTTCAGTGCCCCAGCCTTGGTGGTAACCCAGGTTTGGCCTCCTTCCATCTAGATCATCAGCGAGGATCGGTTCAGGCAGCTGGAAAAGATCAAGACCATTGGCAGCACCTACATGGCTGCCTCAGGCCTCAATGACTCTACATATGACAAGGTGGGCAAGACCCACATCAAAGCCCTGGCTGACTTTGCCATGAAGCTCATGGACCAAATGAAGTACATCAATGAGCACTCCTTCAACAACTTCCAGATGAAGATCGGTGAGCTTGCCTTCTGGCCAGTCCAGCCTGGGAAGAGCAGGTCGGGTAAAAAGCTGCAGGGCCTTGACAGGACTGGAGAGGAGGGTCGTGGAGGGAAGGGTCTTAAGGACTGACGGTGTTTCTATTTGGGAGCTTCTGCTATGTTTGCAGTCCTACTTCACACACAACAGTGAGGTTTAATGTGGCCCCATGTGAGAGAGGAGGGGGAGCGCCCAGGGGCTTGGAAACACGGCAGAAAATGTCTAGACAGTGTCAGTTAAGCCAGGTGTGTTGGGTAAGGTTCTTGCTTGAAGAGGAGGGAGGATATTTGAGGTGGGGAGCCAGCATGGCAAAGGCTGAGGGGCAGGGTGATCGGGGTTGGTGTGCCTAGGACCAGGAAGGTGGACAGATGAGAGCAGAAGTGCCAGGAGGGAGATGGCAGCCTTGCTTCCTGGAGCTGGGTCATGGTGGCCTCCCTGCCTGAGCTCAGACGCCCAGGGGAGGATCACCTGGACAGAGAAGACACTGTGGGTTAGGAGCAAGGTACTAAGAATGAAAATGGTTGTGCCCCTGAAAGAAACAGGAGTGATGAGGAAGAAAAGGATGAGTTCTGGTACGTGTGGTTAGAATGAACTGAAAGCTGAAATGCCACCAACAGGGATGATTAAGGACAGGCAGTGGGATGCTGCAGTGAGTCACTTGATCCTTGAAGAGGGTGGTCCTGGTGATGGACTTGCAGGAGCTGAGACCTGATTGGGGGCGAGGACACAGGAACAGTGCTGTGTGAACAGACCCCATGGTCTGGGTTGGCAGGCATTTCGTGGGAACTGCAGGGTAAAGCATGGTCTCGGGCCTGGAGGACACTGGCGGTCTTCAGACTGAGTCCAGAGGAACTTGCTGAGTGTCAAGGGAGGAATGATAGTGTGGTGAGCACTGGTCTGAGCCCTGATGACATTGCTGACTTCTGTCCCCTGCAGGGCTCAATATTGGCCCCGTGGTGGCTGGGGTGATCGGGGCTCGCAAGCCTCAGTACGACATCTGGGGCAATACGGTGAACGTGGCCAGCCGCATGGACAGCACCGGTGTGCCTGACCGCATCCAGGTGAGTGCCGGAGCATCCACCACCCGGCTCACCCCCATGGGGGCCTCTGCCTGATACTCCAGGTTCCTAGTGCAAGCTGCCCACAGTCCCCAGTCAGAATTTCTGCAGCCAATTTTGAAGGTAGCTGGCACTGTCTCGGGAGCTTGGAGATCATTGTGTTTCAGGCCCTCAGGACCTTGGACAGATCTTCACTCCTGTGCAAAGCCCTCTACTGGCCACAGAAGGAATTGGGGGAGTAAAGGCAGGAGCCACTGCTGATGCTAAACCAGGAGTGTTAATGCCACGACCCAGGCATACAAGGGGACACCAAGATGGTTTCAGGGAGCAAGGTCTTGCCAGTTGGAGCCCACAGCACTCAGGGCCTGGTGCAATAGAACCAGGGAAGGCCAGTGATCCCTGGGATGGTGCTCCCACCACCCTAGTTGCCAAGGGGCCTGGCCAGAGACCCAGAGACTTTTTCTCCTCTCTTCATCCTGTGCAAGCTGGCTCTTGCAATTCCCAGGCCTACCTCTCTTCAACTGCTTTTGTTTTTCTTAGACTGCCCTTAATTCCTTCTGCTCCCGTCTGACAACAGTGAGGTCCTGGATTGGGCTGTATTCCTTCCTGTACCTCTCAACCCCCAGGGCCCCCATAAGTCCTGCCATAAGTGGGCAGGTCACTTAGCCTCCCTGATCTGTCTTCCCAAGCTTGAACTCTGCTCTCTTCATGGCCCTTTGCTCACACTGACACTGCCTAAATGTCCCTTAAATCCTCTCTTCTGTGGGACCTCTGAACAAAGGGTCAGCCCAAGCATGGCCCTGGCCTGATAGGTGCTGTTGGAGGAACCTGGCCAAATGGCTTTCTCTCACTTCTATCCCTGTGCCAAAGGGAGAAGGGACAACAAGATGGCAGCTGGGGAGAAAGGAATGTGTGTTTGCAGAGTGTCCGACCCCACCCACAGACAGGTGTGAGGGACTCTGTCAGCAGCCACACAGCGGCCCGGCACCTCACCTTTGCATAGGGCTTTCCCATTCGTGGAACACACGTGATAACCCAGTAGGGTCACCTTCCAGCAGCCCATCTAGAGATTTCTGGCCCCTTCTTCCCTGGCCTGACAGCCAGGCAGGGCCAGGATCCTCAGCAGAGGTTTTGTGGGGTGGCTGGCGGGGCGTGTGGGCTGTACTCAGACGGCTTTTGGGTCACTTCATGAAGCATTCATCTGTATTGCTGCTCACATCAGCCCTACAATAGTGCAGTGATTACTGAAGCCACTGGTGAGTTCCCCTCTTTGTTCCAAAAGCTAAAGCAGAGATGGGCACTAGGATATAGAACTGAATCCACACTCTGCCATTTGTTAGCTATGTAGCCTCAGACAAGTGATTTAGGTTTCCTGAGGCTGAGATAACAGTATTTACCTCATAGATTCAGTGAGATAAACAGTGGCTCTCCATCTGTGGTGTGAAAAACCAATTTCCAGGAACATCGCTGATCTGTCCTGGAGCGAGACTTGGGTGGACACGCTGGGCCCATGCTTGGTATCAGTGGGGCAGCGTCAGAATGCTGTGGATGCCCTAAGCAGTTCTGCTCAGCTTCTGCACCTCTCTCATTGTGGACAATGACAGGCAGTTCAGGGACCACAGGCCACCCTGCCTGGCACAAAGTAGGTGCTGTCATCCTTCTTGTTTCAAACAGGCAAGTCTAGGGGCAAGCAGCTGTCAGGGTGCCACCCACCCTTGTGTGTTGGGGACAGTCGGACAGAGCTGCCTGACAACAGGCTCACGGCTTGGCTCAACAATGGCCTATCCACTCCCCTTCTTTGCCTCCTCAGGTCACCACAGACATGTACCAGGTGCTGGCTGCCAACACATACCAGCTGGAGTGCAGGGGCGTGGTCAAGGTCAAGGGCAAAGGAGAGATGATGACCTACTTCCTCAACGGTGGGCCCCCGCTCAGTTAGCAGCTGCCAGCCAGTGATGCCAGGCAGCCTGGCCTCCAGAGAAACGGAAATGGCTTCTTTGTATGACGGAGGGGGGGCAGGTGGAAGCCTGCGCTCTAGCCCACGTGGCTGCGCCGGTGAGATTCTCCACTTTGACTCCAGAAGCAGCTTCTGCCTTTGTGGGCAGGCCGCAGCCTCCGTCCCAGGCCCCAGGGTGCCAGCGTCCTGCGAGCACCAAGCTGACCAAAGATGTTTCCTCCGTAGAAGACTCCGCTAGGCGCGATCCGAATCCCGAGTTTTCTAACGGATGCTGCTGCGCAGGTGGAAAGGAGCTGCTGAGTGTGCAACGACAGAGCTGAGGGGGAGGCCTCAGCCTCGGGTGGGTGGGTCGGTCGGCGGCCCAACTCTGGCCCAGGGTAACCCAGCGGCCCCAGGGGTCCACTTCCCTGTGTGAGCCTTTAAACCCCTGACAGAGGCCACGGCCCCTGCCCCATGGAGGGGCTTGCTGGCAGGAGTGCTGGCTCTGGAGGGACTGCGGCCTTCTCCGCAGCCCTCCTCCTCACCTACATAGGTGGACAACGCCTCTTGGAGGGGAACAGAACAAATTGTGAGGGGGAGGCGAGAAGACGCGAGGCAAGGAGGGGTGGTTCTGAGAAAAAGAAAATATTTATTAAATAAAACAACTTTCTGTGCCCTTCTTTAGACTATGCTAGTTGTATGCGTATAAGAGACCCACAAGCAAACAAAGATGCCACTGGTGGTTGGGGGGAGGGCAAGGATCCCAACTTGTCTTTTTTGTATTTTTTATTTTGTATTATTGAAAACCTTGGAGATCTAACAAATATACCAAATTCTATATTTTGTAAACTATATTAGAAAACAGCTGTGCACAGCGTTTGTACTGTACGTGTGTCAGCGTATGTACTGGTGTAGATGTGTGTGTGTTTATGCCGTGGAACTGGTCACATGCAGGATGCCTCTTGCCCTCGCTTCACTTCAGATTAGGCAGTTTTGGGTTTTCCCAGGTCCAACCAGAGCAGTGAGCGTGTCCTTTTGGGGTGCCCTACAGTCAGATTAAATGGGAAGGTGCATGTGTACATTACCCCATCTCTCTAACACATCACTTCCCCTAAGTAAAATGCAAATGGATAATAAAACAAAAACTGCCTTCCCATCTCAGGCTCAGGTGGAACCAAGGGAAGCAGCCTCAGCCTGCAACAGACAGCACGGCCCCTGTCCCCTCTTCTCCCTGAGATGCCAACCATTTGCTGCCTGCAGAGAGGCAGCTGTGAGTGCTCAGGGATGGCCGCAGGTGCTCAGCTGGTGGGGTGGGGGGGGGGGGCAGTGGTGGTGGGAAGCCTTACCTGCCTACCTTTCTCAGTTGGCTACCGTGCAGGTGGCTCGCCCAGAGATAGTGCCTCAGACTTGGGGGTAATGTGCAGCCCTCAGGTTCAGGGAGGGTGGTGGCTTTGCTCTTCATCTGCAGACCAGAGAAAAGGATAGAGCCTTCAGCGTCCAAAGGGCAAAGCTAGCAGAAATTTTGTTTTGTCTGGTTTTTGGTTTTTTGGGAGGTGGAAGTGAAATATATTGGAAAAAATTATATTTGTTATATCCTCTGAGGGTATAAAATGGAAACGGGCTTAAAACTGAAAAATGATATATTATCATAGGGATATATTCAAACAGAATCCTTGGGTCCTGTGCCCACATCTTTTTGTTGCTTCTCAGGGCAGAATTATTCTCACCTCTAACACGAGCTTGAAGGAGGTAGGGCGGCAGCTATATGCCAACTGCAAAATGTTATTTTGATCCCCATCTGCACCACCTCTCACTGGACACTAGCACCGGCCTCCCCTTTTTTCTTCAGTATATGTGCTGCCGAAGCGAGCTCCCCTTTCCACACACCATCTCTCACCCCAATTTGAACACAGCTCTGAGAAGCAAAGTTTACGGACCTAAAAGTGCCAGCTCAAGTCTGTCCACGCTTCTGCTGCTCTGTCCTTTGAGTTCTGCATTGCCCCTCTTGCATCTGTTGGGGGGACTGGCTTTCTCCATGGTGGCATTCTCAAGTCCCCGGCCCCTCCATAGCACCCACCAGTGGTGCTAGGTTTTAATTTTGCTTCCAACCTGAGTAACGTGTGCGTGCTGAGTTCCTCCGGTGGTTCCCCCCATTGGTTACGGTCTCCTTGGCCTCTCGGGGGCCCATCCCTCCTATCCCAGCAGTGACTGGCAACACCATGCAGTGCTAGCTCTTCATTCCCTCCAAGGGTGTGCACTCTTTTTATTCCTGCTCTTGCAAAAACAGATAGGATTATGATTTCCCATGGAAATTGAAAAGTCTATTTAAATAATTTAACTATTAAACACTTTCACTGGTAATGTGTCCTGGTCTGATTTGTGGCTTGGGCCAAGGGCCTGGTTCCAGTCTGAAGAACAGTGCCCTCGGCTCTTGCTGGGGCACTGGGCAGGGAGCCCCAGAGGGCAGAGACCTACCTTGAGTGGGGAACAGCACGCTGCTACGGGGAGAATGTCGGCGAAGGCCTGCAGTCATTGTGGCAGTCAGGTGAGACAGCATTGGTGACCTTGGCGAGAGTTAGTTCACTGGGCTGAGGAGCAGGTTCCAGAGTGCAGCGGGCTGAGGAATGAGGAGGTGAGAGACACCAGGAGTGAAGGGACAAGGGATTTAGGATGGGACCAGAAAAGATGCAGGGTTGAGGGGAAGAGGTTTTAAAACAAGTGAGCCCAACTCATTTCTATGCTAAGGGAAAGAAAGTTGAAAATACAAGAACACAGATCATTGAAAGGACCCAAGTAGCAGGGAGGACAGGGAGATGCAGGCTGAAAGTGTACTGATTGGACTTGGGCAGCTAATAACCGTGGCTACCATTTACTGGACACTATGTGCCAGACACAAGGATAAGCATCACACAAACTTCATCTCATTTAATCCTCCTGGCCACCACATTTCACTGATGAAGAGATACAGAGAGGTTGAGTTACTTGCCTAAACTCCTACAACTGGTAATTAAGAGAGAAGAGATTCAGAGCAGGCCTGTCTGCTAAGCTCATACAGGTAGCTTCATGCATGCCCCAGGACTCCTCTTACCTCTAGAGGAAAGGAAAGGTGGCAGAAAGGCAGTTCCTGTCGGCCGCACCCATCAAATGCAGGGCTATATTTGGGCTCAGGAAATAAAACCAGAGAGATCTGGTCAAGTGAAAATGAAGGAGCCAGTGAAAAAGACTTCACTGGGTTTATTTCAACAATGGCCACATGGAGACATAGCCATGGCAGTCCTGGTCATAGGCAGGTCCCCTGCTCCAAAGAATTGAATAGCATTAGCAATCCCACTGTCCATGGTAAAGGATGCAATGGTATAGAGCTCATGTTTAACTCTGAGAACTTTTCAGGCTAGGGTACATCAATTAGAAAAGGAAACCAAATGAAAAGGCCAAGCTTTAGGCTGACTGGACTAAGTGAGGGCAAGTCCTCAGGCAGGTCCATGGCACCGGATGCGCATGCATGCACACCCAACACACAGGACAGCAAAGGAATGCAACTCATAACCTTCATAAGCCCTTCCCATTCCCATCTCCATTGAACTAATTCCAGAGAACGTATCTGCTTCTCCCTTATAGATTTATACTTTTGTGCAAAAGCATATCCAAACCTAGAATGTTAATTAGCAAAACTTATTAGTAAAGACACATGTGTGATGAGTTTTGAACACCGCTTTAACATCCGTTGACAGTGTGCCCGCAGAAGGCAGTATATTATGGGGGCCTGGCAGGCTCAGTCGGTTAAACATCCAACTTCAGCCCAGGTCATGATCTCACAGTTCCGGAATTCCAGCCCTGCATCAGGCTGTCTGCACTCAACAGAGTCCGCTTCAGATCCTCTGTCCTCCTCTCTCTCTCTGCCCCTTCCCCCTCCCCCCCCAACTTGTTCTCTGTGAAAATAAATAACCTTAAAAAAAAAAATCCACTGACAGCAAAGACCATTAAAACCAAGACCAGACTTCAGCCAACATGCTGATGATCTGATTTGGGGGTGGGGGTGGGGGAGGGAGATTAGCAATGTTTATGGGAAGGCACAGTGAAGCTTGGTGCACTGAGGGAGCTGAAGCTACATATTCACCAGATAGTCCTGTTACTTTAAGACTTTCAAAAACACAAATACATTTACAGAACTTTTCCAAAAGCAGATTATCACCTGAGTGTCATACAGTTAAATGATGCCCAGAGCTATAGTTTTTACATGATAAAATGTGCCTATTTTCCATAATGTTGCAAGCTGGCCATGAGTTGCTAATTAGCAGAAAGCGAGCCTCCAGAGCTTGGGAAAGATGCTGAATCCGTATCATTTCAGGACAGGAAAGCATTCTTGGGCGCTGGGATGCACAATGCTCAGAAGTAGCGCTGAGCAGATTCTCACTACCAACTGAACAACAGAGCAGCAGTGGCAGGGACACACACTATGAAAACTCCCCACTTTTGAATTTGTCTAAATCAATGATGTACAGGTTGTCTCTAGAAGGAAGGGACTGGAAGTCTAGGCCATGCTGGCCATGGCAAGTATCACCTAGCAGAGGGGTCAGGAGGAGAGCTGGAGGGCTTGTGTTTTCTATGGAGGAGGTACAGAGAGGGCACGGCAGACCAAAGAATACCATGCCCTCCACACCCTGCCTTTGGATGAACTTAATCCAAAGTGTATAAAGAGCTTTCCTATACATTTTCTCACTTGTGCTTCCTCCCTGGCCCAGGAGGCAGTGGGAGAAAGACCTGGTGCATGTCCTGAGGCTGCTCTGATCCTCAAGGATAAAAGCTGTGGCACTTCTGTGCCCACAGGCACTTCTGTCCAGTGCACTGATCTGGCTGGGTCCTGATGATCTTGCAGGGATACAGGGCTTGCCACTTCTCAAGGTTGGCAGCAGGTGAAATGAGGTCCGCTTACTATAAGTACTATAGCTTTTCTTGGCCACTCAGATTTTCACAAAAGCCCTTTAGTGTTTTTTTGTTTTTTTTTTTTTTTTTCCTGTCTTGGAACAAAAAATATAGTATTTGCTGTCCTCTTCTTGCCTATCTTTCCTTCCCACCTGCAGGGTCATTGCTTCTCAAGACAGACACCAGAACAAAGCCAAGTCAGGCCACTGGAACGGCTGACCTCCAAGGTTCCTTTCTCCTCTAGAATTCTCAGATTCTAAATATTTGTGAGACCCTGTCCAATACTCATGTGCCAGACCACAAATATGACACAAACATAAACACAATCAAGTTAGGATTTGAAGATTTTAAAGCCAAAGGCAGACAAATAGATGAAAGCATCCCATCAAGGGGGATCTTTGGGAAGACCACCTTCAAACCAAAGTTGCAACAGCCTCTGCTCTGTCCTCCTTAAGACACCACGCCAGCAGAAGTAGCAGCAGCCATACGCATCGGCAGTGTGGCCAGAGTCCTTTCCTACCAAGGGCCCTGATCCATACAGTGCTGAGGGCCAGGTGATCAGTCTCGGTTCACAGACCCAGCAGAAGGTCCAGAAGATGGGATGAAGGTGAAACACAAGAAGGAAGAGGATTGTCTAGGGCTGAGGGTAAAGTAGGCACCCTGTCCCAACTAGCTTGCTAGCTTTAAACCTCACCCACGCATCTGTTTCTAGTGAACAGAACTGAGCCACCCCCTCACTTGGTGAGCGCATATTCATCCCCAAGGTCCCTTGCCTACTGCTGGTCTATTAGGACTGTGAATTAAAGAATTCTCATTGGAATCCATTAGGGGCCTCATCACTTTTTCTCCCCCTCAGCCAATTTCTAATTTAGACCTGCCTGGAATCTCTGGTTTGTCAGCATCTTTATTTTCCAATTTTGCAAAATTTGCTTCTGTGCTTTGACTTTGTCAGTTAGCTAGAGTGGCACTTCCTGGTTCATGTGGGATTTTTTTGGGGGGGTGGGGAGCAGAGGACGGCATTTTTTATCAGACTAATCCTTTAAGACCCATGTTGCATTTGCACTTTTTAAGAGTGCCCTGAGCATCACATCCCCAGCACCTATATGCTATTTCTTTATTATGGTTTAGAGGCTGCTGGCTGCATCCTGCCACCCCTTGCTTCCCATCAATGCACAGACCTCACGCACATGCACACTCATGGAGGCCCCTACAAAGTGGTGGGCACAAGGGTGGCCACCATTCAAGAGTACCCACTAGATCAGAGCATTCAAAGCAAACAATGATGGGGCCACAGTGCTAGGGCCACATTGGACAACATGACGTTCCCAGAGGCACCTTCCCCTTTTGACAGCACTCCAGTACCTGGGAGACTGTGGGGTCCTGGAAAGCACAGTCTACCATTTCCAGACTGTGTGACAACAAACAACTGATCCTAGTCACTTAGCTCAGATGGATATTGTTAGGTTCACATAACCTTCTATACCAAAAGCACCTGATGTACAGCAGCACTTGGCAAGCATGTGTCTCCATTCCCTTCTCCTGTCCTTGAATGCATCCCTACTGCCCTGCCCAGAGATCTGCACACAAGAGCTTGCCAGGGCAGGCAACATGGCTGCTAGACATTTCAACAGGATCCTCTCTTAGCTGCCAATCTCTGAAAAACTTTGTACAATGACTTATATTTAGGGGCATTTGCAACATAAAAGACTTATTACCTTGAAAGTAATAGCAACACCAACAAGACGGACCACAAGAAGACATACCGTGCTGTCCTAGCACTCAATGTGCCAGGTGCTGTTCTAAGTACTCTCTATATATGGACTCATTTAATACAGCAACACTTTGCCCAAGGTACTATTACCCCCATTTTACAGACGAGGAAATGGAGGCAGAGAGGTTATGTGACTTGCTGAGGTCACAATGCCAGTAGAAGAGAGCCAGAGAATCTGAGTCCAAGTTCATAATCACTATTCAATATTGTAAATAGTTATGTTCTATTTTTTTTGTTTAGTGTTTTCAGATATAAGAATCAATTAAAGCAGAATTTCCATAAAATTACTTTATATCAGAGAACCAATTCTGTCTTTCAATTAGAAAAAGTAAATGTTTGTAACAAATGAATCACCAGTGAAGCTTTAACATTCTATGTTAAGAATCATTAGACTTAATACAAAGATCAGACTGTATAGCTCTTGCCCTAAAACCTAAGGCTCATTTAAGTTTCACCATACCCCTTGCATCCACATGTCCCCATGTCACTGTTCTACATATAGGAATTTCAGGAAACCATTTTGCTCAGTCTTGGATAGCCATATTGCAGAAGTTAGCACTGACCAATCCCTTTTATTAAAAAGGTAATGCAGAGGGGTGCCTGGCTGGCTCAGTCCATAGAGCATGTGACTCTTGATCTCAAGGCCATGAGTTCGAGCCCCATGTTGGGTATAGAGATTACTTATATAAAACTTTTAAAATGTAGATTACTTGGATATACATTCCAACATATATTCCTTATGTATTTCAACATATTTCCATGTTGTCTAGCTTAATATTACATGGTGCTAAGAGCATGCATGAGTTCTGAGTAAGACTGATCTGGACTGAAATCTTGGTGCCACCAAGATTGGTGGCAAGATTGACTGAGGTTAAGTGACTTAACCTCTTTAGGCCTCGGGTACTCCGTCTATAAAAAGAAAGCTTACAGAAAGGCTTTCTGTAAGGATGACATCCTTATTGTACACAGTACTGTTTCCCTCCATGTCAGCTTTGTCTGTTCTCACTGCTGCTAGAACAGTAAAGGCCCAGTGGTTGTCAGTAACATACAAGGAGTATTCTGAGATTCTGTGGCACAGAAAAATGAACACCAACTTTTGAATCACTTAAGCCTGAATCTCAGGTTTGAATGTAAGTCTGTTTCCTCAAGCAAATATGAGATAGTGCCTCCCATCCCCCAGGCTGCCCTAAGGATTAACCATGTAGGAGGATCTAGCCCTGGCCCACAAAAGGTGCTAAGAATTCTTATCATTAGTCCCCGGCACTGGAAGAATTCCAAGTAGAAGGCCAAATATTGTTGGCAAGGTCATGGAGAGCCGAAGCCTCACAGAAAAGCACTGGCACTAAGGAGGCAAACAATGAAGGCAGAGCTGCAGAGGGCCGCCAGGACCAAATGGGAAACAAAAGTTTGGAGTCCTGTTTCCTACTCTCAGGTGGAGCCTGAATATGCTTCCGTTCAGTGACACTTGCACTGCTGTGCTGTGGGATGCAGGGAAAAGGGGCAAATATGAACTGTGGGTGAGGTGGGGCTGAAAATACTGTTTGTTACCAAGGAAATAGCAGGAACAATTCATAAGGCTACGGTATGGATTTCAGGAACTCTTTAGAATTAAGCCTGTTCTCTCCTGGAGTTTCCTACAGCCTCCAATTGTGCTAAGACTACTTATTATATACGGGCACTGCCAATGCAAAAGAAAACATGTACACACATGTCAACTGCACTCCCTGTTCACAAGCAAGGAGGATACAAGCCACGTGGCTTCCAACCACTGAGTGCATTCAACAGTATGTTCAACACTGTGACTTCATCTTGTGAAATTGAGTAACTCAGAAAACTTGGCCACTCAAAGAAGATGTTACAAGAGTGGCAGCCACAGACACTGCTTCTCTTTGAAAAGTTCACCGCTCAGAAATATGAGCTGAAATATGCTAAAATAAGCCAGCATTCAACAGCAGTCTCAGAACATTGATGAAGATGATCAGACATTTCTAACCCTAACCGATAAGAATAGAAGAGGTAAATTCTCAGCCAACACAGCCTTTACACACAAGCTGGTTCATAACCCTTGGAGTTGAAGGTGCTTAACTTTTAAGTAGCATATTACTAAAGCCAATCAAAATAAAAAAATCAGGTTGATTTTACTACAGCATTTCCTTAGAGATGATAAAGTAGGAAAATACAAAGAAGGCTTGACCACAGACAAAGATGGCAGCCCTGAAGAATTACCTGTAATTTGTGGTAAAGTGTTCAATTTGATCTGAATGGTAGCTGCCTTTGAAATACACTTGATACTTGAACAATACAAGTTTCAGCTGTGTGGGGCCATTTACATGTGGACTTTAAGTAGGCTGCATGCCCAACACCGAGCCCAATGCAGGGCTTGAACTCACAGCCCTGAGATCAAGCTGAGTTGAGATCAAGAGTTGGAACCTCAACCAACTGAGCCACCCAGGCACTCTGACATGTGGACTTTTTTAGAATTACAGTACTATAAATGTATTTTCTCTTCTTTATGATCTTAAGATTTTTACTATAAGAATACAGTATATAATACATAGAACATATAAAATATGTGTTAATTGACTGCTTATGTTATCAGTAAGGCTTCTGATCAGCTGTAGGCTATTAGAAAAGTAGTTACACATGGATTTCTGACTGCACTGGGGAGGGGTTGGTGCCCCTAACCCCTGCTTTATTCAAGGTCAAGTGCAATTTATTTGTTGTTTTACTATATACTTCATGACAGCTCTTTTAAAATAAACTAAAAGTCTGTTAAAATAACATCACAAGTGTGCACACACACGCACACACATTTTGCTGTGTCTCTTGGAAATCCAACAGCTCAGAGTGGGGCTCCATAGGTTACTTAGTAAGACTTTGGGAATAAAGCCAAGCAACTCCCATTTTGGTGGGTGGCTAAACTCAACAGGAAGCACTTATGTGACATGGAGGTTAAAGCTCATATGACAAACCTGGTCTGTGGAGCCTTGACAAATCCAGACACTGCCTAACAGAAATGTAACCAGTCATTTCTCCAGACTAGATTCCATTGTGAAAAAGACCACATTTAATACAAAATAAATGTGCTAATCCAGGGGCAGCACATTAACTTTATATGAATTATAAAATGACAGAATTAGGTAAAGGTCTATGTCTCTAGGCATTTGTCTCAAATGGATTTTCAAGCTTTAACACGTACCTATTTTTAGCTTAGGAGAAGAATTCTTCCTCATGCCAACAAAATCCTCTATTAACCACACCGAAACTCCTTAAATGAACGCCTCTGAAAACTGGTACAAGTCAAGGATCAAGGCACAATCATTAATATGCAAGCGGCTAAAACCATTGAGGATTTTGTTCATTTTAGCATTTCACAGGACTCCCAAGCGTGAACCTCTTTACCAAAATCCCTCAGGAAGATGTCTTCCCTGAGGAACTGGTATACTCTTACAGACAGAGCTAGCGACGGGAAACTTGTTTCCCTCCTAGCCATGATTTCCAGGAAGTTCAAAAGTCAAATTTCACACTTGGTAACAGCAACATGTTCACCTTTCATTTTCACTGATCTTGTGTTTCTTCCTTTCTGTTCATAGTTACTGCTGTTGTATTTGTCTTATTTTGGTATAGGGTGCTTCAACTGTTTTTGGGAAATGGGCTAGGTATAAATACATTTCAAATACAGACCAAGCAAATATCGTAAGCAAATACTGTAATTACTTTTAGAACACCTTAATAAAAGAGCAGTATTTCAGAGTCACCTTAATACACACCTATATTTGACACTAGCAGGCCTGAGCTCATTAAGTTCCCAATTCCCTGATTTTACCAAGAACAGATCTATTTCCTGAGTGCAACCCTAGTTATCTTCATCAGTGTCCACTCTGGGGAGGCAGGGCCCCAAGGCTAAGGGATTAGGAGTTGTATGTGCTTAGCTCTGTAACCCTACATAAGTCATTAACATCTGATTACCTCAGTTTCCTCCTTCATAACAAGAGGACAACTAATTCTCAGCCTCCATGACAAAACTCATTATGATTAGGTAAATGCGGAACTGCTCTTAGAAGTAACAGTGCGGTATTACTATCATACACATTAGAAGCCTAAGGAGCTTAAAAACGTTATACTCACGGTAAAAATTTTTCATTCCAAATTCACAGTTTCTTTGGCAACAACACGAAAGGGCAGAGAAGTTATATAAACACTCAGCGACGCAGATACCAAATAATGAAAAAAAAAAGCATTTCTATACATAAAACATTATTTATACCTGTTTTCAGTTTTTACATTAATATGTAAACATCCCATTATCCAAAAATAGAAAAAAACAAAACAAAAGCAAAAAAACAAATTAAACAGCTGGTGAGTTTTCAAGTGTCTTTGCTGACTGATCCAAAACACCAAACACCATAATTCAATAATTCAATGATAAAGGAAAACCAAAGTGAACCAAACTGGTAAGAGAGCTATTAAGTATCAATATATAGCAAAATCACAATTAACCAGAATGCTCCAACTTCTTGGTTAATTGGTTATTTACAAGAGAACTCCTCTTGTTTTAACAGTTAGTTCAGAAAAATCTTTCCACACTGAACCACTTCACTCTCCTGGCTCAAAAGTACAAAATGCCAAACAGTTTTATTTTGATGAGTCAGGATCATGTGGTATATCTTGGGGCAGCTCTCAGAATATATATAATTTCTCTGCAGTTTTGTTAGAGGCAGAAAACTGAAGTGAACTTGAGTTTCCGGTTTTAAATAAATCCCTGACATTACAAGCTTATTGTCTTCCTTTTGCCTCATTCTCCTAAAAAGGGAGTGCAGCAAAAAGTTCTAGTTAGCAAGATTTTACAGTTAGTTGCAGGCATGCCTACATATACAGGTTCAAACAAACATGGTAGTTCAACGACTTTACCCCTCCGGACTATTTCTTCTGCTTAATAAATATGCCCAGTAACATGAGTTATATGTAATGGGTCCACTGTTTTCTGGATATCAAATTTTAAATTCGTATTCCTTATGTATTCCTTGTTTGGAATCTTTTCTCTAAAAACAAAAGAAAATCATTAATGAAGGTAACTTGCAAAACCAGTAGAGATGTAGATTTTTGCTAATGGAATCAAATTGTGCTTCCTATATTATTAATTCATAACCTCTTGAACAATCTTTATAATGTTATGAAAAAACAAACGAGTTCTCTAAGAAATTAGGTGCAGAACTCCTCAAAGCCATAAAATAATAAGAGTTGCTGGGAGAAGTTACCTTCTGATTCTCTTAGTACAAGTTCAGTGTTCCGGCCCCACACCGTTGGTAGCACACAGGAGGATTTTAGGTGGTATACAACACAGAGCTAAATAATGCAGAATCACAGTGAGAATGTCATTCCCTTTACAATTCTCTTTCATTCTTCTCATAATCCCACAGAGAGAGCCCCATTTTGGTGCTGGGTAACATCTCTCTCACTGCAACACACAGCAGGCTTCTTGGATTCAACACCTTAGCAGACATTAGTATCTAGTTAGAATTTAATAACATTTCTTGTTTTAATTTTATTTTGTTGTTACCCTTTATTCATGGTAAATTGATGCCGGTTTTCCTCTTGGAGTAGAGATTAGTTTGTTTTTACAATATTTTAAAATTTAAAGATAATATTAAGAAATAATACTTATATATAATACTTAAGTGATTGAAGTTTGGGAAACGATGGTTATAATTTAACAAACCACATTTTTAAAAAGTGATTTCAAAAGAAACTACAAACATGGTCTAGAAAGGAAACATAGGTTACTGTGTTTTCAGTACTTGTGATGTTCGAAAGATGCGCTTATAACAGCTTTCTCATACATCAAGTGATTTCCAGAGTTTAGATTCAAGCAAAAATATAAGACGAAAAGAACCAATTCCACACCATCCTAGACTTCATAAACTCATGGTACCTTAAATGTGCAAATAATCTGATATTTAGCAAGTTGTTTTAAATATAAACCTTGTGGCATCTTTTTATTTGGGCTATACTCATGCCTCATAAAGGCGAACCCAGGTCATAGAGTTCCCACTCGGTCCTCAGAGCATGTACCACATACATTTTTGATTGAACTCTTCAGAAGGATTCAGGACTGCTGGCCAAGTCTTCCAATGGCATCTGACTGTTCTTCCACTGTCATGGCCTTGGAGACAGAAGTCTCTTCCTCTGAATAATAATCTCACGGCTAATATGAAGTTTGCCTAACAGGTACTATATGCTCCCAGGCATGCCATGCTGACTTGAAACAAAAAGGATAGCTGGAGAAAAAGAAAGCAGAGCTTCTTGATTGTGGTGAACAGTTTCTTCATCACAGTGGCAGTTAAATATACTCCCTCCTTTTTCCCCAGAAGCCAAGGCAGTATGTCTGAAGGATGGTGTCAGACATCATAATCAGGAGCCTTGCCCTGGGCTTGCCTTAGCCAGATCTGTAGTGTAACAAACGCTCCCACGGTCACGTGAAAGAAAAGCTGCCAGAGGTTGCGCAGTTCATAGAGATACATGTTGCACAGACAGATTAAACCAAAAGTCAAAAAAGATTTGACATTCCGCCAGCCGGTGTAGTAGACAAGTAAATAACACTGTTCAAAATATAAAATGAAAGATGATTAGGGTTACAAGAAAAGAAACAGATGCTTCTACTATAAAATATTAACAGGCCAGAGAGTAAAATATGAGGGGATTTTTCATCTACAGATAAGATAATGTAACATCTTTAAGACATTCACTGTGAAAGCTGTACAGCTTGAAAACAGATTTTTCCTTTTATGTTTTTCATTTGTCAAAAGATACAACATTTTATATCACATGTAAAATGGAGTTACAAGTGGATAACTCCCTTGCAAACAGCCTGAACACATTCCTCAAGGGGACAGGCAACTCTGAAGCATTCTCAAGGTCTAAGGGGATTCCATCTCTCATGGTCATCCCAGAAAAGTACAAAAAACTCAACCAAACTATAGCAAAATGGACTCTTATATAACCTGAATCTGCATATTAATGACATCAACAAATACTTACTGATCCCCCATTAAGTGCAAGGAACTAAGCAAGGTAGAGGATCTGAGTGAACGTTTGAGCTAGAATTCATTCAACAGATGCTTATTGAGGTCCTGCTACAAGTTAGGCATTGTTCTCTAGTTTCAAGTAACCAAATGAAGCCCTTGCTCACATGGAGCTTACATCCTAGTGTAGAAAGAAAGATTATATATATATATAAGAGATTAGATAGAGGATATAAAATATCAAATAGTTATGCCTTAAAATAAAAGACTGAAAAGGGGACAGAGCATATGATGATTGCTATTTTCGAAAATATAGTAAAGAAACTACTCTCCCAACCCCCAAATCCGGGTATTCACCTTTTCCTGCTTTATTTTTCTCCACAATGTAACTATAAACACACTTTAAAAATATGCTTGTTTTGTTTGTTATCTATATTCATGAGAGGAGAGATTTTTGATTGTCTTGTTCACTCATTTATCTCCAGTGCCCAGAACAGTGCCTGGCACATAGTAATTGCTCAATAAAAATCTGACTGAATAAACTGTTTTCTAGACGAGATCTAAAATTCACAATCTGTTAAATATAGAATCATATGTGATTACAAAGTCTTAACAAAGAAGCACAGGTCTTTGTGTGAAATTGTATCCAGGCTTCAGTATAGGAAGGGCTTTAAGGTGTTTGCAACAATGCACAAAGAATATGGAAATGTTCTGTTAAATCTTTTCTTACACAAATCAGGACTTTGCGTTACTTAAAGAGAAGACGGATATCCAAGCAAAATGAACTGGAAGCATTATTTTATTTCAGTGATTTGCATTGTGTAAAAAATGTTGGAAAAATAATTTTTCCTTTTGAAATAATTTTAGTCTTAGAGAAGAGTTGTAAAAACAGTAAGTCCTTGTATAGCCTTCATTCAGCCTGTTCCCTTTAATGGTATCCTCTTGCATAACCACAGTACAGTGATCAAACCAGAAAATTAACACTGATAAAATACTGTAGACTAATCTATAGACTTTATTGGAATTTTGCCAGTTGTCCCACTAGGGCCCTTTTTCTGGTCCAATTCAATCCAGTATTCCCTACTGCATTCAGCTGTCCTATCTCTTCAAATCTGTTATAGCTCTTCAAGTCTTTGTTTTTCATAACCTTGACAATCTAAAGAGTATCAATTATTTTGTAGAAAGTTATTTTGTAGAATGTCCCTTAATTTTATTTTGCCTGATATTGTCTCAAGACTGAACTGAAGATATGTAGTTTGGGCAAGAATACCACAGAGGTGATGTGCAATGTATCTTATAATTGGTGATGTTAATTTTGACCTCTTGGTAAGATGGGGTCTAACAGGTTTCTCCACTGTGAAGTTAGTATCTTCCCCTTTGTAATTAATAAGTATATTGTGGGAAGAGAAATATAGACATTCCCAGGTGAAAGACTAAGAGAATTTGGCACTTAAAGAGGCACCCGAAAAGAATGACTTAAGGAAGTTCTCGAAGCAGAAAGGAAACACTAAAAGAAAAAACCCTGGAACACTGGGAAAGCAAAAAGCACCGTCAGCAAAAATATAGATAAATGTAATAGGTTCTCCCTCTCCTCCTGAGATTTCTAAATTAGGTTTGATGGCCGAAGTAAAAATTAATAACACGGTCTGATGTGGTTCTAAATGTATGTAGAGGAAATATTCAAGACAAATTATAAATAGGGGACAAAGAGACATAAAAGGAGATACAATTTCTGTGTTTCACTTGAACTAGTAAAATGACAACACCAAAAAACTGCTAAGTATGTGTAATTTAATACCTAGAGCAACCATTTACAAGCTATGCAAAGAGATAAACTCAAAACCACTACAGATAAATAAAAATGGAGTTCTACAAAAACATTCACATAACCCACAGGAAGGCAGGAAAAAGAAAACAGAAAAATGAAAAACAGAAAACAAAAAATAAGATGGCAAACTTAAGCCCTAATATATCAATAATTATATTAAGTGTAATGGCCTAAATACAATTAAAAAAACAGAGATTTGCAGAGCAGATTTAGAAACAGTTTTTAATCTGTCTACCAGACACTCACTTCAAATAATGTAGGCAAGATGAAAGTAAAAAGATGGAGAAGGATATATTATATGCAAACATTAATCAAAAGAAAGCATGAATGGCTGTATTACTATCAGATAAATATAAAATTATTTCAAAAAAGGGCTAGAGTGGGATATATCATCATATATTATATATATTTTTATATTATATAGTGATATAACATATAATGATAAATGGATCAATCCACCAAGAAGGCAACAATACTAAATGTGTATGAACCAAACAACAGAGCTACAACATAGGCAAAGCAAAAACTGATAGAACTTAAATGAGAAATACACCAATCCACAATTATAACTTAAAACTTCAATACTTCTCTCTCAACTGACAGAACTAGATAGAAAATCAACAAGGATACAGAAAAGCTGAATACCATCGACCATCATGATCTACCTGAGAACTATAAAGCATTTACTTAGTTATAGTAGAAAACACATTCTGTTTAAGTGCCCATGGGACATATACCAAGACAGACCATATTCTGAGCCATAGAACAAATTTCAACAAATTTAAAAGAACAGAAGTCACAGAGTGTTTTCCAACCACAGTGGAATCAAACTAGAAATAAATAATAGAAAAAAACTGAAAAATCTTCAAACTCTTGGAAGCAAAACAAAAGCAAGACAAAATTCTAAATAATCCATAGGTCAAAGAGGAAGCCACAAGGAAAAAATATTTAAAATACATTGAATTAAATGAAAATAAAAATGCAATGTATCAGCCAAATTATGGAAGAACCCAAATATCCATTGACTGATGAATGGATAAAGAAAATGTGGTGTATACATACAATGGAATATTACTCAGCCATAAAAAAGAATGAAATAAGTCAGAAAGAAACAAATGCCATTTGAGTTCACTCATATATGGAATTAAAAAAAAAAAGAAACAGATGAACACAGGGAGGGAAAAGAGAAAAGCTAACCAGGAGAAAGACTCTTACTATACAGGACAAACTGCAGGTTCTGGAGGGGAAGTGGGTGGGAGGATGTGTTAAACAGGTGATGGGTATTAAAGAGGGTACCTGTGATGAGCACTGAGTGCTGTAAGTGATTAAATCACTAGATTCTACACCTGAAACTAATATTACACTCTGCTAACTGGAATTTAATAAAAACTTGAAAAAAATTAAAATTAAAATTAAAAAAAACCAAAAAAATGGAAAAAAGGCAACATATCAAAATTTATGAAGCACAGATAATAAAGTGCTCAAAGAGGGAAAGTTATAACACTAAATGTATATATTGCAAAAGAGAAAATTCTCAAATCAATTATTTAAGCTCCCATCTCAAGAACCTAGACAAAGAGCCAAGTAAACCAAAGCAAGCTTGAAGGAGGAAGTAATAAAAGAGAAGAAATCAATAAAATCGAATATTGGAAAAAAACAACAAAACAAAGCAGTTTCTTTGAAAAGATCAATGAAATTAACAAGACTGCTAGAGAAAAAGATCCAAATTACCAACATGAGGAATGAAACAGAGAATATCACTACAGATCCTACAGACACCAAAAGGATAGTACGGAAATACTATGACCAACTCTACACACATAAATTTGAGAAGATGAAATAGACCACTTCCTCATAAGATACAAACTATCATAATTCATCTAAAAATAATTTGAATAACCCTGTAAGTACTAAGAAAATGGAACTTAATACAGATTATATAGCCACAGTAATCAAAACTATGTGGTACTGGCACAGAGACTGACACAAAGATCAATGAAACAGAATACTAAGCACAGAAGCAGGTTCACACAAATATGCCTGACTGATGATGTTTCACAAAGATGCAAAAGCAATTCAGTGGAGGAAAAAGATAGCTTTTTCAACAAATGGAGCAACTGGCCATTCATCCACAAGCAAAAAAATCCCCATAACTAAAAACACACAAAAAAACCTTGCAATCTAATCATCTAAGTCTCATATTTTATACAATCTTATACCAAATTTAATTAATAATGGATCATGAACTTAAATGTAAAATATAACACTATGAAACTTTCACAAGAAAAGAAAGGAGAAAATCTTCAGAGTCTAGGGGTAGGCAAAGAGTTCTTGAATCGATGGAATTATAATAGTGAGTGGTGACAGACAGTAGCTACACGGCATAGCACGTAAACTTGTTCAACCTCTATGGTGTACACCTGAAACTAATGTAACACTACCCGTCAACTTCTACTTCAGTGAAAAGAAAAAAAAAAAAAGTTCTTAGACCTGAAACCTCAAGCATTTTCCATAAAGGAAAAAACTGATAAAATGAACTTTAGCAAAATTAAAAACTTTTGCTCTGCAAAAGACCTGGCTAAGAGGATGAAAAGACAAGGTACAGACTGGGATAAGATACTTGCAAATAACATTTCTGACATGGGACTAATGTCTAGAATATACAAAGAACTCTCAAACTGGACAGTAAAAAACAAACAACCCAATTAGAAAAGAGGCAAAAGACATGAAAAGACATTTTACCCAAGAGGACACACAGATAACAAATAAGTGCAAGAAACCATGTTCAACATCATTAGCCACCAGGGTAAATGCAAGTTAAAATCAATACGAGGGATCACTACACACCGACCAGAATAGCAGTGATAACAACAAATGCTGGAAAGGATGCAGAGAAATGGGAGCATTCACACACTGCTGGAGGGTATGCCACTCTGGAAAACAGTTTGTCTGTCTCAATAAAACTAAGCATGCAACTACTATAAGACCTAGCAACTGCACTCCGCTACATTTATCTCAGAGAAATGAGTCTTCATCTTCACACAGAAACCTATAAATGAATGCTCATAGCAGATTTATAATAGCCCCAAATTGGAAACAGTCCAGATGTCCTTCAATGGATGAATGATTAAAATAAACTGTGGTGCCACCACACCATACCATTCAGCAACAAAAAGGAAAAAACATTGATATATGCAACAACCTGGAAAAATCTCCAAAGAATTATGAGGAGTAAAAAAAATAACAATCACAAAAGGTTACAACCTATATGGTTCCCTTTATAGAACACTGCTTAAAATGAGAAAATTATAGAAATGGAGAACACATTAGTGGTTGCCAGAGATTAAGAGGCCAGAGGGAAGTGGATGTGGCTATAAAAGGGCAACCTAAGGGGTGGTGATAAGAATATTCTACATCTTCACTGTGCTGACACACACATCCTGGTTGTGATAATGTATTATAGTTGTATACGCTGGTACTACTAGGGGAAGCCAGGTAAAGATTATATATCTCTCTTACAACAATTATAATGATCTCAAAATAAAAAGTTGAACAAGGAAACCAACTTTATACTCAACGTATTTGTCTGCAACTTACTGTATAAACAACATACACACTATGCGCATACACATACAAAAAGAGAGTGAGACAGAAGTGCTGCAAAATGTTATAAAGTGGTGGCTCTAAGTGTACCAGTCTTTCAACTTTTCTGGAAGTCTGAAAGTTTTCAAGGTAAAGCACTGAGGGGGAAAAAAGAACAGTCTCTAGTTTCTAGGTCCTTTGATATACTATTTCAAATGTTCCATAGCAAGATGACTCCTATCTTGTTGAACTCTGTGCATCCAGAAGTCCCCAGAGCCTGGTAGCCATTCAGGTCTGATCTAACAACGATTAAAAAAATCCTGACACCAGCAGATGGAGCATGTTATATGGTAACAGGTAATCACATGTTTCACTCTGGAAAAAACCAGCATTATTATCACTCTGCTCAGCATATGTGGAAAGCATGCAGCTTCCTGTCTGTCAGTGAGAAGAAAATTGGCTTTCTGCTTTTCTTTTTTAAAGCATGAATTTGTTTAATTTCTCTCCAGTAAAAGAACAGCTGAGCAACAGTGCTCCCCTTAGAACTCTTTTCAGCTATTTTGAGGAATGTGGCAGAGGTGTGCCTCTACGAGCAACACCACTGCTTGGGAGGCCCAAGACTGGAGTTCAAGTCACTAACCGGCTATAGGAACATCTGGGCCTCACTGAAAAATGGCAATGGTAACTTTAGTGTGGGACGTTCTGTGAGGACTTAATGGTACAAGGAATGTAAAGGGCTTATTGGCACACATAAGAGCTCAATACACTTTGTTATTATTAGTATTTAAAATTATTTCATTAAGGCAAAACAGCCAAAAGTACATTTTACAAGAATTACTCATGAAATTATTTTAAAGTTAACATTTACCTCACATTATTTTAGAATATGAAATAATGCATATAAAGATTATAAAATTGTAATTTTATAGCATAAAAAATTATACAAATATAGAATTTTGCTTACAGACAGCCTAAGATAGTGGAATGAATACAATATTTAAAATCAGAAGACCTCGGGGCGCCTGGGTGGCGCAGTCGGTTAAGCGTCCGACTTCAACCAGGTCACGATCTCACGGTCCGTGAGTTCGAGCCCCGCGTCGGGCTCTGGGCTGATGGCTCAGAGCCTGGAGCCTGTTTCCGATTCTGTGTCTCCCTCTCTCTCTGCCCCTCCCCCGTTCATGCTCTGTCTCTCTCTGTCCCAAAAATAAATAAACGTTGAAAAAAAAAAAAAATTTAAAATCAGAAGACCTAGACTTAGGTCCTGACTCCAGCACTCACTGGCCATGTGATTTCCAGATAGGACTCAAACTGCCTCAAATTTCTCATCTTCAAAAATGAGATAATATCGTCTGTGTGATAGCAGAGATTAAAGTTTTAAAAAATCTACCCAAGAATATTTCATAAAATTAAAGCACTTGTGACATTAACAAATGCAAGTTTTCACATTTCCTGCATGAAATGTCGTTCATTATAATTAAATCTATCAAACTAGATAGAAAATTTCTAAATACAAGTAATTCAGAAAAATTTGAGGAGTTTAAAAAAGAGGACTACCTGAAACTAAAAAAAATATTTTTAATAAACGTTTACTTTTTTGTTGAGCGAGAGAAAGGGGGACAGAGGATCTGAAACAAGCTCTGTGCTGACAGCAGCAAGCCCAATGCAGGGCTCGAACTCATGAACTGAGAGATCATGACCTGAGCCAAAGTCAGATGCTCAACTCACTGAGCCACTCAGGTGCCCCTGAAACTAAAATTTTTAATCCATCTTTACATAAAGTCAAATGCATATATTCAAAGTATTTCACTAGAGACTTCTACTGAGTTTTAGGTAGCCTTATATTTTCAGTCCCAAAGCGAAGCTTTCTAACATTTTTTCTATGTAAGCCAGAGAAATGTGTCACTTATAAAAGTTAGGTCAAAAGGTCTTGCTTGCTCTACCGTGTTTCAGCAAAGACACTCCCAAGTTTGGGTAACTGGCATGGCTACCCCTCCTTTCCCTACGAATCTGTGCTTCCTCTCTTAGAAATGCGAGTACCCATCTCCGTATTACCGGCTGCAAAAACTCCGTGCTCCTTAAGTCTCATATCTATCCTGTCTTCAAGTCCTAGGAGTCTTCCTCCTCAATGTCCTTCCCTCATCCCCCATTCCTACCAGCATTACCAGAATTTACACTCTCATTGCCTTCTGCCTGAACTAATGGAATCAACTTCCAACTAATTTCCTTTCTTCCAATTTCTCCGCTCTGGCAATCCACCCTATTCCTCACTACTGAATTAAATATCCTAAAATCCTGCTTTTGTTGTTCCCTGTTCAAAGACTTTCCCAAAAGTACAAAATTCTCATGCTGAAGTATAAGCAGAGCCCTGAAGCTGAGTAATAAATCACCCAAAAAAAATCTAGAAGTAGCCTTTATCACCACAGGCAGATGACATGGTACCACGGAAACCAGGCACAGGAGGGAGTTAACACTAAGTTCACTGGGATCTAACTACATTCAAAATGGAGATGTAGGTCACAAAGCTAACAGGTTCAAACTAAAAGAGAGGCAAAGAATTCAGACATTATTTTTATTTATTTAAAGTGCACAAGCAATTATTATAATTGATACTGAAACAAACAATAACAGGAAAGTGTTTCTTAAACATTGAAGAGACCCTACCTGGTAAAGGCAGGCTGCTGTTCCAAGGAAAAATGCAACAATGTAATTAAAATCTTCACCATCACTCTGCAAAAACAAAATTAAAAATTACTTTTTTTGGTGGAAGTCCATTTCCAAGAGTAATCTATCAGGATAGGCTACAACCATGTTTGTGCACAAATGGTCGAATTTTTCCCAAAGAGTTATATAAAAATTTTCAAGAGTCCTAAAAGTCCCAAGGAATGTGAGATACAGAAAGACTACCAGTGTTCCTCTATGTCTTGGTCCATCAATTTCATCTTACCCATGGGAAAGGTGAAATGAAATGGAATCATTCATGCCACGGGATTTTTTAAATGGAGCCGGAGCCCATTAAGGAGATGACCAGATGAAACCACGAACTTTGAGCTGGGCCAAACTACAAATATTCTTAGGCTTCTGCCCAAACACCTGCAATTTGCTATAGTGAGAGAGACTTTGCTTAGAGAGAGACCTAGCAATCAATTATATTCAGACAAGATTAGTTTTCTGCTGCCTACACCAGACAAAATAATTTGTAAACAACAACAAAAGAAACCCATTCCTTTTTGTCTTGTTTAAACCCTGGATTTTTGTACCCTAAAGGAACACAATATGAGTTGCTACCCAAATCTGTGCTCCCCAAGTTGCACTTCTGAGATCCTAAACAAATGCTTTTATTTCAGCTCTGCCTCTTTTCTCAATCAACCCGAGAAAAGATAAAAGCCAATGGGAAAGTTTCCACATAAGGTAAAAAGCCTCTCTTCTCTCTACTGAAAAAAAACATAAAAATGTACAACACCCCAGTGGCCTATAAAGTCAGTCCTGCTCACTTGGATCACTACTTGACTCAAATAAATATTGACAAACTTAACTATCTAGTAAGCATATCACTGAATCATCCAATAAAATAATCTGACATGATTTTGAAAAAACGCCCAACGAAACTGAAAAGTTACTGTCCACTAGAGTGTGCTAAATCCCAATGAGGACAGTCAGACACGCTCCGCTAGAAAAATAGCCACCCAGAGGACGAACAGAGATACATCATGCATAGAATGATTCTTTTCAAAGAAAACTGACGGAAAACTAATAGGAAACCCAAGTTTTTCTATTCTCTTCTAATTTCTCTTAAGTATATTTAATTTCTTTCAGTGTTTTTATGAAGTAAAGCATAAAGCCCAGGCAGGAGCATTGAATTTTGCCCTTATTTTAAAAAAGGATCTTTATACAATGAAAATTTTCACAAGACATGGGAATTTCTCTCATGACCTTGTCTTCATGAAATAATATACAAAGAAAACTCCTTTTCCACTTGCTACTGGGCAACAGAACTGACAGGAAGGCAGAGGGACAGTGGCTTATCCTGGTGAGATGATCTTAAAATAGGAACATTAATCTGTCTGGGATGCTTAGGCCAGTTCTTCCAGGCCTTCAGAGGCATGGAAGGTCAACACTAAACATTTCTAAATTTAATAATTCTAAGACTTTAACTTCTTTTTTCTTAATGCTTTCCTTTTTAAATGATCTTTTTTTTCTGATTATAAAAGCATATGTTCACTGTACAGAATTTAGAAAATGGACTGTTACAAAGAAGAAATTCATACATCCTGTAATACCAGAACTCTGGGAGGATTACCACTAACCATTCCATGTACTTCCTTCCAATCTTTTCTGCACAAAAAATATATGTACGTTAAAAAAAACTGAATCATGCTTTTATATATTGCTTTTTAGTACTACACATTATATCACAAACACTTTCTCAAAATACTAAATATTCCTCAACCACATGATTTGTAGCAATTATATAACCTTTCACTGTGGGGATATACCATTAATTTAATGATCCTACGGTTAGATATTATTTTTCCCTCAATTTACAGTATCACTTTATAGCTCTCTTAATTGCCTTTGGAACACTTAAGAGCATGTTTCTGGAGTCAGTCAGACCTAGGTTCAAATCTTTACTTACTATCTGTATGGCCTTGGACTATTTAGCAAACTTCAATTTCCTTTTTTCAAAAATAAAAGCTGTAGACATTAAATAACATTTACAAAGACATAGAACTGTAACTGGCACACAGTAGGTCCTCAAAACATATTCACCAACTTCTCTCTCCCTGAGGTTCCTGTCTGCATCATTTATCAGGTAATTAGGTTACCTTCTAGTATTTTTTTTTTTTAAATATTTTGAGAGAGAGAGCAACAAGTGCATGAGGGAGGGGCAGAGAGAGAGGGAGACAAAATCCCAAGCAGGCTCCATGCTGTCAGTGCAGAGCCCAAAGCCAGGCTCAATCTCACAAACCCTAAGATTGTGACCTGAGCCAAAATCAAGACTTGGTCGATTAACTGACTGAGCCACCTAGGTGCCCCTTTCTAGTATTGTTTAACCCTGGAGTATACTGGTTTTACCTTCTCAAGTAGACGCAAACCTTTCTTTTCTTTTTAATTGATATATTATTGACATACATAACATTATATTAGTTTCAGGTGCACAATGTAATAATTCTATAGTTGTATACACTGCAAAATGATCACCATAATAAATCTAGTTATCATATATCTATCTATTTGTATGTTACCATACAAAGTTACAAAATTTTTTCTCTTGTGATGAGAACTTTTTAAGATTTACTCTTAGCTATTTTCAATATACAACCCAATATTGCTGACTGTAATCACCATGTTAACATTATATCCCCATGATTTATTTTATAACTGGAAGGTTGTACTTCTTGACCCCCCTTTACCCATTTTGCCCACCCTCCAATCCTGTCACCTTAACCTCTCTTCAAGGCAGAAAATCAGTCTTACTACTTGCATGAAACTGCACGTAGTAGGAATTCAACAAATGCATTCCAGGTAAAGTTAAGCTTTAAAATATCTTTATTTTTACTTGCTAAAGAGAAGACTATGTATAAACCTATTCTTCCATTCAATAAATATTCATTAAACACTTATGAGCCAGGCACTGTATTACTACACCCAGGATAGAAGACAAAATTAAGTCCATATGAACTCAAGGAGCCTACTTTCTAATCAAGAAGGCAGGTACATCAACCAACAATTCACACTCAAAGTAAGAACTGATGGGATAAATGCGTGTACAGGATACAAGGGGAGCCTACTGGAGATAGATCTAATTCTGCCTGGAGTAAAAAAGGGTCAGAAAAGGTTTGCTCAAGGAAGTAACGCTTAATCTGGGTCTTGATTAAGAATGAACTAGTGGAAAGGTAGACAAAATAGGGAAAGAATTCCAGGCAAAGAGAGTAGCACATACAGTCTCAAGGAAGGAAGAGCCTAGGATGACTTCATGTCTTCTCGTTAAGGCAACATTTGAATGATACCATTCAATAAGGTGGGACTATAGGAGGAAAAGTAGGTTTGAGAGCAGAAAACAGAGTTTGCTTTTAATTTTTAAATAAATTTTTATTTTTATTTTTGAGAGAGAGAGAGATAGAGATAGACATGAGCATTTGTATGTGAGAGGCAGAGACAGGGAGACACAGAATCTGAGGCAGGCTCCAGGCTCAGGTTTGAGCCTGACACGGGGCTCAAACCCAGGAACTGTGAGATCATGATGTGAGCCGAAGTCAAACGCTCGACCGACTGAGCCACCCAGGTGCCCCTTACACGGAATTTGTTTTGGACATGCTATTTTGGAGGTGTCAATGTGACAACCAAATAAATATATGTCATAGATATTTAAGTCAGCTTCAGTAAAGGGTTGGATCTAGAGATCTTAGGTTAGTCATCTATTTAGATAGTTGTTAAATGAAAGGCCTATGACAATCAAGCATAAATCTTAATTCTTGATTGGCTCCTAGCTGGAGAGAGAAAAAAACACTATAAAGGATATTTGGAATCAGCTGTAGAAATTTGAATATGAACTTAATAATAGATAATACTGCATTGACCTTAAAAATCTTTGATGTAATAAAGGTATTGTGGATCTACAGAATTCCTAGTCCATAAGGCATACATACTGAATAATTTTGAAATAAACTATCACAATAGCTACAATTTTACTTTCAAATGATTCAGGAAAGAAACAGAAAAAAGGGTAGGTAGGTATACAGGTGGGTGCTAATTGTACTGTTTTTTAAATATTTCTGTAAATTTGAATTCTTCTAAAATAAAATGTGCAGTAGGGGGGAAGGGGGATATAAATTTTTTTTTAATGCTATGTAACCACTAAAATGAACGTTAACAGATCTCCAAATACTGACATTAAATGATCCTCTACATATCATTAGGTGGAAAAAATGCAATTAAGTATGAAGAATATACTACTGGGGGCGCCTGGGTGGCTCAGTCAGTTAAGCATCTGACTCTTGATTTTGCCTCAGGTCATATCTCACAGTTCTTGAGTTTGAGCCCTACTTTGGGCTCTGTGCTGACAGCACAGAGTGTGCTTGGGACTCTCTTTCTCTCTGCCCCTCCCCTGCTTACGCTCTCTCAAAATAAACTTAAAAAAAAAAAAAAAGAGTACACTGCCATTTGTATTAAAATACTTCGAAAAGAATAATTATTTAAGTAAAATTACAAATACATATGTACTAGCAGATGCAAATAATCTCTTTAGAAGGATAACCCAGTGGTTAATTCTAGGGACGACAAATGAGTAAAGAATTACTTATTGTGCCAATTACAGGCTCTGAAATTATAGAGTTTGAAACTATAGGCATGTGTACATTTTACTCTATGAGGGTATGTATGTACATGTGCATATGTGTATCTTCTTTCAAAAAGGTCATCATGAAAATATCTAAAGAGAAGGTGTAAAGTTAAGACGACTATAAAGCCAAGGGCAGAATTGGAGAACACCACTATTTAAAGGACAGGTGAAGGAAGAAGTTTACCAAATAACCTGAGGGACAGGAAGACAAAAAAATACAATAGGAGAAAATTGTTTCTTGGAAATAAAGGGATAAGAGAATGTCAAGAATAATGTAAAATACAACTATTAATAGTGACTTATTTGTTTCTAAATTTTTAAAAATATTTCTGAAAATAAAGTTAGTTTTAAAAAAAATTTTTGTTCATTTTTATTTTTGAGGAGAGACAGAGTACAAGTGGGGGAGGGGCAGAGAAAGAGGGAGACACAGAATCTGAAACAGGCTCCAGGCTCTGAGCTGTCAGCACAGAGCCCGATGTGGGGCTCGAACCCATGGATCACGAGATCATGACCTGAGCTGAAGTTGGACACTAAAATGACTGAGGCACCCAGGCGCCCCTAAACAGTTACTTTTAAAATGAAAACCTGAACAGCATGTGCGAGGAGACAGGCCCCATAAGACAAGGCCTCAAGAGTGGCTGCAATATCTTGCAATCAGAAGGATACTGGTGAGCTTAACGGTCAGTATTTGAAAGAACTGAGGGCAGAAAAGAGATCACAATAGATTAAGAGAATAGAGGTAACGAAGTGGGAACAACCAGTCTATTCTTTCAAAAAATTAGAAGGGAACATACATCAAGAGGTTTTTAAAGATCAGCAAGTTACAGCATATTTATGAGCTAAGAGAAAGAGCCAGCAGAGAAAAAGCAAATGGAATGCAGGTGAGGGAATAACAGCTAGCAGTTGGGGAAGGTGGGAGAGATGTTCAAGAGGGGGCACAGAAGTGTGTGTGAGGGAAGAGACAATAGAGCGATGAAGGCAGGGTGGGGCAGGGAAGGAAGGGGCAGAGGTAAAGTTGGAATAAAAATTTTATTTTATTTATTTATTTATTTTTACACAGTCTTGAGGTTTTTGTTCTTTTTTTTACATTTATCATGCTATGAATTCATAGGGAATGAGCTCCAGCAGCTCAGGCTCCTTTCCACTGGTTCTCACAAAATGTGCATCTCTGGGTGGGGCAGGCTGGCGCTTCAGTTGAACCCAAGTACCTTTCTCCTTGACTTTCTTCTTTTTCTGATCGTTTTCCTTCACACGCTTCAGGAAGCTGTCTCAGGTCTTTGAGTGCTTAACATGCTTAATACTTACAAGAATTCTCTTAGCAAGAATCTTGCCCTTAACTTGTTCGTTTACAACAATGCCAACAGCATGGTGGGTAACATTGTAGACTCTTCCAGTTTTGCCACGGTAACATTTGTGGGACATTCCTTTTTGAACAGTGCCCATTCCCTTGATATCCACAATATCACCTTTCTTGTACATTCACATGTATGCTTCCAAAGGAACAACTCCATATTTTCTAAAAGGCCTACAGAACATATAGCGAGTACCTCTCCTCTTTCCCCTTGTGTTGGTCATTTTGGCGAATTACTGAAAGATGGAGGTTCTGGCCAAAAGGTTGAATTAAAAATTTTAAAAACGTCACTTTCACCTTTAGGAGAATGCTAGGATACCAATATATTGCTTTGAAAACTAACAAATAGAGGGTCACTTGGGTGGCTCAGTCAGTTAAGCATCCAACTTTGGCTCAGGTCATGATTTCACGATTTGTGGGTTCAAGCCCCACTTGGGGCTCTGTGCTGACAGCTTGGAGCCTGGAGCCTGCTCTAGATTCTGTGTCTCCCTCTCTCTCTGCCCCTCCCCGACTTGCTCGTGCGTGCTCTCTCTTTCTCTCTCTCTCAAAAATAAACATTTAAAACAATTTCAAAACTAACAAATGGAGAGAATATTTTTTTAAATGTGAGGATGAAAAACATAACAGATGAACATATGGGAAGATGGGGGAGAAGAGGAGAGGGAAACAAACTACAGGAGAATTTAAAGAAAAAAATTTTTAATGCTTATTTTTAAGAGAGAGTGTACATGTGCACACAAGTGGGGGAGGGGCAGAGACAGAGGAAGACAAAGAATCCAAAGCAGGCTCCAGGCTCCGAGCTGTCAGCACAGAGCCCCACGCAGGGCTTGAACCTACAAACCGTGAGATCATGACCTGAGCCAAAGTCGGACACTTAACTGACTGAGCCACCCAGGAACCCTGAGACTCTTAACTATTGGGGGATGGGCTAAATGAGTGATGGGTATTAAAGAGGGCACTTGTTGTGATGAGCACTGGGTGTTGTATATAAGTGTGAATTACTGAATTCTACTTCTGAAACCAATATTGTACTGTATATTTTAACTAAAATTTAAATAAAAATTTTAAAAAATGAAAGGATGAAGAGAGGAACAGAGGCAATATATAATAATCATACAATGTTTTCGGATGATACTATTAGAATGTTTGTAATAATTGGGAAATATTCACTTTTTAATCTTAAGTGGAAAAAAGGGCACAAACATACAATGGATATGACATACATACAGGTACATATGTATGTATATGCATATATATAAAAATACAGAGAAAATTTGGAGATGATTTTTATTTTCTTTATACATTTTTCCCTCAACTCTTTAATAATGAACATAGAATCAGGAAATATACTTTTATTTCTTTGAAAACAAGCAAGCACTGTATCTTAGCATAGATAGTATGCTACTAAATAAATCAAAACCTTCTGAATTTTAATTAGGTATTAACAAATCTATGGGAAATAAAGAACTTAAGAAATAAAAGAAAATTGATTACTTCTGCTTCGTAGTAGCCATTACTAACAATTTCAGAACCAGAGAGTCTTAGAACGTTAGTACTGAAGTGGTCCTTGAGCCTATGTAATTTAATACCTGCATCTTACAAAATAGGAAAATGAGATCCAAGAAGGCAAATAACTCATCCAAGGTCACTAAGTTAGTTACTGGCACATGGGACCCCGGTATCCTAAATTCCAGGCCAGCATTTTTACTGCTGTATCAGAATACTCAATTTTTCTCTAATGCACCACATGAAAATTACTTCTAGACTGACACAAGCCTAATTAATATCACTGTCTCAAGGTGGCTCCTTAAAGGAACACAGACAACATAAACCTGATGTGATAAAAGATTATACATTCGCGAGGTGCCAATTCACAATAAACCCATTAACATCTCTAAACTCAGAACAAAGTTAGGAAATGAGTGAAAATAATCTAATTTACACATTACTATGAACACCAAATCAAATTTTCCAACTTAATATAAAACTCTACTCATCCTACACCTCCCCAGTTTGAACTTACATTCTAAAGAAATGCTTCAGTGCTATATATTTTAATAAATTCCTTGTTATTACCCTAAGAAGCAGTTATTCATTAAGAAGAAACAAACTTGTGCCAAATCTTCAAACGATGTTAAAAATACACAGGAATGTTGATTCATGTAGGTTCTCAAATTTAAATGTGCCTTAGGCAACAACTTACATACTAGAAGATAAATGTGGTAATCATTTTTAGCATTCAAAAAGAGTAGTTAAAATTCGTGGTCTTAAAAAGGTAAACTTTAGGGGCGCCTGGGTGGCGCAGTCGGTTAAGCGTCTGACTTCAGCCAGGTCACGATCTCGCGGTCCGTGAGTTCGAGTCCCGTGTCAGGCTCTGGGCTGATGGCCCAGAGCCTGGAGCCTGTTTCCGATTCTGTGTCTCCCTCTCTCTCTGCCCCTCCCCCGTTCATGCTCTGTCTCTCTCTGTCCCCAAAAAAATAAACGTTGAAAAAAAAATTAAAAAAAAAAAAACTTTAATATCAATGTACTCACACTCAGGAAATACATTACATATTTTCAGCTAAATCTATAAATATCCCTAGATAAATCCTTGGCTCTTAGATTAAGTATTAAAGAAATGTTGAGACCACTTAATCTGTGTACTGCCTTTCTGCCTCCTCTGTGACCACCATGATCTGAGTAACTCTACTACAGGTAACTTCAAAACAGGGAAGTTTAAGTCCCAAGTCCTAGAATTTACATTCAAGGCTACACAGCAACCATCTCAAAAAGATCTACTTTTACTGACCAAAAATTATCTACATTGACTCCAGAGACTATTTATAACACAAAATACAAAGACGAACCACAGAGAAGGTTGACAGAAGGCTTAAGTTCAATGGCTTTTGTGAGAATAAAAAGGACCTTTTATCCAAGTCACAAAAATAGACCCCAAGGAGGGAAAATTAAAAGCAAAAGACCTTACGTTCCCAATTTTGTATATATTTTCTTTCCAGTTGATCTGGGCTATAAAGGATGTACTTGTGGAAATTAATCTAGTTTGTACCCCTAATCCTACCCTGCTTAAAACTAAAGTTATCAGTGCCCTCTGCATTCTGACATTTCATTCTCTCCTTCTGTTTGCCTGTTGTCCATTCCACCTTTCAGGATACAGAATCCTCAGAAGGCAGATACATCCAACGTTCCATTGTGCTCCTTCATTATTCTTATAACAAGACATGGGAAAATAATGCCAAGCACCACTTACCAGAACATTTTCCTCTATATTGATATAAGATCCCCAATAATTGGAACACAAGCAATCTCTACTTTTGGTCCAATGAATTTCCAAAAGCAGTGTGAATTTCCAAAAGCAGTGAGATTTATGTGAGATCAGAATTTGCTAGAAAATCCTTTTAAACTACTTATGAGTGACAAACTACCATGAACTACCTCACAACTCTGCATTCTGTTTCCTTGTTCTTTTCTCTGAGCATCCCTGTTTTAGAAACCTCAATTATTGATAAGTGTATGTGGAGTACATCAGGTGTCTATGGCAGAACAAAGATTTAAAACATTCCTAAAAGAACAAAATAACCAGGTGTCCACACTTTCTAGGCAGCTAAAAATCCCATATGGACCAATTTAAAGTTCCTTATATCAGGTAAGAAGGAAACATTGTTTGGAATAAATTTAGTCTAGGACAACAATGGAAAAGGAAAGAATTCCGTATCAATCATTAGAAAGACACATCTCAAAGATACAAGCATCTACTGAGTCCCCAAATTATAAAATGATCTGGTAAAAAAGCTCTCTTTGTCCCTACTTGTAATTTATCCCATGCTTCTTCACACTCCAGCATCACAGTCTTAAGGAACTGTTTAAGACAAACAACTTGAAGCTTCTAGGCAAACTGTGGATTCGTAGAGGCAGTAAGAAACTATAAAAACCCAGGGAAAATGCTCAGGCTCCTTTTAACCCCCATAAAAATAGTTGTCTTTACTCTACTGAAATGTTACTTGAAAATCCTCCTATTAAGTTGGGTTAACAGAAGTTGTCTTTTTTGGGGGGCACCTGGGTAGCTCAGTCGGTTAAGCATCTGACTCAGTTTTGGCTCAGGTCACGATTTCACAGTTCGTGAGATCAAGCCCTGTATCTGGCTCTGTGCTGACAGTGTGGAGCCAGCTAGGGATTCTCTCTCCCTCTCCTCTCCCCCACGCACATGTGTGCACCATCTCTCTCTCTCTAAAAATAAGTAACATTAAAAAAAAAGTTGTTGCCTTTTTTTCAAGTTTAAATAACAGGTGCTAATAAATATTCATTTTGATTACTTAAAATCTGAACAAGTATGGTTCAAAAAGTAAAAATAATATAACCAAAGGTATATATTATGAAGAGTCTCATTCCTACCCTGCTTCCCATCTATCCAGTTCCTACTGCATTTGTAAGTTTATCATTCCAGAGTTTCTTTATGCAAAGAAATGCAGATTAAAAGATATTGTTATTTTTCCAGGCCATCTTTGGTGGGAGTACTTGGGGCTGAGCTGAGAGGGACTGGTGGGCACAGGATCAGAGGGTCTCTAGCTCTCTCAAAATGGCCACTATTCTGAGGGCACAAAGTTGTACATTTGACCTTAAAACATGAATCACATTCCTGGACACATTCCACTCTGGCTGGGACCCTGACATCCCCTCCTTGCCTGTGTGAAGGACAAGGCTCAGCTCCTTCATGAGAAGAGAAAGCCGATCCACCATTCCCTAATAGTTGGCTGGGTGCAACAAGCTATACTTTTAACTACTAAGTGGAGCTGCACCTAATGAAAATTAAAGCCCAGAGAATGCTCCTCCCTTTCTGGTCTTTGTTTTAATGTTGGTGTGTATGCGTGTGTGTTTAAATTAATAGATTTTTATCTTTAGAATAGGTTTACAGAAAATTAAGCAGAAAGTGTACTACAAAGAGTTCCCATATACCCAGCTCTTTCCCCTGTTCACCATTTTCTCATTAACATCTTACATTAATGTGGTATATTTGTTATAACTGATGAGCCAACAGCGACACATTATCATTAACCAAAGTCCACAGTTTACATTAGGGTTCACTCTTTGTGTTCTACATTCTTTGGGTTTTGACAAATGTATAATGAAATAATCATCTTTACATTAACATACAGAATAGTTTCACTGCCCTAAAAATCCCATGTCCCAACTGTTCATCCCTTCCTACCTCCCTCTAAACCCCTGGCAACCACTAATCCTTTCACTTACTGTTTCTATAGTTTTGCCTTTCCCAGAATGTCATAATAGTTGGAATCATGTAACTATGTAGTTTCCTCAGACTGGCCTCTTGCATTAAGCATCAGGCATTTAAGGTTTAGCCATTTTTTTTTTTTTTAATTTTTTAAAATGTCTTTATTTTGAGAGAGACAGAGACAGAGAACGAACAGGAGAGAGGCAGATTGAAATGGAGACACAGAATCTGAAGCAGGCTCCAGGCTCCGAACTGTCAGCACAGAGCCCGATGCGGGGCTCACAAACTGTGAGATCATGACCTGAGTCGAAGTTGGATGCTTAACCAACTGAGCCACCCAGGCACCCCAGGTTTAGCCAGGTCTTTTTGTGGCTTAAGAACTTATTTCTTTTTCTCACTGAATAACACTCCATTGTACAGATTGTTTATTCTTTCACCTTTTGAAGGACATCTTAATTGCTTCTGGTTTTTTGAAATTAGGATATAAACATTCATGTGCAGGTTTCTGGTAGATATAAGTTTTCTATTCATTTGGGTAAATATACATAGGAGTATGATTGCTGCATTATATAGTAAGGCTATGCTTAGCTTTGTGAGAAACAGCCAAACTGTCTTCCAAAATGACTGCCATTTTGCACTACCACCAGCAACGAATGAAGACTTCATATTGTTATATATCCTCACTAACATTCAGTACTGCCAGTGTTTTGTTTTGTTTTGCCATTCTAATAGTTTAGTAGTTTCTTATTGTTGTTTTAATTTGCAATTCCTTAGTGACATATGATGTTGGACATCTTTTCATATGCTTTGTTTCCACCTGGATATCTACTTTGGTGGGGTGCCTGTTCAGTTCTTTTGCCCAATTTTTAATTGCATTGTTTAAGTTTTAAGAGTTCTTTGTATGTTTTGGATACAAGCCATTTGTCAGATGTGTCCTGCAAACATTTTCTCCTACCCTGTGGCTTATCTTCTCATTCTCTTAATGTCCTTCACGGGACAAAACTTTTTAAACTTTCATGGGTCATGCTTTTGATGTTGTATATAAAAAGTCATTACCAAACCCAAGGTCATCCAGGTTTTCTCCTGATATCTTTTAAAAGTTTTGTACCTTACATTTAGGTCTGTGATCCATTTTGAGTTAAGTTGTTTAATTCAAGGTGTAAAATCTGTCTCCAGATTTTTTTTTTTTTTTTGCATGTGGATGTCTGTTTCAGCACCATTTGTTGAAATATTATTCTTTCTCCACTGAATTGCTTTTGTTCCTTTGTCAAAGATCAGTTGACTATACTTTTATGGGTATGTTTCTGAGCTATTTTGTTCTATTGATCCATTTGTCTATTGTTTTGCCAACACCACACTGTCTTAATTATTATAGCTTAACAGTAAATCTTGAAGTTGGGTAGTGTCAGTCCTTTGATTTCCTTTTTCTCAGTATTATGTTGGCTTTTACCTGTCCTTACTAGGATCACTTTGTCAGTATCTACAAAATAACTAGCTGGGATTTTGATTGGGATTGTGCTGAATCTATAGATCAAGTTAGGAAGAACTGACATCTTAACAACGAATCTTCCCACTCATGAACATGGAATGTCACTATAAATGGAATGTCACTCCATTTATTCAGATAATTCAGAAGATTTATTCAGATCTTCTTTGATCTCTTTTATCACAGTTTTATAGTTTTTCTCACACAGATCTTATATATGTTTTGTCAGATTTATTCTTAAGCGCCTCATTTTGGGGGGTGCCAATATAAATGGTATTGTTTTTTAAATTTCAAATTTCAACTGTTCCTTGCTGATATGTAGGAAAGTAATTGACTTTTATATATTAACTTTGGAACCAATAACTGTGCTATATCATTTATGAATTCTAGGAATTTGTCAGTTCTTCGGGATTGTCTACATAATCAGAACATCTGTGAATAAAGACAGTTGTACTCCTTCTTTCCCAAACTGTATGCCTTCTGTTTTCTTGTCTTACTGCATTAACTAGGTTTCCCAGTACGATGTTGAATAGGAATGGTTAGAGAGGACATCCTTGTCTTGTTCCTGATCTTAGGGACAAAGCATCTAGTTTCTCATCAAGTATGGTGTTAGCTGTAGAGTTTCTGTAGATGTTCTTTATCAAGTTGAGGAAGTTCCCCTTCATACCTAGCTTGTGGTGAGTTCATGAATAGGTATTGGATTTTGTCACATGCTTTTTCTGTATGCAAGACACGATCCTATGATTTTTCTTCTTTAGCCTGTTGATGTGACAGATTATATTAACTGTCGAATGTTGCACCAGCCTTGCATACCTGGAATAAATCCACTCAGCTGTGGTATGATTCTTTTTATATATCATCGGATTCAATTTGTTAATATCTTGTTGAGGAGTTTTCTGTGTTCATGAGTTACATTGGTCTGTAATGTCTTTTTAAAGTGTAAACAGGCCGAGTAATCTCAGAGCTATCAGCCAGTTACACGTAATAATCCATTTAATCAGATTATTGTTCTTCTGAACCCTAAATAACTGCAATGAGGCAAAGACATTACTGGTCGGAGGGAAAACATGGAATACTTAGGCATCAAGGCAGGCATGAGTCAGCTGTAGCAGCTCAAAATCATCAAAAGCTGTAGTGTATACTACTTTCCTTAGCTTTGAAGTCAGTAATCAGAAGAGGGAGGAAAGAATCAGGAAACTGAGGGATAAGATACCTAAGTGCCTAAAAGAAGCTATTTTTTAAAATGTTTACTTATTTTGAGAGAGTGAGAGAAAGAGGCAGAGAGAGGGAGAGACAGAATCCCAAGCAGGCTCCACGTTCATTCAGCACAGAGTCTGACACAGGGCTCGATCCCATGACTGTGACATCATGACCCAGGCCTAAATCAAGAGTCGAATGCATGACTGAGCCACCCAGGCACCCCAGAAATTACTTTCTTTAATAGGTTTTGTGAGATACAACAACCTTGCCTGACTTTTAAAAGTAAGGAGGGTCTAAGGTCCAGGTTTCACACTTGTACACTGTCTTCTGAGTCAGGGATGGTACGGCTCTATAGCACAAAAACTTCTCTACCCAGATCTGCCCCCTCCCCTTACTAATTTGCTACTTTCAAACAACTTGAGAATTTTTTTTTAACCACAGAAAACCATCTTCACAATTTTTGCCAACTGTAAATACTAATTATACCACTATTTACTTAATAAAATGCATAAAGTTGGCATTTTATTAAAATTATTTTAAAAAGAAAATCTTAGGGGTGCCTAGGTGGCTCAGTCAGTTGAGCATCCGACTTCAGCTCAGGTCATGATCTTACAATTTGAGGGTTTGAACCCCACGTTGGGCTTTGCACTAACAGGGGGCAGACTGCTTTGGATCCTCTGTCTCCCTATCTCTGCCTCTCCTCCCCCCAAAACAAACAAACATAAAAAAATTTTATATCTCTATCATTAACAGATACTATCTCTTACCAAATACAGTTATTATACATTAATATACATTAAATACATAACTCTTAAAATTAAAAACATTCATCCCTCTAACCACCTAAAGTCATCTACTATGCAACCTGTGATAAATGTGCTCCATACTTTGAGAAATACTCATCAAATCCAACCTTCTCCTTCATTTATAAGTAATGAAACTGAAGACCAGAAACCAAAGTGAACTATTCAAGGTCATAGAGCTAATCAGGAGCTGAACTGGAACCAACACTCTCTTTGCTCCACAAATAAAAACTAACTCTTCACACACCCACACAACAAGTTCTTTCCACTACAACAAGTTTAAAAAAAAAAAGGTGGGGAGGGGAGAGAATATCTTATTTATTAACTTTTTCAGTCAGTGGTCTCCAAATTGCCTTTGTTTCTTTTTGGCAGGCTGTCTAACTGGCTCAAAATTGAACTCCTGCTGGAATAAAGCTGACCTGGCTAGGGAACAGGGGCAGGAACACGAAGGGACACTGTGCCTGAAAGGGAAGAGGAGCTTTACCTGAGGGCTCAGGATATTTGAAAGAAGAATTAAAAAGTCATGAGACACTCCTCCTCCCCACCCAAGGGACAGCTCAGCTGCCTGAAACTTGTGATGTGCTCTGCTACTGGCTTCAAAGAGCTGACAACATTCAGAGGGTACTCAGAATGGTACTCTCTGAGTGTTCCCCAAACAAAACAAGCAATTTTGAAAAAGAATATAAGGCATGTTAAGTGGTTTTTTTTACAACTGGTATTCTGAGCTTAATGCTGACCAAAAACAGAGAATTTATTTATATGTGCAAGTGTCAAGAAAAAATCTTCAGAGAAAGTGAGCAGAAACAAAGGTAAGGAAAGCTGTCCAGTCTGAAATGTGCTAAACTTTAAGAAAGGAAGTTTCAAAAACTTTATAAAAGAGAAAAAGTTAGTATATTCTGATAGCCAGAGTCTCTGAGAAAACTCCACTGGAAAACAGAATCGTTGGCAATATTTGAAAAAAAAAAAAAATAGTGGTTTCTGGTAGCCTCCAATTAAAAAGGAAAAAAAAAAGGAGATAACAAGGTAGAAATACATAAAAGTGGGACAAAAACCTGCCCATAAATGCCCTCTTTTTTTTTTTTCCATTCCTCTCTTTCCACTCAGATCCTTCTAGGTCCAGCTCACCCCTCCTCCACAGTCTTCTCCTATCCTGACTCGCAGTGACTGCTCCTCTTCCAAACTCTATGTACTTGGTAATTATTGATGGATGGCTTTGCCCCCTCCCAATTCAACTCTAGGCTCTGAGACTGCAGTGTTCATGTCACACATACCTTGGTGTCCCCAGAGTATCCACCTACAGTGCCTCCTGCAGAGTAAATTATAAATAAATACATGCTAATTGAGTCAAAGAGGCCAACTAGAAATCATTGTTCTTAGAGGAAGGGGAGACCAGGGCTGGCATAAAGAATACAGAATTTGAGCATGCAACGTAAATTGTACTAATACCCAGATCAATTCAAATCAACTGAGTAACAAGTAGAAGCAACAGGCACAGTCACCTGAAATTGCAAAATCAGCACAGTACCTGCAAAAGACTTTCTATGGCATGAAAACCTCGAATTAAATTCAGAGCTCCACATAAAAGACTGAGGATAAATGCCACAATTGCTGACAAAGTTGCTGGTTCTAGTCGCTGGTGAGCTGGAAAATAAAAGAAATGGTTAGAAATGAACACCACTATCTCATGTCAGCACCTAACTTCTGTAAAATGAAATTCTTTGCTAAATATTTAAATTTAAGGGTCAAATACGGATTAATCTTCATAAAGTTATTTATTAATATGTTAGTAATTATTTTTTAATGCAAAACATCTTGGCAACATGACAGCTTCGTTGCCCCGAACTCAAGTTCATTAAGTTCTTTTTCTCTAAATGTTAACAAAGACATCTAACTCGCACTTGGGGTATATGGTGCTAAGGAGGGCTCACATCTGGCAGTAAATCATGCAAAAAAAAAAACCTTACTGCCTAAATAGGTCTACCACTTGGAAGTAATTGCAAATATTTGCAAAGGTGACTTTCCTTGAGAAATCATTGCATAATTCCTATTTTACTGAAAATGCTTAGATAACATTTTTAAGGACAAACATAGCTTGCTTTTTTAAAGCCAAGCTCTCCATTATTTGGGTTCCAGGTCTAAAAATACCATGGGATATATGTGAAAGCTCCTATATAATCACCAATCTGAACTTCACAATAGAATAGAAGTTCATGATCTCTGAGGAGCACCTGAAGACCATAACAAATGTTAAAGCACTAGCTAAAAAAGAAAGTGATTGGTTTATCTCAACAAATGCATTCCCTTATCTGTCAGGGCTTCAGCAGGGTAAGACATTTAGTTATACCATAATTTCCCTTTATCCTCATCTTGGGCTTAACAAAATTAACAACGGAGTCTAAATGAAAATACAAAACTAAATACACAATCATCTAGACCTCAAAAAGGAGAGAGAGCCAGAGAAAGGACAGAACTACAGTTATATCATTTTATTTAAATCAATGAAGTGTAAAAGCGCTGACAATGAAGTTAATGAGGTGGAACATTAATATCAGGAAAGGCTTAAATCTTTGCAACTTATATTCAGCCCTTATAGCAGAAAAGTTTCCCTAAACAGGTCACTGAAACATAAAACCCCAAATATCACAAAAAGTATTTATTCCTCAAGTTCAGCAGAAAATGCTAATATGGGATAACATTTTCTTAAGTTTCTTCTGTGCCCAAGCTGATTGCTTGGTCTCTTAATCAGTTTCCTTGAGATTTTAATATGAAAACAAAAAATTCAATGTCTTTGTAAAGTATTAAGACTAAGTTGTATATCAGTAGAGAAAAAAAGTCACAATTTAAAAATTTATGCAACTTGGGGTGCCTGGGTGACTCAGTCAGTTAAACGTCCGATTTCAGCTCAGGTCATGATTTGTGGTCTATGGGTTTGAACTCCACATCAGGCTCTGTGCTGACAGCTCAGAGCCTGGAGCCTGCTTTGGATTCTATGTCTCCATCTCTCTCTACCCCTCTGTCTGCCCCTTCCTTGCTCACTCACTCTCTCTCTCTCAAAAATAAACATTAAAAAAAATTTTTTTTTAATCTATGCAACTGGTCTACCAATTAGTCATGTTTTGTACTCTCTGTTCATCCCTCCCCACCCCTTCTCAGTAGTAAGGAAAAACTGGCCTCTAATAAGAAATCCTTAATATGAACCTTAAAAATAAAACCTGACAACTGAACAGATTACATAAATCACACTTCTAAAATATACAAGCTTAGAAATCCAGGGAAGATGGCGGTGCAGGGGGATGCTGGGCTCACCTCATCCTGCCAGTCACTTAGATTCCACCCATGCCTGCCTAAATAACCCAGAAAATGGCCAGAAGACTAGCAGAACAGACTCTCCAGAGCCAAGCATAGACGAGAGGCCCACGGAAGAGGGTAGGAAGGGCAGAGAGGCAGTGCATGCTACACGGACTAGCAGGAGGGAGCTGGTGCAGTGGAGGGGCAGCCAGCCCGCCTAGCAAGGCAAAGCCCCTGAGTCTGGCTTGCAAAAGTGGAGGGGTCGGCCTGCCTGCGTGAGTCCTGACAGCCAGTGGGACTTAACATCTGGAATGTTATAAGTCAATAGCTCTGCTCAGAGAGCGTGAGGGCGAGAGGACAGGGGGAGGGACAGGTGTTGAGCCCTGGAAGACAGAGCTCAGCTCGGTGGGGAACAAAGGCGCTGGCCAGCGCCATCTCCCTTTCCCATCCCCCAGCCGAGCTGAAACCCCAAAGGGACCCAGTTCACTGAACTTGCCTGCACCGCGCAAACACCCAACACTGTGCTTCTGTGGATCCATCCCTCCGACGGGTTGGCCTCCCTCCCGGTGCTGCAGGACTACTCCCTCAGGGGACCACTGATAGCAAAGCAAGCTATGCCTGCCCCTTCCACCCCTGTGCACCTTGCGGATCCACCCCAGCTAATACACCAGATCCCATCAAAGCAGCACCACAAGCCTGGCAGTGTGCAAGTAGCCCAGACAGGGGCCACACCACTCTACAGTGAGTCCTGCCCCTGGGAGAGGGGAAGATAAGGTACACACCAGTCTGACTGTGGCTCCAGCAGTGGGCTGGAGACAGACATCAGGTCTGACTGTGGCCCCTGCCACCAACACAAGTTACTCCAGACAGCACAGGGGAAGTGCCCTGCAGTTCTGCGCCACTCCAGGGACTATCCAAAATGACAAAATAGAAGAACTCTCCTCAAAAGAAACTCCAGGAAGTAGCAACAGCTAACGAATTGAACAAAAATGATTTAAGCATTATAATGGAAGAAGAATTTAGAATAATCATCATAAAACTAATCACTGGGCTTGAAAAAAGTATAGAGGACAGCAGAGAATCTATTGCAACAGAGATCAAGGAACTAAGAAATAGTCACGAGGAGCTAAAAAATGCTATAAATGAGGTGCAAAATAAAATGGAGGTGACCACCACTCGGATTGAAGAGGCAGAGGAGAGAATAGGTGAATTAGAAGATAAAATTATGGAAAAAGAGGAAGCTGAGAAAAAGAGAGATAAAAAAAATCCAGGAGTATGAGGGGAGAATTAGAGAACTAAGTGATGCAATCAAACGCAACAATATCCGTATAATAGGAATTCCAGAAGAGGAAGTGAGAGAGAAAGGGGCTGAAGGTGTACTTGAACAAACCAGAGCTGAGAACTTCCCTGATCTGGGGAAGGAAAAAGGCATTGAAATCCAAGAGGCACAGAGAACTCCCTTCAGACATAACGTGAATCCATCTTCTGCACGACATATCATAGTGAAACTGGCAAAATATAAGGATAAAGAGAAATTCTGAAAGCAGATAGAGATAAACACACTCTAACATATAAAGGGAGACCAATAAGACTAGTAACAGACCTATCTACTGAAACTTGGCAGGCCAGAAAGGAATGGCAGGAAATCTTCAATGTGATGAACAGAAAAAATATGCAGCCGAGAATCCTTTATCCAGCAAGTCTGTCATTCAGAATAGAAGGAGAGATAAAGGTCTTTCCAAACAAACAAAAACTGAAGGAATTCATCACCACTAAACCAGCCCTACAAAGAGATCCTAAGGGGGATTCTGTGAGTTAAATGTTGCAAGGACCACAAAGTACCAGAGACATCACTACAAGCATGAAATCTACAGACATCACAATGACTCTAAACCCATATCTTTCTATAATAACACTGAATGTAAATTGACTAAATGCTCCAATCAAAAGACATAGGGTAACAGAATGGATAAAAAAACAAGACCCATCTACTTGCTGTCTACAAGAGATTCATTTTAGACCTGAGGACACCTTCAGATTGAAAGTGAGGGGATGGAGATCTATCTATCATGCTACTGGAAGTAAAAAGAAAGCTGGAGTAGCCATACTTATATCAGACAAACTAGACTTCAAATTAAAGGCTGTAACAAGAGATGAAGAAGGGCATCATATAATAATTATAGGGTCTATCCATTAGGAAGAGCTAACAATTATAAATGTCTATGCGCTGAATACGGGAGCCCCCAAATATATAAAACAATTAATCACAAACATAAGCAACCTTATTGATAAGAATGTAGTAATTGCAGGGGACTTTAATACTCCACTTACAACAATGGATAGATCATCTAGACACAGGATCAATAAAGAAACAAGGGCCCTGAATGATACATTGGATCAGATAGACTTGACAGATATATTTAGAACTCTGCATCCCAAAGCAACAGAATATACTTTCTTCTCGAGTGCACATGGAACATTATCCAACATAGATCACATACTGGGTCACAGAACACCCCTTCATAAGTATACAAGAATTGAGATCATACCATGCATACTTTCAGACCACAATGCTATGAACACCCTACTAAAGAATGAATGGGTCAACCAGGCAATTAGAGAAGAAATTTAAAAATATATGGAAACAAATGAAAATGAAAATACAACAATCCAAATGCTTTGGGATGCAGAGAAGGCAGTCCTGAGAGGAAAAGACATTGCAATCCAGCCCTATCTCAGGAAACAAGAAAAATCCCAAATACAAAATCTAACAGCACACTTAAAGGAAACAGAAGCAGGACAGCAAAGACACCCCAAACCCAGCAGAAGAAGAGAAATAATAAAGATAAGAGCAGAAATAAACAATATAGAATAAAAAAAAAAACACTGTAGAGCAGATCAATGAAACCAAGAGTTGGTTTTTTGAAAAAATAAACAAAATTGATAAACCTCTAGCCATGCTTCTCAAAAAGAAAAGGGAGATGACCCAAATGGATAAAATCATGAATGAAAATGGAATTATTACAACCAATCCCTCAGAAATACAAGCAATTATCAGGGAATACTATGAAAAATTGTATGCCAACAAACTGGACAACCTGGAAGAAATGGACAAATTCCTAAGCACCTACACACTTCCAAAACTCAAACACGAAGAAATAGAAAGCTTGAACAGACCCATAACCAGCAAAGAAATTGAATCAGTTATCAAAAATCTCCCAACAAATAAGAGTCCAGGACCAGATGGTTTCCCAGGGGAATTCTACCAGACATTTAAAGCAGAGATAATACCAATCCTTCTCAAGCTATTCCAAAAAACAAAAAGGGAAGGACAACTTCCAGACTCATTCTATGAAGCCAGCATTACTTTCATTCCTAAACCAGACAGAGACACAGCAAAAAAAGAGAATCACAGGCCAATATCCCTGATGAATATGGATGCAAAAATTCTCAATAAGATACTAGCAAATCAAATTCAACAGCATATAGGGGCGCCTGGGTGGCGCAGTCGGTTAAGCGTCCGACTTCAGCCAGGTCACGATCTCGCGGTCCGTGAGTTCGAGCCCCGCGTCAGGCTCTGGGCTGATGGCTCGGAGCCTGGAGCCTGTTTCCGATTCTGTGTCTCCCTCTCTCTCTGCCCCTCCCCCATTCATGCTCTGTCTCTCTCTGTCCCAAAAATAAATAAATGTTGAAAAAAAAATTAAAAAAAAAAAATTCAACAGCATATAAAAAGAATTATTCACCATGATCAAGTGGGATTCATTCCTGGGCTGCAGGGCTGATTCAGCATTCACAAATCAATCAATGTAATACATCACATTAATAAAAGAAAAGATAAGAACCATATGATCCTGTCAATTGATGCAGAAAAAGCATTTGACAAAATTCAGCATCCTTTCTTAATAAAAACCCTCAAGAAAGTCGGGATAGAAGGAACATACTTAAACATCAAAAAAGCCATTTATGAAAAGCTCACAGCTAATATCATCTTCAATGGGGAAAAACTGAGAGCTTTCTCCCTGAGATCAGGAACATGACAGGGATGTCCTCTTTCACCACTGTTGTTTAACATAGTGTTGAAGTGCTAGCATCAGCAATTAGACAACAAAAGGAAATCAAAGGCATCAAAATTGGCAATGATGAAGTCAAGCTTTCACTTTTTGCAGATGACATGATATTATACATGGAAAACCCGACAGACTCCACCAAAAGTCTCTTAGAACTGATACATGAATTCAGCAAAGTTGCAGGATACAAAATCAATGTACAGAAATCAATTACATTCTTATACACTAATAATGAAACAACAGAAAGACAAATAAGAAACTGATCCCATTCACAATTGCACCAAGCATAAAATACCTAGGAATAAACCTAACCAAAGATGTAAAAGATCTGTATGCTGAAAACTATAGAAAGCTTATGAAGGAAACTGAAGAAGATATGAAGAAATGGAAAAACATTCCATGCTCATGGATTGGAAGAATACATATTGTCAAAATGTCAATACTACCCAAAGCTATCTACACATTCAATGCAATCCCAATCAAAATTGCACCAGCATTCTTCTCAAAACTAGAACAAGCAATCCTAAAATTCATATGGAACCACAAAAGGTCTCGAATAGTCAAAATAATTTTGAAGAAGAAGACCAAAGCAGGAGGCATTTAGCCTCTACTACAAAGCTGTAATCATCAAGACAGCATGGTATTGGCACAAAAACAGACACACACAGACCACTGGAATAGAATAGAAACCCCAGAACTAGACCCACAAACGTATGGCCAACTAATCTTTGACAAAGCAGGAAAGAACATCCAATGGAAAAAAGACAGTCTCTTTAACAAATGGTGCTGGGCGAACTGAACAGCAACATGCAGAAGACTGAAACTAGACCACTTTCTCACACCATTCACAAAAATAAACTCAAAATGGATAAAGGACCTGAATGTGAGACAGGAAACCATCAAAACCCTAGAGGAGAAAGCAGGAAAAGACCTCTCTGACCTCAGCCGTAGCAATCTCTTACTCGACACATCCCCAAAGGCAAGGGAATTAAAAGCAAAAATGACTTATTGGGACCTCATGAAGATAAAAAGCTTCTGCACAGCAAAGGAAACAACCAACAAAACTAAAAGGCAACCAACGGAATGGGAAAAGATATTTGCAAATGTCCACACCCGAAAAACAAAGAACCCAGTGAAGAAACGGGCAGAAAACATGAATAGACACTTCTCTAAAGAAGACATCCGGATGGCCAACAGGCACATGAAAAGATGCTCAACATTGCTCCTCATTAGGGAAATACAAATCAAAACCACACTCAGATATCACCTCATGCCAGTCAGAGTGGCTAAAGTGAACAAATCAGGAGACTATAGATGCTGGAGAGGATGTGGAGCAACGGGAACCCTCTTGCACTGTTGGTGGGAATGCAAATTGGTGTAGCCCCTCTGGAAAACAGTGTGGAGGTTCCTCAGAAAATTAAAAATAGACCTACCCTATGACCCAGCAATAGCACTGCTAGGAATTTACCCAAGGGATACAGGAGTGCTGATGCACAGAGGCACTTGTTCCCCAATGTTTATAGCAGCACTTTCAACAATGGCCAAATTACGGAAAGAGCCTAAATGTCCATCAACTGATGAATGGATAAAGAAATTGTGATTTATATACACAATGGAATACTACATGGCAATGAGAAAGAATGAAATATGGCCTTTTGTAGGAATGTGGATGGAACTGGAGAGTGTTATGCTAAGGGCAATAAGTCATACGGAGAAAGACAGATACCATATGTTTTCACTCTTATGTGGATCCTGAGAAACTTAACAGAAGACCATGGGGGAGGGGAAGGAAAAAAAAAAAGGTTAGAGAGGGAGGAAGCAAAACATAAGAGACTCTTAAAAACGGAGAATAAACTGAGGGTTGATGGGGGTGGGAGGGAGGGGCGGGTGGGTGATGGGTATTTAGGAGGGCACCTGCTGGGATGAGCACTGGGTATTGAATGGAAACCGATTTGACAATACATTTCATATTTAAAAAAAATAAAATAAATAAAATATACAAGCTTACCTTACAAAAAAAAAAAACAAATAATATGCTGTACTATAATTTAAAAAATCTCAGCTATTTATGGTTAGGTACAGAAGGGCCATTCTTGAATGGAAAAATATTAACATTTTAATATGCTGATCAGTATCTATTTAAGAAATAAATAATATGACTAGATAAATATTAAGTTTATACTATTTGTCTCTTTGCCTTGGAACCTCTCTTTATAATTATAGCATACAATTTATTATTTACTATTAAAATTATTTAAAAATGACCAGAAATATTTTTAAAAGCATGAAAACAAATGACAAGCCTCTTTTAAAAAGGACAAGGCATGTATTATGCTGAAGGATAGACTGGAGCTATGCCAAATCACTGTGGGAAAGAAATTCTCTAGTAGACATTCACCCACTCCCACCCCTTCCCCACCAGGACCTGTGGGCATGGTTACCAAGAAAAAATTTCAACAACATACCACATGAGGGTGACAATCCTTAAGGACAATTTCTCATGTTAACAAACTGAATAAGATACTTAATCACATTTTAATGTATTTATTATGTGATATATGCTATTTTCTATTTCAGTAAAATAAATTTTAGATGTTATTATGCATAAATGCTTACTTCACACTTCAATTTGGCACTATGATAGGCCAAATCCACTACTAGGTACAGAGTGGATTTGGAACAATGAGAGGCAATGTAGAAAAAAAAACATGTTGTTGAATCCAAAGCAGTGTCACCTGGTCAGCTACAAAAACTGTAGCTAGTATTGTCTTCTGCTACAATGCCTTTTCTTTAATTAGTCTCCTGGAGCCCAATATGGCATTTTCAAGACAAAATTAAATTTTTCATGAAGCAATGATTAATGAAGAGTTTACAAAAGTTCCTAAAGAAGAGTAAATCTCTTGGAACCAAAACGCTACTGCTTATAGAGAATTAATATATTTATTCAGCAATTATTCTTTGGCACGATTCTGTATAAGATGCTGTGCTTTAGAAAATACAAAAAATGGGGGCCCTGGGTGGCTCAGTCAGTTAAGCATCCAACTCTTCATTTGCCTCAGGTCATTATCTCATGGTTTGTGAGATCAAGCCCCATGTCCAGCTCTGCACTGACAGTGTGGGATTGGGATTCTCTGCTTGGGATTCTCTCTCTGCCCCTCCCCTGTTCTCTCTTTCTCTCTCTCAAAATAAATAAACTTAAAAAAAAAAAAAGGAAATACAAAAAATGATTTACACAATCTGCCCTCAAGATACTTCAAAGTTTTTTGAAGGGAAAAAGATAAGCCTATGAAAGTAAAGCATTCTAAAGTAACAGAGTTAAGGAATTCTGAAAAGGAGAGATAACTAGGAGGAAGGTGGTGATATAGGGGTGGTAAGAAAACCAGGGAAGATCTTTAAAGATGATTAAAATTTAGACAGATACAAATGGGAAGAACAGTATTTCATGCAGACAAAAGAATGTTTAGCATAGAAGTGGAAATGAGACACAAATAATATGAGCATAAATAACTACTACCTCTGCCAATCCTACTAACAGTGGCTGCCTTCAATATGCCAGGCACAAGTGCTTATATGCATATCTCATTTCATCCTTCTAAGAACCCACTGAAGTAGACACTATAATTATCCCTGTTCTTTTCAGACAGGAAACTAAGCTTTAGGGAGATTCAGTAATTTGCCCAAAGTAAGTAAATGAATTGGGATGTAAATCCAGGTAGCCTGACTATACAACGCATTCTCTTAACCACTTTGCCATTGGGCATTCCTAGTGGTTTTGTTTGGCTTAAAACGATGTTTATGAAGAGTAGGAAGAAATAAGGTCAGAAAGGGAGATTGAAGCAAATTTACAGACATTTGGAAATACGAGGCTAAAAATTATGAGCAAGTTAGACAATGGGGAAACACTGAAGAGTAAAAGACTGATATGCTTAAAGCTATGCTTAAAGAATATTAATCTATTAATGGATTGTAGAGATTAAAAGCAGGAAGACTATTTTTTTCAGTGCTTTCTCACTAGGTACACATCATCCCACTTATCCTTCAAAATGCAGTGTTTCATAAGGCAGGTATGACTAACTTGGTGTCTGAATTTTCTCATCGGTAAATGGAAGTTAAATAATTTGCTATAAGTCAGACAGCTAGTAAGTGTCATCTTCACAATTAGCACTTGGGTCTATCTGTAAGACTGCAAAGCCCATGCTCTTTCTACAAATCTACCTTAGGAAGTTCATTAGAGAGTCATTGTAAAAGACTGACTGAAATAAGAGCCTAAATTAGGATAATGACAGCAGGAATGAAGAAGAAAGAGGTAAGTAATATTATATATTACAGGGGTTAAAATTAGTAGATATAGCAACTAATTAGATATGGGGGACAAAAGGGAAAAAATTAAAGAAAATGTCAAGGTTTTAAGTGTGGATGATTGGAAAGACGAGGGTGCTACCAACAAACCCACCAGAAGAAACTCAGGTTTGATCAAGAATGGAGACACTGTGGGGTGCCTCGGTGTCTCAGTCGGTTATGCGTTCATCCTCGGCTCAGGTCATGATCTCATGGTCCGTGAGTTTGAGCCCCATGTCAGGCTCTGTGCTGACAGCTCAGAGCCTGGAGCCTGCTTCGGATTCTGCGTCTCCTTCTGTCTCTCTGCCCCTCCCCTGCTCATGCTCTGTCTCTCTCTCTCAAAAATATATAAACATTAAAAAAAAGAAAAAGCTTTAAAAAAAAAGAATGGAGACATTTTAAAGATCTCAAACTCAAACTTGTAGTGATAATGAGGCATGTTTCACAAGCAAGGGAAGAATGGAACAGTAGTAGAGCTGGAGAAACAGATGAGGTCTGCCTTTGAAAGGAAGGGTTGGGGTGAGATTACTAAAGAAAGTAGGCCAAGGGCAAATCCTTGGTAAACACTACCTTTACCAAGAGGAAGAGGAGTCAGGCAAGACAGATGTAGAAGAACAAGAGGAGGAAAGAGCTTAATGAAGCCTAGGAAGGGGAGAACATCTGGAAGAAAGATATGGTAACAACGCCTATGGACAGACCAAAGACAGTCTGAACTCAAAAAGATAAAAAGATTATTAGATTTATTGACTAAGGTTGTTGACCCTTTATAAAAGTTTCAGAGGAGCGGTTGAAGACAAAATTCGGACTGCAAGAGGTTAAATAACTGTTGATGGTAAGAGATGGAAGCATTAAGTGAATGCTACTGCAGTTTAACAGGATGACAGCTTGACAGATATACTAGGACTGAGCAATAACTATTTTTCCTCCGTAATGGGGTGGAAAAGGGAGATTTTAATACATTTATAAGTGGAATGAAAAAATTCAGTGAAAAGGACACAGAAGAGTCAAGAGAAAGGAAAAATGATGAAAGAGAATACCAGAACAGTCATTATGAAGATTCAAGAAGATAGTACCATTCTAACCTTCAAACCTCATCATAATACCACAGTGCCTATTCTTTGAGCAAGGACAAAGTTCAGGAGGTATAGTCATTCAATCATGCCCCAAATATCTGGAGAAACAGGTTTGGGAACATTCAAGAGAAATTTCAGGTCGGTTCCATCTAAATGAGCATAACTTATTGCTAAATTATGACTGAATGAGACTAATTTTATGGTATTAAAAACACACTTTTCTTTTCATCAGTGAGGCCCTTTCTTATCATCGTCTGTCAAAAGCCTGCATGTCCTTCAAGGCCCCAGGGCCTAAAAGTGGTACTTCCTATTTCCCTCTGTTGATCTCCCTTGGAACATGTATCACATTTTCTCTCCTATTTTACTTATTGGTGTATGCATGCAAGCTCCACTGCTAATATTTATTCAAAACAAATGAAAACCTGTCAACAAAAGATGATGTCTGTAATAGCTTTATAATCCCAAAGTGGAAACAAGTGAATGTCCATCAGCAGGAGAACGAATAAACAGATTGTGGCACGTTCATACAATGACTACTACTCAGCAATAAAAAGGATCAAACTACAGAGACATACTGTATGACACTGTACTAAAAGAAGCTGAATACAGGAGTCACACTATATAATCTTGTTTATATAAAGTTCTAGAGCAAACAAAACTAAAAATAACTTGAGTGTAAAAAAATCCAAACAATGGTTGTCTGGAGGGGGGGGGGCGGGGGCAAAGATTTGGAAGAGACAGGAAGGACCTTCATGGGGAGATGGAAATGTTCTATATTGTGATGGGATATGTATTAGGTTTTTTATCATATTCTGTATTTCTGATGCTTTGATATCTTGGGGCCTTGCTGACCCTAAAGGATGGCCTAATCCCTAGAGATAGCAAACAACTTACCTGCAAGAGTGCTTTTCAAAAGCAAACTCCCTAATGCACAGCCCACACTTTATCTCCTCTATGGGGCTCTCACACTCAGGTCCACTATCCGCCTCCCAAATCATCCCCTTAGTATCAGACAACTAAGAACAGCCCTATGTCCCAGAGCCTGCTAGAAGTACTGAAGCTACCCAATCCTAAACTTGCCCCTCCAGGTCCTTCCTGGGGAAAACACAAAAGAGGCTCTTGCTCACATTTTCCTCCCACTCCTTTACCTCCTGACCAACACTAACACTTCCCCACGTGGTCCCTGGTGTAGTATGCACCCTTCTCTTGGGACTGGAGTATAACAAACTACCTTTTCAGTGGCAGATGTCTTCTGATCTGTTGACCTTTCATACCTGAATAATAAAACCTCTACTTTAAAACAGAGTGTGGTTTACACAAATATATCTGTGTATCTAAACCACATGACAAAGATTTGTGCATTTTAGTATGTGCTAATTTCCCTTAAAGAACCACAGAAATATATTATCAAGTAGATGAGTGCAGAGTGGATGGAGATACAGATGAAACAAGAATGGCAAAATGCTGATACAGTTATAGCTGGGTGATGAGTACCTAAGAGTTCATTATACCATTCTGTTTACTTTGTATATGTTTAAATTTTTTCCATAATAAAATGTTTCAAAAAGAAAACAAAAAAGGTAAAAGTATGACATGGTATTTAACTTAACATATTGACCCTGTGATCGAGTATATGTAGACTTCAGAAAATAATAATATAGAAAAAAATTCACGCTAGACTGTTGGAAGAGGAGTCAAAAGGTCAGAAAGAGAAAAAAGTCAAGAAATCAAAATGTAACAGAGAAAAAGACCTGAAAAGTAATGTCTGTCAAATAACTATTAACCAGACTCCAAAATAAAGTAAATAATTTTATTTAGGAAAACAAAAAAGCTAAAATAGGAAAACATACTTAAACTCAGAGACTACAGAAAATATTATGCAGACTTGGTCTGGATTAAAAGAAAACTTTATGTTAATATTAAAATAAGTTCTAATTGTGTATTACTTTAATAAAAAAACTTCTCTTTCTTAGAACAATATCAAATCCCAGATTCCACCGTTTTTCAAGTGTCTGCTGTCTGGTGATCCAGGATACCATTACAGTCTTCAGGTTAAAGTGGGGACTTACAGAAGTCAAGCAATACATGGACTTTTTCATAATCTGTCTTTTGTTAGGTCAACTTGGATGGACCCCTATCCTAAATTAAAAGTTGATCTTCTAATATAAAGAAATGGAAAAACATTCCGTGCTCATGGATTGGAAGAATAAATATTGTCAAAATGTCAATACTACCCAAAGCTATCTACACATTCAATGCAATCCCAATCAAAATTGCACCAGCATTCTTCTCAAAACTAGAACAAGCAATCCTAAAATTCATATGGAACCACAAAAGGCCTCGAATAGCCAAAATAATTTTGAAGAAGAAGACCAAAGCAGGAGGCATCACAATCCCAGACTTTAGCCTCTACTACAAAGCTGTAATCATCAAGACAGCATGGTATTGGCACAAAAACAGACACACACAGACCACTGGAATAGAATAGAAACCCCAGAACTAGACCCACAAACGTATGGCCAACTAATCTTTGACAAAGCAGGAAAGAACATCCAATGGAAAAAAGACAGTCTCTTTAACAAATGGTGCTGGGCGAACTGAACAGCAACATGCAGAAGACTGAAACTAGACCACTTTCTCACACCATTCACAAAAATAAACTCAAAATGGATAAAGGACCTGAATGTGAGACAGGAAACCATCAAAACCCTAGAGGAGAAAGCAGGAAAAGACCTCTCTGACCTCAGCCGTAGCAATCTCTTACTCGACACATCCCCAAAGGCAAGGGAATTAAAAGCAAAAATGACTTATTGGGACCTCATGAAGATAAAAAGCTTCTGCACAGCAAAGGAAACAACCAACAAAACTAAAAGGCAACCAACGGATGGGAAAAGATATTTGCAAATGACATATTGGACAAAGGGCTAGTATCCAAAATCTATAAAGAGCTCACCAAACTCCACACCTGAAAAACAAAGAACCCAGTGAAGAAATGGGCAGAAAACATGAATAGACACTTCTCTAAAGAAGACATCCAGATGGCCAACAGGCACATGAAAAGATGCTCAACATTGCTCCTCATTAGGGAAATACAAATCAAAACCACACTCAGATATCACCTCAGGCCAGTCAGAGTGGCCAAAATGAACAAATCAGGAGACTATAGATGCTGGAGAGGATGTGGAGCAGCGGGAACCCTCTTGCACTGTTGGTGGGAATGCAAATTGGTGCAGCCACTCTGGAAAACAGTGTGGAGGTTCCTCAGAAAATTAAAAATAGACCTACCCTATGACCCAGCAATAGCACTGCTAAGAATTTGCCCAAGGGATACAGGAGTGCTGATGCATAGCGGCACTTGTACCCCAATGTTTATAGCAGCACTCTCAACAATAGCCAAATTATGGAAAGAGCCTAAATGTCCATCAACTGATGAATGGATAAAGAAATTGTGGTTTACATATACAATGGAGTACTACGTGGCAATGAGAAAGAATGAAATATGGCCTTTTGTAGCAACATGGATGGAACTGGAGAGTGTGATGCTAAGTGAAATAAGCCATAAAAGAAAGACAGATACTGGGGCGCCTGGGTGGCGCAGTCGGTTAAGCACCCGACTTCAGCCAGGTCACGATCTCGCGGTCCGTGAGTTCGAGCCCCGCGTCGGGCTCTGGGCTGATGGCTCAGAGCCTGGAGCCTGTTTCCGATTCTGTGTCTCCCTCTCTCTCTCTGCCCTTCCCCTGTTCATGCTCTGTCTCTCTCTGTCCCAAAAATAAATAAACGTTGAAAAAAAAAATTAAAAAAAAAAAAAGAAAGACAGATACCATATGATTTCACGCTTATGTGGATCCTGAGAAACTTAACAGAAGACCATGGGGGAGGGGAAGGAAAAAAAAAAAAAAAGAAGTTAGAGTGGGAGAGAGCCAAAGCATAAGAGACTCTTAAAAACGGAGAACTGAGGGTTGATGGGGGGTGGGAGGGAGGGGAGGGTGGGTGATGGGTATTGAGGAGGGCACCTTTTGGGATGAGGACTGGGTGTTGTATGGAAACCAATGTGACAATAAACTTCATATATTGAAAAAAAAATTGGTCTTCTAGATCCTGAGTGTGTACATTAATGTACAGATATTCTGGCAGTAACATTGACTGCCAGACCTATGGAATTAAACCTTTAGAGAAGGAAAGGCCAACATAAGTCTTGGAGCTTCCCCTACCCAAACCTGATCAAAATATTATTCCCTAAAGTAACTGTAGAAATCCGTGTCATCATCCAAGGCTTCTTAATATATGCATAGATGGTGATTCCTACCACACACCTATTTACTGCAGTTGAAGGCTCCAAAATGGAAGTGTCTTAGAGGATGACAACATATTACTGTGGGTTCCAACTGCATGCTTTTCCAGACACAGTCTCCATATGGATCAATTAATTTCATAACATGTAGGTACTAATTTGCTAACACTTTTCTCTCTATCCTAATTAAAAGAAAATCAGAATCGTTTTTGCTTTTACTTGATAGAGATAGCAGTATATTCACTATATTGCCACTAGGTTATATCAACTCTGAGCCAAAGATTAGTCTATAGCAGGAGTTGGCAAACTATGACCCACAGGCCAAATCTAACCCACCACCTATTTGTGCAAACAAAGCCTTACTGCAACACAGCTTCACCTATTCTTTTACATAATGACTACGGTTGTTTTTGTACTATACTAGTAGAGTGGAGTAGTTACAACAGAGACCATTTAGCCTGTAAAACCTAAAATATTTGCTATCTGGTCATTTACAGAAAAAAATCTGTTGACTCTTGGCCTACAAGGACCCCACATCTTTTTTTTTTTTTTTTTTTTTTAGTATTTATTTTTGAGAGAGAGACAGAGTGTGAGCAGGGGAGGAACAGAGAGAGAGGGAGACACAGAATCCGAAGCAGGCTCCAGGCTCCGAGCTGTCAGCATGGAGCCTGACGTGGGGCTCGAACTCACAAACCACGAGATCATGAACTGAGCCGAAGTCAGATGCTCAACTGACTGAGCCACCCAGGCACCCTGAACAAGGACCCAACATTTAACACCTCATATAACATTATATTGGCTCACTTTGTTGATGACCCCATGCTGATAGGATCTGAAGAAAAGATAGTTTGTGCCTTAGGTTAGATACTCTGGGATGATACATGTATGCCAAAGTGTGGAAAATAATAAAATTATAGAAGCCTACAGCTTTCAGTCAAGTTCCTGGTGGTTAAAAGTCTAGGGTATAGTGAAAGTAAAGATTCAGTTGCACCATGCAACCCACACCACTAAGAAAAGATACACTGCTGAGTATGCCTTTCTAGTTTTCAAAAGCAACATTACCAGACTTGGGTACACTGCTCCAACATGTTCACTGAATGAAAATGGTTGAGGAGAGCCAAAGCAACAGAAAGATTGAGACTGCATTACAGGACACTTTGTCACTCAGTCCTTAGGCCTCATGATATCTAATGGTGTCCAAAATATACAAAGAAGAGACAATGTTTTAATTCTGTAGCAAATTTGGAAAGAAAGAATCATAAAAAAGGTTCCTGGGTTTTGAAGCAATGACATGGCCTGTAAGCAAAAAACAAACAAACCAACAAACAAAAACCCCAAGAAAAACAAAAAACAAAAAAACTTTTCAATTTGAGAAGTAGTTCCTGGCTTAAACCTAGTGGCCCTACCATGAAATATCAGATATATTCTATAAACCCTAAAGCAACTGTAAAAACAAATGAAACGAAGAGGTATAAGTCAATACAGAACAGAAAATGGATCAAAAAATAGACAGAAAAAGAGAAAGATGACCAAAACCAGTCTGGATAAAAAGAAAATAGCCAAGATGGTAGGTTTAAACACAACCACATCAATAATCACATTATTAAAATCATCATCATCATCATCATCATCATCACCACCATCACATTAAATTTAAGTGGTCTAAACACCTAAATAAAAAGCAGATATGATCAACCTGGATTTTTTCCCGACAGACCCAACTAAAACCTACAAGAAATCACTGTAAATAGAAAGACACAGTGGTTAAAAGAAAAATGACAGAAAAAGATAAATCATTCCAACACTTAAAAAAGAAGTTAGAATGGCTGTATTAATAAAATAGATTGCAGAATTAAGATTATTATTAGGAATAAAGGTCATTTCAAACTGACAAAGAAGTCTATGCACCAAAAGAACAATCCTAAATATTTAACAAGCTATAAAATATATAAAATAAAAACTGACAGACCTAAAAGGAGAAAGATATAAATGCACAAATCTAGTCAGACATTTCAACACAACTTTTTCAGTAATTGAGAGAAGTAGACAGAAAATCAGAAAGCATACAAAAGATTTGAACAGTATCAACCAACTTGATCTTTATGACACTTATAGAACACTCCACCCTACAATTATACACATTCTTTTCAACACATAACACAGAAAAATGGCCAAAATAGAACACATTCTGAGAGAGCAAAACAAGTCTCAATAACTTAAAGGGATTAAAATCATACAAAGTTTGTTATCTGACCACAATGAAGTTAGAAATTAAAAAATGAAAGATGTCTGGAAAAGCTCTAAATACTTAAAATTATATAACACTTTTCTAAATAACCCATGGATCATAAAAGCAATCAAAAGGGAAATCAAAAATCATTTTAAACAGAATGAAGGTGAAAATATATTAAAATTTATGACTGCAGCTAAAACAATATTTAGAGGGAAATATATACTACTAAATGCCTATTAGAAAAGAAATAAGATCTCAAATAAAAAATAACCTCAACTTTTTAAAAAAATAAACTCAACTTCTACCTTAAGAACCTAGAAAAAGAAGAGCATATTAAACCCTAAGAAGATAGGAAGTAATAAAAATCAGATTAAAACCAATTATAAAAAACAAAAACAATAAAAAGTCAATGAAACCAAAAGGTGGTGTTTTGAGAGTATCAAAAATGCTAAACTCTAATAAGAATGATCAGAAGAAAAATGCAGAAGACAAAAATTTCCAACATCATAAACGGGAATGGTTGTAAACTACAATTCTACAGACATTACAGGGATAAGAGAATATCAACTTTATGCCAAAAAAGTTGGCATCTGAGATGGACAGATTTCTTCAAAGAAACAAACTACTAAGTTGGCATCTGAGATGGACAGATTTCTTCAAAGAAACAAACTACTAGGGGCGCCTGGGTGGCGCAGTCGGTTGAGCGTCCGACTTCAGCCAGGTCACGATCTCGCGGTCCGTGAGTTCGAGCCCCGCATCAGGTTCTGGGCTGATGGCTCAGAGCCTGGAGCCTGTTTCCGATTCTGTGTCTCCCTCTCTCTCTGCCCCTCCCCCGTTCATGCTCTGTCTCTCTCTGTCCCAAAAATAAATAAATTGTTGAAAAAAAAATTAAAAAAAAAAAGAAACAAACTACTAAAACTCACTTAAAGAGAAATAGGTAACTTGAATAACCCTACATCCATCAAAAAAAAAAAAAAAAATTCGTTTGTAGCTAAAAGCCTTTCCTCAAAGAAAACCAGAGGCTCAAAAGGCTTCTTTCCACATACTGAACAAAAAAGAAATAAAATTTCTACAGAAACCTTTCCCAAAAAAATTGGAGAGGGAATGCCTCTCAATTTACTCTGAGGCCAATTTTATCCTGACAGTAAAACTAGACAATTACAAAAAAGGAAAACCACAAACCAATTCCCTCAGGAAAATAAATGTAAAATATTTTAGCAAATTGAGGCACCAAAATATCTTAAGATTTTACAAAATTGGGGAGCACCTGGGTGGCTCAGTCAGTTAAGCCCCCGACTCTTGGTTTCAGCTCAGGTCCTGATCTCAGTTTGTGGATTCAAGCCCCATGTCTCTGTGCAGAGCCTCCTTGGGATTCTCTCTCTTCCTCTCTCTTTGCCCCTCCCCTACTTGCTCATGCTCTCTCTCTCTCAAAATAAATAAACTTAAAATATTTTAGCAGATTGAATCTGACAAATATATAAAAATGGTAATATATCATGACCAAGTGGGGTTTTATCACAAAAATGCAAGGTTGGTCTAACATTTGAAAAGCAATCAATGTAATTTACCACATAAAGACTTTAAGAAGAAAAATCATATAACCATTTCAATAAATGTAGACAAAGCATTTGACAAAATACAACTTCCTGATATAAACCACTTATCAAACTGGGAATATAAGAGAATTTTCTCAACCTGATAAAAAAGCAGTTATATAAATTGGTAAGATCAGGAACACTGAAAGGATATCCACTCTTGCCCCTTCATTCTTTCAGTATATTTTTGTCAAGCACAGAATTCCACATTTGCAGTTATTTTCTTTTATCCTTTGGAAGATATCATTAAGTTGTCCTCTGATTTCCATGACTCCTATGAGACTGTGTGTGTGTGTGTGTGTGTGTGTGTGTGTGTGTGTGTGTAATTGTTCATGTTCATGTAGCCTAATCTCTCCAAGTGCCTGGTTATTTATGCCTGGTTACTTCACTGTTTACCAAACACTCTATTTTCAAAATACTGTTGTAGATACAATCTGAAGTTTATGTGACTATTCTAGGAAAGGTACTTGTTTGCTTCTGCCAGGATCTTTGGAGCACATCACTATGGAATCTGCTAAATCCAATTTTAAAGACCAGTATGATTCAAGACTAAGCTGCAGTCCTGATAAAAAGCCTGTCTACTTCATCTTCCTGTCTACTCACATTCCTAGAGCACGGACATCCAAGGTCCACACCAAAAGCTGGAGGTTGCTCATAAGGTTCATCAGCTTGGTGGGCCCTGCTTTCTAATCCCTGTCTCCCTAGTCTTGGGTGGCTATCAGCTGTTCCCTCTAGAATTGGTAAAAGTAGCTCCAAACATTAAGTTCATCTCTTTAGACCTCCACCAGTAATTCTTAGTAATCTTGTTGGATCTCCAAAGACTTCAGGAAGATTATATTTTAAATTAAATTCTGTATCATATTAGACATACATATTATATAGAATATATACATTTCACTCAGCTTTCCTACATGTATTTTGTGAAACTATTGGTCTGAATTACCTACTGCATCACTACTGTAAGTAGAAGTCTTCAAAGTAGTAACTCTCATTAACTATTGATTTTAAAAATTGAAATATTATCTGAATACAATAAAATTTGCCCTTTAGTGGTATATATAATTCACAAGTTTTTAGTACATTTACAGAATCATGCAATCATTATCTAATTCCATAATTTTCATCACTCCAAAAAGAAATCTCATAACCATTAGTAGTCACTGCCTATTTCCCTGTACCCCTCCCAACTCCTGTCAACCACTAAGCTACTTTCTGTCTCTATAGATTTGCCTATTCTAGACATTTTGTATAAATAAAACTATAAATATGTGGCCTTTCGTACCTGGCTTCTTTCACTTAACATAATGTTTTTAAGGTTCACCCATGTTGTCCCATGCATCAATACTTCATTCCTTTTTTCCTCCATAATATTCTGTTGCATGCTTATGTCATATTTTGTTTATTCATTCATCAGCTGATGGATGTTTGGATATTTCAACTTTTTGGTTGCTATGAATAATAGTGCTATAAATATGCATGTACACGTTTTTATTTAGACTTACATTTTCAACTCTCTGGGGTATGTACCTCAGAGGAGAACTGCGAGGTCATGTGGTAACTCTATGTTTACCTTTTTGAGGAACTTCCAAACTATTTTCCAAAGCAGCTCATCATTTCACAATCCTACCAGCAATATAGGATGGTTCCAATTTCTCCACATCCTTGGTAACACTTGTTAGTTTTTTTTAAATTATAGCCATCTAGTGGGCGTGAGGAGGTACCTCCTATCATTTTGCTTTGTATTTCACTATGACTAATAATGTTGACCATCTTTTCATGTATTAATTAGCCAGTTGCACATTTTCTTTGTAGAAATATTTATTCAAATCCTTTTCTCATTTTAAAATTGGACTGTTATCTTTTTATTGTTGTGTGATTTACATATTCTGGACACAAATCCTTTAGAAGATATATGATTTGTCTGTGAAATGTCTTTTCAATTTATTGACAGTGTCTTTTTGAAGAATACAATTTTTAACTTTGATGAAGTCCACCTTAATTACTTTTTCTTTTTTTATTGCACTTTTGGTGTCAAATATAAAAAAAAAAACATTGCCTAATACCAAGTCACAAAAATTTACATCTATGTTTTCTTCTAAGAGGTTTATAGTTTTTACTGTTAAATTGAGGTCTTTGTTCCATTTTTAAGTTAGTTTTTATACATTTTGTGAGGCAGGGGTCCAACTTCATTCCTTTATATGTGGACATCCACTTGTCCCAGCACCAATTGTAAAGTTTATTCTTTCACCATTGTCCTGGCATCCTTGTTAAAAATTAATTGACCATAAACTAAGGGTTTATTTCTGTACTCTCAATTCTATTTTGTTGTCCTTAAACCAGAACTACATAGTTTTGATTACCTAGCTTGGTAGTATGTTTGGAAGTGTGAATCTTCCAATTTTGTTCTTTTTCAAGATTATTTTGACTATTTTTGGTCCCTTGTATTTCCAAGTGAATTTTAGGATCCGCTTGTCAATTTCTGCCAAAAAGATAGCTATTTCATAGAGATTTCACTGAATCTATAAATCAACTGGAGACGTACAGCCATTTTTAACAATACTGTCTTCTACTCTATGAACATGGGACCTCTTTCCATGAACTTAGATTTTCTTTAATTTCTATGTTTTGTAGTTTTATTGTAAGGGATTTTCTTTCTTTTAAATTGCAAACAATATAAAGTATAATCTGTCTTGTCTCATCCAGTAATCGCTCGGATTTTCTTAATTTCATTTTCATTAGTTCATTGTTCATTAGTAGCATACAGAATACAGTCAATTTTTATATACTGATCTTGTGTCCTGCAACCGTGCTAAAACCACTGGTTTTAATTGTTTCAGTGGCTTCTTTAGGACTCTTTATACTCAAGATCATGTCATATATGAAGAGTTATTTTAGTCCTTCCTTTGCAATCAGATGCTTTTTTCTTCCTTTTCCTTCCTTAACTGCCCTGTCTAGAACCTCCAGTACCATGTTGAATAGAAGTAGTAAGAGTAGACATCCTTATCTTGTTCCTGATCTTAGAAGAAAGCATCAGTTTTTCACCATTAAGTATGAGTCTAGCTGTGGGTTTTTTGTAGATGCCTTTTATCTGGTTGAAGAAGTTTCTTTCTATTCCTAGTTTGTTGAGTATTTTTAATAATGAAAGTCTGTTGGATTTTGTCAAATGCTTTTTCTTGATCTACTGAGATGATCATGTGCTTTTGGTTTTTATTTTATTACTGTTGTGTATTACATTAACTGATTTTTTATGTCAAACCAACCTTTCATTGCTGGATTAATCCCACTTGGTCATGGTACACAGTCATTTTTGTATGTTGATGGATTTGGTTTGCTAGCATTTGTTGAGGACTGCTGTCCATATTCATAAGAGATATTAGTCTGTAGTTTTCTTTTCTTGTGATATCTTTATCTGGTTTGGGATTAGGATAATATTGGCCTCACAGATGGGTTGAAAAGTGTTCCCACTTTTCTATTTTTTTGGAAGAATTTGTAAAGAATTGGTTAATTCTTAAACTGTTTGGTAAAAAGCTCCAGTGAAGCCATTTCAGCCTAGGGTTTTGTCAGTAATTTATTACTAATTTAATCCCTATTCTTGTTAAATCCATTCAGATTATTTATTTCTTCTTGAGTCAGTTTCAGTAGTGTATCTCTAAAAATATGTCCATTTCATCAAAGTTGTCTAATTCATTGGCATACAGCTGTTCACAGTGTTCCTTTAAAATCCTTTATAAGATCAAAAGAAATGTCCTTTTTCATTTCTGGTTCCAGTAATTTCTTTTTTCCTTTCTTGTTTTTTGTTTTTGGTCAATCTAGCTAAAAGTTTGTTTTGTTAATCATTTCAAAGTACCAGTTTTTGGTTTTATTGATTTTTCCTATCCTATTTTCTTTTTCATTTTCATTTTTGCTCCAATCTTTATTATTTCCTTCCTACTCCTTATTCTAGGTTTAATTTGCTTTTCTTTTTTCCAGTATCTTTAGGCAGATGGTTAAAGTAGTCACTTGAGATCTTCCTTTTTAAAAAATACAGGTATTGATAGTTATAAAATTTCCTCTAAGTACAACTTATAGCAACATCTCAGAATTTATTATATTGTGTCTTCACCTTCATTCACCTCCAAGTATAAATACCCCTTTCGATTTCTTCTTTAATCCATTCATTATTTAGGAATATATTGTTTAATTTCCATATACTTATGAAGTTTCCAAAATTCTTTTTTGCTATTAATTTCTAATTTCATTCCACTGTAGTTATAGAACTTGCTCTGTATTATCTTTGACCTGTTAAATTTATGAAGGTTTTTTTTTTTTTCAATTGGCTCAGCATAAAGTCTATCTCAGAGGAGAATGTTCCATGTGCAATTAAGAATGTATTTTTTAGGGGTGCTTGGGTGACTCAGTTAGTTAAGCATCCAATTCTTGATTTCGGCTCAGGTTATGATCTCAGGTTTGTGAGAATGAGCCCCGCATTGGGCTCTGTGCTGACAGTGCAGAGCCTGCTTGGGATTTGCTCTTTCCCCCACACACACATGATCTCTCTCAAAAATAACCATATAAAAAAATGTATTTTCTAATGTTGAATGGAGTGTTCGGTAGTTGTTAGACCCAGTTGGTTTATGGCGTTGTTCAAATCTTCTATGTCCTTATCTTCTGCCTAGTTCCATCCATTATTGGAAGTTGGATATTAAGCCTTCAACTATGTTTAACTGTCTGTTTCTCCCTTCATTTCTGGCAGGTTTTGCGCCACGTATTTGGGAGCTCTGTTGTTAAATACACATATATTTATAATTGTTATACCTTAATCTTTTATCATCATAAAATGTCCTTCTGTATCTCCAGTAGCAATTTTTGCCTTAAAGTCTATTTTGTCTACTATCAAAAAGCCATTCCATCAATTGGTTGCTATTTGCATTATGTATCTTTTTTATTCCTTTTACTTTCAATCTCTTTTTATTTTTCTAATCTACTTTTATAATATCTAACTTTTGATTGGAATGTTTCATTCAGTGACACTTTTAAATTCAATCACATTAGTTATTATTGACATAGAGGATTTACATCTGCCATTTTACTTACTTCTATATGTCACATGTCCTTTGTTCTATTTCTCCTTTACTGTTAACCTTGCATTAAGTGAATACTGCATTACTTTAATATTTTTAATGATTTTCACTATTTTTTGAGTGATTTGCTTAGTGGCTACTCTAGTACTTATCATATACATCTTATCAGAAACAGCTTAATATTTATACTAACTTAATTCCAATGAGCTATTGAAACATTACTCCTATATAGCTCTATCCTCTTTCTTCCCTTTCTGTGGTATTGTGATATATATATTATAAACATTACAAACACCTAAATACACTGTTATAGTCATAACATTACATAATTTTATGTCTTTCAAAGAAGCTAAGGACAGCAATTATATTTTTGTAAGTTTTATTAATATGAATTATTATCACTTATGGCTTTCTTCATTTGTTCCTGTGTATTCAAATTACCATCTGGAGTCATTTCCTTAGCCTAATGCACCTTTGCTCCCATCCACCTCCTCTGTGCTGTTATGCAAAATATATATTTCATTTCTATATGTTACAGGCTCAATAATACATTATATACAGTTTTAAATGATTGCCTTTTACACCAGTGAACAAAAGAGTAAAGGAAAAATAACTGTCTTTTATAATTACCTTCACTATTGCTCTTTGATTTTTTTTTGGTGTGGATTCAAATTATTGTCTAGATCACCTGCTTTCAGCCTGAAGAACTTCCTTTAGTATTTCTTTTGAGTATGCCAGCAAAAATTCTCTCAGCTTCTGCTTATCTGCAAATGTCTTTATTTCACCTTACTTTTGAAAGATAGCTTTGCTGGCTGGGGTGCCTGGGTGGCTCAGTCGGTTGAATGTTCAACTCTCGATCTCAGCTCAGGTCATGATTTCACAGTTCGTAAGATTGAGCCCTGTGTCAGGTTCTGTGCTAAAAGCACGGAACTTGCTTGGGATTCTCGCTCTCCCTCTCTCTCTGCCTATCCCTTACTCGCACATGTGCATTCTCTCTCAAAAACAATAAACAGCAACAACAAAAAGATAGCTTTGTCATACATAGGATTCTTGACTGATAGTTTTTTTGCTCCTTTGAGCATTTTGAACATGCTGTCCTGTGACTTTCTGATCTCCACTGTTTCTGGTGAGAAGTCAGCTGTTAATCTCATTGGGGTTCCTTATAAGTGACAAATTGTTTTTCTCTTGCTGCTTTCAAGATTTTCTCATTGTCTTGGTCTTCCAGCATTTTGTTTTTGAGAGAGAGAGAGGATAAGCAGAGAAGAGGAGCAGAGGAAGGGAGAGAGAAAATCTTAAGCAGGCTGTGTGCTGAGTGTGGAGGTGGGTTTCAATCTTACAACCATGAGATCATGACCCAAGCTGAAATCGAGTCAGACGCTTAACGAACTGAGCCACCCAGGTGCTCTGGTCTTTCAGCATTTTTAATATGTTTCATCTATTTGTGGATTTCTTGCATGGTTATCTGGAACTCATTGAACTTCCTGGAGGAGCACGTTTTTGAGTAAATTTGGAAACTTTTTAGCTATTATTTCTTCAAATACTGTTTGTTTCTTTATTTCTCTCCTCTCCTTCTCGTTCTCCCATCATGCATATGTTGGTGTGCTTAAGTGCCCCATATTTTCCTGAGGTTCATTTTTCTTCATTCTTTTTTCTCTTTTCTTTAGATTAAATAATCTCTATTGATCTATCTTCAAGTCTGCTAATTCTTTCTTCTGCCAGTTCAAATCTACTCTTGAGCCCCACTAGTAAATTTTTTATTTCAGGTGTATTGTTCAATTCCAGAAATTCCTCCTGGTTCTTTTTCTTTAAAATTTCTATCTCTTGGGGCACCTGGGTGGTTCAGTCAGTTGGGCGTCCAACTTCGGCTCAGGTCATGATCTCACAGTCTGTGAGTTCCAGTCCCGCATCAGGCTCTGTGCTGACAGCTCAGAGCCTGAAGCCTGTTTCCGATTCTGTGTCTCCCTCTCTCTCTCTGTCCCTCTCCCGCTTAAACTCTGTCTCTCTCAAAAATAAATAAACATTAAAAAATTTTTTTTTAATTTCTATCTCTTTATTGATATTGTCTATTTGATATAACATCATTGTTATACCTTCCTTACTTTTTTAGTCATAATTTCCTTTAGTTCTTTGAACATAGTTAAAATGCCTACTTCGAAGTCTTTGTTAAATCTGACATCTGATTAGTCTCACAGGCAGTTTCTATTGCCTGCTTTTTTCCCCTAGTATATGGATTATACTTTCCTCTTCCTCTGCATGTATTATAATTTTTTGTTGGAAACTGGGCACTTTAGAAAACCCTGAATTGTAACAACTCTGAATACTGATCCACCTCCTCTCTCCTGGGGCTTGTTGTTAGTAGTGGTCTGTTTTCTGGTCTGTTTCCTGAGTGGATTATTTTAGGGAAATGTGCATCCCTCTTTCTCCCATAATTTGTATTAATCAGCCCAAGAAATGTTGTGTTCATTCCTGAATGCCACATTTGAAGAATACTAACAAACTAAAGCACATGCAGAGGAAACTTCCAGGTTGGGGAGGTTTTAAAATGTCACAGGCCAAAAGGCTAAAGAAACTGATTATATATAAGTTGATCTTACTAATAGGATAGAAAGGAGACAGAGTTGCTGACTTCAAAGTTCTGAAGTGCTTTTCTGGTATAGCCAAAAAGCAAGGAAAAGTCACAGAACTTAGACAAACAGGTCAATATTACAGGGAACAGACTTTAGCTCAAAATATAATGAAGAATTTTTTAAACAAGAAATTCAACAATGGCACAAGCTGTCTTATACAACAATGAGGTTTCCATTTTTAAGCAGAAGTTTTCAATCTGTCACAACTGTTAAGGATGGTATTTCTTATTTGGAAGAGGAGGTTTAAGTAGATGATCCCATTTTCTGTGGTAGTCAAGAAATCTGGCCTTGAATGTACTCAGTTTGACATAATGCAAAGCACTTTACATGTACATTAACATATTACAATTATTCATCTCTAGAAAAACTTTAGAGTTCATCTGAGATTGCTATTTAAAAGTATTTTCCTGATTAGTCACATATCTGGTGGATTACTGTATAAAACACTGGGAAAAAGAATTACTTTAAATGTCTATATTCTCTCAGGTACTTGCTTTAAAATATTAGGAAAAAAGTAATTCATTTTCAAGAGTTATTCAGTTCTTATTAAAGTTTGTTTTTTTAATGAAATAATTGAGATCCATAACTCACCAGAAGAAATCTTACCAGCACCTTTATAGTCAACAGAAAATGCAGATGTGACTCCATTGGCTGACCCCAGTTCACACATGGATATTTGATAAGGGGGCCTCAGCTTGATTTCCATCTGCATGTCAGACAGATTTATCTTTGTTGAAAGAGACCTGGGATTATTATATCGCTGCTTGGTCCTCTGAATGAAGTTATCTATGTAAAATAAAAAATAAATTTCCTTGCAGTCATTTGTTTATTAAATAAAGTGTGTGAGAGTGTGATGTTAATGGAGTAAATTCTGCAGATAAACAGTTTAATTTGTTATCCAAAACTATTCAGTTTGTCATGGAATATTCTAATATTATTTGTGTTTAATGGTTAATATATCATGGGGTCATCCATTTTTCACTCTAGAAATTAATAATTATAAATAAAATAATAGTTTAAAATAATGACTGTGAGACCATTTCTACTATTATATCCACTTCACGGAATTATTTTAAATTTTTACAAAAAAACCAAAAACAGCTTTCTTTAATTTTAGATCAGTCTTAATTTCTATAGGGTTTCATATCTCATAAAATATAAAGTTTATCAGTATTTACCAATTGTAATTACATAAGAACATACTCTGTAAATTGCATGTTCTTACAAACCTGTTTTCTTATTTACTGCTTACACCATTAGAATGTATGTTTTGAAGAAATAAATTTAATAAAAGACATCTTTGAAATATCTTCCAATTTTACTTTCATATTTACAAGTTGGTTTTACTTCTTTTCCTCCTACACCAGGAGTCAAGTAAACTAATGCCCATGGGCCAAATCAAGCCCGCTGTTTATGTAAATAAAGTTTTATTGGAATATATACTCATTCATTTATGTATTGCCTATGGCTGCTTTCAAGCTACAATGGCAGGGCTGAGTAGTTGTGACAGAGACCATATGGTCTTTAAAGCTTAAAATATGTACTCTCTGGTACTTTCCAGCAAATGTTTGCCAACCTCCATTCTACATTAAGCAGACTATAAAAGATTATCACATAAACACAGAACTCTGAATCTCTGGCTTATAAATTTCTCATTGAAAAATTGTCCTCTGGGATTAATTCTATGTGTCAATAATCACAATCCTCTCCACAGCTCAGACACAATTTTTTCTAATAGGCACCTACATGAAGAAGTTGCCATAATTTATAGACCCTCTGTCAAATTATTCTATCAAAAGCAAGGTAGCAGAATTTTCTGAGTTTTTCCCCTGGCCCCCAGTATTATATGAAAAATAGCTTATGACTGGATGGAGACAGGACAATGAAAAGGAAAAAAATCAGGCCCTTACCAAATTCAATGAAACAGTATGGTCTGACAGCAGTATTTGTCTTCATCATGTTATAAGTAGTAATGAACTCCTTCTGAAGCTCATCCAGGAAAGAGAAGGCCAGAACATTTGGGTAATTTTCAGTGCACAACATCATGTAGCTCACTCCCAGAGAGCTAATAAAACTACAGTGTAAAAAACATTGGTTTTAAAATTTCAAATTAAATCAAAGTAATTCATTGCTTCAAAAGACTGGTTCTATACACCGTAAACTGCTGCTACAGTGGCAATGAAGATATTAACATTTATTATATATTCTAGCAAAAAAAATTAAAGAAACCAAAATATACTTCTACTTCCAGTTGCAGTTAAAACAGTAAACCAAAAAAAATGTAATGTACCTAAAGATGGACACACACTATAATTCTAACACTTCAGTCATTTAACATTGGGGGTAGAAAGCCGGGGAAAGAATATACAAATATGCAAGGGTTACAGATAGCTTAAGGTTTAACTATTCAACCTAGTGGAACCTAATACTGTTCGAATCAAGAACTCTAGAGATTCCGATTAAAGTTATGGACACTCTCCTCGGATGTGCAAACAACACAAAACTTGGCACACAATTTCAGGGTGGTCACTGAGCTTCTGAAGTCATCCAGTGACTCCACAATCAAATGTTCTACTTCACATCATAATGAATTATGAACCATGGGGTAAATAAGAGTAATTTATGAGTTTATAACAACAACAAATAAAATAAATAGGGTAGAAAGGAGAACTCTTGCTTACAGCAGAATGCTGAGCACCAACCAGTAAATGTGGAGGTAGTGCTAGAACTGGAAAAATCAGCATTTTGCACCAACACAGTAGGGCAAGGAAGGATAATCAATGAATGCTGAATCTAGGGGGAAATTTTGGTGAGGATTAGGAAATTTTGCATGGTTTTAAAATGTCTTCCCATTGATTGCTTATTTGTTGCAAGGGGAAAATATTTATTATACAGCAGACACTAGACAATATCTTGATTGAGTATTCCAACATTACTAATGATGGGCAGATGGACCTCCTGTGCCTTTAGGTGTGATATCCTCAGAAAGACATATCAGCTACGTAGTATTAAATGTGTATATGTAATGTATGTATATGATATATATATATATATATATATACACATATCATATATATATATATATATATACATATCATATATATATATGTGTGTGTGTGTGTGTGTAGTATGTAGTATTCTAGCCAAGAACGCATAATCTGAATCTAATCATGAAAGAATATCAAGATTCTATTTAAAAGGGGGAGGGATGGGGCGCCTGGGTGGCGCAGTCGGTTAAGCGTCCGACTTCAGCCAGGTCACGATCTCGCGGTCCGTGAGTTCGAGCCCCGCGTCGGGCTCTGGGCTGATGGCTCAGAGCCTGGAGCCTGTTTCCGATTCTGTGTCTCCCTCTCTCTCTGCCCCTCCCCCGTTCATGCTCTGTCTCTCTCTGTCCCAAAAATGAATAAACGTTAAAAAAAAAAAAAAAAATTAAAAAAAAAAATAAAAATAAAAAATAAAAGGGGGAGGGCTATAGTCTTTAAAAATTTCAATGTTATAAAAAAGACATAAAGACTATGTAAATGTTTCTGATCAAAAGCTAAAGAGACACAACTAAATGCAATACCTAACCCTAATCTGGATCCTGTGCCAGGGCAGGAGTGGGGAAAGGGGGTTGGGGGAAGGAATGCTATAAAGGACATGCCAGATCAACTGATAAAAATGGAAGGCAGGCAGTAAAGTGTGGTATCTCTGATACTAGGGCTGATAACTGTACCGTAGTTAAATAGAAGTGTATCGGGGCGCCTGGGTGGCGCAGTTGGTTAAGCGTCCGACTTCAGCCAGGTCACGATCTCGCGGTCCGTGAGTTCGAGCCCCGCGTCAGGCTCTGGGCTGATGGCTCAGAGCCTGGAGCCTGTTTCCGATTCTGTGTCTCCCTCTCTCTCTGCCCCTCCCCCGTTCATGCTCTGTCTCTCTCTGTCCCAAAAAAAATAAATAAACGTTGAAAAAAAAAAAATTAAAAAAAAAAAATAGAAGTGTATCCCTAATCTTAGAAAATACACTTAGAAGTTAGGAATAAAGGGACATGGTATTTTAAGTTTATCTCAAATGACTTAGACAAAGATAAGTCAGATAAATAGGTAGGCAGATAAAAACAATAAAGTAAATGGACTAAAATGTTAACAAAAGGTAAATCTGGAAATAGGTATTATTTGTATTATTCTTATTTATACAACTTTTCTGTAAGTTTGAAATTATTTCTAAGTTAAATTTTTTTAAAATGTCTACTTTAAGCACTGAAATGTTCAAATTAGCCATGTTCTACTGAAAACAAAAATTTCTAAAGTGTACGACCCCCTACAATAAACAGAGAATGGGATACAAATTAACCCTTCTTAGTGAGTCAATTTAACATTCTTTAATAGTACTGTTCAGTGTAACTCATCTAGATCAGGGGCAGCAAACAGAGCACAAAGGCTGTACCTCCCTCCCACTCCTGCGAAAAACACTGTTAATCTATCACGGTAATCTTTACTGCCAAACCCTGATCCATATGGGAGTCCTCCTACCCTCTTTTTTCTCTAATAATGTAGAAGCAGAATTTATTTTAAATTTATATTTATAGAATAAATATGTTCAAGTAACTCAAATTTTTAAAAACTGAAAATGAAATACGGTATTTAAAGTGTTTTATCACTACCTCCACCCAAAGATACCCAGTTCTCTATCCCTCAACCAATTCATGTTATTTTTTTAAGATTTTTTTTTTTTAAGTAATCTCCACACCCAAACAACATGGGGGCTTGAACTTAAGCTCCAAAGATCAAGAGCCACATGTTCCACCAACCACACCAGCCAGGTGCCCCAACTCATATTATTATTAAATTCTTAAGTATCCTTCAGTGAGAGTTCACGCATATACAGTTTCCTCCCTCCCTCCCCTCCACCCTCTCTTAAAAGACCATCCCATGCAGCCAAATGATGTGGAGTTGGCACCTATTAATCATCTATGATTAATGGCATGGGATATACCACTGGAAAAATTGTGCTCATCTTCTACTACTGGAATAACCTGGAATTCCCTTCTGAGGTTCACTTAACACCATCATTTGATGCACTGTTTTTCAAACTGCAACTGTTACTGTTAAAAGGTCATAGGGGGGGCGCCTGGGTGGCGCAGTCGGTTGGGCGTCCGACTTCAGCCAGGTCACGATCTCGCGGTCCATGAGTTCAAGCCCCGCATCAGGCTCTGGGCTGATGGCTCAGAGCCTGGAGCCCGTTTCCGATTCTGTGTCTCCCTCTCTCTCTGCCCCTCCCCCGTTCATGCTCTCTCTCTGTCCCAAAAATAAATAAACGTTGAAAAAAAAAAAAAAAACTTTAAAAAAAAAAAAAGGTCATAGGGGCGCCTGGGTGGCGCAGTCGGTTAAGCGTCCGACTTCAGCCAGGTCACCATCTCGCGGTCCATGAGTTCAAGCCCCGCATCAGGCTCTGGGCTGATGGCTCAGAGCCTGGAGCCTGTTTCCGATTCTGTGTCTCTCTCTCTCTCTGTCCCTCCCCCGTTCATGCTCTGTCTCTCTCTGTCCCAAAAATAAATAAACGTTGAAAAAAAAAATTTAAAAAAAAAAAAAAAAGGTCATAAAGTTAGTGTAGTAAACTACATGTTTTCTTTAAAATTGAAATAGCACATAACAGAAAATACTGGAATGCACATTGCTTCAAAGAAGTTTTTAGTTTCTTATTTTTATATAGATAATGTTCAAAAACCAAAATTATCTCTTCTTATAGATCAGTCAAAAAGTTTAGCCATACACATTGCATTTTTCTATGAAATAACGAAATCAAAGGACAAAGTATGTTTTTCCCAAGCAATTTTCTCTTCCCAAAAAATCATTATAAAAATTCTTTGACATGTCACTAGCATTCAAATAAATGCCCCAGTAACCTGAATTGGGATAAAAACACAATGATGATTGGCTTCCCCATACTCAGAACACCCAAGTAGCTAACTAGGAATTGTTTCATTATCCTCCAAAAATAGGACTTCATTTTTTTGTGTTATGGTAAAATTTTACTGTATTTCTATATTAATAATAAAGTGAACCACAGACATATACATGACAGTTTATCCCAAACGGTTTCTCTTGCTTGCGCTAACTAGAGAATTACTTGTAAAATAAAAGAAAGCCTCTGTTTTTAAGATTTTATGTCAGCATTTTCAGAGAGTCCTTCTTCCCAAGCCTTTATTTTACTATAATTACAGGATATTCTCTGAAAAGGCTACAAAGTGCTCTATAATATTATGGCTTTTCATAGTGAATTTACTCTTACGTTATTGTTTTTCTTTGAAATGCAAAGCCAGTTTTCCAACAGTACATACAAATCTTCTGTTATCAAAAGATTTTTTCTGGCTTTTTCAACTATCATGGGGACAAATTCAAAGACTCCTACCCTTTCACGGATAACTCCTCATATGATATAGTCTAAAATGACTACAGGCATGTCAGTTTGTGCAAGCTTTAGTATGTCCATTAGGTTCATTTGGCTCACATTTTACAAACAATCTGGCTGTTGCCTTTGTGCCTTGAGGAGAAAGAAGATTAGTAGTAACAGCAGCAGATATAGTTTACTGACCATTTAGTCTGAACCAGGCCCTTTGCTAAGTGCTTTATATATGTATTTGATTTAATTTCATTCTCACAGTAAAGGGACATCACTATCTCCATTTTACAGATGACGAAACAGAGGCTCAGAGATGTTTAGTAGCTTACCCAGGGCCACAACAACCATTAAGAAGCACAGCAGGGACGAACTTAGTTCTAACTCCAAAGCCTACATTCTTTCCCAATGCAACACTAACTTCCCTCTGTTACAGATGAGCCAATTATGTGCCAACTCACCAACTTTTTTTTCATGTTTTCAAGCTACAAATCAATCTCTATTTTCCGCCCTAATTAAAAGTAATGAATCTTAAGGATTTGGGAACTTGTAATACAAGGATATTCAGGAAGCCCTGCCAACTTCTCTACTTCCTGTGCAACTCCACTCCTCCCTCTCTGCATTCCAGCCACACTAGTGTCATTTCAGATCCAAGGGATACCAACCTACTCCGGGTCCTCCAACTTCCAACCTGAGAAACTTCATGAATTCTGTCTTCCCTACTTGCAATGCTCCCAACCCAACCCCATCTCTATAATGGCTCCAATTCTGACATGGTTGATCCTATTCATCATTCTTGGACTTAAAGACCCTCCCAGAGCACACAATCTAAATGGATCCCACCCCAATGATTGTATCATAGCAGCTGTTATTTTTCTTCATGTAATTAGCCCAGTTTGTAATTAGATATTCATATGTTTATTTGTTGTAATGTCTCTTTCACTAATATCTATGCTCCGTAAGAGCAGAGATAATTTCTGTAGGGTTCACCACTGTATTCTTAGCAACTAGAATATTTGGTGTCTAGGATACAATAAGCGCTCAATAAATTAGTGAATATATGAGTGCAAAGATGACATCACTCATTCACTCATTTACACACTAATTTGTTCAACATATTATGCACATATAATTGTACAGCCCAGCCGTGTCTACACAAAGTATCTACATAAAGCAGAAGCTCAATAAATATTTGAGTAAATTTTACAGAACAGAGTACAACTTCACCTCCTCTTCCAGTGTTCCAAGAAGGCTCTAGGGTTCAGGTCAGTGAATTTTCAACATTCCCCTAAAGACAGAGATGTTCTCAGATACCATGCAGAATTACTCATCTACAGATGGCTATACATATCTGTTAGATAGGTCTACTCTCCTTTTATCATGAACATTACTAATACACACACACACACACACACACACACACACACCAAAATTTTTCCTGTCAACACCCTGAGCACAATTTTTTTTTATTTTTTTTTTATTATTTTTTTTTATTTATATATGAAATTTATTGTCAAATTGGTTTCCATACAACACCCAGTCTGAGCACAATTTTTAAATTGCCATTGTTTTCTTCCTACTTTGCTCTAATTTCTTTTTTACTTTCCTTCTATTTCTGGGCTTTGGTACCAATGGGGTTTGGTCTTTAGAGCTACTGTCTTTCTTCTGGCCAAGGAATTTATCCATGCTCATTACATCTTTGGTTCCTCCCCCCAACAGTAGGAACTTCTTTAGGGCCTTCTAGGATCAAGTGTGTCTTAAACAGGTAAGGCTGACAGAAAAGTTGCAACTGCAGATAAGGCGTATTTACCCCTTTCAATCACTTCATTAAAAAGCTAATTCTGTCACGTATCCAAGCAGGCCATACCTCAAGTGATTTCTAAAATCCAATAAAATAAGCAGTTTTAAACATTAAGCATTTTCTAGTATCTGATTTTATTTATGAACTGTCAAAGAAATTTTACACATCACCAATGAAACACTGACATTATTAGGACAACTGTGGCCTGATGTACCAAAGTAAACAATGAGTGAAAGCAATGGTCTTCCCCACAGCAAATACAAAGCACCTCTCATGCATATGTCTAGCATTCTACTCTACAGACTCTTATTTCAAAGACCAAATCTCCACCTGCCAGGCACTTGCAATAAGGTGCTGTAAATGCACTTAAAACAACAACATACAAAACAATAAAACTGCATTTTGTAGCATGCTAAATGACAATGTATATAGCAAACTATTAATAAATTGAGCCAGTAATAATTAACATTTGTATTCCCTACAATGGTACGTACCATTGTACCATTACACATAGAAAATCTGTCAATCCTTTGTAGCCTCATTTGCCTGTGAATAGCTTTCATGGGTGAAGAAAAGTTCTCCAGAAGGACATGCCATCTGTTAAAATTGCTAAGTGTAAGAAGATTATTTTTTAAACTTTATACATATATATATATATATATATATATATATATATATATATGTTTTTAAAGTAATCTCAAAAATAAATAAATAAAATAAAGTAATTTCTACACCCAACATGGGGGTGAAATTCATAGCTCCAGGATCTTGACTCACATGCTCCACCAACTGATCCAGCCAGGCATCCCAAGAAAATTATTATCTTTGAAACAGAACCTTTCATGCTGAATTCCATTCCCTAAAATAAAGCACTGAAACTTTTAAATAAGAATAAGTTGGACACTATGAAAGTGAGTATAACTTACAGATTTTATTATCACCAAATATGCCTAATAGGAAATAAAGTGAAAGCAAGACTGTGCCATCACTGGGCGAGTAGAAAGAACCAGAAAGAAAACTCAGTAACACTGAGTGTCTCCCATGTGCAGCATTCTACCAGGAACTTCTTTTCTCACTTAGGCCTCTCTTATGTGGCCAACTTTCAATTATCCTCCACTGGTGAAGAGATAAATTATGAATACATTATCTAATGAATAAAAGACCCATTTAGGGGCACCTGGGTGGCTCAGTCAATTGAGCATCCAACTTCGGCTCAGGTCATGATCTCGGCTCATGGGTTCAAGCCCCAGGCTGGGGTCTGTGCTGACAGCTCAGAGCTTGGAGCCTGCTTCGGATTCTGCATCTCCCTCTCTCTTTCTATACCTCTGTCTCTGTCTCTCAAAAATAAATAAACATTAAAAAAAAATTTTTTTAAAGACCTATTTAGGGGCGCCTGGGTGGCTCAGTTGGTTGAGCGTCCGACTTCGGCTCAGGTCATGATCTCACAGTCTGTGAGTTCGAGCCCCGTGTTGGGCTTTGTGCTGACAGCTCAGAGCCTGGAGCCTGCTTCGGATTCTGTGTCTCCCTCTCTCTCTGACCCTCCCCCGTTCATGCTCTGTCTCTCTCTGTCTCAAAAATAAACATTAAAAAAAACATTAAAAAAAAAAGACCCATTTAGTCACTAATTTTAAACCCATTATGTAAGAAAATATTTATTAATATGCAGCATGCCAGGTGATAGCAACTTATAACAGTAAGCAAAATGAGAATCAGAGAATTTTAAGTGGGCAAAGGATTACACCATCCAAACATTGGATGAAATAAACAGCAAGAAAAATCTGCCTATGAAGTCCCTCATTTTCTTTTCTGCAGAGTTACCTATCCCTTGATTCATGCTCTCCCACTAACTCTAACACCTTCACTCCAGAAAGAATGAAATCTTTACTTTTTAAGATAATCAGTCAAAGGCAATCCCTCATTTACCTCTCAGTGGTATCCCAAAACTTTACGGCACCTAGAACTCATTTTTCCACAAAAACTGTATTGTAAGAGAAATGAGGTCCCAAAACCAGTTCATAAAAGCCTACTTAACATGTATGTGGTTGAAAAGCTGTTATATATATATACATATATATACATACATATATATGTATATATATATAATATATGTATATATTTTGAGAGAGAGAGAGAGAGAGCACGCACGCGCATGCACTAACAGGGATGGGGCAGAGAGAGAGAAGAGAGAGAATCCCAAGCAGGCTCCACACCATCAGCACAGAGCTCAGTGTGAGGCTTGATCTTATGAACTACGAGATCATGACCTGAGCCAAAATCAAGAGCCAAACGCTTAACTGATGGAGCCACCCAGGCACCCCATGGCTCATCAATTTTAGACATCACACAAACTCTATTCCTCATTATTTCTCAACCAAAAACAGGAGGGGGGAGGATAAGTTTCACTTAATTCTCTTCCCTAGTTAATTTTTCTCTCCATAAAAAGTAAAAAGAATTAGGAGAGTTACACATGCACCTTATAAAGAGAGAGGTTAAAGGTAAAGGGAGGCAATTCTTTTACCAGAGTATAATGTGAATGCTGAAGCTAAAAGACTATGGTTCATATATACCATTTACTGGCTTTCTGACTGTGATTAAGTTTCTTAAGTCCCTAAGTCTCAGTTTCCTCATCTGTAAAAAAGCAGTGGTAGTACTACAATGGCTATCTGTCCAACAACCCTTCTCTCCTTCCCTTTGGGGAATTCTCTCCAGCTCTACTACCTATTCTATATGACTTTGGTAAAGCTGTTCATCCAAAGGGTGGACATGTATCCAGGATCCAACCAAAAGTACCTCAGCCCTCTGACCACAATGCTATTCCAGAAATGGGCCACAACACAGCCAGACTAATAAAGTCCTTTCCCTGAAACATGGAGGGAGAGGGCTGGCTCACTTGAAATGAAGTATGCCTACAGCTGGCAGTAAAGTGTTTTCCTATACATGGAGAATACCTATCTGCAAAAGGAGAGAGAGGGAAGAAATGAGAGAAATATTCCTGATAACAACATGAGTCCCTGGCTCCATTTAACTCAGAAGCCAACCTAGCCTTCATAGAACGCTTTTTTTTTTTCTTTTTTTTTACTTAAGCTAGTGTGAGTTGTGTGTCTGCCCTGGACAATGCAAAAGAGCTGTTGCAAAATTGAATGATAACGTAAGAAAAGTGCCTGGAAACTGCAGGTACTTAATAACTGGGTCATTGTTGAAGTTGTTATTCTTATAATCAGAAAATAGCACCAAAGAGTGAAAGAAAAGCACTGCAAGAAACTAAAAACAAAAGGCAGGTAAGCCTAAAATAGCATTCCTGGCTAGAGATAGTAGTTTGTGGACAAATACAGAGAAAGTAAAGACTCAGGTAAAGAGAGAACCTATAAAGCTCACAGACATTATCAGACTTAAAAAGAATTCACAGTGAAAGAACTAAGAAATTTTATTTCTTGCACTAAAATTCACAGTAGAGTATGACTGACCTCCCAAAGCAGTTTACATTTTCATAAGAGGAGTATCTCAATGTTTAATGAGACCTCAAAATGTACAACTATGATTTTCAAACCCCCAAAACCAATCTCAAAATTTTAAGATCCCACATGACACAACTTAATTTCATATGGTTCTTAATTATTGCTTTAGTTATTATTGTTTCCTAAGTTCTGACATAGGTTTATATATTAAACATTTATGACAATTTAAGGAAAGTTTCCTTCAACTTATGGAATAAATTCCTTAAAGTTTTACATAGAATTGTACCACCAGACCCTTGAACAATGCTGGGGTTAGGGACGCCAACTTCCTGCACAGTCAAAAAACAGCATGAATTTTGACTCCCCAAAACTTTGACTACTAATAGCTTACTACTGACTGAAAGCCTTGCCAGTAACACAATTAACACATATTTTGTATGTTATATGTATTATAGACTGTATTCATACAATAAGCGAGGGAAAAGAAAATGTTATTTTAAAAAATCATAATTGGGGCGCCTGGGTGGCGCAGTCGGTTAAGCGTCCGACTTCAGCCAGGTCACGATCTCGCGGTCCGTGAGTTCGAGCCCCGCGTCGGGCTCTGGGCTGATGGCTCAGAGCCTGGAGCCTGTTTCCGATTCTGTGTCTTCCTCTCTCTCTGCCCCTCCCCCGTTCATGCTCTGTCTCTCTCTGTCCCAAAAATAAATAAATGTTGAAAAAAAAAATTTTTAAAAATCATAAGAGAGGGGCACCTAAATGGCTCAGTCGGTTAAGCGTCCAACTTTGGTTCAGGTAGTGATCTCATGGCTCATGGGTTCGAGCCCCACATTGGGCTCTGTGATAACAGCTCAGAGCCTGGAGTCTGCTTCAGATTCTGTGTCTCCCTCTCTCTCTGCTCCTCCCTAGCTCATGTGTGCTCTCTCTCTCAAAACTAAACATTAAAAAAATTTTTAATCATAAGAGAAAATACGTTTACAGTACTATACTATACTTATTCAAAAGAATTAGTTTATAAATGGACCTGTGCAGTTCAAACCCGTGTTGTTCAAAGATTCAACTGGACCATGAGAAGAAATCACAAAACTAGATTATGCACCCCCTCAACCACCCACTAACCAACAAGGCAAACTGAAGTATTTTGACAAAATGAAGACTTAACTCTATGGCACTTTGAACACTGCCATACTCCCAAAACAACCATCCCTCATTTAGCAGCTAGTATCTTATGTGCAAGGCACTGTGCCAACATAAGCTCCACAGAATGGGCTACATCAGCTGAACTCAAGTATTCAGCCACTACAATGTGGTAAAGTTCATCATTTTCCTAATACAGGGTGGGGGCGGGAGAGGGGAGGAATTTAATTTTAAAATGTTACTCTCCCAATTTTTTTCTCTAACTCTATGGTTTTTCTCTACCTACTGCACTAGAATCCAGTGCAAGGTACCATCTGATTTAGCATATAATTACATACTTATTAGCTACTATGTTTTGGTTCTCAGTGGTATTTTGCAAAGAGCACCTCAATTTCTACACCAATTTGAAAACCACAATGCTAAGAGATGAGGAATCATTTATAAGCCAGACCAGATCAATTATCTCAGTGAGCTATCTAACTACACAGAAAGGATATAGAAATTTAAAAATAAATTTAAAATATGAAAAATATAAATGAGAAAGAAGTCAAGTAAGTTCTACAGGCAATGTATGAAGGGACTGATCATGAGAGAAATAAAATAATAACAGCAAGGAAGGGGATTCAAGAAAAAGGAGGCCATAGGCCGGGCTTCGAGAAGGCAGACAGGCAGCCTAATGTCAGTTTCAGGCTATGCTATGATGCTATAACTGCAAATCTCCAAATTTTATCTGGCAAGCTCATGGGTAGTTAGAAAAAGAGGTGTCACAAGAGAATTTTAAATACTCAGGTAATGTATAAACCCCCAATTTTATAGGGATTTTATAATTCAGTCTAAATGTACTGTCATATAGCATGAAAACCTCAATAAACTAGAAAACAACGAACAAGTCCTCTAATCAATGATAGAAAATACATAAAACCCAGGTTCTTGTCAAGAGCTAGAATTAAACTTATCTACTATTCAATCCTTTTATAAAACTTGGTTACAAAAATAATGTGCATATAGGCTTTTCTAGGTGTGGTTCTGAAGGCCATGTAATCTATTTATTCCTGTAGACATTTCAAAATTGTCAGATCAGGCCAGATTAGACCACTGCTGATTCATCTCACTCATAAACTCTCTCTCATAAAATTGCTTTTTGCATTATGTCATTTGCTTACATTGAGGAATATTATAAGAAAAATCATAAGCTCATTGTTATGGCTGCTGGAAGAATGCTATCCAAATGCTGTCCCTCTTTACATACATCAGGTCTCTGTAACATGAAGAGCAATGTTCTTATGCCCTGGACACTGTAGCCTGTAAATGATTCATCCTCCTCCTTTGTTTTGGCCATGAGGAAGCTCAGGGCAATATTTGCAGTCCTTTTCAACAAATGAATGGACTATGCAGTTTGCATCTCCAGAAGGAAATGTTACTTCAGTTTATTATTCTATCTTTATCTCTACCTTTATGTGATTCTCTTTCCTGTGCTCTTGAATTATTATATTTTTTTGTAAACTGCCTCACATCCTTTGTGGAATAAGATGAGGTACAAAGAAACAATACAAAATCTAGAACTCAAAACAGAATTGGAGGAGTGTTAAAATTTTACTACATGATACTATACTTTGAAGAGAATACAGAAAGAAAACCCATTTGCAAAAAAAAGCTGTTCTTTCAAGTCCAGGATATCTGCCAGAATTCATATGCATTCAAACAATCTTCTATAATTCTGACATGTGTCTACTATACTATATAATATCAACTGAAACTCAGAATAATGACCAAGGGTACTAAAAGAGCCTATTAAAAGAATATTAAAATGTTTCCAGTTTCTCTCCATAAAACAAAAGTAGGTTAGACATCATTTTAAATATATTTTAACCATCACCACCACCACCACATTTTCCAGTTAAACCCTTTGAAAACCCAATTTAATGATCTTACCATTATCCAGGTGATCTAAGTAATTATGGACATTCTGTAAGGGTCTATTCTGGGCATCTCAGAAACTCAGTGGGCATTTCTACCCTCACAGTTTCAACTTCTATGTGAATGATTCCCAAATCTCTACCCATCTCAACTGGACTGCCTAGTCACAACCTCATGTAAAATACCCAAGATAGTGCCTAGCCTAACCCTTTCCAAAGACCTCTTTGTGTCCAATTCCAAGGTTTAAGTCATCTTTGGTATTCCATCTCTTCATCTCTGGTATTCCATCTTATCAGGCTTGACCATTTCTTCTTTTGAAGTGTCTCTGTGGTTGGCATTTTTCTTTTCCATTTGCACTTACATCTTATTAGTTCAGGCCCCAATTATAAGTTAATCTCTTTCTCAGACTTTCCATTTCACTGCCTCAGCATTGTTTTTTACCAAGTCACTTCCCTCAAACCTGCAATAACAGCTTCTTTTAACCTATTACATCAAAGTGACATCCCTCAGTCTGAACTTTCAGGGAAATCCAGGATCTGGCCTCACACTAATTATCTGACATTTCCCATAACTATCCCTAAATCACCATTCACTACACCAGGTCAAATGGGTGAATGTACTCCCAGTGCTAAGTCATTCTTTACTCACTCTACCTTTCCTCTCTACACCTGAAACACCCGCTTCTCTGCCTTAACCAAATCTTATGAATTCTTCAGGACATGGCTCGTGTCTCATCTCAAAAATGAAGCCCTCTCCTAATTATATCCCTTGTGGACCCTGTCCTTATCTGATTTCTTTCTGTATGCAAAATCAGTGTCAAACTTCTGAAGAGTTAATTGTCCTCTCTTTCATGTGCATGCTCCCCAAGGGGTTCTTATCTATTACCATGGATTTAATTATACATAAGCTGACCCCCAAATCTAAATCTCCATACTTGTCCTTCTTCACTAAACGTCAGACTTACACATCCAGCTGCCTACCTGACGGTGCCTCCTGAATATCTACTGGGCATCTCAGACTTAACATGTCCAAACAGAACTCTTGATTTTTACCAAAAAACATACACTCTCCAATCTTACTCATTTCAGCCCCATTAGCCAAGTAATTATGGACATTCTCTATGCCAAAAATCTAGAAGCAACTCTTGATTATTCTCTTTTCCTCACATCCCACTATAATCCATTAGGAAGATTTGTTGGTGCTACTCCCAAAATACAGCCCCAATCCAACCATTTCTCATCATTATCACTGTCATTCAAGTTATAAGCCATCACCTCTAAATGAACTTCTTTAAGAGTTTCCTAAATGATCTCTCTGCTTCTACTCTTTCTCCTTTAGAGCACATTCTCCATACAGCAACCAGGATGATCTACTCAAAGCCAAAACCACATTATATAACTCTCCAGCTTAAAACTCTCCAGTGGCTTCCTATTACATTAGACTCAATCCAAACTCTTTATCACAGCCTAGAATGCTCTATGTAACCTGTCCCATTCCTACCTTTCTGACCTCAGCTTCTGCCACCACTGTATTAATTGTCCATACTGCTTCAGCATCTCTGGTTTTCTTTCCATCCCTTCATCAATATCAAAGGTCTTATGCACTAGCTGTTACTCTGCCTTGTTCTTTAACCACAGCATCCTTCACATGACCATCTTTTTTCTCATCTTTTAGGTCTCTGCTCAAATATTGCCTTTTCAGAGAAGCCCTAGACTACCATAAAGTCACTCTACCCCATCACCCAGTGTTACCATCTTTATATACAATAAATACAGATGACTGCTATCCTCTCTCACTAGGATGTAAACTTCTTAAGTTCTTTGAGGTAAAGTATCATGTACAATTTTTTGTATTTTCCATTACAGTTTGCCTGGCATGTAAGAACACCAATAAATAACCTAGTGACCAACTTATAAAACACCTTTGATCTACAAAACTATAAAAATTTCTAAAGCCAGATTTAAACACAGAGAAACTGCAAAAGGGGCAATGACATGACTACTGCTTTGTATAAGTTCAGAACCACGTGATTCTTGACTTGAACACACTTTCCTAATCACTCACTGATTTTTACTGCAACCACTTAAATTACATTCGGATGATCCTGTCAATCGATGCAGAAAAGGCCTTTGACAAAATCCAGCACCCTTTCTTAATAAATACCCTTGAGAAAGTCGGGATAGAAGGAACATACTTAAAGATCATAAAAGCCATTTATGAAAAGCCCACAGCTAACATCATCCTCAACGGGGAAAAACTGAGAGCTTTTTCCCTGAGATCAGGAACACGACAGGGATGCCCACTCTCACCGCTGTTGTTTAACATAGTGCTGGAAGTTCTAGCATCAGCAATCAGACAACAAAAGGAAATCAAAGGCATCAAAATTGGCAAAGATGAAGTCAAGCTTTCGCTTTTTGCAGATGACATGATATTATACATGGAAAATCCGATAGACTCCACCAAAAGTCTGCTAGAACTGATACATGAATTCAGCAAATTTGCAGGATACAAAATCAATGTACAGAAATCAGTTGCATTCTTATACACTAATAATGAAGCAACAGAAAGACAAATAAAGAAACTGATCCCATTCACAATTGCACCAAGAAGCATAAAATACCTAGGAATAAATCTAACCAAAGATTTAAAGGATCTGTATGCTGAAAACTATAGAAAGCTTATGAAGGTAATTGAAGAAGATTTAAAGAAATGGAAAGACATTCCCTGCTCATGGATTGGAAGAATAAATATTGTCAAAATGTCAATACTACCCAAAGCTATCTACACATTCAATGCAATCCCAATCAAAATTGCACCAGCATTCTTCTCAAAACTAGAACAAGCAATCCTAAAATTCATATGGAACCACAAAAAGCCCCGAATAGCCAAAGTAATTTTGAAGAAGAAGACCAAAGCAGGAGGCATCACAATCCCAGACTTTAGCCTCTACTACAAAGCTGTCATCATCAAGACAGCATGGTATTGGCACAAAAACAGACACATAGACCAATGGAATAGAATAGAAACCCCAGAACTAGACCCACAAACGTATGCCCAACTCATCTTTGACAAAGCAGGAAAGAACATCCAATGGAAAAAAGACAGTCTCTTTAACAAATGGTGCTGGGAGAACTGGACAGCAACATGCAGAAAGTTGAAACTAGACCACTTTCTCACACCATTCACAAAAATAAACTCAAAATGGATAAAGGACCTGAATGTGAGACAGGAAACCATCAAAACCTTAGAGGAGAAAGCAGGAAAAGACCTCTCTGACCTCAGCCGTAGCAATCTCTTACTCGACACATCCCCAAAGGCAAGGGAATTAAAAGCAAAAGTGAATTACTGGGACCTTATGAAGATAAAAAGCTTCTGCACAGCAAAGGAAACAACCAACAAAACTAAAAGGCAACCAACGGAATGGGAAAAGATATTTGCAAATGACATATCGGACAAAGGGCTAGTATCCAAAATCTATAAAGAGCTCACCAAACTCCACACCCGAAAAGCAAATAACCCAGTGAAGAAATGGGCAGAAAACATGAATAGACACTTCTCTAAAGAAGACATCCGGATGGCCAACAGGCACATGAAAAGATGTTCAGCGTCGCTCCTTATCAGGGAAATACAAATCAAAACCACACTCAGATATCACCTCACGCCAGTCAGAGTGGCCAAAATGAACAAATCAGGAGACTATAGATGCTGGAGAGGATGTGGAGCAATGGGAACCCTCTTGCACTGTTGGTGGGAATGCAAATTGGTGCAGCCGCTCTGGAAAGCAGTGTGGAGGTTCCTCAGAAAATTAAAAATAGACCTACCCTATGACCCAGCAATAGCACTGCTAGGAATTTATCCAAGGGACACAGGAGTACTGATGCATAGGGGCACTTGTACCCCAATGTTCATAGCAGCACTCTCAACAATAGCCAAATTATGGAAAGAGCCTAAATGTCCATCAACTGATGAATGGATAAAGAAATTGTGGTTTATATACACAATGGAATACTACGTGGCAATGAGAAAAAATGAAATATGGCCTTTTGTAGCAACGTGGATGGAACTGGAGAGTGTGATGCTAAGTGAAATAAGCCATACAGAGAAAGACAGATACCATATGGTTTCACTCTTATGTGGATCCTGAGAAACTTAACAGGAACCCATGGGGGAGGGGAAGGAAAAAAAAAAAAAAAAGAGGTTAGAGTGGGAGAGAGCCAAAGCATAAGAGACTGTTGAGAACTGAACTGAGAACAAACTAAGGGTTGATGGGGGGTGGGAGAGAGGAGAGGGTGGGTGATGGGTATTGAGGAGGGCACCTTTTGGGATGAGCACTGGGTGTTGTATGGAAACCAATTTGACAATAAATTTCATGTATAAATTAAAAATAAATAAATAAATAAATAAATAAATAAATAAATAAATAAATAAAAAATAAATTACATTCGGATGGCAACCACTCGGTAAAGAGAGCAAACTGAAGTCTTACTTAATGTTATAATGTCCAGTTTTCAGTGTACATCTATCAGGAAGCTGAGCCAGTTTCTTCGAGAGCATTTTAAAATACTTCCTGCACTCCTGCACGCCTGTGCCTTGTTCATAATCAGTAGAAGCAGAAAGTGGCAGCCCATCCCTGACACGAATGACTGATGCGGATAAAATCATAGACATTTCAACCAGCAGAGAAGACCTGAAACAAAATGAACAATTTGGGTTAGATAAAAAAACTATTCGCCTCACTAATAATCAAAGATATACTAATTAAAACAATGACATACTACACTTTCCTTAATAAATTAGCTTTTAAAAAATAATACTTGCTTCTTTCCGGTATTCTCATAAGTATCTACAGAGGTAAATATTGAAATATTTACTCAAACTAATTTGGTGGTATTCAACAGAATTTAAAAATATTTATGCCCTTTGACCACAATATATAACCCTATCCTAACGGAAGTAATCAGATTCAGACAACATTTTAAACAGAAAGACATTCTTTCATAGAAATTGCCAAAAACAATCTAAACATCCAACAATAAAAGAAATGGTTAATTACAGTACATCCCTATGATGGAATATAAAGCACAATAGTTATGTTTGTGAAAAACAGTTTAATAATGTGGTAAAATCCTTATATTAGGAAAAAAGCAGGATAAAAACTGCAAATGTTGTTTTCCATAAAGACAAAAAGAAGGGAGAGATAAATGGGGAAATAGATATTAGAAGGAAACATGCCAAAATTATAATAATGCTTATCTCCAGAAAACAGGATTATGTGTGATTGTTATTTTATAATTTCCTAAATTTTCATAATATCCCACAATGGCCATATATTACCTTTATAATAAGAAAAAAATTATTCATAGTAAATCTTAAAGCTAAAGGAATAGTGGTTTTAATACTGCTCTCAATCTCTTTATACCAGAAAATCATAATGGTCTCTTTTATTATATTCTGATCATGCTTCATAAAAATAGATAAAAGGACTTCACAGGCCAGGTCTGAAAGAAATCAGGTAAATGGAAACTTAGATTTAAGATATATAATACTGCTCAAATTTTAGCTTGTATAAAAACTATTGGAAGTTTGGTCAGAAAGGCAGATTTCTGAACCTCCTCCCACCCCCAAATTCTGATCCATTGACTATGGGGTGGAGCTTGAGAATCTTCCATTTTTAACAAATTCCCGAGTAAATGCTATGTTTAGTTTCTACAGATCATACTTTCAAAAACACTAAATTAAAACATGTTCACAGTCTGAAATTAAGTGATAACTCTTTCCTGACAGGCCTTCAGAGCATAATGCTACTAAATACTGCTTTGCTAGCAGTAGGGGCAACAGTGAACACTGAAAAATTTGCTAACAATTTCATAGCTTTTTTCAAGATATTGTATCTCAGGGACTAAACTAACCCTTACCTGCCCTGTTCAGATAGGTCAAGACTATCTCATTCCAAAAATGAAAAACTGAGTTAGTTAGAATACTTTAAAATGCCGCAGAAAACCAAGTGGTACCGAATCTGGAAATTAGTACTACAGCTCCTAGCTTTTGTTGCTATGTAAAGTCAAAATGTGACTATCCATTCATGATGGTAATTGACTAGAAACACTAACCCAAATAACAAAGTTAATGCATCATCTTTTCATGGGGAAATGAGAGGAATAGATAGGTATTAACATGTCCTTACTCTTTAATATTTTTCTCCTCCATTCGTTTAAAATGAAAAAAAAAAAAAACCAACAGAAATTAAATTAGCCTTTACCATAATAGGATCTTCCAACAAAAGTTCCAACATGACATATTCAAATTATTTTTTTCTATTCAATCAGTTTCTTTCCTTTTCTAAAAGCAGTAGCAAGAGAAAGCTGGGTTCCCTCAAAGGATGATATCTAAACTAAAACCCCTATTAAAAACTGTTACTATGTTTTGCTTAATTATTAAACCATAATTATTATATTTAGCCTAAGAATAAGAAAGTAGGAAAATGTCTTACTTCATACCTTTAGGCATGTATTATTTAAACATAAAATGTTTTCTTCCCAAAGTTTACTGCAACACAATAAGTACTCGGGGAATCAACATGAGAGCAGGGTTGTGACTTCTAGTTTTCCAAACACCCATATTCTTAGTATTTAAAAATAGACTGTATTATTTTATGCCTGATCTGTCTAGGATCTCAACAGAAATATTAAGAATAATCTTTATTACAGAGTGGCAATTTTCATGTAATTGTCAGTTACTCTTTTATGAATTAAAAACAGAAAGATATGATTCATATTTCCTAAAATATATACTGAGAAACAAACACCAACCTGCAAATTCCATTCACTTAACAAACATTTATTGAGTACATACCAAATGCCAGGGACTATGCCAAAGGCTATTCCTACCCCCAAGAATCATCAATAGATGAAAAGAGCAAACACAACACAACCTGTGTTGACCACCACTTAGCTAATTAGAAAACCATTGTTAGACAAACCTGCATTTCAGATACTCCTAATATATTTGGGCTTGTAACCAAAAGCACAACACAGCACTGATAGTCCCTGTCAAAATTCTTAAAAGGTTGTCAGAAAATTGCTTCTATTAGTAGATAAGATTCTTCTGAAGAGAAAAAGTTAAATCTCTTCCTCCCAGAGTCATTTGACCTAACATCCAAACCAGTGAACTAACAAAAGAAACTAGTATGACTGTCCAATGAATAATGTCAGGCTTAACTAATTTGTAGATGGACTTCAATCACTTTAGGATAAGCAATCTCTCCTCTATCAACTAATACCTCCCTTCTCTTTCTATCTTGGATTCTTAATGCAGTTCCTTAAAAAAAAAAAAAAAACACTCCAATCTCATCTGGATTATGATAGTAGAAAAAGGTATCCACCCACATGAAGACCAAGCTAAGGTTAGAGTACCTTTAGAGTCTAGGCACAGTGGTGGTCGGGAAACCAAGGAAGCGTTGGGAGGAACCAAGGAAATCAAGAGGTTAACATTTGCATGGGGAGATTCAGGGCAATAGTAGTTTTATCAGGGCCATAGGTATATTTTTAGCATGATCCATTTTCCCTCACCTTTAACCCTGAAAAAAATCTGTCTTTAGATAGCAGAAAACTCATAGGGATTTGGGTACTGACCTGCATATCCTTTCCTCAAGAGCAACTGCTAAAGGAAAAAGCCCAAATTAGAATCTAGGTAGGTCTGGGAAAACATTTACCTAGAGGCTGATCTCTTCTTCACAACCTTGTGGGGTAATGACTGTGGGCCACCAGGAAGGCAATTTCTCAAAAAGTAATTAACAAAATCCAATACAGAAGTATATTTTATATCTACTTTCAACAAGATGCTTTCGTAATAGGTAAAAACATTTCATATTGCGTTAACCACTCATATTTTAAGTTCATTATTTCCCAAACTTAATTATCCAACTATCCTTTTCAGAATTCTTATATCTACATCGCACTTGTACTATTATTTACTTAAAGCAGCCTTTCAACTACTTATTTTTTTGCCCTATCCTTAGCAATAATATCTGTGAAATCAGTTTTGAGGTGTTACATTTTTCTAATTTAGAGAATTTTTTTTGTTTCATCCAAATGTGTGTGTTTAATTTTTTGGAAAATTATTTAATGTTCATCTGCTTATACTCAAATTATCTTGCATGGGAAACACTCCCTTGGTACATATTTCATTGAAAATGCTGGCTGAGATCTGTGGAAATGGGGGCAGGGGTTTGGGGGGGAGAAAGCTATACTAATTATGGCCCACAGGGTGGGAGCAAGATTGAGTGAAAAGGGAAGGACTCAACAGCCATAGGTTAACAGAAAGACACTTGAAAGACAGAGCTTAAAAGAGGAAAAGGGGAAAGAGTGTCAAGCACAATCAGAATTTATTTTATGGCTTTGCCTATGCCCCCACCTTACCAGAAGCCTTCAATACTATTATAGGTGCTTGTACTACAAAGTATGTATAAGACCTCAGGCTCCAGAGTAGATACCCATATCTAGGAACAGGGCCCTCAATACATGCACAAATTGTGAGTCCCCAACAGTGAGGTAGGTATAATCTCCATTTACAGATGAGGAAACTGAAGGTCCCTTTCTCAATGTCACTACGAATATACAGCAGAACTGGTGCTTAAACTTAAGTATCTTGTATCTCTGTATCACTGTGCTACATCAGTCTCCTTAAACCAGCAAGGAGCAAGAAGCCAGTGATACAGAAGCTTTCTAGCTCCTCTTTGAAATAATAAAAGACCACTTTACATTTTCTATAAGAGGAAGTATAACAGTTAACAGGATGGAGTCTGGAACAAGTGCCTGGGTTCAAAAACTGGCTCCACCATGTGCTAACTGTAAACTTGGGCAAGCTTTGCCTTTCTGTATTCAATTTGCTCACCTATACATTGTGGTCACTAATAGCACGTATCTCCTAGGATTATTTTAAAGACACTAATAGTATCTACCTTACAGAGCTACATAAAGAACCTGAAACATCACCTTGAAGACTGAAAGTGCAATATTGTTTATTATTATTAATTTACTGACTGCCCTCTAATTATCAGGCACTTTATATACTACCTGATTTAAGCCTTCCAATAACCTATGAGATAGGTACTATCAGTTCCATTTTTCCTTTGAGGATATTCAAGCTCAGAAAAGTTAAGAAATTTATTCAATTCTTAAATTCGCAAGTGACAGATTTAGATCCAGGCCTAACTCTAACCACTCTATGAGATACTGCCTCACAACGTTTTCAAGTTTCTTACTCAGGTATTTGGAAAGTCACAGGCACCCCTTTGAAAAGACCTAGGCTTCTTTTAAACATCGATATAAAACATAGATTTTAAAAAAATCAATTCATACACACACACACACACACACACAAAGGTACTCAATTGGTTATCATGGTTCTCAACATAAGAAATGTCCAGATATCCCATTAATTTAGGGCATGGTCACACATATCAAATACTGAAATACAACCTTCAATAATGGAAAGTGTTGGTACTGTTTCAAGTACTAATTCCTTATAATCTCAGCACGTGAGCAAATTCAGAATTTAGAAAAGTGATTGTTCCACCTGTTAGATGGGATTACAACATCTTGCGTCTGGTGGCTGACACTTTAGCCCTGGACTTTGCCTTGGCTGTATAGGCATAGGAGGGACTGGTTCTCAAGCTCTCCAACTGCCCCCAAGAGGTTGATCCAGGAAACTGAGGAGAAAAGTCCAAAGTTGTTTTCGCTGGCAGAGAGATTCAAGCCAGCTGGGGCTCGGCCTCCTATTTTGGAGCCCTCTTCCATCTGTGGAGCCAATTGCTCAGGTCTCCTATAAGCCACATTGCACCCAAAGTGCCACTAACGGGCCTTAAGAGCCTTCTTTGGCCAACGAGGTCAAATCTCTGGGCTCAATGCTCATTAAAACCCCACTGAACGCAAAATAAGCCACTAGTTCAAATCCCACCCTGCTCTTAAAAAATAGAAAATGCCACATCAAGCTCTCTGTTCCACCTAAGTAGCCTAGGTAGATGGCCGTGTTTCTAGCAACTGGACGCCAGGGAATGCCCCCCACTGCTGGCAGCCCACAGCGACTGTCCCTCCCCCCGGGTCCCCTGCCTGAGCAGTCCCATACCCAAGACAGGTCAGCCAAGGGGCAACTGCCACTCGTGCGACCCCACAGCCCCCGTTAAACTGAAGGGGAAGAAGTCCCCGCAATCCCACCCCTCCAATGCTCCGCGGCTCCAACCACCCGGCTCCCGCCCCCCAAGGCACGCGCTGGGTTCCTGCTCGGGAGGTCTGTAGTCGCGAGGGCGAGGATCACAGCCGTGGCGGGAGGGAGGGAGAGCGAAGGGACCCAATCTTGAGCGACCCTAAGAGGGTTGAGGAACGAGAACTGGGAGGGGCCAGGTCGTACCTGCCGAGCCGAGACCCGCCGCTCCAAGTGACGCGCCCGCAGTGCATTATGGGGCCAGGGAGTGGCCTTTCCTCGGGGCAGCCCCACGTCCAACGTGGCTGGCGCCTGGCGGGATCAAGCCCCGCCCCCTCCCTTCGGCCCGCCCAGGCCAATCAGGGTCTGTGGGAAGACACATTGGCCCGCCCCCTCCCCAGGCCCGAGGTTGTCCCGCCCCGTTCCAGGAAAGATTGGCAGCGTTTCACGCACCTGCGCCAAGACGTTGCAAAGTCCTCTGGTGACAGCTAATGTTGTCCTTCACAAATGAAGCTAATCTCTCCTGCTGGTCACCGGTATCTGGAGTCAGTTCGTCTCTCACGCGGCCACACAGCAAACATTATCCAAGGAGCGGGGGGAAAAGCCCTCTCTGAGTGAGCAAGAAAAGGACTTGTCCCATCTATCACCACACAAGCAGGCACCTAACCTTGGCAAAGAAATGCCAGATGCAGACCCTACAGGCCCTTTCACCCTTTGCCTGGACATGCATTATTAAATAAACACTTGATGACTGTACCACGTGCCAAGCCCGGTGTTGGGCATTGGGTTGCAGGAAAGAACATAACTGAATGGAATCTAAAGTGTAACAGGAGCAAGAGATGTTAAAGCATAAATCATTACATAATTATAAATTGTGATCAGTACTATGAAGAAAAACTAGTGGGTGTGATGATGAATTAATTTTGGACTATCAGGGAAGATATTTTTAAAGAAGTGTCTTTTAAGTTCCAGGTATATGAAACAACCTTAAAGGATGTTTCAGGCCAAAAGAACATTAAGTGTTAGGTGGTTGGGGCATGAAAGAAATTGGTGCGTTCTAAGAACTGAAAGGAAGTCAATGTGGTTGAAACGAAGGGAGCAAGCTTGGGCTGAGATGAGACAGAGGCCAGACCATGCAAGCTCTTATTGGCCACATAATAGATTTTAGACTGTATTTTGGAATGTATCCTAAGGTTAATGGGCAGCTAATATAAAATGTTAAGTAGAATCTGATTTACATATTTAAAAGCTCACTCAGGCTATTTGTGGGGAATAGTTTGGAGGAGGGCAGGAGGTGTTGCTGAAAGGCCAGTTTAGGGGCAGTTACATTAGTCAAGGCTAGAGATGATGGTGGCTTAACCTAGGGTAATGGCAGTAGAGACAGTGAGAGTTAGATAATTTCAGGACATGTATAAATGAGAGGTGGAATCTAAGGACTTGATAATGGATTGATTTTCTGGGAAGAGTAAAAAAAGGGGAGCATTAAGAATGACTCCTTAAGTAACTAGATGGATTAAGAAGGCTTTTACTGATTCAGGGAACATAGAGGAGCAAATGGCTTTGGATACAAGTTTGAGATGCTTATAAATGAGGTGTCAAACAGATTCAGATGTTTAAGTCTGGAGGTCAGAAGAAATGGCTAGACTAATTATATAAGTTTGGTGGTTGTTGGAATGGGTTAACCCAGTAATTCCACTTATAGGTATATATGCAATAGAAATGTATTCATATGTTAACCAAAAGACATATATAAGAATGTTAACAGGATGAGCAAATTTTAGAATATTCATATAGTGGAATAGCACACAGGAAAGAGAATGAACCTTTTACAACTACACACAAAACATGGATGAATTTCACAGTCATAAAATTGAACAAAAGAAGCCCGACACAAAAATTGTTTTTTATATTATTCTACTTGTATAATATTCAGAAACAGACAAAAATAATATATGGTAATAGAAGTTGGGATATTGGTTATCTTTAAGTGGTATTAAATTTAAAAAGGGCCACTAAGGGGGCTCCTGGAGTTCTAATACTGTTGTTCTTGATCTGGGTGTTAATTACACCAGTAAGTCCAATTAATGAAAATTCATCAAGCTATACACTTAAGATTTATGCAATTTTTCAGTATGTATTATATATATATATATGTGTGTGTGTATGTATTTTTTTTTTTTTGAGAGAGAGAGAGTGTGTGTGTGTGTGTGTGTAAGCAGGGGAGGTGCAAAAACAGGGGGAGAGAGAGAATCCCCCAAGCAGGCTCCATGCTATCAGCACTGAGCCCAATGTGGGGCTCAAACTCAAGAACCATGAGATCATGACCTGAGCTGAAATCAAGAGTCAGATGCTTAACTGACTGAGACACCCAGGCACCCCTTATATATATATTTTTTATTCAATAAAAATTTTACATTTTTAAAATGTTATGGGTGGGGCATCTGGCAGGCTCAGTCAGAAGAGCATGCAACACTTGATCTCAGGGTTGTGAGCTTTGGGTGCCATGTTGGGTGTAGAGATAACTTAAAAAAGTGGAATCTTAAAAATATAAATAAAACTGATATGAGTGATGTAGCCATCAATAAGTTACTGGTACCAGATAACCTTCCTATCACAAACAATAGAAAAGTGGACCAAATCTATGAAACAAGTGTTTTCAAACACTGGACAATAGGTACAGTAAGACTGTGATACTGGAAAGAAGGAAAACAAATAAGATGAGGCCAAAGGTTTCCCTAGATTTCTTTCTGGAGGTATTTACCTAAGCACGGAATAGAAGAAAGCCAAACGGAATACAGTTCTCTTGCAAAATGAGGAGAGAGAAATTGGAATTAGGAGAGATTCAGGCAACTTAAATCTGCAGGGCAGAATATCAGAGAAAGAGCTCCAGAAATATGCATAAGGGTCTGCATGAATCTTTAGTGTAGGTTTAAGGATAGACTTCATGAGGCTAGTTAAATAACAATTACTGGGGGAACTATAAGCTGAACAACTACTAGAACTTAAGTAAAGTTTAGAAACATTCAAGTTCTGACCAATTGGAATGAAGAAACCTTATTAAACACCTGGCGTATTTGCTAGGGATACCTCAGAAAGGCCACATTTTAGAGAGAAGGCTAAAAATAAACTAGCCCAACATTAAAGGCTATTCTATCCATTCAAAACAAAGCTGAAAAAGCTTATCTGCAAGTAATTAACTACTTGCTTGAATGAAACTTAATCTTTAAATAAAGACAAAATCCAGGCACCAAACCAGTAATACCTATAATGTCCATTATTCAATAAAAAATTACTGTATATGTGAAGAAGTAGGAAAATGTGAACAGGAGAAAAATCAGTCAATAGAAACAGACCCAGAAATGGTGAAGATGATGAAATTAGCAGATAGGAACTTTAAAGCAGGTGTTATAAGTGTGATCAAGAATTTGAAGAAAGACATAAATGTAATCAAAACAATGAATCAGAACCTCTAGAGTAGTAAAATATAATATCCAAAATGAAAATTTCATTGGATGGGCTTAAAAGCAGCTTAGACACTGCAGAAGAAAAGATCTGTGAAGAAAGAAACTGTTCATAAGAATGAACTATAACAAAGTGCAAGGACAAGTAAACTTGAAAATAAAATGGACAGAGCCTTAATAACCTGTAAAACAATACATATGTTAGTTATCTAACATATGTGTAACTAGAGATGCAGAAAGACAGGAGAGGATATTTTTTTAAATATGAAGAAATAATAAAAGTTTTCTAAGACTGATAAAAAATATAAACCCATAGTTCCAAGAAAGAAAAACAACCCCAAAAATGATAAACACAAAGAAATCCTTACCAAAGCACACTACACTCACACTGTTAAAAACAATACTAGGGGCACCTGGGTGGCTCAGTCTCAGTCAGTTAAGCATCCAACTTCAGCTCAGGTCATGATCTCAGGGTTCTGTGAATCCGAGCCCTGCATTGGGCTCTGTGCTGACAGCTCAGAGCCTGGAGCCTGCTTCTGATTCTGTATCTCCCTCTCTCTCTGCCTCTCCCCAGCTTGTGTTCTGTTTCTCTCTGTCTCTCAAAAATAAATAAATGTTTAAAAAAATTTTTTTAAAGAAAGAAAATACTAGAAAAGATCACAGAAAAAGCCACATTCTATATAAGGAACAGACAACAATCACTACTGACTTCACATCAGAAAGAATGTAAGCCAGAATATAATAGAATAAAATCTTTACAGTCCTAAAAGAAAACCTCTGTCAATCTAGAACTTTATATCCAGCAAAAATTATTTCAAAAAATAAAGGTGAAATAAAGGCACTTTCAGACAAACAAAAGATGAGAGAATTTGTTACTAGCATACCTGAATTATAATAAATGCTAAAGAAAGTTCTTCCGATTAAACAAAAATGATTCTAGATGGAAATTTGAATTTACACAAAAGAAACAAAAACTGTCAGAAATGGTGAATAGGGGAGTTAATACAAAGACTTTTCTCTTTTACAATTTTCTCTAAAATATAAATAATCATTTAAATCAAACACAGTAACCAGGGCGCCTGGGTGGCTCAGTCAGTTAAGCGTCCAACTTCAGATCAGGTCATGATCTCACAGTTTGTGAGATTGAGCCCCACATGGGGCTCTCTGCTGTCAGTACAGAGCCTGCTTCAGATCCGCTGTCCCCCTCACTCTCTACCCCTCCCCTGCTCGTTCTCTCTAAATAAATAAATAAATAATAAACTTAAAAAAAAAAAAAAGAATTAGCCACTATCGGTTTACCTAAGCTCTTAAAAAAAAAAAAAAAGTAACAATGTTTTGTTAGGTTTATATCACATGAAGAAGTAAAATACACATTAGCAATATAAAGAAAAGGAGACTGGATATAAGGATACTATGACTGGATATGGGATACTGGTATAAGGTTCTTACACCATACTTGAAATGGTATAATTTGAAGGTAGAATGTGATATTTTAAAGATATGTATTGTAAGACAAATGACTACAAGGAAAAAGAAGAGGTATTTAAAATTTAATCAGCCGACAGAGGAATTAAAATCAGAATGCTATAAAATACTCAATCCAAAAGAAAGCAAGAAAAGAGTTAAAATGGAACAAAGAACAGATAGACAGATAAAAACCAAATAGCCTGGGCACCTGGGTGGCTCAGTTGGTTAAGCATCTGACTTTGGTTCAGGTCACGATCCCACAGTTTATGAGTTTGAGCCAGCAGTGAACTCTCACTGTCTGTGCTGACAGCTCATAGCCTAAAGCCTGCTTCAGATTATGTGTCTCCCTCTCTCTCTGCCCCTCCACTGCTTGCTCTCGGTCTCTGTCTCTCAAAAAATAAATAATAAAAAAAATTTTTTTTAAATAGCCTATATGACTGATTTACACATAACACATATTGAAAACTATATTAAATGCAAATGGTCTAAACTCTGCTTTAAAAGGCAAATTGTCTTATTGGATTTGAAAAATTAGTCAAGGCCCAACTATATGCTATCTACAAAAAAATTCAGTTTAAATGTAATGACATAGATCAGTTAAAAGTAAAAAAAATGAAGAAAGAGGGTTGCCTGGGTGGCTCAGTCGGTTAAGTATCCAACGTCAGCTCAGGTCATGATCTCACAGTTTGTGAGTTTGAGCCGCACATCAGGGACAGCACAGAGCCCACTTTGGATCCTCTGCCGCCTCCCTCTCTCTACTCTCTCTTTCTCTCAAAAATAAATAAACATTTTTTTATAAAAAAGAAAAAAAAAACCCAATCACTAATTTAAAAAAAGGTGAAGTAGTTATATTAGTATCAAAGTGAACTTCAGAACAAGGAATATTATCAAGGTTAAAGAGGGATATTTTACAATGATAAGAGAGTTATTTCATCAAAATAAGCACACATCCTAATAGAAATGCATCTAATAACAGAGCTTCAAATACACAAAGCAAAAATGGATAGAAGAACTGAAAGGAGAAGTAGGCAAGTCCACAATATAGGTGGAGATCTCGTCACTTTCCCTCAGTAAGTGAGAACAAGTAGACAGAAAGTCAATATGGTAATAGAAGACATGAATTAGCAACCAACTTGGCACAACTGATATTTATAAAACGGTTCACCAAACAACAGCAGAGTACACATTCTTTCCTAGCCAAGATAGACCATATGTTGGGCAATAAAAATAATTTTTTTAATTTTTGAAAATGTTTTTATTTATTTTTGAGAGAGAGAGAGAGAGAGAGGGAGAAAGCAGGGGAGGGACACAGAGAGAGAGGGAGACACAGAAACCAAAGCAAGCTCCAGGCTCCAAGCAGTCAGCACAGAGCCCAACACAGGGCTCGAACCCACAAACTGTGAGATCATGACCTGAGCCGAAGTCGGACACCCAACCGACTAAGCCACCCAGGTGTCCTGGCGGTAAAAATAATTTTTAAAAAACATTAAGCAAAAGAAACCAGATACTAAAAAGTACATTCTGTATTTGTCCATTTACATGAAGTTCTAAACAAATACAACTAATCTGTAGTGAGAAGAAAATCATAAAATGGTTGCCTTTAGTGGCTGGGTTGACTAGAAAGGGGCATGAGGGAATTTTCCGGAGTTGGTGATAATGTTCTCTCTCTTTTTTTTTTTTTTAAGAAATTTGAACTTTTCTTTGTTTTATGTTTATTTTTGAGAGAGGGAAAGAGAGAGAGAGAGACAGAACATGAACAGGATAGGGGCAGAGAGAGAGGGAGACACAGAATCCAAAGCAGGCTCCAGGCTCTGAGCTGTCAGCACAGAGCCCGATGCAGGGCTCAAACCCATGAACTGTGAGATCATGACCTGAGCTGAAGTCAGATGCTTAACTGACTCAGCCACCCAGGGGCACTCTATCTTGACAAGGGTTTGGGTTGCAGGGATGTATGCATTTTTCAGAACTCATTAAATGGTATGCTTGAGACTTTTGCATTTCATTGTATATAAATTTTATCTCAAAAGTAAAAAATAGCATAAAAATATTAAAGTCTATTTAGCAATTCTGAAACTACTTTCTGCATTTTCTAGGTCTCAGCAAATGGGTAAATACATTGAGGATAATGCAAGCCAGTTTCCTCACATCAGAGAAGGTAGTTAAAAATAAGGGAGTTATCTAAAAATAAGGAAGTTATCTAAAAATAAGGAAGTTACTTAAAAATAAAGGAGTTACTTAAAAATAAGGGAACATAGTGCCATTTCCACTGAAAGGAACCAGAGATCTTGGTGGGGGTGGGGGGTGGATTTCATCTCAGTCCTGAGGCACAGAAGGAATAATGTGAGCCTGTACCATCTTGTGTCAGAAAGCAAAGAAGTACCAAAGAATGTCAGGACATAGGAGCCAGCTTAAAGGAATTCCCACGGATTCAGTCTGGGACATTATAAACATCAATCTAAACAGTGATTGTAATATTTTATAACGCATTGACTGGAATAAAAGTAATGAGTTAAATAAATAGTCCATAGTCCATACACATAAATTTAAATAATAAATAAACACATTTAAAAATAAGGAGGGAAAGCTTTTCCTGATAGTAGAACACCAAGTAATAAACACCAAAGGAATGATGGAGTTAGAAAATCATGAACAGATGCCAATGCCAACATTACTAGTCAAAAGTTGAATGAGGGACAGGATATTTATCCATTCTCAAAACATCTCCCCAAATTGCCTATTAAACAATGGAACAACCAGGAACTTTACAGTAAAGAAGTCTGGCAGACAATGATAATGACAATGCTAATTGCAATAAGCTAAAAGTCAATAAAAATCTAACCAAAGGTTCTGGGAGGATTACAAAGGGATAGCTGACTGAGCTTGAGAGAAGCAAAAAAAAAAAAAAAAAAAGTTTGTTTTACAAAAAGGGGTGATGTTTGAAGAGACTTACAGGAAGAAGAAAAGTGTATCAGGCAAACTGTGGTGGGGCATGGAGAATTTAGATATTTAGATATAGGCATGTGGAACAGCATTAACAATTCAGGGAACTGCAAGTGATCTCCTAGTGCTACAGTGTGGATGGGAAATGAAGCAAAAAGAAAGGCCAGACTTCAAAGAGCTGATATGCCAAACTACCAAGTTTGACTTTTTCCTGCAGGCAATGGGAAGGCACTGAAGGATTTTAGGCAGAATAATAGTAAATGCATGTATTCTGAAAGAAAGAAAGAAAGAAAGAAAGAAAGAAAGAAAGAAAGAAAGAGAAATAAATAAACACATTCTAGAATGGTACAAAAAAATGTCTAACTATAAAATAGCTGTAAGAAAATAAAGATGGATTTGGCTTTGAGATAAATGTTTCTATGCATAAAAGCAATGAAGAAACCACAAAGAAAAGGATTAGAAGATCACATCAAAGTATAAAGTGTCTGTACATGAAAACAAATAAATGAAAATTCAGGCAACAAACTGAGTGAAATATATGCAACATATGACAAAGAATGCCAACATACCTCATCAAAATAAAAAGCTTCTGCACAGCGAAGGAAACAATCAGCAAAACTAAAAGGCAACCAACAGAATGGGAGAAGATATTTGCAAAAGACATATCAGATAAAGGGTTAGTATCCAAAATCTATAAAGAACTTATCAAATTCAACATCCAAAACACAAATAATCCAGTGAAGAAATGGGCAAAAGATATGAATAGACACTTCTCCAAAGACTATATCTAGATGGCTAACAGACACTTGAAAAGATGCTCAACATCACTCATCATCAGGGAAAAATACAAATCAAAACCACAATGAGATACCACCTCACACCTGTCAGAATGGCTAAAATTAACAACTCAGGAAACAAGAGATGTTGGCGAGAATGCAGAGAAAGAGGATCTCTTTGGCACTGCTGGTGGGAATGCAAACTGGTGCAGCCACTCTGGAAAACAGTATGGAAGTTCCTCAGAAAGCTAGAAATAGAACTACCCTACAACCCAGCAATTGCACTACTAGGTATTTATCCAAGAGATACAGGTGTACTGTTTCAAAGGGGCACATGCACCCCCATGTTTATAGCAGCACTATCAACAATAGCCAAAGTATGGAAAGAGCCCAAATGTCCATCGATGGATGAATGGATAAAGAAGATGTGGTATATATATACGATGGAGTATTACTCAGCAATCAAAAAGAGTGAAATCTTGCCATTTGCAGCTACATGGATAGAACTAGAGGGTATTTGCTAAGCAAAATTAGTCAGAGAAAGACAAATATCATATGACTTCACTCATATGAGGACTTTAAGATACAAAACTTCAAGATGAACTTAAGGGAAAAGAAGTAAAAATAATATAAAAACAGGGAAGGGGACAAAACATAAGAGACTCTTAAATATGGAGAACAAACAGGGTTTCTGGAGGGGTTGTGGGAGGGTGGATGGGCTAAATGGGTAAGGGGCACTAGGGAATCTACTCCTGAAATCTTGTTGCACTATATGCTAACTAACTTGAATGTAAATGAAAAGAGAGAGAGAGAGACAGAGACAGAGACAGAGACAGAGAATTAGGAACATGCCCATTGCAAATGGGCAAGGGCACTAAAAAGATAATTCACAAAAGAATTATAAGTGGTCAACAAACATTTAAATGGTAATTAAACAGGGAAACATCCCACTTTTCTAGAAGGAGCTGTATTTCAGAGTAAATAAGTAGTCCCAGTTGATGAGAGAAAGCGCTACTTAATAGAATAATAAAAATAAATATAACAGAAGGGATGACAGATTTATAAAATCATCACTTTCAACTCAAATGAAAACATTGATTTAGGCAGAAATTAGCCAGGTGGTAAAGTCAGGAGGTGAGTGGTGGATGGACAAAGGACATTCTTCTGATGCCAAAATACACCACATAGATTACTGTTCAGTTGCAAAGGGGAAAACCCACCCATCCAATGAAGTGGAAAGGTTGCTACCACTCTAATCCCAGGTCAATCTGAACATCCCCAATTGACTGTAAAATGTTATAGCTCAGCCACCTGATGTGATGCAGTAAGAAGTGCACATCACCTGTGATACATTCTTTCCAAAACAATGTTTAGCTTGAATCTATCATATCGTTACAGCTAGCTCCCCATTCACAAAAAAACACATACAATTTTAATTTTTTAGACATAGATAAAGTTAAAAAAAAAGTCATCATTTAACCTTTTTAAAAGAATCTTCCTCTTACTATTTTAATGGGTATCTTCCACACAAACTTTTTTTAAAAAAATGAAATTGGGGGCGCCTGGGTGGCTCAGGTGGTTAAGTGACTGACTTTGGTCAGGTCATGATCTCCCAGTTCGTGGGTTCAAGCCCTGCATTAGGCTCTGTGCTGACAGCTCAGAGCCTGGAACCTGCTTTGAATGCTGCGTCTCCCTCTCTCTATGCCCCTCCCCCACTTCTTCTTCTTCTTCTTCTTCTTCTTCTTCTTCTTCTTCTCTCTCTCTCTCTCTCTCAAAATTAAATAAACAGTAAAAAAAAATTTTTTTTTAATGAGATCATAGGGGCGCCTGGGTGGCTTACTTGGTTAGGCGACCAACTTCGGCTCAGGTCATGATCTCACAGTTTGTGAGTTCGAGTCCCGCGTCGGGCTCTGTGCTGACAGCTCAGAACCTAGAGCCTGCTTCAGATTCTGTGTCTCCTCCTCTCTCTTCCCCTCCCCTGTTCAAGCTCTGTGTCTCTCAATAATAAATAAACATTAAATTTTTTTTTTAAAAATGAGATCACATTCTACATCTTGTTCTACAACTTGATGATATTTCATGGACAATCCCTCTTCCTACCCCATCTGTCACTATCTGTGGATTTACTTCATTCTTTTTCACAGTGGCAGATGGTAATACGGATGTATGGTAAGTTATTGAATCACTTTCTATTAATGGATGTTCAGGTTCCCTTTTCATGCCATTACAAATATTGCTATCAGAAACACCATCAAATGTACATCTATGTGATGTATTTAGGTTGGACAGATCCCTTGAAATAGAATTTCCTGGTTAAAGGGCATGCCACATTGCTCTAAAAAATCCTATACTATCTTATACCATAACCAATAATGTGTGCAATTTTCCCACATCCTCAAACAAAGCTGGATTTGTATCATCAAGCTGTTTCATTTTTTCCAGTTTGAATAGTGGGGAGGGGGCGGAAGGTTACCTCATTGTTAAGCTCATAATTTTGATATTATTAATGAGGATGGCAATTGTTTTATATGTTTCTTGGAAAAATGTGTTTCATCTTTTATAAACTGCCCATTCATCTGTCTCTTTGCCAAAACAATCTATGAATAACTATTAGTCTGATGAAATCCTGGATTTAAAGTAGCTTTTTTAGGGGTACCTGAGTGGCTCAGTTGGTTGAGCTTCTGACTCTTGATTTTGACTCAGTTCATGATCTCACAGTTTGTGGGTTTGAGCCCCATATCAGGCTCTGCACCAACAGTATGGAGCTTGCTTGGGATTCTCTCTCTCTCTCTCTCTCTCTCTCTCTCTCTCTCCCTACTTCTCTCCCCCTTCCCCATTCTCTCTCTCAAGATAAATAAACTTAAAAAAAAATAAAGTAGCTTCAAATATTACAACCTCCATTAACCAAGAATAAAATGTCTCCTAGACCTTTGTTATTAATGTGTGTCTGTTTGGATCCAAAAGTCCAAAAATCTTTTTGATATTCTCCCTTTTAAAAAGTAGACTTTGGGGCACCTGGGTGGCTCAGTCGGTTGGGCGTCCGACTTTGGCTCAGGTCATGATCTTGCTGTCCGTGGGTTCGAGCCCCACGTCGGGCTCTGTGCTGACAGCTCAGAGCCTGGAGCCTGTTTCGGATTCTGTGTCTGTCTGTCTGTCTGTCTGTCTCTCTCTCTCTCTCTCGGACCCTCCTCCGTTCATACTCTGTCTCTCTCTGTCTCAAAAATAAATAAATGTTAAAAAAGTAGACTTTCATGCCATACTTTCCAGATAGTTATATTATCATAATCTTCCAGGTGGAGAACCAGAGCACGACTACGTTGTACTCATTTAGAGTCACAAAATGATTCAGTGGCAGACATGCATCTCAAATCCATCATTCCATCTTATTTTTCAATTATGCTCCCCACACTTTCCTTCTCCAATTCACTCCCCACCAGTCTCATTTACTGGAATAAAGAGCCAGTTAGTATTCATAGGTTTTATTCAACACATAAATATGTAAGTTCATGAAAGAAGGAAATGATCGCACATAAGCTATAAATTATTTCTTATTCCTGTTTACAAATAATGTTTTAATTACTGTATACTTCTTGGCTATAGGAAAAATGACTTAGAAATAATTTCCCCTCCAACCAAAATTCAGTAATATATATGTTTTAGTACAGTGGTGCTTGCACAGAGAAACCTCAATGTGACATTGCTGCTGTAGTTTAAGGAGAAAAAAAAAAAAGGTAAGCTGCAAGGAAAGGACTTTAAACTTTTATTACAGGAGAGGGTTTTAGGTAGGGGAAGTTCTCCAAATCCAAAATACTGTTTCCCTAACAGCTATAAATACATCCGTCATTTCTTCACCGCCCCCATACAGCAGTGACCTTGTAGGATAGATGCAGTGAAGAGAAAAACCTATTTCAGAAATGAGGAGTTAACCATGTGGTGTAACAATACCTCTTCTTTAACCATTTCCTGGGGACTATGAAATGTCGCTATTAACACGGATAAAAATGATTTAAAATAACAATTACCATTTGTTTATTATATGCTAATTACTTTGCACTCATTTTGTTTTTCTAGCAACTCTGTGCCTTAACTATTATAATTAAATTATTATTTTATAGGACTAACTAAGCCTCAGAAAACTTGGCCATGTTCCCACAGTTAGTGAATATAAGAGCCAGGATTCAAATCCAGGCTGCTGACTCACATGCTGGTTCTTTTCCCTGCGAAGCTTTGCTGCCACAGCACCACAGGTGGTTCTGCAGGGGTGATGGCAGACCGGCTGTTTTAGACTTGTCCTCTTAGGACACTGCACATGTCACCGGGATCCAGCCACGTCTGGGTTTTCCTTTCATCTGTGCAAGTTCAGAAAGTCTGTGTTGTGAGTTGGTTTATCCTGGAGTGGAGTAAAATACTAGGCCATGAGCATCCCAAGCAAGATCTAGCCAGGCACAGACAAAATCCACAGGTCTGTGGAGGGGAGAAGAAATAAAAACTAAGGAGGGCACCGAGATTGGAGACAGAAATACCAAAGCAAGACAACATAAGAGGAGATGTGAAGTCCATGCCAAAGATCATAGCAGTCTATTATTGAAAGCCACATAATGGTATGGTCAAGGTTCTCCTGTGGCCAAATGGCAACCAGGGGCAGTAAGGTCTACAGGAGCTTTAGCTTCTCCCACTTGGGGAGAAACCAGCCTGTGCAAATCTGGAAGCTAGCTGTGAATGAAAGGCAAACTGTGGGCTGGGGCTGCAGAGCAGAGGGCAGGTGCAGCTTTTTGAGGTGGCCCAATTGACTTAGAGGGGCAGCCATATTAGAAACTAAGTTGTTTCCTGAGAAACTTAACAGAAGACCATAGGGGAGGGGAAGGGGGAAAAAAGGATACAGAGAGGGAAGGAGGCAAACCATGAGAGACTCTTAAAAACTGAGAATAAACTGAGGGTTGATGGGGCGTGGGAGAGAGGGGAAAGTGGGTGATGGGCATTGAGGAGCGCACCTGTTGCGATGAGCACTGGGTGTTGTATGGAAACCAATTTGACAGTAAATTTCATATTAAAAAAAGAAAAAGAAAAAAAACCTAAGTTGTAGGTTACTTCGCCGAGCACACTCAACTTCCCTTTCCAGCCTGTTTCTGACTTATATTCTTGGAAGGATTAGTTTATCAATTACATGATCCATTCCTGCTTAGCCACAGCTGACTGAACCATCTGACCAAAGGAGCTGGTCAGCAACCAGTCAGACTCTAAATTTGATCTAAGAAATATAAAGAGAGAGTTGGTCAGATGCCATATGCATGGAGCTGCAAGGTCATGTAGTGGGTAGGACAGTGAGTCTACGAAGTGCCACACATGGCTCAAATTACAGGGGAGCAAATTGTTTGGAACATAGCAAGAAAAGCCCAAGAGAAACAAACAAGACTGTGTATGCTCAGTCAGAGACAGAGGCAAGTAACTCATTTTATGGTTTCCAATTGAGGAGAGGAGACTTCCTCCAATTAAATTCTCTGTGAGGTTCCCCTCAATCTTAATTTTTTTTAAAAAAAAATCCTCTTTTTATGAGTTTTTTAGAGTGGATTTCTTTTCTTACCAATAATTTCTGACTCAGGCATTGATTTGTGAATATGAATAACATTGTGGTACAGCATAGGGAATACAGTCAATGGTATTAGAATCACGTTGTATGATAATAGATGGTAGCTACACTTGTGGTGAGCATAGCATAACATAAACTTGTCACAACACTATCTCGTACACCTGAAACTAATGTAACACTGTGTGCCAAATTTTTTAATTAAGAAAATGACAACACACACACACACACACACACACACACACACTGCATGCATGGAGGACATAATTCTACTTAAAAAAAAAAATAGAATGCCATTGTATTCATGAACAGTGAGACAGTCCTTTCCAACAAGAACTTTTACGTCCAAATACATGGAAAATGGAATTCGTAATCTTTGTGATCAGAGTGCCAGAGCCCAGAGTGTTGGGTCATCTTATAAGAAGTTTGGCTTTGGCCAAGGCAGCAGCTGGAGAGCGCTCCTTCCTGGAGAAGCAGAGGGAAATGAGCCATCTTTGAGCACCTACAAAGGGACCCTTGGATGTTACACAGAATTATATCCTTTAACTCTCACAGCCTTATTATTCAGTTATAGAAAGAATGTGAAGCTCCAAAAGGTTAGCTAAACTGCTCAAGGTCACAAAACTAAGAACAAACATAGCTGAGAATCAAAGTCAGGCCACTTTTCCTTGTGGGAACTCTGTCTCCCAAAGACCAACATCCTAACAGCCACCCATTACAGCCCCATCCTCCTTGGGCAGTGCAATGGTTAATATTATATGTCGACCTGGCTGGGCCACAGTGTTTGGTGGTTGCTCAAACATTATTCTGGATGTTTCTGAGATGGTGTCTTTTGGATGAGATTTCATTTAAATCTGCAGACTTTTGAGAAAAACAACTTGTTCTGCATAATGTGAGTGAGACTCATCCAGATAGTAGAAGGTCTAAATAGAAGAAAGATACTGACCTCTCCCAAGCAAAAAGGAATTCTGCCAGCAGACAGCCTTCAGAATTGAACTGCAGCACTGGCTCTTCTTTGGGTCTCCAGCCTGCTGGCCCACCCTGCAGGTTTTAGCCTTATTAGCCTCTAGAATCGTGTGAGCCAATTCCTTAAAATCAATCTCTCTCTCCCACTCTCTCTGTCTCTTTCTCTGTGCGCACACACACACACACACACACACACACACACACACACACATCCTCCTGCATCTCTAGACAACCCTGCTTATACAGGTAGTGATAGATAATTAATATTAGATTCTTTTTATTCTAGATAAGTTAGGGCTATTACTTCTAACATCTTAGGTTCATAGGAAAGCACACAAAACCACAAAACAATATGGTATAAAAACTCCCCTCCCTTGTATATTAAATCCCATTAGATTCCATTTTAGAGACTTACTTTCCTAACCTTGTCTTCAGATTCCAGCTTTAGCTCAGTGGGAATATATAAATTCACCAGGATATTACTTGTCATACTTTAACACCAGCAATAATAAGTACTGATTCTGGACCTATATTCTTCGGCACAATCACAAATCTCCGTAACCTCTATCCACACACAAATGTCATTGGTACCTGCAAGTGCCAGAGGGATGTTAATTTGAAAACTCTTACTGGCTGTAATTTGTTTGAAGATGGCGAACTGAATCACAAATCAAGCTAAAGGTGTGCTTCAATACTCTTCATTAGTATACAAAATTATCAGAAAGGTATGGGGACGGTGCATCAAAACTGAAACCTTTGATCATTCAGTCAATGACACGTATGCTATTCTGAAACATTCTCCTCTTTCCAGGCAGCCAATGACTGTTTTACTGGGAAGAGCAAAGAGCAGATGGACAGTATTTATTAAAATTGTACTGTGAACCTTGTGCCAAATGGCAATTATATTATTTAGAGTATAAGAATGCCCATGTTGTAATAAGATAAAAATCATCATAATAAAAAATTACAGTTAAAAATTATATAAATTCCATGTTAAATTATATATTTAAAAATATAAATTTTATTTTTAAGTTATATAAAAATATATCCTATACATTTTGAAATAAAAGGCATACTTATAAATAACCCATGGGTTAAAGGAAAAATATTAATAGAAATTATGACTGTTACCATTGTACAACAATGGAGATACCTGGATGGCTCAGTCAGTTAAGTGTCCAACTCTTGATTTCGGCTCAGGTCATGATCTCACGGTTTATGGGTTTGAGCCCCATATCGGGCTCTGCACTGACAGCGTGGAGCCTGCTTGAGATTCTCTCTCCCTCTCCCTCTGTCCCTCCCTTACTCACACATGTGTGCACTCTCTCTTTCAAAATAAATAAATAAACTTTAAAATAAAAAGATAAGAAGTAACAAGTGTTAGCCAGGATATGGAGAAAAAAGAACGCTTGTGGACTGTTTGTGGGAATGTAAATTGGTACAGCCAGTGTGGAAAACAGTATGAAGGTTCCTCAAACAATTAAAAATATGATACATATGATCCAGGAATGGATCATACCCACTAATGGGTATTTTCCCAAAGAAAATGAAAACACTAATTTGAAAAGATATATACACCCTTATGTTTACTGCAGCATTATTTATAATAGTCAAGATATAGAAGCAGCCTGAGTGTCCATCGATAAATGAATAGATAAAGATGTGATACACACACACACACACACACACACACACACACTGGAATATTACTCAGCTATAAAAAAGAATGAGGTCTTGCCATTTGCATCAACATGGATAGATCTAGAGGATATTATGCTAGGTAAAATGTCAGACAGAGAAAGACAAATACTGTATCATTTCACTTATGTGTAGAATCTAAAACACAAGTGAATAAACAAAAAATGCAGAAACAGATCCATAAATACAGAGAACAAAAGGGTGCCCGAGGGGAGAAGTGGGGGTGGGTTGGGTTAAATGGGTGTAGGGGAACGGGAATACAGGCTTCCAGTTATGGAACAAACAAGTCACAGGAATAAAAAGCACAGACTGAGATATATAGTCACTGGTGTTATGATAGCATCGTATGGTGACAGATGGTAACTGCACTATGGTGAGCAGAGCAGAACATATAGACTTGTCCAATCACTACATCATACACCTGAAACTAACATAACATTGTATGTCGACTATACTTCAATTAAAAAACAAAGTGTGTGGTTTCATGGAATTAAGTGATTTGGTGGTAGAGAGGTGCCCAGTGGTGAGGGTGAACAAAAGGAAAGAGAGAGGGTGATTGGGGCTGGTGGCAAAAGGGGCACTGGTGACAGAGAGGAGAAAGCTAGAGGGAGGCGGGTCTGGCAGTAGAGAGGATCCTGGTGGCAAAGATGAGAAAGCTAGGACAGGGGTGAAAAAAGGGTAAGTGAAAAATAAAATGAGCCTGGTGGCAAGGAGGGCTTTGAGGCAGAGGAAATAAGACATTGGCAGGAGGGGAGCAAAGGTTAGTGGATAGGGACCCAATGGCAAAGTGGTGGCAGGGAGGACAGTTCCAGGTGAAGGGAGTGAATGGAGTGTGAAGTCCAGATGAGGTGAGAGACGGGGAGAGACAGGGAGCGTTAAGAGGTCAGAGCCAAGGTTGGTACCTTGCCGGAAGCTGCTGATAGGCCAGCATTCCGAAGGACTCCTGCAGAGGGCTGCTAACTGCTCTCCCAGAGGGTATGGTGAGAGCCTGGATGCCAGAGTTAGAGAGGGTACAGCCACAGTCACTATGGATGCCAAGTAGGACCAGAGGGAGCATCCCTTCCCACATACTCAGCCACCACTGATGCGTGGCTATCCTCATCAGAACACTTGCCCAGGTGGCTGCAAGACACAGAGGAGGGAGCTGCGTCAGAAGCCAGATGAGCAAGGAGGGCCAGGCAGGCTTGTCTGGTGCTCGGGGAAGGAGCACCAGAAGCTGTAACCCCCTCACTTCCAAGAATCCATTCTTGGAGAAGTTCCTTCGTGTACACAAGAGAACATGCTCAACAATGTTCACATCAGCATCGTTTGTCATAGCAAAAATAAAGTTTAGTCATGCAAGAAAACAGGTGGCAATGGGATTGGAATGAATTAGAACCGCACATATTAAGAAAACAAAAATCTCCAAAGAAGTTCAATAAAAAAGTAAGTTACAAAAGGATACTAAGAGTACAATATCATTTATGTAAGATTTCAACTCTACCAAATAGTACTACTGTTTTGGATGCACATAGGAGTAGTAAACGCGTAGACTTACGTGGGAATCACAAACACAGAATTCAAGATAATGGTGATTTTATTTTTTTTTTCAACGTTTATTTATTTTTGGGACAGAGAGAGACAGAGCATGAACGGGGGAGGGGCAGAGAGAGAGGGAGACACAGAATTGGAAACAGGCTCCAGGCTCTGAGCCATCAGCCCAGAGCCTGACGCGGGGCTCAAACTCACGGACCGCGAGATCGTGACCTGGCTGAAGTCGGACGCTCAACCGACTGCGCCACCCAGGCACCCCAAGATAATGGTGATTTTAGAGGTGGAAGGATAGAGGGGAATTGGATCAGGAAGGTACTTTCAACTGTGTAAGCTCTAAAGCTGAGGAATGGATACAGTGATGCTCTATATTCTTTTAGTGTCTTTTTTTTTTTTTTTTTTTTTTATTTATATATGAAATTTATTGTCAAATTGGTTTCCATACAACACCCAGTGCTCATCCCAAAAGGTGCCCTCCTCAGTACCCATCACCCACCCTCTCCTCCCTCCCACCCCCCCATCAACCCTTAGTTTGTTCTCAGTTCTCAACAGTCTCTTATGCTTTGGCTCTCTCCCACTCTAACCTCTTTTTTTTTTTTTTTTTTTTTGTTCCCCTCCCCCATGGGTTTCTCTTAAGTTTCTCAGGATCCACATAAGAGTGAAACCATATGGTATCTGTCTTTCTCTGTATGGCTTATTTCACTTAGCATCACACTCTCCAGTTCCATCCACGTTGCTACAAAAGGCCATATTTCATTTTTTCTCATTGCCACGTAGTACTCCATTGTGTATATAAACCACAATTTCTTTATCCATTCGTCAGTTGATGGACATTTAGGCTCTTTCCATAATTTGGCTATTGTTGAGAGTGCTGCTATGAACATTGGGATACAAGTGCCCCTATGCATCAGTACTCCTGTGTCCCTTGGATAAATTCCTAGCAGTGCTATTGCTGGGTCATAGGGTAGGTCTATTTTTAATTTTCTGAGGAACCTCCACACTGCTTTCCAGAGCGGCTGCACCAATTTGCATTCCCACCAACAGTGCAAGAGGGTTCCCGTTTCTCCACATCCTCTCCAGCATCTATAGTCTCCTGATTTGTTCATTTTGGCCACTCTGACTGGCGTGAGGTGATATCTGAGTGTGGTTTTGATTTGTATTTCCCTGATAAGGAGCGACGCTGAACATCTTTTCATGTGCCTGTTGGCCATCCAGATGTCTTCTTTAGAGAAGTGTCTATTCATGTTTTCTGCCCATTTCTTCACTGGGTTATTTGCTTTTCGGGTGTGGAGTTTGGTGAGCTCTTTATAGATTTTGGATACTAGCCCTTTGTCCGATATGTCATTTGCAAATATCTTTTCCCATTCCGTTGGTTGCCTTTTAGTTTTGTTGGTTGTTTCCTTTGCTGTGCAGAAGCTTTTTATCTTCATAAGGTCCCAGTAATTCACTTTTGCTTTTAATTCCCTTGCCTTTGGGGATGTGTCGAGGAAGAGATTGCTACGGCTGAGGTCAGAGAGGTCTTTTCCTGCTTTCTCCTCTAAGGTTTTGATGGTTTCCTGTCTCACATTCAGGTCCTTTATCCATTTTGAGTTTATTTTTGTGAATGGTGTGAGAAAGTGGTCTAGTTTCAACCTTCTGCATGTTGCTGTCCAGTTCTCCCAGCACCATTTGTTAAAGAGACTGTCTTTTTTCCATTGGATGTTCTTTCCTGCTTTGTCAAAGATGAGTTGGCCGTACGTTTGTGGGTCTAGTTCCGGGGTTTCTATTCTATTCCATTGGTCTATGTGTCTGTTTTGGTGCCAATACCAAGCTGTCTTGATGATGACGGCTTTGTAGTAGAGGCTAAAGTCTGGGATTGTGATGCCTCCTGCTTTGGTCTTCTTCTTCAAAATTACTTTGGCTATTCGGGGCCTTTTGTGGTTCCATATGAATTTTAGGATTGCTTGTTCTAGTTTCGAGAAGAATGCTGGTGCAATTTTGATTGGGATTGCATTGAATGTGTAGATAGCTTTGGGTAGTATTGACATTTTGACAATATTTATTCTTCCAATCCATGAGCAGGGAATGTCTTTCCATTTCTTTAAATCTTCTTCAATTACCTTCATAAGCTTTCTATAGTTTTCAGCATACAGATCCTTTACATCTTTGGTTAGATTGATTCCTAGGTATTTTATGCTTCTTGGTGCAATTGTGAATGGGATCAGTTTCTTTATTTGTCTTTCTGTTGCTTCATTGTTAGTGTATAAGAATGCAACTGATTTCTGTACATTGATTTTGTATCCTGCAACTTTGCTGAATTCATGTATCAGTTCTAGCAGACTTTTGGTGGAGTCTATCGGATTTTCCATGTATAATATCATGTCATCTGCAAAGAGCGAAAGCTTGACTTCATCTTTGCCAATTTTGACGCCTTTGATTTCCTTTTGTTGTCTGATTGCTGATGCTAGAACTTCCAGCACTATGTTAAACAACAGCGGTGAGAGTGGGCATCCCTGTCGTGTTCCTGATCTCAGGGAAAAAGCTCTCAGTTTTTCCCCGTTGAGGATGATGTTAGCTGTGGGCTTTTCATAAATGGCTTTTATGATCTTTAAGTATGTTCCTTCTATCCCGACTTTCTCAAGAGTTTTTATTAAGAAAGGGTGCTGGATTTTGTCAAAGGCCTTTTCTGCATCGATTGACAGGATCATATGGTTTTTCTCTTTTTTTTGGTTAATGTGATGTATCACGTTGATTGATTTGCAAATGTTGAACCAGCCCTGCATCCCAGGAATGAATCCCACTTGATCATGGTGAATAATTCTTTTTATATGCCGTTGAATTCGATTTGCTAGTATCTTATTGAGAATTTTTGCATCCATATTCATCAGGGATATTGGCCGGTAGTTCTCTTTTTTTACTGGGTCTCTGTCTGGTTTAGGAATCAAAGTAATACTGGCTTCATAGAATGAGTCTGGAAGTTTTCCTTCCCTTTCTATTTCTTGGAATAGCTTGAGAAGGATAGGTATTATCTCTGCTTTAAACGTCTGGTAGAACTCCCCTGGGAAGCCATCTGGTCCTGGACTCTTATTTGTTGGGAGATTTTTGATAACCGATTCAATTTCTTCGCTGGTGATGGGTCTGTTCAAGCTTTCTATTTCCTCCTGATTGAGTTTTGGAAGAGTGTGGGTGTTCAGGAATTTGTCCATTTCTTCTAGGTTGTCCAATTTGTTGGCATATAATTTTTCATAGTATTCCCTGATAATTGTTTGTATCTCTGAGGGATTGGTTGTAATAATTCCATTTTCATTCATGATTTTATCTATTTGGGTCATCTCCCTTTTCTTTTTGAGAAGCCTGGCTAGAGGTTTGTCAATTTTGTTTATTTTTTCAAAAAACCAACTCTTGGTTTCGTTGATCTGCTCTACAGTTTTTATAGATTCTATATTGTTTATTTCTGCTCTGATCTTTATTATTTCTCTTCTTCTGCTGGGTTTAGGCTGCCTTTGCTGTTCTGCTTCTATTGCCTTTAGGTGTGCTGTTAGATTTTGTATTTGGGATTTTTCTTGTTTCTTGAGATAGGCCTGGATTGCAATGTATTTTCCTCTCAGGACTGCCTTCGCTGCGTCCCAAAGCGTTTGGATTGTTGTATTTTCATTTTCGTTTGTTTCCATATATTTTTTAATTTCTTCTCTAATTGCCTGGTTGACCCACTCATTCGTTAGTAGGGTGTTCTTTAACCTCCATGCTTTTGGAGGTTTTCCAGACTTTTTTCTGTGGTTGATTTCAAGCTTCATAGCGTTGTGGTCTGAAAGTATGCATGGTATGATTTCAATTCTTGTAAACTTATGAAGGGCTGTTTTGTGACCCAGTATATGATCTATCTTGGAGAATGTTCCATGTGCACTCGAGAAGAAAGTATATTCTGTTGCTTTGGGATGCAGAGTTCTAAATATATCTGTCAAGTCTATCTGATCCAATGTCTCATTCAGGGCCCTTGTTTCTTTATTGATCGTGTGTCTAGATGATCTATCCATTTCTGTAAGTGGGGTGTTAAAGTCCCCTGCAATGACCACATTCTTATCAATAAGGTTGCTTGTGTTTATGAGTAATTGTTTTATATATTTGGGCGCTCCGGTATTCGGCGCATAGACATTTATAATTGTTAGCTCTTCCTGATGGATAGACCCTGTCACTATTATATAATGTCCTTCTTCATCTCTTGTTACAGCCTTTAATTTAAAGTCTAGTTTGTCTGATATAAGGATGGCTACTCCAGCTTTCTTTTGGCTTCCAGTAGCATGATAAATAGATCTCCATCCCCTCACTCTCAATCTAAAGGTGTCCTCAGGTCTAAAATGAGTCTCTTGTAGACAGCAAATAGATGGGTCTTGTTTTTTTATCCATTCTGATACCCTATGTCTTTTGGTTGGCGCATTTAATCCATTTACATTCAGTGTTATTATAGAAAGATATGGGTTTAGAGTCATTGTGATGTCTGTATGTTTTATGCTTGTAGTGATGTCTCTGGTACTTTGTCTCACAGGGTCCCCCTTAGGATCTCTTGTAGGGCTGGTTTAGTGGTGACAAATTCCTTCAGTTTTTGTTTGTTTGGGAAGACCTTTATCTCTCCTTCGATTCTAAATGACAGACTTGCTGGATAAAGGATTCTCGGCTGCATATTTTTTCTGTCTAGCACACTGAAAATCTCGTGCCAATTCTTTCTGGCCTGCCAAGTTTCAAAAGAGAGATCAGTCACGAGTCTTATAGGTCTCCCTTTATATGTGAGGGCACGTTTACCCCTTGCTGCTTTCAAAATTTTCTCTTTATCCTTGTATTTTGCCAGTTTCACTATGATATGTCGTGCAGAAGATCGATTCAAGTTACGTCTGAAGGGAGTTCTCTGTGCCTCTTGGATTTCAATGCCTTTTTCCTTCCCCAGTTCAGGGAAGTTCTCAGCTATTATTTCTTCAAGTACCCCTTCAGCACCTTTCCCTCTCTCTTCCTCCTCTGGGATACCAATGATGCATATATTATTTCTTTTTAGTGTATCACTTAGTTCTCTAATTTTCCCCTCATATTCCTGGATTTTTTTATCCCTCTTTTTCTCAGCTTCCTCTTTTTCCATAACTTTATCTTCTAGTTCACCTATTCTCTCCTCTGCCTCTTCAATCCGAGCCGTGGTGGTTTCCATTTTGTTATGCATTTCGTTTAAAGCGTTTTTCAGCTCCTCGTGACTGTTCCTTAGTCCCTTGATCTCTGTAGCAAGAGATTCTCTGCTGTCAGCTATACTGTTTTCAAGCCCAGCGATTAATTTTATGACTATTATTCTAAATTCACTTTCTGTTATATTATTTAAATCCTTTTTGATCAGCTCATTAGCTGTTGTTATTTCCTGGAGATTCTTCTGAGGGGAATTCTTCCGCTTGGTCATTTTGGATAGTCCCTGGCGTGGTGAGGACCTGCAGGGCACTTCCCCTGTGCTGTGGTGTATAACTGGAGTTGGTGGGCGGAGCCGCAGTCAGACCTGATGTCTGCTCCCAGCCCACCGCTGTGGCCACAGTCAGACTGGTGTGTGCCTTCTCTTCCCCTCTCCTAGGGGCGGGATTCACTGTGGGGTGGGGTGGTCTGTCTGGGCTACTTGCACACTGCCAGGCTTGTGATGCTGGGGATCTGGCGTCTTAGGTGGGGTGGGTAGGCAAGGTGCACAGGGGCAGGAGGGGCAGGCTTAGCTTGCTTCTCCTTAGGTGATCCACTTCAGGAGGGGCCCTGTGGCAGCAGGAGGGAGTCAGATCTGCTGCCGGAGGTTTGGCTCCGCAGAAGCGCAGAGTTGGGTGTTTGCGCGGAGCGAGCAAGTTCCCTGGCAGGAACTGGTTCTCTTTGGGATTTTGGCTGGGGTATGGGCGGGGAAGATGGCGCTGGCGAGCGCCTTTGTTCCCCACCAAACTGAGCTCTGTCGTCCGGGGGCTCAGCAGCTCTCCTTCCCTTTGTCCTCCAGCCTTCCCGCTTTCTGAGCAGAGCTGTTCACTTATGACCTCCCAGACGCTAAGTCGCGCTTGCTGTGGGAACACTGTCCGTCAGGCCCCTCCGCTTTTTGCAAGCCAGACTCAGGGGCTCTGCTTGGCCGGCGAGCCGCCCCTCCGCCCCGGCTCCCTCCCGCCAGTCCGTGGAGCGCGCACCGCCTCGCCGCCCTTCCTACCCTCTTCCGTGGGCCTCTCGTCTGCGCTTGGCTCCGGCGACTCCGTTCTGCTAATCCTCTGGCGGTTTTCTGGGTTATTTAGGCAGGTGTCGGTGGAATCTAAGTGATCAGCAGGACGCGCGGTGAGCCCAGCGTCCTCCTACGCCGCCATCTTCCTCCTCCTCTCACTTTTTAGTGTCTTTTTAAGTATCTGAAATAAATTAGCTTTTAAAGAAGAAATTTGGAGGCACGTGGTTTATTATTTATTCTCTCTACTTTTCTGGAATTTGAAGGGTTTTTCAAATCAATAAGATACCATATTTTAATATATACTCTACATGAATAACTCCCCTCTCCTGTCACCTGTATTTTACCACTCAAATGAATTAATGGGAAGATGGAATGAGGTAGTGATATTATTATGAAAGTAGTGAGCCAAGGCCTTCTCTACTGAGAACCAGAGCTTGAAATAAATTAAGTTTGGTTCAGTCTGGAGTATTAATAGGATTTAATTATTTATAAGCTAAGTGTCATAAGGGTCCATGATCCTTAAAAGAACTAATCACATTTCAAAGGGCATTGAAAACCGTATAAACGTAACAAAGTTGCATAGTCTAATCATCAGCGTGTTACCTGAAAGTCTGTGGAGGAAGGTACCTTACTTACTTACTTATATTCTAGAAACCAGCCTATACTTCCATCAGACTTTATAACAATGTTATTTAACCTTTATGGAGAATAAACAAAGATTTTACACATAAACATACATGCAAACGCACACACACACTCACACCCAACCCATATTTTATAAGGATACGTACATATTTAACAACATCAGATACATTGGGAGACTACTATCGGGGTGCATGGACTGATGATAATTTGCCATGAATCAAGGAGTAAGCTTAACTCAACTCTCAGCACTTGAGATTAAAAGCAAAAAAACAAACCAAACAAACAAAAACACAAACCTGGTCCCCTGACCTTATGGTGCTTATGAATTAGAGGGGAAAAGCAAATTTGTAATATGAATGTGATGGCTTGTAAAATGCTAAGAACTTCTGGATTCTTAGCAAAAGAGACAGTATGATAATCTCTCTAATGAATTAGTAATTTGGTTACCAATTTTTTTTTTTTCCAAGAGGGGAAAGAGCTATCATCTTGAGTTGAAAGGAAGGCATTTCATAGATACACCCTTTGTCATGCTCTTAGTTCTCTTGAACTGTTGCACGTGGCTACAAGTGAAGAACCAAGAGAAGCCCATAGAGAGAAAAGAGAGCTCTGCTGATGGATGTCGCATCCCCTGGCATGGGTAAACACAAGCCTTCTCTTATGTTGAAGTGAAAAGAACATAAAGGCAAATATCCAAGGGATGCCACGTGTAACATGTAAGGATACAGGCTTTGTGAACATCTGATCCTACTTCTATTACTAAAAGCAGAACCAAATATATACCAAAACTACTCACAGTTAGTATGATGTGACACCACCCCTGTGATGGGAGAATTCGGGGTTTTGGGTATTAAAAAGCAATTTGTTTTGATAAGACAGGATATAGGCTTAATACAGTAAAGGTTTTAGGGGCACCTGGGTGGCTCAATCGGTTAAGCGTCCGACTTCAGCTCAGGTCATGATCTTGCGGTTTGTGAGTTCAAGCCCCAAGTCGGGCTCTGTGCTGACAGCTCAGAGCCTGGAGCCTGCTTCAGATTCTGTGTCTCCTTCTCTCTCTGCCCCTCCCCTGCTCATGCTCTGCCTCTCTCTGTCTCAAAAATAAACAAAACATTAAAAAATTTTTTAAAAATACAGTAAAGGTTTTTATTTACCGCTCACATCACCGTCTGGGGTAGCGTGGCTCCCTTGGCAGCTCCTCTCCAAAGAGGAAGTCAGGAATCTTGGTTCCTTCATCTCAAACACATGGAAAGTAGGGATGTGAGAGTTGGAGGATCACACAGGTCATTTTAAGACCAAACTGGGGGCACCTGTGTGGCTCAGTCGGTTAAGCATCCGACTGCAGCTCAGGTCATGGTCTCAAGGTTTGTGAGTTCAAGCCCCGCGTCAGGCTCTGTGCTGACAGCTCAGAGCCTGGAGCTTGCTTCAGATTCTGTGTCTCCTCTCCTTCTGCCTTTCCCCTACTCACGCTCTATCTCTCTCTCAAAAATAAGTAAACAGTAAAAAAAAAATTAAATGAAAAAGATGAAAAAAACAAAAAGAGCCAAACTCAAGGTGGCTTACTTCACTCCCCTACATTTCATGGATAAAAGCAAAGCCATAGACTCCCGTACCTGCAAGGAAACAGAATTTCTGAGGGCCCAAGAAAAGCAAACAGGATGAGAAATGCATTGTGCTCCCTCTGCCAGAGGACTGGCTTAAGGAAAATTATTGAGGAAATAAAAAACTGCTAATTTTTGATGCATGTGACAATAGTATGTGGCCACTTATTTATAGAAACAACCAATCCTGACTTTTCACACTGATCTCAGCAGCAAATCTAAGCATAAAAAAGAGCAAAATAATCCATCCTACTCTCTCCCTAGTTGTGCAAAAGCTCAGTAAAATTGTAGAATTTATGCTGACAAGACAGGTCTGATAGTGATAAATAAACCTTCCATCCCATTAAGGTCCATTCCTTTATGTCTCTCAAAGTGTAGTTTTTTGAATCCTAGTTGAAAAAGAAATTAAGGGGCGCCTGGGTGGCGCAGTCGGTTAAGCGTCTGACTTCAGCCAGGTCACGATCTCGCGGTCCGTGAGTTCGAGCCCCGCGTCGGGCTCTGGGCTGATGGCTCAGAGCCTGGAGCCTGTTTCCGATTCTGTGTCTCCCTCTCTCTCTGCCCCTCCCCCGTTCATGCTCTGTCTCTCTCTGTCCCAAAAAAAATAAACGTTGAAAAAAAAAATTAAAAAAAAAAAAAAAGAAAAAGAAATTAAAATTCAACCATTTATTTGGATGTGAATTTCAAAAAGAAAAATGAAAGGGAACAAATTAATTGTACAGAGCAGCAAAAATAAATAAATATAAATATAAATATAAATATAAATATAAATATAAATATAAATATAAATATAAACTCTGCCTCTGCCTGGCTTCCCTCTGGGCTGCCAGAAACAAACAAAACAAAACAAAGCTCAGAAACAAAACAAAACAAAAACACAAAACAAAAACAAAACAGTAGTAGGAATTCACATGCCCAGAAAAGCAGAAGAAGGCTTCTCTCAACATTTTCTGCAGAAACCCTGTGAGTTGCCTTCCTTGCCCTCCTCTCTTATAACAACTGACCAACCTGCAGAGAGAGGGCCTTACCACTGGAGGTGCCTGTGCTTATCTCGTCTTTTCTGGCAGTTCTGGGTCTCTTATCACTACTACCACCAGTACTCCTACCGCTACTGTTATCCTGTGGTCACTCCTATCACTAACCTGCAGTCCGTGAGTTTGTCATAGGCCATGCACTGGGCTCTGCTGTTTCGCAACTTTCTGTTATTGCTTGAAACAACCCAGCATGGAGAAATAATCATGATGTCTTTTGTGCAGAAGAAGAAATTAAGGCACGGAGACATCAGGTAATGTTATCCAAGGTCACACAAGTAGATGATAGCAGCCTGGAGCAAGGACTGTGACCTAAGCCCTAACTGAAGCATTTAGCACCTTTGCCTCACTGGCCCTCTGATAATATTTAACAGTAATTATTGATATTAATACTGACTGACACAAAAAATGGCAGGGGGGAGTCACCTGCCATTCTAGAGGCTACATTAAGAGGTAACAACTATTAATTTATCGCTGTATTTCCTTTAACACTTTTTTTTCACCCTTGGGTCAAAATAGAGGTGATGTTATTATTATTATTATTTATTATTATTATTATTATTATTATTATTTTAGAAAGAGAGAGCAAGGGAGAGGGGTAGAGAGGGACAGAGAGAGAATCTTAAGCAGGCTCCATACCCAGCATGGAGCCCAACATGGGACTCAATCCTATGACCCTGGGCTCATGACCTGAGCCAAAATTAAGAGTCAGATGCTCAACCGGCTGAGCTCATTATTTCTTTTTTAACTGCTTTGTTGAAATATAATTCACATACCACATAATGACCACTTAAAGTACAGTGTATGGATTCATGGCTTCTAGTACCTGGAAAAAGTTGTGCCAACATCACCACCATCTAATTTTAGATTATTTTCATCACTCCAAAAAGAAGCTCCATATACACACCCCCACACTCTTACCTCCAACTCTGGGTAACCACTAATGTATTTTCTGTCCCTATAGGTGTGCCTACTCTGGACACTTCATATAAGTAGAATTATGCAACATACAACACGTGGTCTTTTTTGATGACTGGCTTCTTTCACTTAGCATGAAGCTTTCAAAGTTGATTCATGCTGTAGCACTTATCAGAACTTCCTTCCGTTTGAAAACATTCCATGGTATGTATATGCCACATTTCTTTATTCATCTGTTGATGGACACTTGGGTTATTTCTACTTTTGGGCTATTATATATAATATTGTTTTAAAGATTCACATATGAGTTTTTAAATGGACACACATTTTCATTTTTCCTAGGAGTGGAATTGTTGGCTCACATGGCCACCTGATGTTTTAATTTTTTTCCAAACTGTTCTTCAAAGTAGGTGCCCCACTACAGATTCCCACCACAGTGAATGAGAGTTTCTCTTGCTCCACATCCCGCCAACACTGGTCATCTTTTTGATTATAGCCATCCTAGTGAGGGTGAAGTTGTATCTCATTGTGCTTTTAATTTGCATTTCCCTAATGGCTAGTGATGTTGCCCATCTTTCATGTGCTTCTTGGCCATTTGTATATCTTTGGAGAAATGTCTATTTAAATATTTTGTCCATTTGAAAAATTGGGTTACTTGTCTTTTTTATTGTTATGAATTCCTTACATATTTTGGATATAAGTCCTTTATAAGATACCTGATTTGCAAATATTTTCTCCCACTCTACAGATTGTCTTTTCACTCTCCACTGGTGTCCTTTGAATCACAAAAGTTTTTAATTTTGATGAAGTCCAACTTATCTATTTTTTCTTTTGTTGCTCGTTATTTTCATATCATATATAAGAAGGTCAAGGCTTATTTTTAATAAAAAATATTTAAAAATAAGAATCATATTAGATAAAACATTTTGTTCCCATATTTTTTTTCACATATTTCATCGTGAGCATTTTTACCTGTAATTTACCTAAAATTTTCCCCCAAAATTTTACTTTAAGGTTATACTATCTGGTTTTATCAAGCCTTCAAAGAAATAGTAGAATTGGAGAAGATTCTGGGAAAACATTGCAAAAAAAAAAAAAAAAAAGTCCCAAACTAGCAAGTTCCCAACAAGAATTTAATAACCCATTCATTTCTATTTATTTATTCTTTAAACATATATTTATTTTTGAGAAGTGCAAACAGGGGAAGGGCAGAGAGAAAGGGGTGTATGGAGGATCTGAAGTGGGCTCTGTGCTGACAGCAGCAAGCCCAATGCAGGGCTCGAGCTCACAAACTGCAAGATCATGACCTGAGCCAAGTCATACCCTCAACCAATGGAGCCACCCAAGCATCATCCATTTATTTTTAAAGTAATATAATCACATCACAAAAATGCAGAAAGTAGAAAAAAGGTGTAAAAGTGCCCACACTCTGATCACCCTGGTAGTTCCATCATTATCATCTTCGTGTACTTACTTCTGGTACATTTTTTTAGCTTATCTTTGCAGAATTGCAATCATACAGTGTATATAAATTTGCATTCTGCTGTTAAGTTTAACCCACCATAAGATTCTTGACATGTTTCTCCCTAGTTTTCATAACTAGCATTTTTACCAGCTGCAGGATATATCAAATGAATAGTACTATAGTTTACATAACTATTCTTTTATTCAATATTTGGCATTTTTTCCAGAAACTCTCGCCTTTTGCTTTGTTTCCTACTATGAGTAATGCATAGATGAACATTTTCTTGCTTATAGTGGCTGTTTCCACGCTTGGGATTATTTCCTGGGGATACATACCTAGAATTGTTAAACTGAAAGTTATAATTTTGTGTGTGAGCCTCTCAAGAGAGATTGCCAGATTACTTTCCAAAAGGTTTGATTCGCTTCGAATTGCTGCTGGTGATGATTGATGATGATATTTTGGGCACGATCATTTAAAAAAATACTTCATTAATTTAAGTGAGAAAAAAAAGTTCCTTGTTTTAAGTTTCATTTCATTTTTTTTTTTTTAAGTAGGCTTCACACCCAGCACAGAGACCAACGCAGGGCTTGAACTCACAATCCTGAGATCAAGACCTGAGCTTAGATCAAGAGTAGAATGCTTAACTGACTGAGCCACTCAGGTGCCCCAAATTGGCATTTCATTTTATGACTACTTAAATTCAACATCCTTTGTAGGTAGGACATTCCAGTTTTATTTCTTCTAAATTAATTATTGTGAGGAACATGGTCTGATCTGTCATGTATTATATATGTGGCTATCTACAGCTATAGATATATGAATTTGAATATATAGGTCTGGGGATCTATTACTTCCAAATGTTATTTCAATAGTAAATTTATGTTTATAACCTTGTCACAGAGATACAACTCCAGTAAATTTCTCCTATACCTGCTGAACCAGGGTCTGTATATAAGTAGATTTGGGTTTTTTTTTTTTTTTTTCCCTAGGCAGAAGGGCAAGTGAGGTGAACAGATAGATTAATAAAAAAAACATACTCATTTAGGTAAGGTATTATTATGTCTTGATATTGCTCAGGTTAACATTTTATAGCCAAGTTCCCATCATTTTGTAGACATCTTTTAGTATGTAATTATTTTAAATATAGCCTATTATTTTAATTATCTCTAATTAAAAGCACTTTCCAAGATCAATGTGTATTCTAGTAAAAAGGAACTTTGAATTCTTCCCACTTTATAATACAGTCCCCTATTTCTCTCTTCAAAGTAATTTTATATGTAGGCAGTAAGTCCCAGGGAGCCCCTTTAGAGGAGCTATGAATTTTAAAACTAACCCTCATTTTTATTTTATTGTGCTACAAAAATAATGTTACAGGATTTTTCACTAAGTGTTTTTGTGCCTTCACTAAGTACTTTCCTTTTATCTGATTATTCACATGCAGCTTTCCATGAATACCAACTACTTCTATTTGGCATTTTACTTCATAGTGAGAAGGTGGATTCACCTTATCTTAATTATCATTATTATTCCATCACCCAAGTAGTCTTTGGAGACCACAAGAATGTGTCCTGTTATTTGCAGTTATGGTCAGTCATCACCATTGGAATTAATGCACAATTAAGTCAAGTCATGAATACGTAGACTCAGGTGCCTCTCTTGAAAAACTGGAGTGAAGACTTTGGGGAGTAATTTCACAATGTATTTTTTTCTTCACTGCTTTTTAAAAGAGCCCATCAGAAGTTTACAAATAATATCTATTTACTTCCCACTTAACTTTGGGACTTTTCCAAAATTTAGGATGTTCTGAGGGCAGACATTTATCTGAATCAAATGAAGGCAAGTCCAACTTACTTAGTTTTAAGGCCATTGTTCCACTTCTCCTTCTCCATTATTATATTCATCACTCCAAATGGTTAGTTTCTTCTTTCCCTATCACTATTTTATTTTAGTCTCATCAAGGGCCCCATTCCCATATTATTCCCTCCTTCTGGGTGCCCTTCTTTTTATTTTCTCCTGTTCTTTCTTTGAATACCACCAAATATCTGGCAGCATCTCTAGTTAAGGAGACCTCATTTTTTATAATTTCTGTTTTTTCATATTAATATTTGTCTTAATTTTCATAATCAAAGTAATTCATGCCCATTATAAAAACTGCAAAAGTACAACAAAGTAAGAAGGAATGAAAACTTCCTGTTATTCCAACTTCCAGAGGTAATCACTTTTAACTGATTGCTGTATTTCCTTCAAGTCTTTTTTTTTTAAGTTTACTTACTTATTTTGAGAGAAAGAGAGAGACAGAGTGTGCAAGCAGGGGAAGGGCAGAGAGAGAGGGAGAGAATCCCAGGCAAGCTCCATGCTCAAACCCACAAACCATGAGCTCATGACCTAAGTCGCAGTCAAGAGTCAGACACTTAACTGACTGAGCCACCCAGATGTCCCAAGTCTTTTTTTTTTTGTATACTAATACTAATACTAAACCTGAACAAATCAGGATCAGGATCTTATTAGATACATTTTGTAACTAGCTTTTCTCACTTTTGCTTCTAATTTATCTAAAATTTGTAATATGTCATTGAAAAGAAGTCAGAATATCTAGAAAGCAAGATAAAGAAAATGAAAATCAACCATAATTTTAACATCCAGAGATAATCACTTTTAATATTCTGACCTATATATTTCTGGTCTTTTTTCCTATGTATATTCCTATGCACATTATTGCGAAAATTGGATCATACTCTCTCTATATTTTGTAAAATATTCAAGTCTTTGTGAAAATTTCCAACATTTACTCAACACACATTCATCAAGCACTTACCATGTTCTTAGTGTTGGGTCAATATGGAAAAGTAGACAGAAAATTTCTTTGCTGTCCTAGACCTTATAGTCTAGTGAGGAAGAAAGACAATAAGCAAACAAATAATAATAGATAGGACATCCAAAGAGACATGTGCTATGGAATAAAAGAAAGCAAGGTAAAGGTTAAAGACCAATGGAAAGGGAGCTGCCTTTGCATGGGGAGGTGAGAGAAGGAGGGCTCCCTGGGGAGATGGTATTTGAGCAGATTCCAAACTAGCAAACAAACAGTATTATTTTCCTGGATTTTGTGGTATTTCTGGTATAGTGCATTTTTTAAGTGTTTTATTTGTGATTTCTCCTTTTCATTCTGAATAAATATTTGCCTTTGTCCCTAATTTTGTCTTCCCTTTATTAAAGAGGGCCCCTAAATTGTGTAAGCATCAGTCCTCACTCATGATGGATCCATGGCTGGCAGCACTCTGTAAGGGAGGCTGGGAGATGGACCTCTTAACAATGATATTGGGCATCAGTCCCTCATCTCTGTCAGGGGTGGGTGGTCACTGGCTCAGCAGATCAGAAGCCCAGCCTGGTAGTGGAAAAGCCCAGAAGCAGATTCATGTTACAGAATTCTGGGCAGGCTTAGGATTTGGGGGTCCCAAGTACACCCAAAAGTGAGGCTGAAAAAAAGAGGACACGTATAATACACGCAGGGCAAAAGATACACTCCCAGATTCTACTGCCAACCTCCCTCCCACTCTGGCCAATGGAGCTTGGTTTATTCCAATTCATTCTCTGAGTTCTTGCTATCAGCAATTTACCTGCTTCAGACACCTCTTTTATTTTCAACATGTCAAAGACTTCTGAAACCCAGTGTCTGCTTGCATTCAGATAAGCCCCTCTATGCTTCACATGTTAGTTTATTTCTTGATAGAAGAATTTTGAAACCCAGACCAATTTCTTTCCATGCTACAGAAAGTGGAAGGTTTGAAAGCAGTCAGATGATGACAGGAATTAAAGTCTTAGTCTGCTGAGGCTTTAACATCCTGTTAGAAGAGACATTTGCCTGGCAGACTCCCAGCCTAGATGCCAGGCTGATCACCCAGTGATGTGGCAGCATTTGAAATGTCATGTTCTGCGTGTCCTGCTCACTCTATGCTCTGCACAAATATAGTGGTGTTGTTACCATCACTTACTTGGCTGCTTTTGAGTCCTGGAGCCAAGATATTTCAGCTGCATGGATCCTGCATTGCATTGATAATGTGGACAGATTTATATATGTAGCTTCCTATTGAATGTTTCTGAAACAATTTTCAGAAGAGTTAAAGGTAGCAATAGATCACAGCAACTTAATCACTTAATCATAATGAAAAATTTCCACCTTTGGAGAATAATATTGGGAAAACATATTTCCCTTAATTTTTTTCAAATTCCTCTTGCCTTGCTTCCATCTGTATAAGTGAGCTCAGTATTGCACACTGGTGAAGCCTGCAGGACTCAACCTGCTGGTTCTGAAATTCAGCAGCACATCAGAACAACCTGGGATCTTGTAATACATATCGATGCCAGGGATTCATTCCCAGAGATTCTGGTTTGGTGGTTTGGGGTGGGCCCCTGGCTCTGATTGTTTTTCAAGATCCCCAGGTGGTTAATCATGCAGCCAAGATTGAGAACCATTGTACCTGGGGAAAAACGGCAAAGAATGTCGATCTATCCCTTTCCCAAGGAGTGAAAGAGCAGAAAATCCTGGCAAGTGTACTGAATTCAGCCCTTAGGGCTAACAATTTCCAATGACAAAATGCTGATGGCATCTCTTCCTTCCTTTTTCTCATTGTGAGGGACTTAGAGCTTGAGAGAGGAGGACATCTGGGACCCATGGGGCATAACTCTGCGCTCAGGCTATAAGGTGCTGTTGTAGAAAGAACGCCTTCCCTCTAAGCTAAAATACTTGGAGTAGGAGATGTGATCCAAGAGGATGAAGAGGTTCTTGAAAATGTATTTTCTGACTTTACACTTGGAAGTGATCTCGGTGAAAAGAAAAGGAGGACACACAGGAAAAAATATCCAGTGGAGGCCAGCTCAGATGGGAAAGCAACAGGGAACAAGGAGGGCATATAAAGAGATCTGGAGGGTGTTCCTGGGAAGCCCAATTGACTGAGGCTTGCAACGAAAAGCTATGGATGAGGGAAAGGGCCGCTGTAATGAAGTGAGAAGAGGTTCTTGGAAGGAGACATGGGCTCACTGCTTAAAGCCAACTACTTAATGTTGATGGATGATAAAAGAAAGTGACATGCCATAACTGTTAATCCTTTTTTTTTTTTACCATCTCTACATTATATTTAATTCGTTCAATCACTGCTTACCAAATCTTTTTTTTTTTATATATAATCTATTGTCAAGTTAGCTAACATACAGTGTATACAGTGTGATCTTGGTTTTGAGGGTAGATTCCTGTGATTCATCACTTACAACACCCAGTGCTCCTCCCAAGAAGTGCCCTCCTCAATGCCCATCACACATCTTCCCCTCTCTCCCACCCCCATCAACCCTCAGTTTGTTTTCTGTATTTAAGAGTCTCTTATGGCTTGCCTCCCTCCCTCGGTTTGTAACTATTTTTTCCCCTTTCCTTCCCCTATGTTCTGTTTACTCTGTCAAGGAGAATGATCACTGTACTGAAAAGGATAGAATGATCATTGATTATGAGGAACGGAGATCCAAGACAGAAAGTTTAACTAAAAAAAATATGCAAAAACAGCCAGGAAAATTCTAAAAATAAAAAAAAAGTAGTTAGAATGGGATGTTTAAAAATAAAATGAAATGAAAATGGGTAAAGCAGTGGAACAGGGCAGGATGTACAGCACCCAAATAGATTTTGAAATTTGCTATGCAGTAATAGTGGCATTTCAGTGAGGAAAAGAAGATAAATTATTCAAAATGTTGTTGGGGCAAGTGGCAAGCCATCTTAAAAAAAAATCTGGATATTGATTCCTCAAATTGAAACAAATTTGAGAGGTATTTTAAAATGCCAAGAAAAACACAAAGGAATGTATACAGTTGATCCCTGAACAACGTGGGTTTGAACTGTGCAAATCCATTTAATGTGGACTTTTTCAATAAATACAGTGCTGTGAATGTGTTTTCTCTTCTTTATGATTTTGAAAATGACATCTTTTCTAGCTTTTTTATAAGAATACAGCATATAATACATATAACATACAAAATATTTGTTTGTTGATTGCGTTTTTAGTAATGCTTTTGGTCAACAGTAGGCTATTAGCAGTTAAGTTTTTGGGGAGTCAAAGTTATATGTAGAGTTTTGATTGCCTGGGAGAGGGAGGTTGGTGCCCCTCATCCCCATGTTGTCCAAGGGTCAACTATATGGTGGAAAAGAATTTTCTTTTCTTTTCTTTTTTTTTCAATATATGAAATTTATTGTCAAATTGGTTTCCATACAACACCCAGTGCTCATCCCAAAAGGTGCCCTCCTCAATACCCATCCCCCACCCTTCCCTCCCTCCCACCCCCCATCAACCCTCAGTTTGTTCTCAGTTTTTAAGAGTCTCTTATGCTTTGGCTCTCTCCCACTCTAACTTCTTTTTTTTTTTTTTTTCCTTCCCCTCCCCCATGGGTTTCTGTTAAGTTTCTCAGGATCCACATAAGAGTGAAACCATATGGTATCTGTCTTTCTCTGTATGGCTTATTTCACTTAGCATCACACTCTCCAGTTCCATCCACGTTGCTACAAAGGGCCATATTTCGTTCTTTCTCATTGCCACGTAGTACTCCATTGTGTATATAAACCACAATTTCTTTATCCATTCATCAGTTGCTGGACATTTAGGCTCTTTCCATAATTTGGCTATTGTTGAGAGTGCTGCTATAAACATTGGGGTCCAAGTGCCCCTATGCATCAGTACTCCTGTATCCCTTGGGTAAATTCCTAGCAGTGCTATTGCTGGGCCATAGGGTAGGTCTATTTTTAATTTTCTGAGGAACCTCCACACTGTTTTCCAGAGTGGCTGCACCAGTTTGCATTCCCACCAACAGTGCAAGAGGGTTCCCATTGCTCCACATCCTCTCCAGCATCTATAGTCTCCTGATTTGTTCATTTTGGCCACTCTGACTGGCATGAGGTGATATCTGAGTGTGGTTTTGATTTGTATTTCCCTGATAAGGAGCGACGTTGAGCATCTTTTCATGTGCCTGTTGGCCATCCGGATGTCTTCTTTAGAGAAGTGTCTATTCATGTTTTCTGCCCATTTCTTCACTGGGTTCTTTGTTTTTCGGGTGTGGAGTTTGGTGAGCTCTTTATAGATTTTGGATACTAGCCCTTTGTCCGATATGTCATTTGCAAATATCTTTTCTAAATCTGTGTATCTAAATACACATGCATATATACATGTATACATACATATACACACAAACATACATACACACACAAAAATCATACTACATGTTTGTTCATAAACTCAAAGAAGAAAACAAAACAAATTCTTGGCAGGATGCACATCAAACTTGACAGCAGTTATTTCTGGGACATGAAACTAGAGGACAATAAAGATAGTTTCTCTGTCTCTTTCTCTCAATCTCTCTCTCTCTCTCTCTCTCTATATATATATATATATATATATATTATTTGGTTATTAACTTAGTGTACATATATATTTCTATATATAAATATACATATACAGACATAAAACATATATGTATATGCATACATAAAATATATGCATACTAAGTTAATAACTAAATACATTATCTTATATATAATATAAATATATATTATATATTTATTTATTAGCTAGGTATTAGTTGATTTAGTATTACAGAGAGGATATATAAAATAAAGACAAATTTGTAGAAAAACAACATTGGTTTAGAGTTTGAAGAAAAGCACTTGCTTGCTCTAAATAATTTCAAAATTTTTAACTCAGAAAAATCTCCCCCCAGGGTCCTGAAAGAATGTGAGATGTGGCTGTGTCATAGCCCAGGAAGTGAAGATGTACTGAGCAGGCATTATGCTGGTTAGTTCAGTCATGACTCATGGGGCTGGGGAGGAGGCAATGACCACTAGAAAGAAGCATCAGCAACTAAAATTTCTGTTGGTCATGGAGGAGACAAAGGGACCCTGTGTTGCATCTGAGCTCAGCTACTCCCCAGCCCTGTGAACTTGGCCAACCTGCCTAACCTCACCTAACCTCCTAGAGCCTTGGCCTCCCCATCACACCACAGCTGGGTGTGAGTACTGGCTGAAATGGAGCAGCTAAAGATGCTTCCACACTGTGAGGGGCTGTGCACAGGTGAGGTGAAGCTTTAGTATTCTTTCACAGGGTTATTAGATTGATTCAGCAGAGGAACATGATTAGATACAGGATAGCCAGACCTCAACAAAACATCTGATAACATTTTTCATTGTATTCTTCAGGCGAGGCTGGAAAATAGGAGTTGGAGGCTGGGGCAACCGAGTGGGTTAGGAACTTGCTGAATGACCGTGCCTCTGGATGCTGAACTAATTGACTGACAGGAAATTTCTGTTGGCCTGTCACAACGTTCTAGGCTATACTCTATCTTTCACATTTTAATTCTTATCAAACTTGCAAGCGACATGAAGTTAAAGATAGAAAGCTCGTCAGAGACAAAAACAGAACCTAAAACACCCTGTCAGGCTAAAACAAAGATGGATTTTTCAAGATAAAATGTAACCAAAATAATTTTGTCTCATAATTGTATCAAAAATATAATTTGCAAAGGTCTTTAAAAATTATAATTCCCAGAGTTAAAAAAAAACAGGTAATCTCATATACTCTTGGTAAGAGTATAAATAGGTATAGCACAGAAGGAAAATTGACAGTACATATCACATGCCTTAAAAGTAAGCATATTCTAGGGCTCCTGTGTGGTTCAGTTGGTTAAGCGTTGACTCTTGATTTCCTCTCAGGTCATGATCTCACGGTGGTGAGAGCGAGTCCCTCGTTGGGCTCCATGCTGGGCGTGCAGTCTGCTTAAGATTCGCTCTCTCTCCCTTTGCCCCTTCCCAGACCCACGCACGTGGCACACACGCTCTCACTCTCACACAACAAAAGCTTATTTTTTGACCCAGAAAGCCGCTTCTGAAAATGTGTAAAATAGCAAAACCAAAGATATCCATCCCAGCATTACTTATGACCAAGAATAACTATAAATAACATACACATCTAATGATATAGATTTGTAAGTAAAGGATGGTTTTCACATAGGATGAAGTACTAGATAGCAGCAGTTCTCAACTGAGGGGTGATTTTGCCCCCCAGGCGATTTTGGCAAAGTCTGGAGTCTTCTGGCTGTCACAACCTGTTGGGGAGGGGAGGTGGTACTGACATTAAGGGGGTACAGGCCAGAGATATTGCTAAAACTTCTCCAATGTACAGGAAAACGACAACAAAGAACGATCTGTCCCAAAATGTCAATAGTGCCAACAAATAGTGTTGAGAAACTCTGCGATATGATCTTTAAAAATTATGTTGAGGAAGAATACCGGATGATACCAAAAAATATTTAAACATTTTATAAAATTTTTTCAAAGTTATAAAATACTCAAAGATTTCACTTGTGTGTGATAAAAAATTGGAAGACAATACACCAACATACTGGATAATAACTGATGAGTAGCAAGTCTACAAGTGATTTAAATTTTCTTCTGCATGCTTTTCTGCAAAGTTTCTTATCACACCTTGAAGATCAGTGAAGAAAAAATTCAATGAAGATGAACTATCAAGGGTTGGTCTTTTCTGTAAACAGTGTGAAAAAGTTTTGATGGCTTTGGTTGACATTGGGCCTGCAGTCTTGGACTAGATTAGCCAAGATCTATCTTATAAGATCTGGAATGAGGGATTCATGGTCCTCTCCCCCTGTGCTGTCCAGGTCTCACCTGGACTCTTGTGTTCAGTACTGGGCACTACATTTTATCAGAAATGTAGGAGTTGTGTATTTACACAGTGCCTATTTATCCAGAGAAAGATGCATGTGAGTGTGTTTTCCCATTAATTGATTTAGTAGAAGCAGTGATCTCAGTCTGACCCAATAAACTGAAAATTCTCTTTAGGCAACTATAGGATGACTCCCTAGATAAATGCCCAGTCTTTCAGAACTCCCTTCCTCTACAAGGGAGAGGATTTAGATGCACAGCCAGGGAGGGACTTAGATGTACACCAGGTCCTGCAGATCCTTGCACCCCCTGCTGGTCAACACTGCACGTGAAGTGGTGGCTGCTAAGGGCCAAGTGGGCCTGCTCGGGGGTCTTCAGTGCCTGTCTGCCACTGAAACCAGGGGCTTCCTTCCTCCTTTAGTGCTGGCTGGGCACCACCTCATCCCTGCCGGTACCGCGGACCCCTGAGGTTGGCTGTGATCTCGCTGCCTGCCGTGATACCCCCTAGCAAACCCAGCCAGATTCGTCAACTTCCCTACCCTTCTGGGAGAGGGCACAGGAAAACTCCCATTCCTGGCCACAATGGAAGCACGGCTGTCTAGAGAGAGAGTTAAACTCAGGCCCTCCCTGCTAAACTGGGTCGCTGAGTTTATATATTGAGGGCAGGCTTTTTCTCCCCCATATATAAAAATGTTTTTGTGGGAGATTGGAGGAAGGAAAGCACTTTTTATTTTGATGTAATTTTCAAACATAAAAAGTCATATATACCCTTTGCCTAAAATTCATCATTTACATTTTGTGTATTTGGCTTTATCTTTCTGTGTGTATGCATGTGTATATATATGTATATATATATACACATATTTATATATATATATTCAGAAATATACAGAAATATTTCTCCAGAAATACAATATAAATGTATATATATATACAGAAATATCATATATTTCTGTATATATACACATATATGTGTACCTATATATTCTTTTCCTGAATCATCTGAAATCATGAAATCCCAGAAAAAATTTTGATATAGACAAGATTATTCTAAAATTTATGTGGAAAAGGAACTACAACAGCTAAAAACAATTTTGAAAAGAAAAGGTAATGGGAGAAATCAGTCTACTTGATTTGAAGACTTATAACAAGTACATTATATAAGTATAATCTTATATAATCGTATATATCATGTATTATGTATCATATATATAATCAACAGAACAGAGAACCCAGAAATAGACCTCTGAAAGTACAGCCAACTGATTTTCTGCAAAGGCACAAAAACAATGCAGTGGAGGAAAGAGTCTACAACAAATGTTGCTGGAATAATTGGACATCCATGGGCCTGATCAAAGTTTCACACCTTGTACAAAAATTAACTCATGGGGCGCCTGGGTGGCGCAGTCGGTTAAGCGTCCGACTTCGGCCAGGTCACGATCTCGCGGTCCGTGAGTTCGAGCCCCGCGTCGGGCTCTGGGCTGATGGCTCAGAGCCTGGAGCCTGTTTCCGATTCTGTGTCTCCCTCTCTCTCTGCCCCTCCCCCGTTCATGCTCTGTCTCTCTCTGTCCCAAAAATAAATAAAAAACGTTGAAAATAAATTAAAAAAAAATTAACTCAAAATGTATCTTATGTTTAAATGTAAAACTTTAGGAAAAAAAAAAAAAACAGAAGAAAATCTTTAAGACCAAAGCCTTGGTCATGAGTTCTTAGATATGACACCAAAAGCATGATCCATGAAAAAAAAAAAAAAAAGTCGATATACTGGACTATGTCAAAATTAAAAATTTTTGCTCTGTAAAACACCCTACAGATGGGAGAAAATATTTACAAGCCATATATCTGACAAAGGACTAGTATCTAGAATAGATAAAGAACTTTTAAAATTCAACAATAAAATCTGAAAAATTAGAAAATGGGCAAAAGACATGAATAGGCATTTCATTGAAGAGGATAAAGAGATGGCAAATAAACACATGAAAAAATATCCAACATCACTAATTGCTGGGGAAACATACGGTAAGACCATGATGATATCTTACTATATACCTATTAGAACAGCTAAAATTTAAAAAATAATAATAATGACAATACCAAATGTCAGGAAGGATATGGAGAAACTGGATTTCTCATACATTGTTGGTGAGAAAGTAAATGATAAAGTCACTCTGGAAAAGTTTGGCAGTTTCCTTAAAAGCAAAATACACCCTTAACATATGATCCAGCATTTATATTCCTGGGTATTTAACCCAGAGCAATGAAAATTTACATCTAGATAAAAGGCCACTTTATTTGTAATGGCCCCAAACTGGAAACAACAAAAATGTTTCCTATTAGGTAAATAGTTAAACTGTGGTACTTCCATCTGTACCATGGAATACTGCTCAGCAATAAAAAGAAACAAAACATTGAACATAAATTTGGATGGATCTCAAGGACATTAGGTAGAATAAGAAAAGCCCATCTTAATAGATAACTTATTGTATGATTCCATTTATATAACATTCCCCAAATAAAAAAAGGATAGAGATGGAAAACAAGTTAGTGGTTGCCAGTGTTTGTGATCAGAGGGAGGGGAGAATAGGTGTGAACATAAAGGAACACAGCAGAAATCTTTAGAGTGATGGAGCAGTTCTACATTTTGATTGTAGTGTGGATTTTGCAAATTAGACACGTGATTAATGGCATAGATGTGTGGGATTTTAAGGAACCCTGAATAGCCTAAATGATCTTTAAAAAGAATAGAGTTGGGGCGCCTGGGTGGCTCAGTCGGTTGAGTGTCCAACTTCGGCTCAGGTCGTGATCTCACAGTCTGTGAGTTTGAGCCCCGCGTCGGGCTCTGTGCCGACAGCTCAGAGCCTGGAGCCTGTTTCGGATTCTGTGTCTCCCTCTCTCTCTGACCCTCCCGCGTTCATGCTCTGTCTCTCTCCGTCTCAAAAAAGTAAATAAAGGTTAAAAAAAATTTAAAAAGAATAGAGTTGGAGGAATCTCCCTTCTTGATTTCAAAATTTACTACAAATCTACAGTAATCCAGTGTGGCACTGTGATAAAGACAGATAGACCAATGCCATAGAATAGAGAACCCAGAAATAACTCCTCACATTTATGGTCAAATGATTTTTGACTGTTCATTGAGAAAAGAACAGTCTTTTCCACAAATGGTGGTGGGGAAACTGGATAGCCATGTATAAAACAATAAAGCTGGACTCTTTACATTTAACTCAAAATGGATCAAAGTCCTAACATAAGACCTAAAGCTAGGGACACCTAGGTAGCTCAGTTGGTTAAGCATCAACTCTTGATTTTGGCTCAAGTCACGATCCCAGGGATATGGGATCAAGCCCCGTGTTGGTCTCTGTGCTGAGCATGGAGCCTGCTTCGGATTCTCTCTCCTCTCTCTCCCCCCTCTCCATCTGCTCCTCTCCCTCGCTCGTGTGCTCTCTCTTTCTCTAAAATAAAAAATAAAAGACCTAAAACTATAAAACTCTTAGATGGAAACATAGGACAAAAGCTTTGGATGTTGGGTTTGGTAATGATTTCTTGGATATCACACCAAAAGCACAGGCAACAAAAGAAAAAATACATAAACTAGACTTTATCAAAATTAAAAACTTTTGTGTATCAAAGCACATTATTAAGAAAATGAAAAAGACAACCCACAGAATGGCAGAAAATATTTGCATATCATAGCTAAGGGATTAATATCTAGAAATATATAGAACTCCTAAAGACAGCAACAACGACAAAAAACAAACAACCCATTTGGCAAATGGGCAAAGGACCTGAATAGGCATTTTTCCAAAGAAGATATAAAAATGTCCAAAAAGCAGTGAAAAGATGCTCAACAGCACTAATCGCTAAGGAGATGCAAATCAAAACCACAATGAGATACCACACACACACACACACACACACACTCCTTAAACCTAGAGCATCATCTTCCTGTGCCTGGCACAGAGCTTTCTGGAAGCCAAGCACCTCTAGAAAGGGAGGCAGCAGCATGGGGAAGATGACATGGGTTGGGGGGCTAGCTCTGAAAGCTCCAGTTAGGCAGTGATGGGGAATCACTGGAGTGTGAGAGGCATGGCAGGGCGGGGGTGGGTGGGTGGGTGCAGAGTAAGGTGGGAAACTAAGGCAAACCAGTGGGAGGGGCAAACAGAAACAGTAACCCAAAGGAGAGAAGCTGAGGTGAAGGTTATGTCAAAGCCTCAGAAAGAAGACTGGGAATCAGTTCTCTCCTATCACATATACTTCTGTAGAGACCTCAGTCTGCAAATGCAGGATCCAGAGGAATAGAGGCGGTGAGGTGACAGCAGGTCCTCAAGGGATAGAGAGGGGTCTGCACAGAGGACCAAGGAACTCCAAATGAAACAAGTGTGGGCATGAGGAATGGAACTAACCAGATGCCGTGGTACATGCTCCATCTGCACAGAGCTCCAGAATTGAAGAATGAGGGTGAAGGGTGCAGGAGACAGTGTACAAGCAGAGGGTGGGGGTGGGGAGTGGAGGAAAGGAGCTCTATCCACAGAGACCGTTGCCCAGAGCTGGGGTGAGCTTGCTCAGGTCATGCCCGAAGTCATGGTAAACACTAGACATTCCAACAAAGCCTTTTAATGACAAAATCCTGCAAATAGAGAAGTGAAGAGGATGCCATTCCTTGGTGCTTTCAAGCCTTCACCAAGAAGCCAGACCAGGCAAATCTGACCTTGAGGCTATGAAATGGACAAAAAGAAAGCAAGCTCCATGCCTTGAAGGTGGGTGCCAGTGGTCCTCAGGCAGGAAGTGGCTTTTGTCAGGTATTGTTCTAAAGATGCAGTTAAAAATAACTTTTTTTTTTTTTAAGTAGGCTTTACATTCAGCATGGAGCCCAATGCGGGCCTTGAACTCAGAACCCTGAGATCAAAACCTGAGCTGAGATCAAGTCAGATGCTTAACCAACTGAACCACCCAGGTGCCTCAACAACTTTTTTTGAAGACACGAGCAAATCAGTTCCTCCCACAAAGGCTCCACACCACCATTAAGGAAAAGCATGTCCATGTGCACACGTCCTCCCCAAATCCCCTTGTAGGAATGAGTATACTGCACAATGTCAGGATTACGCGGCTCCTGTATGCCTGTGTACAGAACCCAGCAGGAGCTCAGTACATGTGTTTAAATGCATGCTTCTTTCTTTCATGCCCATTCACCTGGGGCAAGACCAGAGGCCACTGCTGAGAAAGTGCCTGCTTGGGATTAAAAAAGGAAGGCTGAAGCAGCAGGAGGTGGATTGGGAAGCTGGGAACCCCCAATTTCCCCCTGCAAAGCAGTGGCACCCGTCAGCACAGCCATGAGGAGCTCTGTGGCTCTGTGCTGCTCTGGTCCTCCTCTCAGCAGACTCGTCAGCAAGAAGGACAGAGGCCACAGGGAGGGGGGCTGGTCTAGGAGACAAGAGTGTTCCTGAAGGCCAAGCCACCAACAAAACCACCCTACTAAGTAGCTAAGTGCTTAGGCAACCCCGCTTCTGAACTGCCCAAATCCAAGGCTAGGATGGCTGCAAGGCAGAGGGAGCAGGGCTGTTCTCCCCGTAAAAATGTACCACTGGATGGACAAGACACGTCACAGGGTGCTTTGGCTCTGACAGCACCACTGGGCAAACAGCTGGTGTTAGTCACCCAGCGATGCAGAAAGCACGACCAGCATGGGAAAGCCAGTCAGGAGAGAGACGTATGGAGGCAGGAGGCAGACTGAGATGTAGGGTAGAGCAGGGGCCTGGGTGGCGCCCATCCATGGAGAACACGGTCGGGGGAAGGTTTGGAGGTTACTGTGGCGGGTGAGGGGATGCTGACCCAGCATCTGCATGCCTGCAGAGAATATGCCACCCACGTCCCCTACCCTGCCCCTTCCCAGCCAGTGTGCAGACCAAGCAGCAGCACAAAAGCCCCTTCCCCACTCCATTCTAGATGGCCCTTTGAGCCCGGGCTTCACCACTATACTCGTCCCCAGAGACTTAGCTTTTCTGTAAAGGGGGGGCAGGGAGGGACTGCAGAGAGGAACAGAGAAGACAGAAATAGCTGAAGAAAGGGAAACATGTCAATGAGTTCCAGGAAAACGCACACACACTGAAACCGCAATGATCCAGAAGAGGCTAGTACTTGGTTACCGTCAGCTTCAGCATCCCGTTTTCCCTGATTATCTTAATGCGTTTCCTGTCCGAAGCAGTCATTTCCAACAGGATATTCTGTGGTCTGATCTCCCTGTTCTGTTCTCCAATGGTTGATAGAGGCAGTGCCCTGCGCAACCCTCCTCATGCCCTGTCCCCGCCCTCAAGAGTCTCTGCCCCGCCTCCCAGAAGAGGACTTCATGAGTACCCACCTGTTACTACAGGCTCCGTGGAAACAACCCACACCACCAAACAATTGGTTTAATTTTATTTCAAAATTGTACAAAATGGCCATAAGCGGCTATAAAAAATTTTGTCTTCAGAACACGTGGAAATTCAGAAAGAACAACAAAACAGGTATTATTCACAGTGTAATGGAAAAGCTTTCTCTGAGGCAGAAATTACAACTCTTCCTTCTTCTTCCCTAGTCTCTCGTGGTCTCCTTCCCGGAGCGTTCGAATAAAATTGGTAAACCCCAATTCCTATAGGGAATGGGAAGAGAAAGAGAAAAAGGAAACTTTAATCCCTGATGTGGATGTGCACCCTCTCCCCCACTTCCCTGATGCCCCACGTGCTCACTTCTCTGGACAGAGGAGCAGCCAGTGGAAGCAGCTGGCAATGCGGGGACAGTCTGCTTGGCTACTGGGGAGCCCTTTCCGACACCCCGGAACCTGTCCCTGCTCCGGGAGCTGGACTCTGGGACAACCTCTTGGGGAACTCTTCCAGCCAGGCTCACGGCCCTTGCTTCCCAGCAGAGTGCTAGCGCTGACCTCTGCCCTGCTCTGGAAGCCTCCCTTTGCTGCCCCCTCGGTGGCTGTTTCCCTGCCCAGGGCAGATGCCTCTCCCCAGCTCACCGTGCGATCGCTGTCATACTTTTCTGCAAATTTCCCGTAGTGGTAGTAGTGGAATGTGGGGTAGGCCTTGATGGCCTCTTGCTGACACAGGTCCTGGTTTTTGTCTCTGACGCAGTCAACAGCAGCACAGGCAATCTACAGGCCCAAAGAAAGGGTGGGTCAGCACAGGAGGCCTCCCACGTGAGACCTGGGGCCTGGACCCTCTGCACACAGACGGCACTTCAGGCCTACGTCATGTGCTTTCTTTTTTTCTCCTCAATAGCAGGGATGAGCTGAACCAAACAGCCTCAGCCCAGAGCTCCACTGAGACTGGTGATGCCTGTTTCCAATTCTCAAGGCAGCTGGGTAAGGTTAGGGGACTCAGCTTGCAGCACCCTCAGACTACCCTTTAAAATCAAGAGTATAATGGCCATAAAGGAAATTATGACTTGAAAGCATCTGTAAACACCACAGGTTTTGTGAGGCTCATTTCTATGAGGCATGGTAGGACTCATTCATTTATCAACTAACACTTCCTGAACATCTGTTTGCGGAGGGAGGATAGTACCAAGGTTAAGAACAAAAGCTTTGAAGTGAAGTTTCCCAAGTGCAAATCTTGGCTTGGTTGCATATTCAGACTTAAGGAAAATTACCTAGCCTCTAGCCTCAATTTCCTCATCTGTAAAATGGGGGTAATAACAACACATAGGTTATCAGGAAATTATGAAGACTGAGTAAGAGAATTCAGGGGAGGCGAATCGGCCACAGGACCTGGCACATGGTTAGTGGTCAGTAATGTCAGCTGCTGTTATAGTCGCGCCTACCAGCTCCAGACACAAGCCCTGTCTCCAGTAGGAGCTCAGCGTCCGGTCAGGGGAGTCAGATAAAGAGACAACTCCGAGGCACGATAGGGGGTGTGACGTGACGGAGGTGGTCCAGGGTGCCAAGGGAACTGGCACAAAGGTGCTCTGCCCTAGTTTGCCGTCTGAGCGGCGTCCTGAAGGAGGAGGAGAAAGAAGTTTCGGCCAGGGGAGCACATTCCAGGAACTGGAAGAGTTAGTTCAGCAGGACTACAGCAAACAGGGTTTTTGGTCAGAAGGAGGTTCCCAAATTGGCCACTGGCCTCTTCCTGCCCTTCTAACAAATTCCACATGCTGGGTAGTTTTTCCTAATTATTGTTCTTTCAAAATAAGAGGGTATCAAGCAGGCACGGGAGAACCTTTTTTCTGTTGAGGGTCACAACGCAGAGAAGGGGGGAGAGGGTCGCTTAATGGGAATACACCATACACAAGCATTACAGAAGAAGGGAGGGGAGATTCTAAGGAAAGGCAGCATTTCACCCAAGTGCTGCTATGTGCCAAGCCTGTCCTAGATGTCAGGGGTACAGTGATGACCTTGAAAAAATCTAGTCATCAAGTGACTGCCATCCTTACTGCAGGAAAGCAGTTAACAGACACATAACAAGGGAGATCATTTTAGAGCCCAGGGAACGCTCTCAAGAAATTAAAAGAGGGTGATTCAAGAAAACGATAGTCGGAGGGGCTCCTTTCTGGCCAAGAAGGCCTTTCCGAGGAGATAGCATTTGATCGGAGACCTGAGTCAGGAGGAGGCAGCAGGTGCACGAAGGCCTGAGCAGAGAGCACCCACCTAGAAACCAGCCCATGCCGGGACCAGGGAGAAAAATAAGCACGCTGCCTCAGAGAACCAGAGCCCATTAAGGCATTCAGACTGAACTCTTACCGTACTTGAAAGAAAGTTAAAATCGTTCAATAGCCACAATTCACATGGTTCTATGGCTACGGGTTATTCACATTGGGATGGGGGCCCCCTTTCCAGGCAGAAGAGCCCTGCGGGCCACCAACAGTCACATTTACTGGTCACTGACCTCGTGCCCGAGTGAGCAGGGCCACTGCTCTGCAGGCAGCGGGACTGACAGAGTGAAGTGTGGCCTGCTCTCTCTCTGGTGACCAGCGTGCCACACTTGCCCCTCCCCCGCCTTCACGCTTCCCTCCCACTTCAGCTACATAACGTCTGTATAATAAGACTTCTCAGAGCAGAGTTTGCAAACTTGCTGCACACAATCCATATCTGGCTTTCAGTCCTGTTCTATTTGGCCCACACAGAATTAAAAAAAAATAAACCTGAATTAGCTGCCAACCTAGAAAAAGAGCCAGAAGATTTTATATAAAAGTTTGGCTCTCCAGCTTCTCTTTAAAAGCCAGATTTGATGGCATTTGCCCTGCATTCCCACAAGCAACACGTGGCTGGAGCAGAGGGCAGCGGTCTCCTTCAGGTGGGTTTCCCCCAGCCGTTTGCTGAAGTCTACACAGAGCCTGACTCGCCGGGCTAGCAGGTGGGCCCCTTCAGTCTCCAGAGAACCTCAGCTCACCCTGTAAAACACTTCCTGAATTATTTAGAAACACGAGGCAGGTGCTCCTCTGACTGTCCTCGGCGTTCCACTTCTTGGGGCCCGGCCCAAGGGAGCCCTCACACACCGGGCAGCCCTCTGCGTCCGGCCCTCAGTGAGCGGCCGATGCCCCTCTGCTACGCTGACAGAGTGTTTGATGAGTGTTGCTCCAGGCTGCTGCTCTCCCCGCATCTGCTTTAAATTATGAATTTAATTTGTATACATGCCCTGGAGCTGTGGGAAATATAGTGTATGGTTTTATAAATTGACTAAATTAAAAATGTGTACTTATTTTGAATCCCCTCAACTAGCTGCCAGCCACGTACATAGAGTGCTACTTCTGGCTGCAAAGGCTCCTCTACCCTCCATTTCTACAGGAAGAGAGGAGTGAAGTGTGGCTCCTTCTAAAGGAAGTGGCTTAGGGGGCGCCTGGGTGGCTCAGTCTGTTAAGGGTCGACTTTGGCTCAGGTCATGATCTCACAGCTGTGAGTTCGAGCCCCATGTCAGGCTCTGTGCTGACAGCTCAGAGCCTGGAGCCTGCTTCAGATTCTGTGTCTCCCTCTCTCTCTCTGCCCCTCCCCCTCTCATGCTCTGTCCCTCCTCTCTCTCTCTCAAAAATAAACAGACATTAAAAAAACATTTAAAGGAAGGGGCTTAGACTCTGGAAAAAAGACAGCAAATATTCCGCTTCTCATCTATCCCCATTTCTCCTGTCTAAATGCCTGCACCCCTTACACCCACTCCAGATTTGCACTGACTGAACTACAGCACTGAATGTACACTATCACTTTGAGATCTGCTCCCCGGTACTTGGTATCCTGCTGTGGCCCCTTGGCCAAATACTTGCTAACTGGCACCCATAACTCTTGGCTGCAGGGAACCACTGCGTAAGGCCAGTGATGGACGGGGCTTGAGAATGTGGTCCCCCATGAGGTCTCCAGGGACTGAACCTAATCACCCATGCACTAATCTGCTCATCAACCCCCCTGCTCTGGCTCCTTCCCCGCCTGCTCCCCGTTCCTCCATCCTTGAGGCTGTAGCCTAAGACCATCTCCCAAATAAACCCCCTACACACAAGGGCCAGAACCTGAGTTTGCTTTGGGGAAACATCTGACAATGCCTGTTTATCTGGTTCTCAGATGCCCCTTTCCAGCTGGACAAGTCTGACAGAGTTTTTTTAACCTCTGTAAGATCCAATCTCCTCCTCTGTAAAATGGGAGATTAATAATATCTCCTTGGTTATGCTATGATGAGGACAACATGACATAATGCTCTCAAGTATCAGTGGAAGAGTTTTCAGAAAATATCAAATATATTATTGCTTCTTCATTCAGTCAACATTTACAGAGGCTTCAGGCATCAAGACTGGAGGGAATTCAAGGGCAAATGAAGTCCCTGCCCTCAGGGAGCCTTCCTTTCTGAAGGACAGAGAGCCCTGTAAACACAAGGGACTAAACACACCAGGGCCAGGGTTCCATCAGCTCCTGCTGCCTAAGGGCACCTGTCCTGGGATGACCTTCACACCTCCCCAACAGCTGCCTTCAAGGCCAGCCCCACTCCCAGCCCCACACCTTGCCAGCCCAGTGGTCGCCTGACCCCTGCCTGCAATCCACCAGCCTTCCACCTCAGGTCCTTGTCCTCCATGGCCCCTTCCCTACGGTCATCTGTTCCAACATTAACAGTATGTAGCCTTTTCTCCACCCAGTGTGTCAACTGCTAAAGCTCCCTAGTAAGCTCCTGGGAGGGGTGGAGGCTCCCCAGCTAAACTATGAGCTGCCTCATGCGGATTTATTGATTCAGTAAAATAAATCTCTGCAGGAGCTAATATTGACTTTGGCTATGAAAATGGAAGTGAACAACCAACTGCATATTGATTGGGGAAGGAACAGAGACTGGCTTCTGGGTAGAAAAAAATACAATTCCAGCTAAGAGGTGGCAGCATGCGTGGCCGGAAGAACTAGGAGTCAAGAGACTCTGTTCTGGCTGTCAGTGACCAGCCAGGTGTCCCTGGGCAAGAGACACGGTCCTCTCTGGGCCTTGATCCCTCATGAGTAGGAGAGGGCTGGATGGGCCACCACTCCCCAAATACCAGCCAGTAGCCAGTACAAGAGCTCTTAAAAATTATAAATTCCTGGAACTGTCTCTAGACCTCTGATGTGATAGTTCTAGGACACACCCAGCAATCGTGGCACCAGTAACTTTAGTCCCCCAGGCCAAGAGTGAACACTTCCCTGGGGTTACTGAGAGCCACCTCCAGGAACCCCAGGCCTGCCAACTGCCTGGCAGAGAGGGACAGAGAGAGTAAACATGTTCCTGGAAATGAGCGAGGGTAATCTCTGGCTTAGAATAAGGGAAGCTGGAAGGAGAGAACAGAGGGAATGACACAGAGGAAATGACCCCCGGAAAAGGCCAGTGACATTACTGGCTCAAGTTAAGACAATTAAGCAAGGGCATATCAGTGTCTCAGAGAAGGAGGGGGCTCTCCATGGAAATGGCGTCCCTGTGCATCAGCAGATGGGAATGAGGAAGAGGAGGGCTGGCCCTCGGCTGCTCACTATGGGCATAGCCAGCCTGGCCCTGCTTGGACTATTGTGATCCCTTCACAGATCCTGGAGCCATGGAGACCCGAGCAGCCGGAGGTCGGGGGGCAGGGGGTGCAGGGAGACCCCATACTTCAGCCACTCTCTTGTCTACCCAGAGTTCTCCGGGTGAGGGGTGAAGGGAGTCAGTGTGGAGTGACTGACAGTCCTGGGCTGGCTCCAGGGAGTAAAGGCATCCCCACACCAACCAACCAACACCCAGATTGTGAGGGAGTCCTGCCGGGATGGACCTCCCCAGGCCCCCAGGAGGAGCTCCTGTGTATGCACTGGCCCTGGGTGGCAGAAGGGGGCAGGTGGGGACAGAGATGAAGACGGGAAGCCCCTTCTTGCCACGCCCCTCTCAATGCAGGCCAAGTGGCAGGCAAAGGAGAAAAGGAGAAGTGAGCCACAGGGGCACAGCCAGACCTTGTGGGTGATGACAGGACATCGTGAGTCCAGGGAAGGGTCCTGGGGTCTGAGTCCTGAGTCTGCCCCCTCCCCACACACGTGCCCCAGCCTGGCTCTCTCTGACCTGCTGACCCTGTATAGTTCTCACATGTCATCACAAGGCCAACCCCAGGAAATCCAGCCTGCCCTGGCTTCACCTGAGGAACTCACTCAAAAAAATGTAAGGCACCACAGCAGAGATGCGTGTGACTTTGAGTCTGGGTATGTGTGAGCACGCTTCTGGGGCCTCTTGGGTGAAGAGAGTCCCAGGCTGGGAAGAGTCTTCGTGATCGTCTAGAGAAGCACCCTGATCTTAGAGAGAGGAGAATTCAAGGCCTGAAGAGCTGATGTGACTTCTCCGAGTCATACAGTTTAACAGCAGCCAAAAGCTGTACCAGCCTGAGTTCCAGAGTCTTCTCCTGCCACACACCCTTTGGCCCCAAAGTCACACTTTGCTCTCACCTGGGAGGGACCCACACTGCCCTCACTGCTGGAGCTGCCTGGGGGACGTGCCTGGGGGGTCCCCTCTCCTCCCCTCTAATCCAATCCCGCAGCTCTAGCTTGTTAATTTTATGCTTCATCGGTTGGCAGCTACAGGAGACTTTCCCTTAGGCAGGATGAGGCTCTGCACACAGCCTTGCTCTCCTCCACCTTGGCTGCCTCCAGTTGACTTTTGTTGAATTTTTTTATTTGTAGTTTCAATTATATAAGTGATGCATGACTACAAATCCTACTGTAAAAAGATTGAAGCACTAAGAAAATATAAACAGATGACCCCTTTACCACCCCCCTCTTCCAATGAAGGGCTGTAACGGTTCAGTGTATCCCTTTTAGCTGACTTTACAGCAAACATTCAGCCTGCTCTATGCTGCCTTTATGAAAAGAATGTCCTGGTTCCCAGGAATTCTCTGATCTCAGCAGAGCCTATTCAGGAAGGGGACCTGAACGGGAAGGGAGGAAGGTGTAGGAAATGGCGGCAGAGCAAAGTCAGAGGCAGGGCAAGAGACAAACAGGGGTCTCTTACCTTTCGGTCATCTTTAAAGACGTTGGCGGTGGCCGTAAAGTGCGGGATGACCTTCTTACAGTGTGGGCACCCTGCGGAAAAAGAGGACAGAATGTTGCACGTACGTGCAGGGGAGGCTGCAGAGCCAGGTGCCCCTCCTGGAACTGATAGAGAAACCTTTCCAGGAGCTTCCCTCCACCCAACAGACTGTGGTGGGGGGGGGGGGTTCGTCCGACTCCCACCCCTTGCACACCACACTGTCAGGGTCCTGTGTCAACTTTGCCCCTCAAACACTGCCCTGTGTTTCTGCTGTCAGCACAAGGGCTTTGTAGGAGTCTGTGTGCAAACGTCAGGTCCGCTCCTGCCCGGGACCTCCCACCCCACATCCTCCTGCCATACACCGGGTCTAAGAGGCTGAGGGTGGAGGAGATGGTCACTGCAGTCTTGCTCTGCAAGCTCCTTCCACGGAGGGCTGCCTGGGAGCTACGGCACAGAGGGAGCTTTGGGCCTGGAAAAGGAGAATGTGTGCTCAGGACTCTCTGAGTCTGTTACAAAGCCCTGCTCTTGCCTTATGGACAACAATAAATCTGTCCATGTCACGACTGAGAAAAGGGAACGGAGAAAGGTGGTGGCAGGAGCAACCGTCTGAGCCCCCACTGCTCATGTTTTGCTGCTAATGTCTACATTCCCAACAAATCCCCACCCCAGACCAAGCAGCCAGACCAGGCCCCAGGTCCTCACGCTACCCTTCTATCCTCTGCTCTACAATCAACCTGAGCCCTGGATCCAGGGACAGGAGACCCAAGGTCAGGTTAAGAGGAGAATAAGCCACTGGGTTATCAGGACCTGGGTTCCCGACTATGGAGAGAGGCCTATCACAATGGGTGAGGACCCATAACTCCAGAGGCCCAGGGTGTGACAACAATGCTTGTGTCAGCTGGGGTGACAGACCCCCTTTCTTGGCCCTTCCCTCAGCATGAGCAGATCCAAACCCAAGCCCACCTCTTTCTACCGTTCCCCAGACACTGAACACAACTGCCATGAGAACGGAACTGCTTTGAGGGAGGATTTCCTTGACTCTGGTAATTAATTCTGATCAAAGCACAGGTGGGAAAGGCCAAATGCCCTACGGGGAGAGTTGGTGAACAGTCGGGCCGGCCAAGGCGAGGAACAGAAATGGCTTTGCCCATCTGCTTTCTCTCTTTTTAAAATAAGATAATAACGACTGGCATTTCAAAGAGTTTTGTGAAACCAAATTAAAGCTGAGCTACAACTTTAATGTGAATTTAGCGTTGGAGCCAGTTCCTGAGATGGGCAGGATCACCCATATGGCCTGGCTGGTGGAGCTGCCAGCTGGCCCCAGAACAGTGTGGACAACGATGGGGAGGGGCAGGAAAAGGATTTTCCCAACATCCACTGCAGGTGTAGAGAAGAGAGCTGGGCTGGATGTGAGTTCTATCAGAACTGAATGCTGCAGAGTGCCTAACTTGTGGCAGATACTAACAGATGATTTTTTAACGGCCTCAATGGCAATTACAAGAACTCTTTACTAATCTGACCCAATGGAGGGAATAGCTCAAATTCATGAAAATTTCACACTATAGAGGAATGATGGTTATAGATTCCAAAACATCTAGAGGGCACAATGTGCTGGTCAACAAGGCTCACCAGAGCAGCATCTTCGCAGCACCTAGCAGTCCCCTGTGAGCGGCACACGGATGCCCACTAATAGCATTAGGCTGGCTGGAAAGAAGTTATCCTCTCCCCCAAACCTGGTATCACTATTAATTTTTCCTTTCTAAGCTCTTTGCTTACTGAATGTATAAAGGTAATTGTCAGCCTAGTGCAAATTCCTATTACCATCAATTTAAAGTATCTAGATCTCAGATTAATCACCTTCTGGTGCATCTAATTTTATCATTATCCAAAAGAAAGAGCATGGCAGATGAATAACTGGAGGGGAGGCTGTTTTAGGAAGGGCATGAAGATGTTCCCAAGAGGTGTCAGGTGGGCCAGAAGAGGCATGATCTTTTAATCTGGGCTCTTTAAAAAGGCACCACCTATGTGTAGCAAGGAAAGAAACTTCCCAGAGTGGGGAGACAGAAAGAAAGACCGAGGACAGGACAGAAAATTCCAATGCTAAAGACTCAGCACGCTGGCCTAAGAAGGGCAGTCACCATGACCAGACCACTGACAGCAAAGTGGGGCTTGGAACAGGAGAAAACAATGAAATAGCCAGAGGAAGATCTCTGTATAAACCGGGAGGAGGTGGGAGGAGGAGGTGGGAGGTGGGGAACATAGGGAAGAAGTGGGAGGTGGGAGGGGGCAGGAGCTTGAGGACACGGGGGGAGCTGGGAAGTATGGGACATGTCGGGGAGGTGGGAAGTGGGTGGGAGACAGGAGGTGGGAGGCAGATGGGAGGTGGGGGATATGGGGGGAGGTGAGAAGCAGTAGAGATTGGGGAAGGATATGGGGATTGGCTTTTGCTTCTACTTTATACTTACCTTTATCAGGTGTGTGATCTTTCTTAGTATTAGGTTCTTTATATGTAAATAACCATAAGGATGTGTCATATACTATATATAAATAAGTATATATTATTTTCATAACTGAAAACTTTTTAAAGATTTGCCTTTGGATAGATCCACCTCCCCGATGAGCATCTCTGGAACAGGGTTCAGGCACAGGAACATGCAGTAGAGAAGGGAAACTCTAGGTGCCAGGCCCTTTGATGGAAGCTGAGTCACCCAGTGGAGCAGCCCTGAACGGGCTGTTTCGAGTTGTTTCTTGCCAGAGTACATAGACTATGAAGCCCTTGAGCTGTGGCAGGGACCATGCCTCCTTCTCTTGTATCCTGGGCCCCAGATACCACCCAGCACACAGTGGTTCTGTGAGGGAGGTCGTTAGCACCCCAGTGGGGTAGGAGTCCTGACTCCAGAGGTCTGGGGGAAAGAGGGGAGCAATCCCAGGGGAAAGTTTGTAGTCTGGACTTTCTAAAGTCCACCCAGGGGTTGGTCAAGGACCTCTGCTTCTGTGGCCAGGGTTTCACTGCTGCTAAGAAAGCTCATACTCTCTGAATTATGTCTATGGCAGAAAGAGCACCAGCCCAGGCTGCAGGGAGGGCTCTGTCGCTTCAGTGCTCCGAAGCCTTGGGTAGGTCACACATCTTCTGGGTCTTAGTCCTGTGCCTGGCATTCTGCCCAGAAGGAAGACAACTTCTTAAAACCCACTCAGCCTTCTAGGCATATGCTAAGGACAGATGAGGACAGACAAAGACAGTGAGAGGCTCTGCAAGGAATGGAGAGAGCCCAAGTCCCACTCTGACCTGGAGAAGAAAAGGCAAAAACAGAGGGACACTTTGCTGCCTGAGGGCAGGGGTCTGAGGCTGGGAAAGGTGGGCAGGAGGCAAGCCCTCTCAGAAAGTGAGAGGGAGGAGTGACTTTACGGATTACTGACACTTGAAAAGTGGGGCAGGAGGGGAGGCAACAGGAGGGCTGGTTACAAGCAAGCAGGTTTATGACTAGATTGAGTTGCCTGGCTTCTCTGTAGAGCGAAGCTTTATTATCCCCACTCCATTAAGCTGAGCTGTAACCGGGGGGAGAGAGACAAGGGCAACAGAACAGTGGGAAATGCAAGAGCCTTCCCTTTTAAATATCAATTAACTTCAAGATGGAACAACACAAAATCCAAAGGTCACAATCACACGTGTCACTTCCTCAACTTAAACTTTGATTAAAAGGGGGATAGAGGGGGAAGTTAGCTCAGAAAAATGTGGTGTGCTTTTCCCACAGATTCAAACTCGATGGCATCAAAGCCACGTGGAGGAGGTCAGGGAGGAGGACTGGGCTGGGGTACTCAGGAAGACCAGGAAAGCAGAGGCCAAAATAGGTCGGCTAAATTCCAGGGTTTTAAGGTGAAGTCAGTGCTCTGTGGGACAGAAGGAGCCAAGGGGTAGGTGGAATTGGCAGGTGGGAGGCAAGCAGCCTAGAAGATTCCAGGGACATGAGGAGACTGAATAATTTTATGGCAGGCCCCTGCCACAAACAGAAGCAGAGGGCTTTACGACCGATGTGAGCAAGGCTCCCCAGAAACAGGGAGAGAGACCCTGACAGAGCCAACAGGAAGAGGCCTTGGATTTGGAAGGACCTCAGCCTGGGATGAAACTGAGGAGCCCTGACACAGCAGGGATGAGCCCAGGGTCCGCCTGTGGCTGCACTGTTCCCTGGTGGAGGGATCTTCTTGGTTCAGTCTGGCCCACCCCTCCACCTTGCACCTTGGCGAGCACCCCCCAGCTACTTACAAGGGGCATAGAACATGACCAGGGTGTGCTTCTTCTTCTTCAGGGTCTCCCGGAAGTTGTCCCCTACCAGGTGCAACACGCTGGTCTGCTGCTCTTCCCACGTGGGCTCTGGGGGTGGAGGGGCCTCAGGGCTACAGGAATGGCAGGGAGGGGAGACGGTCATAAAGGGAGGCCTGTGCAAGGGCATACACTTCCACACCCACCTGCTCAGAGGAGCACCCAAGAAGAAATCACTTTGCATCCTTTCTAAAATTTAATTTAAAACCTGTGTTCCAACGTGAATAAATCTGTACCATCAACAAAGATATTCTGATTTCCTCTGAGGAGCTTATTAAAAAGCCATTTTGTGATGGTGTGGAAGACCTGAGCTCCTTTTAGGGCAGAGCAGTCTCTCCAGGTGTCAGCCATCATCTTGCCACGGGTACAGAAACTCCTTCGCCTGGGTTCCCCTCCCTCTCTCTCCCTCCCTCTTCCTACTGCCTCTTCTGGGATCCTGAAGGACCCTCCATTATGCTTTGCGCTGGTGGAGAGAGCATGGACCAAGGAGTGAGATGGGTCTGGATCCAGATTGCTTATCACCTGTGTGAACTTAGGTAAATTACCAAACCCCTCTGAGCTTCATTTTCTTTTCTGTTAAGTGAGTACAATGATACCTATTTCCTGGGATCCCTATGAAGAGCAGAGACAGTGTACCTAGGGCACCTAGTCAGGCCAGCAACTAACAGTTGCTAAGAGCCCATGTGCTCTAAGAAATACTAGGCATTCATTGTGTGTTTCTAATTTTTCAGTCTTTTTCTGTCCACTAGTTCCCTCCATTGTGCCTCACAAAAGGACAGATCTCAGCATGGCCCCTGTGCAAGGATGACACACAAATTCATGAAACGTTCCGTATTTTTTCGTGATGAGCACTGGGTGTTATATATAAGTGATGAATCACTAAGTTCTACTCCTAAAGCCAATATTATACTGTATGTTAATCAACTAGAATTTAAATAAAAACTTGAAAAAAAAAAACCCAGAAACAAAAAAGATCTCAGGGTCTTTTAAAAGCCTTTGTTGCCTTGTCCCCCTCTCTACAACCACACTGCTCTGCTCCTTCTCTGAGAAGGGTCTCTGGGGAGTGGTCTGCACCCAGTGCTGCCACATCATCCCCTGCACTCTCTCCTTCACCCATGCACCACTGGTTTCCACCCCTGGCCTCAGCCCTGGCCCCAGCCCCGAACCCAGCTGAGTGCAGCCCTGAGCCAGCCCAGGACCATTCCTCTTTCAAAAGTCCCCTCTATCGAGTGTTCACAGGGTCTCCCTCCTCTTCAGGTTCTATCTGAGCCCCTGCAATTCTCAAAAGATCCCATTCATCCACATGGCTTTCATAATTCCTGTGCCTGAGGATCTGAGTCCAGACCTCTCAACAAGGCTCCCTAATTCCAGGTGTTTTTCAGATACTTCTGCTGGAAGGCCCCACTTGGAGGTCACCCCAATCCTAACAAAACAGAACAGATCACTCTTCCCCCTCCTCCACACCTCCCAAACCAGCTTTCCTCAGGTACCTCTCCATTTTGGTCAATGGCACTGCTGTTCCTGTGACCAAGACCGGCCCCTCCCAGCCACCCTGTCTTCCTCCCTTTTCTTCCTCTAGGTCCCCTGGCTCATGGACGACACCTGGACCCCAGGCTCCTAACCCTGGCTCATGGACGACACCTGACCTCCCTGCTCTACCTTATCCCTGAATCCTGCCTCCCCGGGCTGGCCTGCTGGTGGGCCTGTCTCAGTCACTCACAGCACACTTGTGTACAAGCCTGGAAACACCATCGGCCTCACCCAAATTCCTCACCCTGCTCCTGCGTGACAGGCTTCGGTCTTCCATCTCAGAGCTATCTGCTGTTCATGCTCTGCCTGAGAATTCTTTCTGAGCTCCCAAAAGAACTACTATTTGTCTCTGGGCAAGGCCGCCAACCTCTCTGAACCTAAGTTCCTTCATCAAAGAAATAGGAATAAAAACTCTTGACCTCATAGGATCTGAGGATGAAATGGGCAACAGATACAAAAGCAATTGGCAAAGCCTGGGAAGGTATTGCCACTTATGTGGCAATACTGTCAGTTATAGATCCAAATAACAGCTGGCATCAATAATAAAAACAGCTTCCTTTCTCTGAGTATTGCCACACCACACACCGAGCTAAGCACAATAGTCTAATTTAATTCTCTAGATGAGTCTTTGGGAAAGTGTTGTCTCCGTTCTACAGATGGGAACAGGCTTAGTGAGGTCAAGTAAATGGCCCAGGGTCACAATCTAAGCACAGGTCTCTTAGACTCCAAAGTCCATGTTTTACCCTCAGTGCTTTTCAGGTGCTCAGCAGCAGAGAGACTCTGCAAAGAACAGACACAGCTCCTCTGTGCTCACTACCTGCAGCCAGGCCTCTCCTGATTCCCTCAGCTCTCCCACCACAAGTGCAAGCACCAAGAAACTGCCTGAACCCCACCCTGTTCAATCCTCCCAGGGTACCAGCTCTGGCACCGGAGGGAGGCTGGAGAGGCAGGTGTGAATGGTAACCTGCTTCTGACGCCAGAAAACCCAGAAGAGGGAGTACCTTGTCCCTTCTGGAAGTGAGCCATCACTCGCCTCTGATCCCTAAGAGGGAGGCCAGGCTATTCTGAGAACCTGCCCCCAGTGATGAGCAGGACAAAGTGGGAGAAGCTGAGACTAGGACCTCACTAGTGCACCCACCTCTTCCCAGGGGTCTCTCCTGAACCTAGTGGAACCTTCGTTCCCATTCTATAAGTGGGTATTTCTCAAAACACTATGGCTGCGGGTTCCATTCCCACTTCCTGAATCAAAGCTTCAGGGACAGCAGCCCCAGGATCTGTACTTTAAACAAGCACCTCAATACAATGTGACACATATATACTCCTAAGTTTGAGCACAAATGTCCTAACAAAGTAACTCAATCTAGATGCTGCTATTTTGCTTGGTTCTTATGTTACATTTGATTCTAAAGTCTTGGTTTTCATATGGGAATATACTATGCTTTGTACCAGGGACCTCAGCAAAGGATGGAATATGTCTTCTTTTACTTTATCTCCCCTGCCTACCCAGTGCTGAAATGAGGAAATATTCCCAAATATTCAAGGGTGTGTGTGTGTGTGTGTGTGTGTGTATGCGCGCGCATCTTGGGGGAAGGGTGTAGATAGGAGAAAGTCTCCTTAACTACGTCCTAACAATTTCTGCCTCTCAAGCAAGGCCTGGGACTTCCTCCATTTCCCAGGGTACCTGTGTAATGGTTCTTCTTCCTCATAGGACAGGGAAATGCTAAGAACTGCAGGTTCCAAAGACCTTGGGTGAGGAGGAGGTCCTTGGGCCAGTAATTATGAGGCTACTCAGGTTCTCTGGACTTGCAGGCTGTTATGGGCTGAGTTGTGACCATACCCACCCCCCAGCCCCCATTTACATGTTGAAGTCCCAGCCTCCAAGTACCCCAGAATGTGACTGTACTTGGAGACAGGGTCTTTAGAGAGACAATTAAGTTAAAATGAATTCACTGAGATAAGCCCTACCCTAATCTTACTGGTGCCCTTCCAAGAAGAGGAGATTAGGACACAGACACAGAGGGAAGACTGTGTGAAGATGTGGAGAGGAAGAAGACAGTCAAGGAGAGAGGCCTCAGAAGAAACCAGCTCTGCTGACGTCTCATCTTGGACTTCTGGTCTGTGGAACTGCGAGAAAATAAACTTCTGCTGTTAAGCTCCCAAGTCTGTGTTACCTGTTGTGATAAATCAGCAAACTAATACATATACTGAGGGAGCTCTTCACAATCTGTATTGTCAGCCCCAGACCACCACAGGCTGCCTCGTGGACACATTACCAGAGGCCTGGTCAACCACCAGCAGACCTGGTCCTGAATGAGTTCAGCTCTGAGAGTGAAGAGCTGTGTGTGTCCTCCAGCCATCAAAGCAGATGGAATAAAACGCCATGAGGAAGCCTGGGGCTAGGTCACGGGGAGAGGGGGTGGTCTAAGAAGACAGACATGCCACCCGCTGCACTGGTGCTGGTGAAACTGCATCCGGGAAGGCTACCAGTGATGTGCTGCGTGAGAACATTGGCCAGCACCCCAGAGGTGGCTTTAGAATTGGAGAAATCCAGTCCGCCTTGGCTCTTGTGGCCCTCAGCCAGGGTTAGCAGCCTCTAAGGTTTACTCTGTCTCCTCCAGGCCTGTTCCAGTGGCCGCCAGCCAGGAGTCAGGATGTGCTACTGAGACCACAACACTTACTTTCGCATCCACTCAATAAAGTTCTTCTTTGTTCTGAGCGCAGGCACTGCATATTTCTCTCCGTTCTTAAAATACTTCAATGTAGGAAACTCGGAGATGTGGAATCTTTCTGCCAGGGCCTTGTTGACAGTGGCATCGACAGCTGCAAGGACACCAGAGCTCTGGGATGGGGGAGAGGCCAACCATGCATGACAGCCTCAGACACCGTGCTGGCAGAAGAGGAGCCCAGATGCCAGCCCCCAACCCGCCCGGGACCTGCCAGTGTTTCACTGGGAGTGGCTGGCTCCCTGGGCTCATATATTCCAGGGAATGACTGCACACTAGAAAGTGCATTATTTCTCATTTGTGGGCTGAAATGAGACTTTTAAATCTGCCCTGCCAATTAGGCTGTGTAGACTGTGGCTGTTCCCAATAGCCAGGGTCCCAGAGCAAAGAGAGAGAACTTTGAGGCTTCACCCCAGAGCCATGACCTGCCAGAGGCCGCATGGACAGCGTGGGAACACGACCCCATCGTCTCTCTGCACGGCTCCATCCCTGCTACGGGCCCCACTGTCTACAACATATGTACTCAGGGACAGTGAAGTCCTGCAGACCTCAGGGATCAGGGAAGTGGCTGCGGAGCCTGCGCGGGAAAGTCACTGTGATGATTCAGGTCACTGATTCTTCAGAAGAAAACGGTGGTGGGGAGGTTAAGAAAAGGAAGCTTACGTCTGCTTCTCCATGGAGGACTTCTGCTGCATTCTCAAATTCTGGCTTCATTTTCTTACAGTGACCACACCCTGTGGGAAGAAATCAAGAGAAAACATCCCCATGGCATGGAGGCTCCAGTGATGCCCCTGCCTCTGTGCAACAGATGGGCCCTATTCACAGACACCAGGGGGACCTGAGAGAAAAGAAGCAGCACCAGCTCAGAGGCAAGAAATCTTTTCCCTAATCCACTTGGTAGAGAGGGGAAGGTGTGCAAGAGGCAAAAAATGAAGTCACTACATGAAAAAGACTGGCTATATGTATCTATAGGTCCTATACTGGATATATACATATATAGGTCCTGTGTGCCAGGCACTGCTATAAGAGCTTTATATCCTCACAACAGCCCTGCAAGGTATAACCTGATTATCTCCATTTTATAGATGAGAAAACTAAGGCACCAAGAAGGTAGGGGACTCCCAAGGCTACTTACACTGCCACAGGTCACAGAGCCAGGGTGCGAACCCAAGCAGTGTGGCTGGAGGCCACAGTCACAGGCAGTGTGTGCTTCCCAGCACCACTACCACTGCCATCCCCTTCCCCAGGGGCAAAGGGAGCCCGAGGCTTGAACCGGGAATAAGCATTCACAGAAGCAAGAATACATTCCAATTGTCCCCACAGGGGAGGATGTATGATATGACAGGCACAGGGATCAGGCCTGTCATTTCCAAATGCCTATTTCTTCATATAAAGATTGCTCTGCCCTCTCCTCCAACCACACACATGCAGTAACATCATGAATAATAAAATTTGATACATTAAAAAGTAAACAAACACTTTGATAGGTGATGTCAGGACATTTGTACATGGCTTTCATTTTAGTAGAGAGTACTTTCTGGCTTCTAACACTGCAGGGGCTGTGAAGCAAGGAGGTCCAGACTGGCTCAGGCTTGGGACAGCTAAAAGGTGAACCTGGCTCCGTGGGGGCCACGCTTGAAGCAGGCCAAGCAGAAGGCAGGGACAGAGCTCGGCCTTCTCGTGGGGTACGGCTGTGTGGAAGCCAACAGCACTGCAATTCTGTAGCTAACTTGGGAGAAAGGGAGGCAGACAGACATACCAGTATTAGCAGAGGAGACCTCCCACAGCCTCCGGAAGCCGCCAAGCCATGGGAAGGGCTTTCCTGCTTCCATCTGAGCACTTGGCTGGGGCAAAAGTTCCTGTCTTCTCCAAGGTCACTCTTGCAGAGCTCAGCCCCAGGGGGTACCAGAACACAAACATGTCCCCTCCACCCCTGCCTGTTCTCAGCTTCCTCAGTCCACGCTTACCCGTTCCTCCCAGGGACAAGGGGTTCCACAGTGGCTATGCTGCATCCCCCTCTCCCCCACCCACACACTGATAGTAGAAACTTTAAGCGATCATGCAGCATCCAGGCCAGAGCCGTCAAGCCCCTCTTTGGACAGAGCACTCTGGGGAGCCATGAGATGACTCAGTGGATAGAACTGTCCCTGATGGAATTCAGCCCAGGGAGCAGCTACAATTCTCAGTGGCACCAGCATTTTGGTCCTTCTCAAATGGGCCCAAGGATAAGGGAAACCTGTGGGTTCATGGTCTGACTACAGCCCACTCAGGATGCCTCGAACCATAGATCACCATGACATTGAAACATAAGAACATCATTTGCCAGAAATGAACATTTAGTGCTATCACAAGCCATTAGTCACTTTCTAAGCAATCAGGTTACAAAGGATTGTTTTGTTTTGTTTCAGTTAAGTTTATCTAGAACTGAAAACACGTTTTCCCCAAAGAAACAATTTCATACACAGATTCTAGGCAGGTTCTCAGGAAAGACTATAAAAACCCATTTAACAGAATGTGCCTGAAGCATATAGAGTGTGCAGTGTTATTTCTACTTCACTGAACTGTCCCCCAGATGGAAAACACACGATCCAGCTCCGGACACCACACAGGCCTCTGACTGCGGCGAGCTGCTACCCACAACAGCAAGAGAGAGCATCTTCCTCAGCTCAGGGTGGGACTCTGGGGCTTCCTGGGTCACTGACACTCTTAAGAATTTAATAAAAGCTTCTCCTTCCCTTCTCCCAGACTGATGCGTATAAAGTCCAAATTTACGTATAACTTCATAGGGATCCGATCCCCTATCTGGCTCACAGTCCCCAGTTAAAAGCCAAGGCACACAAGGCCCAACTCCAAGGCATTCTTTCCCATGGGAGGTGGGGCAAAAGAGCACAGAGCTGTCCCTACAGGTGTCAAGGCTCAAGTGTCCATTCACACCAATCCATGTGTCAGGAGTAATGGAATATTCTGCAGAAGAGTCTACTGAGTTGACGTGGAATATACTAAAATGAACTTTTTTTTCCTGGTTCTCACTAAGAGCAAAGGAGTAAGTCATTCTCTGGAGCTTATGGTCAGGATGAAGGGGTTCTAGAATTCTTAAAGTGGACCCCCACTCCTTCGGCCTGCCTCCAGGCTGACAGCTCCTGGCAGCCTGCCCCAAGGGATCACCCATTCTCCCGTTCCCAGACTGGCCCTTCCTGACTGTGGTGGTGGAGGCTCACCTTGCATGAAGAGAAGTCAGGAAAAGGAAGCTCAGAGGAACTCCTAATGCTGATCTGTCACCCAAGAATTCAGCCTGCCCTGGAGAAGAGGAAGTGAGTGGCCGGGGTCACCCACTCAGTCCAGTGGAGACCTGGGCTCAAGGCTCCAACTGGCCTCTAAAAAAGGCAGGAGTGGCAGGGAGACTCACCCCTGACCACCCTCTCCCATAAACAAGATATGAATGGTATCGTCAGGCCAAGTGCCAGCAGGGCCCATGGTCAAGGTGGGCAGTACGATGGACTGGGGACTGGGGGAGGGAAGATAAAGAAAAGCCAGCCATTGCCACTGACAGAAAACCACTATTTCTTTCCAAAATGTTCCAATGTGACAGGACCCCTGAAGATAAGAGAATTCACCTTCATACCTTTATCAAGTTCTGGCCCTTTGATGCCACTGTCCTGCTGGGGTAGCAAATAGACTTCCATATCACCTGCTAGCTTCTATCCGTGGTGGGCCAGAGATGGACTCTGAGCCTGAGAATTGGCTCACTGGGAGGAAGGGTCTATCACAGACATGGGAGGGACAAGTGGAAGATATGCCGGGAAATGTCCAGCCTCTTTAGTTTGCACTCATGCCTCTCTCCTGGACTTCTGGCCCGGTCTCCCAGGACTCTCCTTAAGATAATAAAAGTACTTGCTCACTGTACTGGGCTTTGCCAGCCCAATGAGACAGATGGGACAAGCTCATTAGAGCCAGAGATGGGCCCTGACATGGGATTGAGGTGGATCTTCTGGCTGGAGTTCCCATCACTGTGTCCACATGACACAAAATTCCCCCCAAATTCTTCTGTCCGTCAGCACCCACTCCTCATCATCACAGCCCTTGCCCTGATGGACCAGGCATCTCCACACAGTGCCTGCCAGGCTCCGGCCCCTACCCTGAGTCTTTGGTTCATTCCATCCCCACCAAACCAACCATTTCTCTTCTACTCACAAAGTACTTATTCATATATTTCCATGGCATTTAATTTCGTACTGCCTTGTGACTGTTATATTGCTGTCTTCTGATATTTAGGAGCAGCCAGGACATCTTTTCAAGACATAAATCAGATCAAACTCTCTTGGTTATAACTTTGCAATGGCTGTCCATTACAGGTACATCAAAATCCAAACTCCACCATGGCCATAAACTGCACGCCATCTGACTCTCCCACCCACCGACCTCAGCTCCTGTCACCTCCCTCCTGTCCTCTGCTCTGCAACCTGTGGCCTTCTTTCTGTTCTATCAGACCAAGTTCACTTCTACTTCACGGGTCTTCATGTACTCTCACCTGGAACATGTCTTTTCCCCATGTCTGTGCACGGCTGACCACTTTCACATCATTCAGGTGTTAGCTCAGATGTCACTTCCACAGAGAAATTCCCTGATCATCTAATCCGGAGGAGCCTCACACCATCATGTTCTCTTCCAATATCCTATTTATTTTCTTAACTGTACTCAAAACAACTGGAGTAATCAGGAGGTGCCTATGGTGGCTCAGTCAGTTAAGCATCTGAATCTTGATTTCAGCTTGGGTCACGATCTTGTAGTTTGTGAGTTCAAGCCCCGCTTTGTGCTTTGTGCTGACAGAGTGAAGCCTGCTTGGGATTCTCTCTCTCCCTCTCTCTGCGTCTCCCCAGCTCGTGCTCTCTCTCAAAATAAATAAATAAACTTTAAAAAAACAACAACTGGAGTCATCTTCCTACTTGAACCTGTCCATTCCAACTGGAATGCAAGCTCTGTACAGACTTGGCTGTGTGTCTAGCTCACCACCGTATCCCTGATACTGAGGATGGCAGTCAACACACATTTTGGATGAGTTAACTTCATGCCTATACTGTTCAGGTTTACACCTGTGCGCACAAGGTTTAACTGGACTAAATTCTTTTGGGGCAAGAGTCATGCTTGTATCCGAATAGTTGCTAGTTTGACTATTTAGTATAACTGGCAGCCAAGCCAGTTACTGGGTACATACCCACCCCCTGCCCACCATTTATTCACTTCTGCTCCTTACAAGGTCTGTAAAACACCTCTGGAAATCTCCAACATCTATAGATTTTGTTCTACAGCTTCTCCTTCATACCCTAGAGTACTCTTCCCCTTGCTTACAGCACCAGTTCCCTCTGCTTCCTGAACAAGATATGAAGGCTAGGCAATAAACCTCTGTAAAGAGAGTTATGACAAGGAGAATGACCAGGCCCCAAAGAAGACAAAGGTCTGGCCAGACGAACATCTCCCTTGTTGGTACCCACCTGTTCTAGAGCTCTGTGGGTCCTGGGCAGTGCCTGCCTTGACCCCAGCCCCAGCCTTTTGGGCCTGGCCTTCAGGATGTCCTGGCCATGGGGGCTGCGTGAGAGCCAGAGGAGGAGGTTACAGAGCAGAAGCAGGACTCCAGCCCACTGAGTTTTAGTGTCCTGATTGTGATTTGATAGGCCATTAAGTTTTACTGCCAAACTTCCTTGTTGGGTTTTTATCATCTGTGTAAGTGCACTTACGCTGATTTTCATGACCTGGCACAGGGGCTGCATGTCAACTCCTCGAGCACATTCTTTTCTGGCTGTGGGAATGTTAGCCTCCCGTCAACCCCAAGCTTTCCAATTCCTCTGGATTACACCAACTTTAATTATACCTATGATTTTATTACAGATCAGCTATGGAGACTTCCCTGGATCCTGGAACCAGGAGTTTCCAGGGGACCAGATTAATCTGGAAAGCTCCCATGTAACTGGGACCCTATAGGGAGCCTGGATTCTCCTATCCACATTCCTCCTGCCTTGCCTGGAACTTGGCTGAGAGCATGTCAGGAAGTGGGGCTCCTACAGATGCTAGCAGACACACTCACATTTTAACACTGTGATGAGCTCCTCCAGGGACCGCAGGGCTCTTTCAAAGCTTCTAGCTGTATACACAACAACTGCAGGGCTCTTTCAAAGCTTCTAGCTGTATACACAACAAAGCTGACTCGTAGATACTCACAGATACTCTGGGGGCAGGCTCACACACTGATGGATGCCTCCATCCATCACATAGCCCTCTTCTTGTGCAAAAAGAGAGTGTTGTTTTTTTTTCTCTTCCTTTACATTAGTGGAAAATGTAGATAACAAGCTTTTAAATTTTTTCTTCCAGGCTTCTATCCTAAGGAAATAATCTGACATGTGGACAAATATTTATGCATGAAACTGTTCTCTGCAGTGTGATTTATAATGGGGAAATACGGTAAACAACTCGAACCTGCAACATTATGGTGCTGGCTAAGTAATTTATGGTGCCATTATACAATGGAATATTATGTGACCACAAAAAGCATGTACAAAAAAAGAATTTTTAATAACATAAGAAAACACAAGATAATTTTAAGAAAGATGTAAAGGAAAAACATGCATGGAAAAAAGGACTTAAATCCTTTCTTCCCATCTGGTACAACAAGATGAAGAATACAGAGGAATTAAAGAACAAGATGAAAAAAACAAAAATATTAGAACAAAATGCAGGGCACCGGTTTTATAACCTAGGGATGGATTTCCCAGGCAAGCCGTGAATCCCAGAGGTCAAGATGGGGAAAGACAGGCTTGCAGAAGGCTCAGGGGTGCAGGTTTTCATCCTGGCTCTTTTTGGCTAAGTGACCTTTGGCCAGTTTCTCAACCTTCTGGTGCCTTTCTGCCCCAACCTATAAATTAGGGAAAATCATGATATCTACTTCTTAAGAACTGTTGTGAATATCAAATGAGTTAGTAGATACAAACTGCTTAGAACAAATGCCTGATCCATGGTAAGTGCTCCATAAATATTCTACTTAACTATTTGACTACAAAAAAGGAAGCTTTTGTACAATGAAAGGCACCATAAAGTTAGAGCTAGTAACAGACTACAAAGAGAACACGTGGCTCGTGTGAGAAAACATATCAAGATTACTATCGATAAGTATAGAGTTCCAGCTCGAGAAGAAAAAAAACCAGCAGAAAAATGGGCAAAGGATATGAATAAGTGGTTCACAGAAGAACTACGGAAGGCTGACTAGCACATGAAAGGATGCTCAATTTCTCCAGAGGTCAAGGAGCTGTGGGCAAGTTGCCCTTTTGCCCAGTTTGGCAGGAATTGAAAAGGCGGACAGTATCTGTGGCTGGCAAGGATGCAGGCTGTCACACACTGCCAGGTGTGGCAAAGACTTTCTGGAGGGAAGCTGGCAGTATCTATCGAAGCTCAAGCACACTCATCCTGTGGTCCAGAACTTCAGTTTCAGGAGTGAGTCACGAATATTTAGACATGTTCCCGAATACATATGCTTACAAATGTTCACTGCACTGTTTGACTAATCAAAGACTGGTGGCCAATGTCTATCACTAGGGAATGGTTTAAAATCTATATCTCAATTATTAAATACTATTCAATGGTTGGAAAGATCGAGGTAGATTTATATGCCAACATCTACTTGTACACAAAAACATCTTCAAGACCCACTGGTAAGTGAAAACAAGCAAGCCACAGAAGAAGACAGGAAATGATACTATTAATATAAAAAACCTAAACTCAAAACACTGATATTTAGGTAGAAGCACAAAAGGAGGAGAAAGATGTTCCAACTGGTAGCAATGGTCAACCCCAGTAGGGGCTCAGGGGAGGGAGTGGGGACTTCACTGTTCATACTAGATTCTTCTATATCCCTTGAACCTTGCGCTGCCAATAATAAAAACGTTAATATTATCCTTATGTTGTTTGTGCAATTAAAAATAAAAGTGATAGCATGAAGGACTTTTATGGCATGACAGTTACACAAATCCACACATGTCAGAAAAAAACTCTATTTACCTATATGTTGATTGAAAAAATAAAAAAAAAAGGGGGGGGGAATAAACTAGAAAGAATGATGCCAAAAAGTGACAAGTGGTTGCTTCTGGATAACAGGATTGTAGGTGGTTTTTTTCCACCTTGATCATTTATACTTCTCTGTACCTTCTAGATTTTATACGAAGATCATATTAATTGAGAATAAGACAGAAAGTAAGAAGCAGAAAATCTGGAGTCTGACAGGGCTCTGCTACCGAGCCGAGGGAGACAGCCCAGCTCCTGGAAGGCAGGCCAGGCCCAGCAGCCTCCAGCACACGTTTCCAAGAAAACCCCTGGACCTGTTGCCCAGGAATGCAGGTGGATGTGGCAGGGGTGCACGGGGGGGACAAGCTGCTTCTCGGGGACACCCTCCCTGTGAGCCCTCCTTTGTTCCTTCTACCAGCCCCACGTAGGTGACGCTCCCTCGGGTAGTGTCCTTCCGTGGCCCAATGCAGGGCTGCAGGCACACAGACGGGGGGAGCAGGTGGGTGTTCCTGCAGCCAAACACACAGTGACAAGAAGATGAGGACAATGCATTCTGACTTTTATCCTTCAGGAAGTTGCAGAAAGAAACAAAAGGCTCCAGGAGCGGCAGTAGTCCGTGTTCGGCCACCACACCCTTTTTGGACACTGTCCTCTGTGGGGTCAGAGAGCTGGGCCTGGTGCTGCAGCCTCCCTCGTCCATGCCAGGCCCCACACTGAAGGCCAGATGGATGCAAAGGGGGAAGCGCTGAGCCATGGAGGGTTGCCCCAGGGCTACGAGTGAGGCCCCCACTCTATCCCTACACTACACAGCACACACCCTCCTCTCAGAGCCCACTGCTCACACTCAGACTGTCCTCCCCAGGAGGCTCATCCCAATTCCAGAAGGCGAGGTCCACGGAGCAAACCTGCTTGTAAATCTCAGCCCCTGTCGTTCCCTCGGTGTGATCTGGGCCAGGACTGGAACTAACGTACGTGGAGGGCCCTGCACTGTGCTGAGCGCCTGTGCTTATTTGCTCAGTGATGACTCAGGCATCAGATGTAGAGGCTGCAGAAGGATCTGTGTGAGGTTTCTAACCCACTCCAGCTAGAAGGCAAGGGTGAGGGAAAGAAGGTAATAAGGCAAGAGGAGAGGCTGAGGTGGAAAGTAAGTGGCAAGAAAGCTGGAAAAGACGGTAAAGAAGCAGGAGGCCACTGGAGGTTTGATAATAGGCAACAACAGGGGCTTTCCCTGCCAAGAATCCAGGGGGTCAGCTCCATAGGTACCCTGTGAAAGTTCAAGCACAGAACCAAGTGATTTGCTTCTGGAACGTACAGATGCCAGGGAGCACCCACCTGGGGCAGGCATCAATAAGGTGGAAAGCTGAAGATCCTTTCTCTTCCTGGCCTTTCAGAGTGGAACCGGGAAGCATCTGACATTGAGCAAGCACATACTCTGTGCATAGAAATAACACTGCAAAGAGGGACCATGACTCTTTCTGGGAGTCAGTGTCAGGAATGTTAATTTTCTTCTCTATATTTTCCTACGTTATCCCTTTATAAAATGTACATGCATCCCTTTTTAATTACCAGAAAGTCAGAAAAACAAATTCAGCTTTTTAGTTTGAGCCCTATTTCAGACTATTGGCATCTTTAAAAATCTTAAATGCAATTGTTCAATATTTTAGCTAGCTATCCTTTTTCCAGCTCTAACCCTTGCAGATTTAGAAGTATGCCTTGTTTTTTAGAGTGTTAACAAAACTGTTGAATAAAAAACAAGTACCACCCTCTAGACAGAGCCAGGCCTGACTCACATTCATTCAGCACCAAGGAGGTGCTCCTGTCAGGGCGGCCCCATCCTGCCCCTCTTATCCATACAGTCAGGAAAACAGAGATTTGCTTTTGATAAAAGAAAGACGTGTTAATTCACGAACTCAGTAATCATGTCCTAAGAAACAAATCAAGCACATCCAGCAATCCTTAGTAGAAACTATGGTCTCCTGTGTTGAAAGATCCCAACTTGTTCTTCTAAGTCTCCAAACGGTCTGCTTCTAAACCACTTCCTGTTTGCTCTGGGATGGAAGCCTGTAATACTACTGATTTCCAGCATTCACCTTTTATGCACTTAGGAAAACTAGGACAGCACTGCCAGTCTCTGGCCTTCTGCCGTTTATCCTTTTCCCCAGGTCAAATGCCACAAAAGTGGTTTCCCAAGCACTGCAGGTTATGGGGAGCACTCCAGCATAAGACTCACAGCTAGGCAGCCAAAAGTTCGGTGCTTGCGGCTCTCCCCTCTTGGGTTCCAAATTCTCTCAAAACTGCGTGCATTCCCTCCCTTCTCAGATGACAGACCATACTCCTGGATACGGAAGTACTGTGCAGAGAGATTATCCAATGGGAAGCCATTCCCCTCTGACAGGAACAGTAACAGGCAGCTCATCAGGAAGTTTCCCCTCATGCTATTGCCCTGATCCCTATCACTGCTGGTCCAGCAGAAGTAAACCCACACACGCACACACGTGCACAGCCAGGGGGCTAGCAGGTACTTCGTCTGGGAACGCAGGGGCCCTCACAGGCAGACACCCACCAGCAGAAGCCGCAGACGTCTCCCATTTGCTAAGTTTGAAATCATAGCCCCCTCAACAGGGCTCTACACAGAGCAGGGTGGCTTTCAAAATATTTATTAATAACAATGACTAATGGGGAAAACAAGAGCCATCTGGTTTCTGGCTCTCTTTCTCTAATTTAGCTCTAAACAACTTTATTAGTTTGTTTTCTCATTCTTTAAGCCCTTATTCCATGCCCACAGATGACCTTGGGTGGGGGAGGGGTGAAGTAATGAACAAGATCCTTCTGGTTCAGGGAGGGAAGAGGGTAAGGGACAGACAGGTTCCAGGCCCCAGACCCTGTAAGCATCAGCTACTACAATAGACTGCTCACAACCAAAGACTACAAGAAAGAACACAGACAAAAATTACCCAGTGTGCAACCCAGGTTCTGAAAAAGAAAGGGCTTAATAAACAATTATTAAACAATTCCAATATGGGGCGCCTGTGAGGCTCAGTGGGTTAAGCACTTGACTTCGGCTCAGGTCATGATCTCGTGGTTCGTGAGCTCGAGCCCTGCTTCAGGTGAGCCCCGCTTCTTTCTCTCTCCCCCTCTCTCTGCCCCTCACTCACTTGTACCTCCCCTTCTCAAAAAACAAAACAAAATAAAACAAAACAATTCCAATGTATCTGGTACATATTGTTGTGGAATAATATACAGGATTCATCAAAGGGGTCCATACTCTTCACGCTGAGATGCATAAACCACAAATCACTGCTCACACCATTCTGTACTGTGTCAGGAACTGGGTAGGCTCTCTTGATGCAGGCTGCAAGGACCGACACGCAGGGGTGACATTCCCAGGGAGGAACTGATCACAGTCAGCCAGTACTGCTGGGACAGGGATGCAGGCGGGGTGATCCCAATTCTAGACGCAATGTAACTTGCTGCCCGACTGGCTTCCATCAGCAGCTCTGACATGGGTGGGGAGAGCACATCTCAGCCAGGAAGACGCTGCAGGGCTCACTGGCAGGCAGCTTTTCGGTTCCTGCCAACCACAGGGACACGCTCACTAAGGCCCTGGCAGGGCTGGGGGTGAAGTGCTCCCAAGGCCCCATCATCACCCTTAAGCAGGAAGCTCTTTGAAACTTAGTTGTTTGCGTGTTTTGTCAGTTTTCTAGAAATTCAGAAAAAAAGGTATAGGAATACTTTCCTTTGGATTCTCTTAAAAATCTGGCACTTATTAGAAAGAAAGGAGCTGAGGAAATCCCCAATGGTGATCTGCTTGTGAACAGCTCCCAACTAACCAAACCCATGCGATACAGCAGAGAAAGGAGAGGGTAGGGAGACCAGGGCTCAGCAGTATAGGACTTATAGAGCAATGTACAATTTGTGCCATTTCTCTGTGAGACAGTCTCCTTGTCTGTAAAATGGGGCTAATCATACTTGCCTTTTGGCGCTGTGGGTAAGGTGAAAGGTGACCCTAGGGGGAGCCACTTTATCACCACAGGGTGATACACAGCTGTTAGCATAAAGATCCCTACACATGCGACGATTAATACTACATTCTCCTCACTGAATATGCCTCTATGGACAGGACGGTTTATGGCACTGATCTACAAAGTAGTTATTTATAGGGGTGTCTGGGTGGCTCAGTCGGTGAAGCATCCAACCCTTGGTTTTGGCTCACGTCATGATCTCATGGTTTCGTGAGTTCGAGCCCCATGTCAGGCTCCATGCTGACAGTACGGAGCCTGCTTGGGATTCTCTGTCTCCCTCTCTCTCTGCCCCTCCCCTGCTCGTGCTGTCTCTCTCAAAATAAACAAATAAACTTTAAAAACTAAAATAAAATAAACCCAAAGTACTTATTTCTTGCTTGTTTTTCTTCACAATCTCTTTCCTGCCATCACTGGACCAAAGAGCTGGCAAGAAGCTCTAAGAGAAGAGCATGCCCCGCCTCCCATCTGTCCCAGGGTGCTGAGGACCCTGGGCACCCATGGCAGTGGGCCTGACTTTCCTAGGAACTCTGTGTCCCAGGGCTGTCATCCCCTTGCTCACCCCTCCAGGTGCAACCTTCTCCCTCTTGGAAACAAATTATAATCAATTTCTCCATTCTCCAAGAGGATGGGGAGGACACTCGCCTAGAAAACTCCTGAGGCCTCCCAGTCATTATTGCAGACACCTTTTACAGCACTCACACATTTCCCTTCCTTGATCCACTGTGGCCACTTCAGGGCATGAAACTTTCAGGTGAAGCAGAAGGAAGGCATTTTACATGCTGGGGGATCTGAGGCTCCAGACCTGGCCTTGCTGGGCCGTCTCAGCTGCTGGGCAAGATACAGGCTCTGTTGGGGCCTCAATTTCCCCCACCTAGATTAGAGGTGATTACTGTTCTAGGTAGTATCTCAGGACCCCTCCAGTCCTAATTCCTCCAATTCTGGGAAATTTATTTGCATTTCCCGACTTATGCTGACTTAGGGGAACGTGCTCAGGCCCACTAGGTTGAGGTGAGGAACACCGGGGCCTGATGAGGACATGGGTACTGTTCCAATGGTGATGCAGGGTGGGCTGTGTGTGCCGTGGGGGTGGGGAACCTTGCCTGGCACCAGTGCATCCTGGCATAGAGGAGGCATCCAACAGGCCAGTGCTCACTGGACTCGTGTCCCAGAGCAGTGCCTGTCCTATGCTGAGAGAGGAAAGGCTGTGGCAGGAGCAAGGTTCCACTCACATGGGGCGTGGAACATGACGAGAACAGAGGAGTGTTCCTTCACAAACTGGTCAAAGTCTTCGTCGGTCAGGTGATAAACGGAGCCGCCCTCATCTGCCCAGGGAGTCTCGGGGACCTGGGGCTGTGGCGGCTGTGGACTGGAAGACCAAAAACAGGCAGAGCTCAGAGCAAGCCCGGGGCCTGAGCAGCCCTTACGAAATCCAGCCCCCTGGTGAAAGCTCCCACTGGCTCATATGGCCTGCTGCAAGGGCTCACCAGAAACCCCTCAGTGGAGAAGCCAGGGGTGAGCGATCTGGCCCTGCCCACCCTGCCTTCCCCTCAGAGCCCCAGAAGTGTAGAGCTGATGTCTTCTTATAAATAGTGGCTTTCAGCTAGAGCTCCCTAGGCAATTCAAGAAACCCCACTTCCTCCCAAGAATCTGGGGGTTTGATAGCATCTCAAGCTCTTTCAAACTTTCAGCAAACTGGCAAGAATAAATAGCAACAAAAAAGTGACCTTTGGAAAAGCTCTCTGTTGTGCTTGGTAGCTCCCCACAGGAAGGGCAGAGAGTGGGGAGAGGAAAGAATGGGGGGGCAGGGTATGTGCAGTGGTATGGAGGAAAGAGAGAGGCCAAGTGTATGAGAAAGACCAAATTTGGGCTGGGGAAGGGGCTGGGAAAGGGAGGCTGCCACATGGGTGGTGCGAGGTGTTCACTGACCAGCATGGGAGGAAGGTTGTGATGAGGAAGAGTGAGGCCAAGGGGAACAAGATCAGGGACACCCTAACCTTGACAGCATCTACACTATATCACTAATCCTTCCTAGAGACAACTGGATAACTGGAAGGAAGTTATCTAGTTCTCTCAGAGGCAGAGCGCTGGAGCAGGAAGTCAGGCTTGGAGGTCAGTCCAGATCCCTCCTCCCCACCTGCTAGCTGAAAACCTGGGGAAGCTGTCTAACCTCCCAGGAGCCTGCTTCCACCTGGGATGACCACACGCTGGTATCTGCATCACCAGATGTTCTGGGGAGAGGCTGCAGGACCCTCTGTTGCTCCAGAGTTGAGGACAAGACTGCTGGTGACACAGAGCTCCAGCTGCTTTGCTGCCACACGCACCTTTGCCAGAGCACCTTAATTGCCACTTGAAAAAACCCTTTAGGATGACAAATGTGAAAAGACAACCATCGTTTCCTGCCTTTGAGGGCCTACAGTAGAGAAAAGGTGTACGGTTCCAGCAGCCAGAACTAGAGATAATGAGAGAAAATGTGGCTGACACAATGGGATCTGCCGACCCTGCCGTGTGACTAGCAGAGCGGAACCTGCCACTCCCAACCCACAGAGGGCCTGGGTTTGATGTCACCTTTAGAAGCCCTCCCTTCTGGCCTCAGCCACCCTGAACCCAAGCAATGGGAAATAGCAGTAAGAGGGCAAACCACTTCCAGCCCATGCACGGCCAGTGTCCGATGTGGCTGGTGGCAAAATCAAACTTTAGAATGAGTCACTAGCCAGATGATGGTCCTAGACCGACACCAGGAGACCTAGGCTCCCATACTTGGACTCAAAATACCACTAATTCCACTTTAGGGAATTTATCTTTCCAGTACACCTGCACACTTGCAAAACTATGTATGTTTGAGGTATTTGTTGTAGGATGATCTGTCATGGCAAAGACTAGAAACAACCTGTGTTAGTTGGTAGGAAATGGTTACATAAACTGCAGTCCGTCCACACTATGGGGGTTCAGCATGATGAAGAACAAAAAGCTCTCTATGCATGGACATGGATAGACCACGGGGACATACCGAACAGGCCATAACATACTAATTTTTGCATAAAATAGGGAGAGATAAAAAAAATTAGTAATCCGCATTTGCTTGTATCTGCATAAAGAAACTAATCAAAGTCGTTGCCTCTAGGGGGTTGGGGGGTGGGGAACAGGATGAAGGAAACACATGGAAGCAAGACCTGTCAATGTAGGATTTTTAAGTATCTTTTTAAAGAATCATTTTTATTACATGAATGGAATCTATTCAAAAATGAAAATAACTTTTAAACATCTTGTGACAGTACAGAATGGAGAAGCCATGGCTTAGCTGCTGTACAAACGTATGAAAGTGCCTGAGAAACTTCTAGTTAAGCACAGAGAACACACTCTAAAACCACCACAGTAATAGTACAAGACTTAAAAAGAAGAAAGTAAGAACCCACAGAAGCAAAAAGAACAGGAAAGAATACAACGGCGAAGATAGAAAAAGAGGTCAGTGCAATTTTAGAAGCTAGGAAACGGACCTAGCAAAACAGAAGGCAGAGACCTGAGGTGCTGGGTGCGGTCAGGGGGCGGGGGACAACCACACCCATAGCAAAGGTGCTTAAGGACCCCGAGGCACCACCCCTTGAAGCAGGGCTGTGGCTGGGGCTAGAAACAAGGGCACATGGAAAGCCTGAAAGCCAGGCCCTCAGATCCTGGCCCTCAGACTAGCAGCCAGGTGAACACCCCTCTCCCACCCAGTAGACAACAGCTGACTCTCTGGAGAGGATTGCCAGAGCTGGGCACAGTGGCAAGAGTACTCACTAGACAGAGAAGGATTGAGCAGAAGTCTGAAGCCAAACACAATGGCTGAATTATGCCTTTTACATCTCTCTCCTTGAAGACTGGGGCTCCCACTTACCACTGTACCTCCCACACCTAATGATGCACACACCCAGGAGATGCGTTTTGAATAAATGATGGAATTAGAGAAGAATGGTTGAAGGAACTGTGTGTTTAATATGGAGAGGACGTGGGGAACACAATAGCTATCTTCAAATATTTCACACTGCATCAGAAGGAGAAAGTAACATTTATTTTCTATGGCTCCGAAGGGGAGAACCAACAAGTAGAAGACCCAGAGAAAGAACCTTCAGTCAACAGAAGAACCTTCTACCTACAAGAGATGGGAGGGAAAGAGAGCCATGCTGGGAGCCAGAAAAGCTGCATTTGAGTCCTATTTCCTCCATTTACCAGCTCTGCGGCTTAAGCCACCAACCTGACCTCAGACACCTACAAGATGAAGTATTTGGAGGCCTTTCCTTACCTCTCAGGTACATCTAGACAGATAATGTTCCAGAGTAAGATATTTTATAAATTTATAAAGTACTACCCAAATGTTCCTACATATCCTTCATAAATGAAATCATAGAAATCATTCAAACATGAGTGGGCGACCTCAACATGAGGCAAGGCCCTGTTCTCTGAGGTGTTCGAGTGGGACTGAGGTAGGTAACCATATCTGTTCTAGAGGTAATACAAACATTACAAGGGAAACTCTAGGGGCAGATTCACTGATGTTTCTATTCCCTTCCCATCCTGCGACTCTGATTTCCTGGGCTCTCCAGACTGGGAAATTCACACAAATCAGATCCTTATCTGAGGTAGGTGCCCATGCCACAGGTGAGAAGATGCAATAAGCATCAGAAGTCAAGAAAACTTTGTGATTACTTTCAGTTCACTGCTGGTTGGGATAAAAATACACAGGCAGAAACAGGTGGCTAAGTCAAAATGGACTGCCATGTATATACCCTCTATGTGCCAACCCACTCAGCAGCATGAAACCTACAGAGAGGAGAATGAGAAACATAGCCAGTGGGGGCCCAAAGGGGCCCCACCTGCCATGATAAACACACCCACGCTGGGGCCCTTGCACACTCAGACCCCAAGGTCTTCACCTGGCCTCACTCAGTGCCCAGTGGCTAGCCACTCGTTGGGGACGGTGGGAAGGAGATCTGGATTCCTCTCTCCTGGTCTTCTGAAAGTCATCCAGAGAATTAACAAGGCCAGATCCATTCTCATTCTTCTACATTTGGCCACACATAAGCCCTGAGCAACCAACAGGGAGGCCCAGGGAAGAGGTGCAAGGAAGCAGGAAATATGAGAACACTGCTATCCACCAAGACGTAGGACAAAACCGGTAAAGACATGAAACACCTGGCGTGGCAGGGGGAGGGGGGCACACCTGGGTGGCTCAGTCAGTTAAGTGTCCGACTTCAGCCCAGGTCATGATCTTGTAGTCTGTGACTTCAAGTCCCATGTCAGGCTCCATGCTGACAGCTCAGAGCCTGGAGCCTGCTTCGGATTCTGTGTCTCCCTCTCTCTCTGCCCTTCTCCCACTCACACTCTGTCTCTCTGTCTCTCTCTCAAAAATAAATAAAACATTAAAAAAATTTAAGAAAAATAACATCTGGCACAGGGAAAAATCACACACAGACCTGGGTACCTGTAGGGGGAAATCTGGAAGGAAATTCACAAAAACATCACAACACATAATCTTACAGTGGGGTGATGGAAGGGCCTTCCTTTCCTTTTGTTTAAATATATTTTTAAGTTTTTCTATAATAACGTGTCTCACTTGGAGAGTCCTAAAATCAGGAAACATTTTAAAAAATTAAAAAACAGTGATATCGCTAGCTTGTGCTGGGGTGTGAGAGGAGGCAGCTCACTGCGGGGTCCTTTAGGACCTACCCTTGCTATGCTGGGGTGGGGTGGGCTACAGCCATGCCTTCGGAGGAGCTGCCCCCATGAGTGCCCCTGACACAGTGATCATGGGGGGTTGGGCAGCTGGGCAGGGCTGCTCAGGGAGACCCCGATGCTGCACACCCCCTCCCTGGAGTCACCCTACTAACCTTCTCAAAGAGCCTGGAGACCAGGGCTGGACCAGGGACTGCTAACAAGGTTTCCTTCCCAAGTTCCCATATGGGGTGAGGAGAGGGAGGAAGGAGGAGGTGGGAAGTGGGGAGGCACCAGCCCAGAACTGCCTCCAGGTCTCTGTCCAGAGCACAGTGTGATGGAGGATGTGGGATGGGCGGTGGGCAGAGGGGGGTGGGGTGGGGAACAAACTGCCAGGCTCCAGTGGGGAGCTAATCACCTGTCTCAGAAATTCCACTGACGTGCTCCCCTTGTGCAGGGTTAGCAAGCAAGTCTGAACACTATTTAAAAGAAAACTAAACCTTATCCTTCCAAAAAGATAGGAGTATATTTTGAAACCAGAAAAGGTTAGAGAAGGGGGAGGGAAGCAGACAGATTTTATGCTCTGGTGACAAAAGAGATGGCTATTTGTTGAAACCTCCCAAAGCAGAGTGAGATGTGTCTGGCTGGAAGAGAGCACATGCTTATTATCAAATGAGAAAAGAAACCAGGGAAGTGAAGGCCCAGGTTAAGACAATGAATACACAAGAATGGGGAGTCACCTTCCCGGGCAGGGGCTGGAAATGAGTGATAGATGGGGACAGACATGTGGAAATGCTTCAAGAAACAAAAGATGCTATGCAAACATGGTGCTTCCGCTGTGTTTTATCTCCTGGGGACTGACAACAGAAGACAGAGATTCAACCGTTAGAATCTGACAGTTTGTTGTTTTTTGGTGGGGGAGGGTACAAAATTCATCCTCCTTTCCCATTCTGAAAATACACATTTTCAACCTCCGTATCTTCGGATAACTAATTATTTAACCTTTTGCCCCTCAGGGAATGATGTCAATGAAGACCCACCATGCTGGCAACTGGGGAAGGGGTAGAGGGCTCCAGCCAAAACTCAGGGGAGCTGCTGTTGCCCAGGGGCAAGCCTGGCCCTGCTACCTGTCACCTGCAGGAGCCTGGACAAGCTCTTTATGGCTTTGCACTGCTACCTTTTTCATTAAATAAGGCTAACAATAATGTCGTCCTTACAAGGCTGTTCTGAGGATTACATGAGAATCCATAGGAAGTCTTTAGAACAGGGTCAGTCACAAAGTAGAGCCCAAAAAATGTTAGCTGGTTATTATTCCAAGAATTATGCACAAAGAGCCATACATCGGCAGTGACTGGTAAGTGCCAGACTGATAACAGGTAGAGCCAGAGCAAGCAGGGTAAGTGCTCAGCTGGGGATGGCCCGAGGAGGCTGCCAGGAGAGGCGACCCCCTCCCCTGCTCCCGTGACGGGAAGGGGTGGGGGGGACAGACTCCCCATTCAACACACCAGTCAAGGTCATGCCCAAGCCACACGCCTAGTACAATGGGGGTCCAGGTGAGGGATACTTTGGGTTGTAAGGATCTATCACGTTACAAATAGGCACACAAGGTCGCCAAGAAGCAGCGTCTGTGGGGAGTGCACATGAATGGCAAAGCACTCTGCAAATCTAAGCTATGAGAGTATTTCCTAGCAGCTTCACAGCACCGAACACAGAATTATGTTTGAAATAAGTGTTCAGTTGACAATTCAATTTTCAGAGAGACCTGCAGTGGGGCCTCTCTCAAAACTGACATCCAAGGCGAGAAATACCCTTAGCCAGCAGATAGACAGTAAGGGGGAAACGCTATTTAAAATGCTGTCACCATGGCCACAGTCACACCAAGTCCTCCTGGCTCCCATATCCTAACCCCACAAAGACCCCATCTTCACCTAGAAGCAACCCAGAAACCACAGTGTGGCAGCACAAAGGGCCCTTTGCCTTCCTGCTTCTCTTCCCCAGCTCCAGCCACAGCCCTGTGACCAGGGACCACCCTGGGGAAGGGGTACCCTCCCTCCAGGCACACACCCCTGAGCCAACCGCCCCACTTACTTTTTCAGCCATTCCACAATGTCCTCAGCTGTGGACCCATAGTTGTCATACTGGAACAGAAACCGTCCTTTCCTGTGAAATGTGGACAGACAATGTCGGCTCAGCAAGGGATGCAAATGCCACCATGGAGGGGAGCGAGCGTCAGAAGGGAGGCAGGAGACTTACTCGAAATAGCAGATGGTGGGGTAGCCTCGCACATTATACTCCTCCTTGACGTTTTCAAATTCCGAGGGGTAGACGTTCATCCCAGCCAGCACCTAGGAGCAAAGGGAGAACAGGCCTATTGGCCCTCTGCCCCGCAGACAACATCCCCACCTTGCCAAGCACAGCTTATCTGTCTATCCCACCAGAAACAGATGAAGGGGACAAAGCCTCACAAACTGACGTGCAGCCCTGGGCAGCGGGGGGAGCATGGGAAGCTAATGCAGCTGGGAATGAGGGCTGAGAGCTCTGGAAGACATGGGGCCTGGGTCAGGTGGCACCCTCTGTACAGGCATTCCCTTTACTTGCCTGCAGGGTGGCTATCCCAGAGTGAAACCCAAGTTCTGAGGGCTGAGGAAGACAGGTGGCTTTGCCACCAAGTTCAAGCAGGTCCTAGAGTGGGGCTGCTGCCATCCAAAAAAACATTATGCCTCCTCCCTGCCCCTGTCAACTAAGGTTTCACTCCTCTCTTAAGTTACAGTCACTGCTCAGCCACCCCACAACATCCTCATGGCCTGTCCTCAGTCTGTCCACCCAGGCTTTGTGTGCAATGTTCTTGGACCTCACAGCTTGTACGTGGCCAGGGAGAGAGTGTGGCTCTTGTACAATCCATCTGCCTGACTCTCCTCCCTCCAGACTCCCAGATTCCCCACCTCTCTCCTCCTGTTTGTAAGCATCGCCTACAGCCTGATTGTACCATCTCCAAAGTTTGAACATTTTTTGGTTGCAGGGGTCCCCATATCCAACACTTCTAACTGGGAAAGGAGAATTTTAGTAGCTGTGTTACTGACAACAGGGCTAAATACTAAGAACAACCCAGAGTCCTCTAAAACTCCTTCCCTGAAGCAGTAATCTTTTCTAGGGCAGGATCAGGTGCCCGGAAAGGACTTTGAATCTGTTCTTCTAGGAGAATGAAGATAGAGTGGCCAGATACAGGAAGGCTGTTCCACAAAGCAGGGCAGCATGGAGGAAAAGGGAAAGGGACTTCAAAAAGCCAGGAGCAGTTATAGAGGCAGAGAGAAGAAACACGGGAAGCTCATTTTGCTTAACAATATAGAAGGAAACACAGGATGGGAGGGGGATGGGCTAAATGGGTAAGGGGCACTAAGGAATCTACTCCTGAAATCATTGTTGCACTAGATGCTAACTAACTTGGATGTAAATTAAAAAAATAAAATTAAAAAAACAAAGAAGGAAGCATAGGACAAGAAAAAGGACAATAGTCTCAGTGGACAAGAAACTTGATTCAGAAGACTGTGTCCACTTAAAATCATGTGGCCTTGGGCAAGTCACTTACCCTCACTGAGGCTCCTTGTGTGGAAGACATGGGCGATGGGAATATCACAGGGCTCTTAAGAGAACTGAACCAGGTGACCCAGGTCAAAGGTTCAGCACAGGACTGATGTTGAACAATCGTCAACTTCTTGACTTCCTACCAAATCCTCCTGGTGATGAAAGCCTCTGGCAGCACCATCCCTAGAGGCATCTAAACAAGTCTTTCTGGGGCGCCTGGGTGATTCAGTCTGTTGAGTGTCCAGCTCTTGATTTCGGCTCAGGACATGATCTCACGGTTGTGGGATCAAGCCCTGACTCGGGCTCTGCACTGAGCGTGGAGCCTACTTGGGATTCTCTCCCTCTCTCCCTCTGCACATGCATATATGTGTACTTGCACGCTCGCTCTCTCTCTCTCTCTCTCAATAAATAAAAAACATTAACCATGTCTTTCCAACTGTTTTAGGTACCTAGCACAATGCCTGGCATACAGTAGGCACACAATGTTTACTAAATCACCAATTTCCACACACCCCCCCCCCCCAGCTCATTTGTGGGATGTTGCAAGGAATACAGGGAGAATTAGTCTGAAATAGAACTTACTAGAAGACCTGGAACCCTCTAAAAGCCATTCTGTTCATTTCCCCAGACTGATTCAGCAGCCTGTTCCAGTAATAATTGTCTACTTTAAAGTTCTTTTTTTATTCTAATTGATCTCCCTAGTGTCAGTGCACATCCACCATGAGATTAATCTTCCACATCCTCCTCTTTCATTACATCACTTCCCTGCACAAAACCTTTCAATTCCACTAAATATGAGCTAGAATCTAACTGCACGCTCAACGATCATACAGTCCCTATCTCATTTCTGAATTCTTCTTTCTTACAAAACCCTTAATTGTACACCTGCTAGAGTCTAGGTTTATGATTCTCCCAGGAATGGGAAAGTCTGAGATCTCTGCACAGGGAGGAAGTTGGACCGATCTCCGTCTAAGGCACCTTGCAGATGGGTAATATACCACAGTGGCCAGGAGCCTAGGCTCAGGCGTCATGATGTTGGGTCCAAACTCCTCACTTAGTAGACACATTTCTTTGAATAAGTCAGATGCCTCTGTGCCAGTTTCCTCATCTGTAACCACCTCTTATGACTGCTGTGAAGACTGAATGAGATAGTACAAGTAGAGTAACTACAGCACTCAGAACATGCTAGCTGTTTTCATCAATACTACGAAGCAGCTCTGAACTCTGCACATGCTGTGCTCCCCTGGCCCTGACATTTTGTCTTCTCGTCCCTCTGCTTAGGATGCCCACGTCCCATCTCTCAGTTACTACCGAAGACTTATTCATCCTGTAAGGCAAATCCAATCCCACCTTCCCGGACAGCCTTTCCAAACCACCTTTGCTTGTGATGAACTTTCAACTCTCTGGGTTTTTGTAGCACTCTTGTACCACTTGGGGGCATTTATTAATGAGATAAATATTTTTTGAACAACTACGTACACTTTTTGGAGTCTGGAAAGCCAACTGAGGCAAAACTGGCCTCGGCTTAAAAGTTACAGCCACAACACCTGACCCTGAGCCACATGTGCTGGTGCCGTTTGGTTAGCGCGACCCGTTCTGCCTCATGTTCAGCCCGTGTTCTGACAGGAACAATCATGGATGCTTCACAGAACAGACAACACATGAGCTGGTGCTCAAGGGAGAGTGAGATTTCCACAGACATTCCAGAAAGAGAACGTGGAAGCAAGACAAAACAAGATGCAGCCGAAGAGGTAAGGAATATATGCTGGTTTAACTGGACTGTAGGACACAGAACGGGGCAGGAAGAGAAGGCTGGACAGGTTCAGTGAACTCACTCTGGAAAAGGCTTTAGTGCCTAAGAAACCAGGACTTTGTTCAAGAGGTGCTGGAGGGTTTTCCAGCTGCATTCTTTTCTTTTTAAAAAAAAATATAAACAGGTCAAGCTGTAAGGGGTGAGTCGTGGGTCAGGGAGAGAAATCAGCAGCCTTTGGCAACCACTCTGTGTGGGCTAACCAGGGCCTGACCCAGGATGGGAGAGGACAGGGTGTGAGGAAGAGAGATGTGTGATGATGCCCTGGCAGACAAGCACGTTGTCAGCGGAGCCTGGGGTACTTGGGAAGAGTCATGAAAGAAAGCTGCCAGTCTGCTGGATGGAAAGGTACTGAATTTTATTTTAGACATTCTGCATTTGGGACACAGGGAGAAAAATCCAGACCAAGATGTCAAGCAGGGAATCTGATACATGATACTGGAGGTCAGGGACTCAGGCTCCATGGAGCTACATTTTGTTGAAATTATGGATGTAGATAAAATCACTGAGGGAGAGGCCATCACAACAAGGAAAGCACGGTGCCAAGCCCTTGGTCCTAATAAGAAAAGAAGCCGAAAAAGCAGAATCTTGGGAGCACCCTCATTTAGTGAGTGGGAGGAATGGGAAGTACAAATAGGAAGTGTGTCTATGAAGTGTCTGTAGCTCACAGAGCTGTTTCCACACACCAGCCACTTGCTCTTCACAACAACCTAGTGAGGTGGGCAGGGTTTGCGTTATCATCTCATTTTACAGAGAGGGAAACAGAGACTCCGAGCCTATTTGCCCAAGATCTCCTCGCCGGTTAGTAAGAGCCAGATCCAGAGTCTGATGTGCACAGGTCTATCACCAGGACCACCCCATGTCATGGTGTTTACATCTAGATGGCCCATCATGGCCAAGAGAAACAAAAGACTCAGCGTGGACCTCAGTAACTAGCAAAGCTGGGAAGAGGAAGCAGATGGGGACAGGCTCTCTCTGACAGCCGCTCTGAGACAGGGAGCAGCAATGGCTGCTGACGAGGATGGCAATTAGCAGGGATAGGTGGGATAGACACTGATGATTCACCAGACATTAATGACAACAAAAGAGAGGCAGAACTGAGTTTGGAAAATGGCAAAGGCTGAGCATCCCTGATCTGGCCTGGCTTACATCTTCATGACATCATCAAGTTGGACACCTCCCAAGAAATCTGTAGAGGAGGAAGGTTTCTGACCCTTGCCACATACATGGGCTAGCCAGAAAGGGTTCGTGGATGACAGAGATGAAGAGGAGACGAGGTGTCAGTTCAGCTAGGTCTCAGCAGTGGTGAGGGGTAGGCTTTAGATTTCCGGGGCAGCCCACCTCTGCCCTGCATGTGAGGACGGAAAGGAATCATGCTTCTAATCACCCTCTCTGGGGAGCTGTGGCTGCACCATGAGCCCTGGCCTCCAGAGGCCTCTCGTAGAAGGTGGTGTCTATGTAGCCAGACCTTTCCCTATTTATGGAGTGAGGAAAGGGTGAGAACTTTCAAAAGATGCTTTCCTAAGAAACAGAACAAAACATACCCCAAGCAAGAAAATACAGAAGGAAATGAATGTGTTCATACAACACAGATGCCTCAGGCCAAGGTAACTAACACCTGGCCAAAGCTGGGCTTGACCAGCCAGGCTCTCCAGGTACTCAGACGATCCCACTGAGTTTTCTGTAACGTTGTCTAGGGAACTGGGAGGGTCACTTTTTATATTTCTTGACCTGGGTGCAGGCAGGAAAGGCAGGCACTGCTGTTGTTGTTGTTTCCTTTTTTGGAACCAAGTACCCTTAACACAAATAATCTTCAGGGATAATCTTGAGAAAGAGCATAGTATGAGCCCAGGGCCAAGGGGCAAGCCCTCAGCTCACAAACATCCTTTCCACTCTGTCTCTGTCCTTAATAACTGATGCTCTGAATTCCTTCAAAAAGAGAAACATTTTTAATGTAAATACCGAGCTTAAAATAAAATGTGCTCAAGAGTGATAAGCCACACATTCATTCATTCACTTATCCGTATGTATGGGGTACCACAAGCTTGGCCCTGTGCTCTGTGTTGAAGAAACAGATGTGAACCAAACAGTGTCCCAGTGCTCAAGAAGCTCACACTACAGTGAGAAAATCATACTATAATTAGTAGCAACTGGTGAAGAAAGTGATCTGGAATACAAGCAAAGATGAGCAGACCTGGCCATGCACAGCAAGGACAAACTCTATGGGAGCATGGAAGGGACTGGAACACTGAGTTTGGCAGGTAGATGCAGCATTGGCTGGGAACCTTCCAGAAGGTGCACAAGAATAGCACCAAGACCTTACCTGCTTTGGTGGGGCTGGCCAGGTATTTGTGATGTGACTGGGGCTGGAGCTATTTAACTTCCACCGCACCACAGAGTTAGGAAGTTGAGTGGAGAAGTTTTCTAAGGGTATGCGAGTTATGAGTAGGGAGAACACTGGATAATTAAGTCTTTTCTCCAGGCGAAATAATCGTCATATATGCTACCTATTAAGGCCCCAAAATGCGAAGTGAAACTTCCCCCAAGTGATGTATGTGTGCCCCGAGGCCAAACATCTCCAGGTGAGTTGCTAAAAATTCATTAGTGATAAACAAGCAGGACCTTGGCGTTGCCCCAGAATGAGGTCAAAAGAGAAAGCACTGTTTCTTTACAACCCAGGCTTGTAGCGGGCTAGGCTAGCAGGGCTGTGTCACCATGCCCATGTAAACTTTTTAAATTGACTCTGAACTAATCACCAACTTCATTTGATCTGTAAAGATCATGATTCAGTTTTAAGAAATCAGAACTCCCTTAGTGGGACTTTGGCCAGCCCCACCATGGTGATGGCTCTCCTCCCCACAACCTTTCATGAAAAGCATATGGATTTTTCCATGCTCCCTAGAGGGGCCAACAGTTATTTTTCTGTTACCACCAACAAAAACAAAACCAAAAACCCTCGGTATTTGTGTGGCTCAGGGAATGCACAAAACTAGATAGACACGTGGCACAGAAGAGACAAGGCTGGCAGGTGGAGGCTGCCCAGAGATGACTGGGACCATCAGTGAGTGGTCCTCAGCCTGGTGAGGTCTGACTGTCCAGTCTCCCCTGCCCTTGCTGCACCATCCTGGTTGTTCTTCCTTCCTGAGGCTCGTTTCCTCAGGGGCTCCTCTTCCCCCTCCTGTCCCTGAAAGATGGGCACTCCTGACACAACCCTGCCTCCTGTCTGCTTCACCCCCACCCCCCCACACACACACTGCACACTCTCCTTCAGAGAGCGCCTGTGAGTTCGGGTGTCCGACTCCCCACCTGGACTGCCTCTTTCTGCTGTCGTTTCCACGGCTCCTCCAGCCCCACATAAAACATATCCCTGGTAAGCCTGGCAGGAAACTTTCCCGTGAATCTGCTTTGGGCCCACCACTGGTCACCATGCCCCTTTTGCCGCCAGTGGGCTGCCCAGCACTGGGAGCCTTGACCTGCTTTGGAGCCCAGCCCCAGTAATTCTGGAGCCCTGATGCTCTGCTGATGGCCCCTGGCCACCCAGCAATACCACCTGGGCTTCTTGCTGGTTTCCTGGTTATTTCATCACTGGCCTTGCTTGGACAAGCACTGAACTCTCCTGGTCCCAGCAACTCTGGGGAGTTCTTGCCATCCACCAAGAACAGGTCTGAGTCACATGCCCAGGGCAGCGGGAGGGTGACTCCTTGAGATTTGCAGACCTGCCCTCTTCCTGCACCCTAGGCCCCTTCCTCCCACCGCCTCTCCAGGTGAGAGGGAGAAGTCTGGGAGCTGGCCAGCCCTGCCAGGCCCATGGGCCTCACTCACAACGTGGCCTCGCAGCTGGGTCGCGGCCTTCTGGAAATGTGGCATTATCCTCTTGCACACGCTGCACCCTGGTCACAGATAGAAGAGAAACAAACTCGGTTATGGTGGGTGCTAGACCCCTATGCCCTGGCTTCCCTCCCCTCAGGCTAACCTCTGCCAGCAAACATTTATTCAGCCTGCAGGAGGGCAGGACTGCTGCTGACCCTGACGACACAGAAGGAACAGAGGCCCTGCCCTCCAAAGAGCTTACAATCTTGATAGTGTAGATCACGACACGGCCCGGCAGTCTCTCGATAAATGTGGGACTGACTAAGCAAATGTGACACAGCTGGAGAAGGTCAAAGTGTGGAATAGTTTAGGGCTGATCATGAGTTCAACAGGAATACAGGGAACCTGAACAGGTGACAGGAAAGCACAGTCAGGGACTGTAAATGAACCTGAATCAGATGCCATTAGGAAGAAAAATGTGCAACCACGGGTACAATGACTCTTGGGATTTCCATGCCCCTTTTCTTAATCAACAAGAATAACTGGGCAGTGAGTGGAGACGGGCTGGGTGTGAAATACTGACTCGGGCCTTGCAGGAGGCGCACCAGGCCAGGATTGGCACACCTGAGGGCCTGTTTTCCCTGGATGCACTGTGTGGTGGCCCTGGACATGGCTCTCTGGGTGATGGCTCGTTCTGGCAAATGAGGAAGGTTGGAGCAGACAACCTCAGGCCCCTTCCAGCTCTGACATCGAGGATTCTGTGATGTCTCTCGCTCAACCCTCTGTGGGGTTCTGTGGTCACTCTTCTCCTGGGATGATGAAGGCCCCCCAAGCCTTGGGGGACACAGGGCCAAGACAGCCAGGCCCCAAACATCCACTACTACTTCAGAGCGACCTTGCTTTAAAACCTCTCTGCCCACCCCGCCCCCGCATCGATCAGAGCAGGCCACATTTCCATAGTGATCCCACAGGACACATGTACCAGTTTCTTTAGACATAAGGAATTCAGACATGTCAGGCTGTTACTCTTTCTGACAGCCACTCTGCTGCAAAAAGGCTCTGAGATGCACTTGAAGGCTGTAGACACCAAAGCTGACCAGACCCCTGTGTCAGGCTGGATCTCATCTCAACATGACAGTGGGGACAGGGCCAAGCAGCAGTAGGTAGACAAGCTCTAATCCGTGTTTAGCTAACACCTTGGCAGACTGTGGGCAGAGTAATACAGATCAGAGAGGTGCTCTCACCCACGGGGCCAGATACAGACACTGGAGAACTGTGAGCAGGTCCAAGGTTCCACAGGAACCTCCCCAGCACAAGTCCGCTGGACCAAATGTGATGCAGGGGGTTTTGACATGGAACTCCCCAAATGCCCATGATCCTCCTGTGACATTCCTGCCCAGCAGACAGACGGACACACACTGTACACACACCAGCCTGGGCTTAGGTTCATGCCATTAGTTCAGGCTCAGACTCAGGGAGACTCAGGAGTGTGGGAGTGGTTGCAAGGACAGCCCGCAGCATCTGTCCTCAGAAGACAAGATGCACCTCTCTCCATCAGCTGCCACACACAGCCCCATCCCCACAAGTGTCATGAAGAAAAGAACGTGACATTTGTCAGGGGACACTGTTCCCATGGTGGGACACTCACAGAGGAGGGAAACAGGGACAACAAGGCCGACCCGGCCAGGTGCCCATGCTCCATGGTGGATGACACACAGCAGGGACAACGGGGGGCACACAGCAAACAAGATGCTCAGCTCTGGGGAGCATGAGACCCAGGTCTCCCCTTGACTGTCTGCTGCCTGTGCTAAGACTGAGCGAGTAGTCTGAGCCTCAGCTTTCCCATCTATGGAGTGGACACAGAGTCTCCCCTGGAGGCTGAGGGGCAGAGCCAACACTTGGGAGGACAGAGCCGGACGCTCAGCAAGGAAGGCACTGTCAATACAAGACCTGAGTGTCTACACCTGCTAGGTCTGCAGTGGGGGAACACTCCACAGGGGACAGAGGATGTCACTCCCAGGAGGGAAAGTAAGTCGGGGGCAGGGGAGAGTGCACTTGGAGTTCATCTACTCTTTATTCAGTGGCTTGATGAGATGGTGGGAGTCTGACGCCCACTGGGCCACACCAGTCAGGGGCTTAATTTATGAACTACTCCCACAGGGGTGGCGTCTCTTTTCCAGCTCTGCCCGTCTGCAGCCTGCAGCAACATTACCCTCATGTCCCCCCCAAATCCCCATGGGTGGAGCCCAGCAGCTCTGGGAGAAGAAGTTAGTGAGGTGAAGAGGTGATGGAAGAGTAATAGGAAGCTACAGGCCAAGCCAGTTTCCAATTTAACTTGACCAAAAATAGAGCTGGTACCATGATCCCTATCTGAATCTCTTTCAATGGATTCAACCAGGAGGCACAGGAAGAGATAAGACTAATTGTCACTCTCAAACCCTGAAAGTTAGAGTGGTCACCCTTTTATTTTCTCACTAATTCTGTCAACATTGACTGAATAAACAATAGGTCCCAGGGATCCAGATTCCTTGTCACAAGTAAAGCCTCCCACTGCCTTTGGGTTCATTCACCCCGAACATGATCAAAGGATCAGAGTCCTAAAAGACTTCCCAGTTAGGGAACTGGTGTGTTTCCAGGAATAAGCTGAATTATGAGGCCATGAAGGCTTGAGTGGACTAGTATAATAAAAAGCACACGTCTGTTTCAACAAAAACAACAACAAAAGAGTCCTGAGGTTACCTGGGACCCAGGAGGCCATCCAGTCTGACCCCTTCACAAATTTGAACTTAACGGCTCCAAGTTTTCATCCTCCTTCTCGACTATTAACTGCTCTGTGACACCAACAAGGGACCTAACTTCTATCCCACTTTCCATTATATAAAGGTAATAACTATGCATGCCTCTCTGCCTGCTATGGGGAGGAGGATGGGCACCCTCCCAGACAGCCTGGGAAAGGGGTGGGGGAGATGGCACACACATTCCAGCGCAAACTGCTAGGGAACCACCTTTGTAAGTGATGGACTAGTGTCATTTTAATGAAACCCACACGACTATACCATGATCCTGCCTGTGACACGAACTATATACAGACATATACTTGGTTTTAATCTCATCTAGCCCATACATTGAATCCTGAAAGGTTCTGAGATAAACCAAAGGGGGCCTTCTCCTCAAGGGGCTGGGTAGGCAGGACAATTCCTGAAGCAACTCACAGCTAAGCAGTTAATAAGATCCCTCCAAGGAGAAACAAAAAGGCGTGAAACCAACCAGTGAACATTAAAGAAGAGAATGACCCAAGGTTAAAGTGCATGACCATTCTGAGCAAAGCCTGATCTAACTAGAAGTAGGACACCAGGGCCTCCTTTCTATAGGCAGGCACACCCTTAAGGCCAGCAAGGTATCTGAGAGGAGGCTGGGTTAGGGGGATACCCAGCAATCAACAGGGGCTGGGGACAGGCTATTGTTATGGTGAACTAACCACAGAACCACCAGAACCTCATAAAAGGGCAGCCATCTTGGGAGGCATGATCATTCAGGTGGAAATGGGAGGGGTCTTTGTCCAAAGAACTTCTCAAGAAAAGGGATTCAAGGCAGGCTTACAAGAGTAAATAGAACTGAAATGAGAATTTACAACTCACATCATAGAAATACAAAGGATCCTAAGAGACTAGTATGGACAATTAGTCACCAAAAAAAATTGGATAATTTAGAAGAAATATGCAAATTCCTAGAAACATATAATCTTCTAGGACTAAATCAGTAAGAAACAGAAAACCTGAATAGACCAATTACTAGCAATGAGATTGAATCGGTAATCAAAAACCTGCCAAAAACAAAAGTCCAGGACCAGACAGCTTCACTGATAAATTCTTTCAAACATTCAAAGATTCAATATCTATTCTCCTCTAACTCTTTCAAAACACTGAAAAGGAGGGGAATACCTCCAAATACATTTTATGAGGCCAGTTACTCTGATACCAAAACCAGACAAGAACACCACAAAAAGAGAAAATTATAGGCCAATATCCTTGATGAACATAGACGTGAAAATCCTCATCAAAATATTGGCAAACCAAATTCAACAATACATTAAAAGGATCATTCAACACAATCAAGTGAGCCAACAGACACATGAAAAGATGTTCAACATCACTCATCAGGGAAATGCAAATCAAAACCACAATGATATATCATTGTGTGCCACGCCTGTCAGAAGGGATTTTATGTACACTGTTGGTGGGAACGTACGTTGGTACAACTACTATGAAAACAGTATGGAGATTCCTTAAAAAATTAAGAATACAACTCCCATATGATCCAGCTGTTCCACTACTAGAACAGTATTTATCTGAAGAATATAAAAACATTAATTTGAAAAGATACATGCACTCTATGTTTATTGCAGGATTATTTACAATAACCAATATATGGAAACAACCTATATGTCCATCAGTGGATGAATGGATAATGAGCTGTGGTATGTATAGTATATATACGTGTGTATATATACATATATATATATATATATATATATGTATATATACACATACACATATATACACAACAGAATTACTACTCAGCCATAAAAAATAATGAACTCTTGCCCCCTGCAACAACAAGGATGGACGCTGAGGGCATTATGCTAGTGAAATAAGTCAGAAGGAGAAAGACAAAAACCTTATCATTTTACTTCCATGTGAAATCTAAAAACTAAACTAAACAAAACACAACAAAAACAAACTCATAGTTCAGTGGTTACCAGAGGGGAAAGGGGCCTGGGGTGTGTGAAGGAAGTCCACTGTGGGGTGATGGATGATAGCCACTGATACTCCTCCAAGCCACGGACAGGCCAGGGCACACCTACATCCCACCACACATGGCCCCTCTCTCTCCAGTCTTTAGTTTTCTGAAGGGCATTATGCAGATCACAGAGCCACAGCTCTAGGGGCCTTACATAGGCTGTATTCCAGGGTTTTTCAATCTGTGGGTTGGGACCTGTTAGACTCCAGGGTGGCCCAGGCAGAATATTTGAGGCTTTGTAGAACATACTATCAACTAATTAACTCTGCTTAGCTTTTGAAAGCAGCCACAATCTATAAACAAATGAATATGTCTATTCCAACAAAAATTAACTTACCAAAAAAGATGGACAGCCCACGGGCCATAGTTTGCAGACCCTCTATTAGAGGGTTATAGGAAAAACCAGTAACTTCTGAATAAAACAAAATAGACTGGGGTGCATGGGTAGCTCAGTTGGTTAAAGCATCCGACTTCAGCTCAGGTCATGATCTTATGGCTTATGAGTTTGGGCCCCGCATTGGTCTCTGTGCTGACAGCTAGGAGTCTGGAGCCTGCTTCAGGTTCTGTTTCCCTCTCTCTCTGCCCCTCCCCGGCTTGTGCTCTGTCTCTCTCTCAAATATAAACAAACAAACATACATACATAAAACAAAATAGAAAAACGAAATAGTGCATACTACATCTGGCAGAGTAGATGGCAAGTAGTAAGGGTAAAGTATGGTTTTGTAAAACTGTTGTTTCAGCTTATTTACTTAGTCAACTTATTTACTATAAGTATATATAAGTTACATGTATACTTATAGCACCAGGTTGCCATGAAAAGTATTTTTAAATTAATACTAGGAAATACAGTCAAAAAGTCTAAGAGCCACTGCTCTGATACACTCTCTTTTCATATAGAAATGGAAACTGAGGGGGGTGGGGGCACCTGAGTAGCTCAGTTGGTTAAGCATCCGATTTTGGCTCAGGTCATGATCTCATGGCTCCTGAGTTCGAGCCCCATGTCGGGCTCTGTGCTGACAGCTTGGAGCCTGGTATCTGCTTCAGATTCTGTGTCTCTCTCTCTGCCTCTTCCCTGCTCACGCTCTCTCTCCTCCTCAAAAATAAGTAAATATTAAAAAAATTTTTTTAAAAGCAATGGAAACTGAGGGGCAGAGACGTGAAGGATTTGAAGATGAAGGATTTGAAGGCAAAGGATTTGACCAAGGTCACCCAGCTCGATTGTTGGCATAGCTGGAATTAGAACCTGGGTCTTCTGGTTGTCATCTCAATGATCTTTCTGCTGTTCCTATGGCTTTGTGCCTCATCTAAAGAATGAACCAAAATATGAGGCCCTTTTCTCCCTGGTCCTGATTCCCCCACACCTCCCAGGTGACACCAGCAGAGGTGTGCAGGAGCCAGAGCTGGGCAAATGGCTGCCTTGGGGGGCTGGCCAGGCTCTGGCTGGTGAGCAGCAGTGGACCTAGAGGGTGAGGCATGGCTCCATCGGCACATAGCTCCACCAGGCACACAGCTGGTGGGAAAGGAATACCTGGAGAGACCTGTGTTGTTGCTAGGTAGAGCTTGGGGCAAGGAGGGCAGAAGGATGCAGATTCTAGTGACAGAAAAACTGATGTGGACAGTAGGAGGGGAGGAGCCAAATGAAAAGGCAAAGAGGCAGACGGAGAGATGGGGTGAGGGACGCACTTCACATTCTAAGAGAGTTGGGGCTAGTTCCCAGTCCCCCGCCTCCCAACCCCCAGCTGCCCCTCCAAGAGGCTGAACAATGAACTCTGGCCCAAAGGAGAAAGGTCACTCACAGGGGGCATAAAACATCATCAGGAGGGGCTTCTCTTCCTTCTTCAGGAGCCGTCTGAAGTCCTGAGGCACAAAGAGAGAACACGGCAGGTCACACACACAATAACACAACAGGGAGGCGACATGCCCCTGGCTCTGGAGGGTGGGGGCACCACCATGGTGGAAGGAGCTGTCCAGCATTTCAGATGTCCCATGGTCTGACGTGGGGTTTGGGGCATGCAGCCAGAGTTTCAGCCTGTCAGAAGCTGGACGATCGAGACAATCTGTACTACCCCTGCATATTACAGATGAGGAAACTGAGGCCCCAAGGGGGCACATGGCTTTCCCAAGGCCACCTGGTATGATGAAGTAGTCAGGACCAGGCTGCCAGCTTTACCTGCAGCTCCACCTGAACGATTAAAAACCTGCAAGGAACTATTTATGTCCTGTGAGGCTCAACCAGCCTGCCCCCTCAAGTGATTTATGGAGTGGTTGTGTTGTAGGGGGTTGGTTGTTTTCACGTGGCCCAACTTGGCTAGACGGAGATCTGCTGGTTAAGGTCACACAGGGCTAACCCAAACCCACTGTCTCTTTCCCCAGCCCTACCGCCACCGTCCATGTGCCCAGGAGCCCATTGTGTGCACAGGAACACACAGATGAGACATGCCCTCCTGCCCCCATGGGGTACAGATCATCTGTATTTGTAAAACCCTCCAAACAGTGCCTGGCACGTTATTATGCAATACATAATTATTTGTTAAATAAATACAATAAATGCAAAAAAAAGACATTTTTATATTTCACAACAGTGCTAATGGAGAGACTTCAGTGTAAAGCAGGGTCAAAGACCTTTCTTCCAACGAAAGTCAACGATGTTCCGGAAAAAGCAAATCTATCAAGGACTGCAGAGAAACGCAATGACAAAGCATGTTTTGATTAAAATAATTTGCTTCTCTAACCAGTTTCCATAGAAGAAAATTAGAGGTTTTTCTCTTTTGAATAATAAGGAAAGTAAAAGGAGGTTGTGAAATGCAGCTTTCTGGCAGCAACAAGGCATTAGGTAAATAGATGAGGGTACATCCTGCTCTATGGAATACTACTGCATCATTAAAAACGATGAAGAGGAATATTTAATGTCACAATAAGATATGCCTGTTACGTTAAGTGGAGGGAAGAAAGCAAGTTAGAAAGCAGCATATAAAATGTAATGACACTTCTGTGAGTAAAAATATGTATGCATTATGTTGAAAGCCTGGAAGGCTACAGAAAATACCAGCAGTGGGTACTTCTCAATGGGAAGGGATAAAGTAACTTGTTTTTCTTTTTAAACTTAAGCTGTATTTTCTAAATTTTCAACAATGAATATGCATTGCTTATAATTTTTCAGTTAGATAAAAAATATTACAAATATTTTGTAGGAATTTAAAACATTTTATAATAAATTCTGAAAATGTTCACCCTTGTTTACATAACTAGAATTATATAATTTTACAAAACAGAATTAGCAACTAAGATCTTTGACCCTGACTATGGGTAGAAAATGCAAACGCTTTGAAAATGATCTTCTGAAATCCCTGGAGAAAAAACCTGGAGATCTGAGAAGAAAAGGGTTTTCTGAGCCTATAGCCATTTGGTTTCATACCCTGGGTAGTAACAATCATTACATTACATTCAAAGATGCTTAATTACCTTCAACAGTGCAGAATACTAACCTCACAAATACAATTGGCAATTAACTTGAATTGGGAACTTTTAGTTATTTTATGTGGAGATTCTATCAGCAGAAAGGCAGCTGTACCTTAAACTTCTACAGAAGAGAAAACAGCACCAAGTATAACAAGAGGATTGCCTACAGGTGTGAAAACATTTTTTTTCTCCTTAATATTTCTAGTTACAGAAGAGCGATCTTAGGAGTTTCAGGACATGATCATCTCAGGGGAAGGAGACAGCAGGCAATCACTTTCCAGAAAGGCTAGAAACATGCATTATCACAAAATCTTCCCACGAGCAACAGTGAGTTTAGGCTGCTTGTTTTCCTCATAACTACGGGCACAGATGCCACCACCTCCTGACATTTGCCCCTCTTCCCCTGCCAGCAACATACTTGTTACCTTCTGATGATACTGGCATTTTCTATCCCAGAGAAATGCTGATGGCCAGCCCCTTAATTCAAATTGCCCAGCCCGTAACGATCACACATGATCCCTCCTCCAGAAAGTATAAATGGCATCCTTTTCTTCTGGATTAACAAGCATTAAGGGTCAATAATTTTAAATGAAAAGGGAGGGGAGGCAGAGGAATATAAAAAGTACATTTCAAGGGCGCCTGGGTGGCGCAGTCGGTTAAGCGTCTGACTTCAGCCAGGTCACGATCTCGCGGTCCGTGAGTTCGAGCCCCGCGTCGGGCTCTGGGCTGATGGCTCAGAGCCTGGAGCCTGTTTCCGATTCTGTGTCTCCCTCTCTCTCTGCCCCTCCCCCGTTCATGCTCTGTCTCTCTCTGTCCCAAAAATAAATAAATGTTGAAAAAAAAAATTTTTTTTAAAGTACATTTCATGTTATCAAGATAAGAACAAACATTCTCCAGTTCCTATCACAAAAACAAATGACAAGTGTTAGCGAGGATGCACTCTTGGTGGAAATATAAACTGGTGCAGTCACTATGCAAAGAGTATGGAGGTTCACCCAAAAATTGAGAGTAGAAATCCCATATGACCCAGTAATTCCCACTAGCGGGTATTTACCCAAAGAAAATAAAAACACTAACTTGAAAAGATATACATGTCCCTATGTTTACTGCAGCATTATTTACAACAGCCAAGATACAGAAGCAACCCAAGTGTTCATCAACTGATAAATGGATAAAGAAGACATGGTATGTATGTATGTGTATATATATGTGTGTGTGTATATATACATACATATATACATATATACACACACACACACACACAACAAACAATGGAATATTACTCAGCCATAAAAAAAGAGATCTTACCATCTGCAGCAACATGGATGGATCTAGAGGGTAATGCTAAGTGAAATAATTCAGAGAAAGACAAATACCATATGATTTCACTTATATGTGGAATCTGAGAAACAAAACAAACGAACAAAACCAAACAAATAAAAACAGACTGATAAAACCAGAGAAAAATCTGGTGGTTGCCAGAGAGAAGGGAGTGGGGGCATAAGTGAAATAGGTGAAGGGGATTAAGAGGTATAAACGTCCAGAAGCACCTGGGTGGCTCAGTCAATTTAGTGTCCGACTTCATCTCAGGTCAGGATCTCACGGTCTGTGGGTTCCAGCCCCACATTGAGCTCTGTGCTGACACCTCAGAGCATGGAGCCTGCTTTGGATTCCGTGTCTCCCTCTTTCTCTGCCCCTCTCCTGCTTGCATTCTCTCTCTCTCTCTCTCAAAAATAATTAAACATTAAAAAAAATTTTTTTTAAAGAGATATAAATGTCTAATTATAAGAGAAATAAGTCACAGAGATGAAAAGTACAACAAAGGGAACAGAGTCAGTAATACTGCCATAACTTTGTATCATGACAGATGGTAACCACACTTCTCATGGTGAGCACTCTGTAATATGTAGAACTGTCGAATCACTATGTTATAGATCTGAAACTAATATAGCACTGTATGTCAACAGTATTTCATAGATTTTTAAAAAAAGGACATTCTCCTTCCATCTACAAAATAGCACTGCCTGCCTCACAGACCATCTGGAATATAACAAAGACGTTCTTGCCCATCCTTAGGTGAAGACACAGCCAAACAAATGAGGTACGCACGTGTCACAATACATGGATAAAGATGCACATTCAGGTCGGGTGGGGCAGGCTTAGAAAGGAGGGTCAGGTTGTATGGAGACTATAAATCAGAACCACTGTTCTACTCCCTAACTCCCTAGCCCAGCCAAATCCAGAAATTAAAACTTAAGAGGGTAAATAATTTGCTCAAATTTACATGACTTAGAATTATAGAGATCTGACCCAAGTCTCTGGAACTCCAACCCAAACCTCTGAGATTATTCTTAAAGAAAACAAAAAAACAAAACTTACTTTTAAACACACACACACACACACACAGCCAATCCCAGCAATGACTGGGTTACATAATAAGGAAAGGCTTTTTAAATGGATATTTCTCTGAGAAAAATCTAAACACATTAAAATACATTAAATAAGGCAGTGAAGAATGGGAGGTCTCAGGCAAGGTCTCAGGCAGCCAGTCTGTGATCTCCTGTGGGTTCCGTCATGGAGCTGGGAAGGAGAACAAATATTAGGGGCCTAGGGGCCCGGCTCCCTTGGAGAAAAGTACAACTGGTCTCTGAAAAGTCCCATTCCTCATTTCTTTGGGCATCCCTCCTAGGGAGACCCTGGTTGGGGGAAGCTTCCAGTGTCCACCAGAATCGATGCAAAATAAGTTACCTTTTCACTGTCAATGTGGACAACATCTTTGGCTCCAGGATCTTCCTCCCACAGTGGAGGCCCTTTTGGATCCTTCAGAAAGGCCACTATAGACTGAGGAAAAGAACAAAGAAGGGAAAAGTCGTTTTAGCCAGGAAAAGAGGGAGGTGGGGAAATCAGGAACCTGCCCCATCTCTCTGCCCAGAGACCCACGTGCCTGGAGAGGGTCTGCATGTCGCACGTGGGCAACCCCGTGGGGGGCAGGGGTGCCATTCCACTGCCCACTGACTTCACTGCTGAGGGCCCTAAAAATGCACCCCCACCGCCTCCACCCAAATTTTTCAGCCACGTGACACCTTAATCTGGTCAGCTGATCCATACCTACTGTGCTTCTTCATGGACATCAAAGAGGAGATTTGAGACAATTCATTGGCTTATTCAAACCAGAGACAGGCTCATGCTTCTAAGTCTCATCTCCTCCAGGAAGCCTTTCTGATCAATTTGAATAAAGGTCTCCAGTCCTGTCCAAGGATTCCACATTCGTGCAGCCTCCAAAACTGCTGACCACACAAGCAGGTAAGCACACCTAATTGCCACCTGCTCAATATTTTGTGATCTAAACTGGTTTGAGAGTGCGTTAAATCTTGATCATCCTCTGAGGAGCTCAAGCCGGGAAGCCCCCAGGGGCAGGGTGCTCATCTCTGTGACTGCCTACTTGCCTGAATACCCTCCCTCTACATGCCCAGGATGAAGATCTGACAAGGACCTTCAGGATAAAGGACTTACCTAGCCTTTGTCATGTGGACAACTGACTCAAATCTCACTCCCTCTGGGAAAGACACAATCTTCCCATGTGGAGGCCGCTGTCCCTCTACTGCCCTCTATCCCTGCCACACCTCACTGGTCCAGGACAGAAGCAGCCTTCCCTCAGACAGCCACTCTGGGAAATGGTGCTCAAAGTCTATGAGAGCCAGGAACGAATACCAGAAACCAGCCAACCTCCATCCCTTCAACCCTGGAGGGGAGTTGCTGGCTTCCATGCCAACAGACAGAGCCTTCAGCGTCCCCAATTTGATGCAAGATTTTGTGACTTCTGTCCACTTCGATCAAGTCTCAAAGAGCAGATGACAACCTGAATGTGTCCACAAGTGTGGTGGGAGGGAGGAGGGCTGAGGTGAGAAAAGGAAACACGTTCTTAGGGAGGCTGTGCATTCAGCCATCCACTGGTCACGCACACAGGACCTCCGTGAGCTTATTATTTGGGAAGAGCTACTATGGAAAAATGGGAGACAGCTAAGATTTCGTAGAATTTCATTCAGGTAATGCTCCCTTGCTGTTCCAAATGGGGCTGTGAAACGCCTTCTGGCAAGAAGAGAGGGCCATTTCCACATGGCAAAGGCAGGTCTGCCTCCTCTGTCCCTGTCAAAGCTTCCCTGTGACAGTATAAGCCAGAATGGAACTGGAGGGCCTCCTGAAACCCATATTCACCCACAGCTGCACAGGCGCCTGCCCACCTGGGCCATGTGAGAAAGATGCTTACAGCTGCCCACCTGTTTCAGAAAATGCCTGGTGCAGGGGTTCTCAATCTAGGGTACACGGGCAGCCTTCAGGGGTCTGTGAAACCCCAGCCTCACATGAAAGCATCACTCTTCATGTTACTTTACTTAACATTTACATTTACTCACACGACAACATTTTACATTTACTTCATGCAAACACACTGTTTCTAGGGAGAAGATCCATGCCTTTTCAGTGGGACAAGGAACCCAAAATCGGTTAGGAACTATTGCTCTCAGGGGCCTCCTGTCCACGCACCAGCACAAGCAGAGTTAAAGGGTTAGCACCATCTCCCATTCCCCGACTCCCACCCCTGCCTCAGCATCAAGGAGAAAAGACAAAAGTGGATGCAAAGAGGAAAGGAGCCACCTCTTCTAACGTAAGAACTGAAATAATCATACTAGCAATCTTTTGCTTTTCAGGTGGAGATTATTCTTGTTTAACTGAAGTTGAGTGATTCCATCCATAGGTTCTCTCCAAAGCACTGTAACCGATGAGATCTTGGGTGGAAAAATCTGCAGGGAGCCGCATGGGGAACACCCCACTCCCTCAGCCATCCTGTCCTGGGTGCTCTGAATGCCAGGGAAATGGCCCCACACCCACACCTTGGTTTTCAGGACATCTTCACGTCTGGGAAACCACACTCATAGCTACATGGTCTTGGGAGAAGGTTGTCAGAGGGTCATCTGAATCCTGGCTTCCAGGCATCTCCAGTCCTCACCACTGACACATAATAAGGAGTTTGCAGGACAGACTGCTGACCAGCAAAAGGCCACTTATACAGGAAGTTCCCCTCTTTGAGCTTCCTGCTCTTTACCCTCACTTGTCTGGTCTCTGGCTTCTTTAGGGGCCACAGCGTGGTGCCTGTGACTGGGCCCCCCCAGAACCACACAGGACGACAACAACAATAGCCAGAGCATGAACCTGCAACTGGGCACCCAACCCTGGCAGGGACTCCTCTGTCTCTCTGGAGATGGAGGCCCAGGAGGAAACTTGAGAAGAAAACCAACCTGTGACCAAGGAGGGCACTGGTCTCAGCTGCTCCTGCTCAATGATGAACAGAAGCCATCAGGCAGTTATGGGAAACAATATGCTGCTTACCCTTGCCCTGAGAACTCCAGGGACCCTACCCCAGTCCCTGATGACCCTGTGGGCTTTGGGGAACCCTTGAACTAAGGATGCCCTCTCTCCACTAAAGACTCTGACCCTGTCCAACGCTCAGCCTGCTTCTCCAACTTATTGATGCAGAAATCCTAGGAAGGATGAAGAGTGAGCAAATGCCACACACCTGGTCTTTGTAAGGGGTGGACAGAGGCCAGGACTCAGCCTCCCGACCTAGGCAAGCTCAGACCACTTGGGCTCCTTGCTCCTTCCTAGCTACTACAGTTCTGAGCAGCTGCTATTTCCTGCTCCATGATCCCAGGACAGACTGCTCAGAGGGAGCCGCTAAATGTAAACTGAACACAGCCTCCAAAGACAAAACTAAAAGCCCCCGGCACCCCCTTCCATCACTGCATAGCACTTCCCCTGCCCTGCCCGGCTACACATTGTTCCTGGGGAGTGCGTGTTCTCTCTGAGGGCTTCGGCTGACATCTTAACACAGAACAAGAGGTTAAGAAACTCTAGGTGGTAGAATTTTCTCTAAGTGTCTAAGTGGGTGTTAAGATGAGTAATCAGGCTGAATCTGTATAAGGTAAAGCTATAGCAACTTAAAAAAGAACGAGTGCTGGTAGATAAGCAAGAAGTGACCAGGCAGCCGAGGAAGAGCGGTAGAGGAGTGGGACACTGACAGCTGCACGGATGGATGAACAGGAAAGAATGGAAGGAGATGGAGAAAGAGAGACAGAAAGAGGAGCGCAAAGCAGGAGAGTCTGAAAAAATAAGTTCAGTCTATGTTGAGAACAGAAGAAATACATGGCCCCAGACAGGGCAGAGGCATGCCGCCCGGACCAGAGATAGGAGAAGACTTGTCTGAGGAAGAGAATGGGTAGCTGAAGGAGGAGAATCCAAAGGCAATCGAAGGACTCAGGGTGCTGGGTCAAAGACCTTCCACACCCATTTTCACTGATGCTTTTCCATCCACTGCTAAATCGGACTTGTAGCAGGGGAATGACTCAGTGACATCGGCGTGTCATCTGAAATGAAGTGCATCAGCCAACAGGTGCCAACCTGCCCGTGTCCTGCACCCTGTGCTAAGTGCCCCACAGACTCTGGATAGCCAGTATGGACACTACCGTGGAGATGAAGGAGCGCTTCAAGCCACAGCAAAAGGAAACCCAGGCCTCTGGAGGAGAGAGGCGTAACGTCACATGTCTCACCCACATGCCTCTGCTGATAGATTCACACACTTATCTACAAGGCTGGCCATCCCCATTGTGCTAACGGTTACAAACTTTTCCAGATATTCTGCTGACATGTGCTCTAGAGATAAGAATCCCTCAGGTCATTTGAAAGAGCTATCTGTGCAATCTGCCCTTCCTTCTCTCAGAGAAAACTGCCAGGCTTTTGGCATCTGTTCAGACTCTACCTCTGCTGAGAATGAGGGAGGTAAATTTACCTTAAATGTCACAGCTCGGTTATATTCAGTATGAAATGCACCGTCCCTGTCGAATGAGGAGAAAAAGGTGTTAACTTTAAGAATGGTTATGAAGATACATACCTTTGGTTTCCTGCAGCATCTTAATAACATTCAGCTATTGAACACAGTTCAAGATTTTTTTTAAAAAAAGAACTGTAAACACAGAAGAAAAACACTGAAATAAAATTAACCTAACTCAAAACTGTTCACTGGGAATACCAATGAAAGCTTTCTAGCACTTACTTGGAAATTGGAAATGCCCACATGTACTTACTGGTAATGGAATAATTCAACCTTTTTGTCCTTTGGGCTCAGGTCAACTTTCATCTTCTTGCACAATTTTCTACTCTCAGCATCACTGAAAAGACACAAATGTCCAAAGCCATTTGTTACCTGAGGTCCTCACAAAGGTGTTGACAGAGTAAAATCTGCTCGTGGCCTAAAAAAAGCCTGGTACCTTGAAATTCTCAATAGCAGGGAAGGCCCTGACTATAGGTGGGCTCTCAGAGAACTGGAGGAAGCAGAGTAACCAAAAGGATATGGGCTGATCAAGAAAGACAGAGATAAGCAGAGGGGCAACATGGACAGCTCTGGACAAAGCAAGTCCCCAGGAGTACAGCCCATTCTAAGAAGAAAAACCAACTACAGTACAGATCTGTGGCTCCCAGTCCTGGCTGCTCATCAGCACCACCTGGGAAATTTAAAAGAATACAGATTAACGTGGCCCTTCCCAGACCATTACTTCAGACTCTCTGCCTTAGGCCCAAGCAAGTTTTTGTTTTTAAGCTCAAATGTGTACCATATCCCACCTACTATATACCATCTGACCAGGATAAGAGGAGAATGTCCTACAAGGCTGAAGAAGTTACGAAATCTGAGCAGGTACTGACAGAAGCCACAGGGAGAGAGGAGAACGCTTCAGCGAGGTGCAGCTCCTGCAATATCACACTCTCACACTTCTTCTGATAAGAAACGTCTGTCTGGTGCCACTCAGCGTTTACAGAGTGCTCATGCCTGATCTCATCTCCGGTTTCCTTCCTGTGAGATCAACGGACCTCAAAATGTGGTCCTTGGACCAGCGGCATCAGCACCACCCAGGAACCTGTTAGAAATGCAAATTCTCGGCCCCATCCCAAATCTGCTGAATCAAAACTCTGCGGGTACTTGAGCAACTATGTCTTAAGGAGCCTTCCAGGTGATCCTGATGCATACCACTGTCCTCTTCTGGCTCTTCCTCCTTTCCCTCATCTTTCCAAAGTTTGGCCTCCCCTATGACTCCCACCAGCCCCTCAGAGACCCCATCTGTCTCATAGCTTTCCCCATAACCTCACCATACTCAGCCAAGTCTGCCCAATGGCCAGCCAAAGGCAGCCAGCTACCCCACCCATGCAGGGCCCTCTCTCCAGAGCCACATGGACTTAGTGAGGGTATCTTGACTACCCAAGTCCACTGGTTCCCACTGACCACACTGCATGAGAAACTTTGTTCTGCCAGGTATGACAGCCACCTGAGGGAAGTCCCTTCATCTCTCACCTGTTTACATACCTCACTACCTTCTACAGCCATCAGCTTCACACAGCTGTGCACCAGCCCCAATACAGATAGACTAATTCAACCATTCAGCTCAATTCTAAAAGCAACATTCATCAATGGACAAGCAAAAATGTGGGACCTCATTTTAAGTGTAGAACACACTTTGCAATTCAAGAAGCATGTCTTACTAGAGAGATGTGTGTAGGTCAGAGAGGGGGCCGCCCTCCTGCCCCCACCCCAACCCAGGCCCAGGCTTTTCCCTCCCTATTTAGTCTTGCCTGTGGTAGTCAACACCACAGCCACTGACCTGGTAAACAGTGGGGACTCAAAAGAAATGCATGATAAATTCCAAAAGGAAAGGCTAATGACAATACAGTGGCTGCTCCCCCAAGGTGGCAAGGGCATTTAGAGACCGGGAATCCAGAGAGAAGGTAGATAAGCAGAGATGGGGAGGAGATCCAGATGGGCTGAGGGTATACATCAGAAAGCTCCTGGAAGGGCAGCCCATGGAATCCAGTTGCTAGAAACTCGTCCCCTAAAGCCCCGTGGGGATGCCATACACGCCTCCAAGTGACAAGGGCTATTACAGTTTGGGTTTGCCCTGCCCACAGGGGCTCTGTGGTGAAGCCCTTCTATTACAGGTGGTAGATTTGTTTGCAAACAACTGCATCTAAGGTGCCCTTTCCCTACCTGAGTTAATTCCCCAGGAGAGGACTCCACTTGGGATGTTTACAACCATTCGCTTGGCACTTGCCTTGTCCAGCTTTGTTCTGCCGATCTCAACTGTTTCTGGGTGACCACCTGCCATTCACCCAACTGCAACAACAATCTCAAGCACCTCAGGCCTCCCTCAGCCCATCCTGGCATCCAGCAGGGGCACCCAATGGGCCTGCCCACTCTGCCGCACCTGAGGTGGCCGCTCAGACTTTGCAAGGCAGCCAACCGGAGGGGAGAAGCGCCACCCCATGCTGGCTCTCTTCCCTCAAGCCTGGCTGGCAGCCTCTTCCCGTGACTTTCATAAAGTAGAGAGAGGAGGGACAGGGCTCAGAATCATTCTAACCCCAATCCCTGCCTGCTCTGCCAGAACCCACGCCAAAGAAAAGTCTTGCTGCTGCAGCAGTAGGGTCCCCGGGGAGCTCAGACCAGGCTTAGGGGAACCAGGGGAACCGACAAGGCTGAGTGGAGCCGGGGAGGGGGGGCACAGAGGTTCTCCCGCCTGTTCCTCAGAGTGGACCCCTGGCTGCAGGTCTGGCCCTGCCTTCGGCCTGTGGCCCCCCCACTCCAGTTAAGTGAGTCACAGCTGTCCCTGCCACAGGATTCCTTGTTGCAGACTTGGTGCAACCCACTTCCCTCTTTGGGTTATGACACTCCCCCCAGGATTCTCTCTTCTCCCCTGCTCCCTACAGACAGACAGACAGACACACACACACACACACACACACACACACACACAAATGCGCACAACACGCGTGCTCGCAATAATGCACAGTTCTCAGGGGGGTCACTGGGGAGGTGGCTTCCTGGCCTATTTGAGCACCTCTGTCACAGATCTCAGAGCCTCAGCCAAGCACCTCCCACATTCCCACACTCCCTTCCCCGCGGTCTTTCTCTCCACAGAGCACAGCTCCACATCTGACCGTGTCCACTGTCACCCCCATCATAAATGTTTGCTCCATGAAGGTGAGGGCTTTGTTTGATTCCCCAGAGTTACAACAGCAGCTGGCACCTAGCAGACACTCTCTAAATAGCCTGAGTGAAGGAGTGAATGAATGAATGATGCTGTCTTTTCACTGTCGGGATGAGGCCCTGCACTTCTGGCTCTCTGGGCTCTGTCTACTGAGCTCTAGTAAGTGATGTTAAATATGCTTACACATGAAGAAGCAAATGCTAAATTCAAATAATTTTTAGAAGAAAACATAAGACTTCAAAATATGTTATGCCTGCCCTGGAAGGCCCCAAGTCTTGATCTGGAAGCCAGCACTGCTCTGGGGAAACTAAAGCAGATGGGAGAAAGAGAAGGGAGAAGAAGGAAAATGTGGCTATAGGTAATGACCTTAAACCTTCAGGAAAAGAAAGCAGTGAGCTCCCGATATGCAGCCTCAGCCCAGTGAGAATCGGCCCCAGGAATTAGCATACCAGGCACAGCTCCCGCCTGCTGGCTCCGGCTCAGCTGCCCTGACAGCAGCACTCCGTGCCAAGGCCGAGCCCAATGCCAGGCTGCAGGGCACGAGGGGAATACCAACTCCCTAGCACACAACCCGCTTAACAGCCGGACAACCACCACCAGCCAACCCGAGCGTGCCTGCTGAGGTCTGAGCCAGGAGGTGGAGGGAGGGGAAGGGACAGCTAACAAACCCCTGGATAGAATCCAGACACCCTACAGACACCTCACAGCCACAAGCTACCAGGCCTGGGACCTGGGAGAAAACCAGCATAGGTGGGGGTGGGGGTGGGGGTGGGGGTGGGGGGTGCCTTCAGCCATACAGGCAAGGGTAGGGAGTGGAGAGCCAGGAAATTGAGAATAAGGGGAAAAGAAATACCCATATAAAGAAGAGCAGAGGAAAAAGACCAAACAAATGGGGGAGGCAGGGACCCAGAGGTGGGAAGAGGTGACAGAAACCAGCAAGGAAGAGGGAACAAAGCGGGAGAGAGGACAGAGGCTCTAAGGAAAAAACAGGAGAGTCCTAAGAAGCAGACGCCCAGAATGGGGGGAGACACAGAAAGACCCCCCAAAAGACTGGAGGACACTTAGGTACATACACACTACACACAAAGCCTGGCAGCTTCCAGGATTTTCTGAACCAGGCTATTTAGGGATGAGAGCAAACTGGAAGATTCAACTCCATGGTTCACACAAGTATAAACTGAAGCCCAGAGGGGGCAGCGACTTGCCAAAGATCCCACAACTATTAGCTGTCAGAGTCTGGACTTAAAACCAAGCCCCAGGACCCGCAGTCCTGTAAGTCCCAATGCACTCCAGACTTCTTAAGGGTCACAGCAAATCATCCTGAACACTGGGGCTGACTGTGATGCCCAGGACTTTGTTCAGGGGCATCCTCTCAACAACCAAGCGATCCTCACCCAAGAAAGAGCCATTGAACAATGCATGCACCACTTCTCCCCATCAGCTTCTGGGAATGCTCTGAAACAATCCTGCCCAGATGAAAAATAACAGTAAAATGGGATCTCACATTTATATTCTAGAAAGAGCTCATTTACTGGGACCTGGAAAGAAGGCAGAATATGCACTATTGTCCCATTTTACAGATGAGTAAACAGACCTGTCCAAGGTCACAGAGCTAGTAAGTAGCAGAACAGAATCTTCAACCCAGGCCTCTGCCCTTATTAGGCACACCTTCAAAGACACTTCACACCAGAGCACTGTCTTCTCTTGCCCTAGAATGTCCCCTGTTCCCTTCACCTGTCCTTTATTTATTTATTTTTTTAAGTTTTATTTATTTTGAGAGGCAGAGGAGGGGCAGAGAGAGGGAGAGAGAATCCCAGGCAGTGCAGAGCCTGATGCGGGACTTGAACCCATGAACCATGAGATCATGACCTGAGCCGAAGTCTGATGCTTAACTGACTGAGCCTCCCCTACATGAGGGGAGGCACACTCTGGCTGACCACGTGCTATTTAGTAGCCGCTAGGATAAAAAGCGAGCAGACATTGGCTCCGTTCCACATGCTCACTCCACTGCAGACAGCAAGAGAAAGCGTTCTCGAAAGCACTTCTGCCCATCCCTGGAGCGTCTCACTCAGACTCATAAACACAGACTGAATGCACTTAGGACACGGTGACAGCTTTCATCACTGGGCCACGGGGTTAACGTGGTAGGCTCCCCTAATGGTTTACGGGACACATTCTGAAGGCCAGGAGCAGGTGTGGCCAAGCAGGAGGGCAGACCCATCACCCTTGGGGAACTCCTTATGTAATGGTGATCCGTGAGAACTGCCACCCCCCCCCCCCCACCCGTGGCCTCTGTGGACTAGAGCCCCAAGTTTTGTCCCTTGGGCTGCCCTGGGAAGATTTCAGTACACCCTACCTATGATTTCCAATTTGGACCCAGATACCCCCCTCTTCTAACACAATCCATTAGAGCTCCATAATCCATCTACTTATCTAAACTATTTTAAAAGCTATTTAACATTTCAGTTTATACTTCTTAGAGGAATGAATTGAGTGGCAACTACACAGAACAATCTATCCTTTTGTCTTAAGGTTACCTCTTTAGGCTCTAAGATGCCTCCCTAGATTTCCATTTTAGCACATCAAAAGTCATAGGATTATTTCTCCCATTGGCACTTTTATTGACTCCAGACATCATGTCTCCAAACGAGTCCTGAATTCTAATGTTCTTAATCTGTCTTCACACATTAACCCTGGCCCCATTTAGTCCTGCTTCTGCATGGAGCAGAGCAGGACTGCCACCTCTACACCCATCGGCAGATGGCCCAGGCAGTCCTCGGGGCCCATACCACAGGGAGCTGCCTGCAGGGAAAGCCAGGGCACTTTAAAGACCTGGTACTCAAAGGTCTTTGCATCACACTGGAACTCCACCTACTCTGTGAAGCTTTCTCAGGCAAAATTTTACAGGCAGAATAAAGTGAAACCCCTCTCATATATAGCCTCCACTCACTACACTTCTCACATGGATTATAATCACCTGGTTCGATGTCTGCTTCCTCCTTGCACACTGAGCTCCTGAGGACACTACTGTCCATCTGTGTACCTCAAGGCACATAGTAAATGCTTGGGAATGTTGCAGGGGAATGCAGCAACTAAATCAAAGCTCTTCTGCCCATTTCTGCCACCTGCAAGCCTAAGAACTTCCTGTGATAAGGCTCCATCGGCTGGCGTGGCAGAACCGGTGTCATCCTCAGATATGGAGATTCCAAAGTGTCCTGTCCCCTCTAATACTGACAAAGGCTATGTACCAGTCACGTAGCACACTCTTGGTAAAATGTGGGAGACTGAGACATACCTACAAGACAAGAACACTTTTAGACCAACTATGCACTAGAATTAACCAATGGCCAAGATCTTATCAAATGTCTGGGGAGCAGTCTCTTCCAGTAAATTGATGTCTGAATAAATCAGGAGGTGTGAGGCCAGACAGGAGCATGAACCCACGCACATACACCCCTACAGCAAACACCACTCAGCTAAGACTCCTTCTCCTGGTCTCATTCAGTGCTTTGTCAAAATATAAATCTCCTTCAATTCTCCTCAATCATGGGCAAGACAAACTTGAGGCCATCAACTTATAAATCAGTTGTGTGCCAGAAGTTCATTCACAAAACAGCTGTTTAGGGGCACCTGGTGGGCTCAGGCAGTGTCCAACTCTTGGTTTTGGCTCATAGTTTGTGAGATCAAGCCCCACATGGGTCTCTGTGCTGACAGCACAGGGTCTGCTTGAGATTCTCTCTCACACTCTCTCTCTAAATAAAAATAAACTTTAAAAAACAAATTTTAAAAAACCCAGAAATTTATTTTTATTAAAAAAAATTTTTTTTTAATGTTTATTTATTTTTTGAGAGATAGAGACAGAGCATGAGCAGGGGAGGGGCAGAGAGAGGAGCAGACACAAAATCCAAAGCAGGCTCCAGGCTCTGAGCTGTCAGCACAGAGCCCAACACAGGGTTTGAACTCACGAACCACGAGATCATGACCTGAGCTGACGTCAGATGCTCAACGGACTGAGCCACCCGAGCGCCCCTAAAAAACCAGAAATTTAGAACTCAGATTGAAGAGGAAGAAGGCTATACTGCAGTACAGCCCTAAAGCTCACTTAACCCACAGGGTTAAATGTGGTAGCCAGGCTATAGCTCAGGCAAGAACAGCCACAACAAAAGTGAAGGTTAAAAAGCCCTTTTCCCAGCAGAGACCCACCTCTTTCCCGTACTTGTAAGAGTGCAATATTCTCCTTTCCCCTCCTCTTCCCAGGCTCATACTCCCGATAAACCCTAAGTCCAGGTGAGAAGTGGCTGGACACAGTGACTCCGGAAACTCTTCCTGTCCGAAGTCACAAGGGCGTATAACGCTGGTATCCAGGTCAAGTGCAACATAGCTCAAACATGCAAAGGACAAACCTGCTCCTAGTTACCTCTCCTCCTAAGTTCCTTCACTATCTAAGTGCTTTTTATGCATTTATGCCAATCTAGGCCAAATTGGGAGCTAATTATATAACAAGAGGGGGTGTGGGTGTGTGTGCATTGCATGCACAATGCACTGACCACAGAGAGATGTGGAAATTATTCCTAATGATTGAAAAGAAAGGGAAGCTGAGTACACCCTGGACTCAAACTCCCACACTAGGAAGAATCAGAGGAATTCCATCAAGAGCCCCCTTCCCCACACTAAGAAGTAGCCCCCCTTCCTACAGACTCCCTCCTGTGGGCTCGTGTTTGATCCTGCCGCCTTAACACAGACAAGAAAGTCTCTGGGAGGAGGGAGGTCAGGAAGGAGGAGAAAGAGAAGGAGAAGGAGCTGGGAGCACCAGCACTAGGACAGGCAGTGGCAGGCAGGGAGACAAAGGTCAGAAGAGAGCGCTAGAAGGACAAAGCCACTGACACATCTAATGGAGCCACCTCGGAAGGCAAGGTGGCTGATTCCACCACCTTTGCACCGAGGGCAGTGGAGACCTCTATTAATGCCCTGGGCTGGAGATGAAGCCCATGATTCTTGCTGCAGACCCCCCTCACGAGCAAGCCCACTGGGTGCCTCTGAAAAGAACCTTGTCTCTCTGGCCATCAAGGCCCCCTCTCTCACCTGCTGGGAAGAAAAAAGTCAAGTCACACAGGACAACAGAGTAAAAAGGGAGGAAGAATGCTGGGGCTGGAAAGAACAAGTGGGAGAGCCAGAACTGCCCCTTCTCCAGTCCACAGGTGACCCTCAAGTAGGGTTAGGGAAGCTTTTCTGCAGCAATCTCTCCTATCACAGCCTCTCTCCCAAAGAGTTAATCAGGGACAACTCCCTACCCCACCCTCCAGATCCCCCAAGGACGCCCCGTCCTCCAGCCACCACGCCCCATGTCCCCAGGACATACCCACAGTCTACCCAGCAGATGGTGCCTTGTCCTTTCACTGCCTGGGCCACAGTGGACAACAACCTGAGATGACTTTCCGCTGCAGCCTCTGTAAAAAAATAAAAAATTAAACATCTGTGCCCAAGTCCACGAGGGTCACCCCTGCCATCTTCCTTTAGGGGCAAGGAAGAATGGGGAGCCATCCTTGAGGTGAGATCCTGAGCGCCACTAAAACACTGACCCTGTAATCAGTAGTTCGGGGAGAACTCTTCTCAGAAACCCCTGCTCCTGCCAGGCTCTGGACTCCTCCCCACAGACACCGAGACCCCAACTCACACCTCTGTTACGCTACATCTCATGCCTCACTGTTCCAAGGATCTCGCAGTCAGATCCTCCACTCTGACTCATTACTTTTCTGGGACAAACTGTGAAAATTCTATAACCAAACAATTACAGTTCTATAACTAATATAGGGAACAAGGTTGCCAATTCCACACTCATCTGCCCTGGAGCTCAAACTGCGAGCTGACAAGAGCAGGGACCAGATACTTCCTTTACTTGTGCATCACATCTTCATCTTGGCAGGGGCTCAGCAACCTGGTGGCTAAATGAGGATTATATGGGACACTGGTCCCAGATGGACCAATGTCAAGTGTACCCAAGTCACATTTCACAGCCCATTTCCCCAGAAGCGACAGAAGGGCCAGCCCTGGCAGTACCTCAGGGGTTAGCTATAAAAACATGGACTACACCTTGAGGCAAGGTAGGGTGAACACAAGAAAGGAAGTTTTTCATTTGTCCAGGTACCTGGGCAAAGCACTGGGAACTACTGTAGGAGGGCAGGTACTTGGGGATGAAGCCTCTGTGGCCAGGATTTCAACATTGACAACTTGCAAGGGTCTGCTGCAGAGTGGCTGTGGCCAGTGTGTCCCCTTCCCCCATCACATCTGTGAGCTCACTTGAAGGGCCCGCCACACAGACACTGGTAGCAAGAGCAGGTCTGCTGCCTCCCTCACCAAAAACCCTAAGATACATTCCAAAGCCAAGCAAAACTGATGTCTGAATTATTCACCTCCACAGATCCCCTTTTCTAGTGTGGATAATGGTAGCTGTTTGTGAATACAAAGCATGCTGAGCCTTTCATGCAAGTGAACAAAGAGCATCTTTCTAGAGACGCACAGGGAGCCACCCGAGGGAGGCACTCCCAAGAACCCCCACAAGGACAGGTGGAGGAGGGAGCGTGGCAGAGGCGGGAAAGGCCATGGCCCCACCACTCCTCTGGGCTCAGCCTGGGCTTGGTGAGGCACAGGAAAGGTACACACTGCTTGAGAGGGTGGAAGTGGAGAAAATCCAGTTATTGCGCTGCTCCAAAAACCCACTGAGGGCCACACGTGTTGCAGCAGGCCTGGGCAAGGAGGCAGGAAGGTAGTCACCTGGGTCCTGCTACCCCAGCAGTAGGAGGCAGAGAGGGGTCTAGTAAGCAGGAAGCACCGGAAGTCCCAGTGCCAACAAGGGTTGGCTGAGGGCAGAAGAGAAAAGAAGTGCGGTCCTCGCCCTGCCCCCTGCCCCACAAGCCCCTATCAAGAGACCCCACATTCCCACTCTCTAACTTACCATAACCATTTAGTGATCTCAGAGCCCTTCCGTCCCAGCAGGATTAATATTATTTCTTCCGACCCTCCAGCAGAGGAAGCACAGAGAACAGCTCCACCATCTACCGGCTGCTAGACCTCAGATGAGTTGGCTATTCTCCCTCTGCTTCAATTTCCTCACTTGTACACTGGACATTATCTGACAACCTGCACCGCCTCCCTCAAGGAGCCAAAGGAGCAAACAGGAGCATGTCGCAGAAGGTCCTTGCAGTCCTGGTCAGATGATGAGCTTATGTGACGGGACCTACCCAGAGAAGGAACTGAGCATGGTCCAGCACTGGCAACTGCCCAGCTCCAAGAGCATCCAAGGGGATGAGCCATGCTTACTCAGGGCCCTATGCTCCAGGCCTCAGGAGCAATTCTGCTCCTCCCTTGCCTCAATTTCCCCCCTACTCCTGACAACAGAGATGCTAGACACATTCTGGGCTCCCAACAACAACCTCAGGAAGTGTGTGCCAGGCCCTCAAAAGGGCAAGAGGTAGCATGTGCCAGGGTGCTTAGAGGATGCAGGGTTCAGGAGAGACACACGTCCAAAACATCCATCAGCCCCTAGTGCCAATGAGTGTCAAGGATGAGCTGCCAGGGAGAACTGTGCCCAGGAACTGGCCCAGCCACTGGCTGTTGCTTCTCCAGGGCACAGAAAACTTGGCATCCTTAGGAGCAGTGAAAACACTTAACTCTGCTGGAAAAACACCAACAGTCAGATGTTCAAAGTCGCAGCCAAGAGCTGAGCAAACCTCTCTCCATCCACTATGCCCTTGCCAGCCTCAAGGTCAGAAGAGGCAAGCAAGCCACAGTCCCACCCTCCACTGAAACTGCTCTGTTGGAGCCCACTGCAAACTCAGTCTCATGTTCTGACCCCAAAGCAGGACAGATGGGGGCCAGGCAGGGCCAGGGCTGCGAACCTGGGTGCGTGCTCCCAAGCCTGGGACCAATTCAGCTGGTGACAGGCTGACCCAGCCAGCTAATCAACAGCTCTGGCAAAGCATGTCCTGCGATGGCCAGTCCGTGCCTGTCCAGGAAGCCACAACATCCACCCCACTGACCACCATCCTCCGTCTCCCTTCACACACATCCTCTCCTTCCTGAGGTAGTGAGGACTCCAGAGGCTCTTCCCAAGAAAGACTGATTATATGGAACTGAAACAACCTTTCAGGATGCAAAAGAAACAGAACTAACACCCCTCTGTGCTTCTGCCTCATCTCTTGGGGAAAGTGGACAAGCCCGATGACCCTTGGACCCTCCCTGAGTGGCTCCTGGTCCTGAGGTCTCTGGCTCCCACTGGTGCCCCGAACCCAAACCATCCCATCGCTGATGGATGACCCCCAAGGCCAGGTTGGGCACTCACCAGATTTGGAGTAAAGCACCAGCACATTATTCCGGGTCCTGAGAAGTTTTTTCAAGTCCTTGGGGTCAGAAATTCTCTCGATGAGTGAGGAGACCTTTGTGCAGGACAGCCACGTCGGCAGGACGACCTGGGGATCAAGGAGCCAAGGACCATGAGCCCCAGCTTCCTGCCAAGCCCAAGGAAGAATGGGTGCCCGCAGAAGTGCTGCCTAGAACACATTTTACTTCAGAAGGATAAGGGCACACCGACCCTTCTCAGGACTACATCAACCTTTCCACATCATCCCTTTTCCAAATTACCAACACCTCTCCCCCAAGACACTTCCCAGACCATTCCCAGTCTCCAACTCCCCCCTCGTCTTCAGGCACATTTGTCAAGCTGTAGGGGCTGCATACTACACAAGAATGCTGCAAGGACACACTTGCCACCCACTCAATCAAGACCTGTCTGGGAGGTGGACATCTGTACTCCGCACGGCACTCCAACACCACACACCAGAGCAACGTGAAAATGCCACCCACCTAGAAGCACGGATGCACAAATCCACAGAGAAGTAACATCACTTCTCATATTCAGGATGGGAATGGAAGGTTTTCAGCTTTTCCCACTCAGCCAATGATCTCAGGAGGCCAGCCAACAAGAAATGAGCCAATTCTTCCCAGAGAACCCTGAGAACTCTGAGCAGTGGAGGCACCAGGCACCTCTGCAGGCACAAGGAGGGGTGGCCAGAAGCAGAGGCTAGGGGAGGAGGTGTGTTAAAAGTCCAAATAAGGAACAGTCATACAGCAGATCCCCTCACCCAGCCTACATAGCTGGCTCCTTGCCTAGCTGTCAGAAAACACGGGGCTACTATATGGAGAGACTAAGAAAAGCTCTCCTGGGAGATACCAGGCAGGGAGTAGAAGTATGGCCCTGAGAGAAAACGAGGGGATTTAAGGGAAAGTCTATACACGGAACATTGAGATCACTGATCCTCAAGCCCCAACTCCCCCCACATCTCCCTTCCCTTTTCCAGAATGTTGTCAGTCTTATTCCCCTAGGCAGGACATTAGAGAATGTTTCTCTAAGGAAACTGAGAAGCACAAGAAAAATAACCTAAAGATGGTGATTTGGAGATCCTCCAATGAAACAACTAACTTCCCACTGAGATACCCACTGTGAGGCCCTCTCAGTAAACAAATGCCCTTCACCTCCTCCTCACACTCACAGAGTCTCCAACGCCCATGCCAGTGCCTTGCTATTCGATACAGAAAACTCAAGTTCACCAGATATTTGAGGAAAGCCCTTAACACAAAAGACAGGGATGAAAACAAACTAAAAGAAAGATGATGCTTAGAAGAAAAGAAAAACAACAGAAGAAAACAGCAAAACTATAATTATTATTCTCAGAGAAACAAAATACTGCATCCATAAAACAAGAATTGAATGCTATGAGACAGGAATAGTCAAAGAGAATCAGGAAAAACTCTTACAAAAAACTCTCACAGAAATAAAAAATTTCAAAAGAGTTGAAAGTAGAATTAAAAAAAAAAAAAACTCCTAGAAAATAAAACACAAAAATAAAAGATAAAAAATAGAAGAAAAGATAAGAAAAATAAGATGGATCCATTAAGTGCAAGTACCAAATTAAACTACAGTAAAACCCTGGATTGTGAGTACTTGTTCTGCAAGTGCTCTGCAAGGCTAGCAAATATTTCTAATAAATTTTAACTTGATAAATGAGCAATGTCTTGCAATATGAGTAGTACATGATGCCAAACATCACATGATCACAACTGAGCCAATGGTTTCTCTCTCTCTCTCTCTCTCTCTCTCTCTCTCTCTCTCTCTCTTGCTTTAGGATTATGGGTGACCAGCTCCCACACTCAGATGCTCGGCCTCAGGCTGTGGCATTTGACAGAAATCAGTGATTTTTCAGAACACTGGAAGGTACCCACAACTGGCACTAGTGCATTTTTTGTCACTTCAAAGCACCTATGGACAGTCTTTTGCTTTTCCATACAAGTAAGCTAATGAATACTTTGCTTCATTCTGGGTCAGGCTGCCTACAGATATAGATCCCTTTCCTCTGTTGCCTTACTGCCAGTTACATTAAATATAGTATATGACAAGAGTTTATTAATACTGCACTATAGCCAACATCTATGTTGTATACAATGGCCCCCATGCAAAAAAAGATTCCATGGAGCCAACAGATAGCAGTGATTCCATTAGTGATAGTGAAAGTCATCCTACACAATAACCCTCTTCTTTCATCTCCCTCACACCAGTAACGAAGGCTTTAAAAGTTTAACTGCAGGTTGTTTATTTTTCTTTATATTTTTTATTTTCTTTATTATTTTGTATTATATTACAGTATCATAATAATTTTTATATGAATATTTTTGGGTTGCGGAATGAATCATGTGAGTTTCCATTATTTCTTTTTTTTAATTAAAAAAAATTTTTTTGGGGGTGTGCGCCTGGGTGGCTCAGTCAGTTGAGCGTCCGACTTCAGCTCAGGTCATGATCTCACAAGCTAGCGAGTTCGAGCTCCGCATCGGGCTCTGTGCTGACAGCTCAGAGCCTGGAGCCTGCTTCAGATTCTGTGTCTCTCTCTCTCTCTCTGCCCCTAACCCACTCACATTCTGTCTCTGTCTCTCTTAAAAATAAACATTAAAAAAAATTAATGTTTATTTATTTTTGAGAGAGAGAGAGAGAGAGAGAGAGAGAGAGAAAGCACAAGGGGGAGGGGCAGAGAGAGAGGGAGACACAGAATCTGAAGCAGGCTCCAGGTTCTGAGCTGTCAGCACAGAGCCCAACACGGGGCCTGAACCCACAAGCCATAAGATCATGACCTGAGCTGAAGTCGGATGCTTAACTGACTGAGCCACCTAGAAGCTCCTCTTTTTTTTTTTAATTTTTAATGTTTATTTATTTTTGAGAGACACAGAGAGACAGAGCTTGAGTGGGGGAGGGGCAGAGAGAGAGAGGGAGACACAAAATCCGAAGCAGGCTCCAGGCTCTGAGCTGTGAGCACAGAGCCTGATGCAGGGCTCAAACCCACCAACTGTGAGATCATGACCTGAGCTGAAGTCCGAGACTTAACCAACTGAGCCACCCAGGTGCCCCTCCATTATTTCTTACAGGGAAATTTGCTTTAATATGCAAGTGCTCTGGATTACAAGCATGTTTCTGGAACAAATTATGTTCACAAACCGAGGTTTTACTGTAACTCCAGGAAAAGAAGTAAACAGAGGAAAAGAAATTATTAAAAAAAAAAAAAAATCGTTCAAGAAAATATCCCAGAATTGAAGAATATAAGTTTCCAGTCAAGAGAGCCCTGCACGAGTTAAAAAAAAAACAAAACGAAACAAAAAAATCAAAGTCTCACCAAAGTACATCACTGAAAACTTTCAGAAAACTGCTGACAAAGAAGAGATTCTGAAAATTTCAAAGAAAAAAAAAATCCCACCATATACAAAAGATCAGGAGTCAGAATTGGCATAAGACTGCTCATTAGCACACCACAGAATAATGAAGCCTTGCCTTCATGACTCTCATGCAACATGATCTCCAACTGGAATTTTATACCCAGCCAAACTATCTGTCAATAGTGAGTACAGACTTACTTACACTTAAGAGCTGAGATGTGAAAAACTTACCACCAATACACCCTTTCTCAGGAAGGTACTGGAACTCATGCTCTACCAAAACAACAAGTGAATAAAAAATGAGAAAAAACATGGAACCTAGGAAACAAAGGATCCCACAGACAGAGGCAAGGAAAATTACCATGTTGACAGTGAAGAGGAGTCCAGGACAAATATCCTGTAGTCTATAAAGCAATGAGCCCATAATGGAGCAAAGACAAAAGGTTATGGATGAATGAGACAATTGTAGATTATCTGATATGCTTGATTATACTGATCAGTTAAATAATCTGACCAAAGTTACATAGTTAATGAGTAACAGGACCAGAATCTGAACCTAGTCTCTCTACTTAACCTGATGCCCTGCCAATCCACTGCCTCTTTGCAGCCAAAAGTCTTGAGCTGCCTCTGAGCTCTACTACTTAGTACCTAAGATGCCTAGCCAACATCACTCAAACTTCTACAGCTTAGTGCCTTGCATCTGACATGGAGATAATGATACCTCCCTAGTGGGACTGCTGTGAGGATGAAATGGGGTAACTTACTGAACATGCTTTATAAATCATAAAGCACTTCAACAGTATCAGTTACCATAATATATAATACAAATTTCCATCTCAGCAGAATAGAAGATAGAAATGTGGCCATATTCTAGTGTTTCTAAATATAATCTGCCATTGGCATTCAAAGTTTCCTTCTCCCTAGGGTAAAACTATCCAGGAGGAAGAGTTGAGGAATTATTTCACCCTCATTCTGCCCTCCCAGAGCTGTGTATAATGCCTAAGGACCCACTGCCCTTGCACAGCCCACCTTGAGAGCTCGCCAAAAAGGTCATTCCATTATGTTATTACATGTTATTCTAGTGCTCCCAGGGAGCTAATGGACTTCAGACTAAAAAGCCATAGCTCAATGCACATGATTAAAGGAAAAAAAGAAAAGAATCTGTTGGAAAACCACATTGATGCTGCTCTGTGTTTAATCCCCAGATAATATTATCAGTCAGGAAAAACAACTACCCTTGCCCAGTGCCTCAGCACTTTGACCTGTAGACCAGCACTCCTGAGACTGGTAGGCACCTTCGCTTCTGGAACTGGTGAGAAGGAAAGGGGAAAGGAGGGAGGATGGGTCCAGAGCCCACTTGCCCAGGCAGCACAGTGGCATGCTGGTGGGCCACAGTGACAGCAAAGTGTGTACAGCAGAAGCCTCAAGAGTCAAGTCTTATGGCATACCCACAGCTTCCTTTCTAAACAAACCCAGTGAACCCCTCAGATCATCTAACCAATAGCCACCCTCAAAGTAAAACCACTTTCCAGCCAGCTACCAAAGGCTCTGACCTAACGTTCATTCTCACACAGCAGGGAACTTAAGCTCAATAAGCAATACACTGAGCAAATTGACTTTGCTTGAATACTATCACCCAGTAGGATGCTAGGACTTAAACTGGGCACTGCCCATAGCCAGCCTAGTTTAGAACTCTCTATGGAGGTGTCTCCTCTCCACCTCCCCCAATCCCTATTCCACCCCTAGACTAAGAGCTCCGGAGGGCTGGGCCCAGCAGAGTGCCTGGCCCCTTGAAAGCCCGCAGGAAATATCTGCCCAGCAACATAAACCTGACAAATCACACTGGTTACCACACTCCTGACCTCTACAGAGATCACACACTAGGAAGATGTTATAAAGTGAAGGCATAATAGCTCTTGGGAGACATGGAAGGGGCCACCCAAAGCAGACAAACCACAGCACAGTGAAGGTCTGGGAGAGAGTGGGTAGGACCATGCCCCACCTCAAGAAAGCCTGGCTCAAGAGCCTCATCTGGCCATGACCTTAGACTGGGAAGCCATCAGGGAGGCTGGAGGTGGAAGGACCAATGAGGTGGCTGCCCAAGAAATGGGTCTATCCAAGAGCCTTCGGGGAAAACAACAGAACTCAGTGACTATTCCTATGTAAGCAAGGAGGGTACAGAGAAGAGGCTAAAGTGACTCCAAGGATCTGGGCTAGGAGTGTGGAACAACAGCCAAGATGGAAGACGGGAGCAGTGGCAGAAGAGGCTCTGGTCTTCTGTTGAGGGAGGTGATAGATAATATGCTCAGGCATGGACATGTGGACACACAGGCTTTCTTCAGGCTGGAGAGCGAGCCCTGAGGCCGGTGAAGGCTCCAGGGTCAGGTTCAGAGGGAGATGACAAGGGAAATCCTCAGTTGAGGAGAGGAGGAAGGACCAGGAGGAAGATCAGGAAGGATAAAGTGGAAGTCCCGCGTCAACACAGACCAGGGAGGAGACACACAGGAAAGGGGGTGATCAATCTGCAGGCAAAGACCATGGCAAAGTCCCCAGGGACATAACAAGCAAACCTTAAGAGCAGAGAGGCGGGGGGAAGGCAGCCGGAAGTCAGGCTGCTGAGAAGGGAAAGCACACCCCAGTGTGGGAGCCGGGGTGATGAGGGGAAGCCACGCAGGTAGTCCAGTGGGTCAGGAGAAGGATGGGCTGTCTCCACTGTGGACAAGTGTGGGCACAGGAGAAAAGAACTGGCCTAGAGAGGCAGGATTTGGAGATTTGGGGGCAAGAGAGGAAAAAGAGTCAGGATACCCAGATCCGAGAGAACCAGAAGACTTGGTTACTAAGAGCTAAGATGCCGTGCTTAGTATCTTTGAGAGGGGGGGAAGATGAAAGGCCCCTGGGTGCCTGGCCTCAGACGGACCATCACGTCAGCTCACAACCACGGAGCAGTCAGGACTGCCCTTGCCTCCCTCCCCAAGAGGTCTCTCCTCCAGCCACTTAACATTCTCCTTTCTCCTCCGCTTCCGTCTATTTTAACCTTTGCAGTGTGCACGCTCCTTCCTTTCCTGAAGATGCAGCTCCAGTGAGCCTTGAATCGCCTTGCCAAGAGCCTTCCTGCAGACTTCATAAGTCACAACCCACAAACCCTGATAACAACAATAATAACAACATTAATGATGCACAAACTCTCTGCTTTGTCAAGCCCTCAGGGGGGAGAGGGCAGCGTCTGAGAAGTGCTTCAGCAGCCAGCCACCTTCCCAGCCAGCCATAGAACTATTCCCGGGTATGGCAGCTCTTTACATTCTAAGTCACTGGCTTCGGATCGTTCTGCTCACCAACCCTCAGCTTTAACAGTATTTACACTAGGGCCTGGGCTCAGACCCATAAAACGTTCCCCCAGTGCAGGGCAGAACACTGCTGGGAAGGCCAGCTGCCTCTGTTCCTGCTGCTGGGGAATCCTGGAGCCCCACATGTCAGCGTCGCCTGTCAAAGTATATACCCCCTCTTAGAACACCATGCCCCTCCATCACAGTAACAGCAGCCTCCACCCCCACTCAGAGCACAGGTCCCCTTCGGGGCCCAGCAGCACCCCGGCTGCTGGGCACAGAAGCCCTCACTCCACCTCCACCACAGCTGGAGGCATGAGCCTTTTCATCTTCCAGACGCCCTGAGTACTCTCCTGCCCGTATCAGGGCCAGCCTACAGGCCCACTCTCATCTTCTCCCTTTGAGGGATCCCCACCCCTCAGACAGCACAGAGAGAGCACTGCTTCGGGAGCCAAACAGACCTGGGGTCAAACACGGGCACCGTCATTTAGAGCAACATGACCTCTCAGAGCACCATTTCCCCACCTGTAAAGTGGAAAGGATAATACTGATACCTCCTTTGCGGGCATGGCTGAGGATTAAATGAAGGGGGAAAAAGCACATAGAGAACCTAACATAATGCTTGGCACACAGAAGTACATAATAATCAAAATTATCTTATTAGTACTATTAGTGAGACAAATCACAGAGCAAGAACAACAGTGAAACGGGAACCACCTCTTCCTCTCCAGGGCCCTGGCTACAATGAGGCAAAACAGCACGTCCAGGCAGGAAGGAGCATGCACGTACACAACATTCAGGATATAACCTGAAACCTGCAATAATCACCCATCTGCACGGCAACCCAGACCAAGAGGCCACGCGGTACATGTAGAATGCTCCTTCTAGATTCCGTGCCCGTTTGCTCCTCACAAAACCTAACAAGTGGGTGCTGGCCTCATCTCACAGATGAGGAAACTGAGGCTCAGAGAGGTTAAATTTCTTACCAAGTCACACAACAGGTAAGCAGCAGAGCAAGGACTAGAGCTCAGGTCTCCCAGCTCCTGCCCAGAGGTGGTCTATTATTCTCAACCCCACAAGTTCCCTGGACCCAAGCAGAAAAAGAGCACCTCCTTCCCTTCAGAGCAGCCAGGAAAAGCCCCAAACTTCCAAAATACCATGGCAAGAAGGGATTTATAACCCTCTGCAGTACCCTGTTCTCAGGGCCCTGGATCAATGAGCCCAGATGTGCTGTTCATTAGAAGTTGTGTACAGGAGTCTGAGCCCCTTTCCAGCTCACTCTCTCCCTCTCTAACACACAGCACACTTAAACTGCTCTCTCTTCACTTAACCTCACCCACCATCCCCACCAGACTAAGGAGATAAAGAGTGGTACAATCTTGGAAAATAATAGGGAGAACACTCCTTGCCACACTATACCCTCTGTTGGAAAAAGTTCCAGATCTCTGGGGTGCGTGCCAGCACCCTCATGTTCTCTGTAGCCGGGGAGGCTGGCTGTCATTACAGATTCACTATTCAATGTGGATCATGAAGCCAGGGGTATTCAATTATGTAAAAGCAGCTTGCTAAAGGAGGGTGATTTGAAGACAGAAATTTTAGCATTTAGGAAAAGGGGTGGAGGTGGAACTTGACCTTTTTTGCTCTGTCACCTGAAAAAAGATACCCTTCCTATGTTGGGAGCTGTGAAGAAACCGGTTTTAATTTAGTGTAACCCACATTTTGCTCAAAATAGTTTTCAAATGTCAGAATCTAAAAGTCTAGACTCTAAAGAAGCTGGTGGTAAAGGGATCCAGGAAAAATGTTAAAAACAGATGACCTGAACCCAAGGTCAGAGAATTCGAGCTGACTGAGAATTTAGAGCTGGAGGTTTGGTGGAAAGAGCCAGAAACCCAAGTTTTGCACTGGCTTTACCTTTTGGTCGTGTGACCTTGGGCAAGTCTCTCTTTTCTAAGTCTCTGTAAAATGAAGGGACTTAAAATAATTTCCAAAGTCCCTGCCAATTGTGACATTTTGATAAATCTATCCTCATGATCACTACCAGAGAAGTACTGTAAGGTAATTATACCTTGTGACAAAAACTGCTGAGTTTCTCTGGATCTGTGGCCACCCACATTAAAAGTCACTCCTCTGTGTTCCTTGCAGCAAGTGTGGCTGGCTGTGCAACTAAACTCTGGCCCCTCAGATATAAGCAGAAGTGTTTGGAACTGTTCCTAATAGACATTTGGGTCTTCTTAGTCTCCTCCTCCTCCTGCCAGATGGAATTTAGACAAGATGGCTAGAACTCAAGCAGCCACCTTGAGACAATGAGGAGAAAGGACTTGTTACAGAGGTGTAGTAGTAAGATAAAAGGTACCTGGGTCCCTGACCCACAGGAGTATGTACTGGCCCTAGAACACCCCTTCCTAGGCTTCAACATGAGTGAATTACATGAGCTCTGTAAGGTACTCATTCTGGGTTTTCTGGCAGACATACAAATGGATATTGAGTCCCTACTGGAACAAAAGCCTAAATTGGAAAGAAATATTAACATTTGCTCCAGTTGGGATATTTCAAAGAGTCTAAGGCACTAAATCATGTATTATACTTCAGATAAATTGTTGTAAGGAAGGAGACAGAGGGACTATCAAAGATTTGGTTCACTGTGTTCCTCCTAAATTACCCAAGTTTCACCATGCCTGTTCCCGTCAGGTGTCTTGGTCACTTGGTGACAACTACCCACAAATGAAAGGAAAGTCAGCTAGTAGCTCTCCAGTTTCCCTGCAACCTCGGCCCTTTGTGACTAAGAGGACCACTGCAGGAGACCAGAAGGCCTTGCAGTTCACAGGCTTGAGCTGGGCTGGCTGGTTTCCCCAACACAGCATTCTTCACATGCCATCTCAGGCCTCCAGGTAGCCCTCCAGAGCCAAGGACTCAAAATTCCTGAGGCTGCGCCACGCAGTGGGCCCACAGGGCTGAAAGAACGAAATATTTACAAGTCCATGTCCTCCACCCTACCATTTCATCTTAGATAGCTTATCATCAGAAAGCTCAAATTCCTCCCTCTCCCATGCCTATCAGCCTATTGCACTCTGAAAAGAGCAAACACATTCCTTCTTAGGATCCTAGAGGTGAAATACCCTAGCTCCTCACATGTGCCCTCAAATCCCTCACCATCCTGAATGATCTACCTTAGACACAGACATGTTCATGATTCTCAGAGCTATCCCCATAGCTGGCAGCAGAGTGTTAGAGCTTAAAAAGAATAATGTGCTATATTACTAGAATTTATTTGGGGAAATAAATATTGATGCTTTCATAATTCAAAATAGAGGAAATTAGTCTCAACACAAATCTTGACTGGTGGGTCACAGTTAAAAAAAAATTGAGAAACATCATTAACGAATCTCTTAAAATATGGCACCCAAATGTCACAAAGTGCTGGCAAAAGTACAATTCTTTTCAAAGTTATTTGGCACAACTCACCAAGTATCTCAAAAAAAGTATTTATGCTTCTTGACTTGGTAATTCCACTTTTGGGAATCTGTCCTGAGGAAATTAGCAGGGGTTCTGACAGATGACTCACACGGTCCTACTCGTAAGAGTCAAAAATTGTAAACAACCTAAATATTCAAGAGCAGGGGAATGGTCATTTAGAGGAAAACATTCAACAGAATAATACAGCCATTTAGATGATGTTTTCGAAGACTGTGCAATGAAGAAATATTTGCTTTAGTGTTAAGTTTCAAAAAATGGAGTTCAAATGTACATGGCATGATTATAACTACACACAAAATTATGCTCAGAAAAAGACTGGAAGAAAAAAATGCACCAAAGTAAAACTTCATCCTTAGATAGATTTCATTCTTCCCCTTTGTTTTTCTCAGTCACCATAATAGGCATGTCCAATTTAAATCTTTAAAGAAAAAAAAAATTATCACCACTTGGCCACCATCAAGGAAATAATTAACAATCTCTAAGTATCACCCCATAAGCAAATGTAACTTCACAGCAGAGAAGCCTGGCAGAGACCTCCTTAACTAAGGGGCCAGCATTAGCACCACAATAATGGGTAAAATTAGCACCATATGCCTCCGGATATAACGCACTGAACAGAAACATCATCAAAAACCCAGCTAAAGGACATTCTTCAAAATTATCAAGGTCACAAAAGACAAAAGCCTGGGAAACTGGTCCGGATTAAAGGAGACTAAAGAGATGATGACAATTCAGCGTGCCATTCTGAACTGGGTTCTGAGCCAAATGCTACATTCCTGATTTTGATCATTGTACTGTGGTTATGTAAGGGAATATCCTTGCCTTTTAGGAAATATTTAGGGGGCAAAGGTGCATCACTTCTGTGAACTTTATAAATGGTGAGGGAGAATGTGATAAAACAAATGTGATAAAATGTTAATATGTGTGGAATCTGGGTAAAGAGCAGATGGGAATCCTTTGTATTCTTCTTGCAACTCCTCTGTAAGTCTGAAATTAGTTAGAAAAAAAAATTTTTTTTTTTTACCTAAAAAAAGACAGGGGGAAAAAAAAAAGATGCCCAGAAAACAACCAAATACTGCCCCCACCTCTTCCACAGGACTTCCAAAACCCTCAGCCAGCCGGCCGGCCGGCCAGCGCTCACTAGTACTTTCCCGTGTAAGAGGAGAGCTCATCTGCCATTCTTCACTTCCAGCTACCTGTCTGCTCCTCTGCTCACCTGGCACCGCGTAGTTTTTTATAGGAACTATTATACGAAATCTGCAAAGCACTGTGCATGCAACACATACCCAGAACGTCTTTGATGAGAGACAGAGAAAGAGAAATACAAAAGAACATTAATTTTTAAATATGGGTAATTTACATCCCTTAATAAAGGCAAATTTTAAGCATCTGTCACCAACCACCATGGCTAAACAGCACTCTTCACCAGGAATGAAGACCTAACCTCAAACCAAGTTTGGGAATTTCACCACTGGTACTTCCCAACATGCAAACGTCTACCCTACAGCCTCCGAAATAAAGGCAAGCACCATGAGTCCCTGGATGGGGTGTGTGGGTATGTGGGTGTAAGACAGACAGACAGGGCCTGGCTGAGATATGGACCCCTGACTATCTGCAGTGAGGAGCTAAATGTGCTTTTTAAGAGAGAGAGATGGGAAAGCACTTGGCAAGGAATAGAACCCAAGAGAGAATTCTTCAGTTCCAAAATTCAAGGCCTAGGGATTAGCCCATAATAATGATAATAGCTCCATGTACAGAGTGCTTACTGTGTGATCAGGAGCAGCTGAGCAGCTCACATGCCTATCTAATTTAATTATCTTGGCAAGAGACTTCAGTAGGTACTTGCAGTACATCTATTATATAGGTGAGGAAACTGAAACTAAGGAGAGCCAAGAAACCTGCTCAACATCACACAGCAAGAAGGTGAGAGAGCTGTGACTCAGACCCCCATCGCTGGTGCCCCAGTTGGAGCACAAAGACCACAGATTCCTGGAGCCACCCACATCTCATTGTTTGTTCTTCCAAATACAAAGCTAGCTGCATTTCTTATATGTTGCTTCCTTTAAAAACCATCCCTTACATGTGGTCTACACAGTACAGTTTTCCTCCCCTCTCTTCCCCCGCAACATGTGGCTGTCAACAAGGGACAATTCACGGGCAGGACAACTGATCCGAGAGCTTATAAAAACAGGTTTTCTTATCCTGAAATTGCAACCGCAGTGCATTTAACCAGGACTTAAGTCCCTAAAGCTTTTAATGTTTTGAAAAACCTCTCCTAACGCCAAGAGGGCTTTGGGTCACTGCCAGCCTGGTGTGCCAGGCCTGCTAACAAGAGCTGGTAGAGGGAATAGTGAATTAGGCAGCAGAGAAGGGGGAAGAGCAGGTAAATTCCCACTCCAGAAATCGAACTCTGGCTCAAAGCTCAGTTAATTGATAAGAAAATAACAATTCAAGTGCTCATGACCCATGGTGTACATCCGTGCCTTTACACACATTATCTCGCTCAATCCTCTAAAGCTGAGGGTTTAAACCAGTGTTTTCCACCCTTCAGGACTCAACCCAAGAGCTGAGTCACAAATCAATTCAGTGGATTACCACCAACATTTTTTAAGTGACATCAAATAGAAAACATCAGTATGTATCATAAATAACAAGACTAAGTATTCAGCAAAACATTTATATCTGTTACATATACTTGGCTATAATGTAAAACGTACAGTTGTGCTTGCAGGAGTTGCAGCAAAAATATCTGAAAAAATGTCACAATCTGTGTGGGAGGTGGTGCTATCCCCACTTTAGAGATACGACCACTGAGGCTCACAGAAGTGAGCAAACACCCCTCAGGTGAAGCCCAGGACTCAGCCCAGGCCTTCTGAGCACAGTGAGTCAAGGTGAACGCTCCCCACTGGTGCCCCTCAAGCCCTCTCCACTCACTAGAGCTCCACCCAATACAAGACCGGAGAGGCCGGCAAATCTGCCTCCCCTTCCAACACAGCCATTAAGCACAACCAACTGGAAAAAGCCACAGTGACAGCCTGACCCATCTTTCCCCTGCTCCCTGCTTGCCTGCAGTTCTCTACACGCCTTCAGGGAAAAGCAAAGCAGTGTGTGTTCAAGCCAAGTGCCACCTCACACTGTGCCCGGTGTACATGGATCATGACCTGGGCAGAACCTGGGCCACACCACCCAGCCCAGAGCAGCAGCCCTGGCTGGCAAAATACTATCCACCACACAAAATTAATGTTGTTTACTTGTAAATCTGCCTGGTTTGCACGCACACCAGCTCTAAGTCTAGGCTTTTTAGAAATAGATTCCTGGGCCTTATCCTTGAAGAATAGCATCTCACAGATCTGGGGAGGCCAGGAATCCAACTGTATACATAGACCCTTACGGTGATTTGGATCCACAGCCTGGTAGGAAAAACCTCTATCACTGACCCATCTTTGGAGCCCACATCACTCCCCTCTCAGATAGAGAGGCTCTCTGAGGACTCGCAACGACTTCCACATGGATAACGTTACAGATACCTCCAGTTCTCCTTTGCCTCAACCTCTTGAACCCCAGCAGGACACTCTTGGCTTCCCTTCTACCTCTCCAGCCACCCTTCCTATCTTCTTTGTAATCCCTCGTCCCCCCAACCTCCAAACGTTGAAGTTCCTCAGGGCTCGCTTGTTCTACCTTCTCTTCCTTCTCTCCATTCTCCATGGGGATCTCACCCACCTCCTGAGCAGCACCCCTAAATTAACATGTCCAGCCCAGATCTCTCTCTTCAGAGCCACATCCTCACATCCTGCTCACTCTGGTTCCTAAACTGGGGTCACACAGAATTCTCAAATGTTAAGAACCTAAATCTCATACAAATAGCATATTTCGAAGGGTTACTGAACTCGGTTTTAAGTTTATTTTGAGAGAGAGAAAGAGAGATCAGGAGAGGGACAGAGAGAGAGGAAGAGAGACAGAATCCCAAGCAGGCTGTATGCTGTCAGCACAGAGCTTTATGCAGGACTCGAACTCATGAACCATGAGATCATGACACTCAACCAACTGAGCCACTCAGATGCCCCAGGGTTACTGACCTCTTAATAAGTGACCCACTTAAAAATAGTTACATCAAAAAAGGATATAAGGGAAAAAAGGTTTAAAGAAGATCTCAAAAAAAAAAAAAGTTATAAGAAACTAATATGCATATGGTTCATGAAAAAAAAAAAAGAATCCTGTTGTAAGACTGCTAAATTAGGAATCAAACTGGTTAAAATCCTGCAGGGCAGGGGCGCCTGGGTGGTGCAGTCGGTTAAGCGTCTGACTTCAGCCAGGTCACGATCTCGCGGTCCGTGAGTTCGAGCCCCGCGTCGGGCTCTGGGCTGATGGCTCAGAGCCTGGAGCCTGTTTCCGATTCTGTGTCTCCCTCTCTCTCTGCCCCTCGCCCGTTCATGCTCTGTCTCTCTCTGTCCCAAAAATAAATAAACGTTGAAAAAAAATAAATAAATAAAATAAAATCCTGCAGGGCAATCACCTCTGGGTCTCTCTTCTCTACCAAACAGAAATCATTTGCATCTTATCTACCTTTAAAATATGGGTCCTAGAGGCGTCTGGGTGGCTCAGTCGGTTAAGCGTCCGACTTCAGCTCAGGTCACGATCTTGAGGTCCAGGAGTTCGAGCCCTGCGTCGGGCTCTGGGCTGATGGCTCGGAGCCTGGAGCCTGCTTCCAATTCTATGTCTCCCTCTCTCTCTCTATCCCTCCCCCGTTCATGCTCTGTCTCTCTCTGTCTCAAAAATAAATAAACGTTAAATAAATAAAATAAAATAAAATAAAATAAAATAAAATAAAATAAAATAAGGGTCCTAAAGAATAATACAGTTATATTCCCTAGAGTACTGGATGGCCCTTAGGTGTCCCTCTTAGACAATGCTCTAATATGACATTAAAGAGACACTAAAGCATCTTTTATTTCCATGGTTTTGGATAACTTTTTAAAATATTTACTTATTTATTTTGAGAGAGAGTGAGAAAGAGCACACATTGGGGGTGGGGGGGGGGGGGAGGGGAGATCGGGAGAGAATCCCAAGCAGGCTCCAGGCTGTCAGCACAGAGGAGCCTGGCATAGGGCTCCACCTCATGAACTGCAAGATCATGACCTGAACCGAAATCAAAAGTCAGACACTTAATCGACTGAGCCACCCAGGTGCCCCTGGATAATTCTTCTTTACACTGGGGCCTATGAACTTGAGTGAGGAAAAATAGTATCTTTATTTTCACTAACCTCTAACTGAAATTTAGCCTTACTTTTATCATGAGTGTAGGCAACAAATTATAGTAGCACCAGCAGTGTCTGTGACTTTGCCACCAACAGAAATCATATATTTTTTAGCCCTTACCCCCAGAAACCACACTTTTCATATTACAATAGGTGTAGATATCCTGAAACACTGTTGATGCTCGTCACTAAATATTACCGAAAATATCAAACCTGCCATTAGATCTTCCTAAATGAAACATTAATAAATACAAATATTTTATCACATATTTGTTCTAGAATTTGGGAACTATATTTCAGTATCATTGGTTTCCTTTGTTGTACTATGCACTGTTTTATACACTTAAAAACATGATTCTAAGAAAGTCCTCTGAAAAGCCTTTCCTGACTTGCTGCATTAGGTTAGGGACCCATGTTACACATTCTCTTATCACCTTGTATTTCCTCTTTCCAGCACTTTACCACCTGAATTAAGTAATAAGTTAGTGGCTCTCCCACTAAGCAACAGGAGGAAGGGATGGTGGCCATCTTATTCATCATTATGTCACTAATGCCTGAGCATGATATGTCTGACTCATAAAAGACTGTCAAGAAGTATCTGTTTAAAGAAAAAGAAAAAATAGGGCACCTGGATGGCTCAGTTGGTTGAGCATCTGACTCTTGATTTTGGCTCAGGTCATGATCCCAGAGCCATGGGATTGAGCCCTGCATCGGGCTCCATGCTGAGTATGGAGCCTGCTTAAGATTCTCCCTCTCTCTCCCTCTACCCCTCTCCCCCACTCGCACTCTCTCTCTAAAGTAAAACAATTAAAATTAAAACTAAATACATAAAAAAGACCTATGGGATGAATGAACATCTGGGACACGTGTAGCATGCAGATGCTGGTCTACATTCCTTGGAAATAAGGAGCAGGTACCATACTCTGCCCAGGACCTAGCAAAGTCAGACCCTTTGACAAAAGTAAACCCACTTATTCTTCACAAGTCTGCCCTACTTGGCCCAACAACAGAACTTTCCTGCCAACCCCACTTCTCAGCTCAGATACTAGACCACCTCTGTGTTTCAGCCCCAGCGTAGGGCTCTCAACCTAGATCTCCGTTAATACCTTCCAAAGCAAGGATTAAAGCATCTGCTCATGAGTTAATGACATCTGCTCATGCCAAAGGGTTGGGGGAATAGTAGGATTCTCTGGGGGGTCAGAAGATGGACATTCTACTCCAATCCCAGCCAGCTGCAATGAAGTCAGGCACAGCCTCACCATCAGGCCATCTGGGAACAGAGTACACATCAAACTGGGGGCTCAGGATGCCCTTGGAGAATAAAAAGACACCAAAGGCTATTCTAACCCCACAGTCCATCTGAGTATTTAACCCCCCACCACATGATTGCAAAGCTAATTATTTAGAAGTGGTTTCACCAAAATGAAATACGTGGGAATGCTTTGCAAACTCCAAAGCCCTCTATAGATACGCCAACTGTTTTATAATTCTCATCAACAGATCACCTGGGTAGCCAGAGGCTCCAGCCAGTACTGCAGGATGGGCCAGGCAGCCCAGCAATGGGTGGGCATCCCTGCTCCTCCCCTCTCCCACTGGGATCTAAGATGCTAGATGTGAAAAAAAAAGGAAGGAGGAATGGGAGTGTGGGGCCAAAGAAACCGTGGAAGTCCTGGCAACATGAGCACTTAGGTTCCTTACACCCCATGCATCACTCTCTGACTCACTGTCACTTAGCCACCACCACCAGTTGAGACACAAGAGCCCCACTGAGCAAAACCGCAAAGCTGAAGCAAACCCGTCAGGGAGGCAGTGTGGTTGGTATCATCATTCTCAAAAGAGAGATTTCAGAAGAAAGGGGAGAGAAACATAAATCTTTAGACCCTCTGCAGCCCCCTCTACTTCCTCAGAGGCTCTGCAAGGGTCCACTGGGGAGTGGCAAGGAGCGAGTCAAGAGCCCAGCTCAGAGGAAGTGTGATGGGGAGAATCCCAGCAGCACAGCCCCCCAACTCACAGCCTGCAGTCTCTGCTCACACCCTCTCTGGCCTCCTAACCGGCTTCCCCAGCACCTCTCCTTCCCAACTTGAGATAACTGCCCTGGCTCCTATTTATTGTGCCCCCTCCCCGCCCCCATATGCCAAGCACTGTGCTGGGTGCTTCCTGTATTATTTCTGATGCTTTCAACTCTGCAAATGGATATTATTACCACCACTGACAAACAAGAAAACTGAGGGAGGGCCCAAGGTCACACACCTCTTCAGTGCCCAGCTGGCTAAAAACCCATGTTCTACCCATTACATCACACTTTAACTTTATCTTATAGATGCAAGAGAAGAGAGAGGAAGAAAGTGTTGTTTTGGGAAAATTAATCCAGTCTCTTCCATTCCAACCCCAGTGTGGACTGACTGATCTTATTATTAAAAGGGCAGCTTTCATCACGTCTCTCCATCACCTACAGAACCAAGTCCCAAAAGCTTTGCCAGGCATTTAACATTCATCACAATCCACTTTTCCAATGTGATTTCCCCTTCCCGAGACTCAAATCTCTCCTTCCATCCAGACCGGCCCATAACTCCTCATTGTCTGTACTTCTACCCCAGATGGTTTCCTTTCTTTGCCTGCAAAACTAGTTCCTCCGGCCAACCATGGACTGGGGAGGACTGCATGCCAGGTCCTGGGCTAGGTGCTGGGAACACAACAGGCAGAACAGGGAAGATCCCCATTGTCACAGAGCCTGGAGTCGGCCCTCGTGAGGCGTGAGCTAGGACCCTTCTCTAGTGACTGGGGGCCCTCGGCCTGACCCTTGCCCAAACTCACAGCACTCAGCATTTGCCACCCACACGGAGCTCGGCTATTCCTCCCATTGATGTGCCAGTTCTGTTTTAAAATTTCCTCTGTAATGTGTTTGTTTCTGTGGGAAAAGTGCACTCCAGGTTCCAAACAGCATTATAAATGGCAATTAGGTCCCCAGGCCAGCCCACAAAAGCCTATTAAATATATAATGGTGTAGAACCTAAATATGTATACATTAAAAGCTCTGCAGGAGAGACCAGGGACAAACATCTCCTGCTTCCTGCACCTCCACCCACTGTCCCACCAGGTTCTGAGCATCAAGCCAGCGTCAAGCCACCATCAAGGGCAGAGGCCCTAACAGTGGCTTGGGAGAAAGGAAGCAGGTGGAAGATGGGGGGCTGGGATGGCAGAGATGGAGCAGGAAGAAATCTGATCTATAATTCAGGAGACTGGCACCAATCCCAGCTCTGTCTTTACAAACCCAGCAGCCTTGAGACCCTTCCCTCTCAAAGCCCCACTTCTCTAAAATCAAAGAGCTGAGTTATATCAGGAGTTCTCAGACCTCTGAATCTCAGGGATTGGCAAAATATATTTTTCAAAATGTATTTTATATATTTTTTAAAACATTTTAAAATATATAACATGTTTAAAATATATAATGTATATTATACATTTAAAAATAAATTTTATCTAGAAAAGACTTTCTTAAAAAAAAAATCAATATACCATCACTACTTAATTTTTTCTAAAGGACACTGAAAACCGCCCCTTCCCTTCAATATGGACATCATGTCAGAAAAATGGACAAGTTTTTAAACTGAAAGTATCTGGATTCGTGGAAAAACCATTCACCATTATTACTTTTCCAGTGTGTCTATGGACCAGTGAAAATTGTCACAGCCCAGTTCCAATCCTTGGCCTGATGCTGGAACCACTTGAGCCAGATGACTTCACGTCCCCTCCAGCTCTGACATGTCTCCATTCTGAGGACTGGATGTCGACTACACCACAATCAGCATGGATGGCCTGGGGAAGGGGCCACCGCAGGGAGGAGCTGAGAAGGGCAGCAGGAAGGGGCAGCCAGCTGCAGGGGTGGGGCCAGGGCAGCACAGCCTCCCCAGACCGAGGGCAGAGATACCTAGCCAGGAGGGAAAGGCTAGAACCAACCTGTCCCAAGTGCTGACTGTGACTCTTCATCCCAGTATTCTTCTGGAAGGCTGAGAGGCCCCAAAGGAACCTTTTTCCTTAATTAACTTTTCTGATCAAAAAACAAATACACATCCATATAGAAAACTTGGGGAAATAGAAAAAAGCATAAACAAAGAAATAAACAAAAGTCACCCAGAGCTGTGCCTTCTAGAACAATCGCTGTTAACATTCTGATGCACTGCTAATTCCTCAATCACATATGAAGCTATCTTCAGCCACCCTGGTATTCGTTCTGTACCTTGCTTTACCCCTAATTATGAAGCACTTTTCCATGTCCCTAGATATTCTTCATAAGCATATAAAATATTTTGATAGTCAACATGGCATTCTAATAAATATAAATATTCTTTATAAACATCACTTTCTATGGCATGGACAGGACCCAAAATCATTTAACTATGTTGTTATTGTTGAGCATTTAAGCCATTTCTATATTTTTACTATTGTAAAAAACGTGGTAGGTATATATCCCTGTCCGTGAATCTCTATAGATCCCTTTATACTGCTTCATGTCCCTTGGGTCACAGTCCAGTGCTCTGCACATATCAGCTCTCAGTAAATATTGAGCAAACGAGGAAACCCAATACACTCCTAGGACCTTGGGAGCCCTTATTGGACATACATAGAGTTTAAATGTACAGAGGCCCACCGTGGTGTCCACCAGCCACTCAGCACTGGCCCTGCACCATTGACACCTGCTGAGCCAAGCTAGGGCATGGGGAAAGGAGAAGGTCAATTTCATGCTGCAGACTCCCAGGTTCTGGTGCTCTCAGCAAACCTACCCATCCTTCCACACCTGGAGACGGAGAGCACCAGCAGACCTTAACTGCCTCACACTCCCCCCACCCCCACTTCCTCCAGACTGCACAACCCACTGCCTCAGGAAAGCCATGGCTGACCTCTGACCTTCCCACCAAATTAATGAGGAGGCTGCCAGCACCTCGGGTATTAGTGCTCACTGCCCTGTCTTTATTTGCTCACAGGACTGACTCCGTTGCCCAAGCCAGGGCAGCACCGGAGGTCAGGGATAATCTGTGCTTTGCTCTCCATCCAAAATCCAATCCAGCGCCAAACATCGTTGATAAATTAATGATTGCCGAAAGAAACTTGTTTCCAGTCAGATTCCCAAGCCCTCTATTTTTATAGAAGGGAGACGAAAAAAGAATAGAGGAAAGCAGGACCCCCTAAAACAGCCCAAATGCAAAGACCTGATAGGGGCTCCTGCTGGAGCTGGCCCCCTCTGCACAGTCCTGCGGTATCTCCTGGCCCAGAGACCTGCCCAAGCCAGCTGGCTCCAGAAAACAGAATGCAAACAGATCATCCACAGGTAGACGCAGGTAAAGGGACACTGTCCCATTCCAGACTAGTTCTATCCCAGAGGGAGAACGGTCAGATCTAGGGAACAGGAAGCAGCCTTTCCCACCGACTTCCAGACAACCAGAAAATACAGGGCCAGTCCTCCTTGGTGATGCCCCAAAGGCAGGATATCAAAAGATGAAATTGTTTAAAGCAACTAAATCCACACTCCAGTTTTTCTCCTCCTGTTGCCCAACATTCTTGTCACACCCAACAGAAAAAAAAAAAAAAAATCTGGGTTGGAGAGGGTACCCACAGCAGAAAGTTTCTGGGAACTTCATGGGGAAAAAAGGAGCCAAGATCGTCCTGAAAGAAGGGAGACCGACCAGAAGTTATGGAGTGATGTGGAAAGAGGCCACATTATCCCATCACACACCCACAGTAACACCGAAGCCAAACCTGGAGAGCCCTGGGCACTGTGGACAAATACATACATTTTGGCCTCTTCTAGGGATTTCCTGGAGCCACCCCCGCCCGCCCCTGCCCCTTTCAATTGTAAGCAAACTCCTCTCAGCGAGCCCACCACTCCCAGCACGCTGGCTCACCCCTACTCCACTCCTGCATGATTTTGCAGTTCACAGAACTTCCTCCATCCGACCCGCACCCGACGGCTTTGGGGGGGGGGGGGGGGCTTTACCGTCCCCACTTCATGGATGAGGAGACTAAGTCGCAAGTGTCACAAACTAGAAAGTGGCTGAGGTTCGGGCCAGGGCACTTGGGTGTAGAAGCAAGAACTCCTCCGCGGACCCCACCCAGCCCTGCCTGCAGGCAGGGTACCAGGTGGAGACCGGCACTTTCTCTGCTGCTCAGGGTGGAAACCAAGAACAAGGTGGCCCTAAAGCAAGGTTTCCAGCAGTACAGATATAAAACACCCTTTTCCCACCCCGCACTCACACAGGTGCAGGGCCCAGAGTATGGGCGCGGCGCACCCTCCAACCCGCCTGTGTCCCGCCCTAGCCGCCGGCTGCCCCCCCCCCCGACTTGCACCCCCGCAAAGTTGTGCCCGCGGCGCAAGCCCACTGCGTGGTTCCCTCGGACCCTGCGCCCTGGAGGGCTCCGCGGGGAGGGCACGGGGACTGCCCCACTGCCTCCCCGGCGGCCACCGGGTCCACGCCTGCCCGGCACGCATGCCCCCACCCCGGGGTTTGGAGGCAGCTCCCCGCACGTCCCGCGAGGGCCGGGAGCAGGGAGCGCGGACCCCAGCGTGGGGCGCACGTGCCGCCCCCTCCCGGACCCCAGCGCCACAGCCTCACCCAGACTGTCAGCAGCAGCAGCAGCCATGCCGGCCCGACCCGCGCCATCCCCGCCGCCGCTGCCTACGGCTGGCTCCGTTCTCCACTCAGGCTCCCGCGCCCGCAGCTCCGCCGGGTCCAACAGACACGGCCACTTCCCAGCCGCTCCCCGCCTCCGAGTTCCCGGTGCCACGTCTGCCAAAGCATGCGCACGAGGCTGAAAGAGGCGGCCTGGAAGAGGTGCTTGCTGGGAGTCGTAGTTTGCGGCAAGGCTGGGCTGGGGGCCTCCCGGCGTGGACTTGGCCCCAGAGGCACGGAGGCGCATGAGTGGAGTGCTAAACGGCGGCGAGGTCAGCCAGTAAACGAAGGCAGTTAATTTGCGGGGCTTACTCTGTGCCTGGAGTTTCAGATCAAGATCTCATTCAGCTTACAGAGATAAGTTTTCTTTTCCCTACTTTGAGGATGGAGAGGCAACCAGAGAATTCAAGTAATTTGACCCAGACCACGGTTTGCAAAAGGCAGAGTCCAGCACTGTTTGTGAAGGGTAGGAAAAGCCCTCATTCCCTTCCTCCCAGGCTCCCACTTACCTTGTCTTTTGTTCATTCAGAAAAACTTTATTTAGCTAATGGGAAACGGTTACAACTGACTCTTGTTTCCCGCTCAGGTCATGATCTCAAGGTTTGTGGAATAGAGCCCCACATTGACCTCTATGCTGACAGCATAGATCCTGCTTGGGATTCTCTGTCTCCCTCTCTCTCTGCCCCTCCTGCACTCTCTCTCTCTTTCCCAAAATAAATAAACTTAAAAAAAAAGTTAAATATGGATTACCATACAATCTAGCAATTCCACTTCTAGCATATACCTAAAAGAGTTGAAAATAAGTACTGAAACATGTTTGTATGCAAATGGTCCTAGCGCTTTTATTCACAAGAGTTGGAAACAATGCAAATGTCCACTGAGGGATTAATGGTTAACAAACTATGGCACAAGTGAAGAAATGTGCAGAAGACACGAATAGACACTTTTCCAAAGAAGACATCCAAATGGCTAACAGATAAATGAAAAGATGCTTAACATCACTAGTCATCAGGAAAATACAAATCAAAACTACATTGAGATACCAACTCCCACTGGTCAGAGTGGCTGAAATTAACAACTCAGGAAACAACAGATGTGGGCAAGGATGTAGAGAAAGAGGAACCCTCTCGCATTGTTGGTAAGAATGCAAACTGGTGCAGCCACTCTGGAAAACAGTGTGGAGTTTCCTCAAAAAATTAAAAATAGAATTACCCTGTGACCCAGTAATAGCACTACTGGGGATACAGGAGTGCTGATTCGTAGGGGCACATGTACCTCAATGTTTATAGCAGCACTATCAACAATAGCCAAATTATGGAAAGAGCCCAAATGTCCATCAACTGATAAATGGATAAAGAAGATGTTATGTATATATATATATATATAGAGAGAGAGAGAGAGAGAGAGGGAGACAGAGAGAGAGAGAGAGAGGGAGAGAGGGAATGGAATACTACTCAGCAATTAAAATAATTAAATTTTGCCATTTGCAAGATGGAACTGGAGGGTATTATGCGAAGTGAAATAAGTCAGTCAGAAAAAGACAGATATCACATGTTTTCACTCATGTGGAATTTGAGAAACTTAACAGAAGACCATAGGGGAAGGGAAGGAAAAATAAGTAAAAACAGAGGGAGGCAAACCATAAGAGACTCTTAAATACAGAGAACAAACTGAGGGTTGAGGGGAATAGGGGGTTGGGGGGGATGGGGAAATGGGAGATGGGCATTGAGGAGGGCACTTGCTGGGATGAGCACTGGGTGTTGTATGTAAGTGATGAGTCATGTGAACCTACTCCCAAAGCCAAGACTACACGGTATATACTGTATGTTAGCTAAGCTGACAATAAATTATTTAAATATATATATACATATATATGTATATATATATAGTACATCCATATAGTGAAATATTATTCAGCCATAGAAAGGGAAGAAGTACTGATATATGCTATAATGTGGATGAACCTAAAAAATATTATCTATTGAAATATTGTGCAAAAAATAAGCCAGACACAAATGATTGCATTTTGTATGATTACATTTATATAGAATATTCAGAAATAGGTAAATCCATAGGAACAGAAAGCAGATTAGTGGTTGTCTGGGACTAGTGGGCAGGAGGGTTTGTGGAATGAATGCTCAGTGGGTATAGGATCTCCTTTGGGGGTGATGAAAATATTTTGGAAAGAGATAATGGTTACACAACATTGTGAATATACTAAATGCCATTGAATTGTCCATTTTAAAATAGTTGCTTTTATGGTAATGTGAATTTTACCTCAATAAAAAATGTTTAAGAAATCTTTACTGAACTCATTCATGTGCTAAAACATTCTTGCATGTAGTTATTCATTCAAACATGTTTAGGGGCGTCTGGGTGACTCAGTCAGTTGGGTCCAGCTTCAGCTCAGGTCATGATCTCACACTTCATGAGTTTGAGCCCGACTTTGGGCTCTGTACTGACAGCTCAGAGCCTGGAGCCTGCTTTGGATTCTGTCTCCATCTCTCGCTGCCCCTCCCCCACTTGTGTTCTCTCTCTCTCTCTCTCTCTCTCTCTCTCTCTCTCTCTCAAATATAAATAAACTTTAGAATTTGTTTTAATGTTTATTGAACACCTACTACATCCTGAGGCCCGAGATATACAGTAGCGTGATGTACAAGGAAGTGCACAGACTGGGTTTGGTAGGTTATAAGTGAAAGATCTTTGCTCACTGTCTGGAGGCCCGTCCAACCTATCATCATGTCCTGTCATTTCTACCTTCACAATCTATCTCTTCTGCCACCTCCTGAGTCTAAGTCACTGACATGTCTCACCTAAGCAGGGGTAAAATCTCTGGATGCATTCTCCTGCATACCCCTTATAATGCGTTGGATCTTGCCTGTCACTTGCCTGAAAACCTCCAGTAGCTCCCCATTGCCCTTCGAATGAAATTCAGACTCCTTCTCAGGACCTGTAAACCTGGCATGGTCTGGTCCCAGCCCTCTAGACCTCATCTCCTGCCTTGTCCACTTGGCTCCAGTTACTCAGACCATCATTTTCCTTCTCCCACCCTTAACAGCTATTCCCACTTCAGGGCCACTCTTCCTATTCCCTCTGCCTCAACACTTACCCTGGCCCTTTGTCTGATTGGCTCCATCCAATCCTTCATGGCTCTCCACTCCCAAACCCCTTATTCTCTAGGGGATTTTACCCTCTCCACTCCCAAACCCCTTATTCTCTAGCTCGGGTTCTGTTTGTTCTTTGCTGTTGGGCGCTTACCACAGTCTGCAAGTACTTACCTAGTTGGTGTGTTCCTTGTCTGTTGCTACAACTGAGATGTAAGTTTCACATCTCTCTTGTTTGCCAGCTAAGTTTAAACCTACCACAGGAGCTGAGCCTCTGGTGGTTCTTGGAGTGGTTCCTGATGAAAGACTGAATGATTAAATGAAGTGATATGGTGGGGAGTTTCAGAAATTCCTGAAGCAGGCTGGGGGACAGGGCTTCCTCTGCATGCTTGCTCTGCAACGTCAAGCTCGTGACCTGTATGTGGAAAAGTGGGCCTCGCAGCTCCATGGGTCTCTAGTTCTCATCTGTAAGATGAAGCAGGTGGTAAGGATGTTAGAACAACAGTACTCTCTCATACATTGCTAATGGGAGTAAACACTGGTTCAACAACTTTGGGCAACAGTACATGTACAAAATATGTAGAAAGATGTTCATAATTTTTTTAAATTTCATGTTTATTTTTGAGAGAGAGAGAGAGAGACAAAGCAAAAGCGGGGGAAGGGCAGAGAGAGAGAGGGAGGCACAGAATCCAAAGCAGGCTCCAGGCTCTGAGCTGTCAGCACGGAGCCCGACGCAGGGGTGAACCACAAACCGCGAGACCATGACCTGAGCCAAAGTCTGACACTTAACTGATTGAGCCACCCAGGCGCCCCATAACAGTGTTTTCATAGTACCTGTTGTGAGCTAAATTGTGTCCCCCGAAGTTCATATACTGAAGGTCTTAAACCCCAGTACATTAAATATGATTATTTGGGGAGAAGGCCTTTAAAGAAGTAACTAAGGTTAAGTGAGGTCATTGGATGGACCCTTATCCAATATGACAGGTACCCTTATAAAAAAGGGACATTAAGACCTATACACAGGGGGCGCCTGGGTGGCTCAGTTGGTTAAGCGCCAACTTCAGCTCGGGCCATGATCTCACAGTTCATGAGTTCAAACCTCACATTGGGCTCTGTGCTGACAGCTCAGAGCCTGGAGCCTGCTTCGGATTCTGTGTCTCCCTCTCTTTCCCTGCCCCTCCTCTGCTAGTGCTCTGTCTCTCTCTCTCTCTCTCAAAAATAAAATAAACTTCAAAAATTAAAAAAAAAAAGAAGACCTACACACAGAAGGGAAGACTATGTGAAGACAGAGATAGACAGCCATCTACAAACCAAGGACAGAAATCCTCAGGAGAAACCAACCCTGTGGAGAAAAAGGAACCCTTGTGCACTGTTGATGGGAATATAAATTGATGCAGCCACTGTGGAAAACAGTATGGAGGGTCCTCAAAAAATTAAAAATAGAACTACCACACAATCAAGTAATTCTGTTGCTGGGCATTTACCCAAAGAAAATGAAGTCACTAATTTGAGAAGATATATGTGCCCCTATGTTTAGTGCAGAATTGTTTAACAATAGCCAAGGTATGGAAGCAAGCTAAATGCCCATTGATAGATGAATGGATAAAGAAGAGGTACACACACACACACACACACACACACACACACACAATATACAATGGAACATTACTCAGCCATAAAAAAAGAATAAGATTTTGCCATTTGTGGCAACATGAATGGATCTAAAGAGTATTACCTTAAATGAAATAAGTCAGACAAAAAAAAAAAAAAAGACAAATACCCTGTGATTTTACTTACATGTGGAACCTAAAAAACAAAACAAACAAAAACATAAATACATAGAACATAAATATAGAGAACAAACCGGTGGTTGCCAGATGGAAGGGAAGGGAAAATAGATGAAGGGGATTCAGAGGCACAAACTTCCAGGCCATACGAAATAAGTCATAGGAAATACAGGCAAAATAGGTGAAGGGGATTAAGATATACAAACTTCCAGCTATAAAATAAGACATGAGGATGAACAGTACAGCATAGGAAATATAGTCAATAATATTGTGATAACTTTGTATGGTGACAGATGGTAATTACACTTCTCATGGTGAGCATTGTGTCATGTTTAGAATTATAGAATCACTGGAAACTAATATGACATTGTATGTCAACTATACTTCAATAAAAAAATAAATAGGGGAGCCTGGGTGGTTCAGTTGGCTGAGTGTCCAGAGTCTTGATTTCAGCACAGGTAATGATCCCAGGGTCATGGGACTAAGCCCCACGTTGAGCTCCACACTGAGCATGGAACCTACTTAGGATTCTCTCTCTCTTCCCCTCTGCCCCTCTACCCTGCTCCTGCTCTCTCTATTATATAGAGAGAGCTTTCTCTCTAATGAATAAATAAATACACACACACACACACACACACACACACACACACACACACACACACACGGGGCTGCCTGGGTGGGTCAGTCGATTGAGCATCCAATTCTTGATTTTGGCTCAGGTCATGGGATTGAGCCTTGCATCAGGCTCCAGGCTGAGCATGGAACCTGCTTACAGGTCTCTCTCTCTCTCTCTCTCTCTCTCTCTCCCCCTTTCCCTCTGCTTCTCTCCCTCACTCACACTCTCTCTGTCTCTAAATAAATAAATAAATAAATAAATATTCTTCTCTCACTCAAAAAAAAGAAGTCAGCCCAGCTTCTTGACCTTGGACTTCTAGCCTCCAGAATTGTGAGAATGCAAATTTCTGTTGTTTAAGCAATCCTGTCTGTGATGCTTTGTTATGGCAACTCTAACAAACTAATATGGGAGCCCAAACAGGAAACAATCCAAATGTCCTTGAAAAATAGATGAATAAATGATAGCATATTCTGCAATAAAAAAGAACAAGCTATGGATATACAACATGGATGAATCTCAAAACCATGATTTTGGGTGAAAGTAGCCAGACAAAAAGGACATACTGTATGCTTCCATTTATCAGAAGTTCAAGAAGAGGCAAGTGTGATCTATTGCGATAATAGAAAAATAGGACTCACCAATGGGGGGGGAGGGGGAGGGGAGGAGGAGAGGTCAACTGCGAAAAACCATAAGCAAATTTTCTGGGTGCTATAAATGTTCTGTATCTTGATTATAGTTACAATAATATTAAATAATATTTACACAATAGTCTACATATGTAAAAACTAACTTATTAATTGAGCTTATTATTGGAGCTATATTCTAAGATTTGTACACTTTATATAAATCATGCTCAATTTTCTAAAAGTCAAAAAAAAAAAAATGAAGGGTAGGGTAAATCTGCTAATCTCTATTATCCCTTATAACTCTTACATCTCAAGAGTCCAAGGCTGTCTAAAAGCTCCTGGGTTGGGAGGAGGGCTGAACTCTGCAGCAATGTAACTGCCAAAAGGGAAAGAGTCTGGGAGAGGAAGGAAGGAAGGAAGGAAGTCATGAGCCTGTGAGCCAGAGAACCAGAGGACAAGGGACTGAAAGGGAAAAATAAAAATTGCCAAGAAAACAGGCCATTTAATTCTGCAATTGAAACTAACTAAAATGAGATTTATGGCCCTTCTGGGAATGTTTAACAATTCTAAGCTCCACTCTCTTTGAAATATTAGGAGACCAGCACAGGGCAAGTGCTGTCCCTCCTCCATTACAGCCCTCAACGGGAACCATCCATTTTCCAGCAGCAGCCCTTCAGGGCCAGGCCAGAGAAACTTCTTGTCCTGTGGTTTATTGTGAATTGTGACACTACCTTATATTTGTGTAGCCAGTTCCTCTCCATCATCTCGACTGGGATGAGAGCTAGCACAATGACACTCAAGCGAGGATGTGAATTAGCCAGAACAAAATAGGAGGAATGTTGGGCCAAAAAAGCCAGACACAAACAGTATATTCTGTATAATGTCAGTTATACAAGGTACAAAAAGGGCAGGGAAGTGTGTGGGGAATCTCTGGAAGGGGTCTCTTGGGTTGGGTTCTGTTACTGTGTCTGAGTACAGGGCACCTAGGTATGCTGACTCTGTGAAAATTCATCACACACATTCATGGATTATGCTGTACATATGTTATATTTCATTAAGTCTACGATTTAAAAAGAGGAGGAATGAGATGGAGGGAAAGAAAAGTCAGCTCTGAAAAGGGAAGGTGAAAATCAGGGGAGAGAATCCAAAGAAGAGATAGCTTGGAAGTCATTCAGCGATCCATACACCTGGGGGAACAGCTAGTCCCACCAAAGAGAGATTGAACATGAAGACTCCTAGTGCCCAGGGCACCCTGTGCTGTTTACGAGCCTTTGCCTCTGCTCATCATGTCTGCAGATGTGTCACTCCACCCATACTCCCCTGCTCGGCTGGTACCCACCCACGTTGGGGAGCCCCCCCTCTGAAGACCCTCAACAGTCTCCCACCAACCCCCCTACCCCAACCAAGTCTGGGCCTAAATGTCCCTTCTCTGTGCGCTCACAATTTCCCATGTGAAATGTGGTCCTTAAGAGCATGGACTATGACAAATTCATAGACAAAAAAAAAAGTAGAACAGTAGTTTCCAGGAGCTGAAGGGAGAGGGGAATGAGGAGTTTTTGTTTAATGGGTACAGAATTTCAGTCAGATGATGAAAAAGTTCTGGAGACAGATAGTGAGGATGTTTGCCCTGCAGTGTGAATGTGCTTAATATGGCTGAACGGAATACTTAAAAATGGTTAAAAATAGAGGATAGTCTTTTCAACAAATGGTATTGGGAAAACTGGATATCCATATGCGAAAGGATGAAGTTGGAGCCTCACTTACACCATGTACAAAAATTAACTCAAAATGGATCAGAGACCTAAATGAAAAAACAAACTATAAAACACTTAGAAGAAAACATATGGGGAAAACTTCATGACATCGGATTTGGCAATGATTTCTTAAATACGAAACCAAAAGCACAAGCAACAAAAGTAAAAATAGATAAATTGGACTACATCAAAATTTAAAACTTTAATTTTACATCAAAGGACACAATTAACAGAGTAAAAAGGCAAGCTACAGAATGGGAGAAAATATTCACAAATCATATATTCGATAAAAGGCATTAAAGAAAAACCAAAACAGAGGCCACAGTCTGAATATACCCCTAGACCCAACAGTCAGAGTCACATAACCAAAACTTAACACTGGTCTGATTTTCTCGTTATACTGACTCCACCCTTAAGACTTAAGCTTTCTTCAGGTCAGTATGATCTTATAGCTTCCCGGCCAATCAGCTACAAACAAGGACGCTTTTTTTAATACAATTTTATTTTTAAGCAATCTCTATACCCAACTTGGGAGCTCGAACCCACAATTCCAAGGTCAAGAGTCACATGCTCTCCCAACTGAGCCAGCCAGGCAACCACAAACAAGCCAGTTTATGCAATGAAAAGAAATGTAAGATTCTAGTAATCAGTCACAATAGAAAATAAGGTGTTCCCTCATTCATGCTTTATAAACTGAGCTGTAACTGCTGAAAGCAAGCTTCCAACCACTTTGGGTTTGAAGTCTCCCTGTTTTTAAGCAGTTTTTTCTTGCTCAATAAAATATTCATACCAAGTAAAGCTTTCTGAATGTTTCTTTTGAGAGGAGTAAATATCCAGAATATTTAAAGAACTTCTACAACTCAGTAACAACAACAACAAAAAAACTAACTCAAAAATAAGCAAAGAGGGGCGTTTGGGTGGCTCAGTCAGTTGGGCAGCCAACTTTGGCTCAAATCATGGTCTCACGGTTTGAACCTCACTCTGGTTCTGTGCTGACAGCTCAGAGTCCGGAACCTGCTTCAGATTCTATGTCTCCCTCTCTCTCCACCCTCTCCCGTTCCTGCTGTGTGTGTCGCTCTTTCAAAAATAAATAAACATTAAAAAAAATTTCTTTAAATAAGCCAAGAACTTGAATAGACAGTTCTCCAAAAAGATATACAAATGGCCAAAAAGCACATGAAAACACGCTCAACATTACTAATCATTAGAGAAATGCAAATTGAAATTACAGTGAGTTACCTCCTCCCACCCATTAGAATGGCTACTACTAAAAAAACAACAACAGGGGTTGCTGGGTGGCTCAGTCAGTTAAGCGTCTGACTTCAACTCAGGTCAAGATCTCACGGTCCGTGATTTCGAGTCCCGAGTCAGGCTCTGTGCTGACAGCTCGGAGCCTGGAGCCTGCTTCGGATTCTGTGTCTCCCTCTCTCTCTGCCCCTCCCTAGTTCACGCTCGCTCTCTCTCTGTGTCAAAAATAAATAAACTTTAAAAAAAATAAATAAATGAAAAATGAAAAAATAAAACAACAACAACAGTAAATAATAAGTGTTGGCAAGGATGTGGAAAATTTGGAATCCTACTGTTGGTGGAAATGTAAAATGTTGCAGCAGCTATATAATAGTACGGTGATTCCTCAAAAATTAAAACTAGAATTCCCATATGATCCAGCAATTCCACTTCTGGGTATACCCCCAAAAGAATTGAAAGTAGGGTCTCAAAGAGATATTTGTCCACTCCTGTTCATAGCAGCACAATAACCAGGTGGAAGCAATCCAGGTGTCCATCAACAGATGAGTGGATAAATAAAATGTGGTCTATAGAGTTGATCCTTGAATAACACGGGTTTGAACTCACATGTGCATTTTCTACTGTACAGTAATATCAATGTGTTTTCTCTTCCCTATGATTTTCTTAATAACATTTTCTTTTCTCTAGCTTACTTTGTTGTAAGAACACAACGTACAGTACATATACAAAAACACGTGTTAATTGACTATGTTATCAGTAAGGCTTCCAGTCAACAATAGTAGTAATAATATGTAGACTTTTGACTGTGCAGAAGTGCCCTGAACTCCTATGTTGTTCAAGACTCAACTGTACATACAATAGAGTACGACTCAACCTTAAAAACGGAAGGAAATTACATGTGCAACAACATGGATGAAGCGTGAGGACATTACGCTAAGTGAAATAAACCAGTGAGTCCATTTATACGAGGTACCCAGAGTAGTCAAATTTTTAGAAACAGAAAGTAGAGTGGTAATTTTCAGGGGTTGGGGGAAGAGGGCGAATTGGGTGGTACAGAGTTTCAGTTTTACAAGGTGAAAAGTTTTCTGGAGATAGGTTGCACAACAATGTAAGCATACTTATCACCATGGAAAGTACACTTAAAAATGGTGAAGATGGTAAATTTTATATTATTTATATTTTACTCTGATTTTTTAAAAATCAAAAGTATAAAAAACTGAAATGTGAAAATTTCAAAATAAGTAAAAGAAAAAGACTCTTCGTTTTTTTTTTAAACGGGTGGTTAAATGGTAAATTCTATGTTGTGTATATTTTACCCCAATTTAAAAATATATATGAACTGTGACCTTAGAAAGGCATGGGTTTGCATCCTGTCTTTGCCATTTACTAGCTGTGTGACCTTAGAGAAGTCACGTGATTTCAGATCCCCATTCTGTAAAATGGGGATAATAGTACTTTCCTCAGAGGGCTATACTGAGGATTAAGTGAGATTATATATACAAAATATCTAGCTAGCATTTCTACTGTATGAATATTTATCTCTTATTTGATAGCCTTCTTTACAGTGTATTATATTTCCTGGAGTGTCCAGTTTCTCAACCACCCTAACACCCATACCCCAACACACGCATGCACTTTGATGTGATCTCTTGAGGATAAAGACTACATCTGATCTACCTTGTTTACCTCAGTCCCCTGTGGTCAGGCCAGTGTCTGGCACATAGTAGGAGCTCATTAAATGTTTGAAGTGAAGTTTAGCAGGAGTGTTTGACAACACAGGAAAGGAAAGTTTCTCAACATTAATTTGGACAAACAGAACAGGTTAGTCAAGTAATTTTAAGACCAAAAAAGAATCCTCACAAGTCTGGGTTAAAGTATGTCCTCCTAAAACAGGGGTATGTAGGGGATGGCTTCAGGATCTCTGTCGGCCCCTTGTTTCCATGGCAGGCCTGGAAAAAGTGTGGTTATTCATTGATAATAATTAGTAACTCATTATTGGACATTGACTGAAAATTCATCATAGACTCATTTGCAGGGTCTCTCCCTCTGACATTCCATTAAGAAAATATCACATTAAAAAACCCGGTTCTCAGGCTGGTAAGAGCACTTTTCTGCTTGTCCTCTCAGAGATTGATCTCTCTCTCCTGACTGTGTCACCCCTCCTTTCCACCCACGGGTCCTGGCTACAGCTTGTGGGCTGCTTAAACCCTCGGCCTCTCAAGCTGACGAGCCGGCCTTGTTGGAACAGTCATCCTTCCCTTGTGACCATCTCCCGCCTTGTGCTTTTAGACCTTTTTAGAAGCCTGGACCTTGGATGAGACCACAGCACCCTGACATTGTGCATCCTGCCTCCTTTGTCCTGGTCAGAAGATGTCCTAGAGGGTTGTGTCCCTGACCTCTCTCTTTTTCATTTTCTACTTTCCTCTTATAACTTAGCTCTCTAACTGGCTTCGCTACAGGGCCTCAGGCTCTAGCTCACTAAAAAAAAAAAAAAAAAATCTTTGGCTTGTTAAAACTAAAATCCAGAATTGACCTTAGATGATACCATTTTCTTCCTTAGCAATGGTCTTCACATTACTGAAGACTTCAAGTTTACATTTAAAGCCCAGTGTCAAAAGCCAGGATGCCCTCATATCCTCCCTTGTGGGATCACCCTTCTGTTAATAGTTACATTTACATGACTCAAAACCTCATCCCACATATGGTGGGAAACCCGAGACCTTCCCCAACAAGTAGATCTGAGGTTTTGGGGACGATCAGGTGGGATTCTGAGAAGTCTCAGGGATGAGAACTCAAATCCAGTCTCCAGGGAAGCATTTGAATCTCTTTGGCATTTTGGTTTCTCCCCACCCTGTGCCTGCACAAAGAGGATGCAGCCCCTTTTTCCCTTGACTCTCTGAGGCTAGCATAAACACAAAGATCCAGCAGGTTTATTGAAGGCTTTACTGACTATGGAGGAGGGTTGCATTATGCAGCTAAGGGAGAACACCACAAACAGCAAATGACCCAAATGGAATAAATAATAAAAGCCTGTGTCATTCTGTCCCAAGGAACTCCTCACTGGCTGGGGATTTCCCCCTCTCCCCTCTTCTCTCCCCCCCCCCCCCCCCCCATCGCTATGTTGCTACCTCACCTCTCTCTGGAGCTGTGGTTTAATCAAAATATATTTGGTCTCTGTTCCTGGCTCCTGGCACGGAGCTTCTGAAACTCTTGGGATTTCCCAAGGGGTGACAGGACTGTCTTTTGTTATTCATAAAGAGCTTCTTTTGACAACACTTGGATTTATGGTAAAGAGTGACTCAGGATGGGGCCCCTAGGTAGCTTCTGGCTGGGACCTGTCACCAAAAAAGACCCAACACCTGATTAGAAGGTGGGAACTTACAACCACCACCGTAGCCTCCAAGGAGTAGGGAGCTGGAGATTGAGATATAATAAACAGTCTCTGACAATAGCATTTGGAGAGCTTCTGGGTTGGTGAACCTATTGATGTTCTGGGAAGGTAGTGCACCTGGACAGGGAATGGAAGCTCTGTGTGCCTTACCCCCATATACCTTGCTCAGTTGGCCGTTTCTGAGTGATAACTCTTATAATAAGACCGTAAACACAAGTAAAGTGTTCTCCTGTGTTCTGCATGTCATTCTAGCAAGTTATCAAACCCAAGAGGAATTGTGGGAACCCCAAATTTGAAGTGAGCTGGGCAGAAGCATGGATCATCTGGGGATTCCATTTATGGCTTGCATTTGAAGTGGGGGCAGTCTTAGAAGAATAAGCCCTTACTTAACACGTGAGGTCTATGCTAACTCCGGGAGTGTCAGAATTAAACGATTGGACATGCTTGGGAGAATCAGACAGGAGTCTTTCTGTGATGCACATTGCTCTGTTGGTGGTGGGGGGGGGAGCTTTGGGGGGGATCTGCACAATGTAGATCTTAGAGAGGTCAAGATCCTGTCTCATGTTACAGAAGCCCCAAAGGCCATATTGCTAGGTGGGATGTGGATACCATCGTCCAACTCAGCCAATCAGCTCTTTAAGCCAGCGATTTTATCTTTGGAGCAAGTGCTACAAAAAAAGCAGGGAATGTTTACAAGAGGAACACCCATGCCTGAGCAGCAGGGCCCACAGCATCTACTCTTCTACCGTCAACTGCTAACAAGCTGTTGCTTGGTGTAACCCTGGCTGAGCTACTGGATATCCAGCTTCCAGCCTGTTTTTCCAGTTCTCCAACTTTTCCTGGAATGGGTTTCACTTAAAATATGTCAACAAATTCTTTGGTACCCCTCTCTTCAAGAGCTGGGGCTTAATTCCCCTCCCACTGAGGCTGAGCTAGGTTTTGTGACTTACTTCTCATGGATAGAATATGGTGGAAGTGACAATGTGTGACTTGTAAGACTTGGTCATAAAAAGCATCACAGCTTTCTGCTCACACTCTCTTAGAACACTCGTTCTGGAAGAGGCTAGCTACCATAGGGACACTGAGGCATCCTTATGGAGAGACCCTTATGCAAAGGAGAAGAGCCTCCTGCTAAGAGCCAACGAAGTATTGAGGTTTCCTGCCAACATTCGAGTGAGTGAGCCAATTTGGAAATAGCTCCTTCAGCTCTAGTCAAACTTTGATGACTGAAGCCCCTCGCCCCCGACATCTTGACTGTAATGCACTAAGAGGCCCCAAACCTGAACCACCCAACTAAGCTGCTCTTGAATGAGTGACTCCAGAAGCCATGAGATAATAAATTGTGCATTGTTTTTAGCGTCTAACTTTTGGAATCATTTTGTTATGTAGCATAAATAGCTAGTGCACTTCTAGATTCTGTGAGCCACCAAAATACCTTCCAGTAAATTATTTTTCTGTGTCACTTAGCTGGGGTTCATTTCTGTTGTTTGCAACCAAGAGCACTGGCTGGTACCACTTCTTCAAATCTTCTCCCTCTACCCCCAAGCCACAGCCCCAGCCTCTTGCCCCTGCTCCTTTATCAGGCAGGATAGTTCAGGCTCAGCTTTCTCATGACATCACCGGCATATCCAGGTTATGTCCCGAATGCTTCACTTTCACACTCAAGCAGGCTGCCCAGGTATCTTCCCAGTTGTAAAATCAGCCCCACACCTCCCTGAGAAGGCACAAGCAGTTGCATGCAGACTGCTGTGGCATTAAATTACCTGTAGCCCAACCCTCCCCAATACCTTGCCATCTGTCTTCCACACTCATCACTGCCTCGCTGCTCCCTGGGGGTTCCCATACTCTCCTCCTCATGAGTTAAATCACCCGGTCTCCCACCCCTGAGAACTGTCCTTTTGCGGCCTCTCTGCAGTTTTGAATGCCGCTCACCGAGATCCCCTTCTGGAAACTGTCTCCTTCCTCCATTCCTTCCACATTGCACGTGCTGTGCTCCTGCTCTGTGGGCTCCAGCTCTCAGCTGAGGGTGACCCTAAGTCTCTGCTTCTGCTGCTGACCCCTCTCCCGAATGCCAGGACACATTTCTTTCTGGTCAGTTGCTTCAGTTAGCTCTGTCCCTGGAAGCTGAGCTAGTCAGCATGTGCAAGCCCGCTCATCTTCTCGCCTGCCTCCCTCTTTCTATTCACGGCACCGTCCTTCCTTCTGGAAACCAGGCTCCAATTCTCTGTCCTCTCTGCCTTTCCTTCTCCTTTCCCCTCACCGCTCCTCAGTTACTGAGTGCCACCGCATCCTTCCCTCAGCACCCCCCACATCTGTCTCCGGTTACTCAGGTCCAGCTCCCCTCTCACACTGGCCTCCACGGGCACCTCTTCTCTGCTCCCCCTACTCCCCCATCCTTGCTCCCCCAAGTAATCTCTCCCACACACAGTCTCCAGAGCGAGATACCCCCATCCTACTCACTTAAAGACCTTCAAATATAATCGAACTATTGGGTTCCTACGGTATGTGCATTATTTATGATGGTTTGCACACAGCCTACTGAAGCCATTGTGTGACAGCTTCAACCAAAAACAGGAGTTGATTCCTCCAAAATAGGGGAGACATCCTAGAACCCAAGGACAGGAATGCAGCCAAGCCTCAGAACCAGAAAATTCTCGGGACTCCACAGAGTTCTCTCTCCATCCCCTCTCTGTCTTTCTGGGCATCTGCTTCTCCATCTCCCCCACAGACCGAGCTCTCTCTGGTACTCAGCCCCTTGCAGAAGGATGGTGCCTCACGGGAGCCAAGGTTTATTTTTATCCCCACCACTCAAGAGACCACTCCCCAGTTGGGAACGGCGCCTCTCAGTCTCCGTTTCCAATTTGCAGGTGTGCGAGTCAGGAATCTTCTGCTCGCAAATGAGGGACACTCAACATAACTAGTGTGGACAAAAGCATAACTTAGGACTCTGATGAACAAGCTTCAGGAAGGGCAGGGCTGAGGCTAGGCCTCCTGGACAGAGGGTAACCAGGACTGGCTGTCATTCATCTCTCCACTGCTCATCCCTGCCTAGGAGTATCCTTTCCTTAATGTAAGCCTACGCCTTCTACATGTTAAAGGACACTAGTGGCACCTGATAAATCTTGGCTCCCAAGAAGGTTGCCTCTTCTCCACAAAATCTGATTTAAGAAAATCCTGGGAGTGTACTCTAATTGATCCAGTCTGGGGCATGCCTTGTCACTCCTGGTCTACGTGGGATGGGTGCCAGACAAGGGTAGAGGATAGAATACAGACTCTGGAGTCAGACTGCCTGGATTAAAATCCTGGCTCTGCCATTAATTAGCAGAGTGATGGGGCACCTGGGTGGCTCATTTGGTTAAGTGTCTGACTTGGCTCAGGTCATGATCTCATGGTCCGAGAGTTCGAGCCCCAAGTCGGGCTCTGTGCTGACAGCTCAGAGCCTGGAGCCTGCTTTGGGTTCTGTCTCCCTCTCTATGCCCCTATCTCAAAGATAAATATACATTTATCTCTCTCTCTCTCTCTCAAAGATAAATACACATTTTTTAAAAATTTAAAAATTAGCAGCGTGACACCTGGCACATAAGCTCTCTATTCCTCAGTTTCCTTATCTGTAAAATAAGGTAACAACAGAACCTACCTCACAGATTGTTATTAAGATTACATTTAGAGTGCTTAGGATAATGCCCACCACAAAGTAAGGCTCCATAAGTATTACTGATGACAGTGACAGGTGACAGTGACAGCCACGAGGAGGGAGCAGGAGACAGTAAACTTTCCTTGAGCCTCATGCTTGAGAGGGAAGGAGCAGGTCACCAAAAGGAGTGTGTATGACTTTTGTATGGCTGCCGTAACACAGTACCACAAACTGGGTGGCTTGGAACAGGAATTTGTTGTCTCAGTTGTGGAGTGTGGAAAGCTGAAGTGAAGATGTGGGCAGGTTGGTTCTTCTGAGGGCTGTGACAGAGAAACTGTTCCAGGCCTCCCCCTGCCCCCCCTCCGACTGGTGGCCTCAGGCGTCCCCCCATCCTCATCTCCCAGGACTCCAGATTTAGTGGGTAGAGGTGAAAAGGGTGCAGCATGGAAGCCAAGTGCACAAATGACCTTTAAAAGATTCTCTCTGCAGGTGTGGTGTTTTATGGGGCTCTGACAGAGTTTGAGCTATTTTCTGTCTCTGTCTCTGTCCCTTTCCTCTTCTGTCTCTCTGTCTCTGTCTCTCTCTCACCCTGTCTCTCTCTCCTACTCTGAAGGGCTCTGCCCCAGGCCTGGGAGAATTCAGGCCCAGACTCAGGTGGTGAGTTAACCATTTCCTGCGAGGTCAGCCGGGTCTTGGCTGCCTGAAGTGCTACTAGTGAGTTTCGGGCTGCGTGTTGCATTGTCAGTAGTCAATGATGGCATTTCCTCCTCTCCCCCAACACAGTTCCAGCCAGTTCATCCTCCCACTGCCTCTCTTCTCAGTTCAACCCACATGCTGGGAGGCAGAGGAGTCGTGTAACAGCAGACCCTCCAGGAGAGGGTCCTGTTTGCCTCTTAGACCTCTCTGCCATTGACAGAGCTACCTAAGCTCTGGAAGGTGAGCTACCTAAACCTTCACCTCCCACCTCGTCTGGGATCCAGGTCCTTGACACCCTTTGATGCCACCCAGGGCTCCATGTGTACGGGGTGGGGACAGGAAAAGCTGTGGCCAAGGAAAATTAGTGTTTCCTGGGACATTAGAATCCTGCCCCTCTGGAATTTACTTCTAAAGTATGGAATTGTAAAAAGAATGCTGGGGTCAGAAGCTAGAAGTCTGGAGCCTTGAACTCTAGCCCACTTCTTGCTGGTCCCAATGCATTCGCTATTTCTTTACTTCTTTGAGTTTCAGTTTCTTTGTCTATAAAACAGGAAAAACACTGACCCAACTCATCTCAAAAGAGATAGTGGTAGCACTTTTAGAGCTGTAATGTGCTATGAAGAAGGTATAAGATTATTATTACTATTGTCTTTCCTGCCCTTCAGTTATTGGAAAACCTTATTATAGGTTCTTTTTTAAAAATTTTTTTAGGGGCGCCTGGGTGGTGCAGTCGGTTAAGCATCCGACTTCAGCCAGGTCACGATCTCGCGGTCCGTGAGTTCGAGCCCCGCTTCGGGCTCTGGGCTGATGGCTCAGAGCCTGGAGCCTGTTTCCAATTCTGTGTCTCCCTCTCTCTCTGCCCCTCGCCCGTTCATGCTCTGTCTCTCTCTGTCCCAAAAATAAATAAACGTTGAAAAAAAATTTTTTTTAATGTTTTATTTATTTTTGAGAGAGAGAGAGAGAGAGAGAGACAGAGTGCAAGTTGGGGAGGGGCAGAGAGAGAGAGGGAGACTCAGAATCTGAAGCAGGCTTCGAGCTGTCAGCACAGAGCCTGACACGGGACTCAAACCCACGAACCTCAAGATCATGACCTGAGCGGAAGTCTGACACTTAACAGACTGAGCCACCCAGGCACCTGTAGGTTCTTAAAAACACAATTAAAAGCACACATGCTTAAGACACAATACAAGCAGGGCCTGATAGGAATAGCTCAACTCCCCTTCATTCATGCTACGCCTCCATTCCCCTTCTAATGAACTCCTGTTCATTTCGTACGTAGCTCTTTAGACACCTTCTATGCACGTGTGACTGGTGCACAATGGGTTCTTTTTATCTCCGAATCAGAGCACTCTGTATGTCCCTTTTGTATCCGATTATTTTCATTCAGTATTTTGAAGAACCTTTTGTTTTAGCACAGATAAACTCTGTAATGGTTGTATGACACTTCACAATGAGAATGTACTATGATGTGTTCACTGATTACTCAAAGCTGGACATTCCCATTCTTTTAAGGCCCCTCAGGCTGGCAGTTTGGAGACTTCACAATTGTCCTGACATTATGCTCTTCTGCATTTCTTGATCGCTGGAATCCCTGGGCCTCTAAAATCAGGATGTGGGAGCTGGATGCAGCAGACACATCCGGCCTCAGGATGGGAGGAGCGGTGGAAGACTTTTTGGCACCCATGTGTTGAGGCCTCCCTAGGGCACAGGAAGCAGAGAGGGAAGTAGGTCTGGGGACATCACTCAGGGTCTTTGCTTCTATTGATCTCTTCTGCCTCCCTGCCTGCCTCTAAGTCCATTCAGGGAGCATGCTGGCCCATTATAGTCACCTGGGGAACTTCTACAATCTCAGAGCTATATCACCCCACCCCCTGCCCCCCGCTCCCCACCCCCTGGCCAATTAAACCAGAATCTCTGGAGACCAGCCCAGCACATTATTAGCAGTTTGGTAAGTATTTTAGATGATTGTCTATTGTACAGCCCACAAGAACTACAGCCGAGACGCCTGGAGATAATAATGGCATGATGAACCCAAAGGCCTTTACTTTCTTCCTCTCTTTCAACTCTATGAGAGAGAGGATTATCCCACGGCATGCAACCCAGAATGCATTTACCCAGCGTGCATACATGATGTATACATGAGGTGGTTTTTATTGAATTCCTTGCTAAGTTTTTATTTGGTCACCTTCTTCACTCTTCTTCAAAATTGTTTATGTAAATTGGTAAGACGCTTTCAGCAGGCAATTTGGCAATATGTATCAAGAGCCATAAAACTCTTTAGAGTTTAGAATCATTGGCCTAACTATTCCACTTTTGGAACCTATCCTAGAGAAATAACATAAATATGGGGGGGGGGGGGAATGCTATATGCATAAGATGCTCATTGCAATATTATTTATATTAATGGAAAACTGGAGAAACTGAAATGTCCAATGTTACAGGAACGGGTAAGTAAACGGTGGCACATCTATTTGGTAAAATATTAAGTAATCATTAAAATCATTAAATGGTTATGAAGACAAAGCAATAACATGGAAAAAGCTTGTGCCATAAAGTTAACTGAAAACGCAGGATATAAGATTGTGCAGATACACTATAATCACAACTGCATGCAGGGAAAACTAAATGTAAAGGAAAAGAATCAGAAAGGAAAAAAACAAAATGCTAACACAGATGGGGTTAGGATGATGGGACTAATTGTTTCTCTTCCCTACTCCCCATGATTTTATAATATGATTGCATTACTACTTAGAAGGATGGGGAGCCTGGATGGCTCCCCAGTTGGTTGAGCATCGGACTTTGGCTCAGGTCATGATCTCGTGGTTCATGAATTTGAGCTGCCCATCAGGCTCAGAGCCTGGAGCCTGCTTCGGATTCTGTGTCTCCCTCTCTCTCTCTGCCCCTCCCCCACTCACACTCTGTCTTTCTCTGTCTCTCAAAAATAAATCTAAAAAACTTTTTTAGTAAATAAAAATTGATGGAAATAAATAGTAAGATAATTCTGCCTTGTGTGTATTTTCATGTCTGTCCAAGACTGGCAACACCCTGATGATGAAGTCACTATACACCATGCTGAGGCCACTGAACAACACCCAGTGCTTTAGGCTTCACCCAGCACTTCACCCAGAGCAAAAGTCCAAATAACAATGGGTCAGAAGTCAAAGGATCTGGTTTTTAGTCCCTGCCCCCATTTTACAGTATGACCTTGAGCAAATCGTTCCTCCCTTCTGAACCTCAGTTCTCACATCTGTGAAACAATGGGTTTATCTTGGAGAGTGCCCAAGAAACGTCCTGTGCTGAAAGGTGACAATGCAGATGGTGCTAATGACCCACAAGTGCATTCCGATTCATTGAAGGGGAGAGTAAGAGGCAGAAAAGTGTCTCCCCGAAAATGTCTGCAGACCAGATGCCTTTGCTCCTTATTTCTACATTCAGAATGGCTCTCCCTCCCTGTCCTGTATTGAAATCCTTAAAAGCATAACTGAATAAATGTAAGGCAAATCACACACCTCTATTCAATATTTGGTAATTTCTCTCCACATCACTCACATGCAGTCCTGATGGCTTGTAAATATAAGTGCTTCTGGAATACGCAGGAGAGTGCATGGAGCCAAACAGGAAATCATGCTCCACCCCCACCCCTGACTTTTCATCTTGATAAAGTGATTTCCCTCAACAGGCAGAGGACAGGGAATCATAAATCAGTGACAGCAGAGCTCCTTGGGGTCTGCGCAGCCCTCTGCTGGGGAGAGATGGCTCTCTTATAAGATGTGGATGCACCAGCCTGGGGCTACAGAAAGAGGGAGAAAGGTCTGGGGTTGTTAAAAAGCAGAATCATTCTGATGGGAAGGGAAATTGAAACCCCAGGATTTAAAGAGAGCAATAAAGGTGATGATGGGAAACGGAAGTCCTCACTCATCTGGCAGGAGGGGATAAGCCGTTAGGATTAGTACATTTTCCACCTGACTGATGTTTAACTGTTGAAGTGCCAGGACTTGACCTTTAACCCCATTAAGATGTTTCTCCATCTTATGAGTGTCTGTGTGGGGCATAATTTAGCCTTTTTCTAATAACACAAGGGAAGAGAGCCAGGGGTATATCACGTATCTGTCTGAGTGGTTGTCTGTGAATGGCCATGTTCCCCACTCAACTGTGAGTTCCATGAAGTCCGGAACCCTACATTCCGTTCCTAAAGACATTCCTGGCACAGAGTGGGCACAGAGACGTATTTGTTGAAAGAGTGAGACCCCACTGTTGTGTAATATGCTGTATTATGAAGGACTTGTTGCTACTATCAGAAAATGGCTGTTGCTAAGCTAGGCAAAATGAAGATGATCTGAGGGATTTATGGGGTCTCTAATTGCAGTCTGAGCAGCAGGAATTGACCGGCACCAGGCTGGACCCCTGCCCGGGGAAGAGCGGGTGAGGAGGGACCCAGGGGAAATTCCTTATTCTCATCTCTGCTTGTCTTTGGGCTTCTCCTTCCTTATTCTCTCTCATTGTTGACCACGTTTTTCTGCTGTACAGAATACGGCTACCTTCTTTTCAGTTTATTGGTTCTCATTTTCAGAATGAGATTAGCCTTTCTTTCTGGGTTGTTTCAGTTCCTAAACCTCAATTTGGTTCATGCGTATCTCAGGCCAGTCAACTGTGGCATGGGTCGGGGCGGGGTGGTCCTGTCACCAATAAGATGAACGCTCTGGAAACCTTGCAGGTGGAGGAGGGTGTGTCCTCAAGCAAAGGGGTATGGATCTTCAAAACAATAGCTTCCACTACATTCATATTATCTCCTTGAATCTTTATAATAAACTTCTCAGGCAGGCAAGCCTGTCATCTGTTCTTCACACACAAGAGGAAAAAATAAGATTGAGAAAGAATAAAGAGTTTGCCTGAGATCACACAGCTGGGGATGGGGAGGCTGGAGGCAGGAGTGGTAGGAGGTAGGTGGCATAAAAGCTTGGGGTGTTCCCCCATGCCACGCAGTCTCCCATCAACCTCCCAAACACTGCCCATCACTTTGCACTGTGGTAATTGTGGCAGACAGGGTGGCCAGAGGGCTAAATGTTCACTGACCCCAGAAAACCCTGCAAATTGCTCTCTTGGAAAACCCCAAAGTCAGCTTGCTTTTGGCTATTTGCTTCTCTCTCATAAAGCTAGGTGAAGGTTGTATCCTGCCTGCTCCTGGGGGCAACGTACTGCAAAGTTGCCTTTCTTAAAAATTAATTGGTGAATCAAAGGTCAGAGCTGCTTTCTCCCCAGTGACTGTTTGGTCCTCCAGAATAGCTTTTTTCCCTTCACCGTGGCCATCCGTGTCTTTTAACCCTCTGGCAGCCATGAAAACCATATCATTTATTCTCTACCCTGTGAACTACACTGGGACCTACTATGCCTTCACGTGTGGGAGGTTTATGTTTGAATGTGTGGGAAGATTGTATTTTGCCATTGCCAAGAAGTTGTGCAAGAGTGTTTTGACACCAATTTATTCAAAATATCGTTGATATTATCATCCTCTTTCTCATCAGGTGACACTTTTCTCCAAATATGCCACTGATCATGATTTCCTCAAGTTCTTTTTAATGTTTGACTTTTGACAGACTCTCAGGCAGAAGCAATATGAAAGGCATATCTTTAATATTGTCACAAGACAGAAGAAATCCTCTATGGTGTCTACATGGTAAAGCAGCTTGCTCGTGACATTTGTTTTGTAATAATATTTCATATTCAGCATATCCCCCGGTCCATGGGCCAGATCAGGGAAGTAACATGGAGTGCGAGGGTGATGGGGGAGGGCAGGAAGCCGGTAAAAATATTATCAGATTGTAACCTCAGGGAGCATTTTATAATTATCTAGTAATAGGACAGCTTTGCTTACCTAGGGAGTTCTGTGGTTCTCAAGTAATCTTTCATATAAGATTCAAAAGGATGTTAGTACCAGTTAAGAAAAATATCTTTGTCTGACAGGAACTGCAAAAATTTTAAAAGAGATTATAAAATCCTCAAGGAAAAAGGCTTTCAAATACAGAAAGCAAATCCAAATGACTGAAAAAATAAAAGAGTTACCATTAATTCACATAGTAAGAAGTCTAAAGGAGGGGCACCTGGGTGGCTCAGTCAGTTGGGGGTCCAACTTCGGCTCAGGACATGATCTGAAGGTTCATGAGTGAGACCCCCATGTTGGGCTCTATGCTGTCATTGTGGAGCCCTCTTCAGATCCTCTGTCCTCCTTTCTCTCTGTCCCTCCCCTGCTTATGCTCTCTCTCTCTCTCAAAACTAAATAAACATTTTTTAAAACAGAAGCCTAAAGGTAAGACAATTTTAGAGATGGTGAATTAATTCGCTTAACATTATCAGTGATCCAAGTTCTATCTATCTTTCCTGTTGTTCAAGTATGTTAGCTAGCTTTCCTCATAGGCACAAGATAGCTGCACCATCTCTAGGCATTACATCCTCACATACCACCATCCGGAGGCAGAAGAGGGGCAATCTCTTTCTTGTGCCTTTGTTTAAGACTAAGAAATCTCTCTTGAAATGTTCTACCCAGAAAATGGATACGGATACTAATATCCTTCTGAACAGAATTCAGTCAAAGAACAGAATTGTCCTTTTCAAAGCCGATCACTAGCAAAATGAATAGAATTATTTTGAAGGACTGAAGACTGAGGTGACATATCCCTGAAATACATGACTGCCTGGCATCTGAACTGTGCACATATTCTATTAGCAAAGAAGTGGTGGGAGGGGGGATAGCTCTCAGGCAGGGCACAACGATGGCTGCTATAGGGCTCGACACACATTTCTTGATTTTAATCCATTTTATTCTGCTTAAACCTCAGGACATTTGATTCACTGACACGTACTGGGATAGAGATCATTAAGCCTCACATAATAACAAACCAGTTTCCGAAACACTATAAAACCACTCAAGAGAGACTGTATTCAGAAAACAGTTTCTTGAAAAAGCCACAAAATTGGGCTACAGTTTCGTGACAAAGTGATTACTTTTCACTAACTTGGTATAACCTTCTGATTATGAGTCTCATTTTGAAATGCCAAAGCAGCCCTTCAGAAAATACATGATTCCATCAACCACACTTGCTCATTCAAATCCGTATGTCATTTCCATTAGTACTAGGCTAGAGGCATGGCCATACGATATAGGAAATAAAAACTTTATCCACATCTATCTATACGTCTGGCTATCTACCTACCTGCCTGCCTGCCACCTTTTATAACTGTCCACAATCCACAAAAGCTGAGATGTGCTCTGTGACATTTTCTTTAGAGGAACTAGGAAATCCCCCTTATCAGAGGACACTGGTCGCATCACCAGTTCTGTTCTGAAACCACGTATGGTTTCTCTCCAGCTTGGCCCACAGAGTGAGGGAAATTTCCAGAGATCTGGGTAGAGGAACTAATCAGAGTGGTGGGGATGAAATAATTCCAGCATGCCAGTCCCATCTTCAAGGTCCAAGAGTCTGAAGAGAAAGTCTAATTGGCTTAGCTTGGGTACGTGCCCTTCTCTTAGGCAGAGTGAGGGGACACCTTGATTAACACGTCTACCGAAACCACTGCCTGGAGGAAGTCATTCCCCACAGGGAAATCAGGGAGCTGTTACCAGAGGGGGTGGATGCCAGGCAGGCAAACAGCCATCCACAGCAACCTCGAAGCACTGCCTGAAAATACACCATTGGTAAACAGGATTCGTAGGATGTAATAACAAAACAACTTTTTTTCTGCTTCCCCCGTCTCTTTAATCCTGCTTAGTGAAGGCAATCGACTTTCTGTCCCTGAATGTAGAAACCTTACTCATTTTTAAAACGTGAAACAGCCTGTGATCACTCGAAGATGCAAACACAATCTTAAATTCAGTAATAGAATGTTAATGCTTTTAGCACTTTAATCTTCATTCAGAGATAAGGCTTCTCTGCCATTCCCCAACTGGGATCAGTTGCAGGCAAGCTGTCTGCCTTTGGCAATGAGAGTGGTCAGCCTATATTGTCTTCTTCTCGCTACCTGCTGCTTCTCATTCCCTCCATGGTCACAGCCGGGGAAGAAGGAGTGGGAAGGAGGAAAAGAAAGATTCTATTTAACTGGGATTGTCGTAAAATGTTCTTGTGCTCCTCATGGCACAGTGAATATTTAAAGCTGACTGTCTGATGGGCATATTCATGTGTCTTTTTGAGGCTTCCTTGCTGTGTGTCTTTGACTGCAACTCTCTTGCTCTCAATCTCTGTGCAGCCCATCCAGCTCTCTTGCCCTCTAGGTTCATGGGAACAGACGTTGGACTCCTGCACTCCCCTCTTCCAACTGTAGGGGTCACATATCTAGTTTTCTGAGTGGTTCTGCTGGATCCCCCATTCACTAGGCTTGTGTTGATGGATAAGCACTGACATCCCATGCTTAGTGGGGTGTGTGTGTGTGTGTGTGTGTGTGTGTGTGAGAGAGAGAGAGAGAGAGAGAGAAAGAGAGAGATTCTCAGAACAACACTCTCCAAGAAATCTTTTTGAAATAATTCTTTCCTCCCAATCGCCATCCCCTGTATTTCATTTATATCTTCATAGAATGTGAAGGGTTCAAGAACTATAATTTTTTAAAATAATCTTTGCCAACAGATGACAATGGCATTGTTTTCATTTGTGTTTCTTTAATTGTTAATGACTACCCATTTTTCATGCACCCCATGGATGGGTCTAACAATCAAAATAATTAACAGAGCTCTTACTATATGCCAGCTACTTTGCTGATGCTAACTCATTTAATCTTCACTGGACCCTATGCAGTCAGTCCTATTATAATTCCCATTTGGCAGATGAGGTCCGAATGATGAATTAACTTGGCCAAGGTCACACAGCTAGTGGGTCTCACTCTGGAGTGCTCTTGTCTGACTTTTCCTGTTTCTTGTTCTGTTCATTCTGCTCTGATTCCTCTTCTCCTTCCTCTTTGTCTTCTCCTCCTCTCCTTATCCTTCTTACATTCTTCATTTTCCTAGGGAGCATTCTGACTTTACTAGCTATAGTCAACCTGTTCAGTTCAGTTCCAGCCCGTATACAGTGGGCATTTAGCCATGCTGAGCACTGTATCAGGGGCTGATACAGGCAAACACAATGGCCAGTGTGAGCTGAACTCATCATCTAATAGGGAGAGTACACACTGCTCATGTATAGCTCGTGACAGTTTCCCAAGTGCGTTCACAATTCTCCCACTGCAGTTCTCAGTTTCAGAGAGGTTAGATGACTTATCCAAGGTCACACAACTAAGAAGTGGTGCAAGAGAGACAAGAGAGGCTTCTGGCATGCAAATCAACCATCTTAGTATGAGTTCTTCACACCTTTCCTACTTTTACCATTTTGTTGTCACTCCACATCTGGGGACATTTGTCATTAGAACAACTTTAATCTCCACTTTGGGGCTATGCCTGAAGTTTAAAGCCTGGAAGGCTGCTCTCTGGTTAATTGAAGTGTTACTATAGCAACAGTGACCATAAAAACCAGAAGATCATGTACAAATTTCACATCCACAGGTTAGGGTGTGCAAACGTGTAACTTCATTTTCTTATAACTCAGGTTAATTTCTGATCTTGAGCTCCCATTCTGCTTGATGCAAGAAATGTATTCTAGTCACTTTCAAGTAAACTCAATAAAATTCAGTATTTCTTAGCCATTTTTTTTTAATTTAAAACTTAGTCAACTCGAGATGATTTCCCCTCTCCCCCTGGGGGTGGTAGTGAGTTCCCAGAGGAAGGTGGGATTCTGCAAATGCTCCCCTGCAGGGGGGTTGTAAGGCAGATAGTGGCATCAGTCTTCAGCTTCCAAAGTCCTGATAGATGGGCTTGGTTGGGATAATGTTTGGTCCTCCTTTGAAGGGAGAGCGCCCTGTCCTGGTGCTGGGGATCCCTGACTTGTGGTCACATTCTCATCAGCTTCCTGTTGGGAATGTCCAGACTACATCCCTCTGATGCCTGTCTCCTTATCTGGAGACACCCCTCCCAGGGCTCCAGCTTTCCCTACAGTGCTCTCTGGCACTCTCTCAATTAACTCTCTTGCCCCACTCTCAGGAACTAAATGTGCCCTCTCATGCCAATCCCAAGGTCTAGAAAATCCAGCAGATTTTCCCTTGCCTTGAGGCCAGAATGAGAAGGAGAAGAGGAAAAAATGGGCGCCTGGGTGGCTCAGTCAGTTTAGCATCCAACTTCAGCTCAGGTCATGATCTTATGGTTCATGAGCTTGACTCTGCCTTGGGCTCTCTGCTGTCAGCCTGTCAGCTCAGAGCTGGGTTTGGATCCTCTGTCTCTCTCTCTCTGCCTCTCTCTCTGCCTCTCTCTCTCTCTTTCTGTCTTAAAAATAAATAAACCCTAAAAATTTTTTTAATCTACCAACATACCTCTTTTGTTGCTTTTTAACCAGTTTTCCACTTTATTCTTAGATTGATGGAAAAAACACTGAGCACTTCCCCCTCACCCAGGAGCTCCCACAGACGTACCTCTGTTGTGTTGGCCTCAAAACACACTCCCTTGTGACGTGTTCATCCACTGACAACCATCTCTGCCCTCCCCAGCCATCGGGCCCTGCACCTGGGATGTATCACTCTGTCCGTAGATTCATTTTTCTCTCTTTCCATTCTTTTATCACATAAGCCCATGCAATTGGTCGATACGTTCATCCTTCTTTTCCTTCTTTTCTTATACGGAAATGTTTGTTTTCCAACTGTTTCACTTGTCTTCAGTCTTCTTTGGAAATAGATGAGGGTCTAAAGTAAAATTCTAATAAATAAAATCCATGTAGCCCTTTTAAGTTTCGGTGAGTAGAACCACCCACATTATGCCATATGTGGATGCATCATAATTTTCCTGACTCCAAACTGCTTTCATTTTGAATCAATTTCTTTGTGTGAAGGCTTTGATGTTTTTCCCCCTTCTGAGTCAGTGATCCTAGTTAGGCAAAAGAAAGAAAAAGAATAACAATGTTGAGTTATCTATGATATCCCAGGCTCTATGCTGGACACGTTTATCTACATTATCTCATTGCATGCACCCTAGATTTATAGGGTCCTAGCTGAAGCCTAAGCTCTGTTTGCTCTGAGGTTCAGACAAGCCCATCTGGAGTCTGAAGAGAGAATGAGGTGAGCAAGAATGCAGGGGCTGGTTTGAGCCTCCTGGGAAAAAAATTAATTTTCTAAGTTTGAAGAGAGAATCCACTGGAAGAGAAATTTGCACACTAATTCATTCGACAAATATTTGTTGAGTCCGTACAGTGTGCTGGGCACCAGGGATACAATTGTGAGAAATTGAAGGGCAATGAGCCAGTTTTGGAGGGGAGGGTGAATTCTGAGCGCAGCAGGGAGTGAACCACTCAGATTGTCCTGTTACCTAGACCCCAATCCTAAGGAATGACAGCTGCAGTACAAAGTGATCAAACACCAAAAATTAACTTTGGTTCCATTTCTGAGAAACAATAAAAAAAGGACAGCGAGAGGAAAACCAGTGTTTCCTGCACTCTGTGTGACAATGTCCTCTACACAAACGTCAAGGCAGAACTTGGAATACTGTTGGACACCAGGAGGGCTCTCTGATGGGGCATTAACCCAAACAACCAAAGCAAGGAGGAGGGATAAAGCAAGAGCAGCCAGTATGCCTTGAGCCCAGGACTTGACTGAGATCTATGCTGGAGTGTGCAAGAACTAACTGGGAAGACTTTGGGGAATTCCCCAATTCCCACAGGCTGATGGGGCTGGAGTCTGAGAATACAGCTTTGTGACTTCTGCCAAGTCTCCATGTTTACCCCCAGGGTAGTGTGGCCGGGGGAGGGTTATGTTGTTTCACAGAGGCTCAGAGGAATTAAGATACTTGCCAAAGGTTATTGATTTAGTAATGATCTTTCTCCAAAGTCCTTCCAAGACCCAGTCCACCATGTGGTATAGTGGAAAAGCCCCAAGATTCTCATCTCTGCTGTTAACACATTGTGGGACCTTGGGCAAGTGAATTTATCTCTTTGAGCTCAAGATTTTCATCCTATAAAGGAAGGGGATAAACTAGAAGAGCTACAACATTCTGTGGTTCTTGGACTAATGTTAGCCCCTCAGCTCCACTCTGGGCGCCCTTCATAATCTAACCCAGTCTTGCATATCCAGACAAAACCCCCTTGCTTCCTAACACGGCCCCTTTACTCTAGCCAAACCAGTTTTCTCACTGTCGCTGAACATAGCACATTCATATTCATTCTTGACCCTTTGCCAAATCCCTCCATAGGGAGACTAAGAAAATTGGAAAATACATCCTGGTCAGACCACAGTCTCTCCAGCCATTGTTGGAAAGGACAAACTCATTGCCTTCCCCCACACCGACCTTCAAGGTGGGCATATGTCAGCTCCCCTGGGCATCCATTTACATCTGACATTAATTTGTCCAGATCCTTTGTGAATTCATTTATATTTCCCTCATGTGCTACATCTTGGAGTAATGTGTCTCACAAGTTTATTACCCATTCCCTTTATTTGTTCTAACTGTTCCTTGCTCATCTTTCCCTCCAGCTAGTGTTTGGGCTGAATAAGTCCTTGTTCACCCTCTCCTGATTATTGATGAGTTTACTGATTTCCATCGTGTCCTTTTCCCATCTGGAGAACTCTAACCTTTATGGCCTGTCTTCCCTCCGCAGCCCTCAATTGTTCTATCTCCTTTCCTTCTCCAGGGTCAGAACATCCCTTCAGAGTTTCACTGACTAGAACTCACCACAAATCAATGAAGGGAGGATGTATGGTGTTTAGAGAAACACGAGGGTTTGAGAGCAAAGTTATTCCCAAACTGCCCCCACCTTGCCGATGTCTGATGTGTGTTTTCTTGGCCTTTGGAACAAAAGCAAGCACTTCAAATGCATGTATTCTAAAGACACAGGCTCTCTCCTGGCTTCTGACAGAGATGTTAGTCACAAAGTTCGGATTTGTTTATTTTTAAAACATATTTGCTCATGCCATGTTAAATTCATCTTCCCCTTTTTTGCCAATTTATACAAAGTCAGTCAATAGCAATAATAATTAACATTTAGTAAGCTCTGAAAATGCCCCAGGCACTGTGGTAAATGTGTAGTATCTTTCTTAATCCTCTCTGCAACCCTCTGAGGTAGGGATTACTATCACCCAATTTTGAAGACAAGAATGTTGAAGAGCAAAATATTGAGAATATTGAGAGGTGAAAATATTAAGAAATGTTGAGAAAAAGTAACTTGGTTATTGCACAGCTGGCAAATGGCAGAACCTAGTCTCAAACCCAGAGAGGCTGAGATTTTTCAGCCTGAACGCTCTTTGCAGTTAACCCTGGCTGTAGATTAGAATCACCTAGGAGCTTTGAGAAACCGCCAATTCCTCAGGCCCCGCCCCAGGGCAAGGAAGTCAGGTTCTCAGGGGGCTGGGGTCCAGATACAGATATCTTTAAAAGTTCCCCCAGGCAATTCCGTCATCAATCCAGGATTGAGGGCCATTACTCTGGTGCCTCCTACTGTCAAAGCCTGTTAGTTTTTTCTACTGTACCCAGAAGAATACATTTAGTCATCTGCTACGTGCAGGTACATCCTGTGACTTTCCCTCGCTCCAGAACATTTATAAAGATACTAAATCTGCTCAGTCTTGGCATAGATTCTTTTGTTGTGGTGGTGGTGTTGGTGGTAAAGTATACATAACGCAATATTTAGCATGTTAACTATTTCTTTAAAAATATTTCCTTTTTAAGGGCGCCTGGCCAGCTAAGTCAATGGAGCATGCTACTCTTGATCTCAGAATTGTGGGTTTGAGCCCCATGCTGGGTGTAGAGATTACTTAAAAATAAAATCTTAATGGGGCACCTGGGTGGTTCAGTTGGTTAAGTGTCTGACTTCGGTTCAGGTCATACTCTCACAGTTCAAGAGTTATAGCCCCGTGTCGGGCTCTGTGCTTGACAGCTCATAGCCTGGAGCCTGCTTCAGATTCTGTATCTCCCTCTCTCTCTGCTCCTCCCCTGCTCATGCTCTCTCTCTCTCTCTCTCTCTCTCAAAAATAAACATTTAAAAAATTAAGAATAAAATTTTTTAAAAAAGCTAAAATCTTAAAAAATATTTCCTCTTTAATATATATACTGGATCATTCTATATGTATTGGTTTCCCCCCATTTTAAATTTATGTATTTATTTTAAGGGTGGGGGGAGAAAATGAGTGGAGGAGGGTCAGAGAGAGAGGGAAAGAGAGAATCCCAAGCAGGCTTCACACTGTCAGCACAAAGTCCAACTTGGGGCTCAAACTCATGAACCGTGAGAGCATGGCCTGGGGCAAAATCAAGAGTTGGATGTTTAACCGACTGAGTCACAGGTACCCCTTAACCTTTTTTAATTATGGTGAAATACATTTAACATAAAATTTACCATCTTCATGATTTTTTAAGTGGCTAGTGAAGTGGCATTAAGAACATTCACAGTGTTGTGCAGCCATCACCACCATCCACCTCTAGAACTTCTCCATCATCCCAAACTGAAACTCTATACCCATTAAATACGAACTCCCCAATTCCCTGCCATCCTAGTCCCTGGCAACCACCATTCTACTCTACTATTCTAGGTACCTCATATGATTGGAATCATACAATATTTGTCCTTCTGTGTCTGGTTTATTTCACTCAGCATAATGTCTACAAGTTTCACTCATGTTGTAGCATGTGTCAAAATATCCCTCCTTTTTCAAGCTGAATATTATCCCGCTGTATGTCTATACTACATTTTGTTTATCTATTCATTGCATCAGTATAAGAGGAGGGAGTTTTAACAGTGCAGCATCTAGAGAAACCAAATTTTGCTCCTAATTTTGCTTTCGGAATCTAAGCCATTCACTAATCTTAAGAAAAGAGACATTCCCTCCTGCAGCCATATGATGACTTAACCTTTTAAAACAGCCTTTCTTAGGGGCGCCTGGGTGGCTCAGTCGGTTAAGCGTCCAACTTCGGCTCAGGTCACGATCTCGCGGTATGTGAGTTCGAGCCCCGTGTCGGGCTCTGTGCTGACTGCTCAGAGCCTGGAGGCTGTTTCAGATTCTGTGTCTCCCTCTCTCTCTGACCCTCCCCCGTTCATGCTCTGTCTCTCTCTGTCTCAAAAATAAATAAACGTTAAAAAAAAATGAAATAAAACAGCCTTTCTTAGACAACTTAGTCAAAAGTACTTAGTCTAAGTAGATTATAGTCATTCCTCCTTTATATTTACTTTTTTTACTGTCTCAAAGAACTCCACTAACTGTGTCTCTTCCCTCTTCTGTGTCTGTCCACTCCTACGTTTTCTGTGTGGTCCAGGGCAATTTCCCCGTCCCTCAGGAAGCCTTCCGGGACACAGTTCCATGGGCTCCTTCTCTCTTGAGCTTGTCTGGTGTTTACTGCCTACAGCAGGCTATCTGGCATTTACCTGCTATTTACTTCTCACATGCACATCACATTCCCAATAACATGATCATCCCGTAAGTATTGCTCATCCTCTAACTGTGTCTTCTCCAGCCTCAGTGCAAAACTGAGCAAATAACGGGGGGGGGGGGGGGGGGGGGGGGGGCGCGGGAACGATTCTTATTTAATTGAAATGAAGGAGTTTGCTGTCTCTCCCTGAGAATCAGTGCCTCCAGCCAATGTCTGAGATCCGAGCTGCCTGAAGCATCACCAAGATGTGTTAAGGGCACATCCCACCCCTCTGCACTTCTCAGACTTGGGTAAGAGCCAACACTCAGCCATACTGAGAGGGGGCAAAGTTCTCTTCATCAGGACTTACCTTATTATTCACTTGGCTCTCACTCCTGACTTCCCTGGGCACCCATATTCCTGCTTTTGTTTCACCCCTGTCCCTCTCAGTTCCCTATTTTGGATTCCCATCCCTTAGATTCCTTCCTCATACAGCAAAAGTGGACATGGGTTTTTATGCTTTTCATCGTCTCTGCCCAGTGGGTTGCAGGGGCTGTCATAACAGTCTCCTAACTGGTCTCCTTCTCTCACTTCCACCCACTGCCACCCATCTCACCCCATCAGGCTCCTGCTCCAAACCTCGGATGATTCTCCTCTCCTGGCCTGTAGAATTAAATCCAATCCCCCTTCCATGACATTCAAGGCTTCTCTAATCTGGCCCTGCTCATAGGTGGGCATCACTCCCTACTATATCCCCCTATGTGTTCCATGAGTAACAATGTATGGAATGATTCTTCTCAGGCTAGGATTCTGGGGGTATCGTACAGTCCCAGTATAGTGGTGTGCTCAGTGGATAATATGAAGGGAATGACTGTTTATTCCCTACCCTTGCAAAAGTGCTGTTAATTTATGGGTTGCCTTATCTAGATAAGGCATTATGGGGGCGCCTGGGTGGTGCAGTCGGTTAAGCGTCCGACTTCAGCCAGGTCACGATCTCGCGGTCCGTGAGTTCGAGCCCTGCGTCAGGCTCTGGGCTGATGGCTCAGAGCCTGGAGCCTGTTTCCGATTCTGTGTCTCCCTCTCTCTCTGCCCCTCTCCCGTTCATGCTCTGTCTCTCTCTGTCCCAAAAATAAATAAACGTTTGGATAAGGCATTATGCCAACCTATTGTTCCCCAACAGGGAGGATTTCTGAGGTCACTGAGCACCAGAGGAAAGGAAAGACATTTTGGTCAGGGCAAAGGAATCTTTTTTTTTTTTTTTTTTTAAATGTTTACTTATTTATTTTGAGAGAGAGTGTGTGAGCTTGAGCAGGGGAAAAGGGGAGAGAAAGAATCCCAGTCAGCCTCTGCATTTTCAGCACAGAGCCTGATGCAGGGCTTGAAGATCACGACCTGAGCCAAAATCCAAAGTCAGACATTTAACCCACCGACTACCCATGCATCCTGCAAAGGAATCTTTCTATAACCTCTCAACCATTTATGGTTTTCCATCCCCACTCAGGCAGCAGATTCTTCTTCAGATTCCTCCTTTTCTCCCATCCAGAGGCCTGGCCCTGCTCAGGTCCTCTCAGTGCCACACCTGGGCCTCTTCGTGGTCACAACTTGGGATTCTCTTCTTGGCAGGATTCTGATCCCACTCTGGGAACACTGTCTCATGTTTCCTTGGCCAATGTCCATTCTGTGTCCTGATCAATTTGGGACGTCTGTGGCTCGTCTTGGGAGAAAATCACAGACAAAGATCTCACGTTTTCAAATGTCTTTAAGAACAGTGACCACACTTTTTGTTCTTCCTTGAGTCCAAGTGTCCTGAGAGTGACCCCTGCCTGCTGGCTTCTAGCTGAGCACTTGACTTGTCCCTTTGTAGCTCATCTACCAGGCATCCTGGTGTCATCTGTTGGGCCAGCGGTGCCTCTGTCCTTCCTTCTGATCTTTGCACCCCTCCCATCCCTCACTTCTTCCCGACTCATCCACAGCCTAGATCTGATAGTGCCTGCTGGGACAGCAGGAAAGGGGAAGGCGAAAGGTGCTCCCAAGTGCCCGGGGAGAGACATGTGATTGCCCCTGCGTATGAGGGCAAGCTGCAAAATCAGCCTGTCTTCTCTCGCACCACACCCCTGATTTAGCAGACGTGAAAATGGGGTGTGTGTGTTGTGTGTATGTTGTGTGTGCGCACATGATGTACACACTCATTTACGCATGTTGCCAGAGAGAATGTGTGAGGGTAAATAGATGAACGCCTGGAAGGGGATTTATTTTTTTCAGGAATTGAGAAGAAGAAGCAGAACTATAACACAAGAAACAAAAATGATGCCAGGATGAGGATGTGCGTGTGAGGTGAGTGACACTTCAGAGGGTCTGGGCTTTCAGAGCTAACTCTACTCTGTCTTGACTGTGTGGGCCAGTGGACCCATGTGTCTAATTGAGTGGAAAACAATTAGTACATTTTTCTCTACTATGCATTTTCTGTTAAAAAGTTTTAAGTGAAAATATAGATGTTAACTAACAAGCAAGTGGAGGGAACAGTTTGATGTGGAAAAACCTAAGTTCAACTCTCAGCTCTGAAAATGCCCAGTTGTGTTATTGTGCCTCAGTTCCCCTGTCTGTAAAATAGGGATAATACTAATACAATCATTAACTTGTCATTGTGCTCTTCTCTTTACCAAGCACCATTCTGTGGGCTGGGATGATAGTAATGAACAAAGCAGACAATGTCTCCACTTTTGTGGAATTCATATTCTTGTCAGGGAAGATAGACAATAAATAAGCATGTATGTACATTGTTGAATGAGGATAGAAGGTGAAAGGGGTTTGTTATTTTTGTTTCTGTTTTTTTATTTTTTTAATTATTTTTTTTAGAGAGAAAGGGAGAGTGGGGGAGAGGGGCAAAGGGAGAAAGAGAGAAAGAGAGAGAGAGAGAGAGAGAGAGAGAGAGAGAGAGAGAATCTCAGGCAGGCTCCATGCCCAGCACAGAGTCCAATGTGGGGCTCAATCCCATGACCCTGGGATCATGACCAGAGCCGGAATCAAGAGTCAGACACTCAGCCGACTGAGCCACCCACATGCCCCTAAGGGTTTGTTATTTCTGAAAAGATAAGTAATGTACCTCTAATGAACTGATATTTGAACAAGACTGAAGAAAGTGAGGAAACTGCCCATGTGAACATCTGTCAAAAGAGCTTTCCAGGCAGGGAGAACATCAAGTGCAAAGGCCCTAACGTGGCAGCCTTGGGTGTTTGGGAAATGGCGGAGAGGATGGTAAGGCGAAAGAGAAGTGAAGAAGGGGAGAGTGGCAGGAGATGGTGTCAGAAAGTCTTATGGGCTTGTTAAGGATGTGGCATTTCCTCTGGTGAGCTGCAGGGCTGTGGAAGGTGTTTGAGCAGAGGAGTGACGGGATCTGACTTGGAATGGCTTCTGTGCAGAGAACAGACTATAGCAGCAGAAGTGAAAGCAGGCAGAGCAAACATCCAGGTGAGAGAAGATAGTGGTTTGAATTGGGGTGCTAGTGGAGGAGGGGGTGAGCAGTAGTTTGATTCTGAAAATATGTCAAAGGTCAAGACCGTGGAATTTATGATGGCTTGGATGTGGAGCGTGAGATGACTTCAAGATTTTGGCCTTGAGGAATGCAAAGAACAGTTTTTATTTACTAGATTAGGGACGTCACAAGGAAGGGCTGGTTTTAGGAAAGAAAATTGGAAGTTAGATTTCGGGAATGTTAAGCTCGAGATACCTACTAGATGTTCACGTGGACGAAAGGAGCAGATAGTTGGGTCTGTACATTTGGGTCTCAAAAGAGAGAGGTCAGAGCCACAGACACAAACTTGGACGTCATCATCACAGAGATGGTGTTTACCACCACGGAGCTGGACAAGACTGTCTGCAGTGTCATGGAGCCATCTCCTTCACAGGAGTATGAAGGTCAAAACGTATCGAATGGAAAGTACTTTTGCAAGCTGAAATTGCTACACACGTGGAAAGGACAAAGTGCATACTTTAGTGAAGAAACATAATTTTAAGGACTGTCTGCCGGAAAAGTTAGCATCATAGAATGTGTGTACAAAGAAGACCTTGGAAACCGGTTGATCAACCCCTCTCATTTTACCCATGAGGAACTGAGGTCAGAGAGTTTGAGAGGGTGGCCAAGGACAGCCAGGTCATCAGCTCCTGAGCTGGTCTTAGAAATGGGAAGCCCTAACTGCTGGTGCAGTGCTCTTTTCCAACACACGACGCACCTGCTCACATTTACTGCTTCAGCTCTCTCTGAATCTGTTAGCCAGGGCCAAGTAATTCTTCCAAAACAGAAATCTAATTATATCGCCTGGTGCTTTCATACATGCTATTTCCTCTGCCTGGAATACTCTGCCTCCTCCTGCTTCTCTGTCTGGCAAATTCCTGCCCTGTCTCCATTCCCAGCTAGAAGGACCCTTTGCCCTTCCTTGCCCTGCCGAGTGGAGCTGGTCACTGGCCCTCCACGTGCCCGTGGAGCTTTGGTCCTGCAGCAGAATCCTCAGATTTGCAGTGATTATGTCTGCCCCCGCCCCCCGCCCTGCCCCGTATGCCTGTGAGACCCTGACTTTCTCCTCTTCCTATGACCTCTCCACCTAGCACAGTGAATGGCACTTAAATGTTTGGAGAGGAAAGAAGGAAGGAAGGTCTTCTCTCTCACTTTAGCTCAGGACAATGGCAAAGCTGCCATTTAGTGACACTTCAGTTCCTCTGACATAAGTGTGCTTTCGGTTCACAGTTAGACAATGACTTCTGGGGTGGGAATTTTCTTTTTTCTTTTCTCTCCCCAGGCACAATAAACAGGTGATTCTGGGACCAGGAAACTGTTCAGGCATCATAAGTGATTGGTGCCTTCTTTTCAACTCTCTCTTTGCTATCAATATATGTGTGACTGTGGTTTGTATGCCTTTTGCTACAAGGCCAGATTTGTGTCTGTGCCTGGGCCATGCACAGGCATGTATGCATACATATACACACATGTACACGCCTTCCTGGGAGGGCTGCACTCTCATTTTTCAGAGGTACCCAGAGCTCCCAGAAAAATGCCCTCAGATGGGAGGCAGGAGGCAGTGTTGTGCTCAGCCTTGTCATCCTTGAGCAGGAAAATCTGGACTTCCTTCTTAACCTCTTGACAACTTAGTTCAAGATAAGTTTGGAATTTCTAGGTCAACAGCGAATTCTAAGAACTTCTTTTCACCCCCTCCCCCCACCATGATCGCTGCTCTTTTAGCATGTTTGTTTTGGATAATTCTGTGTTAATTACTGTATTTACATTCTACTTAATTAACACATTTCCGGTAGGTAGAGAATTGCTTCTGATAGAAGCAATTATTGTACAGGTTATTACAGAGTTTTAAGGAAGATGATGGAAGGTGATAGCGACACTGAGCGAGGGGGTCAATGCTCCAGGTTTTGTTCCTAGTAAATGAGTCAGAGATTCTAACTGGATTGGATTTGTCCAACTCAGGAGATGCCTGATGCATGTGGTGAGCCAGGCTAGTGAAGCAACTGTCCGTTCCTGAGGCTTGGACTTCTGAAGCTCTCTTTTATTGAGAGCTCTTGAGTAATCACTGTTAATCAATACAATACTGTAGGATGCAATTAAGATTAATTAGCCCGCATCCCCAGCAGCTATGCTCCTCTGTCTGTGTCTCCTTGGGCGTCTCCGCCTCTTGGCTCCTGCTTCCCCCAGAAAGGAAGAGTCCCTGGCCTGAATCTTTGGTCTCGGGTCTCCTTTCTTCTCTTTCTGCACCAAGCCCTCTGTCATTCATTCACCCATTCATAAAGTGGAGATGGAGAGCCAAGAAGGGGCATGAAGTGATGTTGGAAAGGCAGAAAGATAAAGCAATCAAACACGGTGGAGAAAGAGGGGGAGGGGAGAGAATATGATGAAGGATGGAGATGGTTGTTTTTACCTTTCAGGAGAGAGCTGATGCAGACAGAATTGCTCACAAGGCATTTCGTCTACTCTCCCAACAGACAGACTCTCCTGCTCACCCTTTTTTCCTACAGTATATCGAACATTTTCCTGTTTCCATATTAATTAAAAGGTGTCTATATATTGCATACATTTATATTTTTGCAATGGCAAAAACCTGTCTCCATGATTCTGTTGGGAATGAGAATGGGGGTTGGGGGGAGAGGAAGAAGCTCTCACAGCAGTGGAAGGGTCTCAGATAGAAGGTCAGGATCAGTGCCCTGAATTCCGTCTTTGAACTTGATTCTACCCCTAAGTAAATGGAAGGGCTACCAGATGGTATGTGCTGGTATGTGCTGACACACATGTTTCCTTCCTTTTTTCCTCTTTGTATCTCTCCTCTTGTCAAGAGTGTGTCTTAGTTTTGCAATTCCTCTCCACTCTGTACCTTATGAGTTCTGGCATTTCTGTTGCCCTAAAAAGTCTTTATTTCTGAGATTGTGCACTGTTCCCCTTTTTTTACAGCGTCCATAAACTCCCTTCTTGGATTCTTTCTCTCTTTCCCATCATCCTGACCAAATTGCTTCTCATGTTGGTTCAGGTGTGTGTGTGTGTGTGTGTGTGTGTGTGTGCTGTGTGTGTGTGTGCGCGCGCGCGCGTGCGCACGCGCGTGTGTAGGGAAGCACAGCTCTGGAGTTCTTTTATTGTCTCCATTCCTCTGCTTTATCTGGGATTTCCTTTACCCAGAATTTTGTTATATAAAATGATTCACTCTCCTTCTTCCATTTCTGGCATACTCCAGGAGGACTTTTAATGTTGTCCTTTTTCTGACTTACCCATTTTTGTTTCACAGTTCTCTGTGGGTTATCTCTTAAAATTACTCTTTTCGAGGTTTAATTTTCAAGTCTTTTGTCTTTATCCTTCATTATTTCTTTTTCTTTTCTTAGGTCACCTTTTTAATTTTAAAATACCTTTTTTTGTTCAGCAGAGGGCTCCCTTCCCATCCCTCTTGCAGCCCGGGCAGATAGGATTCGAAGCCCCCCCCCCCCCCCCCCCCCCCCCCCCCCCGGTCTCTCCCTCCACGGTTCTTGCCTTCAGAAACACTAGATGCTTAAACTTGTAAACATTTCAGCCTTGATCGGTGAGATCGCCGTAACCCTTCTCTCTCAGCCGAGAGCACTCCTCTGCCTCCCGGGATCGCTAATCTCCTGGATGTCCTCCCAGTGTTCCTTGAGGATATTTTTACTCACTACAGCCCCTACTTGTTCCCCAAATCGTTCTGAGGGTAGGTGTTGCCAGCCCTAGTTTACAGTTGGGGAAACTGAGGCATGGAGAGGTTCCTCAAGGTCGTGCAGCTGGTAAAGTTAACCCTGATCCAGCCAGTTCTGGTTTTCAGTCCAGCCCAGCAGCCTCGTCTTCGACCGCAATTTATACCAGATTTCCCCTGTTTTGTACGCGATTCCTTCTCCGTTTAAATCCACAGGCAGGAAGATCGTCCCTAGCTAACAGGGCTGGGGAATTTGGGAGCCGGGGGGAAGGGAGACTTTTCTCAGGCGCCAAGGGTTGGGGTGGGTAGGATTCTGGTGGGCTGACGCCCCTAGAGGAAGTCAGGTTCGAGATGGGGTCACCGAGGACAGTAAGGCAGGATGTGGCAAAAGGTAGCAAGGGCTCAGGAGGACCTGGGTCTCGTCGTCCGAATGCCGGCTGCGGAGCGGGACTTGTGTCCACCCACTGGGTGACACACACTAGGCAGGCCAGGGGCGGGAGTCGGGCCGAGCCTGGGGACATTGAGATGCAGGGCGCCCCCTCGCGCTCTTCGCGCGCCTCGGGGCTGGCGGGTGAAGCGCCGGCCGCGGCAGGTCCTCTCCAACCCCCTCCTCCTTTTCGCTCCCGCTCCCTCCTTCCCTCCGCTCTCTCCCAACTCCTCCCCCCACCGCCTCTCCCCCCCCCCCCCCTCCTTCGGCTTCCTCCGTCTCCTCCCCGTTCTCACCCGCGCTCCGGGTCGGGAGCTAGTTGGAGCGCGGGGACTGCTGCCAGAGCCCAGCTCCACGGAGCCGGGCGGGTCGGCCGCGCGTCCAGCGGCTGCTGGAGGAGCCCGAGCGCAGCGGCGCGGGGTCCGGGTCGGGACTGCACGGGAGCGCCGAGCCCAGGGCCGGGGGCCGTTCCAGCGCGGCCGCCCATTCCCAGACGGGCCGCCAGCCTTCCTGGTTGGCTTCCGCTGCTCGGTGCCGCCGGGAGCCGGGAGCCGCCGAGAGCAGGGCACCTGTGCCCGCAGCCCGGAGGTGAGTCCCGGGAGCCCCGGGCGTTTCCCCTGCGCGGGCTGGGGCTGCAAGTTGCAAAACTTCAGCAACTCGGCTGGGCAGAGGGGTAGGGGCCCGGAGGAGCTAGCAAGTTGGAACCGGGTGGGGGAGGCTGCGGGCGGGAGGAGAAGGCGGTCCCCGGGCTTCCTCGCCCACCGCTCTGCCGCTTTCCCGCCGACCGCCAGCTCCGGGTCCCGGCTGCGCGGGGCCCTGGTCCGGCCGCGCGGCCGGTGCGTCTGGGCAGCAGCCGTGATGGGGACCCGCCGCCCGGGCCTGGAGGAGGGGACGGACGAATGAAAGGCTGAGAGAGCGCGGGGCAGAGGAGCTGAGACTGGCGCCGCGATGGAGGCTCGCCGAGGGCCGACGAGTAAACCGGAGGGAAGGAGAGTGCGGGCGGCGAGGCGCGTGGGAACGCGTGGCCCGCTCGGAGTGTGAAATCTCGCGCTCGCGGACGTCCCCGCCTGCCCGGCCCCCACCCGGTTCTTCCCAGACCCCCTGCCCTGGCAGGGCCCCGCGGAGCCCGAACTGTGCCCCGCCAGGGCCCAGACGCGGCGGCCCGGGGGCCCCGCGCTCCCGCCTCGGAGGGTGGAGAAGGGTGCGGCGGCGGGAACGCGGGACGCGGACGGCGATTCCCTGATTTATTTTTCTCATGGTAATTCGTCTTTGTGGTTGGGGCTGCTCATTCACTTTCCGCTCACGTCGTGCGGGAGATCCAGCGCGGAGGGAGGGAGCGGGGGGCGCTCGGGCACCGGGAGGGATGGAGACAGGAGAGGGGATCCGGGACCCGCGCGGGGCGGGAGCCGACAGGGAAGTGGCGGTAGGACGCGCCGGGGGAGAAGGCGAGGCTGAGGCGACCCTGCCTTGCGGAGCCGCGAGCCGGCGGCGGTGGGAGCACAGAGCCGGCTCCTCCGCCTGCCGCAAACTTTAAACAACGAGGAGGAGCCACCTGAAGCGCGGTTCCTGCCTCCTCCCCAGCCCCCTGTGCCGAGTCCGCGGGTCATCCCACCCGCCCCGCCGCGCCGGGCTGGAGTGGGCCCCGAGCCGGACGGGGACGGGTAGCCGCCGGTCTCTGCCCCCACCCCCGCGACGCTCTGCAGGCTTTCCGCGGCGGGGATGAGAGCAGGAGCTGGGAGAGGGCTGCCCACCCTCGGGACGCGCTCCTTCCCGGTCCCGTGCCTGAGCAAACGCGAATGGGGTTGGAGGCGTGGAGGCTTGCCTGGGTCTAGACCCCACCGCGACCCTACCTTTTGTGCCTCCAACCCCCATCCTTTTCCTTCAGCCCCTAGCGATTCCAGTCTGCTTCCACCAGTCACCCCGCTTCCTATTCTCCCCATCCTCCCAGTTCGGCCTCATTCTGCTCTGAAAGCAGCGGCGCCTCTCACACGCCCTCCACGCCTGCGACTCCGGCCTCCCCACCCCCACTCTCCCTCATCTCATAGTCTGTCTTTTCCCATTCATTCCCCTCACTTACCCCGCCGCCGTCCCCCCCCCCCCATTTCTTCTTGACGTTTGAAAGTGACCTCTCACCTTTTCTGAGCCTAGATAGGTGACCTTGAGGTAGGAGCAGGGGGGAACTTGAGCCTGAGAACTGGACCTCACATCTAGGAAAGGGAGGACTGCTTAAGAAACAGTTTGGGAAAACCCACCAGTACCCTGCTCCAAATGTAGACTCCCAACAGAGGAGGAAGGGCGATAAAATATCAAAGAGAGGGAATTTGCCACTTGGTCACCCAGAGGACAGTGAGCATTGTTTTTGGGAGACCTGCTCGGGGAGAAGATGCCAGGTTAGGAAAGAGTGTGTGTGTAGGGGCAGGAGGGCAACTCCTTTCCTGATTTCAACAGCTGCCAGCAGCAGTTTGGGGAGGGGGTGGCAGAGCTTCCAACTCTGTTCTCTTTCCAGGGAGTCAGTGCCAGAGCCTTTGTCCTCCAGACCCGACAATAGCCAGCATTATTATCACTTGGACGTCAAACACTTTTTAAGTGCCTACTGTGTGCAATGCACCAGACTACATGTGGGTAGATACAAAGGTGTACAGGGCTGAGCCCATGCCCAGAGAGGCTGCTAAATTCACCGATTTGATCTAAAGAAGACACGTGTGTGTATGTGTGTGTTTGGGAAGGGAGAACATAATGGGGAAAAGCACAGGCCGTACAAAACAGCAAGGGCTTGGTGCCAAATGGTGACCTAGGGCGTAGGAGAAGACTGTTTGAAGAAAGCTCTGGGACTCAGGTGGGACTGAGAGCTGGGCTTGTTGGCTCTGCCCCCCTGCCCACCAGCTGTCTGTAAAGGGAGGGTGGGAGAAGAGAAGGGAAGGCCAGGAAGGGGCTCCCTTTCCACTTCTCCTAGAGCCAGACCAGGAAGGCAAAGAAGCTGAGAGGTCCAGCCTGGCTCTGTGGATTGCCACGTCCCTTTTGGGACTGGCGGAATTGCATACGCTTTTCTGTCTTGGTGTACCCTCCCTGGCTTGTTTGAAAGCCACTCTGTTCGTTACTTCTTACTGAGGCTCAAACCTGGAAGATGGCTTAGAGATTGTCCATGTTAGGGAAGTCACAAACTCCAATGCCTATAGAAGCCAAGCAGGTAGCAATGTGCTGATCAGGCAGTTAGTTAGAATGGCTGGACACCTGGATGTTCAAAGTCAAACTGGCCAGATAAAATGGTCCAAGCAAAACCAATATCTGCTCTTGAGCAGCCTGACCCCCTATATTTACAGATCAAGAACTTAAGATCCTAAGAAACATTATCTCTTTGTGTGTACGTGTTATCATGTCTCCCAGAACCTTGGGGGTACTATGATGAGTTCTCTAGATGATGAGTTCCTTGAGGTCACGGAGTTATCTGTCTTATATAAATCTGAGCACTTCACAACCATTGATGCAAGGCTCCAGACATAGAGCCACGACTGGAACTCAGGTCTCTTCCCTATCCCTCCCCAGCACCCCAAGAACTCAGTGAGTATAAGCCAGCTTTGTTCTCTGCAAAAATTTTTAAAAAAGAAAGAAAGAAAGAAGAAGAAGCAAATCCAACCATGACTTTTTTGCTTCCCCTAATGTAGTAAAATCTTATTCAGGGGTTAGATGAGAAAAGATATTCAGGGATCCCGAAGGTTATCCAGAAAGCCCTGAGCTCTGAGTATGGGTCTAAAAAAGAGAAGGGGAGCCCCAGCAAGGGGGACAGGGGTGGCAGACATTTATGGAGGATTAGCCTGACAAGGCTGAAGATGAGTAGGTAGAGTGTGTACACTTGGGGGGGAAGATGCTGTGGATTCAATTATTTTCAGCATTGATCATGACACTCTTTTTTTTTTTTTTTAGGGAGAGAGGGCATGCCCACAAGTGAGGGAGAGGGGCAGAGGGTGAGAGAGAGAGAGAGAGAGAGAGAGAGAGAGAGAGAATATCTTAAGCAGTCTCCATGCTCAGTGTGGAGCCCAACACGGGGCTCGATCCCACGACCCTGGGATCATGACCTGAGCCAAAATCAAGAGTTGGATTCTCAACCAACTGAACAACCTAGGTACCCTGACACTCTTATACTTAATCTTGGTAACCCTCCTATATCCCATAGAAAGTCAACAAGGTAGAAACTCGGATCACTAGCATATAATCAACCAATTTAGTACTTTCATTGAGGACTGAAGTGCTAGAATGGGCACAGAGGGCAAAGGACCATGGAAACCTTAAGTGATACAGGGCTGAGACTCACACCCCCAGCTGCCAGGCGTTCCCCAAGGTCTGCAAGTGTTAGCTTTGTTATTGCCTAAGTACAGGATAGATGAGACCAACAATAGTAGTGAACTCTTGTGTTCACCATTTATTACTAAGCACCTACTGTGTGCCAGGCACTGTGCTGGAAGATATGGATATGAGGATAAACAAGGCATGTCTCTGATCAGAATGGAGGTGAATTGGTATGACTAGGAGAACACAATTACTAGCATTACCTTAACTTCTGTGATGGAATTTACTGTGAGGGTTTTCTTTTCCCTTGGGGTTTGACTGGGTAATCTGACAGCTAATGGGGAGTGTCTGAAGGACTTGGAGTCCTGGGTTTGTGGGGAAGGCTGAGAGGGCTAGGGTTCCACCACCTCAGATCTTCCCTGGGCTCCTCAGATTGTCACTCATTGAGGGGGGCTGAACAACTACCTTGTGCCTGTGGTGTGCACAGAGACAAAGCCAGGCATCTGAAGATCTGGAAATGAGAACTATAGGGAGGAAGTGCTGGTTACTTATTCTTCAGGGTCTGAACCCCACTGGGTCCTGGGACCATCCTTTGCCTCATCCAGTCACCTAGATCACTAGCCTGTCTTCTTTGACTGGGGTGTGTGTGTGTGTGTGTGTATTGGAGATAGCTACCTCTAATGGATGGATTTTCCTCACATTCAGATCTTTGCATTTGAATTCAGACACTACTAAGTTGATCTAAATCTATGACAAAGCTTAACTAACTTGGTCTTAAATGTATGAAAAGAAGCCAAAGCAAGTGGCTTGACTAATGGAGTTTCATTGAATTGACCAAATTGAGCCCTTCTTTTACAGCTTGTGTGGGCAACACCTGGATTTCACAATGCTATACTGTTGTGAACCTCCTTCTCCTTTTGGTTTGATGATGGGTGCTTTCACTGAAGAGATGGCTCAATGATGGGTAATCTGAAGCGGGATCTTTGCATATGCCATTCTCTGTCTCAGATGGAAGATTCTCCCCCAAGATTTTCTTTCTGAAAAAATGTCCCTAATAACGGATTTGAATGCTAGAAAGTAGCAAGGCAAATTCCAGCTGGGAGTAGGGTTCTGGAAGGGAAGCAGGGTGCCGAATGTTCTATGGCTCTGCCATGCCACTTTTTCTCCCTTCTGCTGTAGTGTTTTGCTTTAATGAGCATGAGAGATGAAAACCAAACCTTGCAGGATGCACTCTTTAATCCTGACATTAGTCAGGGGCTCACCAATGAGAAATGACTACACTTGGTAGCTTCAAAATGGAAAAAAAGAAGGTGGTTTCCTATCCAATTTGCTGCTGGGCACAGTGAGGAAAGCGGGAGGAGGAACCCTTGCAATGAAGACCAGGCTCGGGAGAGTTTGACCTTGAGCACACTTCCCAACAGTTGGGCTGTTCACCCTCCTCCAGTCTGACTTGAAACAGAAGGATAAGGAGGTTGGGCTGTTCCTGAGCAAGTGAAAGCTTTATAGGCAATGCTGTGTGTGCTGAGTTGCGCCATGACACTGCCCTCATTGATCTGCCTTAATAAGGATGACTTAATCAGACTTGCACCTGGAACTCGTTTGAATTTGAAGCCTTGTCGATATTATCAGAATAGCTTTGCATTTGAACCAAGAATGTCTCTGGCTGGCCTCTTCTGCAATAGGAGGGGATGGTACTGGAGGATGGCTGGTGACCATCTGCTTGTCAGTCCCCCGAGGATCAAATTGGAGCAGATAGATTTAAATTCCCAAAAGGGGAGGCTGGGTTAGAAATGAGGGAGTCTGCCCCACTTGAGAGCTTCTGCCAGACCTAGATTCCCCATCTGTGAAAATGAGATGGTCAGATGAACCCTAAGACTCTTTCTGGCCCTTGAGGTCAGCACTCTTGAATGGAGATTACAGTCACTTCTTCATTTTCCAGGAAAATCTCTTTTTTGTGGATCACTTGTGGAGAATGTTTAGTCTAAGACCAGTTTCTAGTTCCCTCCAGACCCACTGCTGATAAGCCACCTGACTGCCAGTATCTTCAGAGAGTGCATTCTTTCTCCCTTTAGCTTCTGCCTGAGCCAAACATCATTTGGAAGCTAAATCTGCTGCACAGTAGGGGTGTGTGTGTGTGTGTGTGTGTGTGTGTGTGAGAGAGAGAGAGAGAGAGAGAGAGAGTGAATATACTCACATACATCCATGTACAAATAGACGCAATGCATTGCAAAGCTCTGTTAGGGTTTGATCATCCAGCATTTTGGATTATCTGCAGCTCTGTTCTTCTGCCGGAGTTGATGTAATTCTGTCTCTAGGGAGACAATGTCAATGTCTCTAGGGAAATGGTGGGGTGGCAATTTAGATCTGTCCCTATCTGCCAACCCCACTGTTCCACCTGAGACAAAACTCCCTCCATACTGCCCTAGTCATTGTCCTGAGGGGGCCCCCAGGAGCTCCTCTTTAAGGAGCACAAAAGAGCCGTAGTTGGTTCTTAATTATTCAGGGATGGATGGATCCAGTGTGTAAAGCAACCGACCCAAGCCTGTTCTTTCCCTTCTTTTGGTGCCTTGGGTAACTCTATACCTGTATCAAGAAGCTGGGGGAGATCTTATCATTTAACACAAACTTTTGTTTCCAGCAGCTTGTTCCCTCTGCTCCTCTTCCCTTAAGGCGCCTGGGGGAAACCAGGAGCCCTCTGAGAGGCCTCATCCACCCAGAACAGACTGCCTTTAAGGTCTACACATTGCTCTCTTGACCAGGGTGTGTTTCTGCCCGAAAGCAGGACAGAAGAGGAAAATACCACTAGACCAGCTCTGGCTTCTGCAGAGTCAGGTCCCTATAGATTTCCCTCAATCATTGTTTCCTTCCCTTCTCCTGTTTGTAAAGCCACCTGTACTTACAGTTTATGGAGTCAGCTGGTAACCTGGGCCCCATCAGGAGCCTCAATGGAGAGCAGTGTCCTTGTGGCAAAAACTCCCAAACAGCCCAGCTCCAAGGAGCACTTCTGTGAAAGCCCCTCAAGGCTGAGGGTCGTTTTCCTGCATAAACCAGGTACCTTGGGGCTGCCTGCTCTATTTCAGCATCTCTCCAGCTCATAGAGTGAGTCTCTCTTGATATATGGGGCCCAGTCCAGGGAGCAAGGCTCCAGTGACCTCTGTATTCAGGTAACCGTAGCTTGGCTCAGTTCAATATGAATCCACTGATGTCTCTTAGAATCACCTGCAGAGCTTTGACAACCTATAGATGACCAGCTCCATCCTAGACTTTAATTAAGTCAAAGTCCCTGAGTGTGGAGCCTGAGCAACTGATATTTTTTTCGCTTCTAATATGCAGCTATAGTTGAGAGCCGCTGACCTAAATCTTCTTTCTTATGCTGCCCCTGGCCGCACGCCAATGGCATGGCGTGCCCAATCTCTTTGCCCTCAGCCCTTCCAAACAGCCAGGTCCTTTCTAGTAGTCACCAGCTACAGCTCCTGGCATTCAGATCATAGCTACTGTTTGTGTTCCTGCATTCTGAATGTAATGGCTTTGTATTATAAGCTGATTGTGGGAGCACCCTTCTAGTGTAACTTCTTTGAGATCGTTTCTTCTTAAAAAGCATTTATAAAAGTAACGCACATTCATTCAACACTGTTGCTTGTTTACTTCTAGATACACATATGACAAAATTGTGATTGTACTGTTTGTGTTACTTTGTAAGTAGCCTTTTTCATTTAATAATATATTGTGGTAATTTCCCCCACGTCTTAAGTATTCTTCTCCAATGGGCTTTTTAATGGCTGCCAGTATTCCATCCTATGGATGTGCCCTAATTTATTTACTGAATCCTCTGTGGGTTGGACATCTAAGATGTAAACTACTTTTTACTAATATAAATAATGCTGCGGTGAACATCCTTGTATATAAATCTTTGTGCCTGTAGATGATTATTTCAGAACAGATTTCTAGAAGTGGAATATTTATGCTTCTTTTTCACATGGACCATCTAGACAATTTTTGGTGGACTTCCTATAGCAGTAAAATGTTTTCATATTCAGAGCTGAAAAAATAAACTGTTTTCACTGACCTCCTCTGAGGCTTCAAGCTGGCTGCTTCACCCTACTTGACCTGAGGGTCCGAATCCTTGCCCTGGCTGGATGCCTCAGCTCCACCTCCAGGTGAGCTCCAGGTCTCTCCTGCTCCTAACCCAGTGTCTTTAGTTGCTTCTTTCACCTGCTTAGCTTTTTCTTCTTCACGTCTCCAGCCCAGGAACTATCAGCCTTCAGTGCCTTTAAGTTATTGTTCCATAATAACAGCTATTATTTATTGAGCTGTTACTATGTACCAGACAGTCCGCTAAACTCTGTATACCCATTGTCTCTTTTAATCCTCATGTGCCTCGTGTGCACGGATTATTTTTATCTCCACTTGCCACACGAGGAAACTGAAACCTTGAGAGGAAACTGAAACCTTGAGACAGAAAACAATTTGCCCAAGGTCACATGGTTAAAAAGTAGTAGAGCTGGGATTTAAACCCAGACTATCGACTTCAGAGCCTATACTCTTAACTGTGTATGTTACTTTTTTCCACCCTTGGCTGAGGGTATCAACATATTGTTCACAAATGCTCCTTCAGCATCCCATGGTCATAGCCTATGCCTTTCTCCAGCAGAAGAACACTTTTCACGTACGAGTGGCAGCAGAGTGGCCATTTGTCAAGGCGCCATTTTCCTTTTCACTTCCTTGATTCTGTCTTCACCCCTTTCTCCAGGTACCCCATGCCAGAAAACATGCCTCCTCACTGACCAGCTGCCAAAATCCCAGCATGCCTTGCAGCTTAGCAGGTCCAAGTTTGACATATCCCTATTGCATTTTCCCCACCCAGTCGGAAGGATTTGGATGCTACTTGCCCAGTATGGCTTATAAAGCTGCCAGGGAGGCATGCTCTAGTAATGATGGGGGGATAGGCAGCCTGACTTCTGTTGGATGTCAAATACTGTTTAAAGTGGAGGCTCGGATACATTTTTGCATTCTTGCCTTTTTCACATTGCTGTCGCCCAAAAGATAGAGAGATAGCAACCGAAACTATCCTTGTGATTTGATTCTGACCATGACCAAGAACTAGGTTGTGATGTGACAGCATTCATATGAAAGACACCGCATCAGCCTGGTGTTAATAACAGCCAAGGAAAGAAATGACATGCCCACGGACCTTCCCTAGACTATAGGAAGTCTGATCTTATGATTAGGGATTCCCAAAGGGAAGATGGTGTGTGGCAGGTGAGCTTCTGAAAAATGAAGCTTCACATTTTTATCCATGAGTTGCATGAAACTGGTGTAAGTGAGCTTATCAAATTGGTTGATGACAAGACTATGATGGGCAGCTCCTATAAAAGATAGAATAAATATTCAAAATGATCTCAACAGACTGGAATGCTGGGTTTAAACCAACAAGATGAAATTTAACAGGGGCAGATGGAAAGTCACATTTAGATTGCACAAATTAATTACTCAAGTTCATAAGGGGGATGGGAGTGGGAGAAGACTTGGTTTGGCTGCAGATCCTGAAAAAAGAAAAAAAGATCTGAGGGGTTTAATTGTGCACAGACTTTATAGGAACTGACAGGGTGATGGGCTTGCTCAAAACAATACCATCTTAAATGGCACTAAGAGAAGTGCAGGAACCAGATTGGGTTCTCCCCGGTAATTCTGTCCTCATTTCTGGACATGGATCTTAGAGGGGACCCTGACTAACTTCAGTGTGCTCCATGGAGGGCAGTCAGCAACAGGAGGGGCTTGGGAAACCCACCCACAAAAGTTCCAGTGAAGGAAACTTGTCCATTTATTTAGAGAGGGAGAAAACCCTAGGGGTCATGCTGGCTGACTGCAGAAGGGGCAGGACTTCTATAGGAGAGAACACAGCTCATCAGCCCGGGAAAAGCAGAAGACTCCAGAGTAGAAAGTACAGGAAGCTGGGTTTTTTTCAGAATGGGCATCTTCCCAACCAGATGGGTTCTGGTGAAGTAGCACCAGCTGTCAGTCTTGCTGCCCAGGATGTTGCTGGGGGACTCCTGTACTGGAGACAGATGATGATCCCGGCAGTGAACCTTTATCTCTCCGTGGCTCTGAGTCTGGAGGACACCTGCTTCCTTTCCTGATTACTCCAGAGCAGTTGTTCACAGAGCAGGTTCCTGGCCAGCAGCATCAGCACCACCTGGAACCTGTTAGGAATGCAACAGTTCTTGGATTGAACCCCAGATCTAGTAACTCAGTGATTCCCAGGCTCGGGCCCAGCAACCTGCACTTAAACAGACCCTCCAGGCCATTTTCATGCCTGCTGAAGTTTGAGACTCTACTTTAGACCACACTAGGCTGTTCTTTCTGTTACTGGGTGCCTGTGACACTTCTACATCCCATTCCACTTTAGTGTGGAAACTTGGGAGGAACACGGGCTTTGGGATGAGACAGACTTGAGTTCAAACCCAGTTTTTGTTTGTGGGTTTCATATGAGTTCCATTCCCTGTCTGAGCCTCCTTTTTGTACTGTGAAGTGAGGAAGGACTAGTTTAAGGGAGGATGGAATGAAGTAGTAGAACTCTTGTAGACAGATGCTCACTCTTAGTATCAGGTCATCCTGGGAACAGTCTTAATAGCATAGGAGTTGGTCAAAGGGAGGCCTGGGTGCAGCCTCCTCTGTATCCCCTCAGCACCCGCCAGCAGGGCCTTCCCACCCAGTTCGAGTTGGTGAACTCTGGGGCTGCCAGTTTCCTCGCTCCCTGGACAATGGAGAGCCATGGCTGCTTTCCTTCCCACCCCTTTTCATGCCCATCCTTGTGAGCATGAACAAGTTCATCCTTCCAGTGCACCTGCGTCTCGCTGAACCCGATCTTCTGAGGTGTGTGATTCCAGACTCCCTGCTCTCGGCATGCCATTTTGCCTGCCAAAGCCATTGATGAAAGGTCTTGGGCCGAAACAACCTGCAGGAGCCTCTAACTTTACATGGGTAAGGGGCCTGAGCTTCTGGTGTCGGCCAGGCAGGGGACTAGGAGTGGGTCCTTCCTGGAGCTGGAAGTGGCCAGGGTCACCTCTACAGGTCCCTACTGAAGCGGTCATCTGGCAGAGTCTTCCTCAGAGACAGAGAGCTCATCACCCCACGAGGTGCCCATTCAATTTTTGCTCAACAATGTCTAATAGAAAGTTCTTATATTTCTCTGAAGTCTGTGTCTCTCCTTGTGGGCCCCATCTCTTCCCATGTGGCTGTTCCAGGCAAACCTAGTCACTTCCATGTCAGAGCTTATCCAGCATGGGAGACCAATTGCCTTCACCTCTTCCCCACTTCCACGAGTGCTCCTCTGACTTGTCTCTTCATCTCTGGGCACAGAACTCTGAACATCCTCCCACTTGTCTTAAATTGCTGTCACCAGGACCAAATCTGGTTTTCCAGGTGAGGCCCGGCCAGCACACCCTCATGCGTCCAGTTACCACAGCTTCTATTAATGCAGCCTTAATTCTGCCCTGGCTATTTTTGGCAGCCACGTGGCCCTGCTGACTTTCACGGATCTCGCAGCCAACCATTCCCCTTAGGTCTCCCTTTTAGCATAATCTGTAACTCAGCCCCATCTTCTAAGTATGTCTTTGTGTTGCTTTAGTTTGCTAGGGCTGCTGTAAGAAAGTCCCCCAGACTGGGTGGCTTAAACAACAGAAGTGTATTGTCTCACAGTCCTGGAGACTAGAAGCCCGAGATCAAGATGTTGTTAGGTTTGGTTCCTTCTGAGGGCTGAGGGAGAACCTTCCCCTAGCTTCTGGTGGTTTCCTGACAGTGCTTGCCATTCCTTGGCTTATAGAAGCACCCCCTTAATCTCTGGCTTTCTCTTTGCATGGCATTCTCCCTGTACACCTGTCTCCAGATTTCCCCTTTTGTAAGGACACCAGTTATATGTGATGAGGGGCCCACCCTACTCCAGTATGACCTCATCTTAACTAATTACATTTGCAACAACCTTATTTCCAAATAAGGTATCATCCTGGGGTTCTGGGGATTGAAACTTAAACATGTGACTTTTAGAGGGACACAGTTCAACCCATAACAGCTCTGTAGTCTTTCTGGTCTTCTGTTTGAGACTCTACGTTTTTCCCTCGTTCATTTCATCTTGTCTAAATTCAGCCCCTCTCTCTAGCTGATTAAAATATTTCAGATTCTGGGGGCGCCTGGCTGGCTCAGTCGGTAGAACACATGACTCTTAATCTCAGGGTTGTAAGTTTGAACCCCATGTTGGGTGTAGACACTGGTTAAAAATACAATTTAAAAAAAAATCCAAGATTCTGTCTCTGACAGCCAATATACCTGCTAATAACTCCCACCTTCAAATGCTTCCCATCTATCGATCCAAGGAACTGATAAGATATTGAATGCAGTGGGATAGTTCAGAGCCCTGTAAGTATCTGGCTGCTTCCATCCAAGGGGACTCAAACCATCAGTAGGCATCCTTGGGTAAGACTGTACAGCCAGCTCTGTGTGCTACTAATTTTTCACCTTTTAGCTTCCTTTCTCTAGCTTATATGCAACAATTTCTTGAAGAGCTTGTCAGATGGTTTCAAGATCGGCTACACCGGCAAACCCCATTTCCCTCGTCTACCAGCCTGGTGACCCTGTCAACACAGAAGATGAGCTTTGCCTGACAGGACTTTATTACTGAACACACACTTTCTGACTATGATCTCAGCTGCCTTTCCCAAAGTGCCCACCACCATTTGTTTATAGTCTTTTCAGGAATTTTTCTCGGACAGCACATTGAGTTTCCCACTGTGTGGTTGACAGAATCCACCCCAGACCCGTTTCTGGAAGTGAGGGCTTTGTGGCCTGCCTGAGGCCTCCCAGCCCCTCTCGTGCTGGCCAGGATCCCGTCAGGATTCCTGGGAGATCCCCACAGCTGTCTGAGCCTCATGTGCACGTACCCTGGGTGTGCGGCTGGGCCAAGTGGCTTGAATGCATTTGGAGCAGCTGGAGTTTTTTACAGCCATTGCGCCAGCCTCCAGCTTGGGCCTCCTGTGCCCGAGGCTCCTCTCACTCTTTCCTTTCCGTGGAATCCCATGCCCTGATGGAGAAGACAGAAGCTAAGCTGGAGGCAGAGCTGAAGGCCCACCAGAGAAGCCCCCAAACCTCTGGATACCACATTAGTTCCCTTTCAGCATGCTTTCCCCTTCCCGCTCTTCTCTTTCCCAAATTCCTCTCATTCCTACAGCCTCTCCTTTTCTTTTTCCTATTCTTGCTCTTTGACTCCTTGAGGGTAAGACACAAGTGAAGATGAGAGGTGTGCATCAGGGGGCTGGCCTGTCTCGCATGGGCAAGCATCTGGCTGCGTTGGGACAGGTGAGGGCAGCCATCTGCTGAAGGCCTCAGATGCTTTGCTGAGGAGTCTGGTGCGGAAGGCAGCCTGGAGCCACACAGCGGGGCTTCTATTCTGGCTCCACCGTATACTTGCAGAGTGACCTTGGGCAGATGGTTTCTCCTCTCAGAGGCTCGGTTTCCTCATTTGTAAAATGGCCATAATACCTGCTTCAGAGGGCAGTTGTGGGAACTGAATTAAATGAGCTCCTCTGAGTAAAGCGGGACGTATGGAAAAGTACCTGGGAACTAAGGGTACCAAACACACCGGCCCTTCTGCAGAGCGGCCTGGTGAGCTGGAGATGGATGAGGTGGGGGAGAGGGAGGCCCGTGACGAGGGCGGGGAGGAGACGAGATCACAGTGCCAGGATTGCAGGGAGGCCACGAGAATGGAAAAGGAGTTAGTCTGAGAGAAAGCGGGAAGGAAGAAGCCCCAGGATTCTGAGCAATTTGTGGAAGAGGATGGGGTTGTTAAGAAGATTTCCTAGAGTTTACTGAGAGTTTGTGTTGTGCCAGGCTATGTATGTATGTAGGTATGTATGTATTTATTTATTTATTTATTTATTTATTTATTTATTCCATATATGAAGTTTATTGTCAAATTGGTTTCCATACAATACCCAGTGCTCATCCCAAAAGGTGCCCTCCTCAATACCCATCACCCACCGTCCCACCCCCCATCAACCCTCAGTTTGTTCTCAGTTTTTAAGAGTCTCTTATGCTTTGGCTCTCTCCCACTCTAACCTCTTTTTTTTTTTTTTTCCTTCCCCTCCCCCATGGGTTCCTGTTAAATTTCTCAGGATCCACATAAGAGTGAAAACATATGGTATCTGTCTTTCTCTGTATGTGCCAGGCCATTTAAAAAGCTGCTCTGTGTATTTTAGCTCATGAAAGTCTTAGGGGCTTTATTACCCCCATTTTATAGATGGGGCAACTGAGACACAGAAATATTACATAACTATTAAGCCAGTCCAGGCCTCCAACCCAGGTTGGCCCGCTACCTCCAAGCTCGCTCTCTCCTCCTTCCCACCAATATGTTTTTCCATTTCCCATTCCTGTTCGTCCATCACATTGCCTCCATCTCCGGCTGGATCCTGTAGGATCCTCATGCCAACTCCTCTTCACGGTTGTGGGGTGGGGTGCAAGGCCCTGCCTTTCTCTTAGGACACTTCTCAGGGCACCTTCCGTGAAGCCCTAACTCATATCCATGTTGGTTCTCCCCCACTCCCACTGTCGATCTGTAGAAGGGTGGCTTTAAGTTAAACTTCAGGAAGAGCCTCCCAAGTATGAACTGTAAGAGAAATTAAAACAGCGTGACTTAGCTGGAGATCTTTAGGGCTAAGGTGGAGGGGTGGAAGAGGAAGAGGATGAGGAGAGGTGGTATGGCTCCTGTGTCCTGGACCTCTGAGACGACAGCTCTGGATGCCAGAGGCGTGTCAGTGAGGGGCTCCTCTTGGCAAGATGGCTGCCACTCCTAATTAACCCATGGCTTTAATTACACTTCACAGCCTGGTCCTGCTGAGAGAGAGGATTGCTCTGAGATTGTGGCACTGGGCTAAATGTCTGAAGCAGTTTCCACTTCACAAACTCCTCTCCTTGCGAGGGTGGGACCATAGGGGAGGGCTTTGCCTGGGCCTGGGCCTGGGGGAATAGGAATGGGGAGCGTGCCTGTGGCCGTCCCCTACCCTCCTGCCCTCCTGTCCTGGTCACCTGTCTGGAGAAACCTCCCTGACTGTGAATTAGGCTTCTGCTGGCAGTTTGGTGCTGCGGCCTCGTCCAGGGGCTCTGAGAGCCAGAAATGGGGGGGCAGGGCAGAAAGGAGCAGGAGGAGAAGGCACAAGTGGCCCTAGGGGTGGATGAATGCCTCCAGACCCAAGGATTAATCCTGGTGGGATCTGCTTTGTATTCTCCAATAACCATTACGTGTGGGAACCTACTGTGGGCCAGTCTCTCATTTAAGTCCTCATGGAAGTTTATAATGGAGGGATTTAGCCCCTAGTTTACAGAGGAAGGAAAGACCTCAGCAAGGCTAAGAAACTTACCTAACATTGCATATAAAGGTGAAGTAAAGGAAGGATTTGAACCCAGGTCACAGTAAACCCAGAACAAGTGCTCTTTCCACCTGACAATGGGCCTCTCCCAGTAGCTGGTTGCCTCTCCCAGTAGCAGTCTCCTGTAGATCTGGGATGCAGAAACCAAAGATTGGGATACGCCGTGTTTTCTGCTGTAATGTTGTTCTTAAGTGCTGTCGCTGCTGGGAAACCTGGGGCTCTGGGTTTCTCTGGGTCATTCTGTGTCCTGAGGAGGTGATGGGAAGCTTTATGGGAAGCCATCCTACTCTTCCATAGCATAGCCATGGTCTCCCTTCCCCAAGTTGTCCCTCTCCTGTGACCTCACAGGGGCAGCTACCTCAATGCCATCCTAAGCCCTCTAGTGACCGCTCCCAGGCCTGTACCTCTGCCAAGAGCCAATGTCCTACGCACTTTCTCAACCTCCAGCGTGGAAGCCTTGGCCCTGAGTCACAGGCTGTGTGTGCGTGTATATGCTGGGGGTGGGGGTGGGGGTGGTCTGAGGTAGAGTCTGCTGCCCTATGGAGGCCCCATCTCCCATCTCAGTGAGAATTCGCATTCCCATTGTTCTTGGGCAAAACTCCAGACTCCGTCTACTGCCATCCCAGATGTCCCACAGTGCCGCATGTTGGATCTGCACACCCTTGAGCTTGCTCATGTGTGACAAGGAGGCTAGACCAGGGGACCATGTCTTGCATGCCCCATGTGCCTGGCATTCTGCTCTCTAAATTACCAGGGGACTGTCCCAAGAGTTATTCCCTCATCTTATGAATGGGAAAACTGAGGCTCTTGTAGTTAGGTAACTGGCCCTAGTGCACACTCTCAATCTCACTGGCTCTCTCTGTTCCCTTGCAGCCCTGACAGGGGAAGGCTTGCAAGAGAAAGGGGCTCAGCAGCTCCACGAGAGGGGCTTACTACCCACCCCTCTTTTAGTGCATTCAGCAATGGCTTTGGGCCTGCCCACTGGAGGGTAGGCTCCCAGGACAGAACCACAGCTTTACACGCAGATGTTCAGTCCAAATCATACCCCATATCTGTCATAGAGATTTGGGGTGGTGAAGCTGGTCAGGGGGTTTGGAGAGGCTCACATCTCAGAAGATAGAAATCAGACCACTCACTGCAGGTCTCAGATGATCTTTCTATGTTAAGAAGACCCATTTTGTGGGTCTGACACAACTTGGTGCCCTTTATGAGGGTGTGAAGGTCAGTGGAAGGGAGGCTGGGCTTCAGACGCTAGGTGACCTGTGTGCATGGATGATCCATCCTTCAAGGCACTAAGGAAAATGATGTTTCTCCTGTTGGATTTGCTCTGATGGGACTGTGCCAAAATTCTTCCTGGTTCTAAACTCAAAACAGTGTTTACATTGTGGGTAAAAATGTTTGCAGTGAACTGGAGAACCACAGGGCTTGGAAGGATCTGGGATAACATCTAGTGTGGGCAGCAGGAGCTGGGATGTGGAGGTTGTAGTGGTTCCAGAGTTTTGGCTATGCCTGTCTGTGAATTTGGCTTCAGAGCTGAGCCATTCTTCTCACTGAGTGACAATGGACATAAATGGAAGATGCGCTCCTCTAGGTATGGGGAGGTCACCGTTGTTCTTGGGGTTTTGAAGAGACAACCTTCTAGAGTTCTCATTATCTGGTGATAAGATTTACATCTCAAAGTGAGAGGTGAGAAACCAGGGATGCCACACCCCATGTGTGGGCCCACATGTGACAGAGAAGAGCCAAGGTCGGAGAGAGAGGGTGGAGGCTGGCAGTGGTGCCCGGGATCGAGCCAGCCTTGGCGTTGCCCACTCGGTCCTCTGGGCTGTGACAGCTCTCACCACAGGACAACACAGGCTCAACCCCTTGGCCTGCCCTATCAGCCTCTCCAGTTCTACCTTGAACTGACTGTCCAGTAATGACGAATATTGACCTGAGCACCCATCATGCACCAGGACTGTGAAGGATGCTGGAGAGATAGGGGTGAATAGGGCACAGCTCTTTCCTTGCAGGAGGTGACAGTTCCAGGGAGAGGCAAGAAGCCTGTTAGCCCCCCTGTAGTCTGCTGAGCTGCTGGCCTTGCCCACACCCATGGCTGCCCTGTCTGCAGGGCTAAATTCTTAGGAACTGGCTGGGCCACTCACTGGCTCCATACAGTCTCAGGTAATTCACCTTCTCCTGCTCCGGGCAAAATGATGAGGAGGATATTGACAAAACCCATGTTTTAATGGAGCACTTTACTATTGTCAAAGGACATTCGTATCCTTCTTTTCTTCTCCCAGAAACCGCCACTTCCCTTTACTGAACTCTATGCCGAACACTGTTCTAACTGGTTTGTACATTATCTCATTTAATTCTTATACCAATAGCAAACAATTCGGAGTTTGGTACTGTTCTACTCATTTTAGAAATGAAGAAGTTCTCCAGGAAGAATATGTCCCAGTCATGCATCAACCTAAGAGGCAGTTTCAAATCCTTGTTTCCAATTCCAAACTCCATGCTGTGTCCTGTCACACCACATAGTATCTGCTGTCAGTGTGAGTGTCCTGGGGGAGTCTGGTGCCAGGCTCTGGCGAGCACTGGTATCCTGGGGGTGCTGAGGGCTCCCTGCCCCACACCTAGCAGAGTTGCCACCTTGGCTACTTGCCCCGTTCCTTAAGGGTAAGCCTCGCCCGCTCCTTTCTAGATCTGTTTGGAGTTGGACCTGAAGGTGCCCACCCAGAGCGCCCATAGTTATCAGCGGTGCCTCTCCCTTCCCTGGGCACATAGGACACTCAGCAGGGGTGCTGTCCTTTTTCATTCCACCAGCACACTGGAGTGCCCTAAAAGAGGCAACAATAAAACTCAGAAGGACAGGGAGGGACAGGATGCTTCTGGGCTCCAGGTCAGCAAAACCTCTTGGTCTTCTCCACCTTCGAGGTCAAAGAAGGCGGGCGGGGTGGGGGGTGGGGAGTAGTCCAAACCACTCCCTTCTTGCTCTGTGTTGTCCCGGCACTGGAGGGGGGGGGGGGGGATGGCGTTTGAGGAGGAGGGACTGTTTCTGCCCACTTGCCGTGCCATGCTTTGGTGGAGAAGAGCAAATCTGAGCTGGTAGTGCTTCCCTGGGGCCCTGACCCCTGTTTTCCTCTGTCCGGGTCCATCTTGTGAAGGGATGTATGTTTAGCGGTTTTCTTCCCAGGCAGAACAATACAGTCACCAGGGTGGTGGGGGATGGAGTGTGGGGTGTGGTTTAAAACCACCAAAGCCCAGGCCCCACTATCAAAGAGGGATTCCATCTGTGCAGATGGAGCTTGGGCATTGATATATTTTTAGGGCGCCCCAGGTGAATCTCAGGGACAGTCAGGAAGAGAAACCCCGGGACATCTCTTTCTGCCTTGCCCTTAGCACTCTGTGCTGCCTGTACTGCTTTAGAACCTGTGATGGTCTCCCTGATGTGCACTCCATCTCCCAGGGAAGGGAGAGAGCCCTGTTTGTCTCTGTGTCCCTTTGCTCAGCCTAATGCCTGGCACCAAAGCCTCAGTCAGTGCGTGTTGAGTTGTTAATGAGAGCCAGTCAGAGAACATCCTGGTTTCCCCTTCTCTTTCTCTCTCTTTCAAAACATGGATGGTGCATGTTCTCAAAAACAGGATCTTTGATTTTTATATCTCCAGTGTGGGGTGAGGAGTAGGGTGCTGAACCCCTGCAGAATTTCAGGGTCACTGGAGAGTCTCTATAGCTGGAAATAGAGCAGGGGGACAATGGGAGGGGTCCTTTGTGGGGGCAGGTATGGAGCTGTACTCTCTTATTTTCTCTCTGTCTCTCTGTCTCTCTCATACTTGGATGTAATCGTGAATGGAGGTGGTAAATCTCTAAACACAGGGGTAGGGCCTGACGTGCAAGGGCTGAAGGAACAAATGTTGTCTCTGTGTATTTCTACCTGATGTACGCGCAGGTCCCTCCCTCATCCCACAGGGAAAGCTTGGGTAATGGAAACCTGCGGAGATAAGGAAGACCCTTCCCTCAGCCCACAGCCTCTCTCCTTATGGACACCCCACTGTGGGTTCTTCCTCTCAGTGAAGTGAGGGAATGGAAGAGAAAGTAGAAGTCTCTGAGCCTGCTCCCCACACTGAGAACCCCTCCCAGAGAGGAGAGAATGGAGTATGGGTGCATTGGTAGGAGTCTGGGTACAAACTCCCTTTCATCTCCTGCTGAAATGCTGTGCCTTGATTTCCTGCCAGCCCCGCCATGGGCCCATGGACCCACATCTTCTGCGGCCCCATTGAAGACTGGGTGGCATTGATGCTGCGGTCCACACTGGGAAGCTCGGGTTTCCCTTGCCCCACAGCCTGAACCACATCAAAGGTGCACCTGCAGTGGGGGCAGGGAGGCCCCCCCCATCCCAGCCCTGGGCAGCTGCAGGCCCTCCCCCTCCAGCTGGAGGCTCTGCCCCCTGCCACTGCCCCTGAACCCAGGGCCCAGGGGAGACCCCTGTCCAGTAGGTCTACATCCTACCCGCCACTTGGACACCTCTCTCATCCTATCTCCAAACAGACCCTTCTCCACAGACCTGCGCTCAGCTTGGCTGCTTGCTGGATTGCCTCTGCTTTGTCTCTTGTAAGTCAGGTTTCAAACGTGCAGTCTCTGCCTTCGACATCTATGCAGTCCCTTCCCCCGTTCCCACCTTAGTCTTTTATTGCCATTGTCACTTTCCCTGGGTGACTTTCTCAGGTGGGCTTCTAGTGATTCAGTCCGGTGGCCATTTGTCGGTGCTCGTTCCCTGGGGATCCCCCACCTTTAACACTCTCAACAACCTCTTTTCAAAATCCTGCCCTTCCCAGGCTTCTTTCTGGCCTGCCTGCACACCTCCTCCTTCTGCTCTGCTAACAGCTCTCCTCTCCTCCCATTCTGATCCCACCTGCCCATTAGGGCCAGGACTAGCCCACCTGATGCAAGTGGCCCCTTCTCCTGGGCCCTGAGAGGTGGAGCATCTCAAATAATCCTGTCACAAATACCTACTGCGTGCTCACAGGTGCACATTGCCCTTCTAATGCTTGCGAGCCAGAGCTCTGAACAGAAGCCCTGTCCCTACGGACTTTATATTCTAATCGAGAGGGACAGAAAAAACACAGTAAATCATGTAGCGTGTGAGAAGATGATGATAAAAGTAAAATATGTGATAGGGTGTGGTCTTAACTATTAGCAGGACAACAATTTGAATATATCCCTAAACAATACATGCATTCCCATGTATCCCTTACTTTGCTTCAACAGTTATCGGTATTTTTTGCCCATCTTGTTTTATCCATTCCATCCCCCACCAAACTTTTATTTATCCTAGCATATTTAAAATTTTTTAATGTTTTTTAAATCTATTTTTGAGAGAGAGAGAGACAGAGAGAGAGAGAACGAGTGGGGGAAGGGCAGAAGGAGAGGGAGACACAGAATCCAAAGCAGGCTCCAGGCTCTGAGCTGTCAGCACAGAGCCCAACCCGGGGATCGAACTCGTGAACTGTGAGATCATGACCTGAGCTGAAGTCGGACGCTTAACCGACTGAGCCACCCAGGCGCCGCTATCCTAGCATATTTTTAAATAAATCCCAGGTATCATGAAATTTTATCTATAGATACTTCAGTGTCCAGCTCAACTGGTTAAGATGTATTTACATTGTACATACACACTGTGCCATTGTCACGCCTAACAAAACCAGCAGTAATTCTTCTGGGACTGTTTAACTCTGCCATGTCTGACAGTCTTGCCTCGCCAGGTGTCGGAATCCCCGTGAGGGCAAGGACCATGGTGTTCAAGCGTCCAAAGCTTGAAAACAAGGCAAAAGTATGATTGCACGTCCGGGCAACCTCGTACTGTAGCCTAACAGGTCCACCCAAAGGTTATTTAATTCTCTATGGGGATGTACTTTTGCTTGACTTTCAATGTATTATTGATTGGGAGGCAGGCTTTACGAAGCTAAATGTTACCATATCGGTTGATAAGATAACCCAGATCTTTACCCTTTACAAACGATTCTGTTCAGTAGAAGAGATAACTCCAAAATTATGGGGGTTTTTTTGCCCTGTAGGACATTAACCAGTTTTGTTTCTGCTTCACAAACTCCTTTCTGCATGCCTTTCCTGACTTACTAACAAACCCCTGTTCTCAAATTCTCTCTGGAGCTAACTTTACCATCCCTCACTAATGAGTTAAGTTTAAATTACATTTATATGAGAGCATTTGGAAAACCACACTTTGAGAGTGGCTTATCCATTTTCTTCCTCTTTCCTTAGTCTAGTCTGCTGCTCGGTGTGGACTAGATGGTTGTGGAATGGGATTTATGCTTGACTCGGTATCCTATTATAATGGGAAGAATCAAGGTTTCAAGTTGAGAAGTGCATAGCAGATGTGACAGAGCTCTGGAGTGAGGGTGGCCTGGCTAAAGCAGGCCCCTCGGCCCTGGCTCCCTGTGCTCTACCCTGGAGAGCAAGAGGAGGGTCAGGTTCTGTGGATGTGGGGCTATCTGGAGAGCCCTGGCCCACCCTCTGCTCCTGGGAGCAAGGCTCTGTCCAACACTAACACTGAGTGGGGAGGATGGAAGGGGGTGAGAACAGGACGCGTGTGTGTGTGTAAGTGTGCAAGTATGTGTGGCAGGGATGTGCCCAGGAGGGCATTCTGGTTTGCCAGTTTGCCCCATGTGCTCAGAGGGCAAGGATAACATTGTGGGAGTGTTCTTTTATGTCCCCAAATTACCACCTTCTGATTCCTCATGCTTTTCTGGGTTGGGAAGGGCTTCTCCTTTACAGCTTATCCCAATTGTTCCATTACAATTGAGGCTTGGGGATGCAAAGGGAGGCAAGAATATTGACAATGTGGTAGAGATTGTAGTGGGAGGGATTGTGTGTGCTGAAAAGCAGCTGTGCTTTTTATCTTCTAAGGGGTTGTGTTTCTGTTCCAAGAAAGGGGGTGGTGGTGGTAGGGTATATGTGTGGAGCAGAGCTGATGGGGTGGTGGTAAGAATTGTCCTGTGGGTTTCCAGGACTGGAGCTGCTCAGTGTGCAGAAACAATTCCTCCCTTTACTTAAATTATCCAATTGCCGTCCTGGCTCCCTCAGCCTCTGGATTGCCTCTTCCTCCAGAAAAACAAAGCAACATGGAGTTAAGGCAAGACTTTGTCCTCCAGGTACCCACCCCAAGCTTCCAGGCCCCCCAGTTCCCAATCTCAGTGCTCTGTGGTACCAGCCAAGGCAAGCAAGCACTGTGGAGGGTTATTAACAAAAAGGGATTTTCCGTTCGCTTTAAAGGTTGGGTGTGTTTGACATTTTATTTCAATTAGCATGGAAAAGCTCTAATAACATCTTTTTCTATTCCTATTTGGAACTAGGGTAACTTTTAAAAGCAACCTGTCTAATCGATGATGGGGGAGCACCATTTGGGGGACATCGTTGGTCCTGGAGACTGGAGGGTGATAGGAAAGAGGGGGCATTTCTTCTCTCCCTGACTTCCTTCATTTTCACTGTCCTGGCTTGTCAGGCGCTCCCATCCTCCTCTATTGCCCTCTTCTCATTCCGTTCATGTACCACCCCCAGCCATCCCTCAGGAGACATTTGCCAGCTCCAGACACTGGAGACACAAAGATGAATGAGACACTTTTCCCAGCTGGAGATGTTCTGAGCCCAGTGGACAGTGATCCTTCATGAGTGAACAGTGCTTTCTGGTTGACAGAGCCCATTCACATTTGTTGTGTGTTTTAAGCCTCATGAGAGTTGGGGAGATGAACCAAGACAAGCATTATCCATCCCAGAAGAGGAAACTGAGGCTCAGAGAGGTTGTAGGCCACCTTCAAGGTCACACAGGTGGTGCTAGGTGGGGCCAGGACTGGAAGAGCCTTCGGGTAATGGTCAATCCCATAATCTCTGGCTGCACAGAGGCTGGTAACAAAACGTCACAGGAGTTGGGAAGTTGGAGGCAGAGTGTCAAAGAAGCTGAGGGCTGGCCTACAGGATATGGTGACTTTTGTCTGCAGTCACTTTTTTTTTTTTAATGTGTTGGTAAATTGTTATTTGTTGCTAAGTAATATTTCATTCTTTTTAAAAAATGTTTAAATTTTAGTTAACATACAGTGCAATATTGGTTTCAGGAGTAGAATTTAGTGATTCATCACTTACACACAACACCCAGTGCTCATCACAAGTGCCCTTCTTAATGCCCATCACCCGTCTAGCCCACCCACCTCCCCTCCAGCAACCCTCAGTCTGTTCTCTATAGTTAAGAGCTTCTTAGGTTTGCTTCCCTCTCTGCTCTTTTTCCCTCCTTCCCATATGGTCATCTGTTTTGTTACTTAAATTCCACATATGAGTGAAATTATATGGTACTTGTCTTTCTCTGATTGACTTATTTCGCTTAGCGTAATACATTCTAGCTCCATCCATGTCGTTGCAAATGGCAGGATTTCATTCTTTATTTTTTTAAGACAGAGAGAGAGAGCAGGGAGAGGGGCAGAGAAAGAGATAGAGAGAACCTTAAGCAGGCTTCACACTCAGAGCAGAGCCTGACATGGGGCTTGATCCCATAACCCTGGGCACCACCCCACTTTGTTTTAGAGAGAGAGAGAGACACACGATTTTATTCTTTTTGATGGCTGAGTAATATTCCATTGTGTGTGTGTGTATATATGTGTACATACACATATGTACACTACATCTTCTTTATCCATTCATCAGTTGATTGACATTTGGGCTCTTTCCATAATTTGGCTATTGTTTATAATACTCCTATAACCATTGGGGTGCATGTACACTTTCAAATCTGTATTTTTTGTATCCTTTGGGTAAATACCTAGTAGTGCAATTGCTGGATCGTAGGGTAGTTCTATTTTTAGTTTTTTGTCTGCAGTTATTTCTGTCTGGCCTGGGACCCATGTCTCTCTGGCTGGAGTGTTAGAGGTCAGGACATTGTGCTCTCCCTTGCCTGGAAAAAGGTAAAGAGCACATATCACTTTCAGGCCAACCACCCTTTGGTGTCTGAGAGTCACATTCTGGTGACCACGGAGTCCTGAGTCCCTATTCCACCCCCACGCTCAGCCAGTTGCAATGACAGGGACTGGGGCTGGACATAACACGAATAAGGTCTTGAAGAGTGGGACAGGATGGAGTGGGGGGGGGGTCAGTTACAAAGGTAACCTGTGGAGTGGTGGTGTCATTTAATGGGAGACAAAGGATGTCATTCCTGGCTGGGGAGGGACCAGCTGTCAAGCTGTGGGGGCAAGGCCTGGTAGGGGAAGGCTGTGGGCAGGAAGGGGTGGAGGAGTGGAGCAGCTGGGCCTATGAGGTGGATTGGCTGTGGTTCTTGAGCAAGAGAGAGTTACCTGATGGTGATGTGTGTCGGGTAGTATTGGGGCCTTCCTGTTGGGTGGGGGGAGCTGAGCTGTAAGGGGTGAGTGCCCAGAGTGTTCACTGTTTCTGACGTTTCATGCTGGCCTTCCTGTTACAAGAAAGTACAAAAGAAGCGGCCTCTTAGAGTTCATGAGACCTGATTCTCTCGTCCGTAGGGCTTTTGCTCTTTGCAGAGCATTCTGGATTCTCAGAGAGCTAGTGTGAGGTTTGGTCTGGCTGATCATCAGATTTTTCTAGGGGAACTTTAAGGCCACACCCGTGAGACTCTGATTTGATAGATCTAGGCGGGGCCGAGAGTCTAAATATTTGTTGTAGAGGAGCAACACCATTATTCGAATACCTACTATTTGTTTGGCATTGGTAATCAGCCACCTAGTCAGGAGATGAGGGGCAATCAATTTCCATCAGCGCGAAGGAGTCTGGGAGGAGGCCAGCCGTGACATCTCGCCGCCTGCCGTGTACCCTGTTTACAGTCTTAGAGTCTGAACACGAAAGCTCAGCTCTCCAGGGAAGCTGAGCTGGGTCATTCCAAATTTCAAAGTTTTCTAACCAGCTTAAGATTTGTCCTTTTAAGCAACAACACTTAAAAAAATTGTCAGCCACTGTGTTTGTGATTCTGTGTAAAATGTATTACATGCGTCCCTGACTTTTTAAACAGTCACACAAGCATAAATGTAACCTTTTCTTGATGTCCCACGGGTATGTTAGGAACCTTAATTAATGTATTGAGCTATAATTCAGTGGGGCTTATGGGACGATTTGCTTATACCAAATGGCCCCCTGAGGTTTTGAGTGTTTGTGTCTGCTTTTTAGTTTTTCCAGCTATACTTCTTGCTGACTGATGTCCCTTCTTGCTAGACATAATGTACCTGCCTAAAGCAAATGTCTCTTCACTTTCAATTTGCATTTATTATATGGTTTTGGGAAATGGATAACTAAAGTCCTTGTAATTGGGTAGGAAATCTGTGGTTAGCTTGCCATTATTCATTCCACACCCTCTCCCTGAGTGGCAGCAATGACATTTGAGATTGACCTCAGCCTGAGGAGGTGACCTGATTGGTTTAAGGGAACACTGTCTTCCTTCTTTAGTGTTGGGTCCTAAATGGACACATGATGCAATTTTGACTAATGGGATTTGAAGAGAGGTTCTCCCCTGATCTCTGAGAAAATTCTTCCTCACTAGTAATAGACGGCCATGGGGAGTCATTCTCCAAGTAGACATAAGTGAAAAGACACAGCTCTAGTCGCTTTCTTTGGGAAAAATCTACTGGGGATGGCAGAGAGGGACGTGGAATTACAGAGGCTGCCGTAGCGGAGAAATTGGAAAGCACCATGAGCTGGTGGGGGGTTGAATGTCTAAACCTCCTCTCATGTGAATTATTATACTTGCTTTGGTTTAAGCTCCTTTGAATTGAGTAGGGTTTGGGGTTACTTATAGCTAAAAGCATACCAATGGATAAAAATCCAATATATGAAATAAAAGTGAGTGGGTTCTGGGTGAGGCCTGGGGACTTTCGTATGTGCACTTCGTTACTCTGTTTTGGTTTCTCGGAAGTGTGGTTTTGTGTTTTGATTTTGAAGAGTTTGTTTCTTCCTGAGTTTTTCCAGGTGGTTAATGACTACTTCTTGTTCATCTTTGTATCCCCAGTACTTTTCACAGTGCTCTGCACTTACTGGACGTTCAAAAAATTGTTAAATTGACTTAAACTCAGCAGTCTGCCTGTATCTGCGGGGTGCATTCTCCTTCCTGTTGGCAATTATATGAGCTTGTTGCCCTTTACCTATCAAGGTTTTAGAATATTAAAGACACACCACAAACTCTTAACACTGGTAATTTTTTGTAGTGCTTTCCAGCATACAAAACACCACCTGGACCTTATCTCAGGAAACAGGGCCAGGATCATTCCCATTTTACAGAGAAGAAAACCAAAGTTCAGGGGATTTACATGAAGCTTAATGTTATCATTGGTTCTTAACAAATTTGATTTTGAAGTGGCATCTAAAGCACTTCCTATTAGAACAGATAACCCCTGTGCTCCAAAAGGAGCCTCTCTTACAAGACTTCTCCTACACGGGTACTCCTGTGGTCACTAAGAGACATAAATAATGTAATGATCAGCATCTGCGGGTCTGGGCTTCCGGATGGCACTGACCCTACCTCCCACTGCCACCTGAAGAATTGCAATTTGCCATCAGCTTAGAGCTCTTCAAGATTCACAGCTTGAGCTTCTCACCTAGCTAATTGGCACTTACTCTTCAAACTGGGTTGCGCTCCCCAATGAAAGAGAAACTGGAGTTCGCCTCCCTCTGCTCTCCTAAGTTTTGCAGCTAAAAATGAACCGTGAAACTTGCGGGTTTTTTGCTCCGGACGCGAGTCACAATGGGTATCCACACAAAGGCATTTGGGAACTCTGAAGTTCCCTTCTGCCCAGCGAAGGCCTTCCCCTGTATATATCAAAGCTGTGAAGGGCCCCTTCAGTACACAGTGCATGAGGTTCATTGAAAAGTGAAAAGTTATCTCTACCACATCCCTCCTTCCATGATGCCTGCCTGCCTGAACATGCCTGCCGAGGGCCTCTGCTGCCCCCACCCCAAAATGATGCTCTCACACCACCCCTTCCCTTCTCGCTCCCCATTGCCTCATGGACCTAACCTATTTTTGTTTTCCTGCACTTGAACTCTTCTCCTGCCAGAGCCTTGCTAACGATGCCTGCCATGGTGTGGTGCACAGCCTGTTCTGATGCCTATGCCTTTGGTTATGGTGAAACGATCTCTGCTTCGCTTCTGAGCATCAATAGAAATTGTTGTGTAGAACACTTATTTTGACATTATTTCGAAAATGGCTTTGTGTGTATGCCTTGTTTCCTGGAGGGCAAGGATTATGTTTTACATTGCTCTCGTATGATGCACAGCACCTAGCGTTTACCTTATCCTGTAGAATTTTAGAGTTTTCAAAGGGCTGTGTTACTCAATAAATACCTGAGGAATGTCATCGCCTCTTAGAGTTCTACTTTATGGATAATCTGTGCTCACTCCCTCTGCCTCTGAGTACCTTGCCTGGCCACTCACTGTGAGACTGAATTCGGGAGTCACGAAGCCTGGGTTTTTAAGGGGATGAGTGGGTGTGAACACAGTTTATGATGTCTGAATGCATTCCTCAGTACATTACAAATTCATTCTGGGCATTTAGTCCCCGGGAGTTCTGAAGGGGAGAGCGGTGGGAAGCGCAGAGTTGCATGCTGAGGGTTTGGTGTCTTGAATACTACGAGAGAAAGGATTGAAGGACCGCGTGTGCGCTGCTCTGATGCCACGTCTGATGATGAGATGGAGGGGTTCCTCGCAAACAAGGACACAGGGCTCTCCTAGCCCATTCGGGGCTGCTAGCGCTCTTTGCGAATTTTCTCCTGCCACCAACCAAGCTTTAAAAAATGGTGGTGGGGGGATGGTTTCTTCTCTAAAGTCAGTGGCTTGGGTTCTCAGACTTGTTTCTCTCTTCTTCTCTACAATACTCGTGCTGCTACCCAGGCCTCTGCAGAAACGGTCGCCCTCGGAGATTCTGAGAGCCGGGGCCACTCTGTGCTACCACGCGAGAGCACGAGGAGATGCTGAGGTCGACGGAAGGCAGTTGAGGAAATCCCACACCCAGACTGACCTGGGGTTTCCCTTTCAAGCCTTGGTGTCTGGATTTATGGTTTCTTCTCACTCTCTCCCTTTTCCTTCCAGCATCACGCTTGCCTATCCCTCCTGCAGCAGCCCAGTAGCCTGAGCATTGAGGGGCTCTTGGATACAAACTCCCCCTGCTCCTCCCGGGCACCCCTCACGTGGCTGCATGGCTCGGCCAGCTCCTTTGCCACCACAGCCCCCCGCAGAGGGAGCTGAGCCTCTGGGAGCCAATGCATCTCCCTACTCCATCCTTCATTCCCACCTCAGGTGGTACTCCTAGGTTGGACCCACCCCCCACACAGGGGTCTTGAAGTGTGGGGCTCTTTTTGTTGTGAGGGTGACTTAGAAACTCTATTGTCATTTGGTGGTAGAAGCCAGGGATCTAAGTCTGTGCAGGGCACAGGGGAGGCATAGCCCTCAAAACATGCCATAGGCTCCTTCATTGAGAAACACTGTGCACTCCAGGCTCAATGATGAGCTTCTGATCTTCTCCAGATGCAGGAGGCAGTGCAGCGGAGTCAGGTCTGAGCCCCTGCTCTGCCACTTACGGCCCTGTGACTAGTTTCCTAGCCTGGTTCCTCACTGTAGTGTGGAGTGCTAACAGTGCCCCCACTCCACGGAGTTGAAGTAGAATTTGATGTTGATATATACGAAGACTTAGGACAGCCCGTGCACACCGAGTGCCATAGAGGCATTCGCTATTCTTACCCAGGCCTCCCGGGCTCCTCACTTGGCCTCAGGTCCAAACTGTGCTCCTGGCAGACACTTGCTTCAGAAACAACTGGGCCAGTGGCCACCGGGACTGAGAACCTTGGCTCCAGGTATGGGCAGTTACCCAGGGTCCTGGACCTGAGCCGCCCTTGGGAACCTGTGCTTCCTTGACTCTGTTCCCAGTACTGCCCTCACTCCATTCGATCATTCCAGAGGGCTGTTCCTGTGTGCCTTTCATTAGAAGTCTACTTCCACGGTATTTCTCTTTTCTTCTCTCTCCGTAGTTGTTGTATATGTTTGTTACTGTTTTCTTTTTTTTTAGAACCTCTATTAGGCAGTGGTACTCAAAATGCAGATTCTTGGGCCCCACGCCAGAGATTCTGAGGCAGGATATCCAGCTGGGGACCAAGAATCTGTATTCAACTTGCCACTGGTGGCCTCCACAGCACCGGCCTCTAGCTCTGTAGGTCCAGTCTCTGTGTCTGCTATTGTCCAGGGAGGGGAGGGCCTCTGCTGCCCCCACCCCCAGGAAGCATGAGGCCCTTCCGCATGTTACACCTCAGGTACATATATCATCATTTAAAAATATCTACTTAAAATTCCACATTTACATTTCCTTCCAGCTGGGGTCACACCTCAATCTAGAATCACTCCTTTGGGAAAAGGATAGATGAGAGAAGGTGAGGTGTGACATTGCTTTCCTTTAGAAAAGTAGCAGAATGGGAAGAAGGGTCTCTGGGCTAGAACTCAATGGCTTGGGTTTCTAGCCCTGATTCCATCACTAGCCTGCTGTGTGACCTTGGTTGAGTCACTTGACCTCTCTGGGCCTCACCCTCTTCATTTCTAACATAAAGGGGTTGAACAGGTTGGACTTGCCAAAGTTCTCTTCCAACTCTAAAAGTTTGTAAGTCTATAAGTCTATTTAAATGTGCCGACAGCTTTAGAATGGCTAATTAATGAGTTTTTAGTGGGAACACAATTAGGTGATAATGAAGGCCTCAGAAGTAAATCTCTCCACTTCTAGTAATGAGTAGATGAGACTTGGATTTTGTTTTCACTTAATGGAGCCCTTGGGAAGAGGGAGCATGGGACTACAGGCTCCTACCTGGGGGCTCAGGGAGGCCAGGAGTCAGGGACAAAGCCACACATAGAGGAAGCTAGGTGGCACTGTCCTAAAACAAAAACGAGTCACCTCTCAGGGTAGGCTTGGAGCCGTGTGGATAAAGCGGAATATTGGCAGCTCTGCATAGTGCCTTGTATCCATTTCCAGAACACGTTCACCTGCATCATCTTGTTTAATCCTCTTACACCTGGTGAAATAGATAAACTTGGAACCTTTATCTCCCCCATTTAATGGATGAAAAATGGAGGCTGAGAGCAGTGACTCACTCGAGGTAAGGTTAAGTTGCTAATCAGTGATAATCAGGATTCAACTCAAGCTTCTTGATTCCAAAGCCCATGTCCTTTCTGCCCTACCTGGCTAGTTTGTCGTGCCTGGCAGGCCACCTCTACTGGCCTCCCTACTGAGAGTACGCTGAGGGTCTGCACAGCCACCTGGGACATGGCTTTGTGGGCTGGCTGTGGGGGTGGGAAAGATCAGGCTGGCGTGGGGGGTGATGGCGTCCAATCTGCGGTAAGAAGGCTCCCGGGCAGGCTCCCCGGTTCATGACAGACCGTGGCATGGTTGCTGAGAGCTGGGCACAGCCACACATGCCACCGAACCCAGCATGGCAGTCCCCGGCATGGCAGTGCTCAGACAGTGTTTGCAGAGCCCCTGAGTTTGTATCTAAGTGGGGAATGCCCTAAAGCGAGGGAGTGAGAATGAGAAAGAGTGATCCATAGAGGTGGGGAAGACTTCTGTCCCAGGGAGACAGACAATAAGGAGACCCAGCAAGGAGAGAAACCCCTCTGTATGGTGTGGGGAGGGGTAGGGTCTCCTGCCCTGGGAGTAGAGGCAGGAAGCAAGTAGATAAACTTCTCAAAGTCAACTGCTGGTGACTTTGACTGCAGAGACATGAGACCTTGACCTTTCCTTTCTGAGTGAAATAGGGTGCAAGCATTATGCCGAGATGCAGTCTTTGCTGCAGAGGGAGGGAGGGAGGGAGGGAGCACACCAGCAAGCATTTGTCTGCATCCTGCCCTAGAAATGCTTCAAGTAATAAAATCAGGATGACTTCAGAAATCCATTACCCCTCTCGGCCTCCCACAGGCACCTACGTGCCCTGGTGGAGAGGGAGAAGAGGCCTGGGGACCGAGCCTGGTAATGTGGCCTCAGTCTCCTCATCTGTAAACCAGGGGATGGGGGGAGATGGGCCCGAGGTCCCTACCTGCTCTGACCTCAGGTGGTCTAGAGGAGGTCTTTTGGAGTGGGGGCAGAGGAAGGGTTGAGATGAGACACCAGAAAGAAAGGGGAGAAGAGAGGAGGGTAGAGATAGACATGGGGAGAAGAGAGCTGTGATAAAGTAAGAAACACACAGAGCTCAGAGGTTGAGTGTCCACCCCATCACTAGCGAGTCAGGCTTGGCTTCCAGACCTGAAACGTGGTGCTGGGGATACAAGGATTAAAAAAAAAAAAAAAAAGGAAAAAAAAAATGCAGGTTACAAACCATAAAGTACCACACAAATTAACATGCTGAATTCGCAATAAAAAGCACTGACAAGAGAGGCAGGGAAGATCCTTTCATGAACCTTTTCTTTCCTGGGGATGTAGATAGAGGAGAGGGGTAGGGAGTGGGAAGGAAATAACCAAAGGTGGACCAAGGAGGAAATAAAACCCTCCCTTGGTGAGGCTGTTTGTGTTCCCTGTGGGAGACAGAGAATCCAGGCAGCTGCCAGTGGCAGGCTGCATCTCCAGCAATGGAGCCTTTGCCTGGGTGAGAACAGCCCAAGTGGGACTAGGGCAGGAGGAAGCTTCCTTCCCAGATGCCCGGGGAAGGGAGAAGGCAGACTGGGGCTTCGAGGTGTCGTGGCACTCCCCAATTTCTGTCACGCTTAAAACTCTTGACTGAGGAGGCTGGTGTGAGGGGAGCGTGGTAAAAGCCCAAGGCAGAATCTGAGACAGGAGAGGGAAAGGATGCGAAAGGCAAAAAGAGAAAAAATCTGGATGAAGGAGTTCTGGAAAGCCAAACCAAGACAGGAGCCTCAGTCCATGTGGCCCAGCTCCACCCACGGTTCCTCCTTCTGCTGCTCGTGTCTGGATCTCCATCTTGGCATGAGGCAAGGCCAAGACGGGGGAAGCACAGGGCCGGGGTCAGGGCGGCCAGCTCCCCTGGCAGGCTAGATTTATGATTTGGCTGAGTTGGGGAGAGAGGGAGCCTGCAACCATCCAGGGTCTGAAAAGCAGCCCAGTGTTTCCTGGAGGAGTCACAGTGCCAAGGGCAGGGGCATCCATCTGGCCTCTCCGTGTAGTACATTTGTCACCCTGGAGCCTGGGACCAGGCGTGCCTCCCTTCTGCCATGTGTAGCCACAGCTCCCACCTTCAGTAGCCTCTCCTGCAGGGCCTGCAGCCCCAACAGGTGCTCCTTGAGGGGATGGGGGGCAGGCAGCCTGCTCCCTGTCTTGGGACCCTCTCCTACTAGGGCCTCTAGCTGGTACCCATCCTAGCTGGTGTCTCCTAAACTTCCCCTGGGAATAAAAAACCTTGGTGTCGGAAAGGTGAAAGGACTCCAGAGATAGCTAGTACTGTAGTTTCATATTCCAGGAACTCTGGGCTTCCTCTGAGCTACCTTGAGAGTTGCTGACAGAGGGTGAACACCCAGGGCCCAGCTCCCTGCCCAGCAGTGTAACTCTACTTCTATCTGATCTAGATATGGATGTTCTAGATAAGATTTCATTTGAAAGAATGGATTCTGCTGCTGACAACGAAAGTTTGAAGGCCACAGATCTGGTCTCGTTTCAAAGAGGAAGATACAGAGGGCCAGAGAAGGCCAGTAGCCTGGCCCAGTTGCTAGCAGAATGGGGACTGGAGCCCAAACCCCCTGGTTCCCCCATCACTCCATGATACTGGGCTGCCTTTTTGAAGGTGCTGGTCTGAGCATTCATGGCCAACATCACTTCTCCACCCTAACAGTTCTCCTATTTCCCCCTCTCTGTCCAACAGTCAGGCCCACCTCTTGAGCTTGGGTGCCATGCCCCTCTTAGCTTTTCCTCTGCCAAAAGGGGCTTCCGGGTGTAAATAATGTGTGACCCAGGCAAAATCACTTCAGGTGTGAAGCAAGACCTCCACGATCAACCCCCAGTTATGGCATCTTCAGCCCTGGAGCTGTCTCCAGGCCCAGATCCTTGGGTTATGGCTCCCCTATCGTCCATCCCTGTGGGCCTTGGAGTTTATTAAGGGTTTTCTGGTGGAGTCCAGTAGAGCTGGCTCTCTTCTATTTAGGTCTCAGTTTGTTCATTTTGGCTTGTCCTCTTTTTTTTTAAGAAGGTTTATTTGTTTGTTTGTTTGTTTATCTAAGTAATCTCCACGCCCAACATGTGGCTCCAGCTCGCAGCTCTGAGATCAAGAGTCTCAGGCTCCACCAGCTGAGTCAGCCAGGTGCCCCTGTCCGTTTTGGCTTCCGATTGCTGGTGCCCATCCAGCCACTCTCTGCCTCAGTCTCTGGATTCTTTTCCAGAAAACCTCAGACTAACAACATTCGTTCTGGGCAGGCGGCTCTCTACCACCACCAACAACTATGCCCGCTTGTCTCCTACAATTCCTGTGGGCCCTATTCTCCAGCACGGTTGCTCTGTTTTATGTTCTGCCTCCTCTGCTAGACTCACTTTTCCAGCATGCTTCCGTTTAGCCTCTCCTTTCCAGATTTATGTGCTGGCTCTGCACTTTCTACCTGCTTCTCTTAGTGTTTTAGAGCCAAGGCCTTCTTCTCCAGTCAGCCCCCTGGACACCTTCCCATTGTAGGAACCACCACAACCATCTCAGGATTCCACAGATGAAGAAAACCAGGCTCCAGGCTTTCCTGGGGGCCTGATACAGGCCAGGCATGTGGGAGGCACCTTATACATCGTATCTCGCTGAACCCTCACAGCATTCACCCAGTTTTCATGTAGGGACACTGAATGCCAGAGATTTAGCAGCTTGCTCAAGATCACACAGTTAATAAGTTTCAAAGTCCTAGTTGTGCCTAACTCCCGAGCGTAGGCAGTTACCCACAAGACCAAGCTGCCCAGGTGGCCACCTTGCATGGTCAAGCCGATGACCTAGGCCTTGGGTGGCACACCTGGTGGTTTTTCTCCAAAGCACTCATCCTATTCCAAGGCCTGCACCCTGCTTACTGTCTTCCCTGTTTCCCCTGGTGGGAAGCTCCACAGTGGCTGGCTTCTCCTTTCCTAGCCCAGGACCCCCGGGAGGGTGAAGGAGAAGGATATGGCTCTGTGATGGGAGAAGATGGGGAAGGTTTCTGGGCTCTCCATCTTTGGGAGAGTGGGCACTGGGATGGGAGCAGGGAGGACGATGACCAAAATGGGGACAGGAAATGACTTGGGCTAGAAAAAAGAGAGATTGCGCTGCTGACTCTTTTGTGAAACACTGCTTCCTCCAAAGTTGTTACCCGAGAGTGTGCGGCAGAGGAAGCTGACTGCTGACAGCAGCAGCTGTGGAGGCGGCGGGAGCTAGAGGGGTGGCATTATCACCCTCCGGGGCGGGAGGGGGGGGAGTGGTGTCTCCTGCCTGTTCTGGAATCTGTGTCTCTCACCACCCATCCCCCCACACACCCTCGGGCTCAAAACCCAGAAGGAGAGAGAGGGACAGACACCCCAGGAAGATGCACACACCCTGCCTCTCACACTCCTGCTCACATGCACACCCACGCGCGCGCGCTCATGCACACACACACACACACGCACACACAAACTCTTGCAGGTCTCTCTTTTCTCTGTCTCCATAAGCATCACACCACTGCTCTCCGGTCCAGCCAAAGTTGGAGTATTTCTGGGATGAGCAGTCTACTCCATGAGGATAAATCATCCCAAACCATCCTCAGGCGCCTTTGAGGAAACTCAGGAGACAGATCCAGCCCTCTGTGGGGTGGCCCGGAGGACAGCCTGGGAGCTGGTGATTGGTGTGTCACGCCTGGGGCTGCAAGCTGTTTCCCGTGCTTTTGTCTGATGCTGGGAGCAAGGCTCAGCAGTGTGAGGGACAATCAGAGCTGCTCGGGCAGGCTGCTGCATCGTGTCCTGCTGTCCCTGTGGCCAGACTGAGCTGCCAGAGCCCCCAGACAGGACGGAGGTGTTTTCTGGCTAACCTGAGCAGAAGCCCGGGTCGATTTATCAGCAAGTGTTTCTTCCTGAAAGCAGTGGCAGCAGCCTTGGTTCCCTGGACTGAGAAACACTAGCAGGGACTCAAGCCCTGGCCCCTCACCATCCCAAGGAAGCCCCCCCCCAGCCCCTTTCAGAGACCTGGGAGCTGGGCGTGCCTGTGGCCCTGGCTCTGCTCCTAGGCTGGGGCTGGGGTCGTGAGTGCTAGCCCTGGGGGTGAGGAGCATGAGAGCGTGGTTGCTCGCCTGGGTTCTGACAGCTGGGCTGACGGTGCTGGCTTCCCCAGGATTGCTTCTCCTGCCTAAACCGTGTTTGAGCCTTGGGTGTCCGCGGCTGAACTACTAGTGGTGAGTACTTGGACAGATGTCCCTTTTCATGTTCATTGGCCATGCCCTGCACGAGTCACAGTGGCTTGGCTCTGCAGCTTTATTTTCAGAGAGAATAGACATTAATTTGCCTCACCTCGTGCCAGCTGGGTGAGGTAGAAAATCTAGGGAGCAGGGCCAACCTGAGGCGGGGGCGTGGAGGTGAGCTTCACGCAACTGGGGCTGCAAGTGTTTTTTCTTAGGACAAAGAGGTCCCTGAAAGGAGAAGCTTCTCTCACTGGCTCCCTCTCCCGATTGGGTAGAGATGTACCTAAGCAGCGTGTGGAGGAAAGGCTGCCCCCAAAATGCCCGCTCCTCACAGGTGTTTCAGGCTTTGGGGCCAGCTGCACTCTTGCTGCCCAAACCCTGCTGGTTGAAGGGCTCAGTGAGGTTCCCCTTTTCCTATCTGGCCATGTGGCTTATTGCCTCTTCCCACTCTGACGTCATCATCCTGGGGCCATTGAAGAGGGCCCTTTAGTTTTTTTCCTTGCTCCCTCAGATCTGTGGGCTGCCTCCTGAGGGCCAGATTGCTGTCAGCACTCCCAGGGCAGGCCATGGGACAGCAGCAGGTCTCCCCCTCACATGTGCAGAGTGAGACCCAGCAAGGCCGGGGAGATGCCGCCTTGGGACCCTGGGGCTCTCTGTGGTAGCCCTGGTCCCTGCCTACCCCTCTAAAAGAGCACTGTCCTTGGTGGTTATGGTTATGTTCTCAGCGTGGGCTGCCTCTGGGAATAAGGAGGTCTGGGAGGCTGCCACATGCTGGATGAAGTCATACTTCCTATACTCCTATATGAGCCCTTGATTGTCTCTTTTGAGTCCACAGTCAAGTGCATGCTTTCTAGCTTTCCAAACATGTCTGTGATCATGTTTTCTGTTCCCTTGTGATTGCACAGTCTGCCTATATCTGCATAAGTGTCATACAGTGAATGCGTTTGGGCATGATGACTTCTGAGGTCCCTTTGAAGAACATCTTTCTGGAGGATCACTGGGGGACAACTCTGTAACCCTATGTCCTGTTATACCTCGATCCTTTGAGGCCTATCTGAAATCCAAGGCATGGCTAGAGAACTGTGGTTCTGACTCATTTGAGAATTCTGACCTTATGATTCCAAAATCATGGCTTAGAGCTGGGCAAGCAGTGTGTATTTAGGGCAGGTTTTCTCAGCAGTGGTACCACTGAAATTTGGGGCTGGATGATTCTTGGTGGGGGGGGGGGGGAAGGACTGTCCTGTGCCCTGTAGGATGTTTAACAGTATCCCTGGACTCTACCACTTTCGTTTGTGACACCAAAAAATATCTCCAGACGTTACCAAATTTTGCCCAGGGACAAAATGACAGCAGTTGAGAATTGCTGGTTCATGTTAATGCTGTGGCTTCTATAGTCTCTCCTTTGGCCTCATGGGACTGGGTCCAATGTGGCCAAGTGAAGTGTTGCCATCCCTGGCCTAGGAATACAGACACCTGGAGTCTGGGCTTGAGTGATCTCACTCAGTCTAGGTGGAGAATCACTTCTAGCCCTCCCCTGTGTCCACCAACTTCCAGATTTTCTTGGTGGAAACATAGTGGTGAGGGTCAGTGGGGCTGGGTAGGGCCTCCCTTCTGTGGGGGATGAGGTCTGGGAAAGAAAACCCCGCTCCAGGATACCACCATTTCTTCCTGACATTTTCCAAAAGCCAAAAGTGGCATGGGAGCCAGAATGGGTTCTGTACCCAGGGCAAGTGTGAATATGCACACATGTGCACGTATATATGCACACACACTTGGTTGCAGCTTTCTGGACCCTGTACTGAATGAATGATGTGGAGGCCAGCCCTGCCTTGGGGAACTTGCAGAGTGAGATGGACATCCTATTACGTACTTATAAAGAGATAAACCAATCGAAAGGATTCTGTGCCTTGTTTGGATTAAGTTTCATCCTTCTAGGCAAATTACTTATGAGTAAGAACAATCAAGGGGAGAAGAAGGCTCTTGAGTTTCTTGGTTTATCAGAATCTCTGTGGGATCATGGTGGTCTTGCCCTTCATCAATCCAGGAGGACTTCATAAAGGAGGAGATATTTCAGAGCCTATAATGTGGGCAGAGGCAGCATGGTGCATGCATGTGTGTGTGTGTGTGTGTGTGTGTGTGTGTGTGTGTGTGTGTGTGTGAAGCCCTTGGATCTTTTATCTGACAGTGACTCTGGGGGTGGGGGCAGGTAGAGAAGCTGGCTAAGGCATGTCCTTCCTTCCTCCTTGAGTAAGCAGGTGCCAGCCCTTTTTCTCCATGCCTCCCATCTACTCTGCTGAAACTTGTCTTCAGAGCTGGAAGGCAGACCCTCCCACCCCCAGCACAGAGGAGGGACTTACAGAAAGCCCCATGCTGCAGAGAAATGATGGCCAAATTCTGATTTGTCGAATAGAGCAGAGAGGTGCTTCAGGTGACACGAACCAGCAAATCATCATCTAATCAGCCTGCTGAGCTTTGAAATACCTCTTGTGATCCATTTCAGCAGATTATATCTTCTAATGATGCTTGATTCTGGTGGGTAAGTTTACAGTCCCCAAAACAAACAGCGTCTGAACTGCAGGGATGGGAGGGAGGTGGCTGCACAGTGTTGCCTGGCCTCTCTGGTCACCCCAGCTAAGCCACAGCACATTGTCCTTAGGCCCGAGTCTCCATGGTCTCCACCTAAGTACACAGACTGTTTTCCCCAGCAACTCTTTGGGAGCCTTTGACCTTCCCTTTTCCTGGCCCTGTCTCCCTCAGCAAGCCAGTTATTCTCTGAAAAGCCTGATGGGCATTGGAGAAGGGGAGAGAAATCTCATTATAGGTGGAGTATTGGGGCAATAAACAGCTCTGTGATCTGCAGCTTTGAACCTATAGTGTTGTGATAATGCTCTGAGGTTTGCAGTTTTGTGGTCCCAAGAGGGAGCTGGGTCCCCACCTACTTTTCTGGTCTTTTTCGGGGCTGGCTGGTCATATAGGAATACAGGGCCCATGGGCAGGGCCAGGCCTGGGTTTATGTAACTTCCAGGGCTTACATGAGACTCCTCCGCTGTGGAACAGAGACAGAGAGGTGACTCGGAAGGACAGAAGCCCTCGTTGCTCCCACAGAGGGCACACGCCTATGTATGTGAGACTAGGCACAAATCAGGAAGCCCCATCCGGGGTCTTGGTGGGCCGTTTCGGGGTCAGCTTACAAGGGAAAGTCATGGCACAGCCCTGCACGTGGGACCTTTCTTTGTACCAGCGAGCCCTGGTGACATTAGGCAGCATCCCTAACACAGCCCCCTCGGGCCCACCAGCTGCCTCTGTGTGGCTGCTGGGAAACAGCAGGGCCTGAGTCTGGGAACTGAATGGGTGGTCATGAGGTTCCCAGCCCAGTTCCCTGAGTAGAGGTCAGACTCTGTCAGACTCCCAGAACATGTGCTCGTCAGATGCAAAAACCTTTTTTCCCATAGTGGAGCAGGGAGGGAGAGAGATGTGGAGAGATGTAGCATTGTGAAGGGGACTTCTGCCCATGCCAGTTAGCAACAGGAGCCCTGCTGGCCATCCCCACCTGGGAGTTACACTGAAAGCTTAAGCAGATGTGACTCCTCTTGAGGAAGTATACTGAGGGCAGAGCCTGCTTCTTTGGGAAGAGGAGGCTACATTCATTACGACATCCATTTCTTTATCCAACTTTTATAGAGCGCTTGCCAGCCCGGTGCCGGGTGACACCCTCTCCAGCTTCACGGAGCTCACAGGGAAGAAGGGGAAGCTGGATGGAGGAAGAAGGGGGAAGAAGGATGGAGGCTGATTGAGACATGGTGGCCCTCACACAGCTGTGGGAGCCCATTTGAGGTCCAGATTAATTGGGTTTTTGGCTCTTCTCCCAGCAGAGCTTTCCAGGCCCCACCCCAAGGCTTTGGGGAGATAACAGAGTTGTGGGGTCAAGTCACAGCTGGAAGCAGTGGGGCTGCTCCCAAACTGCCAGGTCCTAAAGGGGCTTGTTAATCTCTGCCCCCCGGGGCTGGCAGGAGGCTCCTCGGTGCCCCTCTCTTCTCTGCTCTCGGTTAATTGCTTTCCACAATCTGTTCACTCCCCACCCTGCCTTTTCTCCTCCTGCTGCTGTCTGCCTGTCCAGCTTTGGAACTGTCACTTCCTCCCTGGTTGCCCGCTCCGACCCTCCAGTGGGACCCACGTGTCTGGTGTTCCTGGAGACTCTACCTGAACACGTGGAGGATAGAGGGAGGGGATATGTTAGATTTTAGCTCTCTGATATTTTTCCTCTCCTCAGCTCACCTCCACATTCTCCTATTCCACTAAGCTCAGGGCTCCGAGTAAGGGGCTGTTGGTACCTGGCTCTACCATTAAAGCATCGATGCTTGTCCATCGTATATAAAATGAAGGCCTGTTCTGGAACAGGGGTCCTCTTTGTGTGGTCCTCAGACCGGCAGCATCAGCATCACCTGAGTACTTGTTAGGAATGCAGATTCTCAGGCCTCCCCCTAGACCGCAGAATCAGAAACCTGGGGTTGGGGCGCGTGCACACCGCAGACCTGAGAACCACGGCTGGCTGCTCGCCTCGCAGGATGCCCTGCTCTGATCCTCCCCGCACACCCCCCACAGCAGCATCCACAGGTCTGCCCCAGTGACTTTAATAATGCCTCTCTCCCCAAAGGAGCAGAATGCCCTAACATCTCTCTCCCGCTGCTGGCATTTAGCCCATTGCTGAGTTAATTCAAGCAATACTAATAACCGGTTTGCCGGTGAGAAGACCTCTCACAGACCCCTAAATCCTACTCGCTGGGGTGCTGATAACAGGCTAGGAATCCTGTCTGGCCACCTGCAGCCATTCACAAAACAACATGCAAAAGGTCTGGCGCTAGACTGGATTCTGTGATGATACCGAAAGAAATAGAACCTTTGTCCCTGCCCTCTGTGAACTGACAGTCTAAAGGGAGGACCAGTGCCACTGTCCACAGCTTTTAATACTGGCTTCCTCCCTCCTCCTGCAGGCCTTTCCCCTTGCTCAAAGCCTCTCTCCTTGCTTGGTGCAGACAGCTGGCATCAGTTTCCTGGAGGTCCTCAAACCCCTGCTGGTCAGGCTCCATCAGGTCACGCTCAGCATCCCGCTTTGCACTGGTTCTGTGAGCGGCTGGCCCCAGCTGAGACCTTTCCCGGCCTTTCTCTGGTCTCCAAGGAGCCTGCAAGAAATGCAGCCTGAGAAAACAGCCTCCCTTCCCTTCCCCCACTGCTCTGTTCTCCCTGCCCACTCCCCCTAACTCCCCAAGGCTCCCCCAAGCCTGCAGCTCCTTCACTCCCAAACTCATGTTTTATGCAGGAACATCCCCATTCTCATGGAAAGTGCAGCAAAGTTGGGGAAAGAATTCCAAATCTCTTTTGAAGAGGGCAGAGCGAATGCAGGGTTATGGGGTTAACCTCAGCTGAGAGTTTTTTCCTGGCTGAGTGGATGCCCTTCCGTGTGTGTGTGTGTGTGTGTGTGTGTGTGTGTGTGTGTGTGTGTGTCCCTTGTTTCTTTCTGTCCACAATTTGCATGGGAGGGGCAGGGTGGGGAGGGCAACACACACCAACACACAAATAGACACATGTGCACACATGTGTCTGGAGTGGGCCTCCCCTCCCAGTGCCCCATCCTGCCTCTCCTTCTGCTTTCTGGGGAACACCTGGAGTGTGGTATTTTGGATTTAAACATTCTCAGAAATTTGGGAGGCATGAGGAAAAGCGATTGAATGTTTTTTTTCAAATATTAGAAAGAAAATGAACATACATCTAAAACTTTCCTTTGGTGATCTCCCTTTGTTTTGAAACATCAAAAATGGCTGTATAGAATTGATTTTTTAAAAAATAAAATTAGCTTGCTGGGTATGTGAAATTGCTGCAGTTTATTCTGCTAATAATTCCAAGTTTCCCATTGTGAAGTGCCCACCCTTTCAGAAGCCTGGCATCCTTTCTCTTCTGATCGTTTTTAAGAAGTAGTAAAACCTTGAACAGAAGACTCCATCTACAATAAATACACTTAGAACAAGACAAAGGACAGTATTATGTTTTCTGGACTTGGTGCTGGGAGAAACAGAAAAGCACTTATTTTCAGAAAGGGAATTGTGGAAAAAAGAAGAGGGAGACCTTCCAATCTCGCTGGATGCAGTTTGCTCCACAGAACTTTCTCTAAGCAGTCTGATCCTCTGAGCCCTCACCTTGAGTCATTCTGGATTCTTCCAACCCTGCATTTTTGTGGTCTTTCCAGAGTCTTGAAAACTGAAGATTTGCCTAGTTGGAGACAAACTTCTCTCCTTTTTCACATATTAATTCATCTCTTGATTTGCAACATGTTTTTCCAAGTATGGGTCCATGTCCGTCACGTGCAATAAGATATTTTGGGGGGCAGATTGGAGCCATAGGATGGCAAGCAAGGCCACCATGTTGGGGGGATTTGCTTGGGACCCCCCCCCCCAACCCCGCTTTCCCTAGACTCAGGCCTCCACTGATAACCATCACTGTCTGCAGCCCTGAGCAGCTAGGGCAGGGTTTGTGTTTATTTTAGTGGCTCTGTTAAGCGCTGTGGCTATTCCCCTCCCGCCTGCCTGCAAATCTGCCTCTGAATCCTGAACCCAGGGCTTCCACAACAATTTGAGTTGCTGAGGACAAAATTTTTCCCATACTTGATTAAAGTAATTTATTTTACTTTCCTCTGTACTTATAAGTGGAGATGTACTTGGATTCCCAGGAACAATTGATTTTTCTGGAGGAGGTCATTGAGAAAGGAATGTCAAACAAGGCACATCATTATATGCAGACGAAAAGATTGATACAGTTCGTTTAACATAAAATCTTATTGTGTAATTTTTAGAAACGGTTTGGAAACGTAAAAACACTCCATCCTCAACACTTTATTCATGCTGAAAAAGTTTTAGAATGCTGAAACATATTTGAAATAATCTGTTTCAAAGAAGTCCTTGGGACAAAACAGAGGGGGAATTATTTTTTTTTTTGCTTTACGTGTTTCTTCCAGGCCTTCACATTTTCAGTCTTGTCTCTGGGGAATCTCCTGTGTTCAGCAAATTTAGAATGAAATCTACTTTCCTCTTCCCTCCTCTGTGGCATCCTTTGTCATTATTCTTAAAGAAAAACATGTGTGATACACCCAGAATTCCACTGTGGCTTTTGGTTGGAGCAGAGGAGTCCAAGAGTGCTGGAGATAGCAAAGAGATAAAGACCATAGATGGATATAAAGAGACATGGACACATTGGCAGCCCCCAACTGACAAAGGACAAAGAAAGAGGACTTTAGGAGTAAACCCAGACACCCTCCTAACAGTGAGCCCATCCCCAAGAGGAGGGTCCACTCTGGGCCTTTGGGCCTACGTTTGCAGCTTCCAGTACCTGGAGGACAACCCTATATGAATGAGCCTATGGGAGCCACTTGGGGAGCCAATGAGAAGGGAGGGGGGAAGGTTAGTTGGAGAATTATGGGCAAACCCTCTGAAGCAAAATACTGTAAGATGCTAAGGGTGGCTCCTATCAGCCCTGCCAGCTGTTTATTTATTTACCTCTTTTCACAGCAGGACATTATGAAGCTGATGAATTAATGCCTTTCTAGGGCCAAACCCTGAGGGTGACCTGCCCTTGTTTCTCTCTCCCTCCCCCTCTTTTCCCTTCATATACCACATTCCCTGCCACCCCCACCCCTCTTCTTCACAGCGGTGGTAATGGGGGGCGTCATGTTAGCTACCATTTATTGAGCAGTTACTAGGTGCTTGGCTGAGATGAACTGCCTGAGTCTTCATTCTTTTTGGTAAACTTGAGTACTTTGAACCTTTAGGGGTTAAGTGGGGGCTATGGGCCCCTTCCCACCTCACTACCAGGTTGCCGTGAAAGGCAAATTCTCTCTCTGTATAGATAATTCTTAGTCCAAATTCTCTCTATATGTAGATATTTATTAGTAACCCAGCACAAAACAGTCATATGACCTCTTCTGGAAGCTCAGGGAAGTGCTAACTCTGCCCTTTTAAGTGGGCCAGCAGCACCTGGCCTGAAATGGTCCCTTGAGACAAATGTCACAGGGTTTAGCTAACCATTTGGTGCAGGAGCCTGAACCTTGGAGGAGATGCTAAAGAAGTTGGGGTTTTTCACCCCAAAGAAGAGCTCATAGGGAGGGGGGCCTGAATGATGATTCAAATGACTGATTATTTTTAACACTATGATGATTTATTTTTTCCTTTTAACTTTAGTTGAGATATTAGAAAACAAAGATAGAAAACCACAACACAGATGTTTTAGTAACAAGTTATATTAAGGTTAGTGCCTTACGCCACCACCCAGGTGGAGAAAAAGACCTTTGGCAACCACTCTAGAAGCCTCTCTGTGTTCTGATCCCAATCTCCCTGAAAAGGTAGCTCAACTACCTGTGTGTCTTTATGGGTGGTTTTTGTTTCCATGATGATTTATTAGAGGAAAGAGACAAAGCCTCTGCTTCCTGAACCCAGAACAACCCATAATTCATTGCACCTACAGCAGAAAAGATTGAAGTGAGACTACAAAAAGAATTTAGAAATCTAGAAATCAGTGACATGGAGATAGAGGAAGAAAATCTGTGCAATGATTGAGATGTGGTTCTGGCTGGGGGCAGGGAAATAGAGGTCACCCCAGTCTGGGGGCTGCCCTCAAAGAATTAGGCTGGCTGGGTGCCCCTTGCCTTTTCTTTCCTTTCTTCTCTTTTTTAAAATCTTTATTTACTTTTGAGAGAGAGAGAGAGAGAGAGAGAGAGAGAGTGTGTGTGTGTGTGTGTGTGTGTGTGTGTGTGTGTGTGTGAGAATGGGGGAGGAATCGAGAGAGAAGGAGACACAGACTCTGAAGCAGGCTCCAGGCTCTGAGCTGTCAGCACAGAGCCCGATGCAGGGCTCGAACTCACGGACTGTGAGATCATGACCTGAGCTGAAGACAGGCGCTTAACTGACTGAGCCACCCAGGCACCCCAACCCCTTGCCTTTTCTGATCAGCAGGAGATTGAGGAGGCTCTGTGTGTGGTGGTGGGGCGGGGGAGATGGAGACAGGTGGTACCTCACCCCACAGTGCCCTGACTGGCTGGCCTTGGAGGTCACCCGGTGTCGTGACCCCTTCTTCTGATCATGCTCTTCAGAGACATGCTCTTCCTCCTGAAGCCTCTAATCCTGCCTTAGCCCGTCAGAGAGAGTGACTCTTGAAAGAAAGAATGAGCAGCTGGGGGACAGGCCTGGGATCTGAGCCCACCCCATTCCTGGGTGACCAGGGCAGCCGAACAAACACACTTTGGCCCCGGGCCCAAGGGACACCAGGCAAGGTGCCTGGAGGAAATGGGGCAGTGGAATAAGAGGAGAGTGAATGGCCTCCCTGCTTTCCCTCCATTCAGTGTGTGGTTTCCATGGGGCCCCAAGTGTGTTTATAGGCAGCAGACCTGAGTGGGGGGAGCCCTGGGGACCGGGCTGCAAGGCTGCAGGGACAAGAAAAGGAAGACTGGGGGGTGGGCAGGGAGGGCGGGGGCACTTGAAAAACCAAATGAAAAGTTGGCTGTCGAATGCTTTTTGCCAACCATAGTCAATTCTTAATTATCCCCGTAATGGGAGGGAGCAGTGGCAAGAATGATTCAAAGCAGCAAATAATCCCAAACCATTTAAGCTACATGATTTTTAAAAGAGAGAGAAGGAGATTTCCCTTCCTAATGATGTCTGGCTCAGGCTGATGTTAAATGAGGGAAGTATTAACAGCGAGCTCCCCAGGGATCAAGGCTAGAACCAGTCTTATTTAACATGTTTATAAATTATTTAGAGTTCACATTTCGTGATTTTGTGAACGGATGCTGGGAGGGGGCTGTAAATCCTCCCAGAAGCCAGAGGAAACCCTCTTCCAGGGATTATGCACTCACTGGAGGGAATCCCCGAAGTGGGAAATGAAGAAGAGATTGGAAGTGTTAGGCTAACCAGGACAGTCTCATGGGAGGGCACTGGTCAAGAGAGACTCCCACATCCCCCAGCAAGCCTGTGGCTTAAAAAAGAGGAGCATGAGCCTCTGCTCTAGAGCACTGAATGGCTGCCAGCTTCTCCCTGAATTAAGTGCACGAAATGCCCTCCACAATGAGGTCTCAACCTTCTCTCCCATCACTCCAGCCATGCTCCTGACATTAGGAACAACAGCCTATAGGGCCTGGTGACTTGCCACAGTCACATGGCTAAATGCAAAGCACTTGGAATTGGACCCAGAATTCTGACTCAGAGACTTTATCCATGCATATTGCACTGAATCCTGGCTGACTCCCAAAGCCGCACCTCGGTTCCTGCCTCATCTCCTGTATCTGCTGTCAGGACTCTGTTGATCTCAAGTGCCACCTCCTCTGAAGAGCTGTCCCTGCTCTGAAAGTGCTCTCTCTCTTTCTCTTTCTCTGCTCAGAAAAACCAGTGGCTGATGTGCCTCTCTTATGGCTCATGTCAAGCTTTACCTGTGTGACAGCTGTGGCGTTCTTGTCTCATTCTACCCAGACACCCTGGAACTTCTTGCTTAGTCTGTCCTCCCTGTGGAACCCCCAGGACAGTGTCTTGCCATTGGCCTGTGCTGTCCAGGGGTTACTTGAGTAGAGAGGATGGGAACACCCCCTGGAATGGAGGTAGCAAGTTAGAGCTGACTGTCGTAGGTCCGGCTAGGTCTCCAAAACCCTGATGACCTCATTTCCCAACAGAGCACTTGTCTGTCGGTTTTCACAAGAAGCTGTCCAATGCAAACTGTCCACACATGAGCTCAGGCTGAGGTCAAGTCCTCTTTTTATTGCACATGCAACAGCTCCCATGACTGCATGGCACCTGGTCCCCCTGCCTCAGCATCACCTGATGTACTCTGCCCGAAGGAATCTCTGCAGGGCCTGGGACTGGCATTGTGACGAGCCCTTCTCGTGTCTGTAATGCACAAGGAGGTCTGTGCATTACCTAGAGGTAATGCTCCTAGAGGACAGAGGGCAGCCCTCTGGGATTCGTGGAGGTCACATGGAGGAGAGTGTGTAAGCACATGCACATTTATACACATGGATCTGCAGGAGCCAAGTGCATGCACATGTCCATGTTTATGGGTGCCACTCTGGTAACTGGGCCCATTCTCAGTACATCATGCCTTCACAGTGCCACCTGCTGACATGTCTTAAAAAATATTTTGGTGAGGGGGCACCTGGCTGGCTCCGTCAGTAGAGCATGGGACCCTTGATCAGTAGAGCATGGGACCCATGGACTCCGTCAGTAGAGTTCAAGCCCCACACTGGGCGTAAGGCTTACTTAAAAAATATATTTTGGGGGCATCTGGGTGGCTCAGTCAGTTAAGTGTCCAACTTCGGCTCAGGTCATGATCTCATGGTTCGTGGATTTGAGCCCCAGCTTGGGGTCTGTGCTAACAGCTTAGAGCCTGGAGCCTGCTTCAGATTGTGTGCCTCCCTCTCTCTTTCTGCCCCTCCCCCGCTCATGCTCTGGTTCCCTCTCTCTCTCAAAAATAAATAAACGTTAAAAATATTTTGGTGATACGTGCTACAGTATGGATGAATCTTGAAGATGTTACGCTAAGTGAAATAAGCCAGTAACAAAAGGACAAATACTGTATGATTCCACTAATATGAGGTACCTAAAGTAGTTAAATTCATGGAGACAGAAAGTAGATGGTTGCTAGGGGCTGTGAGAGAAGAGGGAATGAGGAGTTAGTGTTTAGTGGGTACAGAGTTTCACTTAGAGAAGATGAAGAAAGTTCTAGAGATGGATGGTGGTGATGGTAGCAATGTGAATGTACTTAATGTCACTATACACTTAAAAATGATTAAAATGGTAAATTTATGTTATTCATTTTTCACCACAATAGAATAGTATAGTAATTTGAGCCATTGCCCTGCCCCTGGGAAAAGCCGTGCTGGCTAGAATGATCAGCCTTGCCTTGACCTTGAAGCTCTCCAGAGAACGTGGGATTTCCACTGCCCTGCCCAGCATCCCACACCCCTGGAGACAGGGAGACCTTCCCTGAGTCCTTCAGATCGACATCACAGTAGGTCATCCTGGGATGAGAGGGGTTTGTGTCATGAGACTGGCCTAACAAAACAGAAGGAAATGATACTTTTTCACATGGGGGAAGCCAAAGGCAGAGTCTCATAGAAAATGCGGATGACATCAAAAGCTTCCGAGTGATGAAATGTCAGGTCAGCTGGTGCGTGTGGCCCCAAACAGTGTCAGCTCCACTTTACCTCAGATGTATGAGTCCATTTAGGGAAAATAAGTAAAGTCATGTCCACAAGTTGGGAGATGCCATTGGTCTGACACAGCCCAGCTAATCTAAGAAGCTGTTGGAAGTATTTCCCTAAAGGCTTTGGCCTTATGCGCTGGTTTGGACAAAAAGACTAGCCAAATAGCCAGGGGTTACAGCGAGGGAAAGAGCACGGCATTTGGTTCTGACCTCAGCAAAACCGGACATGTAGCCTGTTGTTCTTTCATGAAGGGATTGTCTTTTCGAGGTGAGACTGAGTCTACCAGGACTCCAGGACAGGAAGGAAATCGGGAGGTGGGGACCATCCGCACTGTGAATGCCATCTCCCTATTAACGCTGTGGTTGAGGTGACATATGGACTTGATCTCCAAGTCCCTGAAATCAGAACGAGGATCTGGCAAAAGGCAGCTTTCGCACAAACGTGAGTAAGTAAGTGCTATTTACATGGCAGGTAGTAAGTGTATGTGGAACTTGTAACCCCCAGAGGTGGCATAAGCTAAATATAGGAATAGACTCAGGGAGAGCGCAAAAATGTTCATGGATGACAAGCCATAATGGGTGGTCAGGGAAGCCAGGCTGCAGGGCCAGCTTCTGTGGTCTGTGTCAGGTGGCGTGGCATTTCCAAGTGCTCTGAGAGCTAAGTCTGCCCCCTGGCTTCGGTTCTCATTTTTCCTATGCTCTTTGCCTTGTTTTGTCCTTGGAGCAGTGGCTGTCTCTGGTCATCCTCTCTAGGTGATAGCCCTTCAGAGACTTAAAAATTTTGATTGCCCCCTTAACTCCACTTCCACCGATATTTTGTTCCTTTTCCAGTCTGTAGAGTCCCAACCCTTTATCCTTTCTTTTTGAGGTGTTCCTTGCACCCCACATCTCCCTCTGAACCCCCACTCCCAGCCACTATGCAATCTCAGGACCAGCTGAAGAAGTCAGAAGCACCTGGGCAGGATGACTGGAGGTGAGGGAGCATGGTGGCTTTGAGATCCCAGGAAAGGGGCAGAGACAGAGCGGCCTAGAACTGCAGGACATGGTAACAGGTCCCGAACGGGCCTAGAAGAAGGAACAGTCATCAGCTTCCTCTCCTGCCCTGTGCTTTCCCTCACCCTTTGCCCAGTTAGGCTGATCATGCATTTATGGAGTACCTACACGCTCTGTGGAGAGCTGGGGGTGAATGAGTCTCCTGGAATGGAGCCTGTGTCCTTCCTCTGCAACCCTGCAGAGCCTTACTCTGGGCCTCATGGCTGAGGCTTCCATTCCCCTAATATATTACTCTGAGAAGCTAGTACTGGGAGACTGGCTAATCAACCGCCGAGCTTCTCTGCCTGCCTAACTTCCTTCACTCCCAAGCTGTTACCTATTTAGCTGTTAGGTTTTCAGGGACATAACTTTGACCCATGGTTTATGGGAGTCCATTAAAAAACAAGCTGTGTTATAATGGGCTTCTACTGTCCTGGATCAATTTTCCTCCTTTCTGCAGAAAAGGAAGAATGCTGGCTGGCTGGTGTTTGGGAGGCTGCGATCCCACAGCCCGACACCCAGCCTCCCCCGCTGGCCTGTGAGCATTCAGCTGCTCACTTCCCCAGCCGAGTGAGTGGTTCTTTTCAGGGGCAACCGACTGCACAGATTCCTGAGCCATGATCTCATCGGTTCATGAGAGGCTGAGCACGTAGACTCACGCTGGAAAGACGGGGGCATTCTAGGGTCTGAGTGGGGTTCAGGGAGGTTCAGGTTCAGGGCTTCACTCCTTAGGTTAGTTCCAGGGCTTGGGTAGGCATGGTCTTTCTTGCCCTCTGTCTCCCATGTCTCTCTGCACATGCTGCTGTGGATCCCCACCTGGGGCAGGACTAGCTGGCAGGCTTCCCATCCGCCATTCGCTGCCCCCACACCAGAGCCCCCAGCACACAGTCTTGCAGGGGCAGTCTCGCCCTGGCTTGGACATCTTCCTGCCCACACTGTTGCCTGCAGCGTTCCTTTAGTTGGCAAATATTTATTGAGCTCAAACTGTAGTGCTTCCCAAAGTGGGCCCATGGAGCTTTGGGATTGGAACCATCTGGAATGATGGTTAAAATTCTGGCTCCTGGGCACCATGCCAGACCTAATGCATCAGAATCTCTGGGTGGAGCCTGGGGATCTGCATTTTAATCAGTTCCCCCAAGTGATACTTTTGTGCCCTAATGTTTGAGACTTGCTGGCTGTAATGGTTAATTTTGTGTCAATGTGGCTGGGCCATAGTGCCCAGATATTTGTTCAAAAACTATTCTGGATGTTTCTGTGAGGATGTTTTTGGATGAGATTAACATGTAAATTGGTGGACTTTGAATTAAGCTGATTGCTCTCTATAATGTAGGTAGGCCTCATCCAATCAGTTGAAGGCCTGGATAAAACAAAGACTGATCTCCTCTCAGCAAGAGGGAATCTGCCAGCCCACCCTGCAGATTTTGGGCTTGTCAGCCTCTATTATCACATGAACCAGTTCCTTAAAATAAACACCCCCCCTCAACACAGACACACAACACACAGACACACACACACACACACACACACACACACACACACACACACACACACACACCCTATTGGTTCTGTTTGTCTAAAGAACCTTGACTAATACACTGTTTTGCTATGTGCAAGGTCCTAGCCGTCATAGTCACACTTGGGCAGATGTCAGCTTAAAGCAGACCCCTGCCTGGCTCTGCCCATCAGCCCTGGCTTTGTAGGCACATGCTCTGAAGCACCAGAGAGACTGACTGGGCAGAGCAGTAGTTGCTGTGGCCCAGCCCTGACTCTTCTCTGGGTGGAGGGTCCTGACCCTGCTGCCCTCCACAGAACAGGGTTTAGATATTACTGCCAGATTTAGCAAATGCAAATATAGGATACCCAATGAAATTTGAATTTCAGATAAGCAATGAAATATTTTAGTGTAAGTATGACTCATGCAGTATTTGGGACATACTTATACTAAAAGAATTATCTGTCATTTATCTGCAATTCAAATCTTACTGGGCATCCTGTATTTCATCTGGCAACCCTATAACAGCTCTGCACACTTTTCTCTGGAGCCTGGAGTCAGCGACTGGTTCTTGTTAATTATATTCCCTTCACAAAGGGCTTTCTCTGATGTGATCTCATTCCATCCTTACAATGATAGGGAGGCAGAGCAATCCTATCCCCATTTCACAGTAGGAACTGAGGCTAGGGGGCTGTCAGAGGTTCCCAACTGAGATCAGAGCAGCCCTGGCTGCACAGTGGAACCACCTGGAGGGATTTTAAATCACTCCCATGTATGTATTTGGGTGATGTGTATGATGTCTGCAATTAACTTTGAAATGCATCAAAAAAATAAAATGGATGAATGCATGGGTAGAAGGATGATGAATAGATAGATATGTGGTAAAGCAAATACAGCAAAACATTGATGATAAAATCTAGGTGATGGGTATACAGGTGTTCACTGTACAATCTTCTAACTACTTGGTGTGCTTGAAGGTATTCATAAAAGGTTGGGAGGAAAAAAACCTGGATGCGTAGGTCCCATCCCAGAGCAATTAAGTCAGAATCTTTGCAGGTGAGGCCCAGGCAGCAGGATCTTTTCAAAGCTACTCAGGTGATCTGATCTAACCCCTCACTTCTCACTGTGCACTGGGCATCACCTGCAGGATACAGGTACCCTGCATCAGTGGTTCCCTGACGGAGAGTGCATCCGAGTGTGGAGAGCTGCTTAAAGCAAATTACCGGGCCTCATTCCCAGACTTTCGACTCTAGTAGGTCTGGGGTGGGGGTGAGAATTTGCATTTCTTACAAGTTCCCAAGGGATACAGATGCTGCTGGTGCAGGGACCACACTTTGAGAAGCACTGCCCACACACACACAGCCAAACACAAGATGGATAAATGCTAGTATAAACCACACGCCACATCTGTTAGCAGAGGAAGCCATTAGCTGTGTGGGGGTCAGAACAGGTTTTGCAGAAGAGCCAGCATTGTCTGTGAGCCTCGAAAGATGGAGAGGTTTTTGTTGGAGGAGAGTGCGATCTAAACAGAGGAAACAGTAGAGGTGGGCAAGTGCATGGGGGGGTAGCTGGATTTGGGATGAGCTGGGGGAAGTGGGGTGGAGAGGGAGTGGCCAGAGAGGAGGCAGGAACGGTAGCTCGGTAGCTCGTGCCAGATGGATTTGGATTTGATCATGTAGGCAGTGGGAAGCCGGTGAAGGTTTATTAGCAGCAAAATGATGTGACCAAATCATCGCCATAGACTATTGTTCTGGCAGCTCTGTGTAGGACAGATTGGGGAGGAGAGATGAAAGATAGGCAGTGTCCTTAGGAGGCTATTGTGAGCATCTGCAGTGAGCGATGTGGAGGGTCCGCATAATCATGACACTAATAATGATGATAAAATAATGGCTAACATTTATCGAGTGCTTTCTAGGTGCCAGCCAGCGCTATGTGCTTTTTGCAAACATTCTTTTTTAATCTTCACAACTGCCCTGCTTGATCTTACAGACGAGGAAACCAACTCAGAGAGGTTAAGGAATGTCCAGGTTGAGATTTGAACCGAGGGCCATGCATTTTGTGTGAGTGTTCACACAAAGGCAAGGGGGGTGATGGGGAGGAGCAGGAGGCCAGCAGGTCCCTACCCTGGTCTCCACTTCTGCAGATAGTCATCCATGTCCCCTGGCTCGAGGCCTCATTCACTTCCCTGCTGAGGCCGAGGCCTGAGACGGGAGAGGTGCAGCTGGGCAGGGGAGCAGCCATCACTGTCCCTCCCCACCAGCTAGCAGCACTGCTTTCCCGGCAAGCAGAGGCTTAGCTGTGCCTCCCTCCACCCTGCCCCCCTGGCCCAGCGCCCACTCTCTGTGCCTCCTCGTCCAGTGCTCCCCACAGCTGCCTGCAAACCACACCTGTAGTCACTTAATTAAAACTTCTAGAAGAAAAAGGACATTGCTCCCTACTCCCTTCTGTGTCCCCGCTGTTCTCGAGCCTGAGCAGCAGACACTTCTAGGCACCTTCCCAGAATTCTTGCATTTCAGATGTTCCTCCAACAGGCCCGTACCATGGCCACTCTATACCCAGGCAGTTCCATTACTGAAGGAAATGGGGCTGGGGGCAGGACCTGTAGGGTGAGTGATAAAGTCCTTATGGAAGAAAAATGCCTGCAAATAGTAAGCCTGTTAGCTGTTATTCTTATTATAACTGGGCTCCATGAATGCAGAGCTTAGGGACTTTGGCACCAATGACCAGGTTTAAAGAGAGACATTCATTAAGCACTGGAAGGGCTTTGTCAGATCTTGACCATCTTTCTGTCTCTAAGAAGGGCTGCTTTTATACCAGGTCAGAAAGAGCTCACTGTACTTCTCTTAAAGACCCCCCTCCTCTCCTCCCATCCCCTGGCCCTTGGCTGAAGCTCTCTGTTTTGCCCTCCACAAAGCTCCCAGCCTTGCTCACCTCCTGGATACTGTCCACCTGAGAGCTCTTTGAGCATGGGCCCTGTCCTGCCCCCCACACCCAAACGAGAAGGACCTGCCTCATAGGTGCCTGGGGCTGGGGCAGCAGTGAGGCTCTTATTGTACCTACAGAAGCCTTGTAGGCATCTGAGCATGTGTGCGTGTGTGTGCACAGTTGAGTGTGTACACGTGTGCATATTCACATGTTGAGGGTGTGCGTTTGGGGCAGTGGTGGTGGTGCAATCCCAGACCTGGTCTTCATTCAGACCCACTCTTCACCTGTTTGTGCAGGAGAGATGGGGCTCACCTGGCAAGGGAGGGTGACGGAGGCATTTTCTGAAAAGTCTTCTTGCTAGGGCTAGACAGCGGGGCTATGTGTGCCCTGATTGCGTCCCAGCCTCCCCTCCCCATCAGCCAACCACCTGTGAGCCTTCCTCCTCCCTGGGCTGAAGTGTGTAGCATGTGTGGGGAGCAGATGGGGGCTGGTGTCCCTGAGCTCTTTCTCCCAGCTTCCCTGAGCCAACCATTTGCTGCCAGATGGATCTGGGTGCCGATGGGGCGTGCACAGGGAATGGCAGCCGGCTCACAGCCAGCCCATGGCCTTGCCCCAATGAGTTGGGACACAATTATGTTCTGGAAGTTTGGGAATCTGAGCTGGCAGGATCCAGATCACCAGGAACTGAGCCTGGTAAAGAAAACTCTCAGCCCTCCAGGAGGAAACCCTGCTGGAGTCGCTCCTTGCCTCTCCCTCCCTTAACCTGGGCTCCACACTGTCTGCCTTCCCTGGGAATGTGCAGGGATACCAACTCTGCATGAGCACAGACTCCAGTCTCTTATCCCTTCGCTGTTTTATTTATTGCACGAACACCACCATAACAGCAATAACATAAACCAAAGAAAAAAATCTCCCTCCATTTCATGACCTTAACAGATGAGCTGTTCAATTTTCTTTGTTCCCTTATGGTCCCTGTTCATATTACATCGCTCCCGTCTTCCTCCTCCACCCCTCTCCACTCCTTCTCTTCCTTCCTTCCTTCCTTCCTTCCTTCCTTCCTTCCTTCCTTCCTTCCTTCCTTCCTATAAGAGGAAAGGGGGCAGACTCCAGCACCTTCTGCATGCTGCCAGGCTCTGCCCCGCTCACCTCGAGGTAGGGGAGAAGACACACCTGCAGCACAAAGGGTTGGATGCCATCCTTGGGTGGCTGCATCCTAGAAGCCGAGCTGGAGCAGCTTGGGCACCCTGGGCTGGGCAGCTCATTGGCTGGATTCCCTCAGGGGTCTGGGGACCCAGGCCCACTTAGCTCTCCCAGCTCTGACTGGGAGACTGGGGGTAGGCAGAGAGAGGACAGAAATGTAAGGAGCACAGGCTGGATTCAGGGAGGCTAGGGATCCAGGCTGGATGAATACTATCATGTCTCTTTCCTGCCCTGGTCTTAGGACTGTTCACTCCCCAAAGGGGGTATTTAGAGTGATTTTTCTGGAGACGTTGGGATTCAGTCATTTCTAGCTCCCAGATTTCTGAATCAAGGTGTGTGGATGCTCTGAATTACCTGTCATCCAGAGTAGGGGCTCTCTCGGTTTCAGGCTCAGCTCAAGTTGCTCAGAGCCTTATGCAGTGTGAACCATCAAGACTTGACTTGGGGAGAATATTGTATCCAAGGTCTGGCAAGGTACAGCAGGGGAGGGCAGATCTGGGTTAACTTCACATTCTGAGCATTTGGATCTGCGGTGGCTCTCAAGGCCTCCGACTTCTCATCTGTTAAGTGGAAGGAATGACAACCCTCCTGCAGACTAAAGGGGATCCAATGGGGTCATGGCTATAAAGAGCAGTACAAGCCCATCAAAGGAAAGGGGATATGTGTGATCCTTGACACCAGCCTTTCCACTGAGTCAGTTCACCTGCACCCAAGCCAGCATCCTAACCACTCTCACCAACTCCTGGGGACCTCTCTCCCCAGTGCTGGACCTATTAGCCCGAGGGCATGAGTGGGATCATCTGGAGCTAGTGGGTTAAACAAAGAGCTGAATGAAGTTGAATCATAGCCCATAGTGCAGATAATGCAAAACAGTGTGCAACCCTTGAACAAATTTTGTTTGATTCAAGTTCCGAGGATGGCTAGTCCAGGCTGAGTGTTGCACATACACAACTGGATGAACAGGGAGGTCCAGCGTGTGCCGGGTGGCAGGGAAAACAGCTGACACGCTTCTCATGGGGCACCAGCACCCTACATGTTACCGTGTGGTTTGGAGTTGCGTTGATTTGGACATATCATCCGTTAAGTCAATGCACACTCTTCACAATGTCAGTGCCCGGCTCCACAATGTGCTACTGCTGGTTTTCTGGAAATACTGGAGAATGAGTACTGTAGAAAGGTCCCACCAACTGCTATCCTATTCCCTGTCATCATGAACAGCAGAGTAAGAAGCTTCCCATTGCTCTAAGAGGAAGACAAATTAGACCCTGGAAGTACTTTCTGTCTGGAGAGCTGAAGAACTCTTCTCCAACCGTCTAGACTGGAGAAGTGACCTAGCCACAGTGGGTCTCTCAATGAAGTCATTCGGTTAATAGGCATTTGTTGAGCACCGACTCTATTCATGGTGGTGCTACCACATCCACAAGCATTTTGTCTTCCTGCCAAGTCAAGGAAAGGAGTTGTCGTGATTGCTATTGTTGCTGTTGTCATCACCCTTCTTTTACAGAGAAGGGAGGCAGTGGGGCCCAAAGATTCAGGGCACAGTGCCTGGCCCTGTCCCACCTGGGATTGTGCCCGTTGACTATTTCAGGGACAGAGCCAGGGTTTTGCATGCAAAGTCCACGCTGTTGTCACCACACCCCACCCGCCTTCCCAAAAGCCTTGCGGAAGGCTTCCTCTGCAGAGGCACGACACCACCCACACAGCAGTGTGTGAACACCTTCCTCATTGGGCATTCAGGATGGGAGACTCACATTCATTCATTCATTCAACAGACTTCGGGGCTGGGGATCCAGAGATGAATATGACATTATTCTTGTCAGATTTTAGCAGACCGGTTAATATCTTTGCTTCTCAGCCCACACTGGATTCAGAAAACATTTCCTATCAATTACCTTGAGCAGAATTATCACCTGCCACATTCTCCTTCTCAAAGCTGGCTGCTTTATGAGTATCTAAACTTTCAATCATGAGTGGGCACGTTATCTAAAGTCCCTTTGGCTAAGACCAAAGATTCCTTACCTTTTGTTCCATCGTTCAGTCATTCTTTCATTTAACAAATAATTCAGGGTCTACACGTTACGTATTGTGTGAGGAACTGGAGATACAGTGCTGAGCAAAAAATGCATGGTTCCTGCCCTTTGGAGTTTACAGACATTAACCAGACAATTCCCCCATCCTGCCCTGATGTGTCCCCAAGGACTAAGGTGCTTTGTTCAGGAGTGTCTCCAGCAGGCATGGCATTCCTAGGGTCCTTTGCTGCCCCAGGGTCAGCCCATCCCATCTGGGAATGATAAGCCACAGGGCAGTACCCAAGGACCAAGTGTTGGTTGATCCCTCCCTTTGGAGGGAGGAAAAGGATGCCTATAACTCCCCAGGTCTCCTGGCTTTTGATCCAGCCCTTCTTATGAGAGTTGCCCCAATGGACAGAGCTCAGAGGATCCTCTGAAAAGAAGAGGCCATTCTGTTCACCTCCCAGAAAGAGGACAGAAGAGGGGCCTTATGTCCTCTGTGGAGTTTGTTGGCTTGGCAAAGGGGGCACTGGAGTTAGGCTGATGTGGATTCCAGGCCCAGAACTGTCACTTCCTAGCTGTGGGGCTGAAGCAAGTTGTAAACATCTCTGCACCTTAGCTCTTCAGCCGTAGTGGGGCAATAATCGCTGCCTTCCAGGACTGCTGCAGCCATTAAATGAGATCCTATTCATGAAAGTTTCTGATCCATGTTTGCCATTTATTAGATGGGTGGCCACCCTTCCTTCAGTGTACAAATGACTTTCAACTTCTTAAGGACATGATTACCTCTGGAGCTGACACTTACTGAGAAAAGCCTAGCAAGTATTAGAAGGTAAGGACGTATCAGGCCCTCTGTTGTAGGACCACTAGGCCAGAGCAGTGGTTCCTGAAATGTGGCCCTGGACTCAGCAGCACCTGGGAACTTGCTAGAAATGCAAATCTTGGGCTCCACCTCAGAACCACTGAATCAGAAATTCTGGGGAAGGGGCCTAGCAATGTCTTTTAACAAGCCCTCCGGGTGATTCTGATGCATGCTAAAATGTGAGAACCTCTGGGCTGGAGACTGCAAATCGGCTGTCAAGGGGCCAAATTCTTCTACAGATGTGTTTTGTTTGGCTTCTGTCATCAGCTGGAGCTGAATAGCAGCTGCCCCTGAGGAGTGGCTGTGTCCTTTTGAAGGGGTTACAGTCTTCACTCTGCTGCTCCCTTCTGCGTTATACCAGCTGGCCCCACTTACTTGGCCGCCCAGCCCCTGTCGGCAGGCATCTGAATTTGCAGCCAGGGCTCTGGGTCAGGGGACTGTGTAGATCCGACTCATGGAGAGGCAGCAGCTCTGCTTCAGCTGCTCCTGAGCATCAGGAGGTCAGGAGAATGCCCAGAGATGCTGAGCCACCCGGCCCAGCAGGAAATAGGAACAGGGTAGCGGTTTTCTCCTTCCCCAAACCAGCAGTCAGGTCCTGCTGATTTCACTTCAGGATTTGGTTTGAAGTGTTGTGAATTCCCAGCACATCATACACACCCACATTCAACTGTAGGTCCAAAAATACCTTCCGCAGCCAAATAGAGATGATTTTTACATTCCCCACTACCTTGGATTATCTGCCTGGCTGCTCCTTGCCACCCCCGCTATTGGCCCAGCTGATGAGCAGTGACTAGAAAGTGATGGCTAACGTGGAGGAGCAGAAGGGCCGGTGCCTCCAGCTCCCCAGCAGTGAGCAGCTCAGCTAGGTGTGGGGACTTTGTCCGCCCCAGAAGTATCAATATAGGTGGGCTCTGGGAAGGCTGGGAGGATGGGGGGGGGGGGGGCGGGGGCTGTGATGTCTGGGGGATGGAGCAGGATGGAGGTGGAGCTGGGAGCTCTCATTGCTGAGGCTGGAGCAGAGAAGCACAACTGAAAATGGACCCAGAACCCTGCATGGAGTAGGATGGGATGGGATGTGGGGCGGATGCTCTGGGCTGTGGGAGAGGAACTGAGCTGGACTCAGCCTTGGACACGGGTGCAGAGGAGACTCAGGAAGCTTCCCTGTTCTGTACCCCCATGCCACTCCAATGCCCGCCTTCCTTCTAGAGGGAACACCCCTCTACAGGAGCCCCGTCTAGAGACAGGAAGCAGGCTGGCTAAGAGCGTAGGCTTTGGCATCAAACGGATCTGAGGTCAGATCCCAGCTCAGCTCACTGCCTGTGTGACTCTGGACAAGCCACCCAACCTCTCTGTTTTCTCACCTGTCAAAAGTCAGTAAAGCCTATTTTATAGGCATATGGTGAAGATAAAATGAGACAACATTTGTAAAACAATTAGCACACTGTGTCATAGAATAAAGAACACAAAAAGCTTACATATAATTATAATTATCAGAGAGCAGAAACTATGTATTTTCCACCGGAAGACCTGGTATTGAATTTTGGCAAGCTGGGGTCATTGGTGAGGAAAATGGATTCAGATGTAAGCATTAATAAGTGAGCAGAAGGTCATGTAATTCTCAAAAGAGGAGTCCTCCAACGAAAGAGACACTGTCCTTCCCCAGTACTTGGGGCCCGTGGCATTTATTAGGGCCCTTGATAAGTGTTGTTCATGTAGCAGAAGAGATGCAAGAATGTCCTGTTAGTGATGGGTACCAGACACTGATGAGGTCACTGAGAGATGTGGTTAATGTGAAGTGACCCCTCCCCTCCTCAAATCCAGCTGCCTTGGAGTGGGGAGGAGCTATTTTGCCTAGAACCTGTGGAGAATGAACAGAATTACCTCAGATGTCCACACAAAGCATTATTAACCTCAGGAAGATCCAAATTTTTACCTGCTTTCCCCCTGCCCTTTCTTACAAAGAAATGATATTTCCAATTGTGTTTGGTGTGGGGTTTAGGATGCAAATAACTGCCCTCTTTTCCAACCTAAAAGGGACAGTTCTTGGGCGAGGGACGCCTCGGGCCCTCTCCGCCCCACCCCCACCCCACTGCTAGATCACCCCCAGGACCACTGTTCCTTCTGACCCAGGTTCATCGCTTCTGGGGAGACTAGCCCTGAAAAAAGGGCCTGAGGTGGGAGATTAGCATCCATGCATTTCTGATTCTGTCCAGCTGTGTAAGTGGCTTAGTGAAAACTAAAGCAACCCGTAATTATCACAATTATAATGAGCAGGGAGAGCACGGGTGCAGAAGTATAATCCAAATTAAACTGCGAAAGGGAGTCACACTATCCCCCAAGGCTTTTTCTGCACAAATACCGTGTGAGTCTATGAGCCTAAACATTCCTGGGGGCCAACCCTGATAATCGGGTGACATGGAGACCATTTGATTTCTGGATTCACAGCTTTCCAGGAAAACACTGTGGGGCCTTGGAAAGGATGCACACCTTTCCTTGGAGGAGGGAGATGCAGACACCAGCCCTGGCGAAGGTTCCAGCCCTGGCAGGGATGGAGGTCTGGGCCTGGCCCACACTTTGCCTTGCATACAGGGTGAGGGGAAGAGCCCCAGACCAAACAATGTGTGCAGTTTAGTCCCGACCCCAGCTCACTCCTTCCCCTAGCTCCTCGTCAGCCCTCCTCTGCAAAGCCTCTGAAGGGCTTTTCTTAGGGCAGTTTCCCTAGAAGCGGAGCCTGACCTGGGATTCTTGTGCAAGGGATTAACTGGGAGAGCCCTTGTGAGCACCTGAGAGGGAAGCAGGATGGGACAGAAGACAAAGCCAGGTGAAAATGCACTGTCCGGGGAAGCCTGCCTGATCTCACTGGGAGCTCTGGGGTGTGACTTACGCAACAGAAGTTGGTGCATCCAAGACAGGGGGCTGGGCTTTTATACTTCTGTGTCAGTCGTGATTGCCCCCTAGTCTCCCAGGCGTATCTCCACGAGGCGACTGCCCTGGGCTCAGGGCCAGCCTCTCGAGAAGGTTGCTGGGACATGGGGGATGGGTACCCTGGCCCAGGAATGGGGGTCTGGGCAAGGCGCCAACAGCACCTGCTACACAGCTATTCCAGTCCCACATCAGTCCTCTCCTCTTTCTCTCCTGTGAAAAGCCGCATTAATTAAACTCAAGAAGTTCCTCATGTACTTCTGAAGACCATATAGAGGTCATTTGTGGGGTGGTTGTAAGAGGGAAGTCTAAAGTTCTTCTCTAGCCTAAAGTCTACAAGATTGCACTCAAAAGTGAATAATTATTGGGATAATTCTTCCAAGACTAATCACACATAAAGGCTTATTTTAATAAACATCCTTACAATGAGATTTCGTGCTGACTTGACTCCCAAAAGGGCACTGCGAAACAGCTTTTATTATTATTCCCATTATACAAACTGTTGCTCAGAATGTTTATGTGTTTTACATAAGGTGACTCAGCTAAGTCAAAGTAGTCCATTTCTAACAGTAAAGTTTCAGGTGGTACTACAGACATCTAGGAACTATTATTTTTAGGGGAGCTCTTTCCTAAAAAGAGCTCTTTAAATCGTCAACCTCTTAGCACCTCTCCAAAGCATCAGCCTCAAATGAAAATTTCTATCAACTGTCTTCAGTGTTCAAGACACTGGTAGTTTCTGGGGACTTTAAAAATACTGTGGCATCTGCCTAAGGGGCTTTGAGTCTAACCAGGGAGCCAGATATATAACAAAGAGGGAGGTTGGATCGAATGCCAACTGAGAGGATTAGGTGGGCATCATAGGAACTGGATGTGGGGGGGTCTTCTGAAGGTGAGGGGTGCTCCAGGCTGGCCTTGGAGAAGGGTGGGTCTTGAATCGGCTAGATTCAAGCTAGCTGCTAAATAATCCCTTCCTGCCAGCTGGTTGTCACTGGGAGACCTGTGCCAAGCAGTGGCACATCCGTCCGTTCATCCATTCATTCACACAACACGTGTCAGCTGAGTTCCCATTGCATGGCAGGCTCTGTGCTTGGTTCTGGCAGGGCAGTGGGGAGAGGGCTCCCCCTGAAACTCACCATCTCATGCAGACGTGGCCCACACTGCTGTCATCTTTCCGGTCCCTAATCCCGGGGCCTACGCAGTCCAGGCTGAGCAGCAGTGTCTGCTCTTGACTTCGCTCAGCTCTACACAAGCAAGTGGTCGGTTTGTTCCCTCCCGAGAGAGAAGAGGTTTTAGAGGAGGGAGTGTGTCACCTAGGAATGCTTTTGGCTGCAAGCGACGGAGAACACCACCAGAATAACTTTAAACATGAGGACGTATTTAACCGCTCAAAGGTGGTCGGAGGTGACAGCAGCTGCTGGCCTTTGCTCCCTGGCTCAACAGCATCAGGATATTCTCTGATTCTCTCGGCCTGTCTCTCATTGTGCCAACGTGGCTGCCATAGCTCAAGACATCACATTCCTCTGCGGGGCAGGAAGGTGGCAGGAGGGGCCAGCTGACTCTATTCTCTTATAAGGAAGGCAGCACTTTCCCAGAATCTGCAGCTGACTTCTGTTTATTTCTAATTGGCTGCACATAGCCGCCTCACTGCATGCAAGTTGAGAAAGCATCTTACGCGGGGCCGGCAGCGTGGCCACTCTGCAACGTGGGGGTGTCATTGAGGATGATGGGGGAGTGAACGTCACTAGTGCTGCCCCAAGAAGAGCTGTGGACTTCCTTGTACAAACCTGGGCGGTGAGCTTCTGCCCCTAGCTCCTGCCCAAGAAACTTTTGTACTGATCCGAGCCCCCACTGCTGAATCGTAACCTGCCTCTTTCTAGCCTGTCCTTTTCCCCTTCCTCACATGGAGACCGTCTCTCCTCCTCCCCACCCCCGGCCCACTGCCAGCCACAACCTCCCCATTCCCCGCATCTGCCTTCTGCCCTCCTGGTTTTCACTTTACTTTTACCCACCGTGGAGCCCCTTTGGGAAAGGAAAATGGGAGGGAGGATGAAAGAGGAGGGGAAGTGTTAATTAAACACCAGATGTTTAACTCTGTTAATTAATGGCTCTCTTACCCTGAGTGGCATCAGCCTTCTCTTATCTGTCTCCTTCACCCACACTGATCTCTGTAAACCTGAAGAGGCCAATATTGGTGCAGGGGGCCTGAGACCAGCAGAGGGAAGATGGAGAAAGTGGCTCAGGAGGGGGTTCCTTTGTCCCGGCGGGGGGGGGGGGGTTCCCTTGTCCAGGAGAGGAGCGTGGACATGCTGGCATACTGGCGTTGGGAACAGAGGAAAGTCATAGTGGGAGAGAGGATGAAGCCCTGAGGTCACAGACCTGTTTTGTCTGGTGCACACAGGGACTGGAAAAATGCAAGTATTTGCCGCCATTTAAAAATAAGGGAATTTCAGGGCACCTGAGTGGCTCAGTCAGTTAAGCGTCCCACTCTCGATCTCAGCCCAGGTCACGATCTCTTGGCTCATGGGTCTGAGCTCTGCATCAGGCTCTGTGCTGATGGTGCAGAGCCTGCCTGGGATTGTCTCTCCTTCTCTTTACCCCTTCCCCGCGTGTGCTTACTCTCCCTCTCCCTCTCTCTTTCAAAATAAATAAACATAAAAATAAGGGAATTTCACATAAGTCCAGATGGATGTGTAGACTTTCTTTAAAAGTGGGCAGATGTGGGATACCTGGGTGGCTCGGTCGGTTGAGCATCTGACTTCAGCTCAGGTCATGATCTCGCGGTTTTTGAGTTTGAGCCCCACATGGGGCTCGTTGCTGTCAGCCTGTCCGCGTCTGTCCCTCTCTCTCTGCCCCTCCCCCGCTTGTACTCTCTCAAAAATAGATAAATATATATTTTTTTAATGGACAGATCAAGCCCTGAGAAGGCAACAGTCAGCTGGAGAAGAAGGAACTGAGACACAGCTGTCCTGTCCAGATGGAGTATGTGTCTTTCCATCCTCCACTGCCCCCTCCCTCACCACCTCGCTCATGTGTCCCTGCTGCCCCTGAGGATTTCTGGGTTTGGGATCCATTACAGAGACACAAGTCCCAGGACTTGACAATGGGTTGGGTATGGGAGATGAGGAAGGGGGTAGTCTGGGAATGCTGAGATGTGAGTCAGGATACCTTGGGGGGCGGGGGGGGGGGGGTTGTAGTTCCATTGACAGAAATGGGGGACATGGGAGGAGTAAGTTAAGGAAAAAAAGTGACAAATTAATTTGGGGCAGGCTGCAGTGGACATGTCTGTGTGACCTGAGGTAGAGATGGAGTGTGACCACACTCCGTGTGGTCTGGCGTTTGAAGAGAGGGGCTGGAGATCTGGGCAGCTGAGGGAGCTGGAGTGCAGGTGGGAACACTGGGAAGAGGGAGCGGGGGCTGAGACCATCCTGGGAGCAGAGTGAGAGAAGAGGGAATTGAGAATAGAAACTTGGAGAACCACATATCTGGGAGAAAGAGCTAGAAATGAAAGTTAGGACTGACTGAGAGGTTGGGAAGAACGTGGACAGTGAAATGACAGAGAAGTAGGCATCGCGTCCAAGATTTTTATGGCACCTTCCTCTATATTACTTGCTTTGAAGCCCAAGGGGTACTTCCAGCAAGCTCTATGGCCCAAGGGAGGGAAATGGGGCTAAAGCCCTTGTTCCTCTGGTGCTCTGTGTTTGCTGGCTCCCCAAAGATGCGTGAAATCAAGCATTTACATCATGGCAGCTCTACCCTTTTCAGGCCACCCAGAGTCTTTTCTCTAATAACTTTAGAATGAAAGGCTTTGTCCCTACTGGAAAGTTGCAGTATCATCCTGGAAACGACCCACTAGGTAAGCAGCAGCCCTGAGTGTGGATGTAGGAGAGGTACAGCTTCTGTAGCCAACACACACAACTCCTTGCCACCCCAAAAATCTCTCCTGTCTCGGGAGAGGCGGAAGGAACAGGGCTATGGAGTCAGAGAGTCCCCAGCCTGTGGCTGTCCTTTCTGTCACCTCTCTGCCGCTGCTTCGTCCATGTGAAGAATGAGGGAATGTTGCCATGAGGATTAAGTAGCTGGCTTTCATGGGGTGGGGCCGTCCAGGCCTGTCACCCCCAACAGAAGCTCCTTCCCACTCCCCCTGACACCAGCAGCACAGAAGGCAGCAGATGTTACTGGTCTCACTTCATTTCAATAGATTTACAAGCATCCCTTTATGTGTTACTGAAAAATTGGGTGTAAATCCTATTTTAAGAACACAGTGGAACTCATTACTTGAAGAAAGCTTTGGAAAATCCTTTTGGGAAGTGAAGAATAATCACGCTTTGGTAAAACTTTTGTGCCAATATTCAAGAATTTCTTTGTCTGAAGTGCGGTTCACCTGTAAAGTCTTTCTTGTGACCTCCTCTTTGCATCTTGTGACCATCTTCTTTTCCACGGGACACGCTGTGCCCCTTCCCTGTGTGTGCTGTCCCATGTGTAGCCCCCTCTCCCTGCCCCCTAGGGTTCTCCTATCACACCCCCTGACCACTCTCCCCCACCCCCCAGACTGTGTGGCCCTGACTTGCCCATGACTCTTTACTGGCTGCTGCTCTTCCTTCTTCCGAAATTCAGGCACAGATCAGTCTCTGGACATTAGATATGTTTGCCACGTGTGACCACTTGGGTGGGAATATGTATGACGGGTGTGGTAGGCCACTAAAGATACCCTTGTCCTTATCCCTGGAACCTGTGAGTATGTTACCTTATGCAGCAAAAGGGGCTTTGCAGATGTGGTTCAGCTGAGGACGCTGAGATGGGGAGAGCATCCTGGATTATCCAGGTGGGCCCATCGTAATCACAGGGGGCCTGAAAAGCAGAGACTCTTGGGGTGCTTGGGTGGCTCAGTCGGTTAAGCGTCCAACTTCTGCTCAGGTCACGATCTCACGGTTCGGTTCGTGAGTTCGAGCTCCTCATCAGGCTCTGTGCTGACAGCTCAGAGCCTGGAGCCTGCTTTGGATTCTGTGTCTTCATCTCTCTCTCTGCCCCTCCCAGCTTGTGCTTTTTCTCTCTGTCTCAAAAACAAATAAACATTAAAAAAATTTTTTTAAAGGGGCACCTGGGTGGCTCAGTTGGGTTTCTGACTTCAGCTTCAGGTCATGATCTCACGGTTTGTGGGTTCGAGCCCCGTGTTGGGCTCTGTACTGACAGCTGAGAGCCGGGAGCCTGCTAAGGATTCTGTGTCTCCCCCTCTCTCAGCCCCTCCCCTGCTCATGCTCTATTATCTCTCTCTCTCTCAAAAATGAATAAACCTTAGAGGAAAAAAAAAGCAGAGACTCTTTCCCAGCTTTGATAGAGAGGGATGTAAGTATGGACGAATGGGTAAAGGGAGCCAGTGTTGCTGGCTCTGAGATGGAATATGGGAGGCCTCTAGAAGCTAGAAAAAGCAAGGAAATGGATTCTCCCCTAGGGCCTCTGGAAAGGCAGGCAGCCGTACTGACACCATGATTTTAGCCCAGCAGAACCCAAGTCGGACTTGTTACCCACAGAGCTGTAAGAGAATAAATGTGTCGCCTGAGGCCATGAGGTCTGTAGTAATTGGTTACAGCAGCAACAGGAAGCAAGTGCAGGGGCAACCACCCTGTCTGTGGAGCAGTCTGACCTCACACCTGACCTTGTCTCTTTTGCCTCCTTCACCTCGTGCTTATGGACTCACCCAAAAACTCCCCCTTTTGCTGAGTGATTTCAGCTGGTTCTGGGGCCTGCGTCTCTTGGGTGCCCTATGGCTCCCCTCCATCTCTGGCTGCCCACACCTCATCCCCGAGCCGCTCCATGTCTCAGCCACACAGCCAAGCTGTGGATGGACAGTAGGGGGCCTCTTCTCACTCAGGTCAGGGGTAAGGTGTGCCAGTAGCTCACCTCCTGGGATCTCCTGGTCCTCCTTGGACCAGTGGATTTTAGGAGTTCTTTTTTTTTTTTTTTTAATTGTGTCAACATACACAGAAGATAAGACTTACCTTCTTAGCCATTTTGAAGTATACAGCTCAGTAGTATTGGTACATTCACATTGTTGTGCAACCATTACCACCATCCATCTCCAGCTCTCTTTCCTCTTGCAAACTGAAACTCTGCACCCATTAAATAATGACCTCCCCATCTTCCCCTCTCCCTGGTTCCCAGGAACCGCTACTCTACTTCCTGTGTCTATGAATTTGCCCATTCTAGGTACCTCATCTAAGTAGAATCATATATTTGCCCTTTTGTGTCTGGCTTATTTTATTCTGCATAAGGTCCTCCAAGTTCATCCACGTCGCAGCATGTGTCAGAATTTCCTTCCTTTTTAGGCTGAATAATATTTCATTGTATGTATGTACCACATCTTGTTTATCGATTCGCCTGCCAGGTTGCTTCCCCCTTTTGGCTGTTGTGAATAATGCTGCTGGGAACCTAGGTGTCCAAATACCTTTTCCAGTCCCTGCTTTCAGTTCTTTGGGGTGTGTACCCAAAGTGGAATTGCTGGATCAGATGATGATTCTATCTTTTTTTTTTTTTTACGTTTATTTTACTTTTGAGAGACAGAGAGAGACTGGAGCGAGAGTGGGGGAGAAGCAGAGAGATTGGGACACGGAATCCAAAGCAGACTCCAAGCTCTGAGCTGTCAGCGCAGAGCCCGATGTGGGGCTCGAACTCACAAATCGAGAGATCATGACCTGAGCAGAGGTCGGATGCTTAGCCGACTGAGCCATCTAGGTGCCCCGTTTCTACTTTTAATTTACTGAGGAACCATCATGTTGTTTTACATAGCTGCTGTGCCATTTTACATTCCCACCAACCCATCTTAGCCATTTTTAAGTGTCCAGGTCAGTGGCCTTACGTACATTCACACTGCTGTGCAACCGTCAGCACCACCCAGGGTGTGGAGAGCCATGCTCAGGAGAGTGACTGGAGATGGGCCCTCTTTGCAAAGGTTTATGTTGAGCAAGTGAATCCGTCATTGAAACCCCGAGGAAGCCCAGGCCTTCAGCTGGATTTGCCTTCTATTTTTGAGCAGTAGGCATGTTTTCAAATGCAGTTTTCCTTTTATGCAGTAACTGAATATCTGATAGCAGAATGTTTCCACAGAGAGAGCTTGCCCATGGGGAGGAGGAAAGGAGGCTGCTCTAATGAATAGATAAGCTTGATTTGTGTTTGGCAACATCCTTAGCATTTAATTCTAGCAATTAAAGTAGGCAAGTCTCCTTTGTTTTCCTTTTCCTTGCAAAAACAATAAAATACCACAGAATGTTTGGGGGAAGAATCCCTACTCATTGTCATACTACCTTTGTGGGACCACTATCACCGTTCAGGACAGTTATCTGTGCAAGGCACGAACCAAACATTCATTCACCTTGCTTCGCTTAAGCTGCATGGCAACTGCGAGGCAGTGTCCTGGGCCTAAGCCATGGCATCTCCCTTCTGCACTCATTCTCTCTTTGTGCGTTTGGTCCAGCTTCCTCCACACACGTGTTGTTTCCTACAAAGTTGCCCCCATGAGGTTCACGTTTGCTTGCTTTCCCAAGTAATGTGAACATTCCCTTTGTACTCCTGTTTTCAATTCTTACCTTGTGTGGACATACTTTGTTCACAGGAGCAAATCCAGGCTCCATGATTATAAATACAGAATGACTGAATGCATTAGAGGGTTCCCATCTGCGAATGATCACTGGAGCAGCCTGAGCCCTGGTGAGAAGCTCCGGAAGCTCTGTCAAATAATGCCATTTTCCTGCCTGGTGCACTGAGACTGTGTAAGAGAGAGGCTCTGGAGCCTGATGGCCTGGGTTTGGATCTGGCTACCAGTTTGACCGTATGCAAGCTACTTAACTGGTAGATGCCTCAGTTTCCCCGTCTATGAAATGGGTATGATAATAGTATGTGCCTCACAGGGTTATTGTGTGGATTAAATGGCATGACGAGCATAGAATACCACCTGAGGGGCGCCTGGGTGGCTCAGTCAGTTGAGCGTCCTACTTCAGCTCAGGTCATGATCTTGGGCTGGAGCCCCGCATCAGGCCCTGTGCTGACAGCTCAGAGCCTGGAGCTTGCTTTGGATTCTGTGTGTGTCTCTCTCTCTCTGCCCCTCCTCTGCTAGCACTCTGTCTCTCTCTGTCTTTCAAAAAAAATAAAATAAAACAGTAAAAAATTTTTTTAAAAAAGAATACCACCTGATGTATGAAAACATGTCTCTGTTGTTGCTATTTACTTACTTTTGGATCTCCCACCACCTCCCTGCCCAACCTCGAGCTAGATACGCTCCCCCAAGCCTCAGTTTCCTCATCTGTAAAATATGGGGTTGAGCTAAATGATCTTCAAGAGCCCTTCCTGTTTAACTTTTTATGATTGCCCTTTTCCTTTTATCTTCCCCCTGGGTCTCACTGCAGTTGGGGGGATGTGGGTGGGATGGCAAGGACTGCCCAACGCTGATAGGGCAAATGCACAACCTGGAGTTTGCTAGGAACAGACAGAGGAGAGGAGAACCCAAGCAGGGCCTGGCCTGGCCAGAGAGCAGAGAGCATGGTGCAAAGGCAGGGAATGAACTTGACCTGGGACAGGGGGAGCATCCCCACCCCCACTCCCAGGTTCCAGAGCTGAAAAGTACTAAGTCTTTCTGAGCCTCTGTCCCTCCCCCACCTGGTCCCAACCCTTCCCTCTGGGCCCCGGTCGCCCAGATGGTCTAAATGGGAAGAAAAGAGGAAAATCCGTATCCAATCTGCTCTATTCAGAGCAATGGGAAGGAATCTGCATCTCAATTTTATCTTTGTGCTGAGCCTGGCTAAGCTTTGCCCCCCAAGTGGTGAGTGATGGGTGGGTGGGAAGATGGCATTGGTGGCCCCCGTGGGGGAGTGAGGGGCACCCCCGCGCCTTCCCCTCCTTACCAAACCGCAGACAGAATGCATTCTTTCCTGCTCTTGGTTTCCCCCTGTTTCCTCTTCTTTTCTTTTCCTTCTCTTTTTCTCCCTCTTTCCCAGGCAGGCAGCCAAGTGGGGACTTTGAATGGTGGCAAGAAGGGAGGGGCCGGGAAGGAGGAGCAGCAGTGCACCCTTCCTAGAAGGTACTCAAGGGCTCCTGGGCTGAGCTTGAGGTGGGGACAAACAGAAGCGTCTCATTCTCTCCCACCCACCCTGGCCCCTAGCTGTACAGCCTGTGCTGGGGGGTGGGCTGTGGCTGTCAGTGCTCTGGCTGGGGTCTGGATTCTGCCCTGTCTGTAGGCAACCTCTGGAATTTCCTTCTCCATAGCCACTCAAGACCTGGAAAACTGGCTCCCACAGCCCAAACTCACAGGAGACTGATTTGCAGCAGGAAGTCAGTTTAATAATTTATAGCCAGAAAGTGCTCTCCCTGGTTGGGAAGCCAACTCAGGAAACCAAATTAAATTCTGAAGGCTGCTTGGAGAGTGCATGGAGTTAGGGCTCTGGAAGGTGCCAGGAGGGCTGAGGCCAGTTCTCCTCCAGGGAGGACACTGTGTGTAGTGGCCTGTGTCTACAGCAGACAGTCTCAGGTTCAAATCCCTACTCAGTTATTAACTGGCACTAGGACCTGGGGCATGGTCCTCAGCCTGGCTAACCTCTGTTTCTTCATATCAGCTATGAATGATGATCTTCGAACGATGATCACAAGGGCATCTCTCAGCTTTCTTGCCAAATTGCCATCAGGTCTTGCAGGGAAAGAGCTTAGCACAGTACCTGGCACTTCTCCATACACAGCAACCATGCTTATTTAAGCCCTTATCTTTAGGGTTGTAGGTTGTCTTTTCCTTTCCAATTACTCTTTTTATCAATCAAAAGGAAAGAGGTCCCTGGTCTCTCTGGAGAGGACCCCCTGGCAGTAGCAATTTGAGTGGTCTTCCCCTTTGACTCACCCTCTCCTATGACACACCCTCTCCTACCTGATCCCTCAGTCACTCCCAGCCTTTTTGCAGGGCCACTGCCTGCAGTTGAGCTGATATGTCCCCTGCGGGGAGCAGGTGGAGCTGAGATCTGCCTTGCTCCAGGCGTGGGGCTCAAGTCTCTTGGAGCAAGAGGCACACCCACTTCCATTCTCTGAGTTGCCCTGCAGACTGGTGGCTGCTTTAACCTATTGCTGTCACTGTCCACTGCCACCCAACTTCCCAAAGCACAGATGTGGCCACATCCTTCCACTGCCCCAGCCACTAACTAGTCTTCTGTTTCAGCAGAAGGAAATCTCGCAATGCTTTAGGTTTAGTCTCGCCATGATTTGGCCTTGGTCTTCCTCTCCAGACTCAGCTCCCTCTGCCCCGTTCTCCAGCCTAGCTAGATTATGTGAGGATGGTCCAGGGCCAAGTCTTTGCCTGTGCTGTTTCATTCCATCGTTCTGGAATGCTGTTTGCCCGTGATGGCCGGGGAAGCTCCCGCCTTCTTTCCTTCAAGGCCCTATTTGAGTTCTCCCTTCTGCAGGAGGCTTCTTAGACCTCCTGCCCCTGGCATTCCTCTCTCCCCCTTTCCCAGGTCACCTTGCACCTGTCTCAGGCCCCCCTCATCATCTGTTTCCTGTTCATCTTGCACTCAGGCCTCCATCTCCTTTGTAGGACTGTAACCTGCCGGACACTGGGACCCCTTTGTTCCTCCCGGCACTGAATGGCTTGGTGAATGAAGATGGTCTCCAGTGCAGTAGTTCAGCTTCTTCCCGCTGCAGGAAGGTCTGGGCAGTCAGCGCTCCAGCAAGCAGCACGGTCTGCTTTGGGCTTTTGGGGGGGATTCAGCCCACGCGCTCTCTCTCTCTCTCTCTCTCTCTCTCTCATAACACACACACACACACACACACACACACACACACACACACACACATTCCACCCCTGTTTCCCTCTTCCTCTGCCCCAGAGAGAAGAGCAAAGGTCCTTGTGTAACTGGGCCTTCCAGCAGGCCTGGCCCTGGCCCTCCGTCCTTCTCTTGCTTTCTCTCTCTCCCTTGCACTCAGCAATTTCATCCCCTCCCCCGGTTGCAGCTAATCCTCCTCCCACTGTCTGTGCTGGGAAAGTAAGCCCTGGAGGAGTCCCATGGAAGGCGAGGAGTCCTCAGGGGGGTGCATGTGTGGGTGTGCATCCTCTCTCACACACAAGCACATGCATCATATGCCTCCCAGTGTCATCGGAGTGACCCCATATCGAGGACCACAGGGAATTGGGGCAGCAGCGAGAGAGAAAGCAATGGAAGCTCTGGCCAATGATTTAGGAAAATGCTTTCCTTATCACTGAAGCTTTCCCAAAATAGCAGGAGTCGGCTGCTGCTACGTCTCCCTTTTTCCCCACTCCTAGAGCACCCTACCACACAGTGCCAGTGCCAAGTGGCTCCACGACAGGATGAAGCACAGGCTTTCTGTGCTCCCTTACCTGTCCAGGCCCCAGCTCACTGTGTCTGCCTTGTGATATATTGTTCCTTGGAGAACTGTCTCCTCTCTTCTATTAAACTGTAAGCTCCCTGAAGGCAGGGACCATACTTTTTCAAGGAGTGTTTCCCCCATCCCTCATTTCCCCCATCTCTACCAGAACCAGCACATAGTAGGTGTTCAGCAAATGCTCAGTGAAGTATTGTATAAATGACTGAATGGATGAATCTGGGAAGACATTTCAGTGACTAAGGAGTGTTTTATGTACACGAATACATTTTTACAGGTGGATTTCATAAAGGGCCTACTTGTGCCAGACATAGTTCCAAGGCAGGGAAATATTAGCCCAATTTATAGGTGACAGAACTAAGATCTATAGAGACCTGGTGGCCTCCTGAGCTCAGGACTTGCTGTGGTAACTACAGCCCTCAGGAAGATCGAGAGGCCTCTGCTACGCACTGCCGGCGGAGAAACTCCCGGATTATTTTAGTGTCAGATCAGACAAATATACTACAAATAGAAATTCCTGTTTGTCATAGGCATATTTGGGTATAAGAATGAAAACCCAAACTGTATGGGATAGGTTGTGTATCCCATGCTGTGTACCTTGGGGTAGCTGCTGTTCTAAGCCTGGTAGACAAAATAACTCATTCAATCTTCATAACACCTCTCTGCAGTAGGTGTTATTCTCCCCATTTTACAGACAAGGAAACAGGCACAGAAGTATGATGAGCAAACATCACAGAAAGAAGTCTGGAGGAGGGCAGACCAGAGCTGCCTGATTCTATCATCAATCTCCCAGGTCCGACCTATCTTTCTGCACCACAGTCTGGATCACGAGGCTAAGGAATGCTAAGTAATGTAGCATCATCCATCCTAGCTACTGGCCGCTCTGGGAGAAGGAAAGCCCTCTTAGAGAGCTTCCCCACAAGCCCTACCGATGACTTCCTCACACATCTCACTGGCCACCCCTGTCTGGATGGCTTTGAGCAGGGTACCTTTCCCCCTAACCCCCACCGACGCAGAGGCTCCTTTAGGAAGGAGGCGGTGAGAATGGGCACCAAGGAGGCAATACTGTGCAGGCAACTCCTGGTCTGACACAACTCTGGCTGGCTTAAGAGAAAATGGGAGATTTTATTACAAGGATCCAGGAAGTCGGCTGATGGCTCATGGTAGTAGAAAGTAGTCAGGCCTCAGGAAAGGGCTAGAATTGGGAGTCTGTTAGCATCCCAGAGAGGCTCTGCTGTCTGTCTCCTGTCCTGGCTCTCTGTCTTCAGACTGCCTCTGCTCCCCTCCTCAGCCCACATGACAGGTAAAAGATGGCCACCCCACAGGGCCCATGTTGCTTGTTCCAGGTTCCTCTACAACACTGACTTGACTTGACCCTGGGGGTTGGATGGGGGTTACAGCCCCAAATTGCCATGAGAGAACATCTGGTTGGTCTGTTTTGACATGACTATCCTTGGTGCACGCAGCTATGGTGGAGTGGGGATAGGCATATGTAAGGCTGCGGGGGCCTACCCCTTTGACCTGTGGAGGGAGGGGGGAGATAATTTCCAAAGAAGGGGGATTCTCGGGAGCTAGAAATTCACCCCCCACCCAAGTATCTAGAACTCTGCTCACAAAGACCAGTCCTGTAACACTCAGTGATGTGGGCATTGACCATTCCCTTTTTTTCAGTATGGCGCCCTTGACTTTCGTTGACATTTGCTAAGCCGCAAGCCCTGGCTCATCGAGCTCTGCCTTGACCACCAGCACCCCACACCCCAGCCCCACTCCTCGGTGCCCTGCTTCTCTCCTTCCTTTGTACCCCTCTTAGGGTCTTCTGGCTTCCTTACTAAGGACAGAAGGCGTCCTTGAAGGTGATGGCAAAATAGGCCTGTGCGTGTGCCCCCGTGGGATCCCCGAAGTCAGCACCTTGGCCCATACTTGCATCCCTAAGGACTGGAATGCTCATCTGAATAAAGGCTGTTCCTATCTCCTCCCTGCTTAGCCTTCAGTCTGTCTCTCTCTGGGGGCTTTCTGGTCGGTGTGCTGTGTACATGTCCATCCACTGCTCTGGCTCTCTATTCCTTTTTCCTCCCTCACCTGAGTGGAGCAGATCTGGATCTAGGTCCTGCCCCCAGTCCTTCCCCACCCCCATCCACATTCTGTGTTCCCTTCCCTTCCCTTCTCCTTAAAGAGCAGGCATGCTGTGCTGGGGCCCAGGTGGACCAGGTGATGGTAATCTAGTAATTATTGATTCCGGAGGGACTTGGAGGACATATTTACATAAAAACCATAATGCGAGTGGAGCTTCTGCTGTGGAAATTAGGTACTTTAAGGCCTGGCTCCTGGGGGAGGCAGGGGCCAGGGGAGGCTTGGGAATAATGAGGGGAGGGTGGCTGTCACACCGCCTCAGATGAAGGGCTGATGGCCGATGGAGGAAAAGCCCCAGCTAAGGTCTAAAAAGATGATATTTGCATAGGCATCAAATATCACCAATGAGATGTTATATCAGTCAGGGTCCCCCCCCCCCACCCCCCGGAAACAGATGGCACACTCAAACTGGGAAATGGGAGGGCAGTTTAATAAAGGAACTATTTATGAAGGTGTGGGAAGGGGTTTGGGAGCCATATGGGACTGCTCACTGGGCTCTACCCTGCCGCCGATAATGAGGGGCTGGCACCACCCCAGGCAAAGAGAGGAGGGGGGAGCTTAACTCTGACCTTCTGTGGGGGGATGCGGCTGCTCACCCAGCTGCCTCCTCTCTCTCCCATTCCTCCCATCTTCCGCCAGTGTCCCCACTGGCCAAACAGAGGGAAGGAGTCCCCTGTTGCAGCCCAGGCACTGAGCACGGAGGAGGGGCAGAGTAGAGGGACAAATAGAAAGCATCCAGCACAAGTGTCAAAGGGCAAGAGGAAATTCCATAGCAGTGCCAGCCCCATGCAGCAGGAAAGACCCAGTGTAGCTCTCAGGAATAATGCCACGTGAGCGGCCACGTGAAAGTCACTCCAGGGAGGATGTCTGGGCCAAAGCTCCCTCCCAGAGGGTTTCCACTAGCAGGGGTGTCCAACCTCTCCCGGGGAGGGACACAGAATTCCACATTTGAACCTGAGGCTGAGGGGACCAAGAGGTGCTCCAGAGACTAAGGCCCCCTGGGATGCAGGATGAGGCCAGGTAAGGGAGAAGGGAGCTCTTCCAGGTGCACCGTCCGCATAGTCACTGGGGTATTTCCTCAAAGCCTCTCAGCAACACGATGACAGGAGTTACCCCATCTCACACAGGTGTGAGGAAACAGACAAGAAGAAGTCATCCTACTCTCATTTTCCAGACCTAGAGTAAGGTAGTGGTGGTAGGAAAGGAAGAGAGGAGGGGTTAGGAGCAAAGGGTGTTCGAGAGGAATGGAACCCTAGGGGCCCCTAGTCCCTGCAGAGGTTTGTCACAGTCATCTTTGGAATCACTCACCTGCTGGTCCCAGGACCCCACCTCCAGTGGACGGGGTTCTGATTTGTCCCCACCTCCAGCAGGGAATCCCTGATCTAGTCCAACCTTTTATTTCACAGATGACGACTGTCACCAGGGAGGTCTATCGGTGGGTTAGGGACCTGTGAGGGATGTGATGTCAACAAGGCTTGGTGGGTGACACGTTGGATGGGCCAGGAAAGGAGGGAGGTGGGAGCTGATTCAGAGTGTCTGAGTCAAGCTCCAGAGGAAGTGTTGTGCTGCCCCATATTAGGAGTTTTAGGGAACCCAAACTAGTCTGGGTTTGTGAGTTCGAGCCCCAAATCTGACTCTGAGCTGACAGCGCAAAGCCTACTTGGGATTTTCTGGCTCCCTCTCTCTCTGCCCCTCTCCTACTCTCTTCCCCACTCCCCACCTCAAAATAAATAAACTTTAAAAAAAATAAAAAGTTTTTGAGGTTTTTATTGAATGGGTGATATTAAACATTTAATAGTCAAAAGTGAAAATAATATAAAAAGGTGTATATATTGGGACACCTGGGTGGCTCAGTCAATTAAGCGTCCGACTTTGGCTCAGGTCATGATCTGATGGTCTGTGAGTTTGAGCCCTGCATCGAGCTCTGTGCTGACCTCTCAGAGCTTGGAGCCTGCTTTGGATTCTGTGTCTCCTGCTCTCTCTCCCTCTCTCTCCCTCTCTCTCTCTCTCTCTCTCCCCCCTCATCCCCCACTAGTGCTCTGTCTCTCAAACATAAATAAATGTAAAAAAAAATTTTAAGGTATATATTAAGGAGCATCTGTCATGATTTTGCTATTTATAGGTAGCCTGATTTAAAATTAGTTTGGGTTTATTTTTCCAGTGTCTGTTAATGCTCATACCAGCAATTATAAATATGTATTCTCATTTCCACCTTCTTTTTTACACAAAAGGTATCAAGCTAATACCCTGTTCTGCATCGGGTTTTTTCCAGTCACTATACCTGGAGATTTCTCCATATCGAAATCTAGGGAAAAATCCCCATTCTTTTCTAGAGCTGTGTAGTATTCCGTTACACAAATACACCCTCGCGTATTCAAGCAGTCTCCAGTTGCTAGGTGTTTGGTTGTTTCCTGTTTTCTGTTACTTCAAAGAATGCCCCCAAGGAGTAATTTTGTGCATAAATCACCTGGCACATGTACAGGTGCCTGTTTAGTCTATTTTTGCTTCTCAACTATCTCTGGTGAAGGAGCAGGTTTTACATTTCAATTTACAATCTGTCGCAGATGGATACTTACATAAAATTCAATAAAAGTGAATTACTGGAGAAGTGAATTGACAAAAAAACTATGAAAAATACAAGCCTCCAAATTTTATTAGATCCAATAGACATAAAAATTACTCTGTCACATTACTATAAAGATTTTTAAACACTCTCAAGTTTCTGCATTTATCTTACCACAAAGTTGTCACAGTTTGTGGATTTGACACTGATCTGCGGACCACACTTTGAGTAGCACTGGTTAAGACTCCCAGAAATTAGATCAAAAGGTACATGCCTCTGTCGTTTTGCCAGATTCCTCTCCATAGGGCTTGTATCATTGTTGCACGATGGTATATGAGAGTGCCCCCTTCCCCACAGCCTCGCCGAGAGTGTCATCTGTCTTGGAATTTTGCTAAACTCATAGGTGAACAGTAGTAGCTCAGTCTAGGTTTTAATCTGCATTGTTCTTATTGTGAGTGAAGATAGCGTCTTAATTAATTAAAGTATTTATTTATTTACAGAGAGAGAGAGAACGCATGCACACATGCACAAGCAGTGGAGGGGCAGAGAGAGGGGGACAGAGAGAATCTTAAGCAGGCTCCATCCACACCGAACTGGCTGCAGGGCTAGATCTCATGACTCTGAGATCATGACCTGAGCTAAAATCAAGAGTCAGATGCTTGAGGCACCTGGGTGGCTCAGTGCCTTGAGTGTCTGACTTCAACTCAGGTCATGATCTCGTGGTTTGTGGGTTCGAGCCCCTCGTTGGGCTCTGTGTTGGCAGCTCAGAGCCTGGAGCCTGCCTCGGATTCTGTGTCTCCTTCTCTCTGCCTCTCCCCCACTCACACTGTGTCTCTCTCTCTCAAAAATAAATAAATGTTACAAAAAAAAAAGAGTCGGATACGTAACAACTGAGCCACCCAGGTGCTCCAGTGTCATTCATATCTTTAAGCCCTATTTGTACATATATTCTTTGCCTATTTTGTACTGTATTATTGACCTTTTTCCTCTTGATTCCCAGGAATTATTTATACATTAGGAATATTAGCCCCTTGTCTGTGATATGTAATGCAAATATTTTTTTCCAGTTTGTCATTTGCCTTTTGATTTTGTTTGGTGTTTGCTTGGGGGGGGGCATGCAGAAGTTTGAAGTTTTATGTAGTTAAATATGTCAATCTTTTCTTTAATAGCTTCTGGATTTTGAGTCCCGGTTCTTTATTCCAAAATTATAAAGAATTCTGCCCGCATTTTCTTCTAGTATTTTTATGGTTTTATTCTTAACACCTAAATCTTTTATCCAGTTGGAATTTTTCCTAGTACAAGGTGTAGGTTATGGATCCAAATTTATCTTTTCAACGTTTATTTATTTTTGGGACAGAGAGAGACAGAGCATGAACAGGCGAGGGGCAGAGAGAGAGGGAGACACAGAATTGGAAACAGGCTCCAGGCTCTGAGCCATCAGCCCAGAGCCCTACGCGGGGCTCGAACTCACGGACCGCGAGATCGTGACCTGGCTGAAGTCGGACGCTTAACCGACTGCGCCACCCAGGCGCCCCCAAATTTATCTTTTTACAAATGGCTACCCACGTGTCCTAGCTCCACTTATTAAGATCCCTAGATACCACCTTTATCATTAAAACTAATTTTACGCCATTTGGGATCATAATAGAAAAAGCTCTATAATTTGTCAGTTTTATCCAGAATACCATTGCAAGGGAAATTAGCTCTCCAGATATGATCTATAACTCTGTGTTACTAGAGCAGACTAAACTATAAGTAACATAGGTAAAATGTAAATGTATTTAAACAAGCAAACACAGCCCGTGGGCCTGCCAACAACCATGGAGGAAACTGGGAGAAGTAGGCCTTGCTGAGGGAGCTCGTGATGAGAGTCAATGTTTGTATTGCAGACCTTACCTGCCTGCCTCCGGAGCTAGGACTGCAGAGGGGCCCAACGATGGTGTTCCTGGGACCCCTGGCTCTCACCCTGTTGCCGCCCAGCCTCACACTGCTGGTGTTCCACCTGTCCAGCTCCCAGGATGTCGTCACTGAACCTAGCAGTGAGCAGCAGCTGTGCACCCTGAGGGAACACCCCACTGTGGCCTTTGCAGGTGAGAGCCACTTCCCACTCGGTCCTTTTTGCAATGGCTGTGCCTTGAAGGACTTAGGTCTGAACTCAGCAGGGTCTCTTTGATGTTGGAAGTCCTGGGATGTTCCCCTAGGGATAAATGTTAGAAGGATGAGTAGCCATGGGCTGGAGGGGTCTGATTTTGGTCTCCAATTTATTTAAGCCTTCCATCCATGTTTACCTGGAGGAGGAGGGTGCCTTGCTCTGGCATTCCTGCTAGGAGGAGGGGTTGCGGGTACTTTGGGTAGAGTGGACAGGGGTTCATTGGCCATCTCAGCTCTAGCTCTTCTGGAAGCATGAGTATTTCTTAGCTTCGTTGGGGGGCCAGAATGAAGATGACTCACTCCTTAGGAGGTGCCTGGAGATCTCTGGAAGGCTTCCTTCTGCTCTAAGACAGTTGCAGATGCCTGTCTTCAGGGCCCTGGGAACCCACAGGGAAACGGGTCCTTGGTGACTGATAACTCCCTCTGTCTGTCAAGGGAGGGCATGAGAGTGTCCTGTTAAAGTGTTTCCCAAACTGGGATTTGTGACTCACTGGGCGTATTCTGAGAGGCCTATAAATTCTCAATAAGGGTTTCTAAAATTAATACATACAGTCGATGATAATCGAAAACCAAAACAAAACATAAATACCAGAACATGCGGGATGTTCTCCCATGACCTGTTGGCCAGTTTGGGGCTCCCTGGTGGTGCCACATCAGCACTTCCGAATCCGTCACCTGCATGGCAGCTCACACTGGGATCTGCGGATGTAGCTTCAGGGGTCCCCAGGTTCTTAAGTCTGATAGACACCTGCCCTATTTCCTCATCACAAGTACCCTGGCAAGGAGGCAAGGCAAGGACTGTCACCTCCCTTTACAAATGGGAGGGCTGAGGTGTAGAGGGTGGGAGAGACTTGTCAGAGGCGGGCCTTCACGTTGGGCACCCAGTGCTCTTTCTACTCTCCGTGGCAGAGCGATCGGGGCTCCACCTTCTAGGTGCCACGGGCAGGAGGGTGAGGAGCCGTCCTCAGGATTCCACACAGCTAATCGAGAGGGCAGAGATGGAAACCAGAGCAGAAAAACAAATGCCCGAGTGCGAGGCTGGCATGGGATTTGGGGGATAGGAGGGGTGGTATGGATAGGTGTTGGGGTTAGCAAGGTGGGGAGGCTGGGGCGGCTGGGAAGTGTGGGATTCCCAGCTGTGGGCTGGCTCCTGCCTCCGGGAGGAGAATTTGCAGCTGTCTTCTCAGTGCTGTCTTGTTTGAGCTGGGATCCAAGGCTTTGAAGGCTTAAGTGGATTAAAGTAAATTAGCAATGTCCTTAAGCCTACAAAACACGCGTACACTCTCAGACTTCTGATGGCTCCCAGCGTGCTGGTGGCTGTCACTGAAGGGAAGGACCAAGTGCGGGACAGAAGGAGCGGGACTCTCAGGGCTATCCTCATCTTGGATGCCCCATGGCAACTCCTGATGAACCATTTCCTCTGAGGGGCTTTGCTGAAGGCCACTGTTGGCCTGGTGGATTCTTGGGGCAGGTACAACGGAAGGAGAGCAAGAGAATTTCTGTCCCCCAGCCAGGCTGGTCTGGACTGGAGCAAACTAGATAGGGGGGTAGGGGTAATGGAGAGGTGGAAGATGTGTTCCTTGAATGCCTGGCTTCATTCCCACCATTTTTTATCTTAAGGTGTATATTACTTGAATGAAATAACCTCCTTCCCCACCCTCTTTCAGAATGGAGGAATGAGGCTCAGATTGTCATGGAGTAACTAAGGAATCCCCTTAGCCCCAGCAAGCAGAGATGTCCATCATCCTAGACTGACAGCCCTAGAGTGTGGCATCATCTCTACTTTTCCTCCCCAGCCCTCCTGGCCTCCCCTCCACCCACCTGGGTCTCCGTTCTGACAACTTTGGATTTTCCTATCCATTCACCAAATTGTTATTGGGCCCTACTTGAACCAAGGACAGGGCTAGATGCTGTGGGACTTCAGAGGTAAGAGTTTCCTCTGGGTACTCGAGTATCTCTTGTTGTTCCTTAAAGATCACTCCCTTTGGTCTGCCAGTGCAGTTGGTCCTGCACTAGGACTGGTCCTCTTGTCTCCCCACACCCTTTAGTACTGGTGAGCACACACCAGGGACTCAATTCATGTTGGAAACTGTGTTCTGGGTGATGCTGCCGTTCCAGAGAGGTTGCCATGTAACCCAGCCCAGTGCCAACTGCCTGCTTCCAGGATCCCCTCAGATGTTACATTTTATTTCTGACTGATCAGTAGGCTTCCAACTCTGTAGCTGTGAGTTGCCTTCTCCCCTGACACCTGGCTGATCTGTGAATAACCCCTAAATACCCTAGAGGACCTGCCAGTTGCAGAGTCTGGCAGGCGTTTTTCCATCTTGTAAGGTTAAATTTTCTCCTTCTTTTAAGGGGGGCCCACCTGTGTCTCTCTTTGGCCCGCACGTTATTCCTTCTGCCACGGCATGGAATTTCTAGGAGGCAGGGAGAAGCCAGGATGGAGTTAACACTGACAGTGGTTAATCCACAAACTGGGTAATTGAATTGACTATAATTAAAATCACAGGCGCGTCATGGAGAATGTCATTTTTCTCTTAAAGTCGCCGTCCAAAGCCTTCCCTGCACACGGAGCTCAGAACGTGCTTGGTGTTTTAAAGACAGGTTTCCCTCTGGTCCTGTTTGCCTGTTTAATAAGAGGAAGCTGGCTCCTTTCCCAAGACAGCTCCCCCAGGATCAGCGTGCTGCACCCGCCTGCCTCTCTCCCCCCTCGCCCCTTTCCCCTTGCCCTTGTCAGTTACAAGAAACTGGAAGCGGCCGTCACCCTCCACTCCTTCCTCTGCCCCTGCCTCCCATTGTCTTCACATCTCCTACCCTGTTTCGTCTTCCTTTCCCTTCCCTGCCCCAGGGAAGGGCCTGAGTGAAGACTGAGCTGAGAAGTCCCCACATGGAGTTTCTCCTGGTTTGCTGCACACCAGTCATGCCACCCCTTCCCCTGTTCAGCTGCCCACATCTGGAAGACCCCTGTCGGAGGGGACAAAAGGAACTAAAGGGTGACCCAGTTGCTACCGTTGGGGAGCACTCATCTGATGGTGACAGGCAAGCCCTCCATATCTTCCCCAACCCCACCACAGAAAACAGGCTTGAGCACATTCAGAGTGACAAAAAAATACACTGTGAACAGAATAGTCAAGGTAGAGAGAATATGGAGCAAAATAAAATCAGGGTGGAGAGATTGTGATCCAGGAAGTCTTCCTGGAGGAGAGTCCTTGGCTTAGTCTATAAAGTAGTATACCATTCTTCCAGGATTTCTGAGTGTGGCCCTGAGATCAACTAAAAATCCAGCTTACCCGACTCCTGATCCACTTCTTATACCGATATTGCCCAAATGCCATTGCAACTTCATGGTAATTCTTGCTAACCTATAGTCCCCTGCTGAGGACAGAGGCAGACCCAAGGGGTTTGTTACATTTTGCTGTAGAATTTCTTTCTTCTTCTTTTTTTTTAATCATGCATATCACAGTTTTCTGAAAAACATCCAACTCACAAAACCTCAAGTTCTCCAGGGAGCGATTAAGTGTTTGCTTGTCGTGCAGAAATGAAGGGCTGCTTTTACTCTGTAGTGGAGGGATAATGAGCAATGATTTATTTCCCCTGGATTACACACACACACACACACACACACACACACACACACACACACACGCATCACGCACTTCTCTGGGCCTTCTGTGAGCCAGTTGCTAATAGACTGTGGGGAGAAAGCACCGGACCTCACATTCCCCCCTCATCTTTTTCTCCATTGGCATGGAGTCTCCAGTGGAAGGGAAAGAGGGAAAGTCAGCGTACCCTGACGTACCATCCCCAGGCGTACCTTCCACAGACCACTGCCCCATCCATCCAGAGGGCTGTGAGATCTCCTCTCTGCCCACCAATCTCCATGGAAGACTTTGGCCTCGGCTGGGAAGCTCCTTCGTTGGAGACAGGGATAGACAGGGATAAACCCACCTTCTGTTTCCCACCTCCACGGAAGCTTGTTTGAAAACTTGGTTCTTCTTGTACAGATGGGAATTGTGGATTGATCCTGCATTTACTCAATTCCTTCCAGGTGTTGGACACAGCCTAGAGATCTAAGAAGCAAGGGCTTCCCTACCCCCCAGGGAAAACAATGGGGATATACACCCAGCAATATGGGGGCTTTGATGGCAGTAAAGTACAGGCCTCACCCAGGCTTTCGGGAGTCAGGGAAGGCTTCTTGGAGGAGGTAGGGTGGGGATGGGGCTGAACAGGAACTGTTCCACTGAGGGAGAACAGAAAGGCAAAGTTTGCAGGCTCTGGTGGGATAGATCTGCACAGTGTTCTAGTTTAGTATGGCTGGAGCAGTAGTTTGAGGGGAAATGTAAAATATGAAGTATGATTCTTTCTGTGGCACTAAATAATTAATGTGCTAGGCATCCAAACTGGGAAGACAGTGCAGAGCCCAAAGGCCTTCATAAGAGTTGAGACTTTTTCTGGGGTCAACTGGGAGCTATTAAAGGGTTCTAAGCTGCAGAGCGACAAAACCAGATTTGCATTTTAGAAAGATCGCTCTGGTTGCTATGTAGGAAATGGACCGACCAGAGGGGCAGGAGTGGAGGCCAGGTTAGATAGGATGCTTCTGGCACCAGGCCAGGCAAGAGATGATACTAGCTTGGATGGGGGCAGGGTACAGAGGGCAAAAGGGATGGATTTCTTGGAAGTGGGACAGATAAGATTTCTGAGTGTTTTTAAGTGCTGGTGAGGGTTTAGGGGAGGGAAGGATGATTACAGTTTTCCCTTTGGGCAGCTAGGGGTTAGGTGGAGCCCTTCTCTGAGATAGCGGACATAGCAGGAACAGTGGCGACACCCCCACCCCATCTCTCCCAGCTGGCTGCTCACAGAGGGGGCAAATGGAACCCAGGTGTAGGGGGTGCCAAGACTGCTTCCGCCTCACCGCTCGCTGATGTTAGCCCTTTCATTGTGGGGTCCAGTGCTGGCACAGCTGGTCCAACAGTAACTGGAATGCCTGCTTCTCCCTCCACCAGATCTGAAGCCGTGGGTCTTCAACTTCACCTACCCTGGAGCCCGAGACTTCTCCCAGCTTGCTCTGGATCCCTCCAGGAACCAGCTCATCGTGGGAGCCAGGTAACGAGGTGCAGGAGGGTTGGTGCCACGAGGGGTAGTGTGCTTAGGATTGGATGGAGGGAATGTCATTTGGGATGAGCCCGCTATGGGCAGGCCCTCATCCTGGGCCCATGTTCCTCTCTGCCAGGCCCTCTCTGTATCTGAATGTCTGTCTCCCACAAGAGGAAGCATTAGTTGGAGCAAGGCGGGGAGGAGGGTGACCTCTAGACCCCCAGATTCCGTGGCTGGTAGTTTGCAAGAGCAGGAACATCTGCTGGCCACCTTCTACCCCGCGTCCCTACCCTGCTTCCTGGACTGCCCAGGCAAAGTCCTCCCTGAGAGCTCCATGCAGGGAAGGTGCCCAAGAACCCCCTGCTGGCTGGCTGGCCACCTGCACCTGGGATGCTGGACTCAGGCCATGGCCTTCCTGTATGAAGCACCTCACTTCCCTCCCTGTTGCCTAATCTTGTTTAGCCTCACTATTCTGGCTCTAGGGAGGGCTTGTGGAGACCTTACAAAATTGTAGACTCTTAGCTCTAGTAGAGAAGGGAGCTTAGAGATGGTTTACTCCAGTGGGTCTCAGAGAGTGATCCCTGGACCAGCGGTACCAACAGCACCAGGAACTTGTTAGAAATGTAAATTCTTGGCCCCACCCCAGGCCTGCTGAATCAGAAACCCTGGGGGTGGGGCCCAGCAATGTGTTTTAGCAAGCCCTCCAGGTGAGTCTGAGGACTCCTAGGTTTGAAAATCACTAGTCTAATCTAACTGCCTTCAATTTCAACATGAGGAGGCAAGGGACAGGAGAGGGGAATTGACCTTCCCAAGATCCCATTGAACAAGACGACAACAGAGGATGGGGATAGAACTCCTGTCTCCTTACCTCTGGGCTAGAGTTTTTTTCTGCCAGTCCCTTATCACCTTCGACTGCACTGGTGTTTTTCAGAAGCTCTCCACCCCTGATATTCAGATTCAGCAGGTCTGAAGGTGGGGGAGGGTGGCCACTAGGTTGGGCAACCCCAGGCTATCCTGCGTGGCTTACCAACCTTGACCTTCAGGTTTTCCAGAGTGTACCCACCCCCTATTTACATTATGAAAAGGAAGCAAGCCAAGCAGAGCTCTGGACAAAGACCAGAGGAGCTGCACTGCTCTTAGGGTACTGACCTCTGAACCATCTGTAAAGTCTGGCTTCCAGTCTTCTGTGTTGCCAACCTCTCAGGACTGTTGTGAAGCCAGGGCTGAAAGCATTTTTTTAATTAATTATTTTGCATCAGTGATATGAATGTGTCATGGTAAAACATTCAAAAAGTACAAAAGAATATACAATGAAAGACACACACACACACACCAAACAGGACGCCTTCTTGGAGGCACATCCTGCGACGAGAATGTGTCCTCCCAGAGGTAATCTGTGCTTACGCAAATATACAAGGGTATGGGCTTTATTTTTCCCAGCAAATAAAATACCGTTAACCCTTGAACAACATGGGGGGTTAAAGGCACTGACCTCCCTCCCCTTCCGTGCAGTTGAAAATCTACCTATAACTTTTGGCTCCCCAAGCCTAACTACTCAAAGCCTACTGTTGGTTGGAAGCCTTACTGATAACATAAATGGTCGATGAACACGTATTTTGTATATGTATGATATAATGTGTTCTTACAACAAAATAAGCTAGGGAAAAAAGTGTTATTAAGAGAATCATAAGAAAGAGCAAACACATTTACAGTACGGTATTGAAAAGAAATCTGTGTGTAGAACAAACTGGAGTTGTTCAAGGGTCAGCTGTAATGGTTTTACTTTTTATTTTCAGATAATTATGGATTTCCATGCAGTTGTAGGAAGTCAGTCCACATACCCTTCACCCAGCTTCCCCCGGTGGTGACATCTTGCATAATGACAGTGCATTGCAGTTAGGAAGCTGACATTGAGACCATCCTTCTCCCTTATTCAGGTCCTGCCAGTCTCACAGATGTACTTCTTTAAACCCAAAAGGATACCACTGATGCCTCTGCTCTGAACCTTCTGGACACATTTTGAAAACTGCCGGTCTTTCTGTGCCAGCCATGTGCCAGGCACTATTTTATGTACCATATATGTAGTAAAGCATCTAAAGCATATAGTAAATCAGGCATGTAATAAATCACCTAACCTTCACATGAACGCCGGGCAGAGGGGTTCTGTAATTATCCCTACTGTATGGATTAGGAAACTGAAGCTCAGAAGGGTTAAGCCGCCTGCCTGTGTTCTCGCTGCTGTTTCGGACCCACTCTGGGGCTTCCCCACACAACAGGCATGCCTTTTCCTGGCGTTTTGAGCCTGGCTGTGCCCTCAGAGACAGGGGACAGTCAGGTAGGACATGGTGCCTTGCACCCCTCACAGCAAATGAAGTGGTTCCTCAGTTTCTTCTCCCCCGTTCTCTAGGGAGAGAGAACTTTCCTTCCTCCTGTCCTTCTGCCTGACATTCTCCCTCTTCTTTCTGACCCCCTAGGTCTCTGGAATTCAGCTGGGGATATTTTTTATTTATTTATACCCTGCCTTGTTCCATAGGGGATTTAGGGGCAGGTCAGGCTGAAGAGATTTCTCTCTGTTCTCGTCTCCCAGAGGAGCAGACTACGTTGCCGTGATAAACGATTTTTGATGGGATAAAAATTAATAAAGTGATGCAATGTTTCCCCTAATTTTTTAAAGCTGTGAGCAGATGCCTCTGTTACCTGAGCAGACAGCTGGGGCAGAGTCCGAGTCCATCTGTTCTCAGGCCAGGAGGGAGGGGGTGGGGAAGCTCTGCAGGGCAGGGGGCTGGGGAGGGACAGCAGAGGCCTGCAGCCAAGGTCAATGGCGAGGCCTGTCCGGCCCCAGAACGGCAAAGAAGCTAAGCGGCGGCTGGGCCTGGAGCCAGAGCTGGGGACAAGAAGCCTCCAGGCTGAAGTGTCTCCTTCAGGCCCCTGGATTCATTCAACAGGGACCCCTCCACCCCCCATCTCCTCCTGGCCCACTCCACAGCGTTTCCCTTGAATTCTCTTCTCAGTACAGCCGAGGTAGGCCAGAATGTTCTAAAGCAATTATTCCTAAAAACCTCAGGAACCAAAAGGGGAATGGCTAAAAGAAAATGTTAGAAGGAGAGAAAAAAAGTTCTTAGGGAAAACCAAGACTTTACAGCTGTTTGATATTAATAAAGCCTTTTAACATGCACCACACCATCCCCTGTCTCCACAGTCCTGTGAAATGAGAAAGACGGCGTTAGTTTCTCCATTTTACAGACACAGACACTGAGGCCCCCACAATGTCCCCAGAAAGTAGCCAAGCTGGGATTCTCCCTGCCTCCGCTGCAGGGTCTACTCTGTGAGCCTGCAGCCACTTTTGTGTGGCGTGTTGACTGTGGCCCTGTCCCCCTCCAAGTCTGTGCATAGTGATAGTGGGCTTGTGGCTCCAGAGTCCAGGCAAAGCAATTTCCTCAGTGTCCGACGCTGTGAGTACTCGATGGGTGACTAACTGAGGTAGTAGTATCATTATCACTGCTATTTAAGGCCTTTTTAAAAATTACGACTATATCATTTTTAGAGCATTTCTAGGCTGACAGCAGACTTGATAAGAAGGTACACATGTTTCCCATGTGTCTCCTGCTCCCATAGCCTCCACCACAAGAGGGGTACATTTGTTGTCGCTGAAGAACTGCATTGACATATACATCATTATCACCCCACATCTATACTTTATATTATGGTCTCTTAGTGTTGTACATTCTGGGAGTTCGGACAAAGGTATAATGACATGTATCCAGTGTTACAGCGTCATACAGAGGAGGTTCACTGCCCTAAAAATCCTGTGCTCCACCTGTTCATCCTCCCTCCCCTCAACCACTGATCTCTTACTGTCTCCATAGTTTTGCCTTTCCCAAAATGTCATATAATTGGAATCATACAGTGTGTAGCCTTTTCAGATTGGCTTCTTTCACTTAGTATTATGCATCTAAGTTTCCTCCATGTCTTTTCATGACTTGATAGCTCATTTCCTTTTTGCTCTGAATAATATTCTATTATCTGGATACACCACAGTGTATTTATCCATTCACCTGCTGAAAGGCTTCTTGGTTGCTTCCAAGTTTGAGCAATTGTGAATAATGCTGCTATAAACATCCATATGCAGGTTTTTGTGTGGACACGTTTCTTTATTTAAGGTTTTTGAGCAGGAGGCTAATGTGATGAAAACAGTATTTGAGGCAGATGAGGCTGGCAGCCCCATGTGGGCTGGGGGGGCGCAGGAGAGGAATCGTGGGGGCGCTGAGGGGGCCACTGGGGCAAAAGCGGATAGGGTGATCCAGGGAGGGGATCGTGGGAAGGTCAGATCCAGAGTCACCGCAGGCAGGGGCTGCGGGAGATGAGGAGGCAGACAGGACTCCGGGGGCCCCAGGCATGGTGTTAGGAGAGATGGCTGGTCTGTCTGAGGAGGGGAGTCAGACAGTAGTGGGTCTGGGTGGAAGGAAGGAGATGGTGTGTTTAGGCTCCTGCAGGAGCTCCATGAGGCATCACGTTTAACAGAAGTGGGCTCTCTGGCTGGGAGGAAGGTGGTGGGGCTGCTCCCTGGACCTGCCAGGACAGCCAGGGAGCAGGGACGGTGTGGGCTTCAGGAGTAGACAAGTCTGGGCGTGAATCCCAACTCCTTCACTTACTGTCTATGACTTGGCCAACCTGTTTCCTCATCTGTAAATGCAGTTTTCCCTCTCCACTCATGGAGTTTCTGTGAGGGTTAACAGAGCCAATGGAGATAAAACTCTCCCAGGGGGTTGACCCACCACAGGCCCTCTGCAGTCTGCACCCTGTCCTGGCACCTTATGAAGCTGGAGCCGGGAAGCTGCTTCCTGGGGACCTGCCTGCAGAACCAGCTTGATTTATGATTCTTGTCTCTGTTTTCACAGGAACTACCTCTTCAGACTCAGCCTTGCCAATGTTTCCCTCCTTCAGGTACATTTGCCTCCCTTCCCTTCCCTTTCTTTGTGATTTCCCCGGTATTTGGGAGCTGGGGCTGGGGTAGCACAGGGAGCAAGGTTCAGAATTCAGCCCCCATGGTTGAAAACAGGAGCCCCATGCTCTTTTCACTGGCCGTGGACTCACGCCGGCTTCCAGGTCTAACAGCCAGGAAGGTATTTGGAAGTGAGGGTCACCCACATAAACATGGAGGCACACATGGGGCTCCTGCATTGTGCAGGGGAACTGCTGACAAGGGGAGAGAAGGAGCACCCAAGTGAGAATGACCAACTGGCCTTGTGTGCCTGAGACTGAGGGGTCTCGGGATGCAGGACTTTAGGTGCTAAATCTGGGAGAGGATTGGGCAAACTGGACTGGTTGGTCATTCTAAGTCTTACAGAAAGGACTGAGTTTTGGCCTCAAGAGAAAGGGTATCCCTGGTTCCTTTTTTAGCTTGGCCTGAGTGATCCCATTCTAACTCAGCGTTTTCACTGGACTGTGATTGATTTATTATCTGCTGCCAAGAAGGACTCCCCAAGCATAATTCCCTAAGTGCTCTAGGAGGCATTTTAATGGGACTCCTTGATCCAGAACATTTATCCCAGATTGAGAAACAGATGCCAAACCATCTCTGCAGAGACGGAACTTTCTAGATGAAAGAAGTCCATCTTTTCCTCAATGAGGGGAAAGCCTCCGTTCTTGTGTCTAGGAGGCTTGAGTATTTGTTGTGCATCAGATCTGAGCTGGGGGAGGAGGGGTTGTAAGACAAGCAGAGTCTCTGACCTCTAGGGCTCACTGTATAGCCAAGAAAAGATGGTGAGTGATGCATCTAACCTAATTACAGAATGGTTAAAGGACGCAGTCAGGTGCTGGACGGTTTGGGGTACAGTTTCACTGCAAATGGCATTCGGGCAAGGGGACACCTCCTTGGTGAGCTGTTGTGACATTCTGGTCTGACCTTTTCTAGCTGCACCTGGGTGTATACCCCCATGGGCCATTGCAGCTGACTGCCAGAGGGGAGGTATAAGGGAGCAGAAAAGGTCTGACCATCAGAAGGGAGGAACTAGGGCAAATAGAAAGGAAACACCATTCATTCATTTATGGCTCCATCTATCCTTCAGTCCTTACCCTTACCAGCCAAGCTGCCATCCATTCATCCAACTACCCATCCAATTAACATTTATTGAGTACCTACAGAAGGCTGGGTCTGGTTGGAGGCATGGTACTAGGCATTTGAGATCCAAAGTTGAATAAGGCTTAGTCCCTGGCCTCGAGGAATAAACAGATGAGATCACAAAGGATTCCCTGTCCTGGATGGGATTTCTGTGGCATGATCTTGGGGCCTGGGCTAGAGCAGCCTCAGTGACCTGCCAGCTTGGTCACAAGCAGCCCATCTAGAGCCTACTTACCAATTGATATCCACAGAAAATGAAACCAAGTTGCCAAGCGCAGCAGGTCAGGGCCTGGGGAGAGTGGGCGCAGAGGTGGTTCAAAGTGGGTGAGAGGAAGTGGACCCGGGCAGGGGTCCTACCCTGAGCTCAGGAAGTCGGCTTTTTGTTAGGTTCCCAAGGTCTGCAAGTGAAGATCTTCTAGGAGCAGTAAAGTGGTCCCAGAGAGAAAGAGAAACAGATGCCGTGCAAAGCATGCAGGGAGGGGTGAAGGCTAGGTTCAGTGGTGGCACTGGTGGCACCAGAGGCACTAGAAACCCATCAGGCTCAGCATGGTCTGCAAAGCCTTCTCGGAAAGCTGCCCTTGGCCTGGAGCTTGAAGGATGGGGATTTTCCAGGCAGCTCAGGAGGGGACACAGAGGTGTGAAATAGCATGGAGCACTGAGGGACCTGGTGGCAGGATCATTGGGTATGAGTGGGCAAAGGGTGGGAGATGAGGCCTGGGAAAAGAGAGAGACCACTTTGCACCTGGCCTGGTGCAGAGAATGGGTTAGTCAGGGGAGCCTGTTTGGAGGCCACTGCAATAGCTCAGGTGAGTGATGGGGAAAACTGAACTAAGGCAGGGGGTGGGGATGGAGAGAAGAGGAGGAAGATCTGCAGGTGATGGAAACACACAGGGTCACAACATCAAACAGCTCCAGGGCGCATCAGGCACACTGTCTTTTGCATGAAGGAGGAAGGGAAGTTAGCAGCTCTGGGGGGCTTGGCCAAAGGCTTGGCCCACGGTGGTGCCATCCAGGGCTCTGGCTTACAAAGCTGGGTAGCATAAATCAGGTTGGGAATGAAGCTAGCCTGGCTCTTGGCAGTAGTTCTGCCTTGGCTGCCCAGTAGAATCACCAGGAGAGATTTGAAAAACACTGATGCTTGGTCCCAACCTCAGAGATTCTGACTTGATCGGTCTGAGGTGCAGGTGGGCACTGGGAATTAAAAAAAAATTTTTTTTAAACGTTAATTTATTTTTGAGAGACAGAGAGAGACAGAGCATGAGCGAGGGAGGAGCAGAGAGAGAGGGAGACACAGAATCTGAAGCAGGCTCCAGACTCTGAGCTGTCAGCAAAGAGCCTGATGTGGGACTTGAACTCACAAACTGTGAGGTCATGACCTGAACTGAAATCGATGCTTAACCAACTGAGCCACCCAGGCGCCCCGGCACTGGGATTTTTTAAAGCCCCCAGGTGCTTACAGCACGCAGCCAAATTTAGGAACCGCTGCTTTGGATGTCAATGCCTTTTCTGTAGGTGCTGCCTGCCTGGTTTGGCTTCTGACAGTTGGCCCACAGTTCCCGGGTCCCATACCTTATCAGATGTTAGGGCTCTCTGGCTTGATGATGAGGCCTGACACTTGGTTCATCCCTCTCTGTGTTGAGCTGGCCTCTGCCGTGGGAAGATATCTTATGCTAACCCCATAACTCGCACTTGGAGCAACGGCTCAGCTGCAGGGGCTTCTCTGAAGGTTGCTGCCAACCAGCCACAGGTACACTAGGAATTGGTTTCATCACCTTCCCAAGATGTCTCTTTGGGGCCTGATCTCAGGAGTCTAGACTAGATTTTCCATGACAGAATAAGGAGAGGATTTCATGTCCACATCCCTACCATAGTGGACTACCTACCATCTGACCACAAAGGGGAAAGAAAGGGAGAGAAGTTAGAGTGGGCTGTCCGGAATTCCTGGGCAGACTGGAGGTGAACCCCCGGCTCAGGTCCCCTGGTCTGTCATCTGGCCTGGTGAGAAAGCCTTGACTTTTGACCACAGAAGCCTGGCCTCCGCAAGTGCCCTTCCATTGCCCTATTTGGGGCTTTGGGGTTCCTGCTCATAAGCTTTCAGTCCTCAGCATCTGCTATCACAATTGCTTACAGAAACCAAGTGCTAACCAAGAGCTGACCACCAGTGTCAGGAGGAGGTAGGACCCAGCGCTCCAAGCCAGCTTCCTCTACTGTCCATACTTCCTGGGGGTGCAAGGCGGTAACTCTAAGTTACAGCCAAATGCTCCACTGAATCCAAGGAAGGATTTAACAATGCTTTATTGATACCTTAAGTAATTAACATCCCTTTAAAAAATCTAAATACAAACAGTTTATGCAAACCAGTGTCCATTAAAAGGACTTCTAAGTGCCTAACCCCTATTAAACAGTTTATGTGAACTACTATTCCTTCAGGAAAATCTAAATACCCAGCCTCCTTCCCAATTCTCCAAGCACAAGAGGTAAGATACAGGTAGCAGCACAGAGGGCATTGCATGAGCGCGTGCATACGTGTGTGTGTGTGTGTGTGTGTGTGTGTGTGTGTGTGTGTGTTTACTGCTGCTTGCGGTCAGGAAGGGGAAATAAAATCAGCTCCTCTGTGATGGTTATTTATCAGTGTAACCTGAACTGGTTTGGAGAAAGAAAAGGTGGCGAGTGGTCAACAGTGTCAGGGGGTTGCTGTGTGATGAGCTATCCTGGATTTGGCAATTTTCTGGCCTTTGCCAGAGTAGTTCAGGGAATGATGTGTCTGGAGGCTTAATTGCAATGGATTCATGATCTTGGGCTGCTAGATGTCCTGGAAGTGCAGAAACACGGACTTTTTCTACATATACCCCATCAGGATACACATGGGGCTTTGTTGGGCCTTGGCATACAGTGAAGCTGATTCTGAGCTCTCTTCTAGTTAGCTCTACATTCTCCAAGCTGGTCTGGCAGCTCTCAAGTTATTTAAAATCTAAACTCCAGGGGCGCCTGGGTGGCGCAGTCGGTTAAGCGTCCGACTTCAGCCAGGTCACGATCTCGCGGTCTGTGAGTTCGAGCCGCGTCAGGCTCTGGGCTGATGGCTCAGAGCCTGGAGCCTGTTTCCGATTCTGTGCCTCCCTCTCTCTCTGCCCCTCCCTCATTCATGCTCTGTCTCTCTCTGTCCCAAAAATAAATAAACGTTGAAAAAAAAAAAATTAAAAAAAAAAAAAATCTAAACTCTCTGCTGAATGGTGGACCTAATGCTCAGAAAATGTTTTAATGATCAGCCATTGTCGCTGGTGTCCAAGGAAGTTGCTGGGTCTGCAAGGAGATTATCCAGGCCCTGGCCGTCTTGCCTGCTGTCTCCCGTAGCAGAAAACCATACAGTTAGTTACTCTGTTACTGGAGATTGCCGTATTAGAATTTCTGGGACAGTCCTAGTTTAAAGCTTTATGCATGGCAGATTGATTGATCATACATATATATCTCTACTCCTTCACAAAACCCCACTAAAAGGACAGTGAGGAATTTTAAAAGGTATAGGTCCACAATGACAGAGAGAACAAAAGAGACATCAATGGAGAAGAGATTAAACATATTTTAGGGAGATGGAAAGTGGATGGATAGTCATAATTGACTAGGCAGAACAGAACAGAACAGTTTACAGAGGAAAATATGGCAGAGAAGCAAACTGATCCCAGCCCCCAGAAGGGCTTAGAAGTTGGGATGTTGGGTATTGTGGAATGTGAAGATGAGGTATAAGGGGGGGGGGGGCAGTTGAAATTGTCTGAATTGAGAGATTGTAATCCAGGGATTCTATCCCATCCTACACAGCAATCCCTTCATCCATTTCACCCCTTCCCCAACAAAGAGAGACTAAGACCCTTACTCTAAAGAGCCAACTGGTGAGTCTCCAAATTTGGAGACTCCAAGAAAGCTGAAGGACACTAACGGGGTATGGTGCTAGAACAATGTTTCTCTTCTTTCTCTCTTTATGCAATTTATTTACTGAAGAAACTGGTCATTTGTCCAATAGCGTTTTCCACAGTCCAGATTTTTCTGATTGCAATCCAAGGGGTACATCTTAACATGTTCCACTATTCTCTGTATCATCTGTAAATTGATGCTAGATCTAAAGACTTTATTCAGTTTAGATTCCAGCAAGGTTACTTCATAAGTGTTTTATGTACTTTTTTTTAGGAGGTATGTTGTATATGATTTTCTCTGTGTTTTTTTTTAAATGTTAGCAGCCATTGATGATTGTTTCCCAGATCCATTAATGTTGTGGGGGTTACATTGTATTAGTTGGACTTCTACAAAGAAAAACTTCTCATCTCCTATTTGGTTACCCAATGATAGAGTCGTATAGGAAAAGCAGGGTAAATGTTTGATACTCTTCCTTTATCTACCACCTTTCAAAGAATGAGCTGTTTTCCTAGTGTCTGTGATGATCAATTAATCTTATTCTTTTATTATTATTATTATTATTATTATTATTACAAACTCAGAATGGCTTTAAACACTATTGATGTGTCTCAGTCCATTGCACTTATCTTTCATGGCTATGCCATCTCTTCCAGGACAAAGCCTCTTCAGGTTGGTTCCTGGGTCCTTTGACATGATGGCCCTTTTGCCTTTGGTTGCATCCTTGCTATTTGGTGTGAAGAGATGCTCCAGGCTCACCTTGTACATTTCCTAACCTCAGACCTGGAGTCAGCCATTACTCTAAGATGCCGGTTCCTTTCAGTGGGAAATGGTTAGTTGATTTATTTTAAATACAAACAAATAGCCCCAAATCACTAGACATTTGAAAAAAAAGCCTATAAAGTGAAAGAGAAAGATCAAAACAAACAAGCAGAAGGAATGAAGAAAGGTGCAGGGACAATTAGAGAAATATAAGAAAACATCTTAAAAAGTAATTAGAAAAAACTCATTGAATCTTCTGATATATAAAAATATATTTTTTAATATACTAAAAATGTGATTGGGGAAATAAAAATCGAATTGAAGAATATAAGATGAAGTTGAATAAAAATCTCCCTGAAATTAGAACAAGAAAAAAATAAGAAATCACGAACAGGAGAGAAATAACAGAATATTAGAGGATCAATGCACAACGGCCATCACTTGGTTGGATTCATAAGAGTTACAAAAAAGAGAACAGAGGAAAAGTTGAGGAAGAAATTAAGGATGAAATAACATAAGAAAATCTGCCAGCATGGAGGATGAGGCTTCACACTGAAAGGGCCGAGTGAGTTCCCAAAAAGGTCATGCACTAAGACACCTCAGTTGGAAAATTCAGGATATTGTAATGAAAGAGAAGATCCAAAAAGTTTCTAGAGCCTAAAGAAAAAGAAAAAACTAGAAAAGTTGGGGAATAAGAATTACATCAGACTTCTCAATCGCAACACTGGAATCTAGAAAACAGTGGGGGAATGAATGCCTTTAAAATTCTGAGTGAAAATTATTTTTAACCTAGAATTCTGTATCAAAGCTATCAATCAAGTATGGAGATAAAATGAATCAGACATGCAAAAATTTTTATCTTTTTAAAAAAAATTTTTAATGTTTATTTTGAGAGAGAGAGCATGCACACTCCCATGCATGTGGGGGAGGGGCAGAGAGAGAGAGGGAGAGAGGGAATCCCAAGCAGACTCTGCACTGACAGTGCAGAGCCTATCGTGGGGCTCAATCTCATGAACCATGAGATCATGACCTGAGCCAATATCAAGAGTTTGATGTTTAACCCACTGAGCTACCCATGTGCCCCAATGAATTTTTAAAAATTGATCTATCATGTTCCTTTTCTTAGGAAGATAGTGGAGATGTGTTTTACCAAAATAAGCAAGTAAATCAAAAAATTGGGAGACATAGGATTCAGTGAAAAGGAGAGGAGAGAAGGTAAGTCCCAGGATAACAGCCAAGCAGGGAAGCCCCAGGAGCAACCAGTCCACAATGGGGCAGGAGGCTGGAGCCTAGGGGCAGAAGAAAGAGGATGGGACTGAATAGATGATCAGAACCATTTGTGTTTACATTTAATAAATGATATCGAGAAGGATTTGTAGCAGCTGTTGGACACTGACCAATAACTTGGTCATCATTCCTGGTATTCCGGTAACAGCACACATTAACATTTCAGGATCATATGAGGAGGGAATTTGAGTCCTGGTTTTTTTGGAAAACCTTCTGTGGATACCTTCTGGTAAGATCAAGAGAGTATCAGCATCCAAACTTGCAGAATGGGAACAATAGCTTGGAAGAAAACTCTGGAGACCAGAGTGGAATATTCTTTAAGAACTGTGGTATCACTGAAACCCTGGGTGGTTCAAAAAATGATACTCTAAAACAAGCAAACAAACAAAACAAATGAGCACTGACAATCAAAGAGAAAAGTGATTCAGAAGAGGTGAACTCTGAATTCAAAGAAGGTTTTGGAATAATTAATTTTGCTTACATTTTTCTTTGTTGTACTCATAAGATTGATAGGTGATAAAAATTGTAGGTCTCAGTAAGAGCATTTTGAATAAGTTTACATTAAAAATTTAAGCAATAAAGGATTTGATTGGCAGCATATTTTCTTTCTTGGTGTTTCATATTACAATCAATGGTGTCTTACATTCAGTGAAATCCAGGGTACTGACTGGTAGTAGTGAACAATTTTTATATATTCATAATAATGTAAATACTGATGATTTTAATTTAAAATTAAATAATTATATTAATATATTAAATTAGTTTAATATTACATAATTATAGTGGGAGGATGAGGAGAAGGGAAATGTATGTGTGCTTTAACGTGGGGGGAGAATGGGATGGGTGAGTGGGAAAAATCTTCACCCCCATTAACAGGAAGTAAGAAGAAAAAGTCTGAGTTTGATACATATTTTCAAGAAATTGGATTAAAAGACACACACACAGAGAAGCAGCTAAAAGCATTGAAAGAAGTTGTCCTTAGGAAATGGGATTGGGGCGGAGGAGGAGTGAGTTGTTGGGGTTTTTTTTAAATAATTTTTTCATATCCTCTAACTTTTTCAACTCTGTGCATCATTACTCTTTTTTTTATCATTACTTTGATATAAATAATTTTTTAAATAAAATAAAAATTTTAAAAATGACTCAAACAAGCCTGTTCTGTGCTGTTATCATTATAAATATACATATTCTTTACAGGCCATATGTTCTAACTTTGGGTTTGAGAAATCTATTCACTGTGAGAAGCTGCAGGATGTAACGGAGAGAGCTCAGCTCTGGTGTCAGCTATCCGGGTTTGCATCTTGGGTCTGCTGCTTACTAGCTTTGTGACCTTGGGCAAGTTGCTCAACTTCTCTGAACTTTATTTTCCTCACCTCCTCACCTGTAAAATGAGCAGAAGTCTAAATGTTTTAGTGGCTGCAGTGAAGATCCAAGAGAGGTGTGTCAGTCCCTGGCACAGAGCCTGTCCGGGTGTCTGCTTTTCATTTGTACATTTGTACATTTGTACAACTGCCCCACCCACCCAACCCAATGGAAATCTCACCCCCTTATGAGCAAGGCCCCTTTGCCCACCACCAGCACCCCCCCACACCCCAACAGCTATCCACTGTCCAGAGTCTTAAGCCTGGACATCTACAGTGTCTATGGGTCACTGCTCTTTTCTGGCCCCAAAGGCCCTGAAGTTGCTTGTTTATGTCCCTCTTCTCACATCAGGCTCAGCCAGGGAGCTGATGGGGTCCGGAGGGTGACAATGGCTCCATTGTTCCTGTCCAGATAAACCTCATGGCTCTGTGGCCAGATGCCAGGGTCATGGGCCCTTCTTCAAGGTCTGGGAGCAGAGGCCTGCCTGAGCTCCAGGCCCGGCATGGCAGGCTGAGCCCAGCCTGCTCAAAGGTCTGATGGAGGCATGACCAACTTGCCCCCCGGCTCCTGAATCCAGGGTCTGCTGGAGCCAGCCCTCCCTCTGCCCCACAAAGCAGCCATCTCAGAGCTGTGGGTGGATTGCAGCCTGCTGCTCCCTCTTCAGGCAACCCCCCTCCACACCCCAACCCTGGAGCTCTGCAGGCAGGGACTTCACGGCTAGAAGAAGCTCTGTGAGAAATGAAAAGCAGATGGGGTTTTTTTCCCCCCTGTTTGGATGGAAGACCTGCTTGCTCAAGGCTCCCTCTCCTAGGACAGGTAGGCAGTTCATGTTTATACATGTGACCCAGAAATATATAATGAGCCACACACCAGGGCTGTTGACATTGCCTGGACCTGGAGGGTAGCAATCTTCCCTCCAGATGCTCTTCAGAGGCTGGGAGGGATGTCTCAGAGTGGAGACAGAATAGGTGAAGGGGCAGAGGGGTTCCCAGGTGGGGAATAGTCCTCTCCTAATGCCATGGACACTTGGAAACATGAGGCCCTGAGTGAAAACTCTGTCCCCTAGCACCCCATGGTGCATCCCATAATAGAGCACGAGTGATACTACAAGGGAAACAAGAAGGGAAGCAGACAGCACAGAATCTGGAAGAGAGGTAGCAATTAAGAAATAGGGATCCCAGGGTCGCCTGGGTGGCTCAGTTGGTTAAGCGTCCAACTTCGGCTCAGGTCACGATCTCATGCTTTGTGAGTTCAAGCCCCGCATTGGGCTCTGCGCTGACAGTGCAGAGTCTTCTTGGGATTCTCTCTCTCCCTCTTTCTTTGCCCCTCCCCCACTTGCATGCGCTTGCTCTCTCTCTCTCAAAATAAATCAATAAATTTTTTTAAAAAGAAAAAAATAAATAGGGAGCCCAAGGTCCTGATACAGCAAGATAAAGAGAAAAAACACACAGAGCCTTTGAATCAAGAATGAGGGTTCCAGTTCCTGCTCTAGCACATGGCAGCAGTAAGTCACACAGAATCTGAGTTTCTTCATCTGTTAAGGAAAAAAAAAAGAAAACACTTTGCAGGATAATAGTGGGAAAATTAAATAGATCTATCTCTGAGGTTTGCAAAATCTAGCCTTTCTTCCCATTCATTTGAGAGACATCTGACACATAGGGAGCACATTTTCCATCTCGGGCTCTGGGTCTGGGGTGGTTCTGAAGGTCGTCCTTGGCCACTTCAGCTCCCTGGCTGACCTGGGGAAGGAAGGACAGAGAGTCCTGGGACAGAGCTGCATGGGGGTAATTCAGCATGAGGAAGTTGTTACTCTAGGCCTCCCTGACCCAGGCAGGTGGGGAGGGACTGAGGGCACATCCTTCTTAAAGGTCTCTGAGTAAGGAGATCTGGCAGCCCTCTGGGTCCGAGCAGATGTGGCGAGGGGAACCCTTACCCTGCAGGCTGTCATTGACCCTTTCCCAGCTTCCGGTCCACTCCCAACCCTGACTGCTGCCTGCCCCGGCCGTGAGTGCCACGGCCATATGATGTCTGTGTGCTCCTCCCGCAGGCCACAGAGTGGGCCTCCAATGAGGACACGCGTCGCTCCTGCCAAAGCAAAGGGAAGACTGAGGTATGTGGCCCTGGTGGGTGCAGGCATCTGGCTTAGAGCTGTCAGGTGTGTGGTTGTGGGGATGGAGGGTCACCATGTGGGCATGAGGCTGCCTGTGTGAGAAGCCCACCCTGATCCGATTGGGCAGCGATGCAGCCACCTGGCCTGGGAGGGAGATGTGAAGGCAGGGGATGTCCACAGATGCAACCTGAACTTCAGAGCAGGGCACATCTGGGGCAGAGGGGAGTGCTTTCAAATGTCTGTGGGGCAGTGGTGTGAGGGAAAGACACCCAGCCCCACACCTGGTGTTCTTGTTCCTTTATTACTTTCCCTTCTTGCTTCAGGAGGAATGTCAGAACTACGTGCGAGTCCTGATTGTCACTGGCCGGAAAGTGTTCATGTGTGGGACCAATGCCTTTTCCCCAGTGTGCTCCAGCAGACAGGTGGGGCCCCCTCAGGGCAAGACAAACTGAAGGGGTCACAAGAGGTTGTCTTTCCTGTCTTTCCCAGGCACTACATAGCCTTGGGGTGGGTGGCCAAATTTAGGCGCACACACACACACACACACACACACACAAGAATGTCCAATTAAATTTAATTTCAGATAAACATCAAATTATATTTAGTGTAAGTATGTCCCATGGGAGATTTGGGATACACTTATACTAAACAATTATTCATTAGTCATCAAAAATTCAACTGGGCCTGCTATATTTTATCAGTCAGCCTCACCTTGGAGGGTTCTGACTGGGATGCAGGGAACAGAGGCAGATGGAGCTCCTGTGACTCAGTCTCCCCCCTCCATGATGGCTGCTCCCTCAGGGGAGCTATGTGTGGGGGAGGGAGTGAGGAAGAGGTTGGAGACAGAGAAAGGCCCCGAGAGACCAGGAACCCAGGAGGAAGCAAACTCTGGGGTGGCAGGGGAGAACAGGGAGCCCCTGGGTGTCAGGGAAAAGTGCCCCTATCTGCCCATCGTCCCCAGGTGGGGAACCTCAGCCGGACCATAGAGAAGATCAATGGTGTGGCCCGCTGCCCCTACGACCCGCGCCACAACTCCACAGCTGTCATCTCCTCTCAGGGGGAGCTCTACGCGGCTACCGTCATCGACTTCTCAGGTCGGGACCCCGCCATCTACCGAAGCCTGGGCAGCGGGCCACCTCTTCGCACCGCCCAGTATAACTCCAAGTGGCTCAATGGTAAGGGGGCACAGCCCTGGGGGTGGGGGTTCTCCTGCCAGCCAGCCCACCTGACCCCTATCAATCCTCCTTCCTTCCCAGCCTCTGAAAGGGCTCACACTTGCTTCATCAAAAAGCCCAGAGGCAGGGAGATACTTGCCCAAGGACCATAGCACATCAGAGATGGACTCCGGATGAAACCACAGATGTCCTGAGTACCCAGAACAGATGAAGGGGAGGCTGTGAGGGCAGAGGAGGAGTTAGGAATTAATTAGGAGAAAGGGTTATGGAAAAGAATAGATTGGGAGAGGGTGGTATGAGTTTCAACCCCCTGGCGTTGAATTCCAGCTTCTCCCCTGACTGGCTGTGTGGCCTTGAGCAAGTACTTGACCTCCCTCTGCCACAATGTTCTCATCCATAACAGGGGGATAATCATAGCACTTAGCTCATAGGTTGCTAAGAGGATCCTATAAAGTACTTATAATATTGTCTGGTATGCAGTGAGTGCTTGGAAGCACGTGTTAACTATCATTATACCTGGACTTTGCACTGGAGGTAGGAACAGGGTTAGTTAGAGCGCCCAGGTCCCCAAGCTGGCCAGGGTGTCAGGATGCCCATCCGGGGAAACGGAAGTAGTAGGTACTCCAGACTCTGTCCCCTTCCTCCCTGCTGGCCCGACCCACTCCTCCTCTTCTGCCTCCCAGAGCCAAACTTTGTGGCAGCCTACGACATCGGGCTGTTCGCCTACTTCTTCCTGCGGGAGAACGCGGTGGAGCATGACTGCGGACGCACGGTGTATTCTCGTGTGGCCCGAGTATGCAAGAATGACGTGGGCGGCCGCTTCCTGCTGGAGGACACGTGGACCACGTTCATGAAGGCCCGGCTCAACTGCTCCCGCCCGGGCGAGGTCCCCTTCTACTACAACGAGCTGCAGAGTGCCTTCCACCTGCCTGAGCAGGACCTCATCTACGGGGTCTTCACCACCAACGTGTGAGTCCCTTGCCCTCTGCCGTCCCTTCCGGTCCTCGCAGCCTGGTGGGAGTGGGCAGATCCCTCTTTGAGCCTTTGTTTCTCCTTCTGTAAGATGGGGAGTGCGTGCCTTCCGCCCTGGGTAGTCTGAGTGTAACAGCACTCCATCCGGTCTTAAGGGTTAACTTGCTCCCAGATAACGCACTCCTTACTTGCTTGTGACTTGCTGCCTCTGGAGTGGTAAGCACTTATTCTAGATTGCCGTGAAGGGCAGGCCTAGACCAGATCTGAAGCAAGCAAATGGAGCTGGATTATGGCTCTGTGGAGGAAGAAATTGCTGGTGGTGAAAGGGAAATAGCCCTCCTAGGGGATGGAAGCCCGGCAAGCTCAGAGGGAAGTCTTTCTGGTCCCTTCCACCTCAGGACTCTGTGAACCTGCTAAAGCTAACCAGCAGAGTCTTCTGGCAGTCCTGATGGCACTGGGAAACACAGGCTGGGAATTAGAACCCCTTTTGTTTCCTGGGTATAAGGAGATCATGAGACCCTGCCCCCACCGCCTCCTTCTGTGTAAAGGCTGACCCAATCAGGTGATTTTCTTATACAGAATGCTGAATGGGCAGCACAGACCAAGGAACACATCTGTAGTGCAGGATGCTGCTGGGGCTTCTTTGTGAGGACCTCTGAAACATATGCGCCCTAGACTGGTGTTTGCTTACCCTTGGCCCCAGGTAGCAGGGATTGGATGAGGGCCAGGCTGGCTATAGGAAGGACGGTCTGAGGGGATGCACAGGGATGGGAGGAAAGCTGGGAAACAGGAACAGAGAGGCTATCCAAGGCAAGGGACAGACATGCAGCATAGCCCATACAGCCATGAGCTGATAGCCAGGACTTAGTGACCAGCCTGGCAGTCAGCACCAGAAAGTGGGCAGCCATGAGCAAAGGGCAGGAGCTTCTGGAGGGGCATCGGGGGAAATGATGACATTGGTATGGACTGTAAGGAGCTTATGTATTGTGTGCCTTTTCCATGCCAGGTGTGTGTCATGGTGGGGGGTGGGGGGGGAAGCAGGGATGCCATTAAGAAAAAGACCTGGTTCTGCCCTTAAGAAGCTTACATTCTAGAAATAGTGGTTATTAAACACCCAGTTTTAACTGTGATAAATGCTACAAAGGGCAAAGGCAGTGTGCTGAGAGCCTCTACCAGTGTGGAGGGGTGGTGATCAGGGAAGCCTTCCTGTAGGAAGTGACATCTACAGGATGAATGAGAGTTAACTAGGAAAGAGTTTGGGGGTGGGAAGAAAGAAATGTTTGAGGAACTTAGTGGAGACCAGCATGACAGGAGCCTGGAGGGTGAGGAAGAGGAGAACAGGAGAGGAGGCTGAGGGGCTGGGACAAGAAGAATTATGTCCCAAAGACCTTACAGACTGCTTAAGTGTTTTGATCTTTATTCTAAGAGCAAGGGGAAATTATTGAAGGGCTTAAAGCTGACCAGAGACTAGCTTGGATGTGCATTTTGAAATGTTTGCTGTGGCTGCTGTGTGGAGAATGGATTCCAGGAGACTGAACAGGCTACAGGGAGGCCAGCCAAGAGGACAACACAGCATCCAGCAGGAGATGAGGGTGGCTGACCCCAGATGGGGGCGGGGGGGAAGTGGACACAGACTAAATGCAGAGAACAGAACTGGAAACATTTGGGGGAGTGGTGTAGCCTCTGTGACCTGTTCACATCAGACTCATAGAAACACCTAATTCTGGGACTGAAAGGGTCTTAAGAGGTCATCCGGCTCAGGGTATTGTGGGATGCAGCATGAATCAGTGGTTTGATAACCAGCTTTAAAAATAAAATAAAATGAAGACAGCAGAATGGAATGGAATAAAAGTATCAGAGTACAATAATGTATTTAGTAAGGGCAAGTATTGTTTCATGAAGATTCTTCACAGATGTGTGTGCTCATGTGTGTGCTATTCTGAGTTGTAATATGAAATGTATCTCTTACAGTGGGCTGTGGCTGGAATGTTTGAAAAACACTAACTTTTTTGAGCCTCCCACTGGAGAAGGGAAAGGGATGAGGAAGTAGCACAGAATGACCCCCCCCCCCCCAGTGCTTCTCGTCAGGGGGCTTCCCCCCCCCCCCCGAGTTTCCAGAGTTTGAGGGTGAATTCTCCTCCTCCTGTGACACCCCATGGTGTGGGAAGCACCAGGCTCACCCAGGTCCACAGCCAGCCTCGGAGCCGGGCCATGGTGTGACGTGACAGCTGGCGGGGGGGAGGGGGGGTTACAGGCATCGAGCCCCACAGGGAGGGCAGCATCCCGCCATCTCTTGCCTTTCAGAAACAGCATTGCCGCTTCTGCTGTCTGCGCCTTCAACCTCAGTGCCATCTCCCAGGCTTTTAATGGCCCATTTCGCTCCCAGGAGAACCCCAGGGCTGCCTGGCTCCCCATCGCTAACCCCATCCCCAACTTCCAGGTACAACTTTTCCTCCCCGTTCCCTCTCCTCACAGACCACCTTTCCCTAGCCGAGCAGCCACCAGCTGGCTCTCAGCTGCTCAGCACGAACACCAACCCTGCCCCTGCGGGTCTGCACCCATCTGTGCCGTCTGCGATAGTTCCCTAAGAGGGTGGTAACATCTAAGACTGTGGACTGAGAAGGGGAGAGTGGGTAGGATGCAGAGCGAGGGAGCATGCTCTGAGCCATCTCTAAATGTGATGTCTCACCCCCAGGGAGACTCAATGTAGGGGACCAGGAGAGCACTCACAAGCTGTCTGGCCAGAATTTGGGGATTTTAGCTGGAGTTTGCTTATACTCTCCCCAGCCTGGGTACTCATTCCTGGAGGGTCTGAGTGCCAGGAGTGGTCAGCGCCGAGCCGTTGGGTAATGAAAGCATACCTAGTGCTGTGGTGGAGAAGAGGAAAGAGCCATGAGGCAAAGGAACCTACAGGTGGTTGACTTTCACATCCATCCAACTTCCTGCCCACGGGGCAGTATGGAGCAGGGGAAGACCTCACCATTTGCAGTGGGATTATCCTGACCCAGATCTAGCCCTCCCTCTGGGTGATCTTGACCTTGGCCAAGTCACCCAACCTCCTTGAGCCTCTTTACCCTTCTCTGGTACATAGGGATAATGCTCTCAACCTCAAAGATAAATGCAAGGGTTAATATGTACCTGACACAGTGCCTGGACTGTAGAAGTGCTCAAGAAATGGTAGTTGCCTTCCAGCTTGGGTTTAGAAGGCATAAGAGCTTGGAGCTGGTAGGAACCCACGAGAGGAAAGGCAGGTTGTGGCCCAGCATGGGGGAGGAGCCCCTACAGCAACAGCATAAAATCACAGGACACTGTTTTTGGCACTCAAATGATTCATTTTTAGATAATCCCAGCTCCTATTTCATCTCCCCGTCCTCTTCACCATCCCCAGAACGTCCCTCCTCCCCATCTTCCCTGCCTCATGTTCCCTTAGTTCTCAAAAAAGAGGTATGGCTCCCTGGAAGGGGTTGCAGCCGCCCCCTCCCCGCCGCAGCGATGTTGGGGGTGGGGAGCCGGGATTGGAGAATCAGAACCTGCCACCCGGGTTACGATGAGGAAGGAGAGGGATAGGGGACTGCGGCAGCCGGTTGGCTGGGCCCGTGTGACCCCACCCCCTCCCCGCTGCAGTGCGGCACCCTGCCAGAGGTGGGCCCCAACGAGAACCTGACAGAGCGAAGCCTGCAGGACGCACAGCGCCTTTTCCTGATGAGCGAAGCTGTGCAGCCGGTAACGCCCGAGCCCTGTGTCACCCAGGACAGCGTGCGCTTCTCACACCTCGTAGTAGACCTTGTGCAGGCCAAGGACACGCTCTACCACGTGCTCTACATCGGCACGGGTGAGCCTCCCCGTCCAGCCCGGCTCCCGGTGGGGAAGAGGTTGAGGGGCGGGGGCTGGGCTGGTCCTTCAAGGCCACCTGCATCTGGCCCCTGCAGAGTCGGGCACCATCCTCAAGGCACTGTCCACGACGAGCCGCAGCCTCCGCGGCTGCTACCTGGAGGAGCTGCACGTCCTGCCCCCCGGGCGCCGCGAGCCCCTGCGCAGCCTCCGCATCCTGCACAGCGCCCGGGCGCTCTTCGTGGGGCTGAGCGACGGCGTGCTGCGGGTCCCGCTGGAGAGGTGCGCCGCCTACCGCAGCCAGGGGTAAGCGGGGGCCGCGGGACGGCGGGTGGGCGGGCTCCGGGCCTCCAGAGGCTTATGCCCGCCAATCGCACCTCGGAGGTGGCGCCTAAGAGGCAGAGCTTTGGAACCACCTAGGGTGGCATCCTGACCCAGTCTCCTTATTTGCCTTTGGACAAGTCACTTAACCTCTCTGAACCTTGGTTTCCTTCTCATAAAATATCTGCAGGGATTTTGTAAAGGTTAATTGAGATAGTCTGCCTGAACCACTTATCACTGCCTGGGGGAAAAGTGTGTGCTTAGCAAATGGTGGTGGCTGCTGTTATCCCTGTTGTCAACCCCAAAGTTAAGGCCTCCCAGCCAGCTCTAGCTTAGCTGATTTATTCTCAGCCCCTTTAATTCAGAGAAAGGTCTTTATCTTTGAAACCACAGTACTTACTACCTAGATGTGGAGGGGGAGATGAGAGATGATACTTTTGAGTCAGCACCAGGTTTTTGCTTTTCTTCCTTCCTGACTTAGAGGAGGCAGAGAGGACTGGCTTGGGTGGGGTGGAGGTGAGGAGCCATGTGGAGTTGTTTGTTGTGTTTGCTTCCCAACTGCTTCTGAGACCTTAGCTTCAAGTGGATTCACAAATTTGGCAATAACGGCACTGGCATTTAGGGGGGAAAACAAAAAGCCTATTCCAAAGCCAAATAGAAATGCATCTCAGATGCCTATCACGTGAAGCTCCCCTGAGCTGTGCCCCCTCATTTTTGAGGTAATCAAAGGCTGCCTGGGCTGGCATAGCCACAGCCACATGGGCTCCTGTGGCCTTTGCAACACAGAAACCTCCTGGCTGTGCCCATCTGTCCTGAGAGTTTAGAGACAAATGGTATCCCTGCTGCCAAGGGTCGTTCTCCAGCCCCTGTGGGGTGTGCTGGGAGCTGGGCAGAGGTCTGGAGGGCAGGGGAGGACACTGGATGGCCATGGTGTGGCAGCCAGAGAGGAAGAAAGGGAGGGCAGTGCGCAGACACTCAGGCTCCCCTCAGTCTCAACACATGGCTCCGTCAGCAAAACACCAAACATTTACTAAGCCCTCCCACGCTCAGAGCACTTTGCAAAGCTGTCCGTGTGAGAGGGGAGAGGCAAGAACACGGCCTAGAACACTCTCATTTCCCTCAGAGCTGTAGATGTCTGGCTGGGGAGAGAACCTCACCCTGTGTTGGACGTGTGAGGCATACTAGGCGGGGCTTACGTGGCAGAATGGGACACGCCTAGGATTCTCCCTCAGCTCCGTCATCTACTGGCTGTGTCATCTTGAGCAAGTTACTTTACCTGTTGAGCTTTCCTCTCGGGGGAAAATGGGGAAACTGTGATGGAGTAAATGATAGTTGGTTTTGGCAGAGATGTTGTAAGGATTGGGAATTACATCCATGAAGTGCCTAGCCCAACAAGTCGTAGCTAGTGTCCTTATTCCTTTCCCATCTCCACAAATGCATTTAGGGGCCCTGCAGCCTCCTGGGATCTCTGGAGTCTCAGCATCTCTGACATTGAGTACAGGTAATACTGCGTGGCATGAATGATAGGCTGTCTACTGACGGTGTTTCTCCCATATCTTGTATTCTTCTTTAACTCGTGTGTTGTTATTAAACTTTTCACATATGCCTTGTTCTTTAAATGATTGTTGTTGTTGTTTTTTTTAATTTATTTTTGAGAGAGAGGCAGAGTGTTACTGGGGGAGGGGCAGAGAGAGAGGAAGACACAGAATCCGAAACAGGCTCCAGACTCTGAGCTGTCAGCACAGATTCCAATTTGGGGCTTGAACCCCACGAGCCATGAGATCATGACCTGAGCCGAGGTCGGACACTTAACCGACTGAGCCACCCAGGTGCCCCTCACATGTGCCTTGTTCTTTAAGAGGTTGTAAATCCTTGAAGGCAAACTCACTGTCCCAGTACTTTTTCTACTTCACCAGGGGACCATGCCCAGCCCCAGGCACAAAATGGCCTTCCACACATGACTGATCCATCAGCAGATTGATTATTTGGCCTGAGAGAGGAGGTTGGTGCAGGAGAGGAGTGAGGAATAGTACTGAGGCCAGCTGAGAATGCCAAGGGAGGATTTGATCCCAATCTGTGGCTATAGGCACTGAAGTGGGGGAAGTGGAGTGACAGGCAGTGTGAATAGGTGTTTGACAGCCATCAAGGAGACAGTGGCGTGCAGCACTGTAGAGGGTCAGATGGTCGGCCAGCATGAGGTAGTGCGGCTCCAGGCTGGATATCAAGTAATGGGGTCTGCAGTGGAACCAGAGGAAGGAAGACGCTGGGACATTTCACCACTCACATGGTGCTGCAGAGAGGGGACAGGGAGGGTGCAGAGCATGGCCAGGTGGAACAGCAAGGGAGAAAGAAGTCAGTTTGGAATCTGATACTTTCACCCTGTTTGAACTCCTGAATTTGGGATCTGAACCTTTGATGTGTACAGTGAGATCCTGCCATAAAACTAGAGGTGGACCTGAAAATGTGAGGTCTCATTATTGCAAAGTTAATAAAATGACCAGGGTGAGGCTGTGTAGCCACCAATCCATGCACTCCAGAGCCTGGAAGCCAACTATCACACTATATGAGAATCTGTGCTATTGTGGGGCAGATTGTCACACGGGTTTACTGTGTCCCGGGATAGACATTTCATGCCTTTTTCCTCATTCCTAACAGAACTGGCAGGAGGGTGAGGATGGATGCGCAGAGGCCTCTTCACGCTCCCTCCTGTGCCCGGAATCCAGGGGCTTGTCTCCAGCCCTCTCCTTTCACTCAGGCAAATCTCAGCCCCATAGGGCATGACCAGGATCCTGGCCTGGCCAGAGAGAGACCAGGGCTCACAAGAGGTGGAACAGAGGGAATCAGCTGCTGACTGGCTCTAAAAAGCAGATGCTTTGTGCATGAACCACCCCCTTCCTCCTTCCAGCATGCCCTTCATGAGGCACTGGAGGAGGCGTGGGGGTGCCTACCCCAGCTCACTCAGGAACGTGGATCAGAGTATCTCCTTCCCACCTCCCTCCCAGGCAGGAAATCTGGGTTTTCCTCCACTGCCATCTTAAATAATGGCCACTTGCTCTCCAGCTCCACCTTGGACAGCTCCCATTGTGAAACTATTGCTGCAGGGTTCTGGAATCCGCCTGCTTCCAACTTCCACCATCCATCTCTGTCCTGCCTCCCAGCCCATGGAATGAACCTGTTCCCTTTTGTAATGGCTGCTTAAGACACTGCAGTAAAAAAGACATGGTAATATATTATCGGTCTAATGGCTGCTTCTATGGAAGGAACTCTCAATTGCTACCCATTCTTACAGTCGGACACACTTTAATTCTCTCCTTGGAGCTTTAATTTTCTTAAGAACATTCCCTGCTCTGTAAGCTTTGGAGTGGTCTTTGGCCCAAAGCAGCAAATGTGGACAAGGAGAGAGCTCAAGCATTGGCTCCAAGGGAGTCGTGCAAGCTTCCTCAGGCAGCCAGAGCCAGGGGCAGGGGCAGGGGCAGGTGTATCTGTGGAGAATCTAGTCTCCTCTCTGGGAGAACTGAGAACAGGCTGAGAGGGCGAGGGAGCCTAAGCAGGCCAGGGGTGGGAGGTAGGGGGTTGGGGCCAGCATCCAATCTGTGTTTTTCTTCCATCCTTATTCTTTTCTTATTCTGTCATGGATTGGAAAGACAAGACATTTCATCTCTTAGCTTAAGAACCCTGACCAATGTAGCCTTAGAAAAGCAATGAACAACCATGCTATACTTTAGAATCACCTGGGGAGTGTTTAAAAGATTCCAGTGCCTGGGCCTCCTCTGATCCAGAAGGCCCAGATATAGGTGGGTTTTTTATTTTGTTTGCTGAAGCTTTTAAAAAAGATCGCCAGGAGATTCTAATTTGCAGTCAAAACTGGAAACAATTGTTCTAGAACTGGTTAGACCCTAGATGAAAGAAGTAGCAAGAGGCAAATTGCAATCTTCCAGTATCTACTGCTTTTATCTTGAATAAACCGATTCAGATTTTCGCTTTTATCCATATTCTCTACTGGCAGACATTTGTTTTTGATGAATAGAATCTTATTTATTATTATTATTAATCACTAGTCATGGCTTTTTTTCCATTTAATTTATATAGCTTACAAAGTGCCACATCAGCTGCTTCTAGAGTTTGATACTGCCTTCTGAGAGCTGAGGGAAATACCCTCAGGAGTGGGTTTTATTGAGTTCTGATTGGTTGAATTTGCTAGCAGCAAATTTGGTTCAAATGTCAGCCAGAGGAGCAGAATCTCAAAACCACATGCTGCTGGGACTACTTTGCATATGTACTGCATTTAGTCCCATGATGTCTAGTTTGATTCATTCTGCTGGTGAAACACCCCCAAATCAAACCTTTGGATTCCCAATGAAAATATGAACACACTTATATTGTACAATTTACACAAATTGTTCTTGAGTGAATAAAATGGAAACAGATTCTTGAGTAACAGATGAACGTTTTGGATTTCTGGGTGGGCCAGAGTGTGCTTACTGGGGTCCATCAAGGCCCTCGCCCATTGAAGCCCAAGGCATCACCTCCCTTACATGAGGCCAGGGGCTGCCTGAGCAAGGGGCATCATTGTCTTCTTCAACCTTCTCTGGCAACAAGGGGAAGCCTCAACCCTCTTCTTCTTCGTAAGGTCTCTCATATAAGCTCTTTTGTCCCTGGAACCTGACACAGTCTGTTGAACCACTGAAAATAAAGAACTCACCTGACAGGAGACTTTCCCTGAAGCTTCAAGTGAAAAGAGAGATTCTATCCTGAAAACACCGAAAAGAGCAACCCCTTGACTCTTTCATGTATTCCTTTAACCCTTGGCCCCTTTGGCCAATCAGAAATCACTCTGTAGTGTCACGTCATGGTGTGGACTCTCCCACCCTCCTTGCCATCCAGAACCTCCTTTACCTGAAAGCTTTTCTGCTTCCTAACTTCCAATTTCTGCCCCCAGTCCCAGTGCTCTCTCTAGACCCGCTCTTGCAGACCCACTGCAGTGGAGCAGCCAGGCCTAGGAAAAAGGGTGGAAGCTGGGGAAAGGAGGCAGAAAGGATCCAGGGTATCCCCTGGGGTCGGCAGTGGGCTCTCTGGGTATTGGAGGGAACTTCCTTCAGGTGCCAGAGTCTGATGCTCTCTTTGCTTAGCAATGAACAGCAAATCCTGATTCTATAATTTCCACACTCGGGGTGCCTGGGTGGCTCAGTCTGTTAAGCGTCTGACTTGATCTTGGCTCAGGTCATGATTTCACGGTTTTGTGGGTTGAGCCCTGCATCAGGCTCTGTGCTGACAGCATAGAGCCTGCTTGGGATCTCTGTCTGCCTCTCTCTCTGCCCCTCCCTGACTTGTGCTCTCTCTGTTTCTCTCAAAATAAATAAATAACCTTAAAATGTTTTCCATACTCTTTTTTTTCCTCCTTGAAGGCTTACTAGTAGATATTTGATTATTTTTACATATTTGTTGTTTGTTTGTTTTTAGTTATCTCTACACCCAACACGGGGGCTCAAACTCATCACCCTGAGATCAAGTGTTGCTTTTCTTTTTTTTTTTTTAATTTTTTTTTCAACGTTTATTTATTTTTGGGACAGAGAGAGACAGAGCATGAACGGGGGAGGGGCAGAGAGAGAGGGAGACACAGAATCGGAAACAGGCTCCAGGCTCTGAGCCATCAGCCCAGAGCCTGACGCGGGGCTCGAACTCACGGACCGCGAGATCGTGACCTGGCTGAAGTCGGACGCTTAACCGACTGTGCCACCCAGGCGCCCCAAGTGTTGCTTTTCTGACTGAGCCAGCCAGGCACCCTGAGATTTAATTTGTTGTTGTTGTTGTTGTTAAAAAAAAAAACTGTAAAGGATACAATGAGTAAGTCTGAAAGAGAGAGGGAAGAGAGGAGGCCTAGAATATGAGAAGTAGCAGCACTTGGTGCATTCATTGGTGTGTGATCAATTACCTTTTCTGGGTCATTGCAGATAGGCCAACCCTGAGGGACCAGGAAGGGGGACCTGGGATGTGTGACCCCTCTCCCAGCAGTCTGAGCTCATTCTCATGATGCTAACACACTGGACTCTGGTTCCTGCCCCTGAGCAGCACAAGCATGTGGATGCCCCAGGCGACCTTGAACTATGCCTAGGTGTTCCCTGACCCTGTGCCTGTGTTTTAAGGCATGGGCCTATGTGCGCTCAGTGTGTGAAGTCAGACACAGCCTCCAGCTGGGAAGGAGGAGCGTGGTGGGAAAAGCGTGGTCAGGAAGTCTAGGTTCTAGCCCCAGCTCTGCCGTGTGCAATTTGTGTGATCTCGGGGAAACTCCTCTTCCTTCTCTCTGTTTCTTCCTTTGTACAACAAAAAGGTTGTACTGTGGATCCCAGTAACTCTCAACTTGGGTCCCATTAGAATCACCTGGGAACTTTTAAAAACCTCCCTATCCCCAGAGATTTTTGTTGGGGTCGGGGGGGTATCAATATTTTTTGAAAGCTTCTTTAGTGATTCTAATGTGCAGCCAGGGTTGAGAACCACTGGGCCAGACCGTCTCTAAGATGCTTTCCATCATTAATGTTTTAGGACTCTATTATAGTGTCTGACAGACACTACTTTGGATTTCTGTTTACCGCATCCTCTCCAGTGGACCTAGATGAAGAGAATGGGGCACCCAGGCTTGGGGAAGGCGAGGTTAAGTGTGTGGGCTCTGGAAGGCATGGGTTTTAATCCTTGTCCAGCTCTTTGGGTTTCCTGCATATATCGTGGGGATAATAACAGTACCTTCCTCATTGGGTTGCTGTATTAAATTAATTCATGCTTGTAAAGTGTTTTAAAGGATTTCCGGCACGCAGTAAGTGTTCAATGAGCTTAGTTATTGCTGTGAAGGGCGACTGGATGGATAAGGGCACCCAGAGGAGAGTACCTAGGTGTGTTAATGGGATACAGGTGAGACTGAGAGGCAGCTGGCTTGAGTCTCAGGACCTCTGTCTGGCAGGGCATGCCTGGGGGCACGGGACCCATACTGCGGCTGGGACGGGAAGCAGCAACGTTGCAGCACGCTTGAGGACAGCTCCAACATGAGCCTCTGGACGCAGAACATAACCACGTGTCCTGTGAGAACCCTTTCATGCTCCCCACCTGGGACCTCTCCCCCTAATTCAGGCTGTGACTGTCCATCAGAATCCCCATATCCCCTGGGACCTGGTGCCTTCCCTATCCCTGACTTGTGTGACCTGTTTGCTATGTATTTGCAGGTGCGGAATGTGACTCGGGATGGGGGCTTCGGCCAGTGGTCACCATGGCAACCATGTGAGCACTTAGATGGGGACAATTCGGGCTCTTGCCTTTGTCGGGCCCGAGCCTGTGACTCCCCCCGACCACGCTGTGGGGGCCGAGACTGCCTGGGGCCAGCCATCCACATTGCCAACTGTTCCAGGTATATGAGGATACAGGACTTGGGTGGTGGCTGCCTGCCTTGGACTGGAGGAGGGTGGAATAGAGGAAATGGGGCATCTTCAGGCAGGTGTTCCCACAAAGAGACAGAAACCACTTCAGAGCTGTGCAGGGGACTGGAAAGGTAGCTAAAGCATGAGCCTTGGGGGAGTTTCGACTCTAGTGGGAGAGAAGTCTCTGCCTCGTGGGGGCTCTTGATACAAAGAGGAAGGCTGTACAGGCACAGGAGTCACAGACGACAGCCTCAGTAAGCCTTGCTGTTCCAAACACAAGGGACAGCAGGGGATGTTAGTAAAGTAGGCAGACCGGGTGCCAATCCTGAAATGCCACTCTAGGTGCAACCTTGAACTCTTTTAGAATAACTCAATTCTATATATGTTTATTGATTTGACTGTCAAAACAACCTCATGGGGGTAGGAATACAATCATTATCCTTACTTTAATGATAAGAGTATTATTGCAAGGCACAGAAATTTTCAGTAACTTGTCCAGGCTTATACAGCCAGTAAGCGGTACAGCCAGAACTTGAAAACTGGAATCAAAGTAGACAACAGTGAATAGTGTCGGAGGAGGTTGGAGCGAAGCGCGTGTTGATGTAGAACAGGGGAGAGAGCATGGGTTTGAGTGCAAGGCTTGGACAACGAAGAAGGCTGAAACAAATGTTGCCTATTGTAAAGGCAACTGGGGCCTTCTCTAGAGAATGTGTCCTTTTGCTGTGTGAGTATCTCCATGCCCTATGCCCTATCTCTATGCCCTTAGCCCAGAGCACCTCCTGATATATGGAAGAAGGTTCTCAACACATGTTTGGGGAATGAAGAAACAAATGATCACATAAATAAGTCTGCCTGAGACGGCCTGGTTAGGAGCTGATATTTTCTGTGTCACTGTCTGACAACTTCCAGACAACATAAAACCCACCTGCCCAGAGACAGACTACATCTGGGTAGCCAGGACTCAGAGCGTCATCTGTCCCTGTCCCCTCTGACCCCACCAGGAATGGGGCGTGGACGCCGTGGTCCTCGTGGGCCCTGTGCAGCACGTCCTGTGGGATCGGATTCCAGGTCCGCCAGCGAAGTTGCAGCAACCCTGCTCCCCGCCACGGGGGCCGAATCTGCGTGGGCAAGAGCCGGGAGGAGCGGTGAGCGAGGGTGTGGCCAGAGGTTCCTCAGACGCAGGCTAGCCCTGAGATCCCAGACCTCCCCGGCCTCCTAGAAACTGGCCTGGATTCTCCGAGTGTTCCGGTGGATTCTTGACCTTCCCGGGCTTGCACGCCCAGTGACCTCTTGTTAGGGAAGGGGCTGCCTGCTCTCCCCCGCCCCCAACACACACCCTTCCCCTCAGGTTCTGTAACGAAAACACGCCTTGCCCGGTGCCCATCTTCTGGGCGTCGTGGGGTTCCTGGAGCAAGTGCAGCAGCAACTGTGGGGGCGGCGTGCAATCGCGGCGGCGGTCCTGTGAGAACGGCAACTCCTGCCCAGGCTGTGGCGTGGTGAGGGCCTGAAGAGGGGGCGCGGGCAGGAGGGCCTGCACCAAGGGGAGAGCGGGAGGGGGCGCAGGGCCGGCCTGGGGCTGTAGGTCACGAGACAGTACGTGCTCCCATCCCGAAGGAGTTCAAGACGTGCAACCCAGAGGGCTGCCCCGAAGTGCGGCGCAACACCCCTTGGACGCCTTGGCTGCCGGTGAACGTGACTCAGGGCGGGGCGCGGCAGGAGCAACGCTTCCGCTTCACGTGCCGCGCGCCCCTGCCCGACCCCCACGGCCTGCAGTTTGGCCGGAGGAGGACGGAGACCAGAACCTGCCCCGCGGATGGCTCGGGCGCCTGCGACACCGATGGTACAGCGCCGTGCGGGCCCCTTCCCTCCCAGGCTCAGAGTGCTGGCGCGGGGCTGGGGGAGGCCGGGGTCGGGTGGAGCTCGGGGCAGTGAATCGCGGGGTCTGGAAGGAGCCAGAAGGACTGTGTGTGGGGAGGGAGTGGGGGCCGCTGGGTGTCCTGTCGCTGAGGCCAGTCTCCCCACCCGTGCCCCACCCAGCCCTGGTGGAGGATCTCCTGCGCAGCGGGGCCACTTCCCCGCACTCTGTGAGCGGGGGCTGGGCCGCGTGGGGCCCCTGGTCGTCCTGCTCCCGGGACTGCGAGCTGGGCTTCCGTGTCCGCAAGAGAACGTGCACGAACCCGGAGCCCCGCAACGGAGGCCTGCCATGCGTGGGCGACGCTGCCGAGTACCAGGACTGCAATCCCCAGGCTTGTCCAGGTGACCTTCCGCTTAGGAATCCCCATCTAGGAGATCCCCTAGGCTCATGCCCAGAGGACCTTGTCTTCCTCGTTTTTTGTTTTTGTTTTTTGTTTGTTTGTTTTGTTTTGTTTTGTTTTTGTTTTTTGGCAACTCTGTCCACTGGGCCCTAGAGCAAGTTTGTGCCCTGAACTTGGATACAGTGGCTTGTCCCACAGAGCAGGGCCTTTTCTCACCCTCCGTGTCACTCTCTTCTCTGTCCCTAATAGGTTAGCTAGCTAAGGAGCTTGATTTGAGGTGGAGTTGGTTTTTGATGTCTCCTTTGCAGCCTCATTTCCCCACTGCACCCCTGAGGGGATAGGGGCAATCCTTAACAGTAGGCTGTGGGGTGGTGCAAATGATGGGGTCAGGGTGGCCCAGGGCAGGGTGGCCTAGCGTGCCATAAGGTAGAAGACTGTCTCGGGCTGTGCCTTCACCTGCAGCCCCCATCACACACCCTGTCCACTTGCAGTGCGGGGTGCTTGGTCCTGCTGGACTTCATGGTCCCCATGCTCAGCGTCTTGTGGTGGAGGCCACTATCAACGAACACGTTCCTGCACCAGCCCCGCGCCCTCCCCGGGTGAGGACATCTGTCTTGGTCTGCACACAGAGGAGGCGCTGTGTGCTACACAGGCTTGCCCAGGTATTGAGAACATCCGGCCAGGGCTGGGGAGCACCATGGATCCCTTGGATCCCCACCAGGGGGTCCCAGAGCGGTTAACTTCATCCCAGCCCACAACCCACAGAAGGCTGGTCACCGTGGTCTGAGTGGAGTGCATGCACTGAGGACGGAGTCCAAAGCCGCAGCCGGCACTGTGAGGAGCTGGTCCCAGGGCCCAGCACCTGTGCTGGAAACAGCAGCCAGAGCCGCCCCTGCCCCTACAGCGAGATTCCTGGTAGGTCCTCAAGCCAGCACCTTCACACCCACCCTTCCTACCCTGTGTCCCCAACTTCCTTATCCTTCTGAAGAATCTTGGTGGGTCCAGGATGAAACACCAGAGTGGGAGGGGCACACACTTTGAGCTTTTGCCCCTTCTCACCTAGAGAATGGGCTGACCCCCCATTCTCAGAGAGTGGGGACAGGGTGGAATGAAGGCCCCAGGCCCCGTCCCACAGCTCAGCGCTGACCCACGGGTCTTCCTAAAGATATACCTAGACCAAGAGGGACCCTTCTTTCCTCCCTGCCCCAACACCCTCTCTGTTTGTCTTCCTGCAGTGATCCTGCCTGCCTCCAGCATGGAGGAGGCCACCAGCTGTGGAGGTAAAAGGAACCTGCCCCACCTCGTGATGCTTTCTACCTCTCCTCCCCAAGGAGGAGACCAGCCCTACCCTGAAATCTGGAGTTTCTCAACTTCTTGCTCCAGAGAGACAAACCTTGTGGAGGTCCTGGCTGCTTTAGACCATGTGTGGGGGCGGGGGCTGGGAGGTTCCATCCATGCCCCCCAACTAGCCAGCGGTCACCAAGTCTGTATTCAAGAAGAGTCACCCAACTCCACACCCTGTGGTTGCCTCCTCTGACCTAAACCAGAGGTGTCCCGTAAGAGAGGCCCCTGGTGGCAGGCTGCCCCGCCTTCCTGTTTTCCGGGGCTCTGGCCTCAAAGCCCTTTCTTTAGATGTCCTGCTGGGAGGCAGTCAGGAGTCTTTTCTCTCCGCAGTGGCCCTTTCCTTACCACTTGCCTCTGCCTCTCCCAGGGTTCAGTCTTATCCACCTGGTAGCCACAGGTGTCTCCTGCTTCCTGGGCTCTGGGCTGCTGACCTTGGCGGTGTACCTGTCCTGCCAGCACTGCCAGCGCCAGTCCCAGGAATCCACACTCGTCCATCCTGCCACCCCCAACCACCTGCACTACAAGGGTGGGGGCACCCCCAAGAACGAGAAGTACACGCCTATGGAGTTCAAGGTGGGAGCCTACCTGTAGAAGCAGAGTGCAGGGTAAAGGGGGCAGTGGTTCTGGCCCTGAGCTGGGCATGACTGGGCTGGGCACTCGGGAGGGCACAGGGTATCGTGAGCTGCGTCAGCAGCCAGAATGTTTTTTCACTGGCCGGTCCCTGATCTCCTTGCCCTGGCCTGTCGCCTTTCCCCATCCCTCCCTCACCCCTTTCTTTCTGGTTCCTACCTTCTTCCACAGACCCTGAACAAGAATAACCTGATTCCTGATGACAGAGCCAATTTCTACCCACTGCAGCAGACCAATGTGTACACAACCACCTACTATCCCAGCCCGCTGAACAAACACAGCTTCCGGCCTGAGGCCTCACCTGGACAACGGTGCTTCCCCAACAGCTGATAACACTGTCCTGGGGACTTGGGCTCCTTGCCTTTTTAAGGCACAGAGCAGGTGGAAATGGGACGGTGGAGCCAGTTTGGTTTTCTCCTTCTGCACCAGGCCAAGAACTTGCTGCCTTGCCTGTGGGGGTCCCATCCGACTTCAAAGAGCTCTGGCTGGCGGTGACCATGGGGGAGAGGGCTGGCTTCAGGCTGGCACGTGGCTGCAGTTCCAGCACAGCCCAGGTCTCTCATGGCCTCCTTGCAATTCACTACCGTGCTGATATCCCCTGCCTTGTCTGGGCTGTGGACCTACTGGGTGTGCGAGGAACTGGAGAGTGGAGATGGCCGAACAGCAGGCTCTTAGGTTTGGGTTGGAAATGACGCTCATGTGGCCATCACAGGCCAAGGCTGTCCCTCTCTGGCTGGCCTCAGGAAGGGCGTAGGCTACATCCTGATTATCTCTGAGAGGAACTAATCAAATGGCCCCAGAAGCTCTGGATTCTCCACCCAGGGCTGGGCCGCTGTGGTGCTGCCCCAGTGTGACCTGGGGGCCAAGGCTGGCCCAGGTTGTCCACCTTTGCCTAGCAGTCTGTATTTTCCCCAGGGACATCCCTCTGGTCAGAGGCAGTGAGGGCTGGGGACTGAAGATTGAACTTTGCTAAGAAGCCCTTTAATCTGGGCTGGCACAGGCCTCAGCTTTACCATCAGAATGCACAACAGGTGGCCCAAGAGAAAGGGAAGCAGGAGTCCAGCCTCCGTGCCACTATGGAGACTGTCTTCCAGCTGCTGCTTAGTAGAGCTGTTGGCTGAGACCTGCTTGGGAGTCTCTGCTGGCCCTTCATCTGTTCAGGAACACACACACACACACACACACATACACACACACACACAAACACTCACAACATGCTACAGTAACAAAAAGGATGTTGGGCTGTGGCATTATTAAAGATGATATCCAGTCTCCAAATGTAATTCTGTCTTTGTGCATATGTGTGTGGGCTCCTCTTGGTGTGGGTTAGAGCAATCAGAGCAATGCACTGGACTAATAGATGGTCTTCTCGGGGTGGAGAAAATGACCCACATAGAGCCTGACTTTCATAGAGGGGATCTTTCCACTTGTGAGTATATGTACATACTTTTTGGAAAATAAATTAGGGACAAGCAAAACCCTAAGTAGGGACACAAGGTATACCAAAGGCAACACAATAGGAGATTTTTCTGCCCATTCCCTTAGCAGCTCTTCTAGGCAACCGCTCCAGGGTGGAAATGCATGAGCCCAGCAGGAGAGTAGTAACGAGGGCTGTTTTATGAGGTATTTATAAGGCTTGGTTTAATAAAGCTGAAAATGACTGAGAAATGAATACGCCTCTGAAGTGGGAGAAGCCCAGTATAGTTTATGATGGATTAAGGAAAAACCTTGAAGCCTCAGTCCACCAAGCCAGAGAGGGAGAGAGAGATGAGTTGATGGACATGTCAAATTCAGAGAGCAATTTCCCAACTTAATTGACTGGGTCAGTTCTCCTTGGGCTCCCAGGGAGTTCTACTTGTAGGCCAGTCTGTAAACCCTGTGATCCTAGTGGTAAGGAGGAGGAAGAGAGCCTTCCTGGGCCCTGGGTCCTGGAATCCCTTGTGCTTACTGGGACAAATGAAGTAGCAGTGTCCTCAGACCTGGGTAGAGCCCAGTCAGAGAGCTCAGGGGACATAGTAATCCTTCTGCTTTGGAATTTTCTTATTGGGTTCCTGTTAACATCATGAGTCCAGAGCCTGTGGGAGCCTGTGGGGTGTGGTAGATCTTGGGGTCTCTGATTCTCTTGGGCCTGGTTCAGGCAGTGAGATCGTGTTCAAGGGCCCAGGGTGCCTGCTTCACAAGTGCCACTCATATGTCCAAGTGGAGGGACTGGACAGGTCTGTAGGAAGTGGTAATGGAGAAACACCCAGCTAACGCTCACCCCGTATTGACTGGAATGGCATCAGTGGGAACAAAAAGCTGCAGATGCTGTGGCAAAGCACCACACACACACACTGAATTCTCTTTTTATACAAACTGTTGTGGCTCTGGAGGCATGACCATTCAGAATGCATTAAGGGACCCACACTGTATGCAAATTAGCTTCAATGATTGGCAAAGGCTGCTCCATAGCCAGCCCTGGTCCACAGATGAGGAAGCCAAGAATGTACTCCTGAGAGGCTGTGGTGCTCTCTGGCAGGTACTTGAGGCCACATAGATGGCTGCATGGTGTCAGGAAGTTGAAGTGTGAAAGACAAGGGGACTTCTTAGGTCCAGCTGGCTCAGCAAAAGAGGGAAGGAAATACAGGGTTGGGTGCTCTAGGCCTTCTTGGGCTTTCTTGACTTCAGATAACTTTTGTGTGTGTGTGTGTGTGTGTGTGTGTGTGTGTGTTATTAAAGTAATACATGTGCATCGCAGAAAATTTGGAGGATATAGGAAACCAAAACCATAATCACAGTTATGGTAAAAACCAAGGCAGAGACTTGGGGATTTAAATGGTGGCATGGAGACATTTCTTCTCCCCTTCTCTCAACATCACTCCAAAAGCAAAGAGGCCAAAAAACAAAAGCTGTCACTATTTTCAATAAAACTAGGATGTATTTATACTCCCAAATCATAATACATGAATACAGAAAGCAAAGGAACAGCAGTCATCCAGAAGAGTGGGTGTGGGTCAAACCTAAGCACCCATGCAGTTTCAAAAACAATCAGAAATTGGAGGAACCTGATATCAGGGAAGGTGGGGTCCAGGTGGGAGCCTAAAAATGTGAGTTTGGTTGAAAATCTTTATGTAAACTTCAGCTAGGCCTTCAAGTTGTCTTTACTCTCTAGTCTTACAGCTAGGTCACCACTTCTTTGTCTCCACCGAGGGCAATAAGTATGTACCCTTGTGGGGCACCAGGGTGGCTCAGTCGGTTGGGCATCTCACTCTTGATTTTGGCTCAGGTCAAGATCCCAGTGTCTCAGGATCAAGCCCAGGGTCTTGGGCTCCACACTAACAATGTGAAGCCTGCTTGGGATCCTATCTCTCTCTCCCTCTGTCCCTCTCCCCTGTTCACATGCTCTCTCTTTAAAAAAAAAAGAAAGAAAAAGTTTTGTTCCCTTGAGACACTGAACCAGAGAGGCCCTAGACATGAGGATACCGGGCACAGAGGTGGGTATGTGATGAGGGTCTGTTTGGACAACCAGAGGAATAAAAAAGATTATGATTATCAGTGGGGTTCAGCAGTTGCCTTTTCCAGCTAACTCCAGGACTCTGGCAGCCAAGCTTCTACCGCCTTCCCTCCTCCAGGCAGGAGATTGAAAGATGATTCTTTGAAGAAACAAACTAAGTCTATAGGTTCTGAAAAAAAATAAGCCAGCTGGTACACAGAACTTGTAGTCAGTTTTCAGCATCTCACTTATAAATAGGAATATACAAATAAAGATCATAGACATCAGAGAAAAAAGTGCCGCCATGAAAGAAAGACCAAAACAAGTAAGCAAATAGAGGAACCCAATGAAAACAGATATGGTATATGCACAGAACATTTTAAAGACTCCATTAATTCTTCAGAATAAGTGAAGATACTGCATTCATGAAATAAGAACAAGATAACTTAGAAGTTAAAATATGGCAGCAGAAAAAATTAATAAAGGGTTTAAAGATAAAGGAAGTTTCCCAAAACATTGAACAAAAAGATAAATGGAAAATAAGAGAGAAAAAGAAGAAAATTAGAGGACCATGGTGCCTAGCTGGCTCAGTCGGTTTTGTGTGGGCCCCACATTTGTTGTCGAGATTACTTAAAAAATAAAATCTTTTTTAAAAAATTAGAGGGGCACCTGGGTGGCACAGTCGGTTAAGCGTCCGACTTCAGCCAGGTCACGATCTCGCGGTCCGTGAGTTCGAGCCCCGCGTCGGGCTCTGGGCTGATGGCTCAGAGCCTGGAGCCTGTTTCCGATTCTGTGTCTCCCTCTCGCTCTGCCCCTCCCCCGTTCATGCTCTGTCTCTCTCTGTCCCCAAAAAATAAATAAACGTTAAAAAAAAAATTAAAAAAAAAATAAATAAATAAAAAATTAGAAAAACTTAGGAAATTTTCTAAATTTTTCTCTAAAAAATTTAGGAAATTATCAAAGAAAGAATATAGGAAAATTTGCCAGAACCAAAGGGTGAGGTCTTCAGATCAAAGGTCCACCCAGTACCTAGCATCATGAGGCACCTAAACATGACATTTCGAAACATCAGCCTTGAAGAGAAGATTCCCACAGACAAAAAAACATTAAGAATATGAATGTATAAACCTCTTACTAACAAGATTTAAATTTAGAATACAGTGGAAATTATCCTCAAAATTCCGAAATAAAAATAATATTTGGTTGTGAATTTTATACCCAGCCAAACTATGAGTCATATGAGAGTAGAATAAAGACATTTTCAGACTTTCAGAGATTTGATACATTTCACATGTGCTCTTGTTTCAGTAAAACAAGAGTAAACAAAATGTGGATCCAAGGAAAAGGAAATCTAACACAGGAAGGGGGTGAGGAGAGATATCAGGCTGACAGCCATGCGGCAGGCACAGAGAGCCACAATCCAGATTAGTATAGGAGGACAGCCTGCACCCAGAGAGCCAGGGAACACAAGCATTCAGATTATCTGGAAGGTTTGTATGGAAAATTATATGAAGATTTATTTTATAAAACTGTTGTGGGGGCGCCTGGGTGGCGCAGTCGGTTAAGCGTCCGACTTCAGCCAGGTCACGATCTTGCGGTCCGTGAGTTCGAGCCCCGCGTCAGGCTCTGGGCTGATGGCTCAGAGCCTGGAGCCTGTTTCCGATTCTGTGTCTCCCTCTCTCTCTGCCCCTCACCCGTTCATGCTCTGTCTCTCTCTGTCCCAAAAATAAATAAACGTTGAAAAAAAAAATTAAAAAAAAAAAAAAAAACTGTTGGGGGGGTACGGAGAGACTTAAAATTGGCTTCAAAGGATACTAAGGGGAAAAAGGCATTTTTTTTTGCATGATTTATTTTTAAAAACTTTATTAAAATATAGGTACAGAAAAACCACACAGGGGCGCCTGGGTGGCTCAGTCAGTTAAGTGGCCGACTTCGGCTCAGGTCATGATCTCGCGGTCCGTGAGTTCGAGCCCCGCATCGGGCTCTGTGCTGACAGCTCGGAGCCTGGAGCCTGTTTCAGATTCTGTGTCTCCCTCTCTCTGACCCTCCCCTGTTCATGCTCTGTCTCTCCCTGTCTCAAAAATAAATAAAACATTAAAAAAAAATTTTTTTTAAGGAAAAACCACACAGAACAAAAGTATAGCTTACTGCATATTGGGTAAATACCTTTGTAATGACCATCCAGGTCAAGAGACAGAATTCCACAAACACTCCAGGTCCCTCTTTTCTATCCCATCCTTGTCAGAGCCCCCTCCTTCCAAATGGGAGATAATTATTAACACCCCCCCAAAAAAAAAAAAAAAACAAAAGAGCATACAGAAAAGGAAATGTAATCATTGTTTATCACTCGGTGCAACCATGATATTTATATAATCATCCTAATTAAAACACTGTATATGGGGACACCTGGGTGGCTCAATCAGTTAAGCATCTGACTTTGGCTCAGGTCATGATCTTACCGTTCATGGGTCTGAGTTCTGTGTCAGGCTCTGTGCTGACAGCGTGGAGCCTGCTTGGTATTCTCTCTCCCCTTCTCTCTCTGACCCTCCCTGACTTGCACTTTCTCTCTCTCTCAAAATAAAAAACTTAAAATAAATAAATAAATAAATAAAACACTTATATGGACTTAAGCATAACTTGTAATACAGATATATTATACTCTTTGTTGTTGTTATCATGGGGAGACATCACCAGAGGGACAAGCCTTAACTTTTGGTACCAGCTGAATGTTGGGTAAATATTAGGAAAGAAAGGAATAAAACATTTTAAATAATTTTTTTCTCTGACTATAACTATGGTATATGTTCATTAAAGGAATTTGGGGGGAAACCCAAAAAACATAAAAAAAAATACAAATGCCCTAAAATCCAACCAAGAATTAACCATTGTTATTTTATTATGTTCTCTTTCAGGCATTTTTTTATAGCTGTGTGTGAGTTTGAGAGTATTTTATAAAATAAAGATATACTACGTACATGGTTCTTATTCTGATTATTATTATTATCATTATTATTTTTAATGTTTATTTATTTTTGAGAGACAAAGCGCAAGCAAGGGAGGGGCAGAGAGAAAGAGGGAGACACGGAATCTGAAGCAGGCTCCAGGCTCTGAGTTTCCAGCACAGAGCCCGACGTAGGACTCGAATTCACTAGCCATGAAATCATGACCTGAGCTGAAGTCAGATGCTTAACCAACTGAACCACCCAGGCACCCTAGTTTTTATTCTGATTTTAACATGTAACATTAAATCACTCTTTCCCCACATTGTTAAAAATTCTGTGAGCCTCAAGACCTCTTTCGGTGGCTGCTCTAGGAATGGGTCAGGGAGTGGAGAGAGGGCCTTGTTTGCAGAGAGAGCTCCACAGGTAGCAGTGTATCCACACTCTTACCCCTTGAAAAAGAGAAAGTTCAATTTTTATATATTTCATTTGTTTACACCACTGACGAAGATTTACCTTGAAAAAGTTTGCATAGTGCTTGAAAAATACTGGCCTAAAACATTCTGTTATCTAAATTATATTTCTGTTATATATTCTATCACATACATTTATTCTACTCTATTATATAAATGTATCATTGCATAAATTTTATCATAATTTATCTAAACAACTCTCCTTTGTTTCAAAAAACTTTTTTACCCAAAAAATACTTTTATGGACCTTTTGTCCATATCTTTGACTATATAGCCTTAGGATAAATTCCCAGGAGTGAAGGCTCTTAACTTCTCTGGGTGGGTCTCTTGCTGATGAGAGTACTCTCCCACTAGCAATGTATTCTCATTTTCTTATTAGTGACCCTATCGGCAGCACTGATAAGTGCTATCCCCTCCAAACACTGGACCAAGCGCTGTGCATTGATACCTTGTTCAGTTCTCACAGCAATCCTAAGACAAAGCTACTACCATTAACATGCCAATTCACAGATGAGGAAATGGAAATTTACTAAATCTAAGTAACTTGCTCATACATAGCTAGTCAGTGATTGACCCAGAATTTCACCCTAGGGAAAGTCCATGTGCTTGTCGTCAATTGTTTTTTAAAGTACAATTGTATAAGTTTCCATGTAAACATAGGTAGTGAGTGACCATTTCCCCCATACACATATTGGTCACTTGCATTTCTACTTTTTAAGGGAGGTGTTCTGTACCTTTTCTCTTAGGCGATGATCTTTTCCCTAGTGCTTTGTGTATAAAATATACAAAGGAGCTCTTGTGTATAAATATATTAATCCTTTTGTCAAAAAGAATGAAATATTTCTCTAACGGATCGTATGCCTGTTGTGAAACACAGACGTTTGAATTTTTTACACAGAACTGCAGATTGTTTTTAATGTAAATTGCACTGATTTTGCATCAATGACCCTGAAGTAATGAGTCTTCTCACTGTCAACCACCATAAATCTCAAGGATGTAGAGTTTGGGGGACACACTTTACTCCGGCACACCTTGCATGGTGGCAGTTACCCTAAACAAATAAAGACAGGGTCCTGACTGGGATTTGGGATTTCGCTTGTGGGAGCTCATATTCTATGGTCCCTAGAGAAGGAAGAATGCCCAAGAGTGAGAAAAAACAACTCAGTGTGGGGTGAGAGGTACATTTCTCCCAGAAAAAGAAATACAGCCAGGCCCCTTGTACCTGATAATGCAAGTGAGGTTTAGATGAAAAACAAATCCCAGGGCTCCTCTCTTGGATGGCAGAGACCGGCCACAGTAGGGGACGGTCATGCCCAGAGTATAGGGCCCTCTGGGTCACAGCTGTGTCTCTGAGCAGTCCACTCATAACCCTCGAGCACCCAAGGTTAGGAGCCCACTGATGATGCAAGGAGACAATCTCCCCCTCGCAGTCAGGGACGTGCTGTTGACAGGAGGCTGTGTACCTGGGCAAGTGTCAGGTCTTCTCTGGGCACTGGCTTCCACCTCCTGATTCCAGAGTCATACAGCACAGTTCAAGCCTCTATATTCCAAATGAAAATGTAGTCTTACTCTGTACGTGTCATCTGGGGACAGAGCTCATTGACCGAAACTTGCTTTGGCAGCTGGCTTCGGACAGGCACCTGTTCCCATAGTATCCATTCGGAGTATTGCTTGTGTGGGAGAACGATGCTGGACAGACTGCCAAGGGCTCTGAGCCACTTGCTTCACCACTCACCAGCTGTGTGGTCTCAGCCAGGCTCATCCCTGTTTGGGGTTACAGTGTTCTGGCCTATGTAATGGCAGGGTTGGGCAGATTCCCTGCCAAAGTCTAGGATTCCCAGAGTTTTTTTTTTTTTAAATCTTGTACATGGTATCTTTTTGTCTTTTCTTTCCTGGCAAAGTGCTCTGGTGTTGTCCCGGCCCTGGACCTTTTTCTGCCACCTTATAACTTGTCTCAGAGTCTGCTGTGCTACTCAGGGCTGGGTCGTCTGCTGGGGAAATCAGGCTCTCTGGACTCACTGTCCTCACACAGGAACCAGGGAAAATGTCTTTCTCGGAGAGCCAACTAGATGAATGTTGTTTCCTGCAATGACAATGCTCTGAAAGAGAGCTTCTGTTAGATAAGAGACACCCAGCTATTAACACCAAGCAATAGGTACTTGCCTCGGTCTGGAGCCCCTTGAGTTCCTAAGGCCTGATACAGTCCCTGAAGAGGGTCTTTCAAATAGTTGTCTCTGTGGCCCTGGGCCTCCTCCCAAGGCCCAGCTACTTGGGTCCCAGCCTGGCCCTCTGCTCAGGTCATCCTGTGTCTCCAGTTACACTACTAGGCCACCCCAGGTGATTCACTGGAGAACCCTTGCAGGCCAGCCCAACATGGAGTCAGGCAAAGCGTCTCTCCTCACCCTAAGCTGTCAGCAAGCTGGTGCTTAAGAAGCTGGGGCTCTAATTCCGTGGCTGTGCTGACAGTGCTCATGACTGCAGGGGGACTTCAGGCCTCAGGGTCTTAGGGCAGAACTCTGAAGTCATTGGAAAATTCATTCCTATCCACAAGGTCCTTCCAAACATTCTAAAAGAGTTAGTTTTCCCTAGCCCAGTGTCCAGGGGCTGATGGGACACAGCACCTACCCGCCCCCACTTACGACATTCCTAATCACTCTTCTCAGCACTGAGTACTCACAAACACAAGGTGCTACTTCCCCTACCCCAAGTAGACTCCCTGATTTCCCAGGGGAGGGGGCCCCAACTAGCTTGGGTCATGCAGCGCTCCCAGATATAACCATATAGCACCCAATTCTTGCTTGGCCATCTGCAGCCTTGACCAACAAGGTTTCTTCGCTGGAAGGTTAACTCACAACTTTCCTTCAGTATGTATTTTTATTAATTTCTTTAATGAATATAGTGGGTATTTAAAGGGAATACATGCATGGGATCAAAACAAAAGAAAACAAAAAACAGTACAAAAAGATACCCAGTGAAAAGTGGATCTCCAATGCTTGATTCCTGAACCCCAAGTTCCTCTTCCCTGAGATGGACAGAGGCAGGCAACCATACACAGGCAAATATGTACGTTTATGCGTGTGCACATAAAATGCACCGAAGTCTGGCTTTACTTGATATTCAGCCAAAAATTGGTCTTCAGCCTCAGCCTTTGGAAGTCTAAATAGCTGAATGTGTACTTCGCCGCCATTTATAGTACCCTTGAGTTTGTGTCTGGTCTATAGTCACCGTTGGTTACACATGTTACCAATGTATTAAATCAGTACAGACTCTCATGGTAGGCAAAGGGCATGCCTCTCAGATTTACTGTTAATAAATGATACTGTAAGTGTCTAGGTAAATCGTGAAGTGAAAATCTGTTTCATGTGTTACAATTCTGTCAGTGGAACTATATATGTATGTTTAATATTGTGAAAGTAAAATGTCACAGTAAGTAATGATTGTGAAACTGCTAATTTTATGGTCAAACACACTTAAGCACTTTGTATTTTTTGTTAAAGTTTATTTGTTTATTTAGAAAAAGAGGGAGAGAAGAGTGGAGGAGGGATAGAGGGAGAAGAAGAGAGAAAATCCCAAGAAGGCTCCAAACTGTCAGTGCAGAGCCTGATGCGGGGCTTGAACTCACAAACCGTGAGATCATGACCTGAGCTGAAATCAAGGGTCGGGCACTTAACTGTCTGAGCCACCCACTTAAGTAGTTTAAAATAGCAAATAAATAGGAAGAAGACTGAGAGTTAAAAAGAATATTGTGAGAGAATGTTAGCTAGATAACTTTAGGAAGAACATTATAGGCTTTGTGAACCTAAAGTGTTAAGCAATTTAAAATATTACAGGGCAGAAGAAGAGATTTGATTAAATAATAATTCTAATATTTGTCAACTCGGTTGACATCTTTCTAGCATTCATTACGTTAAACAAAATAAACTGTAAGCAGTATGTTTAATTTGGGGTATTTCATTCCATTTAGGTTATGAGTCTTTCAAGAATAAATTCGACTTGGAAATTTTCATTTTATGAAAATAGATTTTAAAAAAAGAATGGAAGCTTTTCTACTTCAACATCTCATAAGCAGAAGAAAATTACCAAATCATGTGCAATATCTATGATAAATCAGAGACAGAACAAAGAATGTAAAGGGAATAGAGAAGAGAAAAAAAGTCTGGAAAAATGTAATATTTCAAAAAATATCTGGCTTTTCCACTGTTCTCAGTGATGTGAGCATGACCATGTTGAGCACTCACTGCTTCTGCAGGAAACTTAAAATGTGGCCATTAGCAATTTAAAAAAAAGTGTTTTTTTTTTTTAACTTTTACTTATATTTGAGAGACAGAGAGAGACAGAGCACGAGCAGGGGAGCGGCAGAGAGAAGGGAGACACAGAATCCAAATCAGGCTCCAGGCTCTGAGCTGTCAGCACAGAGCCGGATGTGGGGCTCAAACTCAAGAACCATGAGATCATGGCCTGAGCCTAAGTAGGACACTTAACTGGCTGAGCTACACAGGTGCACCTGGCCATTAGCAATTTTAACCACAAAACGATAAGAAAAATTTTGTTCTTTGCGATGAAATTTCAGATTAATTCTTGCATCCCATACATTTGTTCTGACATGGTGATGACTGACTTTGGCCTCAACTTTAACCCTGTGTGGATTGTAGCATTTGCTGGGGTCTGCGTTCTAGGCAACACACAAGCCTGCCTGCACACCGCTCAGCACCAGTGTGTCTGTTTACCACTCTTCCTGGGGCGTGCTCCAGGGTGGTCTTTTTTCCTAATAATTGCACACCATTTATTTAACCAAACCCTAATGATGGACTTTTAGGGTGTTTTCAGTCTTCTGTCATAAAGAATGCTGCAAAGATAACCATTGTATGTGTACAAGCATAAAGGCAGAGTGAATTCCTAAAAATAGAATTAAAGAGTATACACATTTAAAAATTTGATACCTTGTCCAACTTACCGTAACATTGTATCACACTTTCTAGTTTTATCTGTCTCTTTCTTTTAGAGGTAATTCTCCAGTTTCAGTGGGAGGGTTGGTTCTGGGGGAAAGACAGTCAGTCAAGATGATTTCAGTGTTCCCTCATCTCCAAGGAGCCCCCTTCTTGCCTACATGGTCCTGGTCCCCTGGGCACCTGGTCAAATCTCCCTGGAGGGCCCCATCACACCTATTCTTCCTGAGCCATCAAACATTGTCTGTCTGATGTTGTAGGCTTCCTGGGTCCCGGTTCTCTAAAATAGCATCAAAGCTGCCTGGGATACTATGACTCTCCCTTCTTCCACCCTTTTCCTTATTTCAAGAGTTGGGAAAAAGCCTGATGTTTCTGGATTCCTCCGCGGTTCCCTCCCGACCCTTTATCTCTAGTACTTTCATTCAAGCAAGAAGTGGTTTCCCTCCTGCTGCTTAGGGCATCTTCGTGGATTTAAAATTTCTGTGCTTTGTGGATCTTCATTTTTATGTCTGGATGGGACCATGGTCCCTAAATAGTGATATAAAGGCCATAACTTCAACTTGATTTGTGGGAAGGGCTTGGTACAAGAGCTTGGGGGAGACTGGACTTCCATCTCGACCGCAGAGAATGACACTCCAATGGATGCACCAGTCACGGCACCATCAAGTCTACTATTCCCAAATCTCTCACACAACCCCCACCCACACACCAGTCTTCCTCCCGCCAGGCAAGCAACAGTAAGCTGGTCTTTGCGGAAGGATGGCCAGTATTGGCTCTATCTGCCACCAGGTGACCTGGCATGAAGGGCTCTGCCCAAAAGCCCAGAGGGAAATCACCTAAGCCAATCAGACTGGCTCTCTGTGGGATTTGAGCTGAAGAATGAAGATTAGATTGGCCAGCAGCAATACGAGAATGGACTAGACACACGGGGATTCCATGGGGAGACTGGGCTGGCTGGAGGAAGAGTGGGTTGGCTGCCCCCTCTCTAGGCTCCCGCCCACAGGTCCAGTCATGCCACCTTGCTAAGATGGCTAAAGTAAGTGACTCTTGTAACCACAGGAGCACACTAGCTGGTGGACATCCGTGGTGTGCCTCGGAACTCACTCTCCTGGCCCAGGTGCTCTTCTACCCCCTCCCTCCACCCAAATGTCCCACGGAGGAGATCCTCCATCCACAAGGTACAAGATCGGCTTGGCTTCCGATCTTTACCCTTAAATTCCCTTTCAGAGAAAAGAGGAGTTTGACACGTGCACGGCCTCCTTCCTGGGCCATATACAGCAGCAGTCTTCTGTGCTGAGGTAAATACAGTTCCCTGACCATCTCATCTCCTTGCTCTGAGGGGTGTGCACAGCACCATGCATGCACTTGCTAATTCTTCCATGTGGGCCGCTGGCAGGTAGAGCAGTGGCTAATAATTATGACTTTGTATTTTTAACCACGTAGTTTCTGAAAGAATTTTGAAGAATTGAGTTACATGCTCATAATTTTTATGTTGACGTCTAGAACTTTTCATCCAAGCTTAAAGATCCAAAGAACGTAATTACCGGCATATTGTAAATACTGACATTTTAAAATAAAACCGTTCTTTTGAATGCAACTAATAGAATCTAAAAGGCACAGCATTTAAAAAAAAATCCAGGCAGGGCTCTACTTTAACAATAGGAAAATTTACATTGTTCCTTTTACCCTTTGAAGGTGTGTATCATTCCACTTCCCCCGCAGAATTTTATCCTAATGTAATGTATTTTTAAGCTTGAAAGTCTCTTATTGTTCACACTATCCTACTTTACTGCAACTAAAAAATATATACGAATTATAATGTTAATTTTTAAAATTTCCTGTGAAGATGAGATCTAAGTTAAAAATGATTTGGGATTGAGATACTGTGATTATTACTAACATCAAACGTTACAGAGATCCTTGAATTTTGACAGTTATTAAATGTCAAGTAAAATTTTAGAGAGCAGTGGTGTAGAATAGATGTTACTTATCACCAGAATGAGAAATATTAACAGCAGAGAGAGAGAGTAAGAGTCTTAGGGCCTGCCAAACATGTTTTTATGCGTGTTGTCAAGTGCATTATTTCCAGAAGGATCCACAAATCACTCCTGCTAGAGTGGAGACATTGAAATCTACAGAGAGTTGGCAATGATGAGGAGGAAACTTGTACCCAAGTAAAAGATGAATATGAACTTATAGTATTTGGGACTCTCTGGACAAAATTTAATAAAAATGATAAAACCTTTAAAAGAAAACCTAGGAGAAAATCTTTATGAGCTTGGGGTAGGTAGGGATCTGATATGACATACGAGGCACAATCTATAAAGGAAATTATTAATGTAAGTTTTTTAATGTTTATTTTTGACAGACAAGAGAGAGACAGAGCGCAAGCAAGGGAGGGGCAGAGAGAAAGAGGGAGACACAGAATCCGAAGCAGGCTCCAGGATCTGAGCTGTCAGCACAGAGCCCAACTGGCGTTAGATCATGACTTGAATGGAAGTCGGACGCTTAACCAACTGACCCAATCAACACCCCAAAAATATTAATAAATTAGACCATCAAGATTATGAACTCTGAGATAAATCACAGGTTTGGGAAAAGTACTGGCAAATCTAGTGTATACAAAGAACTGAAGTTCAGTAGCAAGAAAGCAAACAACCCAATGACAAATAGGTAAAAAGTTTGAAGAGACCCTTCACCAGAGATTTATGGATGGCAAATAATTACGTGGAAGAATGATCAACATCATTAGTTGTGAGGAAAATGCAAAATAAAGCCACAAGAAGATACCACAAGACACTATTAAAATGACTAAAATTAAAAAGGCTGATCATACCAAGTGTAGCGGAACTCTACAAGTGTAGGGAGTCTCCACTGCTGGTGAGAATGCAAAATGCAACAACCACCTTGAAAAACAGCTTGGCAGTTTCTCTTTTTAATGTTTATTTATTTTGAGAAAGAGAGAGAGAGGATGCACGAGCAAGGTAGGGACAGAAAGAGAGGGGGAGAGAGAATTTCAAGCAGGCTCCATGCCGTCTGCGCAGAGCCCGATGTGGGCCTCGATCCCAAGAACTGTGAGATCGTGACCTCAGCCGAAATCGAGAGTCAGCCGCTTAACAGACTGAGCCACCCAGGTGCCCCCAGTTTGGCAGTTTCTTACATAGTTAAGCAGACATTTACTATACGATCCAGTTATTCCCTGCCTAGCTATTTACCCAAGAAAAAGAATGTATGTGTCCACACAAAGACTTATACACAAGTGTTCACAGCAGTTTTATTTGTAAGGGCCCCAAACTGGACATAACCCAAATATCCATTATTAGGTGAATGGATAAACACATTGTAGTATAGCCATTACAATGGATATAAACGGCGATAACAAGGAATGAATTACTGGTAGACGCAGCAACACCAATGAATATCAGAATAATCAGTCTGAGTCAAAGAAGCCAGGCATGAAGAGAGTACCTGCTGTATTGCTCCAGTTATATACAATTCTAGAAAATGGAAACTAATTTATAATGGCAGAAGGCAGAACAATGGTTGCCAAGGGATGGGGTATGTTGACAGTAGGGGTGGAGGGAGGGAGGGATATTAAAGGGGGTGAGACCTTATCTTGATGGTGGTGATGGTTTCATGGGTGTGTATGCATAGTGCACACTTTAAATGGGTGAGACAGGGGCGCCTGGGTGGCGCAGTCGGTTGAGCGTCCGACTTCAGCCAGGTCACGATCTCGCGCTCTGTGAGTTCGAGCCCCGCGTCAGGCATCTGGGCTGATGGCTCGGAGCCTGGAGCCTGTTTCCGATTCTGTGTCTCCCTCTCTCTCTGCCCCTCCCCCGTTCATGCTCTGTCTCTCTCTGTCCCAAAAATAAATAAACGTTGAAAAAAAAAAAAAAAAATTTTAAATGGGTGAGACGAACTTCACGGCAGTTATAGCTCAGTAAAGCTGTTAAAAAAGTGTGAATAAACGTCCAAGAAAATAGAAAATACTAACTGGTTCTTAACCACGTTTCTCTTACTTGCAGGTGTACTATTCATCTGTCTGAAGTAAATGGGGAACTTTCTACATCCTCTGCCCAAGTGTACCCCTGGGGCACACACAAGGCTGGGGAACAAGAGCACCTCAGAGCTGTTCCTCAAGACTGAGGATGGGGAACAGGTGCAGAGGCCGAGCTTCAAAAGCAGCATGCAATACTCCAATCTTGACTACTCTAAGACAGATACAGTTAGAAAAGGCGTGTGGTCTTGGCATGTGTGTGTCACACAGGAGAAATAATGTCCTGCCACCTTCCTGTTTCTCTGATACTCTCCTTGCTTTGTTTTCTTGGGATTCTCCCTCAGGAGCTTGGCAATCTTTGACAATAGTGGGGAATGGAAAAGGTGATTAAATGACCAAGGTTATTAAATTAAAAAAAAATTAAGTTTATTTTAGAGAGAGAGAGAGCACACGTGTGCACATGCTGGAGGGGCAGAGAGGGAGAGAGAATCCCAAGCAGTCTCCCTGCTATCAGTGGTGAGTCCTATGCGGGGCTCCATGTCACAAACCGGGAGATCATGACCTGAGCCGAAATCAAGAGTTGACGCTTAACTGACTGAGCCAGCCAGGCGCCCCCCAGCCCAGGTTATTAAATTAAATAACAATTGTCATCTTTCCTGCTCCCCCATTCTATAATACGTCCGAATGGTGAGCATCTCGATATGAGTCAAAGCTCCCCATTTATAAGGCCACACTGTCTGTGGCAGAAATGTGCATAAGAGAGGGATGGCGGTGTGGAACCCTGAGTTCATGATAACTCCTTACAGGGGCATTGTGGACACTCATATATTTAATTGTTCTCCTGCTCCCCTCCCATTTTTTTGCAGGGGGCAGTGGAGCCTTTCCACCCTGGGACCTCTACAGTAACATTGCAAGTGTGAGAGATCCGCCTTTCATCTGTAGAGTGGGAGAAAGACCGACATGAAAGGGAGGTGGGAATGCAGAGCCTGCCCACCACTGTCAGTAGGAGAGTCTCAGATCTCAGACTGGTTTTAGGAAGGGCAGTATTTGGGTTTCCTTAAATCCATCACGCTGGGAACCTCTTGCCCTCATAAGCCCTGATCTGAAGGTCCCTGACACAGAGGGACGACCCTAGACTTTTGAATTCTAGACCCACCACCAGATGTGTGATATGTCGGTTGGGAGTAGTGACACCACCTTACAGGACTCTGTGAAAAGTAAATTGATAATAGAACGGGACCTTGAACAAAGTCTGGCAATACAAATACAATGCTCTTGGAAAGAGTCCTGTGTGTGTGTGTGTGTGTGTGTGTGTGAATGCACTAAGAGAAAGAGAGAAAGAAAGGGGGAGAGAAGACATTAACCAGGACCTACTTCCTCCAAATGGAAGGCTGGAGCCCTGCAGTCACACAGCCTGGGCTCAAACCCCGCCCCACTTCTCACCAGCTATTTGACCTTGGGCAATTGTTCTTCTAATGCAAAATGGAGCTAATAATAGAACCTACTCTGGATTTGCTGTGAGGGCTGAAGCACCAAAAGTGTTTAGAACAGTGTCAAGCACATAGCAGGCACCCCAAATTATTACTGCTGTTACTGAGCTGAGTATGGGGAGTGAAGGGTTGCTTCTGCAATCCGAGGCACTGGTACATCAAAGTAAATATGGAAAATGTCCTGAGCTTCACAAAGATTGCTTCATCGACAAAATTCCAAAATATGACCTAGCTTCCTTTGGGGAAACAAATGGTACCAGTCCAGTAAATTATGCGTGAAACAGCTCTTGCAAGACTCCACTGGTGAAAAACTAAAGTCTCCCATTTAGGGCCTTCCCACCTCCATTTATCCACTGGAGAATTCCCCTCCTCCCCTCCATCCCTTCCTACACTGCCTCCTTTCTGCCTCTTACTTGCTGGAATCCAGAATTGAACAGAATCTTAAAAGAGTATCAGGTCCAGTATTTTAATGTAAGAAAGGACTAAAGGGTGGACTCAGGGCCCATCTGAGACACGGGAGTGTGGTTTATGAGAAGTGAAGAAAAGAACAGGAAAGGGAAGGAGAGGCGAGTGCGGCTTACCCTCCTGTCACCCCTCCGTGTCACTTTCCCAGCTCAGAAGAATCCCTGGAACTCATTTGCTGTTGGACCCCAATTCGGATTGAAACACATTAAGAAATAAACCTTTGGTCTCTGCCCCCACTCTCTGGCACACAGCTCAAAAAAGCTCTTAAAATCTCTGAAGTGCCAGGTCTTTTGTATGCTAATGAGCGACTGGTGGCTGGGGGCTCCTGGATAGCCTCTAGATGGGGGTTGGGGTTGCCAGGGCAACCAACCAAGTGATTAGAGGGTCAGAACTTCAGCCCCTCCCCCCAACTTCTTGGGAGGAACTGGAGGTTGAGCTAATCACTAATGGCTAATGATTTACTTTTTTAAAAGAGACTCTTTTTAAGTTTATTTATTTATTTTAGAGAGAGAGAGAGCAGGCGCTCGCGAGTGGGGGAGGGGCAGAAAGAGGGAGAGAGAGAATCCCAAGCAGGCTCTGCACCATCAGCATAGAGCCTGATTCAGGGCTCAAACTCACAAACTGTGAGAACCGTGAGCACTCTGAGATCATGACCTGAGCTGAAATCAAGAGTCAGGCACTTAATGGACTGAGCCACCCACAGGCGCCCCAACTAATGGCTAATGACTTAGTCAATCAGCTGAGCTCCCAGGTTGATGATCAGGTGGGGGTGCTGGGAGGTGGTGCCATGCCTGGGGAGGGCATGGAAGCTCTTCCTCCCTTCTTCCCCCACACCCTGCCCTATTCATCTCTTCCATCTGACTGTTCCTGAGTTGTATCCTGTTGTAGTAAATTGGTAATCTCGTCCTTTTCCTGAGTTCTGTGAGTCCTTCTAGCAAATTATCAAACCTGAGGACAGGGTCATGGGAACCCCTGATTTATAGCATTTTATTGGTCAGAAGCACAGGTGACAATTTGACTTGCATTTCATGTCTGAAGTGGGGGGTAGAAGAGCAGTCCCTGAGACTGAACCCTTAACCTGTGGGGTCTACCTTAACTCCAGGTGGTTAGTGTCACAATTCAATTAAACTGTTGGTGTCTGATGCAAATTGGAGAATCGCTTGGTGTGAAAAAACCTACACATTAGGTGGCAGAAGTGAGCTCGGAGAAGTAACACTTTTCTCCATTTAGGCTAGATAAATAATTAAGTTAATATCAGGACATTTGTCAGGAGCTAAAAGTTTTCATACCTGAACCAAGTAATTCTCCTTCTAGGTATCTTTTCTAAGAAAAGAATCAGAAACTAGGTCGAGGATAAATATACGACATCTATTCCCCAGAATAAATCTTCCCCAGAAACAGCCTTAATATCCAACAATAAAATTAGATACTTTAAATTATAAAAGTTTCCATGGTCATGGAGAAATGTTCATGATATAATTAATTCATGATATAATTAATATTAAGGATAGAAAATAAAAGTACAGTTATGATCTGTTGTATATTAAAATCATTTACAGTAAGTGATGAGGGAGCATAAGGCAAGCTGATACCCTGCAACTGCCACAACCCTCCCCAGCACCTCGCCCCCCCTTAATCCTACCTCTCTCACGTCCCAGGTGGGGTATGTGTGACATTCCCCAGACACTCCTGGCTGCCCAAGAACAAAAAAGAGGAAAAAAACCAATGGTTAACCCATAGAGGTCACAGTCATGAAGGACATGAGTCTCCATCAGTTTACAAATATCTTAGTAAATTACAAGAAAAAGGCAATCTTATCAATAGACTAATCTCCAGAAACCTATAGATTCAGTTTTCTGGGGCCCTAACATCTCTCCCCTCCATAGTGAGGTGAACAAAGGCAAAAAGGAAATGGTAGGTACAATTAAATTTCTTTTTTTTTTTTTTTTTTAATTTTTTTTTTCAATGTTTTATTTTGGGGACAGAGAGAGACAGAGCATGAACGGGGGAGGGGCAGAGAGAGAGGGAGACACAGAATCGGAAACAGGCTCCAGGCTCTGAGCCATCAGCCCAGAGCCCGACGCGGGGCTCGAACTCACGGACCGCGAGATCGTGACCTGGCCGAAGTCGGACACTTAACCGACTGCGCCACCCAGGTGCCCCTACAATTAAATTTCTTTATAGCTTGCAGCCCGTTGACAAATACTTGAGGCAAATACATAGTGTAATATTTCTCCAGGAACTCCCTACTATCTTGATGTTAATGCCTTACTAGAGGAAAAAACTACCTTAGCTTGACAATCAATAGCAAGGCCTCTGGCATCTTATGAGTCTCCTCTTCAGCATATGAAAGTTCTTTTGGAGACCTCCCCTTTGCCTGTACCTCCCCCAACTCCAAGGTATATAATCAGTCACTCTTCAACAACCCCAGGGCAGTTCTTTCCGCCCCCGGGTCCTGTCCCTGTGCTTTAAAAAAAATCACCTTCTTTGCACCAAAGACATGTCAAGGCTCAAGAATTCTTTCTTGGCTGGCAGCTCTGGGCCTCCCCCCCACCCCCACTCCAAAACTGCATCAGTGAGAAGTAAAGAAAGCATTGTGCTTTTTAAAATGAAGACTTTGGAACCTTCGAGAGGATAACAGCACTGTTTGGAAACTAATCCAGAAAGAAACAGTTCTCTCTTAAAGGACATTTATGATTCTGAATTTTTCCAAGACTGGGCTCTCCTCCCCTTAACCGTGGATGTGCTTGCCTTGAAACTAAACAAGGAGACGCTTCATGCACGCAGGCACGAGTGAGGAAGGGGCAGAGGGAGAGGGAGAGAGAATCTTAAGCAGGCTCCTCACTCAGTGTGAGCCAGAAGCATGATGGTGAGATCCTCACCCAAGCTGAAATCAAGAATCTGAGGCTTAACCAACTGAGCCACCCGGACGCCCAGCTGCTTGTTCTTTTGTTTCAAATTCCACAGAGGCAAATCCTTTTGGAGCGGACTTATATGAACAATATTGTCACATTTCCCAAATACTATTTCGATGCAGCTGTGATAAACCTTCTTGGGAATGAACAACTATGATAAATTAAAGGCAGTATTAAATATGTAAGGATTTAATAACTATTGCCTTACTCAGAGGGTCAATAAATTTTAACTTGAATGTTCTAAAAAATTAAATTAAAATGAAGACTCTGGGAGCACTACAAGAGGGAAGAAAGGAAGAAGGCAAATAACACTTATCAGGCAACCAAGACGTGCCAGGTGCTTTATGTTGATTGTTCTATTCCATCATCACAAAATCCATGGGAGGTAAGTATAATTATCCCCCTCCATTTAAATTATACTTTTTCAATGGATGAGAGAGCAGGATCACCAAATGAGATGAAAAGATTCCCAAGTCTCAGGGCCTGGTGGTGGAGCAGCAGGATTCGGCCCAGTCTGTCCTGATCCCGAGCTCCTGTTTTCCCACCATATTTTGCTGCCCAAGTGCTCAGGGAGCTTTGGCTCCACTTCTACTGCCATTTGGAGTTTGATTAAAAACAAAATGCGGACCACTTTATCACAAGTGCTTTCAATACACATTTATTGCAAAACCACAGCACAGTAACTATAACGTCAACATAACCATATTTCCTAACTGAACAGGAGATCGCCATTCTAATGCGTATTCTCCAAAGAAGCGGAGGCTTATTATATGGAAGCTCCCGCACTGTGAGTAATGACTAGAACACCCAATTCTCAACTAGGAGTTCTAAACCATTAAACATTTAATTACCACTTTGGCAAAGCAATGCACATTACCATTTCCACAATGTAACAGCACAGAGATTTTAAATGCATCTTTATTTTTCAGAATCTTCAGTATTCACAATGTGTAAAATGAAGTAGAGTTTTAAATAAAATGCTTTGCCAAAACATAGTTTCTTAAAAAGACCCGATGAAAAGGAGGGAAAATTGCATATGAATACAATTTGTCAGTGTTTGCAGTTGACATTAACTATAGTTTTAAAAGAATAAAAATACTCAAGACTTCAACATTTGCTTACAAAAGTATACTTGGCCATAAAATAAAAGTCTATAAAACCCCAAATATTAAAAAAGTAAAATGCAAAAAAATTTTTTTATTAAAATGTAATACAATCTTTACATGGTAAGAATTGTTTAAAAACGCACTGAACACTTCCTAAATTGTGACGAGCGTCAGAGGGGAATTTATCACACGCACTCATGTTTTGACAGTTGCACGGACCCACAGTGTCACAGAGCCGGGCCAGTAGATATGCACACAACATCCCCAGCATCGAGTCTCAGGGTGGGCAGATTTTAAGCTCCCCCTGCCCCCCTGCACCTGTTCCTATTTATACCATGTCTTTTGCTGGGAAAAGACAGTTTGCCCGGACACATGGGGTATCACGGGAGGCGGGGCACCTGCTGTCAAAGAGTCTGTATCTTCGTGTTGCCTAGATCTTAGTGTTGTCATGCTAAGAATCAGGTCTTGGAGCTGGGAGGAACCTCAAGAGATCATCTGGTCCATCCTCAGTCCTCTGGCACAGCCCTGTCCCATCCTCTTAGAGCCCCAGAAGCAGAGAGTCTGCTGCAGCCTGCTGGACACTATTTCACTCTGGCAACCGGAACTTCTTGTGTTTAACTGCAGCAGTGTCAGCCAAAAACCATCCCGGCAGGAAAGTACTTTGTTTCTCCATAGACTGAATGAAAGGAATCAGGGGCTTCACTGCAGCCTGGGACGAACAGGAGAGGGCCGGAGGCATGAACAGGAATGAGACTGGAGGCCCAGAGGCAGGCTCAAGGCTGACGGCAGGGTCACCTACAGGAAGTCCGGGGAATGGGAGTGGAGGAGCCTGACTGGCATGCTAGGCCCCTGGTGTGGATGGTGGTGGCCATGGGACTGTTGCAGCCTCTTATGTGAGGCCCTGCCTGTTCTGCTTCTGCAGTCATCCTACCTACCACCTGCGGCCTCTGCTGGCCTTCCTGCCCTGTCTGGCAGTGCAGAACCATGTACGCCACAGAACTATGAACAGTATAAAATTAGACCAGATACCTGGTGGCTTAAGAACAGAACAACAAAGTGCTTGGGCTTTGGGATAGTGATTCTGGTTGGACAGGCTTTCTCACTTACTTCCAGGAGTGTGACTGAGAGGGCGGGGGTGGATGGAAAAGTCTGAATGGAGTAAGAGATGGGAACTTGACTTGGATCTGAGTTCACTTGGACTACTCAAGATTTCTGTGCATCTAAGAATTGGCATGAGAAGTAACTACTCTGGCAGAGCGCATGAAACACAATAGGGTATTGAAAGCATGCCTTCAATTACAGAACATTCCTTGGAGTTTGGAAGGGAGGGGAGACTGTTAAAGTTACAGATTTTGGAGTAAAACACAGTTCCTCTTGGGAGGCAGTGCATGTCTACATTCCCACTGCTTTCTCAGAGCAGAACAGGAAACCCCTCTATGCCAGACAGGGCATCTGTGAGGGCGGGGCTCCCAGATGGCTGGTTCCACCTTCTAGTGCTCCCCCAGGCTTGCGTGCGTGAAGTGGGAAATGTGGGGGCTCTTGGCCCACTGCTGCAATTCCTCCTCACTTGGAGTCCTCTGCCTTGATGTGTTCTGTCTCCCCTCTGCCACTCTATTTCTTGACCACCCCTCTCTGGCCTCCATCCTTTGAAAGCAAGAACTTCTCAGTGCAAATGGGGAGTGGCTCCGGAACAGATGACAGGGAGGTTGTAGGATCCCCAATCCCTCTTGAGCTGAGAAAGCAGTTGGCCAGACATGCCGCAGGCAGGATGTACTTGGAGGCAGGAGGCTGGGCCAGATGACTCAGTGAGAAGCAGCCAGATTCAGGACTATTTTCCAGAATCTACTTCTACTACAGCTCTGCCTCTAAACCTCCTTCTCCACTTTTGCTCAGCAGATATGTTAACAAATTCCTATAGGCCTGGCTTATGTCTCACTAACTCTTCCACAGAGGTCTCCTGGGCCTCCTTACATGGCCTTGTCTCCTCCTTGCTAGAAGGCTCATCCCTTTGCCCAATCCCATGTCTGAATGAGCACTAACAGATCGGAAATCTTTGGAAGCGTTCCCTAAAACCTTTACCCCCTTTTCAAGTCATCAAAACAGATTTCTCTGCCTTTCCCTTCAAAAGCTGTCCCAGAGTATTTTATACTAAGAAGGTTACATAGCCATACATTGATTATGGATACGCCTGGATTTTTAATGGCCCAAGAAAACAGGATTTAGAACATGTTCTTCCAAATAGAAAGATCCCACAGATAATTGTAGAAATAAGCCACAGGGGGTGCCTGTGTGGCTCAGTCTTGTGTTCGGCTCAGGTTATGATCTCACTGATCATGAGTTCAAGCCCTGCATCGGGCTCTGCACTCCACATGGAGCCTGCTTGGGATTCTTTCTCTCTCCCTCTCTCTCTGTCCTTCCTCTGCTCATGCTCTCACAGCCTCAAAATAAATAAAGTAAAAAAAAAAAAAAGCTACAAACCTTCCAGCAGCCTTTTGCGGGGCGGGGGGGTGGGGGGGCTTGCTAGCTTTGAATTACACAGTTTTTATGAATGGACTCATCAGAAAATGAATGTGAGGCCCAGCACAATATCTTACTTGTTTCTGCATCCTCAGTGCCTAGCCCAGGGCTCAGCATGCAGCAGGAGCCCAAAATATACCGGTTGAATGATGAGACCCAGCCTCCTCCATCCTAGATCTTTTTTCTTTTTTCTCTTTTAATATGACCTGCCTCTCCTGGCATTTAATATTGGCTATGATGAAATCCCTGCCTATTTTAGAATGTTCCATTATGTTCAAATTGTATTATAAAGTACGCAGAAGAGAAAGATCATAGTCGGCTCTAAGATAAAAGAAGCAATTTTGTAGGAAAAAAATTAAAGTTAAAAAAAAAAACATGAAATAAATTCCAGGACCTACCTAACAAAGAATTTACTGGTAGAGCAATATTGATAAAAGACCAAATAGGAAAAGACTCAGCAGCTGGTTCATTAGAATAACCTTGCCCCCAGTTCGGGGGAAGGACAATTACAGGCGACAGAAGGTAGCATGGAGTTGTCCTGCCTGGGGGTCTATACTAAGCTTCAGTGAAAAAGACAACATATATGGAAAGGCTTCTCTATTCTTAGATAAAAGAGGGTGAGGTGGCAGGGCTAAGACATCAATCGATGTTTTTTCCCTGAAAAGAAAAACGGTAATGCATTTCCTTGGGACATGGAGCAAGGATTCTAGGGCATGAGCTGAAAGGGCAGGAGGATTATGGAGGAGAGGGACCATCGGAGACATCTACGTCACTTACTAAAACGATTTCTCAGCAATAACTTACTCACTGGGAAGAGCAATACAATGTGAATGAGTGAGTTCAGGAAAGAACTAAGAAGAAAGAGACCACCCCAACACACCCCTTCGATCTTAGCTGAATTCCACTGGGCTGACCCTGTCCTGCCTATGGCAGGTGAAATGGGAGCCATCACCTCTCATGACTTCTTCCGGTCACTTTCTCTGAGTCACAGACTTAAACAGAAATAGGTAGCTGTGTGTGCAGGTCACGAAAGCAATTTTGTTTGGGACACGTGGATGCAGTTTAGTGGGGGGGAAGCAGAATTTTCCTGAAGTTTAATTTTCACAAGCCTCCAAAATGATATATTCCTGGTGGAGAAAGAGATACATTTGACACTGGGGACATTTGCAATAAATAAAATCATCTACAGAACTAAACCCTGACCTTTTTAGCATCTTTGGATTTCTGCGAAGTCTTTGGGGACCAGGACTTTGCTAGCGATGCATCAAGTGTGCTTGGGTTCACTCGCAGGTGGAGAGACCTGAAGGGCTCCCACAAAGTCTCTAGTCCCCAGAATAGCCCTTTATCTAGCTGACAGGCCGAAATCCCAAGCTCTCTCATTACAAATCCTTCTTTGGTGTTTAGTCTTTGTTGTTAAAATTCAAAGGAGACTCGCAAGGCCTTGTGAACAGGTGTATCTTAGTGTGCACGCAGTTGTTCGATTTGTCTTCGGAGGAAGGTGCAGGTGCCAACAACCTTCCCAACTTCCTGAAGGACTAGTAACCCCCCAGCCCTGTAATGATGGGAGTAATGGTTTGGGAGTCCTCATGCCAGAATTGATTCTATGCTCCCACATGGATATAGGCTCTGTCTACGATGAAAATTTCAATAGAACAAAATATCTTTTCCTTGAAATCAGTTGTGGTTAACGATGATATGAGAAAGATATTTAGGTTCCTGCTGGACATAATTCAGGATTTGGGAAACTGTCATTATTTCTTTTAATTGTTAGCTCAGAAGAGCATTTGTTTTTGTTTTTAAAAACATATCTAAAAGGTCCTGAAGGATAGAAATATCTTTTGTTTTTTCTGATTCTCTTTCACAGGCACACATTTCACACATGCAATTACTCTGTACACAGAATGAATAAAAGGATGAATGAAGGAATACACAGGTATGTTGACAGCCCGAGAGCTTCTCTCATTTCCTGACACATATAACACATCACTGCCTTATAATAGTTCCTCATTTATTTGAAACGATAATGTATAATTGGAAGTACTGATGGATAGGTATTGCACTCATGTTGTTTTCTACTTTCTGTGGTGTGTGACCAACAGGTGTATAAAACTTTTCGGCCAAAAGAAACATCTACTCTGACCCTCTTAATGTAGAGGTGTGGAAGCTGAAGTTCACAGAGAACAGGTGATTTGCCCAAGGCCCCAAGGGTGCCCAGCAGCTGCCCTGGAGACAGAGGCTGAGACCCAGGCCTCCAGACTCCCAGCCTCATCTCTTTTTTTGGTTCATTTCTCTCTCTGACAGCTGTGCTCACATTAGAATCTCAGTGAAGTCTTATTTACTAACACCTGCACACAGGTCAGACGTTGGCATGCTACGCCCCTGCTCTCATTCAGTAAAATATCCGCACAGCGCTCTACTGACAGAATGTGGCCAGGTGGAGATGACATGGAAAGCAACTTGCAATTCTTTTGGGGCCATGACTCTCAAAATACAAGTTTGAGGATGGGCTTTCGCATCTGATCTGACAGTTTGATTTCTACAGGTGTAAACCCATTACTGACTCACGATGAATCACAGCAAGCCAAGGGATGGGTTTCCTGGTTTGGCCTGACTCCAGGGAACAAATGCAGTACTCTGACCTGGCTCCCAGAATGCTATCTCAACATCAAATGGCAGATTTTCTCTTATTGGGTTTGATAAATTTAATACACCCTGCATTTCATACACGAAGTCCTTTGGGGAAATAAACAGTACCTGTAGCTTGTCTCCTACCACAGACAATGAAAAAGCCATTTCTTCTTGTCAAATGTGCAGTGGAATCGTCCATGTGTTCACAGTAGGAGGGCCACTGCACACAGGGAAACATGAAGGTGCTGGAAATCTCTGCAGTTTTAGAGACTGCATGTGCTTAATCATTTCCTACTACTTAAGTAAGAATGGACCTGAGTTTTTTGAACTGGAAGAGACCTTAGGGAACATCCTTGTTCACTCCTTCACTTCAGAGATGTGGTAAATAAGAAATGAAGTGACTTGCTCCAGGTCAAATAGCTGAAGACGCCAGGCCTGGGATACGGGGGCTCCTGGGTCTCTCCAGTCTAGTACATGAAGAAACTGGCCAGCTCTCCTCTCTAAAGCTGGCAACTCCGAATATCTGGGTTTCACACAGCTTGCTTTCAAGCAGAGTCAGGAATACGTAAGAAGATACAACCAGAAAGGGGAAAGCTGGATGGGAAGATGGGCAGGAAAAGAAGAGGAGGTGACCAAGCCAACCTATGCTCTTGTCTTACTACAATTAATCAGTTTTATGGGTAGCTAGCTTGAAAGATAGGATAGCTAAGGAAGGTGGCCAGGAAAATAGTAAGGATTAACAGAATCTTCACTAGCCATTGTTTAAAAAAATGGAATCACATAGTTTATTCTCTTGACTCCACCTTCTACAGTATTTGTGCCTCTGCTGAGACGAGGAAGCCCTGTCAAGAAAATCTATTTGGGTTTTGGTGTGGGTCATTCACTCTCTTCTCTCACAGTACATGGGCCTTAGTTGGTGACATAAAAACAGAAACTCTATTTCCAATAAGAAAAAACAGAATATTGCATGTTGGAATTCATCTTTACGCTTCAGGATGTGATAGAGCTTGATGGTACACAAACAGGTCTGTGAAATGTCTCTACTAACCACTCCTACATTTGATAGAGACTCATCTGGGAGAGAAATAAGGATCTCAGAAACTCCTGCTTCTGCCCAAGAAAGTTAAAGCCAACGTGGTCTAAGAAACAGTTCCCTAAATGACTTGATTTTAAGTTCCCTCTAAGTATCTATACATATGTATGCAAATGCATAGAAAATTTTCTGAAAGGATTCATAAGGAATACTTTGGAAAAGGGGAATGGAGTCAGCACGTTTGTACGGAGGTAGACTTCACTCTGTATTTCTGTACTGGGTATTTTATAATGGATAAGCATTCATGCACTTCGTGTTTAATTTTCAAAAAATTAAAAGAAATGGAAGAAATTTTACTTAAAAAAATTGTTTCTGGTTACCACATTGATCGCTTATGGAAAGAATGCTGGTCTAGGACTCAGTTTACCTGCTAAAACTTGCCTGTGGCATTGAACCTGAAAGGTTCTCTGTTAATCTGTAAAATGAGGTAGTTGGATTAGATCATCTCCTTGATTCCATGATTCATCTTGGGTTAATGAGAAGAAAATCAATCTGAATTAGAAAAAGTCTAAATTAAGTTGTACTAAGCAGACATTTCACTTTTTACCATTTAGGTAAATTAAAAGTGTCTCCAAGTCATTCTTGACATTCTGGTCATGACTGTAGAAGCCTCCCTTGCAGACTAGAAGAGCCAGGAGGGAACCCTGAGAGCACTGTGATGTGGGGTTAGAGCTAAAATGGTTTGTTGTGTTTCTCTCATTTTATCAAGCTAAAATGAATTCCACGCTTTCCTTTTGTATTTGCTTTTTTTGTTTGTTTGTTTAGTTTTAGTTTAGTTTAGTTTTTTTTTTTTTTTTTTTTAAGGTAATTCTCCCTTGTTGAATGAAAGAACAGCTAGGGTGGGGTAACCTTTTGCTCTCACTTTCTGAGTGTGGGTTGAGATGGAAAGCTATTATAATAGAGGTCTTCCAGGTTCCAAGGCACAACAGAAAGACTACAGAAGGCAGTTTAATCAGCCCATATTCTAAAATGCAGCAAATAATGACTAGAAAAGCTTGTTAGAGACCTTTGTCATTCCCATTTCAGGGAATATTCTAACTTATCAGACTTGCTGTGGGAGAACTGTTAAATCTTTCTGGATTTAGTCATGCTAGCGTCCTGCTCAGGAAAGGGAAGCCCAGCTGTGTGGCCTTAGAAGTATTCAAGAATGAGACCACGCTTTTGCCTCAGAGCTTAGGGTGGAGTTCAGGGGGAAGCCTGTGCCAGGAAGTCAGTTTGAGGAAGCAGACACCTAGGAGAGTCTCAGACACCTGAAAGGACATGCCTGCTTAGGGTAGCGAAGGTGTCTGCTTACTGAGCACACAACTACCTCCATTGAGCACAAAGTACCCAATGGATGCTGTTAAAAGAACACCCCAAAATCTCCCGGTCAGCTTTTGTTCTTCTAGGGTGGTCCAACACCACCTACCTCTGGAGCATTGCTTATATTTTCCTAACAGACTGATGAACTGTTTGATAGTATGGAAATAAACTTTAATTTGTCCCTTTCTGTATAATTCCAAATTAAAGTGGATTTCTGTTGTTCCGCTAACTACAAAACACGCCTAGTCAAATACCCTCATAGTTTTTTGTATGTTTCTTTTTTAATATGGCACTTTCTTCTTATCACAGCTTTTGCACTTATTACATAAGATGGTATAATCATAGTAATTCCTGTACTTATTATCTCAGGCACAAGTGTGGAATTAATGTGATTTTTAACATTAATTTAAAGTACATTTACTGTGCATTTGTATTAGATCTTGAGTTTGAAATGAGCTTCTACTTATGCAAGCAGCAAGACGAATGCCTAGATTTTAGTAAAAATAATAGTAAAAAAACCTAATTTAAAGTAGATGGGAATTTAATCTCTTCGATTTAAAATCTCTTAGCTTGAATCCCTCATTAGAAGGGCTTCATAAAAACAAGCTGTAAACATTCTCAATAATTAAGCATAAATATATGATCTATGATAAAGCTTGGCCCTTAAGCCATATATGCTTAAATATACAAAATTATACTTGTACTCGATTCCCTCTTGTTATTTTATTAGCTCCATCCTCCAGTGAAATGCATTTGTGTGTGTAATTATCTTGCTCCTATGCCTCCACCATGGACCATATTAAAAAATGTTTCTTCCCATAAACTGTGAAGTATTCATTGATAAGCCACAGGGAACTTAAACTATAACATGTCCTTACCAATTAATGCTGTTGACTTGGTTTATGAGGATTGAATTATTCATCAGAATCTTTTTATATTATGTTCCTGCAAGCTAAGACTTAGAGCACCAACAGGGTGAAGAAAACAGAATGATCTTACTTAAAAAACAGTCACCTCAATTGGACCCCTGTACTTTCCACACTCCATAATGATGATTTGCTCTTAAGTCCCACTGTGTATGAACATGGAGGGGTGCTCATGAACACCCCCAAAAAGTCCAAATTAAGCTGATGTTTTGTGAGGTAGGGAAAAACATTGCTTTGGGAGTCAGACAGTGTGGGTTTTAGTTGATTCTACTTTTGTCACTAACTAGAATTGTGACCTTCGGCAAGACCCTTAACCTTTCTGGGATGGTTTCTATAAATTCTAAAATGAGGGCTTGGCTTAGTGGAGTGTTAAGACTTCTTTCATTATAAAATATCATTACAAATCTGCAGTATTTGTTTAGAAAGTACAGAGACAACAGCTGGTCTATTTTTATGCATGCTAGAAATAATCACACAAAGTGAAAAAAAAATATGACTTGAAACATTCAGGAAATACTGTGTAATCTTCTTCCCCCACCCTCCAAAGCCCTTTGGTTATATCAGGTTTGGTATATGAAATTTTGATCACTTAAAACATGGCAGTTTGTGATCAGAACAAGCATCTGCCAGATATGAATGAGCTGGAAGGACCATCTCACCTCACGTATGCTAAGACAATGGCTGGTGTCTGGTACAACGTAGGAATTTTTGATCACTACTCACTTGGGATGTCTTTCAACTAAATAGTCATTTAGGTAATATTTTTAATATTTTTCTTTACTTTGTATTAGAAGTAGAGTTAGCTATAATTAAAATATTTTGTATCACGTCTTAATTATAGCAAAATTTCATAGAGCAGTCCTCAAACAGCGGTTGTAGTCAGTGGTTCTGACTACAACCAAATACTTCATAGTTCTTCCCTCTCCTTTCTGTCTTCTGTCTATTCAGGAAGGGGTGGTGGTTATTTTAGCACTGGCTCACGGACCACTCCTATCTCTAGTGGCTGGCTTTCAATCATCTTCAAGAAATCTGCTTTCTTTTTATTTAAGAATGACAGGGTTAATTGGAAGTAAGCCCAGCCTTCACAGGTTTTCTTCTCTTTAGCAAGTTCCTTAGTTCCTTCCATTCTCGATGCTAAGTTAGCAGGATGGTTATAAAGGGGTTGATTTAAAGGTGACTGAAGACAGATGCTGAAGGGGAGGGTTTTCTTACTTTTCAAGGAGCACAATTTAGGATCTTAGAAGAAAGCTTAGGTCCTCCTCTGAGATTGAGGTGAGTTAACACACAGCCTTCAAATTACCAAGAGGGGAGAGGAGGGGCATTTGGGACTGTGTGTGATGGTGTGTGTACATGTGTAGAGAGGAGCAGAACTGAGGGCTGACTGGCTCTAACTGCATTTTGTCCCCATGGCTAATGGAAGGAGCTGGCTTGTGCTCTGTCCAGAAAAAGACAAATAAAATACAAATTTGGCGGACAAGGAAGATGTAAATTTCAACTGAAGAGAAAAAGAGGGGGTGGAAGGAAGCTGAGAATAATGAAGGCAAAGAAAGTACTGTTTTTGTCTTTTTGAGAAAACGTTTGGTTTCCTTGGGTAAGGGGAATTATGTAAATGTGAACAGTGGTAACAGCATAATCCCACCGGAGCATATTTTATGTCACAGTGAAATATATGTCTGAGAGCTGTCCAATGAGTAACTGTCATTTTTTTAAAAGCTATCCTCCATACAAAGAAAACAGGTACTGGCAAAATATCGTCCTCTCAAATGTACTGACTCCATATAGAACTGAATTGAAACAACCTGAATTGAAACACAAGAATGTAATTCAGATATAACTCAACAGATTTGAAGATTTCAAGGTTATAAATTGTTATTTTCAAACAAGGACCATTTAGTAAAATGCAACCCTAGGAAATAACAGCTGGTGCTGGACTTTACATCCCATACCACCATGTACATATGCATATATATAGGCTGAAGACACAGAATGTTCTATGTGATTTGTCATTTCACTTTTAACAAAGTGCTAAATCAGAACGGAATTACATTTTTCATACAATACTTAATGCGACTATATTAAACATTTAGTCACCTTTAATATAATTATTTAAGAGCCTAGTAGATGAAACTGTATTTCACAGAAACAAGGATAAGTTGAGATCGAGACACAAATATGTGCTCTGAAGTCACTGGGAAGCACTTGCTCACCATAATAAAGATGGCCAAAGGTTTCCGACCTAATTAAAAATAAGGAGTCATATAAGAAATGGCTTTATTAGAAAAAACGTAGTGTACACGTGGCTAAATTTTATCATTGATATACCTGTTGGCTATTTTATAATTAAAATCTGATATAGGGTTTAAACTTCTTTAGAAGTTAGTGGCATTTCTTCCTATTCTGATATGTGACTTCGGTAAGGTATGTGATAGATACCCTTTATTTCTTCCCATAATTACAATTAATCAATCAGTAGTTTAGCACTGGCACAGAACATAGAGGGCATTATTTAGGTAGTGCTTTATGTGTAAGATATCCACACTTCCAACCCCAGAACCAGGCACGGGTATGCCATTTAGAGTCTTTAAGCCCCCTATTATCACTCAAGTCCCACATTATTGTTACCTAGTAGTCATGAAATGAATATGATCATCTGTAACCTGACAAAACCTCTGAGTGAAGCTTCTCTCTTCTCCTTTTTTTTTCCTGTTAGGTGTGCAACTCCAAGCAAATGTGCAGTGTGCCGTATGATTTGCAGTCCCTTTTCAAACTCCTTCAAGTCTGTGCTATTAAACTGAGACAACCACATCAAGATAGAGTCTGTCATAGGATTCCCTGAAGCACAGAATGAGGAGGAGACTGAGCAAACACGACCCGGGAAGGCACCAGTTGAACCAAGACAACTCTGTAAGACAAAAACACACAGTTGTAAGCATTCACACGTCACCAGCAGAACGGCACCTGTATGCCGGGAGCAATCGCTATGCATTATTCCAAAGCAGTTACACTAAATGCATCATGGAAGGCCTGGAAACCAGTGTTCAATAAACGGCGATCTGGAGTCTGGGTGATACATATGATGTATTATACCGCTTTCATGTGGAACATTTTAAATCAATATTATTAATAACTTTTCATCAGTTTAACTCACCTTGACCTTGGTGGCAAAAAAAAAAAAAAATCCATTTCTTCAAAGAAAAAATAATCAATCACCTTTAAATGTTCGTTTGCTATTTTTTAATGCTATCACTATCACTCTCATCTCTGTTTAGAAATATCTGATGGGTTAAAGATAAGAAAATGACCTGAATTTTGAGATAACTTTTTTAGATTTCCTTGGACAGAAAAATCTAGTGCTTAGCAAGTAGTAATGATTGTAAAACAGGTTAGAAAATGTATGAAAAAAATAAAGTAAAATCTAACAAATTAATCCTAATTCTACCCTCAGAAAAACTACTGTGAATATTTTGGTTTGTTTCTTTCTGTTCTTTTCTCCCCCCTACCAGCATAAATGATGCCCATTATCTGAAAACCTGCAGGAATCCTCTAAACAGGTGATTCTGCCATTACTTGCTTTAATGGTATCAAGAACATCCTTCTTCAAAAATGCTCGCTCGTGAATTCAGGGCTTGCCTACAGGCCAGTCCCAGCCTTGTGCTAACAAGACACACCCACTCGCTGTGGCTGCCCGTGGCTGCCTCCTCCAGCTCCCGTGGCCCTTGAGCTGTGCATCCATTTGGCTTCCTTCTACCCAACCCTCCTTGGCAGGCAATGCTGAGGCTCTGGGAGCACAAGTGAGCGGCTCCCTGGCATGAAGAGGTTGGGTTGGTGGTGGTGGGGATAACTTCCCTAGTTTAATATCTATTTAGCAATTTCAATGAAAACAACAACAACAACAACAAATGAAGGGAAAAAGCTCCCTGGTACATTTTTTTCCTTTGGGCACTGCTATAGGTTTATATTTTCCTTTTGTACTTCTACAGAATACTAATACTGCCTTAATCTTCAAAAATCATCCTAAAGATTTCTACACTGCTGCTTTCAATCAATCCATAATTCATATGGCTAAAAGAGCAATTTATGCTCAGGAATGGAAATCAGAAAACCAAGTGGTAAGAAAAGGTGCTGAAATACTTTTTTTTCTGTAATATGCTTACAAAAGCAGGCTCCCCACCTCTCAATTTTTACATTTTAAAAGTCAGACATGCTATTCTATAGCATACAACAAAGACATATATTTCAATCGTATTTCTATGCAAAGCTGTTTCTGTGCTTTACTTGGATTGAGTATAATCTAAACACCCAGGAAGGCTGTGACCCCTGGAATCTTGTCTTTATTCCAATATCCCCTGAAATGACACACCAGCATTTTCAGCTTTTATATTAACCATGTAGCTTCTGGATTTCTGATGATAATTTTAACAGGCAAAAAGAAGCAGTTAAAAAAAATAAGAGAAAAAGCAGTAAAATAGAACAGCATACTGTTTATATTAAAAGTGAACATTCTGGGGACGCCTGGGTGGCCTCGGTTCCGAATTCTGCTCAGGTCATGACCTTACGGCTTGTGAGTTTGAGCTCAGAGCCTGGAGCCTGCTTCATATTCTGGGTCTCCCTCTCTCTCTCTGCCCCTCTCCCGCTCATGCTGTCTCTGTCTCTCAAAAATAAACATTTAAAAAAAAAATTTTTTTAAGTGAACATTCTGACTTTTAAGCAACAGCTAAAATAAAGTATGGTACTTGACAAAGTAGTCTACAACAATGACATTTTCTAAATCTTAAGAGACTGTATTTTATGGGGAGCTAGAGTAACACACATATAGCAACAACCAACTTGTCCTTGCTTTCCTCAAACCTAGAAATTTATCGAATATTGCGAAAGCAGACCTTTTATTTCATCAGAGTTGTAAATTATTCCTTCTCCCTGGGTTCAGATGAAATCTATAAAAATGCCTCATAACTGCTGTTTAGTGTTATGGTTTACAGTTGGTTTTTACTACTGTGCCTTCCTCTGAAAAGTTAAGTCCACCTTTTAGTTAAGTTCACTTGGATCAACCAACTACAAGTGTTCTTTGAAATTATTTGCCATTTCAGAAAGCAAAAAGGTATGCATCTATATATTTTCCCACTGAAAACCGTTCACATGAACCACAGCTTAGGTGCTCTAATAAGCAGGAAATGGCTTGCTTAAAAGTTTAACATGACCTTCCAGTAGCAAAGTCACCTGCTGTCCTTTCTGAGCCTGGTGTCATATGACATAATTGAACCAAGAGAATCCTGATTCATTGAAACGTTCTTAAACTTGACACCTTTTTAAAAGGAACACAGCTTTCTAATATTCCTTCTTTCGGTCTTTCACTAGAGAAAGTACGAATCCATTCTACACAGTTTGCCTCTCTCTCTATTTTTGCTGGTTCTCTATCATTTATTATATATACTGCATCCTGAGTACTGTCTGCCAGTTTTACAGTTTAGACAGGTGCTATGCTATGTTTTACTCAGTGAAGTGGGCTCTGCACCAAATGGTGATGTTCTTCTGGGATTATCTAATTAGGATTTCGCTCATCCTCTTCCTTTTTTTCTTCTAGAAGCACTCTTATACTCTTCATCTCATCTTTCCCTTTAATGATGTTATGCTTTTGTTTTCTATCACCTTTGAGTACTTGTCTGTTCCCAGATACCACCCTCCGGAACCAACCTTCTACTTTCTTTGGGGATTTAACCAGAATTATGATGATTTGACAAAATTGCCTCTATTCATCCTCAAGAAGAGCCAGCTGACATCATGATCTCATGGTATAATGCCCTTCTGTCTTCACTCCACACTAAGTATCCAATAGGATCTAACCATAATGTTGTATAATTACTCCCTACATATAAAATTACTCCTGACTAGTCCATACCTGGTGAACCTATTCTGGTAACTACCAGTCAATGCCTCCCCCTCAGCCAGGCTCCTGAATCTTTTGAGCCACAATGCAGCCTCAGATTCATGTGGTCAGCTACTTCAAAAATGAAAGGCCAGAGGTAAAAACGTTTAGTTCATTTAGCCAAAACCTGCTGCAAAGCTTCTAGAACAACAGCAACAAAAAATAGCAAACAATACAAACTTCAGAACAAGCTACAAACTATCAAGTAGAACATGAGAATATATTTCAAAGCATATAAAGAACCTAAGAGCACCCTCAGACTGATTTTGTCAAATTGAAGTTATTAGAATAAAGCTTCATTGCACTGTCTGAAATAACTCACTGAGATTCTCAAGGCAAACGTTATACGAAGCAACTCAGTTTTATAAATATGCTTATATTAGGGAGCAAGTAACAGTTTTTGGCTTCTTTTTTTTCTTTTCTTTTCTTTTTTTTTGAAAGTGACCTTGAAAACCCCAAGACAGAAAAACTCTAAAAAACTTCTGACACTGTTCCAGGTACCCCCAAATAGAATAAAAACAGGACATGGGAGACCCTGTGGCCCAGGGCTCCAAAGAAGCCAGTGCCACTGGCATAGAAACTGGTATGACATCCATCGTCAATGATGGCAATGGCCATGATCTGCAAACAAATCACCAGTGGAGGCTTTCTTGTTTGGCAAGCCATTCTAATGTGGTCATTTTGGGGCTAGTCTGTATAGCCCTGGAAAATTATATCTGACACAGTCACCCACTAAGTAGCACGTTGTGGGGAAATAAAATGCTAGTCAGAAAGTTTAGTACTTCTTCAAGGAGTGACCTACGAAACCAGAGATCTTCATGATGATTAAAATACAGGCCTTCCAATCACATAACTGACGGAATTGAGTCCTGACATGTAACTAACTTCTGGGTGAGTTTTTCAAGTTTTAACGTGACTGAATTATGGCATTTGAATGCTGGCTGTAATGGAAGGGACTTCCATTCATCCTATGAAATGTTTGGGGTACTGGCTGGGGAACTGAAAGTTATTTTTAGGAGATAACTTTGCAGAATCTTCAGACTTGTAATGTATGTATCCTCAAACCTCAGTTGTGAGGCATGTGAACTCCTGCTACAGGACTTTTGGGGCGAGATCAACTAGTCATACATGAAAGAGCCTCAACAAGGTCTTCATGGTTCTAGTAACCTTAGCCTTAGAGAGATGTGGGCATATTTGTATGCGTTTATTACACACACTAACAAATAAACATGTAAAAGGCATTTTTTTTTAATGTTTATTTTTGAGAGAGTGAGCAGGGAGGGGCAGAGAGAGAGAGAGGGAAACAGAATCCCAAGCAGTGCGCTATTGGCACAGAGCCCAACACGGGACTGAAACTCACGGACCAGGAGATCGTGACCTGAGCCAAAACCAAGTCAGACGCTTAACCGACTGCGCCATCCAGGCACCCCTAGAAAACAGAAGCCTAGGGGCACCTGAATGGCTCAATCTCTCTCTCTCTCTTTCTCGCCCCCAACCTGCTCACTCTCTCTCTCTCAAAATAAATAAACTTAAAAAAAAAAAAAAAAAAAAGAAGCCTAGATATTTAAATTATTACCAGCAAACAGCAAATTATCTAGAAGGAAACAAAACAAACATTTGGTGAGTGCCAGTAATGCCCTGGCCTAGGGCTCTTTCACACATACCTTCTCATTAACTCTCTAAAATATCAAAATGAACTGAGATTTTCTTTTTTCCTGAAAATCATCTTGCCGGATTAAAATTAATAATTAAAGTTTCATTTTTCATAATAATCATGGAGATTAGGCAGAAACCTTTAACACCCACACAAGAGATGTATACAAACATGTGACCAGAAACCAAGCAAAAAGAGGGAAGTTTTTTTCCCCAGCTAGATAAATCCTTGATCACATCAATGAGACAGGAATTAGCAGAAACGTTGCTAAGTGTTTCTTCTGCCACCTATGCCAAAGAAACAAAAACATCTGCTTGTACCTGGTCACTAGGAATCTGCAAAATGGGGGGTGAACGCCAACTGATGTCAGTTCTAGTACCCTTGCGCCAGACTCCAGTCTCTGTTGAACAAGTTGAAAGCTGCAGCTGGACCAGCAGAGTGACACAGACTCTCTATTGGCCAAGCAAGATGGTCAGGGGTACACTGGGCTCTTCCATAGTCAGTGTAAGGGTAGTTAGTCTCTGCCTTAAACTGATGAATAAACGTGTGTTATGTTTTAGAGACCACATGCAAGAGGTTTCTGGAGGATAACATTATCGGGCTTCTACTGTTGTCATTTTTATATACTGGGAGGACAAAACTTATTCCCATTAGACAGAAAAAAACACGCTCTACCAGGCTGCAGGGACCACTTAGCAGAGCTGTGTCCATGGGCTGGAAAATTGTTTCTATCACCTGAAGGGGCAACATAGCCATCTCTCATACTTTACCATGCAAAAAGAGAGGCATTAAGCCTCTTAATTTCAACTGTGACAAACTGAAGTGGATTAAAGCTGATGTGTAATAATTGTTTATTCTATTTAGAATTGTTTGTTCTGTTTAGAAAACACATTGGAGGGAAAGACCTTATTCTAACACCTCCTGATGGCATTTTCCCTAATGGAAACACATGTTTTCAAGAGGACTGTCAACAGGAGTCTGGCTTCATCAATCTCTCTCTCCTTCATAAGAGAAACTGACCTCACATCAAGTTTAGGAAAGTTAAAACCTACTTCGCCTGCATTACTGATTGGTGGAAATGATCTAGTTTGTTGTTAATCATATATATTAAGAAATTAACATATCATTTGGATGCTTTTTGCTGTTAGGTGAAAATGTTATATTAAAAGTTGTCTAAAACCCAGGCCAGATTCTGTTTCATCAGCTTTGAAAGTTTCAAAAATGTATTTTCCAGTCAAGGTGGTTATTGTGGCTATTATTTCAATTATAAGACTGTCAGGAAGTTTCCTATAAAATATTAGGCCTCTTGGATTGTTACACTTTAGAGCATGTGTTACATTTGAATCTTAAAATTAGATTCTTCCATGTAAAAATTATCCAAATTTACTGGTATTTGATGAGCAGTTAAGAGAAAAGCAATGAGGAAAAAAAGGTAGTAATAACAGATCGCTTATGATGAGGAAATAAAATAGGATATAAGCCTAGTAGAAATTAATAAAAATTTACATTCAAGAATCACAAGTATAAATCCTTAACATGCAAGAAAAAAATACTAGATAATTGTGCTCAAATGTTTCAAAACAGCAAGACAGATTTTGGACAGAGAAGAATGAGTATCAGAGAAAACCAAACAGCTGTGCAAAACGGAGTCACTACAAACCCATGGATCCCAACCTCAGGTGGTCTGCCTTCAGTGTGCCCAGCAATCTTTCCAGCTGTCCCTGTGGTGTCTCCTCCCATCCCTCCAAGGTTATTTTAATGTTCCATTCTCTCCTTAAGCCCTGTCTCCACTATCTTCCCACCAGCTCTTGACAGACAACTGGCTTCTAAGCAGAAGCTGGTGCCATCAAGAAGGAGCTCCTTCAACAATCGCCCTGGGAAGCGTGTCTGCCTCTGTGGCTGCCCGCACTGCTTCCTCTCCTAACTCCTTTTGTCCAAGTCTAACTCCTCCACTTGAGTTCAGGACCCCATCCCTTCCTCTCTTGTAAGGGCCTCCCTTTTCTTCAAAGGCGTACCCACTGGGTACTTCAACCTTCTTTTCACTCTATACCTGTGCTGACCAATTCACTAGCCACTAGCTATGTGTAGCTATTTAAATTTCAACTTACATTAATTAAAATAAAATGGTAAAAAGTCCAATCCCTTACTTGCACTAGCTGAGTGTGGCTAGTGGTACTGTACTGGACAGTAAAGAACACTGCCAGCCTCCTAAAAAGTTTCATTGGAGAGTGCTGTTCCTTATATTCTACCCACTCCTTGGGTGACCTCTCATTCATCTCTAAGGATTGACACTACAAATCTACCTCTGACTTTAACTTGTACCTTATGTTAAGACAGTAGATTCTAAGTATCTTTTAAAAAGCAATATACCAGTGGTTCTCAACAAGAACCAGTATATTAGAATCACTTGGTGGGTTTTTAAAAATATAAATACAGGGCCCCAGTCCAGGTTAATTAAACCAGAAACTCTAGGGAGTGAGGGTGCATTACATTAGTCTAGGATGCATTTCAAGAAAAACAAAACGGAGGATCTTTTTTTTAGGCACCTGAAAGCTTTGTCAAAGTAATTTGCTTTGGTGAGAATTCTCCATATAAATTCCCTATACATCAGTGCCACAAACCTCTCTCGTAACACATTTAGATAGTAAATAAAAAGTCAAATTTCTTACCTGTGTGATAAAATGTGAGAAAAAATAAAAGTACTCCCATGAACATATTACTTAAAAAAGTGACAACTCCACAAGTAATTCCTTCTGGAACTGGGTAGACAGTCTCCACAAAAAGCTCAAAAAATATAGGTATACTGCTATTCAAGAACACTCCCAGGAGAATGCAGGAGGCATATAATGTCACTAAAATGAAAACACAAACATTTTAGTTTCATGGTAGCAACAGTGAGTCATATCAGATAGATCTTCTGGGTATTCTCTTTCAGAAGTATCAACTCTGGAATTTCATATCTTTTCAATGGTAGTTGATAAAGTTTGACAAAGCATCACATATCTGTCAGCTCTTTGCTCAGGTTTTGTGGAGTAGATAGGAGAAGGTTTTGTTGCCAGATGACCATCAGGATTTGCTTTATCATTTTGGTTTGGATTACTTCAAAGCACAGAAGTGATTTCACCACTATAATCATTTCACCACTATAATATATAATTAAAAGGGTTCTTCTCCCTCAGTCACACTCCTGGCAGACAGAGGTTTAGATAAAATACAGCAACTTAATTTGAAATCTAAACTCATTCTATAATTTTAAAGAAAACTTAAAATCTAAGAATAAATGTAAGAAACATTAAGTGTTCCTAAAAATTACATATTTAAAAGGACTGGTTAGTAATCATCTTCAAATACAAAATAAAAATATTCAGTATGTAACTCCCGGAGAAATGCTAAAAATATAACTAGTCTTCAGTTTTGGAATTTTGTGTTTTTGGAATTTTGAATTTTATGTCAACAGTTTTTAAAAAATACATAACTTTCTATATGTTAACCAGAATTTAAATAAAAATTCAGAGAAAAAATTAAAAATATGTAACTTTTTAGGAAGATAGAAAAAAACTTCACCCAGAAATGTATAATAAATAGTGGTTAGGATCCCAGGTTAGCAATAAAAAGCCCATTAACCCTATTCTGTAGTGAAATCTTTGATCTTTGAATAAGGGCATTATTCTTATTCTTAGAAAAATGTCTAGGGAAATGCACCCCACTCCAAGGAATTTTTTCATAGCTACAAATGCTCATTATTTTAAATTTGAAGGTGAAAAAAGAACCAACGGGGTAAAAATGATATCCTATAGAACACATCCCTTTTGGACTAGTAAGTATATCATACCCACAGATAATAATGAGTAGAATTCATTCTAAGCCTAAGGTTAGCAGGAAAATACATTTTAAGAATTCTGAAGATCTAATTGGCTTTATTAAATGATTCATAACTGGGCAGCATCCCATCCAGCAAGTAGAGGGGAACTTTGGGGAAAATATTTTATTTTTTCTGGGAAAATATTTTGAATATTTGTTAAGGAAAAATTCTTTTTTGAAAATATTTATTTATTTATTTTGAGAGAAGGAGTGTGCCAGCAGGGGAGGGGCAGAGAGAGGGGGAGAGAACCCAAGCAGGCTCCACGATGTTAGCACAGAGCCCAATGTGGGGCTTGATCCTACAGCCTGCGAGACTGTGACCTGAGCTGAGATTAAGAGTCAGACATCTAACCAACTGAGCCACCCAGATGCCCTGGAAAAAAAATTTCTGTATAGGAACCTCAACTTCCATTTCCTCCTCTAATTACACTAGCCTTTCAGGATTATAAAATATTTATTCTTTTTTTTTTTTTTTTTTTTTTCAACGTTTATTTATTTTTTGGGGGACAGAGAGAGACAGAGCATGAACGGGGGAGGGGCAGAGAGAGAGGGAGACACAGAATCAGAAACAGGCTCCAGGCTCTGAGCCATCAGCCCAGAGCCTGACGCGGGGCTCGAACTCACGGACTGAGAGATCGTGACCTGGCTGAAGTCGGACGCTTAACCGACTGCGCCACCCAGGCGCTCCAATATTTAGTCATTCTAATAACACAAATAGCTGGTGATTATACTGATTTTCTTTGACTAGGAGACACATATGAAAAGAGAGAACAAAAGGGTGACTGTGAATAAAGAACATACTACTGGCTAAAGCAGTGACCAAATTTTCACAGAATCAAACGGGAAGCATCTGATAGTTAAAATAAATACCACTTAAAATATGAAGTAACTTTCAAGATTCTTTTTTTTTTAATGTTTATTTATTTTTGAGACAGAGAGAGACAGAGCATGAACAAGGGAGGGTCAGAGAGAGAGGGAGACACAGAATCTAAAGCAGGCTCCAGTCTCTGAGCTGTCAGCACAGAGCCCGACACGGGGCTCGAACTCACGGACTGTGAGATCATGACCTGAGCCGAAGTCCGCCGCCTAACCAACTGAGCCACCCAGGCGCCCCTCAAGATTCTTAAAAACAAAACCCCTCATGCTCACTATATATTTGCTAGACACATATCACATAAACAAATCAACACATTCCTCTTCTCATGTGACTCATTAGTGGGACATTTGGAAATGTAGGGATGGAATGTCATCGGTAGCTTTTATAGCATATTCTATCTACAAAACACTCTATAATAATTTATCAGCCAGTCAGTGGTAATCAGAGCAGAGATGGCTATCGACCCAAACACAGATGAGTCTAAGAGTTCAAAATAAGAGAATATTGAAATAAATGCCAGGAAGAATCAATCTCTTAAGAACCAGGAAGTGCTACTTCTAAAGATTCACAAACTACTAATAGAATCAGCTGTTTCTAGGAAACACGTTTGGAAATAATCCTTTTGACATTTTTATGTCTGAAATATACCCTTACATGTAGTTTGTAATCAGGCAAGTGAAAATGAAAAATTACCACAATATGTATATAATAGAACAATTGCATGTTGTAAAAGAAAGAAAGAATGATAATGTAATGATAAGGATATACAAAAAGAGGACTATCAGTATGAAGTCTTGAAAAGAGAGGTTTGGTTTTATCGATTTTTATCAAGCATGGTACAAAAAAAAAAAAAAAATGAGACACACACACACACACAGAATTTCTCAGAGAAGCAGAGCTTGGTGAAGCAGGGGGCCCCATCTGAAAACTCAAGATCATCCAACTCCCTTGGTTTCATTTCATGTTCATTAAGAATCTTATGATTTTGGTTTCCTAGGTATCTGAATTCTGGAAAGGGAAGAGGAAATCTTTATCACTGGAAATATTAGACTTCTATTATAATTAAACATTGTTGATAGAACTGTAAATAGTTCATCTTCTGATGGTAATTTGAAAATGCTTTTCAAAATAAATAATGCACTTACTCTTTGACCCAACAATTCCACTTCTAGGTATTTATTCTATAGCTATGCAGGTACAAGATTATGGAGAACACTCATTGCAATATTGTTTGTAGTACAAAAAGATTATTAAATAAGCTAAGTGTCCACCGATAGGGGGTTGGTTGTTTAAAAATGTATCAAACATCAAAGATGTATTATGCAACTATTAAAAATGGAAGTAACTCTGTCTATACTGATATTAATGATATCTAAGGTACGTAAGTGAAAAAGGTGAAGAGTGTTATCTTTTTAAAAAGAACACACGCACTGCTGTTTGTAAATTTATAGAATTCTCTGGGCAAATACCTAAGAAACTGACATACAGGGTTGCCTCTAAAGAGAAAAACTGGAGGCCACAGGAGGGTAGACATTTTTCATTTTATACCTTTTTCCTATTATTTGAATTTGAATTATTTACTTTGTGCGTATCTTAGCTATTTAAAAACAAAAGAACTGGGGGCGCCTGGGTGGCTCAGTCGGTTGAGCGTCCGACTTCAGCTCAGGTCACGATCTCACGGTTTGTGAGTTCGAGCCCCGCGTCAGACTCTGGGCTGGTGGCTCAGAGCCTGGAGCCTGCTTCCGATTCTGTGTCTCCCTCTCTCTCTGCCCCTCCCCCATTCATGCTCTGTCTCTCTCTGTCTCAAAAATAAACAAACATTAAAAAAAAAATTTTTTAAAAAAGAACTGTATTGTAAACTAACGAAATAGCAGCTGATCCAACCTGCCCCCCTGTAAGTTTCTTAGCTCACTGATTCAGAAATGGCTATCACTGAGTGGCAAGACTCCTAGACCTAATGTCTACACCAGGGAGCCACGTAACTCAGCCCTTGTGCAGGATCCTTGACACAAATATTCTCACTTCATTTTATAAGAATTCCTATTACATGTAGGATAGATGAGCTGAGATGTATAATATAACTTCAGAGGCCAGTAGTCAAAAAGCCAAGTATTTTCAGGGTGCCTGGTGGCTCAGTCGGCTAAGCATCCAACTTCAGCTCAGGTCATGATCTCACGGTTCCTAAGTTCGAGCCCTGTGTCAGTCTCTGTGCTGACAGCTCAGAGCCTGGAGCCTGCTTCCGATTCTGTGTCTCCCTCTCTCTCTGCCCCTCCCCCGCTCACGCTCTGTCTCTCTCCCTCTCAAAAATAAAATAAACATTAAAAAATTAAAGAAAAAGCAAGTATTTTCATTTAATTCTCTCACTCTTGGGGTTTGCTTCTTCTATTATATGAAAATGATGACCAAGAGGTTGTTTTACACTGGATGGATGTGCTGAAATCACTTGTTATTGCATAAAGGATCAAAATAGTTTACATAGGAAAGGGTTAAATTAAGATCATTCATAATCAAAGTGGGGAAAAGTAGCTGTGTCAGGACTGAATTCATATACTCCCCAGTGCTCTGGGACATGCACAAAGTAGAAGCCGATTTGAATTTGACTTTCATTTGAGTTTTTAGTTTAGAGTCTGATACAGTATCTTTATACACTGGTTTGTCTGATCCAGTGGGTGAATGTCATCTACGAAAAGTCAGGCAGACAAGATAATTTCCTGCTTGTCAGAGAGGGCTCAAACTACATAATTGTTAAGTATTTCTATGACTTTTTATGATACTAAAATTATAATAAACTGCCTTTCAATTAAAAAGTCAAGGTAATTTGGTAGAACAAATACAATGCTGATGCAGAGTTTTTTCAAAGAAGTTAATAAAATTTCACAGGCCCACAATTCAAACTGCAAAAAACAAAGTCCTGTGCAACACAGAATACAGTTACAATGGATGTATTTCAAGAACACAAATTGGATCATAACCCTGAAACTACTACCTCCCCCACTCCTGCTCCCAATGGCAAACCAAGTCAGTTAACCTTAGGGACATAAAACTACGTATAAATACATTTTTAGTAACCCAAACACTCAAACCTTAGGTGTCATAAAATAAATCACAAAATTTCAGGTAAGAACTATTCCCATTCAACATTTAATGAGATTCTTTTTTTCATTATTATTATATTTATTTTTGAGAGAGAGAGATAGAGTGCGAGCAGGGGAGGGGCAGAGAGAGAGAGGAAGACACAGAATCCGAAGTAAGCTCCAGGCTCTGAGCTGTCAGCACAGAGCCCGACCTGGGGTTTGAACTCACGAACGGTAAGATTATGACCTGAGCCAAAGTCGGACGCTTAACTGACTAAGCCACCCTGGTGCTCCAACCATTTAATGAGATTCTTAAGATATCATTAATAACAAAACAATTTTCAATCTTGGGTTTACATAATTTTTAAGGCATTTTTAAAGCTGTTTTCAAATATATTATATTTGATCACCTTATCGACCCTTTGAAGCAGGTAAAGCATTTTACAGATGAAGTGACGAAAGTTCTGGAAGTCAAAATGACTTATTTGGAAACAATGTAAATTAGCTTTGCTAAAAATAATATAATTAAGGTGTACAGAATCTAGCATGAAGCCACTGTGTCAGACTGAAAAACAAAACAAAACAAAACAAAACAAAACAAAACAAAAACCCCCAAAACCCCAAACAAGACTTGGTATTTCCTTTATTCAATCGTATTCACACAAAAAGCATGCTTCCCCAATCTGTGTTCAGCACTAAAAGCTCGAAGTGACTGAACATAAATAAGCTAGATGACAAAATAAAAAACCCAAAAAGTTACAAAGAAGATGAACCTTAATCATGATACATGTAAAATGGGTTCAAAAATTATTGTTTAGGTATTTAATAGGGAAAACATAAGCCTTTTTTCAAAACCATTTATCAGGCACCTATTTTTTGTAAGCCACTATGTTGGAACAATAAATAGGACACACCGTATCCTCAAATGACTCCTAACCTAAAGGAATATGATCGACAGCTATTGGCTTAGTAGCCATTTATATGCACAGTGTGAAGAAAATAATTATACTTCATTCTTTTTTCTTAAAAAAAAAAAAAAAAAAAGCTATGTCTAACCATGAGAAGCAATAGCCCCCACTATCAGGTGCTGAGTACAGCAGGAAAAGTGGGCTGAAATCTATTAGCAATAGGTTTTAAGGAAAACCCTGACAAAGTATGGTAGGTTTAGAAGAGACCGATTGTGGTGGTCAGTGCTGGGAATCCATGTTTGATGAGGGCAGCTTGTGAGAACTGGTGGATGCTTAGATTAAGGCTAAGGCCAGACAAGACAGGTACAATGTTTTGAGGGTGTCAGTGGAAGAGGGAGGGAGCTGACCTGCCCTGTGGGCTGTGTTGCTCCAAATCAGCTCTCTCCATAGGAGGAAGAATTTCCCAGGACCCAGAGCTGATAAACAATGGGACAGGGAATGGCTTCCTCATCCAGGCGGGATTCCAGTTGCAGTGAGATGGGCATATCTCTGGATTGTAAGCGAAGAGACTCACTTATTGAATGATAAGTTATACCAGATGATAACTGAGGTTCATTTAAGCAGATCAATAACAAATAAATTTAGGTAGAGAGCCTAACTAAAACTAAAACTTTCATAGGTGCTTCTCAGTAGATATGAATAATACAGAATTTCTTTCCAGTTTTATTAGGAAGTATTATAAATAAGAAATAAGATTATAAAATAAGTACAATAAATTTTTATCATGAAAATTTTTAAAGATTAGAATCAAGAAATTTCCCTAAAGAGTTGGCTTATTAATGTACTTTATTGGATAAATTTTATGATTATGCATACTGACTAAATTTTATTTTATGATAAAGTTAGGAAAGCTACCTGGGAATTATTAGATTAAACCTTTATTAAAAATATTTCTACAATCTAAATTAACCTTGATATTGCATTTGAAAATACTCCTTCAGGAAATAAAGACACATGTGTAAAGAGAAACAGTAAACATTCACAATATGTTTGTTCATGGGTTTTAGGTGTGTTGAATATATGGGATACACACATACATATGTACACACACACTGACATAACATTTCTATATTGTTGAGCTGTGCCTCTCTTCTCAGCCTCAGATTTTCTTCCTAAAAATGATTGTTGTGGTCTTCATGATCTGCCACTGATTAAAACATGCAGTACATGAAACCGTGGTTTCAAAAAAGTATAGGGCATATTTTGCTGCAATATTCATTAATAGCAATGACTTTATTTATGTTATTATTTTATTTGTGTCCCTTGTTTAGCCTCTTTGTTGGCATGGTTAGTCCTATAAAGGCTGACAGTTATGTTTAGAGTCTCTTACGGTGGAAGGCAAAGTAGTTATCTTGCAGAAATGAAGCACAACTAATAACCCTTTGAAATAGTGGGCCCAGGGTAGAGATTGGTTGTACTATATCAGGTAGTACAGGTATAGGTTTATCAGTAACTTTTAAGTTCCCAAAGAACTACTTATGGTTCTATAGAAGGCAATGCACAGTTGCATCACGGAACACTGATCACCTGGTCAAGCCCTCTATCTTTCAGAAACAGAGTCTGTTTACAGACTCAATTCTCTTCTTGAAAATCTCCATGGATAAACATTATAGTATCTTGCTCAATAGGTCCTATCAGCATATCATGGCTCTTAATTTAAGATTTTTCACAAATCCATTTTCTTCCTTTAATCCACCTTCTGTTTTTTTCCTTCTTGATCACAGAGTCATGAACATGAGTAACAGTCACTTCTAGTTCATAAAGTTGGAAAGAATAATTAAGTCACTTACCTACCTTTCGTGAAAATCCCTAATTTCCTTAAAAGTGTGCATATTATAATCATGCTCATCATCCCTTTCTGAGTTTTCTCATTTCCCCTCCATTTTGGGGTAAATGTATGTTTTTATTTCTTTGCATGCTGTTAAAGTGGGACATAATTATCTTAATAAAAGCAAGATATATGAAAATATATTAAGAGGATCACTCTCTAGCCTATACATGTCACATGCCTTTCAATACAACCGAGTATATTTTCTTTCTTCAAATACCACTTGAAGTCAGCTTGTAGTCACCTATCATTGTCAAGGGGCTCGTGTCTAGCTTATCTTTCCCCCTTACTCCCCACTCACTATCTATGTCTGACTTCGCCACTGAGGCCTTCCAGTAACTTGAATTAGATAAAGAACCTCCCAAGGCCACTTCTGCTAAAACTCAAATTATATTGTTTCAGTAAACTCAACACCAAAGTGCTAACATTTTTCAAAATGCCGTTTTCAAAGCATTTATCTGTTCAGTGAAAAATGACTGTGTGAATTGTGGCAAACGGGGCTAGATATCTACTTTTCAGATAAGGTGAAATGCATTTTCATAACTTTGTATATAGAATAAGCTTCAAGATTTTGAAACTCACATTATCTAGTCATGAATTTATTTATTTGCCCTGTTGAAGATACTTCAATTAATAAACATATAACACAATTATAAATACTGAGTCTCCTTAAGGAAATAAAAGCATACTGCTGATAGCTTCCAAGGGGATGTATATATGCAAGTACACGTATCAAAATGGTGCACTTTTATGGGGCACCTCGGTGGCTCAGTCAGTTAAGCCACCAACTCTTGATTTTGGCTCAGGTCGTGATCCCAGGGTTCTGAGATTGAGCCCCACGTCAAGCTCTGCACTGACAGTGTGGAGCCTGCTTGGGATTGTCTTTCTCCTTTTCTCTCTGCCTCTTCCCCACCTTTTGATTGCTCTCTCTCTCACAACATAAATAAATAAACATTAAAAAAAAATGCACCTTTAGATAGAATGGAATGATTCAGTTTTTCTTCTATAGAGATGGCAACAATAGTATCAAGATCAGTGGACCACAAAATATTGCAACAGAAGGTTTTAGCAGTAACAGCACTTTTAAACATGGCTTGAACAAAATTAACTAGCTTTTAATTTATTAAGTCAGTAATTACAATCAATGCATATATTTTCACACTTTTCATGTAGAGTCCTCTGTTATTTAAAAGTAACAAAAGGAATACTAAATTTACTGGAAATGGTAAAAAGACTAGATATTTTCCACATTAAAAATAGAATAATGACTCTGGTAAAAAAGAAATACGAATTTGCCATTACTGGCTTTAAATATCAGTCTAAAGGTCTAGATGTGTCTATAATTAGATTTTGTAGTAAGTTCCCTTTCATGAAACCTCTTTTACTTAGAAGGAATTAGGTCAGATTTTTACAAAGGCAGTAAGAGTATCTGTGACAGATTTATTCAAATTCTCCATTGTTCCACTAAAATGTGCCCTTTTGCCTTTCTGCAGCTAGTGCTGAATAACAAAGAGTGGCCACAGTTGCTATTATTTGCAATAAGTCATATCTACTGAGATTCAAAATGCAGGTGGGGTGCCTGGTTGGCTCAGTAGGTTAAGGGTCCACCTCTTGATTCTGGCTCAGGTCATGATAAGTGTGATATCGAGCCCCACATGGGGCTCCACAGTGACAGTATGGAGCCTACTTGGGATTCTCTATCTCTGCCCCTCCCCCACTCTCTCAAAATAAATAAATAAACTTAAAAAAATGGAGGTAATGTACACTTCATTCACTCACTCACTCATTCACTCATTAGTCAGGATCTAGGGCTAGGTAGTGGGTTGGGAGTTGGGTGTCAGAATTTATAAGGCACGAGTCTATGCTCCAGATTTTGTGATTGGTAGGGGAGATAAGACACACATTCAAGTAACTATTAAATGGTATCAGGAAAGAAAAAAAAATCCCACTATGATCATTCAGAGAAGGACTGAAAAGTCTAGGTTTCAACAGTGTGCTTTTAATTTAAAAACGCATCTTTCAGGAGTTTCTTTCTTTCAGGAGTTTCTAAGTGACATTCAAAAACTCACTTGCAATTGAAAACAACAGTAGAATTTATAAATTCAGTTGTTAAGATGGCCACACAAACTCAACCTTTCAATTCTGGCTTTGATTTAATTTAGAATTCTGCTTTCCTTTCTGTCCAACATAATTGTTTTCAAGGACAGATGGGAAAACCATAGTCCTGACCAAGGTTAATAATATCAATTTTCCCTTAAGATTTAAAAAGATGTATAGTTTTCAAATATATACTTTCTTTTTTCTGATTATAAAAGTAAAAAAATGCTCATTATTACAAATCTAGACAAAAAAGAAGGCAATAAAAGAAACATTCTTACTGCCACCACCCAGAGATAAAACTGTTAATTCATCATGTTAAATAGAAAACACATAAAATTTAATGAATGCAATATCTTATAATGAATATTCTACACTTAATTCAAGGGAAAAACGTGTTCATTATGTACTCACAACTTTGTTCTTATAAAATCTAATAGATACATACAAAAATCTGAGTGTAATGTTATATGAGGAGTTGTAAACTAAAACTATTCTACCGGAATGTTGTGCAATTGCTAAATTATGAAATTATACCAGAATAAAATAAAACAAAAAATTCTGGCCCAAAATACTTGCCAAAATTGCTCAAAAACCTAATGTAGGTATGTTAGTATAAAAAAAGTGCACAGTATCCAAAACTTATTACTCTGGACAACTGGGCTTTATAGGCAAAGCAATAAAAATTAAAGTTAAGGATACCTGGCAGGATGGTACAAAACAGAGATTTCCAAACCTTCCTTTGCAGCACCCTTAGTGCCTTAGTAATTTTTTCATGGTGCCCCAAGGCCAAAAGAAATAGCTAACAATTCTGTTAATTACATAGTTAGGTCCAAACAATTTAACATATATTATATATACATACATATATATATATATGTGTGTGTATATATATATATATATGTATATCTCAACCACAATTGCTTACTAATGAGATGCGTGCATCTGATGGGCAATGCATGCCTTCTCAAATCTTGGGATCAACTCTTACAATCAGATCGACACCCTCATTTCCTGGTCCTGATTTTTGTGCAGCACTTGCTTTTTATCACAGCAGCTGCAGGAAACCTAACTTCGCAGAGATGTGATGTCATCGAAAAGAATGTAGTAAGATCTAATGACAAAACTGGGAACTCTCTTGAACTAGAGGTTCACAAAGTGTCTGACAGATGTGGAATATCTCTGTGTTTCCTTCAGAAATTTAGGGGGTATAGCTCAGGGGTAGAGCATTTGACTGCAGAAATTTAAAATAACCCACATTGCCCTTTTGAGTTTGCTGTGGAACTCCAGGGAAGCTGGCCTGGTGTAGTTTGGTAGTCGTGGATATAGGGCAACCTATAAAAGTGTCACTGTAGAAGTGGTAGGAACTCCAAAATAAAGGCTGTCTTTGGAGTGCCGGGGTGGCTCAGTCCATTAAGCAAGCATCTGACTCTCTATCTCAGCGCAGGTCTTGATTGCAGGGTTGTGAGTTCAAAGGCTGTCTTTGAAAAATTTGGTACCTTTGATATATAAATTGCTGGTCCTTTTATAACAGAGCACTGAAATCCAAATTGGGATACTATGACATATTATTTTATAGACCATGAGGGCTCTGTTATTGTTTCTTCCTTTTTAAAATTTTTTTGAAGTTTATTTATTTTAAGAGACAGAGAGAGTTGAGTGGGGGAAGGGCAGAGAGAGAGGGAGAGACAGAATCCCAAGCAGGCTCTGTGCTAGTGCACAGAGTCCAATATGGGGCCCGAACTCATGAACAGTGAGATCATAACTTGAGAGGAAACCAGGAGTCAGACACTTAACCGACTGAACCACCAAGGCATCCCCACTTACTTTTTTTTTTTTTTCTTAATAAAAGATTGCTCAAGATGCAGATTTTTTATTCCATTTGTAAGTAATAGCCACCTACTGGATTATGTGTTTATTATGGGATTATTTGTTATAAAGGTAGAATATAGGATTCTTTGTTACAAAGTAGGCTATAAAATTGTAGGATTATTTGCTGTAATAAGCACTTGTATGGGTAAGAGTTAACAAGAGTCTGAAGTGGCTCTATTGGGGCCTATTGACCAATGGCATGCGTATTTCATGGGGACTCCATTAGAGAAATGTTCCTTTTGTCCGTATACAATTAAGGCTGCAGATGGAATTAAGGTTACTAATCAGTTGACCTTAAAATTGAGAGCTTATCCTGAATTATCTGGGTGGGTTCAGTATAATCACAGGGATCCTTAAAAGTAGAGAAAAGAGCAGAGGATTAGACCTCAGAGGAAGATGTGACTTGGAAGAAAGGCGCGGGTAATGCTGTGTGAGAAGGACTTGACCCATGGCAGGCTTTAAAGATGGAGGAAGGGAATCCAGGAATCTGGGTGACCTCTGGAAGTCAGAAAAGGCAAGATAGTGTATTCTTCCCTTGTCTAGAGTTTGCCCACACTTTGACTTTAGCCTAGTGAGACCCACATTGGACTTCTAACTTACAGAAATGTAAGAAAATAACCTGGTGTTGTTTTAAGCCACTGTATTTGTGATAACTTGTTATAGTGGCCATGGTAAACTAATATAGAACCCCAAATGACAGTATTGATAACAACACAATAGCGGGGCACCTGGGTGGCTCAGTTGGTTGAGTATTTGACTCTCAGTTTCAGCTCAGGTCATAATCCCAGGTCATGGGATCAAGCCCCAAGTCGGGTTCTGTGCTGAGCATGGAGCCTGCTTAAGATTCATTCCTCTCTCTCTCTCTCTCTCTCTCTCCTAACCATCCCCCCCCCCCCCCCCCCCGCCGCCCCTCTCCCCTGATCATGCTCTCTCTAAAATAAAACAAAAAAAAATGCAATAGCAACTATAAATATTTCAGGTCAGGGGCACCTGGGTGGCTCAGTCAGTTAAGCGTCCAACTTCGGCTCAGGTCATGATCTCAGGGTCCGTAAGTTCGAGCCCCTCATTGGGCTCTGTGCTGACAGCTCAGAACCTGGAGCCTGCTTTGTATTCTGTGTCTCCCTCTCTCTCTGACCCTCTTTCCCCATTCATGCTCTGCTTCTCTCTGTCTCAAAAATAAATAAACATTAAAAAAAAATTAAATATTTCAGGTCAATTAGATGAGCTGAATAAGCTGTCTGTAATATACTTCCTAAAGGTATTTTCTAGTAAGTTTTGTTTTGTATTGATAGTGTACGAAGACTGAATAACCTATAGGTGTAGAAAGAATTTTACTGGTATATACTTCAAACATCATAGCTTTTTGCCTCTGTTCATTTTCCTTACTGCTTAATGATGTAATGGCTATAAAGAAGATAAAAATTTCTGTATTATGCTCTGATATGAATTTTAAAAGAATATAGGCTTTTCCATGCTATATGAGTTTAGGCTAAGGATTACATTTCTTTTCCATGTGAAAATACCAATGAAAATATTTTTAGTTATTCTTGGACTCTTTTTAGATGGGAAGATAGTCTGATGTCTGGACGTGGGAGACCTTTTTGTATATTTATTAGTTTTAGAATTTTTATAGTTTTATAGTAATTATTATTATATTTCCGTTATATCTCTAACAAGGAAAATTCCTACTGTCTGGGTTTATATATTTTTGTGATCTGAAAATATCTATTCAAAGTTCAAAATAGTCTGTGTTCACCTGTGGTTAAAGGCAGGTGTGTGATGCTGTTCAAACAGGTCAGGGTGAACCACGTGGATGACAGTGTAGCCCCAGAAAACAGGAGGAGAAGAATTAGTTTCAGCATACCCCTGATAAAATCTGCAAACCTGAAAAGAAACAATGTTCTATTATAATTCTACTTGGATTTTTAAAATACTGTTTAAATCAATGACACACTTTCATTAAGCAATAATTTCTTGAAAAAATTTCTAGGAGTTCTTTTTAAAGCAAGTAAAAAAACCTTTTTTAACTAGCACATTTTGCATGTATCGTGGCAAATATTTTTTTCTCTTACAAAACATACAAAATGTGATCTCTGTTCAAGGTCTGTAACTTACAGGATGGATTCTGTGTTTTTTAAATGCTACTTTTACTTTCTTTATATATTTCTATAATTTCCAAACATCCTATAATGAGCATTATATTATCCTAGTTTTAGAAAACAGGCTAACTTGCTGACATCAACTTGCAAACATGGCTCTCCCAAAATTCAAACTCAGAGAATCCAAATGCTTACCCACAGAGCCACCGGGGTCCTATATGATCTGGTCTGTGCCTCCGCTCTCCCTCTGCCTTACTATTCTCCAGTTGGACAGCCGTGTTTTTGTTTCTCATACAAGCTAGGGTTGTTGCCCATAGCAATATGTACCTTTGGTATTTGTCCTGTTTGCCAGGAATGCTGGTACCCTCATTCTTCATGTGACTTTCTCTAGCTTACTCTGGTCATTCAGGTCTCCGTTCAATAAAGCTCTCCCTGCTCATGAAAGAAGCCCTCACCATCCCATCTCCACACTCTATTTTCTTCACAGCATTGATCTCTATTGGCATTTCTTTTGTTTTTGCATTTACTTTTTGTCTTCCCTATTAGTAAGCTCCAGGAGAGCAAGAATGTAGCTCTGGAGTAATGACTACTGTCCTACAAAGGTTGTGGCTTATGTTTCAGGGCATTTTAAGTTCTCAAAATTTCTGCTTTTTTATGAATTAACATGAAATTAAAAGGCAAATGGTAGAGATGCTTATTGTTTAGTTATGACCCACAACTTTTCCATTTGCCAATTAACTTTTCCTCATCTGCTAATTTACAGGCACAATCCTCTGGCTGTGCCTACATGCAGCGTACTCAGGCCTTCAGAATTGTTCCTGCTGCAGAAAAACTGATCTCATCCCAAATATAACATTTACTGTGTTTTTTCTACTTTGAAGTTTTAAAGTTGATTTTAATTTTTATTGTAATTATATTACTGTCCTTCTTAATATTTTCAATACTATCTTTTGTGCTTATTTGACATGATAAGGTTAATCATGTTTGTAAGCATTGCCTGGACTAAAATAGCTTTCTGTGACAGCTGATGCCATCTTTTGGTGGAAAACATGGATGCATCTTTGCCCAGTGACTTATGTTTGTTCTCAACTATTAAAGTTTACCAGCAGAAAATTCTTTTGTACTCTGAAAACGTTCCACAGCTTCATAGAAATTTCCCTCAAGAAACTCCGAAAACAGTTTTCATGCCCACCAAACACTTTTTTATGTTTTGGTATGCTGCAAGAACATACTTGTCTGATAGGCAGATGGCAAAGTATGAGAGAATAAAATAGTTTTATGGTATAATCAGAACTGAATAAAGTTGAACAGTGAGAGAGCTGACAGGGCCAGGTCACATAAGAATAAACTGACCACTGTGATTTGCTATTTATGTAGACCTAGTCCTTTCAAATGGGCTAATACCATCAAAATTATTACACCTGGTAGTGGCCTTTAGCAACATAATTACAAAAAAAATCACCCAAACACTAATGTGTATAAGGAGATTCTGTTCTAGGGATCCCCAAAATGGTGTTATGAACATAATTTTAAAATTGATTCTAGGCCTAGGAGATAGCTATAATTGACTTCAATCCAGAGTAAGGGTCGTATTTTTTAGATCTTGCATTTCAATGAATTAAAAACAGAAATGTCCTCAGTCTCATTTTTCCTTCTAGCTCTATTTCTATATAGATAAAATTAAGGGTTTACAGAAAGAAAATAAAGCAAAAGGTACATGTGAGATGTCATTTCTGCTATACAATAGTTCCTCTTTGACCTATCTAGTGCTCAGAATAGGATTTGGGAAATGATGATTCAGTATAATTGGCTTGGATATTTAATTAGAAAAATTAGATATGATTCTGTCAAATGTGACAAGTCAATGTATTTCAGTATTTGTGTAGTGGTTTCCTACAAATGCTATCTTCCTATTCCTCTTCTTTAGCTTTTAGATTTTATTCTTTTATTTCCCTAACTTATAAAAACCTCAGGGTGATTTAGAAATCAGTGTCAGTTTATTCTTTCATTATCCCAGGAACACTATGCAAACTGTAAGGTCTAGATATATTATCCTGTGCCAATTATGTTTAAGTATTTAGAAATTGAGGTGATTTACATATCTTATTTGATCTCCCCAAATATGTAATTAGATTCTTCTCTTTCTGGTAAAGTTGATTGCCTAATTTTGTTTTTGATTAAACAGGGTAAACAATTTGGGAAGTGAATAACTCATCTCTTTGGAAACACCAAGGATAGTTTTATAGGCAGTCACCTGGATGAGTGACATTTCTGTTCTTTCTTTCTTTCTTTTTTTTTTTTTTAAGAAAAAATAAGACATTTTCCTTCCTCTGATTCCTTCTTAAAATGTGTTGTCATAATGGGTTAGGATCAAAGGGAGTTTGATGACTGGAAGTCTTTATGGACACTTTTCATCAAAATGGGATAAATACAGGGATGTACCTGCCAAAAAAGACCAAAAATAAATATCTGCTAATCAGATACTCCCTTTTCATGTAAAGTTCTAAAGATGTTCTTACAAATGATTCTTTTCAATTCTTTTCTATTCTCGATAAATAATCCATTTTCCTTTATTACTGTATTACCTTTCTTTGGACTCCATTTGTAGCTTCTGTTCTCCAATAATATGGAGACAGGCAGCTTAATTACACTGGAAACACATTTCTATCCTCTGGAAACAGTTGAAGACAGACTACTCCTGAGAATGTTTCTTGCAGCAGCAAATTCTTACTGCATGTGAATTTTCTTGTAGCCTGAACAAGTGCCCTTTCCGGCTTCTGCCTGTTTTATTTTCCCCTGAATTTTAACACTTATCAAAAGGAGCCATTTTTTTTGTTTTTGGTTTGGCCCACCCACATGTTTAACGTAAAATATTCTTACCTTGCCATAGCTATTCCAACAACACAGCCTCCAACTATGGACCAAAATCCAATCCAGCCAGCATCTACCTGCGGAGAAAGTGGCAGCCACATTTAATATAAGACTATCATGTTGCAATTTAGAAGGCAAGAAATAAAGATCCTCTGTCATCAATATGTAAATATATTTATATATTATATATACACGTATAATTCAAATATAATCAACAGCTAAATGGCAACAAATGTAGAAAATGAATAAAACGAAAGGATTCATGTGTGACTAATTAATACAACTTATCTAAGTAAATATATCCTTATTTAAGTTTTTATTGGAAGGTTTAAATCCAAAAAATAATCAGCATCACAAACAGGAAAAGGACAGAAGATGGTCAGTGACTTCAAGAAGCTTAAATATAGGCAATATACAGGACACTACTAGGAAATAATTAAGTGCTAAAACATCTGGCAACAATTAAAGATGCATCAAGAGGTCACAGAAGACAGAGAGAGTGAGAGCAAGAGCAATGTGGAATGGAGCACGTAGGGAGACCACTGAAAGAGAACTGGAGCTGGGTTTCAAATACAGAGCTCACTCCACTCTTGGGAAAACATTTCCAACCCTGCCATTTACTAGCTTTGTGACCCTGGATGGATTATGTCTTCTTATCTATAAAATGAACTAAAAGAGATAATCTGTGCATACACTTAGATCAGTGGTCAGCAAACAGGAAGTACTATCTATGTGTTATTACTATCTGTTATTACTACCTGATGATGCGTCTCCATCTAGCTAATGTCTTAACTCTTTCCTCACCTCATGGCCAAACTTTCTCAGAGAAATCTAAATGCTGCCTACATTTACCCATCATTCATGTATCTTTAACTCCTGCTATTACTTGGCTTCTATCCAAATTCATACCGTAGGTCTCCGTTTCCTCATTATTAAAATAAGGATAACGAGATTTTTATTTTTTTGAGACTTAAATAAACTAATATGTGTAAAATGTTCAATACATGTTAGAGGTTACCACTGGAATTCCATTTGTCCCTAACGATATCAGTGCATTTTGTCTCCTTGTTCCCTCTCCACGGTCACCATGCTTGCTTATTACCTTAGTTCTTACTTCTGGACTGCTATAATAGCTTCTTAAATGGTCTCCACAACCTGTTCTGCCCACTATTGCCAGAATAATTATCCTAACTATCCCACTTTCCTGCTCAGAAATAGTTACAAGCTTTCACTGTGGCTACAGGGTCAAGTCCAAGCTTGACCTGGCACTGAGAGATGCCCAACTAACTTCTACCTTTTATTATTTTCCCAGTTGTATTTTTCATTATACCTGTTTACCAAAATATGTGATCTTCTACCTGGACACTTAGCTGGATTATATGTCCCAGCTCCCATTCAATTACATATGACTAGGTGACTAAGTTCCTAATGAAGTGGGCAGAATTAAGGTGTGCCACCTGTAGGGTAGAATCTGGAGGACAGCTGTATGCCTCCTCCATGCTTTCTTTCCCTTTTTGACAGCTGGATTCTGAATGTAGTCACCCGCCTAACTGATGCATACAACAACAAGGTCTTAGAAGATAAGACTGTCGGGGGCACCTGGGTGGCTCAGTCGGTTAAGTGGCTGACTTCGGCTCAGGTCATGATCTCGCGGTCCGTGAGTTCGAGCCCCGCATCAGGCTCTGTGCTGACAGCTCAGAGCCTGGAGCCTGTTTCAGATTCTGTGTCTCCCTCTCTGACCCTCCCCTGTTCATGCTCTGTCTCTCCCTGTCTCAAAAATAAATAAAACGTTAAAAAAAAAAAATTAAAAAAAAAAAGAAGGTAAGACTGTTGCAAAGTGGAAAGAAGCAACCTAGGTCTCTAAATCAGTGTGAGGAAGTTATCCAAACTGTGCACAATTGTCCTAGGTTATTATGCAAACTGTCCTAGATTGCTATGTAAATGAGAAATAAATTTCTTAAGCTTCAGGATTCTGGGATTCTACTTCTCATAGCAGCTTAGCCTACTCTAAGTAATACAATTACTTAACAGTGTTTGGTGCCAGAGCAAAGATAAGTACTCTCTGGAGAAAGAGAACAGCCTGAAGCTTAATTTATCTCTACATTTTTTTTTTTCATATCATTGGCATTTGGGGCAAGAGAATTCTCTGTTCTGCAGAACTGCCCCTCTCATTGCAGAGCATTTAACATCCATTGTCTAAGGCCCACTTACTGCCATTGGGCCTCCCAAACATTTCCATCTATCCCCTTGCTGAGTGGGGCTCTGTGTTAGGCTAAGAACCACTGTGCATCTGACTGTACTAATCCCGGTCCTTTTAGGTAAGGCTTTTGTGCTTTACTGCTTCCTTTGTTCATGACATTTGCTTTAGTTAATAACATTCTACCCACTAATTAATTAAAATTTTTTTCTTTAATTTTTTTTTTTTTGCTTTCATTTAATTTTAAATTTCATTTCATTTAACACCTGGTGTAATTCTTGGTCTCTCTACCTCTCAGAGTTTATACAGACAGAGATACTTGAAAGGGCTTCTCAGGATTTATAATGTGAAGCATAAGATCTGCAAAATCAGAATCATTCAAATGGGTGCTACACTTTTCTTTCTTTGGAATTGAGCATGCCTGGAACACCTGACATCCAGAAAAATAAGTTAGAAAACTAAAGGAAGACTCTTCTGGTGAAGGTACACTAGGTAATCTGGATTGAGATTCTGGTTGAAAACTAGAAAATCCAGGGGAAAATCTATTTGATGGCATCAGAGGGCCCAGAAGGTAATCCAGAATTATGGAACCATGATGTAAAATGGGAAGGAAACCCAGAAAGATAAGCCTGGTTTCCTTTGGGGTACCTGATTTCAGAAAAGGTAGCTAAGGGGCTGACAGTTATCAATAGCCTGCTGACTTAGGAAAGAAAAAACTGTGAGTGTGGGGCCTGTTGTGGTGTGGGTGGCCTTATAAAAACCCTAGCCTTTAGATGGTAACTTTGAAAGGCTGTATCTAAGAGTACTGTGCACTGGAAATAGAACAGTATTCTGTGGGACAGAAGCCCAGCTTTAAATTATCTCAATTCTTGAGGCTGGATTAAATGATCCTTACACTCCTGTAGAGAAAACATAAGTTGTTTCTGAGGTTAAATAACATCACCTTGAAGCTTAAATGATCTCTATAACTTTTCATATACTATGTCTGGCACTCAGTCAAAAATAAAGGAACACATAAGGAGATAAAAAAACATAAATGAATACCACAAATAAAAAAAGACCCACAGGGGATCCAGATCAAGGAATGATGAGATTTTAAGCAACTATTTTTAATAATTTGAAAAAGTAAAAGATCAAGCACTTTACAGACACTTGGAAACCACAAAAAAAAAATCAAATAAAAACTTTGTAACTTAAAAATATAATAACTGAAATGAACAACTCATAGATGTGTTTAACAGAATATTAGAGCTGAAAACTGAAATAGTGAGTTGAAGAAAGGCTAGATAAAACATCCAGCCTGAAGGAGAGAAAGGCAGAAGCATAGACAATTCAGAAAAGAGAGTAAGAGACATAGGAAATAGAGTGTGAAGGTTTAACATAAGGAAATTAGAGAAAATAAAGTTTAAGGGATACTGGCTAAGAATTTTCAGACACTGGGGTGCCTGGGTGGCTCAGTTGGTTAGGTGTCTGACTCTTGATTTTGGCTCAGGTCATGAACTCATGGTTCATAAGTTTGAGTCCCGCATTGGGCTCTGTGCTGACAGCATGGAGCCTGCCTGGGATTCTCCCCCTCCCTTTCTATCCCTCCCCTGCTTGCTCTCTCTCTCTCTCTCTCTCAAAAAATAAACTAAAAAAATAAAGAAAGAAAGAATTTTCAGACACTGATGGCAGACATCAAGTTATAGGTTCAAGAAGTCCTACAAACCTCAAGAAGAATAAATTTCAAAGTCACCACCTAGTTATCCCATAGTAAAACTGCTGAAACCAAAGACAAAGAAAAAACCTTAAATGCAACAAACTTTTAAACTTAAAAGCTGACTTCTTGGAAGCCAGAAGAAAATGGGATTATTTTCAAAGAACCAAAAGATAATAAAATGCCAATCAAGAATTCTATCTCCATGAAAATAATCCTCAAAAATGAAGGTGAAATGAAGACATTTTCAGGCAAAAATAAAGAACAAACCCGCAACAAGAGAATTTGTCACAAGCAGACCTGCACAAAAACCAAACCACATGCTCACTAAACAGTGCTTTTTAGACAGAAGAAAAGTGATCACAGGTGGAAAACTGTAGATAAAGAGACGAAGAGCAACAAAATGGGCAAATATGAAGGTGAATCTAATTAAATACTGACTATATAAGCAATAATAATAATGTTTTGTGCAGTGTAAAACGTGATGATAATAGCACAAAAGATTGTAGAGGGTTAAATAATGTTGAACAGTTCTATGGATCTTGGGCTGTCTTGGAAGAAGTGAAAGTTGTAATTTATAATAGGTGTTGATAAATCACAAGAGCATTCTGTACTTTCTAGGGTAACCACTAAATAATAAAAGAGATTATAACTATCAAGCTTATAAAAGAGGAAGGCAGAATAGTGAAAATTACTTAACCCAGAAGAAAGTAAGAAAGTAGAAAAAAGGATAGACTGAAAAAAATGAAACCAATAAGATGATAGATCCCGACCCAAATTTATCAATAATTATATTAAGTGTAAATGGACTAAATACTCTAATTAAAACACAAGGATTATCAGACTGGCTTAAAGAAAAAAAAGGACATGCTGCTTATAAGAGGTATACATAAAGAAAGTCTGAAAGTAAAGAAATGTAAAAAGATACACCATGCGAACACCAGTCAAGAGAAAGCTGGTATAATGTATAAGTTTTAAGGCAAAAGCATCACTAGAAATAAATAATACTTCATATGGATGGAAGGTTCAATTCACTGGTCAGATATTATAATTCTAGATTTATGTGCACCTAATTACATCGTCTTACAATATAACACCATACCCAAGAATTATAGAATACAGTTGACCAAATACTGGGTGAACAAATTTGAAACTACTGAAAATACAGATCACATTTATGCAATTTAGTTAGGAATTAAAAAAAAAAAAAAAGAACGAGAGAATCTTCAAGAGTTTATACATTAAGAAAATGTTCTAAGTAACCCATGGTTCAAAGAAGAAATCACTATGGAAACTAGAAAACATTTGAAATTGAAAAATAATGAAAATCCTACTTAGCAAAACTTGTGGAATGACGATAAAGCTATATTTAAAAGGAAATACATAGCTTTAAAATGCATACATTAAAAAGAAAAGCTGAAAACCAAAGATCTAAGCATTTATATCAAAAAATTAGAGGGGCGCCTGGGTGGCTCAGTCGGTTAAGTGTCCGACTTCGGCTCAGGTGATGATCCCACGGTTTGTGGGTTTGAGCCCCGTGTTGGGCTCAGTGCTGACAGCCTAAAGCCTGCAGCCTGCTTCAGATTCTGTGTCTCCCTCTCTCTCTGCCCTTCCCCTGCTTACTCTCTCTTTGTCTCTCTCTAAAATAAATAAAAACATTTTTAAAAATTTAAAGAGAAAGTTAGAATAAGGAGAGCAAAGTACCTTCCCTCAAAAACAAAAAACAAAAAACAAAAAACGAACAGAATAGAAAAATATAAAGATATAAAATCAGAAGCTGATAAAATAGAAAAGGATTCATTAAAGAGACACTGGTGAAATTACTAAAGGGAAAAATGAGAGAGAAGATACATAATCAGTATCTAGAATGACACATTGACTTATCTTGGAGACCTAATGAAATCATAAGATGATACTATGAAGAACTTCTTACCAATAAATTTGAAAAATGAGATGACATGAACAAATTCTAAAAAAGTACAATTTATTAAAATTGATGTAAGAATACATGGGAAATCTGAGTAATGTTATAACTACTGAATAAACTGAACCCTTATTAAAAACCCTTTTACAAGAAGGCTAGCTGGTTTCATCAGTGAATTCTACCAAATATTTAGGGAAAAACAAAAGCCCCAAACCACCAAGATTACACAAACTCCCCACTAAGAGAGGGGAAAAAAATGCCTCCTTATTTGTTTTTGAGACTGGTAAAAACCTGATACCAAAACTTAAAGGACAGAAAAAGAAAAGAAAATTATAGTCCAATCTCATTCATGAGCATAAATGTAAACAGTCTTAAGTAAAACATGAACATATGAGTCCAGTGATATATAAAAAATGTAACAAGTCACTGACAATAGGATTTGGTACAGGAATGCAAGGTGGGTTAACATTTAATAATCAGTAAATGTAATTTGCCACATTAGAAATTTAAAAGAGACAAATCATATGATTATCTCAAGTGTTAAATTTTTTTAAATGTACTTTTCTCCATCTACTTGTCATTAGTCACAACTGATATGTAAAGAGGCCAATGTATCTGTTGGTGAATTACTAAAACAAGTAAGTGAGTTTAACAAGGCTGCTGGATACAAGATCAGGTATATTTCAATTCCTTGCAAAAGTCAACTATACTTCTATATGCCACCCAACAGAAAATAAAATTTTAAGTAAGCCCATCGTGGGGCTTACACTCACAACCCCAAGACCAAGAGTCACATGCTTTACTGACTGAGCCAGCCAGGTGCCCCAGAAAAGAAAAAATTTTAAAGATACCAGTTACAATAGCCTCAGAAAATATCGTATACCTGGGACTGAATCTAACAAATACATAGAAGAGTTCTTTGCAGAAAATTATAAAGCATCATTCAGAGACATTAGGACTTTAGTAAATGTACAGAAATACAATGAACATGGTTCAGAGGGCTCAGTATTACAAAGACCTTAATTTTCAAAGTGATCTTCTAGATTCAAAAAATTCTAGTCAAAATCCCAATAAAGGGGCATATTTATTCTATGAAATACGAAAACTTATTATAACACTAAAACACTTGAGACACTTTGGTATTGGCACAAAGACAGGCAAAATAGACTATAAGGGAAAAAACAGTTTAGAAACACATCTGTGCACATAAGGGCACTTCATTAAGACAAAGTTGACACTAGAGTACAATAAGAAAAGCATAATCTTTTCAAAAACTGATACCAGGTTAATGCATACCTATATGGGGAAAAAAAAAAGAAACTTAACACCTACCTTATAATGAGCACACAATTCAATTCTAGGTTTAAATGTGACAGGACTAATGATAAAACTTCTAGAACAGCACTGACAGTGTTTTCTATGATGACAAATATGTTCTGTATCTGCACTGTCCAAAATATGGCAGCCACAAGTCACAAGTGGCTACTGAGCACCTGAAAGGTAGCCAGAAGGTGGCCATTGAGGAAGTGAATTTTTATCTTTATTTCATCCCAACTAATTTAAATTCCAAATTAAATAGCTATGATTGGCTAGTGGCTACTGCACCAGACAACACAGTGCCACAGGTTAACATAGGGGAATATGCTCATCAACTTTAAGCAAGCAAAGATTTCTTTCTTTCTTTCTCACTCTTTTGCATTATGGTCTCTGTTATGTCCAACATGTAGGCTATCTTTGAGTTGGTTTCTATTCAATACTTCCTTTTTGTAAATATGGGCCACAATTTTCTAATTTTTTTTTTATTTAAAAAAATTTTCTTAATGTTTATTTTTGAGAGAGAGAGAGAGAGAGAGAGAGAGAGAGAGAGAGCATGAGCAGGGGAGGGGCAGAAAGAGACGGAGACATAGAATCTGAAGCAGGCTCCAGGCTCTGAGCTGTCAGCACAGAGCCCGACGTGGGGCTTGAACCCACAAACCGTGAGATCATGACTTGAGCCAAAGCTTAACCGACCGAGCCACCCAGGCGCCCCGTCTAATTTTTTTTTAACAGTGTGGTACATGCTGTGGATGACACAATATAAAGGTTCTGGATCCTTTTATCTTTCTCTAAAATGGTTGATTTTTGTGTTAGTAGGCAGTTCAATTAATAACTGATCACCTTGAACTTCTGTTGGCTTGATTTTGTGTTTTATTAAGGAAGATAAGTAGAAACCTAAATGTTTCTCAAGACCCCCTCACTTGGTAGGATTCAGTCTCCAAATTGTCTCCTCTGCAGATTTTTGTCAGGGCTTGTTTTTAGGCCTTGGGTATTGTGGGTCTAAGTAGAATAGGCCTTATCTTACCTAGAACATGGTTCTTGATTTTAAATTTTGGCCTAGATTCTGTGTCTTAGCAGAAGCCCAAGGTATTAAAAAGGTGTTAATGAGGTATTACCATTCTGGTTGAGCTAGAACTCTAAGAGCCCAGCACTGCTTACCCTCTACTGTATTCGTTCTGCTTTCAACCTCATAGAAATCTTTCTGTTAAGCCTCTAATAGTTTTGCCGTTTACATGTGCAGTTCATTTCTCAGTCTAAGACGTGCTGAGGACCCCATACAGTGCTCTGGGGAGCTTCCTTCTGCACAGCTCTTTTTTAAAAATATATTTTAGTACTTTTTTTTTTTCACAAAAAGTTTATTTATTTTGAGAAAGAGGGAGAGAGTGTGTGCATGGGAGGAGCAGAGAGAGAGGGAGAGAGAAATTTGCAAGCAGGCTCCGCACCATGAGCACATAGCCTGATGTGCACATAGCTTGATCCCATGACCATGAGATCATGACCTGAGCTGAAATCAAGAGTGGGATGCTTCATAGACTGAGCCGCCCAGGTGCCCTGCATAGCTCTCTTCTTTACAATCAGTAAGAAAAAGGCAGCCCAATGGTGGGCAAGAGACTTGACCAGGTGTGTCACAAAAAAGGATATTCAAATATCAAACAAAAAGATATCATTATAGTGGCATTTATTTTTTTTTTAAACGTTTATTTATTTTTGAGACAGAGAGAGACAGAGCATGAATGGGGGAGGGCCAGAGAGAGAGGGAGACACAGAATCTGAAACAGGCTCCAGGCTCTGAGCTGTCAGCACAGAGCCCGATGCGGGGCTTGAACTCATGGACCGTGAGATCATGACCTGAGTCGAAGTCAGATGCTTAACCAACTGAGCCACCCAGGCGCCCCATTATAGTGGCATTTAACTGCATATCCATTAGCATTTCTAACTTAAAAAAATTTTTTTTAGGGGCGCCTGGGTGGCTCAGTCAGTTAAGTGACCAACTTCAGCTCAGGTCATGATCTTGCAGTTCCTGAGTTCGAGCTCTGCGTCGGGCTCTGTGCTGATGGCTCAGAGCCTGAAGCCTGCTTCATATTCTGTGTCTCCCTCTCTCTTTGCCCCTCCCCTGCTTGCACTCTGTCTCTCTCTCCCTCAAATATAAACAAACATTAAAAAAATAAAAAAAAAAATTTTAATGTTTATTTATATTTGAGGAAGAGAGAGACACAGAGCACAAGTGTGGGGGAGGGGGTGGTACAAGAATCTGAAACAGACTCCAGGCTCCGAGCTGTCAGCACAGAGCCCAATGTGGGGCTTGAACCCACAAACTGTGAGATCACAACCTGAGGCGAAGTCAGACGCTCAAGTGACTGAGCCACCCAGGTGCCCAGCATTTCTAACTTTAGAGACTCAGGCACCTGGGTGGCTTATTTGGTTAAATGTCAGACTTTGGGTCAGGTCATGATCTCACATGAGTTTGAGCCCCGCATTGGGTTCTCTGCTGTCAGCACAGAGCCCGCTTAGGATTCTCTGTCCCTCTCTCTCTCTGCCCTTCCCCCACTTATGTTATCTCTCAAAAATGAACAAACATTTAAAAAAAAAAAAAAGGAGTCTTGGAGGAAGATGGCGGCGTAGGAGGACGCTGGGCTCACCGCGCGTCCTGCTGATCACTTAGATTCCACCTACACCTGCCTAAATAACCCAGAAAACCACCAGAGGATTACCAGAACGGAGTCGCCGGAGCCAAGCGCAGACGAGAGGCCCACGGAAGAGGGTAGGAAGGGCGGCGAGGCGGTGCGCGCTCCACGGACTGGCGGGAGGGAGCCGGGGCGGAGGGGCGGCTCGCCGGCCGAGCAGAGCCCCCGAGTCTGGCTTGCAAAAAGCGGAGGGGCCTGACGGACTGTGTTCCGACAGCAAGCGCGACTTAGCGTCTGGGAGGTCATAAGTTAACAGCTCTGCTCAGAAAGCGGGAAGGCTGGAGGAAAAAGGGAAGGAGAGCTGCTGAGCCCCCGGACGACAGAGCTCAGTTTGGTGGGGAACAAAGGCGCTCGCCAGCGCCATCTTCCCCGCCCATCCCCCAGCCAAAATCCCAAAGAGAACCAGTTCCTGCCAGGGAACTTGCTCGCTCCGCGCAAACACCCAACTCTGCGCTTCTGCGGAGCCAAACCTCCGGCAGCGGATCTGACTCCCTCCTGCTGCCACAGGGCCCCTCCTGAAGTGGATCACCTAAGGAGAAGCAAGCTAAGCCTGCCCCTCCTGCCCCTGTGCACCTTGCCTACCCACCCCAGCTAAGACGCCAGATCCCCAGCATCACAAGCCTGGCAGTGTGCAAGTAGCCCAGACAGACCACCCCACCCCACAGTGAATCCCGCCCCTAGGAGAGGGGAAGAGAAGGCACGCACCAGTCTGACTGTGGCCCCAGCGGTAGGCTGGGAGCAGACATCAGGTCTGACTGCGGCTCCGCCCACCAACTCCAGTTATACACCACAGCACAGGGGAAGTGCCCTGCAGGTCCTCACCACGCCAGGGACTATCCAAAATGACCAAGCGGAAGAATTCCCCTCAGAAGAATCTCCAGGAAATAACAACAGCTAATGAGCTGATCAAAAAGGACTTAAATAATATAACAGAAAGTGAATTTAGAATAATAGTCATAAAATTAATCGCTGGGCTTGAAAACAGTATAGCGGACAGCAGAGAATCTCTTGCTACAGAGATCAAGGGACTAAGGAACAGTCACGAGGAGCTGAAAAACGCTTTAAACGAAATGCATAACAAAATGGAAACCACCACGGCTCGGATTGAAGAGGCAGAGGAGAGAATAGGTGAACTAGAAGATAAAGTTATGGAAAAAGAGGAAGCTGAGAAAAAGAGGGATAAAAAAATCCAGGAATATGAGGGGAAAATTAGAGAACTAAGTGATACACTAAAAAGAAATAATATACGCATCATTGGTATCCCAGAGGAGGAAGAGAGAGGGAAAGGTGCTGAAGGGGTACTTGAAGAAATAATAGCTGAGAACTTCCCTGAACTAGGGAAGGAAAAAGGCATTGAAATCCAAGAGGCACAGAGAACTCCCTTCAGACGTAACTTGAATCGATCTTCTGCACGACATATCATAGTGAAACTGGCAAAATACAAGGATAAAGAGAAAATTCTGAAAGCAGCAAGGGGTAAACGTGCCCTCACATATAAAGGGAGACCTATAAGACTGGTGACTGATCTGTCTTTTGAAACTTGGCAGGCCAGAAAGAATTGGCACGAGATTTTCAGTGTGCTAGACAGAAAAAATATGCAGCCGAGAATCCTTTATCCAGCAAGTCTGTCATTTAGAATCGAAGGAGAGATAAAGGTCTTCCCAAACAAACAAAAACTGAAGGAATTTGTCACCACTAAACCAGCCCTCCAAGAGATCCTAAGGGGGACCCTGTGAGACAAAGTACCAGAGACATCACTACAAGCATAAAACATACAGACATCACAATGACTCTAAACCCATATCTTTCTATAATAACACTGAATGTAAATGGACTAAATGCGCCAACCAAAAGACATAGGGTATCAGAATGGATAAAAAAACAAGACCCATCTATTTGCTGTCTACAAGAAACTCATTTTAGACCTGAGGACACCTTTAGATTGAGAGTGAGGGGATGGAGAACTATTTATCATGCTACTGGAAGCCAAAAGAAAGCTGGAGTAGCCATACTTATATCAGACAAACTAGACTTTAAATTAAAGGCTGTAACAAGAGATGAAGAAGGACATTATATAATAGTGACAGGGTCTATCCATCAGGAAGAGCTAACAATTATAAATGTCTATGCGCCGAATACCGGAGCGCCCAAATATATAAAACAATTACTCATAAACACAAGCAACCTTATTGATAAGAATGTGGTAATTGCAGGGGACTTTAACACCCCACTTACAGAAATGGATAGATCATCTAGACACACGATCAATAAAGAAACAAGGGCCCTGAATGAGACATTGGATCAGATGGACTTGACAGATATATTTAGAACTCTGCATCCCAAAGCAACAGAATATACTTTCTTCTCGAGTGCACATGGAACATTTTCCAAGATAGATCATATACTGGGTCACAAAACAGCCCTTCATAAGTTTACAAGAATTGAAATCATACCATGCATACTTTCAGACCACAACGCTATGAAGCTTGAAATCAACCACAGAAAAAAGTCTGGAAAACCTCCAAAAGCATGGAGGTTAAAGAACACCCTACTCACGAATGAGTGGGTCAACCAGGCAATTAGAGAAGAAATTAAAAAATATATGGAAACAAACGAAAATGAAAATACAACAATCCAAACGCTTTGGGACGCAGCAAAGGCAGTCCTGAGAGGAAAATACATTGCAATCCAGGCCTATCTCCAGAAACAAGAAAAATCCCAAATACAAAATCTAACAGCACACCTAAAGGAAATAGAAGCAGAACAGCAAAGGCAGCCTAAACCCAGCAGAAGAAGAGAAATAATAAAGATCAGAGCAGAAATAAACAATATAGAATCTAAAAAAACTGTAGAGCAGATCAATGAAACCAAGAGTTGGTTTTTTGAAAAAATAAACAAAATTGACAAACCTCTAGCCAGGCTTCTCAAAAAGAAAAGGGAGATGACCCAAATAGATAAAATCATGAATGAAAATGGAATGATTACAACCAATCCCTCAGAGATACAAACAATTATCAGGGAATACTATGAAAAATTATATGCCAACAAATTGGACAACCTGGAAGAAATGGACAAATTCCTGAACACCCACACTCTTCCAAAACTCAATCAGGAGGAAATAGAAAGCTTGAACAGACCCATAACCAGCGAAGAAATTGAATCGGTTATCAAAAATCTCCCAACAAATAAGAGTCCAGGACCAGATGGCTTCCCAGGGGAGTTCTACCAGACATTTAAAGCAGAGATAATACCTATCCTTCTCAAGCTATTCCAAGAAATAGAAAGGGAAGGAAAACTTCCAGACTCATTCTATGAAGCCAGTATTACTTTGATTCCTAAACCAGACAGAGACCCAGTAAAAAAAGAGAACTACAGGCCAATATCCCTGATGAATATGGATGCCAAAATTCTCAATAAGATACTAGCAAATCGAATTCAACGGCATATAAAAAGAATTATTCACCATGATCAAGTGGGATTCATTCCTGGGATGCAGGGCTGGTTCAACATTCGCAAATCAATCAACGTGATACATCACATTAACAAAAAAAAAGAGAAGAACCATATGATCCTGTCAATCGATGCAGAAAAGGCCTTTGACAAAATCCAGCACCCTTTCTTAATAAAAACTCTTGAGAAAGTCGGGATAGAAGGAACATACTTAAAGATCATAAAAGCCATTTATGAAAAGCCCACAGCTAACATCATCCTCAACGGGGAAAAACTGAGAGCTTTTTCCCTGAGATCAGGAACACGACAGGGATGCCCACTCTCACCGCTGTTGTTTAACATAGTGCTGGAAGTTCTAGCATCAGCAATCAGACAACAGAAGGAAATCAAAGGCGTCAAAATTGGCAAAGATGAAGTCAAGCTTTCGCTCTTTGCAGATGACATGATATTATACATGGAAAATCCGATAGACTCCACCAAAAGTCTGCTAGAACTGATACATGAATTCAGCAAAGTTGCAGGATACAAAATCAATGTACAGAAATCAGTTGCATTCTTATACACTAACAATGAAGCAACAGAAAGACAAATAAAGAAACTGATCCCATTCACAATTGCACCAAGAAGCATAAAATACCTAGGAATCAATCTAACCAAAGATGTAAAGGATCTGTATGCTGAAAACTATAGAAAGCTTATGAAGGTAATTGAAGAAGATTTAAAGAAATGGAAAGACATTCCCTGCTCATGGATTGGAAGAATAAATATTGTCAAAATGTCAATACTACCCAAAGCTATCTACACATTCAATGCAATCCCAATCAAAATTGCACCAGCATTCTTCTCGAAACTAGAACAAGCAATCCTAAAATTCATATGGAACCACAAAAGGCCCCGAATAGCCAAAGTAATTTTGAAGAAGAAGACCAAAGCAGGAGGCATCACAATCCCAGACTTTAGCCTCTACTACAAAGCTGTCATCATCAAGACAGCATGGTATTGGCACCAAAACAGACACATAGACCAATGGAATAGAATAGAAACCCCAGAACTAGACCCACAAACGTACGGCCAACTCATCTTTGACAAAGCAGGAAAGAACATCCAATGGAAAAAAGACAGTCTCTTTAACAAATGGTGCTGGGAGAACTGGACAGCAACATGCAGAAGGTTGAAACTAGACCACTTTCTCACACCATTCACAAAAATAAACTCAAAATGGATAAAGGACCTGAATGTGAGACAGGAAACCATCAAAACCTTAGAGGAGAAAGCAGGAAAAGACCTCTCTGACCTCAGCCGTAGCAATCTCTTACTCGACACATCCCCAAAGGCGAGGGAATTAAAAGCAAAAGTGAATTCCTGGGACCTTATGAAGATAAAAAGCTTCTGCACAGCAAAGGAAACAACCAACAAAACTAAAAGGCAACCAACGGAATGGGAAAAGATATTTGCAAATGACATATCGGACAAAGGGCTAGTATCCAAAATCTATAAAGAGCTCACCAAACTCCACACCCGAAAAGCAAATAACCCAGTGAAGAAATGGGCAGAAAACATGAATAGACACTTCTCTAAAGAAGACATCCGGATGGCCAACAGGCACATGAAAAGATGTTCAGCGTCGCTCCTTATCAGGGAAATACAAATCAAAACCACACTCAGGTATCACCTCACGCCAGTCAGAGTGGCCAAAATGAACAAATCAGGAGACTATAGATGCTGGAGAGGATGTGGAGAAACGGGAACCCTCTTGCACTGTTGGTGGGAATGCAAATTGGTGCAGCCGCTCTGGAAAGCAGTGTGGAGGTTCCTCAGAAAATTAAAAATAGACCTACCCTATGACCCAGCAATAGCACTGCTAGGAATTTATCCAAGGGACACAGGAGTACTGATGCATAGGGGCACTTGTACCCCAATGTTCATAGCAGCACTCTCAACAATAGCCAAATTATGGAAAGAGCCTAAATGTCCATCAACTGATGAATGGATAAAGAAATTGTGGTTTATATACACAATGGAGTACTACGTGGCAATGAGAAAAAATGAAATATGGCCTTTTGTAGCAACGTGGATGGAACTGGAGAGTGTGATGCTAAGTGAAATAAGCCATACAGAGAAAGACAGATACCATATGGTTTCACTCTTATGTGGATCCTGAGAAACTTAAGAGAAACCCATGGGGGAGGGGAACAAAAAAAAAAAAAAAAAAAAAAAAAGAGGTTAGAGTGGGAGAGAGCCAAAGCATAAGAGACTGTTGAGAACTGAGAACAAACTAAGGGTTGATGGGGGGTGGGAGGGAGGAGAGGGTGGGTGATGGGTACTGAGGAGGGCACCTTTTGGGATGAGCACTGGGTGTTGTATGGAAACCAATTTGACAATAAATTTCATATATAAATAAAAAAAAAAAAAAAAGACTAACATTGTCAAGTGTTGGTAAAGATGTGGAGCAATGAGAAATTTCATATCCTGCTGGTAAAACTATAAACTCATACAACCACTCTGGGGAAGTTTGGCATCATCTACCAAACCAGGAATATACTATAACCAACAATTCTATTGCTAGCTACATATCCAACAGAAATGTGTATAGAGGTGCATCAAGAAACATGTATGATAACATTCATACAGCATTGTTTGTGATTGTGACAGTTAAAAACTGTAAACAATCCAAATGTTCATCAAAAGCAGAATGGAAAATTGTTGTTCATTCATACAATAGAAAGTCACACCAGCGTGCTGGATTGCTTCCATTTGCCCCTCCAAATCTCTCTACCCCTTTCTACCATGCTGTCTGGAAGTAAGGAGAAGGAATACATGGCCTGAATCATATAGGTCAAAAATATAGGTCAAAAATAATCATAGGTACATGGTTATTTTTTTTTTAATATTTTTTTTTCAATGTTTATTTATTTTTGGGACAGAGAGAGACAGAGCATGAACGGGGGAGGGGCAGAGAGAGAGGGAGACACAGAATCGGAAACAGGCTCCAGGCTCTGAGCCATCAGCCATCAGCCCAGAGCCTGACGCGGGGCTCGAACTCACGGACCATGAGATCGTGACCTGGCTGAAGTTGGACGCTTAACCGACTGCGCCACCCAGGCGCCCCGGTACATGGTTATTTTTAAAGAAATGAGGTACCCTTATTCTGAGACTAGGGAGAAAGTGAGAAATTAGATGTCGACGTTAGCCATATATTTGATGATGGGGTCTTAATCTTCTTTATAAAGTAAGGAGCAAGATTAGGATGGAGTCAACAAAGGAAGATTTTCCTTCTTTATTTTTCTGTTGATTAGCATCATTAATAATAGCCAAATAAATGTAAAATTCATGGCTGTTAACAAAACCCAGGAAGAAAATCAATATTATTTTTAACTATTTCAAAGGATTTTTTTTTTAAGTTTATTTATTTTTGAAAAAGAGAGAGAGAATGAACATGACCCAGGGAGGGACAGACAGAGAAGGAGAGAGAGAATTCCAAGCAGGCTCCACGCTGTCAGTGCAGAGCCCAATATGGGGCTCGATCTCATGAATTGAGAGATCATGACCTGAGCCAAGATCAAGAGTCAGACGCTTACCTCACTAGATACCCGGGCTCCCTAGGATCTTGCTTTCGCAACAATGGTATTGGATAATGGTTACCCAGGCCTTGAAGTTTAAACCAAGAACACGCAGACAATATTTACAATTTAAACGTACTAAAAAATATCTCCAACATATAAAGAAATGAAATACTTACTTGACTGACATGCACTGGTGTTAAAATTAAGTCCAGAACTCCAGACCAGCCAGCAAATACACCAAGTGGTATGGCATATGCTAAAGCAATCATCAAAAATCTCATATTGCTGTAAATGAGAAAAGAAAATATCATTACAGATTCAAAATTGTGAATTAAAAAAAATTTTTTTTCAACGTTTATTTATTTATTTTTGGGACAGAGAGAGACAGAGCATGAATGGGGGAGGGGCAGAGAGAGAGGGAGACACAGAATCGGAAACAGGCTCCAGGCTCTGAGCCATCAGCCCAGAGCCCGACGCGGGGCTCGAACCCATGGACCGCGAGATCGTGACCTGGCTGAAGTCGGATGCTTAACCGACTGCGCCACCCAGGCGCCCCTGAGAGATGTATTATTGAGAGCCCAACGGACTGAGCTGTCCAGGTGCCCCTGAATTTTACTTTTTTAACTTAATAAGTCTTAGAACTCTTCCACAGTCAATACAGAGTTTTCTTACTCTTTCTTAGAGCTGGGTAGTACTCCATTATGTTGGTATATAATTTATTTCACCATATATATATTTTTATATATATAAATATATATATATTTATATATATATATTTTATTATATATTATATATATATATAAATTTGCTCTTTGCTCTTACAGTCGTTTCACATCTGCACTAGTACAGTTGGAGAATTGACTTCTAGAAGTGCAACTACCATGTCAAAAGAGTATGTGTATTTGTAACTTTAATTGATAATGCCAAGTGCCCTCTGCAGAGACTGTACTTCTACATTCCTATCAAAATGGTTAAAACAAAAACATAGTGATAACACCAAAGTCTGGTGAAGATGCCCAAAAACTAGATGACTTGTATACTGCTTGTGGTAAAGAAAAATGGCACAACTACTCTGGAAAATAGACTGGCAGGGCTTTAAAAAAACTAAATATGCAACTACCATACAATCCAGCAATTACACTCCTAGGCATTTACCCCAGAGAAATGAAAACCTATGTTCACAGCAAAAACCTATATACAAATGTTTATGTATCATATCCAAAAACACCAACCAAACAAAAACACTAAAATCAACCCAGATGTCCTTTGACAGGTCAACAGTTACACAAACTGTGTACATCAACACCATGGAATACTACTCAGTAATAAAGAGTAACTACTCATACACAAAACACCCTGGATAACTCTCTAGAGAATTATGTTTTTTTTTTTTTTTTAATTCTAGTTAGTTAACATACAATATTAGTTTTAGGTGTAGGATTTAGTGATTCATCACTTACATACAATACCCAGTGCTCATCACAAGTATCCTCCTTAATGCCCATCACCCATTTAACCCATCCCCCCCACCCCCCTCTAGTAACCCTCAATTTGTTCTCTACAGTTAAGAGTCTGTTTCCTGGTTTGCATCTCTTTCTATTTTTTAAACCAATCGCAAAATTTATGTACTATATTATTCCATTTATATAACATTCTTGAACTGACATTATAGTAATGGAGAAGAGATCAGTGTTTGCCAGGGGTTAAGAAGTAGATATGGCTACTAAAGGACAAAAAAAAGGAATCCTTGTGGTGATGGAAATGTTCTGTACCTTGACTATCAACAGTTTTGTAAGATATTATCATTGGGGGAAACTGGGTAAAGAGCCCACATTATCTTTCTGTATTATTTCCTACAACTACATGTGAATCTGTAAGTATCTCAAAAATAAAAAGCTTAATTTAAAAAATGTAATAAAAATTACATACTATTAACAATAGCTAGGAAAGTCCAAAATCTCTGGGGGGGGGGGGGAGGGGAGGAGGAAGTGACCTTTAAGGGCATAGAAAATGATCTAAATAGATGGAGAGATCATCCATACTGTCAACTGATCTCAAATTAATCTATAAATTTAATGTAATCATTATTAAAGTTCCAGTTGAATTTTTTTAGAAACTTAAGAAACATGCTCTAAAGTTTATATGGAAGAAAAAAAGTCCTTGGAAAGCTAACTTATCTTCTAAAAAATATGAAAAAGGAAGCCCTTATCCTACCAAGATAAACTAGGGTGCCTGGGTGGCTCAGTTGGTTAAGCATCGGACTTCAGCACAGGTCAGGATCTCATGGTTCATGGGTTTGAGCCCCGCATCAGGCTCTGTGAGCCTGCCTCAGATTCTGTGCCTCCCTCTCTCTCTGCCCCTCCCCCACTCGCACTCAGTCTCTCTCTCAAAAATAAATAAACATTAAAAAAAAAAAAAAGACAAGCTGCAGGGCCATAATAAAAGTAGTATGGGAATAGCTCAAGAACTAGCACAATGGAGGAGAATAGAGGGCTAACAAACTGCTAACAATTGTTCAGTAAGTAGTGCTAGTTTCTTCTATGGGAAAAAAACCCTAAAACTCCTGCATCATTAGATAACATCACATACTAAGGTAGATTCTAGGTGGGTTGAATACCTAAATGTAAAAGATAAAACCAGAAAGTTGATAATTAAGGAGTCCATCAATAAAATTTGTAGGCAGATGAAAGAATGGGAATAGATACTTGGAATTTTTTAATATACAAGGAGCTTATACCTAGAATATGTAAATCGTTAAGAAAAAGATAGGAAAACAACTACCATTAGGAAATGGAGAGAAGCTATGAAGAGGAATTTATAGTAGATGAAACCCATAAGGCAAGCTATCACATCATGAGAGTCTCTAACTTATTAATGCAAATTAAACAAAAGATATATTAGTTCATATCTATTAGACTGGCAAAAATTAGGAAGATGAATCATACCAAGTTTGGTAGGCATGCAGGGAAATAGGCACTGCTGATCGAGGTATGGATAAGGGGAGGCATTTTTTTTTTTTTTTAAATTTTTTTTTTTTTTTCAACGTTTATTTCTTTTTGGGACAGAGAGAGACAGAGCATGAACGGGCGAGGGGCAGAGAGAGAGGGAGACACAGAATCGGAAACAGGCTCCAGGCTCTGAGCCATCCGCCCAGAGCCCGACGCGGGGCTCGAACTCACGGACCGTGAGATCGTGACCTGGTTGAAGTCGGACGCTTAACCGACTACGCCACCCAGGCGCCCCTGGGGGAGGCATTTTTTAGGAAAATCTGGCAATACTTGGCAAATCAAGCTTAAAATATCTTACGACCCCACCATCCTCCCATGGAATCTATTTTCCAAGGAAATTCTCAGGTCCATGGTGACTCATATTAGAATGTCATTGCAGTATTTGTGGTGACAATGAATTGGAGGCAATCTGGACACACAGCCAGAGGGGGTACATAAAATGTGAAGGTTTCATACTACAGAGTACAAAAAAAAAAAAAAAACACAAAAAACACAGCAATAGGGATGCATCTTGAAAATGGAGTGCTGGGGCACCTGGGTGGCTCAGTTGGTTAAGCGTCTGACTTTGGCTCAGGTCATGATCTCACGGGTCATGAGTTCAAGCCCTTCATCGGGCTCTGTGCTGACAGCTCAGAGCCTGGAGCCTGCTTCAGATTCTGTGTCTTCCTCTCTCTCTGCCCCTCCTCTGCTTATGCTGTCTCTCTCTCTCTCTTGAAAATAAACATTAAAAAAATTAAAAAAAAAAAAAAGAAAAGAAAATGGAGTGCTAATATCACAAAATGAGAGCTATCCAGACATCATGTGCCTCCTGATGGAAAAAAGTAGCATCACCTGTGAAGTAGTCTTGTAAAACCAAATAAAACTCCAAATCATAACATAGCTCTAACAATTTATAGAAAATACAAAGGACAGAGGAACATGGCAAACTCTATCACAAGGAGGCAATCAACGAAATCCAGACCTTGGGGACAAAAGAGCTGGCTCTTCTATAAATGAATTACAAGGAAAAAAGTGAGATAGAAAGGAAACCTATAGGGGCGCCTGGGTGGCGCAGTCGGTTAAGCGTCCGACTTCAGCCAGGTCACGATCTCGCGGTCCATGAGTTCGAGCCCCGCGTCAGGCTCTGGGCTGATGGCTCAGAGCCTGGAGCCTGTTTCCGATTCTGTGTCTTCCTCTCTCTCTGCCCCTCCCCCGTTCATGCTCTGTCTCTCTCTGTCCCAAAAATAAATAAACGTTGAAAAAAAAAATTTAAAAAAAATAATAAAAATTAAAAAAAGAAAGGAAACCTATAGGTTATAAGGCATTTGAACCAAGTGCAATGCATGAACCAAATTTGGATTCTGACTCAAATTGTTAAAAAAACACTTATGAGACAGTTGGAAATTTAAGCATTGATCTGATATTAGCAAACTAGTGTTAAAAGAGTCCCCACCTTTCTAACATATATTACACATATTGAAATGTTTATGGCTGATTGGTCATCTTGGATTTGCTTCATAATACAAGAAGTGGAGGAGTGGGTGGATTACAGATGAAACAATATTGGGTATAAATCAGTGACTGTTCCCATTGGGTTATGGACATATGGGGGTTATACTATTCTACCTTTGTATATTACTATAACTTCCAAAAATGAAAAGTTATTTAAAAAAAACATATATCATTTAGTGAAAAAAACTCAGACTGAGATACATAATGTCCCATCATTTGGATAAATTAAACACAGATGCTACAAAACATGTATTACAAAATAAAATTAATTAAATAAACGAAAAATAAAGATTAAATGCATTTGAGAGGTAGCCTGGGTAGGGGGAGGGAAATGGGAGTGGGAAATATAAATAAATGAACAAATGAATAAATGAATGAATAAATGCGTTCCTGTGCCCTGAAGAAACACATCAACTCAGCTCTCCACTCTTGAGTCTAAAAGGCAAAGACAACAACCACTATCATCAAACATTAAAGTAATGTATAAAGGGAGAGGAAGGCTCACTCAGGTTACACAGGTTAAACACATAGTAAGACGTGGGAATCATGTGGATAATAAATAAATAACAGCGTTGAAAACTTTGGAGCATAACCAGTGATTTTGTTGTTTCCCCAGACAAGGGAATTAGAATCTAGTTAGTTATTCTGATTAATCCAGAAAGTAATGACTTCAAGTGTCCTTTGAAAGGCCAGAGAAAATTACATTGATAGGCTAGGGGAATGGGGCATGGCAGGTCCAAAAAAGTACCCTAGAGAGCCTAAAGGGAGAAGCGGGCAATCCTGCAGAATAAACAGACACATAATGGAAGAAACAAAGGAATGTTAGGTATTGGTGAAAAGGGTTTTTTATAGAGAGGAAAGATCTTATCCTTTATAGTTCAAACAGAGAATAAAGATCTCAATGGTAGAGTAATTAGAAGCAAATCCAGGGTATATACTTTGGCCAGAGTGATAATTTTAGGTTGTTTTTCCTTGTCAGAATAATTTTTTACCTAACTCCTTAGCTTAAAATCCTTCAGTGACCCCTCATTTTCTATAGACTAATCCAAATTATTAGTATGGCATAAGATAGCCTAAGCTACCTCTCCAGCCTTATTAATTGCTATCTAATCTCTGGTGTTGTATGGAGAAAAACTTAAATAGCATTTAAAAACCCCATCATTTTAGGAGTGCCTGGGTGGCTCAGTTGGTTGGGCGTCTGGCTCTTGGTTTCTGCTCAGGTCATGGTCTTGCAGTTTGTGGGTTCGAGCCCCATATCAGGCTCTGCACTGACACTGCAGAGCTTGCTTGGGATTCTCACTCTCACTCTCTCTCTGCCCTCCCCTGCTCATGCTCTTTCTCAAAATAAATAAACTTAAAATAACCATCATTTTAAACTGTTATTTTACAAATATGTGCCACTGATCACCATTCAATTTCACTAATATTTAATTTGCCTCTTACATGTAAGGGAATATACTAAGTGCTGTAGACATGTATTTTGTTGTTGTTGTTGTTGTTGTTGTTGTTAAAGTAGGCTCCACGCCCAGTGTGGGGCTTGAACTCACAACCCTGAGATCGAGTTAGATGCTCTACTGACTGAGCCAACCAGGCCCCCCTGTAGAGATATGGCTTCTTCTTTTTTTAAGTTTATTTATTTATCTTGAGAGAGAGAGAGAAGAGAGAGAGAGAGAACACATGAGTGGGGGACGGGGAGGGAGAGAGAGAATCCCAAGCAGGCTCTGTACTGTCAGCACAGGGCATGACATGGGGCTCGACCCCACAAACGAGGATATGATGACTTGAGCCAAAATCAAGAGTCGGGTGCCTAACTAACTGAGCCACTTTGGTGCCAGGAGTTGCGGTTTTCTGTACTCCAGAAAAAAGCTTTTCTCTGTACTCCAAAGCAAGAAATATATTGTGATCTACCCACATACACAGACATAGATTGTGAAACAAAAGTCTCACAAAAAATATGTATTCTTACTACAGGTGATACAATAATATTTCCATTCTAATTTCATTCTACTTTTTCTTTTCTTTTTTTTTTTTTTAAGGTGGTCAACCTACTAATTAGTTGGCTGTGAACCAAAGTTTGAAAAACAATGTTGCATGGCTGTGTTGTCTAACTTGGTAGCCACTAGCCACATGTGGCCATTGAACACATGAAACGTGGCTAGTGCAACTGAGGAACTGAATTTTTCATTTTATTTCATTGTAATTAACCTAAACCAAACTTAAAAAACAGGAGCAGTGAAAAGTACTTTCCCACTAATCACAACTTTATTTTTGTTTTGGTAGGACTACATTTCACTTTAACTGCACCGAGTAAGATTTTATTGTAATGTGTGGGTGTAGCATGTGTTGTTTCTAGTATTACAACCTACCACTGATCTTGGTGTCGGTGAACTGACTCAGTTCTCAGTATTTTTGTTCCACATAGAGGTAACATTGTACTTTATTTGAATATCTTATGAAAAAAAATAAGAAAGTAGAAGAAAGTATGTTGTAAATTTCACAATGAATGGGAACTGCAATCTGTTGCAGCAGAGCAAAATGAATGCTGTGTAAAAAATTTGAAAGACCATTAAGTGGATAATAAGGGACATGTTCAACAGATACAGAGTAAATTTTATAGGAAGCTCCTTTTCATCAGTCAAAAAGGAATAAAAAAAATTAGTTGTCCAAAACCGGAATTAAATGTCCAAAAAACATTAAAAAACAGTTTTTTAAAACAGATCGGGGGGCGCCTGGGTGGCGCAGTCGGTTAAGCGTCCGACTTCAGCCAGGTCACGATCTCGCGCTCCGTGAGTTCGAGCCCCGCGTCGGGCTCTGGGCTGATGGCTCAGAGCCTGGAGCCTGTTTCCGATTCTGTGTCTCCCTCTCTCTCTGCCCCTCCCCCGTTCATGCTCTGTCTCTCTCTGTCCCAAAAATAAAAAAAAAAAAAAAAAAAAAAAAAAAACAGATCGGACTTATAACTTTGGCCAGTTATAAAACGGTTTGGGTTCCTGCACAAAAAGAAAACCATTTTTAGTGTTGATCTGGCTGTCTTTTATGGACGTGACACGCTAAAAAAACTTCCATGCTGTTCCGCCATCTTGGCTCCTCCAAAAAGAAAATCATTTTTAGATGGAGGGATGGTAAAAGAAATTGTTATGTTAGCTATGATAATTTTGTTAAAAATGATAAAGAAAAAAATTTTATATCTATTTTATGGAAGTAAAAGATCTTCCATTAAAGCCCCAACAATTGCTTGTAGAATATAAGATTTTTCAAATATCAACGATGTGTTGATTCAAAATTTGAAATATTGCAAAGTTACTTTGAACTTTAGATAAGTAGTGCAACGTGCGAGACTGCTCGATGAAAACTTTTTCAGGTAAAAAATTTAATGAAATTAAATTTAATGAAATTTCAATGCAGACTATTTCTAATGAAAATCTAGCATCTGAATTGTGATATGCTTTAAGTGTAAAAGTATACAACTAGATTTCAAAACTTTGGTTCGAATAAAAGAACATAAAAAAATCTCAATAATTTTGAATATTTATTACATATTAAAATAATACTTCTGGGGGCGCCTGGGTGGCTCAGTCGGTTAAGCAGCCGACTTCAGCTCAGGTCATGATCTCGCGGTTTGTGAGTTCGAGCCCCGCGTCGGGCTCAGTGCTGACAGCTCAGAGCCTGGAGCCTGTTTCAGAATCTGTGTCTCCCTCTCTCTGACCCTCCCCCGTTCATGCTCTGTCTCTCTCTGTCTCAAAAATAAATAAACGTTAAAAAAAAATTTTTTTTAAATAATACTTCTGATATACTGGGTTAAATAAAATATGCTATTGAAATTAATTTTACTGGTTTCTTTTACTTTTTTTAATGAGGCTATTAGAAAATTTAAAATTACATATGTGGCTCATATTACATTCCTACTGGACAATATTACTAAAGTGGCTATAAAGACATAGTTCTTGGCCACAAGGAACTTACCACTGATAGGAGGCAGAAAAAAAAGAAGAGAAAGAACCAACCAGAGAGTTGCTGATGAATCAATAAAAACTCATCACAACAAACTGAGAAAAAAATTCAAAAGATAAGTTCTAGCAGCCCAACTGCAAATCATAATCACCAGTGATAGTCTATATATTCAAAGAATTAAATTTAGTACTGGGCAATTGAACATTCAAGGGTAGAGTTTAATAAAATTACAGTTAAGTTGTATCAATAAAATAAAATAGTAAGTTTTAAAAGTATGATCCCGGCATGAGATGATTAATTTTAGGGGAGCTGTAAATAAACCTTATATATTTTATTCACTTTGTACTGACTAGTACTTGTTTATTTTATTTTATTTTTATTTTTATTTTTTTTAAATTTTTTTTTCAACGTTTTTATTTATTTTTGGGACAGAGAGAGACAGAGCATGAACGGGGGAGGGGCAGAGAGAGAGGGAGACACAGAATCGGAAACAGGCTCCAGGCTCTGAGCCATCAGCCCAGAGCCCGACGCGGGGCTCGAACTCACGGACCGCAAGATCGTGACCTGGCTGAAGTCGGACGCTTAACCGACTGCGCCACCCAGGCGCCCCAAGTACTTGTTTATTTTAATGTGAACTAAGAAATACATAACGAACAAAAACCTTAAATATTATGAAAAATATAATAAACACATAAAATCCATGATTCCACAGATACTATTATGTGATATTTCCTTATAAAATTATTTCAATAAAAGTTTGATTTTTTAAAAGATTAAGTAATAATAGCATTGGTGGCATGTAGAAAAGGCAAAACTTATAGAGGTTTTAATCAGTATTTTATCAATTATTTGCAATCAATTTGCAAAATGACCTTAACTAAATGTGAAATTATCTTGAAGGTACTGATCAAAACCACTCTGTGACTTAAAGTATATTTACCTTAATAATCTACAAAAGCTCCGCCGATAACTCAGTCGCTGGCTAGCTGCAGCAACACTGGGAGGAAGTGGAGGCCGGGGTGGGAAATAAGCTAGTGTTGCAGAAAATAGTAAGCAGACAACTCCAAATTCTGGGGGTAGGGAAGAAAAAAAAGAATAAAATGTTAACCAGATAACATAAAAAGTTCAATGTTTCAAGTATTTACTTATCTAACAAATCATCAACTAAGCTCTATGCATAAAAAGATAAGCAAAATACAGTATCTAGCCAAGATAGTTCAGTCTTGTGGAAAAAAAATAGATATGTAAAGATATAAATTTTAGCCCGTGAAAAGTCTGGTAAGAAGTCATACAATGGTATACCACATAGATGAAAAGATTGAGACAGTAAACAAATATTATTCTATGGAGAAAACATGAAAAATCAACAGTACTGTACTATAAGCCTTTGAAACAGATCTAGGTTGATTAATAAGTACTGTAATCAGAAAGAAAGTATATGATACAGAAATTGTAGGAACAGGCTAGGAGAAGGGTTTTGTTTTTTGTTTTTTTTAAGGTTCTTTATTTTTGAGAGAGAGAGAGAGAGAGAGAAAGAGAGAGAGAGAGAAAGAACAAGTGGGGGTGGGACAGAGAGAGAAAATCCCAGGCAGGCTCCACACTGTCACTGTAGAGCCTGATGCAGGGCTAGAACTCACTAACTGTGAGGTCATGACCTGAGCCAAAGTCAGATGCCTAACAGATCCAATCAGTTTAATTGGTTTATTTGATCAATGACTGGATATTCTGAAGCACAGTTTAGGAAAGACTGAATTTATAGGCTGTATGGGGAATTTGAACAAAACAGGAAAGCATCCAAAAATAAGAGAGCAAAACTTAACGAATAAAAAGACTTGCTAATATAGAATATTAAGCGATTAGAAGTAAAACGAACATCCAAACAATGTTAGTTTGGCACTATTAACAAGGAAAAGTTCCTTGCAGTCCTGATCATTCCCTCCAGAGTTTTGGCACATGTAAATCCCAACTTCTGTTATGTCCAATTTAGTAGAAAAGCAAGACTCAAATAGAAAAGTTAAGAAACTTGGAATAGAGACCTGCCTGTACCATTAATTAATGTAATTTGGATGAATTCTTTATTCTTTGTGGTCAATAAAGGGACTGGACTAAGTGATTTCTAGAGTCTTTTCAGTTGGATACTTATGATTCTAGGGCTATTATATTCTGAGCAAAAGGTACAATATTCCTATAAGGAATTTAACCATAGAAGATGTCTTTGTTCTCTGTTAGACTGAGGAGCAATAAGAAGATAATGAATTGTTTTAATTTGCAGATCTTTTGATTAACAACAATGAATGAGCATCTTCTACACACTTATTGACCATTAGTATTTCTTCTTCTGGGATTGCCTTGTTCACATTCTATTGACATTTTTGACCCATCTTTCTGTTGGCATTTTTGCAAAGAGCTTCAGAGATACACTTTTTAACGTTTATTTATTTTTGAGACAGAGAGAGACAGAGCATGAACGGGGGAGGGTCAGAGAGAGGGAGACACAGAATCTGAAGCAGGCTCCAGGCTCTGAGCTGTCAGCACAGAGCCTGATGCGGGGCTCGAACTCATGGACCGTGAGATCATGACCTGCGCCAAAGTCAGCCGCTCAACCGACTGAGCCATCCAGGCGCCCCCAGAGATACATTTTTTAGTATACTCACAGAATTGTGTAACCATCACCACAATCAATTTTAGAACCTTTTCATCATCCTCCAAAGAAACTCTGTATCCATTCCCCATTCCCAAATCTCCCAGCCCTAGGCAATCACTCGTTTACCTTCCAGTTTCTATGGATTTGAGTATAATGGACATCTCATATAAATGGAATCATACCACATGTGTGGTCTTTGTAACCAGCATTTTTTACTTAACATAATGTTTTCAAGGTTCAAGTATGTTGGAGCATGTATCAGTACTTTTATTCTTGTTCATTGCCAAATAATATTCCATTGGACAGATGAAGTACATTTTTTATTCAGTTAGTTAATAGACATTTGGATTGTTTCCACTTTTTGGCTATTATGAATGATGCTACTACAAACATTTGTGTATAAATTTTTGCATGGATATATTTTTACTTCACTTGGGTATATACCTAGAGATGCAATTGTTAGATCATATGATAATATATATTTAACACTTCGAAGAACTGCCCAAACTGTTTCCAATGTGATTGTACCATTTTATTCTGCTACTAGCAATATATGAAGGTTCCCATTTTGCTACTTTTTTACCAACATTTATTTCCCACTTTTTAAAATAGATTTTAAGTAAACCTCCCCACGCAGTGTGGGGCTTGAACTCACAACCTCGAGATCAAGAGTCACATGCTCTACCACCTGAGCCAGCCAGTGCCCCATCCTATTTTATTGATTATAGCATCCTGCTGGATGTGAAGTGTATCTCATTATGGTTTTGATTTGTATTTCCCTAATGACTAATGACAAGCATCTTTTATGGGCTTGTTGGCCATATATATTTTTTCTATGGAGAAGTTTTGAGTCCTTTGCCCATTTTCTAATTGGGTTGTCTTTTTATTGTTGAGTTTTAAGAGCTCTCTATATATTCTGGATATAAGTCCTTTATCAGATATATGATTTGCTACTATTTTCTCCCATTCCCAAAGCAAGCTGTCTTTTCACTTTGTTGATGGATATCCTTTCAAACACAAAAGTTTTTAGGGCTCATGACTGGTTAAGTTGGTTAAGCATCTGACTCTTAGTTTCGGTTCAGGTCATGATCTCACGGTTCACGAATTCGAGCCCTGCGTCAGGCTCTGTGCTGACAGCTCAGAGCCTGAAGCCTGCTTTGGATTGTTTGTTTCCCTCTCTCTCTCTGACCTTCACCTGCTCATGTTCTCTCTTTCTCTCTCTCTCAGAAATAAACATTAAAAATTTTTTTTTAATTTCAATTTTTTTTCCTTTAAAAGGAGTTGTTTAAGGTGGGGGGGGGGATTAAATACTTTATATATACCGCAACCTCTGCTTTTGTTTTATTCCCTCTAAAACATATTTTGAAATGTAAATATCACTGCATAACTCTCTAATGTAAAATTCTTCAGAGTGTGGCGTTTGCCTACAATATAGTGAATTTCAAACCCTTTAGCCCTGCTTAGAAGGCTTGTATGGCCTGGCTTACCTCTCTAGCTTTATCTGTCACTACTCTCACCGAGTCTAAGCCACTCTGGGCTTTGAGTTGCTTGAAGATAGCAGGCTCTCACCCCTTACTGGGCTTCTCCTCCATGGCTCTCTCTCTTTCTCTCTCTCTTTCTAGTATATTGTTCCTCCTACCCATTGTATTTGGCTAACTCCCTATCATCCTTCAGGCTCCAACTTAGGTGCTGCATCATCAGGAAGCTCTACTTGACCTTTAAAATCTAGGTTAGGTCCTCCTCCTCTGAGGTCTCAGAACAATTGTCAGCCTTCATTTATAGCACTTACTACCCTATTTTACAGCTGTTTACCTGTCTGTTCCTTTGGGACACTGTAAGTTCTGTGAGAGCAGGAATCATGTCTACCTCAGTGCCTAGCACAGGGACAGATATATAGGAGGTCAAAATATATCTGTTCACTTAATAAGTGAATAAATTAATAAAAAGTTCATCATAATATAGTTCCTTATCCTTCTAGCCTCATTTTCTGCCACTTGTTACCTATATGCAAAGACACATATTTACACTACTTCAGCCATATTAAATTATGTGCAGTTCTCTGGACATATTGAGTTCTCTCATACCGTATCTGCCTTTGCAGTGGTTATTCCTTCTATACGGAATACCCTACCTCACTGGAACACTTGCTGAACTCCTATGAAATTCTGAACTTTGTTTAATTATCACAGTCTTGGTGAAGCCTTCCCTGACTCCTCAAGTTCCCTCCAATCTCAGGTAGGTTAGGCTTCTCAGGCTCTGTATGTCTATTTGTACTGCAACTGTCTTATCAGTGACCTTACCAATTCTCAGTGCTTAGCACAGTGCTGAGTATATAGTAAAACTTATAAAAAGTTTTCTGAATGCAGAAGAAAATAACAAATAGGCATACAGCGAGGGAGATGTATTTAAGGAGATCTGTTAAGAGACTGTAATAGAAGAGCAGACTAGAACTTGACTCTAGAAATAAAAAGAAAGTACCAAGAAGATGTTTTGGAAAGGTCAATACCCCTTATTAATAGACCAACATACAGAGAATAGGAAGTGGAGAAGAGAATAAACTGTGGGTGACCTATGTATACCAGGTCAGAGAAGAGCAGGGAAATGGCAAGGGAGAAAATGGGCTTGCCAGCTACCAGTAATTTTATATTCCGATAAGATATCTAGAAAAGACACTAGACAATGTGTTATACAGTGCTTAATTGTAAACAGATGGGAAGAGAAAAATTAAGGAATAAACTTCCATGTAGCAATAATACATTTTAAACTTAATAACTTCTTAGAAAGGGTAAGTTTTAAATAGGCATCTCCATATTATATGACAAGAAAAACATGCGTGTATATGTATGTTTTGGAACTCCTAAGTATTTCGTAGGAAGTGATCTGGTGTACAGAGTGGAGTGAAGATTACTGGGATAAAAGACAAAGTAGAGCGGGAAGAAAATAAACTTTAAAATACCTGCATATAATACAGTCTCTATGAGATCTTTAATGTGGGTCCTGCTAGTCTCTGAAGCAAGAAGAGGTGATGTTCCATTGGGGGCTGGAACAACAAGTGGCCCAACTAAAAATGCACATGCTCCACCAAGATAACTGAGCATTGATGCAATGGCTGTGGCAGTGGCCCGTTCATCTGCAGAAAACCACGTCGTAGAGAGAAATGGAGCTGCATTCATTACCGTTGGACCTGCCAATCCATTTAACAACTGTCCTCCATGGATTAATCTGGAATTAAAAAAAATTAAAAGGTTGTGAGGTAGCTGAAGCGGAAATTTCTACACAAAAAGAAGTTAGCAAAACTGCAGTTTAACTATGGCAATAAGGATACATGTCTGTAAAGAACAGGACACATCTGAAAGGTAAAGTATGTTGACTCCCCAGGAGTGAGATCAATACAGTAATACTTACCCCTTACTCATTTTACAAATATTTACTGAAGCCTTTGATTTATGCCACATACCAAACTAAATACTCCAAATAACCTTATTTCATTTATTATAACAACACCATGTGGTAGCTATTATTATCTCTATTTGTTGAGATGTTAAAGCCTCTGTTTAGAAAGATTAAGACACTTGCCCAAGTGCTAACAGGCAAAGCAGAGATTTGGACCTAGTTTGACTCCAAAATCCTTATTCTTTCTACTAGACTGCCATTCATAAACAGACCTAGTAAGTGCCACCAGCCATTCAAAAAAATTATACAGGTGTATTCAACATTTCTTAAACTAAAATGATATTAAAAAAGTACAATGGGGGCGCCTGGGTGGCTCAGTCGGTTAAGCGTCCAACTTTGGCTTAGGTCATGATCTCACGGTCCATGAGTTCGAGCCCCACGTCAGGCTCTGTGCTGATAGTTCAGAGCCTGGAGCCTGCTTCAGATTCTGTGTCTCCCTCTCTATTTGACCCTCCCCCATTCATGCTCTCTCTCTGTCTCAAAAATAAACAAACATTAAAAAAATTTTTTTTTTTAAAGTACAATGGAGGGGCACCTGGGTGGCTCAGTCTGTTAAGCATCTGTCTTTGGCTCAGGTCATGATCTCACGGCTTGTGAGTTCAAGCCCCACAGAGCCCTGTGCTGACAGCTCAGAGCCTGGAGTCTGCTTTGGATTCTGTGTCTCCTTCTCTCTCTGCCCCTCCCTGGTTTATGCTCTGTATCTCTCTATGTGTCTCAAAAATAAATGAACATTAAAAAAAAAAAAAAAAAAAGTACAATGGAATATTACTCAGCCATAAAAAAGAACGAAATCTTGCCATTTGCAACGACATGGATAGAGCTAGAAAGTATAATGTTAAATGAAATAAGTCAGAGAAAGACAAATACCATATGATCTCACTCATATGTGGAATTTAAGAAACAAAACAAACAAGCAAAGGAAAAAAAAAGAGAGAGAGAGAGACAAACCAAGAAAAAGACTTTTAACCACAGAGAATAAATTGATGGTTACCAGAGGGGAAGGAAGGGGGGGGGGGCGGGGTGATGAAAAAAAATAATAAAATGCTATAAAACATTTCATGCCTACCCTGTGTCAGGTGATAGGAGTAAAAACAAAAACAAAAAACAAAAATAAACAAAAACAGGGGCGCCTGGGTGGCGCAGCCGGTTAAGCGTTGGACTTCAGCCAGGTCACGATCTCGCGCTCCGTGAGTTCGAGCCCCGCGTTGGGCTCTGGGCTGATGGCTCAGAGCCTGGAGCCTGTTTCCGATTCTGTGTCTCCCTCTCTCTCTGCCCCTCCCCCGTTCATGCTCTGTCTCTCTCTGTCCCCAAAATAAATAAACGTCGAAAAAAAATTTAAAAAATAAACAAAAACAGTCATTATAGTAGCTTCTAATAGAAAAGGAACTGGTTGAGAAACTGGAGGACTTAGGTTCTGGCCCAGCTCTGCAACTAACTAGTTGAATGGTTCTGGGCAATACATCTTTGCGCAATTCCATTTCTTCTCGCATAAAATGAGATCAGTCTAAATTCAATATCCATTTATTGAGCATCTGTTAAGGTTAAGCTACTGTCATCACAGGAGTACGACATCCCCCCCCCCCCCCCCAGTTCTAATACTCTGTGGCTTTAACTGTAAGGGTTAGTAAAAAAGTAGTTTCTTGTTTCTATTCCATTCGTTCTCTTGCTCATCTTTTCTCAATATTCTATTTAGTGCTCTATCCTATTCCTTGTCAAAGCCTCTACTCCCATTGCTCCTCCAATTCCCAACATACACATTCACATTCAAGAGTAGCCTTGAAGGAGAAGAGAAGCCAGAAGTCCAAAAAGCATATGCAAGAAAGGGAGGCAAGTCAACCTCTTCTGCCTTGGAGGTAGAGGAAGGGGAAGGAACAGTATATGTGATACACATGTGACACTTTTTCCCCCTGTTTTGCTATTCAATCACCAAGAGGACACCAAATCCTTTTTTTAAAAATAACTGCCACCTTACGAGACTTAGAAAAAGTTTTTTGAATATAGAAGGAAATAATAAACAGGCATATGGGAGAGAGGTAGGGCCCTAATGTAGAGGCATAAGTGAGTGGGAAGTGAAATATGTGAATTAGGTCTGCTCAAATTTTTGAAAATGTTGGAAAAATTATTTGAAGACAAAAATAGCCCTAGGCATCATTACTACTACTAAATTAAGAAGACCGAAGACATTTTAAAATCTTCTTGTGAAAGGGGAACTATTTTCTAGATGACAAAAACAATTTACACTGTTTATGAAACTGAATACCTACTCCAAACACCAGTGGGTCCCAAGCTATAACAGAGCAATTTCATCTATAAATACTTTGAAACAATTATCACTGAGTGGTTTTATTCGTGATTCGTGGTGGCACAACAGACAGTGCATGATGACTCATGGAGTAACCGCTTTGATATTTAATACCTAAAGACATGTTCCTGAAAGGCTCATCTCATCTAGAAGGAGAAGGGCTGGAATAAGTAAATTTTATTGTGCCTAAAAATGTTAAGAGTAGAATGCGAACATGGAAAAAGCTATCTGTTAACAAAACAAAAAACAAAACATGATAAAACACTATGAATCCTGAGAGAATTAAGTTGCATAAAACTCAGCTTATTGCCATGGTTTAACTATGTGTTACCTCTCATTGGAATCACAAATAGACTATTTTTTTTTTTTAATTTTTTTTTTCAACGTTTATTTATTTTTGGGACAGAGAGAGACAGAGCATGAACGGGGGAGGGGCAGAGAGAGAGGGAGACACAGAATCGGAAACAGGCTCCAGGCTCTGAGCCATCAGCCCAGAGCCTGACGCGGGGCTCAAACTCCCGGACCGCGAGATCGTGACCTGGCTGAAGTCGGACGCTCAACCGACTGCGCCACCCAGGCGCCCCACAAATAGACTATTTTTTAAGCAGCAAACATAAGTCATACAAGGTGCAAGCTTGTGATAAATATAGTATCCAAAACAGGTATATCAGCACTAGGGACATTTCAGATGGGTTCTAAGTCTACAAGGTCACTGAACTTGGGGGGCCTACCTAAAACATGAATTGCCAGAGTGAAAAAATCACCTTGGGAATCAAAACATGCTAACTTGGTGTTTAAAATTTATTCTAGGGGCACCTGAGTGGCTCAGTCGGTTGAGCATCTGACTCTTGATTTTGGCTCATATCATGATTTCATGGTTCATGAATTTGAGCCACACGCTGGGCTCTGTGCTTGGGATTCTCTCTCTCTCTCTCTCTCTCTCTCTCTGCTCCTTCTCTGCACACATTCTCTCTCTCAAAATAAATAAACTTAAAAAAATTACTGTAGTAGTTATGTGCATTTTGCATTAAAAGTCATAATGCACAAACACATTCCTTACAAATGAACTCAATAAGGAGAACTGGACCCACAGGATTTTGGGTTAACTCCTGAATTCATGGGAAACTTGACAGGGAAATCTAGACCCTGCTCTTGCCAAATTCTTTGTGTTTTCCAGAGCACAGTCTTATTCTTTTTCACATTTGTATTCTAGAGTCCCTCAGGGCATGGCGGTTACTAAAATAACTGTTGTCCTGCAATATTAAGATTTTCATATTTGCCTGACACTGTTTTCTGTACCTATCATTAACTTACCCTATTTTATGAAATTAGTCCATAAAATATATATATGTATATATATATGTACATATATATATATAATATTTTTTTATTTTAGAGACAGAGAGAGAACACATATGCAAGTAGGGGACAGGGGAAGAGGGAGAGAGAATCTTAAGCAGGCTCCATACTGAGCATGGACACGGGGCTCAGTCTCACGACCCTGGCACCCCTAAAAATATATTTAAAAATAAAATTCACTGTATATCTAAAATCTAGTTTTCCCATTTTAATGGTAATGCAAAATTAGAGGTATGTTTTTTCTGAAAACAGGTGGCCATAAGACTAAAATCATACAAATATTACAATAAACTCTATTCAATGACAATAAAGAAGATGAAATAATTTATAAACGGTTCAATACAAGCTATGTTATTTAATTTGTTCAACAAACATGTACTGAGTGTATGTACTGGGTAGGCATTGTGATGGGAATATGAAATTACAAAGCTAAAGCCCTTGCCCTTCAAATCCTTAGGAGTAGTTTAAGTGTCACCTATCAGCACTGTACCAGGAATATAAAGAAAAAGAAGGCAATAATTAGTCCCGCCTTTAATGCTGTGGGGCCTGTGAGAAGAGTACTAATGGAGGTCCCTCAATATCTTCCTTCTCTTCTGACCTCTGGCTCTGGTCTGACAATATCATCGCATGTATGCACGTGGACCTGAAAGTCAGACTCCAAGCTTTGTCTTCCAAACAGCTGCTCCTTGGCAACCCCTTGAGCCTGGGGAGTACATACCAAGTATGGGGTCCACTCTTGGAAGAACAGACCTGAGAAAAAGGCCTGTTGCTGGCACATCTGGGGTCTTGTGTAGCTAGACTGTGATGAGAAGGGTGGGCACATCCCCCTGGCCCTACAGACTCCTCAGCACATAGGGAATAGTAAAGCTGAAGGAAAGCCAGAGTGGTAACTTTCAGGCAAGGAGCCCAGGGCAAGGACCCTTTGGCAGTACTGACCACCCCAGAAAACAGGGTCAGGCAAATATGAAAATCTTAATATTGCAGGACAGGAGTGATTTTAGTAAGTGCCATGCCCTGAGGGACTCTAGAATACAAGTCCCCAACAACAGTGGGGATATAGAACAGGGGATGGTTTGGGGGACTGTTCTTAGCCACATAATAGATGTGGTTATAGGGAGATGACTGCATATTGGGAAGGCATATTTAAGTCCATAAAAATGTACAATAAGTGATTCAATATACATCAGAAGCTAAAAAAAGAGATCTGAGCTAAGAGCTATATATTGGGGTTGGGGAACAAACACTGGTGAATAGAAACATACATATATTTTTTATGTTTTTGGGGGGAGAAAGCACAAGTGGGGGAGGAGGGAAGACAGAGAGGGAGACACAGAAGCCGAAGCAAGCTCTAGGCTCCAAGCTGTCAGCACAGAGCCCAGTGCAGGGCTCGAACCCACCAACCGTGAGATCATGACCTGAGCCAAAGTTGGACGCTTAACCAACTGGGCCACCTGGGCACCCCACCAATATTTTTTAAATACAGGAAAAAGAGTCTAGAAAGACAACTAAGAAGGAGCAATTACAGAGGTAGGGAAAAAAAAAGGCGAAAGAACGGTACAGCAGCAACTAAGGAGAGGAGGGTTTGAGATGAGGATGAGTGGTTGACTCATCAAGTTCAACAGATCAGGTTAAACAGATCAGGTCAAGTTAAACAGAAAGATCATTTGGTATCTGAAATGCAACCATTAGATTCGGCAACATGGAGGTCATTCATGATCTGAGTAGAGCTGTTTCAGCAGAATGTTGAGGATGAAGTTAACACTTGTGAGGAAATGGAAATTCGGATTTAGACGGTGCTAGTAGTTATATGCCAGAACAAAAATTAGGTATATAAGTTTGGCAAAGTGACAAGAAAAAAACACCCAAGCCTAAACGAATTGTCTGGACCAAAAAGTCTCCATTGCCTTCACATACTGAAAGGCAAATGCAACTCACTGTGATTGTCCTAATGCTTTTTAGCACTCGTGAAAGCAGCTGGCTTTCAGAAATTAATACCTATTGATCTGGGCTGACTGTCAAGAGGAGTGATTCACAATCTTCAGTAAAAGGAAGCAGATCCCATAATTTAATGTCAATTTTTCTGTGTCATCATTATATGCTTCAGTTTTGTTTTGCAAGTTAAAGTTCCTTGCAGATAAGGACCATGGCTTCTAAATTTGCCACAGTGTCTCACGAAGTGTGGATGCTCTCTAGTAGAACACAGACTGACTCAGGTACAGGGAAGTGGCGTTGCTGAAATACACTACTTGCATTGCAAAACTCTCAGTTACCTAGACACATACATCAGATCCATTTAAAAAAGTTTAAATCCAGTGATACAAAAACCAAGATGATTAACAAATATTCTGGCAATAAAACTTAAAAAAACAAAACAAACAAACAAACAAAACCAATACTACACTGAGGGTGGTAAACGCATGGTCAATGCAAGTGAGGTAGACCCGGGAAGGGTGGAGAGAAGTTAGGATGGAGGCAGCTCCTGGGCAACAAGCTGTGCAGCAGAAAGGGAGCTCTCCAGACAGTTGACTCAGTAACTCACGGGCTTTAACTCTTGCCTCCTCACCTGAAACTTCACACCTGATAGTGGCCAATACACATTCACTGTTAGGGGAATGCAAGTCTCGAACTCTGCAGGCCAAGATGTGACAGATCTGCCAAAGGCAGGTGTGCTGCCCTCTTTCTTCATCCCAGTCTCCTCTGATTCCTTGATTTATTCCCTCTCACCTTTCCCCAATGCTCTTTTTCCCCCTTTTTCACCTTTTTCCCTCCTACCTAGCTTCTGCCTACTTCTGAGGCCAAGTTTGTCTCATCCTCACAAGTCAGGTGGCAAAATGGGTGAGAGAGTGGTTTCCCTAACAGGCTGAGAGGATAATTAAAGACCTGGAGTTTTCTCCAGCAACAGCAGAACTAGATGGTAGAGAGTAGGAAAACCAGGTGCTGCCCACTAGTGTCAGAACTCCTGAGGGTTGCTAGCCTTTGGTAGGCCTGGGGGGGTGGGGGACAGGAGGGAAGGGGTATGGGGAAGGGAACTACAGACAGCCTCACAAAATCCTGCTCTTGCCCTGTGCACCTTCACCTTCAGCCCTCAATTAGCAAACCCCATCTCCCCCAAACCCCCCCACCCCCTGCCGCCCAGGCCTCAGTGGCACGTGGGATGGCATTTGCGCACAGCCACATTCCATTTCATATCATTCACTATACTACAGCTTTTCAAACAAATGCCAAGAGCTAAAGTTCAAACTGAAGATCCACAGCTCATGGTTTTCTAATGTACTTGACATTTTAGTTTGTATTTAATGATATTCTGGTATCCTAACCTTTTGCTTTCTGACATCCTGGAACAAATACTTGGGATTCCTCAACTATTTTCTATTTAGAATTTGAATTTTTATAGCTGGAAGAGACTTCAAACCTCATCTAGATAACCCACCTCTGCATTTTACAGATATAAAAATTGAGTTCCAGAGAGGCTAATACATTTAAAATCATACTTATAATTTTATAACTTCCTTTTCTCCAAAAAGTATTGGGGGAAGCTCCAAAGTCATATAAGTAGCTAATGGCTAAGCCAGGACTGGAAAATAATATAAAATCTGACTTAATCAGTCTACAAATCTCTCTACTCTTCCAACATGGTCTCATTCTCAAAGTTCTCTTAACATTATTAATAAAAATCATTGATTGTTAAGATAACTCAAGGTTCTCAGATCCAAAGGCATGAAAGTAGCTAGCATATTTTTTTTCTATGCATATATCTACTTTAGAAATCTATTACAACTAGCAGTAGTGATAATTGGTTTAGAAGATAGAAAATAGATAGAAAATTGGTTTAGAAACACAGTAGATACTTCCTCAGTGTAAGTCCAGCATTCTTAACTTTATGTATTTTTAATACAAAATAATTTAGAATTGACAACAATATTTACTTCTAAGACTCAATATGCCAATGTTTCAAAAACTTTCTCCCAATTCCTAATCATCCTGCATCAGAGTAAACTGGTGTGTTATAGAATTTCATGGATTTTGAAAATGGAAGAGTGCTAGAAATAGTTTTCCTTTATTTAGTCCAAGAAAATATAGGGCAAAAAAGGGTCAGAGATGTCATGAATTAATTACTGAAGAAAGGAAGAAAGAGTTGATGGTGGAAAGGAATAAGCCTTCTAAAGACTGCTGTTGCAGTCTTCAGTTTTAAGAAAATCTATTTCAGGGGCCCCCAGGTGGCTCAGTTGGTTAAGCATTCGACTTTGGCTCAGGTCATGATCTAGCGGTTCATGGGTTCGAGCCCCGCATCAGGCTCTGTGCTGACAGCTCAGAGCCTGGAGCCTGCTACGGATCCTGTGTTCCCCTCTCTCTCTCTGCTCCTCCCCTGCTCATACTCTCTCTCTCTTAAAAATAAAATAAAAAACACCCCCCCCAGAAAAAAGAAAAAAGAAAAAAATTAAGTTCACCAACTCAATTACATAGCCCAGACAACCATACTAATGTATTTAAAACAAATTTTATGTTAATGTTTATTTATTTTTGAGAGAAAGAGAGTGCAAGTGGGGGAGGGGCAGAGAGAGAGGGAGACACAGAATCCAAAGCAGGCTCTAGGCTCTGAGCTGTCAGGATGGAGACCAATGCAGGGCTTGAATCCACAAACTGTGAGATCATGACCGGAGTCAAAGATGGACACTTAACCGACTAAGCCACCCAGGAGCTTCTTTTTTTCTTTCAGTTCTCCCCCCCACCCCCCGCTCCGCCCCAATGCATCTCTCAATACTTAAGCATAGGTAACCACAAAAACCATACTGAATATACAGTTTTATCCACTAAGACATTTTAACTTCATAGTCTGTCATAAGCATCTTCTCATTAAAGATTCTTGGTAATCATAACAGCATGACAGTTTACTATGCAGATATACAAAACTTATTTAACCATTTTCCTAATGTTTGCTACTTACTTGCTAATATTAATAATGCTGTTGTGACAATCTTTGTATGTAAATATTTGCCACTTCCCAAATTACTTCTTTAGGGTCAATAAGTCAAAGGATATGAACATTTTAGGTTTTATGAAACATACTCCCAAATTGTTTTCAGAAGGATATGTAGTAATTTATATCCCCATTAGTTGTGATTGATGTTTGTCTCACCAGCATTAAGTTTCACCAGCATTGAGTGTCACTATTAAGAACACACACACACACATACACACAAATAACTTGGTGTTTAGTTTTCTAATGCTCTTGTAACAAATTACCATAAAACTTGTGGCTTTAAAACAACACAAATTTACTATCTTACAGCTCTGTAAATCAGAATCTAACATGGGTCTCACTGGGCCAAAATCAAGGTGTCAGCATGGCTATGTTCCTTTATAGAGGCTCTAGAGAATAATCAGTTTCCTTGCCTTTTCCGGTTTCTAGAGGCCCCCTTCCTGTTTTCAAAGCTAGCAACAGAGATTTGAGTCCTCTCAGGCTGCATATCTCTGACTTCCTCTTCAGTCTCTTTTAAGGACTTTTGTGATTACACTGAGCCCACATGAATAACTCAGGATAAGCTCCTTATTTTAAGGTTAGCTGATTAGCAAACTTAATTCCATCTGCAACCAAAGCATTCCCTCACCATGTAACATAACATATTCATAGGTTTCAGAGATGAGAGCATGGATATCCTTTGGGGCTGGGGGCATTATTCTGCCTACCACACTTGGTAAGGCCAAAAGGCATCTCCTCATTTTAATCTGCATTTCTTTTTTGATTACTGGTCTTTTTTCCCTACTGGTGTATTGCAATCTTTCTCATTTTGAGTGAATGCTTAATATATTTATCTACATTATTTACCTGCATTTTAACTGGGTACATGGCTGCTGAGCTGTATTTCTAGACTCTCTTACAGAAGGGCTTTAATCTGTTTTAAGACAGGGGTGGCCATGTGACTAAGTCTACAATGGGACGTGAGTACAAATGACATATACAACCTCTTCGTCATCACGTAAAGATGTAGTCATTGCCCTGGATGTCCTACTTCCCCTTCCTGTGGGCTAGAATGAGAGTATGACTATGAGCCGACTTCAACCACTTGGACGAGGACATCCCTCTAGGGGATGTTACAGCAACAACAGAAAAGAAACTTGGGTCCTTGGAGGGCCTTGTGGAACAGAGCTGCCTACCTGCTTTGAGCAAATCTCAAACAATCCACTATCTTTTAGACTGCTTTTTTTTTTTTTTCCAGAGAAAAATAAACTTCTATCTCATTGAGTCTGTGTATTTTTGGTATCTTTATTATATAGCTTAGCTTTTTATACCTTACTAATGCATAGGCTGTCAATAAATGCTGACTGTTGAATTATGAATTTAAAGGATGAAATCTGGAAACCAACATTTGTTATTTATGTCTACTGTATCTGTTTTTCCATTCACCCTCCTAAATTGCTTATATATTTTTATATTATTCTATCGGTTATCTATCATACTTGCAACACATATTTTTCCCAGTTTGCGTTTTAACTTTGATTTGTTTTGAAGCATAAAGGTTCAAATGTTTATGTAGTCAAACCTATAAATCTTTCCCTTTGTGATCTTTTTCATGGTTTTTATGCTTGGAAAAAAAGAAATCTCTTTAGAGATAAGATTAATTTTCCCTGATACTGTCTCCCTGTTAAATACGCAGCTCATCATTCCATCTGGAATGTATTTTGATGTATGTAAGGTAACCAAATAAGTAACTGATTTTCCCAAACACATATTAGATAAACCTACTTAATAAAATATGATTTGTTTAATAACCTACTGACTTATAGGTTTTTAATTATGTTAAATTATTACCAACATCTACTACTGGCCTATTTTGTTCCTATAATGATTTTGTTGCAGATAAAATAATATTTTAATTGTTTGTTCCTTTTGACATTAAGAGAAAAAAAATCTAGGGCAAATCTTTACTCAAAAGAAAAAAATTGGGATTTACAACAGACTCTGAATATATTCCTCATAACTTTCTTTTTTTTAATTTTTTTTTTCAACGTTTATTTATTTTTGGGACAGAGAGAGACAGAGCATGAACGGGGGAGGGGCAGAGAGAGAGGGAGACACAGAATCGGAAACAGGCTCCAGGCTCCGAGCCATCAGCCCAGAGCCCGACGCGGGGCTCGAACTCCCGGACCGCGAGATCGTGACCTGGCTGAAGTCGGACGCCAACCGACTGCGCCACCCAGGCGCCCCAATTCCTCATAACTTTCAACTCAGCCTACTCTGGGAATCCTATCAACATGTGTGATTATGATTATGTAAAGTAGGGAAGGAGAGGGGTATGATGAGGGAAGGGCCCATGGGGAATTCTAGAATTCTAACTTAGGTAATGGGTACATGGCTGCCTGTTTTATGATTATTTCCCTAAAGTGTACATATATGTCTATGTACTTTTCTATACGTATATTATTTTTAACCTAAACAAAGTAAATAAAAATATTCATATAAGATACTGAATGGGCCCTTGGAAGAAATGTCTCAAAAATCACCATATCCTAAAGATAACCAAAAGAGGAAAAAGTATTATACACAGCTTTCTAATTTTTTATCCTGTTAACTGCTAATGAAGATGAGTTATTTTTGCCTACCAGTCTCCCTCATCCAGAGCCCATATTACCACCATGCAGAAACAGTAGTGAAACTTGACCCCTGGAGGCTTAAGAGTCAAACTGGGGCAAATAAAATTATTGAATAAAGGCTAAATCTTAATCTGCTTCAAGACATTAAATATATTATGTGACTGTACTGCAGGATGGGCAAGCACAATGCAATGTGCTTAATCATTTAAAGTGAGGATGCTAGAACTTAGGGAGTAGTTCTGAAACTTAAATGAACATAAAATTAACTAAAGGAGCGTGTTCAAACTGTTGATTCTGGAGATTCATTCCAGAGACCACATCAGTGGAACTACAGTGGGGCACAGGGATCTGCATTTTTAATAAGTAGGTAGTCTGTAAACCATACTTTTAAAAAACACTGACCTAAGGAAATCTGAATCTTAATGTATTTTACAGAGAAGAGTCTTAATCCTGAAATCTATCAACTGTTCATTTTTACATGGAAAGGTTTCTATTTCTATACTGGGGAAATCTGCATATAACCCTTCTTTGCCTTTCCTTCTCTTATTCTTGTTACTAAAACTCTAACATGGTCATTTTAGTTTCACTTAACTAGTGTCTTCAGTCAAAAAGGTAATATATGCACATGGTAAAAATATTTCCAAGAATAGGAAAGAGTGGGGCGCCTGGGTGGCGCAGTCGGTTAAGCATCCGACTTCAGCCAGGTCAAGATCTCGCGGTCCGTGAGTTCGAGCCCCGCGTCAGGCTCTGGGCGGATGGCTCAGAGCCTGGAGCCTGTTTCCGATTCTGTGTCTCCCTCTCTCTGCCCCTCCCCGTTCATGCTCTGTCTCTCTCTGTCCCAAAAATAAATAAACGTTGAAAAAAAAAAATTAAAAAGAATAGGAAAGAGTACCAAAAAAAAAAAAAAAAAAAAAGTAAATGTCCCCTCAACCCCAGACTTCTAGTTCCCCAGACATCTTTCTCAGAAACAATATAATGGTTTCTTTCAAAAACAGTTCCTTGCCAAACACTGGCACATACATCCCTCCCACTTTTTTCTAAGTAGGAACATTTTAAACATAACATGTTACATAATATGTAAACTTTGCATTTAAAAAAAACTTGACACTATATCTTGGAAACATTTCTGTTCAGCACTTAATAGAACTTTCACTTCCTTTTCACAGCTGCATACTATTCCATCATACACTTCACCATAACCAATCCTCTTTTGAAGATACTGCCCTTCTGACCAGTCATCTACTATTACAAGCCAAGCTGCATAAACATGCTTATCCTTGCAAACTGGTAGAGCTTTATATGTGGGCTAATTTTTTAGAAGTGTAAATATTGGGTTAAAGGACAACTGCATTTTGAATCTACTAAATACTGTCAAAATACCCTCCAAATAGGAATGCCCCAAACTACTCGCACATCAGTGGTGCCCGTTTTTTCCTACCCTGAGCAACATACCATGTCATCACACTTTTTCATCTTTGCCAATAAAAAGACATCTACTTGCTGTTTTAATTTTCATTTCTTTAATTATGACAGAGAGCTTAACATCTTTCCCTAAGTTTACGTCAACTGTATTTCAATATCTGTAATTGCTCACTCATACCTGTCACTCATTTTCCTACTAAGTTATTTTATTTGAAGGAATTCTTTTCAACTAAAATTCAACAACTTTATTGTTGCAAATATTCCCCAGTTTTTAACTTGTGACTTTGTTTTGTAGTATATTTAATCATGAAGATAATATAAATTTTTATGTGGTCAGATGTATGAAGCCTTTTTTTTTTCTCACATTGGAATCTTTTTTTAACTTGTTTTATTTTTTATTTTTTTAAATTTACATCCAAATTAGTTAGCATATAGTGAAACAATGATTTCAGGAGTAGATTCCTTAGTGCCCCTTACCCATTTAGCCCATCTCCCCTCCCACTACCCCTCCAGTAACACTCAGTTTATTCTCCATATTTAAGAGTCTCTTATGTTTTGTCCCCCTCCCTGTTTTTATATTATTTTTGTTTCCCTTCCCTTATGTGCATCTGTTTTGTCTCTTAAAGTCCTCATATGAGTGAAGTCACATGATTTTTGTCTTTCTCTGACTAATTTCACTTAGCATAATACCCTGTGGTTCCATCCACACAGTTGCAAATGGCAAGATTTCATTCTTTTTGATTGCCAAGTAATACTCCATTGTATATATATACACCACATCTTCTTTATCCATTCATCCATCGATGGACATTTGGGCTCTTTCCATACTGTGGCTATTGTTAATAGTGCTGCTGTAAACATGGGGGTGCATGTGTCCTTTCGAAACAGCACACCTGTATCCCATGGGTAAATGCCTAGTAGTGCAATTGCTGGGTTGTAGGGTAGTTCTATTTTTAGTTTTTTGAGGAACCTCCATACTGGTTTCCAGAATGGCTGCACCAGCTTGCATTCCCACCAACAATGCAAAAGAGATCCTCTTTCTCTGCATCTGTTGTTCCCTGAGTTGTTAATGTTAGCCATTCTGATAGGTGTAAGGTAGTATCTCATTGTGGTTTTGATTTTTATTTCCCCGATGATGAGCGATGTTGAGCATTTTTTCATGTGTCGGTTGGCCATCTGGATGTCTTCTTTGGAGAAATATCTATTCATGTCTTTTGCCCATTTCTTCACTGGATTATTTGTTTTTTGGATGTTGAGTTTGACAAGTTCTTCATAGATTTTGGATACTAATCCTTTACCTGATATGTCATTTGCAAATATCTTCTCCTATTCCGTTGGTTGCCTTTTAGTTTTGCTGATTGTTTCCTTCACTGTGCAGAAGTGTTTTATTTTGATGAGGTCCCAGATGAAGCCTTTCTTTTATGGCTTCTGGGACTTGTGTAGGAAGGCCTTCCCCATGCAAAAAGTACTGAAAAATAGTCTCATGTTCTAACACTTTTATGGTTCTTTTTTTTTACATTTAAATTTTTGATCCAATTTGAATTTACTTAAGTGGTAAGACAGAGATTTAAGGTTTTTCTTCATTTTTTTTGGTCCCCAGATAGCTAAGTAATTATCACAAAACCATTTAATAAACAATATTTCTGATATGGTTATTTCTTTTCTTTCTTTTCTATTCTATTCTATTCTATTCTATTCTATTCTATTCTATTCTATTCTATTCTATAGTAATCTCTACACCCAATGTGGGGCTTGATCCCACAACCCTGAAGTTAAGAGTCGCATGCTCCACCAACTGAGCCAGCCATTTTGGTCATTTTAAATGTAATTTTGCCAGCCACAAGCATTTTACAATCGAATATATTTCTTTAAAAAAAATCTATGTTGGGGCGCCTGGGTGGCGCAGTCGGTTAAGCGTCCGACTTCAGCCAGGTCACGATCTCGCGGTCCGGGAGTTCGAGCCCCGCGTCGGGCTCTGGGCTGATGGCTCGGAGCCTGGAGCCTGTTTCCGATTCTGCGTCTCCCTCTCTCTCTGCCCCTCCCCCGTTCATGCTCTGTCTCTCTCTGTCCCAAAAATAAAATAAATAAACGTTGAAAAAAAAAATTAAAAAAAATCTATGTTTACTAGAACCATACTATTTAACTTTCTAACACACATTAGTAAATGTTTTCTATTATTTATATTAATGAAAACTATACTGAACTAGAAGATAATATGGCATGTGTTAGGGAATTGCTGGATAAACACATATGATTAACAGCAGATATAACTTACTTTAAGTTCACCTTCCAGAAATCTTTATTTACTGGGCATGCAATATCATATAGTGCTATAGAGCAATGTCATCTATAATTTTTTGTATGATCTGCTTCCCAATCATAGAAGACATGCTTTATAGTTCATTATTCTAAGTTCCTTATTTATCCATGACGTTAATAGAAGTGGCAAAATAATTTCCTTGAATTTTTATTGGTACTATGCAGATAAAAGAAATATTGATACCATGCAGAGAGGTATAGCACCAATAGGAAGGTGGTAAGAAAAATCCTGATTGAGAAAAGAGCTTGTCAGAAGCTGCTATTTTCATGTCTTGAGACTTACAGAAGCTAAGACATAGGAAGCCAATGGTGGAGGGTCACTATTCCTGAAGACTGGGTCTGAGACTCAAAAAGCTCCAAGTAAAACAGGGGCACAAAATATAGATGGCCAAATACTCTTTTCAGTGCTAGTCAAATCCATGTTAAAGGTCTTTACCCCTTCCCGCTGTGTATCAGGATGGAGACTGAAGCTTAAAAGTGGTGATCTATTGAACCTACTAGTCAAAAATACATAGTCTAATTGTAGCATTTTCATTTTAACAGCTGCATATGCATTGTTAATACTACTGCTTAAAAGAAATACTGTATGGACATAAAACGAAGTGTCATTTTAAGGAGATAATATTCCTACATTCTTTATAGATGAACATATAAGGACTGAAAATTCAATTTATACCCTCTTTTTATGAAAGATTCAATCTCTCTGAACTCTTTATTTTAGCAGTTCTCTTTCATCTCTCTTTGTTTACATTTCTTTATGAGCTCTATTTCTTTTTCATATCATCTTCTTCACCAAGATGGAGAGTCAACTCTTCATTATTCCTAGAATTTTACAACTGGAAAGGATATAAAGGGAAATAAGACTACAGAGAATAATATGGATGGCCCATTACAGAAGAAAAGCTAACAAAAATATTAATGGGCTTTTTGAAAGAATGCATCATTAAAGTTAAGTTTACTGAAGTTTGTACTTAAAAACTGTGGATGCTTAAAAAAAAACCCGTATGTTTGAAAAATTATGAACATCTCAAACACAATAATGAAACTCATCTGTTAAAACTTCACTCAAAAGGATAGGAAATGAAGACTAGCTTTCCACAGAAACTCATCATCTCTCACCTGGTTTATTGCACAAGTTCCCCAACTGGTTTTCTTATTCTTGCCCTTGACCTTCAGCATCAGTCTATTCTCAACAGAGCAGCTTATGACCAAGGTTCTCAACTCAAAACCACCAATGGTTTTCTAGCTCAGAAAAAGCTAAGGTCTTAAAGGACCCTGTCTCATGCTCCCACCACTCCATAACCAGGCTGGTCTCATCATTTCCTGTCACTCTTCCCATGAAATCTCTCATATCTCACATGGCTCCAGCCACACCAGCCTCCCTGCCAGGCAGGCACATTCTTCCCTTCCCACCCTTTACACTTGCTGTTCTTCCTGGAATGCTTGGCCCCCAGATAATGTATGGTCCATTCTTTGGGTTTTTACCCCATAAAGTTATCTTCCTAGTAAGCATTTTTTTTTTGTTTTTGTTTTTTTTTGGCCATTCTTTCTGAGATTTCACCATCCTTCCCTTGACATTTCAAATCTTTCCTTCCTACTTTATTTTTTCTCCATAACACATACATTTTATTTACTTATCTATCTTACCGCCTCTTTCCCCAACCAGAATGTAAACTCCAAGAGACAAGCATTTGTTTATAGCGTTCTCTGTTGTATTCCCCATGTCCAGAAAAGAGCTTGGCACACAGTGAATTCTGTCGAGTAACTAAACTGATAAATGAATAAACAAATAAAAGAATGACTCCAATTTGGGCTCTCATGTCTTCTTTCCTGGTCTCCTACCAACTATCTCTCCCTTCTGTAATCAATCCTACATACCTCAAATCAGGAGTTTACCCAATACAGGTCAGGTCCTATTGTTGCTCTGAGCCACTTAAGAACTAAGTGGCTTCCAACTGCCCAGTGAGGAAAACACAATTCTACAGGACAGCATCTAAGATCCCTCATATTCTGGATAACCTTTTCTAAACTCATCTCTTTATATCCCATTCTTATACCTTATCCCGTAGACCAGTGTTTCCCAAACTTGAGTAATCTATGAATCCTTTTTTAAAAAATTTTGTTTAATTTTTATTTATTTTTGAGAAAGAGAAAAAGACAGAGCGTGAACTGGGGAGGGGCAGAGAGAGAGGGAGACAGAGAATCTGAAGCAGCTCCAGGCTCTGAGCTATCAGCACAGAGCCTGACGCAGGGCCTGAACCCACAAACCATGAGCTCACGACCTGAGCCGAAGTCAAATGTTTAACGGGTTGAGTCACCCAGATGCCCCTATGGGTCCTCTTTAAAGGGGAAAAATTTCTCAATGAGTTTCAAGATCACATCCTATGGCCCCAGTTTAAGAAACACTAATTTAAGAAATTGATGTTCTGATCAGTAAAAATGTCTTTTAGTTACAGATTATTACTGGTAAAATAATTTTTAATATTCTAACCAACAGGAAAATAAAGCTTTAAAATTTTCTTGTACCTTGTGCCCCCTGAGAATACATCCAGAGACCCCAGTTGCAGAAATGATGCTGTACACAAACGAAGCTACCTATCCATCCCAGAAGAGGCCTATGCTTACCTACCTCTATGCCTTCATTCCTGCTATTCTTCTACTCTGTAATATTCTTTCCCCAAACTACAGTTATCAAATTCTACTCACCCTCCAATGCCTTGTTTAATTATCACCCCCTTCATGAACTTTTTTTTAATTGTTTATTCATTTATTTTGAAAGAGAGAGAGAAAAAACATCAGTTGGGGAGGGGCAGTGAAGGGAGAGAGAATCCCAAGCAGGCTCCATGCTTAGCGCAGAGCCCAATGTGGGGTTCAGTCTCATGACTGCTGAGATCAGGACCTGAGCCAAAATCAAAAGTCAGCCACTTGGGCACCTGGGTGGCTCAATCAGTTAAGCATCTGACTTTGGCTCAGGTCACGATCTCACAGTTCACAAATTTAAGCCCCACGTTGGGCTCTGTGCTGGCAGCTCAGAGCCTCGAGCCTGCTTCAGATTCTGTGTCCCCCTCTCTCTCTTGAGCTCTGTCTCTCTCTCTCTCTCAAAATAAATACACATTGAAAAAATTTTTTTTAAAAAGAGATGCTTAACAGACTGAACCACCCAGGTGCCGCTTGAACTCTTTTTGACACCCTCAGCCAAAACTTCTCTCAGTCTCTCAGGACAGTTTTATACTTCTTCTACTGCATTAACTACTTTATTCTTCCTTATGTTATACTATTATTTTCCTGTGGTCACTATAGCTCCTAGATAGCATGAAGATTAATTGTTCTTTTTATTTACAGAAAAACTAGTAGCGTCCTCTTCCATATGACAACTAATAAATGTTTATTGAATTAATCATCATGTAGGGGGAAAAATAAATGCTAATATAAATATGACCTTCTACTGAGACTCTTAAAACTGGAACTATTTACTAAAAGCTTATAACCAAACATATATAATATACTCATAAAAAAGAGAAAAATGTGGGATAAATTTTAAGTTATTTATGATTTACCTTCTTTTAAGCATTAAGTCTGATACAGGTATGCATCTTAGACCAGTTCCCAAAACCATAAGGAAGGATGTCAGAAGCACAGTTACCCGAAGACCTAAGAGGAAACAAAAACATCTGGGTTATTTTTTAAATCCTTTTCACATATGTCCGATGTCAAAAGCAAAGATTTTTTTACTCAATCATAATGATGTTATATTCTAATATTATAGCTTTTTGCTAAAACTACAAATGGGGGAAAAATTCTACATGCTGAAAATGAAAGGATTCTAACTTTAATAGAAAACTTGAATGATCACACCAAGGAAGAAGTTCCAATAGCTCTAGTTTTTCAAAATGAATGGCTACAATGTTTTGTTCACATAGAACACTAAAAATATAGAACATAATTTTAAAGGAGTAGATATTTTAGCTTTATACGTCCAATATGAAATTTCCAATTTTCAAATGCAAGTTGCAAAAATTCTAACCTGCTCCTATAAAGATTTTTAAGGTGATAGACCACTGCTTTAAATTTTCTTGAAAAATGACAACTAGCTAATTATGTATTTGATCTTATAATCAGGACAAGCTAATGCTTGTTATATGAGGTGGTTCTTTTAGAACACTTTGATAATACAATAATGGTCTTTTTATTTTTCTTGACTTATCAGATGGCTTTCAATTCATAGAATGATACAGTTTAAAAAAAGGTTTAGAACTTTATAATATTGATCAGATAGCTTTTCCCTTTCTACCTCAAATAAAATAAATTATTTTTAAAATGTGTGCCAATGGTCAGTCACATGGATAACAAGGTAAAAGAGAATATAAAAACATTAAAATAAGATAACCAAAAACACACACAATATTCTAGCTATGGCAGAATAATATAATGGGACTATAAATTCCTACTGTTCAAATGCTGCATTTTTTTTTTTAACATTTATTCATTTTTTGAGAGACAGAGAGAGAGCACAAGCAGGGGAGGGGCAGACACAGAATCCGAAGCAGGCTCCAGGCTCTGAGCTGTCAGCACAGAGCCCGATGCGGGGCTTGAACTAATGAAATGCGAGATCATGACCTGAGCTGAAGTCGGACGCTTAACAGACTGAGCTACCCAAGGGGCCCCTTAAATGCTGTATTTCTGTTACAACTAAACTAATACCACCGTGCTGTTTGTGGCAACCACATCACACAGGGGGCTCTTACCAATCATGTGGGAAAAGGGACGACATTTCTTCCAATTTCTCCTAAACTCAACACTTCCTTGAAGCCATTTCACAGTGAATAGACAATGCAAATTTTTTAGTGCAAATGTTTCTTTTTTCCAGATCTTTTTTTTTTTGAAAGATGGGAGATGGTTAAGTATTTTAGTTTTCAAAGGGCTTTTCTGCTTTAAGGTGTTAAAAACAAGACAACAGGCCAAAAATAGAGTTGCTCATGCAAAGCCTCATGTCACCAAACTAAATGGACTTCATTATTTTTGGTTCTCCCAGAAATGGATCCCTAATCTAGTCCAGTGCTAGTGAGTTAACCTGCCTGACAGAGACACCCCTTCTGTCCCCTTAAGGAAGACGACATTGCCACAACCAATCCAACTTCCTTTGCTTCATTCTGTGTATAAAAGTCTTTCATTTTGTACAGCTCCTTGGAACTCCTTTCTATATGAGCATATATGCTCATATGCTATATGAGATCCTGTCTGATTCACGAATCATTGAATAAAGCCAATAAGTATCTTTAAATTTACTCAGTTGAATTTTGTTTCTTAACCAAGGAAATTGAAAGTCAACAAAACTATAATTATGCAGATTAAACATAGCAAGGAAAATAAACGAGATCTGCATCAGGCACACACATGCCACATTGAGGATAATGTGTGATATGAACTGAGTTAGCTTTATGATATTCTTATATGATTTGAATATGATTAATACAACTTGGCAGAAGGAATACCATAGAAAATTGTGTTTCCCAGTAAGAAGTAATATATACATACTGTTCATTTACTGTTTCTATTAAGAGAATGCAGATTTTAAACACACATTATAGCCACAGGAAATAGAGTGTAATTAATAATAAGTACATTCATGGTCATAAACATGCTAAACTTGCAAAATGTTGCTCTTATAAGGTTATATGGGGTGTCCTATGAGATACTGAAGAAAATTTTATAGATTTGGGACTAGAAGGCTTACCTGCTAAATGACATTTTTTTTTCTAAGTATTTGGTTTGTAATTAAGGTAAGCAGCCACCAAGTAAGCAGTGAGGCATTGTTTATGGCCATATAGTCCAAATAACCAGGCTTCCTATTATTACTGCTGTAGGTCAGCACACTTTTCTACTCAATTATAGTTTTTATCAAATAAATGACAATATAACAGTTAAATATATACATTTTAGAACAAACAAGTTGTGAAAAGCTGATTATTAAAGCAATCTCACAGGTACCACTTGTGGCTTTCTTGCTTACCTTTTTTTAAATTAATTTTTGTTTTAGTGTTTATTTATTTTTGAGACAGACAGAGACAGAGAGAGAGGAATGCAAGCTGGAGAGGGGCAGAAAGAGAGGGAGACAGAGTCCAAAGCAGGCTCTAGGCTCTGAGCTGTCAGCACAGAGTCCGACGCGGGGCTCAAACTCACAAACTGAGAGATCATGACCTGAGCCGATGTTGGACGCTTAACTGACTGAGCCACCCAAGGTACCCCTTTTCTTGCTTATTTTTAATTGTTGCCAAGTATTACTTAATCCACCCCAGATGATGCTCAATTCCAAACAGAATGCTTTCTTTATCGCATTTGAATCTTGACAAGGCGGAACTCTATAATTTCATGTAATCAAAAAAGACATCAACTGATTTTAGGGAGGAGAGGTATGAGGACCCTAGGAAAATAGCTTATGAGACATCTAGTACTTTTACATAAATAAGTAGATACCAAGTGATTATAGTATTGGGATATGAATGCCAAAAACCATCTGATGAAAGGTTTTAGAACAATTTCAGAAAACCAAACATGATTGAAAATAAAAACAAATTCTATCAAAATATGACACACAGACACTGCAGGAAGCCTCCTTCCCATAGATGAAATAACTCCTTTCACTGGGATCATATTTGGTATAGGAATGGCATCTCTACAAGTGCCTAAAAAATCAGGATGCAAAGTTGATTGGAAAACAGACACAAACACATATCCATGGTGGATGCATGGGAAATTAATTATAGGCATAAAGTTCGTCTGGCAAGCCTGTTGTTCCCAGGCTCCACACTTTCAACAGCTGGAGTGAAGACCAGCTCTACTTGTTCTTGGTAAGACCCCCCAGGCTCCCTATCCCCAACAACCACAGCCTTGCCACCCCAATCTGCTTTGGAGACCATCAGGAATAATCACATTGTGCCTGTTATTTTCTGCTTACATCAGTCATGAGAAATCTAAGATTCACAGGTCATTGCTATACAAATATGGCTTCCTATATCCCCTAATCTGGCCTCATCTCTGTAGTGTCCCCAACTCCTGAAACCTTTCCACTGTGCCTTCTGGAGCACTCTGAATCCATGAATCAGTGGGATCCTTACATTCTCAAGCCCTTCTCCAAATGTTCTCTTCACCTTCTTACTCCCACCAAAACCCCTCTCCTGATGACACTGCTTCTCTAGCACTTCCAGATCACTATTACTCTCTCCTCCCTAAAGCTCTGCAGTCTCTTTCCTTGATGTTTTTAAGATTTTCTCTGGTTTTAAGCAACATGATTGTGATGTGCCTCAGTGTAGTTTTCATGTTTCTTCTGCTAGGATTCTTGTATTTCTAAGAGTTGTGGGTTTATAGACAGGGAATTTTTCTGACATTATTTCCTCAATTATTTTGGCCCTCCCTCATCTCACTCTATGCCCTCTCCCCTTACTCTTCTCCTTCTGGAACCCTAATTACACACATATTAGGTCACTTAAAACTGTTTTATAGCTTACTGATGCTGGTGGAGTTCTTGTTCATTTCTTTTTAGTCTTTTTTTGCCCCCCTCTTTTCCATTTTGGATAGTATCTATTGCTGTCAAGTTCACTAATCTTTTCTTTTGCAACGTCTAATCTGTTATTCAATCTTATCCAGTACATCTTCTTTTTTTTTTCTTGTCTCAGACACAGATTGCATTTTCACCATAGAAATTTAATGTTGGTCTTTTTGTTTCCTGTGTCTCTCCTTAACATGTTCATGCTTTCTTCTGTCTTCTTGAACATCTATAGATTATTTAAAGTAACTGATTTGATGTTCCTACCAGTTCTGTCATCTGTACCATTTTGGGATCTGTTTCTATTCATTGTTTTTTCTCCTCTTTATGGGTGATATTTTCCTGCTTCTTTGCATGCTTGGTAAATTTTTATTTTGATGTCAGGAATTCTAAATTTTACCTTGTTGGATGACGGGTTTTCTTTTGCACTCCTTTAAATATTTGTGAACAATGGTGAGATATAGCCAAGTTACTTTTGACCTTTCCAAGGAATACTTTTTTTTGGTAAAGTTTATTTATTTTGAGAGAGACAGAGTACGAGCCGGGGAGGGGCAGAGAGAGGGAAAGAGAGAGAATTCCAAGCAGGCTCTGTGCTGTCAGCTGTGGAGCCCGATGAGGGTCTCAAACTCACTAACTAGGAGATCATGACATGAACCGAAACCAAGAGTCAGTCGCTTAACCAACTGAGCCACCCAGGTGCCCCTCTGAGACATACTTTCAAGCTTTATTAGGTGAAACAAAAGCATTCTTTACCTTAGAGTTCTTTTGTCTTTACTACTGAAACAATGCCTCTCTGAGTATTCAACCCAACCTCCTATGTATTTTGAGGTTTTTACTTTCTGGCTATTGGGAACGTGAGCTATTCCCAGCCTTCGGGGAATTGTTCTGCCTGTTCTTTTTCCTAGTCCTTTTTCCAGTGTTTGGTAGTTTCCTCACATTTATCTGCAGATCAGTTATCAGCTGCAGACTCAAGAGGAACTCCTTGTAGATCTAGAACTTTCCATTAAGCTTTTTCCTTTCTGGTACTCTCACCCTAAAATTTCTAGCTAAGTTGGCCTCTTGCAATTCTAAATGGTCTCAACTTAGAAAAACGGCAGGAATGTCTGGACTCCCCATCTCTGGACTGCAACCTGGAAATGCTCTCCAGGCAATAAGCTGAAGCATTCATGGCGATCGCTGTCCTGCCCTGCCTTTTGTCCAATGTCTGAGAACTCTCATACACATTTTTTGTTTTTAGTTGTTTAAAATAGAAGGATAAGTCCCATTCCTATTACTCTGTCATGGCCAGAATAGTCTTTGCTTTAATAATATTTTTTTATTAACTTAAAAAAATTTTTAAATATTTATTTATTTTTGAGAGAGCGAGCAAGCGAGGGACAGACAGACAGGGAGACAGAGGATCTGAAGCAGGCTCTGCACTGTGAACACAGAGTCCGATGCGGGGCTTGAACTCACAAACTGCAAGATCATGACCTGAGTTGAAGTAGGATGCTTAACTAACTGAGCCACCCAGGAGCCCCTGCTCTAATTACATTTTATTCTAATACTCAAAACTCCTTGCTGCAGTCCTCTATAGACCACCACACACCTGTCTCCAAGGCATTCACCCTCACCATTTGCAAATGTCTCGGCTTACTCTTATTCCTTGTGACACTACTTTTTCATAAATCTGGTGATTTTGATATCCACTAGATGATCATTTCAATATGCTGGCCTCTCAGTCCCCTGACTTCATATTCCATGATGGTGTCTTCTATCCTACACCTCAGCAGTCTGTTTTCTTGCTTATACTCTGACCTTTACTATGATTGAACCCATGACATCATCTCAATTTCAAGCATTCCATTCTTCAACCATGACCTCCTCTCTTTCTCTTTTGCCCTGCTTTATATTTCTCCATAGTAATTATCTGGATAGCAATGCCATCTGGCATACTAAATATTTAATTTTATTGTTTGTTTGTTACCTAGACCTCCTCATTAGAATGTAGGCTCTGTGAAGGCTGTCTCCCAACACACATTTGGGTACTATCTCATTCTTAAAATTTTCTTCACTTGGCTTCTAGGGCACACTTGCTCTTGGTTCTCCTATTATCTTACTAGCTGTCCTTTTTTGTCTCTTCTCTGAATGATGAAAAGTGGTGAGATGGTGTAAAACCCATCTTAGGAAGATAACCAGTCTTCTCTACTAAGCTGACTGGGACCCACAGTAGCAGGAAGGCCAGACAACTATCTACCCTCTATGGAGCAAGGTATTTTAGTGCCCAAGGATGGCAGGAACGTACTTTCTATGTACGTAGATAGGACATCTGCGGCAGGACAGCCAACATATGAAAGTATAGCAGCTTTCTCTTACTGAAAAGGAAAACCACTTCCTAAAAGAGAATTTTTTTTTTTTAATTTTTTTTTTCAACATTTATTTATTTTTGGGACAGAGAGAGACAGAGCATGAACAGGGGAGGGGCAGAGAGAGAGGGAGACACAGAATCGGAAACAGGCTCCAGGCTCTGAGCCATCAGCCCAGAGCCCGACGCGGGGCTCGAACTCAAGGACCGCGAGATCGTGACCTGGCTGAAGTCGGACGCTTAACCGACTGCGCCACCCAGGCGCCCCAAGAATTTTTAAATTTATGTTTTATAGCTTCAAGCAACGGCAAATACACATCTGAATTCCCCATGTGGTTACAGGAACTACTGAAAGAAATCCTAAAGTAACTTATTTTATAAGGTGAAGAGGTAGTCCATAATTTATCCAGCCACAGCTAGTTCATAAAATTATAATAAAAAAAGTAAAAATTAACATTCTTCTACCATAAAAACAAAGTTGGTTTAATTTAGAATATTGGAAAATGCTCCCGATATAAAGATAAATAAAAAGAAACAACAAAACAACATTTTCCCCTAAATTTAGCCAACCTAGTAAGGAATGACAGAGGAATTGTCACAGATTGGAGGAGATCAGTGAGAAATCATAACTAAATGTAATTTGGAACACTAGATTGAATCCTGGAACAGGAAGAAAAAAAAAAAGACATTGGTGGAAAAAGTGGTGAAATCCAAATACGATCAGTTTAAAAGCAAACAAATAAATCCAAACAAAGAAAACCTCCATTCATTACAAGAAACCTTTCCTGGATATCTAGCACACTCATCCTCTGCAAAAGTACCAAATCTGGAAGTTTTAGGCCAGTCAAGAAACACCTTCCAGGGCTGGACACCTTTTGTTCTTAGAAGGTTCTTCCTTTATTGCTTTGAGTTACATCCTTTTGTAACTTCACTCGGTTTCATTCTTCCTTCTAGAACTACACAGAGTAAGTCTAATTCCTCTTTTACTGGATCTTCACGTATTTCATATTCTGCCTCAAGTTTCTTTCTGAAACATGACACACCCAGTTCCCTCAATCTTACACATTATGATATTTACATCCTTTATTATTCTTGTCATGCAACTTTTAA